>NC_091990.1:180254184-182654184 GCF_044704955.1 Pristiophorus japonicus | reverse complement strand
ATGAGCTGAATTGGGAATCTGCACTATTCCATGAAAAGGTGAATCAGTGTATCAGCTCTCATGAGAAGGTCTGTTATAAAAACATTTTTAATGTTCCTCAGTTGAGGCACAGAAAGATTACCTGGATATTTAAGAAAGGAGAGAGAGAGAGCAAACAGAGAACTGTAAGTCAGTTAGCCTGACATCAGTAGTCGGGAAAATGCTAGAATCTATTGTTCGGGAGGTGGCAATAGGGCACTTAGAAAATCATAATATGATTGGGCAGAGTCAACACGGATTTATCAAAGGGCAATTGTATTTAACAAATCTCTTAGAGTTTCTTGAGGTTATAACTAGCAGCGTAGATAAGGAGGAACTAGTGAATGCAATGTATTTAGATTTTCAAAAAGCATTGGATAAGGTGCCACCCAAGAGCTTATTACACAAAATTAGAGCTCATTGGGTTGGGGTGATATATATTATCATGAATTGAGGATTGCTTAACAAACAAAAGACAGAGATTAGGAATAAACGGGTCATTTTCAGGTTGCAGGCTGTAACTAGTGGGGTAAATTTGCGGACAATACAAAGTTAGGTGGGAAAGTAAGCTATGAAGAGGATGCAAAGATGCTGCAAAGGGATATAGACAGGTTAATTGAGTGGGCAAGAACATGGCAAATATAATGTGAAGTATCAAGTTATGTACTTTGGTAGGAAAAATAGAAAAGCAGAGTATTTTTTAAATGGTGAGAGATTGGGAAATGTCGGTATTCAGAGGGACCTGGATATCCTTGTACACAAATCACAGAAAGTTAACATGAGGTACAGCAAGCAATTAGGAAACAAATAGTGTTAGCCTTTAGTACAAAAGAATTGCAGTATAAGAATAAATAAGTCTTATTACAATTATATAGGGTTTCCTTGCCTAAGGAAGGATATACTTGTCTTGGAGGGAGTGCAATGAAGGTTCACCAGACTGATTCCTTGAATGAGGGGATTGTTCTATGAGGAGAGATTGAGTAGACTAGACCTATTTACCTTAGAGTTTAGAAGAATGAGAGGTGATCTTATTGAAACATATAAAATACTCAAGGGACTTGACAAGGTCGATGCTGGGTGGATGTTTGCCCTGGCTAGGGAATCTAGAACATGGTGTCACAGTCTCAGAATACCGAACCAAAGTACTTGTTCAATTGGTCCGCCATTTCTTTGTTCCCCGTTATGACTTCCCCTGATTCTGACTGCAGGGGACCTACGTTTGTCTTTACTAACCTTTTTCTCTTTACATATCTATAGAAACTTTTGCAATCCGTCTTAATGTTCCCTGCAAGCTTCTTCTCATACTCCATTTTCCCTGCCCTAATCAAACCCTTTGTCCTCCTCTGCTGAGTTCTAAATTTCTCCCAGTCCCCAGGTTCACTGCTATTTCTGGCCAATTTGTATGCCACTTCCTTGGCTTTAATACTATCCCTGATTTTCCTTGATAGCCACGGTTGAGCCACCTTCCCTTTTTTATTTCTATGCCAGGCAGGAATATACAATTGTTGTAGTTCATCCATGCGGTCTCTAAATGTCTGCCATTGCCCATCCACAGTCAACCCCTTAAGTATCATTCGCCAATCCATCTCAGCCAATTCACGCCTCATACCTTCAAAGTTAGCCTTCTTTAAGTTCTGGACCATGGTCTCTGAATTAACTGTTTCATTCTCCATCCTAATGCAGAATTCCACCATATTATGGTCACTCTTCCCCAAGGGGCCTCGCACAACGAGATTGCTAATTAATCCTTTCTCATTACATAACACCCAGTCTAAGATGGCCTCCCCCCTAGTTGGTTCCTCGACATATTGGTCTAAAAAACCATCCCTTATGCACTCCAGAAAATCCTCCTCCACCGTATTGCTTCCAGTTTGGTTAGCCCAATCTATGTGCATATTAAAGTCACCCATTATAACTGCTGCACCTTTATTGAGGTGTTACTTGAGATGACAAATGATTCAACTTCAGCATCAGGAATCTCTGCAAATATGGCATTAGGGTTTGGCTTGAACTCGGAGTTGCAATCTCGTGTATCTTCCATTGGTAATGTCTGTGGCCGGGAACCATTTCTCCAATGTCAATATCTGGGAGCTCTGTTCTTATTCAGTAGGAAAGTGGTTTGGCAGGTGTGGAATTAATGGATCCTTGGGATATTTGAAGGGTGGGATCAGACGGTCAGTCACAGGAGAAACATTTGATTGATGGGTTGCACCAAGGCATTAAAGAACGTGCTGAAAACGCCAATATAATTCTGTATTGTCCTCAAGAAGGGATAAAAGCTGGATGGAGCTCTGGGAATGTTTCAGAGGCAGAATGTTGCAGGGTGGGTTTGGAAATGTAGATAAAGAGACAGTTGTTAAAGATCCAGAGGCTGTAGAATGAAACTTATTTACTTGACTGAGCGCTTTTTTTGTATGTTTAATGTTTATTGCGGCTTTTGAAGATCGGAAAACCGAAGAGCCTTGTACTGCTGCGTGAAAAATCCAGACAATGGCAACATCATTAACATTAGGCAGGAATTTTAGATACAAACCGTGCCCGTCTGAGCAAAGACTCTGGCACTCCTCAGTGCTTAAACCCTTTAATAGCAGCTTACTGCCCGAGATTGTTGTGCTCGTGGTTACTCTCGATTTATATTTTATTTTTCCTCATTCTGCTCTAAAAAGGGGATGGTCTGATGGAATACTTGAGTTGGGAAATGTGTAACTTTAATTGGGCCTAGAATTTGAAATGACTTGAAGCAGTACCGGAATTGAGGTAAATGCATTGACCCGCAAGTACGCAGACTGTCTTTTATGGAGAGGGGGGAGCGTTAATGACACGTGGGCAATCAGGTTCAAGTGCTGTATGTCCAAGATATGAATCACCAGGATGAATGGTCAGACTCCCAATCTGTGCGGTGAATGCAGAATGAAATAAGAATGGACTGACCCGTGTTGCTTGTGAGACACACTGAATTATTTTGGAAGGAATACTCCAATCCAACTCTAATCAAATGAAGAGATTGGCATGAATTCAATGTTCCCAGTCAGACACTGTCCATAGTCATCGTGAGTAAGAGGATCGTTCTGTTCCAGGGAACTCAAACTAATAATGTTCACACACTTTGATCGGAGAAATTTGCAGACAGGGTTTGTCGTTGGCATAAATTTGCTGTCGACTCGGGACTATTGAGTAAATAGTTATTTAAAATTTACGGCAACTTAACTAAACGTAGCAATCGAATAGATAGCACAGTGTATTTCCGAAATTGTGCACACAAAGGTACTTTGCAACAAATAGATTTGATTATGGGCCAAATATCGCACAGCGCTTTTAGCCTCTGAGACATGTTCCGGCAGCACCGAAGTGAGTTTACACAAGTGGCCTCATCGCCAGCAAACTCCGGAGCCCGAGGACAGAGTGGTACCAAGTTCAATAATAGTGTGAAAGTGCGCACACAAACATTCAAAATCCCTCACGTTATATGTTTCAGAAAAAAAGAGTATTGGCTTATCTATTAAACAAACGTGAATATTGTCAGAGAGAAGTATAGTTTACACACCCATAGTTTACTGACAACTGTACTTTATCCACCATGAATATATTTGAAGTATTACAATATGCAGTCTGTCCGATGATCAGGTCAAATGCTTCCGTTTCTTATTTTCGAATAAATGACCGAAACTTGGTGTTTGGTCTTTTCGACGGTTGACAAATCATCAATTCAATTCCTAAAGACAGTGAAAGGAATTCAGCTTCCATCCATTGAAATTAATGTCCATTCATAATTCCTTAATTTGTGTTGAGGGCTTTATAAAGAGCGAGCAGAGAGAGAGGCGCGTTCGATTGAGCTGGCTAGCTCTACGCCGAATTATACCATGGAAAAGCTGTATGGAACCACTTTGCCAAATGAATGGCTCCTGGGGAAGAACGCCGGCGCTACAGATTATGATCACGTGAGGGAGCCGAATTGTCTGTGCAGTTTCTTTCCGAAAGCAACGAGGCAGCTCACTATACCATTTGTTCTCTTAACGATATTTACATTTGGTGTTTAACTTTACTTAGACTAACGGTGCCGAGTTAATGGGTTCTTTCATTCTGCATTGATTAATCCCCATCAAAAATAGTTTGCCGCAGCTTTATTTAATCATCCTAATTCCTTTTGAAGGTTCATCTCACATTTTGCCCAAATAAAGTAATCATCATTATCCGCATCCTGCAGCTGCACAGACCTTAAGTATCGATACCGCCACTCAACAAGAAGCAAACAGAAATAATCCCTTGGCATTAAATACATCGCTAGCAGATTAAACATTCCCTTTGTTCAACCTAACCCCGCGGTTCCGGGGAGCGATTTATATGTGCTATCATTTTGTTTTAAGACTGAAAGTGGGTCGCACTCGACCTTTCAGCACTCCGGAGAGCGCACTGAGCCCGGCCACTCCAACATCAGTCTGGCCTTTCAGTTGCAGCCAAGAAGTCCCCAGCCCCGAGTCCAGCCTTTCTCTGACTCTCTAATTTACGAGCGCAGTTATTTCTGTATGACTTAGCTCAGCTGCTGGGAAGCTCAGACACTCTAATGAATCACTAAAATGACGTAAGGCGCACTTGCTAGTCAAACGCATTATGACACGATTGTTATTCATGAAAGCAAACTGAAAGCTATGGCAAAATAAGTAGTTTTCTTGATTTAATTGTGAGTGTTTCCGGATCAATCAACTTAAAACCGTCTAACCTTTCTACATTCGAATATAACAATTGTATGAATTAAGTATAACGATTAAAGGGTCCTTTCCTTTCTGTAATCCTTTTATTTGTGGTTCTGCAACTAGGGTAAATAGTTTCAGGCAACTTCAATTCTGCAGATATGATAAAATAGACAGCTCGAGTAGCATAGCTTCATATATTGAACGGATGTCAGTGCAATGTAAACTGACAAAAGCACAAGGGAGGGATAGCTGAAAACGGAAATCTTTGCATCCAGTATTTATCGAGACTCTCACTAAAGTGAGTTATTGTTTTGCTTACATTAACTTCCCCGGTTTAATGAAATGTAAATCTATTACTCCTAAATGCGAATCCACGTTCAAATCCTCCTAAACATATCAAAATATATTTAATTGTGAAATGTCGCGATGTTTTTATATTAAGCTTGCTTTGCCCGTTGTAATCGTTCTGTGAATGACCCATTCACTGCAATGGGGGTAGTTGTACTGGTCAAACATCAGACACTGGCATCTGTTAGTCTTCCAGCACCCCGCACAGGCTTTGCAACAGTTGTATCTCTGAACAGCTGCAAAGGTTGTTTGTTGTTGAATGGACATACAGTACCGTGATACCCTTACTGAACTTGTTTTTCACTTTTTAGACGGGACACCTAGTTTCATAAAATGCAGCTATAAAATATGTTGCCGTTAGTCCGACAGCATCTGCGCCTTTTGCTGTCATTTACAGTTTGCAATTTACACAAAAGGAAGATACACCACAGGAAAGGAAACGGATTATTGCTTTTTTGTTACAATAACGGTAGTATCTCTTGACCAAATCCATATTCGATTTCGCATTTGGAAGTGTAGAGAAGCAATTGCACACATAATTGTCCTGTGAATATGATGCGGCAGATTTACCCCGTTGCAATATTTGAGAGGAGCAGCAGGTGTCGCTCTGCACAAAGTGACCAATTTCTGCTTTCTTTGCCGACCAAGCAGACTCTTGGCATTTAGAAGTCACGTAATGTTACATTTTTAGAAACCATAAAACACTAATTGATCGAGATGATTTTCTAGACGGTTCATTAATCGTCCGAATTGCTTTACGTTAAATGACCTCAATGCAAGTAAACCTATATTGACTGTTTCACGTGATATATAACTTTGTGAATGAAGCGCCGGCGAACAACGACGTCATTGGCGGGGCCAGCCGCCAGCCCCGCGCTGATTGGCATATTCTTGCAGGTTAGATTGATGATTGGCAGATTGTTGACGATCGTACACCCACTCACTGAACACACACAGAGCCGGCAGCGTTAGATATAAAAGGATGGGCTCTCAGCAACCAACAGTATCAGAGTTACAAAAGCCGAGTTAAAGAAGAAACTTGCTTTATTATTTCTTCGCAAAAGTGAGTCTCAAGGTAAGAGAATGCTATTTTGATAGTTTCTGCACGTTTTGAAAAATATGAAAGCGACGTTCGCTATTTTGTTTTGTCTGCACTCCTTTGGTTTGTTACACTTGCACTGTACTTCTGCAGTTCTTCGAAACTTTGGTCCGCTTTAAGTCATTCCCGCTAGATTGGAAATAAATTTCATTAAACCTACTTTTTGTGTTTTTAACCAGCGAAAGGCAAATAGCTGAGTGAAAATCAGGATGCTTTTTATTCACTAATATTCCTGTGGGAACGTTATAAGGCGGCCAATTCATGCAATTGTTCCTCACTGCAGCGTCTCATATTTACTTTTTGATATCCTTAGTTTCAGACTTGCTTTATTTCCGCGTTTCAATAATCCTTTATCGTTTTGAGATTATTTATATGGCCATATTTGATATAAAGCAAAACTATAAATCATTATTGCCTGCATCAATTTTAGCAAACGCCAATTCTTAAAAAAATGAATGTTTGTTTTATTTAAATAAAAGATTGCAAAATAAATTTTACAAGAACATTTTGTATGTATTTTCCCATTGATGCATACATACCTGTTTTCCTTCTGCTATTTTTGGCTCTTAGCAGGTGTTTTAAGCATGATGTCTGGAGTCCCGCTTCTGTCTATTCTGAGGTAGCTGCAGGGTAGTCATTGTAGAGGAGCCTTGGCTAAAAAGGGAAAGCTACGTTGTCAATGTCGAGTAAATCATTAGTCCGATATTCCAGGATTGCAGCCTTGTCATTATTTAATCGAACTTTTAGTTGCTTGAAGCTGAGCTCTAATACCATCAGCAGCATTGATGATTCATTACACAATCCATTACTTAACTAGGTAGTTCCAGTCTTGTCAAGTCTCACCGATTGAAAAATAATATACAACCGCACAGATCAGGAGACTATAAGAATCACTAAAAGACGTGGTTAGTATGTAGAAACAGCCTCCCAGTTTTTGATTTTACAAGTCTGGGTGGCAGCACGTTTTAAACTTATTGCCTTTAATTTTCTGCGAAATGCGTGTTCTCTTCCTTTTGCCTCTTATTCACTGATATTTATTCTTTTGGTGATTGTTGGGTACCACGCCAACAATTTCCTGTTTCAACCCCGAAGGGAGTAGAGAACTCCAAATATGATTTGGCGGAAGTAATACTAAGTGCCTTGGAGTGGCGCTCTAGTGTGCCAGTTTTGGAGAGGTGCTGTGCAATGGACTATGGGTTGGGTAATAATGCCTTTGTCTTTCCCGCAGAAACATGGTTCTACTGAAGATCTCCGCTTTCCTTGTGGTTTATGCTGTTTTTGTATGTCAAATAAACAGCTCCCACGCAGTCCCTGTCAGGTAGGCATTGGGATCATTCGGTATTTTCTCTCTTGTAGTTTAATCGGATCTCTATTGGGGAAGGACTACATCAGACTATTAGACAATTTCATCCGAATAACTTAGCTGGCCAGCAAGTACTGACTAAAATGCAGTCACATCAGTAACATTTAATCACCCAAAGCAAGTGAAATGTGAGGCCGACGGAGGTAAATGTGAACGTTTGTTCGGATTTATTTTGAGGAATGCTTTATTAATGAGTTTATTCGCTTGCAAGTTACAAGGAAGAAAACAACATTTGAGATAGAATGAGTCGGGTAGAGTTAAAACAAGCTGGAAAAGGAAGTGGTGGCATTGTGTTCAAAAGGGAACTCTAAATATTCACGGTTCTTTAAGTGCTTTGGCTGTAATTGGGATGAAATCTAGTGCACAATCTTATACTGAAGGATTTAAGTTTAGCGAACATTTCACCATATCCCTCTCAAAACGCCTCTCAACCAGTGAAGCACTTTTGACAAGTAATCCCTGTCATAATGTAGGGAAACCAGTGACCTATTTGGGCACAATACGATTCCATAAACAGCAATAAGGGAGTGACCAGATCATCTATTTATAGGGATATTGATTGAGTGATTTTATAAATCCACCTGAGAATACAGGGGGGTTTAACGTCTCATTGGGAAGACAGCACCTCCTACATTGCAGTACTCCAGGAGTGTCCGCCTAGATTATGCGCTCAAATCGCTGGAGTGCAGCTTGAACGCTGACTCAGCGGCGAGAGTGCTACCCCTGAGCCAAGTCTGAGTTTAGTGGTAATAAATCAAACGCTGCCAGTTGCATAACCAATGCAGCCGCACCGAAACTGTACTTTTGCAGTGATTATTTATTGGTCAGGCTTACAATGATCCCAACGTCCTACAGTATTAGTTAGGGCGGCACTATATGTCCTGACTTTTTATACTGTGGCGACAATAGAATTGCCAAAGATCATTTATTGGTTGTGTATATAAAACCAAATGTATCACTACTCATTGCGAGGTTCTGATTTAGATCTATGCTGGAGTCATCGACAGACAGAGTGGCGCTCAATGATCACGAAGTCCGGCGACTACTGAATGCGCTAGCGAAGGAATTCATGCAGATGATGGTAGAGGAACTGGAGCAACAGGTGCCCGATGCGAATAGGTAAGGTACCGCATTCATTTGTGTTGCACTAAAAAGCTCCATGTACGGTTGAGTGTTGCTGTTTGAGACTTATTATTTAAATAATACAAAGAGTGTATTTTCTTTCAGACCTGTTCTAAGAGCAGGGTCACTTATATCAACAGATGTGGATTAGAGAGATAGTAAAAGAAACGTGCAGTTATACTGTTTTCTCCTATTAACAGTCGCAGCTAAGTCTTGGTATTTAATGTGCCATTAATTGTTTTCCCACGAATCAGCCAGAATTATATCTCATAAATCACCACAATGGGGTACATTTTTTGAAATTTTGAGCAATTGAATAGATATTTTTTTAAGGAGGATTGTGATCAAAGGTATGTTTAATAAGCGACATACTGTGTTGAAGAAAAGTCCAGTTCTGCGCCTTAACCTTGCATGGGAGAAATGTTGGAGAAGTTAAGTTTATGCTTGCAAATTACATTAACGAGTATGAACCGAATGCTTGATGGGGTGCAGATATTATGCATGTTCATTAAACACATGAAAGCGGGTTTGTTTCAGCACCCTGGAGAAAATGCATGTATAAACTTTACAAAAAAGCTGTTATTCTAAGCGGCGAAAAACGCATGGCCATCCTTTTTGCAAGGCACCCTGATATAATAACTAGTACCCAACATTATATTGTGAATAGTAAGTTCTCAACGTAGATAATTTTGCATGTAACAGTTGCTTGTTTGTTACATGAAACTGACAGCCAAGTGTACAGATATATACATAGCTTGAACTGCATGACCCCGCATGCGTTATTATGAGATTGTTTTGCATGTTTTTTCTGCAGCTTGGATAGACCCATTGTCAAACGATGCACGAGTCTGAGCACTTGTGTGGTGGGAAAGTTGTCCCAGGAATTGCACAAATTACAAACCATCCAGCGCACTGACGTAGGAGCGGCAACTCCTGGCAAGAAAAGGAACATTCTCACTGAGCTGGAAAACCAACGCTATGCAAACTACGGAGAGCCATTTGAAAGCAACTAATCGTTTGTTGTGATGCATGGATCTCCAATGCTTGAACGATATACAGCCTGATAAAGTGCTATGTTTCGTTTCCGCCTCAATTGTTGACACAGAATGCTAGACATGAACATAAATTATAATAGTACATTAACCTTAATAAACAATTACTTTAGCTTTAAAACTGTTTTTTTCATTATATAGTTTTACCATCTTCTGTGTGTCATTAAATTAATGCTTCTTCGTGCACAACATGGGTCTTGTTCAATAAACTTATTTTTCTACCAGGAACTTTTTTTTCCTATATTATATTAGACTGAATCAGTAGTGTTTAATCAGTAGTGTAAAATGTTTCACTTTTCCACATTACTACTTCTGATCAAATGAGCAACTTTATAAATGCCAATGTTACCAGTGCCTTTGGCAAATTAGTTGCAACTTAAAAAACCCTCGTTATTCATTTTAACTTCATACGTTTCTAAGGACTCCATATGCATTGTAGTGTTTCAAGAATGTCGAGTTAGACTGCTAATATAGAGGCAGTATTCACAGTATCTTGTGTAGCCTTCAATTTGACATAAAAGACGCTAAATGGAAACACATTTTAAAACGTTTCTTCTCAGGTAAGAATTCATCTTTCTCGTGTTTTTTTAAATGCCTTTAATCTTTTCTATAAGGTGCCACAGTTCCACGCTGACCGAAGGATCTTGGTCTGTGGCATCAGATCAGACTCTCATGCTGAGTCGGGTGGTCTAAAATTCCGAGAGCTCTCACTGGTAAAAGCACAGAAACGTCCTTCCCATAAATTGGCAAATGTGTTAGATTCCAGACATCCTGTGCCCACAGCCATGGAAATTACAGCATATTATTTCAAGCATTTTTGACTGACTAATCTTTCCATTTCAATTAGCATAAGTTACTTTTTGTAACTCAATATTTTCATTATTTCTCCCACTGTAGATATTCCTATTTTTTCATAGACTCCCTTATTATCTTATTTGTTTCCAGCTTAGATTTGTGTGTCTCTTCGACTCCCCACAGCTATCCAGTGGGAGTTCCCGTCTTTATTAATGCCCCAAGTCTATGGCCAGAAGCCAACGTCTGATACATATGCAGTGCAGAAGGCAATCTTAGTAGAAATTTAATTCACATATTTTTCCTGTTTAGATTGCATTAAGTGCTTAAGCATCCTAATTACGTGTCACGAGATAACAGCACTGAACTAATAACATGCTGGGCATCAAAGTCAATAGCTTTCTGACTTCTGGTCGTTTAAATTCATACATAACCCATCTAGGTCAACCAAAGAGGTGAATAAGAGTGTTTAATGGAAACCTGGATAAGCTCATTGGGGTGAAAGGAATAGAAGGATATAGTGATCGGGTTAGATGAAGAGGGGTGGGAGGAGGCTAGGGTGGGACGTGAACACCGCCATGGATGAATGGCCTGTTTCTGTGCTGTAAATTCTATGGAAAAGGACTTAAACTTACCCGTTATGCAGACCCCGAGTCTGTCAGCAACAATGGATTGAAGGGGAAGGGTTAATGCTTTGGCTTACAGGTGTATGCATTTAACCTGATCAATGTTTTTATCTCTATCTATGAAGCAGTGTTCCTGTGGAGAAGCGAGCCTGCAAAACAGCTACCTGTGCGACTCACCGCCTGGCCGACTTCCTGAGCCGGACAGGAGGAATGGGCAGCAGCGACTTCGTCCCAACCGACGTGGGGGCCAATGCCTTCGGAAGGCGAAGAAGGAACATTCAGATGTAGATTTTTCAGGGGACTGGTAATGAACTGCTTCTCGGCTGTTAGTGAATATTATATCAGCATCGAATTTTGCATGTTGCTTGTGTAGATACAGTATAATTTTTGATTTAAATCATAATGTTGCACGTTATTGGCAACAATCCATCACCACTAGAAGCAGTTCGCACCTTGATGCCAAACCTGTTATTGTTAGTAACCTAGTTTACATGATGTTTCAACTAAATGTAGCAACGCGATTATCGATTTGGCGAAGGGGGCACGCTACAGAGGATTATTTTGTACAGTCTTGATTGAATAAACGTTTACCCAGTATAATTTTTGATTTCAGTCATCATGTTACATTGTGGTATATTGAGGTCCACGCCAGTGCTTGTTTGAAGGTGTGTGCTAATCCCGATTGCTATTAATGTTTACTCTGATACCTAACAGATCAGTAGAACTAGTTTCCAACTGTGCTTACCAAGGAAACGCTCAACTTCACCCGAGTTGTTTTCTGCTGCAGTTAGAGCGCAGAAGAATGTTCCCTCCCATCAGATGACAGTGCTCACAATTATATCCACTACCTCGGGTCAAATATTCGTGGCTATTTATGGGGATAGTCATTGTTAGCAAGGAGACAAATCAGGTCAATGGAGCAACATTTCTACTTCGCCAAGATCGTAGACTGCTGAATATTATTGGTATATTTAAACACCAACCAAAATACAAGTATGTAATCCTTTTCATAAGAACTTAAGAAATAGGAGCAGGAGTAGGCCATACGGCCCCATCGAGCCTGCTCCGCCATTTAATACGATCTTGACTGATCATGGAACATAAGAACATAAGAAATAGGAGCAGGAGTAGGACATCTAGCCCCTCGAGCCTGCTCCGCCATTCAAAAAGATCATGGCTGATCTGGCCGTGGACTCGGGTCCACTCTCCTGTCCTCTCCCCATAACCCCTTATTCCCTTATTGGCTAAGAACTTTCAATAGGAATATCGGCCTTGATCCCACAATGTCATGCGATTGACCATTTTGTAGTATTTAGAGTGGTCCTTGTAATACACATTGAGAATATGATGCTGTAGCATGCTTGGATTGCTACTCCAACTTTCTATATACCATGCTTAGATTGTAACAAGTCTGACCTGAAAATAATACGCCAATATAACCAGCGTACTCTACCGGTTGTCAAAAGAACCGTGTATTGCTACACTTCTGTAGTACTGTTAAATACATAAAAGTCCACGAAGTTGGAAAGCCATCGGAACTGAATATTGTATTCAGAAAATATCCGACACCTGCTCGTATCCTGTAAACAAATGAAGTAAATAGTTCAAGTACTGAGTCTCCTGTACCTTTTGTGTCTTACAGGCAGACAACAGTAACTGACGAGGCAAAGTTCTTTCACTCCCGATTAGATGTCGCTTGGCTCGCTTCCTCCATAGCAGAAGCACGGAGAACAATAAAGATTGGAAATGTTTACTTCACATCGTCTTAACGTTACAGTCCAAACTTATTTAGTTTTGTCCCAATTCCCCATCCTGTCAATCCTCGTTACTATTATATAAAGCACTTCCTAAATGTATGGTACAGCAAAACTTGACTTTTACATTACATCACGTTTTATATCTAATTATATTTGAAATAAAAGTGATGGCATATATATTCTATAATTTAATTACGCTTGGGTGCAATGTGACTTCCAGCTCTGTGCTGTTAGAACTTGGTCTCGACAGCACTCTTCAGTATCTCGGGGATATAGTAAATGTTGCCTCTCAAGGCATGTATGTAATATACTGTGTGTTGTGCCTTGATGTAAAACGCTATAAATTATATGATTGTACAGTATATTAATGACACCTTAAATATTGTATCAATTGTGAAATCCGCAAGATTAAAATATTTTCGATACATTGACGGCGGGATATTTTTATTGGCCGGAATCTTGGTCAGACGGGACAGTTTGGTGTGAAGGAGGTGGTGTTACTGTGAGTTCACTGCAACCTCTCCTCATTGGCTCCTGTAGGCAGCAAATCAGAATGAAAGATAGAGGAGAAATGGCAGTGTTTTTCCTCTCATTTAGCCATTTGCCACCATTTAGTTCCAGTTCAAACTTTTACAAATAAAAGCGTGCTAATGCTAATACAATGAATTATAACGTAATGCACAGCCCATTGGCGCACTCCTTTTTAAGTAACTAAAGTTAAACATTGCTCGCCATTCTACCTAGGTTCCTGTACAGTTCCTGCAACGTTTGGGGAACACTGGCCCCTGCTCTTGCTATCTGAAGTTAGTTTGGGTGTATCAGCTTAGCATCCATCACAGTTCCCCATGAAATAACATCTCAGTGATTGAGATTTTCTGTTTGTCTTGAACAAATCAGTCAAACTGGTGAAACTTATACGGCGCGGATACAGCTGTACGACCCTTCCGCCCCAAACCAAATGCTTACAAGAAGGGCACGGATGGAGTTTTGTCCCGGGTAAGAAATAATAACCGCGCCGTGTACACACCCCGGGCAAATGGACTTCGAGAGAAAGACAGACACAACTTTATTACATATAACATTTACTAAATGGTCTAAAATTCCCAGCTCCAATTCAATTCATTTTCCAAAAGGCGAGATTTCCTTTAACGCAAAATGTGTACCTAAGTTCAGCCCAAGAACCAACTTTGATGTATTTACTTACAGTTTGGCTGTTTTTGCACTGCAGATCCCGGTAACTACCGTCTGTTCTAGCTGGACGGAAGCCAGTTTACATTGGTTGGTTGATGCTAGGCTGCGTCCTGTTTAGGAGAGGACTCCACCCCATGTCTGGATAGCAATATGGGTAGAACTGTCTCCCAAAAGCTAGACATCTCCGGGAGTTCTCCGACTTGTCCCGTGCAGCATTGGTGGAAAGACATCATTTACCACAATTTCCTGGGGTTTCGCGGCTCTTCCGCCGAAGTCACGGTGGACGAGTAGCAGAACCCGGTGGAAATTCAGTCCCTAATCGTTTAGAGAGGAGAATTACGGTCAAGTTGGCTTACAAATTGCTCAGGGGTCCAATGAATCTCTCTGCACTTTGCCAACCAGGTTTGACACCACACTGGACCTGTGCTCGAAGCGGTGTCAAAGTGAAGGGCCGACAGACTGTCACTCCAAGAAATGTTGGAAGTCCAGGTTGGGCTCTCATTCAGGGTTTACAATGCTCGATTGGTATCAGTGTGATGCTGAAGCGGTTTCGCTCTGATACTAAACCTGCAGTGCAAATGCATCGGAACATCTCCTATAGTGTGGTCCCATTGGATGTGTTTATTCTACATATTTTGCCTGAACAGTGATTTTGGCTTTGGAGTATAACATGGGTGTGAAGTTATCTAAATCAAATCTTAGGAAGTGACATGAGACTATGAGGGGTAGTATCACACCAGATTTGGCTGCAGTACAACGAACTGATTTAAAACATTCCCAGGTGGGTGGCTCTTTTTAAAATGTTGTTGCTATCTTTGTAATGTTGGCAGAGAGTCAATGATCCTATTGGCTCTGTCCGCCCACTAAACACCGGCAATATCCGTCACTTTTTATGCCAGTTATTTCTGGGTTTTGAGACTCAATGGCTTCCACAATTAATCTCCGTGCTGCAAAAACTTTGCATGCTACTCAAAACTGGTGCTTCCTTTCACTACCAACACTTTCTCCCTCCCTTTAAGGTGCTGTTTCAGAATTTGCTGCACCGCTGGAATTCCCATCTGTAGATCAATGAACTGACTACAGGGTATGCGTTTTGTGCTGGCAGCTTGCGAATGGATGTAAATGAGGTCCAGCCGCGAAAATGGCATGGCCTCACGCCGACTCCTTTTGGTGGGCACAGCGCATGCCCCACCTGAACCCAATATGTGCTCGCTCAACATGAAAATAGCCCCCACTGTCTTTCGGGATGAGATCTTAAGCTGGCATCCTATCTGCCTGTTCAGGTGGATGTAAAAGATCCCATGGCAATTTTGTGAAGAAAAGCAGGGAGTTATCCAGGTGTCCTGGCAAATGTTCATCCCTCAACCAAAGTCACTAAAACAGATTCGCTGGTCATTTATCTCATTGCTATTTGGGGGATTTTGCTTGACTGTCAAATTTGCCTATACATTTCAAAGTAATTAATTGGCTGTGACTCTCTTTGGGACATCCTGAGGACATGAAAAGTGCTATATAAATGTAACTTATTTGCATCTATCTATATCTCAGAAATTTTAACAATAATTTGCACTGTGTGCATTTAGCTGCACTATTTTATACTCTGCTATAATCTTTTCAATACAGAAGCAAAGTATAACAGGCTCACTGTCCTAATTCAAAATTGTGTTACAACACCAGGATTTCCAATGCATGTGCAGAAAACCCACTACTAGGGTATCCAATTAACCCAACAGGGATACAGGGACATGCTGTAGATTTATATATGAAGACCAAGGAACAATGTAAAGAAATTGTTTTGGTGCTGCTCTACCAGGACCTAAACTGCATTCAGTTGTAATATGAATATGAATCAGATGAGCTTGATGAGAATAAAAACCATGTGATACATACAAACTTTGTCATTTGGGAGAGCGGACAGAATACGGTAGTGTAGTTGTTATGTTACTGGGCTAGCCGTCCAGAGACCTGGATTAATAATCCAGGGAACCAATGCATTCAAATCCAACCATGGTAGTTTGAGAATTTGAATTCAGTTTAAAAATCTGGAAATACAAAGCATGGGGAGACAAACCACTACTTGTGTACCATTTACCCCAACAGGGCTACAGGGACATGTAAGTAAAATTGACTATGAAGCAGTCCAATTGTTGTAAAAACCCAAATGGTTCACTAATTCTCTTTAGGGAAGGAAACCTGCCGTCCTTACCTGGTCTGATTTCAGGCTAGTTGATTTTTAGCTGTCCTATGAAGTGACCAATTAAGCCACTCACAGTTGTATCAAACCGCTTCAAAGGATAACAAGAATAAAAATGGATGGTCCACTCAACTGCTACCTAGGCATTGAATCAGGAAATGACAAAGGCACACCCAGCTCTGTAAACCCTGCAAAATCCTCCTCACTATCATTTGGGGAATGGTGCCAAAGTTGGGAGAGCTATCCCACAGGCAAGTCAAGCAACAACCTGACATAGTCATACTTACAGAATCTTCAGCCAGATATGCCATGTAAATGATTCTTCTCGGCTTCCTCCTGAAGTCCTCAATTTGACTTACTCCACATGACATTAAGCAACAGCTGAGTGCACTGGACACAGCAAAGGCTATGGGCCTCGACAACCTCCCGACTGTAATACTGATGACCTGTGTTCCAGAAGTATTTCTTTAGCTAAGCTGTTCCAGTATATCTGCAAAACTGACATCTACCAACAATGAGGAAAATTTCCCAGGTATGTCCTGTCTGTATAAAGCAGGTGTACCATGGCTGCAGTGTGTACTTTCTACAGGATGTACTGCAGCCAGTTGTCAAGGATCTTTGACAGCATCTCCCAAAACTTGTGACCTCCACCACCTAGAAGGACAAGAGCAGCAAGTGCTTGGGTCCATCATCACCTCCAAGATCTCCTCCTATGGCAGTGCAGCAGAGCACATCAGGAGAGCGGAGCATTTAAAAACAGCAATAAAACAAGGAATGATGTCACAGGACAGCAGATAGGTGATTGGTGGGTAAGAATTGATGTTTTTTTCCCCTCTAAGGTAGGTCAGTGGTTTAAACTAAGAGCAGGAAACTATAACATACTTTATTAAATTAAAAACTTAACTAGATAAACTAGTTAATATAACTGTAAATAATCGTTGAACAAAGATTTTAACGAATTAAATAAATAAAACAAAGTTAGACTAAGATATGGCAGAGCAGGTTGTGTGTCTGAACTGCAGTATGTTGGAGTTTGTGGACAGTGAAAGTGTCCCGAGCGAACACGTCTGCAGTAGATGTCTCCGTCTCGAATCTCTCCGGCTCAGATAAATAGGGCGGTCACAAGGACTTTAAACTAGTAAATGGGGGGGGGGGGGGGGAAGGCTCAGGGGGAAATTATAATACAAATAGTAGTTCAAAAACAAAGGTGAAGAGAGTAGAATAACAGTCAGAAATTGTGCTTTAGGCACTACATGTAAAAGAAAAACTAAAAGATGTAAAGTAATTAAACCAGGAGAGAGAAATAAGAAACAAGTGAGTAAAACATTAGAGCTGAAGGACAGGCTAGGTTGTGTGGCCCAAATAAGCGTTCTTTCTACAAACACATGGAGTATAAGGAGTAAATTGAATGAACTGCAGGCGCAAATTCAAATTGGAGGGTATGACATGATAGTCCTTACTGAGACATGGCTGCAAGATGGTCAGGACTGGGAACTAAATATACCAGATTATAAGGTCTACAGGAAAGATAGAGAACATGGTAGAGGAGGAGGAGTAGTCTTAGTGATTAAGGATTAAATAACTTCAATGATAAGAGAGGATATAATGAGAGATAAGCAGGCAGTGGAGACTTTATGGGTAGAATTAAGAAATAGGAAAGGATTTAAGACTGTAGTGGTTGTGTATAGGCCCCCTGGTCATTGCTGTGAAGTGCTAGATTGTATAAATGCAGAGATTAAACAAGCATGCAGTAAAGGCAGAGAGGTTTTAATGGGGGATTTTAACTTTCATATAGATTGGGATAAGCAGACTAGCACCTGTCAGAAAGGTAGTGAATTTCTTGAGTGTGTCCAGAATAGTTTTCTACAACAATATGTCCAAGAGGCAACAAAGAAGCATGCCATATTAGATTTAGTAATGAGTAATGGGCCCAGGTTTAGTTAACAGCCTAACAGTGCATGAACATTTATCCAATAGTGATCATAGATGATGATCAATAATGTTCGAGTTCAGCATTTGAAAGGGAGAAATGCGAAATAGCTACTAAGATTCTAGATTTGGATAAGGCTGACTTCAACAGGATGAGACAAAGAGCCTGTCCACAGTAAACTGGGCAAATCTATTAATGGGTAAGACAAAAGATCAGTGGGAGATGTGCAAAAATTTTTTTAAGGTGATACAGAACCAGTTTATACCCCTGAGGGGCAAGATGCTCTACTTTCCCCCAAAAAACGGCCATAGACAACTAAAGAGGTAAGGGACAGCATAAAACTAAAAGAAAAAGCATACTAAAATACAAAACATAGCACAGATCCTGGCGAATGGGAAAGATACAAAGAACAACAAAGGGTCACAAAACAGACAGTAAGAGCTACACAAAGGGAGTATGAAAAGAAACTTGCAAAGGATATCAAAATCAATACAAAGAATTTTTACAATTATATAAGGAAAACGAGGATAGTTAGGAACAATGTTGGCTCCTTAAAAACTGAAAACAGTAATATTGTCAATGATAATAAGGAAATGGCAGACATGTTGAATAATTACTTTGCATCAGTATTTACAGTAGAGGAAGAGGGTAACATGCTAGAAATCCCAAAGAAACAAATATTAAATCAGGGACAGGGACTCATTAAAATTAATGTAAGTAAAATAACAGTAATGAAGAAAATAATGGCAGTAAAGAATGACAAATCCCCAGGACCAGATGGTTTCCATCCCAGGGTTTTAAAGGAAGTAGGTGAGCACATTGCAGATGCCCTAACTATAATCTTCCAATGTTGTCTCAATTCAGGAACCATTCCTTTAGAGAGGGCAACCAGGGAATTATAGACCAGTTAGTCTAACATCTGTTGTTGGGAAATTGCTAGAGTCTATAATTAAGAATAGGATGACTGAACACCTCGAATATTTTCAGTTGATCAAAGAAAGCCAGCGTGGATTTGTGAAAGGCAGTTCATGCCTGACAAACCTGATTGAATTTTTTGAGAAGGTGAATAAAGTAGTGGACAGGGGAATGTCTATGGATGTTATTTATATGGACTTCCAGAGGCATTTGATAAAGTCTCACATAAGAGACTGTTAATGAAGGTAGAAGCCCATGGAACTGAGAGCAAATTATTGACCTGGTTAGGAAATTGGCTGAACAGCAGGCGACAGTCAGCAGGGATAATGGGAAGGTATTCAAATTGGCAGGAGGTGACTAGTGGTATCCTGCAGAGAACTGTGTTAGGGCCTCAACTATTCACAGTATTTATTAACGAATTAGATGATGGCATAAAAAGTCATATATCCAAATTTGCCGATGACACAAAGATAGGTGGCAGTTGGCGAGAGGCGAGAGCAGTGTCGGAGCGGCCTATAAAGTACCGGTGCAGCTACAGCGGGAGAGAAAGCAAAAAAGAAGTAGAAAGGAATCAAAAGGTGACGTCACAGCCAATGGGGTAAGTGATTAGCTGGTGATTGGTGAGTAGCTTTTCTTTTTCTTTTTATATCAGTAAGTAAACTTTAGCATTGTTATTACCAATTTAAGGGTATCTAAGGGTTAAGGCATGGCAGGAGAGATCGGTCACGTGATATGCTCCTCCTGTGCCATGTGGGAACTCAGGGACGCTTCCGGTGTCCCTTACGATTACGTGTGTAAGAAGTGTATCCGCCTCCATCTCCTGATGGACCGCGTTGCGGAATTGGAGCTGAGGGTGGATTCACTCTGGAGCATCCACGATGCTGAGAATGACATAAGTGGCACGTGTAGTGAGTTGGTCTTACCGCATGAGAAGGATCCACAGCCAGCTAGGGAATGGAAGACCAGCAGGAAGAGTAGTACAAAGAAGGTAGTGCAGGAGTCCCCTGTGGTCATCCTCCTGCAAAACAGATACACTGTTTTGAGTGCTGTTGAGGGAGATGACTCATTAGGGGAGAGCAACAGCAGCCAAGTTCATGGCACCGTGGCTGGCTCTGTTGTACAGGAGGGCATAAAAAAGAGTGGGAGAGCGATAGTGATAGGGGATTCAATCATAAGGGGAATAGATAGGCGTTCCTGCGGCCGCAATCGAGAGTCCAGGATGGTATGTTGCCTCCCTGGTGCAAGGGTCAAGGATGTCTCCGAGCGAGTGCAGGACATTCTGAAAAGGGAGGGAGAATAGCCAGTTGTCGTGGTGCACATTGGTACCAACGACATAGGTAAAAAAAGGGATAAGGTCCTACGAGACGAATTTAGGGAGCTAGGAGTTAAATTAAAAAGTAGGACCTCAAAAGTAGTAATCTCGGGATTGCTACCAGTGCCACGTGCTAGTCAGAGTAGGAATCACAGGATAGCACAGATGAATACGTGGCTTGAGCAGTGGTGCAGCAGGGAGGGATTCAAATTTGTGGGGCATTGGAACAGGTTCTGGGGGAGGTGGGACCAGTACAAACTGGACGGTCTGCACTTGGGCAGGAACGGAACCAATGTCCTAGGGGGAGTGTTTGCTCGTGCTGTTGGTGAGGAGTTAAACTAATATGGCAGGGGGATGGGAACCAATACAGGGAGACAGAGGGAAACAAAAAGGAGACAAAAACAAAAGACAGAAAAGAGATGAGTAAAAGTGGAGGGCAGAGAAACCAAAGGCAAGAAACAAAAAGGACCACTGAATATAAAAGGGCTGCAGGAGGGGTAAAAACTAAAAATCATGGTTTAAAAACTAGGATGAAAACACTCTACCTAAATGCATGCAGCATTAGAAATAAAGTAAATGAGTTGACGGCACAAATCATTACAAATGGGTATGATTTGGTGGCCATTACAGAGACATGGTTGCAAGGTGGCCAGGACTGGGAATTAAACGTACAGGGGTATCTGACGATTCGGAAAGATAGGCAGGAAGGGAAGGGAGGTGGGGTAGCTCTGTTAATAAGGGATGATATCAGGGCAGTTGTGAGGGATGATATTAGCTACAATGAACAAAATGTTGAATCATTGTGGGTGGAGATTAGAGATAGTAAGGGAAAAAGTCACTGGTCGGCGTAGTTTATAGGCCCCCAAATAATAACTTCATGGTGGGGCGGGCAATAATCAAGGGATGAGGTCCTACGAAACGAATTTAAGGAGCTAGGAGCTAAATTAAAAAGTAGGACCTCAAAAGTAGTAATCTCGGGATTGCTACCAGTGCCACGTGATAGTCAGAGTAGGAATCGCAGGATAGCGCAGATGAATACGTGGCTTGAGCAGTGGTGCAGCAGGGAGGGATTCAAATTCCTGGGGCATTGGGACCGGTTCTGGGGGAGGTGGGACCAGTACAAACCGGACGGTCTGCACCTGGGCAGGACTGGAACCAATGTCCTCGGGGGAGTGTTTGCTAGTGCTGTTGGGGAGGATTTAAACTAATATGGCAGGGGGATGGGAACCAATGCAGGGAGACAGAGGGAAACAAAAAGGAGCCAAAAGCAAAAGACAGAAAGGAGATGAGGAAAAGTGTAGGGCAGAGAAACCCAAGGCAAAGAACAAAAAGGGCCACTGTACAGCAAAATTCTAAAAGGACAAAGGGTGTTAATAAAACAAGCCTGAAGGCTTTGTGTCTTAATGCAAGGAGTATCCGCAATAAGGTGGATGAATTAATTGTGCAAATAGATGTTAACAAATATGATGTGATTGGGATTACGGAGACGTGGCTCCAGGATGATCAGGGCTGGGAACTCAACATTCAGGGGTATTCAACATTCAGGAAGGATAGAATAAAAGGAAAAGGAGGTGGGGTAGCATTGCTGGTTAAAGAGGAGATTAATGCAATAGTTAGGAAAGACATTAGCTTGGATGATGTGGAATCTATATGGGTAGAGCTGCAGAACACCAAAGGGCAAAAAACGTTAGTAGGAGTTGTGTACAGACCTCCAAACAGTAATAGGGATGTTGGGGAGGGCATCAAACAGGAAATTAGGGGTGCATGCAATAAAGGTGTAGCAGTTATAATGGGTGACTTTAATATGCACATAGATTGGGCTAGCCAAACTGGAAGCAATACGGTGGAGGAGGATTTCCTGGAGTGCATAAGGGATGGTTTTCTAGACCAATATGTTGAGGAACCAACTAGGGGGGAGGCCATCTTAGACTGGGTGTTGTGTAATGAGAGAGGATTAATTAGCAATCTCATTGTGCGAGGCCCCTTGGGGAAGAGTGACCATAATATGGTGGAATTCTGCATTAGGATGGAGAATGAAACAGTAAATTCAGAGACCATGGTCCAGAACTTAAAGAAGGGTAACTTTGAAGGTATGAGGCGAGAATTGGCTAGGATAGATTGGCGAATGATACTTAGGGGGTTGACTGTGGATGGGCAATGGCAGACATTTAGAGACCGCATGGATGAAGTACAACAATTGTACATTCCTGTCTGGCGTAAAAATAAAAAGGGGAAGGTGGCTCAACCGTGGCTATCTAGGGAAATCAGGGATAGTATTAAAGCCAAGGAAGTGGCATACAAATTGGCCAGAAATAGCAGCGAACCTGGGGACTGGGAGAAATTTAGAACTCAGCAGAGGAGGACAAAGGGTTTGATTAGGACAGGGAAAATGGAGTACGAGAAGAAGCTTGCAGGGAACATTAAGGCGGATTGCAAAAGTTTCTATAGGTATGTAAAGAGAAAAAGGTTGGTGAAGACAAACGTAGGTCCCCTGCAGTCAGAATCAGGGGAAGTCATAACGGGGAACAAAGAAATGGCGGATCAATTGAACAAGTACTTTGGTTCGGTATTCACTAAGGAGGATACAAACAACCTTCCGGATATAAAAGGGGTCAGAGGGTCTAGTAAGGAAGAGGAACTGAGGGAAATCTTTATTAGTCGGGAAATTGTGTTGGGGAAATTGATGGGATTGAAGGCAGATAAATCCCCAGGGCCTGATGGCCTGCATCCTAGAGTACTTAAGGAGGTGGCCTTGGAAATAGCGGATGCATTGACAATCATTTTCCAACATTCCATTGACTCTGGATCAGTTCCTATGGAGTGGAGGGTAGCCAATGTAACCCCACTTTTTAAAAAAGGAGGGAGAGAGAAAACAGGGAATTATAGACCGGTCAGCCTGACCTCAGTAGTGGGTAAAATGATGGAATCAATTATTAAGGATGTCATAGCAGTGCATCTGGAAAATGGTGACATGATAGGTCCAAGTCAGCATGGATTTGTGAAAGGGAAATCATGCTTGACAAATCTTCTGGAATTTTTTGAGGATGTTTCCAGTAAAGTGGACAAAGGAGAACCAGTTGATGTGGTATATTTGGACTTTCAGAAGGCTTTCGACAAGGTCCCACACAAGAGATTAATGTGCAAAGTTAAAGCACATGGGATTGGGGGTAGTGTGCTGACGTGGATTGAGAACTGGTTGTCAGACAGGAAGCAAAGAGTAGGAGTAAACGGGTACTTTTCAGAATGGCAGGCAGTGACTAGTGGAGTGCCGCAAGGTTCTGTGCTGGGGCCCCAGCTGTTTACATTGTACATTAATGATTTAGACGAGGGGATTAAATGCAGTATCTCCAAATTTGCGGATGATACTAAGTTGGGTGGCAGTGTGAGCTGCGAGGAGGATGCTATTAGGCTGCAGAGTGACTTGGATAGGTTAGGTGAGTGGGCAAATGCATGGCAGATGAAGTATAATGTGGATAAATGTGAGGTTATCCACTTTGGTGGTAAAAACAGAGAGACAGACTATTATCTGAATGGTGACAGATTAGGAAAAGGGAAGGTGCAACGAGACCTGGGTGTCATGGTACATCAGTCATTGAAGGTTGGCATGCAGGTACAGCAGGCGGTTAAGAAAGCAAATGGCATGTTGGCCTTCATAGCGAGGGGATTTGAATACAGGGGCAGGGAGGTGTTGCTACAGTTGTACAGGGCCTTGGTGAGGCCACACCTGGAGTATTGTGTACAGTTTTGGTCTCCTAACTTGAGGAAGGACATTCTTGCTATTGAGGGAGTGCAGCGAAGGTTCACCAGACTGATTCCCGGGATGGCGGGACTGACCTATCAAGAAAGATTGGATCAATTGGGCTTGTATTCACTGGAGTTCAGAAGAATGAGAGGGGACCTCATAGAAACGTTTAAAATTCTGACGGGTTTAGACAGGTTAGATGCAGAAAGAATGTTCCCAATGTTGGGGAAGTCCAGAACCAGGGGTCACAGTCTGAGGATAAGGGGTAAGCCATTTAGGACCGAGATGAGGAGAAACTTCTTCACCCAGAGAGTGGTGAACCTGTGGAATTCTCTACCACAGAAAGTAGTTGAGGCCAATTCACTAAATATATTCAAAAGGGAGTTAGATGAAGTCCTTACTACTCGGGGGATCAAGGGTTATGGCGAGAAAGCAGGAAGGGGGTACTGAAGTTTCATGTTCAGCCATGAACTCATTGAATGGCGGTGCAGGCTAGAAGGGCTGAATGGCCTGCTCCTGCACCTATTTTCTATGTTTCTATGAATAATGGAGGCATGTGAAAAAGGAATGGCAGTAGTTATGGGGGATTTTAACCTACATATCGATTGGTCAAATCAAATTGCAGGGGGTAGCCTGGAGGAGGAATTCATAGAATGCATATGGGATTGTTTCTTAGAACAGTAGGTAACAGAGCCGACAAGGGAGCAAGCCATTTTGGATCTGGTCCTGTGTAACGAGACAGGAAAAATAAACGATCTCCTCGTAAAAGATCCTCTCGGAATGAGTGATCACAATATGGTTGAATTTGTAATACAGATTGAGGATGAGGAAGTTGTGTCAGAAATGAGAGTACTATGCTTAAACAAAGGGGACTACAGTGGGATGAGGGCAGAGTTGGCTAAAGTAGACTGGAAACAAGGACTAAACGGTGGCACAATTGAGGAACAGTGGAGGACTTTTAAGGAGCTCTTTCATAATGCGCAACAAAAATATATTCCAATGAAAAAGAAGGGCGGCAAGAGAAGAGATAACCAGCCATGGATAACCAAGGAAATAAAGGAAAGTATCAAATCAAAGACCAATGCGTATAAGGTGGCCAAGGTTAGTGGGAAACTGGAGGATTGGGAAGATTTTAAGCAACAACAAAGAATGACTAAAAAAGCAATAAAGAAAGGGAAGATAGATTACGAAGGTAAACTTGCGCAAAACATAAAAACAGATAGTAAAAGCTTTTACAGATATATAAAACGGAAAAGAGTGACTAAAGCAAATGTTGGTCCCTTAGAAGATGAGAAGGGGGATTTAATAATGGGAAATGTGGAAATGGCTGAGACCTTAAACAATTATTTTGCTTCCGTCTTCACAGTGGAAGACACAAAAACCATGCCAAAAATTGCTGGTCATAGGAATGTGGGAAGGGAGGACCTTGAGATAATCACTATCACTAGGGAGGTAGTGCTGGACAGACTAATGGGATTGAAGGTAGACAAGTCCCCTGGTCCTGATGAAATGCATCCCAGGGTATTAAAAGAGATGGCGGAAGTTATAGCAGATGCATTTGTTATAATCTACCAAAATTCTCTGGACTCTGGGGAGGTACCAGCGGATTGGAGAGCAGCTAATGTAACGCCTCTGTTTAAAAAAGGGGGCAGGCAAAAGGTAGGTAACTATAGACCGGTTAGTTTAACATCTGTAGTGGGGAAAATGCTTGGAACTATCATTAAGAAGAAATAGCGGGACATCTGGATAGGAATAGTGCAATCAAGCAGATGCAGCATGGATTCATGAAGGGGGAATCATGTTTAACTAACTTACTGGAATTCTTTGAGGATATAACGAGCATGGTGGATAGAGGTGTACTGATGGATGTGGTGTATTTAGATTTCCAAAAGGCATTCGATAAGGTGCCACACAAAAGCTTACTGCAGAAGATAAAGGTACACGGAGTCAGAGGAAATGTATTAGCATGGATAGAGAATTGGCTGGCGAACAGAAAGCAGAGAGTCGGGATAAATGGGTCCTTTTCCGGTGGAAATCAGTGGTTAGTGGTGTGCCACAGGGATCAGTGCTGGGACCACAACTGTTTACAATATACATAGATGACCTAGAGGAGGGGACAGAGTGTAGTGCAACAAAATTTGCAGATGACACAAAGATTAGTGGGAAAGCGGGTTGTGTAGAGGACTCAGAGAGGCTACAAGGCGATTTCGATAGGTTAAGCGAATGGGCTAAGGTTTGGCAGATGGAATACAATGTCGGAAAGTGTGAGGTCATCCACCTTGGGAAAAAAAACAGTAAAAGGGAATATTATTTGAATGGGGAGAAATTACAACATGCTGTGGTGCAGAGGGACCTGGGGGTCCTTGTGCATGAATCCCAAATGGTTAGTTTGCAGGTGCAGCAGGTAATCAGGAAGGCGAATGGAATGTTGGCCTTCATTGCGAAAGGGATGGAGTACAAAAGCAGGGAGGTGTTGCTGCAACTGTATAAGGTATTGGTAAGGCCGCACCTGGAGTACTGCGTGCAGTTTTGGTCACCTTACTTAAGGAAGGATATACTAGCTTTGGAGGGGGTACAGAGACGATTCACTCGGCTGATTCGAGAAATGAGGGGGTTACCTTATGATGATAGATTGAGTAGACTGGGTCTTTACTCGTTGGAGTTCAGAAGGATGAGGGGTGATCTTATAGAAACATTTAATATAATGAAAGGGATAGACAAGATAGAGGCAGAGAGGTTGTTTCCACTGGTCGGGGAGACTAGAACTAGGGGGCACAGCCTCAAAATACGGAGGAGCCAATTTAAAACCGAGTTGAGAAGGAATTTCTTCTCCCAGAGGGTTGTGAATCTGAGGAATTCTCTGCCCAAGGAAGCAGTTGAGGCTAGCTCATTGAATGTATTCAAGTCACAGATAGATAGATTTTTAAGCAATAAGGGAATTAAGGGTTACGGGGAGCGGGTGGGTAAGTGGAGCTGAGTCCACGGCCAGATCAGCCATGATCTTATTGAATGGCGGAGCAGGCTCGAGGGGCTAGATGGCCTACTCCTGTTCCTAATTCTTATGTTCTTATGTTCTTATTAGAAACATAGAAACATAGAAAATAGCTGCAGGAGTAGGCCATTCGGCCCTTCTAGCCTGCACCGCCATTCAATGAGTTCATGGCTGAACATGCAACTTCAGTACCCCATTCCTGCTTTCTCACCATGCCCCTTGATCCCCCTAGTAGTAAGGACTACATCTAACTCCTTTTTGAATATATTTAGTGAATTGGCCTCAACAACTTCTGTGGTAGAGAATTCCACAGGTTCACCACTCTCTGGGTGAAGAAGTTTCTCCTCATCTCGGTCCTAAATGGCTTACCCCTGATCCTTAGACTGTGACCCCTGGTTCTGGACTTCCCCAACATTGGGAACATTCTTCCTGCATCTAACCTGTCTAAACCCATCAGAATTTTAAACGTTTCTATGAGGTCCCCTCTCATTCTTCTGAACTCCAGTGAATACAAGCCCAGTTGATCCAGTCTTTCTTGATAGGTCAGTCCCGCCATCCCGGGAATCAGTCTGGTGAACCTTCGCTGCACTCCCTCAATAGCAAGAATGTCCTTCCTCAGGTTAGGAGACCAAAACTGTACACAATACTCCAGGTGTGGCCTCACCAAGGCCCTGTATAACTGTAGCAACACCTCCCTGGCCCTGTACTCAAATCCCCTCGCTATGAAGGCCAACATGCCATTTGCTTTCTTAACCGCCTGCTGTACCTGCATGCCAACCTTCAATGACTGATGTACCATGACACCCAGGTCTTGTTGCACCTCCCCTTTTCCTAATCTGTCACCATTCAGATAATAGTCTGTCTCTCTGTTTTTACCACCAAATTGGATAACCTCACATTTATCCACATTATACTTCATCTGCCATGCATTAGCCCACTCACCTAACCTAACCAAGTCGCTCTGCAGCCTCATAGCATCCTCCTCGCAGCTCATACTGCCACCTAACTTAGTGTCATCCGCAAATTTGGAGATACTACATTTAATCCCCTCGTCTAAATCATTAATGTACAGTGTAAACAGCTGGGGCCCCAGCACAGAACCTTGCGGTACCCCACTAGTTACCGCCTGCCATTCTGAAAAGTACCCATTTACTCCTACTCTTTGCTTCCTGTCTGACAACCAGTTCTCAATCCATGTCAGCACACTACCCCCAATCCCATGTGCTTTAACTTTGCACATTAATCTCTTGTGTGGGACCTTGTCAAAAGCCTTCTGAAAGTCCAAATATACCACATCAATGGGTTCTCCCTTGTCCACTCTACTGGAAACATCCTCAAAAAATTCCAGAAGATTTGTCAAGCATGATTTCCCTTTCACAAATCCATGCTGGCTTGGACCTATCATGTCACCTCTTTCCAAATGCACTGCGATGACATCCTTAATAATTGATTCCATTATCTTACCCACTACCGATGTCAGGCTGACCGGTCTATAATTCCCTGTTTTCTCTCCCTCCTTTTTTAAAAAGTGGGGTTACATTGGCTACCCTCCACTCGATAGGAACTGATCCAGAGTCAATGGAATGTTGGAAAATGACTGTCAATGAATCCGATATTTCCAAGGCCACCTCCTTAAGTACTCTGGGATGCAGTCCATCATGCCCTTGGGATTTATCGGCCTTCAATCCCATCAATTTCCCCAACACAATTTCCCGACTAATAAGGATTTCCCTCAGTTCCTCCTCCTTACTAGACCCTCTGACCCCTCTTATATCCGGAAGGTTGTTAGCGTCCTCCTTAGTGAATACTGAACCAAAGTACTTGTTCAATTGGTCTGCCATTTCTTTGTTCCCCGTTATGACTTCCCCTGATTCTGACTGCAGGGGACCTACGTTTGTCTTTACTAACCTTTTTCTCTTTACATACCTATAGAAACTTTTGCAATCCGTCTTAATGTTCCCTGCAAGCTTCTTCTCGTACTCCATTTTCCCTGCCCTAATCAAACCCTTTGTCCTCCTCTGCTGAGTTCTAAATTTCTCCCCGTCTCCGGGTTCGCTGCTATTTCTGGCCAATTTGTATGCCACTTCCTTGGCTTTAATACTATTCCTGATTTCGCTTGATAGCCACGGTTGAGCCACCTTCCCTTTTTTATTTTTACGCCAGACAGGAATGTACAGTTGTTGTAGTTCATCCATGCGGTCTCTAAATGTCTGCCATTGCCCATCCACAGTCAAGCCCTTAAGTATCATTCGCCAATCTATCCTAGCCAATTCACGCCTCATACCTTCAAAGTTAGCCTTCTTTAAGTTCTGGACCATGGTGTCTGAATTAACTGTTTCATTCTCCATCCTAATGCAGAATTCCACCATATTATGGTCACTCTTCCCCAAGGGGCCTCGCACAACGAGATTGCTAATTAATCTGCTCTCATTACACAACACCCAGTCTAAGATGGCCTCCCCCCTAGTTGGTTCCTCGACATATTGGTCTAGAAAACCATCCCTTATGCACTCCATGAAATCCTCCTCCACCGTATTGCTTCCAGTTTGGTTAGCCCAATCTATGTGCATATTAAAGTCACCCATTATAACTGCTGCACCCTTATTGCATGCACCCCTAATTTCCTGTTTGATGCCCTCCCCAACATCACTACTACTGTTTGGAGGTCTGTACACAACTCCCACTAACGTTTTTTGCCCTTTGGTGTTCTGCAGCTCTAGCCATATAGATTCCACATCCTCCAAGCTAATGTCCTTCCTAACTATTGCATTAATCTCCTCTTTAACCAGCAATGCTATCCCACCTCCTTTTCCTTTTATTCTATCCTTCCTGAATGTTGAATACCCCTGGATGTTGAGTTCCCAGCTCTGATCATCCTGGAGCCACGTCTCCGTAATCCCAATCACATCATATTTGTTAACATCTATTTGTAGGCAGTGTAGATGAAAGCATAAAATGACAAAGGGATATCGACAGATTAAGTGAATGAGCAAAACTGTGGTAAATGGATTTCAATGTCGGCAAATGTGAGGTCATCCACGTTGGGCTTAAAAAGGAGAGAACAGGGTAATTTCTAAATAACGAAAAACTTAAAACAGTGAGGGTCCAAAGAGACTTGGCGATCCAAGTACATAGATCATTAAAATGTCATGAACAGATATAGAAAGTAATTAAAAAGGCTAATGGGATACAAGGGGGTACCTGGAGTTCTGTGAACAGTTCGGGGCATCGCACCTCAGTGAGGATATATTAACCTTGGAGGGAGTACAATGCGGGTTTACCAGAATGATACCCGGACTTGAAGGGTTAAGTTACGAGGAGAGATTACACAAATTAGGGTTGAATTCTCTAGAATTTAAAAGGTTAAGGGGTGATCTGATCGAAGGATTCAGGATATTAAGGGGAACAGATAGGGTAGATAGAAAGAAACTATTCCCGCTGGTTGGGGATTCTGGGTCTAGGGGGCATAGTCTAAAAATTTCAGCCACAGGAATAAACTTCTACACACAAAGGGTGGTAGACGTTTGGAACTCACTTCCGCAAACGGCAATTGATGCTAAATCAATTGTTAATTTTAAAGTGGAGATTGATAGCTTTTTGTTAACTAAATGTATTAAGGGATATAGGCCAAAGTCAGGTAAATGGAGTTAGATCGCAGATAAGCCACAATCTCATTAAATGACAAAACAAGCGCGAGAGGCTCAATGGCCTACTCCTGTTCCGATGTTCCTATGTTCCTAAGTCACACACCAACCTGACGACCATGTATCACAGTTCCTTCCTCAGAGCTATGTCAAAATCCTGGAACTCCCTAATAGCATTATGGGAGTACCATATGGATTGCAGCGGTTCAAGGAGAAGGTCCACCATCACCTTTTCAAGGGCAAGTAGGGATCGGCAATAAATGTCGGTCTTTTCAGTGAGGCCCGCATCCTGAAGAACGATTTAAAAAAATGACAGGACATGACCTCGGTGCTAAACAAATCTTTCTTGGTTGATCTCACACAGGACATGAATAATTCATAACAATTAATTAAATTGTTATTGATAATTACATTGGAAAATTTTGTTTATTGGTAGGCCATCTGGTCATCCTATAGGGGAAGAGCTTCAGACTTGGAAAAATGCGAAAACTGACACTAAATAAATATATATATATTTGCTGTAATACTATGGAGTTTTCAATCTATAATTTCTACAGTATGAAATGAAATCAAAATGATATGTTGAGCCCTTCTTGTGTTTATAAAGTGCATTTTTAAAATAATTTACATAATTAAACCAATCTACAGCTCACATTTTCAACTTCTTTAAAACTTAAATATATTGCACTGGCGGTATTGTGCATTTTAAGTCAGCTGACGCCTTATACTGTGCAGTGTATAATGTATTATTCTGCTGCTAAGGTGGAGCCAAGTTTAAACTGGCTGGTCCCTTTAACGCCATGTGGGATTCTTTTGCTTGTCCATTGTAACTTTGGTTGAAGAGTCGTGGAAACCCTAGGAAAATTGCCCTGTTTTCTCTGGGGTATTCGTGGCTCTTCTGCCAATGGTATGTTGGATGAGTGGGAGAGATTCCTCCCCATTAAGATTAACTTGGGATGTTTTACTACATTAGAGGCACTTTACAAATGCAAGTTGTTGTTGTCAATTAAAGATAAAATGTTGGTGAGGAAGATTTGCAACTAGTAAGTTTCTAGTTTCATGTTAGAAGAAATCAACATGAAATGACTGCTCTCTTTCTCTTTTTGTATGGTTTTGATACTTTACAGTATGATGTCTAAAGTATGATGCACACACGCTACATACAAGAGTTGATATAGGTTGCTGACAAACTTATTAAGTGAAGTGCAAAATACAACCAAGGATGGAAAGAATTGAAGTGAAGAGAAGGTAAATCACTAGAACTGAGAAATTATTAATGGTGATATCAGCGGAAGACAGTTTAACATTTTTATACACCCATTAGAGTAAATAAAGAGAAACTGTTTCAAATGGCTGATGGGTTGATAACCAGAGGGCACAGATTTAAGGTGATTGGCAAAAAAGCCAGAGGTGTCATGAGGGTAAACATTTTGACGCAACGAGTGGTTAGGATTTGGAATGCATTGCCTGATAGGGTGGTAATTACAGATTCAAGAGTTGCCTTCAAAAGGGAATTGGATAAATACTTGAAGAAGAAAAAAGTAGCAATGATATAGGGAAAGAGTGTGAAAATGGAACTAACTGGATTGCTCTTTGAAAGAACCGGGACAGCCACAGACCGGATGGGCTGAATGGCCTCCTTCTGTGCTGCACTATTCTATGATGTTATGATTCTTTTGTTCTTTATTATAGCAGAGACATCGGTCCATTTCAAATAAATGGACTAATGCCCGTGTTAAAATAGTGGAACTATGTTAAGCCACTAATATCACCAACTGTAATTTCTAGTGATTTAAAATAACATTTTCTTTAGATTAACTAAAATAAAATTAACAATAGTGCTATGTTATTTAAGTAGATAAGGTTTTTCAAGCACCAGAAATATTGAATAATTTCAGTTGAATCTAAAGTGAGCTATCTGCATAGAACCTGTAGCCCGAGTTCAATTATTTGCTGTTAACAAATTATACTGATTTGGATTGGAATCTAACAAGTAAATTAATGCAAAGAAATGCAATAAATCTCACTCATGAACTAATGTTGTGCCATACGAGAGTTCTACATTCTGCTCCAATAAAATTGGGAGAAAATGTTAAACTTTGAGTCATTTAAGTGGTGCACTGATGGACATAACAATTGGCGCTTGCCCACAAATCTGTCAAGACTAGGAGATATTTGACATTAACTGCATTAATAAATAATCCCCTGTGGGATAACTTACAATTTAAGATTCTTTAAAGGCAAATAATAATGTTTTTTTAACAATCTTATCAGGATGCATTTACACTACAACTTTAGCATTAGTTTTATGTAATTTCTGCACGCAGTTGTATAGGGCCTTGGTGAGGCCACACCTGGAGTATTGTGTACAGTTTTGGTCTCCTAACTTGAGGAAGGACGTTCTTGCTATTGAGGGAGTGCAGCGAAGATTCACCAGACTGATTCCCGGGATGGTGGGACTGACCTATCAAGAAAGACTGGATCAACTGGGCTTGTATTCACTGGAGTTCAGAAGAATGAGAGGGGACCTCATAGAAACGTTTAAAATTCTGACGGGTTTGGACAGGTTGGATGCAGGAAGAATGTTCCCAATGTTGAGGAAGTCCAGAACCAGGGGTCACAGTCTAAGGATAAAGGGTAAGCCATTTAGGACCGAGATGAGGAGAAACTTCTTCACCTAGAGAGTGGTGAACCTGTGGAATTCTCTACCACAGAAAGTAGTTGAGGCCAATTCACTAAATATATTCAAAAGGGAGTTAGATGAAGTCCTTACTACTCGGGGGATCAAGGGTTATGGCGAGAAAGCAGGAATGGGGTACTGAAGTTTCATGTTCAGCCATGAACTCATTGAATGGCGGTGCAGGCTAGAAGGGCTGAATGGCCTGCTCCTGCACCTATTTTCTATGTTTCTATGTTTTTATGCACTATTGCTAAATTTATAAAGTGTGAATGCAGAGTCAGTACCCATCTGACTCCTGAAAGAAATGTGGAAATCTCTGGAGGGCATAAACTCCCACTGCTTGGGTTTGGCACCATATGATTTATACCTCCAGTATGGTGTCACATTGGGTGTAAATAATATCTGGGGAATCCAATGGATCTCTTGAGCACTTTCTAAATCTACCTATCTTGAATTTAAATGTTTAGACTATGTTGATGTTGCCACCTAGACTGTTTAAACATGTAGCGCCTGAAAACCCATAGGGGGTGATGTGTTTGCCTTTGACTCTGTCAAAGTTCCTGGGGTTAGGAAAGGTTGCTGAATTAGAAAGTGAATGGTGGATGCCCATACCATTCACAGTGCATATAGGGCAATGCCATCTCCCAGAGGCTGCTCAAGTTGTCAGTTCAGAGAGGGTGCCAGCCACATCCTCCAGAAAAATTAAATGGTACCCCTCAATTACCTTTCATCATCATAGGCAGTCCCTCGGAATCGAGGAAGACTTGCTTCCACTCTTAGAATGAGTCCTTAGGTGGCTGAACAGTCCATTACGAGAGCCACAGTCCCTGTCACAGGTAGGACAGATAGTCGCTGAGGGAAGGGGTGGGTGGGACTGGTTTGCCGCACGCTCTTTCCGCTGCCCGCGCTTGATTTGTGCATGCTCTCGGTGATGAAACTCGAGGTGCTCAGCGCCCTCCTTGGATGCACTTCCTCCACTTAGAGAGTTTTTTGGCCAGGGACTCCCAGGTGTCAGTGGGGATGATGCACTTTATCAGGGAGGCTTTGAGGGTGTCCTTGTAACGTTTCCTCTGCCCACCTTTGGTTCATTTGCCGTGAAGGAGTTCCGAGTAGAGCGCTTGCTTTGGGAGTCTCGTGTCTGGCATGCGGACAATGTGGCCTGCCCAGCGGAGTTGATCGAGTGTGGTCAGTGCTTCGATGCTGGGGATGTTGGCCTGGTCGAGAACGCTGATGTTGGTGCGTCTGTCCTCCCAGGGATTTGTAGGATCTTGTGGAGACATCGTTGGTGGTATTTCTCCAGCGACTTGAGGTCTCTACTGCGGCTGAAATGTTAAAAATAAAATTCCTCTTCTTTGGATGTCCAGACCATGATCCAGGCCTGGAGCCCAGATAGGCCCTACAAACGCCACCGGCACACTGCCGCCTGTGATGTGCCTGGTCCTTGTGAGGCTGGGAATGCAGGAACTCCCAGTTTTGGGACTCCTTACTTTTGGTCCCATATTTCTTATGCCGCTGGCATTGTTACAGGAAAGTGAAGGCTCTGTCCATTGTAAGCTGGGACCTGGAAAATACATGTCCCATTTTAATTTCCAGTGCACTATTGCCAAACTTAAGGCAGGAGTATATGTGGAAGAGCTGCTCATTATTGGCCTCATAAAGTTTAACTGCTGGGAGAAGAGATCTGTGGGCACACATTAGCACAAGGCTGAAGAGTTCTCTCCTGGGCAGTAAAATAAATTTTAGCTCAGAAGTGTAAATGGGATACTGCTTGGCTATAATCTGACCTGCAACTAAGGGTCTCAGCCTTGTGGCTTCAGTTGTCTCATTGAACCTGATGTCAGGAAAACAATTACACACTAAGTCCTGTGTTGACATGCATGCAATTCACTTCAATAGATAGCTACAGGGTAGCTAAAAGGAAGACACCAAATCGGTTGAGTATTTCATTTAAAAATATAACCACCTGATATGCATATTAAACACATCCCTTTAAGTTAGTTGTTCCCTCTGTAATTTAATTTTTTTTTATTTGTTCATGGGATGTGGGAGTTGCTGGCAAGGTCAGCATTTAATGCCCATCCCTAATTGCCCTTGAGAAAGTGGTGGTGAACCACCTTCTTGAACCGCTGCAGTCATGTATTTTTCTTTGTAGTGGTGTGGTACAACTGAATGGCTTGCCAGATGGCAGTTAAGAGTCAACCACCCATCCATCACAGACCCAATCCACGTCCGGACCGGGGTCAAGCAGAACTGTGTCATCGCGTCAACGCTCTTCTCAATCTTCCTCGTTGCAATGCTCCATCTCATAAGCTCCCCGCTGGAGTGGAACTAATACGATAGAACCAATGGGAACCTGTTCAACCTTCGTCGCCTCCAGGCTAGATCCAAGGTCGTCCCATCCTCTGTCATCGAACTACAGTACGTGAACAACACTTGCATCTGCGCACATTCAGAGGCTGAACTCCAAGCCATCATCAATATCTTCACTAAGGTATACGAAAGCACGGGCCTTACACTAAAGATCCATAAGACAAAGGTCCTCCGCCAACCTGACCCCGCCACACAGCACTGCCCCCCCGGTCATCAAAATCCATGGCACGGCCTTGGACAACGTGGACCATTTTCCATACCTCGGGAGCCTACAATCAGCAAAGGCAGACATCGACGACGAAGTCCAACACCACCTCCAGTGCGCCAGCGCAGCCTTCGGTCGCCTGAGGAAGAGAGTGTTCGAAGACCAGAACCTCAAATCTGGCACCAAGCTCGTGGTCTGCAGGGCTGTAGTGATACTCACCCTCCTATATGACTCAGAAATATGGACTATATACAGCAGACATCTCAAAACGCTGGAGAAGTATCACCAGCGCTGCCTTTGCAAGATCTTGCAAATCCACTGGGAGGACAAACGCACCAACGTCAGTGTTCTCACTCAGGCCAACATCCCCGGCATTGAAGTACTGGCCACACTCAACCAGCTCCGCTGGGCGGGCCACATCGTTCGCATACCCGACACGAGACTCCCAAAGCAAGTGCTCTACTCGGAACTCCTACACGGCAAGCGAGCCCCAGGTGGGCAGAGGAAACGTTTCAAGGACACCCTCAAAGCCTCCTTGATAAAGTGCAACATCTCCACCAGCACCTGGGAATCCCTGGTCCAAGACTGCCCGAAATGGAAGAAGAGCATCCGGGAGGGCGCTGAGCACCTTGAGTCTCATTGCCGAGAGCATGCAGAAAACAAGCGCAGGCAGCAGAAGGAGCGTGCGGCAAACCAGTCCCACCCATCCTTTCCTTCAACCACTGCCTGTTCCACCTGTGACAGGGATTGTAATTCCAGTATTTGACTGTACAGTCACCAGAGAACTCACTTTTAGAGTGGAAGCAAGTCTTCCTCAACTTCAAGGGACTACCAATGATGATGAAGAGTCAACCATATTGTTATGTGTCTGGAGTCACATATAGGCCAGACCAGGGCGGCAGATTTCCTTCCCTAAAAGACATTAGTGAACCAAATGGGTTTTTACAACAATCCGGTAGTTTCATGGTCACATTACTAATATTTTATTCCAGATTTATTTAATTAGATGAATTTAAATTCCCCAGCTGCCGCATGGTGGGATTTGAACTCATGTCCCCCCCCCGATCATTATTCCAGGCCTCTAGGATTACTAGTCCAGTTACATAACCACTATGCTACCAGTTCCAAAGTGATTTTCAACAGTGTCTATTTAGAATCATAGAATCCTACAGCACAGAAGGAAGCCATTTGGCCCAACATGTCTATGCCTGCTCTTTGAATAGCCAATGAGTCCCATTGCCCTGTTCTTTCCCATAGCCCTGTACATTTTTCTCCAAGTATATATCCAATTCCTTTTTGAAAGTTATTATTGAATCTGCTTCTATCACCCTTTCAGGCAGTGCATTCCAGATCATAACAATTTGCCGCGTCATTTGTTTTCCCCCACATGTCTCCTCTGATTCTTTTGTCAATGATCTTAAATCTGTGTCCTCTGGTTACCGACCCCTCTGCCTTATTTTTCCTTATTTACTCGATCAAAACCCATTCATGATTTCGAGCACCTCTGTCAAATCTCCCCTTTACCTTCTCTGCTCTAAGGAGAACAACCCCGGTTTCTCCCGTCTTTCAACATAACTGAAGTAACTCATCCCTGGTACCATTGTAGTATATCTCTTCTGAACTCTCTCTAAGGCCTTGACATCCTTCCTCAAGTGTGGTGCTCAGAATTGGCCATATGTCTCCAGTTGCTGCCTAACCAGTGTTTTTTAAATGATTAGCATACTGTAATCTATGCCTCTGTTTATAAACCAAGGATCACGTATGTTTTTTAAAAAAGTCTTCTCAGCTTGTCCTGCCAACTTCAAACACATTTGTACGTACACTACCAGGTCTCTCTGTTCCTGCAACCCCTTTAAAATGGTGCCATTTAGTTTCTATTGCCTCTCCTGATTCTTCCTACCACACTTCTCTGCCATGTGTCTGCCCATTTCACCAGTCTCTCTGTGTCCTCCTGAAGTTTGTTCATGTTCGCCAGCAAAATTGCTGGTGTTACCGGCAACTGCAGTTGATAGCCGCTGGAAATGGCTGCAAAGCTATCCGGGTGAAATTGGTCTGGGGGGCATGGAGATCAGTGGCACAGCACTCACCTTCCATGCAATGCCGTCCTGGTGGTGTTGCTGGAGTGATCCAGGTCGAAGTTCTTGTCCAGTTGCAGCATTGCATCTTCCCACAGCCTCTGAGCCAAGCTGAGGAGCTCGCAGGGGATTGTGGGCAATGAAGCGTTCTGAGAATTAAAGGGGCCATGTGCACTGAAGCAATACAAAATAAAATGCTGTGAATCAATGTTTTTCAGCCTTTCTGCCTCTTAAGAAATATTCAATATTTATAATAAGTTCCAAATGTGAAAATTCAGCTGTTAACCTCACTTCAACAAATGGGAAAACTGCCTCAGCACTAACACAAATGGTTCAGCAAGTCAGGGCAGGGACACCAAGGGTCTCACATACAGCACTCCAGTTTTGTGTAAGGGAGTGAACACTGCAAGAGCAGCCCTCTACCCACAAGGGCCAGGGGGCCCCCCCGGAAAGAACGATGTGGGAGTACATCACTAAGGCCGTCATTGCCAGCAATGTCGCCCCCACCACCTGGCACCAGTGCCCAAAGAAGCTTCATGTCCTCAGACCACTGGTCATGATCAGTGAATGCATCTTCAAAAGCTGTCTCCTAACAACTGCACCACCAGCATCACACACTGCTCAATGCACAATGCCCAATCACTCACCTACAAACAATCTGCACCAATGATGAGGCACATCTCGCATCCCTTGCCTCATCTCACCCCCTTGGAGGAGATGGTGCAGGCCATTCTTGGCAGGGGCATGCTTGAGCCCCTGGCCAGTGATGGGGCAGAAACGGTACAAGATGCTGGTATCCTCGTACGTTATCCTCCTTCTGGCATGCACCTCTTGCTTTCCCGCCCACCCATCAGCACAACCCCGCCCTTGTGCCTTCCTCATTTCACACACCCAAGAAGTGCAGCCTGCCCAACCAGTAGACCGCAGGTGGATGATTCCATTCCAGATATCCCAGCCACAAAGAGGCTGTCTGCGATGCATCATTTTATCTGATTCCTTCCCTTCAGCTTCCTCCTCTTCTGCATCTTCCTCCTCTGCGTCTTCCTCTTCCCTCTGCAAGCAGATGCTGTAAATGTGAAACGACCACATAAAATGCTAGAAATACTCAGTTGGTCAGGCAGCATATCGACCTGAGATGTGAACTCTGTTTTTCTCTCCATGGATGTTGCGTGACCTGCTGTGTACTCGCAGCAGGTTCTATCTTCTCAAAGGCCTTCAGTCACCATCCAAGCTCCTGCAAGCATCCAGCAGCACTCCCTACATACTGAAAAAAAACTTTTCACATCTATTGCAGCAAACCACCACTTTAATAAAATCAAAAATACCCAGTCCAAACTCTTCAATTCAAACTTACCTGATGATGTGTATGAGCTGCAGATATCACCGTCAGACTGCTTGCAGGCCAGGTTAACCTGGCGTGCTTAGGACCCAGCACTGAATTCAGCGCTAGGGTTGAAGTTGGCATTGGTGACGTTAAGTTGGCATTGCACGTTTCAGTGCAGTCCTTAATTCTAACCAAATAGAATATGTCTTTGAACCCTCAAGTACATCATCCCTTTCCAGTGCTGTAACAGTATGTTTGATCAATACTGCCAGCCCCACTCCTTTGTTTCCTTCCCTATTTTTCATGAATACATTTTCAGGAATATTATGTACCCATTCCTCTGCTTATTTGAGTCAGGTATCCATTATTGCCACTATATCATAATCCCGTGTGGCTACTTGTACCTGCTGATCACCAATCTTATTTACCATGCTCCGTGCATCTTAGTCTATCTCGCCATTCCCCCCACCCATGTCATCGCTCATATTTCTGAACTACTTTTTATTCTAATGCTGTTTGTCTCCCCAGTCTTTTGTGTGCCTTGTAGCTCCTCTTTAATGCTTCATCCTGTTGCCTCTCCCCAGCCAAATTAGTTTATACCTGTAATATACGGGCAGGTAGAACAAGTGAAGGACAGAGACAGGATGAGTTACTAATCCATGTGCTTGCTTTATTTGGCCAGAGCAAACTGAGCATGCTCATACCAAACCATGTGACATACCATGTGATGCTTTCCCCTTTAAAAAAAAATTATGTATTCCCCTCTCAAATACAACAAAACTGTGGTCCTACCTTTCCCAGCATTACATGTACCACATAACAAAAACTGGCATTTTTTCTTTTAAATGAACTCCAAACCCAGTTTAGTAACAGATTTGCAGAGCCTTCCTGATCTCCTTACAGAGATTTCGGTGTTGAACCAATTTTCGCGCTGTTTTGTTTTGATTCTGAACTCAAAGGTGATCCTGTTTCTATCTCAGGCTTGTTTGGAACCTGGTACTTCAGTTACTGAAGTCTGAACTGAGTCAAACTCATGGGGGCCGAAGGTCACCGTCCCCAAAGGGACGGCTACCACGGAGTTTGGGCGTGCGACCAATAAAATCGATGGGCTGCCGCGGTCAGATGATTTTCCCTCCCCGAGCCATAGTCAGCTCGGGGGGGGGATTTGAGCGGTGTGCAATTCTGCTGGAAACGGTGCGGTGAAGCCGCTGTAAAGGTAACATTCCAGCGGTGAGCTCTGCAGCGTGCGGGCCGGGATTTTCAGCTGCAAATAGATAAGATTTTTCCCAGTAGTGCCCCTGCGAGGTATTCGAGTCGGTGCTTGAACAGGACACCGCTGGAGTGTTGCCGCGATCAGGGCCCTTAGGTACGGAAATAGTTTTATTAATTACTAGTGTTTTTATTTAAGATTACAGCATCCACCATATATATCTTTTAACAGTTATATTAATTATTATTGTTTTTATTTAAGATTTCAGCATCAACTGTATTTATCTTTTAATAGTTTTATTAAATACTAGTGTTTTTATTTAAGATTACAGCATCCACTGTATTTATCTTTTAACAGTTTTATTAATTGTTTTGGCTCCATTCAACCTGCTCACTGCTGCTGAGAGGTTTGCACATACCCCTGTACTTTTGTACAACTTTCAGGTCTGACTCTTTAGTGCAGCCTGTGGGCTGCAGAGACCTGCTTGGCAGGGTTCACCCTGAGTTTGGGAGGAGTGTTGGGGGGGGCGCGACACCTGATCAGAAGCAGGGCAGCACGCAGGAGAAGGTGTCGCCATCAGCACCGTGCAGACAGGCAGCGGGCAAGGGAGACAGCGGCCATGATTCGTTCATTCTGCACCAGACCAGTGTGCCCGCCGTCTTCACCGGCCCGAATCAGGATTGCGGTTTGCTGCTTGGGGACAAGGGATATCCCCTGTCCACTTGGCTGCTCACTTCTCTGCGGAACCCCAGGACAGTGCCAGAGCATGCATACAATGACGCTCATTGTGCCACCAGGTGCATCATCGAGCAGTGCATAGGCATCCTTAAACAGAGGTTCCGGTGCCTGGACTGTTCTGATGGCATCTTGCAGTACTCTCCTCAACGGGTCTCCATAATCATCGTGTTCTGCTGCATGCTGCAAAACCTGGTCATCATGTGGAGACAGCCGCTGGAGCTCGAGCGCTGGAGTACCACCTGAGGAGGAGGAGGAGGAGGAAGAGATGCAGGAGGAGGAGGAGGCAGTGCAGGAGGAGGAGGAGGAAGAGGATCCCAGAGCTAGGAGGCGTTGACCCATCGCCACCCTGGAAGGGCCGGGTGCAGACTGGCCTGACACCTCCCCTCGCTCCATGCATTATGTAGAGGGACTGAGAACATGAACACATTTGTTTTGTTGGAAACTGCGTTCTTTCTGATTTCTGTCATAATAATGCTTCTGATACAACTCATTTTATTCCATTCTTGAGGCCAAATTCGGTTGAATAAGACTTAATCGTGTTCTCAATCTTCTCTTCATCAAGAATTATGTTGGGGTATGTCCAGTTGTAGTATACGGAATAGTTCTGTACTTCAGCAAGAAATTTGCCAAATATTGCTTCATGCTGAGTCCTGAACAACCCTGTAACACTTGCTTTTGAGAGCTTCTTTCACTATTCTGACTGACCTTTCGGCTGCTCTGTTTGAAGCCGAATGATAACAGCATGGAATAAAGTAGAACGGAACTGAGGGCCCTTGTCAGAAAACAAGATCTTCAGGTAAACCTGATATGCAAAGGTAGAGCTCAACTCGTCTATGGTACTTTCAGTTGTAGTATTTGAACCCATGTGCTTCACTTCAATCCACTTTGAGTAACTATCTACAAGGACCAGGACTCTCTGAAAAGGTCTACTTGGCCATGACCAGGGTTGTAGTGGAGTTTGGGGTGGTTTGTTTCTGCAATTTTGGCAAACGCTGCATTTGCTGACAAGTGATTCAAGATTACTGTCCAATCCAGGCATGCAGGTACAGCAGGCGGTTAAGAAAGCAAATGGCATGTTGGCCTTCATAGCGAGGGGATTTGAGTACAAGGGCAGGGAGGTGTTGCTACAATTGTACAGGGCCTTGGTGAGGCCACACCTGGAGTATTGTGTACAGTTTTGGTCTCCTAACCTGAGGAAGGACATTCTTGCTATTGAGGGAGTGCAGCGAAGGTTCACCAGACTGATTCCCGGGATGGCGGGACTGACCTATCAAGAAAGACTGGATCAACTGGGCTTGTATTCACTGGAGTTCAGAAGAATGAGAGGGGACCTCATAGAAACGTTTAAAATTCTGACGGGGTTAGACAAGTTAGATGCAGGAAGAATGATCCCAATGTTGGGGAAGTCCAGAACCAGGGGACACAGTCTAAGGATAAGGGGGAAGCCATTTAGGACCGAGATGAGGAGGAATTTCTTCACCCAGAGAGTGGTGAACCTGTGGAATTCTCTACCACAGAAAGTTATTGAGGCCAATTCACTAAATATATTCAAAAAGGAGTTAGATGAAGTCCTTACTACTAGGGGAATCAAGGGGTATGGTGAGAAAGCAGGAATGGGGTACTGAAGTTGCATGTTCAGCCATGAACTCATTGAATGGCGGTGCAGGCTAGAAGGGCCGAATGGCCTACTCCTGCACCTATTTTCTATGTTTCTATGTAAACAAAGCTTCTTGCAATTGATTTCATACTGATAATCCCTGGCTGTTCAGTATGAAGTTCGGCCAGAATTCTATCTCTCAAAGAAGTAGGTACCACCACTCTGTTTCCCCACATGATACAACCTTGCCCACAAGACAATTCAGTACAACGTTTATGGAATGGTTTCAATTCTGTGTCCATACATTGATCAGTCCGTCCATTCAAGGTCTTTTCATGCGCTATTTTCAGTATCGAGTCCTTTTGAGTCTCATCTGCAATCTCAGTTGCATTTACAGGAAAGTCTTTGTCAACTGCACCTTGTGTGAAAATCACACCTTCAATCCCAACACACGAGTCCTCATGTGGCAATCTGGACAAGACATCTGTGATTGCGTTTTGCTTTGAAGTGCGATAATCAATCGTGTAGTCATATTGTGACAACAACACTACCCAGTGTTGCATTCTTGAGGCTGCCATTGCCGGATGGCAGATTTGGGCCCCACTATTACTAGGAGCGATTTGTGATTGATTATCAGGGTAAACCTTCAGCCAATCAGAACTGTTGGAATTTCTTGATTCCAAACACTATGGTGAGTGCTTCCTTTTCAATTTGTGCAAAGTTTCTTTTGCTCTTTGTGAGGGTTTGCGATGCGAACGCGATTGGTTTCTCTCAGCTGTAATCCATTAAGTGGCTTATGGCAGCTTCCACACCATAACTGGAAGCATCACACGCTAACATAAGCTCACACTCTGTGTTGTAGTGCACAAGTAGAGAGACTTCTCTTTCAAGTATCGTAAGCTTCCTGTTGCATTTTCGTCCACTTCCACTGGTCATCTTTCTTGAGGAGCTTGTGCAAAGGAGTGAACATGGTCGCTAACTCAGGTAAGAAACGTGCGCAGTACTGGACCATTCCAAGAAAAAATCTTAACTCAGACACGTTCTTTGGCTTTGGAGTGTTGATGACAGCATCAACCTTTTCCTTCACTGGTTGCAAGCCATTTGCATCAACTTTCAGACCAAGGTGCACAACCTCAGGCTGCATAAAGCCATATTTGCTCCTTTTCAAGTTGATGTTGTGGGCATTCAACATTTGAAGCAATATTTCTGATACTTCTCGATTTTCTTCTTCACTGTTTGTTGTGATCAGCACATTGTCTTGATTGCACAAGCAGTTTGGAATCCCTTGCAAACTCTTATTCATTGTAGCCTGGAAGATTTTGGGGTAGTCTTTACACCATATGGCAGCTTGATGTATGAATACAGTCCCTTGTATGTGTTGATGGTGACATACTGTTGACTCTCTTTGTCAACATTCAGGTGAACGTAAGCGTGTGACAAGTCGAGCTTGGAGAAAACCTTTGACCCAGAGAGTGCTGCATAAAATCTTGCGAAGTAGGTAACGGGTACTGCTCATCGTCAACTGCTTGGTTAACAGTAACTTTGTAGTCACCGTACAAGCGTACAGTTTTGTCTGCTTTGGGCACTACCACAATCGGGGTAGCCCATTCATTTTTGTCAGTCTTTACTAATACTCTGTTCTTTCTGTGCTTCACTAGCTCTTCCTTCACCTGACTTTCCAACGCATAGGGGACTGGCCTTGCCTTACAATAGATAGGCTTCGTGTTGGACTTGATTAGAATATGCGTGTCATACCCAGTGAAGCCCTGGAAACTGTTTGTGAACATGCTTTGATCAGCAATGTGCTGAGTTGCTTCTTTGAAGCACCAATGCTGAAGACGTTTTTCCAGTCTAGTTTTTCTCAACCAGTCTTTGCCTATGAGAGTTGGCCTGTTGTTGTTGCTCGCTACAATGATAGGCAGCTTTACTGACTAACCATTGTGTTGAACTGTACATTCCATTTCCATTTGTCCACATGTCTCTAGGATTTCTCCGGAGTTGGTTTTTGAACTCCACGGTACTCTTTGTAAGTGGTACTTGATTAAACTTATTCTCATATGTGTCCTTATTTATGATCGAGCAGTCTGCTTCCATGTCGGTACACATATCAATATATTGCTCATACATACTGTAGATGCCCAGTTCTTCAACATCAGGTGTGTTCACTTCAATATTATAAATGCCTCCCTTTTGTTGCTACTAGAATGATTCTTACTTCCTGCTCTAGATCTAGCTCTGCAAGCTGTTGAAATATGGCCTTGCTTCTGGCAGTGAAAACACTTCACATTTCTGTATTGGCAGGACTGTGGTGAGTGATTTCCATTGCAATGATAACAATTCACTGAACTACTCTCACCGACATGCTTTTGACTTGGTCTCACAGCTTTACGTTTGGCGGTGACTTTGTGACTGTGGACCTCAGCTGCACTAGTCACTTGAGTTGGATGGAGCTCCCTAGCATTCTTAGATGCCATTTCCATAGATAGGGCAATTTTGCATGCTATGTCAAACGTTGGGATCGAAGTGTTCAGTATCTTGGACTATGTGTACACATCCATCAGTTCATACAAACTCATCTCGCAATGGACAATCCAAAAATATGCCGAAGTTACAATGCAAAGACAGGATCTATGAGCTACAATGTATTCACTGATGGTTTCCCTTTGATATAGGTTTCTGGTATCAAACTTATAGCTCTCTGCTATTTCTAACAGCTTTAGGTCAAAATGGTCCTCGAGTTTCTCGACAATGTCTTCAAAGGACGCATCCTTCACTTTCCCGAGCACAAGTAAGTTTGTCAATGTTCTATAGACATCTGGCCCTCTCTCCATTAGAAAAATTGTTTTCTTTCATTCACAAATTACTACTTTATTTTGAGCTGGAGTCCAGAAGTCTGGGGATCGGCGGCAGTCGGAGAGGCGGAGCAGCAGCGTTGGAGAGGCCCAGTCGGTGCAGATTCAGCAGGGAGGCAAAAAGAAGTAGAAAGAAATCGAAAGGTGATATCACAGCCAAGGAGGTAAGTGATTGGCTGGTGATTGGTAAGTAGTTTTTCTTTTTCTTTTCTTTATAAATTAAGTAACCTTTTAGCCTTGTTGTTGCCAAATTAAGTTGATCTAGGGGTTAAGACATGGCAGGAGAGCTCGGACATGTGTTATGCTCCTCCTGTACTATATGGGAACTCAGAGACGCCTCCAGTGTCCCTGATGACTATGTGTGCGGGAAGTGTATCCGGCTGCAGCTCCTGATGGACCACATTGTGGCACTGGAGCTGCGGGTGGATTCACTCTGGAGCATGCACGATGCTGAGAATGACGTGAATAGCACATTTAGTGAGTTGGTCTTACCGCAGCTAAAGGTTACACAGCCAGATAGGGAATGGGTGACCAACAGGAAGAGCAGTGCAAGGAAGATAGTGCAGGGGTCCCCTACGGTCATCCCCCTGCAAAACAGATACACCGCTTTGGGTACTGTTGGGGGGGATGACTCACCAGGGGAGGGCAGCAGCAGCCAAGTTCATGGCACCGTGGCTGGCTCTGCTGCACAGGAGGGCAGGAAAAAGAGTGGGAGAGCTATAGTGATAGGGGATTCAATTATAAGGGGAATAGATAGATGTTTCTGCGGCCGCAACCGAGACTCCAGGATGGTATGTTGCCTCCCTGGTGCAAGAGGCAAGGATGTCTCGGAGTGGGTGCAGGGCATTCTGAAAAGGGAGGGTGAGCAGCCAGTTGTCGTGGTGCATATAGATACCAAAGATGTAGGTAAAAAACGGGATGAGGTCCTACAAGACAAATTTAGGGAGCTAGAGCTAAATTAAAAAGTAGGACTTCAAAAGTAGTAATCTCAGGATTGCTACCAGTGCCACATGCTAGTCAGAGTAGGAATTGCAGGATAGCTCAGATGAACACGTAGCTTGAGGAGTGGTGCAGTAGGGAGGGATTCAAATTCCTGGGACATTGGAACCGGTTCTGGGGGAGGTGAGACCAATTCAAACCGGACGGTCTACACCTGGGCAGGATCGGAACCAATGTCATAGGGGAAGTGTTTGCTAGTGCTGTAGGGGAGGAATTAAACTAATATGGCAGGGGGATGGGAACCTGTGCAGGGAGACAGGGGGAAGTAGAATGTGGCAGAAGCAATAGATAGAAAGAAGAAAAGTAAAAATGGAGGGCAGAGAAACCTAATGCAAAAAGCAAAAAGGGCCTCATTACAACAAAATTCTAAAGGGGCAAAATGTGTTAGAAAGACAAGCCTGAAGGCTCTGTGCCTCAATGCGAGGAGTATTCGGAATAAGGTGGACGAATTAACTGCGCAGATAGCAGTTAACGAGTATGATGTAATTGGCATCACGGAGACATGGCTCCAGGGTGACCAAGGCTGGGAACTCAACATCCAGGGGTATTCAACATTTAGGAAGGATAGACAGAAAGGAAAAGGAGGTGAGGTGGTATTGCTGGTTAAAGGGGAAATAAATGCAATAGTAAGAAAGGACATTAGCTTGGATGATGTGGAATCGGTATGGGTGGAGCTGCGGAATACCAATGGGCAGAAAATGCTAGTGGGAGTTGTGTACAGACCACCAAACAGTAGTAGTAAGGTTGGGGACAGCATTAAACAAGAAATTAGGGGTGCATGCAATAAAGGTACAGCAGTTATCATGTGTGACTTTAATCTACATATTGATTGGGCTAACCAAACCGGTAGCAATGCGATGGAGGAGGATTTCCTGGAGTGTATTAGGAATGGTTTTCTAGACCAATATGTTGAGGAACCAACCAGGGAACTGGCCATCCTAGACTGGGTGATGTGTAATGAGAAAGGACTCATTAGCAATCTTTTTGTGCGAGACCCCTTGGGGAAGAGTGACCATAACATGGTAGAATTCTTTATCAGGATGGAGAGTGACACAGTTAATTCAGAAACTAGGGTCCTGAACTTAAGGAAAGGTAACTTCGATGGTTTGAGGCGTGAATTGGAGAGAATAGACTGGAAAATGATACTTAAAGGGTTGACGGTGGATAGGCAATGGCAAACATTTAAAGACCACATGGATGAACTTCAGCAATTGTACATCCATGTCTGGAGTAAAAATAAAACGGGGAAGGTGGTTCAACCGTGGCTAACAAAGGAAATTAAGGATAGTGTTAAATCCAAGGAAGAGGCATATAAATTGGTCAGAAAAAGCAGCAAACCTGAGGACTGGGAGAAATTTAGAATTCAGCAGAGGAGGACAAAGAGTTTAATTAAGAGGGGGAAAATAGAGTACGAGAAGAAGCTTGCCAGGAACATAAAAACTGTCTGCAAAAGCTTCTATAAATATGTGAAGAGTAAAAGATTAGTGAAGACAAACGTAGGTCTCTTGCAGTCGGATTCAAGTGAATTTATAATGGAGAACAAAGAAATGGCAGACCATTTGAACAAATACTTTGGTTCTGTTTTCACGAAGGAAGACACAAATAACCTTCCTGAAGTACTAGGGGACCGAGGGGCTAGTGAAAAGGAGGAACTGAAGGATATCCTTATTAGGCGGGAAATTGTGTTGGGAAAATTGATGGGATTGAAGGCCGATCGATCCCTGGGGCCTGATAGTCTGCATCCCAGAGTACTTAAGGAAGTGGCCCTAGAAATAGTGGATGCATTGGTGATCATTTTCCAACAGTCTATCGACTCTGGAACAGTTCCTATGGACTGGATGGTAGCTAATGTAACACCACGTTTTAAAAAGGGAGGAAGAGAGAACGCAGATAATTATAGTCTGGTTAGCCTGAGATCAGTAGTGGGGAAAATGTTGGAGTCAATTATTAAAGATGAAATAGCAGCACATTTGGAAAGCAGTGACAGGATCGGTCCAAGTCAGCATGGATTTATGAAAGGGAAATTATGCTTGACAAATCTTCTGGAATTTTTTGAAGATGTAACATAGAAACATAGAAACATAGAAAATAGGTGCAGGAGTAGGCCATTCGGCCCTTCTAGCCTGCACCGCCATTCAATGAGTTCATGGCTGAACATTCAACTTCAGTACCCCATTCCTGCTTTCTCGCCATACCCCTTGATCCCCCTAGCAGTAAGGACCTCATCTAACTCCTTTTTGAATATATTTAGTGAATTGGCCTCAACAACTTTCTGTGGTAGAGAATTCCACAGGTTCACCACTCTCTGGGTGAAGAAGTTCCTCCGCATCTCGGTCCTAAATGGCTTACCCCTTATCCTTAGACTGTGACCCCTGGTTCTGGACTTCCCCAACATTGGGAACATTCTTCCTGCATCTAACCTGTCTAACCCCGTCAGAATTTTATATGTTTCTATGAGGTCCCCTCTCATTCTTCTGAACTCCAGTGAATACAAGCCCAGTTGATCCAGTCTTTCTTGATAGGTCAGTCCCGCCATCCCGGGAATCAGTCTGGTGAACCTTCGCTGCACTCCCTCAATAGCAAGAATGTCCTTCCTCAGGAGAGTGGACAAGAGAAAACCAGTGAATGTGGTTTATTTGGACTTTCAAAAGGCTTTTGACAAGGTCCCACACAAGAGATTGGTGTGCAAATTCAAAGCACATGGTATTGGGGTTAATATACTGATGTGGATAGAGAACTGGTTGGCAGACAGGAAGTAGAGAGTCGGGATAAACGGGTTCTTTTCAGAATGGCAGGCAGTGACTAGTGGAGTGCCGCAGGGCTCAGTGCTGGGACCCCAGCTCTTTAGAATATACATCAATGATTTGGATGAAGGAATTGAGTGTAATATCTCCAAGTTTGCAGATGACACTAAACTGGGTGGCGGTGTGAGCTGTGAGGAGGACGCTAAGAGACTGCAGGGTGACTTAGACAGGTTAGGTGAGTGGGCAAATGCATGGTAGATGCAGTATAATGTGGATAAATGTGAGGTTATCCACTTTGGGGGCAAAAACGCAAAGACAGAATATTATCTGAATGGTGGCAGATTAGGAAAAGGGGAGTTGCAACGAGACCTGGGTGTCATGGTTCATCAGTCATTGAAAGATGGCATGCAGGTACAGCAGGCGGTGAAGAAGGAAAATGGTATGTTGACCTTCTAGGGGATTTGAGAATAGGAGCAGTGAGTTCTTACTGCAGTTGTACAGGGCCTTGGTGAGACCTCACCTGGAATATTGTGTTCAGTTTTGGTCTCCTAATCTGAGGAAGGACGATCTTGCTATTGAGCGAGTGCAGCGAAGGTTCACCAGACTGATTCCCGGGATGGCGGGACTGACATATGAGGAGAGACTGGATCAACTGGGCCTTTATACATTGGAGTTTCGAAGAATGAGAGGGGATCTAATAGAAACATACAAGATTCTGACGGGATGGGACAGGTTAGATGCGGGTAGAATGTTCCCGATATTGGGGAAGTCCAGAACGAGGGGACACAGTCTTAGGAAAAGGGGTCGGCCATTTAGGACTGAGATGAAGAGAAAGTTCTTCACTCAGAGAGTTGTTAACCTGTGGAATTCCCTATTGCAGAGAGAGTTGTTGATGCCAGTTCATTGGATATATTCAAGAGGGAGTTAGATATGGCCCTTACGGCTAAAGGGCTCAAGGGGTATGGAGAGAAAGCAGGAAAGGGATACTGAGGGAATGATCAGCCATGATCTTATTGAATGGTGGTGCAGGTTCGAAGGGCTGAATGGCCTACTCCTGTTTTCTATGTTTCTATGTTGAACATTCTTATCTTCACCTTCGGTCTCAATAATATAATTGGCTGTAAAAAACATGTCCATTCGCTCAATGTACAAACTGAATGGCTCGCGAGCTCGGTCATACATGCTGAGGCTTCCGATGAATCCCATAGGTGCGGCCATGATTGTCCCGATCCCGTCAAACAGTGACTCAGCACGCTACCTGTGTCCCTGTGAGAATCGACACCGATGTTGCTGTGTATACAAACACGCAGAGGTGAAGCACAGATGATTCTGCATGAACAGTAACGGTAAAACATCGCAAAAATTCAGTTTAGTCCACTCAAAGGTTGAACACTGTGTCCTTCTGTGATCAAAAAATGGCTTTGGGATCCCATCACCATCGCCAAAATGTAACGTTCTCGGATAGAACAACTGAAGGACAGAGACACGATGAGTTGCTAGTCCATGTGTTTACCCGAGTGTCCTTTACCCTGGCATCAGGGAGGCAACACACCATTACAAAAGCAAAATACTACTGATGTTGGTATTCTGAAATAAAAACAGAAAATGCTGGAAATACTCAGCAGGTCTGGCAGCATTTGTGGGGAGAGAAACAGAGTTAATAGGGAGAATTTTAACCTGAAAAAGAGATGGGTTTGGAGCGTGGGGATCATTAAAGTGTGTTAAAATGTGAATCCCGATTTGAACCCTGCCTCTCACCCATCCACTTCCGGTTTTAATAAGGGCGGGATGGGAGGAGGGACGGGACAGGCAGCCAGTGCACTGCCAGGAGGTGGGCTGTCTATTTAATTATTATAAAGTGGCTAGAAGCCTCTTCTTTAACCTGCATTTTGTGTTTAACTGTAGCTGGTCGGGTTTTACACACCTCGTAAAACCTGGCAGTTACACCATGGTGGAAACAGTCGGATCCAGGAGATAAGTGCTTTTGCATCTACTTCCTGGATCTACGGTCCCTCAAGCCTGCTCTGCCATTCAGTAAGATCATGGCTGATCTGCCTCAACTCCACCTTCCCGCCCGATCCCCATATCCTTGGATTCCCTTAGTATCCAAAAATCTATCTAACTCAGCCTTGAATATGCTCAACAATTTAACATTCGCAGCCCTTTGGGGTAGATTCACAGCCCTCTAAATGTAGACATTCCTCCTCATTTTAGTTTTAAATGGCTAACCCATTATCCTGAGACTATGGCCCCTAGATCTCGACTCTTCAGCCAGGGTAAACAGCCTCTCAGCATCTATCCTGCCAATTCCCCACAGAATCTTCTAAGTTTCAATGAGATCAACCCCTCATTCCTCTAAACTCCAGAGAGTATAGGCCCAAACTCAAAACCAGGGTGTTGCGGAGGGAACGATCCCTTTGGAATGCTGAAAGGGGAGGGGAGGGCAGGTTGTGTTTGGTGATGGGATCCTGCTGTAGGTGGTGGAAATGGCATAAGATGAATCGTTGAACATGGAGGCTGGTGTGGTGGAAGTTGAGGACAAGGTGAACCCTGTCATGGTGTGTGAGGGAGGGGAAGGGGTGAGAGCAGAAGTGCGGGAAATGGAACAGACACAGTTGCAGATCTTGTCAACCATGGTTGAGGAGAATCTGCGGTTGAGAAAAAAGGAAGACATGTCGTCAGCACTGGTATGGAAGGTGGTATCATCGGAACAGCTGCGCTGGAGACAGAGATACTGGGAGAATGGAATAGAGTCCATACAGCAAACGTTGTGGGAGGAAGTGGAGTCAAGCTAGCTGAAGGAGTGAGTGGGCTTGTAGTAGATATTGGTTGATAGCTCGGCCCCAGAAATGGAGATAGAGAAGTCGAGGAAGGGAAGGAAAGAGTTGGAGATGGACCATGTGAAGGCAAGGGAAGGGTGGAAATTGGAAGCAAAGTTGATGACATTTTCCAATTTGGGGTGTGAACAGAAAATGGCAGACACAGGGTTCAATTTTCCCCAGTGATTTGCGGCGTTTTTTGTGAGCACGTCGCTTTTTTGGTCTAAGTTTAAAAAATAAACAGTTTCCCCGATCAATTTGCACCAGCATAACCCAGTTAGTTATGATTTTTTTAGGTAAGTTTTTTTTTCAGCCAAAGGGGGCGTAACCTGCCACCCGCGCCAATTCTGGCCATTTAGGCAAGTTTGGCCAACTCAGAGTTACACCAGTTCTTCTTAGGCCAGCGTATGTGGCCCCTGCAGAAAAACCTTCTGGTGAGTTAAGGAAATCGGCGCAGGTAAGGAAATCGGTGCAGGTGAGGAAATCGACGCAGGTAAGGAAATCGACGCAGGTAAGGAAATCGACGCAGGTAAGGAAATCGACGCAGGTAAGGAAATCGGCGCAGGTAAGGAAATCGGTGCAGGTAAGGAAATCGGCGCAGGTAAGGAAATCGATGCAGGTAAGGAAATCGACGCAGGTAAGTGTAGCAGATGCCCGGACAGCAGCAGCAGTGGAGGTAAGAGAGAAGGAGTGAGTGGGGGGGGGGGGGGGGTGGTGCGGTGGGGAAGCCTTTCGGGTATAGTTAGCTGTGGGAGGGCACTTGGCCACTTGGCCTGGGATAGGGGTGGGGGAGCAGGACTAGCAAGGCTAGGGGCGAACGGGCGGGGGAGCAGATCGGGAGGCCCTTCGGCCAGGGCTGGGGATCGACACTGGCATTGGGGGGGGGGGGGGGGGGCACTTTAATAATTGGAGATAAGTTGCTGCAATGCATTTTAATGTGCTTGTGCAGGTTGCAAGCTGGCTGTATGCTTCACTTTGTAGCGTCAGCTCACATTGTGTCCCTGGTTCCCGTGGCACCCCAATCTTTTTGGAGCAGATCAAAGCTCCACCCCCAAAACTAAAGGACAGGTTAGGCTGCGCCAAAATGAAGAAATCAAAAGAGGAAACTGAGAAAAAAAATTTTTTTTTGGCGTACTTGGGCTCCAAAAAATGGCATAACTCTTCAAGTACGGCAAAAAAAAAGCTTTGGCCGAAAATTGAGCCCACAGTCGTCAAGGTCCTGGAAAAAGAGGTGAGGGAGGGAACCTGAGTGGGACTGGAAGAAAGAATGTTCCACACATCCCACGAAAAGGCAGGCATGGTTAGGACCCATACAGGTTCCCATAGCAACACCTTTTACCTGGAGGATGTGAGAGGAGTCAAAGGCCAAGTTAATCAATGTGAGAACACGTTCAGCCAGGTGGAGGAAGGTGGTTGTGGATGGGAACTGATTGGACCTCCGTTGAAGGATGAAGCGGAGAGCCCTCGAGCTGTCCTGGTGGGGGATGGTTGTGTCGTGGGATTGGACGTTGATGGTTAGGGCCAGGAAACTGCAAACGGTTGAAGTAGCGGAGGGCATGGATGTCGGTGGGAAGAGAATGGACAAGGGAAGAAAAAGATACAGTCGAGATCGGAAGAAATCAGTTCTGTGGGGCAAGAACAGGCTGAAATTATGGTCTATCAGCGCAGTCCTGTTTGTGGATCATGGGAAAGAGGTCGGAGCGGGCTTTGCGAGATTGGGGGACTATGAGGCTAGAGGCTGTGGAGGGAAGATCTCCAGAGAAGGTGAAGCAACACGCTATGCAAGACTCACATCGGTGGTTGCAGAAACACTTCTCTATCCCCCTTAATTTCTAAACTTTGTTGTGCCCTCTCAGTGCAGTCATTTGTCCCATGGTGCCGTGGATGTGCTGAAGACTGTATGTGATGATAATGATGATTGCCCCGAGGTATTGTCACCCTCACCGGTATTCAGTGCTGTAAAGCAGTTTGACAGCGCCACACTCCCAGAGAATTCCTGCACTGCCGGTCTCTTCCTACCCTGCCAAAGACCACCCATTTACTAAATCCTAAATTTAAAAACATTTTAAAAGTTTCAGTTTCTTGTTTATATGAATTTGATTTTCTTAAGCTCTTTGCAAGCACTGATTCTATTGGCATGCATTCTGATCAAATATTAAATACATTCTGTAAATCCTGGGAGTTATTTCACCCACATGCCATAACACACAGCACAATTCAATACATTGCTTTTAAGCCCATAAAATCATTGCTCATTTCAATGATGAATGCATCTTGTGCTTGTCTGTGGTCATCATAATGCCTGTAAATGAAAACCATCACTCAAATAATGGACACGGTTTTCCTCTTAAATGGTGTTAACACTATTCACGACACAATGTATTGCTCATAACACAAAGTACTCGTCTGAGCGTGTGAATACATTTTCCCAATTGATGCATTAGTTTGAAATGAACAAGATGGTTGAACAAAGAGGGAAAATGAAAAGTCACTGCTATTGGAGCACCAGCAAGAAAGGCCAGTGTTGTTTGTATTATAACATTACTAAAGATCAATAATAATAATAAATTGCCACTTGATATTGTGTTAATGATGAGAGCTTCTGATTCCTGACAAAACAGTGAACTGTATCCCATTCCCAGCAAGATTGATGAAGGATGGGAACTTCATTTGTATATCTAAATATTGTCTCTTTTATATGTCATTTACATGTCCACACAATTTCCCATCATTGTGTGCTCAGCACAGATTCATCTACCAGCTTATAAAAAGAGGTCATCCAGGGTTCTAGGACCTAAACTATATATTAAGCTCTCTTAAAGAGGTCTGTAAGAGGATAGTACATTTTCGAGCTTATCTTCGTTTTTTTTTGTCTTCTGTGTCCCTGACGGCTCTCGTAGACTAGCCCTGTCTTCCTATGTCCCAGAGAGTGTTTTCACTTACTCAGATAGACAGCTAGGTAAATTCACAGCATGCCTGAGGAATGAACAGATAAATCCTCTTCAAATTATTTCAGGTGCTGATTTTATTCCATACCCTCAGGTGATATTCTTTGTCTTTGAATGACATTACACTAGACCTTGACTTATGCTTCAACTGCTAAACAAATGATTAAACAGTTAAAAAATGAATAATAGCAGCAACACAATATGGATTATTACAATATTGTTAAGCTTAGGTCGCACGGTATGTAGTAAAAGACAATAAACAGTTTGTGGCTGCTGTACTAAACTACAGTAAGTTATATATGCAGACAATAGATAGATTCTCTGTGTAGTCACTGTATAATTGCATAAGATGGAGACTTGTTTCCCATATGTACTATCAATAAGGTTTACACTGTGTATATACATGCTGGCACCACTAGAGGGTGCAACTGGTGGAGACCGGGGTTTCCTGCCCTGGTGGCAGGAGTTGTATAAAAGAGGAGCCACCATGCGGCTGCTTCATTCTGGAGTTAGGAATAAAGGACCAAGTTCACGACAGTTTGAGTACAACACATTGTCTCGTGGAGTCATTCATAGGTACAGTACAAACATAATAACTGGTGACGCGAATAAGGACTTTCACGTGATATTATGGCTACCTTTGGCACACTAAAAGACTTCGCAGAGGGTGATGATAGGGATGCCTTCATGGAAAGGCTCAAGCAATATTTCGTGGCAGACGACCTGGCAGGGGAGACGGACACACTGGCGGAGGAGCGTAAGGCTATACTGCTGACCAGTTGTGGGCCCGAGGTCTACCACCTCGTCAGGGACTTGCCGGCACCCACGAAGGCCAAGGATAAGACATACGATGAGCTGACTGAACTAATTCGCGACCAACTTAGACCAAAAGAGAGCATCCTCACGGCCAGGCACAGATTCTACACTCACCGCAGACCTGAGGGCCAGGAGATTGCAAAATATGCAGCCGACCTCAGGAGACTTGTGGCATTGTGTAATTTTGGCACGCACCTCAACGAAGCATTGCGAGACATCTTAGTTATAGGGATTGGCCACGAGGGCCTCCTTCACAAGCTATTATCAGCCGACATCACAGTCAACCAGCAGAAGGCCATCAGCATCAGTCCGGCATTCATGTCCTCGCAGCACCAAGCAAATTATTCATCCTGTGGACTCAAACCCGCCAAGTACTGTATACAGAATGGTGCCTTTCACAAGCAAGACTGTAAAACGTGTCTCTGCCCAGGGCAGAGAGCACAGACCTCAGGGTTCCAGAACTCAGAGTCTGCCGAGGGGTGCTAATCGAGTAGCACCAGGCTGGCGTTGCGGAGGAAACCAGAGGGCTCACCAGTGTCGGTTTGCTGAGTACGTATGCAAAGCCTGTAACACAAAGGGCCACCTCCAGCATATGTGGCATTGTGTAATTTTGGCACGCACCTCAACGAAGCATTGCGAGACATTTTAGTTATAGGGATTGGCCACGAGGGCCTCCTTCACAAGCTATTAAGATTCACCGTCTAGCAGAGGAGTCGGTAGATGACTTTGAATCCAGCGGGGAGTATGATGATTTGGCCAGAGAGGCAGCTCAGCCCCAAGAAGAAGTGTATGGATTGTATACCTGCACCACCGATTGTCCTCCAGTGAAGATGGAAGTCGAGATAAACGGTGTTCCAGTCTTCATGGAAGTGGACACTGGAGTGAGCCAGTCAGTGATGAGCCAGAATGCCTTTGAGAGGCTGTGGAACGAAAAACGACCCGAGCTGGTTCCAGTACAGGAAAAGTTGCGCACCTACACCAAGGAGCAGATCCCAGTCCTTGGTAGTGCGGATGTAAATGTAATCCATAATGGCGTGGTGCACAAGTTACCTCTGTGGATTGTTGCAGGTGAAGATCCAATGCTACTCGGAAGAAGGTGGATGGGGAAGATCCAGTGGAAATGGGAAGACCTCTTCACTCCAGCAATCGATGTCCCCCGTGCTCAGAGGCAGAGCAAAACCTCACCTTCGCTTGGGCCAGGCATCAGAGAACAGACCAGCACAGCACCTAAGGCACAGACTGTCCATCATGATTGCGTGGCAATGATCCGACCAGAACGAACTAAAAGTACCTTCCCGGCTCCAGTGGCAGGACTCCTGGGGAGGAAGATCGAATTCACAGGCACTCTTCCAGCTTTTGTGGCAGAATCGCGGAAGAGAAGGATCAAGGCAGTCAACCTCGAGGACAGAGGCAAGATGGCGTCCCTGCTGCAGTGAGGAGCAGCGTGACGTGGCAGGATTCTCTTAAAGGAGACCTGCAACCAAATGAACTTAAAGAGACATTGTATGCATGGCATGAACCGATTAAGAATGTATAGAACAAAATGTTGCGAGATGTCGGGACAGAGTGTCCCCAAAAGTAGCAAGCGAGCGAATTCGGGAGGGTAAAGATGCCCTGCCCCAGATGTCCCCACAAGTTATAGGCCAGCGACCTCAAGAGGGTGAAGGCACTGATCCTGATATCCTGCCCCAGGTCTATCCCACGCTGCAGGCACCCAATGGCACTATTCGCCACGGACCTGGAAACGAAAACGGCACCACTACGCGCAGTCGGCCGCCGTTGCCCACCACCTGGGTGGAGATGGCGCAGACCCCAGACCCAGTCGCTACCTCGGCCATGTCCTGGAGTGAAAGGTCAGAACCAACGAGTTCCTCAAATGGGACCTGGAACAGCCAGGTTCCCAGCACCGTTAGAGAGCAGGCAGAAGATTCTGCAGCCCTCGAAGGAGGACAGGGAGGCCACACACATCTGTGGCTCTGCCCACCACTAGGCAATGTCAAAGGCCCTGAGTCCTGACTAGGTGAGCAAACCAAGCCCCCCCCGCTAGCAGGGGGCACTGTGCCACCATCAGATGACTAGGACCCGTCCGGTTGCTCTGGAACTAGCATCCTCGCATACCTGTACTGCTACCTCAGTACTGACCATGACTGAACTAATTATGCAATCTACCCAATCCTGGCGCACAACCATAAAACATAATGAATGTAAGTCATTGAACCAAGGTGTCACAATACAAACTGTAAAAAAAATTTTTTTTTCTTTCTTCCTTTGTACTTGCACTGTGTCTGATCATGTATGTTAATGTAATGGGCCAGCTGCATGCTCTCACTGTCGGGGGGTGGTGTGGAATGGATGTATGTAACCATGGACACACACATGTATCACACCCAGAACCCTCTGGAACCTCCACTGCATTATCGATCCATCCAAACTGATAACCACTACGCAATGTTGTGACAAAAAGCACCTGGGGGTTAACAGGGAGAGAGCCAAGCCAAGGCACAGCCAAGGTGCAAGGGCTATTGGCACTTAAGTCTGGGGAGAGCTAAGCCAGAGCACATAGTGCAAAGGTAATTGGCACAAAGGACTTGGAGGAGAGTGATGTTATATATGCAGACTATAGATATACTCCCTGTGTAGTCACTGTATAGTTGCATAAGATGGAGACTTGTTTACCTGATGTACTATCAATAAGGTTTACACTGTGTATATACATTCTGGCACCACTAGAGGGTGCAACTGGTGGGGACCGGGGTTTCCTGCCCTGCTGGAAGGGGCTGGAAAAAAGGGGAGCCACCATGCGGCTGCCTCACTCTGGAGTTACAAATAAAGGACCAAGGTCACTACAGTTTGTGTACAACACATTGCCTCATGGAGTCATTCATAGGTACAGTACAAACATAATACAAGATTTGTAATTTTCAGAGTCAGCTTGGCTTAGTTGGTTTCACTCTTATCTCTGTGTGAGGGGGTTATGGTTTCAAGCCCCATTAGGAACTTGAGCATAAAATCTAAACTGGCACTTCAGTGCCCTACTGAGGGAGTGCTGCATTGTTGGATGAGATCTCTCTTTAGGTGCTCCCAGGGCTATCAAAGCTATTCCGTGGAGCATGACTTTTGATAGCTCTGTGATATCTCAGGTCATTAACAACACAAGTATAATGCAATAAGTGCACCCGCCTGAGTAATCATGAAGCATATCATTGATATATCCTAGATTGCAATATAGCCTGGCTGAGGTTCCAAGGCTCATGTTAGTGTGCTCCATGCTGCATAATTTTGCTCTGCAAAAAAGCACTATCATGGCATTCTTGGAGCAGAAAGGCCCTTGGGTACAGTTATGGAATCATCAAGGGGAGCAGGAGGAGCCTGAGAAGGCTGCAGAACAACACTTGACGCTGGCTGCAGGCATCATTCACAAAGTGCTCATTCAGGAGATCTTCTTTTAATGTTTTAATATGCCTACTGCATTAACAGTTGTGTCTACATCTTTTCATGTTCTGAACAAATATGTTTTCACCAACAGTGCTTTCAATTGTCCAGGCAACCCACAAGTCTCCCATTCCTGCCACTTTATGAAACATGCTCATAAACCTTTGCAAGAATAGACTCTGCAAACATAGCTTTAGTACAACCAGCTATTTAATGGCAAATCATTTCATGTGTACAAGTATTTGCTATTTGCTTCTGAATGACCTTCCCGTTCTATTTCAGTCATACCCCTGCTGCTGGGCCCTGCCTTATCATTGTAACTGATTCGCAAGAGAACAGAATTAAAAGTACCAATAAGATCAATTAAGTCACCTCCTGGTTGTGTTCAGATGATCCCAAGCATGTAGTAGCCAGAAGTGTTAGCTTCCTTGACCCTGGAATCCCTGGTCTATGACGGCAATCCACACTTGTGTCGGGGAATCACCAACTGGCCTTAGGGCCTCTGACACGGAGGGACTCGGCTGGAAATATCCCAAGGGCCCGAAATTGGTGCACTTTCCCTGGTTTCTGGGTGCTCTCCCCTCCGAGCGAGTTTGGTGGATTCCTCCCGCCGGTGGGGAGAGAAGACCGCTGGGTACCGTCCGCTGACATCCGCCGGCGTGCACCATCCAGAAGAGTCCTCCCGCCCGCTGAGCTGCCAGTTTGGTCCGGGCGGTCCCTCGCTCCAGCAGGGGAAAAGACCGCCGTGTGGAGGCAGGTCTAACCTCAATGGTAAGTTTGAAGACCTGCAAAAAAAGGCTAGTCCACTTCTTTGCTTTATTTCAATTGTCCCTGAAGGATTTCCAGTGGTTTTTTAATGTTTTGAATGTTTTTTATTTGATCAGTTCCCCCCCTCCCTGGGCCTGACTTAATCCTCTATGGTACTTTGCTGAGGATTGCATTTGCCGCCGAGAATGGGAGCTGCCGCCCAGATTCGGCGTGTAAGTCCCATTTTTGCCGCCGGGCGGTCTTTCCCAGATTTTTTCATGAAACTTCCGGCCAAAGTACCATCAGGATCTCAGCGGTCCTTTGGACAGTACTTGGGTGGAACTTACCTTTCGCCAATTTAGGGCCCGCAGAGTTACCACATGCTCTGTGATGAACAGTAGTATTGAAGACCATCGTGCAAGTGGTTTAGTGTCCAGTTTAGTGCCCGGACATGGTGAAGGAAATTGAGGGTCTGTAGAAGATGCAGGTGAGGACACACCAAGGGGGAGAAATTCGGGAGCGTCCCGTTTGGGGCGCTAACTTTTAAAAGTATGTTAATGTTTTCAAACTTTAAAAAAATTTGGCGTCTGCGCTCCAGGAAGGAAGTGTTCCACTTTCTTCCAGGAGCACAGGAGGCAGCAGGCGGGCCAGTAGATGTGCAGCGCTGCACAATGGGCCATGCAGCACTGCCACTTTGGGAGTCTCCTTCTCTCCCTTAAAGGGAAGGGCCATTGCTGCAGGCTCTGCAAAAGAAGAACTTACCTTCTCCTCGACGGCAGCCGTGATCCGGCCCGATTAGCCCGATGCAGAGTGTCGGGCTGATCGATGGCGGGCAGGAAACAAGTGAAAAATTAAGAGAATTGTAATTTTTTTTATACTCACCTCGGTCACCTCACTTTTAAGAATCTCCCTGAAGCATCCAGCCTCTCGATGAACACACGCTGCCGGTGTTTTTGGCCGGCGATGTTACAGGGGACAGAACGCAAGTTCGGGTCGGGGGCGATACCGGGGCGATGTGCACGGTGATGATGTCACGATCTCCGGGCGAAAGAGATTGGGGCGCCACTCTGTATCACTGCGCAAACCACCCGTCCAATATGGCGGGAGTCGATATTCTCGCCTCGCCGGTTGGTAAGTTGTAAGCACCCCGTTATTGCCCCCCAGAGATCGTAACGGGATGCGCTTAGGAGGCCAATTTTTTAGCCCCTATGTTAGATCTCTTAGTTATGAGAATAAACCTAAAGATTTTAGGTTATTTACTTTGGAGAAAAGTATGCTTCGAGGAGCAACTATTGAAGTTTTTAAAATGATGAAGAGATAGGCTATTTGAAGTAGATAGGGCTGGCAGACATAGAGGTCATGCATTGAAAATCTATAGATAACGTTGGGGCAGAGGCCAGTAAATATTTATTTTCATAGAACTCCATCACACTTTGAAACAAACTAGTAAGATATGTGGTGAGTAAAGAGTCATTGTAGCATGTCACCAGTTCCTGAGACTAGAAAACATCTCTAGTTATAGGGTAAGTTGCTACCTAACACAATCTCCTGGAAATTTTTTCATTGCCTGTCGGAGTTTGAGAGAACGGGGGAGAAATTCGATTGCGCATCATTTGGGGTGGTAATCCAGGCGGAGTGGTAATTTTATCACCTTGAAAAAGTTTGCGCCCTCTGCCTAGAAATGCGTCAGAATTGGTCGAGGAGCTCAATCAGCCGTTGCACACTACAGCTGGGGGGGGGGGCAATAAAGAAAGTTTGGTCGGTAAATTTGGCGGACCCATTGCGCATGGGCCAAACTCCGATTCAGATTCCGGGAGAAGCCGAGTCTTAAAGGCACGGCAGAGTAATGCACCCATTAAAGTTTTCAAAATCACTTGTTTACAACCTGTACTGTTATGTCTGTCTGCCGCTGCAAACTGGGAGGCTCACGTACCGTGCTGTGTGTAAACGTTGTACTGTCTGTGACCTTGGAGGGAAGCGCTTCCTCATCCCTTTATGTAGCCACCAGTTAACGACTCTGCAAGTCTGCACCCACTGTTTTTCCAGACGTTGTTCTTGGCAGTCGCTCAATGAGGCGGCTGCACCTATTTACCAACCGGGGCACAAGCGTGGGCATTGTACCAGGACTGACGTCAGGATTGCACACATCGCCAGCAGCCAGGCGCTACTGGTTTGCGACCCCGGTAAGCCTCGAATGAATTTTTGGTCGGGGCGCTAAAAGCTGCCCTCCCAGTCGGTAACCTCTTACACTCCCATTATCGCCCCCCCCGGGCTGCTAACTGAGGAGTTCGACAATCAAAAATCCAGGCCAAAGTTCCTTGAGTTTTTCCTGAACTAGCTGGAGCTTGTTTTTCTGTTGATTTGCTTCTCTCATGGCATTGTGTTACTGGTGATTAGGTGCATGGTTGCACTGTTGACTGAATATGGTGGGCTTGATTGCCCTGGTGATGTTTTTTCACCCTTCTGAAGGCAGGACCAGCAGGTTATGAATTCCTTGCCCATTGAGCTGACAAATGACTTGGGCTCTAAATCTATGCTGCACTCCCTCCAAGGACAATATATCTTTCCTCAGGTGTGGTGCCCAGAACTGAATACAGCACTCCAGTCAAAGCAGGGCTTTCTATAGCATGACCTCTAACTCCCTGTATTCTAGTCCTCTAGTTATAAAGACCAACATTCCATTAGCATTTTTGATTATTTTCTGTATCTGTCCATGACATTTTAATGATCTATGTACATTGACCCCTAAGTCTCTTTGGTCTTCCACTGCTTCTAGCTTTTCACCATTTAGAAAGTACCCTGATCTAACAATTTTAGTTCCAAACTGGATGAACTCACACTTGCCTATACTGCAATCCATTTGCCATAGTTTTGTCCATTCACTTACTCTATTAATATCACTTTGTTATTTTATGCTTCCATCTACACTATTTACAATGCCACCAATGTGTCATCAGCAAACTTTTAGATGTGGCTCTCTATCCCATCATCTAAGTCGTTAATAAATACAGTGAATAGTTGAGGCCCCAACACAGATCCCTGTGGGACACCACGAGTCACATCCTGGCAATTAGAGCACCCACCCATGACTCCTATGCAAAATACTGCGGATGCTGGAAATCTGAAATAAAAACAGAAAATGCTGGAAATACTCAGCAGGTCAGGCAGCATCAGTGGAGGGAGACAGAGTTAATGTTTCAGATCGATGATCCTTCGTCAGAATTGGAAAAAGTTAGAGATATAACAGTTTTTTAAGCAAATGTAGGGACAGGTAAAGGTGGGGCGGAGGGGGGGGGGGCATTGGAAAGAACCAAAGAGAAGGTCTGTAATAGGATGGAAGGCAGGAGAGATTACGAGATAAAGGGATGAAGATGCAAGGCAAAAGGCAATGGTGATGGGACAAGTTGAGAAACAAAAGATGAGTCTAGATAGGGTTTAAATGGAAATTTCAGAATCAACAACAGCTGCCATGCAAAAAAGAGAAAAACAGATAAAAAAATAGGGGCAGGGGTCAGGTCTGAAATTGTTGAACTCGATGTTGAGCCCAGAAGACTGTAAATTGCCTAAACAAAAGATAAGGTGCTATTCTTCAAGCTTACGTTGAGCTTCATTGGAACAGTGTAAGAGGCTGAGGACAGAGAGGTCAGAGTGGGAGTGGAGCGGAGAATTAAAGCGACAGGTGACCAGAAGCTCGGGGTCACACTTACGGACTGATTGGAGGTGTTCTGCAAAGCGGTCACCCAATCTGTGTTTGCTCTCCCCAATGTAGAGGAGACCCTCCAGGTGAAACAATGATTTACTTGTACTTCTTTCAATTTAGTATACTGTATTCGCTGCTCACAATGTGGTAGTCCTTGTGAGGGATTTTATTGAATGCCTTCTGGAAGTCCATATAAATAACACCCATAGATATTCCCCTATCTACTACTTCAGCCACCTCTTCAAAAAATGTAGTCAGGTTCGTCGGGCATGAGCTACTCTTTACAGATCCATGCTGAATCTCTCTGATTAGCTGAAAATCTTCAAGGTGTTAAGTCAGTCTATCGTTAATTATAGACTCTAGTAACTGGTCTATAATTCCCTGATTTCCTTCTCTCACCTTTCTTAAATAGAGGAGTGACATGTGCAACTTTCCAATTTAAAGGAACAAATCCTGAATTGAGACAACATTGGAAGATTATAGTTAGACCTTCTGCAATGTGCTCATCTACTTCATTTAAAACCCTGGGATGGAAACCATCTGGCCCTGGGGAATTGTCACTCTTCAGTGCCATTATTTTCTTCATTACTGTTAATTTGATTATGTTAATTTTGGTGAGGCCCATTCTTGATTCATTATATAGTTTCCTTGGGTGGTCTGGCAAGCTGCACTGTACTGCACTCTACTGTAAATACTGATGCAAAGTAATTATTTAACATGTCTGCCATTTCCTTATTTTCATTTATATCACCTTTATCAGTTTTTAAGGGGCCCACATTGCTCTTAACTACAATCTTTTTCCTAATATAAAATTGTAAAAGATTTTTGTGTTCATTTTGATACCCCTCGCAAGTTTCTTTCTGTGGCTGTTACTATCTGTTTTGTCATCCTTTGCTGTTCTTTGTATAGAAACATAGAAACATAGAAAATAGGTGCAGGAGTAGGCCATTCGGCCCTTCTAGCCTGCACCGCCATTCAATGAGTTCATGGCTGAACATGCAACTTCAGTACCCCATTCCTGCTTTCTCACCATACCCCTTGATTCCCCTAGTAGTAAGGACTTCATCGAACTCCTTTTTGAATATATTTAGTGAATTGGCCTCAACAACTTTCTGTGGTGGAGAATTCCACAGGTTCACCACTCTCTGGGTGAAGAAGTTTCTCCTCATCTCGGTCCTAAATGGCTTACCCCTTATCCTCAGACTGTGACCCCTGGTTCTGGACTTCCCCAACATTGGGAACATTCTTCCTGCATCTAACCTGTCTAAACCCATCAGAATTTTAAACGTTTCGATGAGATCCCCTCTCATTCTTCTGAACTCCAGTGAATACAAGCCCAGTTGATCCAGTCTTTCTTGATAGGTCAGTCCCATCATCCCGGGAATCAGTCTGGTGAATCTTCGCTGCACTCCCTCAATAGCAAGAATGTCCTTCCTTAGGTTAGGAGACCAAAACTGTACACAATACTCCAGGTGTGGCCTCACCAATGCCCTGTACAACTGTAGCAACACCTCCCTGCCCCTGTATCTTTCCCATTCACCAAGATCTGTGCTGTTTTTCCATTCTTGTATGCTTTTTCTTGTTGTTTTATGTTGTCTCTTTAGTCATCCATGGCTGTTATTTTTGGCAAGTAGAGTTCTTAGGGGTATAAGCTGGTTCTGTATCATGTCTATTTCTATTTTGAACACCTCCCACTGATCTTCTGCTATTTTACTCATTAACAGATTTTCCCAGTTTATTGTGGACGGTGTCTGTCTCATCCCGTTGAAGTTGGCCTTACCTAAATCTAGAATCTTAGTCGCTGTTTTGCATTTCTTCCTTTCAACCATAACGTTGAACATGATCATATTATGATCACTATTATATAAATGTTCATGCACTGTTAGACTGTTAACTAAATCTGGCTCATTACTCATTATTAAATCTAATATGGCCTTCCCCCTTTTTGGTTCGAGGACATTGTTGCAGAAAACTATCCTGAAGACACAAGAAATTCACTGCCTTTCTGACATGAGCTAGTCTGCTTATCCCAATCTATATGGACATAAACATTCCTCATTAAAACCACTTTGCCCTTGCTATGTGCTTGACTAATCTCTGCATTAATACATTCTACCACTTTAAAGCTGCTGTCAGGGGGGCCTATACAGAACTCGTCCCCCAGTCTCAAATCCTTTACTAATTCTTAATTCTACCAATTATGTTTCCACTGCCTGCTTATCTCTCGTTATATCCTCTCTTATCATAGAACTAATTTCAAACTTAATCACTAATGCTACTTCTGCCCCTCTACCAGATTTCCTGTCCTTCCTGTAGACTTTATAACTTGGTATATTCAGTTCACAGTCCTGACCATCTGGTAGCTATGTCTCAGTAATAGCCTCCCCAGCTCACTGAGCCCAGACCACTTCCCTCCCAGGGATAGCACTTTGGAAATGAACTGGCATGGTCTCTCTGCTAACAATATGTTATATGAACTGAATTTTGATCTACAATGTGCAAGGTATTACTGTGCCTCATTGCAATTGTGCACTCTACCTTCTGTTGTATAAAAGAGTATTGAAAAGAAAGGTACAAGTTTTCGATGTGTTATCTCCCTGAGGGTACGGCAAATAGAAACATAGAAACATAGAAAATAGGTGCAGGAGTAGGCCATTCTAGCCTGCACCGCCATTCAATGAGTTCATGGCTGAACATGCAACTTCAGTACCCCATTCCTGCTTTCTCGCCATAACCCTTGATCCCCCGAGTAGTAAGGACTTCATCTAACTCCCTTTTGAATATATTTAGTGAATTGGCCTCAACTACTTTCTGTGGTAGAGAATTCCACAGGTTCACCACTCTCTGGGTGAAGAAGTTTGTCCTCATCTCCTCATTTGCATGTTACAACAATCAGATGATCACAATGTTTTCAGAGTTTTCTGGAAAGATGGGCCGAATGGCCTTCCTCATTTGTATCTATCTTGTGATAACAACTCCTGTCTTATGTCTGCTTAGGCTGCAAGTATTGGCAAATTGTTTGACCATGAGGAGCATCACAGCTGAGCCTTATCATCCTGTTCTCCCTCTATGTCCACACACATGCACTGCCCAGCAGAGGTCACTAGATAATGATGTTCTCTGATACTAAGATATTTTACAGCAAAATATATTTGTAAAAGATGTGGTGTCTCCTATGTAATTCGGTCGGTGGAAACAAATTGATCCGTGTGCATTAAGCTGAGGTATCTGTGTGATTGAGGAAGGCACTGGTGGTAGAAGGTGAATTGTACATTATTGATCCCTACCACTTATAACTTTAAAAAAATCAACAATTAGTAAAAGACTAAATATAATTAATGTTTGCCAGCAAATAAGATTACTATATTTTATTTCTTATACATAGACTGTGAGAAAGCAATTGGCGGCTGAAATTCGGTTGCTAACGCCAGCTGATAACGCCGGCATTAGGCGTTGACTGGGTGGCAGCAGCTTCCCGCTGGCGTTAGGCAGTGTTGACTCCTGGTGCGAAATTCGGTTCTGGTTTTTCAAGGGCATAAAGAATTTCTGCCCCGCCGACTACCGGCATGGAAATCCTGACATCAGTTCGCGTGCAATGCCTCCTTGGCGCCAGTCTCGCTAAATTCACTTTTGCCACCTCACTTACCGGCTGGTGGCCAACATGCCACAAAACATTTCCGTTCACAAGACGGGGTAAGGATTCTGGGACAGCATTGAAACGGAGTTGCATCCGGGGCACGGAGGTCGCGGTCAGTGCAGCGTTTGGTCCTCACACAGTGCGTAGGTGGTGGCGTGCTGCATCTGCTGATTACTCAGCTGGTCTACTAGCATTTCCCAAACATTGGTGGGCTTCAGGTCATTGACATTGGTAACTTGTATCTCGATGTTACCTCTGCAACTCAATGGGGCCAGTGATGGCACACCACATCGACCTGCAACTTCAAAAGGTGTCGGCTACAGCGACGGCTTATGGCGAATATGGGGCCATGCCAGAGGAGAGACCCCAGACGTCGGGGTAGGAAGCCGTACATGCATAGGGATTACCGTGCACATTACTCTTACCTTGATATGTCCAAGGAGCAATGCACAAGGCGGCTCAGGTTCGGCAAGGAAGTGGTAACAGGACCTGACACTGCTACGGCTGGAAGGGCTGTTCGTCAGAGACTCATCGCACATCAATTCCAGTGAATGACTCTTCATGGGTCTAATGGCCACCCTATACACCTTGGCATCTACTGAACACATCGCTCCCCACCCTGCAAACCTCCCTGTATATAACTCTCAACACAATGTCAAAAAACAACAATTCATTTATTTAACAGAAAAACCATCGTGTGCTGTAAAATATCGTCATAACGTCATAATCCTCAGCAAATAATCAAACACACAAGACACCTTCAAACATTCCCAGCAACATCCAAGTGCATTTACATGAATTCATTTTCCAACAAGGTAGCCATCTCTGGTGACTATCAAACAATTGTTTGCTGGTTTATCCAAGTGAAACTATTTGCATGAGTTCATATTTAAACAAGGCGTAACAAGGCCAGCATTTGTGACCATCATCCCACAGTTGTTTAATGGTTTTTGCTGAGTGCTTTCCCACCCATTCCCTTCTCCCCCCTCCGATTGCTCCTCCTCAGTGGGGTCTCAGGGCCTGCAGCAAGGCTGGTAGTCGGTTACTCACTTTGAGCCGCAGCCACATATGATGGCCTTGCAGGACATCCCTGACCAGCTTGGACTCTGGAAGGCCTGGCTGCGGACTGCATCACCTCATCATGGATGGCAGCACTCTGGTGTGGATGGGTTTCAGAGAGTGGCAGGTGCAAAGGGGGAAAAATGTTGTCCTGAGAGAGGACATCACATTCCATCAGGCCCCTACTCCCCTGGGGCAGAACCTCAGCATCTGGAGCAATCTGGGTGAGCACAGATTGCTGCCCTGCTTCGGTAACATTAGGCCCCCGTTGAACTGATGGTGCCCCAGACACGATGTCAGCCGTCAGTGCGACGTGGCATCAATTGGCCTCTGTATTAACACAGACTGTGACTGCAGCACACCACAAAGCTGATTGATACCACCACGCACTGACGACATAACATTACGCAGGCCTCCAATAGCATCGGCCTGGTGCTCATTGGCTACTGCAACATCAGCCATAGCCCGTGCCACCATGTCTGAGACCCCATGGTCACTTGTTGCATCCAACATCCGTTGGTCTCTACCAAGGATGGGCTCGGTGGGCTGCTGAGAGGCAGGTGCAAACCTTGAGGCAAACTCTTCCATCCTCACAGCTAGTGCACCGACACTCTTGGGCACCCTTGCCAGTGCACCCAGCAGATTGCAGTGCATCCGCAATGATTTTCTTGCCCGTAATTCGGCCTCATCATCAGAGAGCTGGCCCCGGACTTCCCCACTCCCGTGGCGTTGCTGCAGATCACTGGGTCCCGGAGCATCACCCACCTCCACCTCCCTGACCACACCCTGCCGAAAGCTGCTGGCCCTGCTCGCTGAGGTTGCTGTCGCCTGTGTGACAACCTCCTGGTGTCCTCCTCCTGGGCAACATCTCCCACAGTCGAAGGCTGACGTGCAGGCTCCGGGTCTGTCTGGTTGATCATCTGAAAGCACAAAGCCAGAGAAGAGACAAAGCCAGAGAAGAGCGGTTACCTGCTGGCAGAAGGCCAGGACCGGGAAAGGTATTTGGAAATGTCAGTCTCATGGAAAGAGCTGAAGGATTGTGGTGTCAAGGCTAAGTGACCTGATAAATGCTGCAAAAGAACTCAATATACCGGCACTGTCCTAAGGAGGTTCGGCCTCACCCACCACCACCGCACCAACTTGAGGGCCAAGCAGGGCCGCGTTGCGTTCCTCCAATGCAATAATGGGCTTGAGGTCAGGGTCCCCTCCTCCAGTCCTCATTTGCTCCCTTCGATTGTGGATGAGCTTAGTTTGCAAAGTTAAAGAGAACTTCAGAGTTTGTGTCCTTCTATCGGTCTGTCCCAAGTTCCTTACAAAGCTGAGCAGATGTTACTGTATGAGAGTCTTCACAGGTCAAGGAAACTTAGATTAGCTGCGTGTCCTTGGTTTGCCAGGACCTAACAGTAACAGTGAGGCTACCATCTTCCACATGCCTATGAAGAGTCATGCTTGACAAATCTTCTAGAATTTTTTTAGGATGTAACTAGTAGAGTGGACTGGGGAGAACCAGTGGATGTGGTGTATTTGGACTGTCAAAAGGCTTTTGACAAGGTCCCACACAAGAGATTGGTGTGTAAAATTAAAGCACACGGTATTGGGGGGTAATATACTGACGTGGATAGAGAACTGGTTGGCAGACAGGAAGCAGAGAGTCGGGATAAACGGGTCCTTGTGTAGCCACCAGAGGGCTCATCACCTGGAGTTCCAAGGGATACCACAATCCCTTGGGAGCAGCTATACTTAAGGAGGCATCACAGGCTGAAGAGACACTCTGGAGACCTGCAATAAAAGACTAAAGTCACACTTTACTTTGAGCTCACAGTATCCAGTCAGACTCTTTATTCATGCCTAACAACTGGTGACGAGATACAGATGACGAATCCCATGATGCAGAGAACAGTGGGCATCCTGGAGAAATTTTCGGAGGGAGATGGTTGGGAAACCTTCGTGGAGCGACTCGGCCAATACTTCATGGCCAACGAGCTGGAAGGAGAAGCGAACGCTGCCAAACGAAGGGCGATTCTCCTCACCGTCTGCGGGGCACCAACGTATGGCCTCATGAAAAATCTACTTGCTCCAGCGAAACCCACAGAGAAGTTGTACGATGATTTGTGCACACTGGTCCGGGAGCATCTGAACCTGAAGGAAAGCGTTGTGATGGTGAGGTACCGGTTCTACACCTACAAAAGGTCTGAAGGCCAGGAAGTGGCGAGTTATGTCGCCGAGCTGAGATGCCTTGCAGGACATTGTGAATTTGAAGGACATTTGGAGCACATGCTCAGGGACTTCTTCATACTTGGCATTGGCCATGAAGTGATACTCGCAAACTTTTGACTGTAGAGACCCCAGCCTTCAGTAAAGCCATAGCGATAGCCCAGGCGTTCATTGCCACCAGTGACAATACTAAGCAAATCTCTCAGCACACGAGTGCTGCTACAAGTACTGTGAGCAAAGTGATGTTATTTTCAAATGTTCTCTTGCCGCTCCTTCTCCCCTCCTGCTGTGCCTGCCCGCTCTGCAATCAGTGACCTGGCTTCGTAGCCGTCACCCTCCTGCAGCAGTACACGCTGCTCCCTGCAGTGGTATACCGCCGCACGCTGCTCCCTCCAATGGCCCCGGCCTGCTGATGGTGTTACAGGCCGGGACTGTGCCGATTTCTGGGCCGGACCGCCGCACAAACACACACACACACACACACACACAAAGAAAATCACACTCATACTCACACACTCGCACAGAGACACACACGCACTGAGATGCACAGAAACACACACATACGCACAGAAACTCACACACGCCCAGAAACTCACTCACACACACAGACACACACACACACAGAAACACACACACACGCACAGAGACACACACACGCGCGCACACACACACACACAGACACACACACACAGAAACACACAAACACACACACACACGCACTGAAACACACGTACACGCACAGAAACACACACAGACACAGACACACACACACACACAGACACACACACACACAGAAATACAAACATATGCACAGAAACACACACAGAAATACACACACATGCACAGAAACACACACACATGCACAGAAACACACACACGCACAGACACACACACACAGACACAGACACAGACACAGACACACACACACACGCACACACACACACAGACACACACACAGACACACACACAGACACAGACACACACGCACACACACGCACACACACACACAGACACACACACACACACACACACAGACACACAGACACACACACACAATTATAGAACTAATGAGAATCTGTTCAACCTTCGCTGCCTCCAGGCTAGATCCAAGGTGGTCCCATCCTTTTTCATTGAACTACAATACACAGATGACGTTTGCATCTGCGTAAACTCGGAGGCCGAATTCCAAGCCATCGTCAACATCTTCACTGAGGCGTACGAAAGCATGGGCCTTACAGTAAACGTCCGTAAGACAAAGGTCCTCCACCAACCCGACCCCGCCACACAGCACTGCCCTCGGTCATTAAAATCCACGGCGAGGCCTTGGACAATGTGGACCATTTTCTATACCTTGGGAGCCTACTGTCAGCAAGAGTAGATATCGCTGACGAGGTCCAACACCATCTTCAGTGTGCCAGTGCAGCCTTCGGTCGTCTGAGGAAAAGAGTGTTTGAAGACCAGGACCTCAAATCTGGCACCAAGCTTATGGTCTGCAGGGCAATAGTGATACCAGCCCTTCTATATGGCTCAGAGACATGGACTATATACAGCAGACATCTCAAAACGCTGGAGAAATACCACCAGCAACACACACACAAGATCTGCAAGATCTTGCAAATCTATTAGGAGGACAGATGCACCAACATCAGTGTTCTCACTCAGGCCAACATCTCCAGCATCGAAGCGCTGACCATGCTCGACCAGCTCTGTTGGGCGGGCCACATTGTCCGTATGCCCAATATGTGACTTCCAAAACAAGCGCTCTACTCGGAGCTTCGTCACGGCAAGCAAGCCCCAGGTGGGCAGAGGAAACATTTCAAGGACACCCTCAAAGCCGCCTTGATAAAGTGCAACAACCTGCACAGGCATCTGGGACTCCCTGGCCCAAGCCCACCCAAAGTGGAGGAAGAGCATCTGGGAGGGCGCTGAGCACTTCGAGTCTCGTCGCTGAGAGCAAGCAGAAACCAAGCGCAGACAGCAGAAGGAGCGTGCGGCAAACAAGACTTCCCACCCATCCTTTCCTTCAACGACTGTCTGCCCCACCTGTGATAGAGACTGCAGGGCCCACATTGGACTGTACAGCCACCTGAGAACTCACTTTTAGTGAAAGCAAGTCATCCTCGACTCCGAGGGACCGTCTATGATGATGATGACGGTCATACCAGTGTAACATTTTCAAGTATTGAATTGTATTGAAGGCGGGCATTCCAATCAGAAGTTCAAAACTTTGCATTTGAGGATATGATTTACTCTAGTCCTCCTGTTCCAACTCAGTGGGGTCAATTTTCACTGCCGTCACCTGGGTGGTAATGGCCCGAAAATGGGATTGGTGTCCTGACCACCCCATTAACACCACTGATGCTTCCAGCTCCATTTTGAAAGGGGATCTACCACTGGTGTCCAAACCACTCACCTGTTTCAGAGTATGAGCCATTTTAATATGGAAATCGGACTCCTATGGTATAAATAGGTCCCCAATTGCTATTTTAGATTGGAACTAGTTGGAGCCTGCACAATGCTCATACTACTATGAAACTATGTGGGTCTCGCTAACCACTACGGTTAGGAAACCTTCTTCAAAGCAAAGCACTATGGGTTGACACTTGGATGAGAAATTAATTGAAGACAAGAGCGGCAGTTGGTGAGAGGGGGGCGACCTATCAAAAGCGTACCGGTGCAGCTACAGCGGGAGATCGAGAGCCAGCGGCAGTCGGTGAGAGGCGGGAGCAGCGTCGGAGCGGCCTATAAAAGGCGACCGGTGCAGCTACAGCGGGAGAGAAAGCAAAATAGAAGTAGAAAGGAATCAAAAAGTGACGTCACAGCCAATGGGGTAAGTGATTGGCTGGTGATTGGTGAGTAGCTTTTCTTTTCTTTTTTATATCAGTAAGTGAACTTTAGCATTGTTATTACCAATTTAAGGGTATCTAAGGTTAAGGCATGGCAGGAGAGCTCGGTCATGTGATATGCTCCTCCTGTACCATGTGGGAACTCGGGGACACTTCCAGTGTCCCTGGGGGCTACATGTGTGGGAAGTGTATCTGCCTCGAGCTCTTGACGGTCCGCGTTGCGGAATTGGAGCTGAGGGTGGATTCACTCTGGAGCATCCACGATGCTGAGAATGACGTGAGTATCACGTGTAGTGAGTTGGTCTTACCGCAGGAGAAGGGTCCACAGCCAGATAGGGAATGGAAGACCAGCAGGAAGAGCAGTGCAAAAAAGATAGTGCAGGGATCCCCTGTGGTCATCCCCTTGCAAAACAGATACACTGCTTTGAGTACTGTTGGGGGGATGACTCATCAGGGGAAGGCAGCAGCAGCCAAGTTCATGGCACCATGGCTGGCTCTGCTGCAGAGGAGGGCAGGAAAAATGAATACGTGGCTTGAGCAGTGGTGCAGCAGGGAGGGATTCAAATTCCTGGGGCATTGGAACCGGTTCTGGGGGAGGTGGGACCAGTACAAACCGGACGGTCTGCACCTGGGCAGGACCGGAACCAATGTCCTAGGGGGAGTGTTTGCTAGTGCTGTTGGGGAGGAGTTAAACTAATATGGCAGGGGGATGGGAACCTATGCAGGGAGACAGAGGGAGACAAAAAGGAGGCAAAAGCAAAAGACAGAAAGGAGATGAAGAAAAGTGGAGGGCAGAGAAACCCAAGGCAAAGAACAAAAAGGGCCACTGTACAGCAAAATTCTAAAAGGACAAAGGCTGTTAAAAAAACAAGCCTGAAGGCTTTGTGTCTTAATGCAAGGAGTATCCGCAATAAGGTGGATGAATTAACTGTGCAAATAGATGTTAACAAATATGATGTGGTTGGGATTACGGAGATGTGGCTCCAGGATGATCAGGGCTGGGAACTCAACATCCAGGGGTATTCAACATTCAGGAAGGATAGAATAAAAGGAAAAGGAGGTGGGGTAGCATTGCTGGTTAAAGAGGAGATTAATGCAATAGTTAGGAAAGACATTAGCTTGGATGATGTGGAATCTATATGGGTAGAGCTGCAGAACACTAAAGGGCAAAAAACATTAGTGGGAGTTGTGTACAGACCTCCAAACAGTAGTAGTGATGTTGGGGAGGGCATCAAACAGGAAATTAGGAGTGCATGCAATAAAGGTGCAGCAGTTATAATGGGTGACTTTAATATGCACATAGATTGGGCTAGCCAAACTGGAAGCAATACAGTGGAGGAGGATTTCATGGAGTGCATAAGGGATGGTTTTCTAGACCAATATGTCGAGGAACCAACTAGGGGGGAGGCCATCTTAGACTGGGTGTTGTGTAATGAGAGAGGATTAATTAGCAATCTCATTGTGCGAGGCACCTTGGGGAAGAGTGACCATAATATGGTGGAATTCTGCATTGGGATGGAGAATGAAACAGTTAATTCAGAGACCATGGTCCAGAACTTAAAGAAGGCTAACTTTGAAGGTATGAGGCGTGAATTGGCTAAGATAGATTGGCGAATGATACTTAAGGGGTTGACTGTGGATGGGCAATGGCAGACATTTAGAGACCGCATGGATGAATTACAACAATTGTACATTCCTGTCTGGCGTAAAAATAAAAAAGGGAAGGTGGCTCAACCGTGGTTATCTAGGGAAATCAGGGATAGTATTAAAGCCAAGGAAGTGGCATACAAATTGGCCAGAAATAGCAGCGAACCTGGGGACTGGGAGAAATTTAGAACTCAGCAGAGGAGGACAAAGGGTTTGATTAGGGCAGGGAAAATGGAGTACGAGAAGAAGCTTGCAGGGAACATTAAGGCGGATTGCAAAAGTTTCTATAGGTATGTAAAGAGAAAAAGGTTAGTAAAGACAAACATAGGTCCCCTGCAGTCAGAATCAGGGGAAGTCATAACGGGGAACAAAGAAATTGCAGACCAATTGAACAAGTACTTTGGTTCAGTATTCACTAAGGAGGACACAAACAACCTTCCGGATATAAAAGGGGTCAGAGGGTCTATTAAGGAGGAGGAACTGAGGGAAATCTTTATTAGTCGGGAAATTGTGTTGGGAAAATTGATGGGATTGAAGGCCGATAAATCCCCAGGGCCTGATGGACTGCATCCCAGAGTACTTAAGGAGGTGGCCTTGGAAATAGCAGATGCATTGACAGTCATTTTCCAACATTCCATTGACTCTGGATCAGTTCCTATCGAGTGGAGGGTAGCCAATGTAACCCCACTTTTTAAAAAAGGAGGGAGAGAGAAAGCAGGGAATTATAGACCGGTCAGCCTGACCTCAGTAGTGGGTAAAATGATGGAATCAATTATTAAGGATGTCATAGCAGCGCATTTGGAAAATGGTGACATGATAAGTCCAAGTCAGCATGGATTTGTGAAAGGGAAATCATGCTTGACAAATCTTCTGGAATTTTTTGAGGATGTTTCCAGTAAAGTGGACAAAGGAGAACCAGTTGATGTGGTATATTTGGACTTTCAGAAGGCTTTCGTCAAGGTCCCACACAGGAGATTAATGTGCAAAGTTAGAGCACATGGGATTGGGGGTAGTGTGCTGACGTGGATTGAGAACTGGTTGTCAGACAGGAAGCAAAGAGTAGGAGTAAATGGCAGGCAGTGACTAGTGGGGTACCGCAGGGTTCTGTGCTGGGGCCCCAGCTGTTTACATTGTACATTAATGATTTAGACGAGGGGATTAAATGTAGTATCTCCAAATTTGTGGATGACACTAAGTTGGGTGGCAGTGTGAGCTGCGAGGAGGATGCTATGAGGTTGCAGAGTGACTTGGATAGGTTAGGTGAGTGGGCAAATGCGTGGCAGATGAAGTATAATGTGGATAAATGTGAGGTTATCCACTTTGGTGGTAAAAACAGAGAGACAGACTATTATCTGAATGGTGACAGATTAGGAAAAGGGGAGGTGCAACGAGACCTGGGTGTCATGGTACATCAGTCACTGAAGGTTGGCATGCAGGTACAGCAGGCGGTTAAGAAAGAAAATGGCATGTTGGCCTTCATAGCGAGGGGATTTGAGTACAGGGGCAGGGAGGTGTTGCTACAGTTGTACAGGGCCTTGGTGAGGCCACACCTGGAGTATTGTGTACAGTTTTGGTCTCCTAACTTGAGGAAGGACATTCTTGCTATTGAGGGAGTGCAGCGAAGATTCACAAGACTGATTCCCGGGATGGTGGGACTGACCTATCAAGAAAGACTGGATGAACTGGGCTTGTATTCACTGGAGTTCAGAAGAGTGAGAGGGGACCTCATAGAAACGTTTAAAATTCTGACGGGTTTGGACAGGTTGGATGCAGGAAGAATGTTCCCAATGTTGGGGAAGTCCAGAACCAGGGGGTCACAGTCTAAGGATAAGGGGTAAGCCATTTAGGACCGAGATGAGGAGAAACTTCTTCACCCAGAGAGTGGTGAACCTGTGGAATTCTCTACCACAGAAAGTAGTTGAGGCCAATTCACTAAATATATTCAAAAGGGAGTTAGATGAAGTCCTTACTACTCGGGGGATCAAGGGGTATGGCGAGAAAGCAGGAAGGGGGTACTGAAGTTTCATGTTCAGCCATGAACTCATTGAATGGCGGTGCAGGCTAGAAGGGCTGAATGGCCTACTCCTGCACCTATTTTCTATGTTTCTATGTTTCTGTGTAGTTGGGAAGTAAATTCAGCACCTTTATCACATTTGACACTTTGGTGTATAATGTAATATTCTGTCAGCATCTGATTCTGCATTGTCAGTATGTGATTGATGTAGAAGTTGACGGGTTTCAATGTCCTTTCGTTCAGGATTAAGGGAGTGATGAATGATATAACAAGGACTGTTAATGCAGAGGGACTTTGCCTCAGTTTTCAAGGCAGGGGAGTGAGCAGGTCACTGGAATCACTGAGCAATGAACTCATCTCTCACATTTCTTGCTGCAAGGTGTTCAGGTGGCCGTTCTTCTGCTGATTCCTTGCTTTCACCCTGGTCTTCCCCATCTGATGAGGACTGCTGTGCCTCCTCTAACTGCGAGCCTGTCAGCAGGGCAAGGCTACGCAGGATGTTGCACGGCACGATGATGCGAGAGATTCTGTGGGGCTTACTGTGGGGAGCCCCCAGAACCTAACCCTCTGCTGCAACGTCCCTATGGTGTGTTCAATAATCATCCTGTTGGTTTCATGATAGTAATGGGGTGGTTGCCTTCCTATTCATGCAGGCTGCTGACTGATGTTCTGGTGCCCCAATAGTAATAGGTGCGCAGTTAATGAGGCCCTGGATGCCAGGGAAGCCAGTCACTGCTGCATACCAATCAAGCTCTCTCCCGTTGACTATTGAGGTCAATGGGGAAGGTGATGTACAGATTAGAACTGGTGAACAGTGTATTGGTGGCCTGTGGCTGTGTGCTGCTGACTGAGAAATGTGGTATATGTCCCCGCTAGCAGACTGGACTGAACCGTTGGCAAAAACGTTAAGGGCTTTGGGCACTTTGAAAGCCACTGGCAAAGCAGGGCCCCCTGGTTCAGCAGGCAGATCCTGTTACATAGAAACATAGAAATTGACAGTGCAGAAGGAGGCCATTTTGGCCCATCGTGTCCGCGCCGGGTGACAAAGAGCCGCACGGCCCTCGGTCAGCAGCCCTGAAGGTTACATATAAACCTATGAACAATGAACAATGGCGGAAAGGTAAAGAGCACCCAGCCCAACCAGTCCGCCCCACACAACTGCGACACCCCTTGCACCGAAACATTCAACACTCCACCCCAACCGGAGCCACAGGAGGCTGCAGAGATCTGTAACAGGCCACTGGAGAAATGCAGCCTCCTGATACAATGCTCCTCAGATGAATACAAGAAACTAACTATTGGCCTAAGCACCCTGTGTGTTGGGTATGGCCTTCTATGAGCAACTCCCCTTACCTGTTGTCTTCGAATAGGTCTAGCTGATACACATCCTGGATGCTGCGATTTCTAATGCTGATTCTGCTGCTCCTCCTCTTCCTCCAACTATTCCACCATCCAAATGTAATACTAGCAGTCTCGATAGCGCTTACTGAGGGTGAATAAGGCAAAACATGTCAGAAAGAAACAATCGGAGCTGAAAACTCGACTGACAATCCAAACAGCACAATGGCACACATATCCTCTGATCCAATTACCTGCAGCTGAGTGTCCCTTGAAATATTGTACCATTGGCTCTGAAAGACCAATCCCACTATGTTTTACTGGTGGGCAGGGCGCTAATTGAGAATTCTGTGATTTTGAGGTAACATATTTGCATCATCGGACTCCAACTGCATGTATTCATGTGGCCCAGTAAAAACAGTGTGCTGCCGGCAGGAATGTAGCAGGAACAAAGCGACACATCCTCTACAGAGATTTTAATTGCCTTCCCTCCTTGTTGCCGACGGGTAGACAGGGTTAAAATCGCCCCTTGTATGTCATTTTGGCCTTCCAGCTGCTTCATGTCCATAATAGAGTACTTGCATTCTATTTATTGTGATAACATGGGTGATGTACTTAAAGGCAGTGCTCCCCTTGTCCGCATGGTAATTGGGCCAATCTGTTAAAAAATAACTGAAAACTTTAGAAATGTTGTGATCGAGAGGATCATGTAACCTCAGATTATGATGTGGGCTCATCTGAATTTAAGATGGTGCTTTGTTTAATTAAGTAACTTACATGTAGCTGTTCTTTATTTAATTGTCTTAATGTAATAAAATAATAACGCCCCCAAAATTCCATGTGGTGCGTTGTGCCATATTTACATCATTGGTAATGAGTTTCACCCACTCGTGGCCTGGAGACTCATATCGCAGTGTGGGCTGGCCCGTGCTATCCCTGGGCTCCTGGCACCGAACTCACGCCTCTCCTGCGCCCCATCACATCCCTCCACGATCACTCGCCGCTCCTTCGCCCCGACCTCGCCACTCCTGATGTGCCTGCCCACGCTCCAATCACTGACCTGGACCTTGATGACGTCATTCTTCGCAGCCGTCGCCCTCCTGCACCAGCTGGCGCTGCTCCCTGGAGTAGTACGCCTCCACGCTGCTCCCGGGCCACCGTACCTCCGCTCCTTTTATGGCCCCGACCTGCCGTTGGTATTCTCACGTAGGTCGGGGCCTCCACGCTGCTCCCTAGGCCCGTGCAGCGGAGCAAGTCTCCAGTCATCTTTGATAACCCTTGCCACTGGACCAAGACCTAGCTCTGTCAAGCCCGTGTGGTGGCTGGTGTGCAATGGTCACCACACGTTAAAACAATTCACACACCGGCATCTTCCACCCTTCAGGATGTAGTTTGGGATCTGGAATATTAGGTCCTTCATTGAAACACCTGTGAACGCATCCTTTTTTGGCGTGGAAGCAAGTCATCCTCGTTTCGAGGGACCGCCTCAGATGATGATGATGGCCAGGAGGGCCATTTGAGGGCAGCCTTTAAAAAGCCAGTCTGGCTGAAGATTTTGGCAGCAGGTAATGAGGGAAGTGCTTGGCTCAGTCAGGTGACTGTCAGCTAGTTTGATTAGATGTCACATGACTGTTTTTGTGCCACTTTACGAGAATACGAGAACCTGGCATTGGCAGGCAAAGAAGATAGCAGGACATGGCACAGAGGCAGAGAAGAAGATGCTACAATTTCACTGCGTCTGACTTGTAAACCCTGCTGGATAACAGCAGAGATAGGGGTCGCAATTGGTGGACATACCGCTACATACCGCCCGCGGACCACCGACATACTGCCCCAAATTGCGAAATTGATCAAAAAATACCTACATACTGCCCAGTGGGAAATTCATCAGCAACATACCGCCGGGTGGTATGCAAACCATCCGTCCATGCACATCACCGACACACCGCCCAAAATTGCCAAATTAATCACTTAACACCGACATACTGCCGACCCTGCAGACCGCTCTGGAAAAGGTGGTTTTCAATCGATCTTCAGTCGGCGGTATGCATCTTCACCTGTGAACATTTTTTAATCTCTCACCCCCCAGTCTCTCGCACCCCCCAGTCTCTTTGCCCCCTCCCCCCTCCCCCCCCCCTCCAAGTAGTCATCTCCCCCCACAGCAGCGACTGCCCCCCCACCCACCCCCACATACCTGCACAGTGCTCTCAGGCCGGCAGTCTCGGGGGCGGAGCTTCACAGCAGCACGCACGTGCGCACAACTCGGGACCCAAAGATTCCCGAGTGAAAAGGACTCACCGCCGGCACACCGCCGGCACACCGCCGGCACACCGCCGGCTGCACTCCGCTCGCCATGTCGCCGAGAAAAAAGTGACGAAAATCGCGCACACTCCGCCCAGCAGTACCCGACGGTATGAAACGACATACCACCGGCATACTGCTGAGAAATGGGCTGACCATCGGTTTTCACCAATTTCGGCCCCATAAAGTGCTGGGTGTCTGAGGCAGGAAACCTGCCCAAACAGTCACTTGTTCACTGTGGAGGGATGTGACACTGCCACTGAGTGACATCTGTTAAAAAAATAATTAAAAACTTTAGAAATGTTATTATGCTGTGATCGAGAGGATCCGTGTAATCTCAGATTATGATGTGGGCTCATCTGAATTCAGATGGTGCTTTGTTTGTGACAAAGTGACCAGCTCCTGCCTTCCAGGCCCTCCATGTGGCTGCCCCACTTCTGACCCTTGAGAGAGCTCTGAAGTTAAAGCGTATCTGATTCTATTCTTGTACTATCATACAACCTTGGCCTGTACTTACATAATTCGCAGCTTGCATGTTTAGCTCAAGCCGCAGTTTATAATCTTTTAAGCTTTATAATCAACACTGCAGACTTGTGCTGGAAAATGTTAAATGACCTGTTAGTGGAAATATGGTCAGTGGTTACCGTCGCAACAAAAGGGTTCTTAGTCCAGCAACAATAACTCTGCTCATGTTTCTTTATAATAAAACGAGCTTTATTACGTTGACTGACTTGGTCTTCCATTTATATTAACCTGTAAATAAGGGTCGTCGACCCGAATCGTTAACTCTGCTTCTCTCTCCACAGATGCTGCCTGACCCGCTGAGATTTCCAGCATTTTCTGTTTTAATTCCAGATTCCAGCATCTGCAGTATTTTGCTTTTGCAAATAATACAACCTGGGTCCCAGGCTCCGACTACTTCCGAGAATGCTCTCTGATATCAGAGAACAACAGAAGACCAGCTCCTGCCCTCCAGGCCCTTCGCGTGGCTGCATTGCTTCTGACCCTCGGGAGAGCTCTGAAATTAAAGGGTACCTGATTCTATTCTTATTCTATCATACAAACTTGGCCTGTACTTATGGAATACGCAGTTTGTACGTTTAGCTGAGGCTTCAGCTTATAATCTTTCCGGCCTTTGCCTCTGTGCTACAAGCTTTGTTTAGAGTACAGTAAGCGCTTATACTAAATGTTTATCCTATTCCCTAGGCCAGTTGTTCATAGATAAAGACAAGATTAAGTTCCCTTTTGTTCTACCACTAGAAATACCAAAAGAAAGGAATGCTGGGATAGATTGACTTTTTAAATCAAATATTCTAACATGACCTGACAAATAGACAAAATAACACACTGGCTACTCTCCCAGTTCTTCCTTGGGAATCCAGGGCACCAGCACATTCTTTACCCTCTAAAAGTTATAATTATATTACTACCCCTTCTGAATACACTGTGCTTAAGGGGGAGGGCACTAACTCAGGATTTTATAGTATGACTACCTATGTCCACTAATAGCAATTACTTGCATGCACAACCCTCAAACCTCTTCCTCCACTTTAACTGGATGATACCACTACTTTTTCTTTAGCTTCCCATGCCATTTGGCACACGTTCCTCAAGTACTACCCTTCACCTAATTTACACAATTTGTTGTACAAGAAAATGGTGAACAACACCAATGAGCGGCAGTCCAGTGGAGGAGGCATTCCAAATCTGAAACACCTCGCACCCTATGAGGAGCAGGCCATCGAGCTCATGGGGGAAAAACTCTACTCTTGCTGTGGAAGATGGTAAGCTTGGGGGCATAGAGTCAGTGCCACAAAGCCACAAGCTTCCCCTCGCACTAACGCAATCTAATTACCCCCGGGTGACTGTATCTGAGCTGTAGCGTGGGAGTGAGATTGAGGGGTTGTGGCAGAGAAATGTTTCCTGGGTGTCAGGGTTTAAGAATACGGGGTGCAGTAGATGGCACCCATGTACTGTACAGCTGGTCAACACCTTTTGTCAGGTAAGGTGCACTGCTGTCTTCTGGAAGAGTGTCCTAAAGTGACATAAAGCTAACCCTCCTTGCACTCAATGCATGTCATAGACTTGAAACGTTAATTCTGTGTCTCTCTCCACAGATGCTGCCTGACCTGCTGAGTATTTCCAGCATTTTCTGTTTATATTTTCAGATTTCCAGCATCCTCAGTATTTTGCCTTTTGTATTCATGCAACAGCACATTTATTTCTCCACCCAAGGAACAGAGTGGTGGGTGTTCAGTTTCTGCGGGTACCCCATTCACTTTAATTTTTGCCTGGCATTTCTTCCCTTTTCTCTCTGAAACCTTGGCAAAGGCTGTCAAATAGTTAAAATGTTTTTTTTAAATGTGTACATCTATTTAAATTTGAGTTGCTGGCTAAATTACAGACAACTCCCATTCGGCTACTTAGTGGCTCAGGGTTAAAGCTGTGACCAGGTGTGGGCCAGACTCCCAATCATTCCAAGCACAGATTTTGCCGATCTCGCAAAATCCGGGTCTTCGCCCTTCTGAAATAATTATGGAGGAAACATTACGGAGCTTCTAATCTTTTACTGTTTTTTGGCTTTTAATAATAAATTTTAACTTTAAAGTTAATTATGTAGTGAGTGTAAGGAGGAAGTAGAATGCATCAAAAATACTCCCCTCTATAATTTCTGCTTTAAATCTCTTGGAGGCCGCATGAGCAAGATTGATTATCAAAGATGTTATCTGGCTATTATGGAGGCCCTCAACTGGCTAAACAAAAGGTATATTTAGAACCACATGTACACAAGATGACCACTCGTTGACCTCGGGCTCAAGGGAGCAATAAAGAACATCCAATGAAGAACTAATATAACCATATAACAATATAAGGCGAGTGACACCTGGAAGAAGGGAACGAATGGGTATTTGATCATGCGTTGGTACAACCAATCACGTCACATAGAAACATAGAAAATAGGTGCAGGAGTAGGCCATTCGGCCCTTCGAGCCTGCACCACCATTCAATATGATCATGGCCGATCATGCAACTTCAGTACCCCATTCCTGCTTTCTCTCCATGTTAAGGTCTATCCACGAGGACACTCATGTGCCTAAATCTGTATAATTAAGGTGCAATTTGAACAGCTCATTGGAGATCCTGTCTCAGGCAGCTGAGAAGTGAAATGCTCCCCCTTCACGTGTTGGAATTAAAGCCATTGAAACTTATCCAAGGTAGCCATCTGTTGAATCCGGGCTTGTTAAGAGAGGAGAAGGGCGGTTCTCCCCATCAGGGGCCAAACTTGGTGGAATCACCACCCACTGACGCCCACTACCGCCTGCTGCCGGCGAGTTTTCTGGGCGGTCTCCCCTCCGAGTGAGTTTGGTGGAGGCCTCCAGCCGGTGGGAAGGGGACCACTGGGGACCGCCCGCTGGTGTCCGCTGGCATGCAACGCGCGTAAGTGTCCTGCCGCCTGCCGAGCTGCCAGTTTGGTCTGGGCGGTCCAACGCTGCAGCAGGGGAAAAGACCTCCGCGTGGAGGGAGGTCTGACCTCAACGGTAAGTAAGAAGACCTGCAAAAAATGATTAGTAAACTTCTTTTCTTTATTTACTCCCCAGCGATTCAGGTGGATGGGGTCCCCTGAAGGTTTTCTAGTGTTTTTTTTATTTTTTGAAAATTTTAAATTTTATCTGTTCCCCCCCATCCCATCTCCCCCCCGGGCCCGACTCAATCCTCGGCAGTACTTTGCCGAGGATTGCATTTGCCGCCGAGATTGGGAGCTCCCGCCTGCTGCCGCCCAGATTCAGGGCGTAAGTCGCTTTTTTGCCGCCGGGCGGTCTTTCCTGGACTTTTCCACGAACCTCCCGCCCAAAGTAACTTCAGGTCCTTTGGGCAGCCCTTGGGCAGAACTCAGCTTCCACCATTACATTCAAAATTACATTGAGGATAATTGCATGTGAGCACTTCACTTATTTATCAGAAACTCCTCTTTCCACTACATTAGTGGCTGTGTTAGTCAATATTGAATTAAAAATTAAGTACTGAAAATTACAAGTGAGTGTTTTCCATTGTGCTACCTCTCTGAATGAACTTAATTAGATCTCAGTCACTATCTGTTCAGCTGGTCCTACTTGTAAGTGAAAAGCTCTTATCTGCCCGTAAATAAGGCAGCATTGAAAAAGAAGGGTGAGTATCCTTAGCCATGTTCTCTTCTTTAGCTACATGCTGCCCCTCAGCAACATCATCTGCAGACATAAAGTCAGCTTGTACACATATGTTGATGACACCTAGTTCTACCTCTCTACCAACTCTCTTGACCCCTCCACTGCCTCTGTGTTATCCAACAGTCATAGTCAACGTATGAAAGCATGGGCGTTACGCTAAACATCTATAAGATCTTATTGAATGGCGGAACAGACTCGAGGGGCAGTATGGCCTACTCCTGTTCCTATTTCTGAGGGGGGTTCTTATGTTCTTATGTACAAAGGTCCTCCACCAGCCTGTCCTTGCCGTACAGCACTGCCCCCCAGTCATCAAGATCCACGGCTCAGCCCTGGACAATGTGGACCATTTCCCAGAACTCGGGAGCCTCTTATCAACAAGAGCAGGCATCGACGATGAGATTCAACACCGCCTCCAGTGCGCCAGTGCAGCCTTCGGCCATCTGAGGAAAAGAGTGTTCGATGACCAGGCCCTCAAATCTTCCACCAAGCTCATGGTCTATAGGGCTGTAGTAATACCCGCCCTCCTGTATGGCTCAGAGACATGGACCATATACAGTAGACACCTCAAGTCGCTGGAGAAATACCACCAACGATGTCTTCGCAAGATCCCACAAATCCCCGCACCAATGTTAGCGTCCTCGACCAGGCCAACATCCCCAGCATTGAAGCACTGACCACACTTGATCAGCTCCGCTGGGCGGGGCCACATTGTTCGCATGCCAGACATGAGACTCCCAAAGCAAGCGCTCTACTCGGAGCTCCTTCACGGCAAACGAGCCAAAGGTGGGCAGAGGAAACGTTACAAGGACACCCTCAAAGCCTCCCTGATAAAGTGCAACATCCCCACCCTTGGCCAAAGATCACCCTAAGTGGAGGAAGTGCATCCGGGAGGGCGCCGAGCACCTCGAGTTTCGTTGCCGAGAGCATGCAGAAACCAAGCACAGGCAGCGGAAAGAGCGTGCGGCAAACCAGTCCCACCCACCCTTACCCTCAACGACTGTCTGTCCCACCTGTGACAGGGACTGTGGTTCCTGTATTGGACTGTTCAGCCACCTAAGGACTCATTTTTAGAGTGGAATCAAGTCTTCCTCGATTCCGTGGTACTGCCTATGATGATGATGGTGATGTTATCCAACTGCTTGTCTGACGTTCAGTCTAGGATGAGTTGCAACTTTCTCCAGTTAAATATTGTGAAAATCAAAACCATCATCTCAGGCCCCCACCACAATCTCCTTACCCTTTTTACTAATTCCAACACTCTCTCAGGCCACTGTATCAGGCTAACTGGACTGTTCACAACCTCAGCAACCTATTTGACCCTATGCTGAGCTTCCAACCCTCTATCCTCTCCACCATAAAGAGCACCTACTTCCACTTGTGTAACATTACCTGCCTCTGCTCGCTCAAAACACATCCATGGCGTTGTCACCTCCAGACATGACTTCTCCAATGGTTTCCTGGCAGGCCTCGCCTTTTCCACACTTCGTAAACTTCAGCTCATCCAAAACTCTGCTAGCCATATGCTATCCCACAACAAGTTCCGCTCACCCATAAACTCCTGTCCAGCTGACCAACATTGGCTCTTGGTCTGCCAATGCCTTAAATTTAAAATGATCACCCTTGGGCCTGAAATTGTGGCCCCTGTGTGTGTGTGTACGAGTGCGCCCACTCCCGCAGGAGCCCCACAAGTTCCACGTTTCGGTATGTGAAACGCATGCGCCTAAACCTGGAGCTTGCAATCTGTCAAGAATTCTCTTGAATTCAAAGGAAAAGGGCCTCCGCGGGCGGAGAGTTGCCGCACTCCTGTCCAGCGAATGCCCTTCTAATTCTTACACCGGATAAAACAGACAAAAGGCCTGCTTTTACCAGCATAAGAGTTTTGAAAAATTGAAAAATAAAATGTTATCACTCATTTATATGTTAAAAACCCTATCCATTAAGGTAAATTTATTGTTAGCCCTGTTAAAACATATTAAAAAGTTAAAAAAAAATGTTTGTATAAAATATTTAATGAAATTGCATTTCAATTAATTTTAAATATGTAATATGCTTTTTAAATTTATTTAGAAAGATAGAAACATAGAAAATAGGTGCAGGAGTAGGCCATTCGACCATTCGAGCCTGCACCACCATTCAATAAGTTCATGGCTGATCATTCACCTCAGTACCCCTTTCCTGCTTTCTCTCCATACCCCTTGATCCCTTTAGCCGTAAGGGCCATATCTAACTCGCTCTTGAATATATCCAATGAACTGGCATCAACAACTCTCTGTGGTAGAGAATTCCACAGGTTAACAACTCTCTGAGTGAAGAAGTTTCTCCTCATCTCAGTCCTCAATGGCTTACCCCTTATCCTTAGACTGTGTCCCCTGGTGTTGGACTTCCCCAACATCGGGAACATTCTTCCTGCATCTAACCTGTCCAGTCCCATCAGAATTTTATATGTTTTTATGAGATCCCCTCTCATCCTTCTAAACTCCAGCCAATACAGGCCCAGTTGATCCAATCTCTCCTCATATGTCAGTCCTGCCATCCCGGGAATCAGTCTGGTGAACCTTCGCTGCACTCCCTCAATAGCAAGACCATGTTTTTGGAGGTATTCACTTTCATACATATGGCAGCTCCGTAGAAACGGAACTCACTGAAAGTATGAATGGGAATACCCCCATTTTGATATGTTGGGCTGGCTCACGTGATCCCAGCGACGTGTATGAACTGTTTAGATCCCTGGGATACATGGGCCCCTACATCGGCCTACACATAGAGGCCCAGGACCAGAACTCTCCGAACCTCCGGGATCACCAGGTACTTTCATAGAAACCTTTGCGGTCGGACGCATCTGCCAGCGTGAATCCTCCGACCACAATTTCTGGGCCCTAGTGTTTAAATCTTTTCATAGCCTCAGCCGTTCCTAGCTCTGTAACTTTTTCTAGCCCTACCCCTGCCCCCCCCAGCCCTGCCAACAACGCCCAGGCCTCCTTAAAACCTAACTCCTCAACCAAGTTTTGGGCCACCTCTCTTAATATCTCTTTATATAAAAACAGAAAATGTTGGAAATCTCAGCGGGTCAGGCAGCATGTGTGGAGAGGAAGCAGAGTTAACGTTTCGGGTCGATGATCCTTCGGCAGAACTGGAGAGTGTTTGGAAAGTGCTTATTAAGAATCTGTTCTTTCTGAACACTCTCCAGTTCTGACGAAGGGTCATCGACCCGAAACGTTAACTCTGCTTCCTCTCCGCAGATGCTGCCCGACCCGCTGAGATTTCCAGCATTTTCTGTTTTTATTCCAGATTCCAGCATCCGCAGTATTTTGCTTTTGTGTTAATATCTCCTTCTTTGGCTCTCATCATTTATTTTTTTATTTTGCCTTTGTGAAGTCCCTTGGGACATTTTCTATGTTATTGAAGCTATATAAATCCAACTTCTTGCTGTTGTTCTTATTTATATTAAAAACTAGAAAGTACATGTTTCCCATTCCATATGTTTGGTTCAGGAATTCCTCTTCCAGGAATTAAGTGATTAATATTTGTACTGGAGTGAAGTCACCTGTTAGGTTTTTGGATTTTACCACCAGATATTCTACTGGCGATCAATGTCACCAATCATTCCTGTAAGTGAACCTCAGTTTCCTCGAAACTGGAGTAAGTCATTACCTACCCAATATCTAGGTAAACAATAGATATAAGAGTTGAAAAGGGAACCCTTGCTAATGTACTGTGATTTACTGGAATGCACCAGGTACTACCATGTGATTCCCCTTGTCTTTCCTAGTGGATCAACTATACCTAGTAGAGCAGATAAAAGAAGTAAAAATAGGGGAACATCTAGGCAATAGTGACCATAATATAATACGCTTTAAGATGTTAATTGAGAAGGACATAAGTATGATGAAAACCAAGGTAATAGATTGGAGAAAAGCTGATTTTGAGGGCTGAGAACAGAACTTGATCAAATAAAATGGGCAACAATATTGGCAAACGACGATGTAGAATAGCAATGGAAAACATTTAAAACGGTGTTGAACAGAGTGCAGGAACAATATCTTCCGCTAAAAGGAAAGAACAAACTAAATGCAATGAGACTCCATGGATGAATAAAGCCAGAAGGGACCAACTGAGTTTAAGGAAAGAGGCATACATTAAGTACATAGACAGCAGAGGAGTGCATGATAAGGAAGAATACGAAGAGATTAGGAGAGAAGTCAAAAAAACAATTAGGAAGGCAAAGAGGAACTATGAAATTAAATTATCAAGGAACATAAAACAAAATAGTAAAATATTTTACAGGCACATCAATAAAAAGGGATGGCTGGGATGGGAATAGGATAAAACCACAGGTAATGATTGAGAGATGGCAGAAATATTAAATAATCATTTTGCTTCAGTATTTACCAGGGAAATAGAACAGGTGGACATGACATTGGATGATGAGATTAGTAATGAGATAAGTGCTTTTAAAATAAAAAGAGGGGATATATTAAATAAACTAATGAAACTGAAATAGGATAAAACCTCTGGTCCAGATGGATTGCATCCATGCATTTTAAAAAAATCTAGGGAAGAGATAGCAAGGCTTAACTACACATGTTTAATAATTCATTAGAAAAAGGTGTAGTGCCAGAGGACGGTGGATAGCTAACATAATACCTATATTTAAAAAGGGGGATAGACATGTCCATGGAATTATAGACCAGTCAGCTTAACATCGGTGGTCGGAAAAATAATGGAATCCCTACTAAAGGAGAAAATAGAAGAACATGTAGAAACCAAAAATGTAATAATGAATAGCCAGCATGGATTTCAAAGGGCAAAGTCTTGCTTGACCAATCTCATTGAATTTTTTGAAGAGGTAACGTAGAGTGTAGACAATGGTAATGTAGTAGATGTAATTTATCTACATTTTCAAAAGGCCTTTTTTAAGGTACCCCTTAATAGGCTGATGAACAAGGTCAGAGAATGCGGAGTCAGGGGACAAGTAGCAGAATGGATCGCTAGCTGGCTTCAAGACAAAGCAGAGAGTCCAGGTAAATGATAACTATTCACAGTGGCAGAAGGTGGGTAGTGGTGTTCCAGAAGGATCAGTGCTGGGACCACTGTTGTTCACAATTTATATTAATGATGTAGACTTTGTAATCAAAAACACAATTTCTAAATTTACAGATGATACCAAACTGCGGGGGGAGGGGAGGGGGGGGGGATGATGGGGGTGGGGGCATGCGGGTTGATGGTCAATACTGAGGAGGGCTGCAAAAAATTTCAGGAGGACATTAATAAACTTGCAGGATAGGCATATAATTGGCAAATGAAGTTCAACACAGATAAATGTGAGGTATTACATTTTGGTAGGAAGAATAAGGAGGTCACTTATTACTTGGAGGGTGCGAGTCTGGGTTGGGTAGAGGAACTTAGGGATCTCGGAGTACAAATACACAAATCACAAAAAGTTGCGACACAGGTTAGCAAGGCCGCAAAAAAGAAAACTAAGCACTTGGCTTTATTTCTAGAGGTATTGGGACCAAGTTTCCACCGACCCTTAGAACGGCACACCTCCATGAGGTCCGCCGACTTTCTGGAACAAAAAGCGCACCTACTCCTTACCGTGGTATTCTCCATGCTCATCAGGCCTCCTTCGGACTTGGCGGAGCGCAGCAGAACCAGCGGGGGGCGAAGCCAGTTCCTGGCGCTGAAAACAGTGCCGGGACCTCTGCACATGCGCGCTAGAGTGTGCGAGCATGTGCAGTAGCTCCTCGTCCCCAGATTCTGTGTGTGTATGCTGCAGGCTGTGTGGGAGGGGCCCGAAGCACGCTGCCCCTAGCCCTGGCCGAATGGGCTCCCCGCCGCGACCTGCGAGGGAACTTGGCCCCTCTGTGTTGTGTTTATTATCGTTTTCAATGAATCTAGCCGATAAGTCATCAAACAGGAAAGATGGGTAAAGACTTGGATATTCTTGCCGTTCATGTCTTAATAGTGTTAGGGAAAATAGCCCTTTCAATAAGGAAGTGATGGCTAGCATTTTTCCATCTGATTTTCTCCTCTTGCTACTCTTCTGAAAGCGATGAGTTTTAATGGATACTGTACCACAGTCCCAGGCACCTTCCACTAACTTACCAAAGGTCAAGACATGAATAGGATGGGACCTGGGCCGGCTCGTCTGTTAAACGTTGCCCCCCCCCACCCAATCTCCTCTCCCCTCGCCTCTCTCCCCCTCCTCTCTCCCCTCTCCTCTTCCCCCCTTCTCTTCCCCTCTCCTCTCTCCCTCCCTTACTCCCACCTCCCTTCCTCCCCTCTCCCCTCCTCCCCTCTCCCTCATTGGTGGTCCGTTGCCTTCCCTTCACATAAAGTTAGTACTTCTATTTTTTATTTGTTATTGATTGATTGATTGATTATTACTTTGGTCTTGGTGCTTTAAGTGCAGGGTTCCTTCTATTTTTTATTTATTAATTAATTGTTTATTACTTTATGTGCTTTGTTTAATGCTTTTAAGTCTTGGTGCTTTGAATGTACTGCTTTGTTTAGTGCTTTAAATGAACTTCTTTATGTTGTTGTGAAGGTGTTTAGTGCTTTGGAAAATTCTCTAACCTCCCCCCCCCCCGCCATCTCTGGCTACCTGCGCTCATTTCTTAAGTCTCCGCAAGGTTTTTGTGAGCATGCAAAAGTGGACACATACGCTGGCCTAAGTTAGTTTGGAGTAACTTTTCGCTGTCTAAACTTGCTTAAATGGACAAAACAGGTGTAAGTGGCTGGTAACGCCCCCTTTTGAAAATGAACTGAACTAAAAAGAAACTGAACCAGCTCACTGAAATTGGAGCAAACTAAATGGGGAGAATTGTGATTTTTAAGATACTCCAAAAAAAAACAGTTGCTCCAAAAAAAAAGGAGCAACTCCTGTGGAAACTTGGCCCCATAGAATTGAAAAGTAGAGAAGTTATGCTAAACCTGTATCGAGCTTTGATTAGACCACACTTAGAATACTGCATACAGTTCTGGTCACCGTATTATAAAAAGGATATGGAGGCACTGGAGAGGGTGCAGGGAAGATTTACAAGGATGACACCAGAAATGCGAAGGTATACATATCAGGAAAGGATGAACAGGCTGGGTCTCTTTTCTTTTGAAAGAAGAAGGCTGAGGGGTGACCTAATGGAGGTCTTTAAAATTATGAAAGATTTGAATAGAGTGGATTCAGAGAGAATGTTTCCACTTGTGGGGAAGAGCATAACTGGAGGCCATCAATATAAGATAGTCACCCAGAAATCCAATAGAGAATTCAGAAGAAACCTCTTGACCCAGAGAGTGGTGAAAATGTGGAACTCACTACCATAGGAAATGGCTGAAGCAAATAGTATAGACGCATTTAAGGGGAGGCTAGACAAACATATTTGGAGAAGGAATAGAGGGTTTTGCTGATAGATTTAGATGAAGAAAGAAGGGAGGAGGCTCGAGTGGAGCATAAACACCGGCATGGACTGGTTGGGCCGAATGGCCTGTTTCTGTGCTGTATATCTTATGTAATCCTATATAATCCAATGTACCTTTTATGAGACTAAGGCTCAGCTCAGACTCTATAGCTTGAAACTGATAAGTGATCATATTCAGTGAAAAACACATATTTACAACGATTGACAGTCTTTACTATTGGCCAATGTTTATCCCTCAATCAATATTACAAAAACAGGTTATCTGGTCATTATCACATTGCAGTTTCTGGGAGCTTGCTGAGCGCATATTGGCTGCTCTACTTCCGAACATTGCAACTGTGACAACACTTCAGAAAAAAACTTTATTGCCTGTAAAGTGCTTTGGGACATCCAGTGGGTCCTGAAAGGTGCTATATAAATGCAAATCTTTCTTTCTTTTTCATGATATGTGAAAAACAGATGCTTTTCGTCAATTACCTCTCAACATAAATCGGTCCTTAAAAGTGGTTACCTACATTGCATGGAGTTGAATACTCTTATAAAGCCAGATTAGCTCAGCCTTTCTACTCGTTTCAGACTGACGGATAATGTGGGCACGGGCAGTTCCAGCAGGGCCAGTCTTATGGGTGGGTGACATGGTCAAGAGTGTCTGACATTAATGGTGTCGACCTCTGCGAAGAACTTGCCTATCTCAAACATCTGCCTCCAACAGACTGTAGTGCTCCACAAGAAAAACAAACTTCAAGTTTCAAGAGCAAGTTCCCAAACACATGGAGAGCCCTCAGGATTCTGTTAACCATGCCCGTATCCATGGCGATGGAAAGTGCTCAGGATCCTGTTAACCATTCCCATATCGGAGCTTCTTGAAGTTGATGCTCATAAAAACATATTTGTGACCGACCATGGGAGACAACAGACTACCTTCGCTGGCTATCCCATGTAGCGAGAATGATATGGCTCAAACTATGTTGGTGAACAAAGCTTTTTTATTTGTTATTGTTATTTATTAGTTTAGTGGTTAATGTTTTGTTTATTTGTCACTTAGCTATAATGTTATTTTTTATGCCTTGTATCATTTATTATTTAAATCCTAAAAGCTTTTGCGATTACAGCTTTATTTCTGAAAACATTTCCTAATATTACACACACTTAAACTCAAAAGGGGCCGATTTTCATCAAGGCCTCCGCTCGCGCAAGTGCCGCCCAAAGTGCCGCTGATGGCCGCCGGGGTACCGGACGGTACTTTGGGCGGGATATTCATGGCTGAGGTCCCTCGAAGGTCGGCGGGCGGCAAATCAACGACGTACGCCGCCAATCTGGGCGTCAGCGGGCGGGAGGTCTCATTCTCGGCGGCAGAGGCGTTTGCCGGCCAAGTGCCGCCGAGGATGGAGTCGGGCCCACGGAGGGTGGAAGAGCTGAAAATAAAAAACCTTCACTAAAAAAGACAAAAAACTATCCGAAGACCTTCAGGGGGCCCCATGCAGGTCAGTCGCTGGTGAATATTAAGAAAAATGTTCACTTACTTTTTTTTTTCAGTTTCTTCAGACTTACCGTCAGGGACAGACCAATCTCCAACCAGCGGTCCCCCCCCCCCCGCCCCCCCCCCCGTTCTGCCACCGAGTCCCGCCAACTCCCGCCCGCAGGAATCTGGGAGCTCGGCGGGCAGGAGCTCAGTTGTGCCACTTGGCCGTCCGCTGATGTCAGCGGGCGCTTCCCCGCAGCTCTCCACTCCCGCCGGCTCCATCCCAAATGGAAGGTGGCACTGGGCGGATCAAGAAGAGCAATGTCGGCGGCAGTCGGCGGCAATGGGCGGTGACTGAGGAATTTCGGCCCCCAAGCAAGGGCGCCAAATACAAGTTCACCCAGGGTGCCATTTTCCCTGAGTTCTAGACAGCCTCCACTCAGCTCGAGGCCACAGAGCTGTCCATTAAAAGGGACTGCAAAGAATTGACTCTGCCTTTTTATGAAAGGCCTGACCCATGTCTTTATCACTATCATAGCATGTCAATCACAGAGGATGTTTTTAAATTGAACGGGGATGGCTTGATTCACTGATCTGAGACAAGTACTTTAAATTTATGTGATGGCTGAAAATTACCATTTGGCCTGCCAGCTATCTAACAGAACAACACCAATGAATTCTGCATTCGATCTCCTTTAACATATTAACAGATCCAAAACATAGCTGCCTATTAATTGCCTTCAGGTTATTAGACCACAGTACATATTCTTGTCATATGCAGAAACCAATATTAACCATGTGTGCACTACAGCTAGCAATAAAGCAAACAATAAATATATTTTTGACAGAATCTAAAAGGATAATTTAGCACAAACAAAAATGCTTTACTTTGTCACATACCCAAGGTGATAGTACATGAATTCTGGCAAAACGCATGAGACCATCTCAACGATCATCTTGAATTTTACAGAGTTTGCATTAGAGCAGGAACCAGTGTGAATTGAAACATTTCCAGCCAGTCCCTTTTAAAAACTTCAATATTAACATAAAGTCAGCCGATTGTTAGCTTTTTCCCAAAATCTAAAATTGAACTGACATGTGGGTAATGGCAAGTGGATCTCTGCCTGCTCAGAACCATATTACTTGATTGTACCAGCCCACAGCAGATAGTGCTACCTGCAGTATAACCTATAACTGGGTTGTGTGAGAGCATTTGGAGTGTCGAATACTGACAAATGTTTAGGTCAGTGCCAGACAGCATTTACCTTCTGTGGATTGGAAAAATAAAAAGGATTTGGGTGCAATTTAATAGTCACAGAAATTATTCAGCCACCATGAAGCTGTTATCAACGAAGCTAATGAACAAATGCATCATGAAGGGCGATTAAACGTAAATTGCAACAAGTTAAGGCGAGGCTACTTTGTGATATTATACTTAGGGGTAGAATTCACCTCCACCCAAAACGAAATGGTTTGTAACGGAGATGTGCCGCCGATATTCAACACTTGGAGGTTTCTTTTGGTGGGGGCGGATGTAGTGGCAGCTGAGGGGCATAGAAACATAGAAACATAGAAAATAGGTGCAGGAGTAGGCCATTCAGCCCTTCTAGCCTGCACCGCCATTCAATGAGTTCATGGCTGAACATGCAACTTCAGTACCCCCTTCCTGCTTTCTCGCCATACCCCTTGATCCCCCTAGTAGTAAGGACTTCATCTAACTCCTTTTTGAATATATTTAGTGAATTGGCCTCAACAACTTTCTGTGGTAGAGAATTCCACAGGTTCACCACTCTCTGGGTGAAGAAGTTTCTCCTCATCTCGGGCCTAAATGGCTTACCCCTTATCCTTAGACTGTGACCCCTGGTTCTGGACTTCCCCAACATTGGGAACATTCTTCCTGCATCTAACCTGTCTGAACCCATCAGAATTTTAAACGTTTCTATGAGGTCCCCTCTCATTCTTCTGAACTCCAGTGAATACAAGCCCAGTTGATCCAGTCTTTCTTGATAGGTCAGTCCCGCCATCCCGGGAATCAGTCTGGTGAACCTTCGCTGCACTCCCTCAATAGCAAGAATGTCCTTCCTCAGGTTAGGAGACCAAAACTGTACACAATACTCCAGGTGTGGCCTCACCAAGGCCCTGTACAACTGTAGCAACACCTCCCTGCCCCTGTACTCAAATCCCCTCGCTATGAAGGCCAACATGCCATTTGCTTTCTTAACCGCCTGCTGTACCTGCATGCCAACCTTCAATGACTGATGTACCATGACACCCAGGTCTCGTTGCACCTCTCCTTTTCCTAATCTGTCACCATTCAGATAATAGTCTGTCTCTCTGTTTTTACCACCAAAGTGGATAACCTCACATTTATCCACATTATACTTCATCTGCCATGCAGGGGCGGAAGGTCCCTTGCAGCGGGTCGGCCGTCCCGATCACTCATGTGCACTGCACTAATGACGTCAGTGTGACGCGGATGTGCTGCGTCGTGCTGGTGTGTCACAACATCTCTCCCCTTCAGTTAAAGGGGAGGGCCGCTGCGAGCTCTGCATATTTTTAAGTTTGGTCCACTGCGCCACCAGGGAGGGTTTCGGCCAGGGGGGTGCCAGGCTGTTTGTTGGCAGCCCGGCTGAACCCAGGGTGGGGGGGGGATAATTGTTGGGCCGACCTGGCAGTTGGCTGACAATAACAAAGAAAATGGCGTCGATGGCAGCACCACCTCCCCTTTAAGGGCAGCCGTGCTGCCGACCAACAAGGAGCGCACCGACACAAAAGGCTGTTGGAGGCCGCGGTCAGCGGCGGCACCACTCCCGCGGGGCAATTCCGCAAAAGGGATATTTCCCGCGGGGCGATTTCGGGAAGGGGTCGCCGCCGGTTGGTAAGGGGTTGGCGCGTGCACGCCGTGGCGGGAAAATGGGCGGAGCAGTCCCCTCTGACCCCGATGAATGGCAATTTAGAAAATGGCGGCCCCTCCGTGACGAGTTGGCGGTCATTCCACGCAGCACCGTGGCCACTGCTTTCATGCGGTCAGAGGCCTTATCGAGAGGGTCAGTTTCAGCCCCTTAAGGTCTCAGTGAAATATTCTGTTTACAGCTGCATTACCGATTCCTGCCAAGATTTTATCGAACTTTGATGCTGTCCCCATTCTTTTGTCTCCAATGAAAACAAGTTTGATTCTCCAAGTCATTCTTCGTAATATATCTTTCTAAATCCTCGAATTATCCTCGCCGCCCTTGTTTGAAACCTCCCCAATCCATTTTTGTTCTTTTGAAGGTAGAGTGCACAGAATCTCCCCAGAATATTTCAGATGTCAGAATAATACCTTGTTCCAATGTATAAGCAAATATCGCTAAACTTTCACAAGAGAATTACTTTGTATAGATTCTTGGATTGTCTATTTCAAGGATTTGAACTGAAATGTAGACATTTTTCAAGGAATTGCAGTTGGTGACTGAGATGCCATTTTAAGGTGCTGATCAAAATGTTAGGGTTGTTGTCAACTGTAATACAGGTGCAACGTCCCCAATCCGGAACTCTGAAAACCAGAATTGTCCGAAAACCGGACATTTTGTGCATAGCCGATGGAATCGTCCGGAATCCGGAATTATTGTCCGAAAATCAGACATTTTGGAGGCAAAACGCAAAACCTGGCACGGAGGAGGATTCCAGATTTAAGACTATTGATTTTTTTTGCCTGAAATCCTGAAAACTCCCAAAACCGGCACAGATTTGGTCCTGAGGATCCCAGATTTCGGAAGTTGGACCTGTAGCGATTAAACTGAGATAAAGAATAAAGGTGTCTCTTTTCGTACTGTATAAAGTTATTTGGCTACTGCATAATTCAGCTGCCTAGGCCCTAAGCTCTGGAATTACCTCCCTAAACCTCTCTGCCTCGCTTTCTCACTCCTCTTTTAAGTCCCTCCTTAAAACTTACCTGTTTGACCAAGTTTTTGGTCACCTGCCCTAATATTTCTATGTGGCTTGGTGTCAAATTTTGTCTGAAAATGCCCCTGTGAAGTGTCTTGGGACATTCTACTACATTAAAGGCACTATAGTTGTTGTTGCGAGGAAGTGGTTGGATGTGTATGACTTGGGTTATGGCTGTATACTGTGCGGTATTACTAACTACATGTTGCTAAGAATACAAATTCTGTAACTATTCCATAACTTTCTTTTCGAATGGTAAGTTTTCATTTGTAAAACTTGTTGGATGGTTCAGTTCAATTCAAACCCTTTGCAGCATAGACAGTGACCAGGATTTTCTGCTTTGGCCGAGTCTTGGCGTACCTTGGTAGGGGCTCTCACTGGCTCACCCCTGACTCCTAGATTTCCAGGGCATTTTGCATATTCTATGACTGCAGACAGAGATTGGCTGTGACCAAGTTTGGCCACCTGCTGCAGTGGCCTCCTTGGCTGGTCTAAAATTTATAATGCAATTTTTGGTATTTTTTTTGAAAAAAAAACACGTTAGCCTATGCAATCAAGGGTCCTGAAATATTAAAATGTTGAATAATGGATTGTAGAATACATGTGCTCGTTCATGAGGGATACAGTTTGCTGATGTTAGAAAAAAGGATGTCTGACAGGTGGAATCAGTATTGATCATTGTTATTAGTGTAATTTGCTCAGATTGGAGACGAGGAAGGAGATTTCTTTTAAAGGCGATTTTCGAACTCAGGTTACAAAGTTTGGTAGCTGATGGATTGAGAAGTCAAATGTGTTGCACTCATAATAAATGGTCACTCTGAGTACTGTGTGTAATGAGCAAGTGTGACCTTAGCTCCTTTATTAAGGTTCCAGAGTGCAGGTACCTTATGGGTGGCCTGCTTATATACTGTGCTCCCAAGGGATGCTGGGATCCCTTGGGACACCTACAGGTAGGCCCTCTGGTGGACAGGTGTGGTGCAGGTTACAAGGGGTTAAATACATAACAAGATGAAGTAGCAGGAAGCTGAGAGAGGCAGCATAGAGAAACAGCTGGTGGCAGGAAGAGCAGTGGGAGATAGTGAAGAGAAACAGCAAAGAAAAATAGTCAAAATAGGAGCGGGAATGCTGTCATATTGAGTGAGAACAGTCCCTTCCATTTCCAGGGGCCCACTGCCACTTCCCCGGGGCAGAGCCTCAGCATCCGGGGCAATATGTGTGAGCACAGATTGTTGGCCTCCTTCGTCACTGTCACTTCCCCATTGGGCTGTGGGGAACACAGAAAGAATGGCAGCAGTCAGCGTTTGCATGGCATCAACCTGAGACTGACTCACAGCACACTGAGTCTGAATCATACCAGCCTGAGAGTTGATGCCAGCAACCAGTGACTGTATCACGTCGCGAAGGCCTTGCGTGGCTTTGGCCTGTGATGTGATAGCTGCTGTCACGTCGATCATGGCACGCGCCATCACCTCTGACACTCCACTGTCGCTCGTTGGGCCCATCTCCCTCTGTAACCGGGCAAGAATGGGCTCGATGGGCTGCTGAGAGTCACGGGCAATGCTTGAGGCACCCTCCGCCAACCTCACAGCAAGTGCAGCCATGCTCTGCGGGACCCTTTCCAATGCACCCACAAGCTCATGGGCTCTCTCAACATAGCCTCCAAGTCCAGGTCCACACCTGGGTGTCTCTGAGCAGGACTCATGGGCCGACACCCTCCGGGGAGCTGGCCCTCGAGCCTCCCCTCGCGCTGCGCGTTGCTGCAGGCTACTGGGGCCAGGAGCCTCAGGCTCTTCAAAGCCCAGGAACGGCGTGTCTTCCACCGATGTGGTGTCCCCACTCGGTGCAGCTGATGGAGGGTCCCGCTCTGTCGCAGGACTTTTGTCCCCTTCCTCCTCGTCACCCCCATCGTTCGAAGCCAACGGCTCACGGGCAGGCTGCTGTGCTTCTGGCTCATCATCTGTAAGCTCAAAGCAAGAGAACTGTGGTTAGCAGCAGGGGAGGGGGCAGGAAGGGAAGAAGGAGGTGGCATTGGACATTTATATGTAAAAGGGGGTAAGGCATGTGGTATCAAGGGTAAAGGGTCTCACATAAAACACAAACAGCATTAACATACCATCACTGTCCCCAGGGGGCTTGGCTTTACCGACTGCTACTGCACCAACTGGTGTGCTCATGAGGGCGGATACTCACTCCTCCACCTCCGTGAGGTCCTGGATGTCAGGCTCCCCTCTTCCAGTGTGCCTCTGTTCGCGCCTGTTGTGTGCCAGTTTCGATAATTGCAATAACATACACAAGGTGTGAGTGAGTGTGCAGCTCATCGTGTGCCACATGTGCCTTCCATAGTTGAATAGCTGCTACTGCAGATCTCCATTTGAATAGTGCGCAACAAAAATATATTCCAGTGAAAAAGAAGGGTGGTAAGAGAAGGGATAACCAGCCGTGGATAACCAAGGAAATAAAGGTGAGTATCAAATCAAAGACCAATGCATATAAGGTGGCCAAGGTTAGTGGGAAACTGGAGGATTGGGAAAATTTTAAACAACAGCAAAGAATGACTAAAAAAGCAATAAAGAAAGGAAAGATAGATTTCGAAGGTAAACTTGCGCAAAACATAAAACCAGATAGTAAAAGCTTTTACAGATATATAAAACGGAAAAGAGTGACTAGAGTAAATGTTGGTCCCTTAGAAGATGAGAAGGGGGATTTAATAACAGGAAATGTGGAAATGGCTGAGACCTTAAACAATTATTTTGCTTCGGTCTTCACAGTGGAAGACACAAAAACCATGCCAAAAATTGCTGGTCACGGGAATGTGGGAAGGGAGGACCTTGAGACAATCCCTATCACTAGGGGGGTAGTGCTGGACAGGCTAATGGGACTCAAGGTAGACAAGTCCCCTGGTCCTGATGAAATGCATCCCAGGGTATTAAAAGAGATGGCGGAAGTTATAGCAGATGCATTCGTTATAATCTATCAAAATTCTCTGGACTCTGGGGAGGTACCAGCGGATTGGAAAGCAGCTAATGTAACGCCTCTGTTTAAAAAAGGGGGCAGACAAAAGGCAGGTAACTATAGGCCGGTTAGTTTAACATCTGTAGTGGGGAAAATGCTTGAAACTATCATTAAGGAAGAAATAGCGGGACATCTAGATAGGAATAGTGCAATCAAGCAGACGCAGCATGGATTCATGAAGGGGAAATCACGTTTAACTAATTTACTGGAATTCTTTGAGGATATAACGAGCATGGTGGATAGAGGTGTACTGATGGATGTGGTGTATTTAGATTTCCAAAAGGCATTCGATAAGGTGCCACACAAAAGGTTATTGCAGAAGATAGAGGTACGCGGAGTCAGAGGAAAAGTATTAGCATGGATAGAGAATTGGCTGGCGAACAGAAAGCAGAGAGTCGGGATAAATGGGTCCTTTTCGGTTTGGAAATCGGTGGTTAGTGGTGTGCCACAGGGATCGGTGCTGGGACCACAACTGTTTACAATATACATAGATGACCTGGAAAAGGGGACAGAGTGTAGTGTAACAAAATTTGCAGATGACATAAAGATTAGTGGGAAAGCAGGTTGTGTAGAGGACACAGAGAGGCTGCAAAGAGATTTAGATAGGTTAAGCGAATGGGCTAAGGTTTGGCAGATGGAATACAATGTCGGAAAGTGTGAGGTCATCCACCTTGGGAAAAAAAACAGTAAAAGGGAATATTATTTGAATGGGGAGAAATTACAACATGCTGAGGTGCAGAGGGACCTGGGGGTCCTTGTGCATGAATCCCAAAAAGTTCGTTTGCAGGTGCAGCAGGTAATCAGGAAGGCGAATGGAATGTTGGCCTTCATTGCGAGAGGGATGGAGTACAAAAGCAGGGAGGTCCTGCTGCAACTATATAGGGTATTGGTGAGGCCGCACCTGGAGTACTGTGTGCAGTTTTGGTCACCTTACTTAAGGAAGGATATACTGGCTTTGGAGGGGGTACAGAGACGATTCACTCGGCTGATTCCGGAGATGAGGGGGGTTGCCTTATGATGATAGATTGAGTAGACTGGGTCTTTACTCGTTGGAGTTCAGAAGGATGAGGGGTGATCTTATAGAAACATTTAAAATAATGAAAGGGATAGACAAGATAGAGGCAGAGAGGTTGTTTCCACTGGTAGGGGAGACTAGAACTAGGGGGCACAGCCTCAAAATACGGGGGAGCCAATTTAAAACCGAGTTGAGAAGGAATTTCTTCTCCCAGAGGGTTGTGAATCTGTGGAATTCTCTGCCCAAGGAAGCAGTTGAGGCTAGCTCATTGAATGTATTCAAGTCACAGATGGATAGATTTTTAACCAATAAGGGAATTAAGGGTTACGGGGAGCGGGCGGGTAAGTGGAGCTGAGTCCACGGCCAGATCAGCCATGATCTTATTGAATGGCGGAGCAGGCTCGGGGGGCTAGATGGCCTACTCATGTTCTGAATTCTTATGTTCTTATGTTCTTATGAATCTGTGTGACTGCGCAGAGTGGCTGTGTGAATGATGGGATTAGGTGACGACCACCTAAGATGAAGGATGAGATTGAAGCCTTGCGAACACATATCGAGAGTGAAATGGTAGTGCGAGGAGGGGTCAGGCTGAGTCGGGAACAAGCAGGTCACCAACGATTGGATGGCCAGGGCATGGCTGCCGAACTGAGCCTGAACCTTTATGGTGGCTTCACCGACGATGACCATGGCCTGGTACACGCAGGGAAGGAGCAGGTACTGCAAAGACTTGACATTGTGTGAGACAGTGAGGTTCACATTATGGCATTGCAACATTTATAGAAAGGGTACTCACCCTCACAACCCTCGTGAGGTCGTTGAATTTCTTGTGACATTGTGTGGCAGTTCTGGCCACCGTGTCCCTGCCGGAGGTGTGCAGGGCCACCTCCCTCGATAGCCTCCTGAATACTCTAGGTGCAGGCCTCCTTCCACTGGGAGGTTGCAGAACATTCCACCTCCTCGCCACTGCCTCCACTAATGCCTCGATGGCTGTGGGCGGGGAATAGTGGGCACAATGGCGATTTGCTTCCAACATTTTCAGACTGAGCAGACTGAGAAGTTGGAACTGTGCATGCACATACTTATCTTACCATGCCTTGAAGAATCGGCTGACCACGGGATGTATCGCAGCCTTCACAGCAAGCGCATTCCTTCTTGAAATTTACTGGAAGATTTTTGGCTCCATCGTCCTGAGAATTGTGCAACGACTGATTTAGCATTCCCTTTCCCTCTTAGGGCGCTGTAATCTAATTTTGCAGTAGGCAGCAGAAACTTTCAGAGGGCGCTACAGTTACCGCCCCAACAAGATTAACGCCTCAAAATGGCCGATACCGAATTTCTAGCCCTCGGTGTTACCAAATGTCGCAGTGGCATAACTAAGTTTCACAAAAGTGTGACTAATTCATGGTACAAGTAAAGGGTCAAACAAACAGGAGCTCTTAATTTTAATATATTATAGGTATGGGTGTGGTGCTTAAGATGTTGCCCCATAATCATAATGTAGAAATCCTTGTTTGAGACAAGTCCAGGGGCAGGTGTTTTGTATAGAACTCTTTCCCCACGGCCTGACGAGAGTGTAATTGTAGTTGATAAAGTGCCTAAAATGGACTTCAAGTACACTATAAGAACATAAGGAATAGGCGACCTGGCCCCTCGAACCTGCTCCGCCATTCAATAAGATCATAGCTGATCTGATCATGGACTCAGCTCCACTTCCCTGCCCGCTCCCCATAACCCTTTACTCCCTTATCGCTCAAAAATCTGTCTCTCTCCGCCTTAAATATATTCAGTGACCCAGCCTCCACAGCTCTCTGGGGCAAAGAATTCCACAGATTTACAACCCTCTGAGAGAAGAAATTCCTCCTCATCTCAGTTTTAAATCGGCGGCCCCTTATTCTGTGACTATGGACTCAAATTTCCCCAGTCGCATAGAGCGGTGTAGTTAGCCGTGGTCTGCTGACTGCGTGGGGGAAAAAAACGTGCCGAAAACGTACCGGGATAATTTGGCCGTTCCTGCATCCCTGTGGTCCCGTGACGTGTGAGGGGCGGAGCTTGGGCCGCGCTTGCTCAGCGCAGCCGGCAGGGGGGGGGGCGGGGCTTGGGCCCAGTGTCTCCTCGAGTGCTGACAGGGGGACGCATGCTCGTTTCAGCTTGCCCACATGCGCAATGGGGCAGGAAGCTTGGCAATCGGCCAATTAAAGGGAGAGCATCCTCAGTGCCTCAGCATCATTGGCAATGGGCCAGATATAAAGGTAAGGTGTGAATAGTGATTTTTGGGTGGCTGAGGGAGTGGAAAGGAGTGCTGCATAGGTGGAAGAAAGGTGACAACTGTGATTTTTCAAAGATTACACGGAAACAATGGGCTCAAGTTTCGGCTGCCCGCTAGAACGGCGCACATCGGAGAGGCCCGCCTAATTTATAGAACAAAAATTGCGGCGAATACTTACCTTGCGATTCTCCGATAGCTGTCGGCCCAATCCCACCTCGGCGCGGCGCAGCAGGAGCTGCTGGGGGCGGAGCTACAGCCCTGCGCCGGAAACAGCGAGCAGCTGCGCGCGTGCGCAGTAGCTGCCGGCGTCCTGTCTCCGGGGCGACGACCCTAACCCCGGCCGAGCGGCCTGCGCATCTTACCTCGGCGGGGCCCGGCTTCCTCGGCGGTGGTGGGGTCCGCCCGCCCTGCATCTCGCTGGGGCGGGCCCCGCCCGAAGAGTCGGCGACAGCAGCCCGGGATTGGCTGCGGCGGGGCTTCTTCAACGTCTTCTCTCTTCCCCCCCATCTTCTTCTCTTCCCCCCCCCATCTTCTCTCTTCCCCCCCATCTTCTCTCTTCCCCCCCATCTTCTCTCTTCCCCCCCATCTTCTTCTCTTCCTCCCCATCTTCTCTCTTCCCCCCATCTTCTCTCTTCCCCCCCCATCTTCTCTCTTCCTCCCCATCTTCTCTCTTCCCCCCCATCTTCTCTCTTCCCCCCCATCTTCTCTCTTCCCCCCCATCTTCTCTCTTCCCCCCCATCTCCTCTCTTCCCCCCCATCTTCTCTCTTCCCCCCCATCTTCTTCTCTTCCCCCCCCATCTTCTCTCTTCCCCCCCCATCTTCTTCTCTTCCCCCCCCATCTTCTCTCTTCCCCCCATCTTCTCTCTTCCCCCCCATCTTCTCTCTTCCCCCCCATCTTCTCTCTTCCCCCCCATCTTCTCTCTTCCCCCCCATCTTCTCTCTTCCCCCCCCATCTTCTCTCTTCCCCCCATCTTCTCTCTTCCCCCCATCTTCTCTCTTCCCCCCCATCTTCTCTCTTCCCCCCCATCTTCTCTCTTCCCCCCCATCTTCTCTCTTCCCCCCCATCTTCTTCTCTTCCCCCCCCATCTTCTCTCTTCCCCCCCCATCTTCTCTCTTCCCCCCCCATCTTCTCTCTTCCCCCCCATCTTCTCTCTTCCCCCCCATCTTCTCTCTTCCCCCCCCATCTTCTCTCTTCCCCCCCCATCTTCTCTCTTCCCCCCCATCTTCTTCTCTTCCCCCCCATCTTCTTCTCTTCCCCCTTCTCCCCCCCACCTCTTCTCCCTGGTGCTGCAGTAGGTGAGTTTAAATAATTTTTTATTTATTGAGTGATTTTTAATTTTTAAATTTTTTTTAATTTTTTACTTTATTTGGATTGATTTGTTGGTTTATTTGTTGATTTATTTATCATTTATTATTGATGATGGCTATTTGTAAAAGTGAAGTGTTTAATGTTTGTAAACCCCCCCCCCCCGCCCCCCCCCCCCCCATTCCCTACGTCTGATTTGTAACCTACGCCTGATTTTCTAAGTGTTGGCAAGGTTTTTCTGAGCGTACAAAAATCTACACTTACTCCATTCTAAGTTAGTTTGGAGTAAGTTTTTGCTGCTTAAACTTGCAAAACAGGCGTAAGTGGCTGGACACGCCCCCTTTTGAAAAAGAAAATCTGTTCTAAAATGAAATTGTTCTAACTCACTGGAACTGGAGCAAACTAAAGGCCGTGAATTGCAATTTCTCAGATACTCCATTCTAAGCTAGTTGCTCCAAAAAAATAGGAGCAACTCAGGCCGAAATTTGACCCCAATGAAAATAGGTGCAGGAGTAGGCCATTCGGCCATTTGAGCCTGCACCACCATTCAATATGATCATGGCTAATCATGCAGCTTCAGTACCCCATTCCTGCTTTCTCTCCATACCCCTTGATCCCTTTAGCCGTAAGGGCCATATCTAACTCCCTCTTGACTATATCTAACGAACTGGCCTCAACAACTTTCTGAGAGAATTCCACAGCTTCACAATTCTCTGAGTGAAGAAGTTTCTCCTCATCTCGGTCCTAAATGGCTTACCCCTTAACCTTAGACTGTGACCCCTGGTTCTGGACTTCCCCAACATAGGGAACATTCTTCCTGTATCTAACCTGTCCAATCCTGTCAGAATTTTACATGTTTCTATGAGATCCCCTCTCATTCTTCTAAATTCCAGTGAATATAAGCCTAATCGATCCAGTCTTTCTTCATATGTCAGATCTGCCATCCCGGTAATCAGTTTCGTGAACCTTCGCTGCACTCCCTCAATAGCAAGAATGTCCTTCCTCAGATTAGGAGACCAAAACTGTACACAATACTCAAGGTGTGGCCTCACCAAGGCCCTGTACAACTGCAATAAGACCTCCCTGCTCTTATACTCAAATCCTCTCGCTATGAAGGCCAACATGCCATTTGCCTTCTTCTGCTGTACCTGTGTGCCCACTGTCAGTGACTGATGAACCATGACACCCAGGTCTCGTTGCACCTCCCCTTTTCCTAATCTGTCACCATTCAGATAATATTCTGCCTTCCTGTTTTTGCCACCTAAGTGAATAACCTCATATTTATCCACATTATACTGCATCTGCCATGCATTAGCCCACTCACCTAACCTGTCCAAGTCACCCAAGCCTCTTAACATCCTCCTCACAGCTCACACTGCCACCCAGCTTAGTGTCATCTGCAAACTTGGAGATATTACATTCAATTCCTTTGTCTAAATCATTAATGTACATTGTAAATAGCTGGGGTCCCAGCACTGAACCTTGCAGTACCCCACTAATCACTGCCTGCCATTCTGAAAAGGACCCGTTTATTCCTAGTCTTTGCTTCCTGTCTGCCAACCAGTTTTCTATCCATGTCAAGATATTACCCCCAATACCATGTGCTTTAATTTTGCGCACTAATCTCTTGTGTGGGACCCTGTCAAAAGCCTTTTGAAAGTCCAAATACACCACATCCACTGGTTCTCCCTGATCCACTCTACTAGTTACATCCTCAAAAAACTATAGAAGATTTGTCAAACATGATTTCCCTTTCATAAATCCATGCTGACTTGGACCGATCCTGTCACCGCTTTGCAAATGCGCTTCTATTTCATCTTTAATAATTGATTTCAACATTTTCCCCACTACCGATGTCAGGCTAACCAGTCTATAATTACCCGTTTTCTCTCTTCCTACTTTCTTAAAAAGTGGTGTTACATTTGCTACCCTCCAATCCATAGGAACTGATCCAGAGTCTATAGAATGTTGGAAAATGACCACGAATGCATCCACTATTTCTAGAGCTACTTCCTTAAGTACTCTGGGATGCAGATTATCAGGCCCTGGGGATTTATCGGCCTTCAATCCCATCAATTTCCCTAATACAATTTCCTGACTAATAAGGATTTTCTTCTGTCCCTCCTTCTCGTTAGACCCTCAGTCTAACTCTTTCCGGAAGGTTATTTGTGTCTTCCTCAGTGAAGACAGAACCAAAGTATTTGTTCAATTGGTCTGCCATTTCTTTGTTTCCCATTATAAATTCACCTGATTTTGACTGCAAGGGACCTACATTTGCGTTCACTAATCTTTTTCTCTTCACATAACTATAGAAGCTTTTGCAGTCAGTTTTTATGTTCCCTCCAAGCTTACTCTCATATTTTCCCCCTCCTGATTAAATCCTTTGTCCTCTGCTGATTTCTAAATTTCTCCCAGTCCTCAGGTTTTCTGCTTTTTCTGGCCAATTTATATGCCTCTTCCTTGGATTTAACACTTTCCCTAATTTCCCTTATTAGCCACGGTTGAGCCACCTTCCCTTTTTTATTCTTACACCACACAGGTATGTACAATTGTTGTAGTTCATCCATGTGATCTTTAAATGTCTGCCATTGCCTATCCACTGTCAACCCTTTAAGTATCATTCTCCAGTCTATCCTAACCAATTCACGTCTCATACCATCGAAGTTTCCTTTCTTTAAGTTCAGGACCCTAGTCTCTGAATTAACTGTGTCACTCTCCACCTTAATGAAGAATTCTACCATGTTATGGTCACTCTTCCCCAAGGGGCCCCGCATGACCAGATTGCTAATTAATCCTCTCTCGTTACACAAGTCCCAGTCTAGGATGGCCTGCTCTCCAGTTGGTTCCTTGACATATTGGTCTCGAAAACCATCCCTTTTACACTCCAGGAAATCCTCCTTCATAGTATTGCTACCAGTTTGCTTAACCCAATCAATATGCAGATTAAAGTCACCCATGATAACTGCTGTATCCTAATTGCATGCGTCCCTAATTTCCTGTTTGATGTCATCCCCAACCTCCTTCGACTGTTTGGTGGTCTGTATACAACTCCCACTAATGTTTACTGCCCTTTGGTGTTTTGCAGCTCTACTCATATAGATTCCACATCATCCATGCTAATGTCCTTCCTTACTATTGCGTTACTCTCCTCTTTAACCAGTAACACTACCTCACCTCCTTTGCCTTCCTGTCTGTCCTTCCTGAATATTGAATACCCCTGGATGTTGAGTTTCCAACCTTGGAGCTATGTCTCCGTAATCCCAATTACATCGTATCTGTTAACAACTATCTGCGCAGTTAATTCATCCACCTTATTAAGCATGCTCCTCGCATTGAGACTCAGAGCCTTCAGGCTTGTTTTTTTTTAACACTTTTTGTCCTTTTAGAATTATGTTGTAATGTGGCCCTTTGATTTTTGCACTTGATTTCTCTGCCCTCCACTCTTGCTTTTCTCCTTCCTACCTTTTGCTTCTGCCCCCTTTTTACTTCCCTCTGCCTCCCTGCATAGATTCCCATCCCCCTGCCATATTAGTTTAAACCCTCCCTAACAGCACCAGCAAACACTCTGTCGAGGACATTGGTTGTGGTCCTGACCAGGTGCAGACCGTCCGGTTTGTACTGGTCCCACCTCCCCCAGAACCAGTTCCAATGTCCCAGGAATTTGAATCCCTCCCCCTTGCACCATTCCTCAAGCCACGTATTCATCTGAGCTATCCTGCAATTCCTACTCTGACTAGCATGTGGCATTGGTAGCAATCCCGAGATTACTACCTTTGAGGTCCTGATTTTTAATTTAACTCCTAGCTCCCTAAATTCAGCTTGTAGGACCTCATCCCATTTTTTACCTATATCGTTGGTATCTATATGTACTCTCCCCCTCCAGAATGCACTGCAGCCATTCCGAGACATCCTTGACCCTTGCACCAGAGAGACAACATACCATCCTGGAAGCCGATGCAAAAAGAAATGGCAGGACGTTGGTCAAGTAGTGAATGTAAGTAATATCTTCATCTTTAAATGAAATTGCAATTGTAAATGTGACCATCTGTATATGTCCCACCCATCAGAAGCGCACCATGCGTGAAAAGTTATATTTTTATCTTTGCAGAAGAAATTGGCCCACAACAAAAGGGAAGGACTTAGAACAGGAGGAGGGCCACTAAATCTGCACCAACTATCACTCCTGGAACAGAGGGTTGCTGCCTTGCTGAGTCGCACCGGCAGAAAAAGAATCAGCTCTGCACAAGCTGGACCCACACGCGAGGGTGAGGGTGAGTCATTAAAATGCATCGTCGCCCTTCAAATCAACCTGCTGACTGGCCTGCTACACGTGAGACTACTCATGCCACTCATCCTTCCCTCTCCTGTGCTGCGAACCATTTGACTGTTCTGTTGTATTTTGCAGAAGAAGAAGACAATCCTGAACAGCCTGAAGATCCACCAGAAGATCCAGATGCGTGCGCTCCAGACCAAAGCGAGTGGGGGGAGGAGGGGTCCATGGGAATGTGTTCACGGGAGAATGCTGATCGTGATATGGATCAGTCCACAGTACAGGGCACCACACTGCCAGAATTCTCCATGAGCTCCTCGGCGACATTCCATGGTTTCACTCCTTCCGAGGTTGCAGGTCCCAGTGGCGGTGATGAAATGCATGTTGGAACACCCAGTGCCTCATTGTCCCTGCCTGCGCCTCACACTGGAGGGGTGCCACTCGGCAGACCCACGGCGAGGGGAAGGAGAAGCCAACCAGTCTCTCTTGAGATGCAGCCTTCATCAGATGTTAATCAGGTTCTGTCATTGGGTGAGGAGACCAATGCCCTTACAAGATCACTCGTGGCAACCATCAGTGGGGTGCATGATGAGGTGGCGACACTGTCGGGAGAAATAGCAGCATTGAGACAGGAACTGAGGGCGGGCATTTCAGAGGGTGTGCAAACAATGGCAAATGCCATGAGGGAGCTAGCTGCTGCAATAAGGGCACAAAGGCTGGATACTCAAATGTCACTCCCACTTCAATCCACCCACCAGCCACCGGTCAGACACAAGCCGGGCCCCCGCCCCCCCACCACCACCATCACCGACCCTATGAGGAAGTGCACGTTCCCCGAGATGTGGGTGAGGGATGGGTGCAGCCTTTCTTTACTGTTGTTGCTGTTTTTGTTGTTGTTGAAGTGCATTGTAAAATATCCAATAAGAGATATTTTGCATTAAAACTGAATCATGTTCCATTAGGACCACACAACATTTAAGGACAACTGTAAAAAGTAAAAATCCCTCACCCCTACAGTCATGCGTACCTGCCGCCCCTAGCCCTGGCGAGAGGGTTAGCCGGTGTGTTCTGCAGTCAGCAAGTTAGGACTGATCTATTTTCAGTAGCTGGTTTAGCTTTCATTTATTTTTGATGATGTTGTGCAGCTGTTGTGCTGAAGATGTTGTGATGTTGTGCTGATGTTGTGAAGGTGTTTAGTGCTTTAGAATCCTCGAACTCACCTCCCCCCAGCCCCCTATCTCTGGCTACCTACGCTGATTTCTTAAATGTAGGTAAGGTTTTTCTGTGCCTACAAAAGTGGCCACATACACTGGGCTAAGTTAGTTTGGAGTAACTTTTAGCTGGCCAAATTTGGTTCTATGGCCAAAAGAGGCGTAAGTGGCTGGTCCCGCCCCCTTCTGGAGAAAAAAAATAAACTAGAAAAAGTTAAATGGGGAAATTTGCGATTTTGAAGTTACTCCAAAAAAAGCTACTTCAAAAAAAACGGGGCAACTCCTGGGGAAGTTTGAGTCCCATGTCCCCCAGTTTTAGTTTCCCCTGAGTGGAAATATCCTCTCTGCATCCACCTTGTCGAACCCCCTCATTATCTTATATGTTTCAATAAGATCACCTCTCATTCTTCTAAATTCCAATGAGTATAGGTCCAATCTACTCAACCTATCTTCATAAGTCAACCCCTTCATCTCTGAACAGTCTCCAGTGCATGTATATCCTTCCTTAACTACGAAGACCAAAACTGTACTATGGTCAAGAGTGCACTGACTGCAGCCACAGGAATGTACCATAGACAGGAGAGTGATGCACACAGGGCCAGTGGAGCTAGTAAACAGATGTACTCTATTAGTATACAAATAGTACTGCAGTCCTGCCATCACTGCATTCTATAACTTGCACATTTGTTTCATATTATAATTAATTAAAGAAACTCAGCTTGCCTCATTTTACATGTAGAAACTTGGAAACTAAAGTGAAATAAATTTAAACTTCCACGTTGCAAATAATGTTTTCTTCTGACTTACGTAATTTGTGAAGTCACAGATTTAATGACTTTCCTTAAAACCTCAAAGCTAGTCATTCAGGAACTCTTCCTGAGTTGTCAGCAACATCTTATATTGCATCTAGTGATTATCAAAAACAATTGCTTGAAGGAACAGATGTTTCTACAGTAAGTTTGAGAAACTGTAATGGTTTGTTTTTCATTTACATAGTTTCTACCAGCTGTGTCAAACTGTTCTAAATGGGGATAGACGGGAAATAGCTCGCACCACATATGCATCTGTTCTGTAACCATTACATAATCTTCAATAGCTGATTTAAGCTGAACTATCAGGTTATTTTGCTGAGATTTGTTGGGATGTAACTATCTCTAAATAAGTGCACATTGAATGTATTCTTAATATGAATTTTCTTTTATTTATTCATTTGCAGGATGTGGGCATTGTTGGTAAGTCCAGCATTTATTGCCCATCCCAAATTGCTCTTGAGAAGGTGATGGTGAGCCGCCTTCTTGAACAGCTTCAGTCCGTGAGGTGAAGGTACTCCCACAATGGTAGGCAGTTCCAGAATTCTTACCCAGTGATATATTTCCTAGTCAGGATGGAGTGTGACTTGGAGGGGAACTTGGTGGTTGTTATGTATGCAATAAAGGTACAAACTGAGTACTGTTTAACTGAACAAGGTACATCCTTGGCTCTGATTTATTGAGGCCCAAAAGTGCCTGACTCACTAAATGGCTGGCCTTTTATACCAGAGCAGCACCATGTGCGTGCTGCTCAGTGGCCTCCAACAATGACACCATCTGGTGGCTACAAACAACATGTACATATATGACAATACCCTCCTCTGAGATCTTATCACAGTCTTTCACAGGTTGAGACGGTCCGGTGCTTTACGCTCCCGGGGTGATCGTCTCAGTTCGATTCCGGCCTTGGGTGAATGTTCGGAGTCTGTTGTGGCTGATGGCTGGACGACTGATTTGCTGGGGGTGGCAGTGGCCATGTCAGGAATTGCAAGTCCATTTTTATTGAACAAGTCCGTGATGGAAATTACGGGTTCACTGATGACCCTTGAGTCCACTGAAGGCTGCTGGTAGATTGGTTGGTCATCGACGGTTTCTTTGTCCAACTGCTCTGGCTCGTTTGTGTGCCTCAGCTTTGTTTGATCCATGTGTTTCCTGCAAGTTTGCCCATTCTTGAGCTTAATAACAAACACTCTGTTGCCCTCCTTGGCCATGACCATACCAGCAATCCATTTGGGACCCTGACCATAATTCAACACATATACAGGATCATTAACAGAAATCTCGCGTGACACAGTTGCACGATTGTGGTACCCTTGTTGACTCTGTCTTCTGTATTCAACATGATTACTTAAATCCGGGTGTACAAGAGATAACTCGGTCTTAAGACCTCTTTTCATCATGAGTTCAGCAGGCAAGACCCCTGTGAGTGTGTGGGATCTTGTCCTGTAACTCAGCAGTATGCAGGACAAGCAGATCTGCAGTGACCCTTGGGTTACTCTCCTCAGGCTTTGCGTGATAATTTGTACTGCACGTTCTGCTTGCCCGTTGGATGCAGTCTTGAACGGTGCTGACCTTACATGTTTTATGCCGTTAAGTTTTCCAAATTCCTGAAACTCCTGACTGGTGAAGCATGACCCATTGTCGCTCACCACTATGTCAGGCAGACCATGTGTCGCAAACATGACATTGAGATTCTCTGTTTCGTATTGGATGACATGATTATGCATTCTATCCACTTCGAATAAGCATCCACCACCACTAAAAACATCTTGCCCAGGAAGGGAGCTGCAAAATCTACATGGATCCTGGACCAAGATTTTGATGGCCATGACCACAGACTCAGCGGCGATTCCGCTGGTGCTTTGCTGAGCAGGTGTTGCACTGATGCATGCATGCTTCCAGCTCCGAATCAATTCCTGGCCACCATACATGGGACCTGGCGATGGCCTTCATCATCACTATACCAGGATGTGTGCTGTGTAACTCACGCACAAACTTCTCTCTCTCTTTCTTAGGCATTACAACACGATTGCCCCACAATATGCAATCTGCTTGAATAAACAGTTCGTCCTTGTGACGAATGTACGGTTTGGCCTCCTCGTACATTTGCTTAGGTATGGCAGACCAATCCCCTTTGAGGATGCAACCCTTTACCACCGATAATATTGGGTCCTGGCTGGTCCAGGTCTTAACTTGTTGAGCCGTGACAGGGGTACCTTCACTCTCAAAGGCATCCATGATTAACATTAGATCCGCCGGTTGTGGCGTTTCCACCTCCGGTGTGGGCAACGGCAATCGGCTCAAAGCATCGGCACAATTCTCTGTGCCAGGCCTGTGGCGAATGACATATTCATAGGCAGATAATGTCAGTGCCCATCTTTGGATGCGGGATGAAGCGTTGGTATTGATACCTTTGCTCTCGGAAAACAATGAAATGAGCGGCTTGTGATCGGTCTCTAATTCGAACCTCAGACCGAACAGGTATTGATGCATCTTTTTAACACCGTACCCACACGCTAAATCTTCTTTTTCAACCATACTGTAAACTCTTTCTGCTTTAGACAAACTTTTGGATGCATACTCGACAGGTTGAAGTTTCCCAGACTCATTGGCTTGTTGTAACACACAACCAATTCCTATGACGATGCGTCACAGGACAAAACTAAATGTTTACATAGGTCATAATGTACCAGCAGCTTGTTCGAGCAAAGCAGATTTGTGGCTTTCTCGAAAGCTCTGTCTTGCAATGTTACCCACACCCAGTTGTTGCCATTTCTCAATAGCATGTGCAGTGGTTCAAGTAAGGTGCTCAATTTAGGTAGGAAGTTACCAAAGCAGTTCAGTAGACCCAGGAACGAACGCAGCTCCGTCATGTTCTGTGGCTTGGGTGCATTCTTGGTGGCTTTGGTTTTCACGTCAGTAGGTCTGATGCCATCAACAGCGATTTTCCTCCTGAGGAATTCAACCTCCGGTGCCATGAAGACGCACTTCGAGCATTTCAGTCTGAGTCCTACTCTGTCCAAACGCAGTAGCACCTCTTCCAGGTTGTTCAGATGTTCCTTGGAGTCATGACCGGTGATCAGGATGTCATCTTGGAACATGACGGTTCTGGGAACGGACTTCAGTAGACTTTCCATATTCCTCTGGAATATTGCTGCAGCCGAGCGAATTCCAAATGGGCACCTGTGGTAAATAAACAGTTCTTTGTGCGTGTTAATGAACCTAAGTCTCTTCGACGTCTCGACCAACTCCTGCGTCATATAGGCCGACGTCAAACCAGTTTTGTGAACGACTTCCCTCCGGCTAGCGTTGCAAACAAGTCATCAGCCTTCGGTAATGGGTACTGATCTTGTTTCGAAACCCTGTTGATCGTAGCCTTGTAGTCTCCACAGATTCTGACTGTGCCATCACTTTTCAGCACAGTAACAATGGGGCTGGCCCATTCATTAAATTTGACCGGTGATATGATCCCTTCACGCTGGAATCTGTCCATTTCAATTTCGACCTCCCTCATCATATACGGCACTGTCCGAGCTTTATGATGGACGGGTCTGAGTCCACGTGGATCTGCACCTTGGCTCCTGTGAAGTTGTCGATACACAGTTCGAACAGCGAAGGGAACTTGCTCAATACTTGGGCACTGTATCTTCCTCCGACAACAATGCCTTTGTGTCGTTCTAGTCGCATCTGATTTTCTCCAACCAGCTCCTGCCGAGCAGCGTTGGGTCATTGCCTGGAACAATCCACAGCGGTAACTCATGAACCGCACCGTTATACGACACATTAATTTGTGCACTGCCAATCACCTTTATCAGTTCTTTGGTGTATGTGCGCAGCTTGGCATTAACAGGGCTCAGCCTGGGCCTCACAGTCTTAGTATCCCACAACGTATTAAATGCCCTCTCGTTCATGATCGATTGACTCGCCCCTGTGTCCAGTTCTATCGATACCGGTATCCCGTTAAACTTCATGTGAATCAAAATTGGTTTTCTCTTGGTTATGAAAGAGTACAGTCCATACATTTCTTCCTCTGGCATCTCGGATTGCGTATCCGGATCCGCACTAGTCTGACTCTCATCCTCCACGTGGTGTGTCGCAACACGCTTGCTCATCTGCGGACACTTGCACTGGAGATGCCCCACTCTCAGACAGACTTTGCAACTATATTGCTTAAATCGGCACTGCTGGTGCCGGTGATTTCCCCCACAATGCCAACACGGAGAAGTCGGATACATTCCCGCTGGCGAACTTTGGGCAGCGACATGTTTCGCGAACGCAGCCGGATAGGCCCTGCCATGTGCCACTCTGCCAAACGCCGAATCAATCGCATTTACAGTACTTGCCGAGGTTCGGTTCTTCACCGCTATTTGCTTTAGACTCCTGTCCGTCGTCATACATGATTAAGCGATCTGGATGGCCCTTTTTAAATCCAACTCCTCCACCGCCAGAAGTTGGCGCAGGATCACCTTGTGGTTGATACCGATAACGAAGACATCCCGCAGCATGTCTGCCAACACCGTCCCGAACTTGCACGGTCCCGCTAGATGTCTCAGGTCGGCAACGAATTCCGCCGCGCTCTGGCCCTCCGATCGAACGTGTGTGTAAAACCTGTATCTCGAGATGATGATACCGTTGTCTGGCTTGAGGTGCTCCCGTACCAATGTACACAACTCCTCGTACGTTTTCTCTGTTGGATCACTAGACATGAGTAGATTCTGTATCAGACTGTAGATCTTCGAACCGCACACAGTGAGGAACACGGCCCGGAGCCGATCTGCATCGTCGCCCCCTTCATTTTGTTGGCCACGAAGTACTGGTTCAAACGGCTCACAAAGTCTGCCCAATCTTCTCCCTCCATGAATCACTCTTAAAAATCCAATTGTGCTCATTTTGCAAACAAAGGTTCTTGTATTCTCGTCGCCAAATGTTAAGTATGCAATAAAGGTACAAACTGAGTACTGTTTAACTTAACAAGGTACAACCTTGTTTCTACTTTATTACGGCCCAAAGTGCCTGACTCACAAAATGGCTGGCCTTTTATACCAGAGCAGCACCATGTGCGCGCTGCTCAGTGGCCTCCAACAATGACACCATCTGGTGGCTACAAACAGCATGTACATACGTGACAGTGGTCTTGGTGTTCCCATGCGCCTGCTACCCTTGTCCGACTAGGTGGGAGAGTTTGCGGGTTTGGGAGGTGCTGATAATGAAATCTTGGCGAGTTGCTGCAGTGCATCTTGTAGATGGTACACACTGCAGCCACCTTGCACTGGTGGTAGAGGGAATGAATATTTAAGGTGGTGGTTGGAGTTCCGATTAAGCGGGCTGATGTGACCTGGATGGTGTCAAGCTTCTTGAGTGTTGTTGGAGGTGCACTCATCTAGGGAAGTGGAGAGTATTCAGTCACACTCTTGACTTGTGCCTTGCAGATGGTGGAATGGTTTTGGGGAGTCAGGAAGTGAGTCGCTCATTGCAGAATACCCAGCCTCTGACTTGCTCTTGCAGCCACAGTATTTATGTGGCTGGTCCAGTTAAGTTTCTGGTTAATGGTGACTCTCAGAATGTTGCTGGGGGGAATTTGCTGGTAATACTATTGAATGTCAAGGGACGGTGGTTAGAATCTCTCTAGTTGGAGATAGTCATTGTCTGGCAGTTGTGTGACGCGAATGTTACATAGAAACATAGAAACATAGAAACATAGAAAATAGGTGCAGGAGTAGGCCATTCGGCCCTTCGAGCGTGCACTGCCATTCAATAAGATCATGGCTGATCATTCCCTCAGTATCCCTTTCCTGCTTTCTCTCCATACCCCTTATTCCCATTAGCTGTAAGGGCCATATCTAACTCCCTCTTGAATATCCAATGAACTGGCATCAACAACTCTCTGCGGTAGAGAATTCCACAGGTTAACAACTCTCTGAGTGAAGAAGTGTCTCCTCATCTCAGTCCTCATACTCCTTATCCTAAGACTGTGCCCCCTCATTCTGGACTTCCCCAACATCGGGAACATTCTTCCCGCATCTAACCTGTCCAGTCCCGCCAGAATCTTATATGTTTCTATGAGATCTTCTCTCATCCTTCTAAGTTCCAGTGAATAAAGACCCAGTTGATCCAGTCTCTCCTCATATGACAGTCCTGCCATCCCTACAAAAAATCTGGTGAACCTTCGCTGCACTCCCTCAATAGCAAGAACGTCCTTCCTCAGATTAGGAGACCAAAACTGAACACAATATTCCAGGTGAGGCCTCACGAAGGCCCTGTACAACTGCAATAAGATCTCCCTGCTCCTATTCTCTTGCTATGAAGACCAACATACCATTTGCCTTCTTCACCGCCTGCTGTACCTGCATGCCAACTTTCAATGGCTGATGTACCATGACACCCAGGTGTCGTTGCACCTCCCCTTTTCCTAATCTGCCGCCATTCAAATAATATGCTGCCTTCGTGTTTTTGCCCCCAAAATGGATAACCTCACATTTATCCACATTATACTGAATCTGCCATGCATTTGCCCACTCACCTAACCTGTCCAAGTCACCCTGCAGCCTCTTAGCGTCCTCCTCACAGCTCACACCGCCTCCCAGTTTAGTGTCATCTGCAAACTTGGAGATATTACACTCAATTCCTTCATCTAAATCGTTAATGTATGTTGTAAAGAGCTGGGGTTCCAGCATTGAGCCCTGCGGCACTCCACTAGTCACTGCCTGGTGACCCGTTTATCCCGACTCTCTGCTTCCTGTCTGCCAACCAGTTTTCTATCCACATCAGTACATTACCCCCAATACCATGCGCTTTGATTTTGCACACCAATCTCTTGTGCAGGACCTTACTTGGCACTTATCAGCAGAAACCTGGATGTTTCCAGGTCTTGTTACATGCGGGCATGTACTGCTTCAATGTAGTATAGTGGAAATCCCATGGTGCGCGCTGCTGTGATGTCAACAAGCTATTTAAGGAGCCAATCAAAATGCAGAATTCTCAGACAGGGTACCAGGAAGTGGGTAAGCTCTTAATAGTCTAACTTTTAAAAAATGATACAGGGCAAAACAAAGATTGGGGCTCTCACGTGGAGAAACGGGAAACCCGAAATAAAGATGGACAAACATAACAATTTATTTTAAGATTCTTAAAAAAATTATTTTTATTAAAATGGTTAAATTTGACACTGTACAAAATTAAAATGAGTTTTTCATGGCCATAAAATTAGTTTAGCAGTCAATACGCTGTTAAAACCCCGGTTACACCTAATGACTTTGGGTCTAACTTTCAGTGGGGAATTTAACAGCGTAATTACTGTGGAAGAGGCCAAATTTGCGTCAGTTTCCATGATTTGAGAGATTTCACTGATCGCTGGCTCGGTATGGGGGACACAGTGCAGCCTATGGAGGAGCAGTGAATGACAGGCCGCAACTTCAGGATTTCCGTATTAGGCTGCACATTCGCTAAATCCTGAAGTTGCGGTCAGTTTCAAAGGTGAAATGATGTTGAACGTTGTCAGTTCACTGTCATCAGGACCACAAACTGCCTGCCATTATCTCAGGAATTGAGAATGGAACTGAACACTGTACAATCTTGCTGTGTATTGAATGAATAGATTATGGTCCTTAGTTTCCTCCTCTAGAAACAATGATGAAGTTCACCTGTTTCTGCTTGTGACGGCCAGCTGTCAATTAAACTGGTGGGTTCACCTGGGTTTCTTTCAGTTAGATTCATGCCTCACAAGTTAAAAAATCTTGGCCAGTAGAAACTGACGGGCACCTTTACACTTTATAAGAAATTAGTGAGATGCTTAAACCATATTGAGAGAGGACATATTAAAGGGTTTAGCAGCTTTGAAAATGGATAAATTCCCAGACCCGGATGAAATGTATCCCAGGCTGCTAAGAGAAGCAAAAGAGGAAATAGCAGAGGCTCTGACCCTCATTTTCCATTCCTCTCTGGCTACAAGTGTGGTGCCGGAGGACCAGAGGATGGCTAACGTTGTACCTTTGTTTAAAAAGGGAGAAAGGGATAGACCGAGTAATTACAGGCCAATTAGCCTAAACTCGGTGGTGGGAAAATTATTGGAAAAATTCTGAGAGACAAGATAAATCTTCACTTAGAAAGACATGGATTAATCAAGGACAGGCAACATGGATTTGTTAAGGGAAGGTCGTGTCTGGCTAACGATTGAATGTTTTGAGGAGATAACAAGGAGAGTCAATGAGGGTAGTGCATTTGATGTAGTGTATGTGGATTTTAGCAAAGCTTTTGATAAGGTCCCACATGGCAGACTGGTCATGAAAGTAAAAGCCTATGGGATCCAGGGCAAATTGGATCCAAAATTGGCTCAGAGCGAGGAAGCAAAGGGTAATGGTTGATGCGTATTTTTGTGACTGGAAGGCTGTTTCGAGTGGGGTTCGCAGGGCTCAGTACTAGACCCTTGCTTTTTGTGGTATATATCAATGATTTAGACCTGAATATAGGGGGGTATGATTAAGAACTTTGCAGATGATACAAAAATTGGCTGTTTGTTTGATAGTGAAGAAGAAGGCTGTAGACTGCAGGAAGATATCAATGAACTGGTCAGGTGGGCAGAACAGTGGCAAATGGAATTCAATCCTGAGAAGTGTGAGGTAATGCATTTGGGGAAGGCTAACAAGGCAAAGAAATACACATTAAATGATGGACCACTCAGAAATGCAGAGGAACAAAGGGACCTTGGAATGCATGTCCACAGATCCCTGAAGGTAGCAGGCCAGGTAGATAAGGTGGTTCGGAAGGCATATGGAATATTTGCCTTTATTAGCCGAGGCATAGAATACAAGAGCAGTGAGGTTATAACTTGTATAAACACTGGTTAGGCCACAGCTAGAGTACTGCGTGCAGTTCTGGTCACCACCTTACAGGAAAGATGTGATTGCACTCATCATCATTATAGGCGGCCCCTTGAAACGAGGATGACTTGCTTCCACGCCCCCCAAAAAAGGACGCGTTCACAGGTGTTTCAATGAAGGAACCAAGCTACATCCTGAAGGGTGGAAGAAACCTGTGCATGCATTTTTTTAATGTGGGGTGGCTGTTGCACACCAGCCACCACATGGGCTTGACAGAGCTAGGTCTTGGTCCAGTGGCAAGGATTACCCAAGACAACTGGAGACCAGCTCTACTGCAAGGACCTAGTGCGCACACATATCGCAGTGTGGGCTGGTCCGTGCTGTCCCTGGGCCCCTGGCCCCAAACTCGCGCCTCCCCTGGGCCCCGGTCACGTCCCTCCACAGTCTCTCACCGCTCCTTCGCCCTAATCTCGCCATTCCTGCTGTATCTGCCCACGCTCCAATCACCAACCTGGATCTTGATGACGTCACTCTTCACAGCCGTCGCCCTCCTGCACCAGCTCGCGCTGTACCTTGTAGTGGCATGCCTCCACGCTACCCATGGCCGTCGCTTGCCGCTCCTTTTATGGCCCCGACCTGCCGCTGATGTTCCCTCGTAAGTCTACATAGTGGTTACAAAAGAGATTCATGAGGATGTTGCCTGGACTGGAGAATTATACTTATGAGGAAAGATTGGATAGGCTAGGTTTGTTTTCTTTGGAACAGAGGAAGCTGAGGGGAGACCTTATTGAGGTGTATAAAATTAAGAGGGGCCTAGATAGAGTGGATAGGAAGTATCTATTTCCCTTAGCAGAAGGGTCAACAATCAGGGGGCATAGATTTAAAGTAATTAGTAGGACGTTTAGAGGGGATTTGAGGGGAAATGTTTTCACTCAGAGGGCGGTAGGGTCTGGAAGGGTGGTAGAGGCAGAAACCACATTTAAAAAGTACTTGGATATGCACTTGAAGTGCCGTAACCTGCAGGGGTTACGGACCTAGAGCTGGTAAGTAGGATTAGGCTGGATAGCTCTTTGTTGGCCGGCGTGAACACGATGGGCCAAAATAGCCTCCTTCCATGTAAATTTCTATGAATCTATGATTCTAACCACTTCCAAACAGGCCATAAATATGGCTGTGTTGTGAGGAAATTAGAATGTACAGGCAATTGCTTCTTCCAACATACAAAAACTGTCCATTCCTGAAGCATGCCTGAGGAAATCCTTATTCTTCATGACCACCTGCTTGAGAAATATATACTCTTTCCAGGACCAAGGGGTGGCCCATTAAATAATTTTGTGCCAGGGTGCCTAGGTTACTCAGAGTATTAATGCTGGATCAGAAACCCAAAAGGCATGGAATAATGTGAGGGAGAAGCATTCCATTGTAGAATTGCAAATGGAATTTTGCTGTGCTTTGATCTCACATTTTTCAATATCAAGCTGAAGATATTGCAACAGCTGTCAGCAGAAGCCCCTGTACTAGATTATGTACAGACACAGACATAATTGTGTAAAGATTCCAGAATAAAGATGATATCCAATGTCTGATTGTCTCATGTTTCTTAGTGCAGTTTTCAAGATGTTAATTGTTTATTTAACAAATTTGCTTCATCTGTTATATTTTACCCAAGTTCTATTGTGGGTCTATTTGCTTTTGAAGACTGAGTGGAAATATCGGCGCGGGGTGGGGGAGGAGGATTTTAACTGGGAACAAGGATACCTGCCGGACACCATCACTTTGAGACCTGGGCTATTTTAACTCCCAGGCCTCTCTATGTATTTCTAGAGACCTTGTCACGTCCTCAGGGCACCCCAAACCACTTCACAAACAATGGATTTATGTTGAAGGGCAGTCACTGTTACGTGGGCAAAGGCAGCAGCAATTTTTCCTAAAGTAGGGTCCCACTTCTATTGATTCTTACTGGTTAAAGTTCAGATCTTAATTGAACGGTGAAATCATTGTTGAGGATCCAAAGCCCATAAATTTGAATCGCATCAATTTGTCACAGAGCATAGATTGATTTTAAACAAACCAGTTGAAATATGATCACAGCCAAACAGATATTTACACTCCTACTATCTTATGGGCATTTGGTTGATAATGGGATGATCTGCAATTGATACACCAGCCCAGAAATGAGGAATGTGAAAACCTGAACTTGATTAAATGTTAAAGTGGTGTCTAAGGATTCATTGCTAAAGTGGATTGGCATGTGCTACAACATTTATAGATGCATGTGATCTTCCAGATTCTAGAAAAATGCTTGTGGACTGGTTTGAGGTGCGTGGTGTCGGTCATTGGGATTAGATTTTTGAAATAATGACTTAATGTTGCTTTCTGCAGCTGAGGGTAATGTTTTCCGTGAAAAAAATGCATGTAATTATGCACAGTATGAGACATATAACTACTAACTTTTTCACCAGGGCTATAATTATTGGTAATCTACCAGACTACCTCTTAGTGATTTTTAGAAATAACCTCATTGTTTGTTCTGAAAATAACCTTGTTGCTGCAGCGAGTTTAAACAGTTCAGTGCTTCATTGCAACCACTGTGGTGAGTATCTCAAACTTACTGCTAAAGTTTCTCATATATTTTGTAGCCATTTCTATGTTATGTTCCATTGTAAAAGAGACTGAAAATCGAAGTTGCTTACAAAATTTGCAAAAATGCTGCATCATGTTTCAAGTGCTTCATTATCTAATTAAATCTACTAAGGAACAGAAGGAGTTGTACATTGCTAAGTGTTTACTATAAACGCCCATATAATGAGAAGGAGATAGAGGAGCAAATCTATAGGCAAATTTCAGAGAAATGTAAAAATAATGGAGCAGTAATAGTAGGGGACTTCTGTTACTCGAATACAGACTTGGAAATAAACAATGTAAAGGGCAAAAACTGTCCCAATAAGTAAATCACGCCACCACAACATAACTAGCAAAAAAATAAAAATTCACACTTCCCTGAGGAGGCCATTACTTACCTCACTGCAGCCGCTACAGGTCGGACCGCCCGTTGTCACAGGTGGTCCCAGCAAGGTGCCAAGCTACGAATTGGGCTGGAGCCAAAAATCGAGCCGGTGTCGCAACCAGGGGCATTGCACACCGCTTGCCTCTTCTGGGCGGTGATGCCCTGCCGAAACTGACCCTGAAAACCCCAGCGGGGCACTTGAAGCTGGTCGCCTGCCCGGATGGGCTTACCGTTGCCATTGCCGTCCCTGTGGGGCAAAAACAGAGGCGGCGACAAGCAGAAAATCCAGCCCTATGACTCTTCTTGCTGCCGCATTAATATGAGTGCAGTACCTTTACATGCCAACAAAGCTCAATTTCTGGCATGCAAGTACAGTTGGGAATTGCTAGTTCCCTGGTGAAATTGAAATACCGTGAAATGTCCTGGATGTTCTACAGTTGGATTTTGCTCATATTTATCAATCTCTGTAGTCTGACCACCTTGCCTTCAGATAGTTATTATCAAGTATGTAAGCTCCAGCTTATTAAATAAGATGAGTAATGGAATTTTATTTGTGTCAGCGGGGCTCCGAGCTCATCCATTGTGCAAAAAAATACTCTGGGCTTGAATTTCCATGGGCTACTTCCGATCGTCCTCTCGAACTTTGGACAATCAAGTGAGCCCCCCCATGGAAATCCAACCCCTCTTTAAGTATTCAATTAATTCCAGCCTCCTGTCCACAAGTTGAATATTTAGAATGTGGGCGATGAGTTCTACTCATTTTTAAACTAGTCTTTTGACGAATATAACGAATATTTCATGAGCCTACATACTTGTGAAGTTCTGTTCGTTAAACTCTCCCAGCTTAGTTGTTTTAGTATCTTTTGTAGACAATTTAATGCTGCCCTTTCTCATGAGAAGTGTCTACTGAACCAATTTGTTCTACAAAATTGAAACATTTGAATTTGTTAAAGAAAATGTAGTAGTAATATTAAGGAAAATGCTGGAGTCTATTATAAAGGATGTGATAACGGCACACTTAGATAATATCAACGGAATTAAACAAAGTCAACATGGATTTATGAAAGGAAAATCATGTTTGACAAATCTACTGGGGTATTTTGAGAATGTAACTGATAGAATAGATAAGGGAGAACCAGTGGATGTAGTGCATTTGGATTTTCAGAAGGCCTTTGATAAGAGGTTAGTGTGCAAAATTAAAGCACATAGGATTGGGGGTAATGTATTGGCATGGATTGAAAACTGGTTAACTGACAGGAAACAGAGTAGGAATAAACGGTTCTTTTTCAGGGTGGCGGGCAGTGACTAGTGGGGTACCACAGGGATCAGTGCTTGGGCCCCAGCTATTCACAATATATATAAATGATTTGGATGAGGGAACCAAATGTAATATTTCCAAGTTTGCTGACGACACAAAACTAGGTGGGATTGTGAGTTGTGAGGAGAATGCAAAGATGCTGCAAGGTGATTTAGATAGGTTGAATGAGTGGGCAAACAGATGGCAGATGCAGTATAACATGGATAAATATGAAGTTATCCACTTTGGTAGGAAAAACTAAGGACAAAGTATTATTTAAATGGTGATGGCTTGGGAAGTGTCGATGTACAGAGGGACCTGGGTGTCCTTGTACACCAGTCATTGAAAGCAAACATGCCGGAGCAGCAAGCAGTTAGGAAGGCAAATGGTATGTTGGCCTTCATTGCAAGAGGATTTGAGTACAGGAGCAAGGATGTCTTACTGCAGTTATACAGGGTCTTGGTGAGACCGCACCTGGAGTATTGTGTGCAGTTTTGATCTCCTAACCGAAGAAAGGATATACTTGCCATAGAAGGAGTGCAGCGAAGGTTCACCAGACTGATTCCTGGGATGGCAGGACTGTCGTATGAGGAGAGATTGGGTCAACTAGGCCTGTATTCACTAGAGTTTAGAAGAATGAGAGGAGATCTCATTGAAACATATAAAATTCTGACTGGGTTGGATAGACTGGGTACGGGGAGGATGTTTCCCCCTGGCTGGGAAGTCTAGAACAAGGGGTCACAGTCTCAGGATACAGGGTAGGAAATTTAGGACCAAGATGAGGAGAAATGTTTTCACTTAGAGGGTGGTGAACCTGTGGAATTCTCTACCACAGAAGGCTGTGGAGGCCAAGTCACTGAATATATTTAAGAAGGAGATAGATAGATTTCTAGAAACAAAAGGCATCAAGGAGTATGGGGAAAAAGCGGGAATATGGTGTTGAGATAGAAGATCAGCCTTGATCGTATTGAATGGTGGTGCAGACTCGAAGGGCCGAATGGCCTACTACTGCTCCTATTTTTTCTAACCTAACCAAAATTGTCAAGCCTAGTGTAGACATATTTTAGAGACTAACCCTTTATAATGGAAGTTGTATAGTTAGTAAATAGTAAATCTTAAAAGGGTTGGATATCCTTTGCATAACAATCTAATGGTGTTATGCACTGACTTAGAGGGAGTCCTAACCCACAACTCAAATGACTCCCCAACCCCCAGTGCATTGCTTTGAAAATCCTTAGAGGGAGAAATTCTCCAGCGCCCCGATTGGGGGCAGTAACCGACTCGGGGCGGGACTCCCTGTGCCCAGCACGGAAGTCCCTCCCTAGCTGTGAAATCGCAAGCTCCACTTCTTGTAGTGGTGGGTTCTGGGACACTACTGGGGCGAGTTGGTCAGCGCTACATGGCTAACGTGTTTCAATGCCCCTTCCCTTCGGTTGCAAACTCACCTGGACCTCGGATGTCCCCCACTGGACCACCAGGGCGGTGTGGTGCTGAGGCCGCAGCCTGGCACCCAAAATGGAGAGCCGGGTTGCATGAGGGTGGCCTGGACCACGCAATGGAGGCAGACGTCGGGCCGACTGGTGTATCAGCAAAACTGCCAAGATGGCGGCGCAGGGCACTCCCTACCTCCCCTTTAACTTCCACCCCGCGAGCAGAGGTCGGCCCGGTTTGCGATCCGCGAGGCTGCTGCTGGCACCACTCGCGGCAGTCTCGCGGGGCGCAGGCCAATGTCTTCCACGAGGCGGAAAGGGATCGGCGCGTGGCACTTGGGTTTCGCCACGCACTGCGATGATGTCATTGCCAGGTGCGCACCGGCCCGGGGCAGCGGGGCACAGTGCTACCGTGGTAACTCACAGTGCTAACTCACGCGCAATTTTGCAGGAGTAACGCCCCCCGTGCGCACGGGCGCAAACTGATTTTCACCCCGCTAGTGCCCCCTGGAGGTGCTAACGGGAATCACAAAACTGGGCAATAATAAATAGCATCAATGCAAAATTGGAATAGAATGTACAATTGAAATACAACAACAACATGCATTTATATAGCATTTAAACTAGAAAAACCTCCCAAGGCATTTCACATGGTCGCAATCGGACAGAATTGATACTGAGCCAAAGGAGGAGATATTAGGAGGGGGGTTGACTAAAATGTTGGTCAAAGAGGTAGGCTTTAAGGAGGGTCTTAAAAAAGAAGAGAGAGGTGGAGCAGCTGAAGGCAAGGGAGTGGGGGTGCACAAGAGGCCAGAATGGGAGGAATCCAGGGTTCTTGGAGGGAATTAGGAGTTGGTTACAGAGGTAAAGAAGGGTGACGCTACGAAGGGATTGGGACATGAGATTGAAAATTTTTAAAATGAGGTGTTAGTGGACTGGGGGCCAAAATATGTTAGGGAGCACAAGGTAATGGGTGAGTGGGACCTGGCGTGAGTTAGGATACCGGCAGCAAAGTTTAGGATGAGCTACAGTTTATGGAGGGTGGAAACTGGGATGCTGGCCAGGAGAGCTTTGGAATAGTCGTGTCTGATGGTAAGGAAAGCATGGATGAGGGTTTTGGCAGGGGACAAGCTGGAGACAGCTGCTATTACAATGGTGGAAGTAGGCGGTCTTTGTGCTGAAGAGCATATGGGCTCATAAGCTCAGGTCAGGGTCAGTTCAGATGGCGAGGTTGCGAACAGTCTGGTTCAGGCTGAGACAGTGACCAGGGATGGAGCTGGAATCAGTGGCATGGGAACGGATTTTGTAGTGGGGGCCGAAGACAATGGTTTTGATATTCCCAGTGTTTAATTGGAGGAAATTTCGCCTCATCCCGGACTGGATGTCAGCCAAGCAATCTGATAACACAGAGGTCGTGGAGAGGTCAAGGCAGGTGGTGGTGACGTAAAGCTGGATGTCATCAGCGTACATGTAACCTAATTCATGTTTTTGGATGTTGTTGCCGAGGGGTAGCGTATAGATGAGAAATAGGAGGGAGCCAAGAATAGATCCTTGGAGAACTTCAGAGGTAAGCGATATATTTGCAGTTATGCAAGGTGAGAATACTGACAGCCTCTTGAGGACATGTGTGCATCCAACTCTAAAATGACTTACTAGCTATTTATTTTACAGAAATAAAAACAATTTTCAAAAGTGCATTACTGTTGGAACAAATATTGCAGACCAAACACTTGTCCTAATTAAATCCTGACAGTATGTAATGCATCTGCGATGATGATGGAACTATAAGCACAGTAATAATTTCAAAGCATACTATGTTGTCTTATCCCAATAATGCTGGTCTCCAGATGCGATAATATTTTATGTAGAACAAAGTTTAACTGATTTTTTTCTATTGTCTAACATTTAAGATGGGTATTTTGTAAAACTGTACTGAATATTTTGAGTATAAAATAGAAATGAAAAGTTATGGATGTGGAATAAAGGCAGTTAAATGAAGTTGAGGTACAGATCAGCCATGATCTGATTGAATGGCAAAAAATGGCTGAATTACCTATTCCTGTTCCTATGGGGCAACTTTATGACTCTGCATTCTAGGCAGGGAACTTCACATGCCAGGATTGCGAATCGACAAATCTCGCAGGTATTGTCACAGGAGAGAGTGGAGAACACCAGTTTTAGCGGTCACAAGCCATATAGGGATGACAGGTGGTGTGCTGCAACTGCAGCATGTGGGAGGTTATGGAGAGCATTGTGATCCCGGACAACTCCATTTGCAGTAAGTGCCTTCATCTTAAGGAACTTCAGCTGAGAGTTGTTGAGCTGGAGTCTGAGGTGCAGACTTTGAGGGGCATCGTGGAGTGGGAGAGTTACCTGGAAACTTTGATCAAGGAGGCAGTCACACCCCTTAGGTTAGGTAGTGGTACAGGTCTGGTTAGTGGTCAGAGACAGGAGGGTGTGACTGCAACTCAGGCAGGTAAGGGGACCCCAGGTGCAGTGCTGGAGGAGCCTCTGCATTTGTCCTTATCCAACAGGTATGAGGTTCTTGCTGCCTGTGTGGATAAGGGAAAAGCCTGCAGGATGGATGAGCAGGCCGACCATGGCACCATGGTGCAGGAAGCCATTCAAGAGGGGGGAATGAAAGGGAATGTAGTTGTGATTGGGGACAGTATCGTCAGAGGGACATACACTGTTCTCTGCAGCCGTGACCAGGAGTGCCGAAGGTTGTGTTGCCTGCCCCGCGCCAAGGTTAAAGACATCTCCTCGTGGCTGGAGAAGAACTTGGAGTTAGAAGGGGAGGATCCAGTTGTTGTGGTCCACGTAGGAATTAAAGACATAGGTAGAACTAGGAATGAGGTTCTGCTGAAAGAGTTTGAGGAGTTGGGGTCCAAATTAAAAAGCAGAACCTCAAAAGTAATAATCTCTGGTTTGTTACCTGAGCCACGCGCCAATTTGCATACAGATAATCAGATTCAAAGGTTAAATGCGTGGCTCAGAGAGTGGTGTGGTAGGCAGGAGTTTTGCTTCATGGGGCACTGGCACCAATTCTGGGGAAAGAGGGAGCTGTTCTGTTGGGAGAGGCTCCACTTGAACCAGTGTCCTGGCGAATCGAATCACGAGGGCAGTACACAGGGCTTTAAACTGATGAAGTGGGGGGTGGGAGGATTCAGGAAAAGGTCAATTTAAAAGCAGCAAGAGAAATGTAAAGGCTCTAGGGAAGAGCACAGTTTTGGGTAAAAATAAACAGAGTGGGTCAGGAAGGGACAGAGAGAGTAACAAGGTAATAGGGCATCAGTGACGAAGGTGACATCAGGGAAAAAATAGCAAAAAGTCAAAGCTAAAGGCACTATATCTGAATGCGTGAAGCATTTGCAACAAAATAGATGAATTAATAAAGCAGATAAAAATGAATAGGTTTGATCTTGTAGCCACGTCGGAGATAAGGGAGCCGAAATAGCCCCCCCCGCCCGAAACGGGGTGCACGCACTCCGTTTCGGTGATTTTTACCGCAGCTGTGGTTCAGGTTGACTCTTTCGCGAAATTAGCGAAATTCCGCTCTTTGTTTTATTTTGTTTTGATCCGGTAGTCAGTATAAATGGGGGCGGTGACTACACCTTGGGGGCAAAGATACGACGGTGACAGCAACTGGGGAGCGGAAGTTGGGGTCGGTGCGGACTCACCACAGCTTCGCGAGTTTTAAACTTCGGCCCACTGGGCCACCAGGGAGGGTTTCGGCCGAGCCAGCGGCCTGGTATCCAAGAGGGGGGGGGGGGGGGTGTCAGGCTGCCTGTTGGCGGCCCGGCGGAACCCGGGGCCATAATTGTCGGGCCGACATGGTAGTCAGGTGACAAAAAAAAAACATGGCGGAAGCGGCGGTGCATCCTCCACTTTAATGGAAGCCACACCGCCGTTGCAGAAGGCCAGGCCTCACCAACCACCCGGAAAAAAAACAGGTTTTTGCACCGCCGGACGGGCTGAAGATTTTCAGAGGGGAATTTTGCTGTCGGGGTGGGGGTGGCGGGGGGAGGGGGCTGGGTGGTGTAGATCAGTGGTGATGACGCACTTAACATGGATCGGGAGCAGCGGAGTGGTGGTGGGGGGGGGGGGTGGGGTGGGGGCAGGGGGGGGGGGGAGATCGGAGCACCTCCGGGAAACCTCGGAAGGGCAATTGGGCTAGCAGCGGCTATTCCACGAAAAGTTGGCGGCCACGCCACTCCACAGTGTGGCCGCCGATTTGCGGTGGTAACAGGCCTTAAGGAGCGGGGCAATTTCGTCCCAATGGTTTCAAAGTGACCAAAGCTGGGAACTAAATATTCCAGGATACTTAACTTTTAGAAGAGATAGGCAAATTGGAAAATGAGAAGGGGAAATGCTGATAATAAAGGATTGGATAAAGACAGTAGAGAGAAAAGATCATGGGCCCAAAATTCAGTACCGCTGGAAAGCTGGTGCTACCCCCACCTTTTTGGGGCCATTAGCGGCGACATTTTTTCGTGGCTGGGCCATCCCATATTCAGCTCGAAAAGTGAACAAATGGGTTCCAGCACTAATAAACCCTTCCAAAGTGGATTTTTTAGCGGTATGCCTGTCTTAACTTGAGCGTTATCACCACTGAGAAATTCAGCATGCAGGTAAGGGTTTCTAACGAGCCAACTGCGGCCAGGGATTGTAGCAAGGCCCTGAGGGGGGAAGGAGGTTGGAAGGATGGCGGGTGTAAGAGGTGCAAGGAGAGCCAACAGGTTCACTGATATGGAGCTGGAGACACTGATGGACGGTGTGGGGGACAGAAGAAGAACACTGCTTCCTGACGTGGGGAGACCTGGCAGACAGGCAGCACATAATGCATGGAGCGAGGGGAGGTGTCAGGCATCTCCATATATGTGAGGACGCAACCTCCCAGGAGAGTGCTGGCCAGTCTGCACCCGGCCCTTCCAGGGTGGGGATGGATCGGCGCCTTCTAGCTCTGGGGCGACGGGGATCCTCCTTCTCTTCCTGCGCCTCTTCCTCCTCCTCCTCCTCAGGTGGTACTCCAGCGCTCGACCTCCAGTGGCTGTCCCCTCAGGATGGCCAGGTTGTGCAGCATGCAACAGAACACGATGATTATGGAGACCCGTTGAGGAGAGTACTGCAAGGTGCCACCAGAGCGGTCCATGCACCGGAACCTCTGCATAAGGATGCCTATGTACTGCTCGATGATGCACCTGGTGGTACAATGAGCGTCATTGTATGCATGCTCTGGCACTGTTCTGGGGTTCCACAGTGGAGTGAGCAGCCAAGTGGACAGGGGATATCCCTTGTCCCCAAGTAGTCAAACGCAATCCTGATTTGGGTCAAGACGACGGGCACACTGGTCTGGTGCAGAATGAACGAATCATGGCTGTTGCCTCCCTTGCCCGCTGCCTGTCTGCACAGTGCTGATGGCGACACCTTCTCCTGCGTGCCGCCCTGCTTCTGACCAGGTGTACCAGGTGTTGCCCTCCCAACACTTCTCCCATCCTCCGGGTGAACCCTGCCAAGCAGGTCTCTGCAGCCCACAGGCCTCCACTGAAGAGTCAGACCTGAAAGTTGTATAAAAGTACAGGGGTATGTGCAAACCTCTGAGCATCACTCATCAGGTTTAATTGAGCCAAAAATAATTAATAAACCAGATAAACAGCTAAATACTGTGGATGATGGAATCTGAAATAAAAACACTAAATTAAAAAACTATTTCCCTACCAAAGGGCCCTGATCATGGCAAAACTCCAGCAATGTCATGTTTGAGCACTGACTCGAATACCTCCCGGGGGCACTGCCTGAAGAAGTCCTGCCTTTTTGTAAGTGAATTTCCCTGTCCTGACTGCTTTTCAGCGGCGCGCACACTGCTGAGCACATCGCAGAAAATCTTCCTTTACAGTGGCTTAACCCCGCCGTCTTCAGTGGAAACCCCCTCTGAGCTGAATATGGCTCAGGGAGGGGAAAATCACATGACCGCGGTGGCCAATCACTTTTTCCGATCGGCCGCCCAAACTCCGCGGTAGCCTTCCCTGCGAGGATGGTGAATTTCAGCCCTTCATAGCTCTGAAATTCAAGAATCAGTTTGGGTGGAGCTAAGAAACAGCAAGGGGCAGAAAACATGAGGGGGTAAACCAAATGTGCAATAATAATGTGGAGGATGAATTCATGGAATATATATATATAAGATAGTTCTCTATACCATGCTATTTTAGATCTAGTATTGTGTAATGAGAAAGGGTTAATTAATAACCTTGTAATAAAGGGGCCCTTAGGGAAGAGTGACCATAATATGATAGAATTTTACATTAAGTTTGAAAGTGATTTTGTTAAATCCGTAACTAGGATCTTAAATCTAAACAAAGCAAACTATGTAGGTATGAGGGACGAGTTGGCTAAGGTAGATTAGAAAACTACATTTAAGGGTATGACAGTAGATGAGCAATGGCTAGCATTTAAAGAATTAATACATAATTTACAATCAATAAATAGTCCTTTAAGGCACAAAAACCCCACAGGAAAAGTGATCCAATCGTGGCTAACAAGAGAAATTAAAGATAGTATTAGATCAAAAGAGAAGGCTTATAATGTTGCCAAAAAGAGCAACATGTCTGAGGACTGGGAGGATTTTAGAATTCAGCAAAGGAGCATCAAGAAATTGATAAAGAAAGGGAAAATAAAATAAGAGAGTAAACTAGCGAGAGACATAAAAACAGACTGAAAAGCTTCTATAGGTATGTAAAAAGGAAAAGATTAGCGAAAGTAAATGTGGGTTCCTTACAGGCTGAGACAGGAGAAATTATAATGAGGAATAAGGAAATGGCAGAGAAATTGAACAAATACTTTGGGCTGGATCTTCGCAGCGTTTAATGCCCCAATCAAAAATTCTTCAGAGGTTCATTGTGGGAGCAAACCAGTAGCACCTGGCTGCTAATGATCACTCCGATCATGACGTACTCCTGGTGCAATGGCCCCGCTTGTACCCCGGTCGGAAAATTAGGTGCCGCCACCTCTTTTAACAAATACCAAGAACAAGGTCTGGAATAACAGTCGATACAGACTTGCAGAATCGTTAACTGGTGGCTGCTTAAAGGGATGAGGAAGCACTTCCGCCGGAGGTTACAGTCAGTGCAACATTTACACACAGCACGGTGGTGAGCCTCCGAGTTTGCAATGGCAGACAGACATACCAGTTAAGCTTGAGAGAAACTTATTTCTAAAATTTTAATGGGGGCATTACTTGTTCACCAGCATCGCATTGTACATGCTCTAGAAAGGCATCATGAAGAGAGAAGGGCTGCTGGCCATGTCGGCAGTCAAAGGAGGAGGGCCCCTAGATATCGGGACAGGAAGCCTCGCCTCCCAAGGCTTTACCGACGGCAACGCTCATACCTGGACCTCAATGAGGAGTAGTGTGTCAGAAGGCTGTGATTCTGAAAGGAGGTCATCACAGTGATATGCCATCTCCTGCAGGAAGACCTGCAGCCTCACATCGGCACCAGGCCTGCACTGCCCATCGCAGTGAAGGTCACGGTGGCACTCACTTTCTATGCCTCTGACTCCTACCAGGCTGCATCAGGGGACGTATACAGCATCTCACAAGTCACAGCACATTACTGCATCCGCGACATCGCACAGGCTCTCCACACATGCAGAATGGACTTCATTACCTTCCCGATGACCAGGGAGAAAGAGGATGAGCGCGCATGTGGGTTTGCCAGGATAGCTGGCTTCCTGAGGGTGCAATGAGCAATTGACTGCATGCACATGGCCTTGCGAGCACCATTTCAGAATGCAGAGGTCTTCAGAAACAGAAAGGGATACCACTCCCTAAATGTGCAACTGGTGTGCGACAACATGCAGCGCATCCTCTCAGCCAATGCTCGCTATCCTGGAAGCGCACATAATGCCTTTATCCAGCGGGAGAGCACTGTGCCTCGGCTATGTCAGCCCCTACGACAAGGCCGAGGCTGGCTGCTCGGGGACAAGGGATGGCCACCTGGTTAATGACCCCCCTCCACAACCCCACCACAGAGCCGGAGGAACGCTACAATGAGAGCCATGCCGCCACCCACAACATCATAGAGCAGATTATAGGAGTCCTTCGGGTGCAACGAAGGTTCACCAGACTGATTCCTGAAATGGGGGGTTTATTCTATGAGGAGAGATTGAGTAGTCTAGGCCTATATTCTCTAGAGTTTAGAAGAATGAGAGGCGATCTCATTGAAGTGAACAAAATTGTTACAGGGCTTGACAGGGTAGATGCAGGGAGGATGTTTTCCCCGGACTGGGGAGTCTAGAACTAGGGGTCACAGTCTCAGAATAATGGGTCGGCCATTTAGGACTGAGATGAGAAGAAATTTCTTCACTTAGAGGGTGGTGAATCTTTGGAATTCTCTACCTCAGAGGGCTGTGGAGACTCAGTCATTGATTATATTCAAGACAGAGATTGATAGATTTTTTGATACTAAGGGAATCAAGGGATATGGGGATAGTGCAGGCAAGTGGAGTTGAGGTAGAAGATCAGCCATGAATGGCAGAGCAGGCTCGAAGGGCCGAATGGCTTACTCTTGCTCCTATTTCGTATGTTCTTATGTTCTTCTATATTGATTACAATTTGTGACCATTTAAATGGTTGGAAAATCACGTGCATGTTTTTAAAAATGTATTCTTGGATTGTGGGCATTGCTGGCAAGCCTGGCATTTACTGCCCATCCTTTGTTGCCCTGAACAGGTTACACTGCGTCTGAATTCCTGAATATGTTTCCGACAGGTAAGGCGTCACACTGGAAGTGTAATGTCGATAAACTATCTCTCTAAAGTAAACGTAGGATTTAATGTGATCAGTAATATTTGGTGGAATTTATCTTAGTTTCATTTGTCTGAAGTCATTCAGAAATGTATCAAGCAATATTTTATTAGCAATGTTAAGCATTGAGGCTGAAACGTTCATGACTTGTCGTAGAAAAGTTGAACAGACATAAAATTAGCAGCTGCCAACTTTGCAACTTTAAGAGGAAACACCTGACTTTAATATAGCATTCCAGGAGTAGTCTACTGCTGCAACCTCTGTGCATAGAAATCTAGATGAAAGCTACCGTCTAAGTGAATAATGTCTATGTGTTGCCTTGGTTTCACTCTGTTTTTAATCTAGATTTCCATCTTTCATATTTGTACAAAATTACATTTTTTCCTATACTAAAGCAATACTGAAATTATCTGAATATATTTCCTTTCAAGGTATTTTCGCGAATATCTGCTTGTGTCTCACATCTGCTTCTCTAGTCTTATACTTTCGCTGCACCAGCAACCCCTGTCATGTTGCTGGTACTTATTTTGTATTTGAATTTTCTGTTCTGAAGATGGGAAGCTCATTAAACAATCTAATCTTCCAAATGCATCCTCTATGAACCAACAGCTATAATATTTGGGATTTCACAAGAAAATCCCTTTGAACATTTTCGCTGTAACAGTAGACACAAATGGAATAGTTTTATGTCTGTTTGGACTGAAGCCCAGTTAAAGCTGTGCACTGCTTTGACCGACAGCATGATGTGGGTTTTTATCCAAAGCAAAAATTCTGAGGCTAGTCTGGAGTACAGAGGTATTTCAGTGGGTAGGGAATAAATAGGAGTGGTAAAGTACAACTTGACAGTGGTTGGTGAAAATTTGAAGTCCTCAAATCGTTTGTGATGCCTGAAAAGATTTTCATGTTCATATGAAAATTACCTCCTCCTTCCAGAGTTTGCACTAACTCTGTTTCTATTTGGAAAGCAAACAGTAGGAGTATTTCAAAGGCGACGTGGAAGCAAGCAAAGCAGTAAAGAATTCTGATTCCATTCTGAATTTTAATTTATCTTGGGTAAGTTTTTTTTCGGGTGGCATTTACTGCTGTGCTACATTTTCAAATATGTTTACATTTTCATGTCAAGTCTGCTGGTTTCTTTGTAGGCAATGAAGGATTCTGTCAGATAATAAATTATGCATGCCATAGACAAAAGAAAATTGGCTCACTGGAAAGCTGAAAATATTGTTAGAGCATTAGTAATTCATTATCCAAGATCCTTCCATCAGTACATTTGTTTTTGAGATTTAATACTGTTTAATTCCTGGCATTGTTTTATCTTTCGGCGAAAAAAAAACTTACCACAATTACAATGCTTTGTACATGGCAACTTGCAATAATATCTTTTCAAATTGTAGATTAGTTTTGAATATACATAGTATAAGCTCAGTCAAGTGACAGTTGTAGGAAAATGTTCATGAAAGCTACAGATAGTTCAGAGTGTTGGTGCTTCAAACATTTTGGATTGTAGGGCTCGCAATGTGTTTCAAATATGAGGCGGAAATCAGCCATTCAAAGATGAATACAGTAGTGTTTACAGCAGTTAGCCCCACGGACCTCATCGAAAATAGCCATTGATGTTTGTTTTCTATTGAGTTGCCCTTTGAAAGCTTGTTATTTTGAAGCGGTATCTGTAACTTCTCTGGGTGTCAAAAACATTCAACTGCCAATTTAACATTGTACAAAATCTTTTGGTTTTGATTCCATGCAATGAATAGCTTTTTCTTTTCACTGGAGGCTTGGGGGGGAAATTGCAACATGGTTTTAGATCTTTAACTGAAAACTAATAACTATAATAAAGTTATATATATATATATATAGCAGAAACAAGTTTCTTCCTTTTATAGTATCAGCTTGGATCAGTTGGTAGGACACTCAGTTCTGAGTCAAGAAGGTTGTGATTTCAAGCCCTGTAATGAGCATAAACTGCACCGAGACCTCAGTGCAGCAATGAATGTTGTCGTCCTGTTACCCGTTCAGGTGGATGTAAAGGATCCCAAGGCACTATTTGAAAATGTAGTGATTCGAAAAATGATTCCATAAATAGTTAATTAGTTGTAAAGTACTTTGGAATGTTCTGCTGATGTGATAAGGCACTATATAAATACAAGTTTGGTCTTTGGTAAACTTTTAAATCCTGTATCAAATTTGGAGAGAACAGTGTTGCCAATTTTCTCCCTTTCAAGGCCTTAAACATAGAAACATAGAAAATAGGTGCAGGAGTAGGCCATTCGGCCCTTCGAGCCTGCACCGCCATTCAATGAGTTCATGCAACTTCAGTACCCCAATCCTGCTTTCTCACCATACCCCTTGATCCCCCTAGTAGAAAGGACTTCATCTAACTCCTTTTTGAATATATTTAGTGAACTGGCCTCAACAACTTTCTGTGGTAGAGAATTCCACAGCTTCACCACTCTCTGGGTGAAGAAGTTTCTCCTCATCTCGGTCCTAAATGGCTTACCCCTTATCCTTAGACTGTGACCCCTGGTTCTGGACTTCCACAACATTGGGAACATTCTCCCTGCATCTAACCTGTCTAAACCCATCAGAATTTTAAACGTTTCAATGAGATCCCCTCTCATTCTTCTGAACTCCAGTGAATACAAGCCCAGTTGATCCAGTCTTTCTTGATATGTCAGTCCCGCCATCCCGGGAATCAGTCTGGTGAACCTTCGCTGCACTCTCTCTGTAAAGTCCTGTCCCCTCAGTACAGATTCACACAAGACATTAGTGAAGTCAAGGTCACTCTGGACCTGCACCTTTATTTCACAGCTCTGGAATGCTGCACTTGCCCGAGACCTGTCCTTATATACCTGTCTCTTGCAAGTGCACTCCTGGTGGTAAGGTATGCTGGTTGTTACAGGTCATATCTTATTACAGTCATGTATAGCATGTTAGGATACAGTTATATATAATAATGTAAGATACATGACATCACCCTCCCCCAAGGTCTTATTGTCTTTATAGGTTCAGTCTCTCAGGTGGTCTACGCTCTCGTGTGGAACGTCTGAGTTGTGGTTCAGTTGTTTGCCTTGGTGTCTGTTTTCTAACTCCTTTTTGAATATATTTAGTAAATTGGCTTCAACAACTTTCTGTTGTAGAGAATTCCACAGGTTCACTACTCTCTGGGTGAAGAAGTTTTTCCTCATCTCGGTCCTAAATGGCTTACCCCTTATCCTTAGACTGTGACCCCTGGTTCTGGACTTCCCCAACATTGGGAACATTCTTCCTGCATCTAACCTGTCAAAACCCGTCAGAATTTTAAATGTTTTTATGAGATCCCCTCTCATTCTTCTGAACTCCAGTGAATACAAGGGCCAGTTGATCCAGTCTTTCTTGATATGTCAGTCCCGCCATCCCGGGAACCTTGGCCCAGAAATTCTTGGATCAGCCATTTCCAGGGGTCTGGGGAGGTGGAGCAGGGTAAATACCACGTGCCAGAATGATGAGGTGGAGGGGGGCAGGAGATTGGGGGAAGGGGCCTGAGCTGGGGCTGGGGGAGGGGAAGAGAGATTGTGGTAGGTCGGATATCGGTTGTGGGGACGAGGAGATTGGGGGGACAGGGTTAGTCTCATGGCCGGCTGTGGTGGTGATTGGGAGGGTTCTTTGTTGTGGGGTCGGACGGTGCACTCCTGCTCCCTCTGGCTCCCCATCCAAGTAAGTTACTTATCTTCTCTGTTGTAGGCAATCCCTGGGGCTGGCTTCCCTGAGTGCAGCCGACAATGGTAAAGGTTTGTCTCCCAGCAAACAAATCTTGGAGCAGGTCCTCAAGCAGGCATTAGGCCCTATTCTGCATATGAGAAGGATCGAATGCCTGCTTCAGGAGTGGGCAAAGGACACCTTGTTTGTCCTTACCCAATATGATGGACGACTCAATTCCTGCTCGCCATTTTGGGGCCTTTGGTGTCTGCATCACACCTACAAAATGGGTGCCGCATGATGCATTTTGTAGGTGTCATGTATTTGTAGCCACCAGATGGTGTCATTGTTGGAGGCCACTGAGCAGCACGCACATGGTGCTGCTCTGGTATAAAAGGCCAGCCATTTTGTGAGTCAGGCACTTTGGACTAAAGTAAAGCAGAAGCAAGATTATACTTTGCTTAGTTAAACAGTACTCAGTTTAAACCTTTATTGCATACATAACATTTGATGACGAGAATACCAAAATGAGCACGATTGGATTTTTAGAGTGATTTGTGGAGGGAGAAGATTGGGCAGACTTTGTGAGCCGTTTGAACCAGTACTTCGTGGCCAACAAAATGAAGTGGGTCGACGATGCAGATCGTCGCCGGGCCGTGTTCCTCACTGAGTGCGGTTCAAAGAGCTACAGTCTGATAAAGAATCTATTCATGCCTAGTGATCCAACAGAGAAAACGTATGAGGAGTTGTGTGCATTGGTATAGGAGCACCTTAAGCCAGAAGACGGTATCATCATCTCGAGATACAGGTTTTATACACACATTCGATCGGAGGGCCAGAGCATGGCGGAATTTGTTGCTGACCTGAGACATCTAGCAGGACCGTGCAAGTTCGGGACGGTGTTGGCAGACATGCTGCGGGATGTCTTTGTTATCAGTATTAACCACGAGGTGGTCCTGCGCCAACTTCTGGCAGTGGAGGAGTTGGATATAAAAAGGGCCATCCAGATCGCTCAATCATGTATGACAACGGACAGGAGTCTAAAGCAAATAGCGGTGAAGAACCGAACCTCGGCAAGTACTGTAAATGCGATTGATTCGGTGTTTGGCAGAGCAGCACGTGGCAGCGCCTATCCGGCTGTATTCGCGAAACCTGTCGCTGCCCAAAGTCCACCAGCGGGAATGTATTTGACTTCTCCGTGTTGGCGTTGTGGGGGAAATCACCGGCACCAGCAGTGCTGATTTAAGCAATATAGTTGCAAAGGCTGTCTGAGAGTGGGGCATCTCCAGCGCAAGTGTCCGCAGATGAGCAAGCATGCTGCGACACACCACGTGGAGGATACGCAATCCAAGATGCCAGAGGATGAAGTGTATGGACTGTACTCTTTCATAACCAAGAGTAAACCAATTTTGATTCACGTGAAGTTTAACAGGATACTGGTATCGATAGAACTGGACACGGGGGCGAGTCAATCGATCATGAACGAGAGGGCATTTAATAAGCTGTGGGATACTAAGACTGTGAGGCCCAGACTGAGCCCTGTTAATGCCAAGCTGCGCATGTAGACCAAAGTACTGATAAAGGTGATTGGCGGTGCACAAATTAATGTGTCATATAATGGTGCGGTTCACGAGTTACCGCTGTGGATTGTTCCAGGCAATGGCCCAACGCTGCTCGGCAGGAGCTGGTTGGAGAAAATCAGATGTGACTGGAACGACATAAAGGTGTGGTCGTCGGAGGAAGATACATGTGCCCAAGTATTGAGCAAGTTCCCCTCGCTGTTCGAATCAGGTATCGGCAACTTCACGGGAGCTAAGGTGCAGATCCACGTGGACTCAGATGCAAGACCCGTCCATCATAAAGCTTGGACAGTGCCGTATATGATGAGGGAGTAGGTCGAAAATGAACTGGGCAGATTCCAGCGTGAAGGGATCATATCACCGGTTAAATTTAATGAATGGGCCAGCCCCATTGTTACTGTGCTGAAAAGTGATGGCACAGTCAGAATCTGAGGAGACTACAAGGCTACGACCATCAGGGTTTTGAAACAAGATCAGTACCCATTACCGAAGGCTGATGACTTGTTTGCGACGCTAGCCGGAGGGGGGAGTCGTTCACAAAACTGAACTTGACGTCGGCCTATATGAAGCAGGAATTGGTCGAGATGTCGAAGAGACTTAGGTTCATTAACACGCACAAAGGACTGTTTATTTACCACAGGTGCCCGTATGGAATTCGCTCAGCTGCAACAATATTCCAGAGCAATATGGAAAGTCTACTGAGGTCCGTTCCCAGAACCGTCGTATTCCAAGATGACATCCTAATTACCGGCCGTGACTCCAAGAAACATCTGAACAACCTGGAAGAGGTTCTACTGCGTTTGGACAGAGTAGGACTCAGACTGAAATGCTCAAAGTGCATCTTCATGGCACCGGAGGTCGAATTCCTCGGGAGGAAAATCGCCGCTGATGGCATCAGACCTACTGACGTGAAAACAAAAGCCATCAAGAATGCACCCAAGCCGCAGAACATGATGGAGCTGCGTTCGTTCCTGGGTCTACTCAACTACTTTGGTAACTTCCTACCTAAATTGAGCACCTTACTTGAACCACTGCACATGCTATTGAGAAAAGGCAACAACTGGGTGTGGGGCGCATCGCAAGACAGAGCTTTCGAGAAAGGCACCAATCTGCTTTGCTCGAACAAGCTGCTGGTACATTATGACCCTTGTAAACGTTCATATGGAATTGGTTGCGTGTTACAACAAGCCAATGAGTTGGGGAAACTTCAACCTGTCGCGTATGCATCCAAAAGTTTGTCTAAAGCAGAAAGAGCCTACAGTATGGTCGATAAAGAAGCTTTCGCGTGTGGGTACGGTGTTAAAAAGATGCATCAATACCTGTTCGGTCTGAGGTTCGAATTAGAGACCGATCACAAGCCGCTCATTTCATTGTTTTCCGAGAGCAAAGGTATCAATACCAACGCTTCATCCTGCATCCAAAGGTGGGCACTGACATTATCTGACTATGATTATGTCATTCGCCACAGACCTGGCACAGAAAATTGTGCCGATGCTTTGAGCCGGTTGCCGTTGCCCACACCGGAGGTGGAAACGCCACAACCAGATTTATTGTTAATCATGGATGCTTTTGAGAGTGAAGGTACCCCTGTCACGGCTCAACAAGTTAAGACCTGGACCAGCCAGGACCCGATATTATTGGTGATAAAGGGTTGTATCCTCAAAGGGGATTGGTCTGCCATGCCTAAGCAAATGTGCGAGGAGGCCAAACCGTACATTCGTCGCAAGGACGAACTGTTTATTCAAGCAGATTGCATATTGTGGGGCAATCGTGTTGTAATGCCCAAGAAAGGGAGAGAGAAGTTTGTGCGTGAGTTACACAGCACACATCCTGGTATAGTGATGATGAAGGCCATCGCCAGGTCCCACGTATGGTGGCCAGGAATTGATACGGAGCTGGAAGCATGCGTGCATCAGTGCAACACCTGCTCAGCAAAGCACCAGCGGAATCGCCGCTGAGTTTGTGGTCATGGCCATCCAAACCTTGGTCCAGGATCCATGTAGATTTTGCAAGTCCCTTGCTGGGCAAGATGTTTTTAGTGGTGGTGGATGCTTATTCAAAGTGGATAGAATGCATAATCATGTCATCCAGTACGTCCACGGCAACCATAGAGAATCTCAATGTCATGTTCACAACATAGTGGTGAGCGACAATGGGTCGTGCTTCACCAGTCAGGAGTTTCAGGAGTTTGTAAAACTTAATGGCATAAAACATGTAAGGTCAGCACCGTTCAAGACTGCGTCCAATGGGTAAGCAGAACGTGCAGTACAAATTATCAAGAAAAGCCTGAGGAGAGTAACCCAAGGGTCACTGCAGACCCGATTGTCCTGCATACTGCTGAGTTACAGGACAAGACCCCACACACTCACAGGGGTCTCGCCTGCTGAACTCATGATGAAAAGAAGCCTTAAGACCAAGTTATCTCTTGTACACCTGGATTTAAATAATCGTGTTGAATACAGAAGACAGTCAACAAGGGTACCACGATCGTGTGACTGTGTCACGTGAGATTTCTGTTAATGATCCTGTATATGTGTTGAATTATGGTCAGGGTCCCAAATGGATCACTGGTATGGTCATGACCAAGGAGGGAAACAGAATATTTGTTATTAAGCTCAAGAATGGGGCAAACTTGCAGGAAACACATGGATCAAACAAAGCTGAGGCACACAGACGAGCCAGAGCAGTCGGACGAAGAAACCGTCGACGACCAACCGACCTACCAGCAGCCTTCAGTGGACCCAAGGGTCATCAGTGAACCCGGAATTTCCATCACGGACTTGTTCAATAAAAATGGACTTGCAATTCCTGACATGGCCACTGCCACCCCCAACAAGTCAGTCATCCAGCCACCAGCCACAACAGACCCCGCACATTCACCCAAGGCCGGAATCAAACTGAGACGATCAAGCCAGGAGCGTAAAGCACCGGACCGTCTCAACCTGTGAAAGACTGTGATAAGATCTCAGAGGAGGGTATTATCATATATGTACATGTTGTTTGTAGCCACCAGATGGTGTCATTGTTGGAGGCCACTGAGCAGCATGCACATGGTGCTGCTCTGGTATAAAAGGCCAGCCATTTTGTGAGTCAGGCACTTTGGGCCAAAGTAAAGCAGAAGCAAGGTTGTACCTTGCTTAGTTAAACAGTACTCAGTTTGAACCTTTATTGCATACATAACAGTAGGCCGTTGACTTCTTAGTTGAGGTATGGTGCCACTGGTATCTCGATCAAGTATCCATTATTTACAGTGAGCATTGTCAACCTATTTAACCATTGTGGTGTAGTGGAAGCATCACACTTGAATCTATTCCTTTCAGCATCACACCATACCCAGTAGGAAATACTGTATAGCAATCAGCGAGGGAATATGAATTGATTTGTACCGCTCCCTAACCCTGGATTACTAAAGCTATTTGTTGCTCTCTTCAGATGCCCTGACTATGTTCAGCTAACTTAGTACAGGCAAGTTATTAAACTCTGACCTTAATGATCTGTTTTGCAACAAGCTTGAGGGGCTGAATGTCGTATTCCTGCTCCTATATTCCTGTCTGTATGGCTCACGTTCCCACTTGATGAACTCACCGAACAATCAGGAGAACCACTGAGAATGTAGTTATGAAACATTTAGCAATCACAGAAGTCAATTGTAACACCCCTGTCCTCACTGAACTGCCCCACCACATCCCCAAGATTGGTTTGCAGTCTGCAATTGCAAAATCTGCACCAAGTTATTGAAAACAGCAGCAAAATAATTGCAGAATTGTACTTGTCTTTATCTTTTGAAAAATGTGGCACGTTACTTCACTCCCAAGAAAATGAGACAGTTCCCATTACCAGGACAGTGGGGGAAAAAAACAACTTTTGTGTGCATTTCTGCCTCATCTTGATTTTGCACTTCAACAACATAACGACAAGGCCACATAATTGTTGTTTCCTTGGAAGAAAAATACCTGTTAGCTCTCTATCCAGGGCTAGGGAGGAATATCTGATCCTTGGATGCATTGTTGGAGAATTCGTCTCAATCATGTATAGGTGGTGTGTCTACATAAGAACATAAGAAATAGGAGCAGGAGTAGGTCATTTGGCCCCTCGAGCCTGCTCCACCATTTAATAAGATCATGGCTGATCTGATCATGGACTCAGCTCCACTTCCCTGTCCGCTCCCCATAATCCTTTAAAATCTGTCTATCTCCGCCTTAAATATATTCAATGACCCAGCCTCCACAGCTCTTTGAGGCAGAGAATTCCACAGATTTACAAACCCCTGAGAGAAGAAATTCCTCCTCGTCACAGTTTTAAATGGGCGGCCCCTTATTCTGAGACTATGGGCTAGATTTTCCACTTTTGTGCTTATCGCCCAAAAATGAACATTATTTCCGACATGGACGGAAAAAAGGGTTTTCAGATCGCCGGCTTCTCGCCCATTCTCAAAGAACCTAGTCTCCATTTTTTTAAATTAACGCTACTGCGAGCAATATGAAATAGGTGATTGCGTTAATTCTCGCTGACCTTCTGTTGTAAAGTGTCGCCGTCCTTAGCAACAGCATAGCAACACTCGATTCCCACGCTTCAGGAGGTCAAGGGTCATCATGTCATACACAGAAGAGGAGACAGAGAGAGAGGGAGCTGAGAGGGACTTAAGGCGTGTGTGGCTGTGGTGTGTGTTTGTTTAGCTGTTGTGGGAGGCACGAGGGAGATTCACCAGCAGCAAAAAGCCTACTAAGCACCAAGAACATCATTGGCACCGAGTTTTTGTCCAACAAATAACATATAACATGGAAGGCTTGGTGGAGGCCCTGGATCTGGTAGCCAGGAACACTGGTGACAGAGGGCTCCCAGTGGTCCCGGAGCACTGCACTGCATCCCAAGGTGCCACACCCCCATTGCCAACCACACATGAGAGCCAGGAGCAACACCTTGCTTCTGGCTCAGAGCACATTCCCACCTCGGGACCATCCTCTCCTGTATCCATCCAAGCAGTGGTTCAGCCGTCAACCCGCCCCCCCCCCCCCAATGAAGCATTACCTGAGGAGCTCCTTGGCCAGGCGGCTTGGAGTCAGGAGGGGAAAGGGGAAGGGGTAGAGGTGGGGAGGAGAAGCGGGGGCGTGGGGGGGGGGGGGAAGGGTTGGTTTTTACAGAAATACTGATGATTTCAGACAAATGTTCGGTTTAAATGTTTTTTATTTAACAAAACCTTGCTGCGCATTGGCTCAGATAGCTGCACCATTACACGCTGGCAAATCCTTAACATCAAAGTTTATAATGACACATAACTTCAATCAATTTAAACTTTAATTGTCACCAAGATGATGCCCACCATTGATGTATAACCTGCATACCCAGCAGTGTGTCAGCCTTGTAAATAACACCAACGTTCTTTCAGGCAAAGTGCTCATTGATGAGCTCCTGATGTAAGGCTCTTGCAGCTTTCTGGCCACCACGGGCCCTTTCATGCGGTCTACAGGGGTGTGGGGGCATGGCTTCAGCATCAGCCTGATTGTCTGGGCTGATGTCAGTATCCGCCTCCTTGTCCTCCTCTTCCTCTCTCTGGTGAGGTGGACTGTCAGACTCATCAGGCAGTTCTTGTCCCCTCCTGATCGCCAAGTTGTGCAGCATGGAACACACCACCACGAATTGAGTTACCTGCTCAGGGTGGTATTGGAGCTCGCCTCCTGAGTGGTCCAGGCATCTAAAGCCCTGCTTCAGCACTCCAATGGTTTTCTCCACGATATTGCGAGAGTCTCTGTGGCTCTCGTTGTATCAACTCTCGGCTTCGGTGTGAGTGTCACATAGGGGGGTCATCAGCCAGGTGATGAGGCCATATCCTTTGTCACTAAGCATCCAGCATTGACCTTGTGGCTGATTGTTAAGCAAGGCAAATACAGTGCTCTCACGCAGGATGTGAGCATCATGGATGCTGCCCGGAAATTTAGCATTCACTGTCAGTATAATTTGTTGGTGGTCAACAACGAGTTGGACAGTCAGGGAGTGGAATCCATTGAGGTTCCTGAAAACCTCTGCATCCTGAAAAGGTGCCCGCATCGCGATGTGCGTACAGTCTATTGCTCCCTGCACCTTGGGCAAGTTTGCAATTCTGGAGAATCCTACAGCCCTCTCACTCTGTGCCTTCCTGGTCATTGGGAAACTGATCAAGTCCTTACTGCATGCATACAGGGCTTCAGTGACTTGTCTAATGCAGCGATGTGTGGCATGGTGAGAAAGTCTGCAAATGTCGCCAGCTGTGGCCTGAAAAGAACCCGAGGCGTAGAACGACAGTGCTGCGGTGACTTTGACCTTGATGGACAGTGCAGTACTGATGGTGCTGGCAGGCTGCAGATCTTCCCTTATGAGCTGGCATACCTCAATGATAACCTCTTTGTGGAAGCGCAGTCTCCGAAGGCAGGTGGTATCGGGCAAGTCGAGGTAAGACTCCTTCTTCCTGTACTTGCAGTGGGTGTAACGTCTGGTGGTTCTCATCAGTCTGGCACATCTTACATTGGGCACATAATGCAGTGGAGTGTACCTTCGGCGATCTCGAGTTTGCTGCATATAATTGGTCATCAAGAGAGGGTGAGAAAGGACAGGCCCCATTCCAATAGCTATCTGATTTCCACCGATTGATCACAAACAATGATTGTCCTGACAAAGACACCTATTAAATTTCAATCAGTCACAGTACGATCAAGATGTTTGCAGAGATGTTCACATCAACACCAATGACCTCAAGAGTACATTCGAACTCCCCCGAGATTGAAGCACAGCAGCCTTTTAAAGGCCGTGACATGTGATGTAGAACATGGCGTCCATACCGCTGTGATTAGTTCCGGTTAGTTCCACTTTTTCTGAGCGGTTTTTTGGGCGAGCGATATTATGGGCGATATGTGTGCGAGGTGGTGAAGTGATGATGCACGATCTCATGGCCGCTAGTTTTGGTAAATATGCTCTTTACGACAAAAAAAAGTGGGCGGGCAGTATTATTGAATCTCGCCGTTAAGCACATGGGGCAACTAATACTCGGCGATAAGTTTCAAAAAAATGCCTGCCAATTTCCATTTTGTGGCTAAATGGGCGCTATCTGGGCGTTTTACATCATTTTAGCGTTAAAATGGGCGTTAAGTGGGCTTTAAGCGTGCAAAAAAAGTGGAGGTTCTAGCCCCAAGATCCCTGATACCGAATTCCTTAACATGGATGACAGGCCAAGCATAGATGCTCTGATCATGAGAGCATGGCTGCGATGGTCAAGTCATGTGGCGCCAATGTCTGATGAACGAATCCCAAAGATCATCTCTTATTGTGCATTGACAACTGGCAAGCGATTTTGTGGTGGTCAGCAAAGAGATAGAAAGACTGCTTAAAAGCTACTCTGAAACAATGCAAAATTAACACCCATGTGGGAACAACTTGCTGAAGAACATAAGAACATAAGAACATAAGAATTAGGAACAGGAGTAGGCCATCTAGCCCCTCGAGCCTGCTCCGCCATTCAATAAGATCATGGCTGATCTGGCCGTGGACTCAGCTCCACTTACCCGCCCGCTCCCCGTAACCCTTAATTCCCTTATTGGTTAAAAATCTATCTATCTGTGACTTGAATACATTCAATGAGCTAGCCTCAACTGCTTCCTTGGGCAGAGAATTCCACAGATTCACAACCCTCTGGGAGAAAAAAATTCCTTCTCAATTCGGTTTTAAATTGGCTCCCCCGTATTTTGAGGCTGTGCCCCCTAGTTCTAGTCTCCCCAACCAGTCTTCATCACCCCTCATCCTTCTGAACTCCAACGATAAGATAAGAAAGCATGACGAGAAACCAACCATGAAGGCACCTCCTACTATGAGGCCCATCGTATTGCTAGCGCTCAATGTAAACGGCAGATTTTAAAGTCTCGTGTGAAAAATCAAGATTCCCAACCTGGTGTATCTGGGATCCACCGGTCAATCTGCAGATGCTCATTCTCGGCAAAAATAGATCTCACCAGTCATCAAAGAACTCACTGCAAAAAATGAGATGATATTGATATTCCGGTTGTCTTCTTTGATATCAAAGGACGAATGATGATCATGTAACAATCAAATACATAAATAGAAAAGAATATAGGCATGAGAATAAAATTGTCCATGCATAAAGGTGTCTGTATAAACAAAGTGACAAAGCACTTCAGTCATTTTAGTGAGATTAGTTTCTTCTGCTGACATTGGATTTTTTTTGTTGGGGGTGTAACTAGTTTTTTTTTGCATTCTGCTTTCTTGGGTCTTATTGTTCTCCTCTCCATTGTGAGATGTGCTTGGCTTCCCTTAGAAGCATGGTTGCGATTGGAAGCCAGTGTGTGGACAAATGTATACGTGAACCAGTGTCCTACCACTGTGGCACAGAGTGTACCACTATACCACCCCTGACATTGGATTTTAAACAAGAGAATCATAGAGCATAGAAGGAGACCATTCATCCCATTGTGCCTGTGCTGGCTCTTTGAACACCCTATCCAATTACTCCCACTCCCCTGCTCTTTCCCCATATCCCTGCAAATAGTTATTTTTCAAGTATATATCCAATTCCCTTTTAAAGTTACTATTGAATCTGCTTCCACCACCCTTTCAGGCATTGCAAGCCAAATCATAACCACTCGCTGCATCAAAATTTCTTTCCTAATCTTCGCCCTGGTTCTTTAGCCAATTACCTTCAGTCGGTGTCTTATGGTTACCAGCCCTTATGCCATTATAAAATCACTGGGGCAAATTTTAAAGTACAAATAATCGCGAGGTTAACAGCACTCACCGTTATTTATGCACATATCAGGCAGCAACATCAGGCAAGCGCAATTGCACAGTTAAATGAGAGAATCCAGAAGCTGCTGTCCGAGATGCGCCACTCTGCCGTAAGCTTTATGAAACCAGCATTTTGCCATCTGGCTTCCCATTCAAATGTATTAAATGGCATGAAGTTTCTGTATCGATGTCGTAGATATGGCCTAAACTCACCACAGAAAGTTAAGGCTTGTCCATTCCAGTCTAAGTCCCCTTTTTATCTGCATGATAAGTCTTAATTACTGCCAAACAACCTCTCTGGCACTGAAAATAAATTTTTACATGTGTCGAGTATCATTCCTTCAGCTTTTAATTTTTCGAGTTGTTTTTTTTTAAGTTATAAATTAAATTTTTCTTTTTTTTTCTCTCTCAATCCAAACTTTCTTTCCCTCGCTCTATTTTACTTTTTGTACCTGATTTGACATTGAATTCACTACTCTAACTCTTAAAGTGATAGATGTTGTTCCGGTTTTACCAGTTGCAACCCTTATCTAGTTAGTCCATAATTCAGATTCTGCGCTGTTCATTAACGATTCTTCAAGCTGATTGGTTAAGGAGCTGCACAGTTGCTTGTCCTGTTCACACAGGTCCCAGATGCCCTGTAGAGGGCGCTGAGCCACTTGGATCTCCCACTAACAGCAAGTTGCCAGGCAAAAGCTCTTGGAAATTAAATGGGGAAGGGCAAGCTGTTGGCTGGTTACAATAAATTCTGGCCCATTATTTTAAGGTATTGCGTGCCAGCTAAAGATCTCCTCTGTGTTGCCCATCTCATATTGCTGATGTTTATTCATACAAAAGTTTATTTTCTATCGCTATCTATTAAAAATAAGTAATTAAAAACACTGAAAAATAGAAAGAACAGCTGGTTCTTGAAAGCGCCCAAATGAGTAATTCTCCCTATGATTATATTCTACCTTGATAAGGGTTGCAACTGGTAAAACCAGAGCATCATCTATGCCTTTAAGAGTTTTCAAACTGAAAGCACGTGGCCTTTCCTTGTGCACCTTTAAGGCCCTATCCTTGGAGTCCCAATCCTGATAATTTTTCTTTGACAGTCAGCCTACAGTACCAGGACTTAAGAAGTAAAGATTGTGAAAACACGTTGAGTTGGATTGTTGGTTGTCTATAGCCTCAATTAGTAGTTAGCGGTGAATGCGAGCTTAGCGACTGGGCGTGCAACTTTTAGCGCCTTGATGGAAAATTCATTGGACGCTCACCGGGGGTGCAAACCATTAGCGCCTGGCTGCTAATGATCACTCCGATCATTATATACTTCTGGTGCAACGCGCACACTTGTGCCCCGGTCAGTAAATTCAGCACATGTGCCTCATTGCGTGCCCGTCAATAACAACATCTGGAAATACAGTTGGCCCAAGGTTGCAGAGTCGTTAACTGGTGGCTACTTAAAGGGATGAGGAAGCACTTCCCTCGGAGGTCACAGTCAGTGCAACGTTTACACACAGCACGGTGCGTGAGCCTCCGAGTTTGCAGTGGCTGACAGACATAACAGCACAGGTTGAAAACAAGTGACTTTGAAAACTTTAATGGGTGCATTACTATGCTGCGCCTTTAAGACTCGGCTTTTCCCGAGATCTGATTCAGAGTTATGCACATGGGCAATGGTTCTGCAAAATGTACCGACCAAATTATTGTTATCGCTCCCCCCCCCCACCCCCCCCACCGTTCCCCCCCCCCCCAGCTCTGGTGTGCAACGGCTGATTTATCACTCCTGTCAGATTCTCGGGGCTGGTGGCCCAAACTTTTTCAAAGCGCTAAAAATACGGCTCCACCTGGATTAATGCCATAACAAAGGTGCGACTGAATTTCACCCCCTTTGTTATTTGTCGTAATTAAATTTGGAAAAGTTTTTTTTCCCAAAAATTATTTTGGTAATGTTTCTCAACGATTTTATGTCACAATCTGCCTTTAAATTCGACACTGAATACAGAAAGCCTTTCTGATGTTCAGTGCTAATGCTCAGCATCTTTGATATTATCTGTTCATCCACAATTTAGTCTGTTATTTCCAAAAACCTTTTGTACATTTCAAGAAAATCAGGCTCTGGAGACTGCCAGCTCAATAGCTGCCAAATCGCTCGATAGGAAGAAAGGTGATTAAAAGAACAAAAGCCCCTAAAGCTTACACATGTTTATCAACATGTTGAGGTCATGCTTTCCCCTTCCCCTAGCTGCTTGGGACACATTTCTGTGGCAGTTGGTATTTCCGCTTAACATGGAGATGTTTCCCCCTCCTTTTCTCAAGCCCAGCCAACTTTCTGGCCTTGGGGTCATAATCACATTGGAACTGAACTCTTCAGTCTCTGCCAGGGAGTTTTGTTGAAGCGAGGGTGGAGGTTTGATGTGGCAGGCCTTGGGCCGGCTGCGACCTTGGGTTGTAAGCAGCCCATGCCTGAAAAATAGCATTTTCCTTTTAAAAATATTTTTAACCTACTTGGACCTGCGCAAGATTATTTTTGCCCTCTCCTCTTCCAATGATCATTGAACACTGGAAGCCAGGTCGGACAGGCTGATTCTGCATCCAATGTTCGAACAGTGAAAATGGCGGAAACCATGGCAGGTGTCATGTATGTAGAACATGTATACTAACTGCCACCAGAGGGCACTGCAGTAGGAGACCTGAGGGTCACCTGTACAGGTGTGCAGGGCCCAGTATAAAAGGCTGCCCACCATGCTTGTGTCTCACTCTGGAGTCACAACAGCTCAAGTACAATACTAGACCTCGTGGAGTCATTCATAAGAGTATTAAAGCAGGTACCATATTTCCCTAATTTGTGATTTGCATGTGTCTGCACACATATAGCTGAGTGCATTTTATACCATTGGATCAGCCCTGCTGAAAACGAGGAAAGTGGGTTGCCCTGTGTCTTGATCCAGGCTTTATAGAGGTTTTATATCTCTCTATTTCTCTCTCTCTCCCTCTCTCTCTCTTTCTTGTGCTTTCCTTTGGCATGGACCAGCACACAAACCAATTGCTTCACCAACTTGCCACCTGGTTTGGGTGCAAGTGCAATTTCTTCCCCTGCATATGTGAGTCTCTCTTTTTTTCTCTCTTCTTTCTCCTTTCCAAGTGCACATGTATGTTGTAGGAGTGGTTTGTTGAGCCGTCTGCTATCTGATCATTTAACGCTGGTAATAGTTTGTTAGCAGATATGGAGATATCCTTGTGTAATAATTCTGGAGACAGGATTTCCATTGAAGCTCTAACACCCTGATTAGATTGTTTCTGACTGGTCTGTTCACAATGATCACCATGGGGATTTGCCACAGTAATTGATTGTGTCGGTCCAGTTTGTTTAAAGTTTCTACCAGTTATTTTATGACTGCAGTTTTCTTTGTTTCAATGAATTATAGTTGCTGAAATCTGTACATAATTTGCTCTGGAGAATTATTAATCCTTAATAGAGCTGAAGTAGAATTCTATTCATGTTTGGGCTACAATAAAAGCAAACCGAACATCAGTAGCAAAGTGGCAAGAGTTTGATTTATTTCAATGACTGAATTTCTATTTAATGGAGTTTGTCAGAAGAAATGATGAAAGCTGACACTTAGCAACCTTTATAACGAATAGTAATTTTAATAGTAACTGCTTTGGTTTGACGTATGATATTGTATTACATTGCACTATAAAGGCTTCTAAATTAGGTTACTATATTTTTGGTTGATTCTTAACTCAAGCTGTGCAAGTAATTGCAACCATCTGTTAGAAAACAGAAACTGCCAGAAAAATTGAGCAAGCCGAGACATTGAGCAAGTCCAGGCAGCATCTGTGGAGTGAACAAAGAAGCTGATGTTTCAGGCCCTTTTGTCAAAACTGCAGCCATCTGCCATTGTGTCCTCAATCAACATATTTTCAGAGCGCGCCCTTTGAGATGACTGGTGGCATTCTGATTAGTGAATGATGCAATGAAGATACTTGTGACGATACTAACAAATATAAACATGTAGGGCTTCCACCTTTACATTGTTGTTTGGAAATATTTCATGATGCTTCAACTCACTCCCTTCAATTTCCCCCCTCAGCGCTCTGTGGGGCTTTGCTGATCTGACTGATTTAGTTGTCGTGATTTGGGATTCTATGGCCATTTTTACCACAAAAAAGTTTTGGACCATAAACGACTTTAAGATGCATTTTGGGCAGAAGTTTGTCAGTAAGGGAATTGATTACTTAGACAGGCCGAGGCTGGGTTGGTCAACCATAGGCAGACGAGAGGTGTTTGGGATGGGCAGTTGTTTTACACAGATCTGGGTAAAAATATTGGACATTTATTAACTATGTTAGGTCATTCAGGAGATACCTAGCACTTGGCTGATCAATGTCTTTGTTCTTTGCGAGTCTTCACAGGGAGGCTTTTTAATAATAAATACAGCCCCCCGAAATCAGGAAGAAACAGGCTGCAAGTGTGGAATCTCTGTCCTGTTCAGGGAGAGTTTGTGTTTTGTCATTTAGTAAAGAGCCTGCTGGAGTGAGCTGGTATCTGCGTGTTCTTTCTTTTTGTAATGATACACAAATATAGAAACATAGAAAATAGATGCAGGAGCAGGCCATTCGGCCCTTCGAGTCTGCACTGCCATTCAATATGATCATGGCTGATCATGCAACCTCAGTACCCCACCCCCTCTGCCTTCTCTCCATACCCCGTGATCTCTTTAGTCGTAAGGTCCACATCTAACTCCCTTTTGAATATGTCCAACGAATTGGACTCAGGGTTAAAAAGTTTCTCCTCATCTTGGTCTTATATGGCTTACCCCTTATCTTTAGACTGTAACCCCTGGTTCTGGACTTCCCCAACATCGGGAACATTCTACCTGCATCTAACCTGTCCAGTCCCATCAGAATTTTATAAGTTTCTGTGAGATCCCCTCTCATTCTTCTAAATTCCAGTGAGTATAAGCCTAGCTGATTCAGTCTTTCCTCATATGTCAGTCCTGCCATCCCGGGAATCAGTCTGGTGAACCTTCGCTCCACTCCCTCAATAGCAAGCACGTCCTTCCTCAGATTAGGAGACCAAAACTGCACACAATACTCAGGGTCTCACCAAGGCCCTGTACAACTGCAGTAAGACCGCCCTGCTCCTATACTCAAATCCCCTAGCTATGAAGGCCAACATGCCATTTGCCTTCTTAACCGCCTGCTGTACCTGCATGCCTACTTTCAGTGACTGATGTACCATGACACCCAGGTCTCGTTGCACCTCCCCTTTTACTAATCTGTCACCATTCAGATAATAATCTGCCTTCCTGTTTATGCCACCAAAGTGGATAACCTCACATTTATCTACATTATACTTAATCTGCCATGCATTTGCCCATTTACCTAACCTGTCCAAGTCCCCCTGCAGCCTCTTAGCATCCTCCTCGCAGCTTGCACTGCCACCCAGCTTAGTGTCCTCTGCAAACTTGGAGATATTACACTCCATTCCTTCGTCTAAATCATTAATATATATTGTAAACAGCTGGGGTCCCAGATCTGAATCCTGCGGCCCCCCACTAGTCACTGCCTGCCATTCTGAAAAGGACCCGTTTATTCCCACTCTTTGCTTCCTGTCTGCCAACCAGTTCTCTATCCACGTCAATACATTACCCCCAATACCATGTGTCTTAATTTTGCACATTAATCTCTTGTGTGGGACCTTGTCGAAAGCCTTTTCAAAGTCCAAATATACCACATCCTCTGGTTCTCCCTTGTCCATTCTACCAGTTACATGTTCAAAAAACTCTAGAAGATTTGTCAAGCATGATTTCCCTTTAATAAATCTATGCTGACTTGGACCGATCATGTCACTGCTTTCCAGATGCGCTGCTATTACATCTTTAATAATCGATTCCAGCATTTTCCCCACCACCGATGTCAGGCTAACCGGTCTATAATTCCCTGTTTTCCCACTCCCGCCTTTTTAAAAAAGTGGGTTTACATTAGCTACCCTCCAATCCATAGGAACTGATCCAGAGTCCATGGAATGTTGGAAAATGAACACCAATGCATCTACTATTTCTAGGGCCACTTCCTTAATACTCTGGGATACAGACTATCAGGCCCTGGGGATTTATCGGCCTTCAGCCCCTTCAATTTCCCTAACACCATTTCCTGACTGATAAGGATTTCCCTCAGTTCCGCCTTCTCGCAAGACCCTCGGTCTCCTAATATTTTCGGGAGGTTATTCGTGTCTTCCTTAGTGAAGACAGAACCAAAGTATTTGTTCAATTGGTCTGCCATTTCCTTGTTCCCTATTATGAATTCACCTGATTCTGACTGCAAGGGACCTACATTAGTCTTCACTAATCTTTTTCTCTTCACTTATCTATAGAAGCTTGTGCAGTCAGTTTTTATGTTCCCTGCAAGCTTACACTCATACTCTATTTCCCCCCTCCTAATTAAACCCTTAGCCGTCCTCTGCTGAATTCTAAATTTCTCCAGTCCTCAGGTTTTCTGCTTTTTCTGGACAATTTATATGCCTCTTCCTTGGATTTAACACATTCCCTAATTTCCCTTGTTAGCCACGGTTGAGCCATCTTCCCTTTTTTATTCTTATGCCACACAGGGATGTACAATTGTTGTAGTTCATCCATGTGATCTTTAAATGTCTGCCATTGCCTATCCACTGTCAACCCTTTAAGGATCATTCTCCAGTCTATCCTAGCCAATTCACATCTCATACCATCGAAGTTTCCTTTCTTTAAGTTCAGGACCCTAGTCTCTGAATTAATTGTGTCACTCTCCATCTTAATGAAGAATTCTACCATATTATGGTCACTCTTCCCCAAGGGGCCCCGCATGACCAGATTGCTAATTAATCCTCTCTCGTTACACAAGACGCAGTCTAGGATGGCCTGCTCTCTAGTTGATTCCTCGACATATTGGTCTAGAAAACAATCTCTTATACACGCCAGGAAATCCTCCTCCACAGTATTGCTACCAGTATGGTTAACCCAATTAATATGTCGATTAAAGTTACCCATGATAACTGCTGTACCCTTATAGCACGCGTCCCTAATTTTCTGTTTGTTGCCATCCCCAACCTCCCTACTACTGTTTGGTGGTCTGTAAACAACTCCCACTAATGTTTTCTGCCCTTTGGTGTTTCGCAGCTCTACCCATATAGATTCCACATCATCCATGCTAATGTCCTTCCTTACTATTGCTTAATCTCCTCTTTAACCAGTAATGCTACCCCACCTCCTTTTCCTTCCTGTCTGTCCTCCCTGAATATTGAATACCCCTGGATGTTGAGTTCCCAGCTATGGTTTCACTGGAGCCATAAAAAGGAGGGAGAGAGAAAACAGGGAATTATAGACCGGTCAGCCTGACATCGGTAGTGGGTAAAATGATGGAATCAATTATTAAGGATGTCATAGCAGTGCATTTGGAAAGAGGTGACATGATAGGTCCAAGTCAGCATGGATTTGTGAAAGGGAAATCATGCTTGACAAATCTTCTGGAATTTTTTGAGGATGTTTCCAGTAGAGTGGATAAGGGAGAACCAGTTGATGTGGTATATTTGGACTTTCAGAAGGCGTTCGACAAGGTCCCACACAAGAGATTGATGTGCAAAGTTAGAGCACATGGGATTGGGGGTAGTGTACTGACATGGATTAAGAACTGGTTGTCAGACAGGAAGCAAAGAGTAGGAGTAAATGGGTACTTTTCAGAATGGCAGGCAGTGACTAGTGGGGTACCGCAAGGTTCTGTGCTGGGGCCCCAGCTGTTTACACTGTACATTAATGATTTAGATGAGGGGATTAAATGTAGTATCTCCAAATTTGCGGATGACACTAAGTTGGGTGGCAGTGTGAGCTGCGAGGAGGATGCTGTGAGGCTGCAGAGCGACTTGGATAGGTTAGGTGAGTGGGCAAATGCATGGCAGATGAAGTATAATGTGGATAAATGTGAGGTTATCCACTTTGGTGGTAAAAACAGAGAGACAGACTATTATCTGAATGGTGACAGATTAGGAAAAGGGGAGGTGCAACGAGACCTGGGTGTCATGGTACATCAGTCATTGAAGGTTGGCATGCAGGTGCAGCAGGCGGTTAAGAAAGCAAATGGCATGTTGGCCTTCATAGCAAGGGGATTTGAGTACAGGGGCAGGGAGGTGTTGCTACAGTTGTACAGGGCATTGGTGAGGCCACACCTGGAGTATTGTGTACAGTTTTGGTCTCCTAACCTGAGGAAGGACATTCTTGCTATTGAGGGAGTGCAGCGAAGATTCACCAGACTGATTCCCGGAATGGCGGGACTGACCTATCAAGAAAGACTGGATCAACTGGGCTTGTATTCACTGGAGTTCAGAAGAATGAGAGGGGACCTCCTAGAAACATTTAAAATTCTGACGGGGTTAGACAGGTTAGATGCAGGAAGAATGTTCCCAATGTTGGGGAAGTCCAGAACCAGAGGTCACAGTCTAAGGATAAGGGGTAAGCCATTTAGGACCGAGATGCGGAGGAACTTCTTCACCCAGAGAGTGGTGAACCTGTGGAATTCTCTACCACAGAAAGTTGTTGAGGCCAATTCACTAAATATATTCAAAAAGGAGTTAGATGAGGTCCTTACTACTAGGGGGATCAAGGGGTATGGCGAGAAAGCAGGAATGGAGTACTGAAGTTGAATGTTCAGCCATGAACTCATTGAATGGCGGTGCAGGCTAGAAGGGCCGAATGGCCTATTTTCTATGTTTCTATGTTTCTATGTTTCTATGTTTCTATGTCTCCGTAATCCCAATTACATCATATCCGTTAACAGCTATCTGCGCAGTCAATTCATCCACCTTATTACGAATGCTCCTCGCATTGAGACTCAGTGCCTTCAGGCTTGTTTTTTTGACACTCTTTGTCCTTTTTGAATTATGTTGTATTGTAGCCCTTTTTGATTTTTGCCCTTGATTTCTCTGCCCTCCACTCTTGCTTTTCCCCTTCCTACCTTTTGCTTCTGTCCCCTTTTTACTTCTCGCTGTCTCCCTGCAAAGATTCCCATCCCCCTGCCATTTTAGTTTAAACCCTCTCCAACAGCACTAGCAAACACTCCCCCTAGGACATTGGTTCCCGTCCTGCCCAGGTGCAGACCGTCCGGTTTGTACTGGTCTCACCTCCCCCAGAACCGGTTCCAATGTCCCAGGAATTTGAATCCCTCCCCCTTGCACCATTCCTCAAGCCACATATTCATCTGAGCTGTCCTGCGATTCCTACTCTGACTAGCACGTGGCACTGGTAGCAATCCTGAGATTACTACCTTTGAGGTCCTACTTTTAAATTTAACTCCTAGCTCCCTAAATTCAGCTTGTCGGACCTCATCCCATTTTTTACCTATATCGTTGGTAATATAAGTACCACTACAGCTGGCTGTTCACCCTCCCTCTCCAGAATGTGCTGCAGCCGCTCCGAGACATCCTTGACCCTTGCACCAGGGAGGCAACATACCATCCTGGAGTCTCGTTTGCGGCCGCAGAAACGCCTATCTATTCCCCTTACAATCGAATCCACTATCACTATCGCTCTTCCACTCTTTTTCCTGCCCTCCTGTGCAGCAGAGCCACCCCTGGTGCCATGGACTTGGCTGCTGCTGCCTTCCCCTGATGAGTCATCACCCCCAACAATATCCAAAACGGTATAACTATTTTGGAGGGAGGTGACCGCAGGGGACCCCTGCACTAGCTGCCTTCCCTTGCTCTTCCTGATGGTCACCCATTCCCTATCTGGCTGTGGTGTAACCAACTCACTAAATGTGCTATTCATGACAACCTCAGCATCGCGGATGCTCCACAGTGAATCCATGTGCAGCTCCAGTGCCACAATACTGTCTGTCAGGAGCTGCAGCTGGATGCACTTCCTGCACATGTAGTTGTCAGGGACACTGGTAGTGTCCCTGATTTCCCACATAGCACAGGAGGAGCATGATACGGGTCTGGGCTCTCCTGCCATGACTTAACCCTTATATTAACTTAATTGGTAACAACGCCAAAGGTTTCTTACTGATAAGAAAAATAAAAACTACTCACCAATCAACCAGCCAATCACTTACCCTCTTGGCTGTGACATCACACTTCGATTACTTTTTACTTCTTTCTTACTTTTGACCCTGCACCAGCTGCAGCTAGCTACTCCTCCCTGAACTGCCACCGACCTGGGACCGCCGCTGGGTCTTTATAGGCCATTGCTCACTCCTCGCTGCTCCTCCCCGAACAGAAGTTGCCCGGGCAAAACTTTCGGCAATGGTTTTGCGGCAGTGCTAAAATTTCCCGCCCGCCTGCCGTCTTGACCATTAGGATGACGTCAATCGTCATGCAACGCCCCGGGCTGAACATTCGGGCATTTAGCGTCCGCACCAGGACCCGATCAGGGAAAACCAGATGGACCCAGGGTCCTTGGCGCCATGTTTAAAGGGAAGGTGGAGAATGTAATGCCGTAATTATGAATGACAGCCACGGTTGCGAGCAGGATGTTGCATTTCTGCACACTTAGATTCTGAACTATTATGTGAGTTTCTCATTTGTTTTAAAGGTCATGAAGAGAGTAGAATGGGGGCCATGCTAGGTCGGGAACAACTCATGTTGGCTGCTATTGCCATATGGCTTCAAGCTGGAAGAAAGCTTATTGTCGCTCATTTGCAATGGAATCGAAGAGGTTGCAGACGTTTGGCAGGAGGCCTTACTTCCCATGAGAACATCAGTCCTATCTACACATTTCTGATGCGCAGTGCGTTTGAAAGCTATGCTTCAGAAAAGAGGTGGTCACAGAGATATGCCAGCTCCTATAGGTAGGCCTACAGCCTACCAGCAGCAACAGGACTGCACTGTCCATCGAGATGAAGATCACTGTGGCACTTGCCTTCTATGCCTCTGGCTCCTTCCAGGCAGTAGCAGGAGACATATGCTCCATCTCGCAACATGCTACACATTGCTGCATTCGCCATGTGTCAAATGCACTATACATACGCAGGATGGACATCATAAACTTCCCAATGAGCAGGGAGACTCAAAATGAGAGGGCTATAGGTTTTGGATGATTTGCTGGCTTCACCAATTTTAAGGGTGCCATTGACACCGAGACAGAATGCAGAGCTGTTCCAAAACAGAAAGGGATACCACTCACTAAACGTTCAGATCGTCTGTGACCACACAGCGCATCATGGCAGTCAATGCCCACTATCCAGGGAGCACACATGATGCTTTCATCTTGCATGAGAGCAATGTCTCATGCATGTTCCAGCAACAAGCACAAGGTCAGAGCTGGTTGATCAGGGACAAAGGATACGGCCTCGCGACCTGGCTCATGAGCCCCCTCTGGAACCCTCAGACATAAGCCGAGCAGCGCTTTAATGAGAGCTGTGCAGCCACCCGCAACATAATTGAGCAGACAATTGGAGTGCTCAAGCAGCGCTTCTGATGCCTGGACCACTCTGGAGGCTGCCTGAAATACTCCCCTATGCATTTCTCTGAGTTCGTTGTGGTGTGTTGCATGCTACACAACTTAGCCATCATGGGGGACAGGAATTTCCAATGGGGATTGCAGGACCACCTCAGGAGGAAGAGGAGGAGGAGGAAGATGAGGAAGAGGAGCCTGGCAAGGAAACCATGTCACCATCACCACAACCACAGGGGAGGCATCGTGGTGATTTGGCCGGTGCAAAAGCCTTACATCGGCAGCTCATCATTGAACACTTTGTTTAAAGAGTGACAGCAGGTTTGAGCATTGCCTGGCCACTCTATTCCACCTTGTTGACTATTTCCCCACTAACTCTGCAAATAAGACATTAGACAGCAATGGTTAATGTGAAGGAAAAATTTAATCAACAATGTAACATCCTTAACCATCCCCTCCCCTCCCCCAACATAGCCCACAATGATTTAACCGAATCAGGCATTTCACAGGATTGGGGGTAATATATTAGCATGGATAGAGGATTGGCTAACTAACAGAAAACAGAGAGTCGGGATAAATGGTTCATTCTCTGATTGGTAACCAGTAACTAGTGGGGTGCCACAGGGATCAGTGCTGGGACCCCAACTATTTACAATCTATATTAACAACTTGGAGGAAGGGATTGAGTGTAACGTAGCCAAGTTTGCTGACGAGACAAAGATGGGAGGAAAAGCAATGTGTGAGGAGGACACAAAAAATTTGCAAAAGGACATAGACAGGCTAAGTGAGTGGGCATAAATTTGGCAGATGGAGTATAATGTTGGAAAGTGTGAGGTCATGCATTTTGGCAGAAGAAATCAAAGATCAAGTTATTATTTAAATGGAGAAAGATTGCAAAGTGCCGCAGTACAGCGGGACCTGGGGGTACTTGTGCATGAAACACAAAAGGATAGTATGCAGGTACAGCAAGTGATCAGGAAGGCCAATGGTATCTTGAACTTTATTGCAAAGGGGATGAAGTATAAAAGCAGGGAAGTCTTGCTACAGCTATACAAGGTATTGGTGAGGCCACACCTGGAATACTGCGTGCAGTTTTGGTTTCCATATCTGCAAAAGGATTTTCTTGCTTTGGAGGGAGTTCAGAGAAGGTTCACTAGGTTGATTCCGGGGATGAGGGGGTTGACTTATGAGGAAAGGTTGAGGAGGTTGGGCCTCTACTCATTGGAGTTCAGAAGAATGAGAGGTGATCTTATCGAAACATATAAGATTATGAGGGGGCTTGACAAGGTGGATGCAGAGAGGATGTTTCCACTGATGGGGGAGACTAGAACTAGAGGGCATGATCTTAGAATAAGGGGCCGCCCATTTAAAACAGAGATGAGGAGGAATTTCTTCTCTCAGAGGGTTGTAAATCTGTGGAGTTTGCTGCCTCAGAGAGCTGTGGAAGCTGGGACATTGAATAAATTTAAGACAGAAATAGACAGTTTCTTGAGCAATAAGGGGATAAGGGGTTTTGGGGAACGGGCGGGGAAGTGGAGCTGAGTCCATGATCAGATCAGCTATGATCTTATTGAATGGCGGAGCAGGCTCAAGGGGCCGTATTGCCTACTCCTATTCCTATTTCTTATGTTCTTATATAAATACAAAATGAAAATCTGCATCCTGCAGTGTCAAAAATACAAAAAACAAATCTCCAATCCGCAGTCTATGTTTGCCTGCCCCACTAATGTTGGCCACCGTCTTTTGCCCCCCTTCCCTTCACCCCGCTCCCGTGCCCGCTGCTCCTCCTCAATGTGAAATTACAACATGCTGTGGTGCAGAGGGACCTGGGGGTCCTTGTGCATGAATCCCAAAAGGTTAGTTTGCAGGTACAGCAGGTAATCAGGAAGGCGAATGGAATGTTGGCCTTCATTGCGAGAGGGATGGAGTACAAAAGCAGGGAGGTCCTGCTGCAACTGTACAGGGTATTGGTGAGGCCGCACCTGGAGTACTGCGTGCAGTTTTGGTCACCTTACTTAAGGAAGGATATACTAGCTTTGGAAGGGATACAGAGACGATTTACTCGGCTGATTCCAGAAATGAGGGGGTTACCTTATGATGATAGATTGAGTAGACTAGGTCTTTACTCGTTGGAGTTCAGAAGGATGAGGGGTGATTTTATAAAAACATTTAAAATCATGAAACAGATAGACAAGATAGAGGCAGAGAGGTTGTTTCCACTGGTCGGGGAGACTAGAGCTAGGGGGCACAGCCTCAAAATACGGGGGAGCCAATTTAAAACTGAGTTGAGAAGGAATTTCTTCTCCCAGAGGGTTGTGAATCTGTGGAATTCTCTGCCCAAGGAAGCAGTTGAGGCTAGCTCATTGAATGTATTCAAGTCACAGATAGATAGATTTTTAACCAATAAGGGAATTAAGGGTTACGGGGAGAGGCCGGGTAAGTGGAGCTGAGTCCACGACCAGATCAGCCATGATCTTATTGAATGGCGGAGCAGGCTCGAGGGGCTAGATGGCCTACTCCTGTTCCTAATTCTTATGTTCTTATGTGGCACCAGGGCATGCAGGAAGGCTGCGAGAGGGCTGCTGTCTTGGGGGAGAGACAATGGAGACGGTGTCTGGGGATGCACTGGGCCAGATCGTTGCCTGGAAGGCCCGGCACCCGACTGGCGAGCCTCTTCCTCAGCATTGCCAGCCGCAGGTGATTTGGGTGTCAACTGTCGATGATGCTTGGTTGGTGAGTGAGTGGGGGGGGTCGGAATACTGTCATCTGGAGAAATGACACCACCTTCCCATCCCTGGAGCCACTCTGTTGCCGACGGGACTGGCCCTTCGCAACCGGAGCATGATGTAAACTAACACCTTGCTGGCCTGCTTCGGAACCGTCACTTCCCGGTGTGACAGTGGGGACGCAGAGAGTATGGTGGCAGGCATGGGCTGCATCACCTGCCCAAGCTGAAGCAGAGCTTGTGCCTCTGAGTATGGGCAATGGTGGCCTTGCTGGTATCACGGCGCGCAGCGACAATCTGCGACCCTACCTCCGTAATTGTCGCAGTGAGATTGTCGATGTTCACGGGAATCCGTCCCAAAGCATCAAGGAGTCGACGGCTGATTTGTATACTGTCCCTGAACATTTCCACCATGTCCAGTTCCACGTCTACCTGTCTGTTAGCAGACTGACTTTGCTGACTCACCCTCCGGAGAGATGGCCTGCAGGATTCCACCCCGGCACTGCGTTGCTGCAGGTCACTGGGCCCAGGAGCCTTCCAATCCTCAAATCAGGAGAATGGAATGTTGTCCCCAGTGGAGCTGAGTCCCAATGGTGGAGCAGGGGGCCTCAGATGCTGCACCGGAGTCGGCTCATCCATCACTTCCTCCCCCTCCTCCTCTAGATGATGGCCTGACGTGGAGGGGTCCCTTGAGGGATGCAGCTCCTGTAGCTGATCATCTGGAAGTAGAAAGCAACAGACGTGTGGTTAGCAGCATGGGAGGGAGCAGGGTGACATGAGGAAGGCCGGATAGCACAGGTTCATTTAAAGGACCGCCGCTACTCCATTATATCTCTCAATGTAGCCTTATGAGTTGCGCGATCCACTTACTTACCCTCAGTACCCGAGGGGGGCTCAGCGCCCCCACTGACAGCTGCCCAACCCGTGGCACCAATGAGGCCTGCGGCGGACCGCCGCCTGTCCACAGCTGCTCACGCCGATTGTGTGACTTCTTCACCCGAAAAGAGGAAAATGGGAATGGTTACAAGAGGGTCCATCTGCTCTTGTGGCACAAATGGCCACCAAACCACTTTATGCCATACTGTATGAATGTAATAGGGTCCTCTGTTTAATAGCCTTGGATGTTGCATGTGGTTCATCAGGAAGACATGGAAGTGTGGAGCTATCTAAGATGAGGCGTGTGTGAGATCTTTCAGAAAGCGACAGGAGCAGTTTAAGTGCATTGCGATGAGCGATAGTAATAATGTGGATAGATCATTCATCACAAACAGGTTGTGTCATGCATTGTGTCATGCATTGTGTCATGCATTGTGGCATGCATTGTATCATGCATTGTGTCATGCATTGTATCATGCATTGTGTCATGCATTGTATCATGCATTGTGGCATGCACTGTATCATGCACTGTGTCATGCATTGTATCATGCATTGTGTCATGCATTGTATCATGCATTGTGTCATGCATTGTGTCATGCATTGTATCATGCATTGTGTCATGCATTGTGTCATGCATTGTATCATGCATTGTGGCATGCACTGTATCATGCATTGTGTCATGCATTGTATCATGCATTGTGTCATGCATTGTATCATGCATTGTGTCATGCATTGTGTCATGCATTGTGAAAGGCAACCCACAGAGTGTTTAGAGGCACCAAAAGCATCAGATCAATCACATAATGTCTCAGATTTATCCTTGAAGTAATGAAGGAGTGCATGAATGAAAATGGTACTCACTCTTATGACTCTGGTGAGGTTGTTAAACATCTTTCGACATTGTGTGCCAGTCCTGGCCACTGTCCGAGGCAGAGACCTCGGCTCTCCCCCTCCAGATTTGCCTGAAAATAGCGGGAAGTGGTCTTGTTCCTGACCCCCACCCCCGAAGGTGCAATTCCTGCCACCTCCGCTCGACCGCCCCCACCAACCCTAACCATTGTCCTCCTGGCTGAAGTGCCTGGCATGCTCTCTTCCCTCCTCCTCCTCCATCTCTGTGAAAATGGCTGAAGTGCTCTGGTTTAAATGTGCATGCGTGCAGGAAGTTGCTGTGCCCTGCATTAGCGTTTGCGACAGGAACGTAAACCAGAAGGTGGAAGGGGGGAAAAGAAAAAGTGAATGCGCAAAAATGGCCGCCTCCGTCAATGCCGGAAGTTTTGCCTCCGGCGCACACAGCCTGTAGTGCAATGCCGGATTAACGCCAATGCTCCTCCGGAGCTTCCTTTCGGCGAAAGTTCCTCGCTCTGGCGCTAACATTGTCCTGGCGCTAACTTTTGCACCCCACCGCGAATTACGCCCAGAAATCCAAACCGTGATATCTGTAACATTTTCCAGTTCTGAGGAAGGGTCTCAGACCTGAAATGTTAACTCTCTTTCTCTCTCCACAGATGCTGAGTATTTTATATTTAAATATTACAGTCCTGGGTCCCGCTACCATACTGGCAGATGTGGGCCAGCGGGAGGCAACTTCCATAACAAGGCAGGCAACCTGTCAGATCCTATATACACTTCCATAAGAACATAAGAACATAAGAACTAGGAACAGGAGTAGGCCATCTAGCCCCTCGAGTCCGTCATTCAACAAGATCATGGCTGATCTAGCCGTGGACTCAGCTCCACTTACCCGCCCGCTCCCCGTAACCCTTAATTCCCTTATTGGTTAAAAATCTATCTATCTGTGACTTGAATACATTCAATGAGCTAGCCTCAACTGCTTCCTTGGGCAGAGAATTCCACAGATTCACAACCCTCTGGGAGAAGAAATTCTTTCTCAACTCGGTTTTAAATTGGCTCCCCCGTATTTTGAGGCTGTACCCCCTATTTCTAGACTCCCCGACCAGTGGAAACAACCTCTCTGCCTCTATCTTGTCTATCTGTTTCATGATTTTAAATGTTTCTATAAGATCACCCCTCATCCTTCTGAACTCCAACGAGTAAAGACCCAGTCTACTCAATCTATCATCATAAGGTAATCCCCTCATCTCCGGAATCAGCCTAGTGAATCGTCTCTGTACCCCCTCCAAAGCCAGTATATCCTTCCTTAAGTAAGGTGACCAAAACTACACGCAGTACTCCAGGTGCGGCCTCACCAATACCCTGTACAGTTGCAGCAACACCTCCCTGCTTTTGTACTCCATCCCTCTCGCAATGAAGGCCAACATTCCATTCGCCTTCCTGATTACGTGCTGCACCTGCAAACTAACTTTTTGGGATTCACGCACAAGGACCCCCAGGTCCCTCTGCACCGCAGCATGTTGTAATTTCTCCCCATTCCAAAAGTATGTTTGATAGAGTCCATTATTTTTGCGCATTATCAGAAACAATAGCTCCTATAATCTTTATTTTAGAAAATTAAAATTTTATGCCCAACCTACTTGCACCATAGAAAGCACCTAAATCAATGTAATGTATCCAGTGAGATTCCCTTACTGAGTTATGCCAGCACCTCGTAGAATATTTTTATTCCAAACTGTTTGGGGATGCGTGCCTTAATTTATTTTATAATATAAAACATCTGTTTTTGAGGTTTGTGCTTTCTGACATGGTTACTGTATATTTTTCGGAGACGTTAAATATCTTTTTTCTATTTTAAGGCTGTTTTGCTGTTCACCTCAGTCTGCAGCCTCTTATTAAATCAACACAGAACCCACCCAAAAATCAATGGGGGGAAAAAGTGAAGTCAAGATGTTCGAAACTTTAACAGATTGTATCAATCATCTATATCTTGCGAATGTTTGAAGTCCACGTAGAGGGCTGGTAATGATTGCAAAGTAAAAGGCTAGCACTCTGGCCTTGCGACTACTGCTGTCCGCACCTCCTCACTGGTTATTTTGCAGCAGCTACTGGTTCCTGATGTGTGTTTCATTGCTCGCTGAAATATTTAGTACGCTAGAGTTACTGGTACACCCAGCTGAAGAATGCTGACAGTGGCCACTAAAAGTTTCTGTACTTGGGAGCTGCTCATTTTGCAGCTGTGTTGATCCCAAATGGTAGTTTTTTTTAAATCATTTCTATTTGTTCAGTTCCACTGTGTTTCTCTTTTCATTCTTGTCTTTAATCCTGTGCTGTCAGAATCCTCAGTTAATGCCATTGCCCACGGGAATGAGGAATTGTATACCTGCCATTGAGACCAGCTGCGAAATGATACCATTCATCCTGCCGAGAACTCTGCATACATTTTTAATTTAGGTCTTGACTAAAACCAATCCTTTCCTTGAGGGCTGCGTGGGGGAATACTGTTCTTCTTCTATTTGAAACGAAGTTGTAAATGCAGCAGAGGTTTTACAAGATGCCTGTAAGTGGACCTGGAAATATTTGATTCATTTAAAAATGTCTTTGTACATATCTACAGAATATGCTTTCTCCTTTTATAAAACGAGTGCACAGATATTTGCAAAATAGAGGGCCCAATTTTTACTGGAGTGGGCAGTTTTCAGTGAGTGTGTTTTCAATACAGTTTAAAACTTGTTTATTCTGGGAGAATAAAATGAGTATTTTAACTCCCGGGCATCATTTAAATGCCACCGACCGACTTCCCACCCATTTAGGGCAGGAAGTGGCGTTAATTTGCTTGGCGTGGAGGTCGGAAAGCAAGAGCAGGGAAGTCCACAGGATTGGCTGCCAAGCTGTCTCGCTGGGGTTCTTGTGACCGTGGTGGGGGGAAGCATGATTGTGGCAGGGGAGGTCTAAGGATTGCTGTTGTGCAAATTTTGGTGATACTTCTGCACTGAGTGTGCATTCTTAAGACTTTCTCTTGCATGCCAGAAATGCTCGGATGATACCCTGACGTCTAGTTGCAGCAGATGAAAAAACTTGACTACATCTACATCTCCCTGCTGTCTGCCGCAGGGAAAATTATCACAAGACTCCTCCTCAATCGTCTCCTCCCAGTGGCTGAAGAGCTCCTCCCAGAGACGCAATGTGGATTCCGGCAACTTAGAGGGAAAACGGACATGATGTTCACCGCGTGACAAATTGAAGAAAAATGTAGTGAGCAGCACCACCCTCTGTACAAGGTCACCTTTGACCTCACAAAGGCCTTCGACTCTGTCAACCAAGATGGACTATGCAAATGCTACGCTTCTATTTAAAAAAGGAGGCAGACAAAAAGCAGGAAATTATAGACCATTTAGCCTAACATCAGTGGTTGAGAAAATGTTGGAGTCCATTATTAAAGAAGTAATAGCAGGACATTTGGAAAAGCATAATTCGGTCAGGCAGAGTCAGCATGGATTTATGAAGGGAAGTCATGTTTGACAAATTTGCTGGAATTTTTTGAGGATGTAACAAACAGGGTGGATAAAGGGGAACCAGTGGATGTGGTGTATTTGGACTTCCAGAAAGCATTTGACAAGGTGCCACATAAAAGGTTACTGCACAAGACAAAAGTTCACGGGGTTGGGGGTAATATATTAGCATGAATAGAGGATTGGCTAACTAACAGAAAACAGAGAGTCGGGATAAATGGTTCACTCTCTGGTTGGCAATCAGTAACGAGTGGGGTGCCGCAGGGATCAGTGCTGGGACCCCAACTATTTACAATCTATATTAATGACTTGGAAGAAGGGACTGAGTGTAATGTAGCCAAGTTTGCTGACAATACAAAGATGGGAGGAAAAGCAATGTGTGAGGAGGACATAAAAAATCTGAAAAAGGACATAGACAGGCTAAATGAGTGGGCAAAAATTTGTCAGATGGAGTATAATGTTGGAAAGTGTGAGGTCATGCACTTCGGCAGAAAAAAATCAATGAGCAAGTTATTATTTAAATGGAGAAAGATTGCAAAGTGCTGCAGTATAGCAGGACCTGGGGGTACTTGTGCATAAAACACAGAAGGATAGTATGCAGGTACAGCAAATGATCAGGAAGGTCAATGGAACCTTGGCCATTATTGCAAAGGGGATGGAGTATAAAAGCAGGGAAGTCTTGCTACAGTTATACAGGGTATTGGTGAGGCCACACCTGGAATACTGCATGCAGTTTTGATTTCTTATTTACGAAAGCATATACTTGCTTTGGAGGCAGTTCAGAGAAGGTTCACTAGGTTGATTCTGGAGATGAGGGGGTTGACTTATGAGGAAAGGTTGAGATGGTTGGACCTCTACTCATTAGAATTCAGAAGATTGAGAGGTGATCTTATCGAAACGTATCAGATTATGAGGGGGCTTGACAAGGTGGATTCAGAGAGAATGTTTCCACTGATGGGGGAGACTAAAACTAGGGGCCATAATCTTAGAATAAGGGGCCGCCCATTTAAAACTGAGATGAGAAGAAATTTATTTTCTCAGAGGGTTGTAAATTTGTGGAATTCACTGCCTCAGAGAGCTGTGGAAGCTGGGATTTTGAATAAATTTAAGACAGAGATAGACAGTTTCTTAACCGATAAGGGAATAAGTGGTTATGGGGAACGGGCAGGGAAGTGGACCTGAGTCCATGATCAGATCAGCCAAGATTGTATAAAATGGCGGAGCAGGCTCGAGGGGCCGTATGGCCTACTCCTGCTCCTATTTCTTATGTTTTTATGATTATGGAGTGTCCTCCTCAAATTCAGCTGTCCTCTAAAATTTGTCACCATACTCCGCCTGTTTCACGATGACATGCAAGCCACGAGCCTGACCAATGGATCCACCATAGAACCAATACAAGTGCAGACCGGGGTCAAGCAAGGCTATGTCATTGCACCAATGCTCTTCTCAATCTTTCTCGATGCAATGTTTCACTCTCACCTCAACAAATTCCCCGCTGGAGTGGAGTTCCAGGACAAATGGGAAATTGTTCAACCTCCATCGCTGCCAGTCAAGTGCCAAAGTTGTCCCAACCTCTGTCATTGAATTACAATGTGCAGATGACAGTAGTGTTTGCGCACTCTCAGAGGCCGAACTCCAAACCATCGTTGACACCTTCTCTGAAGCATATGAGAGACTGGGCCTTACATTAAACATCCTGGAGACAAAGGTTCTCTATCAACCTGCCCACATCTCACAGTACTGCCCCCCCATCATCAAGATCCATGACAAGACCTTGGATAGCATGGACCACTTTTTATACCTTGGGAGTCTCCTGTCAGTGAGGGTAGACATCGATGACGACACCGAACACTGCCTTCACTGTACCAGTGCAGCCTTCAGTCACCTGAGGAAAAGAGTGTTTGAAGACCAAGAGCTCAAATCCGGCACCAAGCTCATCGTCTACAGAGCAGTAGTGATTCCCGCCCTCCGATATGTTTCAGGGACATGGGCACCTCAAAGCACTGGAGAAGTACCACCAACGCTGCCTCCGCAAATCCATTGGCAGGATAGGCATACCAACATCAGTGTTCTCTTTCAGGCCAACATCCCCAACATCAAAGCATTGACCACGCTCAATCAGTTCCGATGGGCAGGCCACGTAGTCCGCATGCCTGATACAAGACTCCAGAAACAGGCATTGACTCCAAGCTCCACCCCGACAAGCGAGTCCCAGGAGGAGAGAGAAAACACTTCAAGGACACCCACAAAGCCTCTTTGAAAAAATGTAACATCCCCACCGACCCTTGGGAATCCCTGGCCCATGACCACTCAAAGCAGAGAAGAAGTATTTGGGAAGGCACCGAACACTTTGAGTCTCTTTGTCGGGAGCACGCGGAAGTCAAGCGCAAACAGTGGAAGGAACGTACGACAATCGAAGCACCCCACCCCCTCGTCCCCTCAACCACCACCTGCCCCACCTGTGACAGAGTCTGTCGGTCCTGCATTGGTCTCATCAGCCACTTTCGAACTCATGTTAGTGTGACAGCAAATCATTCTCAAGTCAGAGGGACTGCCTAAAAAGATGCAGCAGATGAAAAAACTCTATTACGTCTAGAATTGAGTCTCCTGAGGGACAACTGGTCTGAAATCCGCGTAGCTGCTGCCAGCATAATATGCAGAATTCCTCAGGTACCTCTGGGCCCTGTATCTCTGACTTTTGTGGTTAGGCTCCTCATAATTTCTTCTGCTCCTCCTTAACCATTAGCTCAATCACATGAGCACTGTAACAAGATTTCTCACTTTTGGCAATAGGGAAAGTAAGGATTCATTAATTTAAGCATCTCTACTGCTGAGTAACAACGTTATGGGCTAAAAATTCGCTGACTTCGCGACCGTTTTTTTTGGCGATATTTTGGCATTTTTCGCGAAAAACCGGTCAGCGGGAAATTCAGAGACATCTTGCGGCGGTGGTTTTTAAGTATCATTGGGGAGCGGATTGCCGCCATGCAAGACTCGAAATATCGCTTTCGCCAAAAATTTGTCTCAGCGCGCTCCCGTATGTAGGATGAAAAATCTGCGTTGAAGCCCTTGGAGCTTGAGTAAGTATGAAGATATGCAAAAAAGGTAAGTTAAAGTTTTTACTTTTTAATTCTTTTTCAGCGATTCGATAGTTAAGTGTCTTGTGAATGTGTTGTGATTTTTTTATTTGGTGTTTTAGCAATTCTTTGGGGGTGTTTTCCCCCCTCCCAAGGCTTCTCTCACAGCGGTATTGGCCTCAGAGTAAAGTTGCAGAAAATTCGTGGTTTGCACCACGAATCCTCATGCAACGCCGATTTTTACTGCTGTGCAAATTGAAGCCCGGATTTTAGGTCTCGTAGCAGTAGCGGAGCGAAAACGGAATTTTTGGCGAAAAAAATACCGCTTTCGCCAAAAAACGAATTTCGAGCCCATAGTTTTTTATGAAATAAAAACAGAAAATGCTGGAAACACTCAGCAGGTCAGTCAGCATCTGTGGCGAAAGGAACGTAGGATTAATGTTTCAGGACTTATGACATCTCGTCAGAACGAGATGTTACAGATAAATGCAAGTTCTATCTTTAAGATGTCCATAAAACCCACCTCTTTTACTAAGCTTTTGGTCATGTGCCCTAATAACTCCTTATGTGACTTGCTGTCAAATTTTGTTTTACAACACTCCTGTGAAACACCTTGGGATGTTTTACTATGTTAAAGGCGCTATATAAATATAAGTTGTTGCTGTTGTTTAGCAATTAATGGCTTTTTACAATCTCCCTGGGCCTGAGCAGCGTCACTTAGGAACAAAATTGGATAATACTTCTCTCGTATCAGCAAAGTGGTAGCAGCTTTGAATGCAAATCATAAATAATTTATATACGGTTTATTGAAGCAAGAAAAGCTGAACTCTTAGTTAATTGGACAACACCCCATAATAATTGAGTTTCAAAGTTACCTTACATTCTTTGAAGTACTGACTTCATTAATGGGGTTTGGTCTTGTATTTCATCAAGCACCATTACAACATAACAACTGAGCGTGTCAAAAACTGGGAGGAGGTAAGAGCCAGGTCGCATTGCGGCTCAGGGTCACGTTTGGGCAACGCATATCAACAGAGGAATGCGTGTGCGAGGAGGGGTCACAATGATTAGGGGACAAGAGGGTCTGTGCAGCCTGAATACAGAGGGCATGGCTGGTGAACTGAGCCTCCAGCTTTCAGGTGGCTTCACCAACCCACACCATGGCCTGGAACACATGGAGAAGGGGAAGCTCCGTGAAAGACTTTACATTGGGTGAGACAGTGATGTTGCAATCATGGCAGGGCTGCATAAATGTAGAGAGAACTCACCCTGACGACCCCCGTGAGATCATTAAACTCCTTGTGGCATTGGGTGGCAGTTCTAGCTGCCGTGTCTGCTGCTGATACCTCCAGCGCTATCTCCCTCCAAATGCTCCTGAAGACCCTTGGCACGGGCCTCCTTCCTCTCATTAGATGCAGTGCAGGCCACCTCCTCTCAATGGCCTGACCTCGGGCCTCAGTGGCCATTGCAGAGAAGCCGCGTGCTCTCTGTCGTCCCTCCTGCTGCGCCATGTCTCCCGCTCTGAGTGAAGTGGGCCGGTGCACCTGCGCTTGCACAAATGAAACCGGCACACCCTGAGCCTTCGCCTGGGTCCAGGAAGCTTCCAGCGCGTCTGCGCATGCGCAAACTCTCGAGCATTTTTTGTGCTATGGCTTTTGGCTGGGGCGGCCAAGCACAGTCGTGTAACGCCTGATTTAACGCCCCCGATCACTGAACCTCAGTTTCGGCTAAATTTTACAGACGGAGGCGCAAACGTTTTCCAGGCGCTATCAGGACTGCTCCGCCATGATTAACGTCCTGAAATCGCCAAAGCCGAAAATCCAGCCCTTATCTTTGCAATTATTAGAAAGGATCTAGACTTGGGTGTAGGCAGCAGTATTTTAAAGTTTGCAGATGATGCGAAAATTGGAAAAGTAGTAGATAATGATGAAAATAGTTATCGGCTTCAGGATGACATAGATGATGACATGGGTAGAAGCATGGCAGATGGAGTTTAATGCAGAGAAGTGTGAAGTGATGCACTTTTGGAGGACTAATATGGAAAGATAATATACTATACATGGTTTTGAGAAGTGTAGATGAGCAGAGAGACCTTGGTTTCCATATGCACAAATCCTTAAAGGGGGCAGGGCAAGTTGCTAAGGTGGTTAATAAAGCATATGGGTTACTTGGGTTTATACATGGAGGAATAGAATATAACAGCAGAGATCATGCTGGAACTTTATAAATCACTGATTAGGCCTCAGCTGGAGTATTGTAGACAATTCTGGGCACCACACACCCACCAGGAAAGATGTAAAGGCATTGGAAAGGGTACAGAGGAGGTTTGCCAGGATGTTACCAGGGATGATGGACTTCAGTTATGAGGTGAGGTTGGAAAGGTTAGGAATGTTCTCCTTGGAACAGAGAAGGTTAAGAGGTGACCTAATGTTTTGAAGATAATGAGAGGTTTTGATATAGAAAAAAACTATTGCCTCTGGTGAGAGGTTCAATAACCAGAGGTCATAGAGTCAAAATTATTGGCAAAAAATCTAGAGGGGAGATGAGGAGAAATGTTTTCACTCTGAGTGTTATCGGGATCTGGAATGCTTTCCCTCAAAAAGGTGGTGGAAGCTGATTCTATAAATAGATAAAAGGGAGTTGGAGGTACTTGAGGATGAAGAATTACAGATTACGGACAAAAGGCGGGAATCTGGGGCTAAGCACGACTTCTCTTTCAAAGAGCCAGCACAGGCACTGTCATGTTTGTAGACCATGCATACTAACTGTATAGTCACATAAGCTGTGCCACCAGAGGGCACTGTGGTGGGAGACCTGAGGGTCACCTGTACAGGTGTGCAGGGCCCAGTATAAAAGGCTGCCCACCATGCTTGTGTCTCACTCTGGAGTTACAATAAATGGGACTAAGGTCACACACAGCTCAAGTACGATATTAAACCTCGTGGAGTCATTCATAAGAGTATTAAAGACATAATAGGCACGACAGGCTGAATGGCCTCCTTCTGTGCTGTAAGTTTCTATGATTCTGTGAGATACAGACACGCTATTTCCTATAGTGGGATATTCCATAGAAAGGGGTCACAATCCTAAAATCAGAGCAAGACCATTCAGGAGTAAAACCAGGAATCAGTTTTTCACACAACGGGCAGAGGAAATGTGGAGCTCTCTCCCCTATTAGGCTGTGGATTCTGGGTCAATTGAAATTTTGAAGATGGAAATCGACAGATTTATATTAGGTAAGGGCATCAAATTCTGCTGAGGAAATGAGGATCAAAGGCAGGTAAATGGAACTCTGAGTTACAGATCAGCTGTGATCTAATTAAATGGTGGAATAGGCTTGAAGGGGCTGAATGGCCTACTGCTGTTGCTAAGCCATGGGAAATAGTGAAGAAGGTTTCTCATATTTGCTGTTTCCAGAACATTTTTACAATTTCACGAGAAATAATAAATTTAGGAAGTCTTCCAGGTATGTTTGTTAAATCACTATCACAAAACAGGGAAAATCTCTTCCCATCATTTTCCTTTCTTTTCTCGGGATGTGGGCAATGCTGGTGATTGTTGTGCATCCCTACTTGCCCAGTGAAAGTGGCGATGGCCCGCCGCCTTAAACTGCTGCATTTGTAGCGGTTTTGATAAAACTGAGGGCACTTCAGAGGGCACTGAAGAGCCAACACAATGGTGTGGGACTGTCGTTGAATATAGACCAGACTGAGCAAAGACAGCAGGTTTCTTTCTCGAAAGAACATTAGTGAACCAGTTGGGTTTTTACGACAATCCGACTGCTTCATGGCCACTTTTACCAATGCCAACTTTTATAAACATTTCCAGATTTACATTTTTTTAAAACTGAAATCAAATTTTCAAACTGAAACCATAAAAGGAAGATCATACATAAATTTTATGTACTCTCCCAACACAGGAAAGTACAACATTCTGAGTATTATGAGGTAGATTTCATGAATTCACACTCCGTGCTGAGCTTTGGGCTGGGAGCGCATATTCAGAATTCCTGATATGCCCATTAGAGTCATGAAGCTTCACACTGGATATGCAAATTCATAACTTCTGTCGTTGCATTTGATTACTTGAGTCTTGAACATGAATCTGTGCTTCGTAAAGTTTTTTTGTGTATCAACAATGTCAAGCTGATAGCCAGTGGCTTGTCAAAAATGCGAAGCTTAATCTATTGAAAACTTCTAGATACAGTTATTTAGCTTTCCAAGTACATTGACATGTATTAGGGGCAGCAGCATCTATGTATTGAAAATGATTTTGTTAAATGCACAGCCTATTTTTTATGCATACCAGCAGGTGTAAATATTATGAGTATAAATGGCATGAAGCTCAGTCAGGCATAAATTCTTCATAGGTCATAGGTATTTTGTTACTTATGTTTTCTAAATCTTACAATTTTTTTCAGGTTAATTGAACCATAATTTAAGCTATTGACTGTGTAACTAATGTCAGGAATGTGTATATTACATTGGCCAGGAAATTGCGGTCGGCAGCTTGCAATCTGAAATGCCTTAGAACCACAAGAAAAGTACATAATTACCCGCATAATCACCAGAGCTTCGGACCCTTGTGGTCCTGGGCTTGCAGGTGTACGCCTGTGTAAAGGCCCACGCATCCCAGGGGCGCATGCGGTTTGGAAGCATCCCTGGGATCACGTGGGCCGGCCCAACCAATGACAAAAGAAGGGGATTCCCATTACGCTTTCGTTCGGAATCCCCATAAGCATAATAGAAATCACCGAATAAATAAAATTTCACAACACTGAAATAAAAATAAATGATCATGGGTTCAAAATGAATTAAGATACTATTTAATTAAACTTTTAAAATAAAAATTTAATTTTTTGAAAAATAAATGTAAGCATTTTTAACCAGGACAAAATTGACCTAAAATAGTTTTAAATGTAAGTGAGTGTTTAAATCATTTAAAAAATCTTATTTTGACATTTATTTAAACCCTTACTCTGATAGAAGAAGGTCTTACGCCTGCTTTTATCAGGCATAAGGGTTTGGTGGGTATTTGCTGGGCAGTAGTTGGGCAAATAGCCCAACTCTGCGCCAGCAAATGTGATTTTACAGCATATGCGTACAAACTGTCGAGGGGTAACTTGACAGATCACAAATTCTGGGTTTTCGTGCATGCGCATCGCCTGCGGAAACCCGGAACTTGCGGGGCACTTATGATGGCGTACGCTGTACAACATCATAAGCCCCTTAAAATCTGGACCATTATGTTTGAGCCTTATTCTAAAATCACGTGCTTTCTGCTCTGTGCAACACTTGCATCTGTTGTACCCATAATCAGTGTTAATTAATTATGTGCCATATAGAAACATTTTTGTGGTGGTTATCACTGATAGATTTTGTTATATCTTTTTAAGAAAGAAGGTACTTGAATGTATACCTGGAATAAAGCCTGAATACAATTTCTGTCTAGACGTACAAATATAAAGCTGCCTTATCATAAATCAAAATTACTTTGATGTAGGAATTAAATGTTCTCTATGGTTTCATTGTTGTATTTGGTTTGATGGAGATTTAGGCTCATTTCAAGTGATTAATAGCACAGTTCCAGATACCTGTACTTCAAAAGCATTCCTCTGTGTGTTTCCATGGTAATATAGCCAACTGTCAGCTGGATGTCTGCTGGAGTGCACCTGTTGACCAAGTGCTCAAGTATATCCAGTCCATGAGAGGTGGGCTCCGGAGGGACTGGAGTGCATCATCACGCCCGGCAACCAAATTTTAATTTGATTTTACGTTTTTAAGTTTAATTTGTTTTAATTGCCGGTGCTTTTAGTGTCCCCCTTCCCTTTTATAGGGGGCACTGGGGAAAATTGTGATTTTAGTGCCCAAAAAAAAAACAAAAAAAGAAAAACACAAAAAAAAACCAAAAAAAAAAGGGGAAAAAAAAAAAAGGGCCTTGTAAATGTCTGGTGTGTCACCCAGGTCGGGTGGCACCGTTTAATGTTTTTTGTTTTGCAGATGAACTCCAAAAAGAGTTATCCAGTCCATGCGACCATACTGCACTCAAGAAAGTTTTGTTTTTCTCTGATTGGGCATTACGCTCATACTCACGAGCGCACTTGAATTTGACTTTGTTTATCTAGAATCTTTTAAGTCATTGTCCAAGGTGTTGATGGAGGCAGTCTTTATGTGGAAGTATGCCCTAGAGTGCAGTAGTTTGTCTGTTTATACTGGCTTTTTCTTAGTTTGGGTGTTTTGTGCACCATTCTTTGCTTATAGGTGAGGTTTACGTCATTTCCCAGTTATCTTTCAAAACAAAGTTTGTGATTAATAGCAGCATGAAATTTAAAATGCGTATTTATTTTCAAGCTCGAGAAACATGCTTGAGAGCAAATTCAGTAATCTCTCACCATCGATGGGGATCTGTGTTTGAAAGAAGTATTGGTCAGAGATAAGGCTACAACAATGAAGTGCCAATTGTCTGACCCACACTCTGTTCAAGAGCAGCTCCCTGTTGGGATCGTGGGATTGGTTAATATGCCTTTTGGAATTTTTTTCTGTGTTCTTTGAGATGCAGGCTGTCGGCATTGAGGAATAGAACAATTTACAGTCAGTGTCAGCATTAGGCTTCTCCAGCTCAGAGACAGCACAGCCAGATGAAAAGTGAAGTTCTCTGTTTAATGCCTTCATAATATGCTTAACCCCAATCTTAGAAGAACACCCTGTACTGTACTAATGCAAATTTCTCTATGTCCCACACTATCCCTTCTTTATGGCCCCTCGGAATGAGACTTCTAATTTATAATAATTGTGATAGTTTTTTGTTGAGGTCACCTGCGCATTCGGGACTACTCAAACATGGAACCTTTCTCAAAGCACAGAAAGGAAACGTTCTCATCAATCTGGGCTGAATTTAAATCCAGATGAGAGGACACATTAATGTGACAGCTCCTCCTTTTATCTTGAGCTGGATTTGAATTCAGTATAGACAACTTTATATATATATTAATAATGTATGTAGATGTCAATCTCCTATGGCTGTGCACATGGAAAGTTGGCAAATATCTCTTTGCTACCTGTCTACTGTCTTCATGTTGCTGGGTTTTTTTCACTCCTCTCTTTTCTCCTCGCTGTTTGGTTTCACTTCTTTTCCTTCTTCACTCCCATTAACTCACTTTCTTTCCTGCCTGCTTTTGAAAGTATCAGGGATTGTGCTACATTTTGTTTTGGGTGGGAGCTGGTGCATGGTGTGGTGGGGAAAGGAGCCACCAACTGTTGCATTTGAGGTAGAGTTTGGGGAAAATATGACCCTCAGTTGCTCCCTTCCCATAACCTCCTCCAAGCAGTTGTACTCCCCCGCCAACGCCCTTGCTTTCATTTGTATCCCTCACCAACACTGCCCATTCATCTTCCTACCCACCTTATAGTCCCTCCTCAGTCTCACTCCTGTCACTTCCTTCATTCTTTACCTTCCCGTCTCTTTCCCTCTCTGCCCTCCACCTCCTGCCCCCCCACCCTCCACATCCACTCTCAACCTCGGAGTATCCTCTCAACCTCAACCTGTTTCCCTCGCCTACCTTTCTATTTATTTCCCTCAGAAGATTGTTTGTTTTCAAAATTCAACATACTTTTTAATAAATAAAATTAGGATGAGGTTAGAAACAGTCATATTCTGCCTTTCTCTCTGGCTTAGTGACCCTCTCTCTCATAAGTGTTTGAAATTAGATTCTGGTGTAGGCATTAGCACTGATCTTGTCTAATTATCAACAAAACATAAGTGAGGTCTTTTGCTGGCTTCAAAATTGAACTGATGGAAGATTTTGGGGGGAAAATTTAAATAATAAATGAACAAATGTTCTCCCTCGCCCTTACATTCAGAGGTGAGAGTGCTCACACTGAGCCAAGGCAGTCTGTCTGTCTCTGGGGAATAAATTCAACTTAACTTTGCCTGTTTGTCGGGCATAGAATGATTGCTGGGCCTGCAAATTTCATGTTGCAGCTTCTCGGCCAATCTGCTCAGCAAGTGAGGCAGTCGCCATATTGGAAACGGGCGGCAGTTAAGTGCCCACGGCACCCACCTGTTGGGCAGCTTGGATATTCAAATCTGGGTCCGATAGCTGGTTGTCGGACCTTGATACAAAATTTGGATACAAATGAGCAGAGATCAGAACTAGTTCAAGTAATGGACCCCTTCTATCACTTACCGACTTTATTCCCACCCCTATATTTGTCCATGTCACTCCATGAACATGCCATGCCTTCCCTCCATTCACAGCAAACGAGCCGAAGGTGGGCAGAGGAAACGTTGCAAGGACACCCTCAAAGCCTCCCTGGTAAAGTGCAACATCCCCACTGACACCTGGGAGTCCCTGGCCAAAGACCAGTCCGCCCTAAGTGGAGGAAGTGCATCCGGGAGGGCGCCTCGAGCCTCATCGCCGAGAGCATGCAGAAATCAAGAGCATGCGGCAAACCAGCCCCACCCAACATTTCCCTCAACGACTATCTGTCCCACCTGTGACAGGGACTGTGTTTCTCGTATTGGACTGTTCAACCACCTAAGGAATCATTTTTAGAGTGGAAGCAAGTCTTCCTCGATTCCAAGGGACCGTCTATGATGATGGAGCTGAACTGTTGTTTTACAGCTCCCTTCCACCATGCACTATCCAACAAACATATCCTCATGTGACATCAATTGCTTCATGATAGCTGGTCGCCTATTTGACCTTTCCTTGGTTGTGCACAGCCTTGTCCTGTAAATGTAACATAGTAAAGATGATAGGAATTCTTTAAGGATCCTCAAAACACCACAGTGCTTAGACCACCTCCTTTCTGCGATCAAGACTGTCTAAATCAGCTCTCAGGCAGTACTTTCGGAGCAGAATGTGAGCCTGTGAAGTATTACTGTGCCCCACACACTCCATTCTCTACTTGTTCCAAAAAGCACCATCCTCGTTGCAACAGGACTTTGAAGGAATTATCAGTGAATGCAGCAGTTCTGCTCTCACTGTGTCTTGCAACCATATCCTTAAACAAGAATTGGTTTGTTTGATGAACCAACAATTGTTTCCTCTTCAAAGGCTTGTAGCAGCCTTTTAGGACCTGCTGGCTGGCCAGCTTTTGTTACTGGCACACAGTTGCTTGATTCTGAGCATGAAAATCATGCACAGGAAATGAATTCTAAGGGGGAGTGGTTTAATTTGCAAAGTTCAATAAACGCGCCCCTCCTCCTTCCATTGTGGGTGCATTCATGGGACAGTCGAGTGCAGCCTAATTCTGCAGGTCTCAGAAAATTGGGGCTTAGATTTGGTACTTCGAGCCATGCAGGAAACATCAAAATAGTTCCAAGGCAGATTATTTAATTTCTGACTTATTTGGTTTGCTGAGAAAACATTTTTTATTTTCGAAGTGTCTGTTTAATTTGGCAACTCAATGCACTTTGTTGTCAAGTGAAAATTTTGTTTCAACTAGTTGGTTGAATCCATGCCTAATGGAGAGAGAGACCACACTGTGGAAGGAAGGATTCACTCTGTGACACAGATATATGAAGGTTTCAGTGACGGTGGATATGAGGCAGTATTCTGGAACCACTGGGGGAGGTGAACAGAACACATCGGGTGTATAGGTTCAATATTCGGTTGCATTATGAAGTTCTGCTCCAGTAAAGTCCTGAACTCGAGTGGAGCCTTACAACCTGCACATTCATGATGTAAGTGGAGTAACATTTAATGATCCCATTGAAGGGAAATCGCCCTGGGTTCCTTTAACAGGTTGCTGTTCACTGACCCCTGTTGGAATACATGCATGTGTACATTTTGGTGGTTTAAGATAGATTCAGGCTCAGCTTAATCAAATGACTTGCCAACAATTGCCGCTGAACCCCATGTAAAAGGAATTGCTTTTTATGGAGGCCTAATGGTGTCAAAGAACTGAGTTAGTGCCTTCAGGAGAGGAGAAAATTGCATATTTCTGACCTTGAACAGAATTTAAATCAGCCACCTTGAATTATACCTTTGCAAAGTTTAAGAATTTACCATGTCAATGCTTGAACAACCTAGAATTATGGTATAATGCAGTGTGGAGACCCCGACCTACATGAGAACACCAGAGGCAGGTCGGGGCCATAAAAGGAGCGGCAAGCGGCAACCCGGGAGCAGCGTGGAGGCCTTGGGGAGCGACGAGGCCTCGGGGAGCAGTGTGGAGGCTTCGGTGAGTGGCGTGGAGGTCCCTTTCAGGGAGCAGCGTGAGTTGGTGCAGGAGGGCGACGGCAGCGAAGGGTGACGTCATCAAGGTCCAGGTCGGTGATTGGAGCGTGGGCAGATACAGCAGGAGCGTTGAGGTCGGGGTGAAGGAGCGGTGAGAGACTGTGGAGGGATGTGATCGAGGCCCAGGGGAGGTGTGAGTTCGGGGCCCAGAAGAGGCGAGGGCCCAGGGGCAGCACGGGCCCAGCCCACACTGCGATATGTGTGCGCACTCGGTCTGTGCAGCAGAGCTGGTCTCCAGTCGTCTTGGGTAATCCTTGCCACTGGTCCAAGACCTAGCTCTGTCAAGCCCGTGTAGTGGCTGGTGTGCAACGGCCACCACACGTTAAAACAATTCACACACAGGCATCTTCCACCCTACAGGATGTAGTTCGGGTCCTTCATTGAGAGACCTGTGAACTCGTCCTTTTTTGGCGTGGAAGCAAGTTATCCTCGTTTCGAGGGACTGCCTATGACTGATGAATGGGTAGGTTTCCTTGACGTGTTTTTAAAGACTTGGGAGTTGTTTTTTATTTGTTGCATAAATCGGGCAAGGTGTTAATTCCCCAACACAACCTGATGACGTTGGTGGGAGGTCTGATCAATTTTTTAATTGACAAGCTGCCAGCGCTAAGCGCGTTGTTAATAGAGGTCCCCTGGCGGGGTGCAGACTGAAGCGGCCCTGTAGCACCACCTTAAAGGGGAGGGCTGAAAAGATTTGAGGGTGTGTCAACAGAGCGGCAGACTGAAGCGGCAGGAAATTGTAAAGAACACATCAAAATAGCAAGGAGGTGAACTTGCGGGAGTCTTTAAGGCTTAAAAGTTACCGAATTAATGAAGGAAAAGTAATTGCCAGACCTGCTTGTGATCCCTTTAAGTAGTACTGAAAATAGTCGCCTCCTGACCTGCACCAGTTTCAGTGAAAGGCTAATTCCAATTCTTGAGCTTCTTAGCACCAAAGCCGTTGGTATTCCAGAGGCTGAAAAGGAAACCAGACCTTTGAAAGGAATCCTAACACTTTTGTGAGGAAGTGCTCTTTGAGACAGGCGAAGGATGTTGGCTGATGCAGTACCCAAACTCTTTTGATAGTTTTAAGTCTATTGAGAACTTGAGTTTCCATCTTGTCTCCAAACTTAGAAACATAGAAACATAGAAAATAGGTGCAGGAGTAGGCCATTCGGCCCTTCTAGACTGCACCGCCATTCAGTACCCCATTCTTGCTTTCTCACCATACCCCTTGATCCCCTTAGCAGTAAGGACTACATCTAACTCTTTTTTGAATATATTTAGTGAATTGGCCTCAACAACTTTCTGTGGTAGAGAATTCCACAGGTTCACCACTCTCTGGGTGAAGAGGTTTCTTCTCATCTCGGGTCCTAAATGGCTTACCCCTTATCCTTAGACTGTGACCCCTGGTTCTGGACTTCCCCAACATTGGGAACATTCTTCCTGCATCTAACCTGTCTAAACCCGTCAGAATTTTAAACGTTTCTATGAGGTCCCCTCTCATTCTTCTGAACTCCAGTGAATACAAGCCCAGTTGATCAAGTCTTTATTGACAGGTCAGTCCTGCCATCCCGGGAATCAGTCTGGTGAACCTTCGCTGCACTCCCGCAATAGCAAGAATGTCCTTCCTCAGGTTAGGAGAACAAAACTGTACACAATACTGCAGGTGTGGCCTCACCAATGCCCTGTACAACTGCAGCAACACTTCCCTGCCCCTGTACTCAAATCCCCTCGCTATGAAGGCCAACATGCCATTTGCTTTCTTAACCGCCTGCTGTACCTGCATGCCAACCTTCAATGACTGATGTACCATGACACCCAGGTCTCGTTGCACCTCCCCTTTTCCTAATCTGTCACCATTCAGATAATAGTCTGTCTCTCTGTTTTTACCACCAAAGTGGATAACCTCACATTTATCCACATTATACTTCATCTGCCATGCATTAGCCCACTCACCTAACCTATCCAAGTCGCTCTGCAGCCTCACAGCATCCTCCTCACAGCTCACACTGCCACCTAACTTAGTGTCATCCGCAAATTTGGAGATACTACATTTAATCCCCTCGTCTAAATCATTAATGTACATTGTAAACAGCTGGGGCCCCAGCACAGAACCTTGCGGTATCCCACTAGTCACCGCCTGCCATTCTGAAAAGTACCCATTTACTCCTACTCTTTGCTTCCTGTCTGACAACCAGTTCTCAATCCATGTCAGCACACTACCCCCAATCCCATGTGCTTTAACTTTGCACATTAATCTCTTGTGTGGGACCTTGTCGAAAGCCTTCTGAAAGTCCAAATATACCACATCAACTGGTTCTCCCTTGTCCACTCTACTGGAAACATCCTCAAAAAATTCTAGAAGATTTGTCAAGCATGATTTCCCTTTCACAAATCCATGTTGACTTGGACCTATCATGTCACCTCTTTCCAAATGCGCTGCTATGACATCCTTAATAATTGATTCCATCATCTTACCCACTACCGATGTCAGGCTTACCGGTCGATAATTCCCTGTTTTCTCTCTTCCTCCTTTTTGAAAAAGTGGGGTTACATTGGCTACCCTCCACTCCATAGGAACTGATCCAGAGTCAATGGAATGTTGGAAAATGACTGTCAATGCATCCGCTATTTCCAAGGCCACCTCCTTAAGTACTCTGGGATGCAGTCCATCAGGCCCTGGGGATTTATCGGCCTTCAATCCCATTAATTTCCCCAACACAATTTCCCGACTAATAAGGATTTCCTTCAGTTCCTCCTCCTTACTAGACCCTCTGACTCCTCTTATATCCGGAAGGTTATTAGTGTCCTCCTTAGTGAATACCGAACCAAAGTACTTGTTCAATTGGTCCGCCATTTCTTTGTTCCCTGTTATGACTTCCCCTGATTCTGACTGCAGGGGACCTACGTTTGTCTTTACTAACCTTTTTCTCTTTACATATCTATAGAAACTTTTGCAATCCGTCTTAATGTTCCCTGCAAGCTTCTTCTCGTACTCCATTTTCCCTGCCCTAATCAAACCCTATGTCCTCCTCTGCTGAGTTCTAAATTTCTCCCAGTCTCCGGGTTCACTGCTATTTCTGGCCAATTTGTATGCCACTTCCTTGGCTTTAATACTATCCCTGATTTCCCTTGATAGCCATGGTTGATCCACCTTCCCTTTTTTATTTTTACGACAGACAGGAATGTACAATTGTTGTAATTCATCCATGCAGTCTCTAAATGTCTGCCTTTGCCCATCCACAGTCAAGCCCTTAAGTATCATTCGCCAATCAATCCTAGTTAATTCACACCTCATACCTTCAAAGTTACCCTTCTTTAAGTTCTGGACCATGGTCTCTGAATTAACTGTTTCATTCTCCATCCTAATGCAGAATTCCACCATATTATGGTCACTCTTCCCCAAGGGGCCTCGCACAACGAGATTGCTAATTAATCCTCTCTCATTACACAACACCCAGTCTAAGATGGCCTCCCCCCTAGTTGGTTCCTCGACATATTGGTCTAGAAAACCATCCCTTATGCACTCCAGGAAATCCTCCTCCACCGTATTGCTTCCAGTTTGGTTAGCCCAATCTATGTGCATATTAAAATCACCCATTATAACTGCTGCACCCTTATTGCATGCACCCCTAATTTCCTGCTTGATGCCCTCCCCAACATTACTACTACTGTTTGGAGGTCTGTACACAACTCCCACTAACGTTTTTTGCCCTTTGGTGTTCTGCAGTTCTACCCATATAGATTCCACATCATCCAAGCTAATGTCCATTCGAATTATTGCATAAATCTCTTCTTTAACCAGCAATGCTACCCCACCTCCTTTTCCTTTTATTCTATCCTTCCTGAATGTTGAATACCCCTGGATGTTGAGTTCCCAGCCCTGATCATCCTGGAGCCACGTCTCCGTAATCCCAATCACATTATATTTGTTAACATCTATTTGCACAGTTAATTCATCCACTTTATTACGGATACTCCTTGCATTAAGACACAAAGCCTTCAGGTTTGTTTTTTTAACACCCTTTTTCCTTTTAGAATTTTGCTGTACAGTGGCCCTTTTTGTTTTTTGTCTTGGGTTTCTCTGCCCTTCACTTTTCCTCATCTCCTTTCTGTCTTTTGCTTTTGTCTCCTTTTTGTTTCCCTCTGTCTCCCTGCATTGATTCCCATCCCCCTGCCATATTAGTTTAACTCCTCCCCAACAGCACTAGCAAACACTCCCCCTAGGACATTGGTTCCGGTCCTGCCCAGGTGCAGACCGTTCGCTTTGTACTGGTCCCACATCCCCCAGAACCGGTTCCAATGCCCCAGGAATTTGAATCCCTCCCTGCTGCACCACTGCTCAAGCCATGTATTCATCTGCGCTATCCTGCGATTCCTACTCTGACTAGCATGTGGTACTGGTAGCAATCCCGAGATTACTACTTTTGAGGTCCTACTTTTTAATTTAGCTCCTAGCTCCTTAAATTCGTTTCGTAGGACCTCATCACTTTTTTTTACCTATGTCGTTGGTACCAATGTGCACCACGACAACTGGCTGTTCTCCCTCTTTTTTTAGAATGTCCTGCACCCGCTCCGAGACATCCTTGACCCTTGCACCAGGGAGGCAACATACCATCCTGGAGTCTCGGTTGTGGCCGCAGAAACGCCTATCTATTCCTCTTACAATTGAATCCCCTGTCACTATCGCTCTCCCACTCTTTTTCCTCCTCTCCTGTTCAACAGAGCCAGCCACGGTGCCATGAACTTGGCTGCTGCTGCCCTCCCCTGATGAGTCATCCCCTTCAACAGTACTCAAAGCAGTGTATCTGTTTTGCAGGGGGATGACCACAGGGGACCCCTGCACTACCTTCCTTGCACTGTTCTTCCTGCTGGTCTTCCATTCCCTTTCTGGCTGTGGACCCTTCACCTGCGGTAAGACCAACTCGCTACACGTGCTACTCACGTCATTCTCAGCATCGTGGATGCTCCAGAGTGAATCCACCCTCAGCTCCAACTCTGCAATGCGGTCCATCAGGAGCTGGAGGCGGATACACTTCACAAAATAAAACTTGATTTTAAGTTGAACCTTTTAAAGTCCCAGTGCTAGACAATGGTCTCAAATGCTGGAGTTTATGCTGAGTGGCCCTTTACGGTGCCTTCCAAAGACATCTGTGTTCAGATCCCTCGCCGTTGACCCAAGTGCAGCCATGTGCACACACAGGAGCAGCCCAGCACTGTTATTCAACCCACCTTATCTGGAAATATTTTTGAAGTGCAATCCATGTGCCCCATGGGAAGCAACTTCCTGTTGCTTGCAAGCTAGTGCCTTCACTGACAGACTGATTCAACCTTCTTATTCAGCCCACAGGGCACAGTGTATATTTATTTGGAGGGACTGCTGCCACACAGTTTACTCCAAGTCGGGCTGCACGTTAGTGATGAAGCCATTTATTGAACAACATTGTCTGCCTCACTGCAATATCAGTTCCCCCCTCCTCCCTCCTCATAGCACGAGCATTGATCACTGTGTCATGTATGTACATTCTGTTTGTAGCCACCAGATGGCATCATTGTTGGAGGCCACTGAGCAGCACGCACATGGTGTTGCTCTGGTATAAAAGGCCAGCCATTTTGAGAGTCAGGCACTTTGGGCCTAAATGAAGCAGAGCCAAAGTTGTACTTTGCTTCGTTAAATAGTACTCAGTTTGAACCTTTATTGTATACATAACACACTGAATACGCAATTTTACAGTAGGAGAATATTTGTACTCTTGACTCCATTATTATCTCAACCTTTTGGAGATGTAAACCTCTGGTGGTTTCTGCACACTTCCTTCATTTGCTCAAATAGGCCCCAGGGGATGGTCTGTCACACCCAGACATTATGGGCTACAATGCTGAGTGTTAGGCAACTATATTGCATTTGAAAATATAACATCAATATTCTACAATCTATGACTGCATAAAAATCAATGTTTCTACCCGCATCCGAAAGACCTCGAGATGATAGTTTGTACTACTACGTAGAAGAACATTTTTATGCTAAATATGATCGTCCAAGATTTTTAATTTTCCTTTTTTTTTTAAGAAGCATGCTCAGTACAAACACTTTGCTTGCCTCTTCCACTTGATCCGGCTGAAAGCTTGACCTTTGACCTCTTGCATTGTTCATCAACATCCCCCTGAGAGGCTGAGTGTTGAGGCTAATTATCATAGGATCACTTTGCAGAAGGCTCAAGCTGCTGGTTCAATTTACCAAATGGAGAATGCAACAATGCTGCCTTTCATTATTGGTTCCCTAAAGCTGGCTGAAAAAAAACCCTGTTGGAAATACAGTTTAAATAAGAGCTTATATTAATCGATTCTGGGTTTCTGATCTAAAATGGGGATCACTTGTATTATGTAAGGTTACTTTTGTTTTTTTAAACTTGTTTTTCATTTTATGCAATGATTAAGTATAATCTTAGTCAGCTGCAAACAGGCCTAAGGATTAACTAGGGCAGAAACATTTCAACTTACTTGCTGCCTATTTTGATAAAAATAGATTTAATTCCTGGTCACAAATATTACTAAGTTATGTTAAAGTTACGTTAAACTGTTTTATTTATAGATGAGCATTTATCATGAAGATGCATAAATTCTCATTACAAATTTCAGTAGCCGGAACAAATGTTTTGAATGTACTTTGTTTTCTCTGATAACAATTGCATGTCTTATTTTCTGTGCAGATTTTATTGGTTTGCTTTATTGATTTGAAATTAAAGTAACTATTCTGGCCCTTTTAAATATTGCAGCAATACAGTTATACAAGTGTACAATGTGTATCTGTGTATAGGTTACTGGGTGTTACAAAACTATGAAACAATTGGATCCTGATTATGTTGTATACTATATCTCAAAAGCAATGAATGGTTTGAACAAATCGCCTGAATACTTTGTATTCCTCTTAGGTCTTGTTTTAAAAAATACGCATATTTGTTTTTTCAGAAGATTATACTTGAAAATCTTGGTAGGTTACTGGTAACAAAGCCTCTGCACTTTTGCACTTGGAAACAGAACACGATATCACTGATGCCAGTGACTTAGACAAAGACATGAGAGACTGGCCCCTTTATACAATGACACTGCATTTGGTATAACAATAATTTCACAATATGGCAAGTTATGTTATTTCAGGAGTTGCCTTTTTTTAATTGTGAAATCTAGATGAAGGGCAAGACCGAAGGGTGACAGTTCAGTGAAACTGAAAAGGCATTAAAGTCAAGTTTAGTTGCAGCGAACAGATCAAATACAAGTAGCTAGATTCTCCTTGCCAAATTTTGGGATTTCAGATTATGTGGCTACAGAGGAACCTCATTGTAATGCGCATTAAAAAAAGTGACTATTAAGTTAAATTTACCTCCTTAAGGGGTTAATTTCACAGAACAGCAGAGCTGGCCGGTACACATTGGGGTGGAAATTGCAGTCGGACGCTTGGCGTGGGCAAACGCCTTTGAACTGCGAGAAAACTCCGCACCTACCTTGTGTCTCCGGATCTTCAAACACTTGTACTCCTGGGCCTTATGGAATCCTGGTAAGCATAACAGGAATCCCCTAAAAAACAATACACTTTCATAACTCTGAAATAAAAATAAATCACAGGTTCAAAATTAATTAAAATACGTTTCAAATAAAAATTTAAATTTTGAAAAATAAATGTAAACATTTTTAAACTGGACAAAAATAACCTAGCCTAATTTTAAATGAAAGGGAATGGTTAAATGATTTTGAAACAATTATTTTAACATTTATTTAAACCCTTACACTGGTAAAAGAAGGCCTTACACCTGCTTTTAACAGGCGTAAAGGTTTGGTGGGTATCCGCTGGGCATTCGTTTGGGCAAATAGCCCAACTCTCCACCAGCAAATGTCAATTTCCAGTTGATGCGTACAATATGTTAAGCAGAAACAAATCGCAAGTTCTGGGTTTTCGTGCTTGTGCATCGCATGTGGAAACCTGGAACTTGCAGGAACTTATGACAGGATACGCTGTCATCGGCCTCAAAATCCGAGCCATTAGCTTTCATACCGGGTGTATGAACCAGTGTACCAGGGTCAATGAAAGATAAATTTGACATTCCAGTGATCATTCATATTCATTGCTGCCGCATCAACTCTATTCATTTGAATGCAGCAAGAGTTATTACCAATTTAGGCTAGTGGAGTCAGTGAGGGCAGGGGGGATACAAAAGCAAAATACTGCGGATGCTGGAATCTGGAATAAAAACAGAAAATGCTGGTATTCTCAGCGGGTCAGGCAGCATCTGTGGAGAGGAAGCAGAGTTAACGTTTCGGGTTGATGACCCTTCGTCAGACCTGGAGAGTATTCGAAAAGAACCGATTCTTAACCAGCACTGAAAGGGGGAGGGGAAGAAAGAACAAAAGGGAAGGTCTGTGATAGGTTGGAAGACATGAGAGCTTGGAGAGATAAAAGAGATGATGGCCCAAATTCAAATGGTAATGCCAGGAGTTAGAAAAACATTAGTCAAGAAAAGGTGTGAATGGCGGGATAATGACCAGCTTAAGAGAAAGAAAGAAAGAGGCTCTTGGGGGGGGCGGGGGGGGAAAAAGGGAACTATAGATCGGCAGCGGCTATGGTGTGAAATTGTTGAACTCGATGTTGAGTCCAGAAGGCTGTAAAGTGTCGAAACGAAAGATGAGGTGCTGTTCCTCGAGCTTGCGTTGAGCTTCGTTGGAACAGTGTAGGAGACCGAAATGGAGAGGTCAGAGTGGAGTGAAGTGGAGGTGACCGGAAGCTCAGGGTCATACTTGCGGACAGAATGGAGGTGCTCCGCAAAGCGGTCACCCAATCTATGCTTGATCTGCCCAATGTAGAGGAGACCACATCGTGAGCAGCGAATACAGTAGACTAAATTGAAAGAAGTACTAGTAAATCGCTGTTTCACCTGGAAGGAGTATTTGGGGCCCTGGATAGTGGGAAGGGAGGAGGTAAAAGGGCAGGTGTTGCATCTCCGGCGCTTGCATGGAAAGGTGCCATGGGGAGGGGGTGCTGGGGGTGACTGCGAATGGACCAGAGTGTCGCGGAACACTGAGAGGGGTAGGGGAAGATGTGATTGGTAATGGGATCATGCTCGAAGTGGCAGAAATGGTGAAGAATGATCCGTTGAACATGGAGACTGGTGGGGTGAAAGGTGAGGACAAGGGGAACCGTGTCAGATGGCAGATGCAGTATAATGTGGATAAATGTGAGGTTATCCACTTTGGGGGCAAAAACATGAAGGCAAAATATTATCTGAATGGCGGCAGATTAGGAAAGGGGGAGGTGCAACGAGACCTGGGTATTAGGGTTCATCAGTCATTGAAAGTTGGCATGCAGGTACAGCAGGCGGTGAAGAAGGCAAATGGTATGTTGGCCTTCATAGCTAGGGTATTTGAGTATAGGAGCAGGGAGGTCTAACTGCAGTTGTACAGGGCCTTGGAATAATGTGTTCATTTTTGGCCTCCTGAGGAAGGACGTTCTTGCTATTGAGGGAGTGCAGCGAAGATTCACCAGACTGATTCTCAGAATGGCGGGACTGACATATGAGGAGCGACTGGATCAACTAGGCCCTTTATACAGTGGAGTTTAGAAGGATGAGAGGGGATCTCATAGAAACATATAAGATTCTGACAGGCCTGGACAGGTTAGATGCGGGAAGAATGTTCCCGATGAGGGGGAAGTCCAGAACCAGGGGATACAGTCTTAGGATAAGAGGTAGGCCATTTAGGACTGAAATGAGGAGAAACGTCTTCACTCAGAGAGTTGTTAACCTGTGGAATTCCCTACCGCAGAGAGTTGTTGATGCCAGTTCATTGGATCTATTCAACAGGGAGTTAGATATGGCCCTTATGGCTAAAGGGTTCAAGGGGTATGGAGAGAAAGCAGGAAAGGGGTACTGAGGGAATAATCAGCCATGATCTTATTGAATGGTGGTGCAGGCTCGAAGGGCCGAATGGCCTACTCCTGCACCTATTTTCCATGTTTCTATGTTTTTATGTCATGGTTCTTAGAAGGAGAGGAAGGAGTGAGAACAGAGATGTGGGAAATAGAACAGACACGGTCGAGGGCCATGTTAACCATGGTGGAGGGAAATCCTCTGTTGAGGAAAAAGGAAGACATGTCAGAGACACTACTGTGAGAGGTGGTGTTGCCAGAGCAGATGTGACGGAGATGGAGAAACTGGGAGAATGGAATGGAGTCCTTACAGGATGCGGGGTGGGAGGAAGTGCAGTCCAGGTAGCTGTGGGAGTCAGTGGCTAATAGTGGATACTGGTCAAAAGCCTATCCCCAGAGATGGAGACGGAGAAGTCGAGGAAGGGAAGGGAAGAGTCGGAGATGGACTATGTGAAGGTGACTAAAAGTTGGCACTGAAGTCACAGTTTTAAAAATAACAAGCATCCAGAATTTGCAGTCGGTGGCGTACCTCCAGAGTATACCTCCATCACAATGCAAATATCCGCACTTACCTTCAGGTTCACAGGCTTCAGAGACCTCAGGTCCTGGGCCTGTAGGCGCACACCTGCGTAAACACTCATGGATCGCAGGGATTCCAGGGAAGTGTGCCTGGGATCATATGGACCAGGTCGTTCAATCAGAAAGGAGGATTCCTAATATGCTTATGAGAATTCTATTTATGAATGGAATCCCAAAAACCATATTAGGAATTCCCAAATAATTGAATAATTTATACAACTGGAATAAAAATAAATGTTCCCATTTTCATATGTAATTAAAAGTCCCTTCAATAAAGCATAGACAATAAAAATGTAATTTTTTGAAAAATAATTTTAATCCAGGTCAAAATTTGCATAAACTAATTTTAAATGTGCGTGATTTTTAATTTAAGATTTATATTAACCCTTACCAGGAGTAACAACAACAACAACAACTTGTATTAATATAGCGCCTTTAACATGGTGAAACGTTCTAAGGCGCTTCACAGGTGTATTATGAAATAAAAAATTTGACCCCGAGCCATGTAAGGCAAAATTAGGGCTGGTGGCCTAAAGGTTGATCAAAGAGGCAGGTTTTAATGAGCGTCTTGAAAGAGGAAAAAGAGATGGCGAGGTTTAGGCAGGGAATTGTCGTGCTTAATCGTTGAGCGATTGTAATCAGGGATGCTCAAGAGGGCAGAATTGGAGGAGCGCAGACATCTCGGGGGGTTGTGGGGCTGGAGGAGATTACAGAGATAGGGAGGGGCGAGGCCATGGAGGCATTTGAAAGCAAGGATGTGAATTTTGAAATTGAGGCATTGATTAAACGGAAGGCAATGCAGGTCAGCGAGCTCAGGGGTGGTGGGTGAGTGGGACTTGGTGCAAGTTAAGACATGGTAAGCCGAGCTTTGGATCACCTCTAGTTTACGTAGGTAGAATGTAGGAGACCAGTAAGGAGTGCATTGGAATAGTCAAGTCTAAAGGTAACAAAGGCATGGATGAGGGTTTCAGTAGCAGATGAGCTGAGGCAAGGCTGGAGACGGGCGATGTTACGGAGGTGGAAATAGGCGGTCTTAGTTATGCTGCGGATAAGTGGTCAGAAGCTCATTTGAGGGTCAAATATGACACCAAGGTTGCGAACAGTCTGGTTCACCCTCAGACAGAAGTTGGGGAGAGGGATGGAATCAGTGGCTAGGAAATGGAGTTTTTGTCAGGGGCCGAAAACAATGGCTTCGGTCTTCCCAATATTCAATTGGAGAACATTTCTGCTCATCCAGAACTGAATGTCTGACAATTTCGAGACAGTGGAGAGAAGTGGTAGAGAGGTAGAGCTTGGTGTCAACAGCGTATATGTAAAAACTGATGCTTTGTTTTCCGATGACATTGCCAAGGGGTAACATGTAGATGACAAATAGGAGGTGGCCAAGGATAGATCCTTGGGGGACACAGAGGTAACGATGCAGGGGCGGGAAGAAAAGCCGTTGCAGGTGATTCTCTGGTTACGATTAGATGGATAAGAATGGAACCAGGCGAGTGTCGTCCCACCCAGCTGGACGACGGTGGGAAGGCATTGGAGAAAGATAGAGTGGTCAACCGTGTCAAAGCCTGCAGACGTCAAAAAGGATGAGGAGGGATAGTTTGCCTTTGTCACAGTCACAAAGGATGCCATTTGTGACTTTAATGAGAGCCGTTTTGGTCCTGTGGTAGGTAAGGAAACCGGATTGGAGGGATTCAAACATGGAATTCTGGGAAAGATGGACACGAATTTTGGAGGCGACAGAACGTTCAAGGACTTTCCAGGACGTGCAAGAGTTAAGGGGTTTATGAGCATTTGCTGGGCAGTAGTTGGGCAAATAGTCCAACTCTGCGCCAGCGAAAGTGCTTTTTGAGTCAGTATGATAGATCTGTCAAGAGGAACCTTGACATATCGCAAGTTGCGGGGCCTTTTAGAAGGCTTATGACACCGCAAAATCCGGGCCAAGATCTGCACGAACTAGAGGCAGTCAGACAGCAAAGTCCTGTCCGACATATGGCACAAAGGAGAGGAGAGTTCGAAACGAGGCTTTAAATCGGGCAAAATGAAACACTAGTTCGGCCCCAGCTGGAGTACTGTGTCCAATTCTGGGCACCACACATTAGGAAGGATGTGAAGGCTTTGGAGAGGGTACAGAAAAGATTTACTCGAATTGTTGAGGGATGAGAAATTACAGTTACGTGGATAGACTGGAGAAGCTGTGGTTGTCTCCTGGAGCAGAGAAGCTTAAGAGGAGATTTGATGGAGGTGTTTAAAATCATGAAGGGTTTAGATAGAGTAAGTAAAGTGAAACTGTTTCCAATGGCTGAAGGGTCGATAACCAAAGGGCTCAGATTTAAGGTGATTGGCAAAAGAACCAGAGACGACTTGAGGAAAACGCTTTATGTGCAATGAGTGGTTATGATTTGGAGTGCACTACTTGTTAGGCTGCTAGATACTCCCTAAGCAAGCACTCTACTCAGAACTCCTACACAGAGGAAACGTTTCAAGGACACCTGATAAAATGTAACATCCCCACCGGCACCTGGGAATCCCTGGCTCAAGACCGCCCAGAATGGAGAAAAAGCATCCGGGAGGGCGTTGAGCACCTCGAGTCTCGTCGCCGAGAGCATGAAGAAACCAAGCGCAGGCAGTGGAAGGGACGTGCTGCAAACCAGACTCCCACCCACCCTATCCTTCAACCACTGTCTGCCCCACCTGTGACAGGGACTGTGGTTCTCGTATTGGACTGTTCAGCCACCTGAGAACTTACTTTTAGAGTGGAAGCAAGTCTTCCTCGATTTTGAGGGACTGTCTATGATGATGATGATGGATACAAATTCAATATTAGCCTTCAAAAGGGTATTGGGTGAAGGAGGTGGAAACATTGCAGGGATATGAGGAAAGTGGGGGGAGTGGGACTAACTGGATTGCTCTTCGAAAGAGCCGGGGCAGACTTTATGGGTCGAATGTCCTCCTTCTGAGCTGTACTGTACTGTTCTATGATTCTGAGATGACCCACTAGTCTGAGGTACTCTACTGTGCTCATTATTTTTACATTATGTGGAGACAAATTATATTGATGGAAATAATTTATTCCAATTGTGACTGTTCTGTATATTTACCTAATTAGATATGATTCATCAAGCTGCTTTATTTCATTTGCTTTGCTTTCCGAGCAATTGATTGTGAAAGATGCAAGTATCTAGTCCAGATCTAGTCCGGGGGTGGTATTGTTGCGTGCCTGGGTAATCTACTGTACAAGTAGGGAGTTTGAGCCAAATCTCAAAACTAAGACACTTTAAGAAGTGACTGATGCTAATAAACCCAAGAAGATATGACTCACTTACCCCCTCCGATCCTGTTGCGTTCCTGCCGTGTCCCGTGATTTGAGCAGGACACCCGCAGGAAGGAATCGGGGTGCCACTTTAAGTAAGCAGATCTGGTCCGATGATGTCATCAGAAAGTGATCTGCAATTTCAATCTGAGGTCTGAGCGGGGGGAGGAGTGTGGGCTCCCCTGTCAGGTAAACCTGTCGGGAGCTGGCTGCTCGGCCAAAAAAGACCCAGGTGGTGAGATGCTTTGGTTTTTTTGTGGGCCGAGAGGAGCAGGATCCATCCTCCGTGCCTCAGAAGGACTCCTTGGGCCTCCCTTGCACTGGGCTTCTCCTTCTCCTGATGGTAGCCAGAGCCTCCCCCCCCCCCCCCCACCCCCGTTCCCCCAATGACTGCCGGGGAGCGTTCATACGGGGTCCCCGGCTACGGCCGACTGCTGCCAGACTGTTGGGCGGGACTCTGTGTGCAGATTTATCTCAGTGAGGCCCTACCGTTCACATCAGCAGAGGCTCCACATTCCCAGCTTTGTCGGTCTCGTCGTCTGCCACTGGGCTGCCCCGTACCCTTCCCGCCCCATCCCCCGTGAAAATCAAGGCCCATATTTAGCGATAAAAATTGCTATCCAAAGATTCACTGACTGAAGTGTGACAGATGTTTTTTTTGTGAAGAAGAATTGTAATTGAGAGTCAGTGCACAGAAGCAGTTAAGGGCTTTATGTCTGGATGTACTGATTGGTATTGATCTGTGGGGAGCATTTCACTGTACTTACAGGTTAACCAATAAAGATCTGTGCTTAGATGAGTTTAAGTGGGTAGTACCAACGAGTGTCATTTCATTCCATTTTACTTGGCAATTGAACTAATAACCCCCTTTCCCTTGCAGGGTTGCCTCTCACAGAAGGATGCTACTATATGGCTGCATTCACTGCGTTGGCAATCTGCCTCCTGGCCTTCCCTAGCATTTGGGGAATATCTGTAAAGGCTAGTAATGTGGAAAATGTATTTCTGGATGCCAGTGGGGATGGGTTGAGAGCTCTGTTCACTACAGTCACAGCTAACGCGATGGACCGGTTGCTAGTGATGTTGCATTTACATTTGTCTCCCGCGACACGTTGCACATGGGGAGACCATTTTCAGGTGCGTAACTGCCCCAATTCCAATAGGCAGGAGGCCTGAAAATCTACTGCTGGGTCTTTAACGAATTAGGAACTTGAATTAGGAATAATTTTTTCCGTGGCCCATCAAATGGCATGGCAGAGATCAAGATGCGTGATTCAAACATTGCATTGGAAGCAGAATGCAGATTCTGTGTGCTAAAAAAGTTTGATTACTGTAATATAGAGCTCCACCTAGGGGGACTACTGCTTCACCTAGTGGACTAATGTGGTAATGCAACTACTGACAAGGTCACATGACAAGTTTCTGCGTCTTGTAGTCTGTGTGTTTGTGATGTCGTAAAGAATATATCACATTGGTGACATAGGATAGGATTTCTGGATTCCCAGCTGAAATGTTTGTTGGTGGATGATCCAGCCAACCGACAGGGCGACTTTGAGACGTTCTTTGTTTTGCAGAACAGCTAAAAATCCGCGGTAAATTACACGCACACTTGGCTGAACTGTCAGAGTCCAGAAGGCCACGCCTATGGGAATAATAGGGCACTTGGGTGAGTTCCATCATGACAGAGAGACTTTTGGAGCATATGTGGAGTGGCTAGACATTTTTTCACCGCGAATAGTATCGTCGAAGTCCCCGAGGATGAAAACCGTAACCGGGTGGTGTTAGCAAGGAAACGGGCTATTTTCTTGACTGAAGCAGGCCCCGAGGTATATGAAACCTAAAAAATTTGCTTGATCACGTCAAGCAGAAGGATACATCACTGACGGAGATTCTAAACAAGTTAGAACAGCATTACAGTTCTGAGCCCCTGGAAATTGCTGAAAGTTATTGTTTTGGAATATGGGATCAATTCATTGATGAGGGTATCGGTGAGTATATTGTAGCATTAAAAAAGCTATCCATTCACTGTTATTTTGGAAACTTTCAGGACTGAGCATTGCGTGACCGCTTTGTTTGTAGGATGAAAAATGAAGCAATCAGAAGGAAATTGTTGATAACCCCTAACTTGACCTTTGATTTAGCTTGTCAGACAGCTATGTCGATGGATATGGCCGACCAATACTCCTGAGAATTTCGGACCATTTCCAGTTGTCAGTCAACCGAGGTGAATCGCCTGCAGGTTAGAAGTAAAAGGCAATTAGGCCCCAAGGTCTCAGCAACTGGCCAAGGTAACAGTTCATTGAAGTCGTGCTATCAGTGTCTGGGACAACACATTGATCAAAGTTGTCTACATGTGAAGGCAGAGTGTTTCAATTGCAAGAAAACTGGGCATCTTGTGAAGGAATGCTGACTGAAGAGTAAACCAATGTTCAATGCTATAAGTAGAAATTGCCAGAGATTACATAGCATTGAAGAGAAGCAACAGGATGAGAAGGTTCTGAAGATACACGCCATCAGGAGCACAAGGGTATCTAACAATGATTCGCGATGTGTCGTCATCCGAGTAGAATTTGCAGGAACCAGGATATCCATGGAAATCAACACTGGTGCATCTAGAATTGCTATATCATGACAAGTTGAGTGATTTTCCACTAGAGAAGTCGAAGATAGAGCTGCGAGGCTACTCAGGAGAGCAAATCCCTGTGGTAGGACGTATCGCCATACCAGTGAAATATAAGGATCAATTTCAGAGCTTGCCTCTCTTAGTAGTGGCAGGAGACAAGCCTGCCTTAATAGATAGAAATTGGTTGAGATCACTGAAGCTGGAATGGAATGAGATTTTTCATGTAGAAACAATCAGTATTCAAAAGTGTTTCATGAAACAGGCAGTCCGATCCAAGACTTCAAGGTAAGTGTCAGAATTTACAAGGCCGCTAGACCAGTTTACTGCAAGCTACATCCCATATCACATGCACTTGAGGAGAAAGTTGAGCAAGAACTCAAAAGACTAGAGACTGAGAACATTATCTCTAAGATGGAGCTAAGTAATTGGGCTACAACCATTGTTGTTGTACTCAAGTCAGATGGTAAGGCTGCCATCCCCATCACAAGTTACATCCAAAAGAGAAGAAATTGTGTCTGATAATGGTCCAAAATATTGTTCAGAAGAATTTGCACAGTTCATGAGCAGAAATGGTATGCAACAAACAAATTTCTGCTTCAAATAGTGCAGCAGAGTGCACAGTACCAATGTTGGATCCAAATCCAAAGAAACAGCAGTTGTCATTGGACCACAAGTTAGCAAATTATCGTAATACTCCTCATACAACTACTGGTAGAACACCAGCAGAGTTGTTTCTCAAACAACAGCCATAATCTCGGTTCTTGTTATTAAAGCCAAACTTGGCACAGTCAGTTGAAGAGAAACAATTAAGACAGAAAGAGAATCATGATAGAATAGAGTAAGAGAGAGAAGTGTGAAATTGAATCAGAAGGTTAGAGTGAAGAACCATTGCCATAAATGGTTAAAGTGGTTAGCAGGAAGAGCAGTGAAGATATGTTGTCCTCGCACATATTTGGTCAAGATGTTTGATCATGGAAAGGTTATGTTTGTTCACATTGATCATATTTTACCTACAGATGTGGAAGGAGTTGAAAGTTGGAATGGTTTGATTATTTCTGATGAGTCAGATAGTCTTGTTACAAGTACAGTACCAGTAGTAAATCCTACAACAGATGTACTCGAAACAAGTCCAAGAGAAAGTCAGAATTTAAGTCTGGGTCCGAGTCAGGCAAACAAACAGTCTGATGTTGTAGAGAGTCAAAATGTAGATCAAGGGTTGCCTTTGGAGAAAAACTTTCCTCAGGATCAGCCTAGAATGAGTCTAAGTTTGATACCAAGTTTGGAAAGTTCTGGTCAAGAGTGAAGGTATCCTCTTTGAAACAGAAAACCAGTGGTTAAGTTTGATTTGTAAATATGGCAAAATAAGCCCATTTGTTGTGTACAACCATGTAAGTTATGTATGATGATTATTGTGTTATGTTTACTTCTTCATTAAGGAGGGAGAAGTGTAATATAGAGCTCCACCTAGGGGACTACTGCTCCACCTAGTTGACTACTGTGGTAATGCAACTGCTGATGTAAATACAATAAAGGATCATGTGACAAGAGAAGTTCCTGTCGAGCCATCTTGTAGTCTGTGTGTTTGTGATGTCGTAAAGAATATATCAGAATTACACAAATCAAAACAGATGTTTTGATAAAACATGGACTGTGCTGCAACTGTCTATGTTTTAAGATGTTTAGACTAAAATAGATTGTTTGGACAAATGCAATCAAGTAGGATTTTTTGGCAATTATCACTTTTATCTGAAAAATACTAATCAGTTTTGTGGCAATGTCTCTTCTGGTTTGTGTAATCAAACTTTTTGAGCTGTTTGTATGTACTAATTAATGTGTAGATGGGTGATTGGTCCTTTTTATTTTCTATTATTGTGATCCTATTTGCTACCACAAGGAGTAGTTGGGGAAAATAGCATAGATGCATTTAAGGGGAAGCTAGATGAACACATGACGGGGAAAGAAATAGAGGGATATGTTCGGGTTAGTGAAGAGAAATGGGAGGAGGCTCGTGCATTGCATAATCACCGGCATCGACCTGTTGGACTGAATGGCCTGTTTCTGTGCGGTAAATATTATGTAATATTATGTAATATTTCATTTTTGCTGTGTATTTTGGTTAAAAGGAAGGAAAACAGTATTAACAGCTATCATTAATAGGTTCCTTACTGGCCGTCTGTAATTTGCTGCCATTTTAATTTGTAATTATCTTCATTTAGGCAACTTGTAATTACTGACTAGTTGTGGTACTAATTGATAGTAAGCAGTAGATACTATTTATAAACAATTATAGTTACAGTGCTTAATCTGTACTGCAGGCTTGAGAAACAAAAGATTGTTGTAAAACAGTCGCAGTTAATTAAAAAAATTGACAGGCAAACACCATTTAAGAGATATTTGTTGATGTTGTACTAAAGGGAGTACTGTATTTGCTGCTATCATCCATTTCTCGAAGTCTGCTCTTGATCCTTCTGTTCTATTGAACCACCATCTTATCTCCAATCTCCCCTTCCCTTCCAATGTCTTTAATATGCCATCGCCACCTATTTCTGTGCCCACCAGTCCTACCATTCACTATTCAAGCCCGTTCAGTCAGACGTTTGACCCACCCACAGCACCAACCCTCCCGTCGCCCCCTCCCCCACCCCCACCCCATTCAAAGTCACCAATTACATCCTTGTGACTATGAATGTCAAGCACCATCACTTTTCATTCTCTGTGATCTTTGATGTATGGTCGACCATTCAATCCTCCATCAGTGTTTCTCCTCTGTGTTGTCCAATACTGCAGAATTGCTGTCAGCTGGTTCCATTCCTGTCTGTCCCACCACAGTTTGCACATATCCTCCAATAGTTTCTCCTGCCATGCCTGCAGAGTTATCTCCAGGATCCAATCTTGGCCCATTCCTGTTTTTTATGTAAATCCTACAGCTTAGCACCATTGTGTGAAAAAGTGAAATCAAATGATGACACCATGCTCTACCCCTTTTCCACCATACTTAATTCCATAACTTGCAGCAAACCACGCTACTACCTACCTGATATCAAGTCTGAGATAAGCCAGAGCTTCCTTCACTCAATGTTGGCAAGACCAAAGCCTGTTTGACTCCCACCAGAAACTTTGCATCTTGGGTGATAATTCCATCTCCTTCCTGAATGCTCACCTCAGACTCAACCTGCAGGAGCACTATCTTTATATCCTGAGCTTTAAATCCCACACCCAATCAATCATCAAGACCATCTAATACTGCTGCCATTGCCCCTTCCTAACCCCACCACCACTGAAATACTCATCTGCTCTTTGCCACCTCAACACTCACTTTCTCTTGTACGCTTCTCACTGGCCTCCCAAGCTATAACCTACACAGTCTAATACCTATTCAGAACTCTGCAACCTGTATCATATCATGCAGGTAGTCTTGCACACCAATCACCCTGTTCTCACCAACCTCCACTTGCTCTCAGTACCCAGTATATTGATTTCCATCTCCTTGCTCTTGTCTTCAAGACCCGCCATGGCCTTCCTGCAACCTACCTCTCAATCGTCTTCAGCCGTATGTCCCAGCACAAACCTTCACTCAGCCAGTTCCAGTCGACTATGCCTCCACCCCGGGTTCACTCCAACACTGGTGGCAGAGCCTTCAGCCGTCATTTTGCTGCACTCAGAACCTGTATTCTTAAACCCTTTAGTCTTGCTAACTATCACCCTACCTCCAAAAGATTCCTGAAAACCCACCTCTTTTCCATTCCTTCAGCCATATTCCCTACCTCTTTTCCTGTAATTTCTGCTTGGTGTTCACCGTTTCCCTGTGAAATGCCTTGCTTATGTAGTTGTCATCGGTGTTAAAAAGGGCTGCCTGGGAATTTGTAAAGTTTTCTTCACACAGATTCCAGTTATACTGCAGCTAACTTAGAGATGAAGTGATATATAATCAGCTCTTTGAGATGTTCTCGCAATGCTGGTCACATTTAGAAATACCATCATTTTGGCAACTTCACTCCCGAGTTATACTACAATTGTTACATTTATCCACTTTAGCCCCGATTTTAACTCTGGGTGTGTTTGGGATGGGGTTGGGAGGAAACTCCTGCAGAGTTCAAAGTGAGGCCTGGGCTATTTTAACTCCATGGCCTCACCTTGAATAAGGCAGCACTGTCTCCCGGGCAAAACCTGCCAATGATGTCACAGCCGGGGAACGGGAGCAGGAAATCAGATGGGCGACTGATATCTCTGGGAACCCAAGGGAATGATTCCCGACATAAGGTTAATACTGTTAGGGGGTTGGGGTGTGTCTCTAAAGATTCCTTGCAGGGTGCACAAGAGCATTCCTGGCCCACTAGGAATCCTCAAAAAAAATTTGAAAAAAAATACTTCCGGTGGCTTCTTCTGGCCACTGCTGCCTGTCTCCAGGTTTTGCTGGCGGGTTTGGTGACATACAGCCACCCCAATTTTCGCAGTTAAAATCGCGTTGAGATGTCGATGACATCATCGGGCCACAACTTTTAAAACTAAAGTTAAATCAGGCCCCCGCCTGCCCTCACAAACGAGTTTTTGTTAAGTGAAAATACATTGGGTAGGAATGTGTCAGGAACGCAGCCTGATCCCTGACTGCCATTTTAATTTCCCACCCCATTTGCGCCGGGCTGGTTTGATTAAATTGGGGCTAATATTTCTATTCGTTTTGTTTTGGCTTCTGCATTCATAGTATGAAAAAAGTATGAATGACAGATTGGAATCAATGCTGCCTCAGCTCCAAAATTAAATGAACTCCTTATATACAAGTAGTGTTTGTAATTCAAGTACCTTAAGATAATGCTATCACCAATACTGTAATTACCTAATCTGTTTGTTCTTGTAGGTTCTTACAAGGTTTAATGACTGATTTTTCATCATTGGGAATATTTCTTTTTGGATTAACTATTACCAAGAAATCCAGGCTTCTTGCTTAAGGTACTTTTTAACATATTATTTAAGTGATTCGTAGACTTATATAACTGGTAAACAAATTTTAATTAGATGTAACTGTGTGTTAATGGTGTACTGCTATGATCATTTTTTAAATGAAAGTAAGCTTGTAACAGCACAGAAGGAAGAGAGAGAGAGTTGGAGAAGCATCCTTCAGGACATGTCAAAGCACTCGCTATTATTGTTAAACCACACGATGTAGACAAATGCAGCAGCCAATTTGCATGCTCACGGTTTCATAAAACACCAAATGAGTTGAATGACCAGCTAGCCTGTTTTTGCTGGTGTTTGTTGAGGGAGGAACTTTTGTTGGTCAAGGCACCAGGAGAACTAGTGCTCTTCGATGAATAGTGTCATGGAATCTTTTATGTCTATTCGATGAGGGAGATGGGGCATTGGTTTAATGCCTCATCTGAAAGGTGGCTTCTCCAACAATGTAGCACTCTCTCTATACTGCACTGAAGTATTGGCCGACATTATGTGTTCAAGTCCAGAAGTGGTTTGAAGGTTTTCGAAGAACAGACTCTGATCTCACTTTTCTTTATTGTGGAAAAAATTTAACTTTTTCTCATGTTAAATATCTGACCACTGCAATTAGTTTTTATTCATAGAATTTATCTGATCTTTTGACCTGATCTGTTGAGTGCCTCATGTTTCAGCACCAAAGAATTTCCATCAAAAAATTAACTCCAAACTCAATATTTAAAAATAAAATTCAACGATAAACGTTCTAAGCTATAAACTAATGTTTGGCGAAATTTGACTATAAATGTATCTGTACCCATATCACTCCTTATTATAACATATAAAAAAACTTCAGCAGTTCCTTAATACTTAATTTACATTTTACTTGTGCAAAATTTCAGCCATTTTGGACCATGTCCATAATTGAGTACAAACACAGGATCATTGACCTCAATAGCGCGTGATGCGGCCTGCCCTCCAGGTGATCAAGGTGGACAAGAGGGAGCCTTGTTTTGAGTGCCCTTTTCATGAGCAGCTCTGCTGGGGGAACTCCGGTGATTGAGTGGAGTCTGGTGCGGTAGCTGAGCAGCACATGGGATAGTCGGGTCTGCAGGGAGCCTTCCGACACACGTTTCAGGCTCTGCTTGATGGTCTGAACTGCCCGTTCTGCCTGGCCGTTGGATGCGGGCTTGAATGGGGCAGATGTGACATGCTTGATCCCATTGCGGGTCATGAATTCCTTGAATTCAGCACTGGTGAAACACGGCCCATTGTCGCTGACTAGGACATCAGACAGGCCGTGCGTGGCAAACATGGTTCGTAGGCTTTCAATAGTGGCTGTGGACGTGCTTACAGACATTATTGCACATTCAATCCATTTTGAGTAAGCGTCCACGACAACCAAAAACATTTTGCCTAGAAATGGGCCCACATAGTCCACGTGGATCCTTGACCACGGTTTGGAGGGCCACGACCACAAACTTAGCGGTGCCTCTCTGGGTGCATTGCTCAGTTGAGAGCAAGTGTTGCACTGGCGCACGCATGATTCTAAATCTGAGTCCATGCCGGGCCACCACACATGGGATCTGGCTATGGCTTTCATCATTACAATGCCTGGGCGGGTGCTGTGCAGTTCACAAATGAACGTATCTCTGCCTTTCTTGGGCAAGACCACACGATTGCCCCACAACAGGCAGTTCGCCTGCTGGGACATTTCATCTTTGCACCTGTGGAATGGCTTAATTGCCTCCTGTATCTCCGCTGGGATGCTGGACCAGCTCCCATGGAGGACACAGTTTTTTTACCAAGGACAGTAAAGGATCCTGGCTGGTCCAGGTCCTGATCAGGCGGGCCGTAACGGGTGACTTTTTGTTTTCGAATGCATCCATTACCATGAGCAAGTCCGCTGGCTGTGCCATTTCCACCCCGGTGGTGGGCAATGGCAGCCGACTGAGAGCATCTGCGCAGTTCTCTATGCCCGGTCTGTGGCGGATTACATAGTTGTATGCCGACAGCGTGAGCACTCATCTTTGGATGCGGGCAGAGGCATTGGTGTTAATCCCTTTGCTCTCAGAGAACAGCGATATGAGTGGCTTGTGGTCAGTTTCAAGCTCAAACTTGAGGCCAAATAAGTACTGGTGCATTTTCTTTACCCCGTAAGCGCATGCCAGAGCCTCTTTTTCAATCATGCTGGTGGCCCTTTCGGCCTTGGACAAACTCCTGGATGCATAAGCGACCGGTTGCAAAATCCCCGATTCATTAGTCTGTTGTAACACACACCCGACCCTGTACGACGATGCATTGCAAGCTAGCACTAATCTTTTACAAGGGTCATACAGGACAAGCAGTTTGTTTGAACACAACAGATTTCTGGCTTTCTTAAAGGCAGCCTCTTGTGAATTCCCCATACCCAGCAGCGCATGTAGGGGTTCTAGCAGGGTGCTTAACCCAGGTAGGAAATTACCAAAATAGTTAAGGAGTCCCAGGAACGACCACAGCTCTGTCACGTTCTGTGGTCTCGGCGGGTTCTTGATGGCCTCTGTCTTGGCGTCGGTGGGTCTGATGCCGTCTGCCGCGATTCTTCTTCCCAAGAACTCGATCTCCTGCGCCAGGAAAACACACTTCGAGCGTTTCAACCTGAGCCCCACGCGATCCAACCTACTAAGAACCTCTTCCAGATTCTTCCAGTGCTCAATGGTGTCCCGACCTGTAACCAGTATGTCGTTCTGGAAAACCACGGTGCGAGGAACCGACTTTAGCAGGCTCTCCATGTTCCGTTGGAAGATTGCCGCGGCCGACCGAATCCCGAACAGGCATCTGTTATAGATGAACAGACCTTTGTGCGTGTTGATGCAGGTGAGGCCTTTCAAAGACTCCTCCAGCTCCTGTGTCATGTAGGCCGAGGTCAGGTCCAGCTTGGTGAACGTCTTCCCTCCAACCAGGATCGGAAATAAGTCGTCTGCCTTGGGTAGGTAGTACTGGTCCTGAAGCGAAAAACAGTTAATCGTTACTTTATAGTCCCCACAAATTCTATCCGTGCCGTCCTCTTTAAGTACCGGGACAATCGGACTGGCCCACTCATTGAATTCGTGCACCTGCGCCTGATGCCTTCTCACTGCAGCCTGTCCAGCTCAATTTCCACTTTTTCACGCATCATGTACAGTGACGCCTGTGCCTTGTGGTGGATGGGTCGCGTACCGGGAACCAAATGGATCTGCACTTTCATCCCCGAGAAGCTTCCAATGCCTGGCTCGAACAACGATGGAAACTTACTCAGAACCTGGGCACATGAGGCGTCGTCGACGGACGAGAGCGCTCGGATGTCATAGAAACAAAGAAACATAGAAAATAGGTGCAGGAGCAGGCCATTCAGCCCTTCGAGCCTGCACCGCCATTCAATGAGTTCATGGCTGAACATGCAACTTCAGTACCCCATTCCTGCTTTCTCGCCATATCCCTTGATCCCCCTAGTAGTATGGACTTCATCGAACTCCCTTTTGAATATATTTAGTGAATTGGCCTCAACTACTTTCTGTGGTAGAGAATTCCACAGGTTCACCACTCTCTGGGTGAAGAAGTTTCTCCTCATCTCGGTCCTAAATAGCTTACCCCTTATCCTTAGACTATGACCCCTGGTTCTGGACTTCCCCAACATTGGGAACATTCTTCCTGCATCTAACCTGTCTCAACCCGTCAGAATTTTAAACGTTTCTATGAGGTCCCTTCTCATTCTTCTGAACTCCAGTGAATACAAGCCCAGTTGATCCAGTCTTTCTTGATAGGTCAGTCCCACCATCCCGGGAATCAGTCTGGTAAACCTTCGCTGCACTCCCTCAATAGCAAGAATGTCCTTCCTCAAGTTAGGAGACCAAAATTGTACACAATACTCCAGGTGTGGCCTCACCAAGGCCCTGTATAACTGTAGCAACACCTCCCTGGCCCTGTACTCAAATCCCCTCGCTATGAAGGCCAACATGCCATTTGCTTTCTTAACCGCCTGCTGTACCTGCATGCCAACCTTCAATGACTGATGTACCATGACACCCAGGTCTCGTTGCACCTCCCCTTTTCCTAATCTGTCACCATTCAGATAATAGTCTGTCTCTCTGTTTTTACCACCAAAGTGGATAACCTCACATTTATCCACATTATACTTCATCTGCCATGCATTTGCCCACTCACCTAACCTATCCAAGTCACTCTGCAGCCTCATAGCATCCTCCTCGCAGCTCACACTGCCACCCAACTTAGTGTCATCCGCAAATTTGGAGATACTACATTTAATCCCCTCGTCTAAATCATTAATGTACAATGTAAACAGCTGGGGCCCGAGCACAGAACCTTGCGGTACCCCACTAGTCACTGCCTGCCATTCTGAAAAGTACCCATTTACTCCTACTCTTTGCTTCCTGTCTGACAACCAGTTCTCAATCCACGTCAGCCCACTACCCCCAATCCCATGTGCTTTAACTTTGCACATTAATCTCTTGTGTGGGACCTTGTCGAAAGCCTTCTGAAAGTCCAAATATACCACATCAACTGGTTCTCCCTTGTCCACTTTACTGGAAACATCCTCAAAAAATTCCAGAAGATTTGTCAAGCATGATTTCCCTTTCACAAATCCATGCTGACTTGGACCTATCATGTCACCTCTTTCCAAATGCGCTGCTATGACATCCTTGATAATTGATTCCATCATTTTACCCACTACTGATGTCAGGCTGACCGGTCTATAATTCCCTGTTTTCTCTCTCCCTCCTTTTTTAAAAAGTGGGGTTACATTGGCTACCCTCCACTCCATAGGAACTGATCCAGAGTCAATGGAATGTTGGAAAATGACTGTCAATGCATCCGCTATTTCCAAGGCCACCTCCTTAAGTACTCTGGGATGCAGTTCCTCAGGCCCTGGGGATTTATCGGCCTTCAATCCCATCAATTACCCCAACACAATTTCCCGACTAATAAAGATTTCCTTCAGTTCCTCCTCCTTACTAGACCCTCTGACCCCTTTTATATCCGGAAGGTTGTTTGTGTCCTCCTCAGTGAATACCGAACCAAAGTACTTGTTCAATTGGTCTGCCATTTCTTTGTTCCCCATTATGACTTCCCCTGATTCTGACTGCAGGGGACCTACGTTTGTCTTTACTAACCTTTTTCTCTTTACATATCGATAGAACTTTTGCAATCCGCCTTAATGTTCCCTGCAAGCTTCTTCTCGTACTCCATTTTCCCTGCCCTAATCAAACCCTTTGTCCTCCTCTGCTGAGTTCTAAATTTCTCCCAGTCCCCAGGTTCGCTGCTATTTCTGACCAATTTGTATGCCACTTCCTTGGCTTTAATACTATCCCTGATTTCCCTTGATAGCCACGGTTGAGCCACCTTCCCTTTTTTATTTTTACGCCAGACAGGAATGTACAATTGTTGTAGTTCATGCATGCGGTCTCTAAATGTCTGCCATTGCCCATCCACAGTCAACCCCTTAAGTATCATTCGCCAATCTATCTTAGCCAATTCACGCCTCATACCTTCAAAGTTACCCTTCTTTAAGTTCTGGACCATGGTCTCTGAATTAACTGTTTCATTCTCCATCCTAATGCAGAATTCCACCATATTATGGTCACTCTTCCCCAAGGTGCCTCGCACAACGAGATTGCTAATTAATCCTCTCTCATTACATAACACCCAGTCTAAGATGGCCTCCCCCCTAATTGGTTCCTCGACATATTGGTCTAGAAAACCATCCCTTATGCACTCCAGGAAATCCTTCTCCACCGTATTGCTTCCAGTTTGGCTAGCCCAATCTATGTGCATATTTAAGTCACCCATTATAACTGCTGCATCTTTATTGCATGCACCCCTAATTTCCTGTTTGATGCCCTCCCCAACATCACTACTACTGTTTGGAGGTCTGTACACAACTCCCACTAATGTTTTTTGCCCTTTGGTGTTCTGCAGCTCTACCCATATAGATTCCACATCATCCAAGCTAATGTCTTTCCTAACTATTGCATTAATCTCCTCTTTAACCAGCAATGCTACCCCACCTCCTTTTCCTTTTATTCTATTCTTCCTGAATGTTGAATACCCCTGGATGTTGAGTTCCCAGCCCTGATCATCCTGGAGCCACGTCTCCGTAATCCCAATCACATCATATTTGTTCACATCTATTTGCACAGTTAATTCATCCACCTTATTGCGGATACTCCTTGCATTAAGACACAAAACCTTCAGGCTTGTTTTTTTAACAGCCTTTGTCTTTTTAGAATTTTGCTGTACAGGGGCCCTTTTTGTTCTTTGCCTTGGGTTTCTCTGCCCTCCACTTGTCCTCACCTCCTTTCTGTCTTTGCTTTTGCCTCCTTTTTGTTTCCCTCTGTCTCCCTGCATTGGTTCCCATCCCCCTGCCATGTTAGTTTAACTCCTCCCCAACAGCACTAGCAAACACTCCCCCTAGGACATTGGTTCCTGTTCTGCCCAGGTGCAGACCGTCCGGTTTGTACTGGTCCCACCTCCCCCAGAACCGGTTCCAATGCCCCAGGAATTTGAATCCCTCCCTGCTGCACCACTGCTCAAGCCACGTATTCATCTGCGCTATCCTGCGATTCCTACTCTGACTAGCACGTGGCACTGGTAGCAATCCTGAGATTACTACTTTGAGGTCCTATTTTTTAATTTAGCTCCTAGCTCCTTAAATTCGTCATCCTAGTTCCAGCGGATTTTTCCCAGCCAGCTTCTGCCAAACAATGTGGGGCCATCTCCTGGCACAATCCACAGCGGGAGTTAGTGCTTTGCTCCATCATAGGAGGCTTTGACTTCTGCACTGCCAATTACAGGGATTAGTTCCTTGGTGTAAGTCCTTAGTTTGGTGTGAATGGGGCTAAACTTGGCCCTGTGTGCCTTTTTTCCCCACATCCCGTCGAAGGCTTTTTTACTCATTATGGACTGACTTGCACCTGTGTCCAGTTCCATAGATACTGGAATTCCGTTCAGTTCAACTTTCAACATTATTGGTGGACATTTCGTGGTGAATGTGTGTACCCTGTACATTTCTGCCTCCTCAGTACGAGTCTCCAATTCAGCCAGATCCACAGTGGATCGATCTTCTTCTGCAACGTGATGGTTTGCAGGGTTTTAAGGTTTTGTAGCATGCCTGCCCATACGCTGGAGGTGTCCCATTGTTCCGCAACTGTTGCATGCATAGTGCTTGAAGCGGCATTGATGGGGCCAATGATCACCTCCACAGCGCCAACAAGGCATTAACTGCTTCGCATTAAGGATTGATGGCGGTCATCTGAGGTCGGGCTGCAGCAGCCGGCGTGTACGTTATGCCATGTATATTTCTGCTCGAAAACGACGTTACTTTGTGCACAGTACTGGCCGACACTTCTTTACTCTGCGAAATCTGGTTGGTGTTATCGCTGGTGGACATAAATGCCTGGGCTATCGTTATGGCTTTCCTTAGATTTGGAGTTTCAAGAGTCAACAGTTTGCGAAGGATTACCTCATGGCCAATGCCCAGTACAAAAAGTCTCTTAGCATTTGTTCAAGGAATCCCTCAAATTCGCAATGTCCTGCAAGGCGCTTTAGTTCGGCGACATAGCTCGCCACTTCCTGGCCCTCCGACCGTTGACACGTGTAGAACCGATATCTCGCCATCAAAATGCTTTCCTTAGAATTTAGGTGCTCCTGGACCAGCGTACACAATTCTTCATAGGATTTAGCTGTTGGTTTTACCGGAGCTAGGAGATTCTTCATGAGGCCATAGGTTGTTGCCCCTCAGGCAGTTAGGAGGATCGTCCTTCGTTTGGCAGCGTTCTCGTCCCCTTCCAGCTCGTTGGCCACAAAGTATTGGTCGGGTCTCTCCACGAAGGCCTCTCATTCGTCCCCCTCTGAGAACTTCTCCAGAATACCAACTGTTCTTTGCATTTTCGCGTGGTTGTTCGTTACCTCGTCGCCAATTGGTACACTCATAATAAAGGATGAAACTGAGTACTGTGTACAATGAGCAAGTGTGACCTTAGCTCCTTTAATAACACTCCAGAGTGCAGGTACCTCGTGGGTGGCCTGTTTATAAACCGTGCTCCCAAGGGATCCCTTGGGACTCCAACAGGTAGGCCCTCTGGTGGTAGTGTAATACAGGTTACAAGGGGTTAAATACATAACAGTCTCCATTTAAAGGGAGTGGAAGGCTGGGTTTGTGTTCTGGAGCAAGGAGAGATAACAGGAGCTCAAATAATCACCTCGCTGAAAGATTGTGCTGCCAGCCTTGGCCTCTTCCACTGGCCATAAGCTTATGGTCTACAGAGCAATAGTGATACCTGCCCTCCTATACAGCTCAGAGATGTGGACCATATACAGTAAATACCTCAAAGTGTTGGAGAAGTACCACCAATGCTGCCTCCACAAGATTCTACAAATCCACTGGGAGAATAGATGCACCGACGTCAGTGTTCTCGCTCAGGCCAGCATCCCCAGCATCGAAGCACTCGACCAGCTCCATTGGGTAGGCCACATCGCCTGCATGCCCGACACGAGACTCCCAAAGCAAGCTCTCTACTCGGAACTCCTGCACGGCAAGCGAGCCCAGGTGGGCAAAGGAAATGCTTCAAGGACACCCTCAAAGGCTCCTTGATAAAGTGTAATAAGCCATCCGGCACCTGGGAATCTCGGGCCCAAGATTGCCCAAAATAGAGGAAGAGCATCTGGGAGGGCACTGAGCACCTCGAGTCTCGTCGGCGAGAGCATGCAGAAATCAAACTTAGACAGCGGAAGGAGCGTGTGGCAAACCAGACTCCCAACCCAACCTTTCCTTCAACCACTATCTGCCCCACCTGTAACAGAGACTGTAATTCCCGCATTAGACTGCGCAGTCACCTGAGAACTCACTTTTAGAGTGGAAGCAAGTCTTCCTTGATTTAGAGGGATTGCCTATGAGGATGATGCTTCCACTGGCAAAGTGTTGTGGCAGCCAAGGAGCTGGACTGCCTGTTCCTCATGAGCGGTGTGGGCTCTGAATGATGGAATGACCCCCCCCCCCCGCCTCACCCCCACCCCGTCGCCACACTTCTCCAACTCTCTGTCATTGTGCAGAGCATGGAGGTTAGACGCAGTTTATTACTGTGTGTGAAATGTCACTGTAGAGGTGGTGTAGAGGTGGTGTATGGCAGGTGAAGTTGTGAGGGTGCTGCATTAATATAGCATGTTTGGTAATTGTGCAAGTTAGTTGCTGTGTGAACATAGAAACAAAAGTATGCCATTCAGCCCCTCGAGCCTGTTCTGCCACTCAGTGAGACCATAGCTGATCTGTATCTTAACTCTATCTACCGCCTTAATTCCATAATCCTTACTATCCTTGCCTAACAAAAATCTATCAATCTCAGTTATGATATTTTCAATTGACCTAGTCTCAACAGCTTTTGAGGGAGTGATTCCCACTACCCTCTATGTGGAAACGTGCATTCTGACATCACCTCTGAATGGCCTAGCTCTATTTTAAGGTTCTGGATCCTCTCACCAGAGGAAATCGCTTCTCTCTGTCTACCATATCTGATCTTTGAATCATCTTCAACACCAAAGTTAGATCACTCCTTAGTCTTCTATACTCAAAGGGATACAATGGTAGTTTATGCAACCTGTCTTCATAATTTAACAATCTGTGCTGCATCCCCAGCGAGGTCAATATATCCCTCGTGAGGTACGCTGCCCAGAATTGAGTACAATACTTCAGATGGGGGTCTACCCAGAGTTCTGTACAGCTGTAACATAAATCCCACCCCTTTGTATTCCTGCTCTCTTGAGATAAAGGCCAACATTCCGTTAGCCTTTTGAATTAATTTTTGTACCTGTCCACTAGCTTTTTGTGACTTCGGTACTTGTATTCCTAAATTTCTCTGCTCCACAGTTCCTAGCTTCTCACCATTTAGAAAATACTCTGATCTATCTTTCCTGATCCAAAGTGGATGACCTCACACTTTTCCACATTGAACTCCATCTGCCACAATTTTATCCACTCACTTAATCTATGAGTATCCCTTTGCAACTTTCTGCTCTGATCTACATTATTTACTATGTCACCGAACTTCGTGTCGTCAGCAAACTTAGATACATAGTTTTCTATTCTTTTATCCAAGTAATTTATAAATATAATAAAAAGCTGAGGCCCCAAAACAGATTCCTGGGGGACACCACTAGTAATATCCTGCCAATTTGAGTACATACCCATTACCCCTACTCTTTTCTCTTAACCAATTCCCTATCCAAACCTATAGGTTGCCTTAAAAATTCCAAGTGCTCTCATTTTAGTATAGTCTCTTATGTGGTACTTTGTTGAATGGCTTCTGGAGGTCCATTGACACTCACATATCTACCACAATTGTTACCTCCTCAAAAAATTCAACTCGGTTCATTAGACATGACATACCCATTGCAAATCCATACTGGCTCTCTCTGATCAGTGAGTAGGGAGCTGTATCGAAAGATTGGATGCTTCATGCATTTGTAGGGCCCTTAGTGGTTTATACAGAAATTATGCCCTTTGTTATGCCGGTTTTTATGATCCTTTATAGTCAAATGAGTGCCGTAGGATATCTCTGCATAAGTTTCCGTCATTAAGTTCGGCACAACAAGGGGCGTAAAGTTCGGTGTAATTTTAGTGAATTCCAATCGAGGAATTTCTAGCCCGTTATTTCCAAGGTCATAATTAACTGAATTCATGAGTGTCGTAGCTTCCTTTGTTTGCTCACAAAATGTCAATCTTCAGTACTAAATATCAGGACTAAACTACTAAAATACAAGTGAATACATAGTCCTCGACAGATTTCATATTGAACTTGATTTTCTGTTTTGCAACTACATAATATAAAAGTGAATTTCTGTCAATCTATAAGGACAATGAAAAGTACAACATTTCATTGAAGACACTGATTTGTTTTTGTAAGGGTCATGGCTTCTTTCAAATGGAAGAAGTTTGATTGGCAGATGTGACATAATGTTTTATCAGATGATGAGCAACCCGGGTGCAATATCTTTCCATATATTGGCAGATGTCTCTCTTAATTTGTGTTGGATTTCAATCTAATAAGTGTAGTTCAGATTCTTAAGTAAGTATTGACCGAGAATCTCATGAATAATAAAAGTGATATGTCTGTTTGTTCATGCTGATATTTGGAAAATTGGTTGACAGTCTACTGCATGTCCATTAACCACAAAATTATCCTTCCAAGTGCTTCACATTAAAATATTTCTCAAAATAGAAGCATGAAGCATTTCTATTAAGTGATACTTAACAGTACATGTATTTTATAGCATTTATTTCATGGGAAGTTAGACAGTTCTTTGAGACATGGAAACATTATTGGCCAACTTACTGTTATATTTTGTGTGTAGATCAATTGTAATGAATTGAGAACCTGTTAATTAAGCTTAGTTAATTACAAGTTTTAGTTTTAGCTGTTCAGCCTAAAATGGTGGTTAGATTAAAAAAGAAAATGCTGAAAATACTCAGCAGGTCAGGCAGTATCTGTGGGGAGAGAAACAGAGTTAACGGCTGGATTTTACCAACCTCAGTGGGTCTGTGGTGCGCGATGTTAACAGCAGGCCCCGGTCTCGCTGCCGGCTACAGCCCGCTGTCCAAAATGATTTTCCCCTGAATGGCCTGCCCAGTGTGTTTGCCGGCCAATTGAAGGAAGGGGGTCTGATGATGTCATTCGATGACGCATCATCAGCTGGTTTCCTTAAAGGAACCATGTGCAAATTTAGTTTGACAGTTGTGCTGTCAGTGTTCTACAGCATTGATGTGCTGCAAACACTTCCAAGCACTGCACAGAGGTGCACGGCTTCACCCAGGTTTTCCTATGACTTCCTCCATATGCTTATGGAGGGGGTCACAGCACGCAGGGAGGTTCTCTTCCCTTCCAATGGGCAGAAGAGACCTCCCCAGGAGACCAACGCAGCCTGGTTGCACATTGCAGAGGAGAAGACAAGCAGGGATATTTTCAGGGGGACCAGGCTGCCATGGCACAAACCTTTCAATGATCGCAGTAGATCACGAAACCTTATTGCAAAGCCACACTCAACCTCATCCTGCTGTGCCAGTTAGCACATCCCCATCACTCTGCCTTCCCTACCCTACTCCTGCACATCCTTACTCACACCAATGTACCTTGCACCTCCACCCATTCCTCTCTATCTATATTATCACTTCCCCATCTCACTAGCCACCCCTCACACTCACCCTCATCCTAGTCCAATCATACCAACTAACAACGCACAAGGGTAGGCATTTGGGTGTTTTATGTTCATGTAAAGTTTCTGTAATATGCTGTCAAATATTAAAAACTTTATTTTGAACACTTTGCGCTTTTGGACAGATTTGTGTGCACCTTTGGAAGTGGTTTGGTGAGTTGCAGTGAATGGTGAGGCATAACAATAACCCCCGCAATGGTGATGAGTGTAAAAGGAATGTTGGCCATTTAGGGATGCTTTGTAGTGTTGATGTTGGGTGGTGCCAACCTGGTGCATCATGTGACAGCAGAATGTACAGCGTCAAGTGAAGTAAATCTGGCCATGGTGAGTCCATCCCTGGCAGCAATGTGCTTGGGTTCTGATGCCCTCTGTCCTGTGCAGCACCAGTTGATTGCGGAGAAGGTCGGTGTTGTTGTCGGTGCTGCTGATGTTGGGGCTGATCATGGTGGGATTCTGAGGACCAAGGTGAGATCATTTCAAGGGCAGCGATGCTGATGGAATAGATGACAGGTGAAGTAGAGATGACAGAAGGGATCTGTCAATGATGGGAAAGATAATGAGGTCAGACTACATGGCGACTTGTATAAAGACTTGCAGCATTCTGAATCTGTAGTGGAAATACAGTTTAGAGAAGCTAGTGGCTGAGGGAAGATATCTGATTCAGCTGGAAGCTTTGATTTGACATTTGAAGCTGTCAACTCATCAGCTGAAACAATGGCAAGTCACCTCCCACCTCAGTTTCACTGATGAGGTCTAGGCACAGTGGGAAACCTGTCAAAATCAAAAAGCTGGGAAAAAAGCATTGTTAAGTGGCTGTAAACAAGTCACTAATGATTTCAACTGCCTCCTCCGCCGTTGCGATTCGGGTCTGCTCAGTGTTGGTAGACCCGACATTTGGGAAAGGCTCATGGTGGTGGGTTGACAGCGGGATCCTGACCCGCTGTCAAAAAAAAAATATTGTCCCACCTGACCCACCACAATCGCGCCTGCTGAACCCCCTGGAAAATTCTGCCCAACGTTTCAGATTGATGACTTTTCATCAGAACTGGAAAAAGTTAGAGATGTAACAGATTTTAAGCAAGTTGAGGGAAAGGGAAAGTGGCAAGGGGAGAAAGAACAAAAGGGAAGGTCTGTAATATGATGGAATGCAGGAGAGATTAAATGACAAAATATGATTGTACAAAGCAAAAGGAAACGGTAATGTGACAGGTAAAGAAACAAAAGGTGAGTGTAGAAGAGGTGTAAATGGGAATGGGAGAATCATCAACATCTGCCATCTGAAAAAATAAGGAGAGAGGTTACGCTCTGAAATTGTTGAACTCGATGTTGAATCCAGAAGGCTGTAAAGTGCCTAAACGAAAGTTGAGGTGATGTTCCTCGAGCTTGCGTTGAGCTTCATTGGAACAGTGTAGGAGGCCGAGGGCAGAGAGGTCAGAGTGAGAGTGGAGTGGGGGAATTAAAGTGACAGGCGACCGGATGGTCAGGAGTCACGCTTATGGACTGGTCACACAATCTGCGTTTGACTTGTTGAGTATTTCCAATCTTTTCTGTTTTTATTTCAGATTTCTAGCATCCTCAGTATTTTATTTTTTAATGGTATTTGGACGTTCGCGCAATAAAGAGGGAATTTAAGTTGTAGATATTTTGAGGTGGGGTGGGTGGGAGGTGGTCAAGGCAACAGAAGACAAAGGGTGTGTTGTCGCCATTCTTATCAAATCAAAATGCAATACCTGCATAATCATAATTAATGTAAGTGAAGATCGGATGAGTTGTTTGTATAGTTTGGAGCTTGTGTAACAAATTTCTTCGGCTAATTTAGACTGCTTTATCTTGAGGTACATGCAGTAGATAGTGACTTTACTCTTTTGATTAACTTTAGCTGTCATCAGCAATTGCAGCTACACATGCTTCTACCTGTTTTAATTTCATTGGCTTTTAATCTATTATTGTAAAACCTGAATTGATTTTGGGGTCTGAATTCAAGCTGTTCATATAGCATACTTGGCTTGTGGTCTAAAGCTATACTATAGAATTTAATTTCTAATGAACAGAAATATTGGCAGAGATTTGAAGTTTTTAAAGTAATCACATTAAATGGGATTGATTTTTTTTACAAAATTATACTGTGTCTATGTTTGGATGTACCTTAACTGAAATGTTGTATTTCTGCCAATGTTGCAATCCAATGCTGACACTTGATTACTTGCAGAAACATTTTGTACTGATAAGTTGACTATCGCAGTATACAATGTTACGGAAACTTAAAAATAGAAAGGAGACTAAATGCTTCTCTACGAAGAGGGAGTGTAACACCAGGCTTCTGTTATGCTCATCCGAGTGACTGATTTCAGAGCAGCTTTCGTAGAGCTTTTTGTGGGTACTATTGAGACCAGGAAGACTTAAGAAAGCAGAAGGGGAGAAAATATGTTTCAAGAAGAGAGAAATTTACTGTAAAAACAAAAAATGAGAGTTTCAGTGTCTAATCCACATATATTGTTCCGGTAGAGAATATAGCCCGAGTACAGATATTGCCCATGACAAAGTGCCTCAACTCGAAACAGTCGGTAAGTTTTGGCATAGGATGGGAAAGAAAGTTTGTATAATATTTCTGCTCCTGACTATACAAAACTGGTACTGAGAAACATTCTGAAGGATGGGCCAGCACTAAATATGCCACTATTTGTGAATTGGAACTGTGAATTTACAGAGTTTTTCAGTTTTGATATTGTAGGCCTCCCATCATATTTTTGTTTTGTGGATAAAGCATACGGTCAATTGAATGATTCCCATACTTATCCAATGCTGTATGTGAGGGGGTTCTTGAGTTAAAATAGTAACTTCAATATCTAGGTTTGATGTCATGTACTTCCAATACAAATAGTACAATATGGTGGGATTGTTACTGACTTTGAGCCAGTGCAAAAATTACATACAAAATAAAGCTCAGTTGCATAGATGATCCCAAGAGCTACTGAGCATCTATTGAAATGTTTTTGAAGAATTAGCTTCCTTACACCCAGCTAAAAGATCTCCTGCAGAGGACCTCCAGTTGCTTCATTGTTGAATGGTGTCATTCTGCCCCCAGCCATCTCAGGCCACAAGCTCCGCTGGGCAGCCAACATTCCTTTAAGAGTTGTTGCTGCAGGATATTGTGACTGATACGTCCTTACCATACAGTATAAATGCACACGAGGCCCATGCTAAAGAGAAGGTCAGTCTGTGACCTGTCCTTTATTCCTTAGCATTCAAGTAATGGAAGTGGGTGGAGCCTCCCCTTTTATAGCTGAAGGTCCAGGTTAGGTGTGTCTCCCACAAGTTCACCACCTAGTGATCAATGTTCTCACTGTGTACAACTTAGATCAGATTATACACGGGTTACAATGCTGGTTGAATACATGACATCACCTCCCCCCCCAAAGTCTTATTGGGATCACAGGTTAAGTCTCTCTGGTGGTTTACGTTCCCTTGTAGAGCGCCTGAGTTGGGGCTCCGGTTGTTGGGCGCTGGCCTGAGTGTCTGCTGTTTGCGGTGCCTCAGGCCTGTCCGGACTGCCCACAGTGACTGTGCTCTCCTCCCTTTGGTTCCTGTGTTCGGTCACCTGTGGTGGAGTGAACTCTACATTGTGTTCTTCCTCTGCTTCTTCTATGGGGTTGCTGAACCTCCTTTTTGTTTGATCCACGTGTTTGCGGCAGATTTGTCCATTGGTAAGTTTAACTACCAGAATCCTATTCCCCTCTTTGGCAACCACAGTGCCTGCGAGCCATTTGGGCTCTGCAGCGTAGTTGAGGACAAAAACACGGTCATTCACATCAATACATCGCGCCCTCGCATTCCTGTCATGGTAGTCACATTGTGACTGGCGCCTGCTCTCGACAATTTCTTTCATGGTGGGTTGTATAAGGGATAACCTGGTTTTGAGCATCCTTTTCATTAGCAGCTCTGCGGGTGGGACCCCTGTGAGCGAGTGCGGTCGGGATCTGTAGGCCACCAGGAAGCGTGATAAGCAGCATTGTAGGGAATCCCCTTGGATTCTGAACATCCCCTGTTTGATTATCTGCACTGCTCGTTCTGCCTGGCCATTTGAGGCCGGCTTGAACGGTGCCGTTCTGACATGGTTAATTCCATTGCCTGCCATGGAGTCCTAGAATTTAGTACTTGTGAAGCACAGGCCATTGTCGCTGACCAAGATGTCTGGTAGACCGTGGGCAGCGAACATTGCCCGTAGACTTTCTACCGTGGCAGAGGATGTGCTTGAATTTAAAATGTCACACTCGATCCATTTGGAGTAGGCGTCTACTACAACCAAAAACATTTTTGCCATGAAAGGACCTGCGTAGTCCACATGGATGCGTGACCAAGGCTTGGCGGGCCATGGCTAGGGGCTAAGGGGGGCTTCCCTGGGTGCATTGCCCAGCTGGGCACACGTTTTGCACCTGCGAACACAAAGTTCCAGATTTGTGTCTATTTCTGGCCACCAAACGTGTGACCTGGCAATTGCCTTCATCATGACAATGCCAGGGTGCTCATTGTGGAGTTCTCTGATGAACACCTCTCTGCCCATCTGGGGCATGACTACGCGGTTTCCCCATAGTAGGCAGTCGGCCTGAATCGAGAGTTCATCCCTGCGCCTGTGAAATGGTTTAAATTCCTCAGGGCATGCCCTGTACGTGGCTGCCCAGTCCCCATTCAGGACACATTTCTTGACTAGAGACAATCGCGGGTCTCTATTTGTCCAGACTTTAATCTGACGGGCTGTCACAGGTGAGCTTTTGCTTTCGAAAGCTTCAACAGCCATGACCATCTCAGCAGCATGCTCGGTAGCCTCCTCAGTGGTGGCTAGTGGGAGCCTGCTGAGTGCATCGGCGCAGTTTTCGGTGCCCGGTCTGTGCCGAATTGTATAGTCATAGGCGGCTAACGTGAGTGCCCACCTCTGTATACGGGCTGATGCGTTTGCATTTATGGCCTTGTTGTTGGCCAAAAGGGACGTTAGGGGTTTGTGATCTGTCTCCAGCTCAAATTTCCTGCCAAACAGGTACTGGTGCATTTTCTTTACCGTATATACACATGCGAGCGCTTCCTTTTCTACCATCCCATAGCCCCTTTCTGCCTGGGACAGACTTCTGGAGGCATAAGCTACCGGCTGTAACTGACCCTTGGCTTTGACATGCTGCAACACCATAGGACGACGCACCGCACGTTAACACAAGTTTCTTACATGGGTCATATAGCGTTAACAGATTGTTGGAACATAACAAATTGCATGCTCTATTAAAAGCCCTTTCCTGGCTGTCCCCCCAGACCCATTCGCGACCTTTGCATAGGAGCATGTGTAGCGGCTCTAGCAGCGTGCTCAATTTGGGAAGAAAGTTACCAAAATAGTTCAGGAGCCCCAGGAACGAACGCAGCTCCGTCGTGTTACGGGGTCTGGGTGCTCTCTGGATCGCTTCCGTCTTGGACGCAGTAGGTCTGATCCCATCTGCTGCTACCCTCATCCCCAGGAATTATACCTCTGGAGCTAGGAAGACGCACTCACCTTTTTCAGTCGCAGCCCTACCTGGTCCAGTCTGCGTAGCACCTCCTCCAGGTTGTGGAGGTGTTCTTCAGTATCGTAACCCATGAAGAGGATGTCGTCCTGAAAAACCACTGTCCCTGGAATCGACTTGAGGAGGCTTTCCATATTTCGTTGGAAGATCGCGGCAGCCGAGCGAATCCCGAACGGACATCTGTTGTACTCAAACAACCCCTTGTGTGTCGTGATGGTGGTCAGCTTCTTCGACTCACTCGCCAGCTCCTGGGTCATGTAAGCTGAGGTCAGGTCCAATTTTGAAAAAAGTTTGCCACCGGATAGCGTCGCAAAGAGGTCCTCCGCTCTTGGTAGCGGGTACTGGTCTTGGAGTGACACCCGATTGATGGTGGCCTTGTAATCACCACATATCCTGACCGATCCATCTGCCTTGAGCACCGGCACAATCGGGCTCGCCCAGTCACTGAATTCGACTGGCGAGATGATGCCTTCCCTCAGCAGGCGGTCCAATTCGCCTTCTATCTTTTCCTGCATCACGTACGGCACCGTTCTGGCCTTGCGGTGTACTGGCCTGGCATCCGGGTTTATCACTACCTTGGCCCCCATGAAAGTGCCAATGCCGGGTTGAAATAATGAGTCAAATTTGTCCAGGATCTGTGAGCATGATACTCGCTCCACAGAGGAAATTGCATTGACATCGCCCCATTTCCAGTTCATGACAGCAAGCCAGCTCCTCCCCAACAGTGTGGGACCACCCCCCGGGACAACCCAGAGTGGCAACCTGTTCTCCGAATCTTTGTGGGTCACAACTACTGTGGCACTGCCGAGCACCGGAATGATCTCCTTTGTGTATGTCCGTAGCTGTGCGTCAATCGGCGATAATTTTGGCTTCCTGGCCTTGAACGCCCACAACTTTTCGAACTGTTTGATACCCATCAGGGTCTGGCTGGCCCCCGTGTCTAGCTCCATTGATACTGGGATGCCATTGAGGAGCACTTTCATCATTATTGGTGGCGTCCTGGTGTATGAACTGTATACGTGCTCCACATGAACTCGCTGAACTTCAGCTTCCAGCGATTTCCCCCAGCGTTCATTTCTGCAATTTCTGCAGTTATTTTGCTCATCTCTGCAAACTCCGGCTGAGTGTGTGCCTTCACGCCTCCAACATGAGCTGTTGTTGGAAACAAAAGGTCCCTTGCCAGTCGATCGTCCCTGACTGCCCCGTGACTGTCCTTGAGTGCGCCATTAACAGGTGTTGATGGCCCCATTACCGGCCGCATTGTCCCTTGCAATGGTGTGAATCGCCGTTAACTTGCCATTGTCTCTGTCGAACTCCCCCTCTGGGTTTGACTACATGTTGGGGCGTGCCCGATTGCCCTTGTCTGCCTGGAGAACTGTGTGCTGCTTTAACAATGTTGAATCTCTGTCCCAACCATTCTTTAACACAATACCTCTCGTCTGTTCTGCTAGTGGCCATGCTCGCGTGGTTTAAATCCCATCCTCGTCACCATTGATGCGTCCTTACTATACAGTATAAATGCACACGAGGCCCATGCTTGAGAGAAGGTCAGTCTGTGACCTGTCCTTTATTCCTTAGCACTCAAGTGATGGAAGTGGGTGGAGCCTCCCTTTTTGTATCTGAAGGTCCAGGTTAGGAGTGTCTCCCACAAGTTTACCATCTAGTCGTCATTGTTCTCACAGCGTACAACTTAGGTCAGATTATACATGGGTTACAATGCTGGTTGAATACATGACAGTGACTCTCTCCGATCTTAGCATGCACTCAGCACCTATTGTACTAAACACCGGTGGGAGTGTTGTCAAAATATGTAAACGACCTGATCTTGCTTTATGGTGCAGGGTCATCCTATTACACCCAGTGTGCTCTTGACACGTGATATCCACCTGTGTTAAGCACCTCAATGTGTTCTCAGGTGGGTGCACTTTTCTAGGTACTCTTCCCAATGCCTGAAAACCTCTTGCTGTGAGCGGGGAGGCTGAGTTGATCTGCTGTGCTTTCTTGATCCAGGCAGCTGACACTTTGGTTGTCCAATTAGTGACCACCTGCTTCAAAGAGAGTTACCTCACTTTGTTGTCTGCCCTGCAACACAACTTTGAAGGTGTCCTCATTAAATGTGAGAGTTCGCTCACTTAGTTGTGTAGCCATTTCAGTTTGTTCCTGTAGCCTGCTCAGAAAGTAGCCCTGGTATGGTAGCAGCATAGCTGTTCAATTTTTTATGATATATTTGCGATCAAAGAAAGAAATCTTTGCATTAATATAGCACCTTTCATCACCCCAGGATGTCCCAAAGCGCTCTGCAGCCAATGAAGAATACACAGCAGCCAACTTTGCGCACAGCAAGGTCCCACCAACACAATGTGATAATGACCAGATAATCTGTTTTTTAGTGATGTTGGTTGAGGGATAAATATTAGCCAGAACACCAGGAACAACTTCCCTGCTCTTTAAAATAGTGCCATGGAACCTTTTACATCTACCTGAGAGGACAGACTTGGTTTGACCTTTCAGCTGAAAGATGGCAGCTTAGACAGTGTAGCACTCCCTCAGTATTGCACTGGAGTGTCAGCCTCGACTTTGTGTTCAAGTTTCGGGAGTGGGACTTGAATTCACAACCTTCTGATTCAGAGACGAGGGTACAACCCACTTAACCATGGCTGACACCATATTGGTGGTAATCCAAATAAAAATGTTCGCAATTTTACCACCAGAGGTACTAAATTAGGATTTATAGCTTCTCCACTTTATTGATGAAAGGTAAGTTAGGAAAGTATACAATGTTCCAAACACCAGGATCTATCACTTACCTGGCACACACTTTCTCTCATTTAGTCTTGAGTAAATTTTCTTTCACTTTCCACTCGTTTCCCCCCCCCCCCCGCTCCCCAACCCCCCACCACCAAGACAATCTCAGCAATATCCCATGGACAAAGTAGACACAATCCTATAATTAGTAAGAAGTTGATATAATTTATCTGTGTCAGTTGTTTGTGTGTTACTGCCAATTCTTTGTTCCTCCAGCAATGCACTGCTCTTACAAATGATTGTTATTTTCAACTCTTGGTTTGCAGAATTTATCATGGTTGCAGTTTTTTAATGCAGCAAATTTTCAAATTTAATTTTTCCAAAAAGATTGAAATTTCATTATATTTTTAATAAATTACATATTTTAGTACATAAATTGTAGAGGAATGCCGTTTGAAATTCATTATCCCTGGTAAAGTGACTGTTAACTTTTTTTTAAAGAATAATATATTAGACTTAATAGGCACTAAATTTGTGCATCATATGGTCCCTATTATTTAACGGTTATTATCGGGAAGTTGCAGGATGATAGCAAGTGCACTGCGAGGCAGTAATCCAAAGAGAGGTTCAGATGATGTCATGAACTCTGGCACGGTTTGTTTGCCAGTTGAATCATGATATTAGATTACTGCATGTACTCACTGAAAGTCATCTAGTATTATTCATACTACTGAAGGTTACTGAATTCCTCATTTCTTTTAAAATTGGAAAATATTGTATGGTTTCATTAATGATTCTTTGCTGTGTTAATGGTCATAGCTTTACTTGATAACAAAGTGCTATTGGGTTGTGTGGTTTTGATTCATTATCCAAAAATTCTCTGGGGGCGAAATTAGGCTCTGTAGTGGCCCCTTAAGCATTGAAAATGGTATTCGTGGCGCGAGCGTGCACGCTTCTGACGAGAATTGCGCCGGGCGCCATATTGGTAAAGGTGTTTGAGTGTGCACACATCGACTGTCAGCCGGCAGCATGCAGAGCAAGCAGATCATGACACCAGTGCTGCCATTTTGGACCTCCACCTCGCATAGCTAAACACAACGTTAAATGGCATGATGGACGCCCCCCCCAACCAGCGCTCTTTAAAGAGATCATGAACTTCTTACAGGTTAGTTGCTGATTTATTTCTTCTGGCTGTTGCTGCAATCCTGCATGTTTTGGGTGCTTTCTATAGTTGGTTAAAGTTTCAGTAGGTTGCATAAAGTGGTGTGGCAGGTGCTGACGTACTTTTTTGTTGACATAAAGTCTTCTGGACAGACCAGTTGCTCCCAGACAAGGGTGCACTAATAAGCCTTCCTCTTGGCATTGAGCATGATTAGGAGAATGAGCAGAGGACACGCAGAGCAGGACAAGCTGCTGGAAGGAGGAGGAGGAGGAGGGGGAGGAGGGCTGTCAACACGAGGCCATATCCGCAGAGGGTGTTTAGAGAGCAATTCTCCTACCTGAACTTCAGCAACGACCAAAGCTTGAGATGTCTGCGCTTCACTAAAGAGGTCGTCACTGAAATTTTCCGCCTGCTGCAGACACAACTCCAACCTCAGAGCAGGGCAAGGATCACATTGACAGAGGCTATCAAGGCGACTGTGACTCAGAAGTTCTATGCATCTGGCCCCTTCCAAACTGCTGCTGGAGATAGAAGCAATATCTCTCAGTTTGCAGTGCACTGCTGCATAACTGAGGTCACTGAGGCTCTCTATGCAAAGAGAGAACGTTCACCTCATTCCTTCTTGCCAGAGACAAACATGCGGAGTGAACATGAATGATTGCAAGGTTTGCAAGCTTCCCCATGATGCAGGGTGCCACTGACTGCATGCACATTCCGTGTGTCTCATGCCAACTCTGCTATGTACCTGAACCAAAAGGGATTCCACTCCCTCAATATCCAGCTGGTGTGTGACCACAGGCAGCGCATTGTGCAGGTCAATGCCCGGTCTCCTGGCAACGATCATGATGCCTTCATTCTGCGGCAGTCCTCTGTGCCAGTGGAATTTCAACCATCATGGCAAACCAAAGGGTGGCTACTGGGCGACAAGGTTTATCTGCCGACTACATGGCTCATGACTCCCGTCTGCAACCCAGGCACACGTGCACAGCAGGCAGACAACGAGAGCTATGCTGCCACAAGGAATCTTACAAAACAGACCATTGGCACGCTGAAGCAGTGATACTGCTGCCTGGACCACTCTGGAGGAGCTCTGCAGTACTCGGCCGAGCGGGTCTCAGGATTTGTCATGGGAAAGCTGCATGCTGAGCAACCGTGCCATCATGAGGGAACAACCCTTGTCACAACCTATCAGGCGAGAAGCTGAGGAGGAGGGGGACGAGGAGGAGGTGGAAGAGGAAGGGAGGCTGCAACCTAGATAGCCCCTTCCTGCCCGGGCTCTACGTGAACAAATCATTTCCTCACCTGACCATCACGTGGTCCTCTTTCCCACAATGCAAAAATAAAGGCCAACACAAAATACACATTCCACTCCTAATTTAGAAATCAAATCATGCCACAGTGCACACAAAGTTAAACTAATCACCTTGGTGCCTCTGCGATATGCCTTTGCCTGCCCTCGTGCTCCGACGAGGTGCTTCCCCTGTGCCTACAGCCTGGTTGGTGGAAAGATGTTGACTGTCAGTGGAGCAGACTGCAGATGGCCTTGGAGGGCGACGTCGAGCATCTCTGGGCCTAGAATGCCTGGCTGCAGACCTGCATCTAGGCCTGGGCTGCAGCAGTCTGGCTGATGGGCAACAGCAAGGGCACTGGCGGAGTGGCAAGGGTGGGAGCACATCCTGAGAGTGGAGAGCAGGTCCGTACTCCATGGAAACACTACCACTTCACCTCAGCAATCCTAGTACTCTGTTGGAGAGCAGAATGCTGGAGTACTGTGACATACTGGACGCCCCTTTAAATAATGGTATCCTGAGCCATGATGGCAGCAGTCTGAGCTTCCATGGTGTGATGTGCTGATGCTTTGGGTCACTAGCCACTAGAGGGCGCCACTGTCGGAGGTCATCGGGCTGTATGCGCGTATGCGTGGGCCCTGGTATATAAGAGCGAGTACCATGTCATGAGCGCACTTTGGGCGCGAATAACGTTGAACCAGGTTTGCACCTGAGTGAGCTTACAGTAACAAGTCTTTTGAGTCATTATATACACTACACATGGCAGCACTCAGATGTTGGGTGGGTGCTGCTCATGCTGCAATGGAAGCTGAGACATTGTCCATCAGACGCTGCATGTTGGTTCCACGGGTGTGCTGCTGGAGGTAGCCACCGGTTCCATGTTGGAAAGTATGGGCTTCAAGCTCTGGAAAAAGCCTTGTGCCAAGTTGGTGCTGGACTGCTCCATGCTCTTTGACATTAAGCGCAAGCTTTCCAGTGCACCAAGCATTTTGCTGTGTACACCATCAGCCTTCTTTTGTAGCCTGGGACATCAAAGAAACCATCTGTGTCCTCTGCAGCAGAACTAGTGTGCGACTTGGCCCTCCAGCGATCTGGCACCTCCGCTATCCTTGCCTCCTACCCTGGCTGCAGTGCACTTGTGCCCGGTATCTCACCACATGCAGCTCCCGCTCTCTGCTATCCTCTAAGCTACGCACAATAACAGTATCTGAGCTGATGGCTGTAAAATCAAGTGATGGTATGTCTTTATCATCACTGTCTTCTTGCTCTTCCTCTGCTGCTTGGGCTGGTTGCAGTTCTTGGGTATCTGAAAGCAAAAAAGGGGAAGCATAGAGTTTTGGTGAGGGGAGAAGAGAAAGTAAGAAGTGCATACTTACACCATCATCACTTTCTCAGTCAAAAGAGATTATGAGGGCGAAGTGGGATGAGAGAAGGAGGGTTACGTATGCCCTCATCTTCATTTGTATTCAGCCCCGTCGGTGACCACTGTCTCAACAATAGCCCTTCCCATAATAGCCAGCACCATCTACTCCATGGGGGTTATAACATGCACGCACATCTATCCCCCACCAGTTACTTCCTGATTTTTGTACATATAGGATGATCTATCTTATATATTCTAGTCACAAGTATACATTATAATGTTCAAAACTGTTGACTTTTTCATTGCTAAAAAAATTGCGGTAATTATCATTCATGTGACAAATATTATTCTGTTTTAGGTATTGATAACCTCATCTCTGATAATTGCTTATTTCTAGTAAAAGAGCCTTGGAAGTTATATTACCCGGAAATCACAAAGTGTACGTGTATGTAAAGGTTGGGTAAATAAAGACAAACACATTCTCCTGAAAATGGTGATCCCATGCAAACTGTCTCTTTCAGTAGTTTGAAAGAGTGCTTTTTGTACTGAGCACTTAGTACTTAGTACTGAATACTTAGTGGTTACCAGTAGAATAAGAACCACAGCCTAATAGAATTTACCGTCACAAAAATACTAGAAACAGATGTATTTTTCTGGAAAAGCTTACACCAGGTAGAATTGAGTTTATTTTCCACATGCATTTTAATACTTCTTAGCATTGGTAAAATCTTGGGGCTAGAACCTCCACTTTTGTGCTTATCGCCCAAAAATGGGCGATATTTCCGGCGTGGGTGGGAAAAAAGGGTTTTCAGATCGCTGGCTTCTCACCCATTCTCAAAGCACTTAGTCTCCATTTTTGAAAATGGGCGTTACCGCGAACGATATGAAATGGTGTCAGTGTAAAACATTTTTACTTCTGCCGTAAAGTGTCGCCGTCCTTAGCAACGGCATGGCAACGCTCGACTACCACGATTCGGGAGGTTAAGGGTCATCATGACATGTGCAGAAGAGGAGACAGAGAGAGAGGGAGCTCCGAGGCACTGACTGAAAGCATGTGTGGCTGTGGTGTGTGCTTGTCTGGCTGTTGTGGGAGGCACGAGGGAGATTCACCAGCAGCAAAAAGCCTATGAAGCACCAAGAACATAGTTGGCACCAACAAATAAGATATATCATGGAAGGGATAGAGGAGGCCAGGAACACTGGTGGCAGAGGGCTCCCTGTGGTCCCGAATCGTGGCACTGCACCCCAAGGTGCCACACCCCCATTGCCAACCATACATGAGAGCCAGCAGCAACATCTTGCTTCTGGCTTGGAGCACGTTCCCACCTCGGGACCGTCCTCTCCCATATCCTTCCAAGCAGCATTTCGGCCATCACCACCCCTCATCCCACCCCCAGTGAAGCATCGTCTGAGGAGCTCCTCAGCCAGGCGGCTTGGAGTCAGGAGGGAAAGGGGAAAGGGTAGAGGTGGGAGGAGAAGCGGGGGGGGCGGAGGGTTGGTTTTTACAGAAATACTGATGATTTCAGGCTAATGTTCGGTTTAAATGTTTTTTTATTTAACAAAGCCTTGTAGCGCATTGGCTCAGATAGCTGCACCTACACTCTGGTGATTCCTTAACATCCAAGGGTATAATTACACTTAGCTTCAATCAACTTGAACTTTAACTGTCACCAAGGTAATACCCGCCATTGATGTATGACCTGCATACCCAGCAGTGTGTCAGCCTTGTAAATAATACCAACATTCTTTTAGGCAAAGCGATCATTGATGAGCTCCTGACGTAAGGCTCTTGCAGCTATCATGCCACCACGGGCTGTTTCATGTGGTCTACAGGGGGGGCGGGGGCATGGCTTCAGCGTAGCCTGATTGTCTGGGCTGATGTCAGCGTCCGCCTCCTCATCCTCCTCTTGCTCTCTCTCTGGTGAGTGGACTGTCAGACTCATCAGGCAATTCTTGTCCCCTCCTGATAGCTAAGTTGTGCAGCATGGAGCACACCACCACGAATTGAGCTACCTGCTCAGGGTGGTATTGGAGCTCGCCTCCTGAGTGGTCCAGGCATCTAAAGCGCTGCTTCAGCACTCCGATGGGTTTCTCCACAATATTGCGAGTTGCTCTGTGGCTCTCGTTGTATCGCCTCTTGGCTTCGATGTGGGTGTCACACAGGGGGGGGGTCATCAGCCAGTTGGCGAGACCATAGCCTTTGTCACCAATCATCCAGCATTTACCTTGTGGCTGATTGTTAATCAAGTCAGATACAGTGCTCTCATGCAGGATGTGAGCATCATGGATGCTGCCCGGAAATTTAGCATTCACTGCCAGTATAATTTGCTGTTCATCGACAACCAGTTGGACATTCAAGGAATGGAATCCCTTGCGGTTCCTGAAAACCTCAGTATCCTGAAAAGGAGCCCGCATCGTTCAGTCTATTGCTCCCTGCACCTTGGGAAAGTTTGCAATTCTGGAAAATCCTAGAGCCCTATCACTCTGAGCCTCCCTGGTCATAGGGAAGCTGATCAAGTCCCTCCTGCATGTGTACAAGGCTTCAGTGACCTGTCTAATGCAGCGATGTGTGGCATGCTGAGAAAGTCCACAAATGTCTCCAGCTGTGGTGGCCTTAAAAGAATGACAGTGCCGTGGTGACTTTGACCTCGACGGACAGTGCAGTACTGATGGTGCTGGCAGGCTGCAGATCTGCCCTTATCAGCTGGCATACCTCAGTGATAACCTCTTTGTGGAAGCGCAGTCTCCGAAGGCAGGTGGTGTCGGGCAAGTCGCGGTAAGAATGCTTCTCCTTGTATTTGCGGGGGTTGTAACGTCTGGTCCTCCTCATCAGTCTGTCACATCTTACATTGGGCACATAATGCTGTGGAGGGTACCTTCGGTGATCTCGAGTCTGCTGCATGTAAGTGGTCACCAAGAGAAGGTGAGAAAGGACAGGCCCCATTACAGTAGTTCGCTGTTTTCCACCGATTGGCCACAAACAAAGAATGTCCTGATGAAGACACCTATTCAATTCCAATCGGTCACAGTGTGGTCAAGATGTTTGTAGAGATGTTCACATCAACTCGAACGACCTTCAGAGTACATCCGAACTCCCCCGAGGTTGAAGCACAGCAGCCTTTTGAATGATGTGATTTGAAAAATGGCAGCCACACCGCTGGCTTTAGTTCAGAACAGTTCCACTTTTTCTGGGCGTTTTTTCGGGCGAGCGATATTGTGGGCGATATGTGTGCGAGGTGGTGAAAGTGACGCTGGGCGATCTCCTGGCATTAGTTTTGCCAAATGTGCTCTTTACGACAAAAAAAATGAGCGGGTGGTATTATTGAATCTCGGCGCTAATTCCGTGCGGAAAGTAACGCTGGGTGATATTATGGCCGTTGATTTCACCCATTCTGATGATTCCGCCCAAAAAAAGTGGGCGGGCTGTAATATTTTTTCCCGGCGTTAAGCACATGGAGAAAGTTACGCTCGGTGATAAGTTTCCTAACAATGCCCGTCAGTTTCCATTTGTGCCAAAATTGGTGATAAATGGGCGTTATACATCATTTCAGCGGTAAAATGGGCGTTAAGTGTGCGTTAAGCATGCAAAATAAGTGGAGGTTCTAGCCCATAGAAACTTCAGCAGAGAAGGAGGCCTTTCGGCCCGTTGTACTTGTGCTGGCTCTTTGAAAGAGCAGTCATGTTTAGTTGCACATCCGCGCTTTTTGTCCGTAACCTGTAAGCTCCTTATCCTCAAGTACCTGTCCAACTCCCTTTTGTCATTATTTGTAGAATCAGCTTTCACCACCTTTTCAGGTCGAGCATTCCCGATCCCGCAAACTCTCCGAGTGAAAATATTTCTCCTCATCTCCACTCTAGATCTTTTGCCAATGGTTTTAAATCCATGGCCTCTGGTTATTGATCCACTCACCAGAGGGAATAGTTTTTCTCTATTTGCTCTATCAAAACCTCTCATTATCTTGAAAACCTATATTAGGTCACCTCTTAACCTTCTCTGTTCCAAGGAGAACATTCCTAACTTTTCCAACCTCTCCTTATAACTGAAGTCACTCATCCTTGGTAACATCCTGGTAAACCTCCTCTGTACCCTTTCTAAGGTCTAGACATATTTCCTGACGAGTGATGCACAGAATTGTCCACAATACTCCGCTGAGTCCTCACTAGTGACTAATAGAGTTCTAACATGAGCTAATTGCTTTTAGATTTTATTCCTCTATTTATAAACTCAAGTAACCCATATGCTGTTTTAACCAGCTTATCAACTTGCCCTGCCACCTTTAAGGATTTGTGGCTATGGACACCAACGTCTCTCTGCTCATCTACACTTTTCAAAATCATGCTATTTATAGTGTACTGTATTTCCATATTAGTCCTCCCAAAGTGCATCACTTCACACTTCCCCGCATTGAACTGCATCTGCCACGCTTCTGCCCATTTCACCATCCTGTCTGTGTCATTCTGAAGCCTATAAAAATCCTTATCACTCTCTACTACTTTGCTAAGTTTTACATCATCTGCAAACTTTACAATGCCGCTCCCTACAACTGAGTCTAGGTCGTTTATAAAAATTTAAATGGGTAATGGACCCTAAATTGACCCTTGGGGAACACCACTGCAAACCACCTCCCAGTCTGAAAAACATCCATCCACCATCACCCTCTGCTTCCTGTCACTGAGCTGATTCCATATCCATACCGCCATGTTCCTCTTAATTCCATGGGCTTCCATCTTAATAAGCTTCCTGTGTGGCACTTTGTTGAATGCATTTTGAAAGTCCATATATACAACATCAACTGTACTACCTTGATCAACCTTCTTTGTTTCTGCATGAAAGAATTCAATCAAGTTAGTCAGACACGATTTTCCTTTAAAAATCCATGCTGGCGCTCCTTGATTAACCCATGCCTTTCCAAATGAAAGTTTATTTTGTCATTGATAATGGTTTCCAATAACTTCGCCACCACCAATATTCGGTTGACTGGCCTGTAGTTTCCTGGTTTATCCCTCTCCTCTTTCTTGGATAGTGGTATAACATTAGCAAACCTTCAGTCCTCGACACTACTCCTGTATCCAATGAGGATTGAAAGATTGTAACCAATGCCTCTTCTATTTCTACCTTTGCTTCTTTCAGCATTCCATCTGGATCAGGTGACTTACCAACTTTCAGTCATGCTAATCTTTTTAGTACTTTTTCTCTATCTATTATTATCCTGTCCATAACTCTCTTTTAGTGTAACATGCACATATCCACTTCCTTTGTGAAGACAGATGCAAAGTACTGATTTAAAACTTTTGCCATGTCTTTTGCCTTCACATGAAGCTTTCCCTTTAGCCCCTTAATAGGTACAACTTTTTCCCTAGCTAACTGTTTACTCTTTATATGTTTATAAAATGTACTGGGGTTCAATTTAATATTGCCTGCTAATCTTTTCTCGTAACCTCTCTTTGCCTGCCGTATTAACTTTGTCAATTCCCTCCTGTACTTTCGATAATCTTCCTGGTTATTAACTGATTCGTACTCCTAACTTTTGTCATAAGCCTCCTTTTTCTGCTTTCTTTTATATTTTATTTCATTTATCATCCAGGGAGCATTAGTTTTGGATACTCTACCTTTTTCCTTCAAAGGAATATGCCGAGTTTGTACCCAAACTATTTTTTCCCTGAATGCCCTCCATTGCTCCGTTACTGATTACCGTACTATCGCCTTTTCCAGTCTTCCTGGGCTAGGTCCCTGCTTAAATCACTGAAATTAGCTCTGGCCCAGTTGAGCATTTTTACTTTCAATATTTTCTGGTCTCCATAATTACTCTAAACCGAATGATGCTGTTAGCTCGATTATCTCCTACTGTAACACACTCCACTTGCCCTACTTAATTATCCAGAACCAAATCCAACACTGCTTCCTTCCTTGTTGGACTGGAGACATGTTGATCGAGAAAGTTCTCCTGTACACATCAGAAGTTTCTCTCCTTCCCTCCCCTTCGCACTATGTTTTATCCCAGTCTACATTAGGATAATTAAAATCTCCTAATATTACTGCTAATTTTGTAACACGCTTTTGCATTCTCCTTATTGTTCTAAAATTTGCTCTTCTCAAGTCCAACACATGTGTATTGCTATTGGTCATAGCTTTCATTTACAATAACAAACTTGGCTCAATTGGTAACATGCTTATCTGCGAGTCAGAAGTTTGTGTGTTCAAGCCCCACACCAGGACTCACATAAACTAGGCTGTTGTAGTACTGAGGAAATGGCAATTAAAATTGGGCGGGGTGTTGAATGGACGATTGATCTGATCACGTCAGTTTCCTGCCAGGTAGGTTCAGTTAAAATTGCCCCCAATGGCTGTGCTTTGGCTTCTGCACTCCACGGCCACTGTGTAGATGGCCATGAAGTCGTCACTTCCTTCCTCCAATGTGGACTGCAAGAATCACAATCATTCTCATATGACTACACAGATGTTGAAGCAACATTTCTACCATGCAGGGAGCTTTGAAGATTTTCAAAATGTTGCATGAAGTATTTTTGTTCATTATTGACCACTTCTCTGTAGGCAGACCCCGTAAGGTGAAAGTTCATGGCTGCTGCAGCAGAGGAATGTCTGTGCCTTGCCCTCTGTTCACTTTGTTGCTGTTTCTCCGCTGCTATCTCAGCTTGCTACTTCTCGCTTGTGCTGTGTGCCTCACCAGGTGCTTCCTCTGACCCTCTCCTAAGGTGCATGCATCCAGGTTGTTACATGTATAGTCAGGAATGAGTGATAGACGTTTGTGAGATGTCACCCCTGCTTGTCTCTGGTGGCGGATAAATCATCTTGGGTGGCCCTTACACAAAGAAATATAACATATATTAGCATGGTGTTTGTTTGAAATGGTTCCGTCCCAATGCCAATACATTGAATGTTGCTGCTTAGTATGCTTGTGTGAGTTTGAAGGATAAGTCAATATAAAGTTGCTAATTTGAGTTTTCACGCAGCCACTGAACTTTACTTGATCCATACGCTCTCTTGCTTGGACAGTCACAATTAAACATTGGAGGTTCAAAATTTGGAGGTTAACATCACCACCAGCCCAGTTTCTCTCTCCAGTTGTGTGCAGCCTTCTCCTTTAAGAACAGATAGAAAATACATTTTCAGCAATTGGAAATCACCTCAATGTCCATCCTACATTGCATGTTGTGTGAATGGATGATTACCCAGCATACAAGTGGCTTCAGGGAGCAGTTTGTTTTGGTGACACAACATGAAACAGATTTGTGTGACATTACAAACACCTCTCTGCTCGAGTCTCAAAGTTCAAGCTGAAGCATTACAGCCACAGTTGTTATGAAAGATGTGAGGGATTGTGGTTGTGTTTCTGATACTGCAGGGTTGCTGCACCAAACTGGGGGCAGTGTTTCTGGCAAGCACATAATGAGCATGGATCAAACTGAAGATGTGAAACTGTTGGCAGCCTTATCTTCGTACTCTTTCTCAGGCTGGAGAATTTCATCCTAATCTATACATAACTTATGGGTGTAGTTTATCTGTTACCTCTTGCCATGCTTGCTGCATAGTGACTCACACAAGAGGGTTCGCCTCTGCCCCAGATATGCTGACCCCACTCTTTTGCGTCTCTACCAGCAGAACTTTCAGCATTGCGTCCTTGAAGGGGACAGCTCTGTCCCTTGCCCTTGACCGTGCATTGCTGCTGGTCCACACAGCTGCAATATATAAATGGAGTCACAGCCTTTTATCACCTGATATCTTGCTCTTTTTCATCCAAGGTGGTTTGTGCTCATCAGAATCATGCAGAGAGAACAAACTAATGATCTAACTAAGTTGACCTCTCCGAATCTGACAAGATCAGCTCCCCACTTCCCATACATAAGAGATCATGGGGCCGAAAATGCCTCTCCCGATATGGCCACTGGCCGCCTGAAAGCGATGGCCATCGAGTTGCGGAAGACTGGCCGACGATGGCGGCATTGCCCTCGGGGTTTTTTGCTGCGGTCTGAGGATCCAATCCACTCCCGCCCCCCCCCCCCGCTCCCCCCACTTCCGCCCCGCTCCCGCAGATGTGTCGTTAACGACGTAATCAGAGCCCACACTGCAGCGGCTCCGCCCCGGGAAGTAAATTCAGGTCAGAAAATCTTCCAGCTGCCTGTCGGTGCCCCCGACAGTTTTTTTGGTTGGTAAACCGTGCCGGCTCAAGAACACCAGCGTGTTGCATATAGCACCATTCTTTTTGCCGAGAATTTTTCCGGCTTTTCACAAGTTTTCCAGTTGCCTTGTTCAGAGCGGGATTGAGTGCTAGTGGGCTGGGTCTTCAATCTCGACAACACAGAGGCCTCATTGTGGAGGTTGTGGTTGCGGAGGCAATGGGCTCAGTGCTGGCACTGGAACGCCCCCTGCACATGTTGCGCGGCAGGGAGGCCCCCAGGAGAAGGCAGTGCCGTCTCCAACAGCTCCAGAAGCAGCGGGCAAGGGATGCAGCAGATATGGCTGCCCAACATGCGGAATGCCATGGAGATGGTGGCAGGCCTCAACCAAAAGAGGTGGCCCAGGAAGGATCTGCCGTTAGGAGGAGGGTTAGGTGCGCAGACCCCCCTCACGAGATCGAGTGAAGGCAGGACGTACAGGAGGCAGATGCTTGCCAGCAGCTGGCTGCAGTGGGTGAGGAGCAGCAAGAGCATTAGGGAGAAGGCAATGAGGCAGCTGCCATAGGAAGACGCGAGCATAGACGTGGGGGAGAAGGCCCTATTGTGCAAGGGTCTACAGGCAGCAGTTTCCGCTCATGGACCTGATGGATGACCAATATCTCCGGAGACTTCAATTCCGGAAGGACATTGGCCCCAACTTTCCACATGATTTGCTCCTGATTTTTAGGAGCAACTGGTGTGGAACGGAGTATGTTAGAAATCGGAATTCTCGCCATTTAGTTTGCTCCAGTTCTAGTCAGTTAGAACAGTTTCACTTTGGAACAGAATTTTTTTTTCAAAAGGGGACGTGTCCGGCCACTTACGCCTGTTTTCAAAGTTTCATCAGTGAAAACTTACTCCAAACTAACTTAGAATGGAGTAAGTGAAGATTTTTGTACGCTCGAAAAAACCTTGTCTACACTTTAGAAAATCAGGCGTAGGTTACAACTCAGGCGTAGGGAATGGAGGGGGGGTGGGGGCATTTAAAAGGAAGTTTACAAACATTAAACATTTCAGTTTTACAAATAAAGAGCCATCATCAATAATAAATGATAAATACATCAATAAATCAACCAATAAATCAATCAAAAAAAATTAATAAATAATTTTTAAAAAAATCAATAAATAAAACATTTTCTACTTACTGACTGCAGCACCGGGAGCCCTCCAACAGCGTGCTGGGATGCCCCCCCCCCCACCCCCAGTGTGTCTCGATCTCTCTGTCTGTCAGTGTCTGTGTTTCTGATAGCGAGGGGAGGGGGAGGAGGGGGGTAGAGGGAGAGAGGGGGGGAGCAGAGGGAGGGAAGCGGGAGGGATGGGGGAGGGATGGGGGAAAAGGGGGAGGGATGGGGAGAAGGGGGAGAAGGGGGAGGGGGAGAAGGGGGAGGGGGGGAGAAGGAGATGGGGGGAAAGGAGATGGGGGGGAAGGAGATGGGGGGGAAAGGAGATGGGGGGGGAAAGGAGAAGGGGGAGGGAGGCTGAACGGGCAGTTGAAGAGGCAGAACGGATTTGTGTGAATTGCTGGCTTCCACAAGTTTCAGGGCACCATAGACTGCACCCATGTCGCATTGAGGGCACCATAGAACAATCCCGAGATGATCAGAAACCGCAAGAGATTCCACTCCCTCAACGGGCAGCTGGTGTGAGACCACCACCGCAAAATCATGGCAGTTGATGCCCGGTATCCTGGCAGCTGCCACGATGCTTTCATCCTGCGCCAGACAGGTGTGCCCGGCGTGTTTGCTGGCCCAAACCAAGATTGCAGCTGGCTCCTTGGAGACAAGGGCTACCCACTGTGCACTTGACTGCTGACTCCCCTTCGCAACCCCAGGACTGCTGTGCAGCAAGCCTAAAATGATGCTCATTCAGCCACCAGGTACTTAATTGAGCAGTGCGTCAGAATCCTTAAGCAGAGATTCCGTTGCCTGGATCACTCTGGTGGAGAGTTGCAGTACTCACCTGAGCGGGTTTCCATATTTGTGGTCGTCTGCTGCATGCTTCACAACCTGGCAATCATGAGGACACAACCATTGGAGAATGAGCCAGCAGTGCCACCTGAGGAGGATGCGTAGGAGCATGATGCACAGGAGGAGGTGGTGCAGGAGGAGGACCAGGATACATCCAGACCCTGCAAGGGAAGTGCAGAACCATCTCATTGCTGCTCGTTTCTGATGAGTTCATGCGCATGTCACCCTTCATCTTTGCATCTCCATGGCCAACCCAATGAGTCCCTTCACACATCATTGGCCACAGTGAAATGAGAGACCTTACACAAGAAAGAAAGGTGCAAAAAAACATACACATAATCATTTATCACCTTGTGCATCTCCTTATAACCCCTCTTATGCAAGCCTATTTTGGAACTATGCCGCAGTATCTCCCCTGTGGCTGCATCATGGGTCTGGGAAGGCTGTTGTGTTTCAGGTGTCGAAACTACAGATGTCCTTCTACGATGCCCTCGGCCAGCTCTGGCCCTGGAAGGGCCAGCTGCAGACTGGGCAGCACCATCCCCGGTGCGATCAGTCGGCCTTCGCTGGGGCGATTCCGTGCTTGTCGGCAATGGTGGAGCGACAGGTCTGGAGTCAGGACTGCTGTGATCCTGAGAGAGCACATCATCATCCTGGTCCGAGGAGCCTGCGCCACTCCCGGGAGCAGCACCGAAACATCCCCACCAATCTGTGGGGGCGCAGGTCAGTGGGGTGGTGTGACACCGGAAGGTCTCCCGCGGACCGTGGTGGACCCAGCCATGATGGCAACAGTCAGATCTCGTGTGGCATCCAGCTGAGAGAGCATGAGAGCAGACACAGTCTCGGCACCACCAGAGACGACAGCAATAAGACGCTCCGTGGCCTGTTGCCCAGAGTGCATAAGAGCATTCTGAGCTTCCAGCAGCACTCATACGTTGGTTCCCTTGGCCTCATCGGACATGGCATCAATCGATGGAGTGGCCTCCAGGGTGTATTCCTGGCTATGGCTGGCAGTGCTCTCAATGCTGTCATCCTGGCTTTGGCTCATACTTGAGGTCTCGTCTGCAATAATAAGTGGTACAAGAGCTGCCGCGAGGATGAGGTAGGGAATTGACGCATGCAGCCTGCAATTTGCACACAATCATAAGCAAACACGCAGTAGACACTGGCACTTTCAGTGAGAGATGGCATTAAAGGAAGGCTTTCACTTACTGATGCTGCCCCGAGCAGCGGCCACAGGGAAGGCAATATGTGGGCCCACCAGCCTCAGAACCCTTTCTTCCAGATCAGTGAGCTGCTGCATCTCTGGCTCGCCACCACCTGTTGCTCTATATGGTTGTGAGAAACCTTTGCCTGCAAAGCAAAGAAGTCTTGCTGAGTGGCAGTGTCATGAGGCCTCGGCAATGAGTGCAAATGTGGGTCCATTACATTCAGCTGTAACTCTCACATGAAAAGGAGCCTCCATTGCGAGAACACACACAAACAGGCCTCAACAATCAAATGTTGCTTCAGTGACGATATAGTGAAGGTTGGAAATAAGGGAAGGTGAAGGAGAGGCTCGCAGATGGAAGGTGAGGAGTTGGGGGAACATGTATTCACTTTCATCATGCGAATTATGTCGTTGAGAGGCGGTGCGGTCATGATTGGAGGTCCCTGAGACCTCCACGGCGATCTCCCTCCAGGCATTAACGAACACAGCGAGAGGCGGCCGGCCTGTATCGGGGTCGAGAATCCGTCTCCTTCCCTCCTCAGCCTCGATGAGTGTCTCCAGTTCCGCAGCAGAAAATCTGCTGACCCTCCTCGTTCCTGCTGGGGTCCGCCATGCCTTCGAATCAAACTGATTCCCTGCTCAGGGCCTCGCTGCAAACCCTGCCCCTTTAAGAAGGCCAGGGAGCAGCTGGCCCGTTAACAGCAAATCAGCACCAGCTGAATTTCACGGCCCTCAATCGGTCACTCCACACCCACACCGCTGCAAACTGCCCATTCCCTCCACCAATACCGCTCCGCTCCTTGTTGTCAGCAAAAATGCTTAATTTCGCTCCAATGTCCGTCGCATTCATTGTGGCGGTAATGAACGACAAAAAACAATCGGTGCGCCCCATTTCGGGCGGAGATGAATTTCTAACCCAAGCATGTCCCTGCAGCATTCCAGCTCCATTTTTTCAAAGTCCATGGAAACAGCCCTTGTATCTAATTTAGCATCTGCTGTTCACTTTGTTTTACATCTTGTGTTAAGCATCAATTACTTCTATTAATTTGTTTATGCAGTCCCCAAATTATCACATTATAACCCCTCCTGCTTGCTAAATACTTTGTATCTTCATGAGTTAATTGTTACCACTTGTGACCTCCCTGCTCTTATCGTTAATTTCCTTATGGATTAATTCTGTAATCTACCCTTCTGCCTATTATTAAGTCTTTATTAAAAAAATAACTTAGATTTTATAGCACCATCCACATTCCCCAGACATCCCAAACCAATGAATTGTTTTACCAATCATGCCATTTCTCCATTCAATATAATAGGCTCATTTCTTAAATAATTTGCGCTCTTAGCTCCCTCTTGTCCATTTTTTGCTGCAGTAGTTTTTCTGTGATGCCAATATGATTGTTAATGGCACATATATATATATCCAATTCTGAAAGGTTATTTCTAATGCTGCTTGCATTAATACCAAAGCATTACATTTATCCATCGCTACCTTCTTATCCTTCTTGAACCTTGAAAGTTTTAAATATTTTTTTTATCCTGAGCAACTTGCTTCTCCCAACCTGTTGGTCAGTAATATAGAAGGTTAAAGTATGATTTGATTTGCAGTTTTAGGATTTAGAAAATTATTCATAGGGCAGATAGCTGCTGTTGGGGGTGTCCATGATAAGGAGACATAACCTTAAAATCAGAGCCAGTCGGTTGAGAGAAGTTAGGAAACACTTCTTCATTGAAAGGGGGTTGAACTGTTGAAGAACAGTAGATGCTAGCTCAAGTAATCATTTTAAATCTGAGATCGATAGATTTTGCTGGACAAGGGTATTAAAAGAATATGGAGCCAAGACAGCTGGATGAAGTTAAGATACAGATCAGCCATGATCTCATTGAATGGTGTACAGGCTTGAGGGGTTGAATGGCCTACTCCTGTTCTTAATAACTGTTTGCTCAGCGTTGCTTACCAAAATACCCCTCCCCCCTAAATTTGTTTAAAATAAATTGTAGTCAATTTAAAAAAAATTCTATTTCCACCTGTTTTTACCTTCATGTTGTACATGTTACATTAGTAACTACCCATTGACATCAATAATCCGAGTTCTTTTATTGCTTTGAGGTAGTACAAGAAATAACCCATTACCTGTTGAGCCCTTTGTTTAATATTATCCAATGGACTTTTTATGTTTTTCAGTTTCTAGAATGTCTGCCCCTGTTTTGCTCCCATATATAATCATAGACATTTATGGCCCAGGAGGAGGCCATTCGACCCATCGTGTTTGTGCCAGCCGAAAAAGAGCTATCCAGCCTAATCCCACTTTCTTGCTTTGTAGGTTATGACACTTCAAGTGCACATCCAAGTACTTTGTAAATGTGATGAGGGTTTCTGCCTCTACCACCCTTCCAGGCAGTGAGTACCAGACCCACACACCCACTGGGTAAAAAAGTTCTCCTCATCTCCCCTCTAATCCTTCTACCAATTACTTTAAATCTATGCCTCTTGGCTATTGACATCTCCGCTAGGGGAAATAGGTCCTTACTATCCACTCTGTCTAGGCCCCTCATAATTTTACACACCTCAATCAAGTCTCCCCTCAGCCTCCTCTGTTACAAAGAAAACAACCACAGCCTATCCAATCTTTCTCCATAGCTAAAATTCCCCAGTCCAGACAGCATCCTTGTAAATTTCCTCTGTACCCTCTAGTGCAATCACATCTTTCCTGTAATGCGGTGACCAGAACTGCACACAGTACTCTAGCTGTGGCTTAACTAGTGTTTTATACAGTTCAAGCATAACCACCCTGCTCTTCTATTCTATTTTTTCAGCCAATTAAGCAAAGTATCCCATACGTCTTCCTAACCACCTTATCTACCTGTTCTGCAACTTTCAGGAATCTGTGGATATTTACTCCAAAGTCCTTCTGTTCCTCCGCACTTCTCAGAAACCTACCATTTATTGTGTATTCCGTTGTCTTTTTAGCCCTCTCCAAATTCATTACCTCACACTTCTCCAGATTGAATTCCATTTGCCTTTTTCTGTCCACCTGACCAGTCTAGTGATATCATCCTGCAGTCTACAGATTTCTTGCTCACTATCATCCACGTGGACAATTTTTATATAATCTGCAAACTTCTTAATCATGCCCCGTACATTGAAGTCTAAATCATTGACGAATAACACAAAAAGCAAGGGACCTAGTACTGGGCCCTGCGGAACCCCACTGGAAATGACTTTCCAGTCATAAAAAGATCTGTCAACCAATGCTTGCTGATATTATTTTAACTCTCCCTTCATTATCTTATCTATTCTTGTTTCTGTGTTGTTTAAGGTGTTGGTCTTAGCTCAGTGGCAGCACTCAACTTTGAGTCAGTAGATTGTGGGTTCAAGTCCCAGGCTTGAGCACATAATGCAGGCTTACTCTTCAGTGTAGTATTGAAGGAGTGCTGCACTGTTGGAGGTGCCATTTTTCTGAGAAGTTGTTGAGCCAAGGCAGTATCTGTCCTCTCAGACAGACGTACAAGATCCCATGGCACTATTTTCAGAAGAGCAGGCAAGTTCTCCCGATATCCTGCCCAATTTTTTATTCCTCAACCAACACCACCAAAAACAGATTACCTGATGATGTATCTCATTTGCTTTATGTAGGACCTTGTTGTGTGCAAATTGGCTGTTTCAAAAAGTATATTTAGTAACTGAAGGGGGTATGGAGAATGAGCTACAGAGTTGAACCCAGAACTTAAAGGAATGACATATGAGGAAAAGATTGGCCACCTTGTGTGTTTTTTTCTGTCTTGAAAAGGGAAGACTGAGAAGGGATATGATAGAGGTATTTAAAATTGTGAAAGGTCTGCACAAATTGGGCAAGAAATTCAGTGATTTTGTGACCGGGTTTTTGGTATTTCATCTTTTTTGGCAAAAACCTGTTTGGTGGAAAATTCGGAGATGTTTTGTGGCGGTTTTCAGATACTGCTGCAAGACTCAAAATATCGCTTTTGCCAAAAATTTGGCTCTGTGCGCACCCGTATTTAACGCGAAAAAGACCAACAAGTAAGAAGCCTGCGTTGCAGCCCTTGCAGCAGCGGTAAATATGAAGACCTGCAAAAAAGGTAAGTTAATTTTTTAATTTTTAAATTCTTTTGCAGCGCTTTGCTCGGTAAGTGTCTTGTAAATGTTTTATGTTTTTTTTTCTTTTTTTCCAATTTATTTTCAGGTGTTTTTCTGCCCTCCCTAGGCCCAACTCGCAGTGGTATCGACCTCGGACTAAAGTCGGTGAGGATCGCGGTTTGAGCCGCGAATCCTTGTGCTACGCTGACTTTTACTGCTGCGCAAATTAAACGTTGAATTTATGGCCTCATAGCGATAGTGTTGCGATAACGATAATTTTGGCGAAAAAATACAATTATCGCTGAGAACCGAATTTCTAGCCCATTGGATCGAACTGTTTCTGCGGTACATAGAATTTAAGCTCAAAAGCCCATATTTACAAATGAAGGACAGCAAGACAAAATGGCAAATGCAGAAGGAATTATTTTACTCAGAGAGCTGTGGAAACTGGGACATTGAATAAATGAAAGACAGAGATGGACAGTTTATTAACCGAGAAGGGGATAAGGGGTTATGGGAAGCAGGCAGGGAAGTGGAGCTGAGTCCATGATCGGTCAGCTATGATCGTATTAAATGGCGGAGCAGGCTCGAGGGGCCGTATGGCTTACTCCTGCTCCTATTTTTTATGTTCTTATGTTCTTAAAAGATTAGTAAGTAAGTGTAGCAGATTACCAGCACGGGTGCTGGATCAAGAAACCTTAATGGGTTTCACGAAGAAATTAGACATGATTTTTCTTCTTTCTTATCCTGTAGAAATGTAATTAAATGTAATAAACAATGCAATAAACTAATAACTATAAAGCCCCATTATTTTTAATTCTGTACAACTACTAACCATCAATGAGTTCCCTGTAAACACTTGGATTTCTTTTTAACTCCAGATTCCACCACTTCCTTTGTAAAACTTATCCTCATTATTTTGGGTATTGGTTTCTGCAGAGTGTTTATTTACCTTAAAAACCAGGAATTCTGCAGAGTGCACCATAATGCATGTGAAGACCTGAGAAAGGTTGCAGAAAAGATTTACGAGAATGATTCCAGGAATGAGAGACTTCAGTTACGTGGATAGACTGGAGAAGCTGGAGTTGTTCTCCTTGGAGCAGAGAAGGTTGAGAGGAGATTTGATAGAGGTGTTCAAAATCATGAGAAGTCTGGGACAGAGTAGATCGAGAGAAACTGATCCCATTGGCAGAAGTGTTGAGAACCAGAGGACACAGATTTAAGGTGATTGGCAAAAGAACCAAAGGCAACTTAAGAAAAAAACCTTTTTACATAGCGAGTGGTTGGGATCTGGAATGCACAGCCTGAAAGGGCAGTGGAGGCAAACTCAATCACTGCTTTCAAGAGGGACTTGGATAAGTACCTGAACGAAAAAAAATTGCAGGGCTATGGGAAAAGGGCAATGGAGTGGGACTAGCTGAAGTACGCTTGCAGAGAGCCGGCACACGGATTCGATGGGCCGAATGGCCGCCTTCTGTGCTGTAACCATTCTATGATTCTATAAGGCCAGATACGGCAGTGCCAGTTTTTTTCTTATTGATACAGTGAAATGTATTTGACCATATTGGTACAAATGCGTGTGCAATTGTTCAAAAACGGAAAATGTGACTTTAATCCACGGATTAAGTCATGGCAGGAGAGCTCGGACACGTGTTATGCTCCTCCTGTACTATGTGGGAAATCAGGGACGCTTCCAGTGTCCCTGACGACTACGTGTGCGGGAAGTGTATCCGCCTGCAGATCCTGACGGACCGCATTGCAGCACTGGCGCTGTGGGTGGATTCACTCTGGAGCATGCACGATGCTGAGAATGACGTGAATAGCATGTTTAGCGAGTTGGTCTCACCGCAGGTAAACGGTACACAGCCAGATAGTAAATTGGTGACCAACAGAAAGAGCAGTGCAAGGAAGGTAGTGCAGGGGTCCCCTGCGGTCATCCCCCTGCAAAACAGATACACCGCTTTGGGTACTGTTGGGGGGGATGACTCTTCAGGGGAGGGCAGCAGCAGCCAAGTTCATGGCACCGTGGGTGGCTCTGCTGCACAGGACGGGAGGAAAAAGAGTGGGGGAGCGATAGTGACAGGGGATTCAATGGTAAGGGGAATAGATAGGCGTTTCTGCGGCCGCAACCGAGACTCCAGGATGGTATGTTGCCTTCCTGGTGCAAGGGTCAAGGATGTCTCGGAGCGGGTGCAGGACATTCTGAAAAGGGAGGATGAACAGCCAGTTGTCTTGGTGCATATAGGTATCAACGATATAGGTAAAAAACAGGATGATGTCCTACGAGAAGAATTTAGGAAGCTTGGAGCCAAATTAAAAAGTAGGACCTCAAAAGTAGTTATCTCAGGATTGCTACCAGTGCCATGTGCTAATCAGAGTAGGAATCGCAGGATAGCTCAGATGAATGCGTGGCTTGAGGAGTGGTGCAAAAGGGAGGGATTCAAATTCCTGGGACATTGGAACCGGTTCTGGGGTAGGTGGGACCAATACAAAGTGGACGGTCTGCACCTGGGCAGGACCGGAACCAATGTCCTAGGGGGAGTGTTTGCTAGTGCTGTTGGGGAGGAGTTAAACTAATATGGCAGGGGGATGGGAACCTATGCAGGGAGGCAGAAGGCAATAAAAGAGAGACAGAGGCAAAAGATAGAAAGGAGAATAGTAAAAGTGGAGAGCAGAGAAACCCAAGGCAAAAAATAAAAAGGCCACATTACAGCAAAATTCTAAAGGGTCAAAGTGTGTTAAAAAGACAAGCTTGAAGGCTCTGTGCCTCAATGCGAGGAGTATTCAGAATAAGGTGGACGAATTAACTGCACAGATAGCAGTTAATGGATATGATGTAAATGGCCTCACAGAGACATGGCTCCATGATGACCAAGGCTGGGAACTTAACATCCAGGGGTATTCAACATTCAGGAAGGATAGACAGAAAGGAAAAGGAGGCGAGGTGGCGTTACTGGTTAAAGAGGAAATTAATGCAATAGTAAGGAAGGACATTGGCTTGGATGATGTGGAATCGGTATGGGTGGAGCTATGGAATACCAAAGGGCAGAAAACGCTGGTGGGATTTGTGTACAGACCTCCAAACAGTAGTAGTGAGGTTGGGGACAGCATCAAACAAGAAATAAGGGATGTGTGCAATAAAAGTACAGCAGTCAGAGTAGGAATCGCAGGATAGCACAGATGAATACGTGGCTTGAGCAGTGGTGCAGCAGGGAGGGATTCAAATTCGTGGGGCATTGGAACAGGTTCTGGGGGAGGTGGGACTAGTACAAACCGGACGGTCTGCACTTGGGCAGGAACGGAACCAATGTCCTAGGGGGAGTGTTTGCTTGTGCTGTTGGTGCGGAGTTAAACTAATATGGCAGGGGGATGGGAACCAATACAGGGAGACACAGGGAAACAAAAAGGAGACAAAAACAAAAGACAGAAAAGAGATGAGTAAAAGTGGAGGGCAGAGAAACCAAAGGCAAGAAACAAAAAGGGCCACTGAATATAAAAGGGCTGCAGGAGGGGTAAAAACTAAAAATCATGGTTTAAAAACTAGGATGAAAACACTCAACCTAAATGCACGCAGCATTAGAAATAAAGTAAATGAGTTGACGGCACAAATCATTACAAATGGGTATGATTTGGTGGCCATTACAGAAACATGGTTGCAAGGTGGCCAAGACTGGGAATTAAACATACAGGGATATCTGACGATTCAGAAAGATAGACAAGAAGGGAAAGGAGGTGGGGTAGCTCTGTTAATAAAGGATGATATCAGGGCAGTTGTGAGAGACGATATTGGCTCCAATGAACAAAATGTTGAATCATTGTGGGTGGCGATTAGAGATAGTAAGGGGAAAAAGTCACTGGTCGGCGTAGTTTATAGGCCCCCAAATAATAACTTCATGGTGGGGCGGGCAATAATCAAGGGAATAATGGAGGCATATGAAAAAGGAACGGCAGTAGTTATGGGGGATTTTAACTTACATATCGATTGGTCAAATCAAATCGCAGGGGTTGGCCTGGAGGAGGAATTCATAGAATGCATACGGGATTGTTTCTTAGAACAGTATGTAACAGAGCCTAAAAGGGAGCAAGCCATTTTGGATCTGGTCCTGTGTAACGAGACAGGAAAAATAAACGATCTCCTCGTAAAAGATCCTCTCGGAATGAGTGATCACAATATGGTTGAATTTGTAATACAGATTGAGGGTGAGGAAGTTGTGTCAGAAACGAGCGTACTATGCTTAAACAAAGGGGACTACAGTGGGATGAGGGCAGAGTTGGCTAAGGTAGACTGGAAACAAGGACTAAACGGTAGCACAATTGAGGAACAGTGGTGGACTTTTAAGGAGCTCTTTCATAATGCGCAACAAAAATATATTCCAGTGAAAAAGAAGGGTGGCAAGAGAAGAGATAACCAGCCGTGGATAACCAAGGAAATAAAGGAAAGTATCAAATCAAAGGCCAATGCGTATAAGGTGGCCAAGGTTAGTGGGAAATTAGAGGATTGGGAAAATTTTAAGCAACAGCAAAGAATGACTAAAAAAGCAATAAAGAAAGGGAAGATAGATTACGAAGGTAAACTTGCGCAAAACATAAAAACAGATAATAAAAGCTTTTACAGATATATAAAACGGAAAAGAGTGACTAAAGTAAATGTTGGTCCCTTAGAAGATGAAAAGGAGGATTTAATAATGGGAAATGTAGAAATGGCTGAGACCTTAAACAATTATTTTGCTTCCGTCTTCACAGTGGAAGACACAAAAACCATGTCAAAAATTGCTGGTCATAGGAATGTGGGAAGGGAGGACCTTGAGATGATCACTATCACTAGGGAGGTAGTGCTGGACAGACTAATGGGACTGAAGGTAGACAAGTCCCCTGGTCCTGATGAAATGCATCCCAGGGTATTAAAAGAGATGGCGGAAGTTATAGCAGATGCATTTGTTATAATCTACCAAAATTCTCTGGACTCTGGGGAGGTACCAGCGGATTGGAGAGCAGCTAATGTAACGCCTCTGTTTGAAAAAGGGGGCAGGCAAAAGGTAGGTAACTATAGGCCGGTTAGTTTAACATCTGTAGTGGGGAAAATGCTTGAAACTATCATTAAGGAAGAAATAGCGGGACATCTGGATAGGAATAGTGCAATCAAGCAGACGCAGCATGGATTCATGAAGGGGAAATCATGTTTAACTAACTTACTGGAATTCTTTGAGGATATAACGAGCATGGTGGATAGAGGTGTACCGATGGATGTGGTGTATTTAGATTTCCAAAAGGCATTCGATAAGGTGCCACACAAAAGGTTACTGCAGAATATAGAGGTACGCGGAGTAGGAGGAAATGTATTAGCATGCATAAAGAATTGGCTGGCTAACAGAAAGCAGAGAGTCGGGATAAATGGGTCCTTTTCCGGTTGGAAATCAGTGGTTAGTGGTGTGCCACAGGGATCAGTACTGGGACCACAACTGTTTACAATATACATAGATGACCTAGAAGAGGGGACAGAGTGTAGTGCAACAAAATTTGCAGATGACACTAAGATTAGTGGGAAAGCGGGTTGTGTAGAGGACTCAGAGAGGCTACAAGGAGATTTGGATCGGTTAAGCGAATGGGCTAAGGTTTGGCAGATGGAATACAATGTCGGAAAGTGTGAGGTCATCCACCTTGGGAAAAAAAACAGTAAAAGGGAATATTATTTGAATGGGGAGAAATTACAACATGCTGTGGTGCAGAGGGACCTGGGGGTCCTTGTGCATGAATCCCAAAAGGTTAGTTTGCAGGTGCAGCAGGTAATCAAGAAGGCAAATGGAATGTTGGCCTTCATTGCGAAAGGGATGGAGTACAAAAGCAGGGAGGTGTTGCTGCAACTGTATAAGGTATTGGTAAGGCCGCACCTGGATACTGCGTGCAGTTTTGGTCACCTTACTTAAGGAAGGATATACTAGCTTTGGAAGGGGTACAGAGACGATTCACTCGGCTGATTCGAGAAATGAGGGGGTTACCTTATGATGATAGATTGAGTAGACTGGGTCTTTACTCCTTGGAGTTCAGAAGGATGAGGGGTGATCTTATAGAAACATTTAAAATCATGAAAGGGATAGACAAGATAGAGGCAGAGAGGTTGTTTCCATTGGTGGGGGAGACTAGAACTTGGGGGCACAGCCTCAAAATACGGAGGAGCCAATTTAAAACCGAGTTGAGAAAGAATTTCTTCTCCCAGAGGGTTGTGAATCTGTGGAATTCTCTGCCCAGGGAAGCAGTTGAGGCTAGCTCATTGAATGTATTCAAGTCACAGATAGATAGATTTTTAAACAATAAGGGAATTAAGGGTTACGGGGAGAGGGCGGGTAAGTGGAGCTGAGTCCACGACCAGATCAGCCATGATCTTATTGAATGGCGGAACAGGCTCGAGGGGCTAGATGGCCGACTCCTGTTCCTAATTCTTATGTTCTTATCATGGACAACTTTAATTTACATATAGATTGGGCTAACCAAACTGGTAGCAATGCGGTGGAGGAGAATTTCCTGAAGTGTATTAGGGATGGTTTTCTTGACCAATATGTCAAGGAACCAACTAGAGAGCTGGCCATCCTAGACTGGGTGATGTGTAATGAGAAGGGACTAATTAGCAATCTTGTTGTGTGAGGCCCTTTGGGGAAGAGTGAACAAAATATGGTAGAATTCTTTATTAAGATGGAGAGTGACACAGTTAATTCAGAAACTAGGGTCCTGAACTTAAGGATAGCTAACTTCGATGGCATGAGGCGTGAATTGGCTAGAATAGACTGGCCAAGGATACTTAAAGGGTTGACGGTGGATAGGCAATGGCAAACATTTAAAGATCACATGGATGAACTTCAACAATTGTACATCCCTGTCTGGAGTAAAAATAAAACGGAAGGTGGCTCAACCGTGGCTAACAAAGGAAATTAAGGGTAGTGTTAGATGCAAGGAAGAGGCATATAAATTGGCCAAAAAAGCAGCAAACCTGAGGACTCGGAGAAATTTAGAATTCAGCAGAGGAGGACAAAGGGTTTGATTAGGAGGGGGAAAATAGAGTACTAGAGGAAGCTTGCCGGGAACATAAAAACTGACTGCAAAAGCTTCTATAGATATGTGAAGAGAAAAAGATTAATGAAGACAAATGTAGATCCCTTGCAGTCGGACACAGGTGAATTTATAATGGGGAACAAAGAAATGGCAGACCAATTGAACAAATACTTTGGTTCTGTCTTCATGAAGGAAGACAGAAATAACCTTCCGGAAATATTAGGGGACCGAGGGTCTAGTGAGAAGGAGGAACTGAAGGATATCCTTATTAGGTGGGAAATTGTGTTGGGGAAATTGATGGGATTGAAGGCCGATAAATCCCTGGGGCCTGATTGTCTGCATCCCAGAGTATTTAAGGAAGTGGCCCTAGAAATAGTGGATGCATTGGTGACCATTTTCCAACAGTCTATCAACTCGGGATCAGTTCCTATGGACTGGAGGGTAGCTAATGTAACACCACTTTTTAATAAAGGAGGGAGAGAGAAAACAGGTAATTATAGACCGGTTAGCCTGACATCAGTAGTGGGGAAAATGTTAGAATCAATTATTAAGGATGAAATAGTAGCGCATTTGGAAAGCAGTGACAGGATCGGTCCAAGTCAGCATGGATTTATGAAGGAGAAATCATGCTTGACAAATCTTCTGGAATTTTTTGAGGATGTAACTAGTAGAGTGGACAAGGGAGAACCAGTGGATGTAGTGTATTTGGACTTTCAAAAGGCCTTTGACAAGGTCCCACATAAGAGATTGGTGTGCAAAATCAAAGCACATGGTATTGGTGGTAATGTACTGGCGTGGATAGAGAATTGGTTGGCAGACAGGAAGCAGAGAGTTGGGATAAATGGATCCTTTTCGGAATGGGAGGCAGTGACTAGTGGAGTGCCGCAGGGTTCAGTGCTGGGACCCCAGCTCTTTACAATATACATTAATGATTTGGATGCAGGAATTGAATGTAATATCTCCAAATTTGCAGATGACACTAAACTGGGTGGTGAGCTGTGAGGAGGACGTTAAAAGGCTGCAGGGTGATTTGGACAGGTTAGGTGAGGGGGGAAATGCATGGCAGATGCAGTATAATGTGGATAAATGTGAGGTTATCCACTTTGGAGGCAATAACATGAAGGCAGAATATTATCTGAATGGTGGCATGATTAGGAAAAGAGGAGGTGCAACGAGATCTGGGTGTCATGGTACATCAGTCATTGAAAGTTGACATGCAGGTACAGCAGGTGGTGAAGAAGGCAAATGGCATGTTGGCCTTCATTGCTAGGGGATTTGAGTAGATGAGCAGGGAGGTCTTAGTGCAGTTGTACAGGACCTTGTTGAGGCCTCAGCTGGAATATTGTGTTCAGTTTTGGTCTCCTAATCTGAGGAAGGACGTTCTTGTTATTGAGGGAGGTTCACCAGACTGATTCCAGGGTTGGCTGGACTGATGTATGAGGAGAGATTGGATCAACTAGGCCTTTATACACTGGAGTTTAGAAGGATGAGAGTGGATCTCATAGAAACATATAAGATTCTGACGGGACTTGACAGGTTAGATGCGGGAAGAATGTTCCCGATGTTGGGGAAGTCCAGAACCAGGGGACATATTCTTAGGATAAGGGGTAGGCCATTTAGGACTGAGATGAGGAGAAACTTCTTCACTCAGAGTTGTTAACCTGTGGAATTCCCTGCCGCAGAGAGTTGTTGATGCCATTTCATTGGATCTATTCAACAGGGAGTTAGATATGGCCCTGACGGCTAAAGGGATCGAGGGGTATGGAGAGAAAGCAGGAAAAGGGTACTGAGGTGAATGATCAGCCATGATCTTATTGAATGGTGGTGCAGGCTCGAAGGGCCGAATGGCCTACTCCAGCACCTATTTTCTATGTTTCTATGTAAAACAGCAATGCATATTACAATCTTATTCGCACACATTTACTACACAGTCATATTTGTAATTTTATCATTTGGTCCATTCCCAATGTCGGAAGAGTAGAATATAATTCGGCAGACTATGTTATTAATGAGGCCAGTATATTATGAAGAGGACCAGGGGGCTGTTCATGCAGTGCAAATTTATGCGAATATCCTGTCAATTAATGACGTGATACACCTGCCTTCCCCATATTGGCTTCTTCTTCCTCCTCTGTCGAGGCTGCACACCAACCTACCTGGTCCTTTGGCTGAATGGTTTCCCCTCTCTGCTGAATTATGCAAAGTACAGCAGATGCTTATCATTTTCGCACAAAATCAACCACACGGACTGCAGCGGTTCAAGAAGACAGCTCACCGCGGATCCTTACCAGCGGATCCGTTGCAACAGACCCATGACATGTCTGAACCGGGGTCAAACAGGGCTGCGTCATCGCTCCAACCCTCTTTTCAATCTTCCTCGCTGCCATGCTCCACTTCACTGTCGACAAGCTCCCCGCCGGAGTGGTACTAAACTGCAGAACCAATGGGAAGCTGTTTAACCTACGCCGCCTCCAGGCCAGGTCCAAGACCACCCCAACCTCTGTCGTTGAACTGCAGTAGGCGGACGACGCCTGCGTCTGTGCACATTCAGAGATTGAACTCCAGGATATAGTTGATGTATTCACCGAGGCATATGAAAGCATGGGCCTTACGCTTAACATCCGTAAGACAAAGGTTCTACACCAGCCTGTCCTCGCCGCACAGCACTGCCCCGCAGTTATCAAGACTCACGGTGCGCTGTCGACAACGTGGACCACTTCCCATACCTCAGGAGCCTCTTGTCAACAAAGGCAGACATTGATGCGGAGATTGAACATTGTCTCCCGTGCGCCAGTGCAGCCTTCGGCCGCCTGAGAAAAAGAGTGTTCGAAGACCTACTACCAAGCTCATGGTCTACAGGGCTGTAGTAATCCCCACCCTCCTATATGGATCAGAGACATGGACAACTTACAGAAGACACATCAAATCGCTGGAGATATATCACCAACGATGTCTCCGCAAGATCCTGCAAATACCCTGGGAGGACAGACGCACCAACATCAATCTCCTCGCCCAGGCTAACATCCCCAGCATCGAAGCACTGACCACACTCGATCAGCTTCGCTGGGCAGGCCACTTAGTTTGCATGTCAGACACGGGACTCGCTAAGCAATTGCTGTATGTGGAGCTCCTTCATGGAAAACGAGCCAAAGGTGGGCAGCGGAAACGTTACAAGGACACCCTCAAAGCCTTCCTGGTGAAGTGCGACATCACCACTGACACCTGGGAGACTCTGGCCGAAGACCGCCCTGGGTGGAGAAAGTGCATCTGGGAGGGCGTTGAACTCCTCGAATCTCAACGCTGTGAGCGTGAAGAGGTCAGGCGCAGGCAGTGGAAGGAGCACGCGGCAAATCAGTCCCACCCCTCCTTCCCCCGACGAATATCTGTCCCACCTGTGACAGGGTCTGTGGCTCTCGTGTTGGTCTGTTCAGCCACCAAAGAACTTACCTGAGGAGTGGAAGCAAGTCTTCCTCGATTTCGAGGGACTGCCTATGAATGAATGAATCACCACCACCTTCTCAAGGGCAATTAGGGATGGGCAATAAATGCTGGCCTTGCCAGCAACACCCACATCCTGAGAACAAAAAAAAACAACAAGGAATCTCCTTCTTAACAGGCCAGTTGTACGTTCTAGCAGCATTTGGGTGGAGCATGGACCTTTTGCATTTCCTTTCAGCTTCTCTTCTGTATTTCCTCACTGGTGTTAATAGTCAGGGCTACAGGATGTATCTCTGGTCCCCTGGCAGCTAATCTTCAGTTCCGTCTGAAACTGCAGATTGTTGCAAAATGAAAGCAGGGTGTTGTGCATTCATCTGGTGGTCCAACAGTACCTGTACATTCATGGAATAAATGCCTTTCCTATCCTATATACCACAAGGTTTTTGTTAATGCCCTTGGTGTCATCATTGAGGCCCTGCACTTTACGGAAGTCTACTAACTGGTAAAGGTGCTGCACCTTCTTGTGCTGCTGCCTCCTTCCGTGGTGAAACGGAAAAGAAATGTTCCACCTGGCAACAAGGTGCTTGTGAACCATTTCACGCTCAGTGGACTGGAGTCTGTTTAACGTAGTGCTGGCTGGAGGATCCTATAAAAAATCAACGCTGTGTTGCATTTCACAGCTATTGTCCCTGTACCAGATCTTGGCTGTAATTTGATTTCCAGTAGATGGCAAAACTCAGTCCCGCTCCCCCTTTCAGTAACAACTCAGAAGGCAGCTCTCCTCAAACAGGGCCAAGTGTGTGCCTGCATCTAAACACTTGGATCCTGAGCCGATTCCGGATGCCTGAGGTGCAAGTGCAACTGATTTTCTTCCCTCTGCTTGAACTTCTCTTCCTGCTGCAAATCCATAAGTGCCATTGGCAGTCTCAATGGGATGCCCATACCAGGCATTGTGGTTACAGGTGAGGTGTGTAACTACTGGCAGCCATACTGATGTGGCTACAGGCTTGTGCAAAAGGAGCCCTGCATTGCAAAACTGAACCAGAAAACCGCAGAAGAAAATAATACAAAGCCAAAAATGCAGAAATGGAAAGTCAATTTTCTGTTTTTTGCAGGCGAGCAGGACATTACAGGGAGCAGCGTGCAGCGGCCCGGCCCAGAAATCGGTGCGGTCCCGGCCTGCAAGACCATCAGCAGGCCGGGGTCATTACAGGGAGCAGCGTGCGGTGGCATACCACTGCAGGGAGCAGCGTGTACTGCTGCAGGAGGGCGAAGGCTGCGAAGCCAGGTCGCTGATTGCAGTGCAGGCAGGTACAGCAGGAGGGGCGAAGGAGCGGCGAGAGTCCGTAGAGGGAAGTGACCGGGGCCCAGGAGAGGCGTGAGTTTGGGGCTCAGAAGAGGCGAGGGCCCAGGGGCAGCACGGGCCCAGCCCCCACACTGCGATATGTGTGCGCACTCGGTCCGTGCAGCAGAGCTGGCCTCCAGTTAGTCTTGGTTAATCCTTGCCACTGGACCAAGACCTAGCTCTGTCAAACCCGTGTGGTGGCTGGTGTGCAACAGCTACCACACGTTAATAAAATCCACGCACAGGCATCTTCCACTCTTCAAGATGTAGTTTGGGATCTAGAATATTAGTTTGGGATCTGGAACATTGAAACACCTGTGAACTCATCCCTTTTTGGCGTGGAAGCAAGTCATCCTCGCTTCGAAGGACTGCCTATGATGAGGTCATAAAACATGGAATTCATTGTGGGATCAATTTCAATAAATTTTCTTGAAATTAATGGATGCTCTCAGTACAGCCTTCAAAAAAACCCCAACAAATTTCTCAATGGGGGAATTTGGAGCTCAATGATGTCCAAGCCTGGGGCTGCCTGCACAATTCCTCTGTGCAAACACTCAGTGCACCAATGGAGATTCAGCCCTTTAGATCTAATATTGTGCCTATCTGGATGGAGTCATGGGAGAGCCTGAGTGCATCTGTTTCTAATATAGCACTTTGTCACAATAAACAGGAAACGCTGGCAGGAAAGTGAAGATACAGCTCTCTGAACTGCAGTTGAGATAAAATGATGGGCCTGGCAGAGTTCCAGGGGCAGCTCCATCAATTTTCATTATTGTATTTAAGGAAGTAGGGCTTTAAAAAAAATATAATCGGTAAATTAAAAGTTTAATTTTATACGTTACAGGTAGACTCGCCAAATCAGCGATTCTTGCCAAGGTCAGATTGCTTCTTTCAGGCTGCCCAGTGTACTCCAGGTAATGCATGATTTATTAATACAGGCTGTCAAACTTGCAAGATGCTTAAAGGAGTATTTTGTCGGGTTTTTTTTGAATATATTTAGTGACTGATAAAGGACTTTTGGGTAAATGCCATGACCTTGACTGCCACAAATATGCCTTGAGGATGCACTTTGAGTCTGGTAAACATCTTCATACAAGCCAAGGAACCAAAATAAGAAGAAAATATTGCTGTCTCAGGAGATCCAACAAAAAAAGCTAATCCCTGACCTTCAATTTTACTTTGATATAATATTTAAATTGGCTATAAATTTCATACCATTTCCTACAGCTGGCAGTGCCTCTGCTTATCCTGTGAAATGTTAATCACCCAATTCACTAAAGAATGGTACATTTATCAGTAGAATTCTAAATACTTCACATTTGATTGACTGCCCTGATCTGAACATTTTTTAAAACAACTGAGCTGATATTTTAAGACACAAAGATATATGGAGCTCTAGTTTCTTCATTTATAGCAGACAAGTATTCATTTGTGGGCCAGGTGTTGCGAAAATCTACGCAAAATCTCTATATTTTCAAGTATGTGTGTCGGGTGATGCCAACAAAGATGAATCTACTTTAGTAATGGGCCTCAGAGAAACAATTTCAGCAACTCAGCAGCTTTACACATTCTTTATTTTTACTTATAGTCTCTAGTTCCAAATATCTTTTAAATGGTATGGACCAATAACTTTTAACAGCTGCTTAGCAGCTAAGGAATACTGTAAACCTATTTGTGGATGAGATTACACATCACAGAAATTCTTCCAATGACAGCTCAAAGCTCAGAGGCTATGGTGCACCGTGGCTCAAAATGTCTGTCTACCAGGCGTGAAGGTTCAGCGTCTCCAGTGCCTTTTCCAATGTTGGAAATGGATTGAGAAAGGTCCAGAAAATTGAGAATTAAGCGCATGGACTAGTAATTTAATTTAGAGGGTGGTGTAGCAGTTTCCACACACTCGGAGGGTGTCCTCCAATTTGTTGTGTGTAACTCCAGCTCACAGCCGTTACTAAGGAGATGAAGGCTGGAATTTTGCCGGCGCTCCGCAGACAGGATCGGTGGTGGGTCAGCTGTTAAATTTAAAATGATTGACAGGGGGTCGGGACCCTGCTGACGACCCGCCATCACGTCACTTTCCCAGAGCCTATTAAAGACAATTTTGAGCTCAACTTAACACTTTTTGCAGGTTTTCCACATGGTTCCCGCTGCTCGGGGCTCACATCAGGTCAGGATGTCGGGGGTTGTGTCAGCATGACTTTATTTCTTTCCCTGACAGCTCCAAATGTACTATAGAAGCTCCCATATCACAGCTGTTCACTTTCCAAGCTCAGAAGCTGTGGCTTACGGCATTTGGAAGGCAGATTGCGCTTTATACAGGTTGCAAGTCTCTCTCGCCAATGTCACCTCATTGGAACAACCCCTCTCACCATTGACAGATCGCTTCTGTCATCTCAAGTTCACCTGCCATCTATTACATTGGCATCAGTGCCCTTGAAACTATCTCACCTTGGACCTCAGAATCCCACCACGATCAGCCCCAACACCAGCAGCGCCAGGCACACCAGCAGCACCAACAATAACACCAACCTGCTCCACAATCAAGTGATGCTGCACAGGACACAGGGCATCAGCACCCGACCATATTGCTACCCGGGACTCCAGGGATGGCCTCACCATGGCCACATTTACTTAATTTGATACTGTACGCTCTGGCTGCCACATGTTGCACTAGGTTGGCACCACCCCACACCAATACCATAAACATCCTACAATACCCAAGCCATTCTTTTCACACATATTACCATTGCAGTGGGTACTCTTATGTCTCACCAGTCACTACAATTCACTAAGCCACTTCCAAAGGTGCACACAATAATGTCCAAGATGGCAAAGTGTGGGAAGTAAAGATTTCAATGTTTGACAACGCATTAACATAAACTTTACAGGAACATTGGCAAAAACACCCAAGTGTCTACCCTTGTATGCTGTTAGTCGGTATGCTTGCACTGGGATGAGGGTGAGTGTGAGCGGTGGCTAGAGAGATGTGTATGTGATAATGTAGATAGAGAGGGATGGGTGGAGATGCAAGGTAAGTTGGTGTGAATAAGGATGTGCAGGGGTAGAGTACGGAAGGCAGAGTGATGGGGATGTGATGGGTGGCACTGCAGGAGTGGCTTTGCTGCAACGTTTCGTGATCCACTGAGATCATTGAAAGGTTTGTGCCACTGCAGCCTGGTCCTCCTGACCACATCCCTGCTTGTGCCCTCCTGTGCAATTGGTGCGTTGGTGTCCTGGGGAGGTCTCTTGGGAAGGGACGAGAACCTCCCTGCGAGCTGTGACTCCCTCCATAGGAGAGCCTGGGTGCAGCCATGCATCTTTGTGCAGTGCTTGCCAGTGACAGCACAACTGTCAAAATCAATTTGCGCATGGTCCCTTTAATCAAATGAAGTCATCAGGACCCGCTTCCTTTTAATTGGCCGGGAACTGCACTGGGCAGGCTTAATGAACCCAATCAGGGGAAAGTCGTGTAGGAAGCAGGGGTGGAGACAGGAGTGGGGCCGAATCCCACCACTGACGTTGCTCGCCTTGCTCCGGCCTCGGTAAAAAAAGGGATGAGGTCCTAAGAGACGAATTTAGGGAGCTAGGAGCTAAATTAAAAAGTAGGACCTCAAAAGTAGTAATCTCGGGATTGCTACCAGTGCCACGTGATAGTCAGAGTAGGAATCGCAGGATAGCTCAGATGAATGCGTGGCTTGAGCAGTGGTGCAGCAGGGAGGGATTCAAATTCCTGGGGCATTGGAACCGGTTCTGGGGGAGGTGGGACCAGTACAAACCGGACGGTCTGCACCTGGGCAGGACCGGAACCAATGTCCTAGGGGGAGTGTTAGCTAGTGCTGTTGGGGAGGAGTTAAACTAATATGGCAGGGGGATGGGAACCTATGCAGGGAGACAGAGGGAAGTAGAATGGAGTCAGAAGCAAAATATAGAAAGGAGTAAAAGTGGAGGGCAGAGAAACCCAAGGCAAAAAACAAAAAGGGACATTACAGCAAAATTCTAAAGGGACAACGTGTGTTAAAAAAACAAGCCTGAAGGCTCTGTGCCTCAATGCGAGGAGTATTCAGAATAAGGTGGATGAATTAACTGCGCAGATAGCAGTTAACGGATACGATGTGATTGGCATCACGGAGACATGGCTCCAGGGTGACCAAGGCTGGGAACTCAACATCCAAGGATATTTAGCATTTAGGAAGGATAGACAGAAAGGAAAAGGAGGCAGGGTGGCGTTGCTTGGTAAATATGAAATCAATGCAATTGTAAGGAAGGACATTAGCCTGGATGATGTGGAATCGGTATGGGTGGAGCTGCGGAATTCCAAAGGGCTGAAAACGCGAGTGGGAGTTGTGTATAGACCACCAAATAGTAGTAGTGAGGTTGGGGACTGCATCAAACAAGAAATAAGGGATGTGTGCAATAAAGGTACAGCAGTTATCATGGACGCATTGATTGGGCTAACCTAACTGGTAGCAATGCAGTGGAGGAGGATTTCCTGGAGTGTATTAGGGATGGTTTTCTAGACCAATATGTCGAGGAACCAACCAGGGAGCTGGCCATCCTAGACTGGGTGATGTGTAATAAGAAAGGACTAATTAGCAATCTTGTTGTGCGAGGCCCCTTGGGGAAAAGTGCCCATAATATGGTAGAATTCCTTATTAAGATGGAGAGTGACAAAGTTAATTAGGAAACTCGGGTCCTGAACTTAAGGAAAGGTAACTTCGATGGTATGAGGTGTGAATTGGCTAGAATAGACTGGCAAATGATATTCAAAGGGTTGACGGTGGATAAGCAATGGCAAACATTTAAAGATCACATGGATGAACTTCAGCAAATGTACATCCCTGTCTGGAGTAAAAATAAAACTGGGAAGGTGGCTCAACCATGGCTAACAAAGAAAATTAAGGATAGTGTTAAAGCCAAGGAAGAGGCATATAAATTGGCTAGAAAAAGCAACAAACCTGAGGACTGGGAGAAATTTAAAATTCAACAGAGGAGGACTAAGGGTTTAATTAAGAGGGGGGAAATAGAGTACGAGAGGAAGCTTGCAGGGAATATAAAAACTGACTGCAAAAGCTTCTATAAAAATGTGAAGAGAAAAAGATTAGTAAAGACAAACGTAGGTCCCTTGCAGTCGGATTCAGGTGAAATTATAATGGGGAACAAAGAAATGGCAGACCAATTGAACCAATACTTCGGTTCTGTCTTCACGAAGGAAGATACAAATAACCTTCCGAAGGTACTAGGGGACAGTAGGTCTAGTGAGAAGGAGGAACTGAAGGATATCCTTATTAGGCGGGAAATTGTGTTCGGGAAATTGATGGGATTGAAGGCCGATAGATCCCCGGGGCCTGATAGTCTGCATCCCAGAGTGCTCAAGGAATTGGCCCGAGAAATAGTGGACGCATTGGTGATCATTTTCCAACAGTCTATCGACTCTGGATCTGTTCCCATGGACTGGAGAGTAGCTAATGTAACACCACTTTTTAAAAAAAGAGGGAGAGAGAAAACGAGTAATTATAGACCAGTTAGCTTGACATCAGTAGTAAGGAAAATGTTGGAATCAATCATGAAGGATGAAATAGCAGCGCATTTGGAAAGCAGTGACAGGATCGGACCAAGTCAGCATGGATTTATGAAAGGGAAATCGTGCTTGACGAATCTTCTGGAATTTTGTGAGGATGTAACTAGCAGAGTGGACAAGGGAGAACCAGTGGATGTGGTGTATTTGGACTTTCAAAAGGCTTTTGACAAGGTCCCGCACAAGAGATTGTTGTGCAAAATCAAAGCACATGGTATTGGCGGTAATATACTGACGTGGATAGGGAACTGGTTGGCAGACAGGAAGCAGAGAGTCGGGATAAACGGGTCCTTTTCAGAATGGCAGGCAGTAACTAATGGAGTGCCGCAGGGCTCAGTGCTGGGACCTCAGCTCTTTACAATATACATTAACGATTTGGACGAAGGAATAGAGTGTAATATCTCCAAGTTTGCAGATGACACTAAACTGGGTGGCGGTGTGAGCTGTGAGGAGGACGCTAAGAGGCTGCAGGGTGACTTAGACAGGTTAGGTGAGTGGGCAAATGCATGGCAGATGCAGTATAATGTGGATAAATGTGAGGTTATCCATTTTGGGGGCAAAAACACGAAGGCAGAATATTATCTGAATGGCGGCAGATTAGGAAAAGGGGAGGTGCAACGAGACCTGGGTGTCATGGTTCATCAGTCACTGAAAGTGGGCATGCAGGTATAGCAGGCGGTAAAGAAGGCAAATGGTATGTTGGCCTTCATAGCTAGGGGATTTGAATATTGAAGCAGGGAGGTCTTACTGCAGTTGTACAGGGCCTTAGTGAGGCCTCACCTGGAATATTGTGTTCAGTTTTGGTCTCCTAGCCTGAGGAAGGACGTTCTTGCTATTGAAGGAGTGCAGCGAAGGTTCACCAGACTGATTCCAGGGATGGCTGGGCTGTCATATGAGGAGAGACTGGATCAACTGGGCCTTTATTCACTGGAGTTTAGAAGGATGAGAGGGGATCTCATAGAAACATATAAGATTCTGACGGGACTGGACAGGTTAGATGCGGGAAGAATATTCCCGATGTTGGGGAAGTCCAGAACCAGGAGATACAGTCTTAGGATAAGGAGTAGGCCATTTAGGACTGAGATGAGGAGAAACTTCTTCACTCAGAAAGTTGTTAACCTGTGGAATTCCCTGCCGCAGAGAGTTGTTGATGCCAGTTCACTGGGTATATTCAAGAGGGAGTTAGATATGGCTCTTACGGTTAAGGAGATCAAGGGGTATGGAGCGAAAGCAGGAAAGGGATACTGAAGGAATGATCAGCCATGATCTTATTGAATGGTGGTGTAGGCTCGAAGGGCCGAATGGCCTATTCCTGCATCTATTTTCTATATTTCTATGTTTCTATGAAATCGCGGCTGTAGTCTTCATCAACAATGATGACAGCTTATTCTCTCAAAGCTGCCGTGATCTTTTTAACTGGGGAGCAGGATAAATAGGAATTTCAGGAAAATCTGATTTTCTGGGTTTATAGTGATTATGAGCTCAATTTTCCCCAAAGCAATTTTTGAGGGTCGCCGGTTCGGGCGGGTCTCTCTCTCTCTCTCTCTCTACAGAATGGAACCAGGGACTGAGAATTATGTGTTTTTCAATTTTTTCGGTGTGTCCGGCCATCTGCTGCACCGCTTTCCTTTTCTGCGCCGATTTCCTTAACTCTAGGGAAGGTTTTTCAGGACAGGCGACATATGCTGGCCTAATCAGAACTGGAGTAACATTCAGCTGGCCAAACTACCCTACTTGGGCAAAAATGGCGTAGGTGGCTGGTTACGCCCCCTTTGGCTGAAAAAAACCTGACTAAAAAAATTCGTAACTAACTGAGTTATGCTGGTGCAAATTGATTGGGGAAACTGGGGATTTTTAAGTTAGGCCAGAAAAAGCAGCCTGCTCCAAAAAAAACGGTGCAAATACTGGGGAAAATTGAGCCCCATGTTACCGAGCTCATAATTCAGAGGCTTGGACTAATGATCCGGAGACGTGCATTCAAATGCACGGGGAATTTAAATTCAGTTAATTCATTAAATAAATCTGTAATGAAAATGTAGTATCAGTAATGGTGACCATGAAACTATTGGATTGCTTCACTAATGTCCTTTAGGGAAGGCGATCCACCATTCTTGCCTGGTCTGGCCAATCTGTGACTCCAGACCCTCAGCAATGTGGTTGACTCTTAACTGTCCTCTGAAATGGCCAAGCAAGCTACTCAGTTGTATCAAACTGCTGCGAGAAACAATAATAAGAACAAAACCGGACTGATTGCTGCCCATTTCAGTTCGGGAAATTTTCTGTGTCAAGGCAAGTATCATCAGATACTGGTCCAGCTGATTCGAGGTCACGTATTCACTTAACACAAAACCTAGCACACATTGGAAATTTGTATATTATAATTAAGAAAGTAAGACTTGTATTTATATAGCGCCTTTCACAACCTCTGCTCGCCCCAAAGCACTTTACAGCCAATGAAGTATTTTTTGAAGTGTAATCACTGTCGTAATATAGGAAACACAGCAGCCAATTTGCAAGGTCCACACAGCAAGGTCCCACAAGCAGCAATGTGATAATGAGCAGACAATCTGTGTTTTTTGTGGTGTTGTTTGTGGGACAAATATTTGCCAGGACATCGGGGATAACTCCGCTGCTCTTCTTCGAGGTAATAGCATGGGATTTTTTACGTCCACCTGGGAGAGCGACAGAGCCTTGGTTTAATATCTCACACTAAATGCAGCACCTCCGACAGTGTAGCACTCCCTCAGCACTGCACTGGAGTGTCAGCCTAGATTTTTGTGCTCAAGTCTCTGGAGTGGGCCCTTCTGATTCAGAAGTGCGAGTGCGACCCACTGAGCAGAGGGAGTGGGGGGACGGGGGGCTGTCCCAGTCAGTTGCAAGCTGCCTCGAGCGTAAGTCACTATCCTAAGGAGGTCAACGGACCTATTTACCGTTGGCCTCATTCGGCGCTTGCAAGGTGTGCTTCACTGGGACCACGCCCTGATTCGGGTGCAATAAAATTTACAGGTCTGCAAGTCATCCAGAAGAGAAGACTCAGAAACAAAGAGGGACTTGCATAAAGTGAGAGTTGGAAAGAGTTAGGGGACAAATGTAGAGCGATTGAGAAGAAAGAAACAGAGTGGGACATAAAGAAAGAGGGAGAGAAAGAGAAAATGTAGACGATAAACAAAGACATCAAGAAGCAGGCAGTTTGATATATAGGAAGTGATCTTTAACACTACCCACCTAGTTAAAACCGGATGGGTGGGCAGTTAAAATGCGGGATAATTACCCACCCTGAAGCCACCTGCATCCCTCCATCCTCTATTCTGTCTCGGGCTTCTGGATGGACAGCTAAGCAGCCTCTCAAAGCCAATGAACTCTTAATGGACATATGCAGATTTGGGTCTGATGACATAATCGAGCCCTGAATGCTACTTTAACGCTGCTCTGAGCAGGGAACTGTTGTGGTTTTCCCGCTGGATATAAAGTCAAGAGAGAAGATATTTGGGACCAGAACAGTCCATTTAAAAGAAAGGTTTTTTACTTTATTGGCAGGATGCTCCCACAAAGAACGTTTATCTCTCCTCTGCCTTGGACTCCCCATTCCTTCCCTCACACAAGACCCATGGGCTGCCCGACTTTCCTCAGACCAGCCAGTATGTTAATGAAGCCCAGGCGGTACAGTAGCCTAAGTTTGTTTTTTGCTGTAACGACTGAGTTGCTTACTGAATATGCCCAGAGTTAAAATCAGAAGTTGGACTAGGAAAGAAAGAAAAAATATATTGCCTTTCATGCTGTTCCAAAGCCCTTTACTTTTGGAGTGTAGTCACTGTTGCATTGTGGGAAACGTGGCAGCCAATGTGTGCACAGCAAGCTCCCACAACAGCAATGTGCTGATCACCAGATAATCTGTTTTTGTTACGTTGATCGAGTGATAAATATTGGTCGGGACACCAGGGATAACTACCCTGCTCTTAGAATCCTAGAATCATAGAATGGTTACAGCACAGAAAAAGATCCTTCGGCCCGTCTAGCCCGTACTGGCTCTCTGCAAGAGCGCTTCAGCTAGTCCCAATCCTCCGCCCTTTCACCGTAGCCCTGCAAATTTCTTTCTTTCAGGTCCTTATCCAACTCACCTTTGAAAGCAGTGACTGAGTCTGCCTCCACCACCCTTTTAGTCAGGACATTCCAGATCCTAACCACTCGCTGTATAAAAAAGTTTTTTTGTTATGTTGCCTTTGGTTTTTTTGATGAGCTAAGTGCTCTTGCAGAGAGCCGGCATGGGCTAGAGGGGCTAGAATGGTGTTCTTCTTCTTAGTTGCTGTTTATCTTTACACACTTTTTTTGAACAATGGTGTAACATTTGCAATTCTCCAGTCCTCTGGCACCAACCCTGTATCTATGGAGGATTGGGATATTATGGCCAGTAATTCCGCAATTTCCGCCCTCAATTCCCTCAGCATCCTAGGTTGCATCCCATCTGGTCTTGATGATTTATCTACTTAAAGTACAGCCAGCCATTCTAACACCTCCTCTTTATCAATTTTTATCTCATCAAGTGTCACCACTATCTCCTCCTTCACTATGTCTATGGCAGCATCCTCTTCCTTGGTGAAGACAGATGCAAAGACAGATACACTCATTTAGTACCTCAGCCATACCCTCTGCCTCCATGCGTAGGTCTCCTTTTTGGTCCCTAATCGGCTCCACCCCTCCTCTCATTAACCTTTTACTATTTATATGCCTATAGAAGACTTTTGGATCACCTTTTATGTTGGCTCCCATTCTATTCTCATAACCTCTTTTTACCCATCTTATTTTCTTTTTCATTTTTCCTCTGACCTTTCCATATATAGCCTTATTCTCAGATGTATTTGCTACTTGACTTCTGTCATACACGCTCGTTTTCTGCTTCATCATATTCTCTATCTGTTTCAACATCCAGGCATCCCTGACTTTAGTTGCCCTGCCTTTCCCCCTCGTGGGAATGTACCTCAACTATACCTGAACTATTTCCTCTTTAAAGGCAGCCCATTGTTCCACTACAGTTTTGCCTGCCAATCTTTGATTCCAGTTTACCTGTGCTAGATCCATTCTCATCCCACTGAAATTGGCCTTTCCCCAGTTAAACATTTTTACTCTAGATTGCTCTCTGTCTTTTTCCATACCTAATCTAAACCTTATGATATATGATCGCTGTTCCCTAAATGTTCACCTACTGACACTTGCTCCACTTGCCCCACCTCATTCCCCAGAACCAGCTCCAGCAATGCCTCCTTCCTCATCGGGCTGGAAACAAGAAAGTTCTCCTGAACACACTTCAGAAATTCTTCTCCTTCTCTGCCCTTTACACTATTACTATCCCAGTCTATATTAGGATAGCTGAAGTTCCCCATTATTACTGCTCTGTAGTTCTTGCACCTCTCTGTAATTTCTTTGCAAATTTGATCCTCCATATCTTTCCCACTATTTGGTGATCTAGAGAATACACCTACTAGTGTAATGGCACCTCTATTATTTTATAACTCTAGATTCTGTCCTTGATCCCTCCAGGACATCCTCCCTCTCCATCACTGTAACATTCTCATTAACCAATACTGCCACACCACCTCCTATCTTTCCTTCCCTATCTATCCTGAACACATTATAACCAAGAATATTTAATACCTAATCCTGCCTTTTTTTGAGCCAGGTCTCCGTTATTGCCACAACAACATACTCCCATGTGGCTGTTTGCGCCTGCAGCTTACTTATCTTGTTTACTACGCTTTGTGCGGTCACATATATACCCTGCAAACTCATCTTAGACCATCCTGTATTCTCTCTTAATTTGACCCCACCGAATACCTTACTATTTCTTAAGAACATAAGAATTAGGAACAGGAGTAGGCCATCTAGCCCCTCGAGCCTGCTCCGCCATTCAATAAGATCATGGCTGATCTGGCCGTGGACTCAGCTCCACTTACCCACCCGCTCCCCGTAACCCTTAATTCCCTTATTGGTTAAAAATCTATCTATCTTTGACTTAAATACATTCAATGAGCTAACCTCATTGGTTCCTTGGCAGAGAAGTTCACAGATTCACAACCCTCTGGGAGAAGAAATTCCTTCTCAACTCGGTTTTAAATTGGCTCCCCCGTATTTTGAGGCTGTGCCCCCTAGTTCTAGTCTCCCCTACCAGTGGAAACAACCTCTCTGCCTCTATCTTGTCTATCCCTTTCATTATTTTAAATGTTTCTATAAGATCACCCCTCATCCTTCTGAACTCCAACGAGTAAAGACCCAGTCTACTCAATCTATCATCATAAGGTAACCCCCTCATCTCCGGAATCAGCCTAGTGAATCGTCTCTGTACCCACTCCAAAGCCAGTATATCCTTCCTTAAGTAAGGTGACCAAAACTGCACGCAGTACTCCAGGTGCGGCCTTACTAATACCCGATACAGTTGCAGCAGGACCTCCCTGCTTTTGTACTCCATCTCTCTCGCAATGAAGGCCAACATTCTATTCGCCTCCCTGATTCCCTGCTGCACCTGTAAACTAACTTTTTGGGATTCATATACAAGAACCCCCAGGTCCCTCTGCACCTCAGCATGTTGTAATTTCTCCCCATTCAAATAATATTCCCTTTTACTGTTTTTTTCCCCAAGGTGGATGACCTCACACTTTCCATTGTATTCCATCTGCCAAACCTTAGCCCATTCGCTTAACCTATCCAAATCTCTTTGCAGCCTCTCTGTGTCCTCTACACAACCCGCTTTCTCACTAATCTTAGTGTCATCTGCAAATTTTGTTACACTACACTCTGTCCCCTCTTCCAGGTCATCTATGTATATTGTAAACAGTTGTGGTCCCAGCACCGATCCCTGTGGCACACCACTAACCACCGATTTCCAACCCGAAAAGGACCCATTTGTCCCGACTCTCTGCTTTCTGTTCGCCAGCCAATTCTCTATCCATGCTAATACATTTCCTCCTACTCCACGTACCTCTATCTTCTGCAGTAACCTTTTGTGTGGCACCTTATCGAATGTCTTTTGGAAATCTAAATACACCACATCCATCAGCACACCTCTATCCACTATGCTCGTTATATCCTCAAAGAATTCTCATAAATTAGTTAAACATGATTTCCCCTTCATGAATCCATGCTGCGTCTGCTTGATTGCACTATTCCTATCTGGATGACCCGCTATTTCTTCCTTAATGATAGTTTCAAGCATTTTCCCCAGATGTTAAACTAACCAGCCTATAGTTACCTGCCTTTTGTCTGCCCCCTTTTTTAAACGGAGGCGTTACATTAGCTGCTTTCCAATCTGCTGGTACCTCCCCAGAGTCCAGAGAATTTTGGTAGATTATAACGAATGCATCTTACTTTAGTGCTCTCTGCCTCTCCCAATACTTTGAGCATTTTATTTCTCCTTTCTACTGTTACATCCTGGTGCCCACCCCCCCTGCCAAATTAGTTTAAACCCTCCCCAACAACACTAGCAAACCTCCCCACCAGCATTTGGTTCCGGCCCTGTTGAGGTGCAACCCATCCGGCCTCTGCCCCGGCCTGTGTGAGAACACAGGTCGGGGCTCTAAATAGAGCTGGAGCGCTGGGCCCTGGAACATCGGGCGGAGGTACGGCGAATGAGGGTACGGGGCCCAGAAGAGCCGAGGGCCCAGGGGCAGCACGGGCCCAGCCCACACTGTGATTTGTGTGTGCACTAGGTCCGCGCAGCAGAGCAGGTCTCCTGTCGTCCTGGTTAACCCTTGCCACTGGACCAAGACCTAGCTCTGTCGAGCCCGTGTGGTGGCTGGTGTTCAACGGTCACCACACGTTAAAAAAATCCACACACAGACATCTTCCACCCCCTCAACTGGAGTTCAGGACTGGAACATCGGGTCCTTCATTGAAACATCTGTGAACTCTCGTGGAAGCAAGTCATCCTCGTCCGAGGGACTGCCTATAATGATGACAGAACATACGAACATAAGAAATTAGGAAATAGGAGCAGGAATAAACCATTTGGCCCCTCGAGCCTGCTCTGCCATTCAATAAGATCATGGCTGACCTAATCTTGGCCTCAACTCCACTCTCCTGCCTGCTCCCCATAATCTTTGACTCACCTATAGTTCAAAAATCTGTCTATCTCCACTTTAAATATATTCAATGACCCAGCCTCCATAGCTTTCTGGGTAGAGAATTCCAAAGATTCATGACCCCCTGAGAGAAAAAATCCCTCCTCATCTCCGTTTTAAATGGGTGACCCCTTGTTCTGAAACTATGCCCCGTAGTTCTAGATTCCCCCACGAGGGGAACATCCTCTCTCTATCTACCCTGTCAAGCCTCCTCAGAATCTTATATGTTTCAATAAGATCACCTCTCAGTCTTCTAAACTCCAATGAGTATAGGGCCAACCTGCTCAACTTTTCTTCATAAGACAAACCCTTCATCTCAGGAATCAACGTAATGAACCTTCTCTGAACTGCCTCCAATGCAAGTATATCCCTCCTTAAATAAGACCAAAACTGTATGCAGTACTCCAGGTGTGGTCTCAGAAACATGCGGTACAGTTGTAGCAGGACTTGCCTACTTTTATACTCCATCCCCCTTGCAATAAAGGCCAACATTCCATTTGCTTTCCTAACTACTTGCTGTACCTGCATGCTAACTTTTTGTGTTTCATGTACAAGGACTCCCAGATCCCTCTGTACCACAACACTTTGTAATCTCTCTCCATTTAAATAATAATTTGCTTTTTTATTTTTTCTACCAAAGCAGATAACCTCACATTTTCCCACATTATACTCCATCTGCCAATTTTTTGCTGACTCACTTAGCCTGTCTATATCCCTTTGCAGGTTCTTTGTGTCCACCTCACAACTTGTTTTCCCACCCATCTTTGTATCATCAGCAAACTTGACTACATTACACTCGGTCCCTTCATCCAAATCATTAATATAGATTGTAAATAGTTGAGGCCCCAGCACTGATCCCTGTGGCACCCCACTGGTTACAGTTTGCCAACCTGAAAATGACCCATTTATCCCGACTCTGTTTTCTGTTAGTTGGCCAATCCTCTATCCATGCTGATATATTACCCCCAACCCCGTGAGCTCTTATCTTATGCAATAATCTTTTATGTGGCACCTTATCGAATGTCTTCTGGAAATCCAAATACACTATGTCTATTGGTTCCCCTTTATCCTCGTTACATCCTCAAAGAACTCGAACAAATTGTCAAACATGATTTCCATTTCATAAAACCATGCTGACTCTACTTGATTCTATTATGATTTTCTAAATATCCTGCTATTACTTCCTTAATAATAGATTCCAGCATTTTAACAATGACAGATGTTAGGCTAACTGGTCTTTAGTTTCCTGCTTTCTGTCTACCACCTTTCTTGAATAGGGGCGTTACATTTGCGGTTTTCCAATCTGCTGGGACCTCTCCAAAATCCAGGGAATCTTGGTAGGATACAACCTCAATATATGCACCTGTGAGCATGCTCACCGGATAGTTGTAGAGCTGTTGATGAGAGGTGGGCGCCGAAGGGACTGGAGTGCATCATCAACTCCGGCAACCAAATTTTAATTTGATTTTAATGTCTAAAGTTTAATTTGTTTAAGTTGTCGGTTTTAGTGCCCCCCCCCCTTTTTAGCCAGGGTTCACTTGTATAATTTGTGTTTCTAGTGCCCTCAAAAAAAAACAAGGGGGCACTTGAAAAGTTTTTGGAGTGTGCCCCCCTTCCCCCCACCCTTTAATCGGGGGGGGCACTTGATTACTGATACAACTAAAATAGTTGTAGAGCTGTTGAGTTGGGAGTGGCTCAGCCAGTCCCGTGATGTTCACAAGACTCAATAAAACCCCAGCCAGTTGGGTTCGGGGGATCCACGATGAGGCAGGTGGTTGAGAGCCTGGTGGATGAACTGGTAATGTGTAGTGTGATTGTTAAATCTTTTGCTAATAAAGCAATTTTGCTAATAATAGCAATGTGTTGCTATGAATTCTTAAGCAAAGAATCCATGAAGCAAATACATTACAACAACCAATGCATCCACTATCTCTGCAGCCACTTCTTTTAAGACCCTAGGATGCAGACCATCAGATCAAGGGGACTTGTCCGCCTTTAGTCCGATTAGCTTGTCTAGTACGTTTTGTTCAATGATAGTGATTGTTTTAAGTTCCTCCCTCCCTATAGCCCCTTGATTATGTATTATTATTATCAGGATGCTTTTTGAGTCTTCTACCATGAAGGCTGATGAAAAATATTTGTCCAAAGTCTCTGCACTTTCTCTGCTTCCCATTATTAATTATTCGGTCTCACCCTTTGAGGGACCAATGTTTACTTTAGCTACTCTCTTCCTTTTTATATATGTGTAGAAGCTCTTACTGTCTGTTGTTATATTTCTTGCTAGTTTACTCTCATAATCTGTCTTCTCCTTCTTTATTATTTTTGTAGCGTCCCTTGCTGGTTTCTAAAAATTTCCCAATCCTCTTCCCTACCACTAAACTTCGCAAAATTGTCGTCCTTTGTTTTCAATTTGATATCATCCTTAACTTGCTTAGTTAGCCATGGATGGTTCATCCTTCTCATAGAGTCATTCTTTCTCACTGGAATATATCTTTGTTGAGATTTATAAAATATCTCCTTAAATATCTGCCACTGCTTAACTACTGTTTTACCCTTTAATCTATTTTTGCAGTCCACTTTTGTCAACTCTGTCTTCATACCTTTGGAATTGCCTTTATTTAAGTTCAGGATACTAGTTTGAGACCCGAGTTTCTCACCCTCAAACTGAATTTGAAATTCTATGATGCTATGATCACTCTTCCCTCGAGGATCCTTTACTCTGAGATCATTAATTAATCCTATCTCATCACACATTACCAGATCTAATATAGCCAGTTCCCTGGTTGGTTTCACAATGTATTGTTCTAAGAGACCATCCTGAAAACACTCCATGAACACGACCTCAAGGCTACATTTACCAATTTGATTTGTCTAATCTACATGAAGATTATTGCGGTACCTTTCTTCCAAGCCTCCATTATTTCTTGATGTATACTCTGTCCTACAGTGTAGCTATGTTAAGGGGCCTATAGACTATTCCCACCAGTGACTTCTTTCCCTTACTATTTCTTATCTCCACCCAAACTGATTCTACATCTTGATCTTCTGAGCCAATATAATTTCTCACTGTGGCACTGATCTCATCCTTTATTAACAGAGCTACCCCACCTCATTTTCATTTCTGCCTATCCTTCCAAAATGTCAAATACCCCTGAATATACAGTTCCCAGCCTTGGTCACCTTGCAACCACGTCTCTGTAATGGCTATCAGATCATACCCATTTATTTCTATTTGTGCCGTTAACTCATCGATCTTGTTACGAATGCTGTGTGAATTCAGATAAAGAGCCTTTAATTTTGTCTTTTTACCACTTTTCCCTACTCTGACTCTAATTTCTGGTGCACTCGTATGTTTGTACGCAGTGTCCCTTTCTGTCACACTCTGGTTATCATTATCTCTATCGCTACCCTGCACTATTGCCTTCTCTTTTCTCTTTAACTTTTTAAATTTCCCTTCACCTGAACCACGATTTAGTTTAAAGCCCTATCTACAGCCCTAGTTATTAGATTTGCCAGAACACTGGTCCCAGCACGGTTCAAGTCAAGCCCGTCCCAATGGAACAACTCCCTCTTACCCCAGTACTGGTGCCAGTGCCCCTTGAATCGAAACCCATTTCTCCCACACCAATCTTTGAGCCCTGTATTCATCTCTCTGATTTTATTGACCCTATACCAGTTTGCTTGTGGCTCAGGTCGTAATCCAGACATTTTATTACCTTTGTGGTTCTGCTTTTTAATTTAGCCCATAGCTGCTCATATTCTCTCAGCAGAACCACTTTATTATTACAACCTATGTCATTAGTACTTACGTGGACCATGAAAAACTGAATCTTTCCCCTCCCACTCCAAGTTCCTCTCCAGCCCAGAGGAGATGTCCTTAACCCTGGCACCGGGCAGGCAACACAACCTTCGGGACTCATGGTCTCGGCTGCAGAGAACAGTATCTATCCCCCGAACTATACTGTCCCCTACCGCTACTACATTTCTTTTTACTCCCCCAAGAGATGGCCCCCTGTACCTTCTCTCTTAGGCAGTCTCCCGGAATCGAAGATGACTTGCTTCCACACTGAGATGAAATCTAAGGTGACCTGTGAGACCAATATGGGATCTATAGTCTCTGTCACAGTTGGGGCAGGTGGTGATGGAAGTACCGGGTGGATGGGGTGCTTGGGTTGTCGTACGCTCCTTCCGATATTTATGCTTGGCTTCCGCGTGCTCCCGGCGAAGAGACTCGAGGTGTTCGGCGCCCTCCCGGATCCTTCTCCTCCACTTTGAGTGGTCTTGGGCCAGGGATTCCCAACTATCGGTGGGAATGTTGCACTTTTTCTAGGAGGATTTGAGGGTGTCCTTGAAGCGTTTTCTCTGCCTTCCTGGGACCCGCTTGCCTTGTCAGAGCTCGGAGAAGAGTGCTTGTTTCGGGAGTCTAGTGTCGGGCATGCGGACGACTTGGCCCACCATCAGAGCTGGTCGAGTGTGGTCAATGCTTCGATGCTGGGGTATTGGCCTGAGCGAGAACACTGATGTTGGTGCATCTATCCTGCCAATGGAATTGCAGGATTTTGCGGAGGCCATGTTGGTGGTAATTCTCCAGTGCTTTGCCTTGCCTGCTGTACATAGTCCACATCTCTGAAGCATATAGGAGGGCGGGTATCACTACTGCTTTGTAGACCATGAGCTTGGTGCTGGGTTTGAGATCCTGGTCTTTGAACACTCTCTTCCTTTTGTGTCCTCCTCACACATTGCTTTTCCTCCCATCTTTGTATTGTCAGCAAACTTGGCTACGTTACACTCAGTCCCTTCCTCCAAGTCGTTCATATAGATTGTAAATAGTTGGGGCCCCAGCACTGATCCCTGTGGCACCCCACTAGTTACTGGTTGCCAAGCAGAGAATGAACTATTTATCCTGACTCTCTGTTATCTGTTAGTTAGCCAATCCTCTATCCATGCTAATATATTATCCCCAACCCCGTGAACCTTAATCTTGTACAGTAACCTTTTATGTCCTTGTTAACAGTAGGCTCCCAAGGTATGGAAAGTGGTCCACATTGTCCAAGGTCTCGTCATGGATCTTCATAGTTGGGGGGGAAGTAGTATGTCGCAGGGGCACGTTCGTAGAGAACCTTTGTCTTACTGATGTTAGGCCCAGACTCTCGTACGATGAGTGACGAGATCAGTTTGCTCATCCCCCCTGCAGTTCCTGCTCTCGTCCACACAGGGAGCAAGAACCTCGTGCCTTTTGGACAAATGCAAGTGCTGAGACTCCTCCATTGCTACCTTCTGGATCCCTATACCTGCCTCACGCATAGTCACACCCTCCTGTTCCTGACCACGGGCCAAATTTGAAGTATTTAACCTAAGGGGTGTGACTGGACAACCACGTGTGCAGGAAGTGTCGTCAGCTGGAAGTGCTCCAAGCTGTGGGTTTCATAGCTTGAGCAGCAGCTGGAGTCACCTCCCCCAGAACCGGCCCCAATGCCCCAGGAATCTGAAGCCCTCCCTCCTGCACCATCTCTCCAGCCACGCATTCAGCTGCTCTATCCTCCTATTTCTGTACTGACTAGCCCATGACACCGGGAGTAATCCAGAGATTACTACCTTTGAGATCCTGCTTTTTAAATGCCTATCTGCTCCCCTAACTATCAAATCCCCTACCACTATTGCTCTCCCCCCCTCCCCCTGTACTGCTGAACCACCTGTGGTGCTGTGGACTTGGCTCTGGCTGTACTCCCCAGAGGGGCCATCGCCCTCACCAGTATTCAGAACAGAATACTGATTGAAGAAGGAGATGCACTCACGAACTCCTGCACTACCTGCCTGGTCCTCCTCTTCTGTCTGGCGGTCACCCATTCCCTCTCTGCCGGCACACTTCTAAGTCGGGGGTGAACACCTCCTGAAACATGCTATCCACGAAGCTCTCAGCCTCACGGATGCACCACAGTGACTCCTGCTGTTGCTCAAGCTCTGAAACCCGGAGATCGAGTTCCTCCAGTTGACGACACTTCCTGCTCAGGTGGTTTGTCCAGGAGTTCCCACGTGGCACAGGATGCTTACTCCGAAGGACTGAACTACCCTGCCATGCCTCTATTTAATTAACTAAGAACGAACTTAGAAGAAATAAACTCACTCACCAGCTTCACCAGTCAGCTCCTTCCCTTGTGCTGACCTCACTTTAGTTTATTTACTCTGACATCACTCTTTCAAATTCTACCTGTTTTGTGTTGCTCTTTTGTCCCATCTCCAGCCCTCACCGGTCTGCTGCCTCTGCTCTGGGGCCCGTACTGCTCCTTTATCTCAGCTCCAGTCCCATTCAGTTCTCTCTCCTTTGAAGTAGTGCCATGGAATCTGTTACATCCAGCTGAGAGAGCAGACCGGGCCTCAGTTTAACATCTCATCTGAGAAACAGTAGCTCCGACAGTGCAGCACTCCGACAGTGCAGCACTCCATCAGCACTGCACTGGAGTGTCAGCCTAGATTTTTATGCTTAAGTCTCTGGAGTGGGACTTGAACCCACAACCTTCTGACTCAGAGGCAAGAGTGCTACCCACTGAGCCACAGCTGAGAGAGACACAATTCTTATCTAAATACTGTCTCTGAGCAATAACACAGGAGATCAACTGTGCATCACATTCCTTTCATTATAAAGCTCTATAACCTCCAACTTATCGTGAACGATGCCTATGGCGACTTATTAGTTCTCACATAAAGCCATAGCTTTTTTACTTACATATTTTGTAACTTCTGGCATAAAATCCAATTTATTTCTAATTTATAATTTGTAGAGTGCTAACGTTTGTCATATATTTGATTACAACGTTTATTTTATAAAACTAATCAACTGAAGTGCACAGCCACACTTTGCAGAAGAAAATTGGTTAAGAAAATTGTAGATGCATAAAAACAAGAGCAAATGTCATTCTTTGCGTATTGGAACCAATTTATTCTTTCTGAGCACAGTTTTCCACTAATACCAATAGTTGATTGAACATTTTATCATCTTGTTCACCTGAATGGATGATTAAAAAATAATATTCATTATTGGCCTTTTCAGAATTTGTGTGGAAAATGCAAGCCCAATTTTAACTCAGTTCATGAATTGGAGGCTGAAGTGGTTGGTGAACTTTCCAGCCCCACGGAGCATGAGGCCTGGTAGATTTGACCTCATTTGCATATCTCGCCATTGACTCTTAACTGTAAGCCGGCAGGAATGGAGTCACTGCAGATGGTTGGGAGGTCAAAATGGCGTTCATGTCTCGATGATGTCAACGGGATGCAACTTTGCCATTGAATTTAGGCCTCCCGCTCCTCTGGGATAGGTGGTTTTCCCGTGCCTGAATTCAGGCCGATTAAAATGGTGGAGGATAGGAATGCGGTGTTATCAACACTCTGCTCGCAGAGTTCACACTGGGTGGGTTAAGTTAAAATCAACCTTCCACCTAGTACTGTAAATGTTGACACCAAGTCAAACAGGAATCACCTGAGGGGGAACTAAAGTCTAGGTGGAGTACAACTCTCTCAAATAACTTCCTCAATGTCTTGTTTTTAAATTCTAAAATCTCTCCCTTTACTTTATAAAATTAAAAGACCATGTGTTATTGATCTCACAGAAATCTTCCATTTTGTGTTTCCTTGGAATAGGAAAGACCTATCTGATAAAGTATGCAACATTGTTTGGATATGATGCTGGAATTACTGCCGTCCTGAGCTCCGCTGTCTGACTTTCCTACCTGCCACTTATTTGTCTCTTCCTCTATTTCTATGGGCGTACCACTGTCCTATTTCCTGTCCTGGATCTGTACACTTCAAGTTTTTTTATTGTAAGCAAATGATTTCTAATATGTTATCTAGCTGCAGCGTGTATTATGTGATAGCAGAACGCAGATTGAGGCATCGATACTAGCAGCACACACACTGGGTAAGTCTGCACTGAAAGGCTCGTGGAGGAAGAATAATGTATTAATTCTTTACAAGTATTGAATACAAATGAGCAAAAAACTTCAAATCTGATCTAACATTAATAGAGTACATGTTGGGATATCAGTGAATTGCTCAAGATGAACCATACAACATATATCCCACATAAATTCACTCACACTGACTGCAATCCTGAGTTATGTTGTGCAATGTCACCTGGATTTATTTTTCATTGCTTATCACCTTTCTGACATCTGTCTGTAACATTTCTCATTCTTTCCTCCTTAACAACTAGTTTTGTGAATCTTTAATGTGCTGCATCTCTCTTTTCAAAGATGCAAGTTGGGGTTGGGGCGAGAGTTTGTTTTTTAGTTAGTTCGTAAAGTACAGCTCCAGTATGTTCTGTGGCATTTGTTAGGTCTACTTTCAAAGTGTGTTGAATTGTTTTATAATTTAGAATACATGTACTTTGGGCCTTAAGGTGAACATGTACAAATTACACAGTTAATTTATTTAGATATCATACTTTGAAACTGAAGCATGATAGAGATGGACGGCACAGTTAATTATGGAGCTACATATCTGTCTGCTCCTTATCACAATGAATTGCTAAATGTTTTTTTCTAACAATAATTAACTTCAGTTTGCCATGCGAAATTAAGTGCAGTGACAGAATTGCACAACTGATTTGTATAACCCACCCTGGCCTCTGATACAATCTTCTTTGTTCTTTGTGTCACGGAAAGACCAGAAAGCTGCAAAGGCAAAAAAAAATCAGTTGTAAGTTTTCGAGACATGGTTGTAGCATATTGTCCACAGCCCTTTTTTATTGTACCATGAGACTGCATTCTGTAAAATAACGTGTTACTTGTAATTTTATTCAGACTGTAATGAGAAAAAAATAAGTCGATTTATTTCCAATTTGTCCTTGAACATGTAATAACGTGCTCTTGAAAGATGTTTCTTTTGATGAATGAGCGCAGTTGACCCATCTCGCTACTAAATTACAAATACTCAGCCATGGGATGGTAACAAGGTGCAATGAATTGAAAGGTCAATTTAAAAGTTAATAGTTTCATGACAAGTAAAGAACAGGTGAAGGTAGCATTCTTAATTTTTTTTCTATCCAGTTTGTCCATTCACTGAGACAGAACCATATTCTTCCAAAGCAGCTTTCACTAATCTTCTCAGGACAGTGCATATAGATTTACAATAGTGGTCCTTTGGGTAGAACAATTATAAATATCCAAGTCTATTTGTGGTGGTTCACATTTTTCAGCAGTTAAGTGATTTTTTTTTTGCGTTAAATAATTCATGATTTTCAACTATAGTGAGGTAAGGCTTATTGTGTATTTTAATTTCTCTATGTCAAACAATGGATGTGAATACTGCACTTCCTTACAGCTAATTGAATAATTTACTGTAAATAGCTATCATTTACTTTCATTGCAGTGGGGAATCATCAGCCAAATGGATCGCAGCTCTCATGCGTTAGGGTTAAAATGGAATCATTGAAATGCGACCCATCAGTAGTGTACGCTGAAAAAAGTCACAGGCACTTAATGCATTGAGCCCTTTTTCTAACAGATTGTGTACAATCATGGTTGGGCAGAAAGCCATAGTTATAAAATGCAGGGGTGGGGGCAGGGGGTAAACTTGGTCTGTGAGCATGTCAGACACTTGCTGAGCCCATCTTTTAAAAGCCAGTTCAGCTAAGATTAGATTACATTGTAAAATAGGATAGAGCCATCAGCTGATTAATTGAATAGGCTTGTCTGGATGCTCGATCCTATAACTCTTCAGTATGATGCAAGTCCAAATATGCTGTTGCGTAAAGAAAACCCGCAGAAAATAGAAACAATTATTTTGTGTTTCTCCCCCCTTAAAATGTTACTTTTGAAGCACTTCTAACATTTCAGAACCAGTATATTTTTTCTCTGACCTCCCTCCCTCCCTCACTCCCTCTCCTGAAGCGTATGGTACACACGAATGCAGCCACCCTCCGGTTTCTGCCGCAAATGACTATTCTTTCTGTGAGCCGAGACCACAGCTGCTTTTTATTGGTGTCCTATTCCCTAGCCAAGGAGCAACATTGTGAATTGTAACAACCTTACTGCTGTTTTAGCTAAAGTCCCTAAATTGATGGAGACCAGGCATCCAGGATCAGTATTAGTACAGGATCAGGACTCGGTCCCCTGCTTTTTGTGGTATATATCTGTAATGACTCAAGAGTCTTGTTACTGTAAACTGCGTCAGGTGTAAACCTGATCCATCTTTATTCACGTCCAAAGTACCCGCGTGATATAGTACCTGCGCTTATATACCAGTGACCGCGCACACGTACATACAGCCCGATGACCTCCGACAGTAGCGCCCTCTGGTGTCTGGTAACCTCAGGCATCAATACATAACAACATCCCCCTTTCAAGATCTTAATATCAGTCTTTTTACAAATTAAGACGGCTTGGGACTTTCCGCTCACGAGTTGATCATCTCAGTTCAACTTTAGTTCTGGGCGAGCGTTCTGAGTCAGTTGTGTCTGAGGGCTGAGTAACCGGTCTGGTGGGAGTGGTAATGACCACATCAGAGACTGACGGTCCAGGTTCAGTAATGACAGCAGTGTCTTCTGATGAATGAACATTGGTTGGTTGGTCATGACTGCATCTTCCTCAAACGGTTCCAGTTCATCCGTGTGCCGCAGTTTTACCTGGTCAACATGTTTCATGCATGTTTGCACGGCAATAAACACTCTGTTACCCTCCTTGGCTGTGTCAGTACTGGTGATCCACTTTGGACCTTGACCATAGTTCAGTACATAAACCGGATCGTTGACAGAAATATCACGTGACACAGCAGCACGAGCATGATACCATTGCTGACTTTGACGTCTGTTTTCAACACGATCATTCAAATTAGGATGCACAAGAGAAAGCTTGGTCTTGAGATTTCTCTTCATCAGTAGTTCAGCAGGGGAAACCCCAGTAAACGTATGAGGCCTGGCCCTGTAACTGAGCAATATACATGACAAATGAGTCTGCAGTGAACCCTGAGTTACACATTTCATACTTTGCTTGATCGTTTGAACAGCACGCTCTGCTTGACCATTAGAAGTAGGTTTGAATGGAGCTGACCTCATATGTCTAATACCATTGAGTTTCATGAACTCCTGAAACTCAGGACTTGTGAAACAAGATTCGTTGGTTGCTCACAATGTCAGGTAAACCATGAGTAGCAAACATGACATGAAGGCTCTCAATAGTAGCTGTAGACGTACTGGATGACATAATGATACACTCTATCCACTTTGAATATGCATCCACCACAACAAAAAACATTTTTCCCAGGAAAGGGCCCGCAAAATAAATGTGATCCTCGACCATGGTTAGATGGTCACGACCAAAGACTCAGCGGACATTCCGCTGGTACTTTACTTAGCTGCATGCAAGTATTGCACTTGATGCACACAGGATTCCAGATCAGAGTCAATTCCAGGCCACCATATGTGAGACCTAGCAATGACAATACCGGGATGAGTGTTATGTAGTTTATGTATAAATTTTTTTCTACCTTTCTTAGGCATGATGACACGATTACCCCACAGTAAACAATCTGACTGAATGGACAGCTCATCTTTGTGACGGTTGTAAGGTTTGGTCTCATCATACATCTCCATAGGTCCTGCAGACCAATCACCACTGAGGACACAGCGTTTCACAACCGATAAGGTAGGGTCATGGCTGGTCCAGATCCTAACTTGTTGAGCAATGACAGGAGTTCTTTCACTCTCAAAAGTATCCATTACTAACAGTAGATCTGCAGGTTGAGGCGTCTCCATATCAGGTGTGGGCAAAGGCAGATGACTCAGTGCATCGGCACAATTCTCAGTACCGGGTCTATGATGAATAACGTATTCATAGGCAGACAATGTTAATGCCCACATTTGAATACAGGATGATGCATTGGTATGAATACCTTTGTTTTCAGAAAACAATGGATTGAGTGGCCTGTGATCCGTTTCGATCTCAAAACGAAGACCAAACAGGTACTGATGCATCTTTTTTACCCCATACACACAGGCCAAAGCTTCTTTTTCTACCATGCTGTTTCTGACCACAAATGGTGAGGAAAACCGCCCTGCGCCAAACTGCGTCAGCCTCTCCCTCCATTTTGTTGGCCACAAAATATTGATCCAGGCGGTCGATAAAATCCACCCAATCCTCGTCACCCATGAATTTGTGAAGAAATCCAATAATGCCCATTGTACATGTGAAGGTTCTTAATTTACCTCGTCGCCTAATGTAATGACTCAAGAGTCTTGTTACTGTAAACTGTGTCAGGTGTAAACCTGATCCATCTTTATTCGCGGCCAAAGTACCCGCATGACATCGTACCCACGCTTATATACACCCGTGACCGCGCACACACATATACAGAACGATGACCTCCGACAGTAGCGCCCTCTGATGTCTGGTGACCCCAGGCATCAAAACATAACAATATCGATGATTTAGACTTGAATGTTGGGGGTATGATTAAGAAACTTGCAGATGATACAAAAATTGGCTGTGTGGTTGATAATGAAAAAGACAGCTGTAGACTGCAGGAAGATATCAATGAACTGGTCAGGTGGGCAGAACAGGGGCAAATGGAATTGAAACCATGGAAGTGTGAGGTAATATATTTGGGGAGGGCTAACAATGCAAGGGAATACACATTAAATGGTAGGACACTGAGAAGTGTAGAGGAACAGAGGGACCTTGGAATGCATGTCCACAGATCCCTGAAGGTAGCAGACCAGGTGGATAAGGTGGTTAAGAAGGCATACAGAATACTTGCCTTTATTAGCTGAGACATGGAATGCAAGAGCAGTGAGGTAATGCTTGAACTGTATAAAGCACTAGTTAGGCCACAGCTAGAGTACTACATGCAGTTCTGGTCACCACATTACAGGAAAGATGTGATTGCACTGGAAAGGGTACAAAGGAGATTTACGAGGATGTTACCTGGACTGGAGAATTATAGCTGTGAGGAAAGATTGGATAGGCTGGGTTTGTTTTCTTTGGAACAGAGGAGGCTGAGGGGAGACCTTATTGAGTTTTATAAAATTATGAGGGGCTTAGAACGAGTGGATAGGAAGGACCTATTTCCCTTAGCAGAGGGGTCAACAAACAGGGGGCATAAATTTAAAGTAATTGGTAGGTGGTTTTCAGGGGATTTGAGGGGAAATATTTTCATCCAGAGTGCGGTGGGGGTCTGGAACTCACGGCCTGAAGGGGTGGTAGAGGCAGAAACCCTCACCACTTTAAAAAAGTACTTGGATGTGAACTTGAAGTGCCGTAACCTGCAGGGCTACGGACCAAGAGCTGGAAAGTGGGATTAGGCGGGATAGCTCGTTGTCGGCCAGCTCGGACACGATGGGTCATAATGGCCTCCTTCCGTGCTGTAAATTTCTATGATTCTATGATTCCATGATTCCATGATCCAATCTGGTCCATATGATTTTATTCTGCATTGGATGGTGTATTCATCCACTAAGCCATTCGGTTCCAGTTGATCATTTTGCATGCTCTCTGACTGCATGGCAATTTAAACGTCAGCATTTTTCTCTTCTGTCAATAACCATCAGATTCTAATACTTACGGGTCACCCATGGTCTTTTGGCGTTTCTTCTTGTTTGGCTAGGGCAGAAGTCCATGTTAGTGGTAAGTAGGGGTTGTAAGTGAGATACATCTTTACCAGCCTCCTTCCACGCTGAATCCAGTTGCAACACTTGGCTGAATTTTTGTCTTGCTAAAGGCAAACTTGAGGCATTTTCAAGAAAAGATAGCCCGAGCAAGGAAGGAAGCAAAACAAGGAGGAAATGAGGTTAATCCCCAGACAGCAATATTCTCAGTAACATTTGAAAAGAAAAAGAAATTCAGCTGAGGCCAATGGATCTATTAGATCAGTGCCTTCTCCACCCTTTCAGCAGTGGCTAATTAAGGCGGGTCGCAATTTTTCTTCTCCGCAGAGCCAGGAGCAACAACAAGAGCATGGAGTGGAAGCAGCAGTGAGCAAGGAGCATCCAATAAAGTGGCAGAACCAAGAGGGGAGGGAGGAGGAGGGTTCTTAAACTGAGGGCTATTAGACCATAAGACCATATATGGTATTTGAGGTCTAGTCTAATATTTAATACAAAAGGGAAGAGGGTGGATATCTGGAAAGGAGAAATATAAAAGGATCCAGGAGGTTACAGGAGAGGGTGCTCGCACCAGGGGCTGAACGTGTCCCCCTGTGCTGCCATTTCTCGGTTGCCCCTCTTTGCCTGCTCACGGGTGGCCGTCTGCTTCTTGGAACTTCATGTTCAACAGTGCAGGCTGCCAGCGTAGCGGGTCCCAGAATCAGGACATCCCTCACTCAATGACCCCCAGGATGGCCGTGAACTGAGAAGCCCAACCAACAGAAAATAGAACTGAAATCACATCCTGCTGGCAGGGCTCCAGAATTAGACACGATCCCAAGTGAGAGGGAAAAAAAGAAGGAATACTGCAGGAGCTGCAGCCAATCCTGGGATATTTGGCTCATCCGGTTCACTGTACATGCAACGATACTTTTTAAAATAAGGACCCTTTCAAATGAAGGGCACCTAAGGCATGCCAGTTAGGTGCCCCTAATTTACAGGCTTCACTATTCTTTTCCTTTTGAGGCGAATGTGCAAAGTAAATCCACTGGTTAGAATAATCTGGTTATGACTCTGTCTCCAACTGCAGTGGAGGAATGCAGTGCATATTTCAACCATTCTTATTTTAACTTAATTAGCTTTTAATGCAAGGTATGTACAGAATATATCGTGGAGGATTCCACTCATGGCATTGATCATTCATGATTTAGTTATTCTTAAGTCAGCCCACTTGTGGGGTATAAATCACATCTCTCTGGTCTTCCGCCACACTCCCAGGCCTCTCGAGTCTTCTCCGCTTTGCCAGATTTTCCTCCCCCACCACCTCCCTTCCCCCCCGCCCCCCGTAATTCAGCTGTAACCATTTACACATCCTCGATGTCTCAGATACAGCTTTTATGTTTCTAATTTCTTTTGCTATTGCTTCCTTTTGTCACACAATTATCGCTTCTGTCGTTTAATCATCTCCTGTCGTCCACCGAATCACAGACCATTCTTTTTCTCCGTGTGCCCCCACCCCCTTTACCTACCTCTGTTTGTCCTCATAAGCTGTATATCTGTAACATCTTCTGGTCATTGACCTGAATTGTTAACCCCACCTTCCTCCCTCCACAGATACAGTCTGACTTGCTGAATGTTTCCTGCATTTGCTGTTCTTATTCTTCATAATGTATCTACTGTTTATTAAACATGTTAGTGCCATCCAGTGGTAGCATACAAATACTACACCCATTTTAAAATAATGTATTATGGCCCATATTTTTCTCCTTTAGAAATAATTATTAAAGTTTTTCCATTTTTGCTCGTGATGATCAGTCAAACTGGTAAGTGTGCGTACGTTTCTTTTCGGTTGTATTTATGTTTCATGAAATGAAAAATATCACCCAAATAAAACTGGCCAGTGTCTACATAACTTCAGTGATGGTAACAACAAACATTGGTCTTGTTGGCACTTGGGATATCCCACAATCTTATTGTTCAGGCCATCATCATCCCTCGCCTCAAGAAACTAATTTATTCCACTATTGTCTCCTTTTGTCACACAATTATCGCTTCTGTTATTTGATCATCTCCCTTGACACCTCCGTCCTTGCAAACTACTGCCCCATCTCCAACCTCCCTTTCCTCTTCAAAGTCTTTGAATGTGTTGCCAAATCTAAGCCCATCTTTCCCAGAACTCCATGTTTGAATCCTTCCAATCAGGTTTCCGCCCTGCCACAGTACCGAAAGGGCTCTTATCAAAGTCACAAATGACATCTGACCCCAATTTGAGCATCTGACCACATATCTATGCCATTCCTGAGACTGCCTCTGCCTCAGCTCATCTGCTGCTGAAACCCTTATCCATGCCATTGTTACCTCGAGACTTGACTTGCCATTGTTACCTCGAGACTTGACTATTCCAAAGCACTCCTGGCTAGCCTCCCACTTTCTACACCCCCCCAACCCCCCACCATCCCATAAACTTGAGGTCATCCAAAACTCAGCTGCCTGTGTCCTTACTCACACCAAGTCCAGTTCACCTTTCACCCCTGTGCTCACTGACCTACATTGGCTCCCAATTAAGTAATGCCTCGACTTTATCATCCTTGTTTTCAAATCCCTCCATAGCCTCGACCCTTCTATCTTTGTCATCTCTTCCTACCCTACATCCCTCTGAGATATCTGTGCTCCTCCAATCCTGGCATCTTGAGCATCCCCAATTTTAATCATTTCACCATTGACGGCTGTGCCTACTGTTGCCTAGGCCCTAAGTGCTGGAATTCCCTCCCTAAACCTCCCCACTGCTCTACCTCGCTTTCCTCCTTTAAGACGCCCCTTAAAATCCACCTCTTTGACCAAGCTTTTGGTCATTTGCCTTAATATCTCCTTATGTGGCTTGGTGTCAAACTTCCTTTAATAACATTTGTGTGAAGTACCTTGGGATGTTTTACTATGTCAAAGGTGCAATATCATCATAGGCCGTCCCTCAAACGAGGATGACTTGCTTCCACGAGAGTTCACAGATGTTTCAGTGAAGGACCCGAAGTTCCAGTCCTGAACTCCAGTTGAGGGGGTGGAAGATGCCTGTGCGTGGATTTTTTTAACGTGTGGTTACCGTTGCACATCAGCCACCACACGGGCTTGACAGAGCTAGGCCTTTACCCTGTGGCAAGGGTTAACCAGGATGACTGGAGACCTGCTCTGATGCATGGACCTAGTGCGCACACATATCTCAGTGTGGGCTGGCCCGTGCTGCCCCTGGGCCCTCGGCTCTTCTGGGCCCCGTACCCTCAATCGCCACACCTCTGCCATGATGTTCCAGGACCTGGTGCTCCAGCTTTATTTATAACTCCGGGGCAGTCCATGATAGATAGCAGAATAGATAAGGGTGAACCAGTGGATGTAGTGTATTTGGATTTTCAGAAGGCATTCGATAAGGTGCCACACAAGAGGTTATTAAACAAAATTAGGGCTCATGGAACTGGGGCGAATATACCAGCATGGATTGAGGATTGGTTAATGGACAGAAAACAGAGTAGGAATAAGCGGCTCATTTTCGGGTTGGCAAACTGCACCGCAAGGATCAGTGCTTGGGCTTCAGCTACTCACAATCTATATTAATGATTTGGATGAGGGGACCAAATTCAAGTTTGCTGATGATACAAAGCTCGATGGCAATGTAAGTTGTGAGGAGGATGCAAAGAGGCTTCAAGGGGATATAGACAGGCTAAGTGAGTGGGCAAGAACATGGCAAGTGGAAGATGATGTGGAGGAATGTGAAGTTATCCACTTTTGGAGGAAAAATAGAAAAGCAGTGTATTTTTTAAATGGTGAGAGATTGGGAATTGTTGGTGTTCTGTACACAAATCACTGAAAGTTAACATGCAGGTACAGCAAGCAATTGGCATTTATTACAAGAGGATTTGAGTAAAAGAAAGACTTGCATTTATATAGCGCCTTTCACAACCACCGGACATCTCAAAGCACTTTACAGCCAATGAAGTACTTTTGGAGTGCAGTCACTGTTGTAATGTGGGAAACATGGCAGCCAATTTGCACATAGCAAGCTCCCAAACAGCAATGTGATAATGACCAGATAATCTGTTTCTGTTATGTTGATTGAGGGCTGAATATTGGCCAGGACACTAGGGATAAATCCCTTGCTCTTGTTTGAAGTACTGCCATGGGATCTTTTACATCCACTTGGGAGAGCAGACGGGGCCTCGTTTTAATGTCTCATCCGACTGCACCTCTGACAGTGCAGCACTCCCTCAGCACTGCACTGGAGTGTCAGCCTAGATTTATGTGCTAAAGTCCCTGGAGTGGGACTTGAACCCACAAACTTTCTGACTCAGAGATGAGTGTGCTATCCACTGAGCCACAGTTGACACTCAAGTACAAGAGTAAAGATGTCTTACTGCAATTATATAGGACCCTGGTGAGACCACGCCTGGAGTATAGTGTACAGTTTTCTTTACCTAAGGAAGGATATACTTGCCATAGAGGGAATGCAACAAAGGTTTACCAGACTGATTCCTGGGATGTGGGGGGATTGTCCTATGAGGAGAGATTGAGGAGACTATATTCCCGAGAGTTTAGAAGAATGAGAGGTGATCTCATTAATACAAGTTGGTGTTGTCTGCATGAATTACTCAGTATACCAATTCATGAATTACTCAGTATACCTATGCATGAATTACTCAGTATACCGATGCAAGAATTACTCAGTATACCTATGCATGAATTACTCAGTATACCAATTCATGAATTACTCAGTATACCTTTGCATGAATTACTCAGTATACCTATGCATGAATTACTCAGTATACCTATGCATGAATTACTCAGTATACCTATGCATGAATTACTCAGTATACCAATTCATGAATTACTCAGTATACCTTTGCATGAATTACTCAGTATACCTATGCATGAATTACTCAGTATACCTATGCATGAATTACTCAGTATACCAATGCATGAATTACTCAGTATACCAATGCATGAATTACTCAGTATACCAATTCATGAATTACTCAGTATACCTTTGCATGAATTACTCAGTATACCTATGCATGAATTACTCAGTATACCTATGCATGAATTACTCAGTATACCGATGCATGAATTAAGGGTCCACACTGATACTGGTAGGAGCGGCAATATAATGAAGGATGGTGGCTTACATAAAACTTGAGACCATGATAAGCACTTTAACTGCGGTAGCAGAGTGATGTGCATCAGCCGGTACATTGATGCTGACATGGAATTTAAGTTTTCCATATCATTACTTTCAAAGGCAATGGTAATTAGACAAAGTCTAATAATGAATTTGTAAATATACCTTCTGCTCTATGGATACTAGTCAGGAAGTTAGAGCAGTGCAGAAAATAGATGTGGAGGGTCAGCACAATATTGAGGTCGGGATAGAAGAGAACAGCATATGCTATGTAGGTATGAAGGGAGAGTTGGCTAAGGTAGATTGGGAAACTACATTAAAAGGTATGACAGCAGACAAGCAATGGCTCGCATTTAAAAAATTAATACATCATTCACAACAAACATACATTCCTTTAAGGCACAAAAACCCCACAAGAAAAGTGGTCCAACCATGGGTTTTGAAAGAGGTGGCTATAGAGATAGTGGATGCATTGGTTGTCATCTTCCAAAATTCCATAGATTCCAGAACGGTTCCCGCAGACTGGAAGGTAGCTAATGTAACCCCGCTATTTAAGAAAAGAGAGAGAAAACGGGGAACTACAGACCAGTTAGCCTGACATCAGTAGTCGGGAAAATGCTAGAATCTATTATTTAGGATGTGGTAACAGGGCACTTAGAAAAGAATAATAAGATTGGGCAGAGTCAACAAGGATTTATGAAAGGGAAATAATGTTTGACAAATCTGTTAGAGTATTTTGAGGTTATAACTAGCAGAATAGATAAGGCGGCCGGGGGCAGTGGGGGGGGGGGGGGGGGGGTAACCTGTGGATGTGGTGTATTTGGATTTTCAAAAGGCATTTGATAAGGTGCCACACAAGAGATTATTGAACAAAACGAGGGCTCATGGGATTGGAGATAATATACTAGCATGGATTGAGGATTGGTTAATGGACAGAAAAGAGAGAGCAGGAATAAACGGGTCATTTTCGGGTGGCAGGCTGTAACTAGTGGGCTGCTGCAAGGATCAGTGCTGGGGCCCCAGCTATTCTCAATCTATATCAATGATTTGGATGAGGGGAACAAATGTAATATATCCAAGTTTGTTGATGATACAAAGCTAGGTGGGAATGTAAGTTGTAAGGAGGATGCAAAGAGACTTCAAGGGGATAGAGACAGGCTAAGTGAGTGGCCTGCTTGCAAGGCCTGCATTTATTGCCCATCTCTAATTGCCCCTTGAGAAGATGGTGGTGAGCCTCCTTCTTGAACCACTGCAGTCCGTGTGGTGAAGGTGCTCCCACAGTGCTGTTAGGGAGGGAGTCCCAGGATTTTGACCCAGCGACGATGAAGGAATGGTGATATGCTTCCAAATCAGGATGGTGTGTGACTTGGAGAGGAACTTGGAGGTGATGAAGTTCCCATGTGCCTGCTGCCCTTGTCCTTCTAGGTCTTACAGGTCACGGGTTTGGGAGGTGCCGTTGAAGAAGCCTTGGCGAGTTGCTGCAGTGCACCTTGTAGATGGTACACACTGCAGCCACGGTACGCCGGTGGTGGAGGGAGTGAATGTTGAAGGAGGTGGATGGGGAGCCAATCAAGTGGGCTGCTTTGTCCTGGATGGTGTCGAGCTTCTTGAGTGTTGTTGGAGCTGCACTCATCCAGGCAAGTGGAGAGTATTCCATCTCACTCCTGACTTGTGCCTTGTAGATGGTGGAAAGGCTTTGGGGAGTCAGGAGGTGAGACACTTACTGCAGAATACCCAACCTCTGCCCTGCTCTTGTTGCCACAGTGTTTGTGTGGCTGGTCCAGTTAAGTTTCTGGTCAATGGTTACCCCCAGGATGTTGATGTTGGGGGTTTTGGCGATGGTAATGCCGTTGAATGTTAAGTTGTGGTGTTTAGTCTCTCACTTGTTGGAGAAAGTCATTGCCTGGCGCTTGTGTGGCGCGAATGTTACTTGCCACTCATCAACCCAAGCCTGAATATTGTCCAGATCTTGCTGCATGTGGGCACGGACTGCTCCATTATCTGAGGAGTTGTGAATGGAACTGAACACTGTTCAAACATCAGTGAACATCTCCACTTCTGATCTTATGATGGAAGGAAGGTCATTGATGAAGCAGCTGAAGATGGTTGGGCCTAGGACACTGCCCTGAGGAACTCCTGCAGCGATGTCCTGGGGCTGAGATGATTGACCTCCAACAACCACAACCATCTTCCTTTGTGCTGGGTATGACTCCAGCCAGTGGAGAATTTTCACACTGATTCCCATTGACTTCAGTTTTACTCGGGCTCCTTGGTGCCACACTTGGTCAAATGCTGCCTTGATGTCGAGGGCAGTCACTCTCACCTCACCTCTGGAATTCAGCTCTTTTGTCCATGTTTGGACCAAGGCTGTAATGAGGTCTGGAGCCGAGTGGTTCTGGTGGAACACAAACTGAGCATCGGTGAGCAGGTTATTGGTGAGTAAGTGCCGCTTGATAGCACTGTGGACGACACCTTCCATCACTTTGCTGAGGATTGAGAGTAGACTGATGGGGCGGTAATTGGCCGGATTGGATTTGTCCTGCTTCTTGTGGACAGGACATTCCTGGGCAGTTTTCCACATTGTCGGATAGATACCAGTGTTGTAGCTGTATTGGAACAGCTTGGCTAGCGGCACGGCTAGTTTTGGAGCACAAGTCTTCAGCACGACAGTCGGGCTGTTGTCGGGGCCCATAGCCTTTGCTGTATCCAGTGCGCTCAGACGTTTCTTGATATCACGTGGAGTGAATCAAATTGGCTGAAGACTGACTTCTGTGAGAGTGGGGACCTCAGGAGGAGGCCGATATGGATCATCCACTCGCCAATTCTGGCTGAAGATGGTTGTAAACACTTCAGCCTTTTCTTTTTCACTCATGTGCTGGGCTCCACCATCATTGAGGATGGGGATATTCATGGAGCTTCCTCCTCCCGTTAGTTATTTAATGGTCCACCGCCATTCATGACTGGATGTGGCAGGACTACAGAGCTTTGATCTGATCCGTTGGTTGTGGGATCGCTTAGCCTTGTCAATAGCATGCTGCTTCCGTTTTGAGCATGCATGTTGTCCTGTGTGACAGTGTGAGGGAGCTGCATTAACATCAGTAGAGATACAGTCAGTAACACAGGATGCTGTGAGAGGGGTTACTTTGTGACAGTGCAAGGGAGCTGGATTAACATTAGTACAGATACAGTCAATAATATAGGGTGCTGGGGGGCGGGGTGGGGGTTACTGAGTGACAGTATGAGGGAGTTGGATTAACATCAGTACAGATCCAGTCAATAATATAGGGTGCTGGGTGAGGAGTTATTGAGTGACAGTGTGAGGGAGTTAGAGGCCCCAACCTGCGAGAATCCACTAGCCACAGGTTGGGGCAGCGCGAGCTGGTGCAGGAAGTCGACGGCTTGGAGAAGGGCGACTGGATTGGACGTCACCAAAATCAAGGTCGCTGATTGGAGCGTGGGCAGGTGCAGCACGAGAGGCGGCAAGGAGCAAAGGAGCGGCGAGAGATTGTAGAGCGATGTGATCGGAGCCCAGGAGAGGCGTGTGATCGGGGCCCAGGAGAGGCGAGGGCCCAGGGGCAGCATGGCCCAGCCCACACTGCGATACGTGTGCCCACTAGGTCCGTGCAGCAGAGCTGGTCTCCAGTCCTCCTGGTTAATCCTTGCCACTGGACCAAGACCTATCTCTGTCAAGCCCGTGTGGTGGCTGGTGTGCAACGGCCACCACACGTTAAAAAAATCCATGCACAGGCATCTTCCACCCTTCAACATGCAGTTCGGGACCTGGAATGTCAGGTCCTTGATTGAAACACCTGTGAACTCATCCCTTTCTGGTGTGGAGAAGCAGGTCATCCTCGCTATGACGGACCGCCTAAGAAGAAGTCGTCCTGTGTTACAGCTTCCCCAGGTTGGCACCTCATGTTTAGGTATGCCTGGTGTTACTCCTGATATGCTCTTCTACACTCCTCATTGAACCAGGGTTGGTCTCCAGGCATGATGGTAATGGTAGTGTGAGGGATATGCCGGACCATGAGGTTACAGATTGTGGTGGAATACAATTCTGCTGCTGCTGATGGCCCACAGTGCCTCATGGATGCCCAGTTTTGAGCTGCTAGATCTGTTCTGAATCTATCCCATTTAGCACGGTTTTAGTGCCACACAACACGATGGAGAGTGTCCGTGTGAAGACGGGCTTTCATCTCCACAATGACTGTGCGGTGGTCGCTGCTACCAATGCTGTCATGGACAGATGCATCTGCGACAGGTAGATTGGTGAAGACGAGGTCAAGTAGGTTTTTCTCTCATGTTGGTTCTCTCCTCACCTGTTGCAGGCCCAGTCATATCTTTCAGGACTCGGCCAGCTCAGTCAGTAGTGGTGCTACCGAGCCACTCTTGGTGATGGAGATTGAAGTCCCTCACCCAAAATACATTCTGTGCCCTTGCTACTCTCAGTGCTTCTTCCAAGTGATGTTCAACATGGAGGAGTACTGATTCACCTGCTGGAGGACGGTTGGTGGTAATCAGCAGGAAGTTTCCTTGTCCATGCTTGACCTGAAGCCATGAGACTTCATGAGGTCTGGAATCAATGTTGAGGACTCCCAGGGCCACTCCTTCCCGACTGTATATCACTGTGCCACTACCCCTGGTGGGTCTGTCTTGCCAGTGGAACAGGACATACCCATGGTGATGGAGGAGTCTGAGACATTGGCTGAAAGGTATGATTCTGTAAGTATGACTATGTCAGGCTGTTATTTGACTAGTCTGTGGGACAGCTCTCCCAATTTTGGCACACGTCCCCAGATATTGGTGAGAAGGACTTTGTAGGGTTGATTGGGCTGAGTGCGCTGTTGCCGTGTCCATAACCAGCCGTCCGATTTTAGTCTTATTATTGTTTTTCATAGAGGTTGTGTACAACTGAGTGGCTTGCTGGGCCATTTCAGAGTGCGGTTAAGAGTCAACTGTTGTGGGTCTGGAGTCACATATAGGCCAGAGCGGGTAAGGACTGCAGATTTCCTTTCCTGAAGGACATTAGTGGACCAGATGGGTTTTTATGACGATCCAGTAGTTTCATGGTCACCATTATCAACACTAGCTTTCTATTCCAGATTTATTTAATTAACTGAATTTAAATGCCGCTGCTCCCATGATGGTATTTTGAAGTCGGGTCTCTGGACCAATTTTCTAGGTATCTGGATTACTAGTCTGATGATGTTACCACTATACTACCGATCCCATTGAGGGAGTGCAACAAAGGCTCACCAGACTGATTCCTGGGATGATGGGGATTGTCCTATGAGGAGAGATTGAGTAGACTAGGCCTATATTCTCTCGAGTTTAGAAGAATGAGAGGTGATTTCATTGACACATAATGAATTCTTGCAGGGCTTGACAGGGTATATGCAGAGAGGATGTTTCCTTTGGCTAGTGAGTCTAGAACCAGGGGTCAAGGGGCTAGATTTTACACTTTTGTGTATATCGCCCAGAAATGGGCTTTGTTTCCGGTGTGGGCGGTAAAAATGGGTTTTCAGATCGCCGGCTTCTCGCCCATTCTTAAAGCACCTAGTCTCCATTGAAAATGGACGTTACCGCGAGCGATATTAAATGGGCAGTAGTGTTAAATCTCGCTGACCTTCTGCCATCAAGTGTCGCTGTCCTTAGCAATGGCATGGCAACACTCAATCCCCGCGATTCAGGAGGTCAAGGGTCATCATGACATGCACAGAAGAGGAGACAGAGAGGGAGTTGACAGGGACTGAAGGCGTGTGTGGCTGTGGTGTGTGCTTGTTTAGTTGTTGTGGGAGGCACGAGGGAGATTCACCAGCAGCAAAAAGCTTACTAAGCACCAAGAACATAGTTGGCACCGAGTTTTTGTCCAACAAATAAGATATAACAATGAAGGGATGATGGAGGCTCTGGAGCTGGTAGCCAAGAACACTGGTGGCAGAGGGCTCCCAGTGGTCCCGAAGTGTGGCACTCACCCCAAGGTGACGCACCCCCATTGCCAACGTCACATGAGAGCCAGCAGCAACATCTTGCTTCTGGCTCGGAGAATGTTCCCACCTCAGGACCATCCTCTCCCGTATCCATCCAAGTAGTGGTTCGGCCGTCATCTCCGCCCACCCCCCCAATGAAGCATCGCCTGAGGAGCTCCTCGGCCAGGCGGCTTGGAGTCAGGACGGGAAGGGGAACGGGTAGAGGTGGGAAGGAGAAGCAGGGGGGAAAGGTTGGTTTTTACAGAAATACTGATGATTTCAGACAACTGTTCGGTTTGAATGTTTTTTATTTAACAAAACCTTGTTGCGCATTGGCTCAGATAGCTGCACTGTTACATGCTGGTGATTCCTAAACATCCAAGGGTATAATTACACTTAACTTCAATCAACTTAAACTTTAACTGTCACCAAGGTGATGCCCACCATTGATGTATGACCTGCACATCCAGCAGTGTGTCAGCCTTGTAAATAACACCAATGTTCTTTCAGACAAAGCGATCATTGATGAGCTCCTGACGTAAGGCTCTTGCAGCTATCATGCCACCACGGGCTGTTTCATGCGGTCTACAAGGGGGCGCGGGCATGGCTTCAGCGTAGCCTGATTGTCTGGGCTGATGTCAGCGTCCGCCTCCTCATCCTCCTCTTGCTCTCTCTCTGGTGAGGTGGACTGTCAGACTCATCAGACAATTCTTGTCCCCTCCTGATAGCCAAGTTGTGCAGCATGGAGCACACCACGACGAATTGAGCTACCTGCTCAGGGTGGTATTGGAGCTCGCCTCCTGAGTGGTCCAGGCATCTAAAGCCCTGCTTCAGCACTCCAATGGTTTGCTCCACGATATTGCGAGTGGCTCTTTGGCTCTCGTTGTATTGCTTCTCGGCCTCGGTGTGGGTGGGGTCATCAGCCAGGTGGCAAGGCCATATCCTTTGTCACCAAGCATCCAGCATTGACCTTGTGGCTGATTGTTAAACACGTCAGATACAGTGCTCTCACGCAGGATGTGAGCATCATGGATGATGTGGAATCTATATGGGTGAAGCTACGGAATATCAAAGGGCAGAAAACGCTTGTGGGAGTTGTGTACAGATCACCAGACCACCAGTAATGAGGATGGGGACAGCATCAAACAAGAAATTAAGGATGCGTGCAATAAAGGTACAGCAGTTATCATGGGCGCGTTTAATATACATATTGACTGGGCTAACCAAACTGGTAGCAATGTGATGGAGGAGGATTTCCTGGAGTGTATTCGGGATGGTTTTCTAGACCAATATGTCGAGGAACCAACTAGAGAGCTAGCCATCCTAGACTGGGTGATGTGTAATGAGAAAGGACTAATTAACAATCTCGTTGTGTGAGGACCCTTGGGGAAGAGTGACCATAATATGATAGAATTCTTTATTAAGAAGGAGAGTGACACAGTTAATTCAGAGACTAGGGTCCTGAACTTGGGGAAAGGTAAATTCGATGGTGAGATGTGAATTGGCTAGAATAGACTGGCGAGTGATTCTGCAAGGGTTGACAGTGGATAGGCAATGGCAAACATTTAAAGATCACATGGATGAACTTCAACAATTGTACATCCCTGTGGAGTAAAAATAAAATGGGGAAGGTGGCTCAACTGTGGCTAACAAGGGAAATTAAGGATAGTGTTAAATCCAAGGAAGAGGCATATAAATTGGCCAGAAAAAGCAGCAAACCTGAGGACTGGGAGAATTTTGTAATACAGCAGAGGAGGGCAAAGGGTTTAATTAGGAGGGGGAAAATAGAGTATGAGAGGAAGCTTGCTGGGAACATAAAAACTGACTGCAAAAGCTTCTATAGATATGTGAAGAGAAAAAGATTAGTGAAAACAAATGTAAGTCCCTTGCAGTCAGATTCAGGCAAATTTATAATGGGGAACAAAGAAACGGTGGACTAGTTAAACAAATACTTTGGTTCTGTTTTCACGAAGGAAGACACAAATAACCTTCCGGAAGTACTAGGGGACCGAGGGTCTAGTGAGAAGGAGGAACTGAAGGATATCCTTATTAGGCGGGAACTTATGTTAGGGAAATTGATGGGATTGAAGGCCGATAGATCCCCGGGGCCTGATAGTCTGCATCCCAGAGTACTTAAGGAAGTGGCCATAGAAATAATGGATGCATTGGTGATCATTTTCCAACAGTCTATCGACTCTGGATCAGTTCCTATGGACTGGAGGGTAGCTAATGTAATGACACTGTTTAAAAAAAGGAGAGAGAAAATGGGTAATTATAGACCAGATAGCCTGACATCAGTAGTAGGGAAAATGTTGGAATCAATTATTAAAGATGAAATAGCAGCACATTTGGAAAGCAGTGACATGATCGGTCCAAGTCAGCATGTATTTATGAAAGGGAAATCATGCTTGACAAATCTTCTGGAATATTTTGAGGATGTAACTAGTAGAGTGGACAAGGGAGAACCAGTGGATGTGGTGCATTTGGACTTTCAAAAGGCTTTTGACAAGGTCCCACACAAGAGATTGGTGTGCAAAATCAAAGTACATGGTATTGGGGATAATGTACTGACCTGGATAGAAAACTGGTTGGCAGACAGGAAGCAGAGAATCGGGATAAACGGATCCTTTTCAGAATGGCAGGCAGTGACTAGTGGGGTGCCGCAGGGCTCAGTGCTGGGACCCCAGCTATTTACAATATACATTCATGATTTAGATGAAGGAATTGAGTATAATATCTCCAAGTTTGCAGATGATGCTAAACTGGGTGGCGGTGTGAGCTGTGAGGAGGACGCTAAAAGGCTTCAGGGTGACTTGGACAGGTTAGGTGAGTGGACAAATGCTTGGCAGATGCAGTATAATGTAGATAAATGTGAGGTTATCCATTTTGGGGGCAAAAACACAAAGGCAGCATATTATCTGAATGGCGGCAGATTAGGAAAAGGGGAATTGCAACGAGACCTGGGTGTCATGGTACATCAGGCATTGAAAGTGGGCATGCAGGTACAGCAGGCGGTGAAGAAGGCAAATGGTATGTTGGCCTTCATAGTTAGGGGATTTGAGTATAGGAGCAGGGAGGTCTTACTGCAGTTGTACAGGGCCTTGGTGAGGCCTCAGCTAGAATATTGTGCTCAGTTTTGGTCTCCTAATCTGAGGAAGGACGTTCTTGTTATTGAGTGAGTGCAGTGAAGTTCACAAGACTGATTCCCGGGATGGCGGTACTGACATATGAGGAGAGATTGGATCAACTGGGCCTTTATACACTGGAGTTTAGAGGACGAAAGGGGATCTCATAGAAACTTATAAGATTTTGATGGGACTGGACAGGTTAGATGCCGGAAGAATGCTCCCGATGATGGGGAAGTCCAGAACCAAGGAACACAGTCTTAGGATAAGGGGTAGGCTATTTAGGACTGAGATGAGGAGAAACTTCCTCACTCAGAGAGTTGTTAACCTGTGTAATTCCCTATTGCAGAGAGTTGTTGATGCCAGTTCATTGGATATATTCAAGAGGGAGTTAGATATGGCCCTTACAGCTAAAGGAATCAAGGAGTCTGGAGAGAAAGCAGGAAAGGGGTACTGAGGGAATGATCAGCCATGATCTTATTGAATGGTGGTGCGGGCTCGAAGGGCTGAATGGCCTACTCCTGCACCTATTTTCTATGTTTTTATGTTTCTATGCTGCCCAGAAATTTAGCATTCACTGCCATTATAATTTGCTGCTGGTCGACAATGAGTTGGATATTCAGGGAGTGGAATCCCTTGTGTTTTCTGAAAATGTCTGCATCTTGAAAAGGTGCTTTGTGATGTGCGTACAGTCTATTGCTCCCTGTACCTTGGGGAAGTTTGCAATTCTGGAGAATCCTCGAGCCCTCTCACTCTGTGCCTCCCTGGTCATAGGGAAGCTGATCAAGTCCCTCCTGTGTGCGTACAGGACTTCAGTGACCTGTCTAATGCAGCAATGTGTGGCATGCTGAGACAGTCCGCAAATGTCGCCAGCTGTGGCCTGAAAAGAACCCGAGGCGTAGAACGACAGTGCCGCAGTGACTTTGACCTTGACGGACAGTGCAGTACTGATGGTGCTGGCAGGCTGCAGATTTGCCCTTATCAGCTGGCATACCTCAGTGATAACCTCTTTGTGGAAGCGCAGTCTCCGAAGGCAGGTGGTATCGGGCAAGTCGAGGTAAGACTGCTTCTCCCTGTACTTGCGGGGGATTTAACATCTGGTCCTCCTCATCAGTGTGGCACATCTTACAGTGGGCACATAATACAGTGGAGCGTACCTTCATCCATTTCGAGTCTGCAGCATGTAATTGGTCATCAAGAGAGGGTGAGAAAGGACTGGCCCCATTGCAAAGCTCTCTGCTTTCCACCGATTGGTCACAAACAATGAATGTCCCGACGAAGACACCTATTAAATTCCAATCATTCACAGTATGGTCAAGATGTTTGTACAGATGTTCACAGCAACGACCTCCAGAGTACATCCGAACTCCCCCGAGGTTGAAGCACAGCAGCCTTTTAAAGGATGCAACATGTGATTTCGAACATGGCGTCCATACCGCTGTGATTAGTTCCAGTTAGTTCCACTTTATCTGGGCAATTTTTTGGGCGAGCGATATTGTGGGCGATATGTGTGCGAGGTGGTGAAAGTGTCGGTGGGTATTGGTGGGCATTAGTTTTGCCAAATGTGGTCTTTACGACAAAAAAAAAGGGCAGGTGGTATTATTGAATCTCAGCGTTAATTCCGTGGGGAAAGTAACGCTGGGCGATATTATGGGCGTTGATTTTGCCCATTCTGATGATTCCACCCAAAAAAAGTGGGTGGGCTGTATTATATTTTCCCCGGCATTGCGCACATGGGGAAAGTAATGCTTGCCGATAAGTTTCTGAAGAATGCCCGTCAGTTTCCATTTTGTGACTAAATGGGCGATATATGGGCATTATACGTCATATCAGCGGTAAAATGGAAAAAGTGGTAGAGTGGGCGTTAAGCATGCAAAAAAAGTTGAAAATCTAGCCCAAAGTCTCAGAATAAGGGGTCGGCCATTTCGGACTGAGATGAGGAGAAATTTCTTCACTCAGACAGTGGTGAATCTCTGAAATTCTCTACCATAGAGGACTGAAAAGGCTCAGTCTTTGAGTATATTCGAAACAGAAATCGATAGATTTTTGTATATTAAGGGAATCAAGCGATATAGGGATAGTGCAGGAAAGTGCAGTTGAGGTAGAAGATCAGCCCTGATCTCATTGAATGGCGGGGCAGGCTCGAGGGGAAGAATGGCCTTTTCCTGGTCCTAATATTTATGTTTGTATATAGAATGAGGAGCTGTCATGAAGGCTACTCTTATTGGTGCTCCCTTGGGCTGAAACCTTAGCATTCCTGCTGTCTAATAGCAGCTGATTGAATAAGAGTGCCTTCCTGATTGAATACATGGATTGTGTGTATAAGTGATTCCATCCCACAAGTAATTGGAAGGAGGGATTGGCAGTTATCTCCTTTGGAATGTGATACTGGTGAGACATTCATCGTTGAAATAGTTCTCACAATATTCTACATCAAAGAAATGTTACTGATGTCCATTAGAAAGATATTCTGTAGCCTTTGAGATGTACACTATTTTACCTTTGAACTGTGCTTTCTGGGACTGCTGCTTCACTCAGCTTTCCATCCATATTTAACGGTGCAAGACCCTGGCAGGAGACATTTGGTGTGAATGCTCTGACGAATGCAGCACTGAAAGTCTTGCTCTCAGTATAATACATGGAGGGTGTGAACAGGACATGTTGCTGTGCCACCCAACACATTCAGATGCAGTTTGGTCGAGAGAGACACTTTGGGCAAAATCCTGCGGATGCTGGGATTCTGGAATAAAAACAGAAAATGCTGGAAATACTCAGCAGGTCAGGCTACATCTGTGGAGTGAGAAACACGTTAGTGTTTCAGGTCACTGACCTTTCTTCAGAACTGGAAAAAGTTAGAGATATAACAGGTTTACAAAGGCAGGAAAAGGGGGGAGAGAGGGGAGGAACGAACTGTGTCTGTGATTAAATGACAAAAGGGCTGATGGTGCAAGGCAAAGGGGGGGGCGGAGTGAAAATGCGACAAGTAAAGAAACAAAGGATGGGTCTAGAGGAGCTGTAAATGACTACAGCAGAATCATTACCAGCAACTGCTGGCCGAAAAAATGGCAGCCGTGGTTATGATCTGAAATTGTTGAACTCAATGCTGAGGCTGGATGGCTGTACTGTGTCTAATATAAAAATGAGGTGATGTTCCTCAAACTTCCGGTGAATTTAATTAGAACAGGATGGCGAGGACAGAGAGGTCAGAGTGGGAGTGATACGTAGAATTAAAATTAAAAGTGACGGGAAGCTCAGGGTCACATCGGGAACATTCTTCCTGCATCGAAACTGTCCAATCCCGTCAGAATTTTACATGTTACTATGAAAGATTTATATTCATACAGCGCCTTTCACAACCGTAGGACATCCCAAACAAAGTTCCCGCTCACACGCAGGTCGTTCACCGGTTTTTCAATTGAAGAAACCAGGCATGCGGCAAAATTTGAATGGGCCACGCAGCCATTCAAAGCGACCGCACACAGAATTTAGTGATTTGCAGGCAACATTGTCTGTAAAGTGCATTGGGGCCAATGGAATACTTTTGAAGTGTAATCGTTGTTGTAATGCAGGAAATAAGGCGGCAGATATGGTCTGTTGGTGCTGTTTTCAGCACCTATTTATCATGTCGTTGCCTAGAATGCAGCTTCTTGTCCACTGCACGCACTGCCTGCTGTCCCATCGTGTCCATCCTCACAGGGATACATTCCTCATCCTTGTCTTAGAAACATAGAAACATAGAAATTTACAGTGCAGAAGGAGGCCATTCCGGCCCATCGTGTCCGCGCCGGCCGACAAAGAGCCACATGTCCCTTGGTCAGCAGCGCTAAAGGTTACATATAAACCTATGAACAACGACGGAAAGGCAAAGAGCAGCCAGCCCAACCAGTCCGCCCCACACACCTGTGACACCCCTTATACTGAAACATTCTACACTCCACCCCAACCGGAGCCATGTGATCTCCTGGGAGAGGCAAAAACCAGATAAAAACCCAGGCCAATTTAGGGAGAAAAAAGCTGGGAAAATTCCTCTCCGACCCATCCAGGCGATCGACACTAGGCCAGGAGATCACCGAGTTGTTGTTCAATGTCCTCAAAAAACATAATACTCACAGTGACATTCAAATCCACTTCCGTTGATACAGCTCTTAGTAATTTAACGCTGTTCCATTTATTGATACAGGTCAATAGAATAATTCCATCTGCCTAAACTGAAAACCAAACATGATTGCAATACATTTGTGACTTGTGCTGGTGGATTCAGACTGTATTATTTGACGAGACTCAGAGTTGGAATTCAGATGGATAAGCCAGATAATCAAGAGGCACCGTTAGGTCCAGAAGAATAAGTAAACCTAATGATGAGATTCTACTGGACCTGTTCCCAGATTAGATACTTAATCAAGTATTTTTCATAAACCTTTTAATAATTGAGCAGACATCACAGGATTCACTAATGGGAACTACATTTACAGTCATGCACCTCTCAGTCTTTGCAACACAACAGGAAATATAGACATTTCAGTTACTCATTTATTATATGGAGAAATATATGCAATGAGCCAGCATTATATGTTCCAGGATATGTATTATTTAAGAATAATTTTATGTAATAATTGAGCCATCATGAATTATACAATGCAAATCGACTATATGTTTTTACGAATCAATCAATGGGTGAACTCCATTGCAACGATTGAAGATAATCTGTGATAAGGTCTCTTTTATCTGCATTCATGTCAAACATTGACAAACATTGGCAGCAGCTAATATTTTTGGAGCACGTATGGGTCGCTCCTTTCTTCCCTGTTCCCACAAGTTTCAGACCTTTGGCCTCCTTCTGAGATTGGCGCTGCAGAGAGTGCATTGCACTAGAAAATCACCACCATGCTGATGTTAATGAGCAGCAAGGTCCAAAATGCCAATACTGCCTGTTCTCTCTCGGCCAGTGGCCATTATCCTTGGCTCCCAATACTACCGGCAGGTTTACAGCGGTACCCAATTTCTAGGCCATTGGGTTTAACAATGTGGAAAAGGAGATCACTACAAAAACTAGCTTAATTTATGGTATTCTTGGAATTAACCAAAAAAACTGGTTATATTTTTGCATTGTGTAGAACTGGTTAGTGAGATGGGGAAGTGATAAAATGGATAGGGAGAGAGGAATGGGTGGAGGTGCAAGGTATGTTGGTGTGAGTAAGGAAGTGCAGGAGTAGGGTAGGGAAGGCAGAGTAATAGAGATGTGATGAGTGGCACAGCAGGATGAGGTTGAGTGCGGCTTTGCAGTAACATTTCGTGATCTACTGAGATCATTGAAAGGTTTGTGCCTCCTGGCGACATCCCTGCTTGTGCCCTCCTGTTCAATGTACAACCAGGCTGTTTTGGTGTCCTGGGGAGGTCTCTTCCGCTCATTGGAAGGGAAGAGAACTTCCCTGCGAGCCCTGACTCCCTCCATAAGCATATGGAGTGAGTCATGGGAGAGCCTGGGTGCAGCCGTGCACCTCTGTGCAGTGCTGGTCAGTGTTTGCAGCACCTCAATGCTGTAGAACACTGACAGCATAACTGTCAAAATGAATGGTCCCCTTAAGAAAACCAGCTGATGACACATCATTAAATTACATCATAAGACCGCTTCCTTTTAATTAGTTGGAAAACTCACAGGGTGTGCTTAACAAACCCAATCAGGGCAAAATCACTTCAACAGAGTGCAATGAAACTGAGAGCGGGACCGCAGTCCACCGCCTAGCTCGGCCACACGTAGACCGCCTCAATAGGCAAAATCGCGGCCAGTGTGTGGGGCCTATGAATTGCTTCTCGTTAGGTTGCAGGGATGAGGAACTAACAGTCACAACAACAAAATGTGCACACAATAAAATCAGTAAAGGGTGAGGGTGATATATTCTCAAATAAAAAAGAATATGATTTTGCCTTTGTAATCCAATTGTTAAATTGTTAAATGTAGTCATTTCCTTAAATTATCTCTACAGATTGGTTAAGTAGCTACTTTTGCACTTTTACTTCAAGCAATTTTACTTTATGGACTGTCCAATTAAGTGGGAGAAAAATAATCTTTTCATTTTCATAATGTGATGCTGATAAAATATACTAACCTCGGAGATGGTTCGTTAGGTATCACTATTAACTTATTTGAAAGCACACTCCGAATGTTAGCATTCAACTTTAGACCTCACCAGGTTATGATTAATAACAATATTTAATATTCTGAACTGTTGCACCCCAGCTGTAGATTCCCCCTTTCAATTTATGACTGACCTGGGGTGCCACAGGGATCAGTGCTGGGACCCCAACTATTTACAATCTATATGAACGACTTGGAAGAAGGGACTGAGTGTAACGTAGCCAAGTTTGCTGACAATACAAAGATGGGAGGAAAAGCAATGTGTGAGGAGGACACAAAAAATCTGCAAAAGGACATAGAGAGGCTAAGCGAGTGGGCAAAAATTTGGCAGATGGAGTATAATGTTGGAAAGTGTGAGGTCATGCACTTTAGCAGAAAAAATCAAAGAGCAAGTTATTATTTAAATGGAGAAAGATTGCAAAGTGCTGCAGTACAGCGGGACTTAGGAGTACTTGAGCATGAAACACAAAAGGATAGTATGCAGGTACAGCAAGTGATCAGGAAAGCCAATGGAATCTTGGCCTTTATTGCAAAGGGGATGGAGTATAAAAGCAGGGAAGTCTTGCCCTGGGTGATGTGTAATGAGAAAGGACTAATTAGAAATCTTGTTGTGCGAAGCCCCTTAGGGAAGAGTGACCATAATATGGTAGAATTCCTTATTAAAATGGAGAGTGACACAGTTAATTCAGAGACTAGGGTCCTGAACTTAAGGAATGGTAACTTCGATGGTATGAGATGTGAATTGGCTAGAATAGACTGGCAAATTATACTTAGAGGGTTGACGGTGGATAGGCAATGGCAAACATTTAAAGATCACATGGATGAACTTCAATAATTGTATATCCCTGTCTGAAGTAAAAAATAAAACGGGGAAGGTGGCTCAACTGTGGCTAACAAGGGAAATTAAGGATAGTGTTAAATCCAAGGAAGAGGCATATAAATTGGCCAGAAAAAGCAGCAAACCTGAGGACTGGGAGAAATTTAGAATTCAGCACAGGATGATAAAGCGTTTAATTAGGAGGGGGAAAATAGAGTATGAGAGGGAGCTTGCCAGGAACATAAAAACTGACTGCAAAAGCTTCTATAGATATGTGGAGAGAAAAAGATTAGTGAAGACAAACGTAGGTCCCTTGCAGTCAGATTCAGGTGAATTTATAATGGGGAACAAAGAAATGGCAAACCAGTTGAACAAATACTTTGGTTCTGTCTTCACGAATAAAGACACACAAATAACCTTCCGGAAGTACTAGGGGACCGAGGGTCTAGTGAGAAGGAGGAACTGAAGGATATCCTTATTAGGCGGGAAATTGTGTTAAGGAAATTGATGGGATTGAAGGCCGATAAGTCCCCAGGGCCTGATAGTCTGCATCCCAGAGTACTTAAGGAAGTGGTCCTAGAAATAGTGGATGCATTGGTGATCATTTTTCAACAGTCTATCGACTCTGGATCAGTTCCTATGGACTGGAGGGTAGTTAATGTAACACCACTTTTTACAAACGAGCGAGAGAGAAAACAGGTACTTATAGACCGGTTAGCCTGACATCAGTGGGGAAAATGTTGGAATCAATTATTAAAGATGAAATAGCAGCGTATTTGGAAAGCAGTGACAGGATCGGTCCAAGTCAACATGGATTTATGAAAGGGAAATCATGCTTGACAAATCTTCTGGAATGTTTTGAGGATATAATTAGTAGAGTGGACAAGGGAGAACCAGTGGATGTGGTGTATTTGGACTTTCAAAAGGCTTTTGTCAAGGTCTCACACAAGAGATTGGTGTGCAAAATTAAAGCACATGGTATTGGGGGTAATGTACTGACGTGGATAGAGAACTGATTGGCAGACAGGAAGGGGTACTGAGGTGAGTGATCAGCCATGATCCTATTGAATGGTGGTGCAGGCTCGAAGGGCCGAATGGCCTAATCCTGCAACTATTTTCTATGTTTCTATGTTTCTATGTTTTGCTACAGCTGTACATAGTATTGGTGAGGCCACACCTTGAATACTGCGTGCAATTTTGGTTTCCATATTTACAAAAGGATATTCTTGCTTTGGAGGCAGGTCAGAGAAGGTTCACTAGGTTGATTCTGGAGATGAAGGGGTTGACTTATGAGGAAAGGTTGAGTAGGTTGGGCCTCTACGCATTGGAATTCAGAAGATTGAGAGGTGATCTTATCGAAACGTATAAGATTATGAGGGGGCTTAAAGAGGATGTTCAGCTGATGGGGGGAGACTAGAACCAGGGGGCATGATCTTAGAATAAGAGGTCGCCCATTTAAAACTGAGATGAGGAGAAATTTCTTCTCTCAGAGGGTTGTAAATCTGTGGAATTCGCTGTCTCAGAGAGCTGTGGAAGCTGGGACATTGAATAAATTTAAGACAGAAATAGACAGTTTGTTAAACGATAAGGGGATAAGGGGTTATGGGACCTGGGCAGGGAGGTGGAGCTGAGTCAATGATCAGATCAGCCATGATCTTATTGAATGGTGGAGCAGGCTCGAGGGGCTGCATGGTCTACTCATGTTCCTATTTCTTATGTTCTTATTGTTATGTATGAATGAAGAGTCTGACTGGATACGGTGAGCTCAAAGTGAAGTGTGACCTTAGTCTTTTATTGCAGGTCTCCAGAGTGCCTCTCCAGCCTGTGAGGCCCTCATAAGTACCTGTGCTCCCAAGGGATTATGGAATCTGGTGGCTATACAAGATATGTACACGTTTACATATACAACACTTATATAGTTACACTGTGTAAGAAGGCGCTCCTATAGACAGCTCACGTAGCTGATGTAAATTTCCATTTGGGAAATTTTAACTTATTTTTAAATAACATTATATGAAGGAACGAACAAGATGAAGAGAAATATTGCAAGAACCCAGCAGGTAACCATGAGGAGCACAAAACAAGTGAAAAGTGTTTTTAAAATGTCAAAGGAGAGAAAGCTGGACCAAGAGGATACATGTAAGCTGTTTTAATATTGGCTTTGTTTGGTTCTGGGTGACCGCATTCTTGAGTTGGCTTCCAGCAGGTTGTAATAAAGCTGGCTCCCTTATCCCAACATGAGAATCTGTGATCCTGTTGCCAGGAAAAGGGAGCTGGATTTAGTGGTGTAAACGTCTGTCTCCCAGAATCCAAATTTGAACAATACAAATATAATAGCAGCCACAGAGATGTTGGATTATGGAAAAGCAAACCCTGAAGCCTTAGTCAATTATATTACAAACTAAAGGATCTCTATTGTCACCTGAACTTTATTATCTTGCCGGTTATGGCTAACTAACAATTATTGTGCAAAATAATTTATGCTACTCATATTAAATGATCATCCACTTGATTTTGTTGTAACCTGCAACTTTAATTGTGTGCTTTGATCTAGGGAAATGCCCAGATTGTCATGTATGTAACCACAATGTAACACCACTGTATTACTGTATACACTCAACATAGATGCACACCTTGACCACAAGGGGTGAACTTTTGGAGACACTCCTTACCTGATCTCACAGGTATAAAAAGGGAGGTCCCATACAGGGTTATCGTCTTTGGAGTCCTGTGAACAAAGAGTTAAGGTCACAGAGTGACCTTGTCCCCAGAATGTGCCTCCTGTGGTTTCATACTGTAGAGTAAGGACTTTACATTGGCAACAAGAAACGGGAATTCACGACCCACGAGAATGGCCACCGGTAGCACAGAGGAACGGTACTGTGTCGGGGAAGACTGGGACGATTTTGTCGAGAGGCTTCAGCAAAGCTTTGTTACGAAAGAATGGCTGGGGGATGCAGCGGCCGACAAGTGAAGGGCTCATCTTTTGACCAGCTGCGGACCAAAGACTTACGCGCTCATGAAGGACTTACTAGCACCCGAAAAGCCGGTGGACAAAACCTTTGAAGAACTTAGCAAATTGATCGGGGAGCACCTCAAACCGACGTGTAGCATACATATGGCCCGACACAGATTCTACACCCACCGACGTCGTGAAGGACAGAGCGTATCGGACATCGTAGCGGACCTCCGCCGTTTGGCCAGCCTCTGTAAGTTCACAGACGCCTGCAGGAGGGAGATGCTAAGGGACTTCTTTATTGAGGGCATCGGTCATGTGGGAATTTTCCACAAATTAATTGAGGACAAGGATGTGACCTTGGAAGCGATGGCGTTGATAGCTCAAACTGTCATGGCGGGGGAGGAAGAGACGAAAATAATATCCGTGCGCAATTCTGCCTCGAACACGGCGATGGATCAGGGAGTCAACATCATCAATGTGACTCAGAGCCCCGCAGGCAGGCAGGGGCAGTCCGACACTCCCCAGGCAGCAATAGACCCCAGAGTAGGACTTCAACAGAGACAATGGCAGGCTGAACGGACATTCACGCCATCACAGCGGACAATGCAGCCCGGGATGGGGTCATTGACACCCACTGATAGGGTACTTAAGAGCAGTCAAAGGGACAGTCAGTGCGGAATGCCTGGCCATAGTCCCTTTGTTCCCAACAATGGAAACTTTAACTCATGCTGGAGGTGTGGGGGAAAACACTCAGCTAGATCTTGCAGATTTCAACAGTTTGTCTGCAGGAACTGCAATCTCAGTGGCCACTTAGCTCGAATGTGCAGGAAGTCTGCAACCAGACTAATATATGAGGCGGATGGACCAGAAGAGGTTTCTTTGAGGCAGGATGACTTTTGGGGCAAATCGATGGACGCCGAGGTTCAGCGGGTCCATGTGGTGAATATTCACAGTTCATACACCAAAACGACACCAATGATGCTGAGGGTTTTATTAAATGGTATCCCAGTATGCATGGAGCTGGACACTGGGGCCAGCCAGTCACTCATGAGCGTTCAGCAATTTGAGAAGCTATGGCCACTTAAAGCCAGTAGACCCAAATTAGCACATATTGAGACACAATTACGGACTTACACTAAAGAAATCATTCCGGAGCTAGGCAGTGCAATGTTGGCTGTCACACACAATGGGTTAGTGAATTGGCTGCCGCTCTGGATTGTCCCGGGCAATGGTCCCGCACTGTTGGGGAGGAGCTGGTTAGCCGAGATGAACTGGAAATGGGGGGATGTTAACGCAATGTCAACTGTGGAGCGAAGTTCGTGCTCACAAGTCCTACAACAATTCGATTCACTATTCCAACCTGGCGTTGGGACTTTTAAAGGCACTAAAGTAAGGATACACATCATCCCGGACGCCAGGCTAGTGCACCACAAAGCCAGGGTGGTGCCGTATGTGATGCGAGAAAAGATCGAGAGCGAATTGGACCGGCTGTTGAGAGAGGGCATCATCTCGCCTGTCGAATTCAGCGACTGGGCGAACCCCATTGTTCCCGTCCTAAAAGCGGATGGCTCTGTCAGGATCTGTGGCGACTGCAAGGCCACCATCAATTGGGTGCCCCAACAAGATCAATACCCGCTCCCGAGAGCGGAGGACCTCTTCGCCACGCTGGCAGGTGGCAAGCTGTTCACCAAGTTGGACCTCACTTCAGCCTATGTGACCCAGGAACTGGCCGACGAATCCAAACTACTGACCACCATCACCACGCACAAGGGACTGTTCGTTTATAACAGGTGCCCGTTTGGTATTTGATCAGCGGCCGCGATTTTTCAACGAAACATGGAAAGCCTGCTTAAATCCATTCCTCGAACGATCGTATTCCAGGACGACATCCTCATCAAGGGCCGAGATACCGAGGAACACCTCCACAACCTGGAGGAGGTGCTACACCGACTGGACCGGGTAGGCCTGCGACTCAAGAAGTCTAAATGCATGTTCTTAGCTCCTGAGGTTGAGTTTCTGGGCAGGAGGGTTGCTGCAGATGGGATTCGGCCCACCGAATCCAAAACAGAGGTGATTCGACGAGCACCCAGGCCCTGCAACACATCGGAGTTGTGTTCATTCCTAGGACTGTTGAACTATTTCGGGAACTTTCTGCCGAACCTGAGCACGTTGTTGGAGTCGCTACACGTGCTCCTGCGTAAGGGTTGTGATTGGTTTTTGGGGGACTGTCAGGAACAGGCTTTTGATCGGGTGCGAAACCTACTTTGTTTAAACAAGTTGTTGACCCTGTACGACCCCTGTAAAAAATTGGTTCTGACATGTGATGCATCGTCCTATGGGGTTGGGTGCGTGTTGCAGCAGGGCAATGCTGAGCGTCAACTACAACCTGTGGCTTATGCCTCCAGGTCACTCTCTCAAGCAGAACGGGGATATGGGATGGTCGAGAAGGATGCACTTGCATGTGTCTATGGTGTAAAAAAAATGCATCAGTACCTCTTTGGTAGGAAGTTTGAATTAGAGCCAGACCACAAGCCATTAACATCCCCGTTGTCAGACAGCAAGGCTATCAATGCCAATGCATCAGCTCACATACAGCGATGGGCTCTCACGCTGGCTGCTTATGACTACTCCATCCGGCACTGGCCCGGCACTGAAAATTGCGCTGACGCGCTCAGCAGGCATCCACTGGCCACCACTGAGGGGGCAGTGGAGCAAAACGGCGAGATGGTCATGGCTGTCGATGCCTTTGACAGCGCAGGCTCCCCCATCACAGCCCGCCAGATCAAAATCTGGACAAACAGAGATCCCCTCCTATCCCTGATTAAGAAATGTGTCCTGACTGGGGATTGGGTGCCCGCACACGGAGCATGTCCTGAGGAGGTTAGACCGTTCCACAGACAGCTGGATGAGCTCTCCATCCAAGCCGACTGCCTACTATGGGGGAGCCGGGTAGTTATGCCCCAGAAGGGCAGGGAGGCAGAAGAACATAAGAACATAAGAATTAGGAACAGGAGTAGGCCATCGAGCCCCTCGAGCCTGCTCTGCCAGTCAAAAAGATCATGGCTGATCTGGCCGTGGTCTCAGCTCCACTTACTCACCTGCTCCCCATAACCCTTAATTCCCTAATGGCATTCATCAGGGAACTCCACAGCGAGCACCCAGGCATTGTGCTGATGAAGGCCATTGCCCGGTCACACGTTTGGTGGCCTGGAATTGATTCAGACCTGGAACACTGTGTTCGCAGGTGCACGACGTGTGCCCAGCTGGGTAATGCCCCCAGGGAGGCCCCGCTCAGCCCGTGGCCCTGGCCCACCAGGCCATGGTCATGCATTCATGTTGACTACGCGGACCCATTCATGGATAAGGTGTTCCTTATTGTGGTAGGTGCGTACTCGAAATTGATCGAGTGCATCATTCTGAATTCATGCACGTCATCCACCACCGTGGAAAGCCTACGTGCGATCTTTGCAACCCATGGCCTGCCGGACATCCTGGTTAGTGATAATGGCCCATGTTTCACAAGCTACGAATTCTGAGAGTTTATGTCGGGCAATAGCATCAACCACGTCAGGACTGTGCCGTTCAAGCCAGCCTCCAATGTCCAGGCGGAACGTGCGGTCCAAATCATTAAGCAAGGTATGCTCAGGATTTAAGGACCCTCCCTACAATGCCACCTATTGCGTCTCCTGCTGGCCTATAAATCCCGACCGCACTCACTCACGGGGGTCCCGCCCGCAGAGCTACTAATGAAACGGACACTTAAAACTTGGTTGTCCCTCATTCACCCAGTCCTGACCGACATAGTTGAAGGCAAGCGCAAGTCACAAAACGAGTACCATGACCGTAATTCGAGGGGGAGATGTATAGAAATAAATGATCCTGTATTCGTCCTCAATCATGCCATGGGGCCCAAATGGCTTGAGGGTACTGTAATTGACAAAGAGGGGAACAGGATCATCGTGGTAAAACTCAACAATGGTCAGATATGCCGTAAGCATCTGGACCAAGTAAAAAAAGGTTCAGCATCGACACGGAGGAACCTGAAGAAGACCATGAGATGGAGCTCACAACACTGCCAGTGAATGAGCAACAAGAGCAATCAGAAGAATGCACAGTCCCTGCGGTCAGCCCGGACAGGCCGGAATCACCACAGGTGACAGACACTCACGTCAGTGTCCAACAACCAGAGCCCCAACTGCGGCGCTCCACGAGGGAGTGTAGACCACCTGAAAGACTAAACCTATGATCCCAATAAGACTTTGCGGGGGGAGGTGATGTCATGTATGTAACCACAATGTAACACCACTGTATTACTGTATAAGCTCAACATAGATACACACCTTGACCACAAAGGGTGAACTTGTGGGAGACACTCCTTACCTGATCTCACAGGTATAAAAAGGGAGGTCCCACGCAGGGTCATCATCTTTGGAGTCCTGTGAATAAAGAGTTAAGGTCACAGAGTGACCTTGTCCCCAGAATGTGCCTCGTGTGGTTTCATACTGTAGAGTCAGGACTTTACACAGATAATACTTTATTTACAAAAAAACATAGCTAAGACCATTTGACAAACCATGTGAGATCACCGAGGTCAGTGATTTGCTGCAGATATCACCCAACATATAAACAGTTATTCCTCTCTCCTTTTGACTGCTCCCTAAGCATCTGCATAACCACTAAGTAAGAAAGTCGGGGGCCCATCACAAATCCATCCTGAGTTGAGAATGATTGGTCTAGATTGTGTCATATATGTCTCTAACCCTATGCTGAAGAATATTATTTTTTCATTTACGGAATGTGGACGTTGCTGGTAAGGCCAGGATTTATCGACCATCCCTAATTGCCCTTGAGAAGGTGGTTGTGATCTGTCTTCTTGAACCACTACAGTTCGTGTGATGAAGGTACTCCCACAGTGCTTTATGGAGGAAGTTCCAGGATTTTGACCCAGTGACAATGAAAGAACAGCGATATACTTCCAAGTCAGGATAGTGTGAAACTTGGAGGGGAACTTGCAGGTGGTGATGTTACCATGTGCCTGCTGCCCTTGTCCATCGTGCATCGCGGGTTTGGCAGGTGCTGTCGAAGAAACCTTGGCAAGTTGCTGCAGAGCAACTTGTACATGGTACACACTGCAGCCACGTTGTGCCAGTAGTGGAGGGAGTGAATATTTAAGGTGGTGGATGGGGTGCTAATCAAGCGAGCTGCTTTGTCCTAGATGGTCTTGAGCTTCACGAATATGACTTGTACTTTTCTGCTCAATCCATAAAGGTACACAATACAAAGGCTTAGTGCTTCTGAGTGTCAGCTCAACATTAGTCCAGCATATCTTCAAGCATAGCTAAACAGATGGAGCACTTTGGCCGCCTGAGGAAAAGAGTGTTCGAAGACCAGGCCCTCAAATCTGCCACCAAGTTCATGGTCTACAGGGCTGTAGTAATACCCGCCCTCCTGTATGGCTCAGAGACATGGACCATGTACAGTAGATACCTCAAGTTGCTGGAGAAATATCACCAACGATGTCTCCGCAAGATCCTACAAATCCCCTAGGAGGATAGACGCACCAACATTAGCGTCCTCAACCAGGCCAACATCCCCAGCATTGAAGCACTGACCACACTTGATCAGCTCCGCTGGGCGGGCCACATTGCCTGCATGCCAGACATGAGACTCCCAAAGCAAGCACTCTACTCAGAACTCCTTCACGGCAAATGAGCCAAAGGTGGGCAGAGGAAACGTTACAAGGACACCCTCAAAGCCGCCCTGATAAAGTGCAACATCTCCACCGACACCTGGGAGTCCTTGGCCATAGACCGCCCTAAGTGGACGAATTGCATCCGGGAGGGCGCTGAGCACCTCGAGTCTCATCGCCGAGAGCATGCAGAAATCAAGCGCAGGCAGCGGAAAAAGCATGCAGCAAACCAGGCTCACCCTCCCTTACCCTCAACGACTATCTGTCCCACCTGTGACAGGGACTGTGGCTCTCGTATTGGACTGTACAGCCACCTAGGGACTCATTTTACGAGTGGAAGCAAGTCTTCCTTGATTCCGAGGGACTGCCTATGATGATGATGAAACATAGCTAAACAGATGGAGCACAAGTTTCACACTACAGAAATAGAAAGAGGATGTCGATTAGAAAATTCCAATTCAGGCGATAAATAAATTATTTTGCCGAATTGGTACAATGTTTGCTCAGGTTCATAAATCAGCATGGGGACAGGCTAGCTAATTCTTGATGCATTCAATTTAAAAGTTAAAATATGATTCCTTTATAAACATGGCTGGTAATGTAGTACAATAAATATGGAGCCATAAATGTAACTTCAATCCAGTTGTTGGAATTCCAACACAGCAACAGCAGGGCACCATAATCAGTTATTATTGAGAACCATTAAGTTGTTGCAAATTGTTGAGGTTGCAAGGTTGACCCTTGATGCAGTGAAAGAGTTGGCCATCAAAGGGGTGGAGTAAATCTTAGGTATGATTGCTACTTACGATTTTTTGAAGAAAATGTGCTTCTTTCAGTTCTGCATCTTTACATTCGTGTGACAGATTGGTTTTCTGATCAGTGCATCAAGCAGAGGAATAATTTTCCACAAAAATGACAAAAGAAGCTGTGAACACGACCTTCCATGCTCAATATCTTCCCTAATTAACTGCTTCCAACTTTAACTTATTCAAGCAAAATGCATTGGGGCTTATTTTATATCCCTTAAAATACCTATGATTAAGAAGATTGACCATTTTTTCTTGCTATTCTGAAGGATTTTGAATTCAGCATCACACCATGTATCCTGCAGTTTAGTGGAAACTGTCCATATTTTCTGTAATTTCTCATTTGGACTTGCACAGGGTTCAAGCTCTTTGATGAAATTACTTTTGTTGATGTCTCAAAACTTTTATTCAAAATTTATTGGTTCAAAAGGGGAGACACCTTATAATACAGATAGAAAATGGCAACAATTGCTGTGAATTAAAAATAAAAGAATACACAATGATAGAAGTAAGTGGACTCAATCAGTCAAACATTACGTTGTGCAGAAGTGGACTGGATGCATAACTTTATGTTTTATAGAAACACTCATTAAAATGTTCGGACTTCACACAAGGTTAAGATTCTCTACTCAAATTAATTAGTACAATTAGAGAGATCTGAGAGGATTTGAATAGGTCAGTCAAGGAGTAGGAGGATTGTGAACCAGTGCTCAAATATCCAATCAGTAGCAAAACAAACAAGTATAACAACAAATTATTCTTAAATGCTACAAGGCACCAGAGTAGCTGATAAAAAAAAATGAAGCAGTGGTTTGTAGAAAAAAAACATGACTGGTTGGGATCACAAATATATATCCCTTAATTTTAATGGATGGAAAGCTATGGGCTGGAGGCATGCAATTTTCCAATATGTAGCATAAAATTTACCATTAAGACAAGAATGTAAAGATAGGAACTGGCTGACAACAGGGGAAGTGGTTGGCAGGGAGGTGAGGGTCACATGAAGATACAAAAGGGGCTGTGGATAGATCGCGAAGGAGCTGACAGGTGGAAACATCATTGGGGGGTGGTGCCTGATAGTTCAAATGACCAAATACATTTCAGGTCCTATTCTCCCTCTCTCACAAGGCTTCTTGACCTTGCTCACCTCCAGTACTGATAAACTGCCGCATCTCTCCCATACTGCCAGACTCTTCCTCCATCTGATGCACTGAAACCACCTCATTAGTCTCACTGGATCCCAAAGACTCTCCTGCGACTCCTTTATCCTGCTTCACCATTCTAGATCCTGTGTAGCCTCCAGCTTCTCACCACCCATCGAAGGGTGGGAAGGGTGACAGTGGAGCAAGGGGGAGGGGAAGATGGAGGGTTTGAGTGGGCAGTTCAAAGGGGAAGGGGAAGAGGTCGTGATGGGATCAGAGGGTGATAAGAAGGGGAATGAGTAATGGGAAAGCAAAGGGCTGGTCGATGTGGCGGGGCTGTGGACTAGAACGAGTGATTGAGAACGGTGATGGGAAAGGAGCTGCAAATATTTGAAGCCAAAGATACTGCTATGTGCCATGGAATGTTTTCTTTCCTGAGAACCATGCTGGGATTTTCTTCCATGTATAAAACTAACTGCAGCTTGAGATTTTCTCTACCAATTATTTCTAATGTCTTTTTCCTCTGAAGATTAATTATAATAGATATGTTCACATTTGATTAAATGTTAAGCACTTGTAATAATTGTGGAAGTTGCTTGGGAAACTGTATTAACTTCTTGTCAGTAATTCAGCAAAATGTGAGGAAGCTTGGTGTATTTTATGTTTCTGCCTACTTGCTACTCGTTGTGACTTGATTTAATATTCACAGTTCAAATAAACTCTGATCCCACTTACAGTATAGCAAGTATAATTAACAGCTTAAAAAATGCCACCATTCTCCCAATGATTCAGTAGAGAAATGGACTGGACAATGTGATACTGAATCATATGTATCTGGAAGGTCTCTGGTCAATACCTGGCCTGTGTTGAGTTAAATGATCTCAGCTGGAACAGTGGATGGGGGAGGGTGGATAATTGATCTCTATGCCGTTGGTTAGAGAAGGGTAACATTGGTCAGAATTCCCACTTCTGATTGTTAATCAGCAATCTCTGGTCAAAAATGTACGGCTGTGTAGAGAAATCTTGAAATGCAGAGAAGGAAGGAAAAATAAAACAAAGTGGCTTAAGATGAATACAGCAGGAGGAAATGGTTTTCGAGGAGGTAAGGAGGACTGTAGAGTCCTCTGGGCACGTAAAGGGACCAATTATTTCAGATCATTTATGTTATGTCTCAAATAAAGCAATGTGATTGAGTACTGTAGACTTGAGTAAGTGTGACCTTAGTCTCTTTATTCTGACTCCAGAGTGTTGGTACAGCATGGGAGGCCTGCTTATATACAGTGCTCTCAAGGGATGCACTCCAACAGATGTGCCCTCTGGTGCCGGTAGACTGCTGGTTACAAGGTGTTGCATACATAACAACTTACTAACCTCAGAATACATGCAGTTGCTTTCTGGGTTGAGGGAATTGGAATGATTTGGTTTTGAAGCTATAAGGGTCCATTTGTGAGTTGACTTGGGTTGTTTCGATTTATTTCTTGGTGAGCAAGGTCCACAGAAACAAAAAAACCTGTTCCTAGTCATGCAGAAGCCACAGGATGGTGGGTATATGATGAGAAGGGTGTCACACTGAGGCTGCAGAAAGTTCTCCATTTAGGGTAGTAACTGACCCATATTTTAAAGTCAGAGTAGAGAGAAATTTACTGAGCATTAAGCATTCTTGGATCAGGTGTAGAATAATTAAATGTGGACATGGGGCAGTGAAATTGCCCCTTTTATTGATGGCCGTTAGTGCCTCCAGGAGGAGCTAACGGGAAGCAAAATGGACTTTGCCCGCCGGCGCGGTGCAAAACCGCCCTCCCCCACCCGGTGGAATTGGGCGGGGCTTTTGCGGAGGCCCTGCTTCTGTCAGGAGCGCTCCGCTGGGTTGCACGCGACGATGATGACGTCATCGCCGTGTGCATCGCTGCCTTACCGCCCCAGATGTCAAATTGCCCGCAACCTACATTAACACCTGCCGATTACAACGACAGCTTGAGCTATCGAGTTGCAGTCGGGAACCAGATGCAACAGCACTATTTAAAGGTGGCATGGAAACTATTTTCCGTTGGCCATTAATTTTTTTCTGCTTTCCAACAGTTAGGGTGAGTGGCTGGTGGACAGATAGCAACGATTTTTACCTCAGTCTTCTGCCTCCTAACTTTTCCCCTGTATAACTCACGGCAGTTTTGAAGCTCAATCATTTCTGTTGCTTCATCGGGGCTGTGTTGGCACTTGACCTCCTGCTCCAACATCACCCTTCGAGGATGACAAAGGCGGCGTCAATTACAGAGGGAAAGGCATCGAGAGAGGGAGAGAGAGAGCACCCCAGAGAGTGGCCCAGGGAGAGGCCCAGGGAGAGGCCCAGGGAGAGGCCCATGGAGTTGTCCAGGGAGAGGCCCATGGAGTGGTCCCAGGGAGAGGCCCATGGAGTGGTCCATGGAGTGGCCCATGGAGTGGCCCAGGGCGAGGCCCATGGAGTGGTCCATGGAGTTGCCCACGGAGAGGCCCATGGAGAGGCCCATGGAGAGGCCCACAGAGAGGCCCATGGAGTGGCCCATGGAGAGGCCCATGGAGAGGTACAGGGAGAGGCCTATGGAGCAGGCCACAGGGAGAGGTTCATGGAGAGGTTCATGGTCCATGGAGTTGCCCAGGGAGAGGTACAGGGAGAGGCCCATGGAGAAGCCCAGGGAGAGGCCCAGGGAGAGGCCCAGGGAGCGGCACATGGAGAGGTCCATGGAGTGGCTCAGGGAGAGGCCCATGGAGAGGCCCATGGAGAGGCACAAGGGGAAGCAAAGAGACAGGCACAGACAAACATATGCAGCAGCACAGGGAGAACCACATCAACATGTTGCCAGAGGCAGAAGGTGCCACAGGGCTGGCAACAGGAGTACTTACCCTCCCAGGGTATTCTGGCAGCAATTCTCCTCCATCAATTTCACTGAGGAGCAGTGTGTGCAAAGGCTGTGTTTCAGCAAGGATGTGGTCACAGAGCTCTTCCATCTCCTGCAACCAGACCTCAAGCCTCACACCAGTGTGAGGACGGCTCTCTCAGTGGCAATCGAGGTCATCATCTCGCTCAATTTCTATGCCAATGGATCTTTCCAGGGACCAACAGGAGACATCTCCAACCTCACCCAGCTTGCCATCCATTACTCCATCTGCGAGGTCACAGATGCTCTGTACAGAAGGAGGAGGGAATACATCTCCTTCCCCATGAGCAGAGAGAAGCAGCACGAGCGTGCATGTGGCTTTGTCAGGATAGTGGTTCCACTGCCTTGACCACTCGAGAGGAGTCCTGCAGTACTCGCCTGAGCGGGTGTCCCTATTCGTCATCATTGTCTGCTGCATGCTGCACAACCTGGCCATCATGTGGGCACAGCCATTGCCACCAGGCATAGCCGCACCACCTTAGGAGGAAGACTAGGACCAGGAGGCGGACCAGGAGGAGCATGAGGAGGAGCAACAGCAGGAGGACGAGGAGGAGCAGCAGCAGCCACGATGGAGGAGGCAGCGACTCCATCACGATCCTGCAAAGGAGGTCCGCGACTGTCCCATCAGAGCTCGTTTCCACTGATTTCCATCCCACTTCCTGGTTCCTGTGGACGTTCCCATCACCACATCAATTTGCCCTTCCTACCAAAGTCCCAATACTGAAATGAGAGACAACAGCAAACGTTAAACATTCCAATTACCATTTATAAAACAACAATAAAATGTATAACTGTGCATTTGTTCATCACCCCTGTGCATTTCCTTATAGCCCCCTTTTCGTGCACCTATTCTACTCCTCCTCAGTGTGTCCCTGTGGCTGCAGCACGGCAGGTGGAAGGATGCTGTGTGTCAGGGCCAGAGACTACAGACAGCCTTGTAGGATGCCCTCGACCAGCTCTGGGCCTGGAAGGCCGGGCTGCAGACTGCACCACCTCAGGCTGGGCAACGGCAGTCTGGGCTGGCTGGGTGACAGGCAGCGACAAGGGCAATGGCGGGGTGGCAATGGTGGGAGCAGGAATGCTGTCATCCTGAGAGAGGGCAGCAGGTTCCTGCTCCACTGACCCACTGCCACTCCCCCGGGACAGCGCCCCAGCCGCCCCACCGATCTGCTGGAACACAGGTTGCTGGGCTGCTGCAACACCCTGCGATCCCCGTACACTGTGGTGGACCCAGCGGCGATGGCAGCAGTCAGAGCTTGCGTGGCATCAAGCTGAAACTGCATGAGAACAGTCTGAGCTTCAATGCGAGCAACTATTGATTCCATTGCAGCACCAAGACATTGCGTTGCTTCTGCCTGTGCTGCAATGGACGCTGCCACATTGCCAATGACATGCGTCATGAGGTCTGGATCCGCACGGTCTGTCTGGGAATCCACCATCGTCTGTACACTGGCAATGCTGGGCTCCATGGTGTGTGCAGAGCTCTGTGCAATGCTGGAGGCAGACTCCTCCACGTTCCTTACCACTTCCGACAGGCTCCCGGGCACCCTTGCCAGTGCACCTATCATGTCAGAGTGCATGGCCATCACCCTTTGTGTGAACACTGCCCCCCCCAATCGAGGGCCTCATCTGAATCCTGTGCAGCAGAACTCGCCCGTGAACTCATCATCTGGGGAGGTGGCTCTCGATGTTTCCCTTTCCCCTTGACTGTTCTGCAGCCCACTAGGCCCCGGTGCATCACCCAGTTCAGACCCCTATGCTAAGCTAACCTCGAAGGACTGCATAGTGCCAGTATCTGAGCTGGTGCCTGCGGGTGAGAGAAGCAGTGACATCTCCCTCTTCTTCTCCCTCATGACTCAGTTGGGGGGATGGGGGGATGGGGGGATGGGGGGATGGGGGGATGGGGAGTTGGGGAGTTGGGGGGATGGGGGGATGGGGGGATGGGGAGTTGGGGAGTTGGGGGGATGGGGGGCTCAGGCACAAGTTGCTCATCTGCTGCATGGTTATCTGAAAGCATAAATGGCACAAGAGTCACGTTAAGGTGAGGGCAGGGGAAGGAACGGAGCAAGGAAGGCAGACAGAATGAGGAGCTGGAAAGTGATATGGCCTTCTGGTTTAACGGGGAAGTGGGATGAGAAGAGGGGATAAAGATACCAGTGTTGCCCCCAGAGGGCTCGACGCCTCCGCTGACCACGGCGCCCACCACCTGCGGGTCAATGAGCCGCACACTCGCTCCTCCAGGTCAGTGAGCTCGTACAGTTCAGGTTCCCCCCCTCCAGGCCACTGCTGCTCCATCCCATTATGTGCCATCTTGGCCTGCCAAGGAAAGGAACCTGTGTGAGTAAGAGTCCAGTTATGTATGTGGAAGATATGCCTGCTGTGGTTAAATAGCTGTGAATATAGGCAAAGCGTGAAATGAGGCTGTGACTGTGAGTAGGCACAGATGGTTGCCTCGGGGTTAAGTGCTGGTTTGCAGAGTGTGCACAGACAGAGGCTCAGAGTCTGGTATGTAATAGTTGTGGAAACATTGCTCACCTTGACTATCCAACTGAGGTCATTGAATTTCTTAGGGCACTGTGTTGGGCTTCTATCCACCACGGTGCTGGCCAACACCTTCGCTGCCACCTCTGCCCACATGGCCCTAAAAACCTGTGGTGTTGGCCTTCTCCCAGATGGAGGGAACAGTGCCTCCTTCCTTCTCTCCACTGCCCCCACCAATGTCTCCAATACCAGGTCATTGAACCGAGTGGCCCTTGCATGAGGCCATCGTAGTCCTTCCTTGCAACTCTCAGTCAACTCCAGAAATGATGTGAATGACCAGGTGTTGCCTGAAACAACATCCCCTTTAAGAGCTGGAGTGAGCAACAGGCTGATTATCACTGAATGAAAATCAGCTGAAATTGGGTGCAGCCCCAGTAATAGTGTCCCTGCAGCACCTCACTGAGGCTATTAGCGCCTCAGAATCTGCCTCCCTTTATTTCTGAGGGAAAAGTGCCCAATTTACCACAATTTTGCAGTCCATCTCAGCAGGCGCTAAATGATCAAAGAGATAAAACTTAGCGCCCCGAACACGGCGCTACCCAATTTCACCCCTGGGTGTCCAAAATAAAAAGTATTCAATTCCTCGCACTAATATCCCTCACCTTAATCAGCAAAATTGTCTGATAAAACAACTAAGAGGAAAAACGGCTGGCACCGCGACTGAGGAATAGAGTAGAACCTCAGTTGTTCGATAAAATGGAATGCTCCTCCCACGATGGTGATGGAAAATGGCAGATAATCAACATTTTGCTATTCTTAACACAAAACCTTTTACAGATAATTGGATGTATGAATAACGAGTGTGTAGATAATTGCAGTTGTTGTTGTTTTTGTACCTTTGCACTCTTTCCCTTGCAGAATAGTGTAAAATAAAGGAATTATTCACAGGCTGATTAACTATCTGACAGGCCGTAACTATAATTATAGTAGCCAATAGGGTGGTAAGTCCTGTAAGGTGGGATGGTTTCATGGGCTCTCACAACCTGTACAATGAGGGGTGGTGAAGCACTCCACATGTCATCAGCATCATAGGCGGTCCCTCGGACGAGGATGACTTACTTCCACGAGTTCACAGGTGTTTCGATGAAGGACACAACGTTCCAGTCCTGAACTCCAATTGAGGGGGTGGAAGATGTCTGTGCGTGGATTTTTTTAACGTTTGGTGACCGTTGCACACCAGCCACCACACGGGCTCGACAGAGCTAGGTCTTGGTCCAATGGCACTGCTGATGTCAGAGCCAGAGCTCCATTTGCCAGCCAGGACTGTCTGAAGTGAAGTTTGAACCCTCCACCTTCTGACTAAGCGGGGCCCTGGGGGGGGCGGTGGGGAGGGAGTATTTTACCAGTAAACCAAAGGCTCGCTCCAGATAATTGAGACTGTGTATAGATATGCATTGTTGGTAGTAGCCAGGAGAAAGGAATGGGTCTTTTTCAAGGATTGCACTGGAGATCTAGCTAATTCGTTTTAGGGCAAAGAATGAAGGATAGATGGATTTCTGGGAAAAGGTTAACCAGCTGCAATAGTCATGCATGATGGCACTGCTGGATCGAAGTGCATCAGTGGCTTATATATGTGGTGGACTGGTTACTTGACTCTTGTGCTTAAAGGAATACCTAATCAAACGACCCATCCATGTTTTCCTAATGCTTATTTTCTGATGACTTTACTGGTTATGTAATATGATGCATACAACAGACCACATTTATAGCCTATGGTTATTTGACTGGATTAAGCTTTATGTATGCTGATTGTCATCTTTATGGCCCCAGGTCTGTCATTATCAGACTGGGTAAAGGAAGAGATGAAAACAGCTGATTGAGAACAAGAGCTGATTATCATGACAAATTGCAATGATAATTTGATCATTAAAATTTGCAAAGAGCAGTATTTGAAATACCGTCTGTAATTCACCATGTTTACTATGATTTTGATATAATGCGATTTTATATAATTTAGTAAAGTGTAGAAATGAAATACTATGTACCTGTCAGGCTGGTTACCTGGACTTCAAGAGATTGTGTGTATTTAAATATATATCCTAGTCAGAATAACATTGTTCCTAATATCTAGCCAAAGTTCTTTGTTCGATTTGTACTTGCGTTTAGGTGACAGGCTGGCTGCAGTAGACCTTGAGCATATTTTCAGAAGGTGGACTGGATACAAAGATTGGCCAGGGAAACAGTAAATGAACAATGGCAGGCCTTCAAGGCGTAGATCGTTTGGGAACAAACAAAGCATAAGGAGGAAAAACGGGGCAAAATAAAACACAGAAAGGAGGTTTATTACAAGTGTTAGAGACAGAATCTAGTCAAAAACCAGACAGAATACAGAGAGTGCAGGGGGAAATTGATAAAGGATATAAGAAGTCAAAGAGAGAATCGGAGAAAAAATAGTGGGTAATGTGCCGGAGCAGGCTCAAGGGGCTAGATGGCCTACTCCTGTTCCTAATTCTTATGTTAATTCTTATGAGCCCAAAAATCTTTTCTAAACTTATGGAGGGCAAAATTGCCCTTTTTAATAGCCCCATTAGCGCCTCTGGGGAGTGCTATGAGGTTATTGCCTGGGAGGAAGGGGTGGATAGCCCCTTCGGGGAAATTACCCTGGAGGTTTGGGGGATGCTGTGCCGTTAATGCCACCCCACGATTAGCGCCTCGGACTGGCGCATGCACAGCGATTATGTCATTGGCGTGCGCGTCGACCCCTCAACGCCCCACGCCGACCCCTTTGTGCCCGGCAGGGCGGCAAGGATGGCGCCAGTCGATGTCACCGGTCGCGAAGCTGGCGTACATCCGCCACCAGGGCGCCCCTTAAAGGGTCGGTCATTTGCGCCTTGGGCTGCCATATTTTTCTGTCAGCCCAACAATGGCAGCCCTCACCTTGACCCGTCCGCCATCCTGCAGCCTGGCACTCCATTATGGGTAGCGGGCTGCTGGCACAGTTGAGGGCGTCCCTGGTAGCCCAGTGGTGGCCGCTAAAGGGACTGAAGAGCGCGCAGCGATCATCCCCTTTAATTGAAGGGGAGAGCCGTTCCGCCGCATCAGCGCTACGCGGAGCATTTGCGTAGCGCTGACGTTGCCGGTGAGGTGCTGGACTCCGGAACACGGTGCTGGACTCGGCGCTGTTCTACCGCCATGGGAGCGCCCCTCCACAGACGTGGAGTGCCTCCGATGGTGCTCCGCCTCCGTTGAGGGACGCTAGGACCAATTCTGAGCCGGGGCGGAACTTCTGGGCCAGGCAATAAATGTCCCGGCCCCAGAAAGGTAGCGCCTCCATTGGATAGGATAAAACAGATAGAAAGGAGGTGCTAAATAGGTTGGCATCACTCAAAGTTAACAAGTAACCCGGTCCAGATGGGATGCATCTTAGATTGACGAGGGAACCTGGGGGTGGCGATAGCAGATGGTCTGACTGCAACCTTTCAATCCTCCTTGGATATGGGAGTGGTGCCAAAGGATTGGAGGATTGCAAAGGTCAGAGATAAATCTGCTAACTATAGGCCAATCAGTCTAATGTCAGTGATGGGAAAACTACTAGAGACCATTGTAGAGGATAAAATTAATTCTCATTTGGAGAAGCATGGGTTAATGAGGGACAACCAGCACAGATTTGTTACAAGCAAGTCAAATCAGACTAACCTGACTGAGGTCTTTGATGAAGTAACAGAAAGGGTTGATGAAGATACTGCAGTAGATGTTATATACATATATATATATATATATATATAGACATTCAAAAGGTCTTTGATAAAGTATCACCTAACATATTCAGAAAGTAGAAGCACATGGTATTGAAGGGACGGTGGTAACTTGGGTACATAATTAACGAAGGGATAGGAGGCAGAGAGTAGTGGTAAACTAATGTTTTTCTGACTGAAGGAAAGTATGCAGTAGGGCAAGGGATCGGAATTAGGTCTATTGCTTTTTTGTTAGAAATAATTAACCTGGTCTTGGGTACAGGGAGTACAATGTCAAAGAGAAAGAATGAAGTGATGTACATTGGGAGAAAAAACATAGAGAGGCAGTATAATCAAAATGGTATTATTTTGAGGGGGGTACAAAAGCAGAGGGACCTGAGGGTGCATATTCACAGATCCTTGAAGAACATAGGAACATAAGAAATAGGAGCAAGAGTAGGCCATTTGGCCACTTGAGCCTGCTCCGCCATTCAATAAGATCATGTATCTTACATTATTATATATAACTGTATCCTAACATGCTATACATGACTGTAATAAGATATGACCTGTAACCACCAGCATACTTTACCACCAGGGGTGCACTTGCAAGAGACAGGTATATAAGGGCAGGTCTCAGGCAAGTACAGCATTCCAGAGCTGTGAAATAAAGGTGCAGGTCCAGAGTGACCTTGACTTCACTACATGCCTCGTGTGAGTCTGTACTGAGGGGACAGGACTTTACAAATAAGATCATGGCTGATCTGCTCCTGGCTTCATCTCCATTTCCCCGCCTGCATCTCATAACCCTTGACTCCCTTATCCTTCACTCCGCTACTTTAACTTTACTGGAAATATGGCAGAAACCCCATTAACGTGCATAGGGTGTGATTTTGGTTGAATGCTTTATGCGCTGAAGAGATAAAGAGGTGACCAAGATGGAAGATGAAATGCGCACTAGGACTGGCCGCCCGAGGATTGTTAACTGGCTGATTCACAATTAAATAGTTTGTAAGCGCTTATTAAAGAGGCTGCACACCATTTTGGTTGATAGCGCTGAATTTAGCAACCTCTCCTAACAGCGACCAGCTGAACAGGAGTAAACCAGTCCTTGCTGAATATTTCGAGTGCTCCTTAAAGCCATGTTCAGTTTTCACTGTTCACTTGGTGATTGAGATCGACTGACTACACAGTGTTTGAAGAGGACTTTTGAGACACATCGGGAGACTTTCTGGGACAGTTTGTCTAGATTTCAACAACAACCTAGCAACCTTTTTCCCGGATATTCTCTCAGTACTTCACCAAAAGAGAGTGAGTGCTGTGCTACTCTACCTAATTGGGCACATTACAGGAGAAAGGGAATGTTTTGTCGTGGACATCTTGCTAGGGGTTCCCTTTGCTCTGCATGACGAACTGAAGGAGATGAGGCTTGGCAGAACAACAGCAGCTGCTGCAGGGGAGAGGGACTGAAGGCCAAGGAGGGCTCTCAGCAGGAGGCTCTATCCACCCAGGGTATTCAGAGAGCAATACATACACATGACCCAAGACTAGTACATGAGAGGTCTGCGCTTTACCAAGGAAGTCATTATAGAGATTTGTGGCCTCGTGAAAAGAAGACTCAGACATCGCAGGGCAGCAAGGACTACGTTGACTGTGGCAGTCAAGATCACAGTAGCACTTAATTTTTATGCTACTGGAACCTTTCAGTCACATATATAAGTCACATCTCACAATCCTTTGTGCACTTCTGCATAAGGGAGATCTCTGTGGCTCTATACTTTCTGAAGAATGACTACATATCGTTCCCGATAGTCAGAGAAGACCAGAACAGAGAGCACAAGGATGTGACAGGATTGCAGAAATACCCATAGTCCAGGGAGCCGTGGACTATAAACATGTGCCCATGCAGGCCCCTCATTTAAACTCTGAGGTGTTCAGGAACAGGAAGGGATTGCATTCCCTCAATATACGGCTTGTCTGTGACCACTGGTAATCCCATCATTCAGGTGAAAGTCTGCTCTCCTGGAAGCTGCCACCATGCATTTATAATGAGACAGTCATCGTTTGATCCCCACGCAGTGGGCATGGCTGACTACTAGGTGACAAGTGAAATGCTCTGATGCCATGGCTCATGACTCCCATGAGAAACCTCCAGACACCAACTGAACGCTCCGACAATAAGGCCCTCCAGGAATATCGTTGAGCAGACCAGTGGGGTCCTCAAGCAGAGGTTTAGATGCCTTGACTGGTCAGGAGGTGCCCTGCAGTACTCAGCCAAGAAGGTTCTCAGATTCGAGGTGATTTGCTGCATGTTCCACAACCTGCCAATCATGAGACCGGTCCTTACCACCAGCAATTGTGCCAGAGGCTCAAACTCAGGAACCACAAAAGGAGAAGGAGGAAGTGTAAGAAGAGGTGGAGCTCCTGAGGCTTCGAGGGAGACGGGCTGCACCTGGGTGGGTGGCTAACCATCATCGAATTGAACTGCACTTTAGAGAGAGGTGACTCACCATCAGACTCCTGTGCACTGTTGCCACACAATGTACCTTCCATGACTTAGCTCCCATCAGACACTCAGTCCTTTCAACCCCTTCCCCATGAAGATCATAATAGAAAAGACCACCAATTTCACCACTACCCAATAACCATAATCACTTTTTATATACATCAAAAACATGCAAACGCGACAGAGCCAACATCACTTACAAATATTAAATTATTCACCCTGGTGCTTACCAGTAGTGGATATCTATAAGTGTTCTTGCTTCTACAAATTGCAACCACAGTGGCAGCACTAGGCAAGATGATGGCTACTGAGAATCTGAAGAGGACAGTTCAGATGTCCTCCTGGGACGCCTGGGTCAGGCTGTGGGCTGTGGGCCCCACCTCCGCCTGAGCTTCAGAAGTCTGGGCTGCTTAACTGATTGGCAACAGCAAGGGAAATGGTGGAGTGGCAGGAGAGGGAGCAGCAAAGCTGGTATCTGGCGAGAGGTCAGTAGTTCCTGCTCCATGATTTCCATGCCACTACCTGGCGGTTTCTGTTTAGCCCGTCCACTGATCTGGTGGAGTACAGATTTGTGAGCATCGGAGACACTCTATAATCCCCTTTCAGCCGAGAAGCCCAGAGCCACTATGGTAGCTGCCTTAGTTTCCGTTGCAGCAGTTTTCCGCTCCATGCAAGCTGCAATGGCTGCATTGGAAACTGTCACTCGCTCATCAGACGCTGTATGATGTTGGGCTCCACAGATTGCTGGCTGGAAGTCACCAGCCTCTCCAAGCTGGAGAGGATGGGTTCCAGGCTATACATCCAGCCACGGACCAAGGTAGAGGCATACTCCGCTATCCCCCCTAGACATGACCCGTATGTTTTCAGGCAGGCTCTCCATTGCACCAAGCAATTGGTTTGTCACATCCATCAGCGTTCGTCTGTAGCTTGGCCCTGCGAGGTCCTCATCGCACTCCTGTGCAGCAGAACTAGCATGCAACCTTGCGCCCCCCCCAGGAAAGGTGGCATTAATGATCTCCCTACCACCCTGCGTGGGCACTGCCCGTTGGTGTCTGATGCATCCCACTGTGAGGATCCCTCTTCTAAGCTAGCATATAATTTGTCATGGCGCAATCTCTGAGCTGGTGCCTGCCATTTATGCACTGCATTCATCCTCGCTTTCCTCCTCCTCTTCCTTTGGGGTGGGGCAGGGGGTGGGGGGTGAGGTGGCTCTTGCTCTTCCTGAGCCTGCTCCACGGGGCGAGGTTCAGCTTGCTTCTGGGAGCCTACAATGATAAATCTGGGAGGGTTAAGGTGCAGGACATGTGGCCACTATAGGAGGATGTGTGTGGTGAGACCATATGGAGGTTGGGCGTGAGGCTAGCTTTGGGTGATTAGGGATGAGCAATAGTTCAGCATTTGCAAGGAAGCTGCAGTGGCCACATACCTGTAGGCGAGATTCTCACTGCTCTGCATCTAGCCAAGGGATCTGTCACTCCCCTACTGATCACAGCCAGCACTGCCTCCTCAAGGGGAGTGATATCATGAACTTGTGCTTCCCCTGCCCTGGTCAGGTCCTGCTTTCACCAGTTATGTGCTCATTTTTCCTGGAAGAGAAAGATTGGTAGTTGTGAATGAGTGTATTGGCAGGAATATTTGTGTGTGATGCCTCACAAGGTTGAAGAGCTGTGAGATGTGTCTGAGGTGTGAGTAGTCCCTGTGAAGGATGCGATAGTGTGGGGTGTGTGAATGTCAGTGTATAGTTAAATGGTGGATGGCATGTGATGCTGGTGATGGTGGTGCAGTTATTGAGAAGCTTGTTTGAGAGATGGGATCTTACCCTGACTACTCTTGTCAAGTCATTACATTTCTTGCGCCATGTTATGGCGCCAGGGCTCCTGGCTATGACCTCCTGGGCTATCTCGTCCCACATGCGGCGGCACATCAACTACCTCTGTGGCCTCCTTGCCCCCACTGCGGTGAGAGGGCATCCATCCTCCTCTTTACCTCCTCCATCAGGGCCTTCAGGGCTGCATCGGAGAATCTGACTGCCCCCTCTCTTGCTCCTTGAGACATCCTTCCAATTCTAGGCATCTCACTCCACAATTTCTGTGGAAGTGGGTGAGTGCAGGCTACATACACAGCTCCACGAAAATTGCATCTAATCGGTGCTTGACGACTAAAGCTGCAGTTGTCGGCTTCTGCGCCTGTGGGCACGTTCAAATCTTGATAATCTTCAATTTGCCCAAAAATTGGATGCTGAATCCAGACTTTCAAGCAGGCGTCTTTTTCCAGCACAGCACCCATTTAGCGCCTGTTTTCACCCTTTGGCCAAAATATCACCATAGTCCTATTCTAGATAGAGTCAGACAGCACAGAAAGAGGCCATTCAGTGCATCATGCCTGTGTCGGCTCTTTGAGAGAGCTATCCAATTAGTCCCACTCCCTTGCTCTTTCCCCATAGCCCTGTAAATGACATACATCAGACCCTGATTGGCAATTTGGGACAAAACGAGACAGAGTGGGAAGGAGTCAGTTTTTCTGGTATCATGATCGGTATTCTTCCTTCAATCAAAACCAGATTAACTGTTTGTAAAGTCCTGTCCCCTCAGTACAGACTCACACGAGGCATGTAGTGAAGTCAAGGTCACTCTGGACCTGCACCTTTATTTCCCAGCTCTGGAATGCTGCACTTGCCTGAGACCTGCCCTTATATACCTGTCTCTTGCAAGTGCACCCCTGGTGGTAAAGTATGCTGGTGGTTACAGGTCATATCTTATTACAGTCATGTATAGCATGTTAGGATACAGTTATATATAATAATGTAAAATACATGACATCACCTCCCCCCAGGTCTTATTGTCTTTATAGGTTCAGTCTCTCAGGTGGTTTACGCTCTCGCGTGGAGCGTCTAAGTTGTGGTTCAGTTGTTTGCCTTGGTGTCTGTTTTTCTTTGGATGTGGTTGCTGGTATCTCGCCTGGGCTGTCTGTTTCGATTGGTGTGATTGTTGTTGACTCGCCTGGGCTGTCAGTTGGGATTGCCCTTTCCTCAGGTTGTTCCCTCTGTCTGTCCACCAGTTGTGGTGCGAGTTCCACATTGTAGTCTGACTCTGGTTCCGCAGTGTTGTTGGTAAATCTGCTTTTGACTTGGTCTGCATGCCTCCGGCAGGTTTTGCCATTGTCCATTTGTACTACCAGTAGCCTGTTTCCTTCCTTGCCTGTTACTGTCCCTGCAAGCCATTTGGGACCCCTGCTATAGTTTAGTATAAACACTTTGTCCCCTATCTCATTCCATCTCCCCCTCGAATTTCTGTCATGGTACTCAGTCAGCTTATGGCGCTTTGCCTCAATGATTTTGTGCATGTCTGGGAGGATTAATGAGAGCCTTGTTTTTAAAGTCCTTTTCATCAACAGTTGCGCGGGGGGGATCCCAGTCAGTGAGTGCGGACGAGATCTGTAGGCCAGCAGCAGTCGTGACAGGCGACCCTGCAGCGTGGGACCTTGGATTTTAAGCATGCCTTGTTTAATGATTTGCACTGCTCTCTCCGCCTAGCCATTGGAGGCCAGCTTGAACGGTGCCGTCTTGATGTGATTTATGTCGTGGTCAATTATAAAGTCTTGGAATTCTGCGCTGGTGAAGCACGGACCATTGTCACTGACCAATATGTCAGGGATTCCGTGCGTTGCAAACATGGTTGCGAGCCTCTGCCCAGTCACCAGTTAGGACACATCTTTTTACTAAGGATAACGTGGGGTCGCTGGCTGTCCAGGCTCTGATTTGGCGAGCCGTCATGATCGAACCTGTGGACTCAAAGGCATTGATTGCCATGACTACCTCACAGTCCTGTTCGTCAGACCCTTCCGTGGTCGCCAGGGGTAGCCTGCTGAGCGCGTCGGCACAGTTGTCTGTGCCTGGTCTGTGCCTTATGGTATAGTCATAGGACGCCAGCATGAGTGCCCACCATTGAATTCGCGCCTAGGCGTTGGCGTTTATTGCCTTGCTCTCGGATAGGAGGAACATGAAGAGCTTGTGGTTGGTTTCTAAAGATATTGGTGCATCTTTTTGACACCGTATACGCACGCGAGCGCCTCCTTCTCTACCATTCCGTACCCGTGCTCTGCCCGCGAAAGTGACCTGGAGGCATAAGCTATGGGTTGTAATTTGACCGCACTATTGACATGTTGCAAAATGCACCCGACCCCATACGCTGACGCATCGCATGTGAGAACTAGCTTTTTACCTGAATCAAAAAAAGACCTAACACTGTTGGAACACAGAAGGTTGCGTGCCTTATTGAAGAGGCATTCCTGGGCGTCCCCCCAAAATCAATCGCACCCCTTCCTGAGTAGCATGTGGAGAGGCTCCAGCAGCGTGCTTAAGTTCTGCATAAAGTTCCCAAAGTAATTGAGTAGCCCGAGAAAGGCGCGCAGTTCTGAGACATTCCGGGGCCTGGGTGCCAGGCGAATTGCTTCTGTTTTGGACTCTGTTGGGCGGATTCCATCAGCGGCAATCCTTCTGCCCAAAAATTCAACCTCGGGTGCGAGAAACAGGCACTTGGATTTCTTGACTCGTAGGCCTACCCGATCCAACCGCTTTAGTACTTCCTCCAAATTACAGAGATGGGAGTCGGTGTCCCTGCCCGTGATAAGTATGTCGTCTTGAAATACAACCATCCCCGGGATGGACTTGAGCAGACTCTCCATGTTGCGCTGGAATATGGCAGCTGCCGACCTGATGCCGAATGGGCATCGATTGTACATGAAAAGGCCTCGATGTGTGTTGATGGTGGTGAGTAGCCTGGATTCCTCGGTCAATTCTTGCGTCATATACGCATATGTGAGGTCTAGTTTTGAGAAAAGTTTACCTCCAGCCAATGTGGCAAATAAGTCCTCCGCTCTGGGCAGCGGGTACTGGTCCTGTAGGGAGACTCTGTTTATGGTAGATTTGTAGTCCCCACAGATTCGTACGGATCCATCGGGCTTCATGACTGGGACGATGGGACTTGCCCAGTCGCTAAACTCCACAGGTGATATAATGCCTTCCCGCAGAAGCCTGTCTAGTTCGTGTTCAATCTTTTCCCTCATCACATAGGGTACAGCTCTGGCCTTGTGATGGACCGGTCTAGCATCTTGTGTGATGTCGATTTTGACTTTGGCCCCTTTGAAAGTGTCCACACCTGGCTGAAAGAGATGTTCAAATCGCTTTATAACTGTTGAGCAGGAGGTCCGTTCCTCTAATGACATGGCATGGACATCATCCCATTTCCAGTTTAATTTTGCAGGCCAGCTTCTCCTCAAAAATGCTGGGGGGGTCTCCGGGGACAATCCACAGGGGAAGTCGGTTCACTGTCCCTTTGTGTGTGACAGAGAGCATGGTGCTGCCGAGGACTGGTATGATTTCTTTGGTATAGGTCCTTAGTTTGGTGTCGACCCTTGTGAGTTTTGGTCTGTCTCTTTTATGCGGCCACAGTTGTTCAAATTGTTGAGCGCCCATGAGAGATTGAGTCACTCCCGTATCCAGCTCCATGTTGACAGATATCCCGTTGAGTAGGAACCTCATCATTATAGGAGTCGTACTGTTGTAGGAGCAGCGGCCATTGATCGTGTTGACCCGCTGTACATTGGTATCCCGGGTACTGTCCCCACCATCTTCTGGTCCGCTTTCCGACCCATCCGATTCGTATACCAGCCGAGCTACCGTTCTTTTGAACATGCGGGCCAAATGCCCTGTATTTTCACAATTTCTGCAAACAGCCTGCTGAAATCGACATCCCCTTGACGAGTGCCCACCCCCACACCTCCAGCACAGACCTGTTCCATTGTTCAAAGTGTTCCCAAAGAATGAGCTGCGTCTGGCTGATCTCTCTTGAGCTTCTCTCAGTTTGTCGTTGATTGCTCGCATTTTGGGTTGATGAGGTGTGAACGGCCGTTCCTGTGGTCCTTGATGGCTTCTGGCTGCTGTCGAGAGCCTGTTCTCCCGGTGTTTTCTGTGTGTGGGGGTAGCAGCTTGTTTAGTGCTGTGAACTTCTTGTTCCGATATTTCGTTAGTTGCGTACCTGCATTGTAAATCAACCTAATTTCTTCTTCCCCTACCAAGAATGTCTGTGCAACCAGTGCTGCTGCCTCTAAGGTCAGGTTCTTGGTCTCTATGAGCTTTTGGAATATGCCTGCATGGCCTATTCCTTCAATGAAAAAGTCTCTCAGCATTTCTCTCCTCAGTTCATCGGAGAACTCACATAAACTAGCCAACCTCCGAAGTTCCGCCACGAAGTCGGGTATGCTCTGGCCCACACAGCGTCTGTGGTTGTAGCACCTGTGTCTGGCCATGTGTAGGCTGCTCGCTGGCTTCAGGTGGTCTCTTACCAGTGTGCTCAATTCTTCAAACGACTTGCTTGCTGGTTTCTCAGGTGCCAACAGATCCTTCATTAAAGCGTATATTTTCGAGCCACAGCTAGTCAAGAGATGGGCTCTTCTCTTGTCTGCCTTATCGTCGCCTAACCAGTCTTTGGTTACAAAGCTTTGCTGGAGCCTTTCTATAAAGTCCTCCCAATTGTCTCCCGCATTGTACTTTTCATCTGATCCGTTGTTCGGCATTCTGTGGATTCTGTAATCCAGTAACTCGTCGCCACTGTAAAGTCCTGTCCCCTCAGTACAGACTCACACGAGGCATGTAGTGAAGTCAAGGTCACTCTGGACCTGCACCTTTATTTCACAGCTCTGGAATGCTGCACTTGCCTGAGACCTGTCCTTATATACCTGTCTCTTGCAAGTGCACCCCTGGTGGTAAGGTATGCTGGTGGTTACAGGTCATATCTTATTACAGTCATGTATAGCATGTCAGGATACAGTTAATAATGTAAGATACATGACACTGTTTATACCTGTTTGCAGGATTTTGCTTTAGCCAAAGTGGCTGTTATATTTGCCTGCATAACAGGCTGTATTTCAGAATGTGTGGTACTGAGTAGTTATGGAGAAAAGTGAGGAAGTGATCAACAAATGCAAGCCTAATTGTGGCACAACAGCTTCATTTTCTCTTATTTCTGAAAGCTGTATCAATTGCACAGCAGAAAAACAATCTTGTTACACTTTTAGGGCCAAATTTGCGAAACTTCCCAGTTTTTGACTTGTGGTCTGGCAAATGAATTGCATTTTTTTTTCAAAGAAAGGTTTCCACCCTTTATTAGTGGATGCACTCACGACTTACAGCAAGGCTTCTACACATCGGGCTTAGAAAGCAAATTGAAAGAAATTAGTCCTTTAGTGCCAAAATCAAATAATTGATCCTGTGCCATGCAAGATTCTGCTGATATTCGAATCAGCCAGCAGTTCCTCAATCTGGCTTTGAAAGCAAACTGCAGGGACATGCAGCCTTCCTTCCCATGAAGTTTGTCGGGAGTACATTCCTGAATATTCTATTGTAACTACTGGCATGGAAGTATAATACCAACAGTCAACTTTTAAGCTTTGCGTAGGTTTAAACTTCTTATGTCCCGAATATCCGTGGCATCGTTGCCGTCTGCTCTTGTAACTTTGTCAGAAGCACGGTGGAAATGCAGTCCATCACACTTCCGACGAATTTCCAGCATTAGAGCGTGAGCAACTCCTGAGCACAAGTGCCTTTGCATTGAGCCACTCTGGGATTCTTGGCTTTGGTTTCCCATGTGGAACACAACTTTCTTAGATTCCTTCGATTCAACCAGGAAAGTAAATCAAATCCGTGGTTTATTGGTTAGTGAATCTTTCCTGATCGGGCATGAGACCATGACTGATTTTAGATCTCTTCCTCCTCGATTTAATCACTGAATTTCAGCTCTCAGTGATTTGTCATCCCTTCAATTTATCTGTTTCCTTCTGTATCACAAGTGGGACAGAGGCTCTACATAAGCAAGAGCGGCGAGAGACTGTGGGGATGTGATCGGGGCCCAGGGGAGGTGTGAGTTCGGGGCCAGGGGCCCAGGGGCAGCACGGGCCCAGCCCACACTGCGATACGTGTGCGCACTAGGTCCGTGCAGCAGAGCAGGTCTCCAGTTGTCTTGGTTAACCCTTGCCACTGGACTAAGACCTAGCTCTGTCAAGCCCGTGTCGTGGCTGGTGTGCAACGGCCACCACACGTTAAAAAAATCCACGCACAGGCATCTTCCACCCTTCAGGGTGTAGTTCGGGTTCTTCATTGAAACACCTGTGACCTAGTCCTTTTTTTGGCGTGGAAGCAAGTCATCCTCGTTTTGAGGGACCGCCTATGATTGTTTGATAAGAAGCATGGAGAGATAGCACTGGTGCGATGAGCTCAATACTCCTATCTTGTTATGATTTCTATGGGCTGGACTTTGATCAGCTTATCTGCTGCGTTTTTCGGCGGTATTCCTAATTTTCGGTGGAAAACCATCCGGTGGGAATTTCATCCAAGTGTTCCACCGGTGGTTTCGAAATGCCGCTGGGGAGCGGACCGCCGGCGTGCAATACTGAAAAAACTGTGTCCGCCCGAGCTTGGTCACAGTTTAGGAAAAACCAGCCGGATCAGTCCTTCGATCGGTGGTGGCTATAAAACCCTGCAAAAAAAAAAAGGTAAGTGAAAGTTTAAAAAAAATTATTTTGCAGCGATTCACTGGAAAAGGGTCCTGTGAATGTTTTCCAATTTTTTTGAAAAATATTTTGTGTTTTCCCCCCTCCCTAGGCCCAACTCGTAGCCTCGGACTAAATTTGACTAAATAGGACTACATTTGACCAGTATTGCGTTGCCCACCAAGTATCCATGATTTTTCCCACCAGGCGGATTTTTTTCCATTTTTTGATTACTTTTCCGTCGATCTTAATTAAATAATCATAATGGATTTTTGGGTGGTAATCCGCTGGTGGCGATTTTTGATCAAATTCCATCCTAATGATTCGGAGCAAAGGCAATTCCGGCCTATCTAGCCTGAATAGAGCATGCACAATTCAACCTATCACAGGCACTACCCTATTCATTTAATTTCCTGAGTAAAAGTTCTGTGTAAATATACCAAATGTAGACATCAAGCATGGTGTACATCTGTACATATGTGTATTGGGGGGAAAATTGCGGTCGGAGGCTTCCTTCGGACGAACACCTCCAACCTGAAAAAACTTTGCGAAAAAACCGAGTGATCATGGAGGCGCCTTCGATTGCAGCCGGAGGCCTTCAGTCGATACGCAGTGTACGGGGAGATGACTTTTCCGTACGTACGGAAATGCTGGAGTCACGTGGGTCTGGGCCACCAATCATCAGGTAGTATTCCCATTGATGACAATGGGAACTCCGTTTGTGTGAGATCCCATTGCTATCAGTGAGAAATCCCTCCTAAAACAAGAAACACAGCATAATAAATTTAAAAAAAAACTCACATATTTAAAATTAAGTGAAATTAGATGTAATTAAATGTTTAAAATAAAAAATAATATTTGGAATTTTTTTTTATGTGTTTTAATAGGGTTAAAAATGAACGTACCTTAATGGACATGGTTTTTAACATAAAAATGTATGATTAAATTTAATTTTTATATGTTTAAAACTCTTACACTGGTAAAAGTAAGCTATGTGCCTGCTTTTACCAAGCGTAAAAGTTTGAAGGACATTCACTGGGCAAGAGAAGGGCAAATAGCTCAATCGCTCCCACGTGGATGTCCTTCTCCCGAGAATGTGGATGATCTGTGAAGAGAAATCTTGACAGATCGGAAAAGCTGGTTTTCGACACATGCGCATCGCGCCCCGAAAACCAGTTTTTGCCAGGCCTCACTGGGTCTGTGAACACTTCGTACGGACCCGGCGAGGCCGGAATTTTCGGCACAATATATTAAAAATAATACTTCTGCTTGCATTTCCGGTCTGCGCCTCTTGCTTTTCTGTTGGTTTTCCTCATGCTTTTGTCAACATTTCCATAAAACATTCTCTGCTCACATTTAGAATGGAAAATGCCTGTTTAATCTTCTCACTCTGTGCACCCTTGTCACTGGCTTCCTGTAATTCTCTCCAAATACTTTCTGGAAAGGTGATTGGTGTTAATGCGATTCGCCCGCTATAAGCGTTGGTCAATAAAACCATCATGGTCTCAGGCACCCTGCAAGTGTTATGTCCCTCACCATGACACAGGCAACAATTATCCATAGGAGTAACGACCTTATTTATGGAGATATTTATAATATGACTCGGTTGGCCGTGAGGCATGGGCGGCTCCAACCATTGGCCATGTGACACTGGTGGCTCCGACCATTGGCCATGTGACACTGGTGGCTCCGAACAGTGGCCATGTGACACCGGCAGCTCCGACCGTTCGCCATGTGACAATGGTGGCTCCGACCATTCACTGTGAGACACTGGCGGCTCCGACCATTGGACGTGTGACACTGGTGGTTTTGACCGCTCGCCCTGCGGCACTGGTGGATTTGACCGTTCGACCTGCTTATCATTAATTGCCTGGTATAAACATTATAGATTCCATGGCACCATTTAAAGAAAAACGAGAAGTTCTTCTGGTCTCTTAAGCAACTTTTACCGCAATCGTTTTCATTAAATAAGCAGATTACTATCCCTCTCATTGGTATTTTTGGAATCTTGCTATGTGGAAAATGGCTGTTAGATTCACCCACAAAGGCATGTATCCTGTGTAAAGTGCTGTGATACGTTTGAGTGATGTGTTATGAATACGAGTCATTTCACTTGGCAAGCTTACCCAAAGAGGTTATACTGATGGCAAGTACGGGCAATAGAAATACCCTCCTGGCTAAGTAAGGCATGCTTTTCTGAGGTTGACACATTTTTGGGCAGATGTTCTCTTCATCTGTCAATGCTATACATGGCCTGGGAGTGCTTGATGATAGTGGTCCAAAGGGAAAGGGATTCATTCCCCATTACTCGTATCCTTTACCTTGATCAGTAAATTCATCTTGATTCAGGAAAATAGCTCTCTTCCCTTCTCCTGCCAAAAAGTAATAGTGACATGAAAAGCAATTTGTCAGAATATACAGTATGCTCTTGTTAGACTTACTTTAAATAACTATAAATGCTTGAGGCAGCTACATTCAAGTATTATGAGCTTTGGCACCTTGCTGCAATCTGTACTCTTCCAGCATTTCAATTAGAATTAGGAAAGAATGAGGAGAAATGACTCACAGACGGATGTGGATGATACAGATGTCTTGGGGCAGTAAGCATTAATATATTAATGTGTGTGTGTGTGTGTATAAGCGAGGGGTTTTAAATGGGCCCTGCATATACTCGCGACCACAGTGATGTGTGTTTGTAACTGAGGTTGATAGCTGTACCAGCCAGGGTCCAGATCTAAATGCCATCAGTCTAGATTGAGGGCACTGAGGTTATTTTTCTTAGCAAGATGCTGAAGGAAAGATTTGCAAAGCAATTTAGACAAATGTCCTTCTCTGGAAGGGATACTAAACTAACATGATTAATGAAATAATAGCAGAGTTATTTAAAAATTGTTGTCGTAAAGTGCAAGAGTATTAACTGAATGTGATAGAGTAAGATGAATCCAAGGATTAATGTTTGAATAAATTAAAATTATGATGAAATGCAATGGGTTAAAGTAATAGATAGAAATACGTGCCTGTAATATTGATCCAGTAGTTTGGATTATAGATTATACTGGGACATGAGGATTGTGTGACAGGGACTTTAGTCCATTTCGGATTGGGAAATCTAAATACATCTCTTGACAGTTACGCAGGGATTTTTTTTCCCAAGGGTTGAATATGCACCAAAGCAGGAAGGTTTTCTATTTCATTGGATGCTTGTTCCTATCTGATTTCAAAATAATCTGCAGCTTCTTACATAAGAACATAAGAACATAAGAATTAGGAACAGGAGTAGGCCATCTAGCCCCTCGAGCCTGCTCCGCCATTCAACAAGATCATGGCTGATCTGGCCGTGGACTCAGCTCCACTTACCCGCCCGCTCCCCATAACCCTTAATTCCCTTATTGGTTAAAAATCTATCTATCTGTGACTTGAATACATTCAATGAGCTAGCCTCAACTGCTTCCTTGGGCAGATATTTCCACAGATTCACAACCCTCTGAGAGAAGAAATTCCTTCTCAACTCGGTTTTAAATTGGCTCCCCCGTATTTTGAGGCTGTGCTCCCTAGTTCTAGTCTCTCCGACCAGTGGAAACAACCTCTCTGCCTCTATCTTGTCTATCCCTTTCATTATTTTAAATGTTTCTATAAGATCATCCCTCATCCTTCTGAACTCCAACGAGTAAAGACCCAGTCTACTCAATCTATCATCATAAGGTAACCCCCTCATCTCCGGAATCAGCCTAGTGAATCGTCTGTGTACCCCCTCCAAAGCTAGTATATCCTTCCTTAAGTAAGGTGACCAAAACTGCACGCAGTACTCCAGGTGCGGCCTCACCAATACCCTGTACAGTTGCAGCAGGACCTCCCTGCTTTTGTACTCCATCCCTCTCGCAATGAAGGCCAACATTCCATTCGCCTTCCTGATTACCTGCTGCACCTGCAAACTAACTTTTTGGGATTCATGCACAAGGACCCCCAGGTCCCTCTGCACCGCAGCATGTTGTAATTTCTCCCCATTCAAATAATATTCCCTTTTACTGTTTTTTTTTCCCAAGGTGGATGACCTCACATTTTCCGACATTGTATTCCATCTGCCAAACCTTAGCCCATTCGCTTAACCTATCCAAATCTCTTTGCAGCCTCTCTGTGTCCTCTACACAACCCGCTTTCCCACTAATCTTTGTGTCATCTGCAAATTCTGTCCCCTCCTCCAGGTCATCTATGTATATTGTAAACAGTTGTGGTCCCAGCACCGATCCCTGTGGCACACCACTAACCACCGATTTCCAACCTGAAAAAGACCCATTTATCCCGACTCTCTGCTTTCTGTTAGCCAGCCAATTCTCTATCCATGCTAATACATTTCCTCTGACTCCGCGTACCTTTACCTTCTGCAGTAACCTTTTGTGTGGCACCTTAACGAATGCCTTTTGGAAATCTAAATACACCACATCCATCGGTACACCTCTATCCACCATGCTCGTTATATCCTCAAAGAATTCCAGTAACTTAGTTCAACATGATTTCCCCTTCATGAATCCATGTTGCGTCTGCTTGATTGCACTATTCCTATCTAGATGTCCCGCTATTTCTTCCTTTATGATATGGAGATTTTTTTCCTGCTCAGATGTCTACAATATTGTCATGTTCAAAAAGATTATATTTCCTAATTGACTCACAGCTAGAGCTATAAGTTGTCACTGCATAACTATGTTCCTGATCATGAATAACCTGTGTTCTATTTTCACTAAAACGTGGACTGGGTTTGGTGAGTGATGCTGGGTTACTCTAGAGGTAACGGTGTCTGTTTTCAATATATTCCAATACAGCTAACAGTCACCATATATGAATGCAAAAATGTTGGACTTGTGTTTCCAAGCAGCAATTGGGATCTGGTGGCCTTTATTAAAAGAAAAATGTTGTTTCTAGTTAAGAATAGATAATGTAGATGAATTTGGATTGTAGCTAAGCATATAAAATGATCAAACCTCAAACACAGCTTGTGATGAGAAGTGGTATTTTCCTCTCTGAGCAATGAATATGTGGAACAGATTCTTGGCTAGAGACATAAATTCTGCCTTTATTAACATTTCTACAAAAAGCTGGATGCAGATATGGTTTGGCAGAGCATTGAGGATGATAAGCTTAAGCACTGGTTGATGTGTGTAAGCAATGGTCCGTGGGCTGCCGGATCGGTGGAAATGTCACACCAAGGAAAGCAACTAGTGAAAGGTGAATAATATAGAAAGTAAGGTAATAGACATTCTGGAGTTTTGCTGATTTGTTTAATGTAACTTTTGGAGAACAGAGTTAAACTTTCTATGAGCTATGAAATGGTTGGGTAGACTCCATGACGCAGTAGAATATTTATGACCCGTGGAAGGAACAGGCTTGATGAATGTCCTTCTCTTTTATCAAGTTTCCTTAGGTTATTATGAACATATGGCCATAGTATTGCCATGTTAAGAACAAGGCTTCAACAATGTCTCATTGAAGAAATAAATTAATCCTCTTCGCCTGTTCCACCCCCATTATGCCAGTCTCTAAGTGAACCTTAATACTAGCAGTTGATTGCCTATAAAATTCTCTCTTTCTGTCTCCCCGCTAGTGTTCCACTCTCTAATTCTCTTCGTCAGTGTCTCTCTTTCTCTGTCTGCCTCACTTTGTTTCTCTTACATGCTTTCTGTTGTTACCTCTGTATTTCTGATTGTCCCTCTAATAGTCTCTTCTTCTCTTTGCCACCTGTCCATTCTGTTTGTTTCACTGTTTTTCAGTATGCTTCTTGCACAGGTTACTGATTATTGTTTGTAACTTTTATTTTTAAGCCCAGGACATGTTGCCAACATGGCAGAGGGGGGTTACTGGGATTAGGTGGATGGAGTGAAGAGCTGGGAACAGGAGTGGTGAGATTGGATACATGAGTGAGTGGTGAGACCAGACATGTGGGTGAGAGCGAAATTGGAGATCAAGGCTTGGGCTGACAGGGAATGGCGAGGGACTCAGGATGGGATAAAATAGTGCATTGGAGTGGGTAGAGGTGGGCCCAGGTTTGCAAGAAATAGTTCTGTGGCCTGAGCTGGGAGGGGTAAGGACAGGGTCTGGGACCTTTCGACTAAAGGTTTGGGGCCTAAACACCACTTGGAAAAAAATGTCGCAAGAGCGGTGACTGTGCAACGCTGACATAACGTCACCACGGCCAACTTCGACCCCAGCGCTGAGTTCAGCATTGGGTCATAATCACGCCAGGGAAACCCAGCATGTAAAGAGATTGGGAGAGGTGCAGTTAGCACCTCTTAAAGGGAAACACACATTTTTCAGGTAAGTTTGCATTTAAGCTTTTGGACTTTTCAAAAATGTCATTGAAGTAGTGGCTTGCTACAATGAATTTTTGATTAAAAAAAAAATGTGTAGAGAGTGCTGCTGGACACTTTCAAGGTCTTGGATGGTAAAGGAAGGCCTCTGTGAAAACAGAAAATGCTGCAAATTCTCAACAGGTCAGAGAGAACCTCTGAAGAGAGAAACAGAGTTCACGTCTCAGGTTGAGATGCTGTTAAGTATTGCCAGCATTTTATGCTGTAATTTCAGATTTACAGCATCAACTCGCAGAGGGAAGAGGAAGAAGCCGAAGAGGAGGAGCATAAGAACATAAGAATTAGAAGTAGGCCACATGGCTGATCTTCTACATCAACTCCATTTTCCCACCCTATCCCCATATCCCTTCATTCCCCTAGATTCCAAAATTCTATCTATCTCAGCCTTGAATATACTCAATCACTCAAGCATTCACAGCCTTTTCAGGTAGAGAATTCCAAAGATTCACAACCCTCTCAGTGAAGAAATTCTTTCTCATCTCAGTCTTAAATGGCCAGCCCCTTATCCTGAGACTATGCCCCCTAGTTTTAGATTCTCCAGCCAGAGGAAACAAACTCTCAGCATCTCTCCTGTCAATCCCCCTCAGAATCTTATGGGCTAGAAATTCATTATAGGCAGGGAATGGGCAGTATTTAGACTTTCCCACCTATCTTTGTGTCATCAGCAAACTTGGATACATTACATTCAGTCCCTTCATCTAAGTCATTAATATAGATTGTAAATAGCTGAGACCCAAGCATGGTTTCTCGTGGTACCCTGCTAGTTACAGCCTGCCAATCTTAAAAAGTGCTGTTTATTCCTACTCTCTGTTTTCTGTCCATTTGTGAGTCTCCCTTTAAGAGGTGCTAACTGCACCTCTCCCAATCTCTTTACATGGCGTAATCCTCAATCCATGCTAATATATTACCCCCCAATCCCATGAGTCCTAATTTTGTGTAATAACCTCTTCGAGGCACCTTATTAAATGCTTTTTGAAAATTCAGATATACCACATCCACTGGTTCTCCCTTATCCATCCTACTCGCTACATATTCAAAAAACTCCAACAGATTTGTCAAACAGGATTCATAAAACCATGTTAACTCTGCCTAATCATATTACGATTTTCTAAGTGGCCTGCTACATGTCCCTAGTAATAGATTCGAGCATTTTGCCTACTACTGATGTCAGGCTAACTGGCCTATAGTTTCCTGTTTTTCCTTTTCCTCCTTTCTTAAATAGCGGAGTTATGTTTGCTACCTTCCAATCCTACCGTTCCAGAATCTAGGGAATTCTGGAAGATTAATACCATCAACTATCTCTGCAGCTACCTATTTTAAAACCCTAGGATGCAGGTCGTCAGGTCCAGGGGATTTGTCGCCATTTTGTCCCATTAATTTCTCCAGTACTATGTCATTACTTATACTGATTTCTTTAAGTTCCTCATTCTCTATAGACCCTTGGTTCCCCATTATTTTCAGAATGTTTATTGTGTCTTCTACCGTGAAGACAGATACAAAGTATTTGCTTAATATCTCTGCCATTTTCTTATTGCCCATTATAATTTCCCCTGTCTCTGCCTCAATTGGGCCCACATTTACTTTCACTAATCTCTTCCTGTTTATATACCTCATCATCATCATCATAGCCAGTCCCTCGAAATCGAGAAAGACTTGCTTCCACTCTGAAAGTGAGTTCTGAGGTGACTGAACAGTCCAATGCGAGAATTACAGTCTCTGTCACAGGTGGGGCAGACAGAGGATGAGGGAAAGGGTGGGTGGGGAGTCTGGTTTGCCGCACTCTCCTTCCGCTATCTATGCTTGTTTTCTGCATGCTCTCGGCGACGAGACTTGTGGTGCTCAGCGCCCTCCCGGATGCTCTTCTTCCACTTAGGGCGGTCTTAGGCCAGGGACTCCCAGGTGCTGGTCTGGATGTTGCTTTTTATGAAGGAGGCTTTGAGGGTGTCCTTGATATGTTTCCTCTGCCCACCTGGGGTTCGCTTGCCGTGTAGGTGTTCTGAGTTTGCTTTGGGAGTCTTGTGTCGGACATGCGGACGATGTGGCCAACATCCCCAGCATCGAAGCACTGACCACACTCGACGAGTTCAGCTCCATCATATATCTATAGAAACGTTTATAATCTGTTTTTTATGTCTCTTACTAATTTACTCTCATATTCTTTTTTCTCTTTTCTTATCAATTTCTTGGTCCTCCTGTGCTGAATTCTAAAATCCTTCCAGTCCTCAGGCTTACTATTCTTTTTGGCAACATTATAAGCCTCATCCTTTGAACTATACTATCTTTAACTTCTCTTGTTAACACTGTTGGACCACTAGTTCTGTGGGATTTTTGTGCCTTAAAGGAATGTATATTTGTTGTAAATTATGTATTCGTTCTTTAAATGCTGGCCATTGCTTGACTACCATCATGTCTTTTAATGTAATTTCCCAATTTACATTAGCCAACTCAACCCTCATACTTGCGTAGTTTGCTTTGTTTAGATTTAAGACCCTAGTTTCAGACTTAACTAAATCACTGTCAAACTCAATATAACATTCTATCACATTATGGCCACTCTTCCCTAAAGGCCCTTTTACTACAAGCTTATTAATTAACCCTTTCTCATTGCACATACTAGATCTAAAATAGCCTGTGCCCTAGTTGGTTCCTCAAAATACTGATATATATAATATATATATATATAATGGTAATGTATATTATTATACATATTACAATGAACTATGATAATGAAAATGTATTTTTTACTTAGTGGGGCTTCTGGCAATCCTTGCCTGCAACAATTCCCTTGAAGTGTGGTTTGTGTTCAGTTGTGCTTACACGCAGCAGTTCTCTGAAGTGACTGTCCATCAAAACTGATGGGTGCTTGGATTTCACAAGTTTGAGTGTCGAGAAAACAGACTCACAAAGATAGGTCGAGGCAAACGTGGAGATTAATTTTAGGGCAGTACCTCTGATGTTGGGGTATTTATCCTTTGGTACAGATTTCCAGAAAGTAAGGGTTCCCTCTGTCTTCTGAACAGATTTCAATCTGTCATTTTCCAAAAGTCCTCTTATTTCCACTGGGACGTTGCTGTGTCAGTGACTAAAGGAGGCATCCGACAATCAACTTCAGCACTAAAAAGCTCAATCAGAAATATGATTTGATGTCTTTTCAACAGCAAATCTTGAAATCTTTGCTCAAAATTGTCCTTAAGATCTTTAATCAAGCTTGCATATCAAGTTGTGTTCAGTTTTAAGGGCTCTGCTTCATCTTCTTTTGATCTGGTTTGAAGTTGTGACATTGAGGGAACATGTGTCAACTCTCCCTTCATTGTTTGTCTTCCTGTCAGACATGGTGCGGGAGATACTGATAACTGAGGTTTATCTTGTACATCACACCACTCATCCAAAGCGATGTGCAAATACTCTCACTGCTGACGTTGTGAGTGCAGTTCCGATTCAATGTCATTGTTCAGGTTGGAGATTCTATATTCTATTGTGTGGCATGAGAGCTGCAGGCCAGATATTTCTTCTATAGATTCTCGTTCTCTGGTGACAGGATTGAAGTCATGTCAGTGAGGCACCTTTTTATAAACTCGGCTTCAGAGTAGGGCTTTGTTGCACGGACTATGTGCCAGGCCACATAATAGGAGGCTCACATTACAGTCTGAGATTGGTTGGCAAATCTGGTGAAGACCTGGGCTTGTACATCTGTTTGTTGTTTCAAAGTTTTTAGTTTTAAAGTGTGGAGTTCAGAACCTTTGAGATTCTTGATCCTAATGTGCATGGCTCGAAGGGAATTGACGCTGTATGTTTGAAGATTTGAACTGAGAGATGCACATCTGACAAAGAAGACACATGGCCTTACCTTTATGTTCAACAAAAAATGTACTTATTCTTCCACTCCTGTTGGAAACCACGATTTTCTGTGGTATATTTTCGTTTCCATTTGCACTTGCCCTCCATTGTTACATGGGGTATGAATTTTTTAAATTAAATTTCCACAGCCGCACAAACAGTGTTTACAGGCCCACTTTCAAGTCCAGACTGAGCGCCTAGCTACCTCCAAGCCCAGGCGCCAGTTGCTCGCCGTGAGCAATCACGTGACATCACAGGCGGGACTTGGCCAACGGCTATGGAAGTGAGTGACTGTAAAGCCTATACTTGTTCAAAGATTGCAGGAGCCACATATTGACCTCTGACGAGTCGCATGTGGCTCTAGAGCGACCTGTTGGCCACCCCTCTTGTATACATTCCATGAATGACATCCAACTCTACATCACCACCACCTCTCTTGACCCCCTTCAGTGTCATTTTTTGTCATGCTGCTTGTCTGGTACCCAGTATTGGATGAGCAGAAATTTCTTCCAAATAAATATTGGGACGACTGAAAGCATTATCTTCTGTCCCCGTCACACACTCCGTTCCCTAGCCACTGACTCTATCCCTCTCCATGGCTGAACCAGAATATTCACAACTTTGGTGTTATACTTGACCCCGAGATGAGCTTCCAACTATATATCATCATCAAGACTGCTTGCTTGCTTCCACCTCTGTAACATCGCCCAACTCTGCCCCTGCCTCAGCTCATCTGCTGCTAAAATCTTCATCTATACCTATGATGCCTCTAGACTTCACTCTTCCAACACACTCCTGGTCCGCTTCACATCTTCCACCCTCCATCAACTGAAACTCTCCAAAACTCTGCTGCTCGTATTCTAACTCGCACCAAATCCCGTTCACCCATCACCCCTGTGCTCACTGACCTACATTGGCTCCCGATTGAGAAATTCCTCGATTTTAATCCCTCCATGGTCTCGCCTCTCTCCATCTCTGTAATCTCCTCCAGCCCCACAACCCTCTGAGATCTTTGCACTCCTCCAATTCTGGCTTCTTGCGCATACCTGCTTTTAATATCTCCACCATTGGCGGCCGTGCCTTCAGCTGTGGAATTCCCTCCCTAAACCTCTCTGCCTCTACATCTCTTCCCTTCTTTACCATGCTACTTAAAACCTACCTCTTTGACCAAGCTTTTGGTAATTTGCCTTAAATATCTCTCTATGCAGCTCGGTGTCAAATTTTGTTCTGTGAAATGCTTTGGGACATTTTACAATGTTAAAGGCTCAAATGGAAAGTTACCTAGTCTACAAAGAGTAGCATCATCAGTGGAAAAGAACATCATTGTTGCTGGTAAGGTGAGTGAAGAACACACTTCACTAGCAAACCTTTAAAAATGTTTTGTGGTAGAAGGTGAGTGTCTGATTCTCATATCCGAGTGTTTGCATCATCTGTGGAGATTGTGCATCAAATTTAATAGCTCATTGGTTACAACAAAAGAGCTAGTTTTGCTATGAACATTGGGTGCCATGACATGTTGAGCTCTGACTTTAGGCTGAGTGTGAAGAACTGCCAGAAAAGCCTTAATTGTTGAACAAATGTGTTATATTTTAGATTTATGTAAAAAGTTAATCAAACTCGATAAAGTGAAAAACAAAATGAAAGAATCAATTTTGTACCTGACATTTATCCCAAAATAATTAAGATGGAGTGACTCGTGGATTGAAAGTTGTGCTTTTTTGTGATTGGTCCTTGGGGTAAAGAACAATATTGCATTGTCATGATCAAAGTGCAGACTTTTAGATACATTCCCAAGAAATATACTTATTTATTTTTTAAAAGTGTTTCACAGAAGCTGTTTGCAACTTCTGCCAGCATGATGTATCTTGTTATTTCAGTTTCCAGTTCTCAAGATTTAAATTTAGTCTCCAATTAACCTGCTCATACTGTAAAATGAAAACTCACTTCACAGAAGATGCTTGCTGAATATATAGGTTCTGGCTGTTAATGAGTCACCCTTTCTCGGATGGTAATGCCATTTGAAATAAGCAAAATGAGGCAGTCCACATGCACTCTTAAGCAATGTCAAAACAGCATTCTGATGACTTGTATCTTCATATATAATTTCATGCATTATACGTAAAATAATGATCAGCATTTTGTTGTGTTCTTTTTTTTAATGAGAGATAAATTGTTGAAGCTGATTCCTACTTTGGCACACGTTACTTATAATCAACTTAATTAAAGAAGGTGCTAATTGGGCAAGATGGCAAGTGAGTTCCTGCATTCATAATTGGAAGAGACTTTGGGTCTTTTTGGCCTTTCTCAATGTTATAAGTTCAGTCTCTAAATCTTTTAGAATGAAAATGTTATTATTTTCATTGGACTGAGGTGGATCTATTGGACTTCCTTATCTTATCTTTGAAGTAATGTTTTAAAAATATATTGGGCCTGAAATCCCGGTTTCTTCTTCCCATGGGCGTTTGACTTTGGTTGAATGCTCACCAGAGATCCCAGACTCGAGATCTCCTCCTCTTGTGCAACTGAGCACGTTCACGTTGGGACGTCCGTAGGAGTCACGTGGGCCTGGACACCCAATCACGGTAAAGTATTTTCTCATTCATAGTAATCGGAGTTTCATAAGTCCAAAACTCCTATTACTATGAATGAGAAACACCCCCAAACACCCAAACGCTACATAAAAATTTTTTTTAAAACACCTCACATAAATACATTATAGAAATTAAAGTTGATAGAAATGTTTTTGAAAAAAAACATATTTGCTGATTTTTAAAAAAGTTTTAATTATGGCTTAAAATAAAATTACCTGAGTGGGCAGGGTTTTTAACATAAATATGTATTTTTAAATGTTATTTTTATATGTTTTTGATATGTTTTAAAACTCTTACGCTGGTAAAAGTAGGCTATGCGCCTGCTTATACCAGGCACAAGAGTTTTAAGGACATTCGCTGGGTAAGAGATGGGCAAATACCACAATCTCTGCTGTGGGAATGTCCTGGCTGCCGAGATGCGTGCGATCTGACAAGCCAGAAACTTGACAGATCGGAAAAGCTGGTTTTCGGCACATGCGCATTGCACGCTGAAAACCGGCTTTTGCGATGCCTTCCCGGGTCTGTACACACTCCGTACGGACCTGGGGAGGCCGGAATTTCAGGGCCAAAATGTTTCCTTCATTGATATAAATAGACCACCGACTCCACTCCTCCACCTGGTCACTGTCTGAGTCTGAACCAGACTGTTCGCAAACTTGGCATCCTATTTGACCCTGGGATGAGCTTGCGAACACATCGCCATTCCATTACCAAGAGTGCCTACTTCCACCAATGTAACATCGCCTGTCCCTGCCCTGCCTCAGCTCATCTGCTGCTGAAAACCTTATCTAAACCTTTTTTACCTCGAGACTTGTTTATTCCTGCAACCTAACTCGCAGCAAGTCTCGTTCATCCATCACCCCTGTACTCGCTCGCCTACTTTGGTTTCCGGTTCGGCAATGTCATGATTTAAAAATTCTCATCCTTGTTTTCAAATCCCTCCATGGCCTCACCCCTCCATAACTCTGTAACCTCCTCCAGCCCTACAACCCTCTGAGATCTCTGTGCTCTTCCAATTTTGGCCTCTTGCGCATCCCCACTTTTAATCACTCCACCATTGTTAGCGGTGCCTTCACCTGCCTGGGCCCTAAACGCTGGAATTCCCTCCCTAAGCCTCTCTGCTTCACTACCTCTTTCCTCTTTAAAGTTTCTTAAAACCTACCTCTGTCACCTGTCCTGATATCTCCTTATGTGGTTTGGTGTCAAAGTTTGATAACGACCCTGTGAAGCACCTTGGGATGTTTTACTATGTTAAAGGCACTGTATAAATAAAAGTTGTTGTAGTGAATTAAATATGAAATGATCAATAGATCCGAGTAAATGTAAGCATTATGCCTTTGGTATTTTTACACCAGATATTATGTTCAAACCACCCCTGTCAAACCACCCCTGTAGATGAGCCATCGGTCCTTATGAGCGATAGTGTGCCTTTATAGTAATCCTAGAAATCTGACAGAAAATTCTCTCAATATATGTTGGATTACTGATGATATCATATGCCTTCATGTGATGTTCGTCGATTTTAGAAGGTGGCAGAATATACATTTCATGAGACTGTTGCTCAGGCTACAAAATTTCAAACAAATTTATTAAACAGTATGTGGATAATTGAACAGAAGCAATGCCACAATGTAAATATTTGGTAGTTACAGGATTCAACATCCCTCCAGGGAAGATAGAACATTACAAACAGTTGTACTGATGTGTTAAACTGCAATGTAATCTAGGCTGGACACAAGGGGGGCAATTTTAACCCTACCCTCTCAACAGAAACCAGGACTTACTGGGAAAATGAGGAAGCCCAAACAGTTAAGTTTTTTACTTTCCTTTGTGGGACAAGGGGGAGCCGGAATGCATCTTTAGGCCCCACAAGGAAAGCCATGGCCTCCCCTACCCCGCATTGTCACACGTTCCCTCTCGTGAGACCCTTCACACCCAGTTTCATGTCAGCAAGTGGCCAAGGGCCGCCCAATTCTTCGGAGGCTGACATCGGCTATGGGTGGGAAGTGGATCAATGGCATGAGGCACGGGAAGTTAAAATAGCTGGATTCTCATATTTTCTTCAGTAAGTGCATTTCATAAGCTTCCTCCTTCTACATGATATTCATAATGTCTTGAAATACAGACTTCGTCACTTTCTTGTAATATAATTTCCTAGCACTTCAAGATTGTGAAACACTCTGGGGGTAAAATTCAACTTCGGCAGGGCACAAACTGGGCAGCAGTAAATCAGCCGGCCATTATATAACTCACCCAATGATCCTTTCCACTGAAATCAATGGAAAGGAAAGACTAGCAATGTGTAGCCTGCCAATATTGAATTTTACCCCCCTTTAGTCTTTCCTTTCTCTAACAATCAGCAGGCTTCTTGTCATATGTGCTTAGCACTACCTAATTATTACTATTGGATCTATCTCAATGTTAATCATTGGTGCTAGCCTACATTATGTGCATTGCCTTGCAGTTATGTTTCTCAATTAAAAAATAATCCACAGCCTGTATTCAATCCTGGTGGTAAGCTTGTGAGCTATTAGTCTAAATTATTTTCTTCTGGTTTGAATCTGTACCCCCAACTAGTGAAAACATTGGTCAGTGGAGTATGTTATTAATCCATGCAGTGGTCAGAAGGATGGCGGAAATGTGCTCACTCGTCATTTGATCAGTTTCTGTATCTGCTGTATGCCTCGTGCGTGCTCAAACCGGCACTTGTCAATTATTTAATAACCAACCAGTGGTGATCCTCTTTGTGGAAGAAGGTAAGTGGGGTTGAGTTGACTCTAACATGGCGTGCCGAGGAATGGAAGATTGGAACCAAATCGACCCTTTGTGGCAAACGTAATAATTGGATATCTGGGCCGGGCTGGGCTGTGGTTCTGTTAATCAGTCACTCTGGGCTACACATATTATTGGGTGCTGGGGTTCTTTACATTTACCATCAGATAACCCTGTAGGAAATTACCTAACAGGGAAAGTTGCAGGAAGCTTACTCGTGTTTTTTGCTACAAAGCAGCATGCTTAAGTCTCTGGGTACACTTGGGTATCCCTAAATCATGGCTCTTGTCAACCTGTAAGAAAGAAAGAAAGACTTACATTTACATAACGCCTTTCACGACCACCAGACGTCTCAAAGCGATTGCAGGTGCTATGCCTAAAGTCCTAACAGGACTAGAACCATACATCGTTGGACACAGAATAGAAAGGTTAGGCACTTCTTTCTCCTACCCACTTGTGCCAACAGAGCTGCAACAGTGTTGTTCTGTAAACATGGAAGATTGATTGTGAATCAGTAATGCAATCATGTGCATCATAAGCAGGAGGTCTGCTCTCACTTTCTGCACCTTTGGCATGACATAGGCTTGTTAACTTGTTTCATTTGCTGTTGCTAATACAACGGAAAATCAATATATGGATCACATAAGACATAGGCCCTGAAATCGGTAGCCTTACCGCCCACTGCCGCCGTCTGCCGCCGAGTTTTTTCGCCGCTCTCCCCTCGGTGACAGATTCCTCTTGGTCTGATGCCGGCGGGAGGGGCGTACCGCTGGGAACCGCCCGCTGAGAGCCGCTGGCGGCCAAGTCGCGTCAGTGACCTCCCGCCCGCCGGGCTGCCATATTGGTGCGGGCGGGAGTCGGTGGCAGCAGGGGGAGGGACCGCTGCTTGGAGGCAGGTCTAACCCCAACGGTAAGTACAAAGACCTGCAAAAGAAAGGTGAGTGAACATACTGTACCACCCCTGAAGTGCAATTTTTCTAAACGTTTTAAACTTCAACAATAAAAGTAGTTACACGTGCAGAGATACAATAGTTTATTATGTAGTTAACTACAACAGATGAACTGAAGTTGATTAGCTGTGATTGGTCTTTATGAAAATAATAATAATGACACCAAAAAATTTCTGTTTTAGGTCCTGTCTGTGGAAGATTTTACCTTGTGGCTGACTGTTGAACATGGCTTCTGGAGGCAGCAGTCTTTTTGAATCTCTCTCATCGTCTGTCCAGCGGTAAGTGCTGGGCTCATTTCATTAATTAATTGCTTTGATGTACAACAAGTTGCTGGCTGAAAATGGATTCTGATGCAATATATGAGAAAAAGCTTTCATGGCAGTGTGCCAGAAGTGCACTGGTATCAGCAATACTCGACGCATGCCTGAAACGTTCAGGCAGCTTGAAACATTGTGACCTTAGCTTGACAAAAAAATGCTGCTCTGTAAAGTTTGAGCTTAAGCTGCTAATAGGCCATTAACTGAGCTGTTGAACAAAATATATATTTGAAAAATTGGAAATAATAGCACTTTTCCTTTAAAAGAATGCAATTTTTTGTCAGTGCGGTCATGTACAACTGAATACTGCCAGTCAGGGTGAAGTTAATAGCAGTTGCTAAATTAGTAAGATGTTGGCTGAAGTTGATGCTGTATTGTAAAAATCATGTTGCACCATATCGGGGTCGTTAAATGTTTTTTGTTGCATTTATTTTGAAATGCTGTTTTTACGGAGTAATTCCATGTGAAAATACATTAGTGCTGCCCAATTGGTTCAGTCGGCAATTGCACTACCTAGTTATTGTTTTTGTATCTTCACATTCTTCCCTTGGGATAGGGGGAGTATTCGTGAGCCGAAAGCTCCTCCCATGGCAATAACCGTCATTATGCCAGCCGATTGGGTGGTTAATTCCCACATGGTATGAGGGCTCTCACAACCCATATGATGAGCCATAAGGCCACCCACCAGACACAAGTATCCCCGCTGGATGTCAACCCAGAATTCAGAGCCAGAGCTCTGGTCTCCACTGAGTGGGATTGTCTCGAGCATGGTTTGCAACTTGTAACTTCTGATTTAGAGGAGGGAGTCCTACCACTAAGCCAAAAGCTTGCTCCCACTACCCAGTGAGGTACTGAATCTCACACATCAGGAAGTCTCAGTTCAAACCCTGTTCTGAGTTGACTGATTTTAGCCAGTGTGACTTTTGGGTACTACAATTGGCTTCAGTGGCCCAGCTGGAGGGAGGGAGATGAATAGGTAGCATTCGTAAACCTGTTAACCCTATTCTGGAAATGTACGTGGGCAGACAGTGGGGGAGGATAGGATCAGACTCCGCTTTAATGCGTCACATAGTCAAATAGCTTGGTGACAATCAATGCCTAGTCTCGCTGAACAATGCTCGGTTGGACGAGATAGGAGAGGGAACCCAGCAGCTGTGCAACTGTATCCCAGCATGAGCCTGCATTGTCAATAGAAAAAAAAATGGGTCCGGGTGTAAATCGGCCTGTGATTTACTGGCGCCTGTTTCTGCCAAGATCAATTTCAGCCCCATTGAGCATTACAGACAGCATCAAATCCCATTGGTTTAAATTGCACATGTGTGGCAATAAGGTCAACAAGGCCATTTTTGTATTTGTAAAACGTTTGACTAACTTTTTTACCCAGAGAGTGGTTAGAATGTGGAACTTGCTATGGCATGGAATAGTTGAGGCAAATAGCACAGATGCATTTAAGAGGAAGCTAAATAAGTACACAAGGGATAAAAGGAATAGAAGAATGTGCTGGTGAGGTTAGATGAAGTAGAGTGGGAGGAAGATTGAGTGGAGCATTATCAGTTGGGCTGAATGGCCTGCTTCTGTGCTGTAAATTCTATGCGCAGTGAAACCTGTATAAATGGACACTCCGAAAAAATGAAGACCTGTAAAAAATGGACACTTATTGCATGGTAGCAGGTACAAGAGGCAGTCTGAAACCACGGACACTCACAAATTCCGAACTACAGATAGCCTTCACTGCACCAAGCCCGTTTACAGAGCGACTGTAGCTGGAACTTTCACTGAGCCCTGATCACTGGCACTTCCCCGTGTAGCTTGCTTCCTTTCTGCCAGTCAGTGGGTTTTGTCAAAGAAATGGCTTTCGTGGAATGGGGAGCTCTTTACTCTATATGCTTAGTGGCAAAGAACATAACAACTTAAGAATTAGGAGCAGGGGTAGGCCAGATGGCCATACGGCCCTCCATTCACTGACCTTCGACCTCAGCTTCACTTCTCCCCCCTCTTGTTTCACCTAGAGTCCAAAAATCTATCTATCTCAGTCTTGAATATACCCAACGATGCAGCATCCACCACCCTTTGGGGCAGAGAATTCCAAAGATTCACAAGCCTCAGGAGTGAAGAAATTCCTCCTCATGTCAGTCTTAAAAGGCTGACCCCTTAACCTGAGACTATGCCCCGAGTTCCAGACTCTCCAGCCAGGGGGAAACAACCTCTCAGCATCTACCCTGTCAATCCCCCTCCAAATCTTATAAGTTTCAATGAGATCACCTCTCATTCTTCTAAAATCCAGAGAGTATAGTTCCAATCTACTCAATCTCTTCTCATAGAACAACCCTCTCCAGGTGTGGTCTTACTTAAACCCTATACAATTGTAGTAATACTTCCTTACTCTTGTATTCCAACCCCCTTGCAATAAAGACCAACATGCCATTTGCCTTGCTAATTGCTTGCATGCTAACTCTCTGTGTTTCCTGTACAAGGACACCTAAATCTCTCTGAACACCAACATTTAATAGTTTTTCACCATTTTTTAAAAATCCTGTTTTTCTATTCTTCCTACCAAAGTGAATAACCTCTCATTTCCTCACATCATACTTCATCAGCCGTCCTCGCCCAGGCTAACATCCCCAGTATTGAAGCACTGACCACACTCGATCAGCTTCGCTGGGATGGCCACATAGTTCGCATGCCAGACACGAGGTTCCCGAAGCAATTGCTCTACACGGAGCTCCTTCACGGCAAATGAGCCAAAGGTGGGCAGCGGAAATGTTACAAGGACACCCTCAATGCCTCCCTGGTAAAGTGCAACATCCCCACTGACACCTGGGAGTCCCTGGCCGAAGACCGCCTTAGGTCAAGAAAGTGCACCCGTGAGGACGTGAGCTCTTCGAATCTCAACACTGCGAGCGTGAAGAGGTCAGGCGCAGGCAGCGGAAGGAGCACGCGGAAAATCAGTCCCACCCCCCCTTCCCCCGACAAATGTCTGTCCCACCTGTGACAGGGTCTGTGGCTCTCGCATTGGACTGTTCAACCACCAAAGGACTCACTTTTGGAGTGGAAGCAAGTCTTCCTCGATTCCGAGGGACTGCCTATAATGATGATGATATTGCCCACTCACTTAACCTGTCTATATCTCTTTGCAGCCTCTTTTTGTTCTCCTCACAGCTAACTTTCCCACTTTGCTTTGTATTGTCAGCAAACATGATACATTGCACTCGGTCCCTTTTTCTAAGTCATTAATATAGATTGTAAGGCTGCCTCCAGAGTGGTCCAGGCATGGGTCTGCCTGTAGGAGATGGCATATCTCTGTCAGAACTTCCTTTCGGAAGTGCAGCCTTCTCACACACTGCTTCTCAGAGAGCCGGAGGTATGAACGTTGCTGCCTGTAAACCCATGATGGGTAAGTCCTCCTCCCCAGACGTCTTTGGCCTCTCCCCATCCATGGCCTGACATGGCCAAGAGTCCTTCTTCTAGCTGGATGGCGCCTGGCAGTAGCATGCAGCATGATAAACTGGCGAACTAGTAATGCCCCCATTAAATTCTCTCACTGACGGTGTAAGGACACTGTAAAAGCCAATAAAACTGCTGCTTTAAAGGCAGAGCCTCACGCAGCATGATGTGCGCAGCCGTTGCAGTCAATGTGACCTGCGCTGTAGGTTCCTCATCCCTCCATTTAAATACGCCACCAAGACCGCCTGCTGCACCCTGGGAATGCCTGTTTTTGCAGACGCTTCCTGGGGTGGGCGTATAATGAGGCGTTAGGGCCGAATTTTGCATCCGGAGTGCTAGCGGAGCATTGCATGGCGATTGACGCCATGATCTCAGAGAAACTGGAGGGCAGGGCGATAAGTTTTGTGTTGCCGCAAACCTTGAGCCGGACTTTCCGGCTGGGTGGTAAAAGCTGAACGCTCGCCGTTACGCCTAGAAACACCCTTTACCGTCTCTCCGGTGCACGAACTGAGGCGCAAGCGAGCCGAAATTCCAGCCCTGTAGAATGCGAAGGTCAGCCAGTATTTTGTGCCTGAAATTCATCTAAATCTCATTTAATAGGGATCATAAAATTCCATCTGTCCTTCAAATGTTCTGCTTCTTAAACTGCAGCCTTCATTTAGATACAGATACGTCAGAAATAATTACATAAAGCAATGCACTGTGTATCGTCTCACTGTATGAGATATAAGTATTTGAATTCACAAATATCTTTTTCTAAAAATGGCATTCCATTATAATAGTTGGTATGAAAATGATTTGATGCAGATGTCAGTTTATTTGTTGAAGGATTGCAGTAGATATAATCCATCAAATTAAAAAGCATATTTAATGGGAGAAAAACAAAATAAGATGTAAATAATTAATCTTAGTAGATGATGAGTAAGATGGTATTTGATGCCCTTAAAAAACAATGTTATTTTGTTCATTAGTGTTTAATAGTGCTAGTTTTATTTAATCACAGTATAAACTTTTACAACTTTTGATATTTTCGATTCATGCTTACTCTAATGTAATTGCGTTTTTTTTAAGTTTGCTATAGAAATTAATACATTTTTCATTTAACTGCTTTATTTTCTTAACCCAATGTGATATAAATTTCAGGTCTGCCCTCGATATTCATGTTCATTGTTATCGATCTCGCCCAATCTTTTCCATAAGCAGATCCCGAGCCCCTTATGATCAGAAGCTAACCTTTACTGACCAATACCTGGTCAGACAAAAGTGTGACTTGGACGGAAGGGGGCGGTGGCAGGATGTGGTCATAACAATGAAACACTTTATATGAACTGGACATTGTAATTTTGTATCTGCTCCATATACATTTTTCTACCTTTTAGAAGGTGAACTGTTAAACACTGCAGTGTGACGAGGCCAATTGTAAGCCAACAAGCTGATTTATTTATATACAATAGGTGAATGAACAGAATCGAGTTTGCAGTGCCAATCAAACCTGTTATTTCCCTTTCTAAATCTGGGCTCCTGTGGCAGCTATCGCCCTCTAATTGGGCTCAACATACGAAGTGTGAATGTATAAGGAGGCTGAGGGAAGACCTGTTTGAGGTGTATAAAATTATAAGGGGCCTGGATAGAGTGGATAGGAAGTATACTTGTTTCCCTTGGCAGATGTGTCAACCAGGGAGCATAGATTAAAAGTAATTGGGGGAGATATAGAGGGGATTTGAGGGGAAATTTCTTCACCCAGAGGGCTGTGGGGGTCTGGAACTCACTGCCTAAAAGGGTGGTAGAGGCAGAAACCCTCACCACATTTAAAAAAGTACTTGAATGTGCACCTGAAGTGTCATAACCCACAGGGCTACGGACCAAGAGCTGGAAAGTGGGATTAAGCTGGATAGCTCTTGGTTGGCCAGCGTGGACTCGAAATGGCCTCCTTCCGTGCTGTAAATTTCTATGATTCTATGACTAATGAACCCCTTTGTCTTAGATTGATGTGGCTTCGAGAAACACCATTTTGATTCGTGCTTCATCTAAATTTAATCCCCACTCCCAGAAGCTTGTGTATTGTGTGGAATTAACCCCTAGTGAACTGACTTTGACATCAGAGCATAATTTTAATATAAATTAAACAAAAATATGATAATTTCAGAGTGTTAGGAGTTCCAGGGAGCCATTTTTTTGATGTGCAAATTTCAGCTTAAGGTGACCGGTTATTGTATATTAAATTCTTGCCATTCAACTCTGGAACCTGGGTTCAAATATCTAGACTAAAGGTGAAGAAGTCTCTTCTCTCTGTTAACAGTGAGCTTCCTATATGAATTAACTTTCAGTAGTCTCAATCTAGTTTATAACATGTGTGCCCATGTGTACACTGAAGTTGGCAATTTCACTCAGTGGCCCGAGGATGTCTGGTGCTTTTCTGAGGTTTGGGGTGAGGGCTTTGCTTGAGGCCTGATCCGGGAGTACTTGATACTGACATTGAGCTTCTAAAATGGATCTTGTGGAGACATCATTGGTGGTATTTCTCCAGCGACTTGAGGTGTCTACTGTACATGGTCCACATCTCTGAGCCATACAGGAGGGCGGATATTACTACAGCCCTGTCGATCATGAGCTTGGTGACAGTTTTGAGGGCCCGGTCTTCAAACACTCTTTTCCTCAGGCGGCCGAAGGCTCCGCAAGATCCTACAAATCCCCTGGGAGGACAGACGCACCGACATTAGCGTCCTCATCCAGGCCAACATCCCCAGCATTGAAGCACTGACCATACGGATCAGCTCCGCTGGGCGGGCCACATAGTTCGCATGGCCAGACACGAGACTCCCAAAGCAAGCGCTCTACTCGGAACTCATCCACGGCAAACGAGCCAAAGGTGGGCAGCGGAAACATTACAAGGACACCCTCAAAGCCTCCCTGATAAAGTGCGACATCCCCACTGACACCTGGGAGACCCTGGCCAAAGACCGCCCTAAATGGAGGAAGAGCATCCGGGAAGGCGCTGAGCTCCTCGAGTCTCGTCGCCGAGAGCATGCAGACATCAAGCGCAGGCAGCGGAAGGAGCGTGCGGCAAACCAGACTCCCCGCCCACCCTTTCCTTCAACCACTGTCTGTCCCACCTGTGACAGAGACTGTGGTTCTTATATTAAACTGTACTGCCACCAAAGAACTCATGCTAAGAGTGGAAGCAAGTTTTCCTCGATTCTGAGGGACTGCCTAAGAAAATGGAAAGCGTTCTATTCCTAGCATTACCAGCATTAATATCAACTTGAGAATACAATTCACGAAAAAACTCCTGTACAGTGATGCTGAAGCATCCTCCAATGCTGTAAGTAAATATAATTTTATTGTTCAAACATTGTACTCGAGAGGGTGAATTTGTCATCCAGTGAGGCTTTGCATGCAACACATATCACAAATTTTCCATCATTATTTTCAATGGAAGGAAAGCAGCAGAGAATGTATCCACAATGTTACATTGTGTACAAGGATCTGCCAACAACATGGGATCTCACACAATTTACCCAAATATCGCTAAAGGCAGCATAATAAGGCTGAAACCGTTAATGCTTGTAATTGAAAGAAAAGCTTGGAAAGAGAAACAGTAGCTGCAGCTTGGTTTGCAAGCTTTAGTTTATGTAATACAGAACCGCAACAAATATTTCTGGGCTCCAGTGTTCTGGCTGTCAGTCAACACTTGGAGGTGAAACAAGACTTTGGCGGGAGACACGAAACGAGCGGAATTGCTTTCGTCGCCTGTTACGCGACACACCCAATGTTGTGTTCTATTGAAGTTAGTAGAACAGAATAGGGTGGATCGTGGGCAGAGGCTGGGATCAGGGAGGCCAGGATTGGGGCCAGAGCCTGCTGTATTCAGGGCAACCGAATATTGCAGATGGGGCTTTAAGCAAACATTAGGCCCTTCGCGTATTCAGATAAATGGCCTAATATCTGCTTCAGGTGTGGGCTCTGGAGGCTAATTTTTTTTTCGGTTGCCAATAATAATACCGGGGATGGTGCACTTCTGGCTTGTAATGATCATGTACTTTCTGTGTGCCGTTTAGGAGGCTGTTTAGCCTGTAAAACGAGTGCTGCGTGGTTGAATTTCTAGGCCATTGTGTGATTAAAAATAAGGGATATTGATCGGAATGTGGGAGCCTTTCAGGCCTCTCCACCAACGCAACCTTCACATTTTTAATGAAGAGGTGAAATGCTTGCCAATCCACCTCATCATTAAAAAGGTCGTAGGAATTCCCATAGTTAAATAAAAGCTTTATAAACCAATTGGTGCACACACTTTAGATGACTGGACTTGTTTTTTGCGCTGTGTGGGAAGGTGAATCCACTGTCTATAATATTTGAGGCCATGTAGCACTTTTAATGATTAGAATTCAGTTTAGTCAGTGGATTGCCTGAGGTTGTTTGCTGTTTATTGGAGGTGAGGTGAGTTGCAATTATTGTGCAGTTAGAGTGACTTCTTCCTTTCAGGCCCTTGCAGCACTAAAATTGATATTTACAATTGCAGGGATACACTGCGGGCTGAGTAACTGTGTTATCAGTTCAGGGACATGGTATCATATGCTCAAGCAGTGATAAGTAATTCATCCAAGCTGAATATTAAGGTTTGTAATAAAATGAAGGGCAAGTGATGGATATTATTTATACTGACTTGAAAATGCTTCAACTTGGGCATTATTTATATACCGGTAGTTCAGGCTGAAGCATATTGCAAATATCATTTCATGCTTGGCTATTGAATAAAGTGGTATTTTATAACCATTTCTGTGCAGTACCGCATGAAAGAGAGTGCATAGGTTGAGAATTCACATCTATTTCTTCCCCCACACTTTGTCACTTAACTAGGTAATTCTGAAGGTAAGAGGGAGTTACAAATTACGAACACAAATGTAGATTTCAGGAGAGCAAAATTGAATAACGCATTCCTTTAAACTTATGTCTTTTAATATCTTGTAAACTCTTCAAATCTGATGTCATAACCCCTCTCCTAAAAAAAAACCAAACTCGACCTCTCTGTCCTTGCAAACTACTGTCCCATCGCCAACCTCCCTTTCTATTCCAAATCTTTGAATGTGTTGTCGCCTTCCAAATCTGTGCCCATCTTTCCCACAACTGCATGTTTGACCCCTTCCAATCCGGTTACCATCCCTGTTACAGCACTGAAACGACCCTTATAGAAACATAGAAACATAGAAAATAGGTGCAGGAGCAGGTCATTCGGCCCTTCGAGCCTGCACCGCCATTCAATATGATCATGGCTGATCATGCAACCTCAGTACCCCACCCCTGCCTTCTCTCCATATCCCCTGATCCCTTTAGCTGAAAGTGCCACATCGAACTCCCTTTTGAATATGTCCAATGAACTGGACTCCACAACTTTCTGTGGCAGAGAATTCCACAGGTTCACAACTCTCTGGGTGAAAAAGTTTCTCCTCATCTCGGTCCTAGCCCTTACCCCTTATCTTTAGATTTTGTCCCCTGGTTCTGGACTTCTCCAAAGTCACAAATGACATCCTCTGTGACTGACCATGGTAAACTATCCCTCCTTATCTTTCTCAACCTGTCAATAGCCTTTGACATGGTTGACCATTCCATCCTCCTCCGATGTCTCCTCCGTTGTCGACCTGGGTGGGGCTGCTCTCGCCTGGCTCTATTCTTATCTATTCAGTCGTAGCCAGAGAATCATCTGCAATGGTTTCTCTTCCCACATTGTTACCTCTAGTATCCACAAAAGAACTATCCTTGGATTCTTCCTATTTCTCATCGACATGCTGCCCCTTGGCGACATCATCCGGAAACACAGAGTCATGTTCCACATGTGCGCTGATGACACCCAACTCTATGTTACCATGACCTATCTCGATCCTTCCACTGCCTCTGATTTGTCACTCGACTTGTCTGACATAAATTTTCTTCAATTAAATATTGTGAAGACCGATGCTATTGCCTTCTGTCCCCGCCACAAACGCAGTTCCCGAGCCACTGACTCCATCCCTCCATCTGGCCACTGTTTGAGGCTGAACCAGACTGTTGACAACCTTGGTATCCTATTTGACCCTGATCTGAGATTCAGACCCCATATCCTCTCCATTACCAAGATCGCCTTCTTCCAACCTCCGTAACATCGCCTGTTTACACCTTTTCCTCAGCTCATCTGCATCTGAAACCCTCATCCATGCCTTTGTCACCTTGAGACTTGACTGTTCCAATGCTCTCCTGGCTGACCTCCAACCTTGCACCCTTTGTAAGCTTGAGCTGATCCAAAACTCTTCTACCCCCATCCTAACTCGCACCAATTTCCATTCACCCGTCACCCCTGTGCTCGCTGACCTACATTGGATCCCAGTCCGGCAACGGCCTGCTTTTAAAATTCTCATCGTTGTTTTCAAATCACTCTATAGCCTCACCTCCCTATCTCTGTAACCTCCTCCAGGCCTTCGACTCTCTGAGATCTCTGCACTCCTCCATCTCTGGCATCTTGCGCATCCCCAATTTTTATTGCTTCACCATTGGCAGCCGTTGCCTGCATCCTAAGCGGTAGAATTCCCTCCCTAAACCTCTGCAAATCTACCTCTCCCCTCCTCCTTTAAGATGCTCCTTGAAACCAATGTCTTTGATTAAGCTTTTGGTCACCTGTCCTAATCTCCTTATGTGGATCGGTATCAAATGTTGTTTGATAATCGCACCTGTGAAATGCCTTGGGATATTTTTACTAAAGGTGCTATATAAATGCAAGTTGATATTGTTGACCAGTAAACTGATGCTGAGGCATCCAGGCTGATGTGCTCTTCTGCTATTGAGGGGATTTCCCAATGGATGCAGGTGTGAGCCCTTTGCTCCGAACAGCTTTGTGTGGCTTCACAAAATTGGCCTTTATGCTATTTCTATTGCCAGTTTCATGATTGTAATAATCGTAATGACTAAATAGTATAGCTGACTTGACTCAATTGAAAGCAGATTTGCAACAAACAAATTTGTAAATCAAAAGTTGTTAAAGTTTTGAGCTAATTTAATGATGAATTTGTAAATGCTCATAAAGTCAATACTCTAACCTCAGCAAAGCACCTGGCACGATTTGCCCGACTGCGTTAAAGCTTTCTTTTGTCAACTTGGCAATTTCGTGGTAAAATTAGCTTTTGCACAGAAAATGTATTTATCGAACCCTACTCGAATGAGACATCAATGGTACTAAAAGATAAATTTTCTCATTATTACCATCTCTCTGAGTCACCTTCATTCTAAATGAAATGGAAACTTTGGACTTAAACCAGATTAATACAGAAGTACTCTATATATGGCCTCCCGGAATGGAGTTAAGACAAAATTGACCGGATTTTGATTTTATTTAAATCTCTATAGATGTTCATATTAATAAACCACTGAGTATTTTATTGCCATTTTTCATTTCACTGTTTTATCCAGCATTCTTTTGCCAAGATAAAGTTGAATTAATATTCCTTGCAATACAATAATTGGATAAAACTTGATATCAATGACTAGTCAATTTATACAAATGATCAGATGCTGTGAAGATGTAGGGCTGTATTTTCATATGTAGACGCGCTGGGAGTGGGGAGGCCCGTTAGCATGCGGGAAACCCAGAAATATGTTAAACGCATCTGTCAGTGGTTTTTTAACGCAGTCACTTCATTAGCATTTTATTTCCAGATTTCCTATCCAATCAGCATTAGCGGGCGTGATCACGACCCGCATGATGCAATCTCAACGCCAGTATTTAAAGGGACAATCCAACTATGCAAGTTGAAGCAGTTGAAGTCAGGAAGAAGAGAGAAGGAAGGTCAAAAATGGAAACTCGGCAGTCAAAGGCTGCACAACGCTTCACGGACGCCTCCCTGGATGTGCTGCTCGGGTGCTTTGAGGAACTGGAGGGGTATACCGTTCCCTAGCACCGGGAGGAAGAAGCCGGATGGGGAAGCGAAGAATGTATGGTTGGAGGTTGCTGAGCAGGTCAGCAGCAGGGGCTTGGTGCCACACTCCTGGATCCAATGCAGGAGGTATTGACCTAAGCAGGGCAGGAAAGGTGAGAACAGAGGCACATTTATCTATATCCTCAATCCTCACACCCACTTACCTTGCAGGTGCACCCAACCCCCTCTGACTAAGCACTTCCTCACATCCCCATCTATTTATCCACCACTGACACTCACCCTCATCCTTGTGCTATATCCTATCTCTCCCTCATAGTCACCCTCAACAAATGCTCTCCATCCATTGGGTGAACACATCCCATTACTCTCACTCAAAGGTCTCTTCTTTCCCTCCTTGCAGAAGAAGACAGCAGAGTGAGATAGAGAACCAGAGGTGGCCCTCCAGCCATCTCACAATTAACAGCTGCAGAGGAAGAGGCGCTGGAGATCAGCGGCGTCTCGGTGTGCCTGGCCATCGGAGGTGGGGTGATGGGGGTGTCTCGTCTACCTGGTGACAGAATTAAATATCAGACAGCCACATGGCATATAACACTCACTCATCTTGACTTGATGTCAACAGCCAGTGAAATATCATCATGTTCATAATGATAACTTCAAACATTCTTACCTTGACAGTACTCATTCAAGTCTTTTATCTCCCACAGGGCCTTCAAGCATCCAACAGGAGTTGACTGAGGTCACTGATGGTGACTCCTCAGAGGAGCTCAATCCTTTTGAGGGTTCATCATCATGGAACTTATACAAAACATATAAGAACATAAGAACATAAGAATTAGGAACAGGAGTAGGCCATCTAGCCCCTCGAGCCTGCTCTGCCATTCAACAAGATCATGGCTGATCTGGCCGTGGACTCAGCTCCACTTACCCGCCCGCTCCCCGTAACCCTTAATTCCCTTATTAGTTAAAAATCTATCTATCTGTGACTTGAATACATTCAATGAGCTAGCCTCAACTGCTTCCTTGGGCAGAGAATTCCACAGATTCACAACCCTCTGGGAGAAGAAATTCCTTCTCAACTCGGTTTTAAATTGGCTCCCCCGTATTTTGAGGCTGTGCCCCCTAGTTTTAGTCTCCCCAACCAGTGGAAACAACCTCTCTGCCTCTATCTTGTCTCTCCCTTTTATTATTTTAAATGTTTCTATAAGATCACCCCTCATCCTTCTGAACTCCAATGAGTAAAGACCCAGTTTACTCAATCTATCATCATAAGGTAATCCCCTCATCTCCGGAATCAGCCTAGTGAATCGTCTCTGTACCCCCTCCAAAGCTAGTATATTCTTCCTTAAGTAAGGTGACCAAAACAGCACGCAGTACTCCAGGTGTGGCCTCACCAATACTTATACAGTTGCAGAAGGACCTCCCTGCTTTTGTACTCCATCCCTCTCGCAATGAAGGCCAACATTCCATTCGCCTTCCTGATTACTTGCTGCACCTGCAAACTAACTTTTTGGGATTCATGCACAAGGAGTTCCATTATTTGAAGGGGCTGCTCCTGAAATTCTGGCTGCACTTCAGTCCCACTCTCCTGATCTTTGGGCACCCTGTGCGGAGGGGAGCGGGTAGGTCCGAAGGCCTCCTCGTAGGACTGCTCCTGGGCACGGCCAAGGGTGCCATCAGCCGGTCCAGGCAGCGGGCGGTCGAGGGGGTCGTTCAACCTGACTGCCTGCCTCTCTTCCGCTCTTACATCCGGTCCAGGGTGTCCTTGGAGATGGAGCACGCGGTGTCCACCGGTACGCTCGCGGCCTTCCGCGAGAGGTGGGCACCGGAGGGACTGGAGTGCATCATCACGCCCGGCAACCAAATTTTAATTTGATTTTACGTTTTTTAAGTTTAATTTGTTTTAATTGCCGGTGATTTTAGTGTCCCCCTTCCCTTTTATAGGGGGCACTAGGGAAAATTGTGATTTTAGTGCCCAAAAAAAACCAAAAAAAAGAAAAACACAAAAAAAAAAAAAAAAATAGGGGGGAAAAAAAGGGCCTTGTAAATGTCTGGAGTGTCACCCAGGTTGGGTGGCACCGTTATTGTTTTATGTTTTCACAGGTAGACTCTAAAAGAGTTTCATGCACAAGGAGTTCCATTATTTGAAGGGGCTGCTCCTGAAATTCTGGCTGCACTTCAGTCCCACTCTCCTGATCTTTGGGCACCCTGTGCGGAGGGGAGCGGGTAGGTCCGAAGGCCTCCTCGTAGGACTGCTCCTGGGCACGGCCAAGGGTGCCATCAGCCGGTCCATGCAGCGGGCGGTCGAGGGGGTCGTTCAACCTGACTGCCTGCCTCTCTTCCGCTCTTACATCCGGTCCAGGGTGTCCTTGGAGATGGAGCACGCGGTGTCCACCGGTACGCTCGCGGCCTTCCGCGAGAGGTGGGCACCGGAGGGACTGGAGTGCATCATCACGCCCGGCAACCAAATTTTAATTTGATTTTACATTTTAAAGTTTAATTTGTTTTAATTGCCGGTGCTTTTAGTGTCCCCTTCCCTTTTATAGGGGGCACCGGAGAAATTGTGATTTTAGTGCCCAAAAAAAAAAACAAAAAAAAAACAAAAAAAAACACAAAAAAAACCAAAAAAAGGAAAAAAGGGCCTTGTAAATGTCTGGTGTGTCACCCAGGTCGGGTGGCACAGTTTAATGTTTATGTTTTGCAGGTAGACTCTAAAAGAGTTTCATGCACAAGGAGTTCCATTATTTGAAGGGGCTGCTCCTGAAATTCTGGCTGCACTTCAGTCCCACTCTCCTGATCTTTGGGCACCCTGTGCGGAGGGGAGCGGGTAGGTCCGAGGGCCTCCTCGTAGGACTGCTCCTGGGCACGGCCAAGGGTGCCATCAGCCGGTCCAGGCAGCGGGCGGTCGAGGGGGTCGTTCAACCTGACTGCCTGCCTCTCTTCCGCTCTTACATCCGGTCCAGGGTGTCCTTGGAGATGGAGCACGCGGTGTCCACCGGTACGCTCGCGGCCTTCCGCGAGAGGTGGGCACCGGAGGGACTGGAGTGCATCATCACGCCCGGCAACCAAATTTTAATTTGATTTTACGTTTTAAAGTTTAATTTGTTTTCATTGCCGGTGCTTTTAGTGTCCCCCTCCCCTTTTGTAGGGGGCACTGGAAAAATTTGATTTTAGCGCCCCAAAAAAAAAAACAAAAACCAAAAAAAAAAAGGGGCCTTGAAAATGTCTGCTGTGTCACCCAGGTCGGGTGGCATGGTTTTAATGTTTATGTTTTTGCAGGTAAACTCAAAAGAGTTTCATGCACAAGGACCCCCAGGTCCCTCTGCACCGCAGCATGTTGTAATTTCTCCCCATTCAAATAATATTCTATTTTACTGTTTTTTTTCCCAAGGTGGATGACCTCACACTTTCCGACATTGTATTCCATCTGCCAAACCTTAGCCCATTCGCTTAACCTATCTAAATCTCTTTGCAGCCTCTCTGTGTCCTCTACACAACCCGCTTTCCCATTAATCTTTGCAGCAGGACCTCCCTGCTTTTGTACTCCATCCCTCTCGCATGCACTATGCACCAGCACAGATACTCACACTTCAGCTTAACTGGGTGAAAAAAGTTCTCCTCATCTCCCCTCTAAACCTTCTACCCATAACTTTAAATCTATGCCCGCTGGTTATCAATCTCTCTGCTGAGGGAAATAGGTCCTACTTATCCACTCTATCTGGGCCCCTCATAATTTTATACACCTCGTATTCGCTCAGCCTCCTCTGTTCCAAAGAAACAACCCCAGCCTGTCCAATCTTTCCTCGTAGCTAACATTTTCCAGTCCTCCTCGTAAATCTCTCCTGTACCCTCTCAAGTGCAACCACGTTTTTCCTGTAATGTGACCAGAACTGTATGCAGTACTCTGACTAAGGCCAAACTAGTGTTTTATACAGTTCAAACATTACCTCCCTGCTCTTATATTCTATTCCTCGACTAATAAAGGAAAGTATCCCATATGCCTTCTCAACCACCTTATCTACCTGTCCTGCTATTTACAAGGATCTGTGGACATGCACCTCAAGGTCCCTCTGTTCCTGTACACTTTTCGGTATCTTGCCATTTATTGTGTTTTACCTTGCCTTGTTGGCCTTCCCCCAATGCATTACCTCACACTTCTCTGGATTGAATTCCATTTGCCACTTTTCTGCCCACTGGCAGTCTACAGCTTTCTCCTTACTGTCAACCACGCGACCAATTTATATATCATCTGCAAATTTCTTAATCATGCCCCCTACATTGAAGTCTAAATCATTGATATATACCACAAAAAGCAAGGGACCTAGTACTGAGCCCTGCGGAACCTCACTGGAAACATCCTTCTAGTCACAAACTCCCGTCGACCTTTGCTTCCTGCTGTTGAGACAATTTTGGATCCAATGTGCCACTTTTCCTTGAATCCCATGCGCTTTTACTTTTCTGACCAGTCTACCATGTGGAGCCTTGTTAAAAGCCTTGCTAAAATCCATGTACACTACATCAAACGTGCTACTCTCATCGACCCTCTTTGCTTCCTCCACAAAAAAATGTATTCCAGTTAGTAAGACTGAACCTTCCCTTAACAAATCCATGCTGACTGTCCTTGATTAATCCATGCCTTTCTAAATAATGATTAATACTGTCTCTCACAATTTGTTACAATAATTTGACCAGCACCAAGGTTAGGCTAGCTGGCCTGTAATTGCTCAGTCTGTCCCGTTCTCCTTTTTTGAACAATGGTACAATGTTAGCAGTCCTCTGGCATCACACCTGCAGCCAGAGAGGATGGGAAAATGATGGTCAGAGCCTGCACTATTTCCTCCCTTGCTTCTCTTAACAGCCTGAGATACATTTCATCTGGGCCTGGTGATTTATCTACTTAAGTGTGTTTTCTTCATTTGATGCACATTAATGTTATTAATAATAACAGAAAATGCTGGAAATACTCAGCAGGTCAGACAGCATCGATGGAGAGAGAAGGAGAGTTGGCGTTTAGGTTGATGACCTTTTGTCAGAACTGGGAAAAGTTAGAGATGTAACAGATTTTAAACGTGCAGGGGCAGGGAGAGTGGGGTGGGAAGGGGAGGAAAGAACAAAAGGGAAGGTCTGCGATATGCTGGAAGGCAGGAGTGATTAAATGATGAACGGTATGATTGTACAAAGCAAAAGGAGATGGTAATGGAGTGCCAAATCGAAAGATGAGGTGGTGATCCTCGAGCTTACGTTGAGTTTTATTGGAGCAGTGCCGAGCCAAGGATAGAGTGGTCAGAGTAGGAATGGAGCAGAGAATTAAAGTGACAGGCGACTGAAAGCTTGAGTCATGCTTAAGGACTGAATGAGCTGTTCCGTAAAGCAGTCACCCAATCTGCGCTTGGTCTCCCCAATATAGAGGGGACCACAACGTGAGCAGCGAATACAGTATACTAAATTGAAAGAAGTACAAGTAAATCGCTGTTTCAGGCTTACGGCCTTTCTTTCTCTCTTCTAGACTAACTAAGGAAGATCTACCCTTCACCGTCCCTATTTCCTTTTCTTTTTAGGGGTGGGCCTGGAAGGGAACATTGACAAGACCTTTTAACCGATAGAGGTTCACCTAAAAACTCAGTACCCAATGGGGTGTCGAGTTCTTTGTCTCATAGAAACATAGAGACATAGAAAATAGGTGCAGGAGTAGGCCATTTGGCCCTTCGAGCCTGCACCGCCATTCAATGAGTTCATGGCTGAACATGCAACTTCAGTACCCCATTCCTGCTTTCTCGCCATACCCCTTGATCCCCCGAGTAGTAAGGACTACATCTAACTCCTTTTTGAATATATTTAGTGAATTGGCCTCAACAACCTTCAGTGGTAGAGAATTCCACAGGTTCACCACTCTCTGGGTGAAGAAGTTTCTCCTCATCTCGGTCCTAAATGGCTTACCCCTTATCCTTAGACTGTGACCCCTGGTTCTAGACTTCCCCAATATTGGGAACATTCTTCCTGCATCTAACCTGTCTAAACCCGTCAGAATTTTAAACGTTTCTATGAGATCCCCTCTCATTCTTCTGAACTCCAGTGAATACAAGCCCAGTTGATCCAGTCTTTCTTGATATGTCGCTCCCGCCATCCCGGGAATCAGTCTGGTGAACCTTCGCTGCACTCCCTCAATAGCAAGAATGTCCTTCCTCAAGTTAGGAGACCAAAACTGTACACAATACTGCAGATGTGGCCTCACCAAGGCCCTGTACAACTGTAGTAACACCTCCCTGCCCCTGTACTCAAATCTCCACGCTATGAAAGCCAACATGCCATTTGCTTTCTTAACCGCCTGCTGTACCTGCATGCCAACCTTCAATGACTGATGTACCATGACACCCAGGTCTCGTTGCACCTCCCCTTTTCCTAATCTGTCACCATTCAGATAATCGTCTGTCTCTCTGTTTTTACCACCAAAGTGGATAACCTCACATTTATCCACATTATACTTCATCTGCCATGCATTTGCCCACTCACCTAACCTATCCAAGTCACTCTGCAGCCTCATAGCATCCTCCTCGCAGCTCACACTGCCACCCAACTTAGTGTCATCCGCATATTAGGAGATACTACATTTAATCCCCTCGTCTAAATCATTAATGTACAATGTAAACAGCTGGGGCCCCAGCACAGAACCTTGTGGTACCCCACTAGTCACTGCCTGCCATTCTGAAAAGTACCCATTTACTCCTACACTTTGCTTCCTGTCTGACAACCAGTTCTCAATCCATGTCAGCACACTACCCTCAATCCCATGAGCTTTAACTTTACACATTAATCTCTTGTGTGGGACCTTGTCGAAAGCCTTCTGAAAGTCCAAATACACCACATCAACTGGTTCTCTCTTGTCCACTCTACTGGAAACATCCTCAAAAAATTCCAGAAGATTTGTCAAGCATGATTTCCCTTTGACAAATCCATGCTGACATGGACCTATCATGTCACCTCTTTCCAAATGCGCTGCTATGACATCCTTAATAATTGATTCCATCATTTTACCCACTACCGATGTCAGTCTGACCGATCTATAATTCCCTGTTTTCTCTCTCCCTCCTTTTTCAAAAAGTGTGGTTACATTAGCTACCCTCCACTCCATAGGAACTGATCCAGAGTCTATGGAATGTTGGAAAATGATGGTCAATGCATCCGCTATTTCTAAGGCCACCTCCTTAAGTACTCTGGGATGCAGACCATCTGGCCCTGGGGATTTATCGGCCTTCAATCCCATCAATTTCCCCAACACAATTTCCCGACTAATAAGGATTTCTCTCAGTTCTTCCTTCTTACTAGACCCTCTGACCTCTTTTATATCCGGAAGGTTGTTTGTGTCCTCCTTAGTGAATACCGACCAAAGTACTTGTTCAATTGGTCTGCCATTTCTTTGTTCCCCATTATGACTTCCCTGATTCTGACTGCAGGGGACCTACGTTTGTCTTTACTAACCTTTTTTTCTTTACATATCTATAGAAGCTTTTGCAGTCTGTCTTAATGTTCCCTGCAAGCTTCCTCTCGTACTCTATTTTCGCTGCCCTAATCAAACCCTTTGTCCTCCTCTGCTGAGTTCTAAATTTCTCCCAGTCCCCGGGTTCGCTGGCCAATTTGTATGCCACTTCCTTGGCTTTAATACTATCCCTGATTTCCCTTGATAGCCACGGTTGAGCCACCTTCCCTTTTTTATTTTTACGCCAGACAGGGATCTACAATTGTTGTAGTTCATCCATGCGGTTTCTAAATGTTTGCCATTACCCATCCACTGTCAACCCCTTAAGTATCATTCGCCAATCTATCCTAGCCAATTCACACCTCATACCTTCAAAGTTACCCTTCTTTAAGTTCTGGACCATGGTCTCTGAATTAACTGTTTCATTCTCCATCCTAACGTATAATTCCACCATATTATGGTCACTCTTCCCCAAGGGGCCTCGCACAATGAGATTCTCCCTTGCAAGAAAGATCCTGGAAATGTGTTTTATAAGGAAACTGAAAAAAATCTTTGGGTATCCAAGTTCCAGACCTGAACTTTGATTGGGCCCCGTATCAGTTTGGTATGCCTGCTTTGCACTTTTTATGCCAACTGCTGACGCTTTGCCAGACTGAGTACAAGGGAACTCCCAGCCTTGGAATCCCCTCCTTTGGCCAGTCCCCTGTTTGGAGTAGGTGGAGGCTTTGTCTCAAACAAGGCCCTATGGCAATTGGAGGACAGGGCCGGGTCAAACTCCTGGGCGTTTCAATGTCTCACCAGACTTATGGTCGGAGCGTGCTGGAACGGCCTTGTGTTTTCAATTCCTATTTATTTTTAATAATTATTGATGCTTAATTCCAATTGCAGTATTGGAGTTTTACCTTTAATAGCACTGAGATGTAGAGACCTAAATTTAACTGGGATGTTACCCAGTCATAAGCTTTTTATCTCGCAATATAATTTAATTAAGTGGTACATATCCAATTCACCTATGCCTGAAACAGAAATAAACTATACACTATAATAGACATCTAAGAGATATGGAAACCTAAGATTTCAATAAAATAATTGACGTGTTCGTACAAGATGTCGTTATGTTATACATCAGTATACACCCCCACTGTTCATCATATCCTATCCCTCTTTCCTTCGCAAAATAAATCCAACTCTGTGGTAGTGATTGGAGTGATATATAGAATTCTCAGTGCATTTCATCCAAGAGTCCTCTCATCTCAGACTAGCAATTATATTTATATTTCACCAAGTGCTCTTAGATTTAGTGATGATGGTTAGTAATTGTGACTCATCTGTCATGGGTGGAAGGAACGGAAGAAAACAGCCTCTGTGTACAATATCCATGCTTCAAGGTATCGTGGCTTAGAAAGTGGCCTGTGCTGACCTACAGGTGCAAACTGGGCTCAAGTAATGATCCCTGCACTGGAATGGGTAGGCCTAAGGCTCAGCCAATTTTGGGTCTCGAACCTCATTTATATCGGACTGGTGAGCTGGGGGTCCAGCTGTGCAGTTAATAAGAAAGTCACAGGTGAGAAAAAGTGATTTGTCCTATCTCGTGCTCCAAATCACCCAGTCTAGCATTTAATTGCATTTTGAACTCCTTTAATTCCACAACCCTACCTGGTAGATTATTTTAATATATTGTCACTCCTTGAGTAAAGAAACTATTAAGATTTGCAATGAAAGTATTTTAGCTAATTTAAATTTATATCCTCTTGTCCTACTGTCTTGATCCACCTTGAAGTCTGTGTACACCTTAGCTATAACATTCATTATTTTATATACCTCAGTAAGACCTCACTGAACTTTCTTTCCAAACCAGAGCGCTTAAGCTTTGCTAAGTTTTCCTAATAGCTCATTTTCTTTAGACTTTGGAGTTTTCTTGTTGCTCTATCTGTACCCACTCCAGTGCATATGTGTTGCTTTTAAAATGTGGTGACCAAAATTGTGCACAATGCTCAAAATATGTTCTGACCAGTGCATTATTAATCCTCAACATAAGCCCTAGACGCATACTGACCCTGTTCTGACCCTGTAGCTCAACATTCTATTAGTTTTATTAGTTGCTTCTGAGCAAAATCTCAACAGTGAAATTGCGAAGTACATCATCACTCTCAGCCCCCTTTCAGAGTCTCCTGTACTAATTCTGTCCCTTTCATTGTGTAACTTTATGTACATTTTTCTCTCCTAGTAAGCTGCATTTTTTATTTGTCAGTGCTAAATTTAATTTGCCATTTACTTGTCCAATTGCATAACTTATCTGAATCTAAAATGTTAAATTGCATTCTCTAAACCGCAGTCCCTAATTTACAAATTTCACAAACATAATTGGTTCCTGCACTCAGATCATTTATGTGGATAAGAAGCAACTGAGCTCTGCAGTACTCATTCCAACACCTCCCACCTCGGTATGATGCAGCAACTTTCAAGTATTCTCTGCTTTCCTTCTTTCAACTGTAGGGTCTCTTATATTCTCAGCAGTTGACAAGACTCGAGTCCAGTGATAATATCCAGGCAAACTTTATTGGCTCAGTTACATTCAGTTACTTGCAGTTATTAAGAATAAAGCGTGTTCTACCGCGTGTTACAGCTTCAGTTATAGTCGTGAACGTGGGTCTTCCCTTTCCCTGATTGGCCCCCCCCCCCCCCCTGCTGTTACTGGGGTCAGTTTGTCGACTGTTTCGCAGCATGTTCCTGTTATCTGGTCGGAACAGCACTTAACCCGGTAACTGTGCTTTGGCCCCAACCACACTGCAACCTTTTCCATTGTAAGTGAGCATGTTCACAGCACACAGCTACTCTATAATTATAAATTAATCAGGTCCCAGTTAATCGGGTCCCACAATAGTTAATTAGGTCCCACAATTCCCTCTTTGATTCCCTCCTTAGCCGGAATCATAACGCCCCGATTATATATATATCCTCCTCTTAAGGTGCAGAAGTGGGTGGCGAAAACCCCCTTCCTCATTCCTTATTCTGGGGTTAGGCGTTGTCATCATATGCATAGCCAAACATCTAATCAAAGCAAACAAACAGTATAATGCTACTATTACAGCAAATATAAATATAATTCCTTGTACCAATGAGCTTCCCACGGAGCCTAGCCATCATGTGGCCCAGCCCCACAGTGTGGTAGCTGGAGGTTGTTTCAGCTGTTCCAAGCTGTTCCATCTCCTTTTTGATGTGATCTGCTCGGTTGGTGATATCCTTGGAACTATCCGGGGTATACGTGCAACATTCGGTGCTGATCAAAGCACATGTCGCCGCCCCCCCCCACCTATCTGCCAGGATAAAGTCTAAGGCCATTCGGTTTTGTAAGGCCACTGTGCGAATGGTTACCATTTCGTCGTTTATTTTAAGTAGGGCTCCCGCCATTAGCCACCTTTTCCAGGACGGATGCCATGTTAATGGACTCCCTTGCTAATTTACCAGTTCCATACCAAGGAACCAGAATGGCAAAGAACCTTTCAGTCTCCGTAATCGCTCGTTTACTACTTTGTGGAGAAAACAACCCTGGAAGGGAAGTGGAGTGGTGAATGTAAAGTATCACATAACCCAAATAACAAGATCCTGTCCAGTTCTGTGGTAGCCAGGAATAAGCCCTGTGGCCGCAAATAAAGTAGGTACCGTTGTATGGGGAATATCGGCCACCTCCTATCACTACCCATCCTTGTGTAAAGTTCTGGCCCGGGGTGGTCTTATTCGGGAAATGCAGGAAGCTCTGCATGCTTCCTTTCGTCACATTCACGTTTTGCCTACGCGTACTATTCCCCATTCCCTGCCCTCCGGTTTGGTTTCTGATCAAACATATTGACCCTTGTGGCCTTCCTAGTGTTAGTGAGGACCAAGAACGGGGGCTTTAGGGTCTGGTTATACTTGGGCTGATACCACTCCAAAAAGGTGTTTAACCCATAACCCGCCGAACGCCATTCGGCCTTTGGTAATTCTACGTCTTCCCCCAGACTATTGGTCCTGTTCCCGTTCGTATGGTTCTGGCTAAAAAACCATTCCGCCATCTCAGATTCATTGAGGGGGACCGGTCTCAAAGGAATTCCTCCCTTTGGTACCTGCACACATACCCAACAACTGGAGATGTTGGCTTCCTTAGCATAGCTATATGCCATGGACATAAAAGTATTTACATGTAGCTTGATGTTACACAGAGGTAGGGTCAGACCCACGAGTACAATCAGTCCAAACATTTTGTTGAGTTCAAAAGTTTAGTTCTTTTAGTCTGTTTCCGATACAGGTGCCCATTTAACGTGTGAGGCGTAGATCCATGCCTTCTTCCCTTGGAGTTTAACCGCCAATCGGGTCGTCAGTAACACTTGGTACGATCCTTCCCACTTGGCTCCCAGCGGTTCTTTGTGTATTTTCTTTACGAGTACCAAAATTCCTGAGACGATATCGTGTCCTCCCTCTGGGGGTTTCCCCCCAAGCCACTTTTACCTGTTGGGAAGCAGAACTGATAGCATTTGTTAAATTCTGGCAATATTCCAACAATGTGTCACTCATCAGGTGACAGTCTGCTTTTCGTAGATCGATGGTCCCCGGGAGAGACATTGGTCTCCCGGTGATCACCTCACAAGGGCTTCAGCCCGTGGTTCGGTTTGGGATGGCCCTGATGCTGCACAAGACCATTGGGAGTGCTTGAGGCCAGGGGATCCCCTCTTGGTGGTACTTGGCCAGTCGTTGTTTCAAAGTTCGGTTCATATGTTCCACTTGGCCTGACGACTGTGGGTGATGAGGGCAATGTAGACTCCGTGTGATGCTGAGCAATCTGCAGAACTCTCGGCACACGGCTCCAGTAAAATGGGTCCCCTGATCAGAGTCAATACTTGCGGGGACTCCCCATCAAGGTATATAGTCTTTACACAGCACCTTAGCCGTGTGCGTGGCGGTGCTCCTTCGGGTGGGTATGGCTTCCACCCACCTAGAGAACTGATCCACAATCACTAAGACGTCCGTATACCCCTGACATGGGGGCAATGAGATGTAATCTACTTGTAAATCTCGGAAAGGCCCTGCCGGGGCTGGAGGTCGGAGAAGGGGCATTGTAGTGGAGGGTCTGGGGTTATTTTTCTGGCAAGTGACGCACCTGTCCATCGTGGCTTGAGCGTGTTTCCTAAAACCCCGGCCCCACCAGCTCTTCTGGAATCGAGCCGTCATTTGTTGGGGGGCTAAGTGCCCCCAGGAGTGTATGTGTTGGGCCAAAAAGGGTATTAGTGCTTGTGGTGCCACTGGTTTTCCTGTCTCAGGCTGCCTCCACATTCCATCCACCCATAGCTTTATCCCTTCACTTATCCATTCCCATTTTTCTCCTGCATTTTTGCCAGATCCTGTGTCAGCGTTTGGGTCCCCAGTTGATATACAAGGGTGCTCTTCTCTGGTTCCATTAAGGTGGTTTCCTTAGCTGCCTGGTCGGCCCGTGCGTTCCCTTTAGCCTCATCTGTATTCTCCTTCATATGGGTCTTGCATTCCAGGATAGATACCGCCTCTGGTTACAGTAATGCTTCAAGTAGGTCGCGGACTTCCGCTCCATTCCGTATTGGGGTTCCTGCTGCAGTCAAGAATCCTTTCTTCCACCATAACTGGCCGAAATCATGTGCCACCCGAAAAGCGTACCTGGAATCCGTGTATACATTAGTTGTTTGTCCCTCGGCTACCCTCCAGGCTTGGGCCAGCTCTCTCAATTCGGCCTGTTGAGCGGAGGTTCCGGCGGGGAGCCCCCCCTTCCTTACTACCTCATACAGCGTCGTGACTGACCAGCCCGCCTTCCGGGTTCCATGCTCCACAGATGAGGATCTGTCCGTAAATAGGATCAAGTCCGGATTGGGTAACGGCTCTTCGGCTGCCGCAGCGGCTCCTTCTGCTTCTTCTAACATGCCCGCACAGTCGTGCTGGTCTTCATACCCTTCTTCAGGCAGGGGGAGCATGGTGGCCGGATTAACCGGGCTAGCTCGTACAATATGCAGGTTTGGAGCTTCCAGGACTGTTGTCCATCTGGTCCATCTGGCTGAGTTCACCTGGGTGACCCGGTTCATGGATATCATAGCATGTACTGTATGGGGCCACTTGATGATCAGTTTCTGGTCTAAGACTAATCCCGCCGCTACCATTACTGCTCGGCATGTAGCTTCCATGGCCCTCAGGCAACTTCCCCATCCGAGAGCCACTGTGTCCAGTTTGGCCGAGTAGTATCCGATGGGCCTCTGTTGGTACCCATGTTCTTGAGTCAGGATAGCAGTCATGTATCCTTCTTTTTCATGCATGAATAGGGTGCAGAGATTCCTGGTGTCCAGGATCCCTAGGGCGGGTGCCGTGCACAGGGCCTGTTTCAGTTTTTCAAACGCCTCCTTTTGCTCCTCAGCCTGGGTGATAGCTTCTTTTGAAGTCCGTTTTCCTTTGAGCAGCTCATTCAATGGTTGTGCCAATTGCATGTAGGAGTCCACCCAGTTCCTATTAAAATTGCACAGACCCAAGAAGGACCGAAGTTCCTGGATCGTGGCGGGCTGTTTAGCCGCGCGAATTGCCTCGGTCCTATCCTGGGTCAGTCCCCGCTCTCCCATTGAGATCTTTTGTCCGAGGTAAATTACTTCTTCCTGGGCTATCTGGGCCTTGGCCATACTGGCCTTGTATCCATTTTCGACGAGGTGGTCCAATAAGGTCAGCACGTCTCGTTCATGCTGTTCTTCCGTGGTGGACGCCAGTAGGATATCATCGACATAGTGTATGACCGTAGATCCCATCGGGGGTAGCTCCCTTAAGTGACCCTGGAGGGCCATGTGGAGCACTGTTGGGCTGTTGTGGAATCCTTGAGGTAGACAGGTCCAGGTGTATTGCTGTCCCTAGATGGTAAAGGCAAACCAAGGCTGCACCTCCGGGGCCAACAGAATTGCCCAGAATCTGTTGGCCATATCAATAACGGAGGAGTACTTGTCTTCCGGCATCAGAGCCTGAAATATAGTGGAGGGGTCTCGCTACCAACGGGGCTTTTTGGTCAATGCACTGGTTGGCCTTCCGGTAGTCCACTGTCATGCACCAGGGGTCTTTACCCTTATGCACTGGCCACACGGGGCTGTTGGATGAGCTGTGGGTCTTAACTAGTACCGCTTGTTCTTCTAACTGCGGGATGATGGATAATATTCCTTGGATTGATGTTGGGCTGATCGGGTACTGTTTGGTGCAAGGAGGTGGAGTCCCGATGAAGGTAACCGGGTCCATTTTAAGCAAGCCACAGTCATGTTTGTCCTTGGCCCATATCGGGTGGCCCCTTAGTTCTTCCCGCTGCAGGGATCGGATCGACCATGTGACTTGGCCATCCTCAAAGTCCAGGGAGGAGTCTATTTTCTTCAAGACGTCCATCCCGAGTAGGGGTTGTCCCGCCAGTCCCACCCAGACCGATGCGGTTACTTCATGTGGTCCCAGAACCAAACACATCGGCTGGGCTCGGTGGAGTATCAGCTTATGGCCTCCGACTCCATGTGCCGCACGGGTTGTCCCGTCGAGGGGGAATTCATCATTTTCGGGCACGCACTTCAATTCTGCCCCTGTGTCCAATAAACAATCAATCTCTTGGTGGCCCACTCCCATACTGACATATAGTCCGTCCCTGGTGCTGATGTATTAATGCTAACAGGGACCCTGCTGGGGAGGGCGTGGGCTCGATGAGTTTTTTGCACACTCCAGCAACTGCAGCTGCTGATCGAAGGAAAGTTCTTTAAACCGCTCCATCACTGACCACCTGTCGGCCTGTTTCTGGCCCGTCCCCGAGCTTCTCTGGTTGTTCTGTTTCTTCGCTCGGCACGATCGGGCCCAATGTCCCTCTTTACCGCAATAGTGGCACTTTCCCGGCAGTCTTCCGGACGTCTGTCCCTCCCGGTCCTTTGGTTTCCATCCAGTCTGCATCACCCGGACCTTTGAAGTTAAATCCCGATCTAACTGGCTACACCGGTCGACCAACTGCGCGAAGCAGGTTCCCCGATCATCCCAATCTGCCAGGGTCGCCTTCACTACTTTAGATAGTTCTGGTTTCAACCCCACCATAAAGGTAGCCTTCAAGGGTCTGACTCTTTCGTCATCCATCTGCTCCGCATCTTGGTGCAGACCCGAATGTTCCAGCCACGTAGACTTGAATCGTTCCTCATACTCGAGTACCTCCTCTGTGCCTTTTTGCTGGCACACTGCAATCTTACTCCAATCATAGAAACATAGAAAATAGATGCAGGAGTGGGCCATTCGGCCCTTCGAGCCTGCACCGCCATTCAATGAGTTCATGGCTGAACATGCAACTTCAGTACCCCATTCCTGCTTTCTCGCCATACCCCTTGATCCCCCTAGTAGTAAGGACTACATCTAACTCCTTTTTGAATATATTTAGTGAATTGGCCTCAACAACTTTCTGTGGTAGAGAATTCCACAGGTTCACCACTCTCTGGGTGAAGAAGTTTCTCCTCATCTCAGTTCTAAATGGTTTACCCCTTATCCTTAGACTGTGACCCCTGGTTCTGGACTTCCCCAACATTGGGAACATTCTTCCTGCATCTAACCTGTCTAAACCCATCAGAATTTTAAACGTTTCTATGAGATCCCCTCTCATTCTTCTGAACTCCAGTGAATACAAGCCCAGTTGATCCAGTCTATCTTGATAGGTCAGTCCCACCATCCCGGGAATCAGTCTGGTGAATCTTCGCTGCACTCCCTCAATAGCAAGAATGTCCTTCCTCAAGTTAGGAGACCAAAACTGTACACAATACTCCAGGTGTGGCCTCATCAAGGCCCTGTACAACTGTAGCAACACCTCCCTGCCCCTGTACTCAAATCCCCTCGCTATGAAGGCCAACATGCCATTTGCTTTCTTAACCGCCTGCTGTACCTGCATGCCAACCTTCAATGACTGATGTACCATGACACCCAGGTCTCGTTGCACCTCCCCTTTTCCTAATCTGTCACCATTCAGATAATAGTCTGTCTCTCTGTTTTTACCACCAAAGTGGATAACCTCACATTTAGCCACATTATACTTCATCTGCCATGCATTTGCCCACTCACCTAACCTATCCAAGTCACTCTGCAGCTTCATAGCATCCTCCTCGCAGCTCACACTGCCACCCAACTTAGTGTCATCCGCAAATTTGGAGATACTACATTTAATCCTCTCGTCTAAATCATTAATGTACAATGTAAACAGCTGGGGCCCCAGCACAGAACCTTGCGGTACCCCACTAATCACTGCCTGCCATTCTGAAAAGTACCCATTTACTCCTACTCTTTGCTTCCTGTCTGACAACCAGTTCTCAATCCACGTCAGCACACTACCCCCAATCCCATGTGCTTTAACTTTGCACATTAATCTCTTGTGTGGGACCTTGTCGAAAGCCTTCTGAAAGTCCAAATATACCACATCAACTGGTTCTCCCTTGTCCACTCTACTGGAAACATCCTCAAAAAATTCCAGAAGATTTGTCAAGCATTTCACAAATCCATGCTGACTTGGATCTATCATGTCACCTCTTTCCAAATGCGCTGCTATGACATCCTTAATAATTGACTCCATCATTTTACCCACTACTGAGGTCAGGCTGACCGGCCTATAATTCCCTATTTTCTCTCTCCCTGCTTTTTTAAAAAGTGGGGTTACATTGGCTACCCTCCACTCGATAGGAACTGATCCAGAGTCTATGGAATGTTGGAAAATGACTATCAATGCATCCGCTATTTCCAAGGCCACCTCCTTAAGTACTCTGGGATGCAGTCCATCAGGACCTGGGGATTTAAAGGCCTTCAATCCCATCAATTTCCCCAACACAATTTCCCGACTAATAAGGATTTCCCTCAGTTCCTCCTTCTTACTAGACCCTCTGACCCCTTTTATATAAGGTTGTTTGTGTCTTCCTTAGTGAATACCGAACCAAAGTACTTGTTCAATTGGTCTGCCATTTCTTTGTTCCCAGTTATGACTTTCCCTGATTCTGACTGCAGGGGACCTACGTTTGTCTTTACTAACCTTTTTCTCTTTACATATCTATAAAAGCTTTTGCAGTCCGTCTTAATGTTCCCTGCAAGCTTCCTCTCGTACTCTATTTTCCCTGTCCTAATCAAACCCTTTGTTCTCCTCTGCTGAGTTCTAAATTTCTCCCAGTCCCCAGGTTCACTGCTATTTCTGGCCAATTTGTATGCCACTTCCTTGGCTTTAATACTATCCCTGATTTCCCTTGATAGCCACGGTTGAGCCACCTTCCCTTTTTTATTTTTACGCCAGACAGGGATGTACAATTGTTGTAGTTCATCCATGCAGTCTCTAAATGTCTGCCATTGCCCATCCACAGTCAACCCCTTAAGTATCATTTGCCAATCTATCCTAGCCAATTTACACCTCATACCTTCAAAGTTACCCTCCTTTAAGTTCTGGACCATGGTCTCTGAATTAACTGTTTCATTCCTAATATAGAATTCCACCATATTATGGTCACTCTTCCCCAAGGGGCCTCGCACAACGAGATTGCTAATTAATCCTCTCTCATTACACAACACCCAGTCTAAGATGGCCTCCCCCCTAGTTGGTTCCTCGACATATTGGTCTGGAAAACCATCCCTTATGCACTCCAGGAAATCCTCCTCTATCGTATTGCTTCCAGTTTGGTTAGCCCAATCTATATGCATATTAAAGTCACCCATGATAACTGCTGCAGCTTTATTGCATGCACCCCTAATTTCCTGTTTGATGCCCTCCCCAACATCACTACTACTGTTTGGAGGTCTGTACACAACTCCCGTCCTTGCCGGCCCGTACTTTCTTAACCACCCTTTCACTTCTCCCCAGGCTGCGTCAATCCCCTGTCCAGTGTCTCCAAGTGCCTCTTTTACTGCCCTCTGGAGTTTACGGCCGATCGTCCCGGCACTGTGACGGTCAGACTCTGGGCTCCGTCCAAAGGACGGAGTGTGTAAATACTTCGCAGTCGATCTAATTGTTCCCAAGTTCTCGGGCCCCCACTTTTTCGGGTGTTGGAGTTCTTTCAACCATTTATGTATTTTTTCGGGTTCCGTGGCTACATGAACTATCGTATTCTTGTATCTTTCTTTACGTTTCTTAGTTCCGCCTTCCATCTTGGTTGTCGTCTCTACTTTAACTCTTGTTGTTTATAGTGGAGCTAATATAGGGCTAACATCGCTGCCGTCTGAGTCCTCGTTGGATGACGAGGAGCTCGAATCTGACATCACTACTCCCGCCTGTTGCCTTTCCAGCTGTCGGTGTTCTTTCCCTACTTATGCTCGACTTGGACAGACAGCTTTGTACTCCAGACGTGGAGCCTGCGTACTGGCTGCGACCAAATCTTTAATTTCACCCTTCAATTCAGTTATCTCTTTCCCTTTCTTCTCTATTTCCGAATTTTTCTTGGTCACTTATTCCCCAAGTGCCTTGATTTGATCTTTAGCGGTTTTCAGATCCTGATCGAATTGGGACTGGGTCATGATTTCTTTTCTCTGTCGAACTTGGCTCATGACGGCCAGGGACCAGCAGGTCCTTTCTTTATCTTTCATCCCCGTGGTTTTCCCTCCAGACCCTTTTTATACCGTCCAGGGTCCACTGACCGTTAGAGGTTCCGTACTTTTGTTCAATTTCGGCACATGTCTTGCGTAAATCAAACCGCTGTTCGATGTATTCCCTAAGACTTTCTAACACTTCCTCGTCTGCGACCTCCGGTGGGGCCAGCCCTCCTTTTTCAGTCGTGGGACGGTTTTTGTTTCCGCCTTCAGCCATTGTGCTGATTTAGAACCCTTCGTTGCTGCGGGTGCGAGACGTGGACCTTAAGTCCGGGACAGAACCTTATGTTCTGTCGAGTGGAGAGCTCTCTGTTACGGGGTTCTCGACCCAATACTACCCACAGACTGTTCTTTTAAAGATCGCGTGAATGACACCTGCCGTGAAATACTTCGGACGAGGACTTTATTTAAGAGGTGTCCTTACTCTCGTGTCCACGTGGGTCCTAGGGTCTCCCAGCGGCTGACATTCAGCGATCCTGCCGACTACATCAGAATGTAGGGTCTTTTATATTCTTAGCAGTTGACGAGACTCAAGTCCGGTGGTAGTATCCAGGCAAACTTCATTGGCTCAGTTACATTCAGTTTCATCTTGCAGTTATTAAGAATAAGGCATGTTCTACCGCATATTACAGCTTCAGTTATAGTCGTGAACGTGGGTCTTCCCTTTCCCTGATTAGCCCCCCCCCTGCTGTTACTGGGGTCAGTTTGTCGACTCCGGACTGACTGCTGGTTATGACCAACTGTCCATTGCAGATAGCAATCACCTTGGTCATGTGATTACCACATCATGCCCCATCCTCCTGCTGTTCACTGTTTCGCAGCATGTTCCTGTTATCTGGTCGGAACAGCACTTAACCCGGTGACTGTGCTTTGCCCCCAACCACGCTGCAACCTTTTCCATTGTAAGTGAGCACGTACACAGCACACAGCTACTCTGTAATTATAAATTAATCAGGTCCCAGTTAATCGGGTCCCACACAACCTATTTGTTATCCAGTTTCATGCACACTGTTCATGTGTTGGCTGCGGCTCTGTTGGTAAGACTCTAATCTCTGAGTTAGAAGGTTGTGGTATCACTCCAGATAGCGGGGGGGCATCAGCGGGCATGATCAGTGGTGGGTCAGGCGGGAAAGTGTTTTTTCCCCAGGAGGGTGGGACCCCACTGTGAACCCACCACCACACACCTTTACCAAATGTCGGGTCTGTCAGCGCTGAGCAGACCCAACACGCAGCGACAGGGGAGACAGTAAATATCATTCGTGGATTGTTTACAGCTACTTAACAATGTTTTTTATCCCCAGCTGTTTGGATTTGACATGTCGCCCACTGGTTTCCCGCTGTGCCTAGATCTTGTCTGTGAAGCTAAGTTGGGAGGTTAGTGGCCATTGAATCAGTTGATGAGCTGACAGCTTCAAATGTCAGGTCAAAGCTCCCAGCTAATTGAAAAATGTTCCTGAACCACTAGCTTCTCTCAACTGCATTTCCACTACAGTTTCATAATACTTCAAGTCTTCACACAAGTCTCCATCCAGTCTGACCTCATTACCTCTCTCACCATTGACAGATTGCTTCTGTCAGCTCTATTTCTTCTGCCATCTATTCCATCAGCATGGGTGCCCTTGAAACTCTCTCACCTTGGTCCTCAGAATCCCACCATGATCAGCCCCAACACCAGCATCACCAGGCACACCAGCAGCACCAACAACAAAAAAGCAAGCACTAGGGTTTATTTCTAGAGGTATAAATTGAAAAGTAGGGAAGTTATGCTTAACCTGTATCGAAACTTGGTTAGACCACACTTGGAGTACTGCGTACCGTTCTGGTCGACATATTATAAAAGGATGCGTCTATTTGTATTAATTGAATTGCAGCAGTGTCTCTGATTGGTTCTCCATTATCACATAACCCCTTGGAAGATAAGCCACACCCTGAAGTTTCTCTGGAATGTGCGAATGAAACCTCCCAGCCTAACATGATCCATTTTGACTTCAGAAGTCAGAAAGGACAAATCCCATCCCCAGCCAAGTGCCTTACCCCAGCGCAAGCGCATCCCTCCCCCAGCCAAAATGCTTTAGACCCCCCAACCATCGATGGGACATTGTGTACCGATTGTTAATAGGTTTATTAGGTATGAAGTGAATAGTGAGTGTCGTGACCTTCTGGATTTCATCCACTCCAACAATGTCCCTTGTAGAGGGTTGTAAGAACGTGAGTTCCCTCTCTCCTCTCCGATGCCCCCCACCCATGTTTCTCTACCCCCCAGACTCTCTCTCTCCCAGCCCTTCAGTCTCTCTCTCTCTCTCTCTCCCCCGCCACAGTCTCTCTCTCTCTCCCCCACCACAGTCACTTTCTCTCTACCCCCCCAGTCTCTCTCTCTCTCTCCTCCCCCACACACTCTCTCTCCACCCCCCCCCCCCACCCACAGTCTCTCTCTCTCTCTCTCTCCACCCTCCCACCTCGTCTCACTCTCTCTTCCACTCCCCTCTCGGCCACCCGCCACTTCTCCAGCCCTGCTCTCAGCTCCGCCTGCCCTCACAGCCGCCCGCAGGCCCTCCTGGGGCCAGATGGAACGGAGGCTCAGCGCTGCCTAGGCCTCAGAGCTGCAGTGGAGGTAACGTGGCATTGCGGGGCTGCTCAGGCCTCAGAGCTGCAGTGGAGGTAACGTGGCATTGCGGGGCTGCTCAGGGCTCGGAGCTGCAGTGGAGGTAACGTGGCATTGCGGGGCTGCTCAGGGCTTGGAGCTGCAGTGGACATAGAAACATAGAAACATAGAAAATAGGTGCAGGAGTAGTCCATTTGACCATTCGAGTCTGCACCACCATTCAATAAGATCATGGCTGATCATTCACCTCAGTACCCCTTTCCTGCTTCCTCTCCATACCCCTTGATCCCTTTAGCCATAAGGGCCATATCTAACTCCCTCTTGAATATATCCAATGAACTGGCATCAACAACTCTCTGCGGTAGGGAATTCCACAGCTTAACAATTCTCTGAGTGAAGAAGTTTCTCCTCATCTCAGTCCTAAATGGCTTACCCCTTATCCTTAGACATTGTCCCCTGGTTCTGGACTTTCCCAACATTGGGAACATTTTTCCCACATCTAACCTGTCCAGTCCTGTCAGAATTTTAAACGTTTTTATGAGATCCCCTCTCATCCTTCTAAACTCCAGTGAATACAGGCCCAGTCGATCCAGTCTCTCCTCATATGTCAGTCCTGCCATCCCAGGAATCAGTCTGGTGAACCTTCGCTGCACTCCATCAATAGCAAGAATGTCCTTCCTCACATTAGGAAACCAAAACTGAACACAATATTCCAGCTGAGGCCTCACTAAGGCCCTGTACAACTGCAGTAAGACCTCCCTGCTCCGATACTCAAAACCTCTAGCTATGAAGGCCAACATACCATTTGCCTTCTTCACTGCCTGCTGTACCTGCATGCCAAGTTTCAATGACTGATGTACCATGACACCCAGGTCTCGTTGCACCTCCCCTTTTCCTAATCTGCCGCCATTCAGATAATATTCTGCCTTCGTGTTTTTGCCACCAAAGTGGATAACCTCACATTTATCTACATTATACTGCATCTGCCACTCGTTTGCCCACTCACCTAACCTGTCCAAGTCACTCTGCAGCCTTTTAATGTCCTCATCACAGCTCACACCGCCACCCAGTTTAGTGTCATCTGCAAACTTGGAGATATTACACTCAATTCCCTCATTAATGTAGTTTGTAAAGAGCTGGGGTCCCAGCATTGAACCCTGCGGCACCCCACTAGTCACTGCCTGCCATTCTGAAAAGGACCCGTTTATCCTAACTCTCTGCTTCCTGTTTGCCAACCAGTTCTCTATCCACGTCAGTACATTACCCCCAATACCATGTGCTTTAATTTTGCACACCAATCTCCTGTGTGGGACCTTGTCAAAAGTCTTTTGAAAGTCCAAATACACCACATCCACTGGTTCTCCCTTGTCCACTCTACTAGTTACATCCTCAAAAAATTCCAGAAGATTTGTCAAGCAGGATTTCCTTTTCTTAAATCCATGCTGACTTGGACCGATCCTGTCACTGCTTTCCAAATGTGCTGCTATTTCATCTTTAATAATTGATTCCAACATTTTCCACACTACTGATGTCAGGCTAACCGGTCTATAATTACCCGCCTTCTCTCTCGCTCCCTTTTTAAAAAGTGGTGTTACATTAGCTACCCTCCAGTCCATAGGAACCGATCCAGAGTCGATAGACTGTTGGAAAATGATCACCAATGCATCCACTATTTCTCGGGCTACTTCCTTAAGTACTCTGGCGTGCAGACTATCATGCCCGGGGATTTATCGGCCTTCAATCCCATCAATTTCCCTAACACAATTTCCCACCTAATAAGGATTTCCTTCAGTTCCTCCTTCTCACTAGACCCTCACTCCCTTAGTATTTCTGGAAGGTTATTTGTGTCTTCCTTTGTGACGACAGAACCAATGTATTTGTTTAACTGGTCCACCATTTCTTTATTGCCCATTATAAATTCACCTGAATCTGACTGCAAGGGACCTACGTTTGTCTTCACTAATCTTTTTCTCTTCAAATATCTATAGATGCTTTTGCAGTCAGTTTTTATGTTCCCAGCAAGTTTCCTCTCGTACTCTATTTTCCATCTCCTAATTGAACCCTTTGTCCTCCTCTGCTGAATTCTAAATTTCTCCCAATCCTCAGGTTTACTGTTTTTTCTGGCCAATTTGTATGCCTCTTCCTTGGATTTAGCACTATCCTTAATTTCCCTTGTTAGCCACGGTTGAGCCACCTTCCCCATTTTATTTTTATGCCAGACAGGGATGTACAATTGCTAAAGTTCATCCATGTGATCTTTAAATGTTTGCCATTGCCTATCCACCATCAACCCTTTAAGTATCATTCGTCAGTCTATTCTAGCCAATTCACGTCTCATACCATCGAAGATACCTTTCCCCAAGTTCAGGACCATAGTCTCTGAATTAACTGTGTTACTCTCCAGCTTAATAAAGAATTCTACCATATTATGGTCACTCTTCCCCAAGGGGCCTCGCACAACAAGATTGCTAATTAGTCCTTTCTCATTCCACATCACCCAGTCTAGGATGGCCAGCCCTCTAGTTGGCTCCTCGACATATTGGTCTAGAAAACCATCCCTAATACACTCCAGGAAATCCTCCTCCACCGCATTGCTACCAGTTTGGGTCGCCCAATCTATATGTAAATTAAAGTCATCCATGATAACTGCTGTACCTTTATTGCACACATCCCTTATTTCTTGTTTGATGCTGTCCCCAACCTTACTACTACTGTTTGGTGGTCTTAACACAACTCCCATCAGCGTTTTCTGCCCTTTGGTATTCCGTAGCTCCACGCATACCGATTCCACATCATCCAAGCTAATGTCCTTTCTTACTATTGCATTAATTTCCTCTTTAACCAGCAACGCCACCCCACTTCCTTTTCCTTTCTGTCTATCCTTCCTAAATGTTGAATATCCCTGGATGTTGAATTCCCAGCCTTGGTCACCCTGGAGTCATGTCTCCGTGATGTCAATTACATCATATCTGTTAACTTTTATCTGCACAGTTAATTCATCCACCTTATTGCGAATACTCCTCGCATTCAGGCACAGAGCCATCAGGCTTGTCTTTTTAACACACTTTGCCCCTTTAGAATTTTGCTGTAATGTGGCCCTTTTTGCTTTTTGCCTTGGGTTTCTCTGCCCTCCACTTTTACTTTTCCTCTTTCTGTCTTTTGCTTCTGTCTCCATTTTACTTCCCTCTGTCTCCCTGCATAGGTTCCCATCCCTCTGCCATATTAGTTTAACTCCTCCCCAACAGCACTAGCAAACATTCCCCCTAGGATATTGGTTCCGGTCCTGCCCAGGTGCAGACCGTCCGGTTTGTACTGGTCCCACCTCCCCCAGAACCGGTTCCAATGTCCCAGGAATTTGAATCCCTCCCTGCTGCACCACTCCTCAAGCCACGTATTCATCTGAGCTATCCTGCGATTCCGACTCTGACTAGCACGTGGCACTGGTAGCAATCCTGAGATTACTACTTTTGAGGTCCTACTTTTTAATTTAGCTCTGAGCTCCCTAAATTCGTCTTGTAGGACCTCATCCCGTTTTTTACCTATATCGTTGGTACCTATATGCACCACGACAACTGACTGTTTACCCTCCCCCTTCAAAATGTCCTGCAGCCGCTCCGAGACATCCTTGACCCTTGCACCAGGGAGGCAACATACCATCCTGGAGTCTCGGTTGTGGCCGCAGAAACGCCTATCTATTCCCTTACAATTGAATCCCCTATCACTATCGCTCTCCCACTCTTTTTCTTGCCCTCCTGTGAAGCAGAGCCATCCATGGTGCCATGAATTTGGCTGCTGCTGCTCTCCCCTGATGAGTCATTCCCCTCAACAGTACCCAAAGCGGTGTACCTGTTTTGCAGGGGGATGACCGCAGGGGACCCCTGCACTTCCTTCCTTCCACTGCTCTTCCTGTTGGTCACCCATCCCCTATCTGGCTGCGTAACCTTTACCTACGGTGTGACCAACTCACTAAATGTGCTATTCACGTCATCCTCAGCATCGCGGATGCTCCCGAGTAAATTCACCCGCAGCTCCGGTGCCGCAATCTGGTCATAATGTGGTGTTGCGGGGCTGCTCAGGGCTCGGGGCTGCCCGGAGGCTCGGCACAGTGGAGGCAACGTGGTCGCCGGATCGGAGGATGGATCGGCACTGCAGATGGGTGCATGCGCAGAAAAGAGTTGGTGTAAATTGCGTTTCGGCGGCACGGTGGGGGGGGGGCTAGCGGGAGTAGGGGTGGCGTGGGGGGACAGAGTCGGAGATTATTTGTCCTAACTCGCTTCAGGAGACACATGCGCAGAAGGGAGACTTAGTACAAATAGTTACTCTGATTATAAAAAGGATATGGAGGCACTGGAGAGAAGATTTACAAGGATGATACCAGAAATGTGAGGGTATACATATCAGAAATGATTAACAGGCTGGGCCTCTTTTCTTTTGAAAAAAGAAGGCCGAGGGGTGACCTAATAGAGGTCTTTAAAATGATGAAAGATTCTGATAGAGTGGATACTGAGAGAATTTTTCCACTTGTGGGGAAGAGCATAACTAGTGGCCATCAATATAAAATAGTCACCAAGAAATCCAATAGGAAATTCAGAAGAAAATTATTTAACCAAAGAGTGGTGAGAATGTGGAACTCGCTACCGGGGAATGTTTAAGCAAATAGTATAGATGCATTTAAGGGGAGGCTAGACAGGCATTTGAGAGAGAAGGGAACAGAGGGTTATGCTGATAGGTTTAGATGAGGAAAGACGAGAGGAGGCTTGAGTGGAGCATAAACGGCGGAATGGATTGGTTGGGCCGAATGGTCTGTTTCTGTGCCATATATCATATGTAATCCTATATAACACCAACCTTCTCCGCAATCAACCAATGCTGAATAGGACAGAGGGCATCAGCACCCGAGAACCTTGCTGCCCGGGATGCCAGGGATGGCCTCACCATGGCCAGATTTACTTCACTTGACACTGTACACCCTGGCTGCCACTTGATGCACCAGGTTGGCACCACCATACACCAGCACCATAAAGCATCCCTACAATGACCAAGCCATTCCTTTCACACTCATCACTCAATGGGGTACCATTATGTCTCACCATTCACTAGAACTCAGTCAGCCACTTCCAAAGGTGCCCACAAATCTGTCCAAGAATGCAAGGTGTTGAAAATAAAGATTTCATTGTTACAGAAACTTTACATGAACATTGCATAAAACACCCAAGTTCCTATCCTTGTGTGTTGTTAGTTGTTATGCTTTCACTCGGATGAGGGTGAGTATGAGGAGTGGCTAGTGAGATAGGGAAGTGATAATGTAGATAGAGAGGGATGGGTGGAGGTGCAAGGTAAGTTGGTGTGAGTAAGGATGTGCAGGAGTAGGTTAGGGAAGGCAGAGTGATGGGATTCTGATGAGAGACACAGCAGGATGACGTTGAGTGTGGCTTTGTATTAATTTTTCGTGATCTACTGAGATCGTTGAAATGTTTGCGGCACTGCAGCCAGGGCCTCCTGACCATGTCTCTACTTGTGCCCTCCTGTGCAATGTGCAACCAGGCTGCGTTGATATCCTAGTGAGGTCTTTACCACACATGGGAAGGGAAGAGGACCTCCCTGCGTGCAGTGACTCTCTCCATAAGCATATGGAGGGAGACATGGGAGAGCCTGGGTGCACCATGTACCTTTGGGCAGTTATTGTCAGTGTTTGCAGCACCTCAATGCTGTCGAACTCTGACAGCACAGATGCTAAAATAAAGGTGGCCATTGCCCCTTTAAGCAAACTGACTGACGATGAGTCAGCAAATGACGTCACCAGATCCACTTCCTATATTGGCCGGGAAACTAGATGGGGGGGTTTAGCAAGCCCAATCTCGGAATTTCATTTCAGAGGCCAGGCTGGAGACAGCAGCGGGATCAGGACCTGCCACCGACATCACCCACCATGGATCTGCCGAGATTCGTAGAACCCATCCCTGAGTGTAAAATCGAGGCTGACACTTCGGTGCAATACTGAGGGAGTGCTGCACTGTTGCAGATACTGGCTTTCACATGAGATGTTGACCTGAGGCCCTATCAGATGGATGTAGAAAATTCCGTGGCACTATTTGATGAAGGGGAGTTCTCCTCGATGTCCTGGTGAACATTTATCCCATAACCAACATCACTAAAACATATCTGATCATTAACCTTATTGAAGTTTGTGGGATCTTGCTGTACACACATTGACTGCCGCGTTTCCTACATTACAACAGTGACTACACCTCAAAAGTATTGCATTGGTTGTAAAGCGCCTTAGGACAGCCTGAGGTTGGGAAAGGTACTATATAAATGCAAGTTCTTGCTTTATGTCTGTGGTCTCTAATGTGAAAGGCCTTTTGGAAGTTGGAATAAACCATGTGATAAACCCTGATAGCAAGCCTTTTGTTTGATTGGGTCATATTTGTAACCCGTAGATACAGGTATTGGCCCAACTGGAGGCACTACATCTTCGAAACCCTTGAATGGCATAAAAGAAAAGGGAAATTATCGGGTAAGTGGCTTGCGCCATTACTTATTGCAGTGTCCCTGTACCTTGCTGCAAACTCACACGAGGCATGGATATATCAGACACGGTCACTCTGTGACCTTCACCTTTATTGCCAGGACCAAGGAGTGTTGACCCTGGGTGGGACCTCCCCTTTTATACCTGGAAACTCAGGTGAGGAGTGTCTCCCGCAAGTTCACCCCCTGTGGTCAGGGTGTGCATTTCTAGGGTACAGGTACAGTGTACATGAGTTTCAGTTACATGACTATGTCATTGCAAGATGGTTAAATACATGACACTTATGGTGCCAATATTTTCCTGCAACTGTTCTGCGAAGCTCTGCCCCTCCGCCCCCCCCCCCCTCAATAGAAAAAGATGGCAATTGCGGTTTTGCTGGATTCTTGTCATTTTTCACACTGCTGCCAATTATTCTTTAAAGTAATGACGCTGGTGGCCTGGCAGCGACACGTTTTATAGCTAATAGTTTAAAAAAAAATAAATCGCTGGAACAATTAAACATCGACCGGTCAGAGGCTAGACAACTGGTGCAGCACATCCGTGGAATCTCTACTCAAGTTCATGGCATGCTCTGAATGGAAGCAGGCCGATCGATTCTACTGACAAGATGGGAGAAGAATTTTGGATGAGTGCCATGTTTTGGATATATATTAAAAGACAACTTTAAAACTTAAAATTTACATCCAGTTGATGTATTTGTTGAATCGCTTCTGATTCACCGCCATCCTTGATTGATGTATTTTAGTTACAAATACGGGAAAATACGGAGGAACTTATTAATGGCGAGATCAGCATGCTAGATGGCTAAATTCACTGTCTAATTTATGATCTCACCATTGCGGGAGAACTAGGCCATTCCTTGCTTCCAATCCTATAAGTATTAGTGGATGCTTGCCTGCTCTATCTCAGGCCTTGGCTCAGTGGTATTGCTCTCATTTCTGAGTCAGGTGTTAGTGGATTCAAGCCCCAATGTGAAGACTTGAGCACAGAATCTAGGCTGACTTTTCAGTGCAGTACCGAGAGTGAGGTGCCATCTTTCGGATGAGGTATTAACTGAGGCCTGTCTGCTGGAAAATTGAATAGAAAAAGGAATCGTGCCAGAGGGCTAGCAGGCAGCAAATGCAATTCCTATCTTCAAAAAGAGAAATAGAACAAATACTATAGACCGGTTACTTTAGCATCAGTGGTAGGAAAGAAATTGGTCCTGAATTTGCGGTCAGTATGATTGTGTATTCTCAGAGTACATTATCATACTCATTTTGAAATTGATCGCAGGTTCCAGATTTCCGCGTATGCACTAAATCCCGAACTTGTCAGGCAGATGATCTGCTGTGACTTTCAAGTCCTCATTGAAATGATGTGCTGGTGAAAAGTTGGGATAATTGTTCACCTACTGCGCATCAATTGCATTGGAAAATCTTATGGCTGGTGCAAACGGGCACAGGAGCCTGTTTGCACAGTGTAAGGGGGGGGGGGCGTATGAAAAAATTGTATAATCTTTTAAAAACAAACATGTAAAAGAAGCTACCAGGCAGCTGTAAAGGCTCAGCTTGAGGGATGAGATCATTTTAATCTTGCAATGTCTTCCAATAAATAACTCTACTTACTCCAAAGTGTTCCTGTGCTTTTTAAAGCCGAGTACTGTACTTGTCAAATAAATATAATTAGTATCACACTGCTTAATCTACAATTTCTTTGATGTCAAGTTGAAATGTTTCCTGATTGGCTGGTGAAAGGAGCACTGCACACGGGATCCCAGGTATGTTTATGTACATTGGTACCTGGGATCTGTGGGTCACTACGGTACGCACATCTCCACAGCATTTCAACGCAACTTCTTGAAGGCGGATTTGCAGCAGGTAAGTGCGGGTTCCGTTCGGAGATCGGCATTGTACTCCTTACCTACTCCACCACCAGCAATTTCAGGGCCTTTTTAATCTTTGCTAAAAGGTGAGATAACAAATCATCTTCAGAAGGAGAATATAATAAAAATATAGTTGACATGGATTTAAAACACAATTGTCCTGTCCAACTAACCTTGAAGTATTTGAAGAACTAACAGAAACAGTAGACAAAGGCAAAGCAATGTTAGAACATGTGTCCTGGAGAAAACATTCTAGTCACTTTCCTGTCACTGTAGGACTGGAACAACGAAAGCAATTCAGTGAGCCAGACAAAATATTTCACAAAAGCAACATCGAAACATTGACAAACTATCCTTTTAAGCTTGTACTTTTTTCTTTGTCTGTCTCTTTAAACTCTAAAGCGGCTGTGGTGGGATTTGAATTCACATTCTGGACTAATAATCCAGAAAACATGTTAAAATCCCACCACGGCAGTTTGAGAGTTGAACTCAGTTTTCTAAATAAAAAGTTAGTATCCTTAAAAGTGACCATGTTGTTGTAAAAATCCAATGGCTTCACTAATGTCCGTTAGGGAAGGAAACCTGCTGTTGTTGCATCGTCTGACCTATATGTGACTCCAGTCCCAAATCAACATGGTTGACTCTTAACTGAAGTGACCAAACAAGCCACTCAGTTATATTTCTAGGGTTGCACAATAAATGTCGGCCTTGCCAGTGCGCCCACATTACAAGAATGAATATCAAAAGTTATCTTGCTATTTATTTACATCTGTTTTCTTCCAACTTCAATATGGAATAATTTCTTACCAATGAAATATAAAAAAAAACAATGGCCGGAATTTTGCTGGCACTCAGCGGACGGAATGGGTGGCAGGTCAACTGTTAAATTTAAAATGATTGACAACGGGTCAGGACCCCGCTGTCGACCACCGCCACTCTACTGTCCCAGATGTCAGATCTGTCAATGCTGAAAAGTAGCAGCGGGGGAGGCACGTTAGGTCATTATAACCTTGTTAAGAGCCTATTGAAAAGAATTTTAAGCTGAACTTACCATTTTATCAGGTTGTCCATGAGTTTCATGCTGTTCGGGGATCGCGTCAGGTAAGGACGTCGGGAGTTATGGCATGAATTCATTTCTTTACTTGACAGCTGCAATTGCTCTATAAAAGCTCCCATCTCACAGCTGTTCACTTTTCAAGCTCAGAAGCTGTTGCTTACTGTGTTTGGAAGGCACATTGAGCTTTATGCAGGTTGCAAGTGTTTGGCGCAATCTCTATATTCAGTGTCACCTATTTGGAACAACCTCTCTCACCATTGCCAGATCACTTCTGTCATCTCAAGTTCGCCTGCCATCTATTACATTAGCATCAGTGCTCTTGAAACTCTCTCACCTTTGTCTTCACAATCCTTCCATGATCATCCCCAACACCAGCAGCACCGGGCACACCAGCAGCACCAACAACACCAACCTTCTCAGCAATCAACTGATGCTGCACAGCGCACAGGGCATCGTCACCCGACCACATTGCCGTCCGGGAGGCCAGGGATGGCCTCGCCATGGCCAGATTTACTTCACTTGATGCTGTTCACCCTGGCTGCCACATGAGGCTCCATGTTGACACCACCCAACACCAACACCATAAAGCATCCCTGCAATACTCAAGCCAATCCTTTCACACTCATCACCATTGCATGGAGTACCATTATGCCTCACCATTCACTACAACTCACTAAGCCACTTCCAAAGGTGCACACAAATCTGTCCAAGAATGCAAAGTGTTGAAAATAAAGGATTCAATGTTTGACAGCACATTAACAGAAACTTTCCATGAACATTGGCTAACACACCCAAATGACTATCCTTGTGTGTTGTTAGTTGATATGATTGAACCAGGATGACGGTGAGTGTGTGGGGTGGCTAGTGAGATGGGGATGTGATAATGCAGATAGACAGGGATGGGTGGAGTTGCAAGGTAAGTTGGTGTGAGTAAGGATGTGCAGGAGTAGGGTCGAGAAGACAGAGTGAGAGGGATGTGATGAGTGGCACAGCAGGATGAATGTGGCTTTGCTGTAACATTTCGTGATCCACTGAGATCCTTGAAACATTTGCGCCACTGCAGCCTGGTCCTCCTGATGACACCCCCGCTTGTGTCTTTCTGTGCAATGTGCAACCAGGCTGCGTTGATCTCCTGGGGAGTTCTCTTCCGCCCATTGGAAGGGAAGAGAGCATATGGAGGGAATCATGGGAGAGCTTGGGTGCACCTCAATGTTGTAGAACACTGGCCAGTCAAATGAAGTCAGCAGGACCCACTTCCTTAAATTGGCCGTGAAATGCACAGGGCGGGTTTAACAAGCCCAATCAATGGAAAATCGTTTCTACAGCGCGGGCTGGAGGCAGGACCCACCACTTATCCTGACTCATCGGACCCGACGAGGTGGGCGAAATCGCGGCCAATATTCCTGTTTGTAGTTGAATATGTGCAATATGAATTTAAAGAATAATAACTCTGGACCAATGAGAGAGAATGATTCTAGTGAATCATTGAAAAGTCGATAACATTTCATCAGGGTTTTGATATTAAACTTAGTTGTACAACTTTAACCATCATCTGTAAATGAAGCCGACTTTAATATATATATGTTTATTGCAGTTTATAATTTCAATAGAGAGGTGTAATTTTTCTTGTGTTCCAATTCTTATCAAGCTTGCAAGGTAAAAAGATTAATTCCGTTGGGGTTAGTTTTAGTTCACAATTAACAAAGTTTTTTGCATGTAGTTTTTCTTTCCACTTCTGAATGCAGTTGTAGGCTGCCTTCTAAAGGTTAAAATGGAAAATACAGTTTCAAAGAAAGATTGATTTTAAATTGAAGGTGCTTAGAAAACTTGGTGAAAGTAATGACTAGTGTTTCCTTTACCATATGACTATACATTATATTAAACAAAGTAAGCTTAGACAATCAGAATTCCAAAAAATTGAGAGATTGGAAAATTTTGGTATTCAGAGGGACCTGTACACAAATCACAGAAAGTTAACAAGTAGGTACAGCATGCGGTTAGGAAAGCAAATGGTATGTTAGTTTTTATTACAAAAGCAGTGGCCTATTCAAGTAAAGAAGTCTGACTGAAATGATATCGGGCCTTGGTGAGGCCACACCTGAATACTGTGCACAGTTTTGGTCCCTTACCTAAGGAAGGTATAGACTTGCCTTTGAGGGAATGCAACAAAGGTTCACTAGACTGATTCCTGGGATGGGTGGGATATTGTCCTATGAGGAGAGGTTCAGTAGACTCGGCCTATATTCCCTAGAGTTTAGAAGAATGAGAGGTGACCTCATTGAAACATATAAAATTCTTAAGGGGCTTGACAGGGTAGACGTTGGGTGGGTTTTTTCCCTGGCTGGGGAGTCTAGAACTAGGGGGGCCAAAATTCAGCCTCCTGATGAGGCCTGTTACCGCCGGAAAGCAGCGGTCACGCGGCGGTGTCGAATGGCCGCCGATTTTTTGTCGAATGGCCGCCGCTCGCAAAATTCTCCTTGGTGGTTTTTCCGGTGGTCCCCACTTCCGTTCGGCTGCTGCTGAACTCTCCGAAGTGCATCATCAAAGCGCGCACCGCTGATCTCCCGCCCCGCGAGCAAAATTCAGCTAAAAAAAATCTTGCGCCCGCCACGCGGTGCCCCCGACAGTTTTTTTCTGTCGGCGCACTGTGTTTGCAGTTTGTGCAAAATGGCGATGCGGCCGCCATTAAAGGGGATGGCGCACTGCCGCGGCCACCATCTTATTTCTTATGTCGGCCGACTGCCAGGTCAGCCCGACAAATATGTCCCCGGGTTTGAACGGGCCGCCAAAGACATCCGTGATGGCGCAGTGGACCTAACTAAAAGAATCGCCGAGCTCGCGGCAACTCTCCCCTTTAAGTGAAGGTGAGAGACGTGGTGCCGCGCCAGCGTGATGGCTGACAGCGGCGGACACTCCGCCTGCCCCCACTTCCGCCCCCATTACGACCGACTCCCGCTCCGCTCGAACAAAAAGGACAAAGAGCTGAATTTCGCGCAGAGGCCACTGCATCCATCGTGGTGGTGAAAACACAGGAAAAACGGTCGGCGCAACCCGTTTCCGGCGGAGTTGAATTTCTACTCCTGGGAGTCATCGTCTCTGAATAAGGGGTCGGCCATTTGTTACAGAGATGAGGAGAAATTTCTTCACTCAAAGGGTTGTGAATATTTGGAATCTCTACCCCAGAGGGCTATTCAGGACAGAGATCGATATATTTTTGGATACTAAGGAATCAAAGTATATGGGGATAGTGTGGGAAGAAGGAATTGATATCGATCAGCCATGATTTAATTGAATGGCAGAGTAGGCTCGATGGGCTGAATGGCCTACTCCTGTTCCTATTTTGTATCTTCTTATGTTCTTGTATTCCATTGTCAAGGAGAAGGAGGAGCAGAGCAGAGTTGGGCAGCGTATAAGGAGAATACAGCTCACCAAATATTATCCCTCTCTGCCCCCCCACCCACCCATAGAATATACAGGCAGCACAGGTAATATCAGAGCCTTGCTCAGATGTGTATAAGAAAAGTGCACATTACCAAAGCCACAATAAAGCAACTGTGTCACTAACTGTTTGAGGACTTACAGCCACGCTCATCTGCCTGCACTGCTAACTCTGTGGCTATGAAGGTGACCACCACACTCATCTTTTATAGCACAGGTTCTTTTCAACAGCTGCAGGCAATCTCTGTAATAGGGAACAGTATGTACAAGCATTTGTCAAGTGCCTGGTACACTTTACAGGAGAGCTGGGGAATTCATCATCAAGACAGCAATGAGATAGGGCCATGCAACTTTATGTGTTGCTAGCTTGCAATCAATGGCAGCCACATTGCTTTCCGTGTTTCCACAGAACACCCTTCAACTACCTCAACAGGATGGACTTCCACACCCTGAATGTACTTATTGTGATAACATGCAGAGGATCCTACACATTGATACGTCCTTACTATATAGTATAAATGCACACGAGGCCCATGCTTGAGAGAAGGTCAGTCTGTGACCTGTCCTTTTTTCCTTAGCACTCAAGTGATGGAAGTGGGTGGAGCTTCCCCTTTTGTACCTGAAGGTCCAGGTTAGGAGTGTCTCCCACAAGTTCACCACCTAGTGGTCATTGTTCTCACAGTGTACAACTTAGGTCAGATTATACATGGGTTACAATGCTGGTTGAATACATGACATCACCTTCCCCCCAAAGTCTTATTGGGATCACAGGTTGAGTCTCTCTGGTGGTTTACGGTCCCTTGTCGAATGCCTGAGTTGGGGCTCCGGTTGTTGGGCGCTGGCCTGAGTGTCTGCTGTTTGTGGTGCCTCAGGTCTGTCCGGACTGTCCACAGTAACTGGGCTCTCCTCCACTTAGTTCCGGTGTTCAGTCACCTGTGGTGGAGTGAACTCTATATCGTGTTCTTCCTCTGCTTCTTCTATGAGGTTGCTGAACCTCCTTTTTGTTTGATCCACATGTTTGCGGCAGATTTGTCCATTGGTAAGTTTAACTACCAGAATCCCATTTCCCTCTTTGGCAATCACAGTGCCTGTGAGCCATTTGGGCCCTGAAGCGTAGTTGAGGACAAAAACAGGGCCATTTACATCAATACATCGCACCCTCGCATTCCTGTCATGGTAGTCATATTGTGACTGGCATCTGCTCTCGACAATTTCTTTCATGGTGGGGTGTATAAGGGATAACCGGGTTTTGAACGTCCTTTTCATTAGCAGCTCTGCGGGTGGAACCCCTGTGAGCGAGTGTGGTTGGGATCTGTAGGCCAACAGGAAGCGTGATAAGCGGCTTTGTAGGGAACCCCCTTGGATTCTGAGCATCCTCTGTTTGATTATCTGCACTGCTCGTTCTGCCTGGCCCTTTGAGGCCGGCTTGAACGGTGCCGTTCTGACATGGTTAATTCCATTGCCTGCCATGAAGTCCTGGAATTCAGTGCTTGTGAAGTACAGGCCATTGTCGCTGACCAGGATGTCCGGTAGACCGTGGGCGGCGAACATTGCCCATAGGCTTTCTACCGTGGCAGAGGATGTGCTTGAATTTAAAATGTCACACGCGATCCATTTGGAGTAGGTGTCTACTACAACCAAAAACATTTTTCCCATGAAAGGACCTGCGTAGTCCACATGGATGCGTGACCAAGGCTTGGCGGGCCATGGCCAGGGGCTAAGGAGGGCTTCCCTGGGCGCATTGCCCAGTTGGGCACACGTGTTGCACCTGCGAACACAAAGTTCCAGATCTGCGTCTATCCCTGGCCACCAAATGTGTGACCTGGCAATTGCCTTCATCGTGTCAATGCCCGGGTGCTCATTGTGGAGTTCTCTGATGAACATCTCTCTGCCCATCTGGGGCATGACTACACGGTTTCCCCACAGTAGGCAATCGGCCTGAATCGAGAGTTCATCCCTGCGCCTGTGAAATGGTTTAAATTTCTCAGGGCATGCCCCGTACGTGGCTGCCCAGTCCCCATTCAGGACACATTTCTTGACTAGAGACAATAGCGGGTCTGACGGGCTGTCACGGGTGAGCCTTCACTTCCAAAAGTTTCAACAGCCATGACCATCTCAGCACCATGCTTGGTAGCCCCCTCAGTGGTGGCTTGTGGGAATCTGCTGAGTGCATCGGCGCAGTTTTTGGTGCCCGGTATGTGCCGAATTGTATAGTCATAGGCGGTTAACGTGAGTGCCCACCTCTGTATGTGGGCCGATGCGTTTGCATTTATGGCCTTGTTGTCGGCCAAAAGGGACGTTTAGGGGTTTATGATCTGTCTCCAGCTCAAATTTCCTGCCATACAGGTACTGGTGCATTTTCTTTACCGTATATACACATGCGAGCGCTTCCTTTTCTACCATCCCGTAGCCCCTTTCTGCCTGGGACAGACTTCTGGAGGCATAAGCTACCGGCTGTAATTGACCCTTGGCATTGACATGCTGCAACACACACCCGACACCATAGGACGACGCATCGCACGTTAACACAAGTTTCTTATATGGGTCATATAGCGTTAACAGATTGTTGGAACCATAACAAATTGCGTGCTCTATTAAAAGCCCTTTCCTGGCTGTCCCCCCAGACCCATTCGCAACCTTTGCGTAGGAGCACGTGTAGCGGCTCTAGCAGCGTGCTCAATTTGGGAAGAAAGTTACCAAAATAGTTCAGGAGCTCCAGGAACGAACGCAGCTCCATCGTGTTACGAGGTCTGGATGCTCTCTGGATCGCTTCCGTCTGGGACGCAGCAGGGCTGATCCCGTCTGCTGCTACCCTCATCCCCAGGAATTCTGCCTCTGGAGCTAGGAAGACGCACTTCGCCTTTTTCAGTCGCAGCCCTACCCGGTCCAGTCTGCGTAGCACCTCCTCCAGGTTGTGGAGGTGTTCTTCAGTATTGTAACCCGTGATGAGGATGTCGTCCTGAAAAACCACCGTCCCTGGAATCGACTTGAGGAGGCTTTCCATATTTCGTTGGAAGATCGCGGCGGCCGAGCGAATCCCGAACGGACATCTGTTGTACTCAAACAACCCCTTGTGTGTCATGATGGTGGTCAGCTTCTTTGACTCACTCGCCAGCTCCTGGGTCATGTAAGCTGAGATCAGGTCCAATTTTGAAAAAAGTTTGCCACCGGATAGCGTCGCAAAGAGGTCCTCCGCTCTCGGTAGCGGGTACTGGTCTTGGAGTGACACCCGATTGATGGTGGCCTTGTAATCACCACATATCCTGACCGACCCATCCGCCTTGAGCACCGGCACAATCGGGCTCGCCCAGCCACTGAATTCGACTGGCGAGATGATGCCTTCCCTCAGCAGGCGGTCCAATTCGCCTTCTATCTTTTCCCGCATCACGTACGGCACCGCTCTGGCCTTGTGGTGTATTGGCCTGGCGTCCGGGTTTATGTGAATCACTACCTTGGCCCCCATGAAAGCGCGGGTTGAAATAATGAGTCAAATTTGTCCAGGATCTGTGAGCATGATACTCGCTCCACAAAGGAAATTGCATTGACATCGCCCCATTTCCAGTTCATGACAGCAAGCCAATTCCTCCCCAGTAGTACGGGACCATCCCCCGGGACAACCCAGAGTGGCAACCTGTTCTCCGAATCTTTGTGGGTCACGACTACCGTGGCGCTGCCTAGCACCGGAATGACCTGCTTTGTGTAAGTTCATAGCTGTGCGTCAATCGGCGATAATTTTGGCCTCCTGGCCTTGGACGCCCACAACTTTTCGAACTGTTTGATACCCATCAGGGACTGGCTGGCCCCCGTGTCTAGCTCCATTGATACTGGGATGCCATTGAGGAGCACTTTCATCATTATCGGTGGCGTCCTGGTGTATGAACTGTATACGTGCTCCACATGAACTCGCTGAACTTCAGCTTCCAGCGATTTCCCCCAGCGTTCATTTCTGCAATTTCTGCAGGTATTTTGCTCATCTCTGCAAACTCCGGCTGAGTGTGTGCCTCCAAGCCTCCGACATGAGCTGTTGTTGGAAACAAAAGGTCCCTTGCCAGTCGATCGTCCCTGACTGCCCCGTGACTGTCCTTGAGTGCGCCATTAACAGGTGTTGTTGGCCCCATTACCGGCCGCATTGTCCCTTGCAATGGCGTGAATCGCCGTTCAGCTTGCCATTGTCTCTGTCGAACTCCCCCTCTGGGTTCGACTACATGTTGGGGCATGTCCGATTGCCCTTGTCTGCCTGGAGAACTGTGTGCTGCTTTAACAATGTTGAATCTCTGTCCCAACCATTCCTTAACACAGTACCTCTCGTCTGTTCTGCTCATGGCCATGCTCTCGTGGTTTAAATCCCAGTTTCTCGTCGCCATTGATACATCCTTACTATACAGTATAAATGCACACGAGGCCCATGCTTGAGAGAAGGTCAGTCTGTGACCTGTCCTTTATTCCTTAGCACTCAAGTGATGGAAGTTGGTGGAGCTTCCCCCTTTATACCTGAAGGTTCAGGTTAGGAGTGTCTCCCACAAGTTCACCACCTAGTGGTCATTGTTCTCACAGTGTACAACTTAGATCAGTTTAGACATGGGTTACAATGCTGGTTGAATACATGACACATGTCAACTTCCAATATGCTGAAAGTTTGTCACAATGCATTTATTCTTTAAATTTTGGCACTCCCTGCCTTCTTCTGGGAGGAAAATCAAATGGCTTCTGGTTGACAAAGCCTACCTCCTCTTCCCTTCTAAGGGTGTGCTGAACAGCGTTAGAGGAGTGCTACAATGAACCACTTGTTTGCATTAAAACGGTCATCGAGAGGACCATCTCAATCATTGACGGCACCTTTTCACTGTATGGTTATATCAGGAGGACCTCTGCAGTATGCCACAAATAGTTGTAGCCTGCTGTGTCCTTCACATTCAAAAATGGCCAAGGAGCCTCTGACTTTGTTGTAGCCAGAACAAAATGGAGGGGAGCATCATGATGACCTGCAGAGGACACTTGAGAAAGCGGCATCAGAGTGCGTCTCATGACTGAAGTCTTCTCTTCTATGTAACATAGTCTACCTTTGACACCAGCGCCTTATCTCCTGCTCCACTACTTTCATGTAAAAGCACATACCCTCAATCCTAAAACACGACAACAAATCAGCACTCTTTTGACCCTACATGAGCATGCCAATAAACATCACGAGCGACTAAGTCCACGCCAAGTAACTGCATCACTTCTGAGCCCCTGTGTCCGTGCGAGGGAGCGATTCTGCCGGCTGACCCTCGAGCCTGGTGAGGAGACTTTCAGTCGGTAGTGATGTGGTACTTTGAAAAAAATCTAAAATTAAAGAATTGCATTAGACTTCATTGCCCCAAATGTCCTCATTTGAATTCCCGTACTAAGCAAGCCTACGGCGCATGCGCAGACCTGGATGTGATCCATACCACGGCGTCGACCTTGGGGAGAGAGAGAGACAAAGAAGCTTATCCTGCTGTTTTGAGCTTCGTGATCATGGGGGCAATGCCGTACCTTGTGCAAGCCTTCTGCATGATGCTGTTGCGGAGTAGACGATTAATTCGACGCCATCGCGTGAGAACCTCAGAGCACGTAGGATGATGGGCAGGAAGCGTTCATACCTGTACCTGAGTGATGCAGACTGTGTCAGAAGGCTGCGTTTCTGCAAAGAAGTTGTAACCGAGATTTGTGAGTTAGTAAAAGCAGACCTACAACCTAGAAGCGTCAGGAGGACTGCTTTTTCAGTTGAAGTGAAGGTTACAGCTGCACTTTCATTCTATACATCTGGATCATTCCAGGCCATAACTGGGGATGTGTGCACCATTTCTCAACATGCAACACATATCTGCATTCGGCAGGTGATTGCTACATTATATGCCTGGAGGAATGACTACATAAAGTTCTCCATAACCGGCCAGGCAATGTGTGAAAGGGCTGTGGGCTTCTCCAAGATTGCTGGTTTCCCAAAGGTACAGGGCTGCATTGATTGTACCCACTTCACCTTGTGAGCATCTTTGGAGGATTCTGAGATGTACAGGAACAGAAAAGGCTTCCACTCTGTTAATGTGCAGCTCGTGTGTGACGACATGCATCGCATCATGTCAGTTAATGCGAGATACCCTGGGAGCACCCATGATGCGTTCATCCTACGCGGGAGCTCTCTATCTGGCAATTTTCAGCAACAGCCAGAAGGACAGAACTGGTTAGTGGGAGACAAAGGGTATGGCCTCGCCACCTGGCTCATAACACCCCTACATGTAACCCGGATGGAAGCTGACCGGGAATACAACATGTCGCACATTGCGACACGCAGCATAATAGAGAGGACCATTGGCGTATTGAAACAGCATTTCCGATGCCTGGATCATTCTGGAGCCTAATTGCAATACCCCCTGAGATTGTCGGTCAGTTCATTGTTGTGTGCTGCATGCTGCATGACTTAGCCATCATGAGGCAGCAGCAGCTGGTAGTAGAAGACCCACCTGAGGTGAGAGTGCCTGATGATGAGGAGGATGCAGATGATGAGGAGGAGGAGGAGGAACAGGACAAGGAAGCCATGCAACTACCTGAACCCGGAGCACGACGGCGGAGGAAGGCGGGCCGTCATGTCTCTTTAACGATTGCTCGAGCCTTGTGCCAGCAGCTCATCCGTGAACGCTTTGCTGCTAGAAGGCTCAGCGGCAACTATTCCACATGGACCATGTTTACAGTTTGGACCTGTTCCGTAATGTTGCGGTGCGTTAATGGAACAAATAATGGAAATGATTCTTCATTACTTCAAAAAGTTTTGTTACTAATGGAACAAATAATGGAAATGATTCAGTTATAATTTAAAATATATTTTATTCAAAAGTTTAACATACACTTGTTTGTACTTAACTTAATTTTAATAAAAATATTCTTGTATCAAACGTTAAAGTTTTCAGTGAGATCACTTACAAACTTTAAGATCACTTACAAAATTTTAAACTTGTAAATTTACATAACTTACACAACACTTTTAATTTGAGAACAGTTACAACAATAACAACAATAATAACAACAATAACAACAACAGCAGCAAAGAAAGGCTGGACCCATCTCTCCTCCACTTTATTCGAAGACCGCCCGCTGCACTTGGTCTTGGTGACTCCCCCCCTGTCCGCAGGCAGTGGCACAGCATTTCACGCGTTGGTACTAAGCTTATTCTTTCGAACATCTTGGGTAATGCGCACTTGTTGTTGCAGGGAGAGTGCAGGTGGTAATGTGGAAGGTCTGGCTTGGGCCTCTTCAGAGGCTGGTTTGGGGATTGGAGTGGGAGTTCTATCAATCGGCGCGGTGTCTGGACGTGTTCCCTTAATAAAGCAGCTAACTCTGACATTCCCTCCCGTATGTGACCTGACAGTGTATCAGCTACCTATGACATTCCCTCCCTCATGTTCCCAGACAGTGTTCCCATTTCTTGTGAGAGTGTTGTTACTTCTCCCGACAGTCCTGATACCTCATCACCCACCCCACTGATGGTGTCCAGGAGTGATCGCGTAAGGTTTATGCTCTCTGCACTTATTGCCATCATCTGAACCACATCTGTTAGATTCTGCACATCAGGAGAGTGCAGTCGAGCTCCTGACCCTGGGTGTGGCTTGCTGCATCCCATTGGGACCCACAGTCTTGGACGGTGGGGCCCTGGGTGTGCCTCGCTGCATCCCACTGGGATCTGCAGCCTCACACACTGGGGCCCTGGGTGTGCCTCGCTGCATCCCACTGGGATCTGCAGCCTCACACACTGGGGCCCAGAGTACTTAAGGAGGTGGCCTTGGAAATAGCGGATGCATTGACAGTCATTTTCCAACATTCCATTGACTCTGGATCAGTTCCTATCGAGTGGAGGGTAGCCAATGTAACCCCACTTTTTAAAAAAGGAGGGAGAGAGAAAACAGGGAATTATAGACCGGTCAGCCTGACCTCAGTAGTGGGTAAAATGATGGAAGCAATTATTAAGGATGTCATAGCAGCGCATTTGGAAAATTCTGACGGGTTTAGACAGGTTAGATGCAGGAAGAATGTTCCCAATGGTGACATGATAGGTCCAAGTCAGCATGAATTTGTGAAAGGAAAATCATGCTTGACAAATCTTCTGGAATTTTTTGAGGATGTTTCCAGTAAAGTGGACAAAGGAGAACCAGTTGATGTGGTATATTTGGACTTTCAGAAGGCTTTCGACAAGGTCCCACACAAGAGATTAATGTGCAAAGTTAAAGCACATGGGATTGGGGGTAGTGTGCTGACGTGGATTGAGAACTGGTTGTCAGACAGGAAGCAAAGAGAAGGAGTAAATGGGTACTTTTCAGAATGGCAGGCAGTGACTAATGGGGTGCCGCAAGGTTCTGTGCTGGGGCCCCAGCTGTTTACATTGTACATTAATGATTTAGACGAGGGGATTAAATGTAGTATCTCCAAATTTGCGGATGACACTAAGTTGGGTGGCAGTGTGAGCTGTGAGGAGGATGCTATTAGGCTGCAGAGTGACTTGGATAGGTTAGGTGAGTGGGCAAATGCATGGCAGATGAAGTATGTTGGGGAAGTCCAGAACCAGGGGTCACAGTCTGAGGATAAGGGGTAAGCCATTTAGGACCGAGATGAGGAGAAACTTCTTCACCCAGAGAGTGGTGAACCTGTGGAATTCTCTACCACAGAAAGTAGTTGAGGCCAATTCACTAAATATATTCAAAAGGGAGTTAGATGAAGTCCTTACTACTCGGGGGATCAAGGGGTATGGCGAGAAAGCAGGAAGGGGGTACTGAAGTTTCATGTTCAGCCATGAACTCATTGAATGGCGGTGCAGGCTAGAAGGGCTGAATGGCCTACTCCTGCACCTATTTTCTATGTTTCTATGTTTCTATCCCTCTGGGACATGCAGCCTCACACACTGGGGCCCTGGGTGTGCCTCGCTGCACTCCACTGGAACCCCCAGCCTCGGACTGTGAGAAACCATGGAATGTCCCAACACTCGTACCACTCAGGAAAGGGCCTGGCACCTCAATGGGCGGCAACTGCACCTTCTCCAGAGTGCGTACAACAGTGTGGGCTTCATCCTCCCCCTCCCCCTCACCCCCACGCTCTTGGTCTGGAAGCTGGGATTGGAAAATGTTCTCCTCTTCAGGCTCGTCCGCGTCTCAATCTTCTTCTGCATCGGCTTCAGCCTCATCAGGGTCGGCCTCAAGTTCTGCAAAATATAACAGAACAGACAAATGGTTAGCAGCAGAGGAGGGGGCAGGGTGGGTGGTATGAGTAGGCTCACACAGCGCAGGCAGCAGGCTGATTTCAAGGGCCACGATGAATGATAGCACATTGCATCAACTGAAGCGTAGCTGACGGAGACATCCCCATGAACCGAATCATGGCTAGCCCGCACAGTATTTAAGATTTAGCAAAGCCAGACTGTGGAATTGGCAGGACTTACCCTAGTTTGAGTGTGGGCCCAGCTTGTGCAGTGGTGGTTGCTTTTCTTCAGGCAGGACCCATCAAAGCAGCGACCCTGCCTTCCAAGGGTATTAGTGGGTGCAGATTTGCTGGGCCTCCACCTGTTTGAGTTCTTTCCCTTTTGTTGTGTGCCACCTTCCTCTGCAAAGATGAAAATATAACTTTTTAGAGAGGTTGTCTTTCTGCTGGGTGGGACACAGAAATGATCATTCTTACAATTGCAATTCCAGTGAATAAATGAAAATATTACTTACACTAACTAGTTGACCAAGGTCCTGCCACTTCTTTTTGCACTGGCCTCCAGACCTCGAGGTGGTCACCATTGAACAGTAATCTTTTGCAAGTTGCTTCCAACGTTTCTTCATTTCTTTTCGTGAAACTTTTGTGTGACCTCTGCTGATGTCCAGCTCCTGCCATCTGGCCTCAATTACAGTAACCAGTGCCTCCACTTCATCCTGTAAGAAATTCTTGGTCCTTGAGCTGCGTTGCATCTTGTATTGCAGCTCCGATTTTTCCAATGAGAATTAAAGTTCTCACACACAACCGGCTCTTTAAAAATGGTTGAATGCTGACCGGGAGCTGTACTGGGCATGCTTGCCCATAGCAGTCACATCAAAAACGTCCTTTTATTTTCAGCGCAGACATTAGGCCCCAATTTCAATGTTGCAACTTTCTAGTTATTTTTTTGGAGTAGTCGGGGCCAAAATAAATGGGTGGAACTCTTGCAATAAACCAAAAAAATGGCATTGGGGAAAATTGAGTCCATTGTTCCTAGAATATCCTTCTTTTCAGGCAAGTGTCCATTAGTTTTGAGTCCCACAATTCCAAATCCATAGGTAGCCTTCTAAACAGCCTCCATTTAGTGACATATCCTCACTAGCGCCATCTAGTTACCCTGGGTGAAAGTATCAAGTGTGTGCATGGGAGTGAAGAAGCAATTGATGTAGGAGGTGTGCTCTAGGGATTTGGGACAAGAGTCCTGTGCAAGAATTCATGGTTGGACTTCAGTACGCTAGCTTCCTCCTACATAAGAACATAAGAACATAAGAATTAGGAACAGGAGTAGGCCATCTGGCCCCTCGAGCCTGCTCCGCCATTCAACAAGATCATGGCTGATCTGGCCGTGGACTCAGCTCCACTTACCCGCCCTCTCCCCGTAACCCTTAATTCCCTTATTGGTTAAAAATCTATCTATCTGTGACTTGAATACATTCAATGAGCTAGCCTCAACTGCTTCCTTGGGCAGAGAATTCCACAGATTCACAACCCTCTGGGAGAAGAAATTCCTTCTCAACTCAGCTTTAAATTGGCTCCCCCGTATTTTGAGGCTGTGCCCCCTAGTTCTAGTCTCCCCGACCAGTGGAAACAACCTCTCTGCCTCTATCTTGTCTATCCTCCTCCCCCTCTGCCCAGATGCTGTGGTGGATCGACAGGGAAGCAGGGTAGAAGCTAAGACAGGGCGAGCAGCACCCCTTTGGGATTAAATGGACAGAGAAGGTTGTGAAAGCCTGTGTCTGTGTCGAGCTTCACATGGATGCCAGAATGGCAGTGTAGGTGTTCAGTCATGAAGCAGGGCTGGCAATCATTTCCCACAGCAAGAGCATACTGACTCCTAACAAGCCCGGTGACCTACTTCTTGTGGGGAGTGAGTTACTTTCAGGTGGTGTTCCCCCTTTCCATGGTCTGCTTCTCATGGCCATTGTGCGCTAGTTCCTTATGCGAGAAGTTTGAGTAAATGAGGGGAAGACTTGCAGTTGAGGAGTATGTGCTGTGGCATGGGAGAGATGAAATAAGAGATGTGGGGCTATCAGCCTGTTAAAATGGAGGAATGGCTTTAGAATTGTGCATGTAAGTAAATCTCGTTAGGGGAGCTGGGTAGCTTACACAGGGTAGTGTAAGATCCAGAGTTGGAGCCCCCCTTAACCAGAGCATGTTATGAAGGGTTAGTTGTACAAGTGTTGCTTTAAGTGGGTAAGTGTACTAATAGTGTCCATGGTTGCCAAGGGATAAAATGGAGAGTATCCCATCATGTTACCTTGCCTGCTTTGGTGAGGTAGTTGAACTTCTTGTGGCATTAGTTTGTACTCCTGGGGTTGGAAAGAATTGGCACTCAGTCTTTAATGCTTAACTTTATTCTATCACTAAAAACTGCTGGTAGAGTGTAATTGATGGGATTCAGGAAAGAAATTCACCAATAGACAAGGTCACACATTTATCCCCTTTATTGGTTGGTTTGGCCATTGGGAGAGGTAATGTCAGATAATAGCTGAACTGTCTTTACTACCACCAAAATCAAATACATTTTCTTGGATCTCAGAAGTCACACTTACAGATTAAGTTCAATCATTCATTAGAGCATAGCTCTGGCTGCGCATGACTTGCAAAGGTTTCTATAAATGTTCTGTGGTAACCTCAGGTTGAATTTCTACATATTGCTTCCACTTGCTTCTCTTGAAGGAATTGGTTGCTGAAGTATGGAAGAGCACCAGTATACTGCTGAAACAAAATACAACTTCTGAATGATACAGTGGATTGGTTCTTCCTTTTTGCAGGGACTCTTGGCTTGTTCGCAGTAAGTTGACATTAAATCCACAACAATGTATCACTAAAATTAAAACAGAAAGCAGTCTGCAAGTCAGGCAACATCTGTGGAAAGAGTTAAAGTTTCAGGTCGATAATCTTTCATCAGAACTGGAGAATGTTGGAGCAGAACAGCTTTTAAGCAAGTTCCGAGCCGGAGAAAAGGGGGCAGAGAAAGAACTAAAGTGTCTGTGATAGGTTGGAGGGCAGGAGTGTAAATGGTTACAGCAGAATAGCAGATTAGGGGAGGGGGAAGCATGGGGAATCTAACCAAGAGGAGAAGGTGGCCATGGCCTGGGGAATGTGGCAGGAGAAAGGCAGGTAGACCCCAGAGGTATGATCTATCCTGCTGACCGTTTACTGATAGGAAATCCTTGCCCTAAGCTGTAGCCCACATCTCCTCCGCTCCCAGAGGCTCGTGTCCGGCATTCCTTTATTACCAGAATCTCCTAATTTTGATGCTAGATCATTAATAAAGGTATTAAAGTGGCCAGGCAGCATCGCTGGTGAAACAAAAAATTCATTTGGAAGTGTCCCATTCAATCTACTTTGATTCTAGCTCTTGTACCCATGTGCATTGACATTAAAAAAACACTATTTTAGTCTTAAATCAATCTTGTCTAATTTCTTTACGAGAAGTTGCATCCAAATCAATGGAAACCAGATAAAGATTAGATTTTTGTTTTGTTACATATTTATCAACCATTATAAATGTCAAAGTAATCCATTGTGGAATAATCTTCTGTAAACCAGGCCTTTTCTCTCTAGAACTGATATTCCATGGCTCATAATAACAGCTTAAACAGAATGTATAACAAAGCTTTGGAATTAGTGTGTTGGATTTAGATAATATGTATATTGTTTTACTTATTGGTGGGGATAATGATGTTAGACTTGCTCTGAAATCTGTAATGTACATGGCATAGCTGGTCATGGAGAATACTGTGGCACAACTATGACACAGGCTATTCATTCACAGGATGTCAACATTGCTGGCAAGGCTATCGTTTATTGCCCATCCCTAATTGCCTTTGAGAAGGTAGTGGTGAGCTGCCGCCTTACTTCTTTGTAGCTTTTTGGGACAACTGCAAGGCTTGCTAGGCAGTTAAGAGTCAACCACATTGCTGTGGGTCTGGAGTCATGTATAGGCCAGACCGGGTAAGGCAGATTTCCTTCCCTAAAGGACAATGGTGAATCAGATGGGTTTTTAATGACAATCTGGTAGTTTCATGTCAGCACTACCAACACTAACTTTTTACTCCAGATTTATTTAATTAACTGAATTTAAATTCCTCCAGCTGCCGTGGTGGGATTGGAACTCATGCCTCTTAATTGCCAGTCCAGTAAGATAACCACTATGCTATCACTCACACTGAAGGAACAATCCAGTAGGTGACAGTAATAAGGAGCCAACAGTCAATGAAAAGGGTTACATTTGAAGAAATACAGTCTGAATCTACATTGCCCTGAGGTGTACACACAGTTGTGTAAAATATATACTTGATCTCCAATTGTCCCCTTAACAGGTACAAGTGATTCTCCATTAAATTGGATAATTTGAAATGAAGAATATTGTTGCGGTGTTGCTCTTTGTTGCTATATGTACTTACTAGAGAAGTGCCATTCCTATTCTAATACTCATTTGGATTATTGTTCTGCCTGATAGACACCAATGTCTCATTTGCACGAGCAGAAAATACCACTGCAGAAACAAAGCTTTGTTCAAGTCGTTTATTAGTGGACATCATGGCGAGAGGTTCTCTAGTAGGACTTGTACTAAAAATTATTTATTATGAAAACACCCGAACGTTAGCATCATCCAGCCTGGATAAAGTAATTAATCTGTGTTTTAGATGAGGCAATGGCTCAACATACAGTCATCTCATACACGTAGATCCTGCTGGCATTCCACAATTACTTTTCTTCAGAGTTCATAGAATGCAGTCAACCTCTTAACAGAGGACAAATGAGCTTTTCTCTGACTGGATATCGACAGCCTTGTCGGGATAAATCTGGCACTGCTTGTCAACAATTCTGTTTGAATTTGTATCGGAGCCTTATGCGAGTATGCTATTTTGTTGTCATAAATGAAGCATGTCCAATTGAAAAGATTTTAAGCATCTTAAAAGCCAACTCTATTTATGTGTTTTATTTAAAAAAAAAACAAATGTACACAATGGTCCGGATTTTTTTCTTTTCCCTTCCTTTCTCCTCTGTAACATCGTTCCTCCACAGCTTTGTCTTTCACATACTGCAGCAAAATAGGTGAATAGACTTTATGAAGTTATCATGTTGCACTGTGATTTGTTCTATCCACTGTCTACCATTGCAGGGCTCTCTTTGGGATGCCCAATTTGGTCAACCTTTCATGATTCCTTTGACCTTTCTTTACCAATGCATTGGTATGAAGAAAGGACAGCAGATGCTCCTGTAAAGTACCATATCACCTCTGACCCTACAGATCGTCAACCAGGATTCAGCTCGCCGTGTCATAGTTAGGATCTTCTCAATTGCCTTTAAACTAGACAGGGAGAGTGTACCTCAAATTTTACTTATAGGACCTTCATTATGATGACAAATGTCCTTGTGGACAAATAAAGTATGCCCACCCATATGTGGATGGGGGCATTGAAATGTTGTGCGAATGACAGAAATAGGTCATTAGACATATTTTGAGTTATTTGTACCACAAAGATGTTGGATGCAAGGTATGTCTGTTCATCTCTGCTGTTTAACATTGCTATGGGTGGTTCTTTAAAATTTAAAGGGGAAAAGAGCCTTCGATCAACTGCATGTAGTCGATCTCTTCATCGCTTCATTGCAGGGCTGATCAACCGCAGCCAAAGAAACTGGTGAAAAATTAACGTAAGGGATTCAAAAATATTTTTTATTGACACAACCATCATCAGCTTTAAATACTGCTCCCCAAGCGGCCGGCCTCCCGATGAAGGTCTGCTGCAGCTGTCGGTGTTGTCGCCTGATGATGCTGCAGGGGCGGAAACGAAGTTCAGGTCCAGGGCGATGCGCAGCACGATAATGTCACGGTCTCCGGGCGCAGGAGATCGAGCCGCTAGGGGTTGCCGGCGTCATAAACCTCCACGGGAATTTAGTGGGTGGCGGTACACTCGCTATGCTCGAGTGCACAGCCATTAACGTCCTGTGATCGCCCTGCGCACCCCACCCCCCGGAGGCGCTAATGGGGGAGGGGGGGGGGGCACAAAGGACACCAATTTCCAACCGTTAGTGTCTCATTTGTGATTAGAGTAATAGGAATAAGGCACTAAATGGACAAACAAATTTGCAATGATATAATGCCTTTTATTACTACAGAACATCCGAAAGCACTTCAGAATCAATTACGTACTTTTTAAATGTAGTCAATATTGTTCAGCAATAAAATGCAAGTTTAATTTAGAGGCAAATGGCTTACGAGGCATGCTATAGTCCATTTCCGCAGCCCCCCAGCTTTCCAGGCATTCTATATGAAGGAGGTCAGAGATTAGCTGTGACAGGCCTTAGAGGCCACCAGAATTAATGACTCTCAGGCTAGAAAATCATCCAGGGACTGATCCGTGTAGTGGGTGCAAGCCCTGGTACGCTGTACTTTAGTCAGTGTAATGGCCAAGGTGGCGATCCAGGTCATTATTGTTGTGCATCTGTAAAGCACGCACTCCCATGTTCCACCACCAGGGAGCTCATCCCCTGAAGTCCCAAGGGATCCCAGCATCCCTTGGGAGCACTGTATATAAGCCGGCCCCTAAGGCCTGTTCCTCACTCTGGAGTGTCTTAATAAAGACTGAGGTCACTGTTACTTTAACCTCCCTGTGTGCAGTCTCATATGTGTTAGGAACACAATAACTGGCGACGAGTATACGAATCCAACGCAAAGATGCAGCAAACTGTGGGCATCCTGGAGAAGTTCTCGGATGGTGAGGACTGAGAAGCCTATGTCAAACGGCTAGACCAGTACTTTGTAGCCAACGAGCTGGACGGAGAAGGAAACGCTGCAAAAAGGAGAGCGGTCCTCCTCACAGTCTGCGGGGCACCAACCGACAGCCTCATGAAGAATCTTCTGGCTCAGGTGAAGCCCACAGATAAGTCGTATGAGGAGCTGTGTACACTCGTTTGGGAGTATCTTAACCCGAGGGAGAGCATGCTGATGGCGAGGTATCGGTTCTACACGTGCCAGCGATCTGAAGGTCAGGAATTGGCGAGCTACGTCGCCGAGCTAAGGCGCCTTGCAGGACAATGTGAGTTTGATGACTACCTGGAGAAAATGCTCAGAGACTTTTTTGTACTGTGCATTGGCCACGAGACCATCCGACAAAAACTTTTGACTGTAGAGACACCGACCCTCAGTAAGGTCATTGCAATAGCATAGGCATTTATGTCCACTGGTGATAACACCAAACAAATCTCTTAGCAGACAAGTGCTAGCAATGTTCATAAATTAACTGGAACTGTGTTTGCGAGCAGAAATGTATAGGGCAGAAACCACGAGTCTGCTACTGCCAGCAGGCCTCAGGTGACCCAGATGACTCAGAATCCCCAACAAATGATGAATGCAATGCAATTCATACCTTGTTGCCGTTGTGGAGGCTTCCATTCAGCCTATTCATGCTGCTTCAAAGGGTATGTTTGCAAGAGCTGTGGAACAATGGGGCACCTCCAACGAGCTTGCAAATGAGCTGCAAGCTCTGCAAAACCTGCTAACCACCATGTGGCAGAGGAAGATAGGTCCATGGTGGATCAAAGCAATTTTGAGCCTCAGAGAGAGGAGGCAGATGCTGAAGTACATGGGGTGTACACATTTTCGACGAAATGTCCACCAATAATGTAAAACGTAAAATTGAATGGCTTATCCGTAGCCATGGAACTGGACACTGGCGCTAGCCAATCCATCATGAGTAAAAAGATGTTTGAGAGACTGTGGTGCAACAAGGCATTCAGACCAGCCCTGAGCTCTATCCACACGAAACTGAGAACGTACACCAAAGAGCTCATCACTGTCCTGGGCAGCGCCATGGTCAAGGTCACCTATGAGGGCACGGTGCATGAACTGCCACTCGAGATTGTCCCGGGCGATGGCCCCACACTGCTTGGAAGGAGCTGGCTGGGCATAATCCGCTGGAACTGGGATGACATCCGAGTGCTATCACATGTCGATGAGGCCTCATGTACCCAGGTTCTGAACAAATTTCCTTCGCTTTTTGAGCCAGGCATTGGAAACTTTTCCGGGGCGAAGGTGCGGATCCACTTGGTCCCAGAGGCATGACCCATTCACCACAAGGCGCGAGCGGTACCTCACATGATGAGGGAGAGAGTGGAAATCGAGCTGGACAGGCTGCAACGCGAGGGCATCATCTCCCCAGTGGAATTCAGTGAGTGGGCCAGCCCGATTGTTCCAGTACTCAAAAGTGATGGCAGGGTCAGGATTTGCGGCGATTATAAAGTAACTATTAATCGTTTCTCGCTACAGGACCAATACCCGCTACTTAAGACAGACGACCTATTTGCGATGCTGGCAGGAGGCAAGATGTTCACCAAGCTCAACCTGACTTCGGCCTACATGATGCAGAAGCTGGAGGAGTCTTCGAAGGGCCTCACCTGCATCAACACGCACAAGGGACTGTTCATCTACAACAGATGCCCTTTTGGAATTCGGTCGACTGCAGCGATCTTCCAGAGAAACATGGAGAGCCTACTCAAGTCGGTACCACACACAGTGGTCTTTCAGGATGACATATTGGTCACAGGTCAGGACACCGCCGAGCACCTACAAAATCTGAAGGAGGTCCTCCAGCGACTGGATCGCGTAGGGCTGCGGCTGAAGAGGTCGAAATGCATCTTCATGGCAACAGAAGTGGAGTTTTTGGGGAGAAAGATCGCGGCGGACGGCATTTGGGCCACAGACACCAAGACAGAGGCTATCAGGAACGCGTCCAGGCCACAGAACATCACGGAGCTGAGGTCGTTCCTGGGACTCCTGAAATATTTTGGTAATTTAACCGGGGTTAAGCACCCACTTAGAGCCCCTACATGTGTTATTGTGCAAAGGTGAGACCTGGGTATGGGGGAAAAAAACAAGTAATTGCTTTTGAGAAAGCCAGAAACATTTTAGAAACATAGAAACATAGAAAATAGGTACAGGAGAAGGCCATTCGGCCCTTCTAGCCTGCACCGCCATTCAATGAGTTCATGGCTGAACATGCAACTTCAGTACCCCATTCCTGCTTTCTCACCATACCCCTTGATCCCCCTAGAAGTAAGGACTTCATCTAACTCCTTTTTGAATATATTTAGTGAATTGGCCTCAACAACTTTCTGTGGTAGAGAATTCCACAGGTTCACCACTCTCTGGGTGAAGAAGTTTCTCCTCATCTCGGTCTTAAATGGCTTACCCCTTATCCTTAGACTGTGACCCCTGGTTCTGGACTTCCCCAACATTGGGAAGATTCTTCCTGAATCTAACCTGTCTGAACCCATCAGAATTTTAAACGTTTCTATGAGATCCCCTCTCATTCTTCTGAACTCCAGTGAATACAAGCCCAGTGGATCCAGTCTTTCTTGATAGGTCAGTCCCGCCATCCCAGGAATCAGTCTGGTGAACCTTCACTGCACTCCCTCAATAGCAAGAATGTCCTTCCTCAAGTTAGGAGACCAAAACTGTACACAATACTCCAGGTGTGGCCTCACCAAGGCCCTGTACAACTGTAGCAACACTTCCCTGCCCCTGTACTCAAATCCCCTTGCTATGAAGACCAACATGCCATTTGCTTTCTTAACCACCTGCTGTACCTGCATGCCAACCTTCAATGACTGATGTACCATGACACCCAGGTCTCGTTGCACCTCCCCTTTTCCTAATCTGTCACCATTCAGATAATAGTCTGTCTCTCTGTTTTTACCACCAAAGTAGATAACCTCACATTTATCCACATTATACTTCATCTGCCATGCATTTGCCCACTCACCTAACCTATCCAAGTCACTCTGAAGCCTCATAGCATCCTCCTCGCAGCTCACACTGCCACCCAACTTAGTGTCATCCGCAAATTTGGAGATACTACATTTAATCTCCTCGTCTAAATCATAAATGTACAGTGTAAACAGCTGAGGCCCCAGCACAGAACTTGCGGTACCCCACTAGTCACTGCCTGCCATTCTGAAAAGTCCCCATTTACTCCTACTCTTTGCTTCCTGTCTGACAACCAGTTCTCAATCCATGTCAGCACACTACCCCCAATCCCATGTGCTTTAACTTTGCACATTAATCTCTTGTGTGGAACCTTGTCGAAAGCCTTCTGAAAGTCCAAATATACCACATCAACTGGTTCTCCCTTGTCCACTCTACTGGAAACATCCTCAAAAAATTCCAGAAGACTTGTCAAGCATGATTTCCCTTTCACAAATCCATGCTGACTTGGACCTATCATGTCACCTCTTTCCAAATGCGCTTCTATGACATCCTTAATAATTGATTCCATCACTTTACCCACTACTGAGGTCAGGCTGACCGGTCTATAATTCCCTGTTTTCTCTCTCCTTCCTTTTTTAAAAAGTGGTGTTACATTGACTACCCTCCACTCGATAGGAACTGATCCAGAGTCAATGGAATGTTGGAAAATGACTGTCAGTGCATCCGCTATTTCCAAGGCCACCTCCTTAAGTACTCTGGGATGCAGTCCATCAGGCCCTGGGGATTTATCGGCCTTCAATCCCATCAATTTCCCCAACACAATTTCCCGACTAATAAAGATTTCCCTCAGTTCCTCCTCCTTACTAGACCTTCTGACCCCTTTTATATCCGGAAGGTTGTTTGTGTCCTCCTTAGTGAATATCGAACCAAAGTACTTGTTCAATTGGTCTGCCATTTCTTTGTTCCCCGTTATGACTTCCCCTGATTCTGACTGCAGGGGACCTACGTTTGTCTTTACTAACCTTTTTCTCTTTACATATCTATAGAAACTTTTGCAATCCGCCTTAATGTTCCCTGCAAGCTTCTTCTCGTACTCCATTTTCCCTGCCCTAATCAAACCCTTTGTCCTCCTCTGCTGAGTTCTAAATTTCTCCCAGTCCCCGGGTTCGCTGCTATTTCTGACCAATTTGTATGCCACTTCCTTGGCTTTAATACTATCCCTGATTTCCCTTGATAGCCACGGTTGAGCCACCTTCCCTTTTTTATTTTTACGCCAGACAGGAATGTACAATTGTTGTAGTTCATCCATGCGGTCTCTAAATGTCTGCCATTGCCCATCCACAGTCAACCCCTTAAGTATCATTTGCCAATCTATCCTTGCCAATTCACTCCTCAAACTTTCAAAGTTACCCTTCTTTAAGTTCTGGACCATGGTGTCTGAATTAACTGTTTCATTCTCCATCCTAATGTAGAATTCCACCATATTATGGTCACTCTTCCCCAAGGGGCCTCGCACAACGAGATTGCTAATTAATCCTCTCTCATTACACAACACCCAGTCTAAGATGGCCTCCCCCCTAGTTGGTTCCTCGACATATTGGTCTAGAAAACCATCCCTTATGCACTCCAGGAAATCCTCCTCCACCGTATTGCTTCCAGTTTGGTTAGCCCAATCTATATGCATATTAAAGTCACCCATTATAACTGCTGCACCTTTATTGCATGCACCCATAATTTCCTATTTGATGCCCTCCCCAACATCACTACTGCTGTTTGGAGGTCTGTACATAACTCTGACTAACATTTTTTGCCCTTTGATATTCTGCAGCTCTACCCATATTGATTCCACATCATCCAAGCTAATGTCCTTCCTAACTATTGCATTAATCTCCTCTTTAACCAGCAATGCTACCCCACCTCCTTTTCCTTTTATTCTCCAATGTTTTATGCTCCAATAAGCTGCTTGTATTGTATAACCCGTGTAAAAGACTTGTGCTAGCATATGACGTACCGTCGTACGGAGCCGGGTGTGTATTACAACAAGCTTACGTTGCGGGGAAGTTGCAACCTGTCGCCTATGCTTCCAGGAGCTTGCTAAGACCGAGAGGGCCAATAGCATGATTGAGAAAGAGGCATTAGCCTGTGTGTTCGGGGTAAAGAAAATGCATCAGTACCTGTTTGGCCTTAAATTTGAGATGGAAACCGATCACAAGCCCCTCATATCCCTGTTCACTGAAAACAAGGGGATAAATACTAATGCCTCAGCCCGCATACAAAGGTGGGCACTCGCGCTATCAGCGTATAACTATACCATCCGCCACAGGCCAGGCACTGAGAACTGTGCGGATGCTCTCAGTCGGCTACCATTGCCCACCAGAGGGGTGGAAATGACGCAGTCTGCAAACTTGTTGATGGTGGCGCAGACCGCAGACTTGTTGATGGTCATGGAAGCGTTTGAAAATGATAAATCCCCTGTCACGGCCCGCCAGATTAGGACTTGGACCAGCCAAGATCCTCTGCTGTCCCTAGTAAAAAACTGTGTACTGCATGGGAGCTGGGCCAGCATCCCCGTTGAAATGCAAGAGACAATCAAGCAGTTCCAGCGGCGAAAGGACGAGCTGTTCATTCAGGCAGACTGCCTGTTGTGGGGTAACCGTGTAGTGCTACCAAAAAAGGGCAGGGAGACGTTCATCTCGGATCTCCATAGCACACACCCGGGTATAGTAATGATGAAAGCGACAGCCAGATCCCACGTGTGGTGGCCCGGTATCGACTCTGACTTAGAGTCCTGTGTACGGCAATGCAGCGTGTGTGCTCAGTTGAGCAACGTGCCCAGAGAGGCACCACTAAGTTTGTGGTCCTGGCCCTCCAGACCATGGTCGAGGATCCATGTCGACTATGCGGGCCCGTTTCTCGGTAAAATGTTTCTGGTGGTGGTGGATGCTTTTTCAAAATGGATTGAATGTGAAATAATGTCGGGAAGCACCGCCACCGCCACCATTAAAAGCCTGAGGGCCATGTTTGCCACCCACGGCCTGCCTGACATACTGGTCAGTGACAACGGGCCATGTTTCACCAGTGCCGAATTTAAAGAATTCATGACCTGCAACGGGATCAAACATGTCACCGGGGCCCCGTTTAAACCAGCCTCCAATGGACAGGCAGAGCGGGCAGTACAAACAATCAAACAGAGCCTTAAACGAGTCACAGAAGGCTCACTCCAAACCCGCCTGTCCCGAGTACTGCTCAGCTACCGCTCGAGACCCCACTCGTTCACAGGGGTACCCCCGGCTGAGCTACTCATGAAAAGGACACTTAAAACCAGACTCTCGCTGGTTCACCCCAACCTGCATGATCAGGTAGAGAGCAGGCGGCAGCAAAATGTAAACGATGGTCGCGCCACTGTGTCACGGGAAATTGATCTGAATGACCCTGTGTATGTACTAAACTATGGACATGGTCCCAAGTGGATCGCGGACACGGTGATAGCTAAAGAAGGGAATAGGTTGTTTGTCGTCAAACTAGACAATGGACAAATTTGCAGAAAGCACCTGGACCAAACGAGGCTGCGGTTCACAGACTGCCCTGAACAACCCACAGCAGACACCACATTTTTCGATCCCACAACACACACCCAAAGGATCAACGACACCACGCCGGACCAGGAAATTGAACCCATCACTCCCAACAGCCCAGCAAGGCCAGGCTCACCCAGCAGCCCTGCAGGGCCCACAACACGCCAGCCCAGCGAGGGCACAGCCAACACACCAGAACAGACATTTGTACCGAGGCGGTCCACCAGGGAAAGAAAGGCTCTCGACCGCCTCACCTTGTCAATAGTTTTCACTTTGACTTTGGGGGGGAGTGATGTTGTGTATCTGTAATGCATGCACTCCCATGTTCCGCCACCAGGGAGCTCATCCCCCGAAATCCCAAGGGATCCCAGCATCCCTTGGGAGCACTGTATATAAGCCGTCCCCTAAGGCCTGTTCCTCACTCTGGAGTGTCTTATTAATGACTCAGGTCACTGTTACTTTAACCTCCCTGTGTGCAGTCTCATCTGTGTCAGGAACACAATAATTATCACGGATAATAGTGTTTGAACCAACAAGTTGCTGCAGGAGGTCTTCAGGGCAGTATCCTCGGCTCATTATCTTTAGCTGCTTCATCAATGACCTTTCCTCCGTCATAAAGTCAGAAGTGGGGATGTTCGCTGATGATTGCACAGTGTTCAGTGCCAGTGGCATCTCAGCTGAAGAAACAGTACGTTCGCGCTTGCAGCAAAACCTGACGACAGTCAGGCTTGGGCTGATCAGTGGCAAGTAACACTCAAGCCACGTAAGTCCCCGGCATGACTATCTCCAAAGAGAGAGTCTGACCATCTTCTCCTGACACTCAATGGCATAACTCTCACTGAATCCTCCACCGTCAACATTCTGGGGTCACCATTGACTTGAAATTTAACTGGACCAGCCACAAATTCTATATACAAGCAGGTCAGGGGCTGAGTATTTTGTGACGAGTGTCTCACCTCCTGACCCCAAAGCCTTTCCACCATCTACAAGGCACAAGTCAGGAGTGTGATGGAACAGTCTCCACTTGCCTAGAGCTCCAACAATACTGAAGAAGCTCAACACCATCCAGGACAAAGTAGCCTGCTTGATTGGCACCCCATCTACTATCTTAAACATTCACCTCCTCCACCACCGATGTACCGTGACTGCAGTGTACCATCTACAAGCTGTACTGCAGCAACTCGCCAAGGCTTCTTTGACAGCACCTCCCAAACCTGCAACCTCTACCACCTGGAAAGACATGGGCAGCAGGCGCATGGGAACACCACCACCTCCAAGTTCATCTCCAAGTCACACACCATCCTGACTTGGAAATATATTGCCATTCCTTTATAGTCACTGGGCAAAAATCCTTGAACTCCCTCCTTAACAACATATTGGGAGTACCTTCACCTCTTGGACTGCAATGGTTCAAGAAGGCAGCTCACCACCGTCTTCTCAAGGGCAATTAGAGATGGGCAATAATGCTGGCCTTGCCAGTGATGCCAACATCCCATTAGTGAATGAATATAAAACATCTTGCAACACTGAGTCAGAAAGTTGTGAGTTCATGCTGCACTCCAGGAGTTTGGTACATTATTAAGGCTGACTTCTCCATTATTAAAGGTGCCATCCTTTGGAAGAGAGTTTTGACATTTCCAATGGTTCAAGTGGATGTTAAAATCTCATTGCATTATTTGAAGAAGATAAAGGAGTTCTTGCTGTGATGATTGTCTTGATTGTTCTTTTTGTCTTAACTGATGACTCATTTAATTGGTTTTTTAGTCTTTTTGTGTGCAAAATAAGTGGTAACTTTTCTACATAACAACAGTCACAACATTTCAAAGTAATTTATTTTACATGAAGCTCTTTGAAAAATTTTATAGGTGTTATGTAAAAGTTTTTTTTATTACTCAGTGTTTTTATGCTGAGTAAATCATACACTGTTACTGAAGATGAATGCTCTCGTCATCGCACAAAGCTGCTGGTAATCGAAAATCAGTATGTTGAAACTTTGAGTTCATCCCATTTAGTAGCTGACAGGAGTTCTTGTATGACACTACGAAGGACCAGTCTGAAAACTTGTTACTGTATTCTCAGAAATCCATTCATACCAAATGATTCAGCAAAATATAGTTTAGTTGTCTTACCTGGATTATCTGTTCTGTATTGGATAACATATTGGGCTGTAATTCTCGGCCCCTACAGGTGCGTACGAGAGGCGCACGCACCAGTAGGGGCCGCACAAGTTTAGCCATGCGTTGCACATGTGCTAAAACGTAGACCTTGTGATCGGTCAAGAATTCTCTTGACAAGTCGCACACAGCCCCACGAAAATGGCCTCCGGGGGCGAAGAGTTGGGCTTCTGCTCAGCAAATGCCCGTGAAATTCTCACGCCTGGTATACATTCATTTATACATTCAAAACCCTGAGCAATAAGGTAAGTTTATTTTTAGCCCCGTTAAAACAGATAAATTAATTTTTCAAAAAATTAAAATTTTATTTTAGATAATTCAATAAATATCATTGTAATTCATTTTAAATATGTCATGTTTTTAAAATTTATTTGATGTCAGATGTATTTTTTATGTGATCCCCATTCATGCTTATGGGGAGTTCTGTACATATGGAACCCCCATAAGCATGAATGGGTATTCCCTTTTTTCATTGGTTGCAAACTGCCTGCATCCTTGGGATACATGGGTCTCTACGCAGGTCTACACCGACACGCCCAGGAGCACATGGCTCCATGGATCCCGAGGCAGAAGGTAAGTTCACAGATTTTTTGCTGGTCAGAGTCATCCGCACGCAGGCAGCCTCCAAACGCAAGTTCAGCCCCAATACCACATTCAGTGGATGCACTTTCTTTACTTGAATATTCCCCACATTACAACAGTGACTACACTTCAAATACTTAATTAGTTTGAAGTGCTTTTGGATGTTCTGAGATCATGAAAGGCATTATATAAATTCAAATGTGTCCTTTTAGTGCTGCATTCCCATTACTCTAAACACGAATGCGACACTAAAAGTGACGTGTTGATTTGCTGGCACAAAATTGCTCTTAACTCTGAGAATAGGAGAGAAAATAATCCAAGATGGTATCTTGGTGGTGAATTTGTATTGTGTTAGCTGAGATCTAACAACTAGAGCGATTGGAGTCTCAGAATCTATAACCGATCATGACATGATGTGCTTCAATGCTTACCTATCAGTACGAAATGTTACTGTTCCAGTTGATAGATGATGTGCTGGAGGCAGTTACTACTTTTTAAGACCTAGCAAAGGCATATGGCACTACTAATGAATGGGCATGACATAACTCACTGGCCCTTTGAGCTTACAATTTACATAACCAAGGATTGCTGTTGTTTTTTTATTAAGATACTAGCCCTGCTATGTAGTCTGTTTCTATGAGTTATGTGATGAATAGAAGTGATGCTTAATAAATAGCAAGTACAGAGGTTAGAGCTGCAGGCATATTTATGACTTTGTTCATTGACACTCTGTAATGACCCTGGAATGAACATGATTTAAGATGGACAAATTGGCCAAAGTCCATTTTTGCTTTTCCTCTCTCTACCACCTCCAGGCAGTGTTCCATGTAGAGGCCTAGCTATGAACTGTTTAAAAAACAAAACAAGCAGGTTTGACTGACAAGTAGCGCTGGACTAAAAACAGAAAATGTGGAGAGATAAACAGTTCAGGGCGATGACCTTTCATCAGAACTGGAAAAGTTAGAGATGTAACAGGTTTTATGCAAGAATCTGGAAGACTGTAAAGTGCCTAATCGAAAGATGAGGTGCTGTTCCTCGAGCTTACGTTAAGCATCATTAGAATAGTGCAAGAGACCAAAGACAGAGAGGTCAGAGTGGGAATGGGGTGGAGAATTAAAATGACAGGTGAATGTAAGTTCAGGGTTACGCTTGCGGACTGAACGGAGGTTCTATACAAGTTTAACATAACAACTCTGCTTTTGAATTCTATGCCTCCAGAAATGTACCCCAGTGTTTTGTTTGCATTTTTAGTGGCTTTGTTAACCTGCATTTCTCCTTTAATGATTTGTGTATCTGTACCACTAGATCCTTTTTGCGTCTAATGCCCATTATAAATGCTGCAACATTTTTGTCACCCGTTTGATGCATTGTTACTGCAGAATGACTTATTTGGCAAATATCACTGCTGGTGGCTTAGAATAATGCATAGAAATTCAAGGTTATATTCACCATCACAGCAACTGTTCCTGTGGCTGAAATCTGAATGTCTGACTTGATGAGATGTCGTAATTGCGATACTGACTCCCCCAGGAAGTATAGTTGGTGAAGGCAGATCTCCTTTGGATGATCTGAGCACTTCTGGTTCAGTCTATGCTCCAGTTTCTGGGGTATGGGCAGGCGCAGGCAGAACGCCACATGCATAAAGGCACTCGCTTGCAATCCCTCCTCAGAAACTCCTCTTCCTCTTCTAGATTTGAGTGCAGTAGGAAACACGGCCGCACATCTAGAAAAGGCAGAAATTCTGAACAAATATTTTGTATCAGTCTTTATGGTAGAGGACACTAACAATGTCCCAACAGTGGCTAGTCAAGGGGCTATAGGGGGGGAGGAACTTAACACAATCACAATCACTAAGGAGGTGGTACTCAGTAAGATAATGGGACTAGAGGCAGATAAATCATCTGGACCTGATGGCTTGCATCCTAGGGTCTTAAGAAAAGTAGCGGCAGGGATAGTCGATGCATTGGTTATAATTTATCAACATTCCCTGGATTCTGGGGAGGTCCAGCAGATTGGAAAAATGCAAATGTAACGCCCCTATTTAAAAAAAGGAGGCAGACAAAAAGCAGGAAACTATAGACCAGTTAGGCTAACATCTGTGGTTGGGAAAATGTTGGAGTCCATTATTAAAGAAACAGTAGCAGGACATTTGGAAAAGCATAATTCAGTCAAGCAGAGTCAGCATGGATTTATGAAGGGGAAGTCATGTTTGACAAATTTGCTGGAATTCTTTGAGGATGTAATGAACAGGGTGGATAAAGGGGAACCAATGGATATGGTGTATTTGGACTTCCAGAAGGCATTTGACAAGAAGCCACATAAAAGGTTACTGCGCAAGATAAAAGTTCATGGGATTGGGGGTAATATATTAGCATGGATAGATGATTGGCTAATGAACAGAAAACAGAGAGTCGGGATAAATACTTCATTCTTGAGTTGGAAATTAGTAACTAGTGGGGTACTGCAGGGATCAATGTTGGGACCCCAACTATTTACAATCTATATTAATGACTTGGAAGAGGGGACTGAGTGTAATGTAGCCAAGTTTGCTGATGATACAAAGATGGGAGGAAAAGCAATGTGTGAGGAGGACACAAAAAACCTGCAAAAGGACATAGACAGGCTAAGTGAGTGGGCAAAAATTTGGCAGATGGAGTATAATGTTGGAAAGTGTGAGGTTATGCACTTTGGCAGAAAAAAATCAAAGAGCAAGTTATTATTTAAATGGAGAAAGATTGCAAAGTGCTGCAGTACAGCGGGACCTGGGGGTACTTGTGCATGAAACACAAAAGGTTAGTATGCAGGTACAGCAAGTGATCAGGAAGGCCAATGGAATCTTGGCCTTTATTGCAAAGGGGATGGAGTATAAAAGCAGGGAGGTCTTGCTACAGTTATACAGGGTATTGGTGAGGCCACACCTAGAATACTGCATGCAGTTTTGGTTTCCATATTTAAGAAAGGATATACTTGCTTTGGGGGCAGTTCAGAGAAGGTTCACTAGGTTGATTCAAGAGATGAGGGGGTTGACTTATGAGGAAAGATTGAGTAGGTTGGGCCTCTACTCATTGGAATTCAGAAGAATGAGAGGTGATCTTATTGAAACATATAAGATTACGAGAGGGCTTGAAAAGATGGATGCAGAGAGGATGTTTCCACTGATGGGGAGACTAGAACTAGAGGGCATAATCTTAGAACAAGGGGCCGTCCATTTAAAACTGAGACGAGCAGGAATTTTTTTCTCTCAAAGGGTTGTAAATCTGTGGAATTCTCTGCCTCAGAGAGCTGTGGAAGCTGGGACATTGAATACATTTAAGACAGAGATAGACAGTTTCTTAACTGATAAGGGATTACAGGGAGCGGGCAGGAAAGTAGACCTGGGTCCATTATCGGATCAGCCATGATCATATTAAATGGCGGAGCGGGCTCGAGAGGCCATCTGGCCTACTCCTGCTCCTATTTCTTATGTACTTATGTTGTTCTTATCTTCAAAGACTTCAAATGCCTTTTTTCTAGACATCAACACATATGGGTGTGCAACAACATCAGTATACTCTCAGTGACAAGCACAGCAAGTTTGGTTTACATCTATTTACATCAATTTATTTTGCAATTGGTGCCTTAATGTGGCTCCTACAAGCTTTATACAAGGATAATCTGTGCCCATTTGGGAGTTGAGCACTTAGCCTTTTAGATAACAAGACTACATCCTGCTCATCTTTGTCTTGCTTATAAAATGAATGATATTGTTGGAACACAAAAACTTGTATCATATTTAGATTGATCCTTGTACATATTAATAATCAAAACAAAAAGTATGAGAAATGTTATTCCTTTTCAACCCCGGATATTGTATTTATCTTTGAAATAAATATGCTGATGTACCCTTTGCTCTAAATTATGATCTGTGGAACAAGTTGGAGAGCTATAAACTTACAATTCTGATCTCTGGAACTGTGGAGGTAGACAGCACTGGAAAGGGATGGTGTATTTGAGGGTCTAAGACAGAATTTGGTTTGAAGTCAGAAGTAATGGAGGAGCTATTACATTGCTGGGTGTATACGAAAGGCCACCAAATAGTGTGATGGAGATAGAGGAGCAAATTTGCAGGGAAATTTCATAAAGATGCCAGAACTTTAGACCAGTGATAATGGGGACTTCAATTATCCTAATGTAGACTGGGAAAAACACAATGTTAAGGGCAAAGAGGGTGGAGTGGGACTAGCAGAAGTGCTCTTGCAGAGAGCCGGCATGGGCTCAATTGGTCGAATGGCCTCTTTCTGTGCTGTAACCATTCTATGATTCCATTCTATGTTACTTGTCTGATTCTTCAAGTCCTGCATGCCTGATTAAATGTTTGCATGATTGGTACGTCTGATCGGAATATCGACTTATTAATCTTATTGTGGCGTCAGCTTATGTGGGAAACACATTCAACATACCAGCTTGCAGATCGTCCAAAATTAGTAATGGAACAAGAAAATGCCATTACACCTCACAAGCGCTCTCTTTTTGATAGATCAAACCAATTTACCCACCTTCTCATCATCTCCCTCAATCACTTCTCTCCAGAAGCACATCAAATTTGCTCTTAAAGCCATTAATGCTGGGTAGAATGAGTTACGGACTATGACACAATCTCGGTTCTGATAACTAGCATCTGCCTCTTGAGATTTGCTCTTGTGATTGATAGCATTAGAGCTATAAACTTACAAGAACATTTACGGTGATTATTGTTGAATTAACAGAAGAAAATTCACTAACAGAATAGGGAAAGATTGCCTTCTTATCTCAGTATCATAAACCATGATACTCCTTAGATTAAATAAGATTGTCTGTAATTATTCAATAACATAAGTGAAAAAGGGAAACTAAATCAAAAGTCACAATAATAATGGATGAAATCCATTAGTTTTCACCCTTAATCCTACTGTTTTGATTTTTAATTTGGAATATGATTGTACTGTAGTTTTACATTATGCCACTCGTATATTCAGAATGTCTTAGAATTGCAGTGATAAGATAAATTGACAGCGGACACCTTCTGTGAACACCTTATGAGGTCACACATATTTTATTTTGCTGCTTTTATGGTGTGACCGCATAAAGTAAAGATTTGTGATTATTAATGACATGTTTTGTGAGACTTTTATTGAAAGAAAGAACTGTCATTTACATAACGCCTTTCACATGCTTCGAATATCCCAAAGCGTTTTATAGCCAGTGAATTACTTTTGAAGTGGAGTCACTGTTATGTAGGCCAACACAGAAGAATTTGTGTACAGCAAGGTCTCACAATCAGCAAAGGAGATAAATGAACTTTTAATCTGCTTTTGGTGATGTTAGTTGAGGCATAAATGCTGGCCAGGACACAGGAGAAATCCCTTGCTCTTTGAATAGTGCTATGAGATGTTTTACGTTCACTTGATCAGACAGACACGGCCTTGGCTTAATATCTCATCCAAAAGATGATGGCAATAACATCTGCATTGAGGTACATGCATGTCTTAGAAAGCACATTGATTAATAGTTACTGGCTGTTATATCTTCAGTACAACTCACAAACACACACACAACCTTAAGATGGCAGAACACTCCGGAACTCTAATCAGGTGACCTGTACCCTCTTTATTTGTACACAGCACTGGCTGCAGTTCCCCAGTAGTCCACAGGTGGAGCTATATATATTACACTTCTCCTTCCTTAATGAAGAAGTAATTATAACAAAATAATCATCATACATAACTTGCATGGTTAGACATAACAACAGATATGGACTTATTTTGCCATATTTACAAATTGAGCTTAATCACTTGTTTTCTGTTTCAAAGAGGATACCTTTGCTCTCGAACAGAATCTTCCAAACATGGTATTGAATTTAAATTCATTCGAGGCTGATCCTGAGGAAAGTTTTCCTCCAAGGGATGCCCTTGATTTCCAATTGAACTCTCTCTCTTTTACTCTACCTCTATCAAAGTAACTGCATGCAAAACTCTTGGTCAAGCACATTTCCAGGTGCTGGTCATGGAGGTCTCCTAATAATTTGGACCTAAATTTATTTGGTATAACCACTCTTGCACCTTACATGATACAATCTTTATCGACTGATAATTCATTCCTACGAATGAAGAATGGATGAATATCTTTGTCTGTTACCTGGTTTGGCCAGCCATTTGCAATATAATCATACACCTTTGACATAACTGGGTCACATTTAGTTGCTCTACCAATCTCTTCAGCTGTGACTGGCAGTTCATCAATGTATGAAAAATAGATTAGTGTCCCCCTCCCCTTTTATAGGGGGCACTTGGAAAAAAATTTGATTTTAGTGCCCAAAAAAACCCCAATAAAAACAAAAAAAACCCCCAAAAAAACAAAAAAAAAAACACAAAAAAAGGGGCCTTGAAAATGTTTGGTGTTTCCCCCAGATCGGGGGGCACGATTTAATGTTAGTTCTTTTTCTCCTAAAAGAGTTGTATGAAAAATAGAACAATTCTTCCCAATCGGGTGTAACTTGTGATGGGGAGGGAAATCTAGACATAGCATCAGCATTACTGTGATCAACTGATCGTCTGTATTCAATATCATATGTATATGCTGACAAAATCAAAGCCCATCTCTGCATTTGGGCTGCAGCTAATGTTGGAACTGGGGACTTTGGATGGAGGATTACTGTCAGGGGCTTATGGTCCGTAATGATGGTAAACTTACGACCACACAAGTATTTGTGGAACTTCTTGACCCCAAAAATGAATGCCAAAGCTTCCCTTTCGATTTGTGCATAATTACGCTCACTGGCACTGAGAGTGCATGAAGCAAAAGCAATTGGTCTCTCCTCCCCACTATGTACTCCATGAGAAATCACTGCCCCAACCCAACTCTATACTGAGAGGCATCACCTGCTAGCTTGATCTCATTAGATACATAATAGTGAACTAACATGGTGCTCTCTACCAATTTGTTTTTTTCACTCCTTGAATGCTGTATCGCATTCTTCTGACCACTTCCAATGGACCTGTTCTTTTCAATAGTTCATTCAATGGATGTAATTCTGCAGCCAAATTTGGTAGGAACTTCCCGTAATAGTTCAAAAGACCCAAAAATGATCGAAGTTCAGTGTCATTCTTGGGAGTGGGTGCATTTCTGATTGCATCCAGCTTGGTTGAATGTAACCCATCTTTGTCTACTCTGTACCCTAAGTACTCCACGGAGTTTTGAAATAATTCACACTTGCGAGCAGATATTCATACTCTGTGCTTCTCTAGTCATTTGAGGACTTCATTCAGTATATTATTATGAATTTGCCTATTTGGTGCTGAAATTAATCTGTCATTTAAATAACAAACTACCCCTTCAATATCTTGCAAAATCTGGTTCATCACCCCTTGGAATATGGCAGGGACGGAAGACACTCCAAATGGTAGCCTATTAAATTGATGTAGGCCTAGATGAGTATTTATAGTCAAGCATGACTTGGATTCCTCATCTCGTTCAAGTTGCAAGTAGGCATTTGTAAGATCCAACTTTGAGAAGACCTGACCATCTGTCAGTGTTGTGAACAAATCTTCTATATTCGGCAATGTATTGGGGAGATTACTCTCTAGAACCTGGTTTTCGGTTACTTTATAATCACCACACAATCTTACCTTACCATTGGACTTAGGTACAATAACAATGGGTGCAGCCCAATTACATAGATCTATCTTAGAAATAATGTTCTCAGTCTCTAGTTTTTTGAGTTCTTGCTCAACTTTCTCCTTGAGTGTATATGGTGCCGGACATGGCTTGCAGTAAACTGGTCTAGCGTCCTTCTGTACCCTGACACTTGTCTTGAAGACTTGGATCTGATTGCCTGTTTCGCAGAACACCTTCGGATAATTCTTGATGACATCATCCTTTGATGCAAATCTCGTTTCAACACGAAAAATCTCACTCCAATCCAACTTCAGTGATCCCAACCAATTTCTTCCTAGTAAAGCAGGCTTGTCTCCTGCCGCTACTAATAGGGGCAAGCTCTGAAATTGATGCTTGTATTTCACCGGTATGATGATATGACCTACCACAGGCGAGTTCTCTCCTGAGTAGCCTCGCAGCTCTATCTTGGATTTCTCCAATGGGAAATTACACAATTTGTTGAGGTCTAGTGACTCCGGTACTAAACTCACGGATGCATCACTGTCGATTTCCATGGGTACCTTGGTTCCTGCAACATCTATGTGGCTGATGATACTTTTCGAATCGCTGTTAGTTAACCTCATGCTCCTGATGATGTGTAGCTCTAAAACCTCCTCATCTTGTTGTTTTTCTTCCATGATATGTAGTCTCTGGGGATTTCCACTCATAGCTTTGAAAGCTGGTTTACCCTTCAGTTGGCATGCTTTCACAAGATACCCAGTTTTCCTGCAGATGAAACACTCTGCCTTCACATATGGACAACTTTGAGCAATGTGTTGTCCCAGGCACCAATAGCAGGACTTCAATGCTCTGTTACCATTGCCAGTTTCTGAGACCTTGGTGCCCAACTGCCTTTTACTTTTAACCTACAGGCGATTCATCTCGGTTGGCTGATAACTGGAAATAGTATGAAATTCTTGGGAATATTGGTCGGCCATGTTCATTGACATAGCAGTCTAACAAGCTAAATCAAAAGTCAAGTTAGGCGTTATCAATAACTTTCTTCTGATCGCAACATTTTTCATCCCACAAACAAAGCAGTCACGCAATGCTCACTCCTGAAAGTTTCCGAAATTACAGTGAATAGATAGGTTTTTTGATGCTACAATGTACTCAATGATATTTTCTTCGGTTAACTGATCTCGTATTCCGAAACGATAACGTTCAACGATTTACAGGGGCTCAGAACTGTAGTGCTGTTCTCTGTTTAAGAGTTATGTCCTTTGGCTTGACAGGCACAAGCACATTCTTCAGGGTTTCATACACCTCGGGCCCTGCTTCAGTTAAGAAAATCGCCCATTTTCTTACAACATCACTTGGTTATGGTTTTCATCATTGGGGACTTATATGATATTACTTGTGGTGAAAAACATTTCTAGCCACTCCACATATGCTCCAAAACTTTCATGGTCGCATTGAAACTACCCTAAATGCCCAACTATTCCCATAGAAACAGCCATCTGGACTCTGGCAATTCAGACAAGTGTGCTTGTAATTTACCTTGGATTTGTAGCTGTTAATCAAAACAGAGAAGCTCTCAAAATCTCTCTGTTGGTTGGCTGAATCCTCCACCAACAAAAATTGCAGCTTTTCCCCCCCGATTATCCCATCCTCATCGCCATTGTTATATCTTCAGTACAACTCACAAACACACACGCAACCGTAAGATGGCAGAACACTCCAGAGCTCTAGTCAGGTGACCTGTTCCCTTGTATTTGTACACAGCACTGGCTGCAGTGCCACAGTAGTCCACAGGTGGCGCTATATATTACACTGGCATATATACAATAACTAACCGAGTAGAAATTGATGGATTTCAATTAATGATTTGACTTATTCTGCTGAAGTATACTATGAAATTGATTTGAATCATATTTTATAATAGCAGATCTTCCTTGGCACTGTTCAGTAAGTCAGAGGTTACGAGTTTGCAATCGGGAGGGGTACGAGAGTGTGTAAAGCTGCAGATCTCCATTGGAAAAATTGGAAAGAAGTTGTGCAAGACATTTATAGCAAACACCAAGAAATATATAGAGCTTTGGTTTAACTTTCTTAGTTGTATCTCTCTTTGATCAAATATATGCGCAGTTGTACTTAGTGGACTGAATTCTCCTCTTCAAGGCACTGTTCCAGCAGGGTACAACTTCCACCCTCCCCAATGATCTGCTACAATCCCAACCCATTTTCCTGATCCACTGCAGTTCATAAGAGGCAGCAAGTGAAGAAGTGCCCGGAAAAACAGCAAGAACTTCACCTTCGCAGAGACTGAGGCCTACAAAGGCACGTGAATGAGAGCTAGATTGACCTCTCCCTATACTGCTGCACTTTGTAACATTACCACCACTGTCCCAGGTCTACAGCCACCTATCACCACGCATTTCCACTGTATTCCGAAGAGGTGGTGGTTTCATTCATAAACCTATCAGTTTATGTTGAGGACGATGTGCTGATAAAAAAGTTGGAGTCGTGGGACATCAAACTTTTCTCAGTAATAAAGAGGAGATATTATCCTGGAACGTGGGTAGCCGATGGAACCCATTATGTAAAAGTGCGGTTCCCAGAGGAGGTGAAGTCATGACCCTTCAGCATGAAATTCGAGACAATGGAAGGAGTGCAGTACTGCATGATAACCACGTGAGGGTTTGCTATTACTGTCTTGGACATGACCATTTAGTAAGAAGCAGTCCAGACCTGTACTGTTATAACTATGGCAAATCTGGACACATCGCTCGGAACTGCAAGGCAGACAGCTGTGTGGTTTGTCGCAAAGGCCCCATCTGCTGTGAGTTGTGAGGCAGAAGGAAGCTCCTTGAGTGATGAGGAGATGGGAGAAGGATCAGGAGGTGTGAGTGGAGTGGCGAGAAGAGCGGAGCAGGCGGAGGACACAGTCACCGAACGGAATGAGGAAAGAGCGCAAAAGGCAGAAAATTGCGGAGCAGAAAACAGGATGAAGATGGTGGAAAATGCACCAAGTATGGTGGAAAAGGACAAAGTCCGCGGAGGACATCACGGGTCAGGGAAAGAGTTGAGCTATAGTATGGCTCGCCTTCAGGTGTCCATGAGGGGAGCAGAGGCGGATACGAGGTGTGGGGTAAAAGAGGGACAGGGAGTTGTTCATCATGGGCAGCAGGAGGGGGCAAGACCAGAAGAAGGTGCAAGAGGCAATGGCCTTAAAGGGGCAGCAGGATGGCAGTGGGAAGACAAAGACGCTAAAAGGGAGCAAGATGGGTCGAGACGCGCCATTGTCCCAGAGAGAGAAGAAATGGGGAGCAAGGGTCAACGGTGGAGTGAGGCCGGAGGGAGTGGCACTGTTGGAGAAATCATGTTAGCAGGATGACTCTCTAAGGGAGATTCTGTATCTGACGGGGAACAGGGATGGGAGATTGTTATGTATGGAGAAAGAGTCAGACTGAACACTGAGCTCAAAGTAAAGTATGACCTTAGTCTTTTATTGTAGGTCTCCAGAGTGTCTCTCCAACCTGTGAGGCCTCCTTAAATACCTGTGCTCCCAAGGGATTATGTGATACCTTTGGACTCCAGGGGATGAGCTCCCTGGTGGCTGTACAGAGAAAATACAAGTCCACATATATAACAACACTGCCACCCCCCGCCCCTCCCAAAGTCAACAGTGTAACTATTTACAATGTGAGTCGATCTGGGGCCCTTCTTGCCCTGGTTGATCGTCTCGGTGTGAAGGCTGGTGTTGTTGAATCATTTGTTGTGCCCTCGCTGGGCTGCTGTGCAGCTGGCCTTGCTGGGCTGCCTGGTGTGATGGTTTCTGCTGGGCTGCTGTGGATGATGGGTTCTGCTTCGTGGTTAACCGTGGTGCCGGTTGCCACTGGTGTGTATGTTGGGGGATCAAAAAAAGGTAGGGTCCAAGGTGGGTTGCTCAGGGTAGTCCGTGAATCTGAGTTTGATTTGGTCCAAGTGTTTCCGGTGAATGAAACACCCTGCTCCCCTCTTTGGCCACGACAGTGCCGGGAAGCTATTTGGGACCTTGTCCATAATTCAATACAAATAAAGGATCATTTATTTCAATCTCGCGTGACACATTTGCGCTATCATGGTATGCACTTTGTAAAAGCAGCCTGCTCTTTACCTGTTCATGTAGATCAGGGTAAACTAACGAGAGCCTTGTCTTAAGTGCTCTTTTCATGAGCAGTTCAGCAGGTGGGATCCCAGTGAGCTAGTGGGGTCTCGTTCGGTAGCTAAGCAGGACTCAGCATCGGTGAGTCTGCAGTGAGCCTTCAGTTACCCTCTTCAAGCCTTGCTTGATGGTTTGCACTGCTCTCTCTGCCTGATCATTGGACGCTGATTTCAATGGGGCAGATGTGACATGTTTGATCCCGTTGCAGGTCATGAATGCTTTGAACTCAGCACTGGTAAAACATGGCCCGTTGTCGCTCAGCAGGACATTGGGTAAGCCGTGAGTGGCAAACATGGCCCGCAGGCTTTCAGCAATGGCAGCGAATGTGCTAGCCGACATTATCTCACATTCAATCCACTTGAAATATGCGTCTCCAACCACAAGGAACATTTTACCCAAGAACGGGCCTGCATAGTCGACGTGTACCCTCGACCACGGTTTGGAGGGCCAAGACCATAAACTTAGTGGCGCCTCCCTGGGTACATTGCTTAGCTGCAAGCATGTGTTACATCTGTGAACGCAGGACTCTAAGTCCGCATCGATACCAGGCCACCACACGTGGGATCTGGCTATCGTTTTCATCATCACGATGCCTGGGTGGGTACTGTGGAGGTCATTGAAGGTGTCTCTGCCCTTCTTGGGGACCAGTACTCGATTGCCCCACAGAAGGCAGTCTGCCTGTATAGACATTTCATCTTTGCGCTGCTGGAATGGCTTTAGCTCTTCCTGCATTTCCACTGGGACACTGGACCAGCTCCCATGAAACACACAGCTTTTGACTAGAGATAATAAGGGGTCCTGGCTTGTCCAGGTTTTGATCTGCTGGACAGTGACGGGTGATTGCTCACTCTCAAATGCTTCCATAACCATGGCTAGATCTGCGGGCTGCACCATTTACACCCCCGTGGTGGGCACTGACAGCCTACTGAGAGCATCGGCGCAGTTTCCTGTGCCTGGCCTGTGGCGGATGGCATCGTTGTGGGCGGACAACGTGAGCGCCCGTCTCTGGATGCGGGCCGATGCGTTGGTATTTATCCCTTTACTCTCAGAAAACAGGGATATAAGTGGCTCATGGTCGGTTTCCAATTCGAATTTTAGCTCAAACAGATATTGATGCATTTTCTTTACCCCATCGACACATGGCAACGCTTCTTTTTCAATCATGCTGTAGGCTCTCTCAGCCTTAGACAGACTCTTGGATGCATAAGCAACCGGTTGCAATTTCCCAAAATCTTGTTGCAATATACACTCGACGCCATATAATGACGCATCACATGCTAGTACCAAACGCTTACATGGATCATACAACACAAGCAATTTGTTTGAGCATAACAATTTTCTCGCTTTTACAAAGGCATTTTCTTGGCTTTTGCCCCAAACCCATTCGTCCCCTTTCCATAGTAAGACATGCAGTGGCTCGAACAGTGTGCTGAGACCCGGGAAGAAGTTATCAAAGTAGTTCAGGAATCCCAGAAACGACCGCAGCTCCGTCATGTTCTGTGGCCTCAGTGCGTTCTCGCTTGCCTCCTTCTTTGCGTTGGTGGGCCTGATGCCGTCCGCTGCAATCCTCTTTCCCAGGAACTCCATTTCAGGCGCCAGGAAAACGCACTTTGAGCAATTTGACCTGAGCCCCACGCGGTTGAGTTGACTAAGAACCTCCTCCAGATGCTGCAGATGCTCGACTGTGTTCCGACCTGTGACCAAGATGTCATCCTGGAAGACCACGGTGTGCGGGACCGACTTCAGTAAACTTTCCATGTTTCTCTGGAATATCGCCGCCGCTGATCGGATTCCAAATGGGCATCCGTTATAAACAAAAAGACCTTTGTGTGTGTTGATGCAGGTGAGGGCCTTCGATGATTCCTGCGTCATGTAGGCTGAAGTCAGATCCAGCTTCATGAACGTCTTTCCTCCCGCCAGCGTTGCAAAGAGGTTGTCGGCCTTTGGTCATGGGTGGTCCTGCAGGGAGAAACGATTGATAGTTACTTTGTAATCGCCACAGATTCTGACGATACCGTCTCCCTTGAGGACTGGGACAATAGGACTGGCCCACTCGCCGACCCCGATCAGTGAAATGATGCCCTCTCGTTGCAGCCGGTCTAGCTCGATCTCTACCCTTTCTCTCATCATGTACGGTACTGCTCTCGCTTTGTGATGGATGGGTCGCGCCCCCGGAATTAGGTGGATCTGCACTTTTGCTCCTTGGAATTTCCCGATGCCTGGTTCAAACAGCGAAGGAAATTTGTTTAAGACCTGGGCACACGAAGTGTCGTCAGCGGGCGATAGCGCTCGGACGTCGTCCCAGTTCCAGCGTATCTTTCCCACCCAGCTCCTGCCGAGCAGCGTGGGACCATCGCCCGGTACCACCCAGAGTGGTAGCTTGTGCACCGCTCCATCGTAGGAGACCTTTACGGTAGCACTGCCGATTACAGGAATCAGTTCTTTTGTGTAAGTTCTTAGTTTTGTGCGAACTGGAGTTAAGACTGGCCTTGAGGTCTTGTTGCACCACAACCTTTCGAAAGTCTTTTTGCCCATGTGGACTGGCTCGCGCCCGTGTCCAGCTCCATTGACACTGGGAATCCATTTAGTTCAACATTCAGCATTATCGGGGGACAATTTGTGGTGAATGTGTGCACCCCATGTACCTCTGCCTCCTCTATCTGAGGCTCTGGTTCGTCGTGATCCTCCGTGGATCTGTCCTTCTCTGCAACATGGTGGTTTGCCGGTTTAACAGGCTTTGCAGCTCGCCTGCACACTTGTTGGAGGTGTCCCATTGTTCCACAACCCTTGAATCGGCATGAATGGAAACGATGATCACCCCTGCAGCGCCAACAAGGTATTAATGGCCTTGCATTCATCACCCTTGATGGTGGACTCTGAAACATCTGCGGACGTGTAGCTGCAGGTATGTGTGACCTGCCCTGTACGTTATGATTCGAAAACATCATCACTTTGTTCACAGTACTTGTAGCAGCACTTGCGTGCTGAGAGATTTGGTTCGTATTGTCACTGGTGGCAATGAACACCTGGGCTATCGCTATGGCCTTACTCAAGGTTGGGGTCTCTACAGTCAAAAGTTTGTGAAGTATGGTTTTGCGGCCAATGCCAAGTACAAAAAAGTCTCTGAGCATGTGCTCCAAATGTCCTTCAAATTTGCAATGTCCTGCAAGGCGTCTTAGCTCGGCGACATAACTCGCCACTTCCTGGCCTTCAGACCTTTTGTAGGTGTAGAACCGGTACCTCGCCATCAGAACGCTTTCCTTCTGGTTCAAATGCTCTCGGACCAGTGTGCACAAATCGTCGTACGATTTCTCCATGGGTTTCGCTGGAGTGAGAAGATTCTTCATGAGGCCATACGTTGGTGCCCCACAGACGGTGAGGAGGATCGCCCTTCATTTGGCAGTGCTCTCTTCACCATCTAGCTCGTTGGCCATGAAGTATTGGTCGAGTCACTCCACAAAAGTTTCCCAATCATCTCCCTCCGAGAATTTCGCCAGGATGCCCACTGTTCTCTGCATCTTTGGGTTCACTATCTGTATCTCGTCGCCAGTTGTTGTGTATGGAGAAAGAGTCTGACTGAACACTGTGAGCTCAAAGTAAAGTGTGACCGTAGTCTTTTATTGCAGGTCTCCAGAGTGCCTCTCCAACCTGTGAGGCCTCCTTAAATACCTGTGCTCCCAAGGGATTATGGTATCCCTTGGGACTCCAGGGGCTGAGCCCTCTGGTGGCTGTACAGAGTAAATACAAGTTTACATATGTAACAGAGATTACAGAAGAGCTCGAGAGTGATAAGTCGGATGGAGACATGGAATTGGAGGGTTGCGGGGGGCATCATGTGGAATGGGAAAGGTTAGTGAGGGGCAGAAGGAGGGAGCAGGGACAGTTCCGTGGCCTAAATTTAATGTAAGGAAGAGGCTGAAACTGCAGGGAAAGTTCAAACAGGAGGTGAAAAAGAGCCGGAGACTGCAGGAGAAAGCAGCAGCTGCCCAAAAGGTTGGGAAGGAGCCTGAGAGGAGGGAAGGGCCAGAGATTAAATGACGGGGGGATTATCTGGCACACTTCTTTTATTAGGAGCAATGATTACATTGGTCTCGATTAATGTGAACGGACTGAGGGTGGGGGGGAGGGGAGAAGAAATTGCAGCAGTTGTTGCAGTGTTTTAAAGGTACTAACTTCTTGTGTCTGCAAGAAACCTTTTGGGATGAGGATATCCAAGAAAGAGTTCGGAAGATTTGGAAGGGAGAAGTGTTTGCAAGTTGTGCAAATAATAACTGTAGAGGGGTGGCTGTTTTAGTGAGTTCATCCATAAAAGAGAACGTTGCATTGGTGGACAAGGATACTGAGAGGAGATTTTTGTAGCTAAATGTACAAATGGATGAATTGAATTGTGATCTTTTTAATATCTATGACCATTGCAAGCGTCGTGAGTTTTTTCGGTGGTTATTCACAGAAGTGGCATAAGCGGAAAACCCTTGTATAGTGGGAGAATTTAATGTATTTTTATCTCGGATGGACATTTTAGCCCAGATAACCTTTAAGGATGATAACTACAGAGAGATGATTGTAAAAATGATGGCAAATTTAAATTTGAGAGACTTATGGAGGGATCGGAACCCTATCAAAAGGAAGTTTTCCAGAAGAGGTTATGTGAGTGATGTTTTAAAACAGCACCGAATAGATTTTGTGTTATTGCAGAAAGGGGTAAGTTCTGAGGTGTTGGAGATTTATTTTAAAAAGTATTTTTAGTGATCACTCAGCTTTGATTCTTAAAATTAGGAACAGCAGAGTTAAGATCGGTCCAGGAGTATGGATTTTAAACAATCAGTACCTGAAAAAAATTGCTTTTAAATAAAGTATTTTAAATATAATAAAGAATGCTCGGAAGGAACCTTTATTCTTGAAAGAAAAAAGAGTTTGGTGGGACAATTTCAAATACGAGGTAAAAGATTTTTCGGTACATTATGAGAAGAAAGAGCAACAGCTAACCGGCATCAAGAAGAGAATATAAACGGAAGGTTTACAGATATCTGTAAAGCAGTTGACGGAGGGGATAAGGGAGCAGAGACTAAGTGGAAGGTATTAAAGGAAGAGTGGGAATTATTGCAAGCTGAAAAAGGCAAAGGGGCCATTCTCCGTGCAAAGGCTAAAGATGCATTGGAGGGAGAAAGATGCACTAGATATTTTCTAGAGCAAGAGAAGTTGCGACAAAGGTTATCATTAATTGGAGAGTTGAAGATTGGGGAAAGGATCATTAATGAAAGTGGGGCGATTATGGAGGCGGCTAGTAGCTTTTATCAAGAGTTATATACAAAAGACGGCATTTCCAAATTGGTGATGGAGAAGGTTAGTGTTTTTATTGAAAAGTGTTTAAAGGAGGATGAGGGAAGCATGTGAGACAAAGAAGTAGGATTAGCAGAAATGAAAGTAGCAAGCAGTGGAATGAAGGGGGGAAAAGCCCAGGGTCCAATGGACTGAGTGCAGAATTTTATAAAGAATTTTTAGAGATTTTAAGTCCATTGGCCTCAGAGGTTTTTAAGGAGATTAACACTGAGGGACGCCTGGCCCTATCTATGAGGAGAGGTATCATAAGCTTAGCATATAAAAGTAAAGGGGAGAGACGAGATCTGAAGAATTGGAGGCCCATCACCTCATTAAACGTGGATTATAAGATCTTGGCGAGGGCTATGGCAAACCGTATGAAGGAGGTGATGCTGCAGATAGTTTCGCCCTCTCAGTCCGATGGAGTTATAAGCCGCCACATCGCTGACTCTGTGGTCTCAATCCGAGATGTGATAGAGCTCATGAAAGAGAGTGGGAGGGAAGCTTATGTGCTAAAGATGGATCAAGAGAAAGCCTTTGATAGAGTCTCTCATGAGTTTTTATTGATGGTTTTGGAAGCATTTGGTTTTGGGAAAAATTTCATTGAGTGGATAAGGATTTTTTATTTACATTTACATTTAGCTGTGTTAAATGTAATGGTTTTTTATCCAAGTATTTTCCAATACAGAGATCAGTGAGACAGGGTTGTCCCTTGTCCCCATTGTTGTACACATCGGGAGCATTAGGTTACATGATGCGAGAAGAACAAGGTGTAGCCAGGATTGTGGTTCCCAGTTCTGGGCAGGTGTCGTCGATACACTAATATTCAGAAGACACGACCTTAATGCTGAGAGATGGGGAGTCAGTGAGGAAAGCTATGGGAGTAGTGGAGGAGTATTGTAGAGCTTCAGGAGCCAGAGTAAATTATAATAAGTCCCAATGCCTGGTTGTGGGAAGGAGTAGGGGGGGAGTAGGTAGAGGAAAGCCCTTTTAAGGTGATGAAGGTTTTAGAAGTTCTGGGGGCTGCATCCCAGAGTACTTAAGGAAGTGGCCCTAGAAATAGTGGATGCATTGGTGATCATTTTCCAACAGTCTATCAACTCTGGATCAGTTCCTATGGACTGGAGGGTAACTAATGTAACACCACTTTTTAAAAAAGGAGGGAGAGAGAAAATGGGTAATTATAGACCGGTTAGCCTGACATCAGTAGTGGGGAAAATGTTGGAATCAATTATTAAAGATGAAATAGCAGCACATTTGGAAAGCAGTGACAGGATCGGTCCAAGTCAACATGGATTTATGAAAGGGAAATCATGCTTGACAAATATTCTGGAATTTTTTGAGGATGTAACTAGCAGAGTGGACAAGGGAGAACCAGTGGATGTGGTGTATTTGGACTTTCAAAAGGCTTTTGACAAGGTCCCACACAAGAGATTGGTGCAAAATTAAAGCACATGGTTTTGGGGGTAATGTACTGACGTGGATAGAGAACTGGTTGGCAGACAGGAAGCAGAGAGTCGGGATAAATGAGTCCTTTTCATAATGGCAGGCAGTGACTAGTAGGGTGCAGCAGGGCTCAGTGCTGGGACCCCAGCTATTTACAATATACATTAATGATTTAGATGAAGGAATTGAGTGTAATATCTCCAAGTTTGTAGATGACACTAAACTGGGTGGCGTTGTGAGCTGCGAGGAGGATGCTAAAAGGCTGCAGGGTGACTTGGACATGTTAGGTGAGTGGGCAAATGCATGGCAGATGCAGTATAATGTGGATAAATGTGAGGTTGTCCACTTTTGGGGCAAAAACACAAAGGCAGAATATTATCTGAATGCCGGCAGATTAGGAAAAGGGGAAGTGCAACGAGACCTGGGTGTCATGGTATATCAGTCATTGAAAGTTGGCATGCAGGTACAGCACGCGGCCTTCATAGCTAAGGGTTTTGAGTATAGGAGCAGGGAGGTCTTACAGCAGTTGTACAGGGCCTTGGTGAGGCCTCAGCTGGAATATTGTGTTCAGTTTTGGTCTCCTAATCTGAGGAAGGACATTCTTACTATTGAAGGAGTGCATGGAAGGTTCACCAGACTGATTCTCGGGATGGCTGGTCTGACATATGAGGAGAGACTGGAATATTGTGTTCAGTTTTGGTCTCCTAATCTGAGGAAGGACATTCTTACTATTGAAGGAGTGCATGGAAGGTTCACCAGACTGATTCTCGGGATGGCTGGTCTGACATATGAGGAGAGACTGGATCGACTGGGCCTTTATTCCCTGGAGTTTAGAAGGATGAGAGGGGATCTCATAGAAACATATAAAATTCTGACGGGACTGAACAGGTTAGATGCAGGAAGAATGTTCCTGATGATGGGGAAGTCCAGAACCAGGGGACACAGTCTAAGGATAAAGGGTAAGCCATTTAGGACCGAGATGAGGGGAAACTTCTTCACTCAGAGAGTTGTTAACCTGTGGAATTCCCTACCGCAGAGAGTTGTTGATGCCAGTTCATTAGATATATTCAAGAGGGAGTTAGATATGGCCCTTATGGCTAAAGGGATCGAGGGGTATGGAGAGAAAGCAGGAAAGGGGTACCGAGGTGAAAGATCAGCCATGATCCTATTGAATGGTGGTGCAGGCTCGAGGGGCCGAATGGCCTACTCCTGCACCTATTTTCTATGTTTCTATGTTTCTATATGGGGTGCAAGAAGGATAGAGATGAAGTGGATCGACTAAATTGGGAACCAAAGGTTATGAAAATTATAAAGATTTTGGGAAGATGGGAAAGTAGGTGGTTGAAAGTGCAAAGAAGAACGACAGTAGAGTCAGCTCTCCTGCTATCTAAACTATGGGACTTATTGACGGTGGAAGTTATTCCTGAGCATGAGGAAAAGTCGATCTGAGAGGCGTGTGTAAAGTTTTTATGTGAAGGGAAACCAGCCTTGGTTGCTTACAATACCATCATTGGACAGTGAAATCAGGGAGAACTCAATTTTCCTCCTTCCTTTAGAATTAAATGGGTGAAGAGATATCTTCAGAAGCCAATTACAAGTTTTTGGATGAGTTGTTTCCAGCATTTTTTTAAATTAAGTGGGATAGGAGGACAGGGAATATTTTATATGGAATACAACAATATGTTTTTGAAATAGGTTTTATAAAGGGGTTGCAAACACGGGCCCAATTCTTTTAAAGTGTGCAGTTTATGCTCAAAGATGCGGAGGAATTTTTAGAACAGCCCTTATTTTTGAACAGGTGGATCAACATTGAAGGAGAGGTATTATTTAATCAAGCTTTTATAAAAGCTGGTATTATATTTGTGAAAGATGTATTATTTGAGGTAATTTCAGGTTGGTTGCCGGAAGCGTCAGTGAAGGATATGATTTGGGTGGAAGATCAGGAGGTAGAGGAAAAAGCAACTCTGATCATGTATGAGAAGATTATGAGGGCAATGCCACAGGATTGGATGGAAGCGATAAATACGCAAAGCTCCAAAGGAGCTATAATGCATCCCACTTTTCCAAGCTTTCTGCTGGAGAAAGGGGCGGAGTTGGACCAAGTTGACAACTGTAACATTCGAAATTTCTATGGGGTATTTAGAGAATGGAGATTTAAGACACCAGCTGGTCAGGAGATTTAGCAGAATATACACCCACAGCTGGACTGCAACAGGATTTGGAAGGGAGTGTGGGTGAATTTTAAATGTCCAGAGTAGATTGAACTGGATTTCAAATGGGCTCATAACTGGATTTTTACCGTGATAGTCTTATGTAAGATTGGGCGAGTAGAGGGGGCAACTTGCCCCGTGTGTGGGACACGGGGTGAGACTCTGTCCCATTTGTTGGTGTTATGTCCGCAGTTAAAGGATTTTAAGTACTATGTTCGACAGTTGTGTGAGGTTTTCTCGCTTGGTGAGGACCGAAGAGTAAGAATAGGAATCCTGTGGGACTCAACTTTGAGATGGGGATTGCAGGAGAGTCTGCCCGAGTCTAACAGAGCGGCAATTAATTTAATGTTCAGTTTAGTTAGATTTGTGATTATGCAAAGAAGGGATATTCTGTTTTTTAAGGGGAGGAGAATAAACCGAAAAGACTATATTAAATATAAACTAAAAATCATTATAAGGCTCTGTGGATGTTGTATTCAGAAAATAATTTAAAGATAGTATTTTATGATCAATCTTTAAAGTACAATTGATTATTATATGTTTCAGGTGCCAAATTAAACTTTAGGTTTTGATGTTAATGTGTGTTGGAGGAACGGCTGTGCAGAGTGGCAAAATGGATTGTATGATACAATGGAATGATCACGATGTTGTAAATGTTCTTAATGTTCAATAAATATTAATATTTAAAAACATTTAAAAAGTGGGTAGCACCCTCACCTCTGAGTCAGAAGATGCGGGTTCAAGTCCCACTCCAGAGATTTGAGCACAAAACTCTAGGCTGACAGTCCAATGCAGTGCTAAGGGAGTGCTGCACTGTCGGAGCTGCCGTCTTTTGGATGAGATGTTAACTCGAGGCTCCGTCTGCCCTCCCAGGTAGACGAAAAAGATCCTATGACACTTTTTTGAAAAGGAGCAGGGAAGTTCTCCCCAGTGTCCTAGCCAATATTTATCTCTCAATCAACGCCACTAAAACAGATTATCTGGTCATTATTGCATTGCTGTTTGTGGGAGCTTGCTGTGTGAAAATTCACTGCCGTGTTTCCTGCATTACAACAGTGATTCCACTCCTAAAAGTACTTCATTGGCTGCAAAGCGCTTTGGAATGTCCAGTGATAGGCACTATATAAAGGCCATTCTTTCTTTTAATAAACGTAAAATAAATGGTATAAGCATAGAACATTATAACATATAAAGATTGGACTTTCAAACTTGACATTGTTTAAATTTGATTGTCATGTGGATAACATATTAACAACCCCTTCAATATTGTAACCTATATTGTTTTCAGGAAAATTACTTCATTATAATTTGAAGATGTCATAACTTTACCTTGTTATTGATGTTTTATACAGAAAATAATTCCAGTTACAATAGTTTCCTTAAGGGTGTTTGTTCTTTAATTTTCATTGTCACAGTTCTCCAGCAGTCTACAGTCCCACCTTTAGTTCAAGGATTCTCAGTGACCGGGGATTGTTTAAATATTTGTTCACGGAATGTGGGTGACAATGGCAAGGCCAGCATTTATTGCCCATCCCGAATCACCCTTGAGAAGGTGGTGGTGAGCCGCATTCTAGAACTGCTGCAGTCCGTGTGGTGAATGTGCTCCCACAGTGCTGTTCGGGAGGGAGCTCCAGCATTTTGACCCAACGGATTTTGAAGGAACGGCGATATATTTCCAAGTCAGGATGGTGTGTGACTTGGAGAGAAACTTGGAAGTGGTGTTTCCATATGCCTGCTGCCCTTGGCTTTCTAGGTGGTAGAGGTCGTGGGTTTGGGAGGTGCTGTCGAAGAAGCCTTGGCGAGTTGTTTTAGATGGTACACACTGCAGCCACGGTGCACCGGTGGTAGAGGAAATGAATGTTTAAGGTAGTAGATGGGATGCTAATCAAGCGGCCTTCTATGCCCTGATGGTGTCGAGCTTCCTGAGTGTTGTTGGAGCTGCGCTCATCCAGGCAAGTGGAGAGTGTTCCATCACACTCCTGACTTGTGCCTTGTAGATGGTGGAAAGTCTTTGGGGAGTCAGGAGGTAAGACACTCGCCGCAGAATACCCAGCCTCTGACCTGCTCTTGTTGCCACAGTATTTATGTGGCTGGTCCAGTTAAGTTTCTGGTCAATGGTTACCCCCAGGATGTTGATGGTGAGGGATTTGGCGATGGTAATGCCGTTGAATGTCAAGGGGAGGTGGTTAGAATCTCTTTTGTTGGAAACGGTCATTGCCTGGGCCTTCTGTGGCTTGAATGTCAGAAGCCTGAATGCCAGTCATATCGTGCCGCAAACGAGCATGGGCTGTTCCATTATCTGAGTAGTTGTGAATGGAACTGAACACTGTGCAATCATCAGCGAACATCCCCACTTCTGCCCTAATGATGGAGGGAAGTCCATTGATGAAGCAGCTGAAGATGGTTGGGCCTAGGACACATCCGTGAGGAACTCCTGCATCAATGTCCTTGGGTTGCGATGATTGGCCTTTAACAACCACAACTATCTTCCTTTGTGGTGGATATGACTCCAGCCAGTGGAGAGTTTTCCCCATGATTCCCATTGACTTCAGTTTTACTTGATATCTTCTCAAGTTATGGCTCATGAAAACAGTGCATAATCCAAGAACTCTAATACAAAGGAAACATAAATAAGGCATACAAGAATACAAGGATTCAAATTGAATATGAAATGAGCCGCCTTATGACCCCACAGAAGGAGGTAACATAAGAAATAGGAGCAGGAGTGGGCCATTTGGCCTCTCGAGCCTGCTCTGCCATTTAATTAGATCATGGCTGATCTGATCTTGGCCTCAACTCCACTTCCCTGCCCACTCCCCATAACCCTTGACTCCCTTAACATTCAATAATCTGTCTATCTCCACTTTAAATATATTCAATGACCCAGCCTCCACAGCTCTCTGGGATAGAGAATTCCAAAGATTCACGACCCTCTGAGAGAAGAAATTCCTCCTCATTTACATTTTAAATGGGTGACCCCTTAATCTGAAACTATGCCCCCTAGTTCTAGATTCCCCCACGAGGGGAAACATCCTCTCTGCATCTACGCTGTCACGCCCCCTCAGAATCTTATACGTTTCAATAAGATCACCTCTCATTCTTCTAAACTTCAATGAGTATAGGCCCAACCTGCTCAACCTTTCTTCATAAGACAACCCCTTCATCTCAGGAATCAGCCTCGTGAACCTTCTCTGAACTGCCTCCAATGCAAGTATATGCCTCCTTAAATAAGGAGACCAAAACTGTACGCAGTACTCCAAGTGTGGCCTCACCATTACCTTGTACAGTTGTAGCAGGACTTCCCTACTTTTATACTCCATCCCCCTTACAATGAAGGCCAACATTTCACTCGCCTTCCTAATTACTTGCTGTACCTGCATGCTAACTTTTTGTGTTTCATGTACAAGGACTCCCTCTGTACCTCAGCATTTTGTAATCTCTCCCTCTTTAAAAAATAATTTGTTTTTTTATTTTTCCTACCAAAGTGGATAACCTCACATTTTCCCACATTATACTCCATCTGCCAAATTTTTGCCCACTCACTTAGCCTGTCAATATCCCTTTGCAAATTCTTTGTGTCCTCCTCATAACTTGTTTTCCCACCTACCATTGTATCCTCAGCAACTTTGGCTACATTACACTCGGTCCCTTCATCCAAGTCATTAATTTAGATTGTAAATAGTTGCGGCCCCAGCACTGATCCCTGTGGCACCCCAGTCATTACAGTTTACCAGCCTGAAAATGACCCATTGATCCCGACTCTCTGTTTCAAATCCGTCTGATCCCAAAAAACTTTCAGAGCTATCCAGCAGCCAACCACCTCACCTTTCTCCCACTAGGATAGCATCTAGAAGAGGAAATGCAATTCTATAACAACTGAGATTGTCACCGAGCCAAAGAAGGAAACATTAGGACCCCTGACTCCTTCCTTTTTGTAGTATGACTTAATGGAGGCAGGCAATGGGAAACAACCACAAGACTCCTTGACCAGACAACTGTCCCATATCACCTTAAATAAGAAGTCTCACAGTCAAACCCTCCGATTCCTGCTCCTCCATTCTTCATGCTCACACTTGTTTTGCCCGTTCTTCCGCTTCATGCTTAGTACCACAGTGCTACCTTTTTACTAATTCCCTCCAACGCATACTGTCCGGATTCCTGCTCTGGGTGCTGCCACCATCTCAGCTATGGCATAGTGACATGCACAAATTCACGTAGGTTGGCACATATTCCTTTGAAATAGTAGGAGCACATAACATGATGCATATTCCAGCTTCTGGCTGCTTAAAATGAATTTCAGTACTGTCCAGGACTCATTAGTAATTCACCCAATTAACATTTTCTGTTCCAGTCACCAAAAATAAAGAAAACATACTGTTTCTTATGTGATGCTTCCACTATGCTTGACCATTTAAGATTTCTGCTGCCTTTGAGGCCCAGGAATCACTCAAACTTTCTCTTCCCTTCATATCTGCATCCAATAATCGCCCCGGGTCCATGCTTTCTTTATTCTAATTAGGCCCAAGAGGGATTTCAGCATGGAGGTCATGGTCCTAGTAGAGTGCACTTCTGATGCACAATGTCTAAATTACTCCCCGGCAGAGGAATTTTAATGCTTTTCTATTTTGAAAGGAATCAATGGAGTCATGTTTTTTTTTGATCTATTTTGTGTGGAATCAGGAAAAGAAGAACTGGGAATAGGAATACAAGATAGGAAATCAAAACTAAATTTAACTACTTCACTCTTACAACTGTGAATGGATGGACAGATACCCAGCAGAATGAATGGGGGCATTTAAACAGATAGATTCTTGATATTCAACAGGGAGCAGAACGATCGAAATGACTGAAGTACAGAGTAAGCTGGATTGGCGACTGACCTTTCCATCTTAGAAACATAGAAATCTACAGAGCAGAAGGAGGCCATTTCGGCCCATCGTGTCCCGCCGGCCGGCAAAGAGCCACGCGGCCCTCGGTCAGCAGCCCTGAAGGTTACATATAAACCGATGAACAATGAACAATGGCGGAGAGGTAAAGAGCACCCGGCCCAACCAGTCCGCCCCACCCCAGTGCTATTTTTCAAAATGGCACACAGAACTGGAAACAGGACAAGTTATACTACTCTGGACAGGTTCTATTGCCTTTGGTTATTACTGTGCTATTCAATTTGATCAATAACGGACAACAACATTTTCAGATATAAAATGCATTAGTATTGAGCACCTCCTGTTCCATCAGGGCATGTGTTCACTAACGACATAGTCTGTTTTGTTATTTGAGTTATTCAGAGTTATCTATGCTTCAATTCTGAAAAGAAAATAAGCTTGTCAAAAATTACTTTATCAGGACGTACCGAGTTTGAAAACATCCGAAGGGGATTTCTTCAAACGCAGCAAATCTTTCAAAGCAAATGTAAGGAAAGCAAACTCATTTGTGCATGTGCCAGTGTGTTATGTGGCCAATTTATATCATCTATCTTGAGGATATCAGCATGAGACCTGCCAATATTTAACTGTGCTTTATAGTATATAAATAAGTATTTATCTTGTGATTTTGTGTTAACTAATGACTGCAAGTACTGCTTGTTATTGGAACCAGTTGTCATCAGCATCATTATCAGAGGCAGTCCCTCGAAGCGAGGATGACTTGCTTCCACGCCAAAAAGGAATGAGTTCACAGGTGTTTCAGTGAAGGACCTAATATTCCAGATCCCGAACTACATCATGAAGGGTGGAAGATGCCTGTGCTTGGAATTTTTTAACGTGTGGTGGCCGTTGCACACCAGCCACCACACGGGTTTGACAGAGCTAGGTCTTGGTCCAGTGGCAAGGATTAACCAAGACAACTAGAGACCAGCTCTGCTGCACAGGCCTTGTACGCACAACATAGAAACATAGAAACATAGAAAATAGGTGCAGGAGTAGGCCATTCGGCCCTTCGAGCCTGCACCACCATTCAATAAGATCATGGCTGATCATTCACCTCAGTACCCCTTTCCTGCTTTCTCTCCATACCCCTTGATCCCTTTAGCCATCAGGGCCATATCTAACTCCCTCTTGAATATATCTAACGAACTGGCATCAACAACTCTCTGCGGTAGAGAATTCCAGAGATTAACAACTCTCTGAGTGAAGAATTTTCTCCTCATCTCGGTCCTAAATGACTTACCCCTTATCCTTGACTTTTACCCTTGTTCTAGACTTCCCCAACATTGGGAACATTCTTCCTGCATCTAACCTGTCCAGTCCCGTCAGAACTTTATATGTTTCTATGAGATCCCCTCTCATTCTTCTAAACTCCTGTGAATACAGGTCCAGTCGATCCAGTCTCTCCTCAGACATCAGTCCCGCCATCCCTGGAATCAGTCTGGTGAACCTTCGCTGTACTCACTCAATAGCAAGAACTTCCTTCCTCAGATTAGGAGACCAAAACTGAACACAATATTCCAGGTGAGGCTTCACCAAGGCCCTGTACAACTGCAGTAAGACCTCCCTGTTCCTATACTCAAAACCCCTAGCTATGAAGGCCAACATGCCATTTGCCTTCTTCACCGCCTGCTGTACCTGCATGCCAACTTTCAATGACTGATGTACCATGACACCCAGATCTCATTGCACCTTCCCTTTTCCGAATTTGCTGCCATTCAGATAATATTCTGCCTTCATCTTTTTGCCACCAAAGTGGATAACCTCACATTTATCCACATTATACTGCATCTGTCATGAATTTGCCCATTCACCTAACCTGTCCAAGTCACCCTGCAGCCTCTTAGCATCCTCCTCACAGCTCACACCGCCACCCAGTTTAGTGTCGTCTGCAAACTTGGAGATATTACAGTCAATTCCTTCATCCAAATCATTAATGTATATTGTAAATAGCTGGGGTCCCAGCACTGAGCCCTGTGGCACCCCACTAGTCACTGCCTGACATTCTGAGAAGGACCCGTTTATCCCGACTCTCTGCTTCCTGTCTGCCAACCAGTTCTTTATCCATGTCAGCACATTACCCCCAATACTATGTGCTTTAATTTTGCTCACCAATCTCTTGTGTGGGACTTTGTCAAAAGCCTTTTGAAAGTCCAAATACACCACATCCACTGGTTCTCCCTTGTCCACTCTACCAATTACACCCTCAAAAAATTCTAGAAGATTTGTCAAGCAGTGTGGGCTGGCCCGTGCTGCCCCTGGGCCCTCGCCTCTTCTGGGTCTCAGACTCACACCTCTCCTGGGCCCTGGTCACTTCCTTCTACAATCTCTCACCGCTCCTTCTCCCCTCCTGCTGTGCCTGCCCGCACTGCAATCAGCGACCGGACTTTGCAGCTGTCGCCCTCCTGCAGTGGTATACCGCTGCACGCTGCTCCCTCTTATGGCCCCGGCGGACTGATGGTCTTGCAGGCTGGGACCGCGTCGATTTCCGGGCCGGGCTGGGCTGCCGCTCGCTGCTCCCTCTAGTCGTTAGCCACAAGACAAGCACTTAAGTAGTTAATATATTGATCTGAGCCCCAAGTGTCTCAGGATGCTCTCCCTGTTGATGGCTCAGTGGGTAGTGTCGAAATCTCGACTCCCGATAAACGACTCAGACACTTTCAGCTCCGGCAGAAGTTTCTTTAATTTACTTGCTAGCAAGGGAAAGGTCACACTCAGTAAATGGCTAAGTGAACACCTTCCCAATGGTACAGTTTCACGAGATATTTATACAGTAAAACCCAAGTTATGGCCTCTCCCTGTGTATTGGCTCTGTCTCGCAGTCAGTGAATACAGATAAAGAGTTAATCACTACATCCTTGTCCTGACATGGTTTCCAGATATTTCCTTTTGTCAGGGTTATTAGTTGGCCAGCCGGCGATTACTCGATGAGAGTGTGGTAATGAGCTATTGCCTGCATTGCATTGTGTCAGGATTGTCCAGTTTCCTGGTCAGTTATCTTTTTGCATCAAATGGATGAGGTCTGTACAAGAGATAATGGCTGGTGGTTTGAGTACTTCGAAAAGGGTGGGGTGGAGTGGAACTGGTGTTGTATAGACAATAGGAGAGCACCATGGGGGGTACTTGTCTCAGCAGGACTTGCCTCCTAGCTGTCTGGTGGCTATCAGCCATTTCAAGCCAGGTTTAGTTGTTTATGCAAACCGACTGCTTGTTGCAGAAATTTCTGGAAGGACCAGGACTCCATTTTGTTTTATATTAAAAAGGGCACAAAAATACAGTGTGGTATCAGCTTAGATAAAAATACATTTCCACATTCCCCCATTTTGTCCATCACAAGGACAACTTAATCCATTCTGATCTTGTACAGTCTCTCTATTTCCATTTCCACACAAGAGCCTTCAGCAGTTGTTGCTACCATAACTCTAGCCGTGGTCTCGGTAGGTAACATGGTTTTTCCCAGCCTGGCACAGCAACACTTAACCAAGACAAGTAATAAATATAGGGCAAAGACTATCAGCAGGAATATGATCAAACCCTGTACCACAGATCTCCCTAGGGATCCCAACCATCCCGATGCCCAACCCCACAAGGTGATACCATCCTGGCCAACTGTCTGTTTATACTCTATTACCTTGTTCCTAATGTATTCCGCTAGACTGCCGATTTCTTCTGATTTATCTGGGATACACGTACAGCATTCTCCACCTATTAATGCACATGTCCCTCCCTCCTTGGCTCGGAGATAATCTAAGGCCATACAATTTTGGAGAGCCACTGTTCGAATAGCTACCATTTCATCATTCACCCCTTCGAAGGCTTGGGAAGTTGCGTTGGCTACTGATTCGACTAAGTTAGCCAGTTCCCGTAACTGCCATTCGGTTGATGCTATTCCATAGGGTGGCACCATTACCTTGAATATTCCATTTAGCCATGTCAAATCCCGTTTAAATCTATGACTTCCATAGGCATCCCTTAGAGTCTTTATTGATCTGATAAAGGGTACCACATATCCTAAGTAACAGGACCCTGTCCAGTTGGCTGGTAACCATGGGTAGGCTTTATGGCCACAAATAAAGTCGGTGCAATTATAGGACGTCAGCTCCTGGTCCTTTCGCACCATCCATACTCGAGTGGTCTCACCTTCCCACCCTTCACCTGGGGCTTTGTTATGGACCATTGTCCAGCCAACGGTTGCTATCTTTCTCCCATCAGTGGGATTAGTTGTAGCTTGCCATTTAGTCATTTGGGAACACTTTCTGCAAACCTATTTCTGGTCCTTTAGTCTCATTACTCACTCGGCATATTATACCTTCAGGATTCCCTATTCCGGGAGTAATACTTAGGAAGGGTGGCTGAAGGTTATTATTATAATTTGGCTGGTACCAACCCTGGAAGGTTGTAAGTTTGTACCCTGCTGACCTCCATTTTGTTTGCTCCTTCGTTTCTGACACCTTGGTTAGGTTTGTCCTATTTTGCACTTTCAACCATTCTACCATTTCTGATTCGTTAAAGGGAATGGATCTTAGGGGAATACCCCCTTCGGAGTGGACATATCCAACAACTCGACAAGTTTCTTTCTTGAGCATACTTATGACTCAGTGCCATAAATACGTTTACTTGCAGTTCCCTTCGGTGGCGTGTCTGTACCCCTGGTATAATCAATAATGCAAACTAAAACCCTGTCAAGCCCAGCACCATCAGTCCCCATAGTCTGTACAGTTCAGTCTTCCTTTTTCTGTTCCTCTGGTTCCTTCTTCCCTTCCTCCTGGTCGGGTGCCCTTTTGCAATGGGACGCATGGATCCATGTTGGTCTTTCCTTTACCTTGATTGCAGTATTAGTCGCCAGCAAGACCTGGTATGGTCCTTCAAATCTTGGCAGTAGACTGCTTTTTCTTCTAAAGATTTTGATGTAAACGAATTCCCCGGGCTCCAGGTTATGACACTTCCCTTCCGCTGGCTTGACTTGAGCTTCCTTTACCTGTGAATGAAAGCTGGAAATACATTTGGTTAGTGCAATACAATAATTCAACATATTTTCCTCCATTTTGTGGATGTCCATTTGTTTTGCAGTAAATGGTGCTGTAAAAGGTAGTCATTGGGGATGTCCCATAACTATCTCATGCGGTGACAGGCCTGTTGTTCTGTTGGTTGCAGATCGCATTACCATCAAAGCTAAGGGCAGCAGTTCTGTTCATTTCAGTCCAGTGTCATTGCATAATTTTGCCAGCTTATTTTTAAGCATTCCATTATATCTTTCAACAAGTCCAGCTGATTCTGGATGATAACTGCAATGAAAACGTTGATTAATCTGTAAAGCTTTACACATTTCCCTTATAACAGTTCCCGTGAAATGTGACCCGTTATCACTAGAAAGCTTAGCAGGGATTCCGAAGCGCGGTACGATTTCTTTTAAGAAACATTTAGCAACAGTAGTGGCATCGGCCTTTTTACATGGAAAGGCTTCAATCCATCTAGAGAACACATCTACAATAACTAATGCAAATTTAAATCCCATACACATAGGTAATTCAATAAAATCCATTTGTAAATGTACAAAAGGCCCCACTGGATTTGGGTGGGAGGCAGATTCTACTTTTTCCGGATTCATTGTCTGACAGGTAACACAATTTTCATAGATTTGTTTTGCAATTGCCGAAATACCTGGTGCAAACCAAGTTGCCAAAATATAATCTGCCATCCCCCCTTTGCCATGGGTGGTACTTGTCTCAGCAGGACTTGCCTCCTAGCAGTCTGGTGGCTATCAGCCATTTCAAGCCAGGTTTAGCTGTTTATGTAAACCGACTGCCTGTTGCAGAAATTTCTGGAAGGACCAGGACTCCATTTTGTTTTATATTAAAAAGGGCACAAAAATACCGTGTGGTACAGCTTAGATAAAAATACATTTCCACAGCAGCATGCTCGCCATTGAATTAGAAGGTTCTAGGCTGATATTCCAGTGCAGTACTGGGGGAGTGCTGCACTGTCGGAGGTGCTCTCTTTTGGATGAGACGTTAAATCGAGGCCCCTTATGCTCTCTCACGTGTGTTATGTCTTGAATAAAGAGTCAGACTAGATACTGCAAGCTCAAAGTAAGGTGTGACCGTAGTCCTTCATTACAGATCTCAGAGTGCCTCGCCAACCTGTGAGGTCTCCTTATATACAGGTGCTCCCAAGGGATTGTGGGATCCCTTGGGATTCCAGGGGATAAACCCTCTGGTGGTGAGACATGGTATTTATAGGTTTACATACATAACAACACTCCCCCCCCCCCCCCAAAGTCAATAGTGTAACTATTTACAATGTGAGTTGATCTGGGGCCTTTCTTTTCCTGGTTGATTGTCTCGGTGCAAATGCTGGTTTTGGTGAGTCGTTTATTGCTGCTCTTGCTGGGCTGCTGTGCAGCTGGCCTTGCTGGGCTGCTGGGGGTGGTGAGTCGTGTGGGGCTGCTGCCGGTGATGGGTTCTGCTTCGTGGTCAACCGCTGGGTCGGTTGTCACTTGTGTGTGTGTGTTGGAGGAGTCTTTTGTGGGTTGTTCTGGATAGTCTGTAAATCTGAGTTTGGTTTGGTCCAAATGTTTCCTGCAGATGAGTCCATTTGAGAGTTTGACCACAAACACCCTACTCCCTTCTTTCACCAAAACAGTGCTAGGAAGCCACTTGGGACCTTGTCCATAGTTCAACACAAATACAGGATCATTTATCTTAATTTCGCGTGACACATTTGCACGATCATGATATGTATTCTGTTGAAGCCGCCTGCTCTCTACCTGTTTGTGTAGATCAGGGTGTACTAACGAGAGCCTTGTCTTAACTGCTCTTTTCATGAGCAGTTCAGCGGAAGGACCCCAGTGAGTGAGTGAGGTCTTGTGCGGTAACTAAGCAGGACTCGAGATAAGCGAGTCTGCAGTGAGCCTTCAGTTACCCTTTTCAAGCTCTGCTTGATTGTTTGAACTGCTCGTTCTGCCTGACCATTGGACGCTGGTTTAAGTGGGACAGATATGACATGTTTGATCCCATTGTGGGTCATGAACTCCTTGAACTCGGCACTGGTAAAGCCTGGCTCATTGTCACTTACAAGGACAGTAGGCAGGCCGTGCATGGCAAACATGGCCCGTAGGCTTTCAATGGTGGCAGCGGACGTGCTAGCCGACATTATCACACATTCAATCCATTTGGAGTACACATCGACAGCCACTAAGAACATTTTTCCCAAGAATGGGCCTGCATAGTCGACATAGACCCTGGGCCACGATTTGGAGGGCCAGGACCATAAACTGGGTGCATTGCTTACTTGTGAACATGTGTTACATTTGTGCACGCAGGACTCAAAGTCTGCATCGATACCAGGCCACCACACATGGGATCTGACTATCGCTTTCATCATTACGATGCCTGGGTGGGTGCTGTGGAGGTCACTAATGAAAGTGTCTCTGCCCTTTTTTGGCACCACTACCCGATTACCCCGCAGAAGGCTGTCTGCCTGTATAGACATTTCATCTCTGCGCCGCTGGTACGGCTTTATTTCTTCCTGCATCTCTAACGGGACACTAGACCAACTCCCGTGGAGCACACAGTTTTTTACTAAGGACAGTAAGGGGTCCTGGCTCATCCAGGTTTTAATCTGTCGGGCGGTAACAGGTGATTGCTCACTCTCGAATGCTTCCATTACCATAACTATGTCTGCGGGTTGTGCCATCTCCACCCCGGTGGTGGGCAATGGCAGCCTATTGAGAGCATCGGCACAGTTTTCTGTGCCTGGCCTGTGGCAGATGGCGTGGTTGTATGCGAACAACGTGAGCACCCATCTCTGGATGCGGGCCGATGCATTCGTATTTATCCCCTTGCTTTCAGAAAATAGGGATATAAGCGGCTTATGGTCGGTTTCCAATTCAAATTTGAGCCCGAACAGATATTGATGCATTTTCTTTACCCCGTAAGCACACACTAACGCTTCTTTTTCGATCATACTGTAGAAACATAGAAACATAGAAACATAGAAACATAGAAAATAGGTGCAGGAGTAGGCCATTCGGCCCTTCTAGCCTGCACCGCCATTCAATGAGTTCATGGCTGAACATTCAACTTCAGTACCCCATTCCTGCTTTCTCACCATACCCCTTGATCCCCCTAGCAGTAAGGACTTCATCTAACTCCTTTTTGAATATATTTAGTGAATTGGCCTCAACAACTTTCTGTGGTAGAGAATTCCACAGGTTCACCACTCTCTGGGTGAAGAAGTTCCTCCGCATCTCGGTCCTAAATGGCTTACCCCTTATCCTTAGACTGTGACCCCTGGTTCTGGACTTCCCCAACATTGGGAACATTCTTCCTGCATCTAACCTGTCTAACCCCGTCAGAATTTTATATGTTTCTATGAGGTCCCCTCTCATTCTTCTGAACTCCAGTGAATACAAGCCCAGTTGATCCAGTCTTTCTTGATAGGTCAGTCCCGCCATCCCGGGAATCAGTCTGGTGAACCTTCGCTGCACTCCCTCAATAGCAAGAATGTCCTTCCTCAGGTAGTCCCTTTCAGCCTTAGATAGACTTCTGGATGCCTAAGCAACAGGTTGCAATTTCCCAAATTCATTAACTTGTTGCAATACACACCCGATCCTGTACGACGACGCATCACATGCTAGTACCAAACGTTTACATGGATCGTACAACACAAGCAATTTGTTTGCACATAACAGCTTCCTAGCTTTCTCAAAGGCTTTTTCTTGGCTTTTACCCCATATCCATTCATCTCCTTTATGCAGTAAAGAGTGCAGGGGTTCTAGCAATATGCTAAGACCCGGTAAGAAGTTACCAAAATAGTTCAGGAGTCCTAGAAACGACCGCAGCTCCATCACGTTCTGTGGTCTCGGTGTGTTCTTGATTGTCTCCGTCTTCGAATCGGTGGGCCTTATGCCGTCCGCCGCGATTCTTCTCCCCAGGAACTCCACTTCAGGCGCCAGGAAAACGCACTTCAAGCGCTTTAGCCTGAGCCCCACACGATTAAGCCGACTAAAAACCTTCTCCAGGTTCTGCAGGTGCTCGACAGTGTCCCGACCTGTAACCAAGATGTCGTCCTGGAAGACCACAGTGCGCGGGACCGACTTCAGCAAGCTTTCCATGTTCCTCTGGAATATCGCCGCGGCCGATCGAATCCCAAACGGGCATCTGTTGTAAATGAAGAGACCTTTGTGCGTGTTGATGCAGGTGAGGCCTTTCGATGATTCCTCCAGCTCCTGTGTCATGTAGACCGAGGTCAAGTCCAGCTTGGTGAACGTCTTCCCTCCCGCCAGCGTCGCAAATACATCGTCTGCCTTCGGTAGCGGATCTCAGACTGCCTCTCCAGCCTGTGAAGCCTCCTTATTGTGGGATCCCTTGGGACTCCAGAGGATAAGCCCTCTGGTGGTTAGACATGGTATTTACAGGTTTACATACATAACAAGGTGGATGTGGAAAATCCCATGGTACTGGATCGAAGAAGAGCAGGGGAGTTATCTCCGGCGTCCTGGCCAATATTTATCCCTCAATCAACATAATAAAAACAGATTATCTGGTTATTATTACATTGCTGTTTGTGGGAGCTTGTGGTGTGCAAATTGGCTGCTGCATTTCCCACATCACAACAGACAACAGAGACTACACTCCAAAAGTACTTCATTGGCTGTAAAGCGTTTGGAGACGTCTGTCTGGTGGTGAAAGGTGCTATATAAATTCAAGTCTATTTTCTTTCTTTGGCTGAGAAATGATGAGAAAATGATTGGCTACTTGAGGGGCGAAGAAAATGGATGCTAGTAAATCAAAAGCTATTCTGATAACTTTGCTTCTTTCCCTTTTCTCAATTTGTTTTACCCCTTGTCTTCTGAAAGCATTTGTTCTTTCCCGGCATGATTCAACAGCTGCCTTTTGCTACCACAAAGTGGCCAGTGGCTAAATGGTCATCCTCTAACCTGTGTCAGAAGGCCGTGGGTTCAAGCTCCACTGCAGGACTTCAACACGTAGAACAAGGGTATAGTTGAGGTGCTGTCACTGCAGTTGAACACATAATCTTGATGATAATTCAGTGCAGTACTGAGGGAGTGCTGCACTATCAGAAGTGCTTGCTCAGGTGAATGTATAAGATCTTGTGTTACTATTCAAAGAACACTAGAATAACTAATATTTTCCTCATGTTCTGGCCAACATCATCATCATAGGCAGTCCCTCGAAATCGAGGAAGACTTGCTTCCACTCTAAAAGTGAGTTCTCAGGTGATTATACAGTCCAATACGGGAATTACAGTCTCTGTCACAGGTGGAATAGATAGTCATTGAGGGAAAGGGTGGGTGGGGAGTCTGGTTTGCCGCACACTCCTTTCGCTGTCTGCGTTTGATTTCTGCATGCTCTCGGCGACAGACTCGAGGTGCTCATCGCCTTCCTGGATGCTCTTCCTCCACTTAGGGCGGTCTTTGGCCAGGGACTCCCAGGCATTAATCGGGGAGGCTTTGAGGGTGTCCTTGCAACGTTTCCTCTGCCCACCTGGGGCTCGCTTGCCGTGGAGGAGTTCTGAGTAGAGCGCTTGCTTTGGGAGTCTTGTGTCAGACATGCAAACAATGTGGCCCGCCCAGCGGAGCTGGTCGAGTGTGGTCAGTGCTTCGATGCTGGGGATGTTGGCCTGGTCGAGGACGCTAATGTTGATGCATCTGTCCTCCCAGGGGATTTGTAGGATCTTGCGGCGACATCGTTGGTGGTATTTCTCCAACGATTTGAGGTGTCTACTGTATATGGTCCATGTCTCTGAGCCACACAGGAGGGCGGGTATCACTGCAGCCCTGTTGACCATAAGCTTGGTGCTAGATTTGGGGGCCTGATCTTCGAACACTCTTTTCCTCAGGCGGCCGAAGGCTGGGCTGGCGCACTGGAGGTGATGTTGAACCTCGTCGTTGATGTCTGCCCTTGCTGATAATCGGCTCGTGAGATATGGAAAGTGGTCCATGTTGTCCAGGGCTGCGCCGTTGATCTTGATGACCGGGGGAGGGGCAGTGCTGTGTGGCGGGGTCAGGTTGGTGGAGGACCTCTGTCTTACGGATGTTTAGTGTAAGGCCCATGCTTTCGTACACCTCGGGGCAGATGTGGACAATGACTTGGAGTTCAGCCTCTGAATGTGCACAGCCGCATGCGTTATCCGCGTACTGTAGCTCGACGACAGAGGATGGGTCGGTTTTGGATCTGGCCTGAAGGTGACGAAGGGTGAACAGGTTCTCACTGGTTCTGTAGTTTATTTCCACTCCAGCGGGGAGCTTGTTGAGTGTGAGGTGGAGCATTGTAGCGAGGAAGATCGAAAAGAGGGTTTGCACGATGACGCAGCCCTGCTTGACCCCAGTCTGGATGTGGATTGGGTCTGTGGTGGATCCGTTGGTCAGGATCACGGCCTGCATGTTGTCGTGGAGCAGGAGAAGGATGGCGACAAACTTTTGGGGACAGCTGAAATGGAGGAGGATGCTCCATAATCCCTTGCAGTTAACAGTGTCAAAGGCCTTTGTAAGGTCAAAGAAGGCCATGTACAAGGGTTGGTGCTATTCTCTGCACTTCTCTTGCAGTTGTCGTGCCGTACAGATCATGTCCGTTGTACCCCGTAGTGGATGGTATCCGTACTGTGACTCTGGGAGGTGCTCCTCACCCACAGGGAGAAGATGGTTGAGGAGGATTCTAGCGATGACCTTCCCAGTGGCTGATAACAGGGAGACTTTTTTGTCATTACCGCAGTCGGACATGTCCCCTTTTTAAAAGATGGTCACGATTACTGCATTTCTGAGATCTCCCGGCATGCTCTCTTCCTTCCAGATGAGAGAGATGAGGTCATGCATTCGTGCCAATAGTGCCTCTCCGCCATACTTTAGTGCCTCAGCGGGAATTCCATCTGCTCCCGATGCCTTGTTGTTCTTGAGCTGATGGATGATCTTTTCTACCTCGTGCAGGGCTGGGGTTCTGCTGAGATGGTGGCGGGTATAATGCTGTGGGATGGAGTCGAGGACACTCGTATCAAAGGCAGAGTCTCGGTTAAGGAGATCTTCGAAGTGCTCCTTCCAGCGGGCCCTGACTGCCTCGGTGTCCTTGATGAGTGTCTCCCTGCTCTTGGCCAGCAGTGGGGTGGGGCCTTGGGTGCTTGGGCTATAGGTGGCCTTGACTGCGGTGAATTTCCTGTGCTTTCTCCACCCACTTTAGGTCGCGGGTTTTTGTTGGACCTCGGCCTTAAGCTGTCTGTAGAGCTGCTTTGCTGCTCCCGAATTGGGTTGCTGTTTTAATTTCAGAAATGCCCTGCGCTTGCAGTTTATTAGCTCTTGGATCTCCTGGTCATTTTCATCAAACCAGTTCTGGTGTTTCCTGGTTGAGTGACAGAGCGTTTCTTCGCAGGCACTGGTTGTGGAGGCCTAGAGGGCAGACCAGGCATTGTGGGCCCTCTGTCTCAGGGTCATCGAGGGTCGCCAGGTTAGCAGTGAGGCGCTGGTTGTATAGGGCTCTCTTAGCTGGGCCTTTGAGTGCCCCAACGTTGATTTTTCTGCGGCACTGCTTCTGCTGCCGTCGCTGCTTTGGGGCTATGTTGATGTTGATGATGGATCGGATTAGGCGGTGGTCCGTCCAGCAGTCGTCAGCTCCTGTCATGGCGCGGGTGATGTGCACATCCTTGCGATCCCTGGCTCGAACTATGACGTTGTCGAGCAGGTGCTAGCGTCTGGAGCGAGGGTGTTGCCACGATGCCTTGTACTTGTCTCTCTGGCGGAACAAGGTATTGGTGATGACAGGTCGTGTTTTAGGCATTTTGTCAGGAGCAGGGTACCAGTGGAGTTGGTTTTCCCTTCCCCCCTCTCTGCCGATCATGCCTCCCCAGGCGGTGTGGCGGAGTGGCATTCCGGTCTGTCGCTGTTGGAGTTGGCCATGAGGGTCCTGGCGTTCCAGGTCCCGAACTTCATTTTGAAGGGTGGAAGATGCCTGTGCGTGAGGTCTGTGTCCTTACCAACCCTGGCATTGAAGTCGCCGAGAAGGATCAGTTTGTTGTCCGTATGGATGTGGGACAGGGATTGTTCGAGGCTGGAGCAAAATCCCTCTTTGGCCTCATCTTGCGTCGAGTGTTGGGGCCTAGGCATTGATAACTGTGGCGCACTGATTTCGGGGTAGAGTGAGCTGGAGAGTCAGGAGACGTTCGCTAATCCCGCAATGGGAGTCTCTGAGGCATTCTTGATGGCGAAACCGACTCCGTGGAGGCGCCATTCTTCCTCTGGTTTGCCTTTCCAGAAGGTGTAACCTCCACCTTGTTCCTTGAGCTGGCCTTCCCCTGTCCGCCAGGTCGCGCTTAGGGTGGCAATGTCCACGTCGAAGAGTCTAAGTTCCCCGGCAACTATGGCGGTGTGGCATTCCGGTCTGTCGCTGTTGGAGTTGGCCATGAGGGTCCTGATGTTCCAGGTCCCGAACTTCATTTTGAAGGGTGGAAGATGCCTTTGCGTGAGTTCTTTTAACGTGGGGTGGCCGTTGCACACACACATGGGCTTAGCAGAGCAAGGTCTTGGTCCAGTGGCAAAGGGGTCTGGAGACCAGGCATTACTGTATGAGCCTCATTGCCTTCGGTAGGGTGCAAGCCATAAGCTCGGCACTGAGCAGCGTCCTTCGGTGAGGTGGCGAGAAAACCGAGGCCTGGCTGAGGGCAGGCATTGGGATGGTCAGAGGTCGGTTTTGTGGGAGGAGGAGAGGTGAGAGAGGTCAGAGTGACTACAGCTATTGTGCCGTTGAGTGGGGCCAGCAGCCGGGGAGACCACAGCGTCTCTGGAGGAGTGAAGGCCCGAACGTCGCTGGAGGAGCAAAGGGTGAAGGATGAACTTCCTTCATGTCCTGTGGGCAGGACGACTGAGCTTGTGGCCGATCCATCGGGATGTCTGCTGGATGCCAGGAAGAGAGATCATCCTGACTTAATATTTCTCACAATCTAGGAAATTGGGCTCATGGGAAAACACTTTTAATATCATTGTCTAATGCGAATTGTTGAAGAGATTGTTTTGTCAGACAGCTTATTTGAAGCTGTTGTTTTCTTTCTGTGTGACGTCTTTTTTTTTAATGAAAAACAAGCCTATTTTCTGTCTCAACAATCACAGAAAAATATATGCAAGTCTGAAAGCTTGTCAACGTTTGAAATGTTAAAAACATGTTTTAATCCCTTTAATGCTCAAGCATTGTACAACGTGTGCAGTGATCGGAGGTGAGGGCTCTGAAAATTAACTATTTTATATAACAAATTCCCACAGAGTTTCAAAGCTTTGTCTGAGCAGCCTATTATAAAAAATGCAATAAATAAATAAATAAAATAATTAATAAATAAAATTCACCATCGGACAATTTTTCCCGTGTACCTCCCAGAGGGCACACGTACCACAATTTGGGAATGCCTGCTTTAGAAGAACTAGAATAACACAGTGCCTGAAACAGAAAACAGGTTGTCATTTCATACAATGCTTTGTGGGCTTGCTATAATGAAAGTATTATTTAATTGAAACAGATTAAATAGAATAACTCCAAATGTTTTAGGAAAGTGGGTATGGGGCTAAGATTTTCTGAATAGTTTTTGCTGGATTTGTGATTTGTATTTTTTAGGATTGCTTTCATTTGACCTATTGATTTTCCTTGGTTGCTAGTTTCGAAGAGCGTAGGGCTATCGTCAGGCATCCACCAATTAAAGGAATTTGTCCACACTTGAGCATTTACGATTGCTGCAGAGAGCACGATGTGTCTCATGGGAAGGCAGCAAGCAGAAGGTTTTGACTGATGCTGATAATGATACACTATATGAAAGAGAATTGGCCTTGGGCTTTTAAGTTTGATGTAGGTTTTCAACGAGATAAGTACTTATACCTCAATTTTACAATTTGCAGCCATTGACCCAGCAGACGTTTTTAATTAGTGAGCGCCACTGTTCGTCAGAGTAAAGTTTTCATGCGGACTTTGGAAACGTGTTTTATAATGGAGTTTAATTATTTACTTCTCTGTCTGTGGTGTATACTTAATTATGCGTTCTGGGGCCAACTGAAAAGTCCCCTGGCCGCCTGGCGGCCCAATGTTTGCCACTAAAGTGGCTGCATAGTTCACAGCGGCCCTCCCCTTTAACTGAAGGGGAGCGACGTTGTGATGCGACAGCGCGATGACGTCATCACGCGCTGCTGATGACCAACAGCCTCGCTCACTCCGCCCCGCTATTGACGGCCACTTCCGCCCCACTCCAAAAAACTCTCCGCAGTGCTGAATTTCGATGGTCCGGCTGCCCCATGCACTGGGGTGGCCAGAACACATCGAAAACGGTAGGTGTGCTTCGTTTTCGGCGCTGGGCAATTTCGGCTCCTCGGTGTCAAGTAATGGCCAAGTTACATTTTATGGAATTCTCATAAATCTTTTGAGGGTTGAAATCCGTTTTTATGGCAGTGACACCGGCTGAGTGGAGATTTTAACAGCAGCCGCCAATCACCGTCTCAAACTGCCAAATTCAGTTTTGCCGCCCAAGGATGAGAGAGCAGCCCTAAAAATGGCATTGTACACTCATCCTCGGGTACCAACAGGATGGTAGCTCAGGAGGTCTACTGCATTTCCTGAAAATTTATCTGACCCACGCCTTCCCACGAGTGCCATTAATACACACATGCTGAAAAATTAAAGATATCAACTTATCTTGATCTCTGGATGCTACTGCCCCGGGATCCCTGATGTCCCGACAGCTTTTCCAGGCTGTCCAAATGCCAGCCGGTAAGGCCACCGTACCAACTAATTTCGCAGCCGCAGCGCCAATGGGGCGTTGCACACTCGCTGATGTCACCACGTGGGTGGTGGCAGAGCGCGCAGCAGTACCTCTTGGCGCTGTCCCCACCGCCCAATTAAATTCCCTGTGATCCATGGAGCCCGATCCCTGCTGACGGTAAGCACTTATCCGCCCATTGGCCAATCCTCTCCGGCGTTAACGGGTGGCGTTAGAAATGGAATTTCGAGCCCTTGGTCTCTGTGTAAATGTCAGCCTTGGCTCAGTGGGTAGCACTCTTGCCTCTGAGTCAGAAAGCTGTGGGTTCAAGTCTCACTCCTGAGACTTGAGCACAAAAATCTAGGCTGCACTTTCAGAGGTGCTGTCTTTTGGCTGAGATGTTTAACTAAGATATCTGCTCTCTCAGGTGGGCATAAAAGTTCCCATGGCACGAAGAAGAGCAGGGATGTTATCCCCATTGTCCTGGCCAATATTTATCCCTCAAACAACATAACAAAAACAGATTATCTGGTCATTATCACATTGCTGTTTGTGGGGAGCTTGCTGTGTGCAAATTGGCTGCCGCGTTTCCTACATTATAGCAGTGACTACATTTCAAAAGTACTTCAGTGGCTGTAAAGTGCTATGTGACTTTCTGAAGCTGTGCAAGGCGCTATATAGATGCAAGTCTTTCTGTTCTTTCTTCAATGGACATAATCTTTCGTCATAATATATATTCTTTACTAGGCACACCCATTACATGCTGTACTCTTGAACATTCTGGGAGGAACTGCGTCAATAGAAACAAGTAGACTTCCTTTGGAGATTTAACATACTTGCTATTTACAATGTACTGCAATCATGAGTTTGATTTGATCTGCATTATTAATCTCCCTAGAGTAGCAAAACACAGATTAACTATACCTATGAACAGGGTACTCAATCTAAGCAAGAAGGCTTTGTTAGCACTGTTGTTGGTACTTAAATTTAGCACACAAGCCATATTGGTCCAGGATTTCCAGACAAAATAAGGGTGAGTTTTATGGTGCTCACCGTTACTAATGTTTAAATTGTACAGTAACTTGTGGCGAGTAAGAGATAGGCCATGGATTGCCTCTTTTAAAAGTTTGCACTGTTAAAAAGGTGAAGGAAACATGCATTTAGCATAATAACATTATTAACGTACCCAAAGGTGCTAAAACGCAAATTTCCTCAATCGTTTCAGCACAATTACGATATAACAATGAGATAAGTATTGAAGATTAGCAAAGAAATTCAGGGCCACTGTCTAATCTCAGAAATAAAGAATAGGGACTTCAGAAAATATTGGAGGATTTGTTTGAACCCTGCACAGTCTGTGTCACTGCCGTCAGAAAGGGAGGAGGCGGGAAGGGGGAGGCAAGATTTGGAAGAAAAAATAACTATACTGACAGCATTAACTTTGCTTTGTTTTATAACTTCATGGTATCCTTTTTCTAGCATGCATCTGATAGAAATGGATTCTGTGCAGCGTTGGATGGAGGACTTGAGATTGATGGCGGAATGTGAGTGCATGTGCATACTTCAATCAAAACCCATCAGTGTGGAAGGTGATGGACACAATGAGCTTGTCATAACATCTCAGCAAAATTTACAAGACAGCCTGCAGGCACTGCTGAAGAGAGCATGGACGATCACCACAGAGCTGTCCAAGATTTTCTACAAGCTAGAGAAAAATAGGTGGCAACGGATCCACAGCACTGCAGTGAGGGTGAACTGTCACGTCAGGTCATTGATAAGTGAATACAACAGTTACACCAGGGATGCTTCAGCAGAGATACAACAGGTAACATTGATCAGATCAAAATTAGTTATGAATTAAGATGCAAGAACGTAAGCATTAAAAATTATGAAATATGATTTATTAAAATTATATTTAACTGCATAGCATTACATAGAATGTATAGTTATGTAACCCTAACCCTAAATGCAGGAACAGGCCTTTTGGCCCAACCAGTCCGTTTATGCTCCACTCGAGCATACAGATTTTTTTCTTAGCTATCTCATTCTACACTTTGAATCTCTATACTACTTCCTTGGAGACTATAGAGTCTGATTTTCTAACCATAGGTGAATTTAAGGAGAGAAATTGGTTTCCATTTGTGGGTATGGGAAGGGTTTGAACAGTTTTCAGCCTGGTTGCTTGTTAGAATGCTTCACTTTGATGGGATTTTTTATCTTGATGTCCTGATGCTATCCCATTGTAAGTATGACAAGTGAAATTGCCGTTGAAATTTAGGATTACATGTTTATTTTTGTTATTTATTTGTTCATGGATTGCGGGTGTCGCTGACAAGGCCAGCATTTATTGCCCATCCCTAATTGCCCTCGCAATGTGGTGGTGAGCTGCCTTATGCAACTGAGTGACTTGCTAGGCCGTTTCAGAGAGCAGTTAAGAGACAACCACATTGCTGTGGGTTTGGAGTCACATGTAGGCCAGACCAGGTAAGGACGGCTGATGTCCTTCCCTAAGGGACTTTAGAGACAATACAGTAGTTTCATTGGGCCCAAGTTTCGGCTCGAGTTGCTCTTATTTTTTTGGAGCAACTAGTTTAGTATGGAGTATCTTAGAAATCGCAATTCTCAGCATTTAGTTTGTTCCAGTTCTAGTTCGTTAGAATAGTTTCGTTTTAGTACAGATTTTTTTTCCAAAAGGGGGCGTTACCAGCCACTTACGCCTGTTTTGCAAGTTTAGGCAGCGAACAGTTACTCCAAACTAACTTAGAACGGAGTAAGTGTCGATTTTTCTACGCGCAGAAAAACCTTGCCTACACTTTAGAAATTAGGCGCAGGTAGCGAGAGGTGGGGGGGTGGGGGAAGGGAAGTTAGAGGGAAGTTAGGGGATTTTACAAAGCATTAAACACTTCACTTTTACCAATAAAGAGCCATCATCAATAATAAATGATGAATAAACCAACCAATAAATCAATCAAAAAAAAACAAAATAAAAAAATAAAAAAAATAAAATAAAAAATCAATCAATAAATAAAAAAATTAACGTTTCTACTCACCTACTGCAGCACCAGGAGCCCTCCAACAGTCTGCCAAAGAGCTGGTTGGGTGGGCCCCGCCGCCGACGAGGTGCTCGGGTGGGGCTCATCACCGAACAGCTGATAGTCGGGTGGGGCCCACCACCGAAGAGCTGATAGTCGGGTGGGGCCCACCACTGAAGAGCTGATAGTCGGGTGGGGCCTGCCACGGGGGAGGAGTTCAGACAGGCCCCGCCGCCGAAGAGATGCTTCTTATTCTTCTTATTATTAGGCCATTTCAGAGGGCAGTTAAGAGACAACCACATTCTGATGCTGAATAAAAGTTGTTTTTAACTACTCCCCTGCTAATTGAGGTAGACCGAGAGACCACAGAGAAAACAAAAGGTAACAAACATAGAAAAACAACAGAGTTCCCAAATTTGAATGGGCCACATAGCCTGTTAAAGGGGCTGTGCATCCAAAAAGAATAAAGGGAGTATTGATTCAGAAAATCTGATCATGTTCACCAAAGAAGGCCATATTAAGAAATCAAGAGAAGTCACAGAATATTTATTTTTATTATTTATCTTGTTGTTCAAGAGAGCAAAAGAGTTGAGAGAATAATAAAAAGGATGTTATGGACAACTTCAGAAATATCGTAGTCAGCAGTTGTATTGTCAGTGAAGATAATCACTGAAACTAAGGAATTATACGGCATTTCTCTGTAATGTAGAACCAGCTTGCTTGTAAGATCAAAATTCATTTAGTATGGTTGGAGGGCGACATTTTATATATTTTTTAAAATATCTGTAGAAATAATTGAACAGGTCTTCAAAAAGTTAGCCTCAGTGTGACCCACAGATTCTAACTATCTAATTGGTTATTAATCAATACATTTCTATTCAACTATTGAGATTTTGAATGCTACACTGTCAAGTTAAATTGTCAGAATAGAAAAAGAAAAAGGCATAGAAGCCTACTTGAGCTATTTCTGAATATTAAGAAGGTGAATGGCAAAATACTGCAAGGAAAAAACCAAGAACAAAGGTGTCACTGGCCTACTCGTTTACACAGAAGTGACAGCTGAGAGATTAGAATAATATCAGACTGAAGTATCACACTTGCGTGCTTTGAGCAGTCATGTTACTGGGTTTCTTCCTTTCCATTTGTTTTTGCTGTCTCTCCTCCATGCATTATATCTGCATGTTCCTGTCCATTTTTAACCATATAGAGTATATAACTTTTGTTTCTCTGTTAATATATTCTTTGTATCTATTCATGCCATCTCCTGTTTCTCATACCCTTTCTCTTGTCTTCCCCCTACATACATATGTTTTACATTTCTGATTGTTGTATAAGTATTAGGTTGATCTTACTATATTTTTCCTACTTCTTCTCCTCTTCTTCTTCTTAAGCAGTCCCTCGGAGTCGAGGATGACTTCCTTCCACATTAAAAATGAGTACTCAGGTGACTGAAGAGTCCAGTGCAGGAGCTACAGTCTCTGTCACAGGTGGGGCAAATGGTGGTTGAAGGAACGGGAGGTGGGGTGTTTGGGCTGTGCGCTCCTTCCGCTGTCTACACTTGGCTTCAGCTTGCTCCCGGCGAAGGGACTCGAGGTGTTCGGCGACTTCCCGGATGCTTTTCCTCCACTTTGGGCGGTCTTGGGCCCGGGATTCCCAGGTGTCGGTGGGGATGTTGCACTTTTTCAAGGAGGCTTTGAGGGTGTCCTTGAAGCATTTCCTCTGCCCACCTAGGGGCTCACTTACCGTGTCGAAGCTCCTAGTAGAGCACTTATTGTAGGAGGCTCGTGTCAGGCATGTGGACGATGTGGCCTGCCCAACGGAGCTGATTGAGTGTGGTCAATGCTTCGATGCTGGGGATGTTGGCCTGAGCGCGAACACTAACATTGGTGCGCCTATCCTGCCAGTGGATTTGCAGGATCTTGCAGAGGCAGTGTTGGTGGTACTTCTCCAGTGTTTTGAGGTGCCTGCTGTACATAGTCCAAATCTCTGAACCATATAGGAGGGCGGGTATCCCCACTGCACTGTAGACCATGGGCTTGGTGCCGGGTTTGAGGTCCTGATCTTCAAACATTCTCTTCCTCAGGCGACCGAAGGCTGCACTGGCGCACTGAAGGCGGTGCTGGACCTTGTCGTCGATGTCTGCCCTTATTGACAGTAGTCTCCCGAGGTATGGAAAATGGCCAACGTTGTCCAAGGCCTCATTGTGGAGTTTGATAACCGGGGGGCAGTGCTGTGTGGCGGGGGCAGGTTGGTAGAGAACCTTTGTCTTATGGATGTTTAGTGTAAGGCCCATGTTCTCGTATGCTTCAGTGAAGGTGTTGACGATGGTTTGTAGTTTGGCTTCTGAGTGTGCGCAGGCGTCGTCTGCGCACTGTAATTCAATGACTGAGGATGGGACAACCTTGGATCTGGCCTGGAGGTGGCAGAGGTTGAACAAATTCCCGTTTGTTCTGTAATTTAGCTCAACTCCAACGGGGAGCTTGCTGAGGGTGAGATGGAGCATTGCAGCGACGAAGATCGAGAAGAGTGTTAGGGCAGTGACACAGCCCTGCTTGACCCCGGTCCGGACGTGAATTGTGTCTGTGGTGGATCCATTGGTCAGGATCACAGCTTGCATGTCTTCATGAAGCAGGTGGTGGATGGTGACAAACTTTTGAGGGCAGCGAATCTGAGGAGGATGCTCCATAATCCCTCACGGTTGACAGTGTCGAAGGCCTTTGTGAGGTCAAAGGCGGCCATGTACAGGGGTTGGTGCTGTTCCCTGCATTTCTCTTATAGTTGTCACTCAGTGAAGATCATGTTCATTGAGCCCCTTGGTGGGCGGAATGCACATTGCGATTCTGGGAGGAGCTCTTCAGCCACTGGGAGAAGGCGATTGAGGAGGATTTTTGTGATGACTTTCCTTGTGGCCAACAGCAGGGAAACTCCTCTGTAATTACCGCAATCGGACATCACCTTTCTTGAAGATGGTCATGATTACAGCCTCTCTGAGATCCCATGGCATGCTCTCCTCCTTCCATATAAGAGAAATGAGGCCATGTATTCGCACCAATAGTGCTTCTCCATGTTTTAGTGCCTCAACAGGGATTCCATCTGCTCCTGAAGCCTTTTTGTTTTTCTGTTTTCGGATGGCCTTTTCTACCTCAGGCTGGGCTGGGGTTGTGCTGAGATGGTGGTGGGTGGCATGCTGCGGGATGGAGTCGAGGACACTTGCGTCGAAGACACAGTCTCGATTAAGGAAACCTTCGAAGTGCTCCTTCCAGCGGGCATTGACTGCCTCTCTGTCCTTGATGAGTACCTCTCCATTCTTAGCCAGCAGTGGGGTAGGGCCTTGGGTGCTTGGGCTGTAGGTGATCTTGACTGCGCATGTTGGGGTTGTCGGCTAGCTGCTGGATCTACTGCGCTTTCTCCACCCCTCCCCATCTCTGTAATCTTTTTCAGCCTCACAATCCCACAAGATGTCTGCGCTCTTCAAATTCTGGCCTCTTGAACATCCCTCATTATAACTGCTCAACCATCGGTGGCCGTGCGTTCAGCTGTCTGGGCCCTAAGCTCTGGAACTCCCTCCCTAAACCTCTACGCCTCTCTACCTCGCTTTCCTCTTTTAAGATGCTCTTTAAAAAAGTTTTTGATCATCTGCCTTAATTTCTTCTGTGACTCGGTGTCAAATTTATCTGTTTGTCTGTAACAGTGTTGTGAAGCGTCTTGGGATGTTTTACTACATTAAAGGCGCTATATAAACAGAAGTTATTATTATTATTATCTGTCCTTTAGATCGTGGGTTTTTGTTGGACCTCGGCCTTCAGGCGCCTGTAGAGATTCTTTCCAACTTTCAAGCTGTGTTGCTGTTTCCAGTTCAAGAAGGCCTTGCGCTTGCGGCTTATTAGCTCCTGGATCTCCTGGTCATTCTCGTCGAACCAGTCTTGGTGTTTCCTGGTCGAGTGGCCAAGCGTCTCTTCGCATTATGGAGGCTTTGAGGTCAGACCAGGCACTGTGGACACTCTGTGTCTCAGACTCACTGGGAGTCATCAGGTTGGTTGCGAGGCGCTGGCTGAATAGGGCTTTCTTAGCAGGGTCTTTGAGTGCTCCAGCGTTGATTTTCCTGCGGCATTGTTTCTGTTACCGTCACTGTTTTGGGCTACGTTGATGATGATGACAGAATGGTTTAGGCGGCGGTCTGTCCAGCAGTCGTCAGCTCCTGTCATGGCATGGGTGATGCCGTCCCTCACTCGGATGATGACATAGTCTAGCAGATGCCAGTGCTTCGAGTGAGGGTATTGCCATGAAGCCGTGTACTTGTCTTTCTGACGGAACAAGGTGTTGGTTATGACAAGGATGTGATCTATGCATTTCGTCAGGAGGAGGGTACCATTGGAGTTGGTTTTCCCGACCCCGGCTCTGCCGATCACACCTCCCCAGAGGTCTATGTCATTTCCAACTGTGGCCTTGAGGTCGCCAAGGAGGATCAGTTTGTCGCCCATTGGGACTTGGCTCAAGGCTGGAGTAGAATTCCTCTTTTGTCTTGTTTGTAGCTTCCATTGTTGGGGCGTACGCGCTGAAGACCGTAGCGCACTAGTTCTGGGTTAGGGTGAGCCAAAGAGTCATGGGGCGTTCGTTTATCCCACAAGGGGAGTCTCTGAGACGGCCCACTAGCTCATTGTTTATGGCGAAGCCTACCCCACAGAGGCGGTGTTCTTCTTTTGGTTTACCTTTCCAGAAGAAGGTGTAACTACCACCTTGTTCTTGAGCTGGCCTTCCCCTGCCCGCTGGGTCTCGCTTAGGGTGGTGATGTCTACGTCAAAACGTCTGAGTTCCCGGGCAACGATAGCAGTGTGACATTCCGGTCTGTCGCTGTGGGGGTTGTCCATGAGGATCCTGATGTTCCAGGTCCCAAACTTCATTTTGAAAGGTGAAAGATGCCTATATGTGAATTATTTTAACGTGGGGTGGCCGTTGCACACCAGCCACCACACGGGCTTGGCAGAGCAGGGTCCAATGGCAAGGGGATCCAAGATGACTGGAGACCTGGCTCCACTGCATGGGTCTAGTACATACGCACATACATACTCCGACTGTTCTCCTTTCTCCTTCCCGCAGATCCTCTCTCCCTGGGATTCATAGCACACAGTGGCGGCCACACTACCTCGCTGTTTCTGTGCTGCTCCTTCTCTGGGCCCCGAGCCCACTGCTGGCCCATGCTCTGCCACTTCTGGGCCTCGACCTCGCTGGTCCTGTCCTCCGCTCCTCACCAACCTCCGCTCCTCCCGCTCCTCACCAACCTCCGCTCCTCCCGCTCCTCACCAACCTCCGCTCCTCCCGCTCCTCACCAACCTCCGCTCCTCCCGCTCCTTGCCAACCTCCGCTCCTCCCACACTGTCATGTTTGTAACTACAATGTAACACCACTATATTACTGTATACACTCAACCTCGAGGCACACCTTGACCACAGGGGGTGAACTTGTGGGAGATACTCCCTACCTGATCACACAGGTATATAAAGGGAGTTCCCACGCAGGGTCATCACTTCTGGAGTCCTGTAATAAAGAGTTAAGGTCACAGAGTGGCCTTGTCCCTGGAATGTGCCTCGTGTGGTTTCATGCTGTAGAGTAAGGACATTACATCCACCCCTCGCCAATCTCTGCTCCTCACCGACCTCCAGGCCTCCCGCACCCCACAACAGTGACTGCATTCCAAAAGTGCTTCATTGACTGCACTTTGAGACATCTGGTGGTCATGAAAGGCGCTATATCAATCCAAGTTTTCTTTTCTTTTACTCTTACTTTTGACATCCAAATATTTTAAATGTCATAGCCGAGCAATCTACTATTCAGATTTTTAAAGAATTTTTCTTCGGAACTGTATTTTTGTGGAAACTTTCAGTTTTCAATGTGCTTCACATATTCTAGAAAGATTGTAAACTGTAATTGTGTACAGTGAGTATAAGATCACAAATATTTACTCACTTAATTCAAGTCAGCTCATTCCTCCAATACTCTGACTCTCCTAGCGTAGCATCCAATTTTGTTTTAAACGCTCCTAAGGTTTACAGGACCAATCCCATGCTGAACTGTGCCAGTTCCATGAACAGTAGATTGGATACAGAGGGAGTGGAAAATTGGGCAAGCAGGTTATACACTCGATTCCTTTAGCACAGAATTTTCTATCCAGCTGCATTTCATGTGTGGGTGGCTGCTCACATTTCATAGAATCATCATCATCATCATAGGCAGTCCCTCGGAATCGAGGAAGACTTGCTTCCACTCCTAAAGTGAGTCCTTTGATGGCTGAACAGTCCAATACGGGAGCCACAGACCCTGTCACAGGTGGGACAGATATTCGTCGCGGGAAGGAGGGGTGGGACTGATTTGCCGCACGCTTCTTCCGCTGCCTGCGTCTGACCTCTTCACGCTCGCGGCGTTGAGACTCGAAGAACTCAACGCCCTCCCGGATGCACTTTCTCCACCTCGGGCGGTCTTCGGCCAGGGACTCCCAGGTGTCAGTGGTGATGTCACACTTCACCAGGGAGGCTGTGAGGGTGTCCTTATAATGTTTCCGCTGCCCACCTTTGGCTCGTTTGCCGTGAAGGAGCTCCGCATAAAGCGTTTGCTTAGGGAGTCTTGTGTTTGGCATACGAACTAAGTGGCCTGCCCAGCGAAGCTGATCGAGTGTGGTCAGTGCTTCAATGCTGGGGATGTTAGCCTGGGCGAGGACACTGATGTTGGTGCACCTGTCCTCCCAGGGGATTTGCAGGATCTTGCGGAGACATCGTTGGTGATATATCTGCAGCGACTTGAGGTGTCTTCTGTACATCGTCCATGCCTCTGATCCAGGAGGGCGGGTATTACTACAGTCCTGTGGACCATGAGCTGGGTGGTAGGTTTGAGGGCCTAGTCTTTGAACACTCTTTTCCTCAGGCGGCCGAGGGCTGCACTGGCGCACTGGAGGCGGTGTTGAATCTCCGCATCAATGTCTGCCTTCGTTGATGAGAGGCTCCCGGGGTATGGGAAATGGTCCACGTTGTCCAGGGCCGCGCCATGGATCTTGATGGCTGCGGGGCAGTGCTGTGCGGCGAGGACATACAATCGTGCCTGTGCTATCCAATTTGTCGCTCTTTCCTAAAGCCTTGCAAATTTTTCCCATTCAGGTATTTATCCAATAGCTATTACCATCATTTTGTCCCCTTATTGGCCCTGGGTTGCATCTTGTGCATAACTTGATCAAAAGTCTTTTGGATGTCAAGGTACACCACAACATCGAGCTTTCCACAATCCACTTGGGTTGTCACTTCTCAAAGGATTCGAGGAAATTAGTCAGACAGGATCATCTCCTCCTGAATCTAGTTGACTGATGTTTACAAAGTTTTTACTCTATGGATAAACGCCATGTTCGTTCCTGATAGTTATTCCCATTATTTTACACAAAATGGAAGTTAAGACCAATGGGTCTAGAGGTGCCGATGTCTGTTTCCTCACCCTTTTTGATATGGGCATCACATTCGCCTGTTTCCAATCTGCGGGAGGAATATCTCCGTATGTCAGGTGTGAAGCTTTAACTTTTATTAGGAAAGAGACACTTTAATAACTATTGATTGTTCGAAAATAATACTTTTATTTCCTTCTATGCAAATAATTTTAACTATTAAATAGAATCTAGGGGAACCGTTTAGATAGTGTAGAGTGGAGGCGGAGCCTGACACCTCCCAGATATTGTGGAGTGAGGGGGGGTGGAGGGCAGAACCTCCCACCCCCCTCCCATCCCCCCACCCATCCTGACACAGCCACATTCGCTGGAGTTTCTGACATCTAGATGTACTCACAGTGCTGTGGGCACCTGGTGTCGGCAGGCAAATGACGGAATCTCCTCCGGCCCCCGGGTTTGTCGGCCGAGCTTGTGTATCCCGGCACTTTCAATGAGATGCGTCGATTTGCAGGTTCGTGGTTAACATATTCATTACTCACTAACATAGAAAAATACAGCTAAGAAGACAACTTCACAACCGTAGGTTGATGTGAAACACTTGTAGATAAACTGAGTCATGACACGATCTTGCATTTTTGGAAATCATATGTATGACACTTCCTGCAGAATCAGCACTATATAGACCGAGAAAAAGATGAATCAGGTAAGTTAATGATGTGACAGATTCTGCTCAAACCAGTCAATCATTTGAGGGAAAGGGAAGCACTGTGGAGGTTCCCTTTGTTCTGAAATGAAGTTGCTTTGTTGAAGGCCAATACACAAGGATGGCATGCATCCAAATCTAATCAATCTCATCAAAGGAGACAACTATACTAAATCATATTTGATTGTTTCAATCATGTCTGACCGGCTAAACTAGTTTACACAGGTTCCTTCACAATGTTACTTTATATGAATTCATATTGGTGATAGTTCGTTCAAAATAAAATTTCCTATTTAATTGGCTGTCAAAAACCAGTGTAGCAGGAAGGGTATGAATACCTTACCAAGATAAGACTAGTTTCCATGCATTTCTTTCCTGTGATGTGTGTCTGTTCAGACACTGTTCATTGAGGCTACTATTCTCTATTACTAACCGTCTTCTTAAACCCCTCTGCTCTGTCTCCACCACACTCAGCTGCAACAAGAAGTGTGAGGAGCTCATGGACTTCTTTGTCTCAAAGATTGAGACCATCCAATCAGTTGCCTCTGTCACTTCCCATCCTTCCCCTAGCCCACCGGGCCAAACTTCCTCTGCGGTTTCCCCCTGCCCTAGCCCTGAACTCGCATCTCTCTCAGTTTCTCGCTGATCTCCCCTCTTGACCTCTCCACGCTCATCTTGTCCATGAGACCCACTTCCTGCTCCCTTGACCCTATTCCCACTAAAGTGCTGACCATCACACTTCTGTTTCTGGTTCCCATGTTAGCCGACATTGTTAACGGTTCTCTCTCATCAGGTACTGTCCCCCACTCCCTCAAATCTGCCGTCATCACCCCTCTCCTCAAAAAAACAACCCTTCACTCCACTGTGCTTGCAAGCTCCCTTCCCTCTCCAAAGTCCTTGAACATGTTGCCTCGCAAATCCGTGCCCATCTTTCCCGCAATTCCGTGTTTGAATCCCTCCAATCTTGTTTCCGGCCCTGCCACAGTACCGAAACGGCTCTCATCAAAGTCACAAATGGCACTCCATTCTCCTTCAGCGCCTCCAGCATCACGGCATCAGTTTCCACAAGTACGCTGACGACACCCAGCTCTACCTCACCACCAGCACTCGCCTGGTTCCATTCTTATCTAGCTAATCGTAGCCAAAGAATCTCCTGTGACGGCTTCACTTCCCGCCCCCGCATCATCACCTCTGGTGTCCCCCAAGGATCTATCCTTGGCTCCCTCCTATTTCTCATCTACATGTTGCCCCTTGGCGACATCTGAAAACACGGAGTCAGTTTCCACATGTACGCTGATGACACCCAGCTCTACCTCACCACCACTTCTCTCGACCCCTCCATAGTCTCTAAATTGTCAGACTGCTTGTCCGACACCAGTTCTGGATGAGCAGAAATTTTCTCCAGTTAAATATTGAGATGACAGAAGCCATTATCTTTGGGTCCCACCACAAACTCCGTTCCCTAGCCACCGACTCCCTCTCCCCAGCATCTGTCTGAGGCTGAACGAGACAGTTGGCAACCAAGGTGTGATATTTGACCCTGAAATGAGCTTTCGACCACATATCGGCAGCATAATTAAACCGCCTATTTCCACCTCCGTAACATCGCCCGTCTCCGCCCCTGCCTCAGCTCATCTGCTGCTGAAACCCTCATCCATGCCTTTGTTGCCTCTACACTTAACTACTCCAAGCACTCCTGACTGGCCTCCCACATTCTACCCTAAGTAAACTTGAGGTCATCCAAAACTTGGCTCCTCTTGTCCAAACCCATGCCAAGTCCCGCTCACCCATCACCCCTGTGCTCGCCGACCTACATTGGCTGCTGGTTAAGCAACGCCTCGATTTCAAAATTCTCATCCTTGTTTACAAATCCCTCCATTGCCTTGCCCCTCCCTATCTCTGTAATCTCCTTCAGCCTCACAACCCCCCGAGATGTCTACGCTCCTCCAATTTTGGCCTCTTGAGCATCCCTGATTATAACTGCGCAACCATTGGTGGCCGTGTCTTCAGCTGCCTAGTGGGGAGCAGTGAGCAGCAGAGTGGGGTACAACTCGCAGGAGGCACTATCCATGACACATGAGGCAACAGGACCCGACTCAGCTTCCCCTTGACATGTCGGAACACCAGGGTTTCTGGAGATTCAGGTTGTCGCGTCAGGTAGGGACTGATATCCACAGCCTCCAAGAGGAAGGCCTGCTCCCTGCTGAGCTTGGTGGCTACGTGTTACCAGTGGCTGTCAAAGTGACCACCACCCTCAACTATTTTGTCTCTGCATCTTTCCAGGCTCTGCTGGAGACATCTCCAGGATTTCCCATTTGGCGGCTCACAAATGCATAAGGCAGGTGACTGAAAAATTGTTTGCCGGGGCCGCCAATTTTATGATTTTCTCCTGTGATGATGCTAGTCAGAAGGAGCATCTCGCACAGGTACAGAGCATCATGGACAGCACACACGTGGCAATCTGTGCAGCCCCAGATCAACCAGGAGTATCCGTGAACCGCCAGGGCTTCCACTCCATCAGTGCCTCCACTCCATCAGTGCCAGGTGCTGTGCAACCACAAATAAATATTTCTGCTGGTGTGCGCAAGATTCCCAGGGAGCTGCCGTGATGCTTTCGTCCTGCAGCAGTCCAAGCTCCCTGATGTCTTTGGACCTGGAAGCAGACTTAAGTGATGGCTGCTCGGAGGCAAGCTGTAATCATTTCAAACTTGGCTGATGTCACCTCTGAGAAACCTGAATAATGAAAGCCTGAGAGCACTAAGATATGACCGACCAGAGGTGTCATCGGACAAGCCGTTGCCATGCTCAAGATGCGCTTCAGATGCCTGGACAGATGTAGAGGTGCCCTTCAGTATGCACCAGCCAGGATGTCCAGAATGGTTGTGGTATGCTGCACTCGACACAACATTACGCAGTAGCGAGGTTTGGAGCTGCAGGACAAACAAGGCACAGAGCACAGATTATCGACAGACGAATCCATGGATGAGGAAGAAGACGGGTAGGTTGAAGACGAAGAGCAGGAAGCTGATGATGCCAACAAAAAAGAAAGACTTGCACTTATATAATGCCTTTTATGAATGCAGGATGTCACAAAGGGTTTTCGAGCCAATGAAGTACTTTTTGAAGTGTACTCACTGTTGTAATGTAGGAAATGCGGCAACCAATTTGCGCACAGCAAGCTCCCACAAATAACAATGTGGTAATGACCAGATAATCTGTTTTAGTGATGTCAACTGAGGGATAAATATTGGCCAGGACACCGGGGCTAACTCCCCTGCTCTTCTTTGAAATAGTGCCATGGGATCTTTTAGGCCCACTTGAGAGAGCAGACAGGGATGCGGTTTAACGTCTCATCCGAAAAATGGCACCTCCGGCAGTGCAGCACTCCTCTGCACTGCCCGGAGTGTCAGCCTAGATTTTTGAGGTCAAGTCTCTGGAGTGGGCCTTGAATCCACAACCTTCTGACTCAGAGGCGAGATAGAATCATAGAATATAGATATTTACAGCATAGCAGGAGGCCATTTGGTCCATCGTGTCCGTGCCGACTGACAAAGAGCTATTTAGCCTAATTCCACTTTCTAGCTCTTGGTCCATAGTCTTTAGGTTACAGTAATTCAAGAGCATATCCAAGTATTTTTTAAATGCTATGAGGGTTTCTGCCTCTACCACCCATTCAGGCAGCAAGTTCCAGACCCCCACCATCCTTTGGGTGAAAACATTTCCCCTCAAATCCCCTCTAAACCACCAATCAATTACTTTAAATCTATGCCCCTGTTTGGTGGCCCCTTTGTTAAGGGAAATAGGTCCTTCCTATCCACTCTATCTGGGCCCCTCATAATTTTATACACCTCAAAAAGATCTTCCTTCAGCCTCCTCGGTTCCAAAGAAATCAACCCTAGCCTATCCCATCTTTCCTCATAACTAAAATTCTCCAGTCCAGGCAACATCCTCGTAAATCTCCTCTGTATCCTCTCTTGTGCAATCACATAATTCCTGCAATGTGGTGACCAGAACTGCATGCAGTACTCTAGCTGTGGCCTAACTAGTGTTTTATATAGTTCAAGCATAACCCCCCTGCTCTTGTATTCTGTGCCTCAGCTAATAAAGGCAAGTATGCCTTCTGAACCACCTTTTGTACTGGCCTGCTACCTTCAGGGATCTGTGGACATGCACTCCAAAGTCCTTTTGTTCCTCTGCACTTCTCAGTGTCTTACCATTTATTGGGTATTCCCTTGCCTTGTTAGCCCTCTCCAAATGCATAACTTCACACTTCTCTGGATTGAATTCAATTTTCCACTGTTCTGCCCACCTGACCAGTCCATTGATATCTTCCTGCAGTCTGGAGCTCTCTTCCGAACTATCACCGGATAGAGTGGTGAACCATGTCAAAGGCTGCAGATAAGTCAAGAAGGGATAGTTTGCCTTTGTCACGGTCACAAAGGATGTCATTTGTGACTTTGATGAGAGCCGTTTCGGTATTGTGGCAGGTGTGGAAACCGGATTGGAGGGACTCAAACACGGATTTGGGAGGTGACAACACGTTCAAGGTCTTTGGAGAGGAAAGGGTGGTTGGAGATGGGGCGGTCGTTTGCAAGGACGGAGGGATCGAGGGTTGGCTTTTTGAGGAGAGGGGTAATGACGGCAGATTTGAGGGAGAGGGACAGTACCTGAAGAGAGAGAACCGTTAACAATGTCAGCTAACATGGGAGCCAGAAACGGAAGATGGGTGGTCAGCGGTTTGGTGGGAATAGGGTCAAGAGAGCAGGAAGTCAAAGAGGCAGCATGATGTTCCTTCCCTGTTGACTCTTGAGTGATTTCAGTAATTTTACCTCTACTAAACTATCCAGAAAACAATTACAGGTATTGATTACTTTTTGCATGATGAACTCGCCTTTTGCTAACTCATGTCCTGCATTCATTGAGTAACTTAAAATAATGTTCCAGATTTACCTTCATATTGCACTCACTTTATTCATCTTCTTTCAGGGTTGAGGAGAAGAGCTGTTCCGGCCTGTCCCTATGACTCAGTTTTCTGATATTCCATCTCCAGGGCTTGGAATTTTTTTGTGCCTTGGAGACTCAAGATGCTCAAGGTGTGACCAGAGCACTGTGCAGTCTCAATTTTGAACCAGTTTAGCATCAGAACAATAGAAATAGGAGCAGGAGTAGGCCATTTGGCCCTTCGAGCCAGCTCTGCCATTCAACAAGATCATGGCTGATCTTCTACCTCATTTTGATTAGCATTATGTTAGCTTTATTGATTATTGCTTTGCAATGACTGTATGTGCTAAGTGTGGAGTCAACTGTAACTCCCGGATTACTTTCAATCTCACTGAGCTAGCTCAATACCATTGAATACATTTGACTCCCATTATTTCTTCTAATGTGTAATACCTTGCCTTTATTTGTATTAAATTTAATTTGCCATAGTTCTTCTACTCGCGAATTGTATCAAGCGCCTTCAGTAGTTCGTTGTTTGCATCATCAGTTTTGACTGCCTTGCCCCTAAATTTAGTATAAACATCAAAATTGACCAAATTATACTTTGTTTCTGAGTGCAGATATTCTATGCAGATTATGAACAACAGGCGCTCCAGCTCGAGGCACTTGGCAAGCTTCACTTCCTATGAATTAAAATGTGACCTTATCTGCAAAGTAATCTTAGCCAGCATACCACCAGTGACGAGTGAACCTTTTGTACCATTATTATCATCATAGACCGTCCCTCGAACGAGGATGACTTGCTTCCATGAGTTCACAGGTGTTTCAATGAAGGACCCGATGTTCCAGTCTTGAACTCCAATTGAGGGGGTGGAAGATGCCTGTGCGTGGATTTATTTTTAGCGTGTGGTGACCGTTGCACACCAGCCACCACACGGGCTTCATTGAGCTAGGTCTTGGTCCAGTGGCAAGGGTTAGCCAAGACGACTGGAGACCTGCTCTGCTGCACGGACCTAGCGCACGCACATATCTCAGTGTGGGCTGGCCCGTGCTGCCCCTAGGCCCTCGGCTCTTCTGGGCCCCGTACCCTCGTCTGTCGCACCTCTGCCACAAACTCTCGCCGCTCCTCCGCCCCGACCTTCCCACTCCTCTGTACCTTGGTCCTCCCGATGTTCCTGCCCACGCTCCAAAACGGCGACCAGGGTTTTGATGACGTCACCCAGTCGCCCATCTCAAAATTGTCGCACACTTGGAGCAGCTCGTGCTGGAGGTTGAAGTAGCCCACCGCTCCAACTCGTTTGTAGCCCAACCTGTGGAGCCACGATGCCATTAGGATATGCATTGACAATAGAACGGATCCCACTGTACTCTTTTGATCATCAAATACTAACAGACTATATTATGGGCTAGACTTTCGGCATATATCCTCCCATTTACCGCCCATTTAACAGCTGAGATTGAGTTTACCATCCATCTTTGATTATAAATGGAAACTAATGCCAATTATTGCCCATTTATTGTCAGCACAACTTTCGGCATACAATTATCGCCGGGAATTAGCTGAACCGCCCACCCATATTTTTTTAATAAAATCTGACATCATCACTCGTGCACCGCCCAGAAGACTGTTTACAATGGAAACTAACGGTCAAATACCGCCCAGATTATCGCCGAGAGCTACTTTCGGCATCTCGCCCATATACCGTCCAAATGATCGCTCACCCAAAAAGACGCTCAAGAAAAGCTGCACTCACCTGACCTTAACCCAGCGGCATGGACGCCATTTTGTAAATCGGTGGACTTTTAATAAAAGGTTGCTTCGAGTTGATGGGAGCATTGAAGCAATTCATGAGTGATTTTAAGGTCGTTTTAAAATCTTGACAACCGTCTAATCATATTGTGGTGAATTTTGAATTTATATTGCGTTTATAGAGGACAATTTAATAATTTGGAAGACATATTAGGGCATTTATAGTAATGTGGCCTGTAATTTCTCAGCCGGTATTTATGACTACTCACATGCTGCAGAATAGAGATGGGAGAAGGTTTATTGAAGAGCATTATGTGCCCAATCAAAGGGATGGCAGATTGCTGAGGAGGAGGAGACCTTAAACCCGACACACTTGCAGGGGTAAGCGATCATACCTGGACTTGTCCGATAACATGTGCCTTAGGAGGCTGCGCTTCCGAAAGGAGGTCATCAGTGAGATATGCCAGCTCATCAAGGGAGATCTGCAGTCTAGCAGCACCATCAGGTCACTATCAGGGCCACACTGCCCATTGAGGTTAAGGTTACTGCAGCACTTTCCTTCTATGCATCGGGCTCCTTTCAGGCCTCAGCTGACAGCATTTGCAGCATCTCGCAGCACGCCACACATTGCTGCATTCGACAGGTGACTGAAGCCCTTTACGCTCACAGGATGGACTTTATAAACTTCTCTATGACCAGGGAGGCACAGTGTGAGAGGGCTTTGGGGTTCTGAGCATGCGCAGATGACTCCTGACCTCATGAATCGCGGGAAAAGTTAATCACTTAAAAAAAAACACGCATGCGCAGAATGGCTGTTGCTATGGACACCGGCCTTGCACAACGGAATAAATCACTATCGCCCATTTCACATTGCTACAGCTATCACCCAAATTAAAAAGGCGAAACTAGCGTTTTCTAAAATGGGCGATATTCCGGCGATCCCGCAAAATAATACAACCACTAACACCAGAAAAATTGCCCATTTTTGGGCGATATCGATGTAAATCGAAAGTCTTGCCCTATAGGGCTTAGAATAAAAGATAAAAATCACTTTGTTGAGAAGTAAAATTAAGATGAGCATGATTAAAATGATCGGATTCTAGTTAGATTCTAATACTTCATGGTTCTGCTAATTGATTCTATATCTTTATCAGTTACTGATATAAACTAATTGATCTGCAATTAACAATGATTGTTTTGATGCCTCTTCTGAAGAAAAATAATTGAGTAATGAAACCAGAGAAAGAAATTAGGAAAAATGAACAAAGTTATAGAAAGATAAAACAAATTCTTTTGGCATGTGATTTAGGACAACTGACCTTAAAATTATTGCAAACATTGGGGCAGGGTTCAAAATACAGTTGCATGCTATAATGAGAATATGAGAGCACTAATCTTCAATATGCTGAATAGCATTTTTTTATTACATTCTTCTGTTACATTAATGATTTAGACGAGGGGATTAAATGTAGTATCTCCAAATTTGCGGATGACACTAAGTTGGGTGGCAGTGTGAGCTGCGAGGAGGATGCTATGAGGCTGCAGAGTGACTTGGATAGGTTAGGTGAGCGGGCAAATGCATGGCAGATGAAGTATAATGTGGATAAATGTGAGGTTATCCACTTTGGTGGTAAAAACAGAGAGACAGATTATTATCTGAATGGTGACAGATTAGGAAAAGGGGAGGTGCAACGAGACCTGGGTGTCATGGTACATCAGTCATTGAAGGTTGGCATGCAGGTACAGCAGGCGGTTAAGAAAGCAAATGGCATGTCGGCCTTCATAGCAAGGGGATTTGAGTACAGGGGCAGGGAGGTGTTGCTACAGTTGTACAGGGCCTTGGTGAGGCCACACCTGGAGTAGTGTACAGTTTTGGTCACCTAACTTGAGGAAGGACATTCTTGCTATTGAGGGAGTGCAGCGAAGGTTCACCAGACTGATTCCCGGGATGGTGGGACTGACCTATCAAGAAAGACTGGATCAACTGGGCTTGTATTCACTGGAGTTCAGAAGAATGAGGGGGGACCTGATAGAAATGTTTAAAATTCTGATGGGTTCAGACAGGTTAGATGCAGGAAGAATGTTCCCAATGTTGGGGAAGTCCAGAACCAGGGGTCACAGTCTCAGGATAAGGGGTAAGCCATTTAGGACCGAGATGAGGAGAAACTTCTTCACCCAGAGAGTGGTGAACCTGTGGAATTCTCTACCACAGAAAGTAGTTGAGGCCAATTCACTAAAAATATTCAAAAAGGAGTTAGATGAAGTCCTTACTACTAGGGGGATCAAGGGGTATGGCGAGAAAGCAGGAATGGGGTACTGAAGTTGCATGTTCAGCCATGAACTCATTGAATGGCAGTGCAGGCTAGAAGGGCCGAATGGCCTACTCCTGCACCTATTTTCTATGTTTCTATGTCTATGTTTCAGTGTAATATTAGTAATGACATGGTCATATGATTGGGTAACGAGGGCCAGCTAGAATTCATATTCTAGAGGTCTGGTTGTTGTACTGCCTTTCTGTAAACTACACCCAACAGACGTCACTTGTTCTGAGGGAAATTGGAACAGTTTATTTACTTGGATCCATCAGACTGCTTGCTAACCTACATTGGCTTCTGGTCTGGCAACGCCTCGATTTTAAAATTCTCAGCTTTGTTTTGAAATCTTTTTATAGCCTCTCCCCTCCCCACCTCTGGAACCTCCTCCACCCCTACAACCTTTCGAGATCTCTCAGGTCCTCCAATTCTGGCCTCTTGCGCATCCCTGATTTTAATCATTCCACCTTCGTGCCCTCAGCTGCCTAGTGCCTGAGATCTGTAAACCCCTCCCTAAATCTCTCTGTCTCTTTATCTCTCGCTCTTCCTTTAAGACGCACCTTAAAACCTTCCTCTTTCCTGTCCGAATATCTCTTTATGTGGCTCGATGTCAAATTCTATTTGCTAACACTCCCGTGAAGTGCCTTGGGATGTTTAATCATGTTAAAGGTGTTATATAAATGCTCGTTGTTGCAGTTGTGGCTATAAACTTTTTTATTGGAAAGATAAATGCATACTATTATTACACTGAAAATTATAATTCATTTAATACACACTTCTAAATTAGGGAGAAAAGTTCTGTATCTGAAGAGACAAACAATTAAATAGTTTATAACAGTAAGATTGTGCTTTGCCTTTGCTCTTCATTTCTCTTATGTAATGAAAAACTCACTTCAAAATTACTTTAGACATGAATTTGTAAGTAATTATAAATAATATTTATGTTGAGCTTGGGAATACAGAAATGCAAACACAATTTCAAATACAAATGTTCTGCTATTGTTCGTAGAACAGACAAATAATTATGAACTTCAGAAGGTCAGATGTTCAGTTCTCAACATCGTAGATATCAACTCAGTAGATTCACGGACCATGACCTGCCCCCTGAGTAATTGCTTATCATGTGAAGGAAGAACATGATTCAACATACTTTTTAATTAGCTGAGTGACATAGCATTAAATAAACAACAAACATGGTATTAAAATTTGAAGCAAATTTATATCAGAGAATATAGTACTGTATCCTCTCACTGACTCATTATATATTGAACATTTTTTGTAAGGTATGCTAATGTAATAGAATTACACTGCAATCTTTTATTTTCCTCAATTTTTCTCTCATTTTCTCTCCTACCCTCCTAAGGACACTACTATTGATAGGGTGCAGCGAATGCTAGCAGACCTCTTCTACCTTTGTGTATGAGCCTAGACCGTGAATGTCAGTTTGTTGCTTAGCTGTGGAGGGCAATACAACAGAGCCCAATCTGCTTTCCCTAACGTTGGTGCAAGTGTATCTTTCAGCAAGTCACTCAGTAGTGTCAGAAGCATGAATTCTGTCAGATTTTCTTCCCTTCCTTAGCTAAGTGATGCTTGGGTTAATTCTGCAGATTAACTGTTGCCTTGGCTAAAAATGCCTAAATCACAATGAAACCTGGAAACTTTTTGATCTATATGGCTTAGTACCTCATCATCATCATCATCATATGCAGTCCCTCGGAATCGAGGAGCACTTGCTTCCACTCTAAAAATGAGTTCTTCGGTGGCTGAACAATCCAATACGAGAACCACAGTCCCTGTCACAGGTGGGACAGATAGTCTTTGAGGGATAGGGTAGGTGGGACTGGTTTGCCGCACGCTCTTTCCGCTGCCTGCGTTTGATTTCTGCATGTTCTCGGCAATGAGACTCGAGGTGCTCAGCGCCCTCCCGGATGCACTTCCTCCACTTCGGGCAGTCTTTGGCCAGGGGCTCCCAGGTGTCAGTGGGGATGTTGCACTTTAACAGGGAGGCTTTGAGGGTGTCCTTGTAACATTTCCTCTGCCCACCTTTGGCTCATTTGCCATGAAGGAGTTCCGAGTAGAGCACTTGCTTTCGGAGTCTCGTGTCTGACATGCGAACAATGTGGCCTGCCCAGCGGAGCTGATCAAGTGTGGTCAGTGCTTCAATGCTGGGGATGTTAGTACCACACTGCCTGTGACTTACAGCGATTCCGTAGTCGTCTGAAGAACAAGGCAACAACTGCTTAGCTACTCTAGTATTAATTGAAGTTTATTGTAATTTATTTTCTTCCTCTAATACCACAGCAATTTGCCTTAACCATCATTGCAAAAGAGCACTCTCTGGTGGTCTCAATATGATGTGTTCTTTCCAACAGCAAATGTTACAACTTCTCTGCCAACTTAGTGCGGTATACTGCTGAATTATCATAGTTTTATGCTGAAGGCTTTTTCCATGCTGCAAAATGTCTGGAGATTGTACAAGTTCATTTCTCATGGGACTCTCACCATTAGCAGAAAGAGGAGACATTTATCCCAGTCTGACTTTGATTCTAAGCAAGATTGTCTAGATAGTTGAGAATTGTTTTGAGAAAGATGCTAAATTATATACCTCACTACTATACATATAATGTAATCATTTTTAAATAAGAAAAACAAACTCAGACCAATATCTTGTGGTAGATTATGCAAACTGTAATTTCTGTAACTCCATTATTAGATTAGCTGAGATAAAGATGAGCACTATCCAAAATACAATAATGGAATGTCTAAAGACCAACAAATATGATTAGAATTCAACTGTAGCACATATTGTGTTGTACATGCAATATTCCTATCGCATTGCCAATTGCCATGTGTTTTTCTATTTTTCTGCAGTTTGAAAAGATTTTAATAGAGCAATGCACTGACCTAACTACAATAACCGAAAGGTAAATCCTGTTTCCCCAGCCTGTATTGCAATCCTCTATTTTGAACACTTTCATTGTTTGCCTTCTTGAATATGACATTTCTACATTATTGCTCATTGTTAAAGTTCTTATGTTGGATATAAATTGAATAAAATATGATTATTCTAATCTCAAACTTCATTTTGCAGCTGGATGACATTATATTTCTATTGAAGTACAACAGGCTGTATCAGAGTGTTAATTTTGTCAGAAACCTGAGAGTAACTACAGAGCCTTTTCAAACGTAATCATTCAGAAACTAGTTCAGAAATGTGTCCCTGAACCCATACATAGTGGATTCATTCATAAATGCTTTATAGAAATTAGCCCCCAAAGCAGGAGTTAGCATTAATTATTGTCTGCTTATATCATCGTTACAATGTCTAGAGCTATGTGATAGTGGACACTATACTTTAACTAAGTTGCTTTATCCTTTTTTTGTGGCTAGGATATACCTGGACAATTTTCCACATTGTCAGGTAGATGCCAGTGGCACAGCTGTACCAAAACCTCGATTTTAAATTCTCATCCTTGTTTTCAATCTCTCCATGGCCTTGCCCTTCCCTATCTCTGTAATCTCCTCCAGCCCTACAACCCTCTGCAATATCTGCGCTCCTCCAATTCTGGTCTCTTGAGCAGCCCCAATTTTAATCGCTCCACCATTGACAGCTGCGCTTTCCTCTCTAAACTTCTCGACCTCTCAACCTCTCTTTCCTCCTTTAAGATGCTCCTTAAAACCTACCTCTTTAACCGAGCTTTTAATCATCTGTCCTATATCTCCTTATGTGGCTTGGTGTCAAATTTTAATTGATAACGCTCCTGTGAAGTTCCTTGGAACATCTTACTATGTTAAAGGCGCTATATAAATATAAGTTGTTAGTGGTTGCTGCAGTATTTTCTTATGAGCTCCAACACAAGATCCTTCAAACAAACCTCAAAGCATTGTGGTGCTGAACACCTGTACACCATAGCTTGCCACTCCTTTAGCCAAATAGTTGCAGTACAGCTATTGGCATCTACCTGACAAGATGAAAATTATCCAAGTATATCCTATCCACAAAATCCATAAATCTAACCCAGTCAATTAACATTTTGTCAGCCTCCTCCTAATCATCAGAAAAGTGAATTATCAACAGCGCCATCAAGTGACCCCTATTCAGGTTCCACCAGAAGCATTCAGCTCCAGACTTCATCACAGCCTTGATCTAGACAAAACAGCAAGAACAAAATGTTGAAGAATAGTGAGATTAGCTGCCCTCAACATCAAGGCAGCATTCAATGGAGTTTAGGACCAGTTGCTGAACAAAATTGAGATCAATGGGGGGTAAAAGCAAAAATCCTGCCATAGCTCAGTCATAACTGACAAAGGAAGACGTTTATTTTGTCGGAGGTTAGTCATCACTAATGTCCTTGGCCCAACCATCTTCAGCTTCTTTATCACGTCCTCTTGTTATACGGTCAGGTGTGGATTTGTTCACCAAAGATTCCACAGTGTTGAGCTCCATTCTCACCTGATAATGAACTCGCCCATGCCAGCCTACAGCAGGACCTGGATAACATCCAGACTTGAGCTGACAACTACCAGAAAACATAAGTGTCAGGTAATGGCATCTCGAACAAGAAAAAAACCAACCATCTCCCCTTAGCCTTCAGTAGCACCACCAACACCAAAGTCCCCCCCCACTATCAACATCATGGTGTCACCATTGACCAGAAGCTTAACTAAAGCAGCCATCTCAACACAGTGGCTACAAGAGCGGGACGAAGTCTGCGCCAATGTTCCCTTCAAGCTGCGTGGCCACTCAGCGCTCCAGGGGTCCCGACTTTTAAATTGTAAAAACTACGCATGTGCAGACTTTTGAATAGACCGCGCCATATTAAAACGGGGCTGTGTGGCCCAAATAAAAATGACAGGGAACAAGGGTCTGTGCCAGCTCTTTTCGAAGACCAATCCAGTTAGTCCCACTCCCCCGCTCTTTCCCGATATCCCTGCAATTCTTTCTCCTTCAAATATTTATCCAATGCCTATTTGAAAGCTACTGTTTCTGCTACCCTATCCAGCAATGCATTCCAAATCCTAACCATTCATTGTGTAAAAAAGTTTGTTCTCGTGTCACCTCTGGTTCTTTTGCCAATCATATTAAATCTATCCCTCTAGTAATTGACCCTTCATCCATCGGAAAATGTTTCTCTTTATTTACTCTATCTAAATCCTTCAAGATTTGAAACACCTTGAACATTTACAATAATTGAATATACATCTGACTCCACATTCATATCTACAGGTCTGAAAAATAACAGTGGGCAAAAATACTTAAGCCACAAATATGAAAATTTACTAAGCTGAAAATATTCCAACTCCCTGTATATTATTCCTTGACCAAACCTTCATTGCAGTAGTACCACATCGATTCTTAGTTTCAGTACAAAGCAAGGCTGCTCCTATACCACATCTACATTTCACTGAGATTCAACTTAGCCACAATTGATATGAAATACTTATTGATATAGGAACAATATGGTAAATGTTTCAATGGTATCATGTGTTGATCATGAAAAGCTGTGAAACACATGTATGATTTTATTAACTGGTTTTGATCATGATTGTTGAATTGTAATTTTGCAATGTCTTAATCTTTATCATTAATTATTATAATGAACCGAGGCCCTTAAATTGTGGTCGGATACCTCCAACCACAAAAATATTTACAAATGTACCTGGTGGTCCCGGAGGAACAAAGACTTGACTTCTGCTCTGAGGTCTCGATGCGCAGCCCAGTGCAAAGGCACACGTATTCCAGGAGCGTATGTGCAGCCTGGGATCATCTGGGCCGGACCAACCAATGAAAATAGTGTATCCACATTCATAGTAATGGTGAGTTCCATTTGTATGGCGATCACCATTTCTATGAATGGGGATACCCCCAAAGCACAAACATTTTAAATAAATAAATAAACACTTCACATATTTAAAATGAATTGAACTTGTTTTGGACAAAAATTATTATTTTTTAAAAATATGTTTTTATAGAGCTAAAACTAAACTTACCTTAATGGACAGGGTTTTTAATATAAAATTTATTGATACGATTTTATCTTTCTATCTTTTAAAACTTTTACGCTCGTAAAAGCAAGCTTTACGTTTTTAACAGGCATAAGAGTTTTAAGGACATTCGCTGGGCAGGAGTTGGGCAAATAGCCCAAATCCCCGCCACAAAGGCCCTTCTCCCGGGGATGCGTGCAATTTGTCAAAAGAAATGTTGACAGATCACAAGTTCCGGGTTTAGGCGCACGCGCAGTTCATACCTAAACCCGGAATTTGTGGTGTGTCTACGGGTACGTGCGCACATCGTATGCACCCGGAGAGGCCGTGATTTTATGCCCTGTGTGTCAAACTTGGCTCAATAGATAATACTGATCCCTGGGTCAGAGGGTTTATGCTCCTTATTAAAGGTGGTACACCAGTACAATACTAATACACTGCTGTATTGTTGGAGGTTCCATCCTTAAGGTTACATAAGAACAAAAGAAATGAGTGCACCAATCCCTGCGGCACCCCACTAGTTACTCTTTGCGAACTGGAAAATGACCCATTTATCCCGACTCTCTGTTTTCTGTTAGTTAGCCAATTCTGTATCCATGCTAATATATTACCCCCAATCCCGTGAGCTCTTATTTTGTGCAATAACCCTTTATGTGGCACCCTATCGAATGCCTTCTGGAAGTCCAATTACACCACATCCACTGGTTCCCCCTTATCCACCCTGCTCATTACAGCCTCAAAGAACTCCAGCAAATTTCTCAAACATGATTTCCCTTTCATAAGACCATGCTGACTCTGCTTGACTGTATTATGCTTTTCCAAATATTTTGCTACTGCTTCCTTAATAATGGACTCCAGCATTTTCCCAACGACAGATGTAGGCTAACTGGTCTATAGTTTCCTACTTTCTGTCTCCCTCCTTTTTTAAATAGGGGTGTTACATTTGCTGTTTTCCAATACTGCTGTACCAGGTACATTTGCTCCAGAATCCAGGAATTTTGGTAGATTGCAACAAATGCATCCACTATCTCTGCAGCCACTTCTTTTAAGACCCTAGGATGCAAGCCATCAGGTCCAGGGGACGTCTACCTATAGTCCCATTATTTTACTGAGTACTTTTTTTTTAGTGATAGTGATTGTTTTAAGTTCCCCCATTCAGGTGGATGTTAAAAATCCTATGATACTGTAGAAAGAAGAGCACACAGTCCTTCTGGTGTCTTGCTCATTCTTGCTTCCTCAACCAGTTTGACTAACAATATTAACTGGCTATTCTCCTCACTGCTATTTCTGGGATGTTGCGGGAGCGACACTATTTGCCATTATCACTGCACTTCAGATAATTAATTGTTTAGGGTTAGGGAAACATTTAAAGATATTGAGATGAATTAAGGTGATATATAGAAGCAAGTATTATTATCACCTTTATTAACCCTTCCTGTACTTTGGATGAATGATCTTGCCCAGATGTGATTGAGTTGCTGATGTAGATCAGTGAAGCAGTTCCTCCTGCAGCCATCCTTTCGGTTTGATCAAAGATTGACCTGTTCACATCTATGAAAAAAATAGCTAAAAAAATGCCCTTTTTAGAATCACATTATAACACAGCCAATCATTTTGCTTTGGGCCCAATCTCCAAAACAGATTGTGGGACCCGGAAGGGACAGAAAAAATTGTAAGCAATAAAAGGTATTTTTTTAAAAGGAATTGAAACCCTAAAATAGTTAAGATAACAAAATGGAGAGTAGTTGGAAGAAGCCAGGTGAGCATAAGTAAAGTGTTTAATCATGTATTTATTTAAAGTTGTGTTTATTTTAGTTCTATGCGGTGAATTTTATTGCAGTAAAACAAATGTCATCACCTGAATATCTTTATTACTCTAATATTATTATTGTTTCAATTGAAAAAATAAATAACCTACACAGGGAAATTGACATTTTTTCTGGCCCCGTTGATAGATTGGAAATTAATCCTAAATATTAAATTTAATTTGTGTCACTGTTGTGATGTAACATTTTTGCATCTTCTTTCCTTACAGTTGCATGCATGTCGAAGATGAAACAACATTAGCATCTATGAAAGTTGAGATTTTTGAAACCATAACATCCTTTAGTCACTCTTTTAGTCAGATGGTGGAGCTGGCTTTAACCCATGAGATACAGGTCAGTACACATTGCCAATTATAGCCCTCTTATAATCCTCGTTGTACTCATCAGAAAGATAGACAAATTCAGTTGAAGCATCATATCGAGGATAATTTTTTTTCTTCATTAAGTATTTGCCTATTCTGTGATTAATTGCTTCTTTCGTTGCCAGTTGAATGAACATTTGTGATATTTTCAACAGTTTTATCCATTGTTAATGATTCAAATTCACGGACAGCTCATTAAAAATGCAATATACTTGTACTTAGTTTTTGTAGGAGCACGCTATCAAAAGTTCAGGCATTCTTAGTTATCGTGGAGTAGCTGCAATAATATGTGGATGCTGTCATCCTCCACAATCGTCTGAGACTGAACGTGTCTGGAAAATATAAGGTTATTTATTTGTAATATATTATAATGTGCCAGTATATTTTTACAGATGAAAAAATAGGAAGTGAAGTCTCACATTCGATAAACCTTCAAAGTGAGGCATCATGGGAAATGAGTGCAGTGTGCACAAGTGTGCATTTTATTTTCCAATCACTAAGGTTACACAGGACAGCTACTTTCATTGCTGAAATTACATAGAATTATTCAATGGAAATAATGTCAATCATAAGAAAATTACATTTAGTCCAAATATGGTTTCTATCTTGACCTTACTGTGTATAAATTTAATATATCTTGGCCTCGAAATTTGTCTTGGGCGATGGCGCAAAGCTGACGGTATCAGATTGGCCGCCCGTTATACGCAGCTCCAGATATTCAGTTCCATCGCAGTCAATAGGTCTAGCATGTTTGGCAGTTATGTTAATTAGTTGCTGTGCGATTGGGGAACTGTGTGGGCATATATATTACAGTCATAAGTACATATGAACAAGGAGTAGGAGTAGGCCATTCGGCCCCTCGAGCTTGCTCTGGCATTCAACAAGATTACTGCTGATCTTCTCCCTCAATTCCACTTGCCTACACTATCTCCCCATATACCTTGATTCCCTTAATATACAAATTTCTATCGCTCTCTGTCTTGAATATACTCGACGACTGAGCCTCCACAGTCCTCTGAGGGAGAGAATTCCAAAGAAGCACCACCCTCTGAGTGAAGAAGTTTCTCCTCATCTCAGTCCTAAATGGTCGACCCCATATTCTGAGACTGTGACCCCTGGTTCTAGACTCCCCAGCCCGGGGAAACATCCTCCCTGCATCTATCCTGTCAAGCCCTGCATGAATTTTATATGTTTCAATAAAATCACCTCTCATTCTTCTAAACTCTAGAGAACACCAGTTGTGGGTGTTATAGGTGCCCTTAAGCCAGGTTCTAACTGAAGTGCCACTTATGTTAGTGCTGTTTTCAGAGCGTTTGGAGTGTGGCATTAACCAATATATGCAAGGAAGAAAGAAAGACTTGGATTTATTTAGAGCCTTTCACGACCATCGGACGTCTTAAAGCTCATTATAGCCAATGAAGTACTTTTGGAGAGTAGTCACTGTTGTAATGTAAGAAAAGGAGAGAATGGTGAATACCTTTTCATCGCTGGTCAAGTCATTGAATTTCTTCTGGCCATTGGTCGGCCGTTCTTGGGGTCACATGGGTGGCACTCAGTACCTCGCCCTCCATGTGCCACAGCTGACTATTCGAACTAGCTCAGGAGCTGGTCCTGCCTGGTCTATTATTCCTCCATGAAAGCCTGCAGGTTTCCATCCACAAAGTTGCAAGTTGGTGCCAGACTTGCTTGGCATCTCTTGACTGCTCATTTCTCTCTGTGAAAATGGAAATGCTGTTGAGACACCGGAAATACTTTAAAGGTATTTTTTTTAATTGAGAAAAAGAAGTTTGCCACTTACTTTCCACTCCACTCTGAACAATGGAGTCTGTCCTATGCTTTCATAGTGCTATGCCCAGAGCCCCGATTGACTAAACGGTATTTGCATTGTTTCTTCACGCAGGTTTTTACATTCCGTGTAGGCGGATGAAAAACACAGGAAATTTCGGTGTGATTTCCCATTGGCCTGCTTGGCATGTAAACCAGTCTGGTTGTTGTGTGAGTGCAATCCAGAAAGTTTTGGAAAAACTTACAGCACTTTTATTCTTCAAAATGATTTATCATTTTGTTTCGGTTGGAATCAGAAGCATGTCACAGTCATAGTGTGGAACTGATACACGTCCAGCTCCGCAGCACATATCTTTATCACTGCCACTGATAGAAAAACTACATCATAGTATCAAACAGTGTTTGCAATGGAGTGTTATAATTCAGCAGTATAAACCCCTGCAGGTGATGATTGAAATAACAATGTGGTGCATTTCCATGAGAAAATTGACCTGTAAGTATATTCCCCAATGGCAAAATCTCTCATTTAATGAAATATGGCAGAGCAACCCATTAACAAAAATGAGAAACGATGAAGTGTAATTTAGGCACTGTGAGTATGCCCACAGGCTGTTACCCTTTCAGTTCCACGAGGAGGGGTTTCCTGTACGGGCTGCTCCTGCACACTCGCCACCTTGCCATCCTCGTCTGCCGTCCGGACACGCCATGGCGCACCATCTTGCCATCCAGAGGAGGCGGGGGTCCCCAATGGAGTGCACTCTAGGCGGGAGTCCGCCCACTATTTATTGGGGACTTGGCTTGGAGGGTGGTGCACAGAGCAGTCCCGTGCATTAAGTTTTTAAGTCAGTTCACGGGCTCCCAGGCCGCCTGCAATTTCTGCCGTCTGGAAGAGTTCGCGTTCCATGTTTTTATTGAATGTACGAGGTTTCAGCCCCTGTTCCATTATTTGAAGGGGCTGTTCCTCAATTTCTGGTTGCACTTCAATCCCACACTCCTGATCTTTGGGCACCCTGTGCGGAGGGGAGCGGGCAGGTCCGAGGGCCTCCTCGTAGGACTGCTCCTGGGCATGGCCAAGGGTGCCATCAGCCGGTCCAGGCAGCGGGCGGTCGAGGGGGGCGTTCAGTCCGACTGCCTGCCTCTCTTCCGCGGTTACATCCGAGCCAGGGTGTCCTTGGAGATGGAGCACGCGGTGTCCACCGGTACGCTCGCGGCCTTCCGCGAGAGGTGGGCACCGGAGGACTGGAGTGCATCATCACCCCCGGCAACCAAATTTTAATTTGATTTTAATGTCTAAAGTTTAATTTGTTTAAGTTGTTGGTGTTAGTGCCCCCCCACTCGCCCCCACCCCCCCATTTAATCAGGGGGCACTTGACTTAATGTTTTATTGTTTTACAGATACAACAAAATAGTTGTAGAGTTGTTGCATTGTGGGTGGTTTAGCCAGTCACGTGACTCTAGACTCAATAAAGCCACAGTCAGTTGAGTCTAGGTCATCCATGATGAGGTATGCAGTTGTGAGCCTAGTCGATGAATTGGTAATGTGTAGTGTGATTGTTAAACCTTTGTTAATAAACTAACTAGTTCTTAATAGCCATGTGTTGCTATGAATTCTTAAGCAAAGAACCCATGAAGCAAATACATTATGTGCAGAAATACAGGACTTCTCATGTTTTTCATTAAAATGAGAGTTTCACGCCACAGCTTGTACCTCAGTGAATTTCCATTATAGGTTCTGCTCCTCTCAATTTGGCATGACTGATAATGCATCCCAGGGTATTAAAAGAGATGGCGGAAGTTATAGCAGATGCATTCGTTATAATCTACCAAAATTCTCTGGACTCTGGGGAGGTACCATCGGATTGGAAAGCAGCTAATGTAACGCCTCTGTTTTAAAAAGAGGGGCAGACAAAAGGCAGGTAACTATAGGCCGGTTAGTTTAACATCTGTAGTGGGGAAAATGTGTGAAGCTATCATTAAGGAAGAAATAGCGGGACATCGAGATATTAATAGTGCAATCAAGCAGACGCAGCATGGATTCATGAAGGGGAAATCATGTTTAACTAATTTACTGGAATTATTTGAGGATATAACGAGCATGGTGGATAGAGGTGTACCGATGGATGTGGTGTATTTAGATTTCCAAAAGGCATTCGATAAGGTGCTACACAAAAGGTTACTGCAGAAGATAAAGGTATGCGGAGTCAGAGGAAATGTGTTAGCATGGATCGAGAATTGGCTGGCTAACAGAAAGCAGAGAGTCGGGATAAATGGGTCCTTTTCGGGTTGCAAATCGGTGGTTAGTGCTGTGCCACAGGGATCGGTGCTGGGACCACAACTGTTTACAATATACATAGATGACCTGGAAGAGGGGACAGAGTGTAGTGTAACAAAATTTGCAGATGACACAAAGATTAGTGGGAAAGCGGGTTGTGTAGAGGACACAGAGAGGCTGCAAAGAGATTTAGATAGGTTAAGCGAATGGGCTAAGGTTTGGCAGATGGAATACAATGTCAGAAAATGTGAGGTCATCCACCTTGGAAAAAAAAACAGTAAAAGGGAATATTATTTGAATGGGGAGAAATTACAACATGCTGCGGTGCAGCGGGACCTGGGGGTCCTTGTGCATGAATCCCAAAAAGTTAGTTTGCAGGTGCAGCAGGTAATCAGGAAGGCGAATGGAATGTTGGCCTTCATTGCGAGAGGAATGGAGTACAAATGCAGGGAGGTCCTGCTGCAACTGTATAGGGTATTGGTGAGGCCGCACCTGGAGTACTGCATGCAGTTTTGGTCACCTTACTTAAGGAAGGATATACTAGCTTTGGAGGTGGTACAGAGATGATTCACTAGGCTGATTCCGGAGATGAGAGGGTTACCTTATGATGATAGATTGAATAGACTGGGTCTTTATTCGTTGGAGTTCAGAAGGATGATCTTATAGAAACATTTAAAATAATGAAAGGGATAGACAAGATAGAGGCAGAGAGGTTGTTTCCACGGGTCGGGGAGACTAGAACTAGGGGGCACAGCCTCAAAATACGGGGGAGCCAATTTAAAACCGAGTTGAGAAGGAATTTCTTCTCCCAGAGGGTTGTGAATCTGTGGAATTCTCTGCCCAGGGAAACAGTTGAGGCTAGCTCATTGAATGTTTTCAAGTCACAGATAGATAGATTTTTAACCTAAAGGGAATTAAGGGTTATGGGGAGCGGGCGGGTAAGTGGAGCTGAGTCCACGGCCAGATCAGCCATGATCTTGTTGAATGGCGGAGCAGGCTCGAGGGGCTAGATGGCCTACTCCTGTTCCTAATTCTTATGTTCTTATAATACATAATATATTGCTCTGCTTTTGCTGACTTTCACAGGAGATGTCTCTGGCATCTTGTGCATCCCCGATTTTAATCGCTCCACCATTGGCGGCTGTCCCTTCAGTTGTTCAGGCTCTAAACTCCAGAATTGCCTCCAAACCTCTCCGCCTCTCTACCTCTCTCTCCTCCTTTAAGATGTTCCTTAAAACCTACCTCTTTGACCAAGCTTTTGATCACCCATCCCAATATCTCATTATGTGGCTCGGTGTTAAATTTTGTTTGACAATCGTTCCCGTGAAGTGTCTTGGGATGTTTTACTATGTTAAAGGTGCTATATAAATGCAAGTTGTTGTTGTTTGCAGCAAGAGACGGGGTTCTGCTGACACCAGCAGGATCCAAGTGCATATTGCAAACAACAGGGTCTACTTAAAGGAGTACCCAGCAGTTCAGTCCAACAAGCATTGCTTTGAGTTTGAGTACATCCTTATCTGCGTAATCTTCTAAACTCCATTGGGATCATTCTGTAACGCTGAATACAGGTCCAGCATACCTGGTGTGCTCCTCTGAGCTTCACAAACGCAGCCTGGGCTATTGCCGCTCTAGATGTCCCCCCTCCTGAGGTTGGCCCCCTCCATGGACGTACCTTCTATCGGCCTGGAAGCCAACGGGGCCGCCCGATATTGCACTGGTCCATAGCTGGCAGGGGCACCCGAAATTACGGGGTGCTCTTCTTCTGCCGCTGGCCAAATGCTAATGAGGCCCACCCCTCAGCATGGACTTGGCCTCCTGCCGGGCCTATCGGAGGGCTGTGGGGAACCTTTCCGCTGCTTGGCCGCCCAAGCTCTGCACCAGTCTAAATTCTGCCCCAACCTGTTTTCTTCGTTAGATGTGAGCGAACAAAAAACCATTGACATTTACAAGAAATCCGAAATTGCTTTCTGGGTTGATTAGTTTCTAAATTGATCAGCATGCCCCTCTCTGAAGCCAAGCTAATGTTTATTTGTGCAGAAATGTGTGAAGCAAACACATTGGAATGACACGGGGCAGAGGAATCAATGCTCGCACATCCACAACGCAGAAGGAGATCAATGATTTCTGGTATCATTACAGAGCAATCATAGTGGGGGCAAGGAGGGAAGACAGCCCACCTCCAGGGTATTAACTGAACACTCACCCAAAGTACTTGAAAAAACCCCACAAAACTCTGCCCTGATTGGTCTCCATGATATCAGTAAATGTTGCTTCCCTGCTGTGGAATATATGTGTTCAAGAAAATCTGCTTCACACCACTTCAGCCCCCTCAGCGTCCACACTGTCAGAGCACAGAGGAGTGCTGGAGGCTATTTTGTAAAACCTTAGGTGGAGTATTTGCGTACAGTTTGTTTCGGGGCGATAACTTTTGTGCGAGTGCAAAAGTATCGGCAGGCGCTACACGAGGGACGCCCGACGCGAACTTCCAATTTAGCGCTCCAGGAAGGAAGTGGAGCGCTAAACCAAGTGCTGCCACTTCCCTTGGAGTGTCATAGCTGTCAGGAAGGGTGATAGCGATGCAGCATTGAGGGCAGCATTGCCGGGAATGGAGGCTCCTCCCCTTCCTTAAAGGGAAGGGCCACCTGCAGGCTCTGCCTGATGTCAATATCCCTCATCGCCGACGGCAGCCCCACTCTAACAGAGTGCAAGGCTGATTAATGGCAGCAGGTCAGGCTGTAGGAGAAATAACCTAAGGGCTGTGTAGTGGAGTATTTCAAATAAACACTCAGGTCTGGGTTCGAAGATTCAAGTAGACTTTATTTTGCACCGGTGGGGAGCCTGCCTGCTGGTTGTCTGTAACCAGTCTTCTCCAATGATAAAGTTCCAAGCAACCTTTTATATCTTAATGATGCATGTCAGCCTTGTGCACGGCCCTGCTATGACAGTTCATTGGCCCAAAGCCCGCGTGCACAATTGCTGATTGACTAATTCCCTTTCACGTCACACAATCATTGGCCTATGTCTCATACCAGATGGAGTTTCCCCAAATGTCACTTTTGACCCCTTGCCCTGTTTAACTGCCCCCCTGGGCCTCCTGTGGTTCAATAGTTTGGCTATTTGTAATTGTCCTCAGGTTATACAGCTTGTAACAATTAATCAATCTGACATGTTATTCAGCGCTATCTATTCTGTTCTTTAAACAACGTTAGAAAGTTGACCACGACAAAAGCCCTTTTTAGTTCTGACCCATTCTTAACCCTTTAATTATAGCAGAGCTCGAACACCCCACTTCAGGCAGAAAAGACATTATTCACTTACTCGGCCTTCATCACCTTTAAATACCGCTCCCTGAGTGGCTGGCCTCCCTCACAACGCCTCCTGCAGCTGTCGGTGTTGCTGACCGGCAATGCTGCAGGGGGAGGAAACAAATTTCAGATCCGGGGCACTACCAGGGCACTGCACAGCCAGAAGACGTCACGATATCCAGGCGCAGGAGATCGCGCGCTGGGAGTTACCTCCACTGTAAACCTCAACAGCAATTTTACGGGTGTCGGTACTCTCATCGTACCCAGTCACAAAGCCAGTAGTGCCTTGTTGTCGCTCCCCGGTGGTGCCAATGAGAGGTGCAAAGGAGGCCAATTTCTAGCCCTTAGTTTATTTTAAAATGTTGGGGGGAAAATTGTGGTTGAAGGCTTCCTTCAGGCAAATGCCTCCGACCAGAATTTTTTTTACGTAATACCTGGTGGTCCCGGAGGAACATAGGATTCCGGTCGTAGACCTCCATTCGCAGTCCGGCGTATGGGAACATGTCTGCCAGGTACGTATTCGTATCCTGGACCATCAATCACTATGTAGTGTTCTCATTGATAATAATGGGAACTCCGATGTATGAGAATACCCCCAAAAACAAGAAGCACAACACAATAAATAAAAAAACTCCTCACATATTTAAAATTAATTTAAATTGAATGTAATTAAATGTTTTAGAAAAAAATATATATTTTACATTTTTTTGAATGAGTTTTAATAGGGTTAAAAATAAACTTACCTTAATGGGCAGGGTTTTTTAATATAAAAATGAGTGATTAAATTTAATTTTTCTATGTTTTAAAATTCTCACACTGGTAAAAGTAAGCTATGCGCCTGCTTTTACCGGGCGTAAGAGTTGAAGGACATTCGCTGGGCAGGAGTTGGGCAAACAGCCAAACTCTACTCTGAGCTCTTGCACGGCAAGTGAGCCCAAAGGTGGGCAGAGGAAACATTTCAAGGACACCCTCAAAGCCTCCTTGCTAAAATGCAACATCCCAATCGACACCTGGGCATCCCTGGCCAAAGACCACCCTAAGTGGAGGAAGTGCATCCGGGAAAGCGCTGAGCACCTCGAGTCTCATTGCCAAGAGCATGCAGAAGCCAAGCGCAGGCTGCGGAAGGAGCGTGTGGCAAACCAGTCCCACCCTCCATTTCCTTCAATGGCTGTCCATCCCACCTGTGACAGAGACTGTAATTCCCATACTGGACTGTTCAGTCACCTAAGAACTCATTTTTAGAGTGGAAGCAAGTCTTCCTTGATTTCGAGGGACTGCCTATGATGATGAGATCAGGTCTGGATAAATTGCTGGTGAACATTGAGGAGTGAGTCACCCGCCACTAGTCTGAGTCCATTTCATTAGTGAGTCAATTAACAACTTGACGTGAGACAAGAGAGTAGATAGTTGGCTTTGATGAATTAGGATTAGTGAAAACCTACCTCAATTTAAAATTCTGACGGGTTTAGACAGGTTAGATGCAGGAAGAATGTTCCCAATGTTGGGGAAGTCCAGAACCAGGGGTCACAGTCTGAGGATAAGGGGTAAGCCATTTAGGACCGAGATGAGGAGAAACTTCTTCACCCAGAGAGTGGTGAACCTGTGGAATTCTCTACCACAGAAAGTAGTTGAGGCCAATTCACTAAATATATTCAAAAGGGAGTTAGATGAAGTCCTTACTACTCGGGGGATCAAGGGGTATGGCGAGAAAGCAGGAAGGGGGTACTGAAGTTTCATGTTCAGCCATGAACTCATTGAATGGTGGTGCAGGCTAGAAGGGCTGAATGGCCTGCTCCTGCACCTATTTTCTATGTTTCTATGTTTCTATGTTTCAATAAAATAAATGCAAAATAACATAAGTAAAGCTGCTGATGGAGAGGAATGCTGGGCGAAACAGCAGACAGTGAATATAATCCTCTGCTGTATTGTTCATTAAGACATCTGTTGGTTACTTTACGAGTCAGTGCAGCAAACCACCCTGAAACTGTTAAAATATAATGGCCCTGATTTTAACATTGGACAGACAGCAGGAAGTGCGATTGCATGCCTGCCTGATGTCCTTTCTGATAGGCCCACGCCATTTTAATGGTTGCGACTCATTTCAATAAACACAGCAAGCTACAAGCACTGAGCCAGTGCTAACTGCCCACACGCCTTTAGAGGAGGATGCAAATTCTGGTGGCTCCTATGTGGAGCCAATCTAAATGTCATGTTAATGGGGTAGAGATAATCAAGGGGTGGGTTTTGTTTAGGCTGCTCTATGCCTAGTTTCATTAGTACCTCATAGTTGTGTAGGGTCCTATGTACATCATCGAACCCTCTTCCACGAAGCAGCCATGTGCCTGGCTCGCCCTTGTGAAAGACCCAAACAAAACACTGACACGTGGATCAGGAGCAGGAATTGATTGATAGGTTCAGCACCACACATTTTGCAGCGCTATGTCCCTTTGCCACCTGATGGAGGCGATGAAAAGCAGCTCAGTAAGTTGAAACTTAAGATGGTGTAACCTTTGAAATTGCTGAATATTTTGTGACGCAAGGGTTTGTTTCAATTTTAATATTAATAGCACAAATGGAAATTCAATGGGATACATTTTAAAAGTTCTCGCCATTCAATAACCAATTGTGTTTATGTCTGAACACTGAATAAGAACAGGAAATCCTGAAACTGAACAAATATAGTAATCAGTATAGAATCATTTATATGGGTTTTATCCCATTAATGGAGAGCAACCTAACTGACAGGTGTTACTGCTGTGCTGAATTCTACATTCTGTCGCTAAACAAAGTATCCTTTATATTAAAAATAGACAGTTTGGCACTTAATTGGAATACTGATTGGAACTTGGTTTCAAAGTGATTAATAAAAGGTTGCTCTAATCTTTTAGGAATGCAAAGGAATATTTTTAAAGTGTCTTGTGTTGACATGGACAATATAAAGCAGAGATTAGGATTTATTCGAGCAGTGATAGATCATTTTGCCAGTGTTATTTTTAAAAGCAGAATGCAAAGAGTAAAAACCATTTTTAAAGAGACTAAAATAATATATATCCAGTGTATAATCTGATTATTTCTGAAAACATGGAACTCCATCAGAAAATAAAGAGATTTCTTGTTTAAATCAAGACATCTATTTGCTGCCTTAATGGCATGGTTAATGTTACTAGGAGCGATATAACTCGGGTTATCTATCAGTGGACATTTCATACAGTGGTCAGGCAGTGCCTGCACAGTGGGTTTGCTGTTTCTTCTCTTTTGCAACATGCTAAGGGAGGCAATGCTCAGAAAGACTTGTCTGAGCCCTAACACCTTATGACAGGAATCACCCTATTCTCCACATTGGTGAGTATTTCCAAGAAGCTATTAGTAGTTACCATGGTGGAAATGATACCACCTACCATCAACTTTATTCCCACTGCTGATACCAATGACAAAGATATGGTAAAACTGGATAGCTTATTGTTATTAAACTATCATTTGATGATGGGAGAGTTAGTCTACAAGAGGAATACATTTCAAAAGGGCCGAAAGGCAATTTCTGACACCTGAATTATCTTATGTTCTTATCAGCCTTATGAATGGTCCACTCCATGTGACACCTGGAGAAAGAATAAAATAAAACGCCTGTTAATAGCTCAGATTGAGTTTGTAAAACATCAGTCCTGGTACCATTAGGAGGCATATTGCCCCCATGTTGTCGAGATTGTCTAACGTACTAAAAACCATTTGTCTTGTCTATGCTTTGTTTAATGTCTGGTTTAGATACTGGTGGGTTTACCTGAAACTATCCCATCCTCTCCCCCCATTGGTGGCACTGCCTGTTGCTGCAGTAAGGTTTCACAGGAGCAGGACATACTCTGTAACCTTGTGGCCATTTTTCATGTGAGAGCCTGGACAGTGAGGTTATTCAACCATGGGGGACATCAAGTCTGACGCCAATCTTGTTCTCACCTGATATGCAAGTTCAAAAAGGGTCACTGGACAGCAATCAGAGCAGGAACCCTGGCACTGAGAGTAATTGTAACAGCCCTGTTGCTGGTTGGATAACTCAGGACCTTCCTGATCTGTATGGCTCAGCTTCTCACAGCCAACTAATGAGAAGGATATAGAGGAGCAAATTTGCAGCGAAATTATAGAGAGGTGCAAGAACTATAGAGCAGTGATAATGGGGGACGTTAGCTATTCTAATATAGACTAATGAATGGTGGTGCACGCTCGAAGGGCCGAATAGCCGACTCCTGCACCTATTTTCTATGTTTCTATGTTTCTATTCTAATACAGACTAAGGAAAGGTAACTTCAATGATTTGAGGCATGAATTGGCTAGAGTAGACTGGCAAATGATATTTAAAGGGTTGACGGCGGATACGCAATGGCAAATATTTAAAGATCACGTGGATGAACTTCAGCAATTGTACATCTCTGTCCAGAGTAAAAATAAAATGGGAAGGTGGCTCAACCGTGGCTAACAAGGGAAATTAAAGATAGTGTTAAATCCAAGGAAGAGGCATAGAAATTGGCCAGAAAAAGCAGCAAACCTGAGGACTGGGAGAAAATTAGAATTCAGCAGAGGAGGACAAAGGGTTTAATTAAGAGGGGAAAAATAGAGTATGAGAAGAAGCTTGCCGGGAACATAAAAACTGACTGCAAAAGCTTCTATAGATATGTGAAGAGAAAAAGATTAGTGAAGACAAATGTAGGTCCCTTGCAGTCGGATTCAGGTGAATTTATAATGGGGAACAAAGAAATGGCAGACCAATTGAACAAATACTTCGGTTCTGTCTTCACGAAGGAAGACACAAATAACCTTCCGAAATACTAGGGGATCGAGGGTCTAGTAAGAAGGAGGAACTGAAGGATATCCTTATTAGGCGGGAAATTGTGTTAGGGAAATTGATGGGATTGAAGGCCGATAAATCCCCGGGGCCTGATATCTGCATCCCAGAGTACTTAAGGAAGTGGCCCTAGAAATAGTGGATGCATTGGTGATCATTTTCCAACAGTTTATCGACTCGGGATCAGTTCCTATGGACTGGAAGGTAGCTAATGTAACACCACTTTTTAAAAAGGGAGGAAGAGAGAAAGTGGGTAATTATAGACCAGTTAGCCTGACATCAGTGGTGGGGAAAATGTCAGAATCAATTATTAAGAATTAAATAGCAGCGCATTTGGAAAGCAGTGACAGGATCGGTCCAAGTCAGCATGGATTTATGAAGGGGAAATCATTCTTGACAAATCTTCTGGAATTTTTTGAGGATGTAACTAGTAGAGTGGACAAGGGAGAACCAGTGGATGTGGTGTATTTGGACTTTCAAAGGGCTTTTGACGAGGTCCCACACAAGAGATTGGTGTGCAAAATCAAAGCACAAGGTATTGGGGTAATATACTGATGTGGATAGAGAACTGGTTGGCAGACAGGAAGCAGAGAGTTGGGATAAACGGGTCCTTTTCAGAATGGCAGGCAGTGACTAGTGGAGTGCCGCAGGACTCAGTGCTGGGACCCCAGCTCTTTACAATATACATCAATGATTTGGATGAAGGAATTGAGTGTAATCTCTCCAAGTTTGCAGATGACACTAAACTGGGTGGTGGTGTGAGCTGTGAGGGGGATGCTAAGAGGCTGCAGGGTGACTTAGACAGGTTAGGTGAATGGACAAATGCATGGCAGATGCAGTATAATGTGAATAAATGTGAGGTTATCCACTTTGGGGGCAAAAAAGCGAAGACAGAATATTATCTGAATGGTGGCAGATTAGGAAAAGGGGAGGTGCAACGAGACCTGGGTGTCATGGTTCATCAGTCATTGAAAGTTGGCATGCAGGTACAGCAGGCGGTGAAGAAGGCAAATGGTATGTTGGCCTTCATAGCTCGGGGATTTGAGTATAGGAGCAGGGAGGTCTTACTGCAGTTGTACAGGGCCTTAGTGAGGCCTCACCTGGAATATTGTGTTCAGTTTTGGTCTCCTAATCTGAGGAAGAACGTTCTTGCTATTGAGGGAGTGCAGCGAAGGGTCACCAGACTGATTCCAGGGGTGGCCGGACTGATATATGAGGAGAGACTGGATCAACTGGGCCTTTATACATTGGAGTTTAGAAGGATAAGAGGGGATCTCATAGAAACATACAAGATTCTGACGGGACGTGACAGGTTAGATGTGGGTAGATTGTTCCCGATGTTGGGGAAGTCCAGAACCAGGGGACACAGTCTTAGGATAAGGGATAGGCCATTTAGGACTGAGACAAGGAGAAACTTCTTCACTCAGAGTTGTTAACCTGTGGAATTCCCTGCCGCAGAGAGTTGTTGATGCCAGTTTGTTAGATATATTCAAACGGGAGTTAGATATGGCCCTTACGGCTAAAGGGATCAAGGGGTATGGAGAGAAAGCAGGAAAGGGGTACTGAGGGAATGATCAGCCGTGATATTGAATGGTGGTGCAGGCTCGAAGGGCCGAATGGCCTACTCCTGCATCTATTTTCTATGTTTCTATGTTTCTAGTGTAAAGGGCAGAGAGGGGGAAGAATTTATGAAATGTGTTCAGAACTTTCTTGATTAGTATGTTTCCAGCCCAACGAAGAAGGGGGCATTGCTGGATCTGGTTCTAGGGAATAAGGTGGGTCAAGTAGAGCAAGTGTCAATAGGGGAACATTTAGGGAACAGTGATCATAGTATCGTATTACTTAGATTAGCTATGGAAAAGAACAAGGAGCAATCTAGAGTAAAAATACTTAATTGGAGGAAGGCCAATTTTCGTGGGTTGAGAACACATCTGGCCCAGGTAAACTGGACTCAAAGATTGGCAGGCAAAACTGTAATCGAACAATGGGCTGCATTTCAAGAGGAGATGATTCAGGTACAGTTCAGGTACATTCCCATGAGGAGAAAAGGTAGGGCAACCATAGCCAGAGCTCCGTGGATTATGAAAGAGATAGAGAGTAAACTGAAGCAGATGTCAGGTTGACAGTACAAGTGAGAACCAGGCTGAATATAGAAAGTTCAGAGGGAAGTGAAAAAGGAAATAAGAGGGACAAAGAGAGAGTCTGAGAATAGACTGGCAGCCAACATAAAAGGAATCCAAAAATCATCTAAAGGCCTATAAATCATAAACAGGTAGTAAGAGAAGGAGTAGGGCCGATTTCAGGACAAAAATGGAGATCTACGCATGGAGGCAGAGGGCATGGTTGAGGTACTAAATGAATGCTTTGCATCTGTCTTTACCAAGGAATAAGATGCTGCCAAAGTCATAGTGAAAGAGGAGGTAGTTGAGATACTGGATGGGATAAACATTGATAAATATAATGTTCTCGAAAGGCTGACTGTACTTAAAGTAGATAAGTCACCAGGACCAGATGGAATGTATCGTAGGATGCTGAGGGAAGGAAAGGTGGAAATTGCAGAGGTACTGGCCATAATCTTCCAATCCTCCTTAGACATGGGGCTGGTGCCAGGGAACTGGAGAATTGCAAATGTTACACCCTTGTTCAAAAAAGTGTGTAAAGATAAACCCAGCAACTACAGACCAGTCAGTTAAACCTTGGTGGTGGGAAAGCTTTTAGAAACAATAATCTCGGACAAAATTAAGTCACTTGGACAAGTGTGGATTAATTAAGGAAAGTCAGCACAGATTTGTTAAAGGCAAATCATGTTTAACCAACTGGATTGAGTTTTTTGATGAGATAATAGAGAGAGTTGATGAGGGCAATGCAATTGATGGACCTCCAAAAGGTTTTTGATAAAGTGCCACATAATAGGCTTGCCAGCAAAGGTGAAGCCCATGGAATAAAAGGGACAGTGGCAGCCTGGATACAAAATTGGCTAAGTGACAGGAAACAGAGAGTAGTGGTGAAGGGTTGTTTTTCAGACTGGAGGAAGACATACAGTGGTGTTCCCCAAGGGTCGGTTCTGGTGCCACTGCTTTTCTTGATATATATTAATGACTTGGACTTGGGTGTACGGGGCACAATTTCAAAATTTGCAGAAGACACAAAACTTGGAAGTATAGTGAACAGTGAGGAGAATAGTGATAAATTTCAAGAGAATATAGACAGGCTCGTGGAATGGGCAGACAAGTGGCAGATGAAATTTATCACAGAAAAGTGCGAAGTGATACATTTTGGTAGGAAGAGCGACGAGAGGTAATATAAACGAAAGGGCACAATTCTAAAGGGGGTGCATGAACAGAGAGACCTGGGGGTATATGTGCACAAATCGTTGAAGGTGGCAGGGCAGGTTGAGAAAGCGGTTAAAAAAGCATACAGGATCCCGGGTTTCATAAAAAGAGGCATAGAGTACAAAAGCAAGGAAGTTATCATCATTATAGGCTGTCCCTCGAACCGAGGGTGACTTGCTTCCACGCCAAAAAAAAGGACGAGTTCACAGGTGTTTCAATGAAGGACCTGATCTACATTCTTAAGGGTGGAAGATGCCTGTGCGTGGATTTTTTTAACGTGTGGTGGCCGTTGCACACCAGCCACCACACGGGCTTGACAGAGCCAGGTCTTGGTCCAGTGGCAAGGGTTAACCAAGACGACTGGAGACCAGCTCTGCTGCACGGACCTCATGCGCACACGTATTCATGCCTCCCCTGGGCCCCTGGGCCTCTGGCCCCGAATTCATGCCTCCCCTGGGCCCCAATCACATCTCTCTACAGTCTCTTGCTGCTCCTTCGCCCTGACCTTGCTGCTCCTGCTGTATCTGCCCACGCCCTCCACGCTATCCAAGGAAGTTATAATGAATCTGTATCGACCTCAACAAGAGTATTGTGTCCAATTCTGGGCACCACACTTTCGGAAGGCCTTCGAGAGGGTACAGTAAAGATTTATAAGAATGGTTCCAGGGATGAGGGACTTCAGTTATCTGGATAGACTGGAGAAGCTGGGGTTGTTCTCCTTACAGCAGAGAAGGTTGAGACGAGATTTTATAGAGAAGTTCAAAATCATGAGAGGTGCAGGCAGAGTAGATAGAGAGAAACTGTTCCCATTGGCAGAAGGGTCAAGAAAAAGGACACAGATTTAAGGTGATTGGCCAAAGAACCGAAGGCGACCTAATGTACAACTTTTTACACAGCGAGTGGTTAGGATCTGGAATGCACTGCCAGAAAGGGTGGTGGAGACAGATTCAATTGTGGCTTTCAAAAGGGAATTGGATAAGTACCTGAAGGTAAAAAAAACATGGCTTCAGGGAAAGGGTTTGAGAATGGGACTAGCTGAAGTTCTCTTGTAGAGAGCCAGCACGGGCCCGGCAGGTCGAATAGCCTCCTTCTGTGCTGTAGCCATTCTACGATGATTCTAAATTGTGTGGCTTTGAGGTACATGTCACGCTTGATTGGCAGTTCTTGCTTTTTCATTGAAAGAATAATAATATTTTGTTATCACTTGCTGCATGGTGTTTGAACTGGCTATGAACTTTTCATGGCTATCTAATTGCCAAGAATGAGAACTCAATCAAAATCCAGGCAAAGCACAGTACGGCCTCATGAATTAGCTCATCAATGGGAACTGAAGCTGATTCCAGTTTCACCCTGGCCTGGCAAAGTTTCATTATCAGCTGAATTGTATTTAGTTTAAAAATTATTTCGTGAAACATCTGTAATGGGAGTTGGCAGTTATACAAGACCAGGTTCATTATTCGATGGGCTTTTGCAATGGGGAATAAGAATTGTCAAGAAAATGTTCCATCGCCTGATAAATGACTGTGAAAAACTTCTGTGTACACCCTGGAGCCAAAATTGCCCCTCCCGATAAGGCCTCTGGTTGCCTGAAAGTGGCGGCCACGGGCGGCGTGGAATGGCCGCCGACTTGCCACGGAGGGGCCGCCATTTTGGAAACTGCCCTTCGTGAGTCTTGGAGCAGTGCCTGGGACCGCTCCGCCCGTTTTCCCACCGCGGCATGCATGTGCTGACCCCTTACCGACTGGCGGGGACCCCCTGGCGAAATTGCCCCTCGGGATATTGCCACTTTCCCAGTATTGACCCGCGGGAGCGGCGGCACTGCCACCGATCGGTGCCATTGACAGCTTTTCCTGCCGGTACACTCTCTGAGGCATGGCAGCCCTGCCACCCTTAAAGGGGAGGGCACACTGCCGCGGCTGCCATGTTATTTTATTTTTGTCGGCCAACTGCCAGGTTGGTCCGACAATTATGGCCGCGGGTTCGGCCAGGCCACCAACAGGCAGCCTGGCACCCCCTTTTGGGTGCCAGGCTACTGGCCGGTCAAAACCCTCCCTAGTGGCCCAGTGCTTGCCACTAAAGTGGCTGCAGACCTTGCAGCGGCCCTCCCCTTTAACTGAAGTGGAGAGATGTTGTGACGCGCCAGCGCAATGATGTTATCAGCACGCGCTGATGACCGACAGCCTCGGCTACTCCACTCCACCCCCACTCCCGCCCTCATGATGAGGCCACTTCCGCCCCACTCGGAAAAAATCCCCAAAGTGCTGAATTTCGACAGTTAGGCCGTCCCAATGCATGGGGCGTCCAGAACACATCGAAAACATCACCCTTGTTTCCGGTGATGGGCAATTTTGGCTCCCCCCCCCCATGTGTCTTCCTGAAATGGTGATGTGGAACTTTCCATTGTACTTACATGTTTTCTGCCAACTTCCCGGTGCCAAACGTCATTTCCCAGGTGACAAGTTTCCCCAATTCTGTCAATTGCGACTCTTAAGCTGGTGACTGGGAAGTGCATCTTGGATCACTTCCCATTTCATCTTCCATCCCTGTGGTGGAATACCTCCTCTGCTGCTGGCAAGTTAAGATTAGCCAGGGTTGTCATTTGGAGAATGAGCCGGCTAAATCTACAGCCTGAAATTTCCTGGAGGTTTTCGGCAGAAGAGCAGTGCTGTGCCAATTTTTTCCGAGGAAGTTTACGCTGGCTGTACGCTGAAACATTGGTTTGCACGGATTTCTCAATTCTTTCTGCTGCTTCCGTGGTAAGTCCACCGAAACGCTTTGCTGCTCATTTGCATAGCTGTGCCCCCTTGAAAAAGACCAGTTTGCACAAGTTTCCTACATTTAAGGCAGTAATGTGTTGGTGTAGATTTACGCACCAAAATTAAGGTGTAACAAGGCACCTGATAGCAGCATAATTGAGATTTCTGGAGTTTGATAGCAATTTTCTTCACAATTGTTTTTGAATATCCCTTATTGAGACCTGCACGATACTTAACCAAACTTCTGCCGGTCTTCATGAACCTGAAATTGTTTGGAACCCACACCCCACATGTTCAGAAGGATTAACCAGCTGGAATAACCTTCCCAATGGGAATACCTGTGTTCTGCATAATAATGGAAGCGGAAAACCAAGAGCAGAAGCAAGAGGCTTTGAGAGTAAGGAACCACAGCAGAAGACAGCAGCCTAGTCCCTATTACCCTATTGGTGATGGTGCATTTCCCCTTTTTTGCCTTGAGTTTTACATTCCGCCAAAGAAAATATTCTAGCACTGGAGAGGAATGATGTTGTTGAGGGATCAAAAACAGAGTCTATTTGGTTAGTATTAATAAACAATAGAGACGTTATTCAGCTACTGGGTGTATACTATAGGCCACTAAATAGTGGGAAGGAGATACAGAAGCAAATTTGCAGGCAAATTACAGAAAGTTACTAGAACTACAGAATAATGATAATGGGGGACTTTAATTATCCTAATATAGACTGGGATAAAAACAGTGTAAAGGGCAAAGAGGAGAGGAATTCCTGAAATGTGTAAAAGCGAACTTTCTAGTGTTTCCAGCCTAACGAGGAAGGAAGCTGTGCTGGATCTAGTTCTGGGAAATGAAGTGGGACAAGTAGAGCATGTTTCAGAGGGAGAGCATTTGGGGAACAGTGATCATAATATCGTCAGTTTTAGAATAGTTGTGGAAAAGGACAAGGAACCATCAAGTGTAAAAGGTGGAGGTAAAAACTGGAGGTGGATTAACTTCAGTGAGTTGAAAAGTGATCTGGCCCAGGTGAATTGGAATCAAAAATTGGAAGGAAAAACAGTAACTGAACAATGGGAGACCTTCAAAGAAGAGATGGTTCAGGTACAAAATAGGCACATTCCCATGAGGGGGAGAGGAAAGGCATCCAAAGCTAGAACTCCCTGGATGACAAAAGATATCAAAATTAAAATGAGACAGAAAAAAGAGGCTTATGACTAAGTAGAGAACTGAGCTGAATATAGAACATACAGGTGAGATCTACAAAGAGTATGAGAATAGATTAGCATAAAAAGAAACTCAGATGTCCTTTATAAACATATGAACAGTAAAAGCTAGTCCAATGAAGGGTGGGGCCGATTAGGGACCAAAAAGGAGATATTCTTGTGGAGGAAGAGGGCATGACTGACGTACCAAATGAGTACTTCACCAGAAAAGATGATGTTGCCAATGTAACAGTGAAGGAGGAGGTAGTAGCGATATTCGAGAGGATAAAAATAGATCAAGAGGAGGTACTTAACAGGTTGGTAGTCCTCAAAGTTCTCCAAAATTCACCTGGTCCGGATGTGTGTGCATCCAATGTTACTGGGGAAATTAAGGATGGAAATTGTGGAGGCACTAGACACAATCTTCCACTCCTCCTTAGATATGGGGGTGGTGCTAGAGGCCTGGAGGATTCATAATGTTACTTCCCTGTTTAAAAAAGATGAGAGGGATAAACCCGGCAACTACTGGACGGTCAGTTTAACATTGGTGCTGGGGAAACTTTTAGAGACAATAATCTGGGAAAAATTGATTAGCATTTGGAAAAGTATGGGCTAATAAATTAAAGTCAGCATGGATTTGTTAAAGGCAAATCGTGTTCGCCAAACTTGATTGAGTTCATTGATGAAGTAAAGGAAAGGGTTGATGAGGAGAGTGTGTATATTGACTTTCAAAAGGCATTTGACAAAGTATGCTTGTTAGGAAAATTAAAGCCGATGGGATTAAAGGGATAGAGGCAGTGTGAATACGACATTAGTTAAGGAACAGACAGCAGGGGATTGTGCTGATTGGTTATTTTACAGACTGGAGGCAATTATAAAGCGATGTTCCTCAACAATCGCTATTAGGACCACTGCTCTTTTTGATATATATTCAGAGACATGGACTATGTACAGCAGGCACCTCAAAGCACTGGAGAAGTACCATCAACGCTGCCTCCGCAAGATCCTGCAAATCCATTGGCAGAATAGGCGCACCAATGTTAGTGTTCTCGGTCAAGCCAACATCCCCAGCATCAAAGGATTGACCACGCTCGATCAGCTCCAATGGACGGGCCCGATACTAGACTCCCAAAACACGCTTTCTATTCAGAGCTCTGATACAGCAAGCGAGTCCCAGCTGGGCAGAGGAAACGCTTCAAGGACGCCCTCAAAGCCTCCTTGAAAAAGTGCAACATCCCCACCGACACCTGGGAATCCCTGGGCCAAGACCGCCCAAAGTGGAGGAGAAGCATCCGGGAAGGTGCCGAACGCCTTGAGTCTCTTCGCCGGGAGCACACGGAAGCCAAGCGCCAACAGCGGAAGGAGCGCACGACAACCCAAGCACCCCACCCACCCGGCCCTTCAACCACCGTCTGCCCCACCCGTGACAGAGACTGTAGGTGTCACATTGGACTCATCAGTCACCTGAAAACTCGTATTAGTGTGGAAGCAAGTCATCCCAGGGACTACCGAAGAAAAAGATATATTAATGACCTGGACTTGGGTATACAGGACATAATTTCAAAGTTTGCAGATGACACAAAACTTGCAAATGTAGTAAGCAATGAAGAGAATAGTAACAGACCTGAGGAGGCCATCGATAAACTGGTGAAATGGGCGGACATGTGGCAGAAGAAATTTAGAGAAGTAAAGTGGTACATTTTGGTAGGAAGAATGAGAAAAGGTAATATAAATGAAATGATACAATTTCAGATGGGTGTAGAAACAGAAACCTTGGGGTGGATGTACACAAACCTTTGAAGATGGCAGGGCAAGTTGAGGAGACTGTTAAAGAAGCATATCCTTGGGATGGATTTTCAGCTTTGCTCATTTCGGGGCGGTAATGGTGGCGGGGCAGTAAAGTTTGCGCCCGGGAATAGATTGCGCTTCAGTCAGCAAAATTGGGCAGCTGGGCCTTGAGTGTGGGACGGAATGCTAAGGGAGGCATTACACACCTCTCTTAGGGCACTAGGCCGGCTGAGCATGCGAAAATCCCGAGCTGAACAGATGGCCTGGGAGCGCTCTGAGAGAGGCCTACGGAGAAATAATCTGAAAAGAAACCCACCAAAAACATTCCCGATACATAGCCCACGCCACCACAACATAAATCGCAACAAGTAAAACAATCACACTTTCCTGAGGTGGACATTACTTACCTCACTGTTTTCGCAGGCGGTCTCAACAGGGCGTGTTCCTCGCGCTCCGGGTCGGGCGGGACTCAAATATCGAGCCAGTGTCGCAACCAGGAGCATTGCACACTGGCTCGTCTCTTCCGGCCAGTAATGCTCCACGTCCCTCCGAGACCGGCTCTGAAAATCCCAGCGGGGCACTTGAAGCGTCGTCATCTGCCCGGAAGAGCTCACCGTCGCCGTTGCTGTCCCTCCAGGGCAAAAACAGAGGTGGACAGGACCGGAACATCCATCCCATTATCTTTATTAATAGAGGCATAGTGTACAAAAACAAGGAAGTTATGCTAAACCTTTATAAAACACCGGTTCGGCCTCAGCTGGAGTATTGTGTTCAATTCTGGGCACCACACTTTGGGAAGGATGTCAAGGCCTCGGAGAGTGTGCAGAGGAGATTTACTAGAATGGTACCAGAGATGTAGGACTTCAATGTGGAGAGACTGGAGACGCTATGGTTGTTCTCCTTGGAGTAGAGAAGGTTAAGATGAGATTTGATAGAGGTGTTCAAAATCATGTACAGTTTTTATAGAGTAAGTAAGAAGAAACTGTTACCAGTGGCAGACGGGTCGTAGCCAGAGAATACAGATTTAAGGTGATTGGTAAACGAACTCGAGGTGACATGAGGAAATAACTGTTTACACAGCAAGTTGTTGGGATCTGCAATGCACTGCCTGAAAGGGTGATGGAAACAGATTCAATAGTAACTTTGAAAAGCGAATTGGAAAAATACTTGAAGAGAAAATATTTGTAGGGCTGTGGCAAAACAGCACGGGAATGAGACTAAGTTAGCTACTTCTTCCAAAGAGCTAGCACAGGCACAATGGGCTGAATGGTCTCCTTGTGCGCCGTATCATTCTTTGATTCTAAGTTCCCATTAGCAAGATCAGGGTAGAATCTGGAGTAAGTTTTGGCATTTTGTCTGCAGAACCACAATCCAAGAGATTTTAACCTTTCCTGGCTGGCTGAAACTGGGGCGGGGGGATGGGACGGGCAGGAAGACTTATCTGCCAGCATCTCTGTTCCCAAACTCTTCTATTTTAAATTTATCTTCAAAGAAGATGTCAAGGACACCTGCCTGAAATCGGCTGTTCCTTTCCTTTAACATGCTTTGATGACTTCACTGGGGGGCTGGCTGCTATTTCAATCAATGACGTGAGTGGGGAAACCATTGTGGATTTCCTGCTTGGTGAAGCTAGCGGAAGCAGAAATGGTAAGTTTTAAAAAAATCTTTCCTTGTGGGGTTGGGGAGAGCAGGATCGCTCTCCTGGGCCTCACAAGGAATAGTTCGATATCCTCTGCCCTGGGCTCCCTCCTTTCCCAATCAGGAGAACTCCTTACAACGTACCCGAGTGCCCCAGACCATTCCTTCGGTCCAAGCTGAAAGTCTCCAACGACCAGAAGTTATGCTCCTGCCTGCCGCCCAGTTGCTGCTCCTCGCTAGGTCGGAGGGGTTTGGTACTGGCCTTCGCCCCACTTGATTGATTGCTGTTCCAGGTTAAAGTTGAGGCTTATGTCTCACACTGATGCCTTGCTTCATCAGTTCTAGGGCATTCAACTTTCATTTGACCTCATCCAATTATATGAAATTAAGGCCAATTGAAAAATAGGCTTGGATGTGTTTGAAAGGCTTATGACCGAGTGATCAAGAGGAATTCCTCTATTAGTCTCACCAGGCAGAAACACCATAGATCATAACCACTGCTCCCATTTTTTCAGACGGCAGCTGTTGGTAATAATTCTGCTGTTGCCATTTACACCTCCTCTAGACCCACCTTTTGTGTCTTTACATGTTCCAGTACCACCCTCTTTTGCCTAGTACCATCATCCCTTTTGTTATTTAATCTCTCCTGCCTTTCACCCTATCACAGACCTTCCCTTTTGTTCTTTCCTCCCTTCCCCTTTTCCCTGCCTCTGTACGTGTGTAAAATCTGTTACATCTCCAAACTTTTCCGGTTCTGACAAAATATCGTTGGCCTGAAACGTTAACTCTGTTTCTCTCTTCACAGGTGCTGCCTGACCTGCTGCGTATTTCCAGCATTTTCTGCTTTTATTTCAGATTTCTAGCATCCACAGTATTTTGCTTTTGTCCTCTATTAGTTTGTTGGTCCAGATGAACATTACAGGAAAGATGTAACTAGAGCGGATTACATCTTTCACGAGGATGTTGCCAGTACTGGACAATTTTAGTTATGAGGAAAGATTGGATAGGCTGGGGTCATTTTCTTTGGAACAGAGCTGGCTGAGGGGAGACTTGATTGAGCTATATAAAATTATGAGGGGCTTAGATAGAGTAGATAGGTAGGACCTATTTCCCTTAATGGAGAGGTCAATAACCAGGGAGCATGGATTTTAAGTAATTGGTAGAAGGATTAAAGGGGAGATGAAGAGACATTTTTTCACCCAGAGGGTGGTGGGAGTCTGGAACTCACGGCCTGAAAGGGTGGTAGAGGCAGAAACCCTCACCACATTTAAAAAGTACTTCGATTATGCACTTGAAGTGCCGTAACCTCCAGAGCTGCAGACCGAGAGCTGGAAAGTGGGCTTCGGCTGGATAGCTGTTTTTTGGCCGGCACAGACACGATGGGCTGAACGGCCTCCTTCTGTGCAGTAATGATTCTAACTCTATTGAAAAAGAAGAAATAATATACTTGCTAACAAGAATGTCAGTTAACCATAACCAGGAATAGGAGATGGCATGTAACAAGTAAAAAAAATCACACCTCTTCTTCAGTTAGTTGCATCTGAAAGAAATTCTCTTCCATTCATTTGTACGTCTATATTCACCAGTAGGAATTATTGAACTTTTGACACCTGCAGCAGCTTAATCTCTGCAGGACTAAGAATTCATTTATTTGTGAGAAGCAAGCTTCAGTGAGTAGTGATTTATCTGAAAAAGAATTAGTTTGCGGTAATCAATTATTTTGTGGTAATGTTTAGTTGTTATAAAGTTGTCAAGATTTGTAATCCCCTTTAATAATTGTTCTTCATTTTGAATTCAATAGATTTTTCCTCTTTGTTTCATATAGTTATATATGGAGTTAATTAATCTCACCCGTTTTAATGTCTAGGCAAATAGCTATGCTCGATTTATGAGGCACTTTACGATTTCCTAGTTTAGAAGATTAGCTAAAATTGGTGTAAAGGGACAAAGAGCCTTCGTACAGAGTGCTGCAGAATGCAGAGTGATAGACAACATTCACTGAAGCTTTGTAAAATGTCTCTAAGGGCTCTTTGTGCTGTTACCCCTTGGAATTGCTCCAACATTAGTACATAGACAGAGGCTTGTTGGCTTTTATTTCTTGCATTTATTGAACTATATTTTGGGATTTCTAGGAATTGTTACAAAGTTGTCCCTATATACTCTATGTATTTACAAATAAGAGGTTACAGACTCACTGGAGCATTGTATTCATTGAATCTTGTGCAGACCAGTTTGATTTGTGTTGTGGAGCAGAAAAAAGTGTAGGATTTGATGCTCGGTGTCACAAGCAGGCTAGGATGTTCAGCAGCAGGACAGACCTGTCTGTCTTAGAAGGGAATGACAAGTCGGACTCTGTTACGTTACATTTATATACATTGTGTATACACACAGCTATATGTTTTTCCTTATAAATTGCTTGTCTTTTGTTGCCTTGGTGACTGCAGGGTTTTGGTTGACAACTACTTATCCTAAATATCATCTTTAGAACTAGAAATGCAGCTATATAATACAGAACATATTGTAAGTGGTAGTTCTGTGATCCCAGTGGGAAGCTCTGTTCACAGGGATCACGGGTCATAGAATTGGTGCCACAATGTTGCAACCTTATCTCCAACGTGCACTGCCTCCTGGGAGTGCAAGATTGTGGAATTACCCCAGTCGCATCAGCTTTGGCTCAGTTGGTACTACTCTTGCGGCAGAGTCAAAGGATTCTAGGTTCAGGCCCCATTCCAGGACCTGAGCACATCACCTTGGTGGACAATCTCCAGTTCAGTGCTAAGGGAGTGCTGTATTAATGCAGACTTTGTCCTTCGAATGAGATCTTAAATGAATGCCCCACCTGTCTGTTCAGGTGGATACAAAAGTTCTTATAGCAGTAATCAAAGAGCCTGCATTTCTTTTGGTGTCATGACCAATATTTCTCGCTCAGCCTGTACCACCACAAATAAGGTTACTGCTCATTTGTGCGATCACAAAATGGCTGCCACAATCGATTACACAACAAGTCACTGCACTTCAAAGTCATTCATTGGTTTACTGCCTGAACTGCTGTAGCAAGCTAAATGTTTTGCTCCGAGCATGGCAAAAGGTTAATGGGGTAAATTTTGTGAGGTCCAATGCTGGGGGACAGGGCTCACGTATACCCAATGAAAATTGGAAAATCAATTGAAATTATCGATCGGGCAATGCACAAATAAATTTCCAATATGCAGCAGCTGTAAGTGTGTCCCTGACAGCTGTGAGAGAGCACACAAAATCTGCCCTATGTATACCATATATACTTGCATATAAGACCAGAAATGCATTTTCCTGTTTGGATCTAAAAGTACAAGTGCCCATTGTACATTCAAGTCAAAGCCTCTGGTGGTTTCCCTCCTAGTAAAGCAGCTTCTCCAAAGACCATGGACCCAACAGGAGCATTATACCAGTGCATTCCAATCAACTGTTGCTCTGTTTCTCTAGTGCTGTAATATTTCAAGGGTAAGTTTTCCTCTCAATGTCAGACTTTAGTCCGGAGGCAGCCAATAGGGATAGATACACTCAAAAGACAAATAAAGTTGAGCATGGAGGTCTGGACTGAAGTTGCAAGAGAGAGTTTCCATTTAAATATCACAGTGTTAGAGGAGTAGAGCAACAGCTCATAGGAATTCAGCTTGGGAAAGAAAAGAGAAAAACATATTTGTGAATGCCAGTTTTATAAAGGTGAGCATTTTGTCCCATAGGACCTCTGTAACACCGACCCTGGTCTTCTGTTCTTATATTGGGTGGCATTTTGGGGATAGGTGGGTCATCTTAATGTGGGTTTCTTTATATACCAGGTTATATGGTTTTATTTTAAAGCCCCAATGTAGGTCATTTTGAAGGGGATGCACCTACTTCCCTGAAGGGGAAGTTCTCAACGTCAGTGAAATGACTGGCAGCACTCCATGGCTGAGAATGCAGTCGAACTGAGGAGGGAGGCATTCAGGGGAGGGACACGGAAGTGATCCAGGCGCAGCAGGAAGAAAGAAAAGTGGCTTAATAATTTTAAATAATGCAGAGGGACTTGTTTGGACCATAACAAAGCCCAAATAAATAATTAGATCTTTAGGCAAGTACTCCATATTGAGCCTCATCGCTTCTGACCCAGGAGCACGAGCAGGCCTCTCCAAAAATAAAATTGACAATGTTGTGTATGTACAATGTATGTACTGTAATACTAGACCTCTGAATGTATCTTGACACTGTATACACCATACCGGTACCACCAGAGGGTGCTACTGGTGGAGACCTAAGGGTCACCTGCACACTGCAGGTAACCCAGTCTAAAAGGGAGCTCACCTCTTGGTGTCCTTACTCTAGGAACTGCAATAAACGGACTAAGGTTACTACAGTTCAAGTACAATACCCTTACTTCGTGGAATCATTATTAGAGTGCTTGCATATGCCACAGATAAGATCATTCCCATGGGGTCATTCTGCAATTATGTGGCTGCAAAGGGAAATCTCTATCATTCTCGGTGCTTTTAAGAAAATCAGAGCCACACTGCTCAGGACCGCATTGAAAAAGAAAGGAAGAAGTGAACCAAGGGTTGAACTGTTGGTTAGGAGCATGGCAAAAATTGTTTATTTTGCTCCTACAAGTAGAGATAAGAATCTATTAAACTATGGCCCGGAGATTGCAGTCGGTGGAGTAGCTAAGGTGTATGCTGCCAATCTCTGAACGAAATCCGCACTTACTTGATGCGAGGCCCTCTTCAAAAACTCACCGTCTGCGTAAGATACCTGGCATCATGTGGAGCTGTGCGCCAATCAGGAAACCAAAATCTCTAATGCCCATTCATTTATGGGCTATGAATTTGAGAAGACTTTTCTGCTGACCTCCTGTTCCTGGAGCAACCTTGCATGTCAGGCAGTCGGTGCAGAATTTCATGTGGAAATGTGGGTCGACAGCCAATATTTAGGCCATGCAAGATATTTTTTTATCTCTAAATGGCGACACGTACTTAGAACTTTGGAATCCGTCATTCTATTTAAGCAAAGTTGCACAAATGAAGATGGCTGCCGTTGTTGGAGGTCAATCATCTCAGCCCCAGGACATCGCTGCAGGAGTTCCTCAGGGCAGTGTCCTAGGCCCAACCATCTTCAGCTGCTTCATCAATGACTTTCCCTCCATCATAAGGTCAGAAGTGGGGATGTTCGCTGATGATAGCACAGTGATTCGCAACTCCTCAGATAATGAAGCAGTCGATGCCCGCGTGCAGCAAGACCTGGACAAAATTCAGGCTTGGGCTGATAAGTGGCAAGTAACATTCGCGCCATGCAATTGCCAGACAATGACCATCTCCAACAAGTGAGAGCCTAACCCGCACCAACCTCGCGGGTCGCGAACCGTCGTGGGGGAGCCATGTAGCCCGCATAGCTTCCCCGATCCTGCCCCAAAAGGAAGTGGAGTGCACGACATTACGCTCCAATTCCTATGAGGGGCGGTAACCGGAATGTTGTGGCCGGGTGGGACTTGCGCGCCCTCAAACTGAATTTCGATCCTCCTGCCTTTTGAAAAAATGCCATTAGCACGCGCTGTTCCCGTAAGGACAGTTATTTATATTTAATCTTGCTTTTAGGTTTGATAAGTTTTAAACCCATTCATCGCACACTGAAAACCATATTTCAAGCTGCTGTTTTGATGCTTCACCTAATATTGCATATCCCCCTCCTATTACGCTGTGCAAACAAGCTCCTGCGCCTCTTTACACCAGCTGTAAAGATTTTCCTGCGTAACTGCTGCCCAGTTGGTGAGAAATTCGTCCAACTCTGCGCCAGCAATGAGGATTTGACCATCGCCGCCGATGATCTGCCTAGTTGGAACTTGACAGATTGCAAGTTCAGGATTTAGCGCAGCAGAAACCCCAAACTTGTGGTCAATTTCAAAGGCAGTATGACGGCGTAGAGTTGACCGTCATACGGACCGCAAATTCTGGCCCATATATTTTTTTAGTAGATCAGACTACACTGCTTGTCAAAAAAACCTGATTCCTGTCTGCCACTTCAAATGAAATGTGTTATTCAATGACAGCAAGTGAGAGGAAGGTGAAGCATGGCATGCAATGTTGCTGCCTTTTCAGATGCCCTCTGGAAATGGTTTTGGGTTTCCATTTCCTGATGGTGTTAGCCACTTGAAGGTTTTTAATGTACCAAGAGTATTTCCTTTTTTGATAAATGTAACCTTTTCGTATGAGACAGAATGCAAGATGCAATGTATTGGTAAAAATAGTTTAAAATAATTGTCATTTCTATAACGAAACTGCTCACAGGGAAATTGAGAAGTAGTTTTTGTAACAACTTTTGTAACAACTAAGAAAGCTCCTTTGTAACTATAATGGCCCTGACATTCCAGTCGGAGACTTCCGTCGGACGATCGCCTCTGACCCGAAATTCCTCTACGTGCCTGGTGGTCCCAGAGGTGTCTTGGATTCCGGTCGGATGGTTCATCAGTCATTGAAAGTTGGCATGCAGGTACAGCAGGCGGTGAAGAAGGCAAATGGCATGTTGGCCTTCATAGCGAGGGGATTTGAGTATAGGAGCAGGGAGGTCTTACTGCAGTTGTACAGGGCCTTGGTGAGGCCTCACCTGGAATATTGTGTGCAGCTTTGGTCTCCTAATCTGAGGAAGGACAGTCTTGCTATTGAGGGAGTGCAGCGAAGGTTCACCAGACTGATTCCAGGGATGGCAGGACTGACATGTGAAGAAAGACTGGATCGACTAGGCTTATATTCACTGGAAAAATTTAGAAGAATGAGAGGGAATCTCATAGAAACATATACAAATCTGACGGGATTGGACAGGTTAGATGCAGGAAGAACGTTCCCGATATTGGGGAAGTCCAGAACCAAGGGTCACAGTGTAAGGATAAGGGGTCAGCCATTTAGGACCGAGATGAGGAGAAACTTCTTCATTCAGAACATTATGAACTTGTGGAATTCTCTACCACAGAAAGTTGTTGAGGCCAGTTCGTTAGATATATTCAAAAGGGAGATAGATGTGGCCCTTACGGCTAAAAGGGATCAAGGGGTACGGAGAGAAAGCAGGAATTGGGGTACTGAAGTTGCATGTTCAGCCATGATCTTTTGAATGGTGGGGCAGGCTCGAAGGGCTGAATGGCCTATTCCTGCACCTATTTTCTATGTTTCTATGTTTCATTCCATGTGCTTCGTAGCGCGCCCATGTCTTGTAGATACGGATGGAGAAGCTGGAGTCACGTGGGCCTGAACCACTAATCACTGCAACTTTACGAGTTCCCATTACTTTCAATGAGAATAACCCCTGAAACATCCAAAACACCCAAACACAACATAATAAATTTAAAAAATACCACACACATTTAAAATTAATTGAAATTAAAGTAATTTAATGTTTTAGAAAAAGAAAATATTTGGGGGATTTTTTAAAAATGTGTTTTAATAGGGTTTAAAATAAACTTAACCTTTGTGGACTGGGTTTTTAATATAAAAATGTGTATTTAAATTTTATTATATATTTAAAAACTTTTACGTTGGTAAAAGTAAGCTATGCGCCTGCTTTTACCAGGTGTAAAAGTTTGAAGGACATTCACTGGGCATGAGTTGGGCAAATAGCTCAATCTCTACCGCACAGATGTCCTTCTCCCGGGGATGCGGAGGATCTGTCAAGAGAAATCTGGACAGATTGGAACAGCTGGTTTTCGGCGCACTCTCATTGCTTTAGTGAGGCCTCACCAGGTCCATGCGTACTTGGTACAGACCCGGCGAGGCTGGGATTTACAGGCCAATGTATTTTCTCTTCTGTTACACCAATGACTTCAAGATTTTCAAAATTAGCTGAGCAATGTGTTTACAAATATGTTTTACAGTTAGCAAATATTTTTCATTCTTATTCTGCTATATGTATGGCATAAAAGGCACAAGATAAAAGTTCACGGGGTTGGGGGTAATATATTGGCATGGATAGAGGATTGGCTAACTAACAGAAAACAGAGAGTCGGGATAAATGGTTCATTCTCTGGTTGGCAACCAGTAACCAGTGGGGTGCCGCAGGGATCAGTGCTGGGACCCCAACTATTTACAATCTATATTAACGACTTGGAAGAAGGAACTGAGTGTAACGTAGCCAAGTTTGCTGATGATACAAAGATGGGAGAAAGGGCAATGTGTGAGGAGGACACAAAAAATCTGCAAAAGGACATAGACAGGCTAAGTGAGTGGACAAAAATTATGCAGATGGAGTATAATGTTGGAAAGTGTGAGGTTATGCACTTTGGCAGAAAAAAATCAAAGAGCAAGTTATTATTTAAATGGAGAAAGATTGTAAAGTGCTGCAGTACAGCGGGACCTGGGGGTACTTGTGCATGAAACACAAAAGGATAGTATGCAGGTACAGCAAGTGATCAGGAAGGCCAATGGAATCTTGGCCTTTATTGCAAAGGGGATGGAGTATAAAAACAGGGAAGTCTTGCTACAGCTGTACAGGGTATTGGTGAGGCCACACCTGGAATACTGCGTGCAGTTTTGGTTTCCATATTTACGAAAGGGTATACTTGCTTTGGAGGCAGTTCAGAGAAGGTTTACAAGGTAGACCGGATATGAGGAAAGGTTGAGTCGGTTGGGCCTCTACTCATTGGAATTCAGAAGAATGAGAGGTGATCTTATCGAAACGCATAAGATTATGAGGGGGTTTGACAAGGTGGATGCAGGATGGGAAAGACTAGAGCTAGAGGGCATGATCTTAGAATAAGAGACCACCCATTTAAAACTGAGATGAGGAGAAATTTCTTCTCTCAGAGGGTTGTAAATCTGTGGAATTTACTGCCTCAGAGAGCTGTGGAAGCTGGGACATTGAATAAATTTAAGACAGAAATAGACAGTTTCTTAAATGATAAGGAGATAAGGGATTATGGGGAGTGGGCGGGGAGGTGGAGCTGTATTCATGATCAGATCAGCCAGGCTCGAGGGGCCCACTCCTGTTCCTATTTCTTATGTTCTTATACTGAACAATTGCTCTAAGTGTTTTTTCCCCACTTATTTGGCATCTGCATCTTCTCCCAGACTTGGTAAAGATTGGATCTACGTATTTTCAGATTGTAGTTATTTCTAATATATACTTGATACCTGAGCTGAGACCAAAAGGTTTTAGTGAACCAGACAGAACAAATTCAATAGATAAAACCTCTTTGTTTCTGACATTTGAGTAATCAATTTATCAGGCATAATACAAATCTATCATTGCTTTAAATTCAGTGTGATAAGCATGTATTCTACCACTTTGATTTACAGTCTTTTAGCAGCCAGTCAGCATGCATTCAATTTCATATAATGCAGCTAGACTTTGGATAAAGGCAAATGTTTCACAGGATAATCAGATAGACTATTCAGCACCATATCCAAGTTTTTCTGAGATATTTTTCGGGTAATGTCATTTTTGAGTTGTACAATAAATAAACGTACTCATCTGTCTTCCTGTAATAACTTACCACAATTAAATCATCGGGTGAGGTACATTCCACCTCATAAGCGAAAGCTGAGAAACTTGTCTCAAAGAGAAGTGTTGACCATTCTGTTTATAATTGTGTTGTGAATTCACTGTGTTAAATGTTAGAGCATTTCTATAACATTTATTAAGTATCTCTCCCTCCACATTAATTCTCCTATCCCAATTCTTGGAAACCCCTTCAATCTCCCAATCTCCAGTGGTTTATTTACTCCTGTGATCTTGAGAACTGACAAGACCATCATCGACCACTTCCTTGTATCCCTCATGTAATCATCCTTTGCTAAATCTGGCTGGAGCACATCAACTTTTACAGGCCACATTTTCCTCTTCCAAAACTAGCCACTAGTCTAGAGTATTCCTGGAGAGTAAAGGTTACTCCAACTTCTTCACACCACAATCAACTGCCTCCTTAATCTTCTCTCCCATGCTGCCTCCACCTTCATCTCCAACAAGTGCAACATATGTTCATACCCTACTTTTCATGCAGAAAATTTGGGGGGGGAGGGGGCGCAGTGGGTTGCTTTGATTTTGACACGAAATTAGTTTCTTTGCCCTCCAACTATTTTAGTTGAATCGTAAATCAAATGCCCCCTTTTTGCAAGGACACTAGAACCCACAAATTAACAACTTTAACGATAACCTTAAATCAAATTAGAATTTGTTTGCCGGGGTCGATGATGCACTCCAGTCCCTCCGGCGCCCACCTCTCGCGGAAGGCCGCGAGCGTACCGGTGGACACCGTGTGCTCCACCTCCAGGGACACCCTGGTTTGAACATAACCACGGAAGAGAGGCCGGCAGTTGGGCTGAACGACTCCCTCGACCGCCCACTGCCTGGACTGGTTAATGGCCACCTTGGCCATGCCCAGGAGCAGGTCCGCAAGGAGGTCTTTCGACCTACCCTCATGTCCAAAGATCAGGAGCGTGGGACTGAAGTGCAACCAGAATTTGAGGAGCAACCCCTTCAAATATTGGAACAGGGGCTGCAACCTGACACACTGCACATAAACATGGAACACGGACTCTTCCAGACCACAGAAATTACACGTGGCCTGGGAGTCCATGAACCGACTTAAAAAACGATTGCATGGGACTGCTCCATGCAACACCCTCCAGGCCAAGTCCCCAATAAATAAAGGGAGCACTCTCACATAGAGAGCATTCCATTGGGGACCAAGATGGTGCGCCATGACATGTCCAGAAGGCAGACGAGGGTGGCAAAGTGGAGAGTGTACAAGAGCAGCCCGTACAGGAATCCCCTCCACGCAGAACTGAAAGGCACGGAGGGGATTTCCCAGAGGAGGCTCAAGTTGTGAGGTGCCGGATCCCGAGGGAGGTTTTGTGGCTTGATGCCAATGAGGAATTCCGTCCGGACGGGGGGTCAGTTCGGACGGGATTGCCCCACGTGCTTGAGCCTCCTCGACGCACCTAGTGGAGTCGGGGCCCAGCGCTGTTTTTAGCGACTTGATGGCATTGGCCGCACGTTGGATGTCGGCACAGGATAGGCGCTGTGCCAGCTCTTCCGATGCCAGTCCTTTGCTCTACAGCCTCTGGGAAGGTTCACAGAATTGTTTTTAAATTCCCTTAATTTTTATCTAATTAATTTTGAGCAGCCACCCAATGCAGTAAGAACTGCATTCTTACAATATTCTGCTGGACTCCTTCAACACTCCCTGTGTAAGGCTCAACCAGCACAGGGAGAGTATTCAAATTAGATCTATAACCTTGCAAATAGCAATATGAGGAGAAAATAATTTAATAAGAGCCATAGTGGCATTAAGTGGTATGATGGCAATGTACACTATCATTTCACTGCTTTGTTTGAATCTAGTCTAAACTGATGCCTTCTCTCACTTCCAGCTGTAAGCGTCTCACTTGAAATGAGTTTGGATAGTCTCTACTAGGAACTAGTTGATGAGGCTGAGATTGATTTTAGCAACCTTGGGCTAGGAAGGACAAAAACAGGCTGGGTTCCTGGTCCTGATTCCTATCCAGAGTGCATGGATGTTGGTTGAGGATAGCAATGTGCTTGATCGTGATAACCACCATGAACAAATAGCCTATCGTTATCATTGTTTTGGCTGGCATATGAAGAATGTCCACTTGCGTGAAGTACGAAAGGATGGTGGAACTGTATCCAGTGCAAGAGGAAAAGGGAAAATTGAAGGCACAGTAAAACCTTCTAAGATCATTTTTCAAAATAAGAAAAACCAGCTCCATGAATTTTGTGCCTAGAAAGTTTTGCCTTTTCTCAATTTAAACATAAGACTGCAGCCAACTACAAATACATTTGTAACGTTGCCATGTATTTCTTTACTTGCAAGAAATTGATGTCATTTTGCTTAACGTGGTCTTTTCTAAATGTTATCACAGCAATTAAACAGATCAAATATACTCTACACTTGGAATATGTGTAATATCACACATTACATTCACAGGAGGGATTGGCTGATATTATCACGTTGTCTCGTTTTACAGGATCTGGTGAGACAGCTAGATTCAGCAACCAACATACACAACATTGAGACAGCCATCAGTAGCCTTATTGGCCTGACACAAGAAGGTGCCCAATTGTGCCACATCATAGCCAAGGTAAGGAGGAACTCTACTCAATCCAATGATTTTCAGTGGATACATGACAAATTTATTTGCTGAGCATATTATTAGTTATGACACAATTTACTAATTGAACTACATGATTGAACACATATAGTTCATAAATTTAAGTGTGGCTTCATGTTATTCTTAATAATTTACTTTTAATTCTTCTGATATTCTTTGTGTCTTTCCCTTCTAATTATCTCTCTGATTTTCTCCCCTTACTCATTTCTTGAAGGGAAAGATTCATACCAGGGTACAGTTCCACAGACAGTCTCTGTGAGTCTCTGGTACCTCACTGAAGTTCCCATTCCTCAGATGTGAGCCTGGACAGTGTCGCTGGGAATTTCCTTGGGGGCTCTCCCGATCGGCTACCATAACTTCAACGGAAGATCAACAGGAACCCTGATTCGGCGACTATCCAGGGTTTCCTCTGATCTCCTGGAGTTACGGCGGTGGATTGGGAGAACCCCTGGGAAATTGCCTTCATTGGTGCTGGCAGGCTATGGGACTGTAAAGACCAGTCGAGCCGATTCTGCCTATACCCATTGTCCACATGTGCACATCCAGCAAGAATCACTGGACAGTCAGCGGGAGCTTGAAACCTGGCTGCTGTTTCTTCTTCTCCCAGACACATTTGTAGTGCTCCCATTGTTGCTGTGGTTGAGAAAGGCGACAACATAGAGCAGGGATCAAATTTGTTCTGTATAGGTCACTGCCCACTAAGCTGTTGGAAGGGGGCATGTTATATGCCATGTGGTGTTCTGGAGAAACCCAGCTGTGACTGTGTATTGTTTTCACAACACTACTTCTCCATGCATTGTATTGTGAATGGGATGGGCTGATATGTTTCATAAATACAGTACTCAAGAGCCAGAATTGTGGACCATTGTGTAGTGTGATTACAGAGAACATGGCAGGCCACAATATTATCAAACTTTTGTATATATTATAATGAGAAGCTAGGAGTATAAATTTTGCAATTCTTGCTGCAGTTTTCTGATCTGTGTTCGCAGTGGGCCAGGTACCTTGCCATGTACAAGATCTTTAAGATCTACCCTATGGTGTTGTCTTTGTTTACCAAAAGCAAATGTTGCATTAGCAAACCACATATAAAGCAAGAATAACCTTTTGCCAGCATATATATGATAAATATGTAGAATGGACCCACCAAAGTTGGTTAATAATTGATTTTATTTAAAAAAAACACATTTTACCACCTCAACCCCACCATCTCCTGCAGACTCTCTGTTCATGATCTTGATCACCTACAGGGCTACCTCTGGCCACTTCATTGTACCTCTCACTACACACATCCCCGTATCGCATTTCAAACTCACATCCTTCCACGCCTGCCCCGAGAAAAAACTCTCCCGTGTTGCTTTCAAGATGACAATCGCCAGTTTAGGCAGTCTGCAGTGCATTTGCGTACCAAGCAAATGACAAATGCTTTGCCTGCAAGGGGAAGCTAATTCACTATCCCTGCGGAAGGGGGCACCAGCTGAACAGGGCTCAGGCAATGTTCCCTGTCATTTTTGGGGGGCTGCATGTCCCCTTTAATGTGTGGCCCATTCAAAATTCCGTGCATGCGCTTTTTTTTCTATTTAAAAGCCGGCTGACCGGCTGCGCAGGACCCTAAGTATACTGCACGCAGGGCAGCCACGCAGCTTAACAACAACAACAACAACTTTTGTTTATATAGCGCATTTAACGTAGTAAAACTTCCCAAGGCGTTTCACAGCAGTGTTATAAGACCAAACTTAAATTTGACACCGTGCCACATAAGAAGAAATTCCGGCAGATGATCAAAAGCTTGGTCAAAGAGGTAGGTTTTAAGGAGTGTCTTAAAGGAGGAAAGAGAGGTAGAGAGGCAGAGGGGTTTAGGGAGGGAGTTCCAGAGCTGAAGGCACGGCCACCGATAGTTGAGCAGTTATAATCAGGGATGCTCAAGAGGGCAAAATTTGAGGAGCGCAGATATCTCGTGGGGTTGTGAGGCTGAAAGAGATTACAGAGAGAGAGATAGATAGAGAACATTGGACTCAGTGGCAAGGATTTTCTCAACTGTTGTGATGGCACCCATAACATCCTTAAGGCCACAAATAAGCAGAAAAGGTTTGCACAGCAGTCCATATCCAGGTTAACCATGATGCTGTCCGTGGTGCTCGCATTATTTGAATGAAATGATGCACTGGTTTTTGAAGGAAGGTTTTCCTTCAGTCCCAAATAGGGCCCTTCTCCGTTGGTGCCCCATTGATTGCAGCACCTCCAGCTCTGCAGCATCAAAAGGAACATTGTTGCCTATATTTCTCCTTTGTGCCATTCTGAACAATTACTCAGCATCTTTCCCCATACCACAGCCTGCCTTTAAACAGCAAGCTGCAGTTCTTTAAGAGCTGCCTCTTTGCCCAATTTTGCAGCACTACAATTGACTGCGCTAAAGGCCAAGCTGACAGAACATGATTTTCATGAGCCTGGAGCCTATTCAGATTAGGGGCAGGGACAAGTGTTGCAAGATTTGATTAGGTCAGCCCATGTGTGCCTGTGTCATTAAACAGATAAACTCTGGGGGAGGAATTGCCCCACACCCTGTTTGGAGGCGGTAACCTTCCGGGGCTGGGACATTTATCGCCTGGCCTGGAAGTTCCACCCTGCTGCAGAATTCGACACTTCCGCCCCTCGACAGAGGTGGAGTCCAGCGCGTGCTCTGGAGCCCAGCGTCCCACCGGCAACGTCAGCGTTACATGGATGCTCTGCATAGCGCTGACGTGGCAGAACAACCCCCCCCCCCCTTTAATTAGCTGCTGCTGCACGCTCTACAGTCCCATTTGTGGCTGTCACTGGGCCACCAGGGACGCGCTCGACTGGGCCAACAGCCCGGCGCCCATAACAAGTCGAGGCGAGGGCTGCCATTGTCGGGCCGACAGAAGAGTCATCCAACAGAAAAATATGCTGGTTCACGGCGCAAACCTTTAAGGGCCGACGCGCGAAGCTGGCGGTGACATCATCCGGCACTATCCTCACCGCCCGCGGTGAGGGATGGGTGTACACGCCGATGATCCGGGGCGCAAATCGTGGGGCGCGGCGCTAACGACACAACACCCCACAAATCACTGGGTAATTTCCCCGGAGGTGCTGTCGGCCCCTTCCTCCAGGTGATAATCTCGTTGCGCCCCATTAGCACCTCCCAGAGTCTCTAATAGGGCTATAGAAAAGGGTAATTTTTCCTGAACTGATTGTCTATTGTCGCCAAATTGGTGGTGTACAAATAAACAACTGGGTAGATGGCTTGTTATGATGGCGATTGAACGTTGTAAGGGTATGTATAGGCATACATCAAAACATGTATGGAATAGTTTTCTTAAAATTATGGTAAATCTAATTAAACATTTCTGAAGGATTGGAATTTTGTATAATTAAGACTCCAATTTTCCTACTTTGTACAAGTAATTTATTATATACATACAATTAGCTGAGAAATAACCCCTCCTCCCCAAAAAACCTGCAGAATCTGAATTCAAATCAGAACAGTCCAGAAACTTTAAACAGAAAATACATTAACGTTCTGGGTGCCGATCCTTCATCAGGGATACATACCCGAAACGTTGCTTGTCTTTTCTCTTTACAGATATTGACTGACCTGCTGTGTATTTCCAGCAGTTTCTGTTTTTATTCCAGGCTGCTGAGACCTGGTTGGTTCCCAAATACCTGGTTAATCAAAATTTGGTGCAAAGAAATAAGATTTATTGAGGCATTATTGGAAAATTTTCAAAGTTATAGGTCAGCAAGTAATTTAATTAGAATTATTAAATTGACAGTTCCATACAAAATACCGGCAATCAATGCTAATTGTTTCAAAGCTTTGAAATATAAGTTTGCTTTAACCCAGACATTGTAATGGAAGTCAGCTTATTTATTGTTGTGAGTGTAGACAACAATTCGACACAAAATTTCCACAGTCATCAACATTCGGGACATCGTGATAGGAGGAAGTGGAGGGTGATAGGAGAGAGTGAAGGGGAGGAAGAGAGATGGAGAGAGAAAGAGGGAGGGGGAGTGTGATGTGGGCAGCCGAAGAGGAAGGGAGGGAAATAGAGGAAAGAGGAGGGGGAGGGAGGAAAGTGTGATGAGTTGAGGGGAAATGGCAAAGAGGGGAGGGGGAATGGCAGAGAGGGAGAGGTGGTGAAACAGGGTGGGGGGAGAGGAGGTGGGGTGGCATACTGGTCTATGTGTGACAATTCCACTCAGTAGGAAAGGGCTTGGAGAGTTTCCTGCTTCTACGTGTTTGATCTGTGCTACTTGGGGCAAAGGGGGTTGTTCTGTTTTCAGCTTTAGGTTCCAGATTACTGCTCAGTGGGAGGTAGGGAGTTACTGGGCTCAGATTCCAGAATTGTTATCTGTTGGGTGTTGGAAATCGGAAAACAATATCAGGAAAAAGCTGGAAATACTCAGCAGGCCAAGCAGTATCCATGGAGAAACATAACTCAATGGGCTAGATTTTCCATTATTTACTTAATGTCCATTTTAACACTGAAATGAGGTGTAATGCCCATATATCGCCCATTTAGCCACAAAATGGAAACTAATGATCATTTCTCGGTCACTTATTGCCGAAAAGTGCTACTTTTGGCATGTACGTAACGCCGATAAAAAATAATATCGCCCGCCAACTTTTTTTGGATGGAAAGATCAGAATGGGCGAAACCAACACCCAGAAAATCGCCCAGCGTTACTTTCAGCGCCTCGCATACATCTCACCGACAATATCACTCGCCAAAAAAAATGCTGTGAAAAAGTTGAACTGACCTTAACTAATCACAGCGGTATGGACAGCATTTTCTAAATCGCATGTTGCATCATTTAAAAGGCTGCTCTGCTTCAACTTGGGGGAGTTCGAATGAACTCTGGAGGTCTTTTAAGGTGATGTGAACATCTGAACAAACATCTTTTCATATTGTGGACGATTGGAATTTACTTTAGGTCTCTTACTGGGGACATTTATTGTTTGGGAACAATCGGTGTAATACTGATAGCTCTTGGAATGGGGCCTGTCATTTCTCCCCCTGTCTTGATGACCAGTCACATGCTGCAGACTCGAGATGGCAGAAGGTACATTCGACAGTATGATGTGCCCAATGTAAGACGTGACAGACTGATGAGGAGGACCAGACGTTGCAACCCCCGCACTTACAGGGAGAAGCAGTCTTATGTCAACTTGTCCGACGCCACTTGCCTTAGGGCACTGCGCTTCCACAAGGAGGTTATCAGTGAGATATGCCAGCTCATCAGGGGAAATCTGCAGCCTGCCAGCACCATCACTGTTCGTTGAGGTCACGGTCACTGCGGCACTTTCATTCTACGCGTCGAGTTCCTTTCAGGCCTCAGCTGGCGACATTTGCCCTATAAACCCGATAGGATGAATCTCGGCTGCCAGTGTTGAACGCTCCCTTGTGATTCTTCCCTCCCCCACAAGGTGTGACTGTAGCAGTGTCCTGTGGAGATTAATTGTTCAATTCCTGGAGAATCCAGGGCAATCCGACACCTACGTGAACCCAACACAAAACGGAAAGTTTGAGTCGCCCCATATTTGGGGGGCTGTTTGCTAAACATCTTTCCTGTATTATATCTTGTGCTTTACTAGGGGATTTGAGTATATGAGCAGGGAGGTCTTACTGCAGTTGTACAGGGCCTTGGTGAGGCCTCACCTGGAATATTATGTTCAGTTTTGGTCTCCTAATCTAAGGAAGGACGTTCTTGCTATTGAGGAAGTGCAGCGAAGGTTCACCAGACTGATTTCAGGGATGGCTGTGACTGACATATGAGGAGAGACTGGATCAATTGGGCCTTTATACATTGGAGTTTAGAAGGATGAGAGGGGATCTCATAGAAACATATAAGATTCTGACGGGACGGGACAGGTTAGATGTGGGTAGAATGTTCCCGATGTTGGGGAAGTCCAGAACCAGGGGACACAGTCTTAGGATAAGGGGTAAGCCATTTAGGACTGAGATGAGGAGAAACTTCTTCACTCAGAGAGTTGTTAACCTGTGGAATTCGATGCCGCAGAGAGTTATTGATGCCAGTTCATTGGATATGTTCAAGAGGGAGTTAGATATGGCCCTTACGGCTAAGAGGATCAAGGGGTATGGAGAGAAAGCAGGAAAGGGGTACTGAGGGAATGATCAGCCATGATCTTATTGAATGGTGGTGCAGGCTCGAAGGGCCGAATGGCCTACTCCTGCACCTATTTTCTATGTTTACTATCTCATCATGCCACAGATTGCAGCATTAGACAGGTCACTGAAGCCCTTTAGAAACATAGAAACATAGAAAATAGGTGCAGGAGTAGACCATTCGGCCCTTCGAGCCTGCACAGCCATTCAATGAGTTCATGGCTGAACATGCAACTTCAGTACCCCATTCCTGCTTTCTCGCCATACCCCTTGATCCCCCTAGTAGTAAGGACTACATCTAACTCCTTTTTGAATATATTTAGTGAATTGGCCTCAACAACTTTCTGTGGTAGAGAATTTCACAGGTTCACCACTCTCAGGGTGAAGAAGTTTCTCCTCATCTCAGTCCTAAATGGTTTACCCCTTATCCTTAGACTGTGACCCCTGGTTCTGGACTTCTGCAACATTGGGAACATTCTTCCTGCATCTAACCTGTCTAAACCCGTCAGAATTTTAAACGTTTCTATGAGATCCCCTCTCATTCTTTTGAACTCCAGTGAATACAAGCCCAGTTGATCCAGTCTTTCTTGATATGTCAGTCCCGCCATCCCGGGAATGAGTCTGGTGAACCTTCGCTGCACTCCCTCAATAGCAAGAATGTCCTTCCTCAAGTTAGGAGACCAAAACTGTACACAATACTCCAGGTGTGGCCTCACCAAGGTGCTGTACAGCTGTAGTAACACCTCCCTGCCCCTGTATTCAAATCCCCTCGCTATGAAGACCAACATGCCATTTGCTTTCTTAACCGCCTGCTGTACCTGCATGCCAATCTTCAATGACTGATGTACCATGACACCCAGGTCTCGTTGCACCTCCCCTTTTCCTAATCTGTCACCATTCAGATAATAGCCTGTCTCTCTGTTTTTACCACCAAAGTGGATAACCTCACATTTATTCACATTATACTTCATCTACCATGCATTTGCCCACTCACCTAACCTATCCAAGTCACTCTGCAGCCTCATAGCATCCTCCTCGCAGCTCACACTGCCACCCAACTTAGTGTCATCCGCAAATTTGGAGATACTACATTTAATCCCCTCGTCTAAATCATTAATGTACAATGTAAACAGCTGGGGCCCCAGCACAGAACCATGCGGTACCCCACTAGTCACTGCCTGCCATTCTGAAAAGTACCCATTTACTCCTACTCTTTGCTTCCTGTCTGACAACCAGTTCTCAATCCACGTCAGCACACTACCCCCAATCCTATGTGCTTTAACTTTGCACATTAATCTCTTGTGTGGGACCTTGTCGAAAGCCTTCTGAAAGTCCAAATACACCACATCAACTGGTTCTCCCTTGTCCACTCTACTGGAAACATCCTCAAAAAATTCCAGAAGATTTGTCAAGCATGATTTCCCTTTCACAAATCCATGCTGACTTGGACCTATCATGTCACCTCTCTCCAAATGCGCTGCTATGACATCCTTAATAATTGATCCATCATTTTACCCACTACCAATGTCAGGCTGACCAGTCTATAATTCCCTGTTTTCTCTCTCCCTCCTTTTTTAAAAAGTGGGGTTACATTGGCTACCCTCCACTCCATAGGAACTGATCCAGAGTCAATGGAATGTTGGAAAATGACTGTCAATGCATCCGCTATTTCCAAGGCCATCTCCTTAAGTACTCTGGGAAGCAGTCCATCAGGCCCTGGGGATTTATCGGCCTTCAATCCCATCAATTTCCCTAACACAATTTCCCTCAGTTCCTCCTTCTTACTAGACCCTCTGACGCCTTTTATATCCGGAAGGTTGTTTGTGTCCTCCTTAGTGAATACCGAACCAAATACTTGTTCAATTGGTCTGCCATTTCTTTGTTCCCCGTTATGACTTCCCCTGATTCTGACTGCAGGGGACCTACGTTTGTCTTTACTAACCTTTTTCTCTTTACCTATCTATAGAAGCTTTTGCAATCCATCTTAATGGTCCCTGCAAGCTTCCTCTCGTACTGTATTTTCCCTGCCCTAATCAAACCCTTTGTCCTCCTCTGCTGAGTTCTAAATTTCTCCCAGTCCCTGGGTTCACTGCTATTTCTGGCCAATTTGTATGCCATTTCCTTGGCTTTAATATTATCCATGATTTCCCTTGAAAGCCACGGTTGAGCCACCTTCCCTTTTTTCTTTTTACGACAGACAGGGATGTACAATTGTTGTAGTTCATTCATGCAGTCTCTAAATGTCTGCCATTGCCCATCCACAGTCAACCCCTTAAGTATCATTCGCCAATCTATCCTAGCCAATTCACTCCTCAAACTTTCAAAGTTACCCTTCTTTAAGTTCTGGACCATGGTCTCTGAATTAACTGTTTCATTCTCCATCCTAATGTAGAATTCCACCATATTATGGTCACTCTTCTCCAAGGGGCCTCGCACAACGAGATTGCTAATTAATCCTCTCTCATTACACAACACCCAGTCTAAAGTGGCCTCCCCCCTAGTTGGTTTCTTGCCATGTGCATGCTGCTCGCCAGTTTAAGGTGTTCCCCAATCAACTTACTGAGCTCTTCGAACGTCTTGTCCGCCGGCTTCTCTGGCACTAGAAGGTCCTTCATCAGGGAGTACGTTCTGGATCCACAAACCATCAGGAGATGAGCCCTGCGTTTGTCGGCCGAATCCTGTCCCAACCATTCCTGAGTGACAAAACTTTGCTGTAGTGTGGTCTCTCAATAAAGTCGTCCCAATCATCACCAACACAGTACCTCTCTTCTGTGCTGCTACTGGCCATGCTCGCGTGGTTTAAATCCCGGGTAGGGCTGCGACTGAAAAAGGCGAAGTGCGTCTTCTTAGCTCCAGAGGTAGAATTCCTGGGAAGGAGGGTAGCAGCAGATGGGATCAGACCTACTGCGTCCAAAATGGAAGCGATCCAGAGAGCACCCAGACCCCGTAACACGATGGAGCTGCGTTCGTTCCTGGGGCTCCTGAATTATTTTGGCAACGTCCTTCCCAAATTGAGCACGCTGTTAGAGCCGCTACACGTACTCCTACGCAAAGGTCGCGAATGGGTCTGGGGGGACAGCCAGGAAAGGGCTTTTGATAGAGCACGCAATTTGCTATGCTCCAACAAATTGTTAACGTTATATGACCCGTGTAAGAAACTAGTTTTAACGTGCGATGCGTTGTCCTATGGGGTCGGGTGTGTGTTGCAGCATGTGAATGCTAATGGTCAGTTATAGCCAGTAGCTTATGCCTCCAGAAGTCTGTCCCAGGCAGAAAGGGGCTACAGGATGATAGAAAAGGAAGCGCTAGCATGTGTATATGCAGTAAAAAAATGCACCAGTACCTGTTTGGCAGGAAATTTGAGCTGGAGACAGATCACAAACCTCTAACGTCCCTTTTGGCCAACAAGGCCATAAATGCGAAAGCATCGGACCGCATACAGAGGTGGGCACTTACGTTAGCCGCCTATGACTACACAATTTGGCACAGACCGGGCACTGAAAACTGCGCCGATGCACTCAGCAGGCTCCCACTAGCCACTATTGAGGGGCCAACTGAGCATGATGCTGAGATGGTCATGGCTGTTGAAGCTTTCGAAAGTGAAGGCTCACCTGTGACAGTCCGTCAGATTAAAGTCTGGAATGCTTTGCCCATCCTCGTCGCCAATGATATGCCCTTACTATACAGTATAAATGCATACGAGGTCCATACTTGAGAGAAGGTCACTCTGTTACCTTTATTACCAAGACCTCAAGAGAGTGAAGGTGGGTGGAGCTTCCCCTTTTGTACCGGAAAGTCCAGGTTAGGAGTGTCTCCCACAAGTTGACCCCTGTGGTCAATGTTTTCAAGGTGTACAACTGAGGTCAGGTTATACATGGGTTACAATGATAGTTGAATACATGACAGGTGCCAGGCCACTGACCCGGTCAAAACCTTCCCTGGTGGCCCAGTGTTTGCCGCTAAAGTGGCTGCAGTGTTTGTAGCAGCCCTCCCCTTTAACTGAACTAATGATCCAGAGACGTGAGTATAAATCCCACCACGGCAGCTGGGGAATTTAAATTCAGTTAATTAAATAAATCTGGAATTTAAAAAAAGCTATGAGCCGAAATTGCCTATCGCCCAAAACGAGGCAGACCTTTCGGTTTCGACGTGTTCTGGCCGATGACGTCATCAGCGCGGCACTGATGATTGACAGCCTTGGCTACTCTGCCCCGCCCCCACTTCCGCACCGCTAGTGACGGCCACTTTGCCCTGCGCCCCCCACCCCCCAGATCCACCCCCATGATGAGACCACTTCCGCCCTGCTCGAAATAAACCTGAACTGCTGAGTTTCAACGGTTAGGCTGCCCCAATGCATCGAAACCGCTAGGTGCACCTCGGTTTGGGCGGTGGGAAATTTCGGCTCATAGCTTTTTTTAAATTCCAGATTTATTTAATTAACTGAATTTAAATTCCCCATCTGCCATGGTGGGATTTATACTCACGTCTCAGGCTTCTGGATTACTAGTCTAGCAACATTACCACTACGCTACTACACCCGCTTTTAATCATTTAGATGCTTTGTAGTTTTACCACTCATTTGGTGAAGCCGACTGGAATTCCACTGGAACTACTTTAAAACTTCTTGTGTAGCTTCTTCTAGCAAACCAGCATCATCTGCATAAGGCATCAGCCTTGGCTCAGTTGGTAGCATGTATTCTCTGAGGCTGAAGTTTTGAGTTGAAGTCCCAGTTCAGAGACCTGAGCAAATAATCTCGGTTGACACTCCAGTGCAGTAGTGAAGGAACGCTACACTATCGGAGGTGTTGTCTTTCGGATGAGACATTACAAAGAGGCCCTGTTTGTCTCTCGGGTCGATGTAAAATATTCCACGGTTCTATTCAGAGAACAGCAGCGGAGTTCTCCTGGTGTTCTGGCATGCAGTTTATCCCTCAAGCAACACCTAAAATGATGTTCTTGTCACTGGCATTGCTGTTTGTGGGAGAGTTCAGTGCGCAAATTGGCTGCCCCGTTTCCTACATTCCAAAACAGTGACAACACTTTAAATGTACTTTGTTGGCTATAAAGTGCTTGGGAATGGCCTGAGGTTGTGAAAGACACTATATAAATGCTTGACTTCCTGTTGTTATATAATGGACCCTTCTGTCACTAATGAGCCTCTGGCAAAAAGTGAGCATTTAGCACCTTCAATTAAATAAATATCACGGAGAAGGACTTTGTACCATGTGTTCCTTGACAATGGACCTAGGACACCCTCTCAGAGAGAGAGGTACTTCATGCAGGAAGGTGGTAGTCACATAAGGATAGCCTGCAATATGTTCACTCTGCAACATGTCAAAATTTAACCTGTTACAGAATCCAGCATAAGTCTCCTATAAAGTGGAAGAAATTGAGTTATCTGCAGACACTCCAAGACCCACAGACAGGTTTGGCTGGTAAACGTTTCCTGATTGCTAGAAACAAAAATTATCTCCTTATGAGTCATAACTCATTCTCTGATACTGTAGATAAATACTAATTGTGTTCTATTTCTTGGAATAGCAGGACATATGAGCTGTTTGTTATGACAGATGTACTTAGACAGCCAACATCAGTTTAGATTACTGGTGTTTCTGTAATCGAGGCATCTGGGCTCCGAGATAGCCTATCTTTTTCAGTCTGCAATTGCTCACAAAAAAGGATGGATAAGTACAATCTTGTTTTCTGAAGACTGTTAGAAATGTTTAATATTGATTGAAATAAACTCATTTTCAACCAGGCCTGAAATTTTAGTGATGCTAGAATGTAGATATGAGATTGCCGGAAATTGGATCAATGTGTCCTGATGCTTACACATGGGCACAATACAGTAGGACATTTGGAGGGCGAAATTGCCCCTTTTTATAGCCTCATTAGCACCTCCAGGGGGCGCTAATGGAGTGCAATGGTACTTTCGCCTGGGGGAGGTAGGAGCCTCTGGGGAAATTACCCTGCAAGTTTGAGGGGGCCGCTGTCCCAGCAGTGCCACGCCAAGCGGCTAGCACCCTGGGCCGGTGTGCAACCGGCAATGATGTCATGGCCGTGCGTGCCGACCTCTCACCGCACCACGCCGACCCCTTTGCGCTTCGCGGGTCGCGAAGTTGGAGGACATCCACTGCTGAGGTGCCCCTTAAAGGGGAGGCCTTTCTTGCTCTGGGCCGCCATTTTTATTTGTCGGCCAACTCTTGCGTCGGCCCGACAATGGCAACCCTTGCATTGACTGGGCCGCCATCGTGCAACCCTGCACTCCGCTTTGGGTGCTAGGCTGCTGCCGGGTCAGTCGGCTCCCTGGTGGCACAGTAGCGGCCACCAAAAGGCCTGCAGAGTGCGCAGTGGCCCTCTCCTTTAATTGAAGGGGAGAGGCGTTGTCACTTGCTAGAGCTATATGGAGCATGCAAGTAGTGTTGGCCTGCTCTGTACGGCGCTGAAATCATATATGAAAGACGGCGCTCCACTTCCTTTGTGTGGCACACAGCCCAATTCCGCGTCAGGGGTCGGACCTCCGGGCTGGGCGCAGGAAGTCCCAACCAAGAAGCTTACCACCCCCAATTGGGACGAAAGGGAATTTCCGGCCCCAATTGGACTGATTGGAATAGCTCCATTTGTTGTGCTCTAAGGATGCTTCTGTGCCTCGTGTATTATTTGTGATTCATGGTTACAAGGAAACATATTTTAGTTATTCATGTACAGGTTTTTATTTGTATTAACTTAAACCAGGTAACTTATTTTCACAGCTTTTATGCAGCATGTAAAAAACAAGCTGATATGTCTTTAACTGTGTGTGCGTGTCTGACTTTTTATACTGCCTCCAAAGCCCTAAAATTAAATGTTACAGTTTGGGCTTTTTACCAACACATTTCTCTTATTTACGATTAACAACAGTTTCCATAGGCAGACCAAGTATCTAACGAACCAAGAATTTCCTATTTATTCTTTGCATATATGAATGCAGTGTTGTCCATTCGTAATTGCTAACTAACCACAGCCATAGCCATAGCGGCATCCTTTTAGCCACATGCACTAAGTTTAGCAGTGGACATCATACATGCTGTGCAGGTAAATATACTTCATGTGTATATTTACTTAAACATCTACCAAAAATTCAGTGTGAAACTTTTTTTCTCTTTCACATCTTAGTGCAGTGGCTCGGTCTTTGTCCAGCAGTTTCACGTGGTACTTTGACTTCATCACATTGATTGCTGTGAATCTTGATTTGCACAGTGGGACTCGCCAAACCCAGCCCCACTCTCCATCCAGAACATGGTTGGATGTTGTTTGGCCTTTGCCATGAAGTAAGCTGTTGGAGCTGCCTGTTATTGCTTGAGCTTGACTTCTTCTGCTGGTCTGCAGTGGTTACTCTGATTCGTTAAGCTGACTGTAATGACAGCTTCCCTCTCCATACATGGTGTTTCCATGGTGCTGAAGTGTGGCACTTTCCCCTGTGTTACACACCACTTTAGCAGATAACCAATAACTAAGAAGGTGAAGCACACAAAACGATCAAAAAACACTCGTACACTGCTCGTCTTATCATTTTACCAACAAACGCATAAAATGGTTAAAGTACACATGCGTATCCCATATGATTATGAGTATTGAGATCATATGTCCAACAAGAATGTCTATTATCCACTATTTATTTATTAATCAAAAATGCAATTAGCCAAATCTGGATTACCAATTTGCAAGATATGGCTCGTGGCTAATGTATCCACAACACTGAGTTTGTGTAATAATTAACTCCAAAACTGTGAAATCACTTGCTGGAGAATATGTGTATGTCCATCATATTCTTACCTTACTTCAGAAGACAGAAAAATAATGTTGGCAGATAATTGCATTAATGCTAAAATGATTTATTCAAATTTATTTATAAATAAAATAATATACAGAAGCAGAAAGATTGTCAATACACTAATATTACTCGGTTGATTCCAGAGATGAGGGGGTTGACTTATGTAGATAGGTTGAGTAGGTTGGGCCTATACTCGTTGGAGTTCAGAAGAATGAGAGGTGATCTTATCGAAACATATAAGATAATGAGGGGGTTCGACAAGGTGGATGCAGAGAGGATGTTTCCACTCATAGGGGAAACTAAAACTAGGGGACATAGTCTCAGAATAAGGGACTGTCCATTTAAAACTTCTCTCAGAGGGTTATAAATCTGTGGAATTCTCTGTCCCGGAGGCTGGGTCATTGAATATATTTAAGGTGGAGATAGACAGATTTGTGAGCGATAAAGGAGTAAGGGGTAATGGGGAGCGGGCAGGGAAGAGGAGCTGAGTTCATGATCAGATCAGCCATGATCTTATTGAATGGCGGAGCAGCCTCGAGGGGTCAAATGGCCTACTCCTGCTCCTATTTCTTATGTTAGAAGAATCCAAGAATCAAACTTGTATTGTGCACAAGCTGGGTTGACTGTTTAAAAACAAAGACAGTGACCCCAAAATCTGTGGGCTGCAATTCTAATGGTTATGCTAGGATTGCACTCATCAGTGCTCTCAATGCTGATCTTGACAGAGTCAGTGGGAGAACTCCTCATTTGCATAGGGCTGGTACTGCTGAGTTCACCTCGCTGTTGTCTACCTGCTCACTGTGGCCGGATAATTCATTTCATACCTACCATCAGGGGATGGCCAGCCCCATACTGTCTCCGGGAAACCACCCATTTCTGTGGCTGATGTTGTTTAGGGGCAGCATGTAGCTGAGAAAGAGGAGGGAGCCCAGGATAGAACCTTGGGGAACTCTGGCGTGAGGGGTGCAAAAAAAGTCATAGCTGAAGGGTTCTGTCGCATAGCTAAGAGTGGAACCAAGTTATGGCAGTTCTATCAAGCTGGACAGTGGAGGAGAGGCATTGGAAGAGGACGGTGTAGTTAACTATGTCAAAGGCAACACAGAGAAAATGCACCACAGACACAGTCACAGAAGATGCAATTTGTGACTTTGGCTAGGACTGATTTGGTGCTGTGGGAATTGCAGAAATTGGATTGGAGAGTTTCAAACAGGGAATTGTGAGAAAGATGGGCACAGATTTAGGAGATGACAGTACTTTGGAAAGGAAGAGAAGGTTGGTGATGGGCCAATAGTCTGCAAGAACAAAGGGGCCAGGGATGGTTTTTAAGGAGTAGGATGATGTTGGTTTTGAAAGCAAAGGGGGCATTACTTGAGGGGAGGACACCATCCAAGCTTAGTTTAGGTTTAGTTGTAGCCACTGCTTTAAAATAAGGAGGATATCCTTCGGATTGAATGCTTTAACTGGCTTTATTGAGCATTCCTGTCACTGCGCTGGTGGGATTTCCCATGAAAGAGAAATCATGTTTGACAAATTTACTGGTCTTTGAGGATGTAACAAGCAGGGTAGATAAGGGGGAACCAGTGGATGTGGTGTATTTAGATTTCTAGAAGGCATTCGATAAGGTGCCACATAAAAGGTTACTGCACAAGATAAAAGCTCACGGGGTTGGGGGTAATATATTAGCATGGATAGAGGATTGGCTAACTAACAGAAAACAGAGATTCGGGATAAATGGGTCATTTTCTGTTTGGCAAACGGTAATTAGTGGGGTGTCGTGGGGATTGGTGCTGGGGCCTCAACTATTTACAATCTATATTAATATCTTGGATGAAGGGACCTAGTGTAATGTAGCCAAGTTTGCTGATGATACAAAGATGGGTGGGAAAGCAAATTGTGAGGAAGACACAAAAAATCTGCAAAGGGATATAGACAGGCTAAATGAGTGGGCAAACATGTGGAAGATGGATTATAATGTGGGAAAGTGTGAGGTTATCCACTTTGGTAGGAAAAATAAAAAAGCAAATTATTATTTAAATGGAGAGAAATTACAAAGTGTTGCAGTAGAGAGGGACCTAGGGGTCCTTGTGCATGAAACATAAAAAGTTAGTATGCAGGTACAGCCAGTAATCTGGGAGGCAAATGGAATGTTGGTCTTTATTGCAAAGGGGATGGAATATAAAAGCAGGGAAGTCCTGCTACAGCTGTACAGGATATTGGTGAGGCCACATCTGGAGTACAGTTTTGGTCACCTTATTTAAGGCGGGATATCTTTGCATTGGAGTCAGTTCAGAGAAGGTTCACTAGATTGATTCCTGAGATGAAGGGGTTGACTTATGAAGAAAGGTCGAGCAGGTTGGGCCTATACTCTTTGGAATTTAGAAGAATAAGAGGTGACCTTATTGAAAGATAATGAGGAGGCTCGGCAAGGTAGATGCAGAGAGGATGTTTCCCCTCATGGAAGAATCTAGAACTAGAGGGCATAGTCTCAGAATAAGAGGTCACCCATTTAGAACTGAGATGAGGAGGAATTTCTTCTCTCAGAGGGTTGTAAATCTGTGGAATTCTCTGCCCTCGAGAGCTGTGGAGGCTGGGACATTGAATATATTTAAGGTGGAGAGAAACAGATTTTTTAACGATAAGGAAATGAAGGGTTATGGAGAGTGGGCAGGGAAGTGGAGCTGAGCCCAGGATCAGATCAGCCATGATCTTATTAAATGGCGGAGCAGGCTCGAGGGGCCAGATGGCCTTCTCCTGCTCCTATTTCTTATGTTCTTATGTTTTTATGTTTAGGAATTAGTGGCATGCTGCTGTAACATGGACCATTGACTTGTTTGTGTGGCAGTGCTTGGTTATATTCTGTAAATTACCTGTTCTCAATTTGTTTCTGCACCCATGGCTGAGGCTCTTTTGTTGCAGTGGAGTAACTGGGGGAGATCTGTGGCACCTATATTCGAGTGGTCAAAGAATGGGGGAGACATTTTAGTCAGTAAGATTTATAATCGATTGAAAATTCCGGACTGGAGGCCATCTGCCTGCTGCACCTGAGAGCACACATCAACTCTCCGTGCTTGATCCTGGAAACCACATCTGTGTGCACTTTTATTTTTATTAATGATTACAATTTGTAATGAGCATTATTTCCAGTAAAAGAAACATAGGCCAGAAATCACTGTTGCAAATGATTGTCATTCCGGAGTTGTGTTCTCTAGAGAATTTAACTGAGGATTTGTTTGAAAAGAAAGATTCATTCGCAGTTTAATTATTCTCTCCTGCTTCATCCCAAGTCTCTCATAAACCAGAACAAACGGACGTGTAATTGGGAAATTAATTTCAATATGGATAAGTGTGAGATGGTGCATTTTGGTAGGAAGAATAGGGAGACCACATACTGTTTGGGTAATAATTATGTAAATAGGGCAGAGGAGCAAAGGAATCACAGATAGATAGATTTTTAACCAATAAGGGAATTAAGGGTTATGGGGAGCGGGCGGGTAAGTGGAGCTGAGTCCACGGCCAGATCAGCCATGATCTTGTTGAATGGCGGAGCAGGCTCGAGGGGCTAGATGGCCTACTCCTGTTCCTAATTCTTATGTTCTTATGTTTATGTTCTTATAATCCAGGGGTACACATTCACAAATCACTAAAAGTAGCGACATAGGTTAATAAGGCCATAAACAAAGCAAACTTTTTTTTAAGCACTGGGGTTTATTTCTAGAGCGATAGTTCAAAAAGCAGAGAGGTTATGTTAAACTTGATCGAACCGTGGTTAGACCACACTTGGAGTACTCTGCAGAGTTCAGGTCTCATTATTAGAAAATGATGTAAAGAAAGGTTCATTCGCTGTTTACTTATCCTGCTGGAGAGAGAGCAAAACGATTTACAAGGATGATACCAGAAATGAGAGGATATATTTATCAGAACAAGTTGAACAGGCTGAGGTTCTTTTCTTTAGAAAAGAGAAGGCTGAGGGGTGACCTGATAGAGGCTGTTTAGATATGAAATGGTTTGTTTCAATAGATGTAGAGAAAACGTTTCTTCTTATGGGGGAGTCCAAAACGAGAGATCATAAATATAAGATAGTGTAGGATGATGGTTTCATCCTGGATTAGTTTGTAGTGAGCAAGAACAATTAGTTAACACAACCGGCATTCGACACTGGAAAATAATGACAAGACACCAATAAGTATAGTTCCCACTTTGCGTGGCAGTCTTTACTGCATCTGATTAACCTGTTGTCAACATTACACCTATTAGTTTGTCCCTTGAGCTGCTAAGTTACGATATTTGTACCAGCTCCTCAGTTCCCTGCGTGCTCACGATCGCCCCAGTGGTCCGCTGACGTGTTGTGTTGAATGAATGACCGGGCCACCCTTCCTTGCCGGCAGCCGTGTTCCCACTCGTCTTTGCTGAGTCTCTGCTCAGTTTCCCTGCGCACTCACGATCGACCCGGTGGACTGACGGGTTCGTGGAGCTCAACGTCTGATGACTGACCATGTCACCTTTCTCTGACGACTGCAGGCTGCTGTTCCGTCTGTTAGATTTTTCTCAGGTGTTGTTTCCATGGCTACCTGCCACCCATTCCTCCCATCCTTCCTCTGATCCATCAATGATCTATCTTCTGTGAGCATGCATTTAGCATTTCGGAAACTGGTCTATTGTCCAGTCTAGCGCTATCATGGACCGCACTGTGTCTCATTATAGTTCTTACATCGTTAGTATCGGTGTTTACATTTCTACAAAAGATTTCTTACAGGGGTTTCTCTCCAGGGATTTCTCCTCGTTAGCACAATTAACATTAAGCATTTTAAACAGGAGTCTCCAGGAGTTCTTGTATATTACAGAATGTCATTATTGACAGCTTTTGTGTTTTACATTAAGCATTTTATACAGAATGTTTGAAAAGGTTAATCACAGAGTTTGATTTTCTGGGCCTTACACTGGGCATTTTATACAGAAGTTTTATTTTGAAAGTTATTACTGATGTTTAAAAGTGGGGTTTCCAAGCCCTACAATAGTCACGAATAAATCAAATAGGGAATTCAGGAAAAATATATTTACCCAAAGAGTGGTCAGAATGTGGAACTGACCACCACAAGGAATTGAGGCAAATGCATTTCATCCATCATCATCACCATCATAGGCAGTCCCTCGAAATCGAGGAAGACTTGCTTCCACTCTAAAAGTGAGTTCTTAGGTGACTGAACAGTCCAATATGGGAATTACTGTCTCTGTCACAGGTGGGACAGACAGTGGTTGAAGGAAAGGGTGGGTGGGGAGTCTGGTTTGCCGCACGCTCCTTCCGCTGCCTGCGCTTGTTTTCTGCATGCTCTCGGCGACGAGACTCGAGGTGCTCAGCGCCCTCCCGGATGCTCTTCCTCCATTTAGGGCGGTCTATGGCCAGGGACTCCCAGGTGCTGGTGGGGATGTTGCATTTTATCAGGGAGGCTTTGAGGTTGTCCTAGAAACGTTTCCTCTGCCCACCTGGGGCTCGCTTGCCATGTAGGAGTTCCGAGTAGAGCACATGCTTTGGGAATCTTGTGGCAGGCATGTGGACGATATGGCCCGCCCAACGGAACTGGTTGAGTGTGGTCAGTGCTTCGATGCTGGGATGTTGGCCTGATTGAGGACACCAACGTTGGTGCATCTGTCCTCCCAGGGGATTTGCAGAATCATGCGGAGATAAGTACATGAAGGAGAAAGGAATAGAAGGCTATGTTAATAGGGTTAGATGAAGTAGGGTGTAACATTTCAAGCTACGTAAAGTTGTTAGTTCTCTGGATCATCCTTTAAGGCCTATTTAAAGGGTAATTTCTGAGTATGTGCTTTTGGCAGGTGAGGCTTCCTGCCAGGAGGACTAAGTAAGAAGAAGAAAACATTGTTTGGGGTGGTTGAGTGATCCAGTGGCAACTACCTACATGTAATCCATAGACGGGCTGTCTCTTTTGTATAACGTATATAGAAGTATGTCATGTCAATATTTGTTAATTAAAAAAATCACAGAATTGCCATTGATTTTAAAATTTAGATTTTTGTCGTAAATATCCCTGTTGGAATACTGATCGATTATTTTACAGTGGGATGGTGTGGAGGTGAATTCAAAAACCTATACTGTGTGTACTTAGTAAAACAAGTTAACTTGTTTGATAAATGCTTTTATAAATTTAACTTCTCCAATGCACAGAAAACATAACGTATGTGTTGCTTGGACAAGTTGTCTTGTTCTGTCAGTTGCCAATATAAAGTTTGAAATGTTTGATCTGACCATTTCGCACTTTGTCTCGTAATAGATTATTTATTCATAAATCCATCCAAAAATCTAACAATATAGGGTACTGATAGTTGCAATTTATCTGTGACCTAATTGTGTTGCGCCACACTAATTTCTGATGTCTGCTCATCAAATAAAAACATTTCTAAATTGTCCCAATGAGAAAAATTCTTCTTGGGAATACAGAGAAGATTCAAATATGCTCCGAATTACATATTATAATGCTGAAAATGCAGATATAAGCACTTGTAAGCACATGAAAGTGAAATTACACCACGGGATATAACGGTTCAGGGCATTAACCGGTTCTAAATAAATTAATTAATACCGCAGCTAAAAAAAACGATTAAAAAATTCAGAGAAACACGTTAAGCATTTTTATGCTAATGTTCCACAGGGTGATTTCTTGGTCATTGTACGTTTATATTTGTTATGTAGTAGGTTGTCTCCTCTACTGGGGAGGAATCATGCGCCAAGATTCTGAAATCATGCTGAATTGAAATTGAGAGATTTTAGCTCTTACAAAAGTGTGAGTAATGAAGCTAATTTTGCAAAGCATATCCATAGAAAGACAGAATTCTTCATTACTGTAGATGTGTTGGGAGGACACACACCAAACAGATTCACATGAAGTTGAACTGATCTAGTGAAAGAGACTACGTAAATCAGGGCAGTTTGATGAAGATTGATGGCATCACCAAAGGGATTTCCAAGTGAATACTTGGGGCTGGAATTTGGTCTGCATTTCCGCTGGATTTCCTGGCGGTAACCCTATTTTTTTGGTTGAAAACCCTATTTTTTTGGTTGAAAAACAAGTTTCGTCAAAATGTTCCGCCGGCGGTTTCGAAATACCGCTGGGGAGCAGACCGCCAACGTGGAACACTAAAAACTGCTTCCGCCCGAGTTTGGTGGTAGCGGTGTTCCGTAGTTGCTGAAAAAATCACTGCCCAGGAGGAACCAGCCGGAGCAACAGCGGCAGGTATGAAACCCTGCAAAAAAAGCTATGTGAAAGCTTCTTTTACATTCTTTTGCAGCGATTCATTGGAAAAGGGTCCTGTGAAACATACAAACATAGAAACATAGGAAATAGGTGCAGGAGCATGCCAGTTCGGCCCTTCGAGCCTGCACCACCATTCAATATGATCATGGCTGATCATGCACTTCAGTACCCCATTCCTGCTTTCTCTCCATACCCCTTGATCCCTTTAGCCGTAAGGGCCATATCTAACTCCCTTTTGAATATATCTAACGGACTGGCCTCAACAACTTTCTGTGGTAGAGAATTCCACAGGTTCACAATTCTCTGGGCGAACAAGCTTCTCCTCATCTCGGTCCTATATGGCTTAACCCTTATCCTTAGACTGTGACCTCTGGTTCTGGACTTCCCCAACATCAGAAACGTTCTTCCTGCATCCAACCTGTCCAATCCTGTCAGAATTTTATATGTTTCTATGAGATCCCCTCTCATTCTTCTAAATTCCAGTGAATATAAGCCTAGTCGATCCAGTCTTTCTTTAGATGTCATTCCTGCCATCCCAGGAATCAGTCTGGTGAACCTTCGCTGCACTCCCTCACTAGCAAGAATGTCCTTCCTGTGAATGTTTTCTGATTTTTAATTTTGTTTTTTTAAATATTTTTTGTGTTTTCCCTCCTCCCTAGGCCCACCTCACAGTCTCGGACTAAATTTGAACTAAATACCACTCAATTTGACCAGGATCGTGTTTTCCGCCGAGAATCCATGTGGAATACTGATTTTTCACACCGGGTGGAATCTTTTCCATTTTTTGATCAATTTTCCGCCGGCCTTAATTGAATAACCTTAATGGTTTTTTGGGGGCGAATCCGGCGGTGGCGATTTTTGATCAAATTCCAGCCCTTGAAATCTTTCAAACAATCTCCCAAAAAAGAAAACAAATTAGTCACATCCGTTCTAGCTAATTGACCAAGTCTTCATGGTCTTATTTCATAAATGAATACTGGGTAAAAGTATACTTCCTGCAGGAATAAAGTGAAATCTTTAGCATGAAAAAGATGACAAGGGACTGGTTTAGACATTCTTTTCATGAATATGGGGGTGGTGTTCTTTTCTTTGTAGAAAGACCCCACGCTACTCACATAACCCAATCATTTATTAATGAAAAAAACAACATCATGCTGTACAATTGTACAATTGAAACATGCAAGAAGGTATCTAATCAATGCCTATCTTTTATTATTGTGAGAGAACAGAAATATTTTGTGTTAGGCTATATGAAGCCATTCACACAGCATGAAATAAACATTAAAGACATTCTAATCTGGGTATGTCTTTTTCAAGTGATGCCAATTCTTAACAAGACACTCTCAGATGCAACAGTAGACAACTACTAAAGTCCTTCATCCACAAGTGACTCAACTGAAATGTCACCACATAAAAATAAATCTCCAAAGTAATTTAACACAGAACCAACATGATTTAAACCTGTTCCCAATAAGAGAGAGGGAATGTCTAACATATTGTGACATCAGGAAAAATATCTTGTCACTTCATTTATCAGTTGTCACGTACAATATTCTGGTAGATTGGCCAAGCACTGCCTCACATTGCACAAGTCTACACTTGTACTTTCTGCCCTACAAAGAGTTCAAAACTAGCAAATTATGAAATAGATTTGGGCTTATAGATATTCTATATAGGTTGTCTATTTGAAATCGATGTATTTCAAGAGATTGCATACCAGTACTGACATGAAAATAGAGAGAGATTTTCTCTGTGCACTATATGTAATGAAATCATAAACTTGTTTATTATAAACAGATTTATGACTTTGCAATACATAGTGCACACCGGAAATCTCCCACGGAAAATGTTGAGTGTCAGTTTCTGAAAGAGACAGATGAATTAATGTTTCTGGAGCAACCTTTCACCAAAACTAGAATAAATCATTACTGATTAGTTTAGGTGATAAATTATACAAACAAAGTGGCTAATCCATCTCCTGACTCCTTATTTTAGTACTGTTGCTCAGGTTGTACCTACTTGTTAGACCAACTATTCATTTTCTCAATGAAATCAGTTTCTAAAGCCCTGCTTGCAGGATTCTCTTGTAAATGGGCTCAGCTTTAATAATCACATCACACTTGACACCATAAGAGTCAGCTATTAAGGATAACTAATTAAATGCTTCCAAGCCATTTTTCATGTTCAACAGTATCTCTGTCACTAAGCCTTTGCTTTGGATTGAATGCATGTGTCCTTTTGCTAGTTTAATATGCAGTACAGATTCCTATTTAAAACACACTCCTTTACTTTGCTATATATTGCACATTGGTGAGTAGCTGAACTTCAGAATGAGTTGTAGTTCAATATCTCATTTATAGTGCAATGCAAACTAATTGTGAATAACAGTGCAAAGCAGACCCATCTTGAGGGTGTTGTCAATCTTATTCTGATTTAAATATGAGCTGAGGGAATCCAATAAAACTGAGGTATCACCACTAGTCTACCCTTTAACTTTACATATGAGTTCAGACTTTGGCATCTTGTCTCAGTGTAATTGAGGTATTACTGCCTCTAAGTCTTACAAACATAATCTAGATAATTGAGAATTCTGGGGCTCATTTCTCTTGGGTTTTTGGACTATTCTTTACATTCCCCCAGTTCAACCTACTATTCATCTCCGTCCACAACACCCCCCCCCCTCACCCTCCTCCCCCCGCTATCAGTCTTCTGCCCCACCTCCATTTCACACTGGTACTCTCCTCCTCCCACCCTAATGACTGCCTCCAGCTACCAGCTGCTGCAAGCTGTGGGAGGAAACTTCTCATATCACAAAGCTATCATTTGAATTCCCATCCACATCTGTGTTCACTTTGTTAGGGAGATTTAGTAGGTCAGAGTTGAGGACAGTGCTTTTTTTTGTCAGCAATTGTGGACAAACAGAAACTGCCCCAAAAATGTTGACTATCTGCATGGTTTCCCATGAAACCAACTGTAATATCTTTACAACATCACTAATACGCACACTACACAATATGGTTCCATACAGAAACTGACATCATGTGACTTTGCCATATGACCCTTTATTGTATTTACATCAGTAGTTGCATTGCATCAGTAGTCCCCTAGGTGGAGCTCTCTATTACAATTCTCCCTCCTTAATGAAGAAGTAATCATAACAAAATAATCATCATACATAACTTGATACACATAACAAAATATATGAACTTATTTTTCCATATTTACAAATCAAACTTAACCATTGGTTTTCTCTTTCAAAAAAGGATACCTTCACTCTTCAACAGAACTTTCCAATCTTGTTTTCGGACTTAGACTCATTTTAGGCTGCGCCTGAGGAGAGTTTTTCTCCAAGGGCAACCCTTGATCTACATTTGGACTCACTACAACTTCAGACTGTTGTTCTGCCTGACTTGGACTCAGACTTAAATTTTGACTTTCTCTTGGACTTGTAGGATTTGCTACTGGTACTGTACTTGTAACAAGGCTATCTGACTTATCAGAAATAATCGAATCATTCCAACTTTCAACTCCTTCCACATTTTCAGGTAAAATATGATCAATGTGAACAAACCTAACCTTTCCATTATCAAACATCTTGACTAAATATGTGTGAGGGTCACAAGTCTTCACTACTTGTCTGAGTAACCACTTTAACCATTTATGGTGATGGTTCTTCATTCTAACCTTCTGATTCAATTTCACACTTCTCTCTCTTACTCTACCTCTATCATGACTCTGTTTTTGTCTTGATTGGTTCTCTTTTACTGACTGTGCCAAGTTTGGCTTTTGCAACGAGAACCTCGTTTACGGCTGTCGTTTGAGAAACACCGCTGCTGGTGTTCTACTAGTAGTTGTATGAGGAATATTTCGATAAGTAATCAGAAAATTTGCCAGTTCGTGGTCCAGTGACAACTGTCATTTCCTTCGATTTGGATCCAGCATTTGCTTGAAGAGGGCACATTTTACAATTTGTACTGTGCGCTCTGCTGCACCATTTGAAGCAGGGGGGCTGATGGAACTTTAGTATATTTCACACCATTTCTGCTCATGAACTGTGCAAATTCTTCCAAACAAAATTGTGGCCAAATATCAGATACAATTTCTTCTGGGAGACCATATAAAGAAAACAATCTTCGCAAATTGCTGTCCTTCTAGCTCAGCAAAATTTCCATGTAATCTTTGCCACACCCTGGGAGGCCATTTCCATGGCTGTAATGGTACTGATGTGGTTTCTTGCTTACCGATTGACATGTTGTACTCTGGCTAATGATGTACTCTATGAAGCTGAAATTCAGGGTCTGTATGAGGACTGTTTCCGCTATTTTGCGGCAGCCATGCGGCAGAATTGAGTGGCCGCCGCGTTCCAGTCCATTGGCCACCCTGACCCAAATTAAGCTCGGGGATTTTTCAGCCGGTCCCCACTTCCACCACACTGCTGCCGATCACCGCAAGCGCGTCATCAAAGCGTGCACCGCCACTATCCTGCACCTACATTTTAATCCGCCCCAAATTTAGGTTAAAAAATCCATGAGTCGTTGGACGGTTTTTCTGTCAGTGCACCTTCTCCTGCCTGTGTGCGGCCTGGCAGCGCAGTGGCCCTCTGCTGTGGCCGCCATGTTGTTATTTTTGCCGGCCGACTTCCCGATTGGCTGGCAAAATATTGCCCACAGGTTTAGTCGGGCCGCCCGCAGGCAACCTGGCACACCCTCTTGGGTGCCAGGCCGCTGGCCCGACCAAAACCTTCCTTGGTGGCCCAGTGGGCGAAGCTGAAAAATGCCTGATTCGCTCCTCAACAGCAGAGGGGAGAGAGCGTCGTGACGCACATGCGCTGTGACCTCATCACCGCTCCGCCGCTGAGTGACAGCAGTGGAGACTCGATCCCGCCCCAACATCCGCCCCTCAGCCTGACTTACCGCCACACTTCCACCCCCACTATGACCAACTTCCGGTCTGACATCAAAATAATTTCAAAGTGCCTAAAATTGATCCAGAGTTTGTCTCCATTGCTCCCGGCAGAAAAACCAGGTAAGAAATCGTTGGTGTGCCAGCTTTCTGGCATGCCTGAATTTCAGCCCAATATCTTTATCTAGACCTAGCCACCATAACTGCATGCAAAACTCTTAGTCAAGCACATTCCCAGATGCTGGTCATGAAGATCTCCTAACAATTTGGACCTGAACTTATTTGGGATAACTGCTCTTGCACCCCACATGATACAATCTTTATCCACTGATAATTCATTCCTATGAACTAAGTATCAATGAATATCTTCCTCTGATACCTGGTTTGATCAGCCATTTGCTATGTAATCATACACTTTTGACATAACTGGGTTACGTTTTGTTGCTCTATCAATCTCTTCACCTGTGACTGGCAGTTTATCAATGTATGAAAAATAGAACACTTCTTCACTATTGGGTGTAACTTGTGATGGGGATGGCAACCTAGACATAGCATCAGCATTACTGTGATCAGCTGATTGTCTGTACTCAATGTCATACATATATGCTAATAAAATCAAAGCCCATCTCTGCATTCGGGCTTCAGCTAATGTTGGAACTGGGGACTTTGGATGAAGGATTGCTGTCAGGGGTTATGGTCAGTAATGATGGTAAACTTATGACCAAACACGTATTTGTGGAACTTCTTGACCTCACAAATTAATGCCAAAGCTTTCCTTTCAATCTGCACATAATTACACTCAATGGTACTGAGAGTGCATGAAGCAAAAGCAATTGGTCTCTCCTCCCCACTATGTAGTACACGAGAGATCACTGCCCCAACTCCATACAGAGAGGTATCGCATGCGAGCTTGATCTCCCTAGATACATCACAGTGAACTAATATGGTAATCTCTACCAACTGGGCTTTTACACTCCTTGAATGCTGTGTCACATTCTTCTGACCACTTCCAATGGACCTGCTTTTTCAACAGCTCATTCAGTGGATGTAAAACTATAGCCAAATTTGGTAGGAACTTCCCATATTAGTTCAAAAGACCCAAAAATGATCGAAGTTCAGTGACATTCTTGGGAGTGGGTGCATTTCTGATTGCATCCAGTTTTTCTTTGGTTGGATGTAAACCATCTTTGTCTAATCTGTGCTCTTAAGTATTCCACTGACTTTTGAAATAACTCACATGTGAGCACTCACTCACACTCTGTGCTTCTCTAGCCGTTTGAGCACTTCATTCAGTGCATTATTACGGATTTGCCTGTTTGGTGCTGAAATGAGTATGTCATCTAAATAACAAACTACCCCTTCAATGCCTCATAAATCTTAGAATATGGCGGGTGTGGAAGACACTCCAAATGGTAGCCTATTAAATTGATAAAGGCCTAGATGAGTATTTGTAGTCAAGCATGACTTGGACTCCTCATCTAGCTCAAGTTGTAAGTAGGCATTTGTCAGATCTAACTTTGAGAAGGTCTGGCCACCTGTTAGCATTGTGAACAAATCTTCTACCTTAGAGATAATGTTCTCAGTCTCTAGTCTTTTTAGTTCTTGCCCAACTTTTTCCTTGAGTGTGTATGGGACGGGACGTGGCTTGCAGTAAATTGGCCTAGCGTCCTTCTGTACTCTGACACTCGCATTTGAAGTTTTGGAATGGGCTCTGCTTGTTTCGTGGGACACCTTTGGTTACTGCTTGATGACATCATCTTTCGATGTAAATTTCGTTTCTACACGAAAAATCTCAGCATGTTCACTAAATTGATTCTGGAGATGAGGGGTTTGACTTATGAGGATAGGTTGAGTAGATTGGGCCTATACACAGTGGAGTTCAGAAGAATGAGAGGTGATCTTATTGAAACTTATAAGATAATGAGAGGGCTCGACAAGGTGGATGCAGAGAGGATGTTGCCACTCATAGGGAAAACTAAAACTAGGGAACATAGTCATAGAATAAGGTGCCGCCCATTTAAAACTGAGATGAGGAGAAATTTCTTCTCTGAGGGTTGTAAATCTATGGAATTCTCTGCCCCAGAGAGCTGTGGAGGCTGGGTCACTGAATATATTTAAGGCGGAGCTAGACATATTTTTGAGCAATAAGGGAATAAAGGGTTATGGGGAGCGGGAAGGGAAGTGGAGCTAGGTCCATGATCAGATCAGCCATGATCTTATTGAATGGCGGAGCAGGCTCGAGGGGCCAAATAGCCTATTCCAGCTCCTATTTCTTATGTTCTTATGTTCTTATTCCAATCCAGCTTCAGTGATCCCAACCAATTTCTACCTATCAAGGCAGGCTTGTCTCCTGCCACTACTGTGAGAGGCAAGCTCTGCAACTGATTCTTGTATTTCACTGGTATGGTGATACATCCTACAACAAGGATTTGCTCTCCTGAGTAGCGTCGCAACTCTATCTTTGATTTCTCCAGTCGAAAATCATGCAACATGTCGCGATATAGCGATTCTGGTACAACGCTCCTGGATGCACCAATGTCGCTTTCCATGGGTATCCTGGATCCTGCAACATCTACTTGGATGACGGTCTGGACTCTCAGATGGACATAAAATATCCCGTTTCATTATTCTAAGAAGAGCAGAGGAATTCTCCCTCAGAAAAAGTCCTGGCCAGTGTTTGTCCCTCAACTAACATTACTAAAACAGATTATCTGATGAATTATCTAATCCCTCTTTGTGGGACCTTACCATGTGCAAATTGGCTTTCGTGTTTTCCAATGTTTCAAATGCACTTAATTTTCTGTATATTGCTTTGGGTTGTCTTGAGCTTGTGAATGGCGCTTTATAAATACAAGTTCGTTTGTTTGTTATTGCAGTTTCATAAAACTTTGTCATAACCTCTTTACTCATGTACTCTATGCTTTTATTTGTAAAATCTAAACTGCTAACAGTCTCTAATGTGGCTTGATCTGCCTGTACTTGGACTGTGTCCTCCCGAAGTCCTCCAGCCTTGCTCACTGTTTGTCAAACCTCCTCCTTTTATTCCATCGGGACATTTATATATCATGCTGCCAATTCTCAAATACAATTCATCTATATATATCGAGAACAAAATTCGACCCAGCACTGAACCTTGGGGTACATTACCACCACAACAACAACTTACATTAACATAGCACATTTAACACAACAAAACATGCCAAGGCGCATAACAAGAGCGATATTAATAAAAACATTTTTGACACCGAGCCACATTAGGAAACAAAATATTAGGACACTTGACCAAAAGATTGGTCAAAGAGGTAGGTTTCAAGGAGCATCTTAAAGGAGGAGAGAGTAAGGTGGAGAGGTTTAGAGAGGGAATTCCAGGGCTTGGAGCCTAGGCAACAGAAAGCTCGGCCACCATTGGTGGTACAAATAAAATCGGGGATGTGGCAGAAGCCAAAATTGGAGGAGCACAGAGAACCCGAAGGCTTGTCAGGCTGGAGGTGGTTACAGAGAAAGGGAGAGGTAAGGCTATGGCGGGATTTGAAAACAAGGATGAGAATTTTAAAATTGAGGCGTTGTTGAACCAGGAGCCAGCATAGGTCTGCAAGAATAGGGGTGATGGGAGAACAAAACTTGGAACGAGTTTGAGGTGAGCACAACTAAATGCCACTTCCAACTCTTCTTCAGCTGAGGAACAACCATTAACCCTAACTCTTTGGTTTATGTTAACCAATTTATATTCATGCTGTTACATTTCCACTTATACTATAAGCCTGATTTTTTATAATAAATCTCCTGTGAGACAATTTATCAAATTCCATTTGAAAGGTCCACGGCATTCATTTTCTCTATCCAATCAGCCACTTCTTCAACAAAAAAATGGATTGAATTTGTCAACTTTGATCTCCCTTTAACAAATCTGTACTGGCTGTCTCTGATTAGCTCATGCCTCTCTGAATGCTCACTATTTTGATCTTGAATTATGGATTGCAAGAGTTTACCCATAACTGATAATCTGATTTTTGCTGCACTAGAAGTGGAACCATTTTCACCGAGCAGAATTTCTACTCACATATAACTTTAAATGTAATTTTAACACTAATAAAATATTTACTATGAATTGCCACTCTCTAAGCCATGAGAGCATAATACAATGCAGACCATGAGTACATTTCATCTGTTCAACGCTGTTGTTTTAAAAACTTTGAGACTTGTTAGAAATTAACTGTGTTAAATCTCTTGGTAACAACTGCTCGTTTCAAGCTTTGTACTCAGTTAAATTGACATTATGTACAAGTGTTTATTTAAAAATTACTGCTAATATGACATGCTCTTCCAATTTCATCTATTGGAAACATACAATCCCTTGCCACCTGAGAACAGCAGAATACACAATAGTTCACTGGCATCTTTTCCTCTTTAAGTATAAGCAAACGTCAGTCTCTTTTGGGATTTGGTGGTCGATATGTCTTTGAACAGCATGAGTTCTCTGAGTTATCCTGATTATTTTTCACTTCATTTCCAGAGGAAAAGGGCAGGTGACTAGATTTAGAATTGAATTTTGTCTGTCAATCAGGCATTCAGTGCCCTGAAATATACATCCTAATCCTCGTAAGTATCAAGACGTTATTTCATATAAGTTCTGGTTTGTTGTGGCTGTTAAAATAACTTGAAATTAGAAATAATTGGTGATATTTTTGGTAAAATTATATTTGGGCAAGATTAGTAAGAATAGATCATCCTATAAATAATTCAGATTGTAAAAAATAATGATATCCATGACCGAGGATGCAGACTTGTCTGGCAAGGGCGACTGCTTGTATTGTGTGCTTATTCAATAAATCTATTTCAGCCAGTAACCGCCATTGAGAAAAATCAAAACAAACTGACTTGGCATCAAATATTCTTTTGGGTATGATTTCTTTTCCTTGAAGACTCTTCCTCTTTCTCTCTTTCCTCTTTCCATTCATTTATTATGGCAGCTCAAAATGGCCACAAGAAGCTATAGTTGCACGGCATACAACCTGGAAGCATTTCATCTACCCTCCTTCACAGTCCCAAGCTACAGCTTCCTTACTTTAGCCTCGAGCTGTGTGCATCTGTGGGTGAGAGAGAGAGAGATATCTCAATGTGGCCTGTATCACAGCTATTCATAAGTGTGGCTTTGTGAGCGACCAATAAGAGGGGCACTTCTGCTAAATGCAACTGGTTCTCATAAATTGGCCATTGAGTCCTGGGCTTTTCTGATTGCCATCCAGCTGGAGGTTCTTTTGGACATGAGACATGGACAGAACTGGAATTCTTTCTTCTCCTTTTTCCCATGAAGGAGTAAACATAGAAACATAGAAAATAGGTGCAGGAGTAGGCCATTCGGCCCTTCGAGCCGGCACCACCATTCAATAAGATCATGGCTGATCATTCACCTCAGTACCCCTTTCCTGCTTTCTCTCCATACCCCTTGATCTCTTTAGCAGTAAGGGCCATATCTCACTCCCTTGTGAATATATCCAATGAACTGGCATCAACAACTCTCTACGGTAGAGAATTCCACAGGTTTAACAACTCTCTGAGTGAAGAAGTTTCTCTTCATCTCGGTCCTAAATGGATTATCCCTTATCCTTAGGCTATGTCCCCTGGTTCTGGACTTCCCCAACATCGGGAACATTCTTCCTGCATCTAACCTGTCCAGCCCCGTCCGAATTTTATATGTTTCTATGAGATCCCCTCTCATCCTTCTAAACTCCAGTGAATACAGGCCCAGTCGATCCAGTCTCTCCTCATATGTCAGTCCTGCCATCCCGGGACTCAGTCTGGTGAACCTTCGCTGTACTATTCATTTTATAAGCTCGATATGAAAAATGGACATTTAGGTTAAAATATCAGAGAGCTGCCATTGTCCACGGACCATATCACAGAAAATCATAATTAATAGCTGAAGTCATATATGAGGTGTGTAACAAATCAGTAATTCATCTTCTTTAATGTCTTAGTCTTCTTTAATTATTATGGACTAAAGACAGAAAATGCTGGAAATACTCAGCAGGAAGTATCTGTAGAGTGAGAAACAGAGTTAACGTTTCAGGGCAATGATGTAATTATCGATGATGGTTTTATCACATTGCTGTTTGTAAGAGATTGCTGTGCAAATTGGCTGCCGCGATTCCTACACAACAGTGACGACACTTCAAAAAGTACTTCATTGGCTGTTAAGTGCCTTGGGACGTCCAGTGGTTGTGAAAGGTGCTATATAAATGCAAGTCTTGCTTTCATTCTTCCTGACCAGATGGCATATGATCACATGACATTTGCCCACAGTTTGCAAATGTTGTGTAAAAGTTGGATCCTCGGTTGTTGATTGCCATTGCTCATGTTTTGGTGGCATGAGTTGTTGCAAATTTTGGAGAACCATCATCATTGATGTTGTGTATCAGTAAAGCATGCACTCCCATGTTCTGCCACCAGGGAGCGCATCCCCTGAAGTCCCAAGGGATCCCAGCATCCGAAGGCCTGTTCCTCACTCTGGAGTGTCTTATTAAAGACTGAGGTCACTGTTACTTTAACCTCCCTGTGTGCAGTCCCATCTGTGTTAGGAACACAATAACTGGCGACGAGTATACGAATCCAACGCAAAGATGCAGCAAACTGTGGGCATCCTGGAGAAGTTCTCGGAGGGTGAGGACTGGGAAGCCTATGTCGAACGGCTAGACCAGTACTTTGTAGCCAACGAGCTGGACGGAGAAGGAAGCGCTGCAAAAAGGAGAGCGGTCCACCTCACGGTCTGCGGGGCACCAACCCACAGCCTCATGAAGAATCTTCTGACTCCAGTGAAACCCACAGATAAGTCATATGAGGAGCTGTGTACACTGGTTCTGGAGCATCTTAACCCGAGGGAGAGCGTGCTGATGCCGAGGTATCGGTTCTACACGTGCCAGCGATCTGAAGGTCAGGAAGTGGCGAGCTACGTCACCGAGCTAAGGCGACTTGCAGGACAATGTGAGTTTGATGGCTACCTGGAGCAAATGCTCAGAGACTTTTTTGTACTGGGCATTGGCCACGAGACCATCCTACAAAAACTTTTGACTGTAGAGACACTGACTCTCAGTTAGGCCATTGCGATAGCACAGGCGTTTATGTCCACCAGTGATAATACCAAACAAATCTCTCAGCACACAGTGCGAGCAATGTTCATAAATTAACTGGAACTATGTTTGCGAGCAGAAATGTACAGGGCAGAAATCACGAGTCTGCAACTGCCAGCAGGCCTCAGGTGACCCAGATGACTCAGAGTCCGCAACAAAGGATGAATGCAAGGCATTGTGGAAGCTTCCATTCAGCCTATTCATGCCGCTTCAAAGGATATGTTTGCTAGAGCTGTGGAACAATGGGGCACCTCCAATGAACTTGCAGACGAGCTGCAAGCTCTGCAAAACCTGCTAACCACCACGTGGCAGAGAAAGATCGGTCCAAGGTGGATCAAAGCAATTTCGAGCCTCAGAGAGAGGAGGCAGATGCTGAAGTACACGGGGTGCACACATTTTCAACAAAATGTCCACCTATAATGCTAAATGTAAAATTTAATGGCTTACCCGTAGCCATGGAACTGGACACTGGTGCTAGCCAATCCATCATGAGTAAAAAGATGTTTGAGAGACTATGGTGCAACAAGGCACTCAGACCAGCCCTGAGCCCCATTCCCACGAAACTGAGAATTTACACCAAAGAGCTCATCACTGTCCTGGGCAGCGCCATGGTCAATGTCACTTACGAGGGCACGGTGCACGAACTGCCACTCTGGATTGTCCCGGGCGATGGCCCCACACTGCTTGGAAGGAGTTGGCTGGGCAAAATCCGCTGGAACTGGGATGACATCCGAGCGCTATCACATGTCGATGAGGCCTCATGTATCCAGGTTCTTAACAAATTTCTTTCCCTTTTTGAGCCAGGCATTGGAAACTTTTCCAGGGCGAAGGTGTGGATCCACTTGGTCCCAGAGGCACAATCCATTCACCACAAGGCGCGAGCGGTACCTCACATGATGAGGGAGAGAGTGGAAATTGAGCTGGACAGGCTGCAATGAGAGGGCATCATCTCCCCAGTGGAATTCAGCGAGTGGGCCAGCCCAATTGTTCCAGAACTCAAAAGTGATGTCACGGTCAGGATTTGCGGCGATTATAAAGTAACTATTGATCGTTCCTCGCTACAGGACCAATACCCGCTACCAAAGGCAGACGACCTATTTGTGATGCTGGCAGGAGGCAAGACGTTCACCAAGCTCAACCTGACTTCGGCCTACATGACATAGGAGCTGGAGGAGTCTTCGAAGGGCCTCACCTGCATCAACACGCACTAGGGACTGTTCATCTACAGAGGTCGAAATGTGTCTTCATGGCAAAAGAATGGAGATTTTGGGGAGAAAGATCGCAGCGGACGGCATTCGGCCGACAGACGCCAAGACAGAGGCAATCAGGAACACGCCCAGGCCACAGAACGTCACAGAGCTGCGGTCGTTCCTGGGACTCCTCAACTATTTTGGTAACTTCCTACCGGGGTTAAGCACCCTCTTCGAGCCCCTACATGTGTTATTGCATAAAGGTGAGAACTGGATATTGGGAAAAAAAACAAATAATTGCTTTTGAGAAAGCCAGAACCATTTTATGCTCTAACAAGCTGCTTGTATTATATAACCCGTGTAAAAGACTTGTGCTAGCATGTGATGCGTCGTCGAACGGAGTCGGGTGTGTATTACAACAAGCTAACGTTGCGGGGAAGTTGCAACCTGTCGCCTATGCCTCCAGGAGCTTGTCTAAGGCCGAGAGGGCCTACAGCATGATTGAGAAAGAGGCATTAGCATGTGTATTCGGGGTAAAGAAAATGAATCAGTACCTGTTTGGCCCCAAATTTGAGCTGGAAACCGATCACAAACCCCTCATTTCCCTGTTCGCTGAAAACAAGGGGATAAATACTAATGCCTCAGCCTGCATACAAAGGTGGGCACTCGCGCTATCAGTGTATAACGATACCATCCGCCACAGGCCAGGCACCGAGAACTGTGCAGATGCTCTCAGTCGGCAACCATTGCCCACCACGGGGGTGGAAATGGCGCAGCCTGCAAACTTGTTGATGGTGGCACAGCCCGCAGACTTGTTGATGGTCATGGAAGCATTTGAAAATGATAAATCACCTGTCACGGCCCACCAGATTAGGACTTGGACCAGCCAAGATCCTCTGCTGTCCCTAGTAAAAAACTGTGTACTGCATGGGAGCTGGGCCAGCATCCCCGTTGAAATGCAAGAGCCAATCAAGCCATTCCAGTGGCAAAAGGGCGAGCTGTCCATTCAGGCAGACTACCTGTTGTGGGGTAACTGTGTAGTGCTACCCAAAAAGGGCAGGGAGACGTTCATCTCCGATCGCCACAGCACACACCCGGGTATAGTAATGATGAAAGCGATAGCCAGATCCCACGTGTGGTGGCCCGGTATCGACTCTGACTTAGAGTCCTGTATACGACAATGCAGCCTGTGTGCTCAGTTGAGCAATGCGCCCAGAGAGGCACCGCTAAGTTTATGGTCTTGGCCCTCCAGACCATGGTCAAGGATCCATGTCGACTATGCGGGCCCATTTCTCGGTAAAATGTTCCTGGTGGTGGTGGATGCTTTTTCAAAATGGATTGAATGTGAAATAATTTCGGGAATCACCGTCACCACCACCATTGAAAGCCTGAGGGCCATGTTTGCCACCCACGGCCTGCCTGACATACTGGTCAGTGACAACGGGCCATGTTTCACCAGTGCCAAATTTAAAGAATTCATGACCCGCAATGGGATCAAACATGTCACCTCGGCCCCGTTTAAACCAGCCTCCAATGGGCAGGCAGAGTGGGCAGTACAAACAATCAAACAGAGCCTTAAACGAGTCACAGAAGGCTCACTCCAAACCCGCCTATCCCGAGTACTGCTCAGCTACCGCACGAGACCCCACTCGCTCACAGGGGTGCCCCCGGCTGAGCTACTCATGAAAAGGATGTTTCCAGTAAAGTGGACAAAGGAGAACCAGTTGATGTGGTATATTTGGACTTTCAGAAGGCTTTCGACAAGGTCCCACACAAGAGATTAATGTGCAAAGTTAAAGCACATGGGATTGGGGGTAGTGTGCTGACGTGGATTGAGAACTGGTTGTCAGACAGGAAGCAAAGAGTAGGAGTAAACGGGTACTTTTCAGAATGGCAGGCAGTGACTAGTGGAGTGCCGCAAGGTTCTGTGCTGGGGCCCCAGCTGTTTACATTGTACATTAATGATTTAGACGAGGGGATTAAATGCAGTATCTCCAAATTTGCGGATGATACTAAGTTGGGTGGCAGTGTGAGCTGCGAGGAGGATGCTATTAGGCTGCAGAGTGACTTGGATAGGTTAGGTGAGTGGGCAAATGCATGGCAGATGAAGTATAATGTGGATAAATGTGAGGTTATCCACTTTGGTGGTAAAAACAGAGAGACAGACTATTATCTGAATGGTGACAGATTAGGAAAAGGGAAGGTGCAACGAGACCTGGGTGTCATGGTACATCAGTCATTGAAGGTTGGCATGCAGGTACAGCAGGCGGTTAAGAAAGCAAATGGCATGTTGGCCTTCATAGCGAGGGGATTTGAATACAGGGGCAGGGAGGTGTTGCTACAGTTGTACAGGGCCTTGGTGAGGCCACACCTGGAGTATTGTGTACAGTTTTGGTCTCCTAACTTGAGGAAGGACATTCTTGCTATTGAGGGAGTGCAGCGAAGGTTCACCAGACTGATTCCCGGGATGGCGGGACTGACCTATCAAGAAAGATTGGATCAATTGGGCTTGTATTCACTGGAGTTCAGAAGAATGAGAGGGGACCTCATAGAAACGTTTAAAATTCTGACGGGTTTAGACAGGTTAGATGCAGAAAGAATGTTCCCAATGTTGGGGAAGTCCAGAACCAGGGGTCACAGTCTGAGGATAAGGGGTAAGCCATTTAGGACCGAGATGAGGAGAAACTTCTTCACCCAGAGAGTGGTGAACCTGTGGAATTCTCTACCACAGAAAGTAGTTGAGGCCAATTCACTAAATATATTCAAAAGGGAGTTAGATGAAGTCCTTACTACTCGGGGGATCAAGGGTTATGGCGAGAAAGCAGGAAGGGGGTACTGAAGTTTCATGTTCAGCCATGAACTCATTGAATGGCGGTGCAGGCTAGAAGGGCTGAATGGCCTGCTCCTGCACCTATTTTCTATGTTTCTATGTTTCTAAAACCAGAGTCTCGCTGGTTCACCCCAACCTGCATGATCAGGTAGAGAGCAAGCGGCAGCAACAAAATGTAAACGATGGTCGCGCCACTGTGTCACGGGAAATTGATCTGAATGACCCTGTGTATGTACTAAACTATGGACATGGTCTCAAGTGTATCACGGACACGGTGATAGCTAAAGAAGGGAGTAGGGTGTTTGTAGTCAAACTAGACAATGGACAAATTTGCAGAAAGCACCTGGACCAAACGAGGCTCTGGTTCACAGACTGCCCTGAACAACCCACAGCAGACACCACCTTTTTCGAGCCCACAACACACACCCAAAGGATCAACGACACCACCCCGGACCAGGAAATCGAACCCATCACGCCCAACAGCCCAGCAAGGCCAGGCTCACCCAGCAGCCCTGCAGGGCCAACAACACGCCAGCCCAGCGAGGGCACAGCCAACACACCAGAACAGACATTTATACCGAGGTGGTCTACCAGAGAAAGAAAGGCTCCCGACCGCCTCACCTTGTAAATAGTTTTCACTTTGACTTTGGAGGGGGGAGTGATGTTGTACATCTGTAAAGCATGCACTCCCATCTTCTGCCACCAGGGAGCGCATCCCCCGAAGTCCCAAGGGATCCCAGCATCCCTTGGGAGCACTGTATATAAGCCAGCCCCTAAAGCCTGTTCCTCACTCTGGAGTGTCTTATTAAAGACTGAGGTCACTGTTACTTTAATCTCCCTGTGTGCAGTCTCATCTGTGTTAGGAACATAATAACCATCATCATAGGCAGTTCCTTGGAATCGAGGAAGACTTGTTTGCACTCTTAAAATGAGTCCTTAGGTGGTTGAACTTTCCAATACGAGAAGCACAGTCCCTGTCACAGGTGGGACAGATAGTCGTTGAGGGAAGGGGTGGGTGGGACTGATTTGTTGGTCGCTCCTTCCATTGCCTGCGCTTGATTTCTGCATGCTCTCGGCGATGAGACTCGAGGTGCTCAGTGACCTCCCGGATGCACTTCCTCCACTTAGGGCGGTCTTTGGCCAGGGACTCCCAGGTGTCAGTGGGGATGATGCACTTTATCAGGGAGGTTTTGAGGGTGCCCTTGTAATGTTTCCTCTGCCCACCTTTGGCTCGTTTGCCGTGAAGGAGTTCCGAGTAGAGCGCTTGCTTTGGGAGTCTCGTGTCTGGCATACGAACAATGTGGTCTGCCCAGCGGAGCTGATCAAGTGTGGTCAGTGCTTCAATGCTGGGGATGTTGGCCTGGACGAGGACGCTGATGTGCGTCTGTCCTCCCAGGGGATTTGTAGGATCTTGCGGAGACATCGCTGGTGGTATTTCTCTCGCGACTTGAGATGTCTACTGCACATGGTCCATCTCTCTGAGCCAGACAGGAGGGCGGGTATTACTACAGCCCTGTAGATCATGAGCTTGGTGGCAATTTTGAGGGCCTGGTCTTCGAACACTCTTTTCCTCAGGTGGTCGAAGGTTGCACTGGCGCACTGGAGGTGGTGTTGAATCTCACTGTCAATGTCTCCTCTTGTTATGAAGCTCCCGATGTATGGGAAATGGCCCACATTGTCCAGGGCCGCGCCGTGGATCTTGATGACTGGGGGGACAGTGCTGTGCAGTGAGGACAGGCTGGTGGAGGACCTGTGTCTCATAGATGTTTAGCGTAAGCCCCATGCTTTCGTATGCCTCAGTGAATACATCGACTATGTCCTGGAGTTCAGCCTCTGTATGTGCATAGATGCAGGCATCATCCGCGTAATTTAGCTCGACGACAGAGGTTGGGGTGGTCTTGGACCTGGCCTGGAGATGGCAAAGGTTGAACAGGTTCCCACTGGTTCTGTAGTTTAGTTCCACTCCAGCGGGGAGCTTACTGTGAGGTGGAGCATGGCAGCGAGGAAGATTGAGAAGAGGGTTGGGGCGATGACACAGCCCTGTTTGACCCCGGTCCGGACGTGGATTGGGTCTGTGATGTTGGTAAGGATCACGGCCTGCATGTCGTCGTGGAGCAGGCGGAGGATGGTGACGAACTTTTGGGGGCATCCGAAACGGAGGAGGACGCTCCATAGACCCTCACGGTTGACAGTCTCAAAGGCCTTTGTAAGGTCGAAGAAAGCCATGTATAAGGGCTGGTGGTGTTCCCTGCATTTTTCCTGCAGCTGTTGCGCTGCAAAAATCATGACCATTGTGCCCCGTAGGGGACAAAATCCACATTGTGACTCCGGGAGGAGCTCTTCGGTCACAGGGAGAAGACGGTTGAGGAGGATTCTCGCGATGACGTTCCCAGTGGCTGATAACAAAAAGATTACTCTGTAGTTGCCGCAGTCGGACTTGTCCCCTTTTTTAAAGATGGTCACGATCACTGCATCTCTGAGATCTCCCGGCATGCTCTCCTCCCTCCAGATGAGAGAGTTGAGGTCATGTATTCGCGCCAACAATGCCTCTCCACCATACTTCAGTGCCTCAGCAGGGATTCCATCCGCTCCCATAGCCTCGTTGTTTTTAAGCTGTTTTATGGCTTTTTCTACCTCGTGCAGCGTTGAGGTTTTACTGAGTTGGTAGCGGGTCACGTGCTGCGGGATGGAGTCGACGACACTCGAGTCAAAGGCAGAGTCTCAAGTGAGGAGATCTTCGAAGTGCTCCTTCCAGCGGGCCCTGACTGCCTCGGTGTCCTTGATGAGTGTTTCCCCGTTCTTGGCCAGTAGTGGGGTGGGGCCTTGGGTGTTTGGACCGTAGGTGGCCTTGACTGCGATGAAGAATCCTCACATATCATGGCTGTTGGCCAGTTGCTGTATCTCCTGTGCTTTCTCCATCCACCACCTGTTCTTTAGGTCCCGGGTTTTTTGTTGGACCTCAGCCTTGAGCCCTGTAATGCTGCCTTGCTGCTCCCAAGTTGGGTTGTTGTTTTAGGCTCAGAAATGCCCTGCACTTGTGATCTATTCCCTCTTGGACCTCCTGATCATTCTCATCAAATCAGTCCTGGTGTTTCCTGGTTGAGTGACCGAGTGTCTCTTTGCAGGCACTGGTTATGGTGGCCTAGAGGGCAGGCCGAGTGCAGTGGGCATTCTGCGTCTCGGAGTCATCAAGGCATGCCAGATGGCTCCCGAGGGAGCTCCCCTGCTTTGGAGAACCAGAAGGCTGCTCGTGAGCAGGCAACGAAAGTGCACAGGTGAAAACCACAGGTATGAAGCTCGAAAGTAATCAGGTCCTGGAAAAGAATTGATTACAGTGGGAGACGGGGAGCAAGGGATGATGTAAGTAGGGAACAGAGTGTGTAGATGTATCTGGAAGGGAAGGAGTGTAGCTGGAAGCCTGGGAAAAGAACAAAGAGCATAAGAACATAAGAACTAGGAGCAGGAGTAGGCTATTTGGCTTCTCGAGACTGCTCCACCATTTAATAAGATCATGGCTGATCTGATCATGGACTCAGCTCCACTTCCCTGCCCGTTCTCCATAACCCTTTATTCCCTTATTGCTCAAAAATCTGTCTATCTCTGCCTTAAATATATTCAATGACCCAGCTTTCTCGGGGCAGAGAATTCTATAGATTTATAACCCTCCTGAGAGAAGAAATTCCTCCTCATCTCAGTTTTAAATGAGTGGCCCCTTATTCTGAGACGATGTCCCCTAGTTTTAGATTCCCCTATCAGTGGAAATATCCTCTCTGCATCCATCTTGTCGAGCCCCCTCATTATCTTATATGTTTTGATAAGATCACCTCTCATTCTTCGCAACTCCAATGAGTATAGGCCCAACCTACTCAACCTATCATCATAAGTCAACCTCCTCATCTCTGGAATCAACCTAGTGAACCTTTTCTGAACAGCCTCCAATGCAAGTATATCCTTCCGTAAATAAGGAGACCAAAACTGCACGCAGTACTCCAGGTGTGGCCTCACCAATACCCTGAACAGTTGTAGCAGGACTTCTCTGCTTTTATACTCTATCCCCTTTGCAATAAAGGCCAACATTTCATTTGCCTTCCTGATTACTTACTGTACCTGCATACTAACTTTTTGTGTTTCATGTACAAGGACCCCCAGGTCCCTCTGTACTGCAGCACTTGCAATTTTTCTCCATTTAAATTATAATTTGCTTTTCTATTTTTTCTGCCAAAGTGGATAACCTCTCATTTTCCCAGATGATATTCTATCTGCCAAATTTTTGCCCACTGTATATCCTGTCTATAACCCTTTGCAGATTTTTTGTGTCCTTGCAATTTGCTTTCCCACCCAACTTTATATCATCAGCAAACTTGGCTACATTACACTCGATCCCTTCATCCAAGTCATTAATATAGATTGTAAATAGTTGAGGTCCCAGCACCAATCCCTCGGCACCCCACTAGTTACCGCTTGCCAATCTGAAAATGACCCATTTATTCCGACACTTTCTCTTTTCTGTTATTTAGCCAATCCTCTATCTATGCTAATATACCACCCCCAACCCCGTGAACTTTTAGCTTGTGCAGTAATATTTTATGTGGCACCTTATCGAATGCCTTCTGGAAATCCAAATACACCACATCCACTGGTTCCCCTTATCCACCCTGCTTGTTACATCCTCAAAGAACTCCAGAAAATGTGTCAAACTTGATTTCCCTTTCATGAAACCATGCTGACTCTGTTTGATTGAATTATGCTTTTCCAAATGTCCTTAATAATGAACTCCAGCATTTTCCCAACGACAGATGTTAGGCTAACTAGTCTATGGTTTCCTGCTTTCTGTCTGCCTCCTTTTTTAAATAGGGGCGTTACATTTGCGAAAGTAAATTTTGGTCCCCTAGAGGATGAGACTGGGGAATTAATAATGGAGAACAGGAAAATGGCAGAGACGTTGAACAAATATGTTATATCGGCCTTCACAGTAGAAGACACTAAAAACATGCCAATAGCGGATAATCGAGGGGCTATAGGGATGGAAGAACTTAATACAATCACTATCACTAAAGAAGTAGTAATCGGTAAAATAATGGGATTAAAGGCGGACAAGTCCCCTGGACCTGATGGCTTGCATCCTAGGGTCTTAAAAGAAATGGCTACAGAGATAGTGGATGCATTGTTTGTAATCTACCAAAATTCCCTGGATTCTGGGGAGGTCCCAGGAGATTGGAAAAGTAGGTGGGTATGAATGGCTCATGCCATCAAACAGAGAACTTCAGCGAGGATGAGCACTCGTGGCTCAATATCTCTAATAAGTGTGAAAAGTTAAAAAATCTTTATAGGTAGTTGAGTCAAATTAAAAAACTGAGAACTTGCCTCACCGAGCAATATGGTTGACAGAGCAACTACAGAAAATAATATAAAGCTCAGACTGAAGCAGTTCTTTTAAAATATTTCGTCTTCACTCAGTGTCGCATTAACATTGGAAAGTCCTATTAGAACATTACAGACATCACAGACAAAAGGGTTACATGCAAGCATAACAGTCATGTGGGGATACCTTTAACATGAAAATCTCCAGAGGATGTGTTTATATAGCATTTTTCAATGGAAGTTGTAACACATGTATTGGTTTTAATAATGTAGGGATACACTTAATTAAAATTCTCTTTGATTTACCGTCAATAAGGGTAGCACTTTATCATTTATCGGTCGATCAGGTGAATTGTCTTTAAGTTCTCTTCAAAAGCCAATAACTGCCTTCTTGGGTCATGAGCAAGATTGGATATGAAGAATTAAATTCACTGTGTAATTTCTGCCTGAAATAGAATATACTGCAGCAGTGAGTCATGGCAGAGGATAAAGTTTTAACTAAATGACTCAACCTATACAGCAAATAGTTGAATATTTCTACAAATTGGAGTTGAGCTACTGTACGGAATTAAAATAGATGGCCAGCTAGTACTTCAATTTGATAGTAACTGAACTCCAATTTAAAAATTACTTTATATTTTCTTCTCTTTATGTCGAGTCAAATGGCTAAAAGTTCATCCTATCTGTGTGACTCGTTGCTTTTGTATGTTCTGGTTTGGACCAGATAAATTGAAATGTTTTACCTCTGGTATCAAACATGAAGAGTTTTGACTGTATTCCTATTTTCAGGCTGCTAATTGAAGTAACCGTAATATAACTTTAAAAAAAATAAAACTTGAATTCACTTCATGAGCTGTGCAAAGAATGGCTTTCATAAATTGCGCAAGCCAAATCATGCAAAAATGGGGCAATTCCTGTGAGGAGAATCAGAAAATAGAATGGGACCCAGATAATGCTGCCGTCCCACTCTGCATAAAAATTCTGGTTGCGGCGGCGATACATATAAGAAGCAAAGTGATGCCTGTATGTAAATGGTGGGATGACATCATCCATCGGAGATGGGGTCATTTCTGCCAGGACTACACCTGACATAACTCACGCCTGCATATAGCAGGCACATGTGCCAGTATCAGCAGATCAAAATGGAAGCAATAGGTATTCAAATATAATCTTTAATGGCGGAGGCCGAGCAAGAAGAAGAGGATTATGGTTGAGGATGCCTCATCACTTGGAATTATCCTGCATCCATGCCTTTGTCCTCTCTGGACTCAACTATCCCAATGCTTTGCTAGCTGGCCTCCCATCCACCACCCTCTGTAAACTTCCAACCATCCAAATCCTATTCTCTCCTATTGTGCACCAGGTCCCACTCACCCATCATCCTTGAGCTACATTGGCTCCCAGTCTCCCATTTTCTCAAGTTTAAACTTCTCATCCTTTTTGTTCACTTCCTTTCATGACCTTGCCCTTACCGGGACAATCGCATTCACGGAGATATGGTCTATCTAAACACAAAAATTTAGTAGTCAGGTACAGCAAGTAATCAGGAAGGCAAATAGAATGTTGGCCTTTATTGCAAAGGGGATAGAGTATAAAAGCAGAGAAGTCCTGCTACAACTGTACAGGGTATTGGTGAGGCCACACCTAGAGTACTGCGTACAGTTTTGGTCTCCGTATTTAAGGAAGGATATACTTGCATTGGAGGTTGTTCAGAGAAGGTTCACTAGGTTGATTCCGGAGATGAGGAGGTTGACTTATGAAGATAGGTTGAGTAGGTTGGGCCTGTAATCATTGGAGTTGAGAAGAATGCGAGGTGATCTTATCGAAACATAAGATACTGAGGGGGCTCGACAAGGTGGATGCAGAGAGGATATTCCTACTCATAGGGGAACCTAAAACTAGGGGACATAGTCTCAGAATAAGGGGCTGCCCATTTAAAACTGAGATGAGAGGGAACTTCTTCTCTCAGAGAGTTGGAATTCGCTGCCCCGGAGAGCTGTGGAGGCTGGGTCATTGAATATATTTAAGGAGATGGCAGACAGATATTTGAGCGATAAGGGAATAAAGGGTTATGGGGAGCGGGCAGGGAAGTGGAGCTGAGTCCGTGATCAGGTCAGCCATGATCTTATTAAATGGCGGAGCAGGCTCGAAGGGCCAAATCGCCCACTCCTGCTCCTATTTCTTATGTTCTTATAAGTAAAGTTAATAAAGTTTTGAATAGCTATAATATTAGTGTTTATTTCAGTGTCAGTACATAAGCTGAAAATAAACAAGAGTGATCACCCAGGGAGACACAAATTTCCTTTAACTTGCCAGCAATGTAAAGGGATCAATAACCCTGTAGCTGTCTATCTGAACCAGTTCTGAATAGCTTTGTATTTGCAAGGGGCAGGGAAAGTGACAGAAGTTTCTTCATTTAGATCTATTGTCATTAACCAGAAATGCTGTGGTGGTCATACTTTAGTGTCTCCGGGTTGATAACATGTCTATAAACTTCACAGATGGCACTTCATATCAGAAAATGGTCCAAGGGGATCTAAAGTTTAAACAGATGATTTAAACTGTACGGATTTATCCTATTGGTGTGAAAAAGCGAGCTATTTTTGTTGAGCTAATAATCTTTATTTGCGTTAACTGCTCAATTTTATTTATACTACTTCTTATTGTACAGTGCTTTGGTATTTTTTAGGAGGATATTAAATGTTATCCTGAAATATAAATATGGCAAAATTTATTTTGTGACAGGATTTTGAACTAATGTCCCTGTCTTTATCAATTTGGTTCTGTTAAGTAAAATTACATATATTGACTGCGTAGATCTTTCCTCCCAGTCAAAGCTCTCAGTTGTGAAGAGCACCATTATTCCCTGAATTTGAGTAAAGTAACGCTCCCATTCCGGATGTTCTATTTTCCCTTTAAATGCTTGGTTATAAAATTGTTTTACGGTTTATAATAAATGATGATCTAAAGTATCATAAGATCATGGAGAAACTGAAGGGGAGAAATCTGGCTGCTTTGCGCCTCTCATTAGCGCCTGCGGAGTTGGGATTGGGCTGCCAAGGGGTTACTGACCGAGCACGGCAAATTCACCAATGGCTGGGAACTTCCCTGCCGGTTTTGGGGTGGTGCTAACACTTATCGCCTCGCTCTCTTGTTCCCCGTAGATCGTAACATCATCCAGTGCGCAGCGCCCCGTTAGCGCCCCGGATGTGATATTCGCTCGCACCCCCTGCAGGCGTCGACAACGGCAGCTGCAGGAGGCGTTGTCACTTTGGTTGGCTGCTTGGGGAGAAATATTTAAAGGCAGTGGTGGTTAGGTAGGGCAAAATGTATTTCTCTCCCCAGTGTGGTGCCTCCTGATTTCTGTTGACCCCGCGATTCCTCAGCCCTGCATATTCTTAGAGCGCTTGGGGCTGTAATACACAGCACAGGTCCCGTGGCCCAACACAGAGAGAGCATTAAAATTGTTTCAACCCCTCATTGGCTCTTCCATTTAAGTGATGGAAGGGGCCTCCAAAGACGGCAGTGTTCATCGCTCTGCCGCTACCATCCCTGTCACTCACCTTAGCGCTCTAAGGGAAATGATAGCGCTTGATTTAGCGCTCCACTCCCTCTTGCGCTCTTTGAAAAGTTATCGCCGCATTGAAAGCAGCAAATAAATTGAAAACTTTTTACATAACAGAACAACAAATTGTGGAATGTACAGAAAACAGATTTTGTCTTCTGGTGGCTCAATGAGCTTATCCAGTGAGTAGCTTACAGGACCCTGTGGAATCTCTGACATTAGCCCGGGACCTGACATATCCACGCCCCGGCCTTCTTTAAGGTCCCAGGTGTGCACCAGAAGAGCCATGATTTTTGGCCCCAGCTGCCTTTCTAAAAGCCACACAGTGGAAGAATTTAAAATTAATATATTTGTTGGTTATATATTTAAACAGCATGTTGGAGCCTACATGTACCTTTTGAGCTCTGGGTTTGAATCCAGCTCAGATTTACGGGATTAAAGTCTTGTCTGTTTATCATCTGTTTGGGCTGTCTCAACATAATTCACAGTGGGTTAACTACTCAGATCAATCTGGGCATTAACTGGTAGACTTAGCCAAGCTAAAGGATACCTATTTTGAAAAATGCAAAATAATTGTAAGGTGCTTCTTTCCTATCCTTTGCCTTGAAGAACTCAAAATATTTACTTTCTCCCCACCCCAAAAAATGGCGATTTTTAACCTAACGTGACTGGCAAGAATGAGAAACGTTTGATCGGAATGTCTGATTTTCTCCCGGTCTGATTTTCGATGCCATTGATGCCAATGGAACCGAAAATCTGTCGGGTGTAAAATGGGCATCAGACCCGAAAGTTCACACTGTGTGCGTGAAGTTAAAATCGGGGCTTGAATATTGGACATGATTGGAAAAGTTGGATAGGAAACATTAAGCCTTGTAGATGTGGATGCAAACAGCATACATAAGATTTCCACTGTTTGCTATAAATAACTATCATTGGAAATTTCAACAGCAAGTAAAGTTCATCTTCCCCAAGAAAGTAAAAGTAAAATGAGCCCCAATATTAGTGGGCAGGGAACGAATGGAGTCTGGGCAGATTATAGGAATAGGAGTAGGCCATTCAGCCCCTCGCACCTGTTCTGCTATTCAATTGGATCATAAGAACATAAGAAATAGGAGCAGGAGTAGGCCATATGGTCCCTTGAGCCTGCTGCACCATTCAATAAGATCATGGCTGATCATCGACCTCAACTCTACTTTCTCGCTCGATCTCCATATCCCTTGATTCGCTTAGAGTTTAAAAATCTATTTATCTCAGCCTTGAATATATTCAGAGAATCAGCATCCACAGTCCTCTTGGGCAGAGAATTCCAAAGATTCACAACCCTCTGAGTGAAGAAATTCCTCCTCAGCTCTGTCTTAAATGGCCTACCCCTTATCCTGAGACTGTGCCCCCAGTTCTAAACCCTCCAGCCAGGGGGAAAAACAACCTCTCAGCATCTACCCTGTCAATCCCCTTCAGAATCTTTTATGTTTCAATAAGATCACCTCTCAATCTTCTAAACTCCAGAGATTATCGGCCCATTCTACACAATCTCTCATCATCAGACAGCCCTCTCACCCCGGGAATCAATCTGGTGAACCTCTGTTGTACCGCCTCCTAGACAAGTATATCCTTCCTTAGATGGAGACCAAAACTATGCACGGTACTCCAGGTGTGGTCTCACCAAAGCCCTGTATAATTGTAGCAAGACTTCCTTACTCTTATACTCCAACACCCGTGCAATAAAGGACAACAGGCCATTTGCCTTCCTAATTACTTGCTGTACCTGCATGCTAACTTTCTATGTTTCTTGCACAAGGACACTTAAATCTCTCTGAACCCAAACATTTAAAAATTTCTCACCATTTACAGCCCTTAACTAGATCAACGTGATCTGTGCCTCAACTCCAGTTACCCATTTTGCTCCATATCCCTTGATAACCTTACCTAACTAAACTCTGTCGGTTGCAGTCTTTAAAATTCCAATTGATCCCCAGCATCCACAGCTTTTTGCGGGAGAGAGTTCCGGATTGCCACGAACCTTTGTGTGAAGAAGTGCTTCCTGACATCACCCCTGAACAGCCCAGCTCTAATTTTAAGGTTATGTCCCCCCTTGTTTTGGATTCCCCCACCAGAGGAAATAGCTTCTCTTGATCTAATCTATCAAATCCCTTTAGCATTTTAAACCCCTTAATTTGATCAACTCACAACCTTCAAAACTCAGGGGAATACAAACAGTCAATGCAACCTGTCCTCATAATTTAACTCATTTAGCCCCGGTATTATTCTGGTGAATCTGTGCTGCACCTCCTCCAAAGCCGATATATGCCTCCTGAGGATACCAGGAACTAAGCGCAATGCTCCAGATTGGGGCTGATCAAGACACTGTTCAACTAAAGAATCACTTGCTCCCCTTAGTATACCAACACCTTGAGATAAAGACTGACACTACATTTGTTATATATGCAGACTATAGATATACTCCCTTGTAGTCACTGTATAGTTGCATAAGATGGAGACTTGTTTAACTGACGTACTATCAATAAGGTTTACACTGTGTATATACTATGCTGGCACCACTAGAGGGTGCAACTGGTGGAGACAGGGGTTTCCTGCCTGGTGGCAGGGGCTGTATGAAAGGGGAGCCACCATGCGGCTGCCTCACTCTGGAGTTATGAGTAAAGGACCAAGATCACTACAATTTGAGTACAACACATTATCTTGTGGAGTCATTCATAAGTACACTACAGACATAATAACAGTAAGCTTTTTGAACTCATCTACTGGCTTTAAATGAGTTGTGTGCCTGGGTACCCAAATGCCTTTGCTCCACCACCAGTTTCTAGTACAGAAAATATTCCTTTTATTTGAACTATCTGGCCACTCTCTTCTTCCCTGGATCCCCACAGTCTTTCAGTTGAACTGGGAACCTTTTATCTGGACTTCGGTTGGAATGTCAAAGAGTTCCTCTCCTGGAGGAGAGCACATGCACAGTTCGGGAAAGCCAGAAGAACAGATTTCCCTCGGGTCCTGCTGAATGTAACTGCGGGATCTGATTACCGTTGTTGGACGCCGTTTCCCAGCCGCAGCCAGCCAGATTGAGAGGCTAACTGGCTGTGGACCAGTAGGCCTGTAGCAGCAGTCCACAGCCATGCTCAGTGTAGGGAGGAAGGGAGACATTGGGGGTTGGGGGGGGGGGTGGGCCGGAGAGATCTGGGATGGGGCGGGGGGCGGAGATTGGGGGGGGGGGGGGCGGTCCTTGAAGAAGATCGTGGCGGTTGCTTGGAAGAGATCAGGGGAGGCCAGAGAGAAGATTTCAGGTCATGGAATACATCCGGAGGGCATTTTATCCCGGAGAAAGGGAATTCCATCACTGGGGGGCTGGGGGAAATCATTCCTGCTCCTCCTGGCCCGCCAGCAGTGCCGTTCTATGCAGCAGTCCTCGCCTCCCTTCAGCTGTCAGCTAGTGCTAAAGCGGGAACACGGATAAAGATCTTACACATGCAGCCTCATTAAAATATTTAAATGAGCAACCCACCTCCGGAAAGTGTGTTGGTTGGCCAACACAGGGAGTGAAAATCTATGTTGCAATAATCAACCATCTCGTCATTTCCAGTGGCCCAAAATAACCGTATCTAATGAACATCCTAAAATTTGTATGCCTTGCCTTTCCAGAACATTGACGATTTATATATTTATCTTGCAGGAGTAATTGTCAAAATGATGAAATGCTTTAAAAAAAAATCCACAAAAAGCTTTCCATTTCGAGGAGTTTAAAATAGTATTACATGTAATTGCTTGCATTATAATTTCAAAATCGAGTAGCATTAAAACTGAGTTTAAATGAAAGCTCTTGAAATAATTTTTTTTTAAATTATGGAGTGCAAGAGCTTCAAGCAAAAGGACTTTTAACAATTTTCACCTGCAGTGTCAGTGTATTTATTAACTGCTATCTGCTTTAAAAAAGGTATAAATTTTCATCCCTATCAGGGTTTGTTTGAGCACTTACTGCATGGTTGACCTTGCTGTTGAGATATATTACCTACAAATGTAATTTTTTTTCTGCCTCTGAATTTCCTATTCCTTTTAAAAGATTTAACATCTTCAGCAGGAAGCTTGACGTGTTTAACCTAATATTCGTAAATTATTGAATGAGGAGCACAATTATCTGATCTACTGCCTCCACTCATAGCGGTTTTGTTACATGACAGCACCAATCGGTATTAGCAGGTTGTTAAAACTATATAATGGCACAGCTTCCTTCAGCATACATTTGAATTTCATCAGCTGTGTGTATTGTACCATAAATTCTAGAGATAGTCTTCTTCTTGCATTATTATACAGAATTGCAAAATTGATCAGCAATTCTTGCGGTTAAAAAAAGCAGTAGCTGGTTATTAAACTCTAAATACAAGAGATAAGAAATATTTAGTACTCAAATCGTATGTTACTTTGTAATGGAGACAGATATACCTTCACGCCTTTTCCTATTAAAGTGTATTGCAACACATCATTAACCTCATATTTTTTTGTCACAGATTTTTAAATTCCAGCTGTCAAACTATTTGAAATTTAGCAATTATTTTTATTGGTTGGGCTTTAAGCTTCCAAACTACTCTGCTTTCTTTAACCTCTTTGCTGTAATTCGCTGGCCTGGTTGCTCTCTTCCCTGTCATACGTAGGAATCGGCATTGTTCCCACATCTACAGGATATCCTGTATTTTGCAGGGATAAGTGGCCTGTGTACAGTTATCGAAGGAAATTGGAGCTGGGCAATGAGACTAAATGTAAAAGAAAGACATATTTTGTATCCCGTTAACATCTCATTAACAAGTTACCTTGATTTATTTTTCTTGTCATGCTCTGTCACGCACAAGGTAATTAAGGATGACTCCTGGAATGTATTTAATTCAAAACTCAATTTTTTATTATTTTCATTAAAATGTATTAGCAAAACATTTCTGTTAATTAGGTTAGTATGTCAGAGTAGATTTTTGAAGTCCTCAACATGTAAACTTCAGCTGATCCAAAAAACAAAGGGGGAGAAATTCAGCATGTTAGGGCCCAAGTTAGCGCCTGGCGGGGGTGCTAATGGGACGCTCAGGCAGTAGCGCCATGGAGGGGCGAATCTCGCACCACACGGCAAATTCTCCAGTCACATAGCGCCGGCCATAACAGTTAAGGCCTCGGTACCCTTCGCTATGCAGATCGTGACATCGGTGAGCATGCAACGCTTGCTGGATGCCCGATCTGCAATCTTCAGTAGCACCCCCCTGCCTTACCTAGCTCCGACAGCACCAGAGAGCGTAGGCGTAAATCAGGCGGCTGGCGGGGCGCTACTTTAAGGGATGCACCCCAGCTGTCAAGGAACTTCCGTTCCAAAGGTCAGCTATGAATGGTAGAGAGCGCAGAATGTACCTGCAGCCAAATAAAGGCAGCTTAGTCTCCGGTCAAAGGACTTTGCATTTCATCCCACGGCATATCGCCATTCTGCACTCCCCGAATCACTGGGGGCTATGAGTGGAGGCAGCAGATCAGATAATTGTGCTCCTCATTCAATAATTTACAAATATTAGGTTAAACATGTCAAGCTTCCTGCTGAAGATGTTAAGGGCTAGACTTTCCCTAAAGCCCCTCAACGCCCGATTGCTGCCCAGAAAAACTGCCAACGTTCTGCAACTAACGCTGGTGAAAATTTCCATAATAAAGATAAAAAATATTACCCGGCGCGAAAATGGGTCTTGCACCAAGATTCTCAGCGATTTATCGGCGGTTAAAGGCGAAACTAGATGAAACGGGCATTTATTACCGGAATGGGCGGTAAGTTCTAAAATTTAGTCCGAGGCTGCGGTTGGGCCTAGGGAGGGGAGAAAACGCAAAAAAAAATTTCAGTGAAACAAAAAATAAAAACTTATGAAACATTCTCAACACACTTTTTAACATGGCGTTTTAAAATTTAAAAAATAATTTTAAAAAACCTTTAACTTATCTTTCTTTGCAGGGCACTCACCGACTGCCCTGTTCCGGCAGTTTCTCGCGTGCGGTTTCCTCGACGGTTTGTATGGGTCCTCCGCTGAGACAAAACTTAGATCCTGGCGGTTTTCTCGACGGTGCATGTGGGCGGTTTGCTCCCCGACGGTCTTTTCAAAACGTGGGGGGAACTCTTCAAAAAAAATAAAGAAGGAATTTTCGCCGTGCGGATTTTCATCAAAAAGCAGCTGTGCCGCTGAGAATACCGCCTAAAATGAAGGCAAAAGTCTCGCCCCAAATCTTTGAAAACAAATTGGGGGCTGGTGTGCAGAATCTAGTGACCCTCCCCTTTAATGGCTGGAAGGCACCTTCGCCAATGCTCACTCCCGATTACACACCTCATATTCGTTATCGCAATGGAACCTAATGCCACTCATTACACCATTAGCACCTAATTTAGCACTCCCCCGCATTCTTTGAGTGCTGAGATTAAATTTACCAGGCAGCGAGATTCATTAATGTCTGCCGCTAAATTTCCAACTTCTCAAATGTTAACGCCCTAACTGGGGCGATACCGAATTTCGAGCCTAAAATCCCTGAGCATTAACTTTGATGGGATGGTTTGTTGCTGAATATCTACACAGTTTCCTTCTGGCCTGTATCTCTCTTCGATGGTTTCAGATGGATCATTCAATTCGAATAAGACAAGCTGAGAAATACCTTTCAAAAAATGATTGGCTCATGCAAATTCAAAAAGGACTATCAATCAAACATATATACAAATGAACCCCACAGCCTACTTACATTTGAATTGAATCTTTTGGCTCCTCTCTCAGATATATGGCTGAACACAACATCTATATTCTGACAAGGGAGCATTCCTGGTTGCCCTGAGAAGGTAGCGGTGAGTCACCGTCTTGAACCACTGCGGTCCTTGCCGTGATGGTATTAGACAGGAAATTCCAGAATATTATTCCAGTGATTATATCAGAATAAGTTGGGTCAATTTATGTGACTGAACTAGTTTTAACCCCATATGTACTGTGACAGAAATAAACCAATACGATGATACAATATAGAAATAAATGCTTCATTTTTGGGAAATAGATCTAGCGGTGGCTCGAAGCATTGACATTAATATATTTGGTTCAAAATCCACAGAGATAGATCAGTTTATTTATAGTTTCTTCTAATGCTTCACCCTATATTTAACAATAATGAAAAATCATTATTGATTGTAGCGCGCATTGACTAAACAGAAGTTTGTAAGGGATAATCTTTGAATATGTTTTCTAAAGTTCTGTATTTTTTTCTCTGTTGCAGGAAGGAGGGGTAGCAGTGCTGTTCAAACTGTGCAGACAAGATGGTCCGAGCTACCTTCATGTGCATGCCCTCAGAGCACTGTCATCGATCTGTGGAGTGGAGGAAGGAATCAATGAACTGGAAAAGGTATGGCATCAGCAGCAAATAGAAAGAATAGTGAACACTCCTTGGTCTTAAAATTGATACTGGTGAGCGATTTTGTTCCCGCCATTACAAAAGAATGCATTAAATACAAGAATGGTAATTAACCAAGTTTGGTTCTGCTCACATCTGGAAGTTGTTGCAAGTACTGATAAAAGAATTGGCATATGAAGTGGTGTCCTGATTTGAAGAACATTCACTATATTTGGAGCCGTTGATTGGGACATGTAATTGGGTGCTGTATTCTTATTGTACCCCAATCGTGCAAAGATAAATATTGGGCCTGAATTTGCGGTCAGAGGCTTCTCGCAGCAGGTGCCTCTGAACCGCAATAAAAGAACGCACCTACCTGATGGTCCTGAATCCACGGAGACTCGCACTCCTGGGCCTCTACGCGTATGCATGCGTAGAGACCCACGTATCTCAGGGTGCATGTGATTCACAAGCGTCCCTGGGATCATGTGGGCCAGTCCAACCAATCAGAAAGGGGATTCCCATTTCACTTGTGGGGATTCCATTTACGTACGGAATCCCCATAAACATAACAGGAATTGCCCAAAAATTTCATTTTACCAACTTTGAAATAAAAAGAATCGTACATGTTTAAAATGAATTAAAGTACAATTTAATTAAACATTTAAAACAAAAATCTTATTTTTTAAAAAGTAAATGTAAACATTTTTCAAGGGGCCAAAAATAACACAAACTTATTTGACAGGTTTTTGATGGTACAATAATTAAAAAGTTGATTTTAATATTTATTTTCATCCATGGTGGATAGAGGTGTACCGATGGATGTGATGTATTTAGATTTCCAAAAGGCATTCGATAAGGTGCCACACAAAAGGTTACTGCAAAAGATAAAGATACGTGGAGTCAGAGGAAATGTATTAGCATGGATAGAGAATTGGCTGGCTAACAGAAAGCAGAGAGTCGGGATAAATGGGTCCTTTTCGGGTTGGAAATCGGTGGTTAGTGGTGTGCCACAGGGATCGGTGCTGGGACCACAACTGTTTACAATATACATAGATGACCTGGAAGAGGGGACAGAGTGTAGTGTAACAAAATTTGCAGATGACACAAAGATTAGTGGGAAAGTGGGTTGTGTAGAGGACACAGAGAGGCTGCAAAGAGATTTAGATAGGTTAAGCAAATGGGCTAAGGTTTGGCAGATGGAATACAATGTCGGAAAATGTGAGGTCATCCACCTTGGAAAAAAAAACAGTAAAAATGAATATTATTTGAATGGGGAGAAATTACAACATGCTGCGGTGCAGAGGGACCTGGGGCTCCTTGTGCATGAATCCCAAAAAGTTAGTTTGCAGGTGCAGCAGGTAATCGGGAAGGCGAATGGAATGTTGACCTTCATTGCGAGAGGGATGGAGTACAAAAGCAGGGAGGTCCTGCTGCAACTGTACAGGATATTGGTGAGGCCGCACCTGGAGTACTGCGTGCAGTTTTGGTCACCTTACTTAAGGAAGGATATACTGGCTTTGGAGGGGGTACAGAGACGATTCACTCGGCTGATTCCGGAGATGAGGGGGTTACCTTATGATGATAGATTGAGTAGACTGGGTCTTTACTCGTTGGAGTTCAGAAGGATGAGGGGTGATCTTATAGAAACATTTAAAATAATGAAAGGGATAGACAAGATAGAGGCAGAGAGATTGTTTCCACTGGTCAGGGAGACTAGAACTAGGGGTCACAGCCTCAAAATATGGGGGAGCCAATTTAAAACCGAGTTGAGAAGGAATTTCTTCTCCCAGAGGGTTGTGAATCTGTGGAATTCTCTGCCCAAGGAAGCAATTGAGGCTAGCTCATTGAATGTATTCAAATCACAGATAGATAGATTTTTAACCAATAAGGGAATTAAGGATTACGGGGAGCGGGCGGGTAAGTGGAGCTGAGTCCACGGCCAGATCAGCCATGATCTTGTTGAATGGCGGACCAGGCTCGAGGGGCTAGATGGCCTACTCCTGTTCCTAATTCTTATGTTCTTATGTTCTTATGTTCATTTGCTGATAAAAGAAGGCCTTATGCCCGCCTTTACCAGGCATAAGAGTTTCATGGGCATTCGCCGGGCAAGAGTTGGGCAAATAGACTGGGGATGCAGAGGATTGCAAGATTCGGATTTTCGTGCATACACCGTGTAGGCAGTAATAGGTCCTGGAAAATCCGGGTCATTACCATACAATAAAGATAAGTGAGTAAGAGAGCGCAGTGTAAAATATCTGTGCCAATGACTGGTTCGTCTATGAACTATTGATTTCAGTTCAGGCCAGGACCGATTTCTGTTTTGATATAAACACCTGTTGGAAAATTGAGGAAATATTACAAATCACTCTGTAGCTGCTGTTTAAAGAACTTGTGCTAATCAAACCTGTAGTGTCTAATAAAGTACTCTTTTGAAGAGTACTCACCAACCCATTGTCACTTTTCCTTTTATAGGGCTAGATTTTCCACTTTTTTTGCAAGCATAATGCCCAGTTAACGTCCATTTTAACGCTGAAATGAGGTATAATGCCCAGATATCAGCCATTTAGGCACAAAATAGAAACTGACGCCCATTTTTTAGACACTTATCGCCAAACGTTACTTTCCCCATGTGTGTAACACCGGGAAAAAATAATACTGCCCGCCCACTTGTTTGGGGCGTAATCATCAGAATGGGCGAAATCAGCGTCCATAATATCGCCCAGCGTTATTTTCCACACGTAATTAACGCCGAGATTCAATAGTACCAACCACCCACTTTATTTTGTCATTAAAGATCACATTTGCCGAAACTAACGCCCAGGAGATCACTTTCACACCTCGCACACATATCGCCCACAATATTGCTCACCCAAAAAACCGCCGGGAATAAGTGGAACTACCGGAACTACGCACAGCGGTATGGACGCCATGTTCTACATCACATGTCGCGTCCTTTAAAAGGCTGCTGTGCTTCAACCTCGGGGGAGTTCGGATGTACTCTGGAGGTCTTTGGAGGTGATGTGAACATCTGAACAAACATCTTTATCATACTGTGAACGATTGGAATTTAATTGGTGTCTTCGTCGGGACATTCATTCTTTGTGACCAATCGGTGGAAAACAGATAGCTATTGGAATGGGGCCTGTCCTTTCTCACCCTGTCTTGATGACCAATTACATGCTGCAGACTCGAGATGGCAGAAGGTACACTCCACTGCATTATGTGCCCAATGTAAGACGTGCCAGACTGATGAGGAGGACCAGACGTTGCACCTCCCGCAAGTACAGGGAGAAGCAATTTTACCTCAACTTGTCCGACATCACCTGTCTTCGGAGACTGCGCTTCCATAAAGAAGTTATCACTGAGGTATGCCAGCTCATAAGGGGAGATCTGCAGCCTGCCAGCACTATCAGCACCGCACTGTCCGTCGAGGTTCTTTTCAGGCCTCAGCTGGCGACATTTGTGGTCTGTCTCAGCATGCCACACATTGCTGCATTAGACAGGTCACTGAAGCTCTGTACACACACAGGATGGACTTTATCAGCTTTTCTATGACCAGGGAGGCTCAGACTGAGAGGGTTTTAGGATTCTACTGAATTGCTAACTTCCCCAAGGTGCAGGGAGCAATAGACTGTACGCACATCGCGATGCGGGCATCTTTTCAGGATGCAGAGATTTTCAGGAATCGCAAGGGATTCCACTCCCTGAATGTGCAACTCATTGTCGACCACCAGCAAATTATACTGGCAGTGAATGCTAAATCACCGGGCAGCATCCATGATGCTCACATCCTGCTTGAGAGCACTGTATCTGACTTGTTTAACAATCAGCCACAAGGTCAATTCTGGATGCTTGGTGACAAAGGATATAGCCTCGCCACCTGGCTGATGACACCCACCCTGCGTGACACCCACACCAAAGCCGAGAGGCGATACAATGAGAGCCACAGAGCCACTCGCAATATCATGGAGAAAACCATTGGAGTGCTGAAGCAGCACTTTAGATGCCTGGACCACTCAGGAGGTGAGCTCCAATACCACCCTGAGCAGGTAGCTCAATTCATGGTGATGTGCTCCATGCTGCACAACTTGGCTATCAGGAGGGGACATGAATGGCCAGAAGGATCTGACGGTTAACCTCACCAGAGAAAGGAAGAGGAGGACGAGGAGGTGGATGCTGACATCAGCCCAGACAATCAGGCTGATGCTGAAGCCATGCCCCCACCCCCCTGTAGACCACATGAAAGGGCTTGTGGTTGCATCATAGCTGCAAGACTCTCACGTCAGGAGCTCATAAATAAGCGCTTAAATAATGAAAGAACGTTGGTGGTTTTAACAAGGCTGACACACTGCTGTGTGTGCAGGTCATACATCAATGGTGGGCATCACTTTGGTGACAGTTAAAGTTTAAGTTGATTGAAGTTAAGTCTAATTATACCCTTTGATGTTAAGTAATCACCAGCATGGAACAGTGCAGCTATCTGAGCCAATGCACAACAAGGTTTTGTTGAATAAAAAACATTTAAACGGAACATTTGTCTGAAATCATCAGTATTTCTGTAAAAAACAACCTTCCCCCCCCTCCCCCCCCCGGCCCCCGCTTCTCCTCCCCACCTCTACCCCTTCCCCTTCCCCTCCTGAATCCAAGCCGCTTGGCCGAGGAGTTCCTCAGGCGATGCTTCATTGGGGCGGGCTGGGGGGGTGGATGACGGCTGAACTGCTGCTTGGACGGATACGGGAGAGGACAGTCCCAAGGTGGGAACGTGCTCCGAGCCAGAAGCAAGATGTTGCTCCTGGCTCTCATGCGTGGTTTGCAATGGGGGTGCAGCACCTTGGGGTGCAGTGCCACGCTCCAGGACCACTGGGTGCCCTCTGCTACCAGTGTTCCTGGCTACCAGCTCCAGGGCCTTCTCCATCCCTTCCATGTTATGTATTATTTGTTGGACAAAAACTCGGTGCCAACTATGTTCTTGGTGCTTAGTAGGCTTTTTGCTGCTGGTGAATCTCCCTCGTGCCTCCCACAACAGCCAAACAGGCCCACACCACACCCACACACGCTTTCAGTCCCTCTCTGCTCCCTCTCTCTCTGTCTCCTCTTCTGCACATGTAGTGATGACCCCTTGACCCTTGACCTCTTGAATCGCAGGAAACAAGAATTGCTAAGGACAGCAACACTTTACGGCAGAAGGTCAGAGAGATTTAACGCTAACACCCATTTCATATCGCTCATGGTAACGGCCAATTTCAAAAATGGAGAGTGGGGCTTTGAGAATGGGCGACAAGCCGGTGATCTGAAAACCATTTTTACCGCCCTCGTCGGAAATAACACCCATTTTTGGGCGATCTGCACAAAAGTGTAAAATCTAGCTCGTGGTCTTTTGCCTTATCCACTGAAATGTTTTGGTCAATATAAGTATTATATTCTGTCAATAATTCTGATATCAGATCAGGAAGTTCCACTCACGGGGCCTTACTTACTGTTCAATGTTATATTTAAATAATATAACAGAAATGGAACTTTGGCTATTTTTATATCCCTAGATCTCCTGTGGCATTGCACATAGAAAGTTGGAGAATATATGGTCTTTTTCTTATCTGTCTCTGCTTTGTGTTGCGGTTTCTTTCTTTGTTTCATTCTTCTGTGCCTATTTAATTCTCTTTGTGAGGTGGGAGGTGAGGCACTGAGCTGTCAAGGGCTGCCTCCTGCATTTTTGGGTGGGGATTGCAGGAAAAATGTGGCTTGAGATCATCAGTTACTCCCTTCCCATCTGCTCCTCGATCTCTCACACTTTCCCCATCCCCTATCTCCCAACTGGTTCACTACCCCTTGACCTTCCCACTGTCCCCTTCACGTCCAGCTCAACCCTACTCATTCCCATCGTTACCCCTACCACAACATTCATAACATCATAGAATCATAAAACAGTACAGCACCGAACGAGGCCATTCGGCCTATCGAGTCTGCACCAGCTCTTTCAAAGAGCAATCCAGTTAGTCCCACTCCCCCGTTCTTTCCCCATGGCCATGCATTTTTTTCTCCTTCAAATATTTGTCCAATTTCCTTTTGAAGGCTACTAATGGATCTGCATCCACTATCCTTTCAGGCAGTGCATTCCAAATCCTAACCACTCGTTGCATAAATAAGCTTTTCCTCATGTTGCCTCTAGTTCATTTGCCAATCACCTTAAACCTGTGCCCTCTAGTTACCGACCCTTCAGCCATTGGAAACAATTTCTCTTTATTTACTCTATCTAAACCCTTCATGATTTTAAATACCTCTATCAAATTTCCTCAGCCTTCTCTGCTCTTAAAAGAGCTTCTCCAGTCTATCCAAGTAACTGTAAATCCCTCATTGCTGGAACCATTCTAGTAAATCTCTTCTGTTCCCTCTCCAAAACCTTCACATCCTTCCTAAAGCGTGGTGCTGCGGCTGAACGAGTGTTTTATATAGGTTTAGCGTAACTTTCTGGTCCCATATGCTTTATTAACTGCTTTGTTAACCTGGCCTGCCACCTTCAAAGATTGGCGCACAAGTCTCTCTCTTCTTGCACCCCCTTTAAAATTGTACCATTTAGCTTCTATTGTTTCTCCCCATTCTTCCTACCAAAACGCATCACCTCATACTTTCTGCATTGAATTTCATCTGCCAGGTGTCCACGCATTCCACCAGCCTGTCTATGACCTCTTGTAGTCTATTACTATCTTCCTCACTGTTTACTACACTTCCAAGTTTCATGTCATCTGAAAATTTAATAATTGTGCTGTATATCCCCGAGTCCAAGTCAATAATGTATATCAAAAACAGCAGCAATTTTAGTACTGAACCTTGGGGAACTCCACTGTGTACGTCCCTCCAGTCCGAAAACCAGCCACTCTCCACAACTCTCTGTTCCCTATCCCTTAGCTAATTTTGTATCCATACTGCTACTAGTCCTGTTATCCCACGGGGTCCAATTTTGCTAAGAAGCCCAGTATGTGGTATTTTATGAAGGACGCGCCTGCAGCCAATCAATCGGAAGTAGTTGCCCATGCAAAGTTCCAGGGTTATTTTTTGTTTGTTGTTGCCGGACTTCTCAAAATGAGGAATAAAGAAGTGGATTTAGAAAAGTGTCTATCTACTAGAAGAATGCGTGATGGATATTTTTTCACTCGGTTTTATAATTTGCCTGTTAGCCATTATGTGCCCTGATGAGGAAAGGTTGAGTAGGTTGGGTGTCTACTCATCGAGATCAGAAGAATGAGAGGTGATCTTATTGAAACATATAAGATTATGAGGGGGCTTGACAAGGTGGATGAGGAGAGGATGTTTCCACTGATGGGGGAGACTAGAACTAGAGGGCATATACTTAGAATTAGGGACTGCCCATTTAAAACTGAGATGACGAGAAATTTCTTCTCTCTTATGGTTGGAAACCTGTGGAATTCGCTGCCTCAGAGAGCTGTGGAAGCTGGGACATTGAATAAATTTAAGATAGAAATAGACAGTTTCTTAAATGATAAGGGGATAAAGGGTTATAGGGAGCGGGCAGGGAAGTGGAGCTGAGTCCATGATCGGATCAGCCATGATCTTATTAAATGGCGGAGCAGGCTCGAGAGGCCGTATAGCCTACTCCAGTTCCTATTTCTTATATTCTTATGTTATAATGCGTGTTCCCGGTTGCTAGGAGCTCTCACGCAACATTCCATGTCAATGAGCAGCTCATTGTAACTCAATAGAGTCTGAAGCCGCTGTCAACATCTGACCTGGGCTGATCACTCAATGGAAGTGAAACTATTTCAAGGAGCTCCTTTTGGAACTCCGAAAACTAGGTGAGTCGGAGGGAAAAAAAACAATTGTCTGATCACTTATTTCTCAATCATGTTTTTATAAATCAAGTTGCTGATGGGAAAATGATGCGCGTTTTAAATTTTATTTGCATTTCTTTATAATAAAATTATTTCCAACAAGGGAAAAAAATGCTGGAGTTTTCTTTTACACAGACCTCCGTCTGTTGTGAACGCTATTTTTAAAAATCTGTGATCTGACAGAATGCTTCTGCGTAGCTTCACGTAGCTTTCGGTTCATTGGCAGGAGTCACTCCGTTTCATGAAGCGCCTCTTGAAAGTTCATGTACCCAACATCAACTGCCCCGCCCTCACCCACGCCCTCTGCCATCTCATCAAAAAAACTCAATCAAGTGAATCAAACACGATTTGCCCTGAACAAATCCGCGCTGGCTCTCCTTTATTCGCCCATATCTGTCCAAGTGGCTGTTAATTTTCTCCTCGATTATTGGGGCTGAAATTGGTGGGCCTTACCGCCCACTGCCATCTCCCCTCAGTGGCAGATTCCTTTAGGTCTGCTGCCAGTTGAAGGCGAGGATCGCTGGGAAGCGCCCGCTGATGGCAATTGGCCGCACGTGGCCTCCCGCCCGCCGAGCTGGCAGGTTCCTCCGGGCGGGAGTCGGCTGCAACAGGGGGAAAGACTGCTGCGTGAAGGTAGGTCTAACCCTGGCGGTAAGTAAGAACACCTGCAAAAAAAGGTTAGTGAGCGTCTTTTAATTTTTTTGTTCCAGCGGTTTATCTGTATGGAATCACCAATTTCAGCCCCAATAATCGAGGAGAAAATTAACAGCCACTTGGACAGATATGGGCGAATAAAGGAGAGCCAGCGCGGATTTGTTCAGGGCAAATCGTGTTTGATTCACTTGATTGAGTTTTTTTGATGAGATGGCAGAGGGCATAGGTGAGGGCGGGGCAGTTGATGTTGGGTACATGAACTTTCAAGAGGCGTTTCATAAAATGGAGTGACTCCTGCCAATGAACCGAAAGCTACCAGAAGTGATTGTTTTTGTGAAGATTTTTATTTTTAGTTCTTTCCCACCCCCCCACCCCGCCCCCCCTCCTCCCCCGGACCTGACTCAATCCTCGGCTGCACTTATGCAATTGAGAATGATCCTTCACATTGGCTCATTCCAGCTCCTAAAGGGGAGGTTGCATCATTATGCCGTTCCTCATTATCAGCATTGCTGACTTTGAGAGCAACCTGCAACCAAGTGAACCCCCTGGTCGTCATTGGCTGATCCCACTCCCAGGGAGAGAGCTCATCGTTTCGCTGACAAGATGTTGGAGGCATTGATGGCGGGAGCGGAACGAAGGAGGGCAGTGCTGTTCTGGCCATTGGAAGGAGGCCATTGCCCCAGGTCTTCAGGGCAGTGTGGAGGAAGTGGAGGGAGGTTTTGGCCAGTAATGTGGTCGTCTGGAGCCTGACATAGTGCCGGAAGAAATCCAATGACCTCACTCGGGTGGTCAGGGTGAGTACATGCTTCAAGAGGCTCTCTATACCAGCATCCGAACCTCAGTCTGTACACACAACACAAACCACCACACTCCCACCACTCACCCACCAAGCATCGCCACCTATTCTAACTCACATCCACATCTTACGCCTTGCCTACAATTACAGCTATTCAACTATGGCAGGCACATCTCCCAAACACACAGCTGCACTCTGACTCACACACGTTCATTTCTCTTGCAGGCTAAGATGGCCCACAACAGGAGGGAGCAGCAGAGAACAGGCGGGGGTGATGTGCAGCTCCAGCAGCTTTCAGACCTTGAGGAGCGAGTGCTGCGATTCATTGGGTGACAGGTGGTGGGTGTTAAGACTGTCGGCAATGTTGACCCCCTTGGGGGCAACAACGGTATCTTCATCCCCTCCTTCTCTCATCCCACTTCCCCCTCACACCACAAGCCTTCTCACTTTCCAGCTCCTGATAATGTCTGCATTCGTTGCTCCATTCCTGCCCCGCTGCCTTCACCTTAACGCGAGTCCTGTGCCTTTAAGCTTTCAGATAATCAGCAACCAGATGATCAGCCGATCCCTGACCCTCCTACTGAGAGCGAGGAAGGAGAAGAGGAGGATGAGCAAGGCACCGTGTCATTGCATCTCTCACCTGCAGGCACCAGCTCAGAGACTGGCACGACGCAACCTTTAGAGGTAAGTTTAGCAGAGGGGTCTCCACTGGGTGATGCATCGGGGGCGAGTGGGCTGCAGCAAGGCCAAGGGGAAAGGGTGTGAGCCTGTGAGCCTCTCAGAAATCGGAGGAAGCGTGGAGGAGTCTACCTCCAGCATTGTACAGAGCTCTGCGCACACCATGGAGCCTATCATTGCCAGTCTGCAGAGGATGGTGGACTCCCAGAGAGACCGTGCAGATCTAGACCTCATGACGCGTGTCATGGGCGATGTGGCAGCTTCCAGTGCAACGCAGGAGGAAGCCACGCAACGTCTTAGTGCTGTAATGCAGACAATGGTTGCTGGCAGTCTCAGCTGCATGTCACACAAGCTCTGTGGTGGCTGGAACTGAACTGGCACAGGATGAAGGCATCGTGGTTGCTGCCAGGATAGCGGGCATTGACGGTGAGGATTCGGTGTGCGTAGTCGCATACCAGCTGCACATTCAGTGAGTAGTAGCCTTTGCGGTTACGGGATACCTCAGGATTGTTACGCGGTGCCCGCAAAGCGACGTGGGGTGCAGTCAATGGTGCCCTGCACCATGGGGAAGCCCGCTAGCCTGGCAAAGCCACGTGCACGCTCGTCCTGCTTCTCTCTGGTGATGGGGAAGGAAATGTAATCCCCTCTCCTGTAGAAGGCACCTGTGACCTCGCGGATGTAGCAATGGACGGCAAACTGCGACATGTTAGATATGTCTCCTGTTGTACACTGGAAGGATCTGCTGGCATGGAAATTGAGGGCGATGATGACCTTGACTGCCACTGAGAGGGCTGTCCTCACCCTGGTCTGAGGCTTGAGGTCTGGTTGCAGGAGGTGGCAGAGTTCTGTGACCACGTCCTTAGTGAAGCAGAGCCTTCTGAGACGGTGTTCCTCAGTGAAATCGATGTAGAACTGCTGCCAGAATACCCTGGGAGGGTAAGGCCTCCTGTTGCGAGCCTTGTTGACCCTCCATCCTCTGGCCATATTTTGCAATCTTTCTCTCTGCCTCTGCTGCCTCTGACGTTGATGCTGAAGGGCACGGCCCAGTGCCAGTACATCCCTATTAACGTATGGAAATGTTGCACTTCTAAATCTCACCTAAATGAAACTGAATTATTTTTCTGAGGCAGAAGACACCTGAAAGTGGAAAACCCTGAACGAGGTCAAACATCTGTTTTTCTATGTCAAAGTGACAAGGCCGCATTCTTTTCCGACTACAAATAAATCGGATGTTGGCGCCTTTAAATACCACTCCTCCAGCGACCATCCGACTGCACACCAGCTCCTCTTCCTGCCATTGTTGATGGCAGGTGCTCAGGCAGGGGGCAACAGGGAATTTCTGATCTGGGGCAGTCTTCTTAGGCAGTCCCTCGGAGTGAGATGACTTGTTTCCACACTAAAAATGAGTTCTCATGTGACTGATGAGACCAATGCGGGACCTCCAGTCTCTGTCACAGGTGGGGCAGATGGTGGTTGAAGGAACGTGTAGGTGGGGTGCCCTGGGTTGCCGTGCTCTCCTTCGAGCTGTGTTAATCCTGTGGCCATGCAGGGAAAGTTAAGGGGAAAAAGGCTCATAGGTGCCTGAAAAGTACCTCATAATGATTTCAATTGGGTCCCCCGCCATTGCAGGTTATGTCGGCTCCACACTGACAGATGCGCCTGTGGGAAAGGTGCGTGGGAGCGAATCAAAAAACAACTTTCCCACCCAACCCACCACTGGTCACATCCACCAGCACCATGGAACATTCAGCCCCTTGTTTGCTTTCAAAATGTATTTATTCTTTAAAAAATATATAATCATGATGAAGAAAGGCACTCTTATCTGCCTGTTTGTTTCTTTCTCTATCTGTCACTCTCCCTCTCTATCTATATATATGTATTTTTTAAAAATCTATTTGTGTCATGTATTCAACCATCAATGTATAAACTGACCTAAGTTGTACACCGTGAGAACAATGACCACTAGGTGGGAGACACTCCTAACCTGGACCTTCAGTATAAAAGGGGAAGCTCCACCCACCTTCATCACTTGAGTGCTAAGGAATAAAGGACAGGTCACAGACTGACCTTCTCTCAAGCATGGGCCTCGTGTGCATTTATACTGTATAGTAAGGACCTATCAATGGCGACGAGAAACTGGGATTTAAACCACGCGACCATGGCCACGAGCAGAACAGACGAGAGGTACTGTGTTAAGGAATGGTTGGGACAGAGATTCAACATTGTTAAAGCAGCACACTGTTCTCCAGGCAGACAAGGGCAATTGGACATGCCCCAACATGTAGCCGAACCCAGAGGGGGAGTTCGACAGAGACAATGGCAAGCTGAACGGCGATTCACACCATTGCAAGGGACAATGCGGCCAGTAATGGGGCCATCAACACCTGTTAATGGCGCATTGAAGGACAGTCACAGGGGCAGTCAGGGACGATCGACTGGCAAGGGACCTTTTGTTTCAAACAGCAGTTCATGTTGGAGGCGTGAAGGCACACACTCAGCCGGAGTTTGCAGAGATGAGCAAAATACCTGCAGAAATTGCAGAAATGAACGCTGGGGGAAATCGCTGGAAGCTGAAGTTCAGTGAGTTCATGTAGAGCACGTATACAGTTCATATACTAGGACGCCACCAATAATGATGAAAGTGCTCCTCAATGGCATCCCAGTATCAATGGAGCTAGACACGGGGGCCAGCCAGTCCCTGATGGGTATTAAACAATTCGAAAATTTGTGGGCATCCAAGGTCAGGAGGCCAAAATTATCGACGATTGACGCACAGCTACGGATTTACACAAAGCAGATTATTCCGGTGCTAGGCAGCGCCACGGTAGTCGTGACCCACAAAGCTTCAGAGAACAGGTTGCCACTCTGGGTTGTCCCAGGGGACGGTCCCGCACTACTGGGGAGGAGTTGGCTTGCTGTCATGAACTGGAAATGGGGCGATGTCAATGCAATTTCCTCTGTGGAGCGAGTATCATGCTCACAGATCCTGGACAAATTTGACTCATTATTTCAACCCGGCATCGGCACTTTCATGGGGTCCAAGGTAGTGATTCACATAAACCCGGACGCCAGGCCAGTACACCACAAGGCCAGAGCGGTGCCGTACGTGATGCGGGAAAAGATAAAAGGCGAATTGGACCGCCTGCTGAGGGAAGGCATCATCTCGCCAGTCGAATTCAGTGACTGGGTGAGCCCGATTGTGCCGGTGCTCAAGGCGGATGGGTCGGTCAGGATATGTGGTGATTACAAGGCCACCATCAATCGGGTGTCACTCCAAGACCAGTAGCCGCTACCGAGAGCGGAGGACCTCTTTGCGACGCTATCTGGTGGCAAACGTTTTTTCAAAATTGGACCTGACCTCAGCTTACATGACCCAGGAGCTGGCGAGTGAGTCGAAGAAGCTGAGTACAACAGATGTCCGTTTGGGATTCGCTCGGCCGCCGCGATCTTCCAACGAAATATGGAAAGCCTCCTCAAGTCAATTCCAGGGATGGTGGTTTTTCAGGACGACATCCTCATCACGGGTTACAATACTGAAGAACCTCCACAACCTGGAGGAGGTGCTACGCAGACTGGACCGGGTAGGGCTGCGACTGAAAAAGGCGAAGTGCATCTTCCTAGCTCCAGAGGTAGAATTCCTGGGGGTGAGGGTAGCAGCAGATGGGATCAGACCTACTGCATCCAAGACGGAAGCAATCCAGAGAGCACCCAGACCCCGTAACACGACAGAGCTGCATTCGTTCCTGGGGCTCCTGAACTATTTTGGTAACTTTCTTCCCAAATTGAGCACACTGCTAGAGCCGCTACACGTGCTCCTACGCAAAGGTCGCGAATGGGTCTGGGGGGACAGCCAGGAAAGGGCTTTTAATAGAGCATGCAATTTGTTATGTTCCAACACTCTGTTAACACTATACGACCCATGTAAGAAACTTGTGTTAACGTGCGATGCGTCATCCTATTGTGTCGGGTGTGTGTTGAAGCATGTCAATGTCAAGGGTCAGTTACAGCCGGTAGTTTATGCCTCCAGCAGTCTGTCCCAGGCAGAAAGGGGCTACGGGATGGTAGAAAAGGAGGCGCTCGCATGCGTATATGCTGTAAAGAAAATGCACCAGTACCTGTTTGGCAGGAAATTTGAGCTAGAGACAGATCACAAACCCCTAACGTCCCTTTTGGCCGACAACAAGGCCATAAATGCAAACGCATCGGCCCGCATACAGAGGTGGGCACTCATGTTAGCCGCCTATGACTATACAATTCGGCACAGACCGGGCACCGAAAACTGCGCCGATGCACTCAGCAGGCTCCCACTAGCCACCACTGAGGGGGCTACCGAGCATGGTGCTGAGATGGTCATGGCTGTTGAAACTTTCGGAAGTGAAGGCTCACCCGTGACAGCCCGTCAGATTAAAGTCTGGACATATAGAGACCCGCGATTGTCTCTAGTCAAGAAATGTGTCCTGAATGGGGACTGGGCAGCCACATACAGGGCATGCCCTGAGGAATTTAAACCATTTCACAGGCGCAGGGATGAACTCTCGATTCAGGCCGATTGCCTACTGTGGGGAAACCACGTAGTCATGCCCCAGATGGGCAGAGAGGTGTTCATCAGAGAACTCCACAATGAGCACCCGGGCATTGTCACGATGAAGGCAATTGCCAGGTCACACGTTTGGTGGCCAGGGATAGACGCAGATCTGGAACTTTGTGTTCGCAGGTGCAACACGTGTGCCCAGCTGGGCAATGTGCCCAGGGAAGCCCCCCTTAGCCCCTGGCCATGGCCCGCCAAGCCTTCGTCACGCATCCATTGAAACTACGCAGGTCCTTTCATGGGAAAAATTGTTTTTGGTTGTAGTAGACGTCTACTCCAAATGGATCGAGTGTGACATTTTAAATTCAAGCACATCCTCTGCCACGGTAGAAGGTCTACCGGCAATGTTCACCACCCACGGTCTACTGGACGTCTTGGTCAGCGACAATGGCACGTGCTTCACAAGCATTGAATTCCAGGACTTCATGGCAGGCAATGGTATTAACCATGTCAGAACGGGACCGTTCAAGCCGGCCTCAAATGGCCAGGCAGAACGAGCAGTGCAGATAATCAAACAGGGGATGCTCAGAATCCAAGGGGTTTCCCTACAAACCCGCTTATCATGCCTCCTGTTGGACAATAGATTCCGACCACACTCGCTCACAGGGGTTCCACTCGCAGAGCTGCTAATGAAAAGGACGCTCAAAACCCGGCTTTCCCTTATACACCCCACCATGAAAGAAATTGTTGAGAGCAGGCGCCAGTCACAATGTGACTACCATGACAGGAATGCAAGGGCGTGATGTATTGATGTCAATGACCCTGTTTTTGTCCTCAACTACGCTGCAGGGCCCAAATGGCTCGCAGGCACTGTGATTGCCAAAGAGGGAAATAGGATTCTGGTAGTTAAACTTACCAATGGACAAATCCGTGGATCAAACTAAAAGGAGGTTCAGCAACCCCATAGAAGAAGCAGAGGAAGAACACGATATAGAGTTCACTCCACCACAGGTGACCGAACACCGGAACCAAAGGGAGGAGAGCCCAGTCACTGTGGGCAGTCCGGACAGGCCTGAGGCACCGCAAACAGCAGACACTCAGGCCAGCGCCCAACAACCGGAGCCCCAACTTAGGCGCTCTACAAGAGAGCGTAAACCACCAGAGAGACTCAACCTGTGATCCCAATAAGACTTTGCGGGGGAGGTGATGTCATGTATTCAACCAGCATTGTAACCCATGTATAATCTGACCTAAGTTGTACACTGTGAGAACACTGACCACTTGGTGGGAGACACTCCTAACCTGGGCCTTCAGGTATAAAAGGGGAAGCTCCACCCACCTTCATCACTTGAGTGCTGAGGAATAAAGGACAGGTCACAGACTGACCTTCTCTCAAGCATGGGCCTCGTGTGCATTTATACTGTATCGTAAGGACCTATCAATTTGTATCAATAATTTGGGTGTTCATATATTTTATAGCCATCAATTAAATGCTGGTGATTGAAAGCTTTCTATTTCCTTCAAATTGTAATTAATTTTTATTAAATTAACTCAATGACAAAACTTTTGGGGGCCGAAATTGCCCTTTTCCTTAAGGCCTGTTACCACCATAAATCGGCGGCCATGCTGCGGAGTGGAGTGGCCGGTGACTTTTCGTGGAATGGCTGCTGATAGCCCAATTGTCCTTTCGAGTTTCCCCGCCGGTGCCCCGATCACCCCCACCCCGTCACCAGCCACCACTCCGCTGCTGCCAATCTGTCTGATCTAACCCCCCCGACGGCAACATTCCCCTCAGAAAATGTTCTGCCCGCCCGGCGGTGCCAAAACAAGCTTTTTCCCGGTGGTCCAGAGGGGCTGTGGCCTTCTGCAGCGACGGTGTGGCTTCCCGTAAATTGGAGGATGTACTGCTGCTGTCACCATGTCGGCCCAACAAATATGCCCCCGGGGTTCGGCCAGGCCGCCAGCAGGCAGCTTGGCACCCCCTCTTGGGTACCAGGCTGCTGGCCTGGCCGAAACCCTCCCTGGTGGCCCAGTGGCACCGTGGTGATGTCATCGCTGTGGTGACACTGCTCCGTACCCAACTTCCGCCCGACAGTTACTGTCACCGCTGCGTTTTGGTAAAAACCATCGAAATGAGGTGGGAGTGCCCCGTTTCGGGTCGGCGGGGGGACAATCTCTAGCCCCTGAAGTTTATAGAACACAAAACAAATGCTACAACAGGTATATAGTCCGTGGAGTCTGTCATTTTTCTCTCACTTTCATATACATACCCACAAATGTACACACACAGCAACAAGGCTGATATTTTCTGGGGGTCAGTGGGCAGGATCGCTGGCGGCCCGGATGGGAATTTGATATTTTTGACAACAGGTTGGGAAGCCGCTGTTCGCTCGCCACAATAATCTCGGATCAGACCCGGCCCACAGAGGCGGGCAACCCAATTAATGCAATTATTGACAGACCCTTGATAATGGTTTTAACCTTACCTTTTAACTTTAACTGCTCGCCCACGGGGTCGACACTGCTTGTGGTCCACGTCTGTTAACCTGCTGCGGGAGTTGAATGGCCGTTGAATCAGCTGATTATTTGACTGCTTGAAATGTACTACTGAAGCTCCCATCTCACAGCTCTTCACGTTCCAAGCGTAGAAGCCGTTGGTTTCTCCTTTTGGAAGACAGATTGAGCTTTATGCAGGCTGCACGTGTTGGGAGAGCAAACCCTTCATTCAGTGTCACCGCATTGGAACAACCTCGCTCACCATTGACAGATTGTTTCTGTCATCTCAAATTCACTTGCCATCTATTCCATCAGCACGGGTACCTTGTTTTACCTTGGTCCTCAGAATCTGACCACAATCAATCCCAGCACCAACAACAACACCAACCTTCTCCGCAATCACCTGGTGCTGCACAGGACACGGGGCATCAGCGCCTGACCACCTTGCTGCCCGGGATGCCAGGGATGGCCTCACCATAGCCAGATTTACTTCTCTTGGCGCTGTACACCCTGGCTGCTACATGATGTACCAGGTTGGCACACCCCACACCAGCACCATTATGCATCCTTACAATGCCCAAACCATTCCTTTCACACTCATCACCATTGCGGAAGGGCGCAATTATGTCTCACCATTCACTGCAACTCACTAAGCCACTTCCAAAGGTGTATCCAAGAACGCAAAGTGTTGAAAATAAAGGTTTCAATGTTTGACAGCACACTCACAGAAACTTTACATGGACATTGGCTAAAAGCACCCAAGTGCTAGTTGGTATGATTGGACAAAGATGAGGGTAAGTGTGAGGGGTGGCTAGTGAGATGGAGATCTGATAATGTAGATAGACAGAGAGGGATGGGTGGAGGTGCAAGGTAAGTTGGTGTGAGTAAGAATGTGCAGGAGTAGGATAGGGAAGGCAGAGTGATGGGGATGTGATGAAAGGCATAGCAGGATGAAGGTGAGTGTGGCTTTGTATTCACTTTTCCTGAGATCATTGAAAGGTCTGTGCCATTGCAGCCAGGTCCTCCTGTTGACATCCCTGCCTGTGACCTCCTCCACAATGTGCAACCAGAAACTGATTGCATTCAATATATGCTCAGATCACATAATCTACTTTCAGCTCCTAGCTCTGGGGAATAATATCCATCCCAAGCCCAGGCTTTCAGAATGGAAGTATTAAAAGACTTAAAAAATAATTAATTGGATTAATATAAACGTGTTATTGTGAAATATAGATTTGTTTTTATTGATCTTTTAAATTTAGTTTAAAGCTTATTTTGGACATTCAGTTACTAAGGAAGAAAATGACGGGCAATTTATTTTAGAGCACATTGTCATTGATTTGTGGGGAAAAGATAATACCAAAAAGTGTCTCTAAATTGTCCGACATCCAGTAGTGGGTGAGCAAAAATTTCCTCCAGCTAAATATTGGAAAGACCGAAGCCATTGTCTTCGGTCCCCACCACAAACCCTGTTCCCTCGCTGCCGACTCCATCCCTCTCTCTACCATCTGTCTGCGGCTGAACTGGACTGTTCACAACCTTAGTGTCAATTTTACCCTGAACCGACCACACATCCATCGCATAACTAAGACCGCCTGTTTCTGGCTCCGTAACATCGCCTGTCTCCGCACTTGCCTCAGCTTATCTGCTGCTGAAACCCTCACCCATGTCTTTATTAACTCTGGACTTGTCTATTCCAATGCACTCCTGGCTAGCCTTGCACCTTCTAACCTAAGTAAGCTTGAGGTGATCCAAAACTTGGCTGCCCATGTCCTAACTCGCACCAAGTCCCGTTCACCCATCACCCCTGTGCTCACTGACCTCCATTGGATCCCGGTTAAACAACGCCTTGATTTTAAAATTCTCATCTTTGTTTTCAAATCACTCCATGACCTTGCCCCTCCCTATCTCTGTAATCTGCGCCAGCCCCACAACCTCGCCCCCTCCCTTCCCGCTATCTCTGCCCTCCTCTAATTCTGGTCTCTTGCGCATCACTAATTTTAATCACTCCACCATTGGTGGCCATGCCTTTAGCTGCCTGGGCACTAAGCTCTGGAACTCCCTCCCTTAAGCTCTGGAACTCCCTCTCTAAACCTCTCCACCTCTCGATCTCTCTACCTCTCTTTCCTCCTTTAAGACACTCCTTAAAACTCTTTAATCAAGCTTTTGTTTATCTGCTCTAATTCTCCTTAAGTGACTCAGTGTCCAATTTTGTTTTATAACATTCCTGTGAAGCGTCTTGGGATGTTTTACTATGTTAAATGTACTATATAAATGCAAGTTATTATTGTTGCGATAGCAAACATTGACAGGTACGTTTTAAGACTGATTTTGGAAGTCCGATTTGAGTGCCAACTACCTGAATTACAGGGAAAAATAAGAGATAAGTGTGAACATTTTATCATTGAAATTTCTATTGAAAATGTTTACATTTTCATTTTCAATGGAGCAAGAGATCTAAATAAGGAATGTAATATATTATTGATAGATATGTGAAGTTTTAAATAAAAACAAATTGACTGAGGAAAGAATGTGTGTTTCCGTAATAAAAAAGTCGTCATATTAAAAAAAATAATTTTGCCATATTGTTTGTTCTCAGCAAAATTATAATGAAAATCCTCTCTGTGTTAGTTTAATGTATTTATGAATCTGTCCAAGATAATCTGGGCAACAAATGGAGGAATTTCATATAAAAACAGTCTTGATATATATTAACGACTTGGATGTGGGTGTACAGGGCACAATTTCAAAATTTGCAGATGACACAAAACTTGGTCGTACAGTGAACAGTGAGGAGGATAGTGATAGACTGCAAGAGGACATAGACAGGCTGGTGGAATGGGCGGACATGTGGCAGATGGAATTTAATGTAGAAAAGTGCAAAGTGATACATTTTGGTAGAAAGAATGAGGAGAGGAAATATAAACTCAAGGGTACAATCCTAAAGAGGATGCATGAACAGAGAGACCTGGGGGTATGTGCACAAATTGTTGAAGGTGGCAGGGCAGATTGAGAAAGCAGTTAAAAATGCTCACAGGATCCTGGGCTTCATGAATGGAGATATAGAGTATTAAAGCGTGGAAATTATGATGAACCTGTATAAAGCACTGGTTTGGCCCCAACTGGAGTATTGTGTCCAATTCTGTGCTCCACACTTTAGGAAGGATGTGAAGGCCTTAAGAGGGTGCAGAAAAGCTTTACGAGAATACTTCCAGGGATGAGGGACTTCAGTTACGTGGATAGACTGGAGAAGCCGGGGTTGTTCTCCTTGGAGCAGAGAAGGTTGAGAGGAGATTTGATAGAGGTCTTCAAAGTCATGAAGTGTCTGAACAGAGTCTATAGAGAGAAACAGTTCCCATTGGCAGAAGAGTTGAGAACCAGAGGGCACAGATTAAAGGTGATTGGCAAGAAAACCAGAGGGGGACATAAGATAAAGCTTTTTTACACAGCGAGTGGTTAGAATCTGGAATGCACGGCCTGAAAGTGCGGTGGAGGCAGACTCAACCGTGGCTTTCAAAAGGGAATTGGATAAGTACCTGAAGGTAAATAATTTGCAGGGCTATGGGGAAAGGGCGGGGAAGTGGGATTAGCTGAAGTGCTCTTGCAGCGAGCCGGCAAGGGCTCGGCCGGCTGAATGGTCTTCTTCCATGTTGTAACCATTCTATGATTCTATGATTCAGTAACACTTCACTTACAAATACCATTGAAAATGATTTTGATCCTTTCGGTCCAGCAAGATACCGACTGCCATTGTGACAGGTCTATATTGCTGAGTGAAAGAAAGTGCTGCCATTTGAAGCATTTTATCATCAGTCAACATTATTCTTGAATACCAATTGGAGAAGTTTCACTTAGTTTCACACCCAATTTACTTACTTACCTGTGATGCTTGACAAAAGTAACGGACCTCTTTTCAGAGTTGAATTGTGCTTGTGCAAGGTGTCAGAAAGAAAGAATATGAAAAAAGATGAAACAAGAAATGGTTATTTAGTTCACCCAGTCCTTCAATAAAACATCTACAAGCTACCTTTCTATGGATTCTACCTCAACAATTCAATCTCCTGAGGTATTGTCTCATTAATTCCCAGAGGAAACCAAGCAATAGTCCAGACTAGTTATTCGTCATTTGTCATTATGTTTTAAAGTTGGCCTGCTACCTTCCACAGTGTACCCTTGCCCTCCCTTAAGAATATAAGTTTAGGATCAAGAAAAGATCATGAAGAAAAGATTGAGCGTGTGTTCCTTTTTATTCCAGTTCTCTGCACGCAGTCATTTCTATCTTATCGGTCATGTTTATTTTTAGATGATCTTTTTGTGTTATTCGATCTTAACATAGGCATCATTGATCAAACCTGTTCCCATCAATTTCCATCTGATTCAAAAACCTGTTTAACAGCCTTTTAAATACGTGTGCTGATTCAGTCTTGCTCCCAGGTCAGCAATTTCCAGATTAGTGAACTGCGTTTCATCATGCTCGGTGATATATCCCAAGAAGCTAACAACTCAAAAGCAGACCCAAATATGAGTAAACAGCGAAAACAAATAGTCACATTGCAATGATAGTGTGACACAGACTTCCAACATAAAGTGTAGATATACCCAAGGGGGGGAGTTTTCTGATGGAGGTGCAGAGCCTCATCTGCAAGCTTCATGCATTGGAAAAATCATCATTTTCTCTTCATTTAAATCAATGGAGGGACATATTGGCAACACCGACACTGTTTGGCAATTTGTAATGGTGGTGGCAGGCTCTCACCTGTCAGAGATTACTCAGAAAATTGCCCACAATGTTCCTTCGCTGTATTGGAGGATTTGATACATGGAAGGCTGAAAGTGGATACAAGTGTTGTAATGATATCTTATTTGGAGTATGTTGAAGTACTTTGGAATCTGCAATATTGAGAACTATTCTCAATTTGTCATTTTGGAATGAATTGGTTTTATTTATATTTTAAAAGTTATTTGTTGTAGTAACCGGATCTATTACTGGGAGAATTTTTAAAAATCCACCAACTAGCAAATGTTGGCATTTTCTTTCTTTCTCCTATTTTCCTGCACCGTGGGCTATAGAATTGCAGAGCTATAGATGCCATCGTGATTCTCAGGCAACCAATCATAATCATAACAGAAGAATTAGGAGCAGGAGTAAGTCATACGGCAATTCGAGCCTGCTCCGCCAATCATTAAGATCATTTCTGATCTTTGACCTCAACTCCACTTTCCCATATCCCTTGATTCTCCTGGAGTCCAAAAATCTATCTATCTCCGCCTTGAATATACTCAACGACTCTGCAACCACAGCCCTTTGGGACAGAGAATTCCAAAGATTTACAACCCTCTGAGTGAAGAAATTCCTCCTCATCTCAGTCTTAAATGGCCCACCCTTTATCCTGAGATTATGCCCCCTGGTTCTAGAATCTCCAGCCAGGGGAAACAACCTCTCAGCATCTACCCTGTCAATCCCCCTCGGATTGTAACAGCCCAGAAATTGCAGTCAGAGGCTTCCCGCAGGCGGATTCCTCCAACTGCAGAAGAAATTACGAAAATACCTGGTGGTCCCGGAGGAACGAACACTTCCGCTCCGAAAGCTAGATGCGCAGCCCAGCACAGAGGCCCACACAACCCAGGAGCGTAAGCACATCCTGGGATCACGTGAGCCTTGTCCACCAATCAAAATGAAGTATGAAATGTAAACTGATTAAGAAAGGGAAGATAGACTATGAAAGTAAACTAGCACGAAATATAAAAACAGATAGCAAAAGTTTTTATAGGTATATAAAAAGGAAAAGAGTTGCTAAAGTAAATGCTGGTCCCTTAGAGGACGAGACTGGGGAATTATTAATGGGGAACATGGAGATAGCAGAAACTCTGAACAAATAGTTTGTATCAGTCTTTACAGTAGACTACACTAATAATATTCCAACAGTGGATAGTCAAGGGACTATACGGGGGGAGGAACTTAACACAGTCACAATCACTAAGGAGGGGATACTCAGTAAGATAATGGGACTAAAGGCAGATAAATCCCTGGACCTGATGGCTTGCATCCTAGGGTCTTAAGAGAAGTTACGGCAGAGATAGTGGATGCATTGGTTGTAATTTACCAAAATTCCCTGGATTATGGGGAGATCTCTGGGGAGATTGGAAAACTGCAAATGTAACGCCCCTATTTAAAAAAGGAGGCAGACAAAAAGCAGGAAACTATAGACCAGTTAGTCTAACATCTGTGGTTGGGAAGATGTTGGAGTCCATTATTAAAGAAGCAGTAGCAGGACATTTGGAAAAGCAAAATTTGGTCAGGCAGAGTCAGCATGGATTTATGAAAGGGAAGTCATGTTTGACAAATTTTCTAGAATTCTTTGAGGATGTAACGAACAGGGTGGATAAAGGGGAACCAGTGGATGTGGTGTATTTGGACTTCCAGAAGGCATTTGACAAGGTGCCACATAAAAGGTTACTGCACAAGATAAAAATTCTCGGGGTTGGGGGTAATATATTAGCATGGATAGAGGATTGGCTAATTAACAGAAAACAGAGAGTAGGGATAAATGGTTCATTCTTGGGTTGGCAATCAGTAACTAGTGGGGTGCCGTAGGGATTAGTGCTGGGACCCCAACTATTTACAATCTATATTAACGACTTGGAAGAAGGGACTGAGTGTAATGTAGCCAAATTTGCTGACGATACAAAGATGGGAGGAAATGCAATGTGTGAGGAGGACACAAAAAGTCTGCAAAAGGACATATACAGGCTAAGTGCGTGGGCAAAAATTTGGCAGATGGAGTATAATGTTGGAAAGTGTGAGATCATGCACTTTGGCAGAAAAAAAATCAAAGAGCAAGTTATTATTTAAATGGAGAAAGATTGCAATGTGCTGCAGTACAGCAAGACCTGGGGGTACTTGTGCATGAAACATAAAAGGTCAGTATGCAGGTAAAGCAAGTGATCAGGAAGGCCAATGGAATCTTGGTCTTAATTGCAAAGGGCTTGGAGTATAAAAGCAGGGAAGTCTTGCAACAGTTGTACAGGGTATTGGTGAGGGCACACCCGGAATACTGCGTGCAGTTTTGGTTTCCATATTTATGAAAGAATATACTTGCTTTGGAGGCAGTTCAGAGAAGGTTCACTAGGTTGATTCTGGGGATGAGTGGATTGACTTATGAGGAAAGGTTGAGTAGGTTGGGCCTCTACTCATTGGAATTCAGAAGAATGAGAGGTGATCTTATCGAAATGTATAAGATTATGAGGGGGCTTGACAAGGTGGATGCAGAGAGGATGTTTCCACTTATAGGGGAGACTAGAACTAGAGGGCATAATCTTAGAATAAGGGGCCGCCCATTTAAAACTGAGATGAGGTGAAATTGTTTCTCTCAGAGGGTTGTTGATTTGTGGAATTCACTGCCTCAGAGAGCTGTGGAAGCTGGGTCATTGAATAATTTTAAGACAGAAATAGACAGTTTGTTAAACGAGAAGGGAATAAGGGGTTATGGGAAGCGAGCAGAGAAGTGGAGCTGAGTCCATGATCAGATCAGCCATGATCGTATTAAATGGCGGAGCAGGCTCGAGGGGCCGTACGACCTACTCCTGCTCCTATTTCTTATGTTCTTATGTTCTTATTATTTTCTTACTGATAGTAATGGGAGGAGACCTGTTTGTATGGAGCTCCCATTACTATCAATGGGAATACCACCAAAAACAAAGAAAACACAATACATAAATTAAAAAAAACACTTCACTTATTTAAAATTATGGAAATTGAATTAAATTAAATGTGCTGTACAAAAAATGATTTTTTTGACATTTCAAAAATATGTTTTCATAGTGTTAAAAATAAACTAACTCTAATAGACAGGGTTTTTAATATAAAAATTTGTCATAAAATGTATTTTTTCTATCTTTTAGAACTCTTTACGCTGGTAAAAGCAGGACCAGGCGTAAGAGTTTTAAGAACATTCGCTGAGCAGGAGTTGGGCAAATAGCCCAAATCTCTGCCCATGGAAGCCCTTTACCTTCGCATTCATAGGAACTGTCAAAATAAATGTTGACAGATCGCAAGTGCTGGGTTTAGGCGCATGTGCAGTGCACGGCCAGAACATGCGGGGCCTCTTTGGGCGCGTGCGCACATCGTATGGACCCGGAGAAGCCGCAATATACGACCCTATATGTTTCAATGAGATAACCTCTCATTCTTCTAAACTCCAGAGAGTATAGTCCCAATCTACTCAATTTATTCTCATAGGACAACCCTCTCATCGCAGGGAGCAATCAGGTGAATCTTCATTGCACTGCCTGTAAGGCATGTATGTATACAAGGCATAATTAATGGCATAATTCCCCTGTTCTCTTCCTCTTTCCCCAAAGTGCTGTACCAAAGTATACCCAGGCCAATTTTTCTCTCTCAACCAATATCCCAAAGGCAGACTAACTAATCATTTGTCTCATGTGTTGTTAGCAAGACCTTGCTGTGTGCAAATTTTAAGGAGCTTCTTCCGTGCTTTATTCATTCTCTAACGAGTTTGGTCAAACCTAAGTTCCACCCATGTACCATCGAAAGGACCGCTAAGATCCTGACGGTACTTTGGGCAGAAGTTTGGTGGAAAAATGGGGAAAAAACGCCCAGCGCAAAAAATGGGTCTTACACGCCGATTCTGGGTGGCAGCAGGTGGTAGGTCGTATTCTGGGCGGCAAATGCGATCCTCGGCAAAGTAACGGCGAGGATAGAGTCAGGCCCAGGGAAGGGGGAATGGGAAAAAATGTTTTTCAACAAATGAAAAAAAAAGTATTACAAATCCTTCAGAGGACCCTTTCCAACAAAATCGCTGCAAAAGAAATAAAGTGACGAAATGGACTAACCTTTTTTTGCAGGTCTTCATACTTACCGTTCAGGTAAGACCTGCCTCCACACGGTGGTCTCTTCTGCTGCTGGAGCGGAGACCGCCTGGACCAATCTGGGGGGTGAGTGGGCAGGAGGACTTTTGCAGGCGCATGCAAGCGGACGTCAGCGGTCTTTACTCCCCGCCGGCGTGAGAACCTCACCAAATTCGCTCGGAGAGGAGAGCACCCAGAAAACAGGGAGACCGCTGAGAAAACTCGCCGGCAGCCGGCGTTAAGGCGACCAAGTTCGGGCCCTATGATTCTGTGACACAAAATCTAACTGTCATTATGTAAACAGTGCGATAGGTCAGAGTTTAATTGTGTTTCTTTCTCTTTATTTTTTATCTGTGATTGGGAAGCTTATTCAGGTGTTACAGATATTGACACCATTGGCAAAGTATTTTCAATCGCAGGAAACTAGCTATTTCATATCAGTTTCTTGATTCTTTATACTTTTTTAAAACTGTGACATGGAAACTTGTCGTGTGACATGTGAAGTGTGAAGAACAAGAAAGATGTGCCAGATGTACCATTTTATTATATTAATAGATGATTAGTAGAATACCAACGATCAGATAATTATTGGAAATTATTATAAAAGCTCATGCTATTTTTTTCTTAACATAGAAACAGAAAATAGGTGCAGGAGTAGGCCATTCGGCCCTTCGAGCCTGCACCGCCATTCAATAAGATCATGGCTGATCATAAAACTTCAGTACCCCATTCCTGCTTTCTCTCTTTGATCCCTTTAGCCGTAAGGGTCACATCTAACTCCCTTTTGAATATATCTAACGAACTGGCCTTAACAACTTTCTGTGGTAGAGAATTCCACAGGATCACAATTCTTTGAGTGAAGAAGTTTCTCCTCGTCTCGGCCCTAAATGACTTAGCCGTTATCCTTAGACTGTGTCCCCTGGTTCTGGACTTCCCCAACATCGGGAACGTTCTTCCTGCATCTAACCTGGAACAGTGGTGGTGGGGGGGGTCCTGTACCCACCCATCTCCGTGACCCTGGTGAATCATCCACAGTCAGGCTTACTTGGGTGTTCGTGGGCTCCCGATAGTTTTTTCAGCTGCTTCCAGATTCCCCACCCCAGCTAAAGGGAATAAAATGGCTGCTATGCAATAGTGTGGCTGACAGCAGTCAGCTGAAAAGAGACATTTAAAAAATATATATATATTCAATTTTTCCACTTTTCCCAGAGCAATCAAGTTTAGAGCAAACAATTGCAGTGGGTAAAGTAGCCCTTTAATTGGCAACTCCTCCCCACTACCTTGGCAATGATGGATGCTGCAAATACATTGGCATTCCTTAATCCCAGCATTGCTAAGGCAATAATGGCAGGAAATATATGGGATTTCATAGTTTCATCATCAATCTGTCAGTTGAATACATCTATCCCTATATGGGTGGACATATTCCATATCCGCTTCCATTTCCAGTTGAAAATCTCAGAATTGGCAGTAGAGGCTTGGAGGGATGCCTCATTGCACTTACCGTTCTTGTCCATCCTAAAATGACCCCAAATGGCCGAGATAATGTAGGCTATTTTGTCCACACCTGTCACTACCCCAGGACCCCCATTTATCGACCTCACTGATAGACCTCAATATGCCCAATAAGAACTATCATCACCACTTAAGCCTCACAAGGGAGGCAGTCACAGAATTATACTATTGCTGCAGGCTAATCGACAGACAGCATCTAGAATATGGATGGTACTTCCCATAGCATTGACGGTGAATACAGCATTAAGCTTTTTTGCTCATACAGCCCTCCAAGCCTGAATATGGGTCAGCATGCATACATGTGCAACATCCTCATCTCTTTCATCGTGGCAAAGAGGGCTCAGGAGGGCACTGAACATTCACCAGGTGGCAACAATTCCAACCATTCAGTGTGTCACATAAATATCAAGTCTCCTTATATATCAACCCCATAGCTGTGTGAATTGAAAGGGATTCTTTCAATTAATGTTCAGTTATTGTGTGATCGCAGAAACATCATTATGCATGTGACTGCCTTTTACAGAGCACCATGCCGGACTGAGTGTAATGTAGCCAAGTTTGCTGATGATAAAAAGATGCGAGGAAAAGCAATGGGTGAGGAGGACACAAAAAATCTGCAAAGGACATAGACAGGCTAAGTGAGTGGGAAAAATTTGGCAGATGGAGTATAATGTTAGAAAGTGTGAGGTCATGCACTTTGGCAGAAAAAATCAAAGAGCAAGTTATTATTTAAATGGAGAGAGATTGTAAAGTGCCACAGTACAGCGGGACCTGGGGATACTTGTGCATGAAACACAAAAGGATAGTATGCAGGTACAGCAAGTGATCAGGAAGGCCAATGGTATCTTGGCCTTTATTGCAAAGGGGATGAAGTATAAAAGCAGGGAAGTCTTGCTACAGCTATATAAGGTATTGGTGAGGCTACACCTGGAACACTGCGTGAAGTTTTAGTTTCCATATTTACGAAAGGATATACTTGCTTTGGAGGCAGTTCAGAGAAGGCTCACTAGGTTGATTCCAGGGATGAGGGGGTTGACTTCTGAGGAAAGGTTGAGTAGGTTGGGCTTCTACTCAATTGGAATTCAGAAGAATGAGAGGTGATCTTATCGAAACGTATAAGATTATGAGGGGGCTTGACAAGGTGGATGCGGAGAGGATGTTTCCATTGATAGGGAAGACTAGAACTAGAGGGCATGATCTTAGAATAAGGGACCGCCCATTTAAACAGAGATAAGGAGAAATTCCTTCTCTCAGAGGGTTGTAAATCTGTGGAATTCGCTGCCTCAGAGAGCTGTGGAAGCTGGGACATTGAATAAATTTAAGTCAGAAATAGACAGTTTCTTAAACGATAAGGGAATAAGGGGTTATGGGGAGCGGACGGGGAAGTGATGCTGAGTCCATGATCAGATCAGCCATGATCTTATTAAATGGTGGAGCAGGCTCAAGGGGCCATATAGCCTACTCCTGCTCCTATTTTTTATGTTCTTATGCGGCCTTCACTATATGGCAATCCATTTCTGTGCATTTTTGAAGGGTCACAAAGGCTGGGTGGATAGTTTATGGGACATCATTGATGTCCTCTGTAACCATGGCTGCTGACTTCACTGAGAAGCCCTCAAACAGCCGTGGAACGGAGATACAGTGAGGCACATACCTCAACTGGAATTACAATAGAGCACAGCATAAGTATGCTGAACTAAAGATTCACTGCTTGAACTGTTCAAGCAAGGTGCGTCGCTGTAGTCCAGCAATAGTCTGCTAAATGTTACAAAGACTTGCAATGCAAAGAGTGAGAATGCACGATGAAGAGAAAGCCCATATTTTAGCAGAAGCACGGAAGGAAGATGAAGTAATGCCATTTGGAAGATGGATGTGAAAGTCAATGTTTCCAGCAATTCCCACATTCAGCCCTGCACAAATATTACAAAGGAATGAAATACCACACATTCACCAATAAAGAACGGGGTGTACATATCCATCTACTTAATCAGCCCCCCGCCAAAATAACTGCACACACAAGGCAGAAATAAAGTGCTCCAAGTTAATTGCATATGGGTAGAGTTTCGGTTTTGGGCACAATCAGTGATTCTGGTGCAAATTATGCCCAAAATTTCACCCGTTTTAAAAAGTGTTTCTTTTCCCGAGTTTCCGCTCAAACCTATTTGTATATCATTCAATGCAACATCTACCATGGTTCTACCATGAAATCCTGCAGTGTTATAAAATAAAAACATTTCTCTCAAAAGTTTTGCTTTAATAATTTTCCTTGATACATTTAAGAATGGTAACTTGGTAAAGTTTGATTAATACAGCTGAAAATGGGGTTATCACAAAAAATAAGCATTTTAAATCACAGTGTCATTCCATGACCTATGAGTAGTGATTTAAAAAAGGTATATACACAACTATTTTCTGGTTAGATTGGGGTACAGTAGTCAGTTCCTTAGCAAAATTAAAAGAAATTCATTCTAAACTTTTAAAAATGTGCCAATTAATGTTCTTGTGCTCAAAAGATCCAGCTTAAATTTTGGAGTCTTCTTGAAGGCCTGCAAATGAATGCAATTAGCAGAAACTCTTTGTGCTGATTATTTCGCCCTGGGGGTTTGGCCAGTTATGTGGGCGGGAACTGCTTCTAGTGTGATGTTTTTAAAACTAGTACAAAAGATCGCGGACACTTGAGTTGCACTAAATGCAATTTACACTTAAAATTCCACAATTTTTCGCGGCGGTTATGCCGATATCAGGGCAATTGCACTGAAAAAAAAACACACAATGGAGCGGAAACTCCAGGTCAGTGTATTTATGTAATAAAGTACCTCCAAATCCTATCACCATACTTCCCCGTTGGTGACCCTATAAACTGTGCTTCTTCATGCTATGTCTAAGTGCTCACTGAGTGGAAGAAGCAGTTGTGGTAGTGGTCTGTTCTTGTTTAGTTATGGCCTCATAAAGGATGGAGTGGCAGACCTCTGACTAATTTCAAGAGTTGACCAGGCTACAGCTAGTGCAATGTCGAAAAAGTCACTGCCTGCGATCACATGCCTTTTAACGGTCAGTTATTTTGAGGGGACTGCGTGGATTGGAAAGATGTGCAGGCACCCTGAGAAGAAGTTGACTTATTTGCTCCTTCTCTTGCCATGACCCAGTTTATGGGCACCTCTGAAGAATGACTAGTGATTTGCATAAGAGCAGAATGAAGAATTGCACTGAGGAATATGAATGCCTCAAGCTGAGGGACACCTTAGGCTGAGAAAGCTGGGCAGCAGCTTACTGTTCCCCGGCTGATACCTCCACTTGCTCCGTCTTACTTGTGATGAATGCTTCATCTGGTCTCAAAATCACTATCCTTGAACCTGTGAAACATGCTTACACTTCCTGAACTGCACGATGCAACCTGTTGTGAAGTGTTTGGTTCTTGGTTCCAGCAGCTGCCACAGCCTCATCTTGAAAAGACGTAAAAGGAAGAGAAAAGGAAGCTATGTTACAAGGGTTTCAGCATAGAATGTCTTCTAAGATAGGTGAAATACCAATATATTGGTACTTTCCTCTGTGTTACAGAGTGTAAGGGTAACAATGAGATTAATAAAAGTTGAATACTGGCAGTGCAATGATCACACATTTCCAAATTCTCCCTCCCCAACTCTTTTCACAGACTCTGAAAATACCAGGGGGCCACCCTCTTAAATCTTGTCAGCTATGATATTATCAGGCCCCCTGTAAGTCTGCTTATGTTCACAGTGGTCTTGAACCTTTACCTGATAGACATCTATATATTACAAACTTGCAGACACTCAGCACAGACACTCACCCCTGTGGCTGGTGCATATCCCTTCATTTTTAGCATGTTTTTCAACGCTGTATATCGTTCAGTTCTGGTGGCAGTGTTGGACCTGAGTACACGTTGAACATGAGTTGTAGGGAAAGCTAGCCATGTGCTGCAGAAAAAGGATGCCCTGCAGTTTCAATGATGCATTTTGTTAGGAATAATGAGGAGAGGCAATATAAACGAAATAGGACTATTTTAAAGTGGGTGCAGGAACAGAGGTGGTGTACATAGACAAATCTTTGACATTGGCAGGACAATTTGAGAATGCATATAATATCCTTGGCTTTATAAACAGAGGCATAGAGTACGAAAGCAAGGAAGTTATGCTAAATCTTTATAAATCACTGGTTAGGCCCCAGTTGGCGTATTGTGTCCAATTCTGGGCACCACACTTAAAGGTGGATGTTAAGGCCTTAGAAAGGGTGCAGAGAGATTTAAAAAATATATATTCTTTTATGACAAGGCTAGCATTTAGTGACCATCTCTAGTTTCCCTTGAGAAGGTTGTAGTGAACTGCCAACCGCCACCTTGAACCATTGCAGTCCGTGTGGTGGAGGTACTCTCACAGTGCTGTTAAGTAGGGAGTTCCAGGATTTTGATGCAGCAACAATGAAGGAACAGCGATGTATGTCCAGGTCAGAATTTTGTATGATCTGGAGGGGATCTTGGAGGTGGTGATATACCCATGATCTGCTCTTGTATTTATGTGGCTGGTCCAGTTAAGTTTCTTGTCAATGGTGACCCCAGACGGTGAGGATTCAATCATGGTAATGCCATTGAATTTCAAGGAGATGGTCGTTGCCTGACATTTGTGTGGCATGAATGTTACTTGCCACTTATCAGCACAAGCCTGAATGTTGTCCAGGTCTTGCTGCATGCAGACATGGACTGTTTCATTATCTGGGAGTTGCGAAATCATCAGCGAACATCCCCACTTCTGACCTTATGATGGAGGGAAGGTCATTGATGAAGCAGCTGAAGATGATTGGGCCGAGGACACTGCCCTGAGGAATTCCTGCAGTGATCAGCTATGATCTTATTGAATGGTGGAGCAGGCTCGAGGGACCAAATGGCCTACCACTGCTCCTATTTCTTATGTTCTTTTATCCTGGGGTTGAGATAATTGGTCTCCAACAACCTCAACTATCTTCCTTTGTGTTAAGTTTGATTCCAGCCAGTGGAGAGTTTTCCTACTGATCGCCATTGATACCAGTTTTACTAGGGCTCCTTGGTATCACACTTGGTCAAATGCTACCTTGATGTCAATGGCAGTCACTCTTGCCTCACCTCTGGAATTCAGGTATTTAGTCCATGTTTGTACCAAGGCTGTAATTTGCTGGAATGCTACTAGAAGGGATGCAGGACTCCTATTACATGGAGAGACTAGAGAAGCTGGGGTTGTTCTCCTTAGAGCAGAGAAGGGTAAGGGTAGATTTGATAGAAGCATTTTGATAGTGTAAATAAGGAGAAACTGTTTCCAGTGGTAGAAGTGTCGGTAACCAAAGGACACCGATTTAAGGTCATTGGAAAAAGAATGATAACAACTTACTGTTTTACACAAGCTGTTATTGTGTTCCTAACACAGATGAGACTGCACACAGGGAGGTTAAAGTAACAGTGACCTCAGTCTTTATTAAGACACTCCAGAGTGAGGAACAGGCCTTAGGGGCCGGCTTATATATAGTGCTCCCAAGGGATGCTGGGATCTCTTGGGATTTCAGGGGATGTGCTCCCTGGTGGCAGAACATGGGAGTGCATGTTTTACAGATATACAACATCACTCCCCCCGCAAAGTCAAAGTGAAAACTGTTTACAAGGTGAGGCGGCTGGGGCCTTTCTTTCCCTGGTGGACCACCTCGGTACAAATGTCTGTTCTGGTGTGTTGGCTGTGCCCTCGCTGGGCTGGCGTGTTGTTGGCCCTGCAGGGCTGCTGGGTGAGCCTGGCCTTGCTTGGCTGTTGGGCGTGATGGGTTCGATTTCCTGGTCCAGGGTGGTGTCATTGATCCTTTGGGTGTGTGTTGTGGGCTCGAAAAAGGTGGTATCTGCTGTGGGTTGTTCAGGGCAGTCTGTGAACCGCAGCCTCGTTTGATCCAGGTGCTTTCTGCAAATTTGTCCATTGTCTAGTTTGACTACAAACACCCTATTCCCTTCTTTAGCTATCACCGTGCCCGTGATCCACTTGAGACCATGTCCATAGTTTAGCACATAAACAGGGTCATTCAGATCAATTTCCCGTGACACAGTGGCGCGACCATCGTTTACATTTTGTTGCTGCCGCCTGCTCTCTACCTGATCATGCAGGTTGGGGTGAATCAGCGAGAGTCTGGTTTTAAGTGTCCTTTTCATGAGTTGCTCAGCTGTGAGCGAGTGGGGTCTCGTGCAGTAGCTGAGCAGTACTCGGGACAGGTGGGTTTGGAGTGAGCCCTCTGTGACTCGTTTAAGGCTCTGTTTGATTGTTTGTACTGCCCGCTCTGCCTGCCCATTGGAGGCTGGTTTAAACGGGGCCGAGGTGACATGTTTGATCCCATTGCGGGTCATGAATTCTTTAAATTCGGCACTGGTGAAACATGGTCCGTTGTCACTGACCAGTATGTCAGGCAAACATGGCCCTCAGGCTTTCAATGGTGGCGGTGGCGGTGCTTCCCGACATTATTTCACATTCAATCCATTTTGAAAAAGCATCCACCACCACCAGGAACATTTTACTGAGAAACGGGTCTGGAGGGCCAGGATTACAAACTTAGTCTTGCCTCTCTGGGCGCATTGCTCAAATGAGCACACACGCGGCATTGCCGTACACAGGACTCGAAGTCAGAGTCGATACCGGGCCACCACACATAGACATAGACATAGAAAATAGGTGCAGGAGTAGGCCATTCAGCCCTTCGAACCTGCACCGCCATTCAATGAGTTCATGGCTGAACATACAACTTCAGTACCTCATTCTTGCTTTCTCGCCATACCCCTTGATTCCCCTAGTAGTAAGGACTACATCTAACTCCTTTTTGAATATATTTAATGAATTGGCCTCAACAACTTTCTGTGGTAGAAAATTCCACAGGTTCACCACTCTCTGGGTGAAGAAGTTTACCTCCTCATCTCGGTCTTAAATGGCTTACCCCTTATCCTTAGACTGTGACTCCTGGTTCTGGACTTCCCCAACATTGGGAACAATGTTCCTGCATCTAACCTGTCTAAACCCATCAGAATTTTAAACGTTTCTATGAGATCCCTTCTGATTCTTCTGTACTCCAGTGAATACAAGCCCAGTTGATCCATTCTTTCTTGATATGTCAGTCCCGCCATCCCGGGAATCAGTCTGGTGAACCTTCGCTGCACTCCCTCAATAGCAAGAATGTCCTTCTTCAAGTTAGGAGACCAAAATTGTACACAATACTCCAGGTGTGGCCTCACCAAGGCCCTGTACAACTGTAGTAATACCTCCCTGCCCCTGTACTCAAATCCCCTCGCTATGAAGGCCAACATGCCATTTTCCTTCTTAACCGCCTGCTGTACCTGCATGCCAACCTTCAGTGACTGATATACCATGACACCCAGGTCTCGTTGCACCTCCCCTTTTCCTAATCTGTCACCATTCAGATAATAGTCTGTGTCTCTGTTTTTACAACCAAAGTGGACAACCTCACATTTATCCACATTATACTTCATCTGCCATGCATTTGCCCACTCACCTAACCTATCCAAGTCACTCTGCAGCCTCATAGCATCCTCCTCACACTGCCACCCAAATTAGTGTCATCTGCAAATTTGGAGATACTACATTTAATCCCCTCGTCTAAATCATTAATGTACAGTGTAAACAGCTGGGGCCCCAGCACAGAACCTTGCGGTACCCCACTAGTCACTGCCTGCCATTCTGAAAAGTCCCCATTTACTCCTACTCTTTGCTTCCTGTCTGACAACCAGTTCTCAATCCACGTCAGCACACTACCCCCAATCCTATTGCTTTAACTTTGCACATTAATCTCTTGTGTGGGACTTTGTCGAAAGCCTTCTGAAAGTCCAAATACACCACATCAACTGGTTCTCCCTTGTCCACTCTACTGGAAACATCCTCAAAAAATTCCAGAAGATTTGTCAAGCATGATTTCCCTTTCACAAATCCATGCTGACTTGGACCTATCACGTCACCTCTTTCCAAATGTGCTGCTATGACATCCTTAATAATTGATTCCATCATTTTACCCACTACCGATGTCAGGCTAACCGGTCTATAATTCCCTATTTGCTCTCCCTCCTTTTTTAAAAAGTGGGATTATATTGTCTACCCTCCACTCCATAGGAACTGATCCAGAGTCTATGGAATGTTGGAAAATGACTGTCAATGCATCCGCTATTTCCAAGGCCACCTCCTTAAGTACTCTGGGATGTAGACCATCAGGCCCTGGGGATTTATCGGCCTTCAATCCCATCAATTTCCCCAACACAATTTCCCAACTAATAAGGATTTCCCTCAGTTCCTCCTTCTTACGAGACCCTCTGACCCCTTTTATATCTGTAAGGTTGTTTGTGTCCTCCTTAGTGAATACACGTGGGATCTGGCTATCGCTTTCATCATTACCAAACCCGGGTGTGTGCTGTGGAGATCCAAGATGAACGTCTCCTTACCCTTTTTGGGTAGCACTACGCATTTACCCCACAACAGGCAGTCTGCCTGAATGGACAGCTCGTCCTTTCGCCGCTGGAACGGCTTGATTAGCTCTTGCATTTCAACGGGGATGCTGGCCCAGCTCCCATGCAGTACACAGTCCTAATCTGGCAGGCCATGACAGGTGATTTATCATTTTCAAACGCTTCCATGACCACCAACAAGTCTGCGGGCTGTGCCACCATCAACAAGTTCGCAGGCTGCACCATTTCCATCCCTGTGGTGGGCAATGGTAGCCGACTGAGAGCATCCGCACAGTTCTCGGTGCCTGGCCTGTGGTGGATGGTATAGTTATACGCTGATAGAGTGAGTGCCCATCTTTGTATGCGGGCTGAGGCATTGGTATCTATCCCCTTGTTTGCAGTGAACAGGGATATGAGGTGCTTGTGATCGGTTTCCAGCTCAAATTAGAGGCCAAACAGGTACTGATGCATTTTCTTTACCCCGAACACACACACTAATGCCTCTTTCTCAATCATGCTGTTGGCCCTCTCGGCCTTAGACAAGCTCCTGGAAGCATAGGCGACAGGTTGCAACTTCCCGCAACGTTAGCTTGTTGAAATATACACCCTACTCCGTACGACGATGCATCACATGCTAGCACAAGTCTTTTACATGGGTTATACAATACAAGCAGCTTGTTGGAGCATAAAATGTTTCTGGCTTTCTCAAAAGCAATTACTTGTTTCTTTTCCCCTTACCCAGTTCTCACCTTTACGCAATAACACATGTAGGGGCTCTAAGAGGGTACTTAACCCCGGTAGGAAGTTACCAAAATAGTTGAGGAGTCCCAGGAACGACCGCAGCTCCGTGACGTTCTGTGGCCTGGGCGCCTGTGGGCCGAATGCCGTCCGCCGTGATCTTTCTCCCCCAAAACTCCACTTCTGTTGCCATGAAGCTGCATTTCGACCTCTTCAGCCGCAGCCCTACGCGATCCAGTCGCTGGACGACCTCCTCCAGGTTTTGTAGGTGCTCGACGGTGTCCCGACCCGTGACCAATATGTCTTTCTGAAAAACCACCGTGTGTAGTACCAACTTGAGTAGGCTCTCCATGTTTCTCTGAAAGATCGCTGCAGCCGACCGAATTCCAAACGGGCATCTGTTGTAGATGAACAGTCCCTTGTGCGTGTTGATGCAGATGAGGCCCTTCGAAGGTACCTCCAGCTCCTGCATCATGTAGGCCGAAGTCAGGTCGAGCTTGGTGAATGTCTTGCCTCCTGCCTGCGTCGCAAATAGGTCGTCTGCCTTAGGTAGCGGGTATTGGTCCTGTAGCGAGAAACAATTAATAGTTACTTTATAATCGCCACAAATCCTGACCGTGCCATCACTTTTGAGTACTGGAACAATCGGGCTGGCCCACTCACTGAATTCCACTGGGGAGATGATGCCCTCGCATTGCAGTCTGTCCAGCTCGATTTCCACTCTCTCCCTCATCATGTGAGGTACCGCTCGCGCCTTGTGGTGAATGGGTCGTGCCTCTTGGACCAAGTGGATCCGCACCTTCGCCCTGGAAAAGTTTCCAATGCCTGGCTCAAATAGGGAAGGAAATTTGTTGAGAACCTGGGTATATGAGGCCTCATCGACATGTGATAACGCTCGGATGTCATCCCAGTTCCAGCGGATTTTGCCCAGCCAGTTCCTGCCAAGCAGTGTGAGGCCATCGCCCGGGACAATCCAGATTGGCAGTTCATGCACTGTGCCCTTGTAGGTGACCTTGACCATGGCGCTGCCCAGGACAGTGATAAGCTCTTTGGTGTACGTTCTCAGTTTTGTGTGGATGGGGCTCAGGGCTGGTCTGAATGCCAACATCTTTTTACTCATGATGGATTGGCTAGCACCAGTGTCCAGTTCCATGGCTACGGGTAAGCCATTCAATTTTACATTTAGCATTATAGGTAGACATTTTGTCGAAAATGTGTGCACCCCGTGTACTTCAGCATCTGCCTCCTCTCTCTGAGGCTCGAAATTGCTTTGATCCACCTTGGACCGATCTTTCTCTGCCACGTGGTGGTTAGCAGGTTTTGCAGAGCTTGCAGCTCGCAAGCTCGTTGGAGGTGCCCCATTGTTCCACAGCTCTTGCAAACATACCCTGTGAAGCGGCATGAATAGGCTGAATGGAAGCCTCCACAACGCCAACAAGGTGTGAATTGCCTTGCATTCATCCTTTGTTGCGGATTCTAAGTCATCTGGGTCACCTGAAGCCTGCTGAAAGTTGCAGACTCATGGTTTCTGCCCTGTATATTTCTGCTCGCAAACACAGTTCCAGTTAATATTTATGAACATTGCTCGCACTTGTGTGCTGAGAGATTTATTTGGTGTTAACACTGGTGGAAATAAAATGCCTGTGTTATCGCAATGGCCTTACTGACGGTCAGTGTCTCTACAGTCAAAGGTTTTCATAGGTTGGTCTCATGGCCAATGCCTAGTACAGAAAAGTCTCTGAGCATTTGCTCCAGATAGCCATCAAACTCACATTGTCCTGCAAGTTGCCTTAGCTCAGCGACGTAGCTCGCCACTTCCTGACCTTCAGATCGCTGGCACGTGTTGAACCGATACCTCGCCATCAGCACGCTCTCCCTCGGGTTAAGATGCTCCTGAACCAGTGTACACAGCTCCTCATATGACTTATCTGTGGGTTTCACCGGAGCCAGAAGATTCTTCATGAGGCTGTAGGTCGGTGCCCCGCAGACTGTGAGGAGGACCGCTCTCCTTTTTGCAGCGCTTCCTTCTCCGTCCAGCTCGTTGGCTACAAAGTACTGGTCTAGCCGTTCGACATAGGCTTCCCAGTCCTCACCCTCCGAGAACTTCTCCAGGATGCCCACAGTCTGCTGCATCTTTGCGTTGGATTCGTATTCTCGTCACCAGTTATTGTGTTCCTAACACAGATGAGGCTGCACACATGCAGGTTAAAGTAACAGTGACCTCAGTCTTTATTAAGACACTCCAGAGTGAGGAACAGGCCTTCGGCGCCGGCTTATATACAGTGCTCCCAAGGGATGTTGGGATCCCTTGGGACTTCAGGGGATGCGCTCCCTGGTGGCAGAACATGGGAGTGCATGCTTTTCAGATACACAACATCTGTTATGATCTGGAATGCACTGTCTGAAAGGGCGGTGGAAACAGATTCAATAGTAACATTCAAACGGGAGTAGGATAAATACTTGAAGAGGAAAAATTTGCAAGGCTGTGGGGAAAGGGCAGCGGAGTGCGACTAATTGGATAGTTCTTTCAAAGAGCCGACACAGGCATGATGGCCCGAATAGTCGCCTTCTGTGCTGTATTATTCTATGATTCTATAATAAAGGAATATTTAGAAAGGAGGAATAGATGCCACCGTGCTTTATATGTTACCTCCACGAAGATAATGGCTTCCAATTTTGTGGACCATGTAAAGAAAGCTCTAAAAGTCAAAACTATTTTTATTGTTTGTTACTCGGTCTAACTCTACTTACACTCTCTGCAACCTCTGTGCAAGCAACTTTAATCTTCTCAGTTTTCACAGCGGGCTGGGTTTCTGCGTCAAAGAAGGGCGCTTTGATTTGCTGCACCTGCAGCAGCAGTACCTCTGCGGCATCCTTAGTCGAATGGGAGGCTCTGCTTGCACACGGGGCTCTTTCTACTTTTTTTGCACTTACTGTTCTTCCTCATCAAATAGAACAGAATCCACAACAAAGCATCAACTCTCTTTTAATTGCCAGCAGCAGCCCCGCTATGTGGCTGGACTTCCCATGCCTCCAGCCAATTGCTCTCTAACCAGACTCCCTATTATATTTCGAGTGAGCAGGAGGAGCTGGCCTTGCAAAACAAGGCCCACCCCAGCCTACCCATTACCAGCTCAGGTGCACCACACCCAATTTTGATGACTTTAAAATGAAGGGAATAAATAAACAAGACAGTATATATTCTGGATACTCATATACGTTGTAAGTTGTGGTGAAATAGAAATAATTATGTAGATTTCTAAAATAACAGTGAATGCAACAAGATTTAAAATAGAAAACAATAAATTATTTATTTGACTTTTCAGATTAATGGAGGCGAGAAATTATTATATCTGTATGTATATATATGCATTAAATTGTGACGTCCGTATTGGTGCATTCAACTACTGTGATTAATAGAATGTTAATGAAGGTTTAACAAGGCTGAGACATTTATTAGATCATAAATGTTTATAGCTGCAACCACATTTCTGTTTTCATCACAGTACATAAATCTAGTGGTTTATTTCATTACAGTGATATTCATAAATAGACATTAATTATTGCATACATATCATTGATGATGTATTATACATCAGTGGTATGCACAATGTGGCCTGGGGACAACCTGCCTCACCTGTAGCCCTTTGCAGGTTTGTTGTTGTATCTCTGGGCCTCCAGTCATTGTCTGTCCATCTTCGAAATGGAGCTTGAATTTAGCAGTTTCCATTCCTTTCCCAGCTGTCCAATGAAAGACTGCTATCAAGGCCTACTAATGCTAATAGAATTAAAAGTCCTGTAAATTCTCAGACATTTACAATTGACTTCAATGGAAATCAAAATCAGAAGGGATATAGAATGAGCAGCTGAATCAATATCGCCCATTTTTTTACACTATCATTCATAGTCAAAGTTGCCACCTGTGACCGAATGATTATAGGGCAGCAATCTAATAGAGGGTTCAAATGTCAAAACAAACCACATTCCAAGCCATTTATAACTGTTATATGAACCTCAAGATGAGATGACAAGCTTCAGCTGATTCCAGGCCATCTACTCTGAACTTACTAGAGTAGAACAACTCAGAGTGGGGTATGTAATCCAATACCTCATTGCAGAGCTCCTAAACAATATTAATGTTATTCAGGCATTTGCAAGATATGTGCTAATTGGGATATCTATTTTATATTTATTATTGTCATTTGGATAACAATGTTATTTTTAATATTTATTATAGTAATGGTGCTTAAACCCATGTATCAGCCTTTTAGAATATCATAAGAAAAATCTATATTTTTCACTGGGATTGGAAGTTGTCAGTATCAGTACATCATTGGATTTATAAAACAAAGTGTATGGAGACAAGTTAAAGAAAAAAAACTGATACAAAAGATGGTTGAAATGCTAATAGTATTTAAGTTGCTTCCCCAAAGACAATAATCAATTCAATAGTTTGTCTCGCTAATCAATAAACATTGCGTTGGGAGGTCCCGGGCCCCGGGTGCTTGGAAGGGGATGTCTGGAATAGGTCTGATTATAAACAGAGGTCTATAAAAATAAAGGGACATTGGGCCCAAATTTGGCCCTCTGGTTTTTTCGGCACACCTCCGCTAACCTTTTGGATCAGAAGCAGCGCCCCAAAAAATAATGGCGATCATGGCCGATTCTCAGGCCAGCTGTGGAGCTGGCGCAGAACAAAAAGAGGGGGTGCTGAGCCAGGTCCCGGCGCTGAAAACAGTGCTGGGACCTCTGCACATGCATACTAGAGTCTGCGCGCATGTGCAGTAACTCCTGGCAGGCCGTTTCTGCAAACGCACTCTGCAGGCTGTGTGGGAGGGGCCCGAAGCACACCGTCCCTAGCCCTGGCCAAATGGGCTCCCTCATCGGCGGCCCGCTGCGTTCCCTAAGGTAGAACTTCTATTTTTTATTTGGTATTTATTGATTGCTTATTACTTTCGTCTTGGTGCTTTAGGGGCAGGGTTCCTTCTATTTTATTTGTTAATTAATTGCTTATGATTTTTTGTGCTTTGTTTCGTGCTTGCTGGTGCTTTAAATGTAGTTACTTGCACCGATTCCCTAACTGTAAGTAAGGTCTTTCTGTGCAGACAGAAATGGACACATACGCTGCCCTAAGTTAGTTTAATACAACTTTTTTCTGGCCAAATTGGCATAAATGGTGTAAGTGGCTGGGAACGCCCCCTTTTGAAAAAAAAATTGACCCAACAAAAAACCTAACTAACTCACTTACACTGGCACAAATTAAATGGCCATATTTTCAACTGAAAAGATACACCAGAAAAATCAAGTTACACCAAAAAAAACGGTGCAACTCCTGGGGAAATTTGGGCCCATTAACACTCACTGACAGTCAGGCTTTTTAAACAGAAGCTGTGAGTGCAGGCTTTTAACTGACATGCGAAGTTAGAATGTAGGAGGGTGCTTAGAAGTTATTTTGTTTCAGTCAAGCAAGGTGACCCACTTATGTGGGGAAGCATAGCATGTTCATTATTTTAATCATGCAAAGGGAAATATTGCTGATTGAACGAGGTGATTCTGATCATAACTATCATTCTGCATGTTCACTTGCTGTAAAGTAAATTGCTTAATGATTCATATCTGGCTTCACCTCACCAAGTATTTTATCAGTTGACAGAGAAACATAGAAACATAGAAAATAGGTGCAAGAGTAGGCCATTTGGCCCTTTGAGTCTGCAGCACCATTCAATAAGATCATGGCTGATCATTCACCTCAGTACCCCTTTCCTGCTTTCTCTCCATACCCCTTGATCCCTTTAGCCATAAGGGCTATATCTAACTCCCTCTTGAATATATCTAACAACTTTCTGCGGTCGAGAATTCCACAGATTAACAACTCTCTGAGTGAAGAAGTTTCTCCTCGTCTTGGTCCTAAATGGCTTACCCCCTTATCCATAGACTTTGACCCTGGTTCTGGACTTCCCCAAAATCGGGAACATTCTTCCTGCCTCTAACCTGCCCAATCCCGTCAGAATTTTATATATTTCTATGAGATCCCCTCTCATTATTCTAAACTCCAGTGAATACAGGCCCAGTTGATCCAGTCTGTCCTCATATGTTAGTCTTGCCATCCCGGGAATCAGTCTGGTGAACCTTCGCTGCACTCTCTCAATAGCAAGAACGTCTTTCCTCAGATTAGGAGACCAAAACTGAACACAATATTCCAGGTGAGGCCTTACCAAGGCCCTGTACAACTGCAGTAAGACCTCCCTGCTCCTATACTCAAATCCCCTAGCTATGAAGGCCAACATGCCATGTGCCTTCTTCACCGCCTGCTGTACCTGTATGCCAACTTTTAATGACTGATGTACCATGACACCCAGGTATCGTTGTACCTCCCCTTTTCCTAATCTGTCGCCATTCAGATAATATTTTGCCTTCCTGGTTTTGCCACAAAAGTGGATAACCTCACATTTATCCACATTATACTTCATCTGCCATGCATTTGCCCACCCACCTAACCTGTCCAAGTCATCCTGCAACCTCTTAGCATCCTCCTCACAGCTCATACCACCACCCAGCTTAGTGTCATCTGCAAACTTGGAGATATTACACTCAATTCCTTCATCTAAATCATTGATATATATTGTAAATAGCTGGGGTCCCAGCACTGAACCCTGCGGCAACCCACTAGTCACTGCCTGCCATTCTGAAAAGGACCCGTTTATCCCAACTCTCTGCTTCCTGTCTGCCAACCAGTTCTCTATCCACGTCAGTACATTACCCCCAATACCATGTGCTTTAATTTTGCACACTGATCTCTTGTGTGGGACCTTGTCAAAAGCCTTTTGAAAGTCCAAATACACCACATCCACTGGTTCTCCCTTGTCCACTCTACTAATTACATCCTCAAACAATTCTAGAAGATTTGTCAAGCATGATTTCCCTTTCATAAATCCATGCTGACTTGGACCGATCCTGTTACTGCTTTCCAAATGTGCTGCTATTTCGACTTTAATAATTGATTTTCCCCACGACCAATGTCAGGCTAACCGGTCTATAATTCCCCGTTTTCTCTCTCCCTCCTTTTTTAAACAGTGGTGTTACATTCGCTACCCTCCAGTCCATAGGAACTGATCCAGAGTCGATAGACTGTTGGAAAATGATCACCAATGCATCCACAATTTCTAGGGCCACTTCCTTAAGTACTCTGGGATGTAGACTATCAGGCCCTGGGGATTTATCGGCCTTCAATCCCATCAATTTCCCCAACACAATTTCCTGACTAATAAGGATTTCCTTCAGTTCCTCCTTCTCCTTAGACCCTCGGTCCCCTAGTATTTCCAGAAGGTTATTTGTGTCTTCCTTCGTGAAGACAGAACCAAAGTATTTGTTCAATTGGTCTGCCATTTCTTTGTTCCCCATTATAAATTCACCTGATTCTGACTGCAAGGGACCTACGTTTGTCTTCACTAATCTTTTTCTCTTCACATATCTATAGAAGCTTTTGCAGTCAGTTTTTATGTTCCCAGAAAGCTTCCTCTCATACTCTGTTTTCCCCCTCCTAATTAAACCCTTTGTCCTCCTCTGCTGAACTCTAAATTTCTCCCAGTCCTCAGGTTTGCTGCTTTTTCTGGCCAATTTATATGCTTCTTCCTTGGATTTAACACTATCCTTAATTTCCCTTGTTAGCCAAGGGAAAGCCACCTTCCCCGTTTTATTTTTATGCCAGACAGGGATGCACAATTGTTGAAGTTCATCCATGTGATATTTAAATGTTTGTCATTGCCTATCCACCATCAAACCTTTGAGTATCATTCACCAGTCTATTCTAGCCAATTCACTTCTCATACCATCGAAGTTACCTTTCCTTAAGTTCAGGACCCTAGTCTCTGAATTAACTGTGTCACTCTCCATCTTAATAAATAATTCTACCATATTATGGTCACTCTTCCCCAAAGAGCCTCGCACAACAATATTGCTAATTAGTCCTTTCTCATTACACATGGCTCAGTCTAGGATGGCCAGCCCTCTAGTTGGTTCCATGACCTTTGAAAAGATTTGAAAGAAATACATGTGAAGACATGGATATCCAACTTGTATTCTTATTCCCCTTGGCCATACTATAATTCCATATCGGGCAGTATGTATGATGCTTGGACCACTTATGGTAGTGACCAGCACCACTGTACTCAAGAGAATGTCTAAGGCAGATCCAAATTTGTAACAGCATCTTACAGTGGTATTCACAGTCAATTCATGTTTTGGATGATTTTTAATTCATTTATAATTTTATACAAGGAATTTTTTTCGATGTTAATTTTGAAGAGACACCCCCACATGAACGATTCCTGCTGTCACTCACCACTTTCTTCAAACATCATCCTTGGCACAATCTCCCTCGGGCCTGAGTTGGCTGACCACTGTGTCATTAATAAATGAAAGTTGAGGCAGAGGTCATTGCATGTTTGAAAGAAAAAGTGGATAAATATTTGAAGCACAGGAAGATATAGAGCTATGCACAGCAAGCACAGAAGTGAGATTACATTTGAATTGCTCTGGTAAAAAGGGGAAAAGGACTCAAAGGGTCAATGACCTGCTCCTATGCTGTAAACATCTATATTTCACACACCTCCAAACTGTGCAACTCCTTTCCTCTAAACTACAGGTTTTAAAATGCTTCGTATTGCCTAGCCACTTTTTGTTGATTTATCTCCTACTCTTTTTAGTCTTAGGGTTAGGGTTAGGGTCTTTGGCCCTTTGTCTGGGAATTTTAAAAGTGCATATTATTTTTCTTTGCATTTTAATGTGTATTCTGAAAATTGAAAACAAATTTTACACACATTTAAATTCTGAATTTTCATCCTATAAGCTTCAGGTTACTTTTCATTTCCTCTTTAAGTATTTCCACAGAGTTCTCTGTAAAATGGAAATGAGTAATTGTGCATGTAAAATGACACAGGGTTGTATTCTACCAAGGCAGGCGGGGCCCTCACTTAACGGTCTGAAATTTTTTGTGTATTTGCGGCCAGTGACACGAGCAATCAGGGCGCAAAACAAGTATATGCCTTAAAGATCACGGGAAAATGGGACGTACACGATTATGTGGGTAACTATAGTACGCACAGATCGCCTGGAACTTTTACGAGTGTTCGACACATCTCTGCCCATAATAATGGCTCCATTCTCTATGTTATAGAGGCTTTTATATGCGTTTCCTGCAATTGCATTTGCTCTCTTCAAATTACAAGCAGATTTCCAGGCACCCGTAGTTACCTGAATCAAGCACCAATCAGCTGCTCCAAGAGGCATTGAAGTTCTTCTCATGCTGCTGTTATAGACATTTTACAGTCAATTTCAGAAATACAAAAGAGGCAATTGGGATATAGTCTTACAACATCACTAAAGCACACATACACAAGATGGCTCTTACTGGGAACTTGTCATCATGTGACTTGTCACATGATTCTTTTATTGTATTTACATCAGCAGTTGCATTACCACAGTATTCCACTAGGTGGAGCAGGTGGTGCTATATTCCACTTCTCACTCGTTAATGAAGTAATTATAACAAAATAATTATCATACATAACTTGCATGGTTTTACACAACAAATGATATGGGGCTAGAAATTGCCCAGCCTTGCATCTGTTCTTTCAGCGATATTTCGTCTTTTTTGACATTAAATGGTGCTCAACTAAATTGGCCAAAGTTGTGCGCCATGGTTTTGAAATACCGCTGAAAAGCTGACCGCCGTCATGCAATGCCAAAACACGTGATATCGCTTTAAATTGGCCGTTCTGTGCACCTGTACTCTGCGTAAAAAAAAAACAGCAGGTAAAAAGATGCGTTGCAGCCCCAGAAACAGCGGTAAGTATGAAGACCTGCAAAAAAGGTAAGTTAACGTTTTTATTTTTTAATTCTTCTGCAGTGATTACTTAGTTAAGGGTCTTGTAAATGTTTTGTGATTTTTGATTTTTTGTTTTTTGCTAATTTTTTTTGTGTGTTTTTCCCTCTCTTAGAGCCTGCCTTATTAGCGGTAATCGGCCTTGGAGTAAAGTTGGCGAGGATTGCGGTTTCCACCGTGAATCTTCGTGCAACGCCGATTTTTACCGTCGGGCGCATTTTGTTGCCAATTTTACCACTTTAAAAAATAACGGTATTTGTAATGGTATTTTTGCGCAAAAAATGCTCCCCAAAATACCGCTATCGCCAAAAGACCAATTTCTAGCCCAGGGACTTATTTTGCCATATTTACAAATCAAACTTAACCACTTGTTTTCTGTTTTGAAGAGGATATCTTCGCTCTTGAACAGAACATCCCAAACTTGGTGTCGAACTTAGACTTATTCTAGGCTGATCCTGAGGAAAGTTTTCCTCTAAGGGATGCCTTTGATCTACATTTAAACTCTCTACAACTTCAGACTGTTTGTCTGCCTGACTCGTAATCAGACTTAAATTCTGACTTTCTCGTGGACTTGTTTCTAGTCCATCTGATGTAGGATTTGCTACTGGTACTCTACTTGTATCAAGGCTATCTGACTCATCAGAAATAACCGCATCATTCCAACTTTCAACTCCTTCCACATCTGTAGGTAAAATATGATCAATGTGAACAAACCTAACCTGTCCATGATCAAACATCTTGACCTGATATGTGCGAGGATCATATATTTTCACCACTCTTCGTGGTAACCACTTTAACCATTTATGGTGATGGTTCTTCACTCTCACCTAATTTAATTTCACACTTCTCTCTCTTACTCTACCTCTATCATGATTCTCTTTCTGTCTTAATTGTTTCTCTTTTACTGATTGTGCCAAGTTTGGCTTTAACAAAGAGAACCTGGTTCGTGATTGTCATCAGAGAAACAACTCTGCCTTTATATAGGGACAGTTTTGAGCAATGTGTTGTCCCGGGCACTGATAGCATGACTTCAATGTACTGTTACCTTGGCCAGTTGCTGAGGCCTTGGGACCCAGCTGCCTTTTACTTTTAACTTGCAGGCGATTCATCTCAGTTGTCGGATGGCTGGTAATGGTGCGAAATTCTTGGGTGTATTGGTCGGCCATGTCCAAGCGAAATCAAAAGTCAAGTTAGGGGCTGTCAACAACTTTCTTCTGATTGCTTCATTTTTCATCCCGTAATCAAAGCGGTCACGCAATGTTCGGTCCTGAAAGTTTCCAAAATGACAGTGAATGGATAGTTTTTTTTAAAGTTACAATGTATTCACTGATACTCCCATCGATTAATTGATCTTGTATTCCAAAACGCTAACTTTATGCAATGGAAAATATCCCGTTTTCTTTCTAAAACCACCCGGTTACGGTTTTCACCATCGGGGACTTCGACTATACTAATTGTGGTGATAGCCACTAGACATACACTCCGAAAGTTTCCCAGTCATGATGGAACTCACTCAAGCGCCCTATATTTCCATAGGCGTGCCCATCTGGACTCTGATAGTTCAGCTAAGTGTGCTTGTAATTTATCTTGGATGTTTAGCTGTTCTGCAACATCTCTCTGTCAGTTGGCTGGAACATCCATCAACAAAAATTTCAGCTAGGGAATTCAGAAATCCTAATCTACATCGCCAAATGTGATATATTCTTACAACATCACTAAAGCACACACACACATACATGAAGGCTCTTACTGGGAACTTGTCATCTTTTATTGTACTTACATCAGCAGTTGCATTACCACAATGTTCCACTAGGTAGAGCAATATTACAGCAATCGGCTGACACTGCAAGTTGCTCCACGCTAATTTAAAGCCTCCGGCCACAAGCAACAGAGCTCTCACTGTAGAAATGAAGGTCGCCACAGCCCCCAACTTTTATGGGACTTTTCCAAGCATCCACATGGGACCTGTGTAGGATTAGTTAAGGGGCAGTGAGGGTTTGTGTTCGCAGGTAACAGATTCACTTTTCCGTAGAGCTTGGGCGTTCATCAAATTTAAAATGTTCGTGATGGACCAAAGAGAGACTGCATTAAGTTTCTACAGGATTGTTGGCCCCCTCCATAGTCCTGGGGGCATTCGATGGAATGCACAATCACATTGAAAGATGTCCTTCAAAATCCATAAAGGTCTACCTCAAAACTCAGCGATGGTCTGCGATGCCTGGTGTCATATTCTGCATGTCAATCTGCAGCATGTGGGTGTATGTCATGATGCATTTATTGTATGCAAATGCTGCCAAGCAATGCAGGTGCGATTTGAAGGATGAATCCTCTATGATGAGGGTTACTCCTTGCTCCCATGGTTAACCCACGCCTTTCCCACAGACTGAAGCAGAGGAGAGATACAATCAGGTACGTGTGTCCACCAGGTCAGTGGTTGAGAGGCCCATCGAGCTGCTGAAGAGCCGCTTCAGTGCTTAGACAAGGCTGGAGGTGTAATCCAACACCTCCCACAAAGGGTAAAGAGGATTGTCATCATATGCTGTGTCCTGCAGAACTATGCCATGATGGAATGTGTGGATCTTCACATGCAGAAGAAGCCAATCGAAACAGAGGTTCCAGGACTATGGGAGCCAGAACCAAGAGATGTGGTAATGTATTAATCTCAAGAAGAAAGAAGGGAAGAACTTATACCATCTTTCACAACCTCAGGATGTCCCAGGGAACCAATGAAGTACTTCTGCACTGCAGTCACTGTTGCACTCGCTGCACAGCACTGCCCCCCAAACATCCAGATCCACGGCGTGGCCCTGGACAACGTGGACCACTTCCCTATCTCGGGAGCCTCCGATCAACAAGAGCAGGCATTGATGATGAGATCCAACACCGCCTCCAGTGCGCCAGTGCAGCCTTCGGCCGCAGAGGAAAAGAGTGTTTGAAGATCAGTCCCTCAAAACTGTCACCAAGCTCATGGTCCACAGGGCTGTAGTAATACCCGCCCTCCTGTATGGCTCAGAGACATGGACCATGTACTGTAGACACCTCAAGTCGCTGGAGAAATACCACCAGCGATGTCTCCAAGATCCTGCAAATCCCCTGGGAGGACAGATGCACAAACATTAGCGTCCTCGTCCAGGCCAACATCCCCAGCGTTGAAGCACTGACCACACTTGATCAGCTCCGCTGGGCAGGCCACATAGTCCGCATGACCAGACACGAGACTCCCAAAGCAAGCACTCTACTCGGAACTCATCCACGGCAAACGAGCCAAAGGCGGGCAGAGGAACCGTTACAAGGACACCCTCAAAGCCTCTCTGCTAAAGTGCGACATCCCCACTGACACCTGGGAGTCCTTGGCCATAGACCGCCCTAAGTGGAGGAAGTGCATCCGGGAGGGCGCTGAGCTCCTCGAGTATCATCGCCGAGAGCATGCAGAAATCAAGCGCAGGAAGCGGAAGGAGCGTGCGGCAAACCAGGCTCCCTGCCCACCCTTTCCCTCAACGACTATCTGTCCGACCTGTGACAAAGACTGTGGTTCTCATATTGGACTGTACAGCCACCTAAGAACTCATGCTAAGAGCGGAAGCAAGTCTTCCTCGATTCCGAGGGACTGTCTATGATGATGATGCACTGTAGGAAACATGGCAGCCATTCTTGCACAATGGTCGCCTTCTAGCCAGTGTCTCTGGAGAGGTGGTGTCATCCTCCACCTCATCAGAGTTTCTTCATTCCCCGAAACTGGATTGTGATATCGGAGAACTCGCCTGGCAATGAGGTGCCTGCTTGCCCCTGTGGAATGTGTCTGTGTTGATTGCGAGCCGACTGACTCTAACTCTGCCTGTGTTTATCCTGAAGGTGCAGGGGAAGGTGCACTCCCAGGAAAGAGCAGAGTTGTGTGGCTCTGGCTTTCGATCAACCCCTCATCTGGCTGCTCAGTGGGAACAACCGGCACATCAATTCCTGAGCCTGCATTCACCAGCACTTCTGAAAGCTGCTCCCTCTCCCACATCCCTTCCTACACCTTCTCTTTGACCTCCTTGTTGTCCTCTTCTTCCTCATTGGTAACGTATTAATCCCAAGTAGAAGGCAAGAACTTATACCACCTTTCACAACCTCAGGACATCCCAAGGAATTTTGCAGCCAACGAAGTACTTCTGCACTGCAGTCACTGTTGAAATGTAGGAAATGCCCGCAACCAATTTGCGCACAATGGACGTACCCTTCCTCCTCCATAGCAAATGACTGGAGTGAAGAAAAACAGAGGGTTAGAATGGATGCTTAGATGCTCCATGAGGGAGGGTAGGAGAAGGCACGGCCCCTATTCTGGAGGTTTGAGAGATAACAAGCGGCCCTGGACTCTTTCCTCCTCCTGCACCTGAAGCTTGCACAGCAGACACAATCATGTGTCAGCCCAGCAGCTACAACATTTTTTCCTTCTGGGGGCATCAGAAATTGAAGGTTTGGAATTACCCCTCACCTTCTTTATCCTCTCCCAGGCATTGTGCGCCATCTTGCCCTGCAATGGGTCTAATAGAGTAAAGTTAGATTGCAGTCGTTTAACTGTGTGGATCAATTGAAGGTGCTATTGGTCTGCACCTTTCCGAAAGTTGTTGCTGCAAAGTCATCAATCAACTAGTTCTGCTTTAAAGACTTGATTGTGGTACTCACAATGGGGAGGAGAGGAAGAAAGGGAATGCATGGTGAATGTCTTATCTTCCTTGTTCTGGTCATGTCATTGAACTTTTTGTCGCACTAAAGCCAACTAAATGCAAACTACCATGGAGCTGCCTCTGCCAACTCCTTCCACGTCCACCTCCTGACCACGCCTGAGAGCTGGGATGTGGGTGAGTTCAGGAGCTGGTTCTGCCGTCCATCTCATCCAGGCATCTTTGCAGGTCATCCTCCACAAAGTTAAAGCTCCTCTTCTTGCGAGCCTTCTCCTGTGAATCCGTCATCTGTGACAAGGCAAAGATTTGAGATAATGGAGATTCTATACAGATCAATTAAAATGTATTAATGTGTATGCTATTTACTTTGCATTCACCAGCTCACTTTGAAGGAATTCCTTTTTTTCTACCCACTTTTATTGTCCCCTGCCCTTGGTGCTGTATTGATCATGTTCCAATTACATTTACACCATGCTGGAAATTTACGCTGATTTATGCCCAGTTTACGTTTAAGCATATGGCAATGATATTGGCAGGAAATTTGATCATAGCTTGACATCAGCAGAATGGGCATAATTTCAGATCCAACTTCTGAACTGTGACCCCCCCCCCCAACCCAACCCCCGCAGGAAATTCCAGGCCAAGGTCCCATCTCTGACAATGTAGCACATCCTAGATTATGTGCTCATGTCCTGGAGTTAGGCTTGAACCCACAACTTTGTGACGGAGATGTAAGTGCTACCACTGAGGCAAGGCTGGCACTGATAACACTTGCTAAGCCTATTGCACAACTCTCCAATAAAAGAAGCTGATACCAACTGAATTTGAACTGCCTAGGAACCCATTTACTTTCTGAAATTGTAACTTGCTTTTTATTCATGGGGTCAACTTCCATATATATGCTAATGACAGGTAGCTTTGCTTTACCACCATCTTCTTGATGCAGTGACTGTTGATGTACTGTCTGATTGTCTGTTTGCTGTCACAAGATAGATACAGATGAGGAAGGCCAATTGACCCATCTTAGCTCTTTCATCCATAGATATTCTACAATCCCCAATTACAGCACCAAAATATTTATTAAATAATTCCAGGGTTGCTGCCTTTACTACTCTGCCTTGAAATCCCTTCCTGGGGTGCGGGGAGGGGGTTTATTTTCAAGCTTCCTCCAAGTTGGCCATGACATCAACAGAGTGGTCACGCCTCTCACCTGAAAAGCAGTGATCTCAGAGGGTTGTCGGACTGGAGGAGGTTACAGAGATAGGGAGGGGCGAGGCCATGGAGGGATTCGAAAATAAGGATCGGAATTTTAAAAAAGAGACATTGCTTAACTGGGAGCTAATGTGGTTCAGCAAGCACAGGGGTGAACGGGACTTGGTGCAAGGGGCCCTTAGACCAGGTACAGGTGGAATGCCAGGTGCAGTGCATCTACATGCCAACATGAACCAGCACTCTCAGGAGATATTGGGTGGAGTGAGAATTTCTGTGTGAATCTGGACAAAAACAACTTGCATTTATAAAGCACCAAAAACAAAAGACCCAAGGACGCATGGGTGAAAATAGATAGGGGAATGGACTTGGAGGGGTGAACAAAAGTCTGGTCGAAAGAATATATTTTGAGAAGGGTCTTAATGTTGGAAAGAGAAGTGAAGAGACAGTGAGGTTTAGTCAGGGAGTAACAGAGAACAGGATTAAGGACGGTATTATAATTTTAGATTTTATACTACATATTACTTTGGGCTCATCATCTCTCCTGTTAGCAGATCTTGCATCCCCTATGACCCTTGGAGTTTAGAAGATTTAGAGGTGATCTTATTGAAATGTCAAAGATTCTGAGGGGAGATGCAGAGAAGATGTTTCCCCTTGTGAGGGAATCTAGAACTAGGGCGTATAGTTTCGGTCACCCATTTAAAATAGAAATGAGGAGGAATTTCTTCTCTGTGGGTCATGAATCTTTAGAATTCTCAACCTCAGAGAGCTGTGGAGACTGGGTCATTGAATGTATTTAAGGTGGAGATAAACAGATTTTTGAAAGACAAGGGAGTCAAGGGTTATGGGGAGCGGGCGGGGAAGTGGAGTTGAGGCCAGGATCAGATCAGCCATGATCATATTGAATGGCGGAGCAGGCTCGAGGGGCCAAATGGTCTACTCCTGCTCCTATTTCTTATGTTCTTATGATCTTTTCTGCTCAATATCTAATTAAACGGTAATATGACCGTGCATTCATAACATAGAAGTCTTTCTGCGTATACGTTACTGAAATGTTGCAAGTGCTATCAGGTATGTTCTTCTTTCTTTACAGAAGATGGATTGAAAAGCATTGCATCAAACTGAGATATGACTGCAAACCAAGAAACTGACTTGCTTCACATAGAAAATATGAACCAACAGTTCTTTTACAGTGAGATCAGTCAATATTGTACATTCCTCCTTTTTACGAATATAAACAAAGATGTAACTTTACTAATGCCCTAGACAAAGATCCACTTTCAAGCAAAGCTATTTTAAAGTTAGTTGGTTCTGCCTTCTCTTCCAGACTGTTCAGGCTCACTATCCACCCATCTCAGAGAGAGAGAGAGAGAGAGAGAGAGAGAGAAAGAAAGAGACAGAGCCAGTCCCTTGGGATTATGATGTCAGCTATCTGACCAAATTGGACTCACTGTTAGCACTATGGACATGTTTTAATTAATCCAGAACAGCAGGCTTGAATGTTGAATGACAGATGATAGCCTAAGATGCTCAACAATGAACGGCCATTTCAACTGACTGACATCCTGTGGCCATTCCACTCTGTTACAGAAACTTGCACAAACAAACAGTTTAGATGCCACCACATCTCAGACATGAAGCTCTCTTTGGATAACAAATTTACACTTCAAATTACTATCACAACCTGTTTGGTTCTATCTTTGCTAACTTAAATATTCAATCAAAATAGTGGGAGAGACTTCAAATGTAGGTGTTGTACTGCTTTCTTGCTTTTTTAAATTTTGTTGCTTTAAGTGTTAGATTACACACACACTCAGTTGTAGTAATGGCAGAATAAGGTCTTTATTGAAACTTCATACTACACAAAAACCAGTCTGAAAGTTACTGAGACATATACTTCGATTCTAGTGCATGCTCCCTGCTCTTGAGACATCCACCCCAATTCTAGTGTATGCTGCTAAAACAGTTTCCTTACATTTCTTATACTAAATTTTGCCTTTGAACACTAACTTCCATACATTCTATCATTAAATCATGGTACATCAAAGATACATACAAATACTAACAGAATGACAATGTAAACTAAACAACCAGCCACTCAACCCTCCTGAAATTGCTTTATTGCTGCAATAAAACCTAAATAGAGTTATCAATTAATGCATTCAGATATGATTCAATGACTTTTACACATCCTACCATTTGAACTTTTAACCCAGCATGTGCTAGCTCACAGACTGCGAATAGCGAGGTATTCGGGAAATATGGACTTCTGCTCCCACAGCAGGATATGGAAATATACTGGGGTCAGTGAGCATTTGGTGGTGGGGCAAACAGGATTTAGTCCAGAATAGGATGTGGACAACTGCGTTTTGGACAAATTGGAGTTTGTGGAAAATTGGAAATCAGAAAAGACGATATTGGAATAATCGAGCTTAGATTTGACAAAAGATAAGATAATGACATAGATAAAGATTTCAGTGGTGCAATATTGTGAAGATAATATCGGCGGTCTCGCTGACGGAAGAATGTAGGTGTAAAGCTCAGCTCAAGGTGAACAAGGTGTGACGGTTTCACATGGTCTGTTCACTCTAACTGAGTGGTTGAGGAGGGGGTTGTAATCAGTGGCAAGGGAGCAGAGTTTATGGAGGGGCCACAAATGATGGCTTCAGTCTTTTCAATGTTAAACTGGAGGAAATTGTGGCTCATCCATGACTAACAGCATGGTGGTTATGGGATCAAGCAGGCTGATGGAGTGGTAGATTAGATTGTCATCACCATACACACGGAAGCTGATCCCATGCCAAGGGACTCCATAAAGATGAGGACGAGGCCAAGGATGCAATCTTGGCGGACTCTGTCAGTGACAGTGTAGGGAGGGGAAGAGTACCCATTGTTGGAGATGCAGTGGATGCATTTATTTAGATCAACAACAAGAACAACTCATAGTGCAACTACATAAGGACATTGCTGGATAGTGGAGGGAGGGGGGGCGGTGATGGACGAGGATGGTATAGTTCACCATGTCACGTGCCATAGACAATGAAAGTCAGTGAATTATTCAACTAGAATGAGCCCGATCCTGACTTATCTAATGTCCGCTCACCTACTCTTTCACTGGGTCACTGGGTAAATGATCAGCGGTGTGAACCCTGGTTGGTTTTTCTTTCCCACTCCCTAATTCAGGTTGGTGAGATCAATTATAATAATTCCAGTGCTGCCTTTGTTAAGATGCATTAACTGGAAGACCAAGGCATGAACTTGGGAGCTTCCTGCTCTCCATGGCTCAGTGCTATACCACATGGTCCGTTCACCTATTGTCACCAGGAGGCTTTATTCAAAGGCTTTTAAGGTAAAGAGCAACTAAAATACAAAGCAGTTATTTCCAAAAATGTAATGAGAAAATGATAAGAATATGAGCACACACAAAATAAGAATCTATTAATACACAAATTCACAAAGTGAAAAACAAATGAGTGTAATTTAAATGGGGATGTGAATTAGTTTATCATGACTTCAGGACTGTTGGATCCACACCAGTTTTTGCTTGTGACAACTCACTTATCTGATGAAGGATAATAGCTAGCCTTTTATTTATTGATCTAAAATCTACTGACCTCTGCTATAATTGCAGTCACTGCAGTGAGTGACATGTATCTCTGACGTCACTATAGGCCTTTGTAGGTCACAATTTGTGAGACATATTTTGATTGCTTGCTGAACAGAAAATGGGAGCATGTTCGAAACAGAAATAGTATATTTTTCACAAAGCATCTGTACCCGTTATTTCTTAGCATTCTTTTTATTCAACTGCTAGTTGTTTAGAATGATTAATTAATACCCAATTTGAGGCCCTTAAATCTGATTTAGTGGATTTCACTTCTTGACAAAGACTCTTTCAATTAATTAGCAGTGAACTTGCTGTGCCAAATTCTGTAAGTATTTAAATTACATCTCCAGCAAAGCAATCTGGAGATTACCTAATTCATGCCTGTTGATCTAGGAATCAACCTGCTTCATTAACTATCCACCATGGTGCATTTACTGAAAGAAGTGTGTTCATGTGCATATATAATCTAATGGGTATTAGATATTAATCCAACTGTGACACAGATTTCGCTAAAATCACTGCCACTATTAACAGTGCTGTCCAGTTCTGATGGAGCCACACCCTAACTTCCTCTTTCAGATGCTAATCAATCTGCTATGCGTGTTTTAAGAATATTGTTTTGTATTTATGCTTGGGGTCACCAGTCACCAGGGGGCACCACAGTTGGAGGTCATTGGGCTGTATGCACACGTGCACGGTCACTGGTATATAAGCACGGGTACCATGTCACGCAGGTTACTTTGGGCACGAGTAAAGTTGGATCAAGTTTACACCTGAGGCAGTTTACAGCAACAAGTCTTTTGAGTCATTACATTCATTACATTTGGCGACGAGGTAACTTAAGAACTTTCGCATGTACAATGGGCACTATTGGAATTCTGGAGAGATTCGTGGATGGCGAGGATTGGGTGGATTTTATCGACCGCCTGGATCAGTATTTTGTGGCCAACAAAATGGAGGGAGAGGCCGACGCAGTTCGGCGCAGGGCGGTTTTCCTCACCGTTTGTGGTCCAAAAATTTATGGCCTCATGAAGAACCTTCTCTCGCCGTTACGTCCAATGACAAAGAGTACGAGGATTTGTGTGCTTTGGTGCGTGACCATCTTAAGCCAAAAGAGGGGATCATCATCTCACACTATCGCTTCTACACGCATGTTCGTGCTGCAGGCCAGGATGTGTCAAGATTTGTCGCCGACCTGCGATGTCTTGCTGAGCCGTGTAAGTTCGGGAACTTGTTGGAAGACATACTGCAAGATTTCTTCGTAATAGGCATCAACCATGATTTGATTCCTCGGAAGTTATTGGCAGAAGAGAAGTTGGATTTGAGCAAGGCCATCGCGACTGCCTAGGCGTTCAAGATGACTGATGATAATTTGAGGCAGATATCATCAAAGAGTTGGAACTCCACGGCAAGTACTGTAAACAAGATTGTGTCAGCGTTTGGCAGAGCTGTTTATGGCAGGGCCTACTCGACTGCTTATGTGAAATCTGTAGCTGCTCAAAGTCCGCCAACTGGTACCAATCCGATTTCATCCTGTTGGCGTTGTGGGGGCAATCATCGGCCTCATCAGTGTCGGTTTAAACAGTACTCCTGAAATGGCTGTTCGAAAGTGGGGTATCTTCAGAGAATGTGCCCACAACTGAGCAACGTGCTGCCGCTCATCACATTGCTGATGATGACCAGTCCAGTGCTGGCCCAGATACACAACCCGAGGAGGAAGTGTATGGTCTGTGTTCGTTCTTGGGAAGGAGCCAGACAATAATTGTTAATGTGAAGCTGAATGGCGTGCCTGTATCAATGGAGCTGGACACGGGTGCGAGTCAGTCGATAATGAGCCAAAGGACATTCGACAAGCTGTGAGACACTGAGGCTGTGAAGCCTAAGCTGAGTCCAGTCAATGCCAGGTTGCATACTTACACTAAGGAACTCATACCTGTAATTGGCAGTGCAGTAGTCAAGGTGTCATATGATGGTGTGGTTCATGATCTACCGTTATGGATTGTCCCAGGTAATGGTCCAACGCTGTTCGGCAGGAATTGGCTCGAAAAAATCAAGTGGAATTGGAATGATATCAAAACGTTGTCCTCGGTGGATGACATTTCATGTGCTCAAGTGTTGAAGAAGTTTCATTCTTTGTTTGAACCGGGCATTGGTAATTTTACTGGAGCCAAGGTACAGATTCACCTGGATTCTGATACAAGGCCTGTCTATCATAAAGCTCGGTCTGTTCCCTACATGATGAGGGAGAAGGTTGAAATTGAGCTTGACAGACTCCAATGTGAAGGGGTCATATCACCGGTCGAGTTTAACGACTGGGCCAGTCCTATTATCCCTGTGTTGAAGAGTGATGGCGCTGTCAGGATTTGTGGAGACTACAAGGTTACGATTAACTGATTCTCAAAACAGGAACAGTACCCATTACCGAAGGCTGATGATCTGTTCATCATGCTAGCTGGTGGAAAGTTGTTCACTAAACTGGATCTGACGTCGGCCTATATGTCGGCTTGTAGACACTTTGAAGAAACTCACCTGCATCAACACCTATAAAAGACTATTTGTCTACAACAGGGGTCCTTTTGGAATTCGTTTGGCTGCAGCCATATTTTAAAGGAATATGGAGAGTCTACTGAAGTCCGTTCCTAGAACTGTCGTGTTTCAAGATGACATTCTGGTCACAGGTCGCGACACTACTGAATATCTGAACAATCTTGAAGAAGTCCTACATCGTCTGGACAAAGTGGGACTCAGGCTGAAACGTTCGAAGTGTGTCTTCCTGGGAAGGAAGATTGCTGCTGTTGGCATCAGGCCGACTGATTCGAAAACCAAGGCCATCAAAATGCACCCAGACCTCAGAATGTGACAGAGCTGCGTTCATGCCTTGGGCTACTCAGCCACTTTGGTAATTTCTTACCCAGACTGAGCACTTTATTAGAGCCACTGCACGTGCTACTCAAAGGGCGACAACTCGGTCTGGGGTGTGTCTCAAGATGGAGCCGTTGAGAAAGCTAAGAATCTGCTCTGTTCAAACAAGTTGCTTGTTCATTATGATCCATGTAAGTGTGTTGTATTGGCCTGTGATGCTTTATCATATGGGGTTGGCTGTGTACTCCAACAAGCAAATGAGTCGGGTAAGCTTCAACCTGTTGCGTATGCTTCGAGAAGTTTGTCAAAGGCGGAAAGAGCTTACAGCATGGTAGAAAAAGAAGCTTTGGCCTGTGTGTATGGGGTCAAGAAGATGCATCAGTACCTGTTTGGTCTTTGTTTAGAACTCAAAACGGATCACAAGTCACTCATTTAATTGTTTTTGGAAAACAATGGTATTAATACCAATGCATTGTCCCGTATCCCGAGGTGGGCGTTGATATTATCTGCCTATGATTATGTTATTAATTATAGACCTGGCACTGAGAATGTGTCGATGCACTGAGTCAGCTGCTGTTGCCCACACCGGAGGTGGAGATGCCTCAACCTGCAGATCTACTGTTAGTAATGGATGCTTTTGAGTGTGAAGGAACTCCTGTCACTGCTCAACAAGTTAGGATCTGGACCAGCCATGACCACATTTTATTGGTTGTGAAACTTTGTGTCCTTAGTGGTGATTGGTCTGCAATACCTATGGAAATGTGTGATGAACCCAAACCTTACAACTGTCGCAAATATGAACTGTCCGTTCAGTCAGACTGTTTACTGTGGGGTAATCGTGGTGTTATGCCTAAGAAAAGTAGAGAAAAATTTGTACGTGAACTACATTGCACTCATCCTGGTATTGTCATGATGAAAGCCATTGCTAGGGGTCATGTATGATGGCCTGGAATTGAATCTGATCTGGAATCATGTGTGCATCAGTGCAACACTTGCATGCAGCTAAGTAAAGCACCAGCAGAATCTCCGCTGAGTCTGTGGTCATGGTCATCTAAACCACGGTCCAGGATCCACATTGATTTTGCAGGTCCTTTCCTGGGAAAGATGTTTTTTGTTGTGGTGGATGCATATTCCAAGTGGATAGAATATTATTATGTCATCCAATACGTCTATAGCTACCTTTGAGAGCCTTTGTATCATGTTTGCTACTCACGATTTGCCTGACATTGCTGTGAGTGACAACGGATCTTGCTTCACAAATCTGGAGTTTCAAGAGTTCATGAAACTCAATGGTATTAAACACTTGAGGTCAGCCCCATTCAAACCTGCTTCTAATGGTCAAGCAGAGCGTGCTGTTCAAATGATCAAGCAGAGTATGAAACGTGTAACTCAGGGTTCACTGCAGACTCACTTGTCCTGTATATTGCTCAGTTACAGGACAAGACCTCATACGCTTACTGGGGTTTCTCCTGCTGAACTACTGATGAGGAGAAATCTGAAGACCAAGCTCTCTCTTGTTCATCCCGATTTGAATGATCGTGTTGAAAACAGACGTCAAAGTCAGCAATGGTATCATGATCATGCTGCTGTGTCACGTGATATTTCTGTCAATGATCCGGTTTATGTACTGAACTATGGTCAAGGTCCAAAGTGGATCACCGGTACTGTTACAGCCAAGGAGGGTAACAGAGTGTTTATTGTCGTGCTCAAGAATGGGCAAACATGCAGTAAACATGTTGACCAGGTAAAACTGCGGCACACAGATGAACTGGAACCGTTTGAGGAAGATGCAGTCAGTGACCAACCAACCAATGTTCATTCATCAGAGGACACTGCTGTCATTACTGAACCTGGACCTTCAGTCTCTGATGTGCTCATTACCACTCCCACCAGATCTGTTACTCAGCCCTCAGACACAACTGACGCAGAACGCTCGCCCAGAACTAAAGTTGAACTGAGACGATCAACTCGTCAGCGGAAAGTACCAGACCGTCTTAATTTGTAAAAAGACTGATATTAAGATCTTGAAAGGGGATGTTGTTATGTATTTATGCTTGGGGTCACCAGACACCAGGGGGTGCCACTGTTCAAGGTCATTGGGCTGTATGCGTGCGTGCGTGGTCACTGGTATATAAGCGCGGGTACCTTGTCACGCGAGTTACTTTGGGCGCGAATAAACCTGGATCAGGTTTACACCTGAGGCAGTTTACAGTAACAAGTCTTTTGAGTCATTACATTCATTACAAAAATAAGAACATAAGAAAAAGGAGCAGGAGCTTATCGATCTCAGCCTTGAATATACTCAGAGACTCAGCATCCACAGCCTTCTGGGGCAGAGAATTATAAAGATTCACAACCCTCTGAGTGAAGAAATTCCTCCTCATCTTGGTCTTAAATGGCCTACCCCTTATCCTGAGACTATGCCCCCTAGTTCTAGACATTCCAGACAGGGGAAACATCTTCTCAGCAATTACCATCTCATTACACAATACAAGATCTAAAATTGCCTGTTCCCTGGTTGGTTCCATGATGTATTGTTCTAGGAAACTGACCAGACTGTATTCCATGAACTCATTGCCAATTTGATTTGTCCGTCTATATGACGATTAAAGTCCCCCACAATTATTGCTTCACCTTTGTTAGAAGCTCCTACTATTTCTTGATTAATATTCTGATGGAGAATGAAACAGTAATTTCAGAGACCATGGTCCAGAACTTAAAGAAGGGTAACTTTGAAGGTATGAGGCGTGAATTGGCTAGGATAGATTGGCGAATGATACTTAAGGGGTTGACTGTGGATGGACAATGGCAGACATTTAGAGACCGCATGGATGAATTACAACAATTGTACATTCCTGTCTGGCGTAAAAATAAAAAAGGGAAGGTGGCTCAACCGTGGCTATCTAGGGAAATCAGGGATAGTATTAAAGCCAAGGAAGTGGCATACAAATTGGCCAGAAATAGCAGCGAACCTGGGGACTGGGAGAAATTTAGAACTCAACAGAGGAGGACAAAGGGTTTGATTAGGGCAGGGAAAATGGAGTACGAGAAGAAGCTTGCAGGGAACATTAAGGCGGATTGCAAAAGTTTCTATAGGTATGTAAAGAGAAAAAGTTTGGTGAAGACAAACGTAGGTCCCCTGCAGTCAGAATCAGGGGAAGTCATAACGGGGAACAAAGAAATGGCAGACCAATTGAACAAGTACTTTGGTTCGGTATTCACTAAGGAGGATACAAACAACCTTCCGGATATAAAAGGGGTCAGAGGGTTTAGTAAGGAGGGGGAACTGAGGGAAATCTTTATTAATCGGGAAATTGTGTTGGGGAAATTGATGGGATTGAAGGCCGATAAATCCCCAGGGCCTGATGGACTGCATCCTAGAGTACTTAAGGAGGTGGCCTTGGAAATAGCGGATGCATTGACAGTCATTTTCCAACATTCCATTGACTCTGGATCAGTTCCTATCGAGTGGAGGGTAGCCAATGTAACCCCACTTTTTAAAAAAGGAGGGAGAGAGAAAACAGGGAATTATAGACCGGTCAGCCTGACCTCAGTAGTGGGTAAAATGATGGAATCAATTATTAAGGATGTCATAGCAGTGCATCTGGAAAATGGTGACATGATAGGTCCAAGTCAGCATGGATTTGTGAAAGGGAAATCATGCTTGACAAATCTTCTGGAATTTTTTGAGGATGTTTCCAGTAAAGTGGACAAAGGAGAACCAGTTGATGTGGTATATTTGGACTTTCAGAAGGCTTTCGACAAGGTCCCACACAAGAGATTAATGTGCAAAGTTAAAGCACATGGGATTGGGGGTCGTGTGCTGATGTGGATTGAGAACTGGTTGTCAGACAGGAAGCAAATAGTAGGAGTAAATGGGTACTTTTCAGAATGGCAGGCAGTGACTAGTGAGGTACCGCAAGGTTCTGTGCTGGGGCCCCAGCTGTTTACATTGTACATTAATGATTTAGACGAGGGGATTAAATGCAGTATCTCCAAATTTGCGGATGATACTAAGTTGGGTGGCAGTGTGAGCTGCGAGGAGGATACTATTAGGCTGCAGAGTGACTTGGATAGGTTAGGTGAGTGGGCAAATGCATGGCAGATGAAGTATAATGTGGATAAATGTGAGGTTATCCACTTTGGTGGTAAAAACAGAGAGACAGACTATTATCTGAATGGTGACAGATTAGGAAAAGGGAAGGTGCAACGAGACCTGGGTGTCATGGTACATCAGTCATTGAAGGTTGGCATGCAGGTACAGCAGGCGGTTAAGAAAGCAAATGGCATGTTGGCCTTCATAGCGAGGGGATTTGAGTACAGGGGCAGGGAGGTGTTGCTACAGTTGTACAGGGCCTTGGTGAGGCCACACCTGGAGTATTGTGTACAGTTTTGGTCTCCTAACTTGAGGAAGGACATTCTTGCTATTGAGGGAGTGCAGCGAAGGTTCACCAGACTGATTCCCGGGATGGCGGGACTGACCTATCAAGAAAGATTGGATCAACTGGGCTTGTATTCACTGGAGTTCAGAAGAATGAGAGGGGACCTCATAGAAACGTTTAAAATTCTGACGGGTTTAGACAGGTTAGATGCAGAAAGAATGTTCCCAATGTTGGGGAAGTCCAGAACCAGGGGTCACAGTCTGAGGATAAGGGGTAAGCCATTTAGGACCGAGATGAGGAGAAACCTCTTCACCCAGAGAGTGGTGAACCTGTGGAATTCTCTGCCACAGAAAGTAGTTGAGGCCAATTCACTAAATATATTCAAAAGGGAGTTAGATGAAGTCCTTACTACTCGGGGGATCAAGGGTTATGGCGAGAAAGCAGGAAGGGGGTACTGAAGTTTCATGTTCAGCCATGAACTCATTGAATGGCGGTGCAGGCTAGAAGGGCTGAATGGCCTGCTCCTGCACCTATTTTCTATGTTTTCTATCTATGTTTCTATGTCCAACGGTATAGCTACTGTAAGGGGGCCTATATACTACTCCCACCAATGTTTTCTGCCCCGTGTTATTCCTTATCTCCACCCATACTGATTCTACTTCCTTTTCTTCCGAGCCGAGATCCTTTCTCTCTACTCTCCTTGTGTCATCCTTTATTATCAGGCTACCCCGCCCCCTCCTTTACCATTATGCATGCCTCTTCAAAACATCAAGTACCCTGGAACATTTCGTTCCCAACCTTGATCACCTTGCAACCACGTCTCTGTAATGGCTATTAGATCAAACCCATTTATCTCTATTTGTGCTACTAGTTCATCTGTCTTGTTACGAATGCTTTGTGCATTCAGATAAAGAGCTTTTAATTAAACATTTTTACCATTATTCCCTGCTTTGACCTTATTCTCTGCTGCACTGCCACCATTAAACTCTCTGTCCCTTCATGTCATACGCTGCTTATTTTTACCCAAATCACTGCACTGCTCTATTGCCTTGACCGTTCTCTTTAGATTTCTAAACTTCCCCTCACACGATTGACCCCCCCCCCCCCCGCCCCCGCCCCCGCCCCCACACTTTTTTAGTTTAAAGCCCTATCCACAGCCCAGTTATTTGATTCACCAGGACATTGGTTCCAGCCCTGTTTAAGTGGAGCCCATCCCGACGGAGCAGTTCCTCTTTCCCCAGTAATGGTGCCAGTGCCCCATGAATTGAAACTGTTTTTTCCACACCATGCTTTGAGTCACGCATTTAACTCTCTGATCAACTTGATCCTCTGCCGATTTGCATGTGGCTCAGTAATCCAGAGATTATTAGCTTTAAGGTTCTGCTCACTAATTTAGACCCTAGCTCCTCAAACTCCCTCAGCAGAATCTCATTCTTAGTTCTACCTATGGCATTGCTTTCTCATGGACCACGACAACTGGATCCTACCCCTCCCACTCCAAGTTCTTCTCCAGCCACGAGGAGATATCCTTAACGCTGGCACCAGGCAGGCAACACAGCCTCGGAACTCTCTTTCATAGCTGCTGAGAACAGTATCAATCCCTCTGATTACACTGTCCCCTACTACTACATTCCTTCCTTCTCCCCTGACTTGGATGGCCTCCTGTGCCATGGTCATTTGGCCATCCTCCCTGCAGTCCTTTTCCTCACCCATGCAAGGTCAGGGGCTGAAGCTCATCCATCACTACATCCTGGGTCCCCATATCTGCCCAACTCGCAGTCACACCCTCCTATCCCCGACCACTGATGGACTCGAAAGTGCTACTTTACCTAAAGGGTGTGACTGCTTCCCGGAGCAAAGTGTCCAGGTAACTCTGTCCCTCCCTGATGCATCGCAATGTCTGCAGCTCGTACTCCAGCTCAACAACTCCGAGCCGAAGTTCCTCGAGTTGCAGACACTTACTCTCCACCAACTCCCACATGCTGCAATTATGACACACCACCTGCCCTGCCATCTCTAACCTTGTTTTATTAATTAATTAACTAGTTAAAGCTTTTATTCAATCGAAATTTTTGTTTTATTGTTTGATTATTTTACGTAGTTTAAGTTATTAATTTAATAAGTACTAGCAAGTTACAGTTTGTCAGCTGTCAAATGAATCACCTTCCCACACTTGAGAGCAAAAAAAAGCTGTAATGCTCACCAACCAATCACCTACTTGCTCTCCTGTGACGTCGCTCTTTTTGTTATTTTTGAATCGGAGCCTTGCCGCCGCTGCTCTCAGGCCGCCCTTTAACCTCTCACTGCCGCCGCTGTTTTTACATCCAATTTACAAACATTTCTACCTCCAGTATCTCTCAAGCCTCTTTCATTGAGATCAGTTTCTGGTTTCCTTATCCTGGCAGCAGAAACTTGACAAAGGAAATTTAGTCACATAAATGTCAGAAGTTGGCTTCACAGATAATGGTGTCTTGGAATCTGGCTTTACAAGTGCTTTATAAAACTGTCTATCCTCTGCTATGACCCTTCTTGTTTTTCCCTATTTTATAATTACAGAGTGCTGGATCACGACAGCTGAAAGTTGTTTTATCGATAGTTGAGTGGAAGGACGGACAATGCTTCGTGCATTTTCACAGAAGAGTAGAGGGTGCAAGCTGGGATGTAGAAGAGGTTGTAGGTGTACGATGAGAAAGGCTATGAAGAGATTTGTAAATGAGGATAAAAACGTAGAAATCAACGTGTTAGGGAATGGGGAGCCAGTAGACATCATGAGGGCAGGGCGGGTACATTACAATGACTTGATACAGGGTATGATGTGGATGGCAGAGCTTTGGTAAAGTTGGAGTTTGTTTCAGGAGGTCAATGAGTAGAGCAGTGGAGAAGTTATTTCTGGAGGTAATGATGGTGAAGACAAAAGCTTCAGCTATATTGAGGGTGAAATAAGGATTGAAGTAGGTAACATGACAGAGGTGGAAATAGGATATTTTGGTGATAAATAGGATATGGGGCGAGATTATACACTTTTGTGCAGATCGCCCAAAAATGGGTGGTATTTCTGGCATGGGCGGTAAAAATAGGTTTTCAGATCGCCGGCTTGTCGCCCATTTTCAAAGCCCCTAGTCTCCATTTTAAAAATTGGGCATTACCACGAGCGATATGAAACAGGCATTAGTGTTAAATCTCTCTGAACTTCTACTGTAAAGTGTCGCTGTCCTTAGCAACGGCATGGCAATGCTCGATTCCCGTGATTCAGGAGATCAAGGGTCATTATGACATGCGCAGAAGAGGAGACAGAGAGAGAGGGAGCTGAGAGGGACTTAAGGCGTGTGTGGGTGTGGTGTGTGTTTGTTTGGCTGTTGTGGGAGGCACGAGGGAGATTCACCAGCAGCAAAAAGCCTACTAAGCACCAAGAACATAGTTGGCACCGAGTTTTTGTCCAACAAATAAGATATAACATGGAAGGGATGGAGGAGGCCCTGCAGCTGTTAGCCAGGGACACTGGTGGCAGAGGGCTCCCACTGGTCCCGGAGCACTGCACTGCACCCCAAGGTGCTGCACCCCCATTGCCAATAACACGTGAGCCAAGAGCAACATCTTGCTTCTGGCTCGGAGCACGTTCCCACCTTGGGACCGTCCTCTCCTGTATCCATCCAAGCAGCGGTTCTGCCGTCATCCCCACCCCCCCAACCCCCCCAATGAAGCATCGCCTGAGGAGCTCCTCGGCCAGGCAGCTTGGAGTCAGGAGGGGAAGGGGAAGGGGTAGAGGTGGGGAGGAGAAACGGGGGGAGGGAGGGGGGAAGGGAGGGGGGAAGGGTTCGTTTTTACAGATATACTTATGATTTCGGACAGATGGTCGGTTTAAATGTTTTTCATTTAACAAAACCTTGTTGCACATTGGCTCAGATAGCTGCACCATTACACACTGGTGATTCCTTAACATCGAAGGGTATAATTACACTTAACTTCAATCAACTTAAAGTTTAACTGTCACCAAGATGATGCACACCATTGATGTATGACCTGCACATCCAGCAGTGTGTCAGCCTTGTAAATACCACCAATGTTCTTTCAGACAAACACTCATTTATGAGCTCCTGACGTAAGGCTCTTGCAGCTATGATGCAACCACAGGCCCTTTCCTGTGGTCTACAGAGGGGCGGGCGCATGGCTTCAATGTCAGTCTGACTGTGTGGCCCGAGGTCAGCGTCCACCTCCTCATTCTCCTCTTCCTCTCTCTCCTGAGGTGGACCGTCACACCCTCCTGACAATTCTTGTCCCCTCCTGATAGCCAGGTTGTGCAGCATGGAACACATGACCACGAATTGAACTACCTGCTCAGGGTGGTATTGGATCTCGCCTCCTGAGTGGTCCAGGCATCTAAAGCGCTGCTTCAGCACTCCAATGCTTTTCTCGACAATATTGCAAGTAGCTCCGTGGCTCTCATTGTATCGATTCTCGGCTTCTGTGTGGGTGTCACACAGGTGTGTCATCAGCCAGGTGGCGAGGCCGTATCCTTTGTCACCAAGCATCCAGCATTGACCTTGTGGCTGATTGTTAAACAAGTCAGATACAGTGCTCTCACGCATCATGGATGCTGCCCAGTAATTGAGCATTCACAGCCAGTATAATTTGCTGGTGGTCGACAATGAGTTGGACATTCAGGGAGTGGAATCCCTTGCGATTCCTGAAAACCTCTGCATCCTGAAAAAGTGCCCGCATCGCGATGTGCGTACAGTCTATTGCTCCCTGCACCTTGGGAAAGTTAGCAATTCGGTAGAATCCTAAAACCCTCTCAGTCTGAGCCTCCCTGGTCATAAGGAAGTTGATAAAGTCCATCCTGTGTGCGTACAGAGCTTCAGTGACCTGTCTAATTCAGCAATGTGTGGCATGCTGAGATATACCGCAAATGTTGCCAGCTGAGGCCTGAAAAGGACACGACGTGTACAACGACAGTGCCACAATGCCTTTGACCTCGACGGACAGTGCGGTGCTGATGGTGCTGGCAGGAGCGCAGTCTCCGAAGGCAGGTGATGTCGGACAAGTTGAGGTAAGACTGCTTCTCCTTGTACTTGCGGGGGGTGTAACGTCTGGTCCTCCTCATCAGTCTGTCACGTCTTACATTGGGCACATGATGCTGTGGAGTGTACCTTCTGCCATCTCGAGTCTGCAGTATGTAATTGGTCATCAAGAGAGGGTGAGAAAGGACAGGCCCCATTCCAATAGCTATCTGTTTTCCACCGATTGTTCACAAACAATGAATGTCCCGACGAAGACACCTATAAATTCCAATCGTTCACAGTATGATAAGATGTTTGTTCAGATGTTCACATCACCTCCAAAGACCTCAAGAATACATCCGAACTCCCCCGAGGTTGAAGCACAGCAGCCTGTTAAATGATGCGACATGCGATTTAGAACATGGTGTCCATACCGCTGTGATTAGTTCCGGTTAGTTCCACTTTTTCCCAGCGTTGTTTTCGGCGAGCGATATTGTGGGCGAGATGTGTGCGAGGTGTGAAAGTAAGGGTGGGCGATACACTGGGCGTTAGTTTTGGCGAATGTGATCTTTACGACAAAAAACAGTGGCCGGGCGGTATTATTAAATCTCGCCGTTAATTACGTGCCAAAAGTAACGCTGGCCGATATTATGGCCGTTTAGATCGCCCATTCTGATAATTCCACCCCCAAAAAAGTGGGCGGACTGTATTATTTTTTTCTCGGCGTTACACATAAATGACCGAGAAATGGGCATCAGTTTCCATTTTTGGCTAAATGGGCGATATATGGGCGTTACACATCATTTCAGCGTTATGGGCGTTATGCATGCAAAAATCATGGAAAATCTAGCCCATGGAGTTTCAAGTTTAAGATGCCTTCATCCTGCGCCAGTCTGGTGTGCCAGCAATCTTCCTGCTACCACGTCGAGATCAAGCAAGACACCCAGGTTGCAAAGATTTGTGATCAGCCTGAGGGAGGAAATGGGAGGAGGATGCAATCTGCCTTTGATGTGGAATTTCTGGTGCGAGCCAAACAGGATTGCTTTGTTCTTGCCAATGTTATTCTTGAGATAGTGGGATTCCCAATGGTTCAGGGCAAATCGACGGCCACATACATGGTTTTGCCTCCTATCAATCCTGAGATGTTGCATAACCGCAAATACTGCCACTCACTTAATGTGCCGTTGTTATGTGACCACGCCCAGCACATCATGATGATGAATGCCTAGCGTGATGCCTTCATCCCTCGCCAGTCTGGTGCGCCAGCTACCACATCGATCCCGAGGGCTATCCGCTCTGCACCTGGCTGATGACTCCCCTCTACAACACCACCATTCATAGCCAGCAATCATACAATGAGAGCCTTGCTACCACGAGGAACCTCATTGAGCAGACCATTGGGATGCTAAAGCAACAGTTCTGCGGTCTTGACTGCTGGGGTGGAGCTCTTCAGTACAAGTGGCATGCTTCACAACTTGTCCATCATGAGGGTGCAGCCTTTACCAACATTGGGCCACCTCAGGAGGAGGAAGAGGAGGAGGAGGAGGAAGGGAAGAGGCAGGCAGCAGATCCCTGTTCCAATGGGCTGTCCGTGAGCACCTCATCAGACTCTGCTTCCAATGAATGAAACCCCAGATCCCTGTAGTTCACCACTTCCCTATGTTACCATCCTTCTGTCATGGAACATCACAGCATCCTCCTGGAAGCTGAAATGAGAGCCATTACTAAACAAATATAATTTAGAAATGTATCAATTCCATTTCAAAACAACAACATTAACTAATCACCCTTATGCATTCCTTTAGTGTCTGTCTTTTATGTACCTTTTCCTACTCTAGTGCTCCCGCGCAGTACTACCCTGGTGGTTGCAGCATGTCTGGGAGAAGACAGTTGGCTTTCAGTGGGGGAGAATGCAGGACGATCTCGAGCAGCTCTGGGCCTCGAAGGCCCAGCTGTAGACTGCATCACCTTGGCATGGACGGCAGCAGTCTGAACTTGCTAGATGACAGGCAGCAGCAAGAGCACTGGTGGTGTGGCAGTGGAGTGAGTAGGAATGCTGTCATCCTGAGAGAGGATGGCAGGTTCTTGCTCCATGAAGCCACTGCCAATCTCCCGGGGTGGCATCTCACCTTTCCTAGACACTTGTTGAAGGACAGATCGCTTCTCTTCTTCTGCTCTCTTGAGCATCCCTGATTATAATTGCTCAACAATTGGTGGCCGTGCCTTCTGTTGCCTGGGCCCTGAGCTCTGGAATTCCCTGCCTAAATGTCTCCGCCTCTGTACCCCACTTTCCTCTTCTAGATGCTCCTTAACACCTCTTTGACCAAGCTTTTGGTCACCTGCCCTGATTTCTCCTTTTGTGGCCCGGTGCCAAATATTTTGTTTTAGAAACATAGAAAATAGGTGCAGGAGTAGGCCATTCGGCCCTTCGAGCCTGCACCGCCATTCAATAAGATCATGGCTGATAATTCCCTCAGTACCCCTTTATAGAAACTTATAATACTCCTGTGACGTGCCTTGGGATATTTTACTATGTTAAAGGCGCTATATAAATGCAAGGTATTGTTGTTGTTAAGGGGGAAGTGGGGTGTGAGAAGGATTCAGTATGAGAATATCGTCGTCATTAGCAATGCTTTCAACCTCGCCAATTGCCATGGACTCAGTGACGGTCCCTCCAATTATCTCGAGCACTGCTTTCTGCAGCTCTGTCTGCAGTCGGACTTTGCTCCCAGCAGTTAGGAGCTCTGTGGACCTGCACCTGGATTTCACGATAAAGAAAATGAAAGTTTTTCCGAATGCCTTTATATAGTTAGTGGCTTCAACTTCCAGTTAATAGGTTGGCGATATTGCATGAATTTCCCGGTATATACAGTTTTGAAGGAATACAGCTGAAGAACTAGGCCACGGTACAAAATGTGGTATGTGCTGTGCTCCTGCTACACATGTAGAACGTTGCATCATTTACTTACTCCCCTTTATACAGCTCACAGAAAGGTTTTATATTTATCGTGCCTTCTCATCGACAGATAACCTTGACTTATCATCAAATTTTCAGTAGTGATGCACAGGGTTTTTGAACATAAGAACATAAGAAATAGGAGCAGGAGTAGACCACCTGGCCCCTCGAGCCTGCTCCGCCATTCAATACAATCATGGCTGATCTGATCATGGACTCAGCTCCACTTCCCTGCCCGCTCCCCATAACCCTTCATCCCTTATCGCTCAAAAATCTGTATCTCCGCCTTAAATATACTCAATGACCCAGCCTCCACAGCTCTCTGGGATAGAGAATTCCACAAATTTACAACCCTCCAAGAGAAGAAATTCCTCCTCATCTCAGTTTTAAATAGGCGCCCTCTTATTCTGAGACTATATCCCCTAGTTCTAGTTTCCTTTACGTGTGGAAACATCCTCTCTGCATCCACCTTGTCGAGCCCCCTCATTATCTTATATGTTTCGATAAGATTAACTCTCATTCTGCTGAACTCCAATGTGTATAAGCTCAACCTACTCAACCTATCTTCATAAGTCACTCCCCTGATCTCCGGAATCAACCTAGTGAACTTTTTCTGAACAGCCTCCAATGCAAGTATATCCTTCCTTAAATACGGAGACTAAAACTATACCCAGTACTCCAGGTGTGGTCTCACCAATACCCTGTACAGTTGTAGCAGGACTTCTCTGCTTTTATACTCTATTGATTACTTGCTGTACCTGCATACTAACTTTTTGTGTTTCATGCACAAGTACCCCCAGGTCCCTCTGTACTGCAGCGCTTTGCAATTTTTCTCCATTTAAATTATAATTTGCTCTTCTACTTTTTCTGCAAAAGTGGATAAACTCACATTCTCCCACATTATATTCCATCTGTCAAATTTTTGCCCACTCACTTAGCCGCCTATATCCCTTTGCAGATTTTTTGTGTCCTCCTCACAATTGGCTTTCCCACCCATCTTTGTATCATCAGCAAACTTGGCTACATTACACTCAGTCCCTTCATCCAAGTCATTAATAGACTGTAAATAGTTGAGACCCCAGCACCGATCCCGGCAGCATTCCACTAGTTATTGTTTGCCAACCGGAAAATGACCCATTTATCCTGACTCTCTGTTTTCTGTTAGTTAGCCAATCCTCTATCCATATTACCCTTTAATGCCGTGAACTTTTATCTTATGCAGTAACCTTTTATGTACCACCTTATCGAGTGCCTTCTGGAAATCCAAATACACCACATCCATTGGTTCCCCCTTATCCACCCTGCTCGTTACATCCTCAAAGAATTACAGCAAATTTGTCAAATATGATTTCCCTTTCATAAAACCATACTGACTCTGCTTGATTGAATTATGCTTTTCCAAATGTCCCACTACTACTTCCTTAATAACGGACTCCAGCATTTTCCCAACAACAGATGTTAGGCTAACTGGTCGATAGTTTCCTGCTTTTTGTCTGCCTCCTTTTTTAAATAGGGGCGTTACATTTGCAGTTTTCCAATCCACTGGGAACTCTCCAGAATCCAGGGAATTTTGGTAGATTGTAACCAATGCATCCACTATCCACTATACTTACTGGAATGCAAATATACTAACAGCAACATATCCATATTATGTATGAACAGTCTCATGGCTATCTTCATAAATAATTTTTTAGAACATCTTGGACAGAAAAGTATATTCAGTTACTGAATCAGATTCACTCTAAATTAGGCATTTACTGAGTCGCTGAGACTTTTACATGTATTTCAAAGGTGAATCAAATTGAAATCAGGGTTGGTGCAGTTGATCACTGTCCAGAGACTACTGCTGGAAAATACTTGGGGTAAAAATTGCCCCCTGCCGACACGGGGCGCTCCTACCCCGTTTCGATGGTTTTTACCACAGCTGCGGTTCAGGTCGTCTCTTGAGTGACATTTGGCTCTTTGTTTTTTTCTCTCTCCGATCCAGAACTTGATCTTAACGGGGGCAGTGACTACACCTGAGGGGCGTATACGGGCGGTGACAGCAACTGAGGGGCGGAAGGTGGGTTTGGAGCGCAGTGACCGCCGTGATGATGTCATCATGGCACTGCGTCACCATGGCGCTCCCCTTCACTTAAAGGGGACAACCTCGGCGATGATAAAACTTCGGGCCACTGGGCCAGCAGGAAGGGTTTTGGCCAGGCCAGTGGCCTGGCGCCCAGGAGGCTGTGCTAGGCTGCCTGTTGGTGGTCGGCTGACAAAAAAAAAAACAAGGCGGCAGTATAGCAGTGAGCCCTCCCCTTTAAGGAAAGCCACACCGCTGCTGCAGAAGGCCATATCCTCACTGGACCACTGGGGAAAAAGCTTGTTTTGGCACCGCTGGGCGGCCTGAAGACTTTCCGAGAGAAATGTCGGTGTCGGGGCGGTTAGATCAGCCGTGTGCAGGGTGATGAGGCGCTTAAGACGGATCGGCAGCAGCGGATCGGTAGGGGCGTGATCGGGGCACCGCCGGGAAAACTGAGAAGGACAATTTGACTATCAGCGGCCGTTCCACCAAAAGTCAGCAGCCACTCCATTCCACAGCGTGGCCACCGAATTGCGGTGGTGACAGGCTTTAAGGAGACAGGCGATTTCGGCCTCATTGTGTGTAGATATCAATTGAGGCCCAGATTCAGTTTGGGTGTAATGGTTACATGATAAAATAACCTGCTGGTGGTCATTGTCTTGACTCACTGAGCAAATGTTAGCATGTTCAGGACAGGAAGTGGAGGAGGGTGGGGTGGGTGTGGGGGATGGGTGGGGGGGATGGGGGGTGGGTGCAGTGGTAATGGTGTGTGGAAATGCTTGAAAAGTAATTACAGCAAAAGTTCTGATTAAAATTCATTTTTGGGGCATCCAAATGGCGATATACTGAGTTGAACATTTAGTGATGTACTTCATATTTTTGTACTGTTCAAATTGTAGACTGTTAATCACAATATCACCTTATTGAACTCAGTGGCAAGGAGCCAACTGCGATAATGTTATGGAAAGAGATCCAGCCACATGTTCAATATTACCTTTTTGATCTCTATAGACAAGAAAGATGGTACTGAAAATAATGGGGCTGAATTTGCGATCGGTGGCTTCCTGCCAGGGGGACACCTCCGACCTGAAAAAAATTTATGAACTTACCTGATGGTGCCAGAGGTTCGGAATCTTGCGCTCCTGGGCCTCCATAGGCCTGCGCAGAGGCACATATGTCCCAGGGGCGCATGCAATTCACAAGCGCCCCTAGGATCATGTGGGCTTGCCCAACCTATCAAAGAAGTGAATCCCCATTCATGCTTATGGGGATTCCGTATGTACAGAACTCCCATAAGTATGAATGGGGCTCACATTAAAAAAAACCTCTCCACGTCAAATAAATATAAAAAAAACCTAAAATTTATTAAAATGGCATTTACTTAAATATTTAAAACAATAATTTTTGAAAAATAAATGTACACGTTTTAAAGGGCTGAAGATAAACTTACCTTATTGCACAGGGTTTTTAATGTATAAATGATTGATAACATTTTATTTTTATGTTTTTTAAAACTCTTACGTTGGTAGAAGCAAGCCTTATGCCTGCTTTTACGTGGCATAAGAATTTAACGGGCATTTGCTGGGCGGAAGTTAGCCCAACTGTCCGCCAGCGAATGCCCCTTTCCCAGGGGTTTGTACAATCTGTCAAGAGAATTCTGACACCTCGCGCGCAACCTCGTGCATTCCCAGAGGGGCCGCAAATTACAGCCCAATGTTTAAAATATTTCCAGCTTTTTTTCAAAAGATATTCCATTGCTGTGTTTAGTGGTGAGTTTAAGTAGATAAAAGTGGCTAATGCTTCTTTGTAACCCTTTCAGTGGCTTCTTCTGGTTGTGCCGGAGAACAACACAAAGTTATGATTGTGTGGAACCTCTTCTGAATGTTACTTTTGTCTCTGCGTTATAGTCTCCTCAGTAACTCATTTGGCAAAGGCAAAAAGCAGTACGAAATTAGGACATGTGGACCAAGTAGCTTCCAGATGTGATCCCCAGCCTCTACTGAGTGACCTGATCTCAGCTGGAGTGGTGTATAGGAGGCTACGGCTGGCCTCAGCAGCCTTGGGCCAATGTGTGGAAAAATCAGCCAGTGTTCCTGATCACGATCTAATGATCCCTGATTGCTTGAGTGTATGGTGGTTCAGGAGAGAATCAGGCTCAGCTGTGACACTCTCTTCCTCGCGGTAATCAAACAGCTTGCTGAAATTCACGGTGTAGCTTTACACATGAAGATTGAAGACTCAGTGAAGGGCGACAGGCACTCATAGAACTACTTTGTGTCGGCACTTTCAGAAGTGGAGAAAAGTTTAGTGGGGGCATAACATTAAAATAAGTGACATTTAATATACAATGAAGTTTGTTTAATTGTGCTTTTATATTATGAATTTAAAGCACACTATTGGTGTATTATTATAACCGCAAGTGGGAAGTAGTACACATTACACCAACATTAGTTGCCAAGGCTTGTGCTGTGGGGTGGAATGCACAAACTATACAGCAGTGACCTCCTGTGGTGGATGCATAAATGATGCATGACATCGGTAGAGAGTTGCTGATTTTATTTCATAAGTGATCAAAATTAAGTTAGCAAGAACAGCATGAACACATACCTGCAAAAAACACTTCATAAAGGGAATCACACTGTCGAACCAATAAATCATAGAGCAAGTAAGACCAGCACATCGGCCTTTAGTGTTGTCACTCACAGATCCCACTTCTACCTATGGGGTAGAAAACATTTTTGGTACGACCAAGAAAATTACAATGCATATGTGTGGAGTTTTGCTTTGATCCTGTGTAATTATATGCCACTTTTTTTAACGGAACAAATACACGAACATTGTTAGTTCTGAATCCCAAGAAACATATTAGGCCCTGAAATTCCAGTCGGAGGCTTGCCGCGGGCAATTGCCTCCGACTGGAGAATTTTTCCGAAAGTACCTGGTGGTCCGGGAGGAGCGTGGGATTCCGGTGGGGAGGCCTTCTCTTCCCACGCTGTGAAGCGGGCTCCCGTCCGGAGGGTTCCCACGCAGAAGGTGCATTCACGTGTGACTGCTCAACCAATCAGGTAAAGTATTCTCAATTAATAGCAATGGGAACTCCGTAGCTACGAGTTCACGTTGCTGTTAATTGAGAAAAAAATTCCTAAACACAATAACGCCAACTAAAAAATAAAAAAACACACCTCACATAATTAAAATTAATTGACATTAAAGTTAATAAATATCTTCGAGAAAATGTTTTTTCCGAGTTTTTTAAAAGTTTTTTTAATCATGCTTTAAAATAAATTTAACGTAGTGGGCAGGGCTTGTAAAAATAAAAATGTATTTTTAATTTTATTTTTTATGTTGTAAGTGTGTTTTAAAACTCTTACGTCTGTAACAGTAGCCTATGTGCCTGTGCAAGAGGTATGAGGACATTTGCTGGGCAAGATATGGGTAAACCCCGCAATCTTGCCCTTGCAAATGCCCTCGCTCTCGAGAGATGCAGGTGATCTGTCAAGCTGGAGCTTGACAGATCGGAAAAGCCGGTTTTCAGCGCATGCGCATTGTGTGCTGAAAACTGGCTTTTGCGATGTTTTCCCGGGTCCGTAGACACTCCGTATGGACCTGGGGAGGCCGGACTTTTTGGGCCAATAGAGAAAGTACAGTGAAGGACAACAAAATTGATCCCAAATTTAAAAAACATAGAAACATAGAAAATAGGTGCAGGAGTAGGCCATTCAGCCCTTCTAGCCTGCACCGCCATTCAATGAGTTCATGGCTGAACATTCAACTTCAGTACCCCCTTCCTGCTTTCACGCCATACCCCTTGATCCCCCGAGTAGTAAGGACTTCATCTAACTCCCTTTTGAATATATTTAGTGAATTGGCCTCAACCAATTTCTGTGGTCGAGAATTCCACAGGTTCACAGGATGAGCTTTGATGAAAGAATAAAGAAGCTCAAGTTCTACAGTCTAGAAACAGGCAGTTAACGAGTAATCTCATCATGGTGCTTAAAATATTAAATGGTGTCAGTAAGAAAAAACCTGGGGGCTGAAATTGCCCTGTTTTGCACCTCCCGTTAGCGCCTCCTGGGGACTATAACGGGGCGCGACACAATTTTTGCCCGGGGGTGGGGGGGGCGAGTGCGGATGCGCTAGTTAATTGCACGGAAGTTAGCGGAGGCACTGACATGGTAGCATCGCACCCCGCCAGTATCGCCCCCGGGTTGCCGCACAACCGGCGATGACATCATCGCACCACGCGCCGACCACTCTCCGCCCCGCGGCAGAAGTTGCTGTGAGGGGTGTCACCGCCAGCCTCGCGGGTCACAAACCAGACGGATATTCGCTCGTGGGGCAGAAGTTAAAAGGGAGGTCGGGAGCGCCAGGCTCCGCCATATATTCCCCGGCCGACTCACGGGCCGGACCCTGCTGAGTTACTTTGGTGTGGTTCCGGGCCACCATTGTGCAGCCCAGCACGCCCTGGTGGCTCAGCGGAGGCCATCAGAGGCCTGGCAGAGTGAGCAGCAACCCTCCCCTTTAACGGAAGGGGAGGGGCGTTGAAACGCATTAGCGCTACGCGGAGCACGCGAACCTGCCCCAACAGGAAGTGGAGCGTGCGACATTGTGCTCCACTTCCTGTGAGGGGCAGTAACCGCAATTTCGCGGCTGGGGCAGAACCTTCGCCCTGGGCACAGGAAGTCCAGCCCCGAATCGGTTACCGCCCCAAATGGGGCACAGGGGAATTTCACCCTCCCTCCCCAATTATTACTTTGATGATAACTAGAAAAATTGGGTCAGAGTTCATACATTTAAGTTTATAATCAATATTACTAAGAACTTCTTTAATCAAAAGAGTGCTAAATGTTTGGAATTACCTGTTGGGTGTGATATGAGAGACCAGAACCTTATGGAATTTGAATATACAGTTGGATATTATAATGGGGGAGCTATATTAGTGGAGGGGTGAACTTTGATGGGCCACATGGCCTTTTCTCACCCTTGATTTTCCTTCAGTCTTTCCTCATAACTCATACCTTTGACACTATGGATCAGCTCTTCCCTTCACTGCCTGCAGCATCTGAACATCTCTGTTGTGTCTCAGCTATCAGAACAGAATGTAGTATTCCAGGTGTGATCTGACCACTGTACTGTACAATTCGATTACAGCTTCCTATAACTTATAGGCTACCATTTTAGCTATGTAGTTCAACAATCTATTGACTTTCTTGATTGCTGCTCTGCACTACTTGGACAAGTTTACAACTGAGTTCACCAGAACTGGAAATTTCAGTTTTAACGCCATTCATGGAATATGCGTGTCGTCTATTTTCCCTTTCTATGTGCAGTACTTTATACATGTCTACTTTAAATTTAATCTGCCCATTTACATATTTTATCCAACTTATGTGGTATTTTCTGACCTGATTTTGATTCCATTGCACTTCTTATTTTGGTAACATCTTAAAATGTATTCACTTTGCAATGAGTGTATAAATCCTGATCATTTGCGTAAATTAGGAATGGTACAATTCCAACATTGAGCACCGGAGCATCTCATTCAATACTTCTTCACATCCCGACATAACTCCTCGAAGGAATAATTATTGTATTCTACCTATCAGGCAATTTGTTTTAACCTTTCCCAATGTTTAGCCTGAATCCGATAGCTTTCAATTAAACTAATAGCCTTTCATGTGGAACTTTGTCAAATGTCTTCTGGAAGTCAAAGTGCACTATATCATAGGGCTTTCCAGGGTCCATTTGGGCTGTTATTTCCTCAAAGAAGTAGAGGCAGGATCTGTCCTTCTGAATCCCTGTTGACTGCTGTTTACTAGGTTTATTTATATATAGAAAATCCTCAATTTTACTGCTGATAATAAGTTCCATTATACACAGAACTAATTGGTCTGTAGTTGCCTATGCCTGTTTTGTCATCCTCACATTGAGATTCAGATCAATAGACTAAGACTGAGAATGATAGATTTATGTATGGTAAAGATATCAATGGATATGAAGAAAAAACGGGTAAATGGAGTTGGGGTACAGGTCAGCCATGAATTAACAGAATGACAGAACAGGCTTGAGGGGCTGAATGGCCTAAACCTGTTCCTATGTTCTTATCCTTTTTGAAAATATGTAATACATTACCTGCTTGCTTCCAATTTAGTGTTCCCTCCCCAATATCGAGTGACTCAATATGCTTGTCAGGCCACACATCCACTGAGATGCTCTCAGCACTCGGAGATAAATACCATTTGGGCAACCAGGGTCTGTCAGCTGGCACAAAAGGAAGTCTTGTCAGCAAGCAGGTAAGTGGCAGCGATGAGGTTTCAGGACGGATGGCAGGAGGGAAGGGGAAAGTCTGGGGCCGGACAGCCTGCCAAATTCCTTGTAGGACTTGGAGGAGAACTCCTGCTCCTCCTGGCTCCACAAAGGAAAAATGTTCACTTAGCTTGGAGAGTCTCTTTGTCCTTCCGACAGCTGACAAGCTGGTTCTACCTGGCAGGGAATCTGCGGCAAACAGGGTTAAAACGTGATCCGGGTCCCATTGTTGTCAGGGCAACACGATTTGCATTAAATCATTAGGCACCCACCTGAATCAAGTGGGCGCCGTATCCATCGCCAAACCAGCAGTGTTAAAATCCAAACTGGGCAGGAATTTAATGGCAAATGGACTTTCTCCATTTTAACGGCTCGCTTGTTTCACTGCTGCTGAGCATGGAGAGTTAAAATTCCTTCCGTGATGTCTGGAACACAACAGATGCACACTATGCGAAGAGATTTCCCATGGGGTTGCTCGTGCTGAATCAGAGGATATGCTGTTTTATATCAGAGGTGTTATGCTATGTAACACACAATATATTAACAAACCGAGTAAATGAAATTGTGTTTTTACTGTATAATGTTCTGTGATATATAGCACCCTTTGGGGAATGATTTTCAGTAAGTCTGATTATTTTTCTGTGAAAACTGTAAATGAGTGACCTAATTATTATATGCTTCTTTATTTAAGTTAATTTTTAACTCTAAACTTATTTAAGTCTCAGGATACACAGCAAGAGATTCACAATTCGAGATAGCAGAAGTATAGTAACATTGAGCAGTGGGGTGAGTTCATGGAGATTGATTGTAGTGGGTTAATCCTGGGTTTAGAAGTTGTTGCGAGAGTTGTTGGGTTTGGTAAAACTATGGCGGGGTATTGAGTTTAATAATATTGGCAGTGTGCTGTTCGATTGAATTTCATGATATTACCCATCATTCTGTGAAGACTATAAATGAAAGGTCTTTTTACTATATTTTCCTTTACCGATGTATTTATTTTTATTTCACCCTTTTTAAAGCCGAGTATATAAAGCAAGATGTAGGAACAGCTTGCATTAGAATAGAACCTTATCATATCCTCAGCGCATTTCAAAGTACTCCACATCCAATTATACTGACAGGGGCAGCGTCCAAAATCCAGATTTACGGAATCCGGAATGTTCCGGAATCCAGACACCGGGACGATCGGTGGCAGGATCATCTGGAATCCGTAAAATGTTCCGGGCCCCGCCCGAACACTTCCTCGGCGGGGGCCCTCTCTCCTCGGCGGGGGCCCTCTCCCCTCGGTGGGGGCTCTCTCCCCTCGGTGGGGGCCCTCTCTCCTCGGCGGGGGCTCTCTCTCCTCGGTGGGGGCCCTAGCCCCTCGGCGGGGGCCCTCTCCCCTCGGTGGGGGCCCTCTCCCCTCGGTGGGGGCCCTCTCTCCTCGGTGGGGGCCCTCTCTCCTCGGTGGGGGCTCTCTCCCCTCGGTGGGGGCCCTCTCTCCTCGGCGGGGGCTCTCTCTCCTCGGTGGGGGCCCTAGCCCCTCGGCGGGGGCCCTCTCTCCTCGGCGGGGGCCCTCTCTCCTCGGTGGGGGCCCTAGCCCCTCGGCGGGGGCCCTCTCCCCTCGGTGGGGGCCCTCTCTCCTCGGTGGGGGCCCTCTCTCCTCGGTGGGGGCCCTCTCTCCTCGGCGGGGGCTCTCTCTCCTCGGTGGGGGCCCTAGCCCCTCGGCGGGGGCCCTCTCCCCTCGGCGGGGGCTCTCTCTCCTCGGCGGGGGCCCTCTCTCCTCGGTGGGGGCTCTCTCCCCTCGGTGGAGGCCCTAGCCCCTCGGTGGGGGCTCTCTCTCCTCGGTGGGGGCCCTCTCCCCTCGGCGGGGGCCCTCTCTCCTCGGCGGGGGCCCTCTCTCCTCGGTGGGGGCCCTCTCCCCTCGGCGGGGGCCCTCTCTCCTCGGCGGGGGCCCTCTCTCCTCGGTGGGGGCCCTAGCCCCTCGGTGGGGGCCCTCTCCCCTCGGCGGGGGCCCTCTCTCCTCGGCGGGGGCCCTAGCCCTCGGTGGGGGCCCTCTCCCCTCGGCGGGGGCCCTCTCTCCTCGGCGGGGGCCCTAGCCCCTCGGTGGGGGCTCTCTCTCTCCTCGGTGGGGGCCCTCTCTCCTCGGTGGGGGCCCTCTCTCCTCGGTGGGGGCCCTCTCTCCTCGGCGGGGGCCCTCTCTCCTCGGCGGGGGCCCTCTCTCCTCGGTGGGGGCCCTCTCCCCTCGGTGGGGGCCCTCTCTCCTCGGTGGGGGCCCTCTCTCCTCGGCGGGGGCCCTCTCTCCTCGGTGGGGGCCCTCTCTCCCCTCGGTGGGGGCCCTCTCTCCCCTCGGTGGGGGCCCTCTCTCCTCGGCGGGGGCCCTCTCTCCCCTCGGTGGGGGCCCTCTCTCCTCGGTGGGGGCCCTCTCTCCTCGGCGGGGGCCCTCTCTCCTCGGTGGGGGCCCTCTCTCCTCGGCGGGGGTCCTCTCCCCTCGTTGGGGGCCCTCTCTCCTCGGCGGGGGCCCTCTCCCCTCGGTGGGGGCCCTCTCCCCTCGGCGGGAGCCCTCTCCCCTCGGTGGGGGCCCTCTCTCCTCGGTGGGGGCCCTAGCCCCTCGGTGGGGGCCCTCTCTCCTCGGTGGGGGCACTCTCCCCTCGGTGGGGGCCCACTCCCCTCGGTGGGGGCCCTCTCTCCTCGGCGGGGGCCCTCTCCCCTCGGTGGGGGCCCTCTCCCCTCGGCGGGGGCCCTCTCCCCTCGGTGGGGGCCCTCTCCCCTCGGCGGGGGCCCTCTCTCCTCGGCGGGGGCCCTCTCCCCTCGGCGGGGGCCCTCTCCCCTCGGCGGGGGCCCTCCTCCCGCCGCCCCACTCCGTCTTTCTGACGTTCCGAAATCCAGAAATACCCAAACCTGGGCTCGGTTGTTTCCGGATTCGTGACATCAGAAACACACTCGAAAGTCCAGAAAAACACGAAGTCCGCAATGGCCTCAGTCCCGAGGGTTCCGGATTTTAGGTGCTGCCCCTGTACTGTTGAAGCTCAGTCACTGTTGATATTTAGGCAAATGCGGCCACCTATTATGCACAGTAAGGTTCCACAAACTGATGAGGCGAACCAGTGCCTTTTGTCGGAGTTGACTGTGGGAAGAATGTCGGTAAGGACCCCAGGAAAATTCCCTACTTTTCTTCAAAAGTGTTGGGGGAGATTTTTTTTCACAGATGACGCCTCATTTCATGTCTCAGTTGAAAGACAGCAGCACCCTCAGTACTGCACTGCAGTGTCAGCCTAAATTACGTACTTGAGTGCTGGGGTTTGGATTGAAGCCACAGTCTTCTGACTCAGAGGCACGAGCACTGCCAACTAAGCTAGGCTGATGCTGAAGATGTACTTTGGCTGAAGGTAAGTGTTTGGCAAGATGATATTTAGCAACACTGAAGGCGGGTGGTTCTAAGCTGTGACTGCATGTGTGGTGGTCTTGACATTTCACAACACTGGGGTAGAAGTGCCGGGGAGATTGGCACTTGTGGAGTATTGCTTGCTGGTCAATTCCCGTGGCTTGTTAGCATCGGGGTGCAGAGGGGGTATTGGGGTGGGTGCAGGACATGGTTTCTCGGCAATAGTTTTTTAATTTGTAAGTTGATATGTCCTTACTATAAAGTACAAATGCACACGAGGCCCATATTTGAGAGAAGGTCACTCTGTGACCAGTGACCTTTATTTGCCAGCACTGAAGTGATGAAGGTGGGTGGAGCTTCGCCTTTTATACCTGAAAGTCCAGGTTAGGAGTGTCTCCCACAAGTTCACCACCAAGTGGTCAATGTTCTCACAGTGTAAACTTAGGTCAGTTTATACATGGATTACAATGACAGTAGAATACATGACATCACCTCCCCCCCCCCCGCCAAAGTCTTATTGGGATCACAGGTTGAGTCTCTCTGGTGGTTTACGCTCCCTTGTAGAGCGCCTGAGTTGGGGCTCCGGTTGTTGGGCGCTGGCCTGAGTGTCTGCTATTTGCGGTGCCTCAGGCCTGTCCGGACTGCCCACAGTGACTGGGCTCTCCTCCACTTGGTTCCGGTGTTCGGTCACCTGTGGTGGAGTGAACTCTACATCGTGTTCTTCCTCTGCTTCTTCTATGGGGTTGCTAAACCTTCTTTTTGTTTGATCCACGTGTTTGCGACAGATTTGTCCATTGGTAAGTTTAACTACCAGAATCCTATTTCCCTCTTTGGCAATCACAGTGCCTGCGAGCCATTTGGGCCCTGCAGCGTAGTTGACGACAAAGACAGGGTCATTCACATCAATACATCGCGCCCTCGCATTCCTGTCATGGTAGTCACATTGTGACCGGCGCCTGCTCTCAACAATTTCTTTCATGGTGGGGTGTATGAGGGATAATCTGGTTTTGAGCGTCCTTTTTATTAGCAGCTCTGCGGGTGGAACTCCTGTGAGCGAGTGTGGTCGAGATCTATTGGCCAACAGGAGGCGTGATAAGCGGCTTGGTAGGGAACCCACTTGGATTCTGAGCATCCCCTGTTTGATTATCTGCACTGCTCGTTCCACCTGGCCCTTTGAGGCCGGTTTGAACGGTGCCGTTCTGACATGCTTGAGACCATTTCCTGCCATGAAGTCCCGGAACGCAATGCTTGTAAAGCACGGGCCATTGTCGCTGACCAAGACGTCAGGTAGACCATGGGTGGCGAACATTGCCCGTAGACTTTCTACTATGGCAGAGGATGTGCTTGAATTGAGAATGTCACTCTCGATCCATTTGGAGTAGGCGTCTACTACAACCAAAAACATTTTTCCCATGAAGGGACCTGCGTAGTCCACATGGTTGCGTGACTAAGGCTTGGCGGGCCATGGCCAGGGGCTAAGGGGGGCTTCCCTGGGCGCATTGCCCAGCTGGGCACACGTGTTGCATCTGCGAACACAAAGTTCCAGATCTGCATCTATCCCTGGCCACCAAACGTGTGACCTGGCAATTGCCTTCATCATGACAATGCCCGGGTGCTCCTTGTGGAGTTCACGGATGAGCGCCTCTCTGCCCATCTGGGGCACGACTATTCGGTTCCCCCATAGTAGACAATCGGTCTGAATCGAGAGTTCATCCTTGCGCCTGTGAAATGGTTTAAATTCCTCAGGGCATGCCCCGTATGTGGCTGCCCAGTCCCCATTCAGGACATATTTCTTGACTAAAGACAGTAGCGGGTCTCTATTAGTCCAGACTTTGATCTGACGGGCTGTCACGGGTGAGCCTTCGCTTTCGAAAGCTTCAACAGCCATGACCATCTCAGCAGCATGCTCGGTTGCCCCCTCGGTGTTGGGTAGTGGGAGCCTGCTGAGTGCATCGGCGCAGTTTTCAGTGCCCGGTCTGAGCCAAATTGTATAGTCATAGGCGGCTAACGTGAGTGCCCACCTCTGTATGCGGGCCGACGCATTTGCATTTCTGGCCATGTTGTCGGCCAAAAGGGACGTAAGGGGTTTGTGATCTGTCTCCAGCTCAAATTTCCTGCCAAACAGGTACTGGTGCATTTTTTTTACTGCATATACACATGCAAGTGATTCCTTTTCTACCATCCTGTAGCCCCTTTCTGCCTGGGACAGACTTCTGGAGGCATAGGCTACCGGCTGTAACTGACCCTTGACATGAACATGCTGCAACACACACCCGGCCCCATAGGACGACGCATCGCACGTTAAAACAAGTTTCTTACATGGGTCATATAGCGTTAACAGATTGTTAGAGCACGAAATTTGTTATGCTCCATCAAAAGCCCTTTCCTGGCTGTCCCCCCAGACCCATTCACGACCTTTGCGTAGGAGCATGTGTAGCGGCTCTAACACGTGCTCAATTTGGGAAGAAAGTTCCCAAAATAGTTCAGGAGCCCCAGGAACGAACGCAGTTCCGTTGTGTTACGGGATCTGGGTGCTCTCTGGATCGCTTCTGTTTTGGATGCAGTAGGGCTGATCCCGTCTGCTGCTACCCTCCTCCCCAGGAATTCTACCTCTGGAGCTAGGAAGACGCACTTCACCTTTTTCAGTCGCAGCCCTACCCGGTCCAGTCTGCGTAGCACCTCCTCCAGGTTGTGGAGATGTTCTTCAGTATCGCAACCCGTGATGAGGATGTCGTCTTGAAAAACCACCGTCCTTGGAATCAACTTGAGGAGAGTTTCCATATTTCGCTGAGAGATGGCGGCGGCCGAGCGAATCCCAAACGAACATCTGTTGTACTCAAACAACCCCTTGTGTGTCGTGATGGTGGTCAGCTTCTTCGACTCACTCGCCAGCTCCTGGGTCATGTAAGCTGAGGTCAGGTCCAATTTTGAAAAAAGTTTGCCACCGGATAGCGTCGCAAAGAAGTCCTCCGCTCTCGGTAGTGGGTACTGGTCTTGGAGTGACACCCGATTGATGGTGGCCTTGTAATCACCACATATCCTGACCGACCCATCCGCCTTGAGCACCGGCACAATCGGGCTCGCCCAGTCACTGAATTCGACTGGCGAGATGATGCCTTCCCTCAGCAGACGATCCAATTCGCCTTCTATCTTTTCCCGCATCATGTACGGCACCGCTCTGGCCTTGTGGTGTACTGGCCTGGCGTCCGGGTTTGTGTAAATCACTACCTTGGTCCCCATGAAAGTGCCGATGCTGGGTTGAAATAGTGAGTCAAATTTGTCCAGGACTTGTGAGCATGATACTCGCTCCACAGAGGAAATTGCATTGACATCGTCCCATTTCCAGTTCATGACAGCCAGCCAACTCCTCCCCAGTAGTGCGGGACTGTCCCCCGGGACAATCCAGAGTGGCAATCTGTTCTCCGAATCTTTGTGGGTCACGACTACCGTGGCGCTGCCTAGCACCGGAATGATCTCCTTTGTATATGTCCGTAGCTGTGCGTCAATCGGCAATAATTTTGGCCTCCTGGCCTTGGACACCCACAACCTTTTGAACTGTTTGATACTCATCAGGGACTGGCTGGCCCCTGTATCTAGCTCCATTAATACTGGGATGCCATTGAGGAGCACTTTCATCATTATCGGTGGCACCCTGGTATATGAACTGTATATGTGCTCCACATGAACTCGCTGAACTTCAGCTTCCAGCGATTTCCCCCCGTGTCCATTTGGCTTCATAGGACTTACATCGGGCCCGTCCTCCTCGTAAATCAACCTGGCTACAGGCTTCCTGCACAAATGCGTCAAGTGACCGCTGACGTTGCAATTTCTGCAGGTATATTGCTGATACCTGCAAGCTCTGGCTGTGTGTTTGCCTCCACACCTCCAACATGAGCCGTTGTTGGAAACAAAAGGTCCATTACCAGTCAATCGTCTCTGACTGTCTCTGTGACTGTCCTTAAATGCACCATTGACAGGTGTTGATGGCCCCATTACTGGCCGCATTGTCCCTTGCGATGGCATGAATCGCCGTTCAACTTACTATTGTCTCTGTTGTATTCCCCCTTTGGGTTCGACTACATGCTCGGGCATGTCCGATTGCCCTTGTCTGCCTGGAGAACTGTGTGCTGCGTTAACAATGTTGACTCCCTTTCCAATTGCTGCATTTAAACCAAGATTTTTGTCAAACATCATTCTGATCTCTTCCTCCCCTGAGATGAATGTCTGGGCCATCAAAGCCGCCATTTCCAGGGTCAAGTCTTTGGTCTCGATCAGATTCCTGAAAACCCCAGCGTGCCCGATGCCCTCAATAAAAAGTCTCGCAGCATCTCCGCTCTGCATCCATCTGGGAACTTACATAGGCTCGCCAGTCGCCGGAGGTCTGCCATGAAGTCTGGAATGCTTTGCCCTTCTCGCCGCCGGTGTGTGTAAAACCGATGTCTGGCCATGTGCATGCTGCTCGCCGGTTTAAAGTGTTCCCTGATCAACTTACTGAGCTCTTCAAAAGTCTTGTCCGGTGGCTTCTCTGGCGCTAGAAGGTCCTTCATCAGGGAGTATGTCCTGGACCCACAAACCGTCAGGAGATGAGCCCTGCGTTTGTCGGCCGAATCCTGTCCCAACCATTCCTTAGTAACGAAACTTTGCTGTAGTCTCTCAATAAAATCGTCCCAATCATCACCAACACAGTACCTCTCGTCTGTGCTGCTAGTGGCCATGCTCGCGTGGTTTAAATCCCAGTTTCTCATCCTTACTATACAGTACAAATGCACAAGAGGCCCATACTTGAGAGAAGGTCACTCTGTGACCAGTAACCTTTATTCGCCAGCACTGAAGTGGAGAAGATGGGTGGAGCTTCCCCTTTTATACCTGAAAGTCCAGGTTAGGAGTATCTCCCACAAGTTCTCCACCTAGTGGTCAGTGTTCTCACGGTGTACAACTCAGGTCAGCTTATACATGGATTACAATGACAGTTGAATACATGACATCAGTGATCAGCACAGAGACAGTAAATTAAGTGGGGTTTTTATTTGTTCCTAAAATTGAGGTCGGATGCTTTCTACATACCAACGCCTCCGACCCGAAAAAAATCTACGAATCTACCTGCTGGTCCTGGAGAAACATAGGGCTAGACTTTCCACTTCACGTTGCCCATCTATGGCCCATCTATCGTCCAAAATGGACCTCTATCGCCTATTTTGAGCAAAAAGTGGAAACTAGGCCAGAAATATCGTAGGAAAAACAGGTGCCTAAGTTTCCACTTTGATCGCCGAGATGATCGCCCAAATGGTCGTCCACACAAGGCCCATCCCAAGTTTCGGCACCTAGCATGCACTTCGCTGGGCCGATGCAAGGCCCAAAAGAGTGCTGAGAAATAGTTGCTTTTACTGGGCTTAAGGGAAGGAAATGGGCACTACAGACACCCTTTTGAACTTCGGGGGAAGGGTGGCGGCTTAGTTGTGAGTTATTTAGAGAGTTAATTTAAAGATAATTGTACTCAGCATATTGGAACAGGGAATATAAAGATGTATTATCAAGTTATTTTTGGTAAATAGGTTTAATATATTGAAATGATTTTGTAAATAGCTTTTACATAGTGAAATTATTTACTGATATTGTTGGGGCCTATCAAACTGACTGGTATTCAGCGTAGAGAGTGCAGAGTACAGAGATTAGAGAGTCTAATAGAGTAGAGAAATTATATTATATTAGTGAAAGTAATTATCAATAGTGATGGGGCCTATGCGTTCCCTGCCTTTAAGTGTAACTGCTCACACACTGGTTACTGAACGATCAATCGAAGAGAAATGCGTAGATGGAGACGAAGACAGAGGAGGCGACCGTACAGCCAACGAAGGTACTTGGAAAAGCCATCTTACCTGAACTTGTCTGAAAATGCTTGTCTTTGGAGGCTGCGATTCCGGAAGGAGGTCATCAATGAGATATGTCAACTCGTCAAGGGTGATCTGCAGCCTTCCAGCACCATCAGAACCGCACTGTCCGCTGAGGTGAAGGTTACTGCTGCCCTAGCCTTCTACGCATCGGGATCTTTTCAGGCTTCAGCTGGCGACATCTGCCATACCTCTCAGCACGCCACACACTGCCGCATTCGACAGGTGACTGAAGCCCTTTACGCTCACAGGATGAACTTCATAAGCTTCCCAATGACCAGGAAGACACAGACCGAGAGGGCTTTGGGCTTCTCGAGAATAGCAGACTTCCCCAAGGTGCAGGGAGCAATAGACTGCACGCACATTGCCCTGAAAGTACCCTTAAAGAACGCGGAGCTGTTTCGTAACAGAAAGGGATTCCACTCACTAAATGTGCAGCTTGTTGTCGACCACAATCAAACAATTCTGACAGTAAATGCTACATTTCCTGGCAGCATCCATGATGTGCACATCTTACGTGAAAGTGCTATCCCTGACCTGTTTGTCAATCAGCCAGAAGGTCACGGTTGGATGCTGGGGGATAAAGGATATGGCCTTGCCAGTTGGCTCGTGACCCCTCTGCGTAATCCCGTCACTGAAGCACAGAAACGGTACAATGAGAGTCACATAGCGACTCGCAACATCGTTGAAAAGACAATTGGAGTCCTAAAGCAGCGCTTCAGATGCCTGGATCATTCTGGAGGCAGCCTACAGTACCACCCTGATCAGGTTGCAGAGTTTATTGTGGTGTGTTGCATGCTGCATAACCTAGCTATAAAGAGAGGACAAGTAATGCCAGATCATGCTGCAGGTCCACCTCCAGAAGGAGATGAGACAGAAGAGCAGCCGACGAGGAGGAAGAGGCGGAAGAGGATGCAGGCGAGGACCTAGGGGAGCGCAATCAGCCTGGCGATGTAGCACCGATACCACCACCCCCTCCCGAAGACCAGTAGCCAGTGGCAGTTACACGGCCGCTAAGCTGTTGTGTCAACAGTTCATTAATGAACGCTTTGCATGACCGATCATTGTGGATATTCAGATGTTCATTTACAGTTAGGGTTAATCAAAAGTTTCATTTGCGTGGGGTTTCATTGTTGTCTTACCTGCACTGGCCTATTATCGGAATTAATGCTTACTTTAAGTAAAGTTTAAGTAAAGTACTGCTCTAATAAAAGAATAAACAAATAAGGATGAACAACTGTCAATTTGTAAAGTAATGTAACTAAGAGAGAAGGCACAAAATTTGTAGAATTAAAGATTTTTTTTGATTAACAAAGACAACTCACGAATTAATTAAAAAAAAACTATTTATCAACACCCTCCCTCTGCCCCTGCCCCCGCCCCCCAAACCCACCCTTCCCTCAAATCCCAATGAACCTTGAACAAAACGTTAACAATTTTAAGACAAGAAAAAAACAACTCAACAATGAAAATCACCCCCCCCCCCCCTCCCTCCCTACCTACGGCTACGTTTCCCTTCAGCTCCTGTCCCACCCCGTGTTCTTTCCCCACCCGTCTGTTTTGGTCTACACAGACCAACACGAACGCATTGTGCAGAGTGGGACGGCAAGACTTCCTGCCGTGTTGGAGATGACGGAGTGGAAGCAGAAGCCCGAGGCTCCACTTCCGAGTCAGGAGGAACTGTGTCCTCCGTACTCGCTTGCGTGCTCGGGGTCTCGCTGCGAGCTGACATGACACCTTGGGGTGCAGCGCCGTGTCCAGCCAGCAACGCATGCCGAAGGGCATTGGTTGCGGCGGTCTGCTGACGAATGGCCTCCAACGTCTCCCGTGCTGTCTGTGCTTGCTCGGAAGACCAGTTGGAGAAGTTCGTGCTGAACTTGCTCCAGGTTGTTGGAAACTGGCTCCAGTTTGCTGAGAAACCCGCAAAACCCTGGATAAGGTCGCGACCGATCGCAACCATCTCCCTGCACAGGGATAGCAAGCTCTCTGTCTGGCCCTCCAGGGTAGGCGATTGCTCACCCCGCTGACCCGACCTCCGTGGGGTCGGCATTTGCAATATTTGGCGCCTTGGCGTCCCCACCTGTACACCCCTTGGTCCCGGTGCCTCATCCATCTCAATAGAGCTGGCCGCAGGTTGCTCCCCCCTCAACAAAAAGAATATCGTCCTCTTCCTCCTCCTCCTCCTCCTCCGGCTCTTGCTCCACAGTTGACAGCAGTTCCTCCTCTTCCTCCTGCGAGGGATTTGACGGTGCAGCAGTAGTGGATGAGTCCACTGACTCTAACGACACTTGACCTTAAAAAGACAAATTACACTTCTAAACAACTTATTGGGACATTAACGGTGCTCATTATTAGTAAACATACATATCAATACATATCAATTTTTCAATAACCCATAACATAAGAATACTTTTCAATACCCCATATGCACAAAGATTCACCAGGGCTGCCATGACCTCATTCGTAAATCAAGAGTACATCAAAAGTATATATCATATTGCATTATAATTGCAGAACATTACATGCATAACTAAGATATTTTTAAGATGTATTTAATAATGTTTGACACATTGCACAGTTCCCATTACTCACAAGACTCAAGGGTGGGTTTGGCCACACCACGGGTCATGACCAAAAGGCTGTCAGGCCCCACTAAGGCGACCGCAAGCTCCTCGTATTCCGATAAAATCTGCACCTGAGCAGAGCCGCCGTCCGTCCTCCTCTGCTCGGCACGATTGATTGGTAACTTCTGTAACTGATAAGATAACATTGCATGGCATAAACTAATGGACTTGGTAATAAACATTTAAGATTGACAGATTTAAATGTTCAATTAGAAATTTGCATTGCATTGCATATGAACAATATTTCATAATATAAAATTCAACTTCGTGTTAGGATGCATAAATTAATTCATAATTTAATTAATTAATACTATAATAAAATTACCTTCAAGATTCCAATTAAAATTTGCATGCATCATTTAGATATTACATATGTAAAATTTAAAATAGAAAATGCAACTTACTCTGGCTGCTGCCAACAAGCTGTTCCACCTTTTCCGGCACTGGTCAGGTGTACGTACTTCATTCGAGGCTGAGGTTACGACATCGGCAATCTCGGCCCATATTTTCCGATATGCACGGGTTGGAGGTTTCCCATGCTCACCCCGTGTCAAGTCATCCCACTTGCCACTTTAACGAGTGCCTCGTTGGCCTCATTGCTAAAAGGTTTAGCCCTTTTCCTATCACTTTCTCCCTCCATTCTTTGTTATATCTATTATATCTATTATATTTCAATATATTTAAATAAATATTTCAATATATTATATATTATATAATATATTATATTGTATTCTTTCAATATTGTGCAAAAAGAAAAAATTATAAGTCGATAAGAATAGCTATTTTTCAATCCAAATTCAACAATCACTTCCAACAACCACAAACAGCTCTTCTTCTCTTCCTTCCCCTCTCTCTCTCTCTCTCTCTCTCTCTGACCCTCTCGGTGCTTCTGAGCATGTGTGATGACCCCTGACCTCTCAAAACACGGCAAAGAAACTCAACCACGAAAAAAATGCCCCACACATGCGCAGAATAGCATTGCTAGCAAAGCTTTTTTTTCTTCTTTGACTTTTGTTTTCGGTGGGCGATCGCCGAAAAATCACATCGCCCATTTGACATCGCCAGGGTAAGGCCAAGTGGAAAATTGCAACAAAAAAAATGGGCCTTGTGCCGCCGATCAGCAAGGCCGAGATGTCCCACATTGCTGGAACATGGCCCATTTTTTTGGACCTTAGCCATCTAGTGGAAAGTCTAGCCCAAGATCCCGGTCAGAGTCCAACATTCACTGCGCAGCTAATGGGGACCTGTCTTCGAGGTACATAATTCCAGCTGGAATCACGTGGGCCTGGACAACCAATCACGATGCTGTATTCTCATTGATAATATTGGGAACTCCTTTTATACGAGTTCCCATTACTATCAATGAGAAACCCCCTAAAACACCCAAACACAACATAATAAATAAATAAAACACCTTACATATTTAAAATTAATTAAAATTAAATGTAATTAAATGTTTTGGAAAAAAAAAATATTTTAGGGAATTTTTTAAAATATGTTTTAATAGTGTTAAAAATAAACTTACGTTAATGGACAGCGTTTTTAACTCTAAAAGTGTGTATTTAAATTTAATTGTTATATGTTTTAAAACTCTTATGCTGGTAAAAGTAAGCTATGCGCCGCCTGCTTTTACCAGGCGTAAAAGTTTGAAGGACATTCGCTGGGCATGATTTGGGCAAATAGCCCAATCTCTCCCACGCGGATGTCCTTCTCCTGGGGATGTGGAGGATCTGTCAAGAGAAATCGTGACAGATCGGAAAAGCCAGTTTTCGCCGCATGCGCATCTCGCCCCGAGAACCGGCCTCGCTGGATCCGTGCGCACTTCGTACCGACCCGGCGAGGCTGGAATTTTAGCCCCACTATTTCCCCTTTTAAAGATTTCATTGTGTCTCTTTTCCCCTGCCTCTCTGAAACAGAAATCAGCACATGGAAATTTAATAAAATGTACTGACAATATCCTACACATGTATTTTGTAAAACTCTGCTCGCTGCACATGCTCAGCCTGCAGAATCTCCCCTCAACAGATTCATAGCTCTTGGTAAATCTATCAAGCCTTCAAGTTAAACATAATAATGAAAGTATTCAAAGATGTAAAAGGCATTTTTTTTTAACTTTATGCATATTGTCGTGAATAATATATTTTTCAATTTCTTTGGCTTATATTGAGTTCTAGAAACATTTTAGAAAATGTCAAGAGGATTGGAAGGGTTTTAGAAATCAGGAAAGGATGATCAAGAGATTGATAAAGAGGGAAAAATAGAACATGAAAGTAAGCTAGCAAGGAATATAAAAACGGATTGTAAGAGCTTCGACAAGTATGTAGAAAGGAAGAGATTAATGAAAGTAAATGTGGGTTCCTTAGAAGCAGAGACAGGAGAAATTATAATGGGGAACAAGGAAATGGCAGAGATGTTAAACAAATATTTTGTTTCATAGAAAGAGCCGACGCAGACTCGATGGGCTGAATGGCTTGCTTCTATGTACTATTCGCTGATTCTATGATCTGTCTTCACAGTAAAAGTCACAAAAAAATCCAGAAATTGTGGGGGACCAAGGGTCTAATGAGAGTAAGGAAATTAAAGTAATTAATATTAGTAAAGGAAAAGTACTGGAGAAACTTATGGGACTAAAACCTGACAAATCCCCTACATCCGAACCTTTTAAAAGAGGTGAGCGCATAGATCGTGGACGTATTGATTTTGATCTTCCAGAGTTCTCTTGCTTCCCCGTGGATTTGAAGGTAGAAAATGTAATCCCGCTGTTCAAGAAAGGAAACAGAGAAAAAACAATTCGCCTGACATCGGTAATAGGGAAATTGCTAGAATCTGTTATTAAGGATGTGGTAGCAGGGCAGTTAGAAAATCACAACATGATTAGGCAGAGTCAACACGGTTTTTTATGAAAGGGAAATCATGTTTGACAAATCTGTTAGAATTTTATGAGGGTGTAACTAGCAGAATAGATAAGGAGGAACCAGTGGATGTAGTATATTTGGATTTTCAAAAGGCATTCAATAAGTTGCCTCAGAAGAGGCAGTTACACAAGATCAGGGCTCAAGGGATTGGGGGTAATATATTTAGCATGGATTAAGGATTGGTTAATGGACAGAAAACAGAAAGTAGGACTAAATGGGTCATTTTTGAGATGGCGGGTTGCAACTACTGGAGTTCTGCAAGGATCACTGCTAGGGCTTCAGCTATTTGCTATTTATATCAATGACTTAGATGAGGGGATTGAGTTTAAGGTATTCAAGTTTGTGACAATACAAAGCTATGAGGTGGATGCAAAGAGGTTGCAAAGGGTTATAGACCAGTTAAATGATTGGGCAAGAAGGTGGCAGATGGACTATAATGTGGGGAAATGTGAAATTATCCACTTTGACAGGAAGAAAAGAAAAAGCAGAATATTTATTTAATGGTATTTTAGTCTTTTTATTGCAAGAGGATTAGAGTATAACATTAAGGAAGTCTTGCTGCAATTTGGTTGTGCTTTGTTGAGACCACACCTGGAATACTGTGTACAGTTTTGGTCTCCTTACCTAAGCAAGGATATACTTGCAACAAAGGTTCCAGTCGAGGAGGCGGGAGCTCGGAGCAGCGCGAGTCCGGGGTCGGCGAGAGGCCTATAAAGGCCAGCGGGAGCTCGGAGCAGTCAGTCGAGGAGGCGGGAGCTCGGAGCAGCGCGAGTCCGGGGTCGGCGAGAGGCCTATAAAGGCCAGCGGGAGCTCGGAGCAGTCAGTCGAGGAGGCGGGAGCTCGGAGCAGCGCGAGTCCGGGGTCGGCGAGAGGCCTATAAAGGCCAGCGGGAGCTCGGAGCAGTCAGTCGAGGAGGCGGGAGCTCGGAGCAGCGCGAGTCCGGGGTCGGCGAGAGGCCTATAAAGGCCAGCGGGAGCTCGGAGCAGTCAGTCGAGGAGGCGGGAGCTCGGAGCAGCGCGAGTCCGGGGTCGGCGAGAGGCCTATAAAGGCCAGCGGGAGCTCGGAGCAGTCAGTCGAGGAGGCGGGAGCTCGGAGCAGCGCGAGTCCGGGGTCGGCGAGAGGCCTATAAAGGCCAGCGGGAGCTCGGAGCAGTCAGTCGAGGAGGCGGGAGCTCGGAGCAGCGCGAGTCCGGGGTCGGCGAGAGGCCTATAAAGGCCAGCGGGAGCTCGGAGCAGTCAGTCGAGGAGGCGGGAGCTCGGAGCAGCGCGAGTCCGGGGTCGGCGAGAGGCCTATAAAGGCCAGCGGGAGCTCGGAGCAGTCAGTCGAGGAGGCGGGAGCTCGGAGCAGCGTGAGTCCGGGGTCGGCGAGAGGCCTATAAAGGCCAGCGGGAGCTCGGAGCAGTCAGTCGAGGAGGCGGGAGCTCGGAGCAGCGCGAGTCCGGGGTCGGCGAGAGGCGTACCGGTGCAGCTACAGGGAGAAGGCAAAAAAACAAAGGTGACGTCACAGCCTAGGGGGTAAGTGATTGGCTGGTGATTGGTGAGTAGTTTTTCTTTTTCTTCTTATATTGGTCAGTAACTTTTAACATTGTTATTACCAGTTTAAGTGTATCTAAGGGTTAAGACATGGCAGGAGAGCTCGGTCGGGTGTTGTGCTCCTCCTGTACCATGTGGGAACTCAGGGACGCTTCCGGTGTCCCTGACGACTATGTGTGCGGGAAGTGTATCCGCCTCCAGCTCCTGACGGACCGCGTTACGGAATTGGAGCTGAAGGTGGATTCACTCTGGAGCATCCACGATGCTGAGAATGACGTGAGTATCACGTGTAGTGAGTTGGTCTTACCGCAGGGAAAGGGTCCACAGCCAGATAGGGAATGGAAGACCAGCAGGAAGAGTAGAGCAAGGAAGGTAGTGCAGGGGTCCCCTGCGGTCATCCCCCTGCAAAACAGATACACCGCTTTGGGTACTGTTGAGGGGAATGACTCATCAGGGGAGGGCAGCAGCAGCCAAGTTCATGGCACCGTGGCTGGCTCTGCTGCACAGGAGGGCAAGAAAAAGAGTGGGAGAGCGATAGTGATAGGGGATTCAATTGTGAGGGGAATAGATAGGCGTTTCTGCGGCCGCAACCGAGACTCCAGGATGGTATGTTGCCTCCCTGGTGCAAGGGTCAAGGATGTCTCGGAGCGGGTGCAGGACATTCTGAAATGGGAGGGAGAACAGCCAGTTGTCGTGGTGCACATTGGTACCAACGACATAGGCAAAAAAAGGGATGAGGTCCTACGAAACGAATTTAAGGAGCTAGGAGCTAAATTAAAAAGTAGGACCTCAAAAGTAGTAATCTCGGGATTGCTACCAGTGCCACGTGATAGTCAGAGTAGGAATCGCAGGATAGCGCAGATGAATACGTGGCTTGAGCAGTGGTGCAGCAGGGAGGGATTCAAATTCCTGGGGCATTGGGACCGGTTCTGGGGGAGGTGGGACCAGTACAAACCGGACGGTCTGCACCTGGGCAGGACTGGAACCAATGTCCTCGGGGGAGTGTTTGCTAGTGCTGTTGGGGAGGATTTAAACTAATATGGCAGGGGGATGGGAACCAATGCAGGGAGACAGAGGGAAACAAAAAGGAGCCAAAAGCAAAAGACAGAAAGGAGATGAGGAAAAGTGTAGGGCAGAGAAACCCAAGGCAAAGAACAAAAAGGGCCACTGTACAGCAAAATTCTAAAAGGACAAAGGGTGTTAATAAAACAAGCCTGAAGGCTTTGTGTCTTAATGCAAGGAGTATCCGCAATAAGGTGGATGAATTAATTGTGCAAATAGATGTTAACAAATATGATGTGATTGGGATTACGGAGACGTGGCTCCAGGATGATCAGGGCTGGGAACTCAACATTCAGGGGTATTCAACATTCAGGAAGGATAGAATAAAAGGAAAAGGAGGTGGGGTAGCATTGCTGGTTAAAGAGGAGATTAATGCAATAGTTAGGAAAGACATTAGCTTGGATGATGTGGAATCTATATGGGTAGAGCTGCAGAACACCAAAGGGCAAAAAACGTTAGTAGGAGTTGTGTACAGACCTCCAAACAGTAATAGGGATGTTGGGGAGGGCATCAAACAGGAAATTAGGGGTGCATGCAATAAAGGTGTAGCAGTTATAATGGGTGACTTTAATATGCACATAGATTGGGCTAGCCAAACTGGAAGCAATACGGTGGAGGAGGATTTCCTGGAGTGCATAAGGGATGGTTTTCTAGACCAATATGTTGAGGAACCAACTAGGGGGGAGGCCATCTTAGACTGGGTGTTGTGTAATGAGAGAGGATTAATTAGCAATCTCATTGTGCGAGGCCCCTTGGGGAAGAGTGACCATAATATGGTGGAATTCTGCATTAGGATGGAGAATGAAACAGTAAATTCAGAGACCATGGTCCAGAACTTAAAGAAGGGTAACTTTGAAGGTATGAGGCGAGAATTGGCTAGGATAGATTGGCGAATGATACTTAGGGGGTTGACTGTGGATGGGCAATGGCAGACATTTAGAGACCGCATGGATGAAGTACAACAATTGTACATTCCTGTCTGGCGTAAAAATAAAAAGGGGAAGGTGGCTCAACCGTGGCTATCTAGGGAAATCAGGGATAGTATTAAAGCCAAGGAAGTGGCATACAAATTGGCCAGAAATAGCAGCGAACCTGGGGACTGGGAGAAATTTAGAACTCAGCAGAGGAGGACAAAGGGTTTGATTAGGACAGGGAAAATGGAGTACGAGAAGAAGCTTGCAGGGAACATTAAGGCGGATTGCAAAAGTTTCTATAGGTATGTAAAGAGAAAAAGGTTGGTGAAGACAAACGTAGGTCCCCTGCAGTCAGAATCAGGGGAAGTCATAACGGGGAACAAAGAAATGGCGGATCAATTGAACAAGTACTTTGGTTCGGTATTCACTAAGGAGGATACAAACAACCTTCCGGATATAAAAGGGGTCAGAGGGTCTAGTAAGGAAGAGGAACTGAGGGAAATCTTTATTAGTCGGGAAATTGTGTTGGGGAAATTGATGGGATTGAAGGCAGATAAATCCCCAGGGCCTGATGGCCTGCATCCTAGAGTACTTAAGGAGGTGGCCTTGGAAATAGCGGATGCATTGACAGTCATTTTCCAACATTCCATTGACTCTGGATCAGTTCCTATCGAGTGGAGGGTAGCCAATGTAACCCCACTTTTTAAAAAAGGAGGGAGAGAGAAAACAGGGAATTATAGACCGGTCAGCCTGACCTCAGTAGTGGGTAAAATGATGGAATCAATTATTAAGGATGTCATAGCAGTGCATCTGGAAAATGGTGACATGATAGGTCCAAGTCAGCATGGATTTGTGAAAGGGAAATCATGCTTGACAAATCTTCTGGAATTTTTTGAGGATGTTTCCAGTAAAGTGGACAAAGGAGAACCAGTTGATGTGGTATATTTGGACTTTCAGAAGGCTTTCGACAAGGTCCCACACAAGAGATTAATGTGCAAAGTTAAAGCACATGGGATTGGGGGTAGTGTGCTGACGTGGATTGAGAACTGGTTGTCAGACAGGAAGCAAAGAGTAGGAGTAAACGGGTACTTTTCAGAATGGCAGGCAGTGACTAGTGGAGTGCCGCAAGGTTCTGTGCTGGGGCCCCAGCTGTTTACATTGTACATTAATGATTTAGACGAGGGGATTAAATGCAGTATCTCCAAATTTGCGGATGATACTAAGTTGGGTGGCAGTGTGAGCTGCGAGGAGGATGCTATTAGGCTGCAGAGTGACTTGGATAGGTTAGGTGAGTGGGCAAATGCATGGCAGATGAAGTATAATGTGGATAAATGTGAGGTTATCCACTTTGGTGGTAAAAACAGAGAGACAGACTATTATCTGAATGGTGACAGATTAGGAAAAGGGAAGGTGCAACGAGACCTGGGTGTCATGGTACATCAGTCATTGAAGGTTGGCATGCAGGTACAGCAGGCGGTTAAGAAAGCAAATGGCATGTTGGCCTTCATAGCGAGGGGATTTGAATACAGGGGCAGGGAGGTGTTGCTACAGTTGTACAGGGCCTTGGTGAGGCCACACCTGGAGTATTGTGTACAGTTTTGGTCTCCTAACTTGAGGAAGGACATTCTTGCTATTGAGGGAGTGCAGCGAAGGTTCACCAGACTGATTCCCGGGATGGCGGGACTGACCTATCAAGAAAGATTGGATCAATTGGGCTTGTATTCACTGGAGTTCAGAAGAATGAGAGGGGACCTCATAGAAACGTTTAAAATTCTGACGGGTTTAGACAGGTTAGATGCAGAAAGAATGTTCCCAATGTTGGGGAAGTCCAGAACCAGGGGTCACAGTCTGAGGATAAGGGGTAAGCCATTTAGGACCGAGATGAGGAGAAACTTCTTCACCCAGAGAGTGGTGAACCTGTGGAATTCTCTACCACAGAAAGTAGTTGAGGCCAATTCACTAAATATATTCAAAAGGGAGTTAGATGAAGTCCTTACTACTCGGGGGATCAAGGGTTATGGCGAGAAAGCAGGAAGGGGGTACTGAAGTTTCATGTTCAGCCATGAACTCATTGAATGGCGGTGCAGGCTAGAAGGGCTGAATGGCCTGCTCCTGCACCTATTTTCTATGTTTCTATGTTTCTAGATTGATTCCTGAGAAACATAGAAACGTAGAAAATAGGTGCAGGAGTCGGCCATTTGACCCTTCGAGCCTGCACCACCATTCAATAAGATCATGGCTGATCATTCCCTCAGTCCCCCGTTCCTGCTTTCTCTCCATACCCCTTGATCCCCTGAGATGAGAGGGTTGTACTGTGGTGACAGGTTGAGTAGAATGGGCCTATAAATTAGGGAGTTTAGAAGAATGAGAGATGATCTCGTTGAAACATATACAATTCTTAAAGGGTTTGCCAGGGCAGATACTGGGAGGTGGTTTCCCCTGGCTGGAGAGTCTAGAACCAGAGGTCATAATCTCAGTATTTAGGACTGGGATGAGGAGAAATTTCTTCACTCAGAGGGTGGTGACTCCTCGGAATTCTCTGCCCCAGAGGGTTGTGGATGCTGTGTCATTGAGTATATGCAATATGGAGATCGCTAGACTTTTGGACACTGAGGGAATCAAGAGATATGGGGATAGGGTAGGAAAGTGAAGTTAAGGTAGAAGATGAATCATGATCTTATTGAATGGCAGAGTAGGCTCGAGGGGCCATATGGCCCACCATTGCTCCTATTTCTCTTATTCTTACGTCACATACAAAATTGATTCATAAAATGACATGGCACAAAAGCTAAAGTGTAATTGAATAGTTAGATGGCTGAAAGGCTGGTGGTGAAGGGTTGAGGTGAATGGATGTTTCTAAGACGAGTTGGCAACGTCTTCTGGAGTGCTCCAGGGGTCAATGTTGGGACCACTTTTGTTCTCTATCTATAAATGATGTGACATAAAGGGGTACATAATCACAGTTTGCTGCTGATACAAAATTAGGAAATCCTCAATGAAAAATACAGGACATGAGCAGGCTAGGAGAATGGGAAGGTAAGTGGCAGATGCAGTTCAATACAGAAAGATGAGAGGTAATATATTTTTGGAACAAGAATAACAAATAGAGATATCATAAATATTAATTTTCTCAAGTGCAATGTAGAAGCAGAGAATGTGCAGATATATAATCCAAGTCAATGGACAGGTTAAAAAAAACATAAGACGACAAATGTGATATGGGGGTTTTAATTGAGAGGGATTGAATATAAAAGCAATGTCATCACAATGATTGTGGTTAGTCCATATCTGGAGTACTGGTGTGCAGTTTTATGGGAGGCAGACAATAACCCCGGAGATTTAGCTGCACAGATTTACCAGATGATTCCAGGGATGAAGAATCTGAGGTATGAACAACAGCTAGAGCAACTAGGGCTTATGGGCTAGAACCTCCACTTTTTTTTGCATGCTTAACGCCCACTTAATGCCCATTTTGCCGCTGAAATGACATATATCGCCCATTTTGGTACAAAATGGAAACTGATGGGCTTTTTTAGGAGACTTATCACTGAGCATTACTTTCCTGGATGACAAAGGAAATATAGGTTACAAAAAAACAGAAAAAGGAGATTTATGACAAATGTCAGGTGCAGAATACAATTGAAAACCAGGTAGAATTATAGAAAGTGTGAGGTGAAATTGAGAAAGGACATAAGAAGGGCAAAGAGAAAGTATGAGAAAATATTAGTGGGTAAAAGGAACCCAAAATTCTTTTATAAACATTTAAAAAGTAAAAGGATAGTTAAAGGAGTTGTAGGGCCAATTAGAAGCTAAAAAAGGAAATCTTCTTGTGGAGTTAGAGGGCAGGACTGACTTCACAAAAGAAGAGGATGAAGTTAATGTTGCAGTAGAGTTAGGCGAGTAGAGATATTGGCTAGGATAAAAATAGATGGAAAGGAGGTGCTAAGTAGGTTGGCACCATTCAAAGTTATGAAGTCACCTGGTCCAGATGGGATGCATCCTACGTTGCTGAGGGAAGCTAGGGTGGAGATTGCAGAAGCTCTGACCACAATCTTCCAATCCTCCTTAGATGTAGGAGTGTTGCCAAAGGACTGAAGGATTGTAAATGTTACACTCCCATTCAAAAAAGGGGAGAGGGATAAACCTTGTAACTACAGACCAATCAGTCTAACTTCAGTACTGGGAAAACAACTAGAGACCATTGGCAAGGATAAAATTAATTCTCACTTTGAAAAGCTTGGAGCATAAGAACATAAGAACATAAGAACATAAGAATTCGGAACATGAGTAGGCCATCTAGCCCCTCGAGCCTGCTCCGCCATTCAATAAGATCATGGCTGATCTGGCCGTGGACTCAGCTCCACTTACCCGCCCTCTCCCCATAACCCTTAATTCCCTTATTAGTTAAAAATCTATCTATCGTGATTTGAATACATTCAATGAGCTAGCCTCAACTGTTTCCCTGGGCAGAGAATTTCACAGATTCACAACCCTCTGGGAGAAGAAATTCTTTCTCAACTCGGTTTTAAATTGGCTCCCCCGTATTTTGAGGCTGTGCCCCCTAGTTCTAGTCTCCCCGACCAGTGGAAACAACCTCTCTGCCTCTATCTTGTCTATCCCTTTCATGATTTTAAATGTTTCTATAAGATCACCCCTCATCCTTCTGAACTCCAACGAGTAAAGACCCAGTCTACTCAATCTATCATGGGTTAATAAAAAACAGCCTGTGTGGATTTGTTAAAGGCAAATCGTATCTGAATAAGCTGATTGAGTTCTTTGATGAAGTAACAGAGAGGGTTGATGAAGGTAGTGCAGTAGATGTTGTATATATTGGTTTCTGAAATGCATTTGATAAAGTATCACGTAACAGACTTATTTGGAAAATAGAAGCACATGGTATTAAATGAATAGTGGTAACTTGGGTACGTAATTGACTAAATGATAGGAGGCTGAGAGAAGTGGTGAACGGATGTTTTTCTGACTGGAGAGAAGTATCCAGCGGGGTTCACCAGGGGTCAATTGCTTTTCTTGTTTTTATAAATGACCTGGACTTGGGTGTAGGGTACAGTTTCAAAGTTTGCAGATGGTACCAAACTTGGCAATGTAGTAAATAGTGAGCATGATAGTGGAAAATTTAAGGAGGACATAGACAGACTGGTGAAATGGGCAGACACGTGGCAGATGCAATTTAACATGGATGTGAAGTGATGCACTTTGGGAGAAACAACATGGAGGGACAGTATAATCCAAATGGTACTGGTTTGAGTGGGGTGCAAACACAGAGAGTCCTGAGTGTGCATATTCACAAATCTTTGAACGTGGCAGTGCACGTTGATAACGTGGTTAAGAAAACATATGGGATACTTGGCTTTGTAAATAGAGGCATTGAATACAGAAACAAGGAAGTCATGCTAAATATTTCCAAATCTCTGGTTAGGCCTCAGCTGGAGTATTATGTACAATCTGAGCACCACTCTATAGGAAGGATGTCAAGATACAGGAGAGGTTACAGGGAAGGTTTACCAGGATGATACCAGGGATGAGGGAGTTCAGTTATGTGGAGAGATTGGAGAAGCTGGAATTGTTCTCCTTAGAGCAAAGAAGATTAAGGGGAGACCTAATCAAAGTATTTAAAATTATGAGGGTTTTGATAGAGCAAGTATAGAGAAACTGTTTCCTCTGGCGAGTGAGTCGGTAACCAAAGGTCATAGGTTTAAAATAATTGGCAAAAACACTCGAGGGGAAATGCGGACAAACCTCTTCACACACAGGGTTGTTAAAATCTGGAATGTACGACCTGAAATGGTCATGGAATCAGATTCCATCAGAACTTTTAAAAGGCAATTGGACATGTACTTGAAGAGGTGTAATTTGCAGGATTATGGGGAAAAGCTGGCTGTGGGATTATATTGGACAGCTCTTTCAAAGAGTCGGCACATACATGACAGGCCGAACGGTCTCTTTCTGTGCTATAAGATTCTATGATTCTATGAGACCCACCTCCTGATCTCTCAACCTCATTCCTACTAAGCTGCTGATCACCCAACTTCATTTCCTGGCCCCTATGCTAGCTGAGTTTGTAAATGCTTCTCTCTCCTCAGCTACTCTCCCTTTCAAAACCGCCATCCCACCCCTCCTCAAAAACCCACCCTTGAACCTTTTGTGCTTGTATACTACTGCCCAATCGTCAGTCTGTCTTCCCTCTTCGAAGTCTTTGAAAAGGCTGTCGCCTCCCAATTCCATGCCCATCATTCCTGCAACTCCATGTTTGACTCTCTCCAATCAGATTTCTTCCCTGGCCACAGCACTGAAATGGTCCTAATCAAAGTCACAAAGGGTGCCCTCTGCGATAGTGACCATGGTAAATTATTTGTCCTTGCCCTTCTTGATATTTCTGCAGCTTTTGACACAACCAACCACATAATCCTCCTCCAATGCTGTCGTCTATAGTCACAGCCACAAACTCTGTATCCTTGCCACTGATTCAATCCCCTTCTTGGCCACTGTCTCAAATTGAACCAAACTGCTCATAACCTCAGTATTGGATTTGACCCCAAGTTGAGCTTCCACTCTGGCACAAAGTCTACCTTCTTCTACCTCTATAACATTGCATATCTTCACTCTTGTCTCAGCCCATCTGTTGCTGAAACCCAGAGTGAGTGTGTATACCTTTGCATACTTTATTAATATGGAGTCAGTGGTTGATCTACTGTTGTGTTGCACATGGGGACTCAAGAGAGAGTTTTTTATTCATTCCTGGGATGTGGGTGTCGCTGTGTTATTGCCCATCCCTAATTGCCCTTGAGGAATTGATGGTGGGCTGTCCTCTTGAACCGCTGCAGTCCGTGCAATGAAGGTCCTCGCATAGTGCTGTTAGGGAGGGGGTTGTAGCCTTTAAGTGAAGTGGGCTCAGAGTGTGGGTGATAATTAAGCTAATACCTGCAGATGTAAGATTTTTAATAAGCTACTTCACTGTAGTACAGGCTAGCAAGTTGGGAGATGCAAAACTGAGGTACTACAGTGCCACTTGTGGTGAGAGAGTGCAATTACAGTGCAACAAGTTTACATTGGCAGTTTCCAAAATAAATATGGACATAGAATATTTATATTTGTAAAAAGATGACACAAAATTATGTCAAAAACATGACAATAAGAAATAAGGTTATGTAGACATGAAGCATGTGGAGACATAAAAATGTTAATATATGTATATAGATGATATATATGAAACAAGCCAAAGTTGTGAGTTGCAACAATCTGTAGGAGGCAGCATGTAAAGCATCCAAACCATCTTTGCTCTTTTCTACAAAATTTCAGAAACACCGCAGGACATAACTTCTGCAAGACACAAAAAAGCTTTCTCTGTAATATTAAAATCTTGAAAGATAGCCCTGATCTTGCACTGTCACTAGAATCAACATGCACACATCATTGGATTACACTTGGCCACAGGGTTAACTCCCTGGGTGCTCTGCCAATTTCTAACTTCTGGATGTCTTGTTCACGCTTCCTGAAAAAGATGACTTACAACCATCATAAGCAGAAGTACACAGATGGGAGACCATCAGATTTCAAGCAGTTGACCCATTTCAGGAGATGGCTCGAAGCATGGAACGCTCATTCCTGTGTTCCTTCCATCGTTACCCTTGCTCACTCTCATTCAGTAATGCAGAGACATATATTGCACAACAGTATCATTGCACGTGGTGTATTGGCATATTAGAAAGAAAGAAAGACTTGCATATAGCGCCTTTCACGATCACTGGACATCTCAAATCGCTTTACAGCCTTTTGGAGTGTAGTCACTGTTGTAATGTGAGAAACGCAGCAGCCACTTTGCGCACAGCAAGCTCCCATAAACAGCAATGTGTTAATGATCAGATAATCTGTTATTTGACAGATAAATATTGACCAGGACAGTGGGGATAACTCCCCTGCTCTTCTTCGAAATAATGCCATGGGATCCTTTACATCTACCTGAGAGAGCCTCGGTTTAACGACTCAACTGAAAGGCTCTGTGCCCGAATCATCTTCCTTTTCTCCCTCCACAGGCTCTTCTTAAGATGAGTCAGGGCCAGTTGAAGAGAGAATGTTGTCTCATGCACTCTACCTACCACAAGTTCCATCATAGATCCAAGCATTACATGTAAATTAGAAAGTGAGTTTGAGGAGAGTATAAATTATATCAGGAGGAGTAAGTGGAGGTGGCAGCAGAAGAACAGTAAGCAGCTACCCAGGCTTCAAGACGGAGGTGTTCCTCAGCTGTATAGATAAGAGATTTGGGCCTAGAAATTCAGTATCCCTGAAAACGGGCGAGGGATTGCGATGCGATAGCAACCCATGCCCGTTCAAAGGATTGGAGGCACCATGTAAAATTTGTGCTGCCTCTACTTTGCATAATTGTAGTATTCAGCCAGATGCTGAATGCACTGCTGAGTGGCTCAATGCTCAGCAGGGAGCCCAGTTTCAGGCGAGGCTAGCTCCAATTAAACCTAGCCTGTATTATTTAAAGCCAGTCTGCACCTCTTAAACTGAAGGTGTCTTCTGCCTGCAACAGGTGCTGGAACTGCTTGTGAAGGTCATTTCCAGGAGAGAGGTTCTCTTCCCACAGGGGGCCAGGAGGCTCTCCAGGCAACAGACAAGGCTGCAGTGGGAACAGATAGTCTCTGTGGTCAATGCCAGCAGTATAGCTGCGAGGACCTGGACTCAGTGCAGGAAGAATTTTAATGGGCTAGAACCTGCACTTTCTTTACATGCTTAACGCCCACTTTACCGCTGAAATGATGTATAACGGCCATATATCGCCCATTCTGGCACAAAATGGAAACTGACGGGCTTTTTAGGAGATTTATCGGTGAGCGTTACTTTCTCCATGTGCTTAACGTCGGGAAAAAGTATTATCGCCCGCCCACTTTTTTTGGGTGGAATCAGCAGAATGGGCGAAATCAACAGCCACAATATCGCCCAATGTTACTTTCCGCACAGAATTAACGCTGAGATTCTGAATACCCGCTCTCTCTTTTTTGTCGTAAAGAGCATATTTACCCAAACTAACGGCCATGGAGATCGCCCAGCGTCAATTTCACCACATTGCACACATATCGCTCGCTCAAAAAACCGCCCACAAAAAGTGGAACTAATCGGAACGAACACCAGCAGTATGGCTGGCATTTGTTAAATCCCACTCTTACGTGAGGAGCTGATATCTGAAAGACTTGTCTGAAAGAGCGCTGATGTGAGTGACAACGCTGACACACTGCTGTGTGTGTGCAGCTCAGACATCAATGGTGTCCATCACCTTGGTGTCAGTTAAAGTTTACATTGATTGATGTTAAGTTGTATTTAACCCTTTCATGTTAAGGAATCACCAGTGTGTAACGGTCCAGCTATCTGAGACAATGTGCAACAAGGTTATGTTCAATCACAAAAGTTTAATACCAACATTGGTCTGAAATCATAAGCATCACAGCCAATAACACCCAACCCCCGCCCACACCCCACTTTTTCCACTATTGACATAAATCACATGTTCAACGTGTCCAGTAACACAGAATACAAAGGCAAAGCAGGAGCATGGTCCCCAGCCCCCACACATTGCAACAAATTACATACACCCTGATGGAGATGTAACGCAGCCATCACCTGTGGACATACACCTCACTTTCCTTCCCCCCTCCCCAACTCTACCCCTTCTCCTCCTCGCTCCATGGCGCCTGGCCAAGGAGCTCCTCAGGCGGCCCCTCATTGGGGGGGATGAAGGCAGATGCGGTGGTTGCACGGTTACGGGAGCGGGGGGTGCCGAGGGGGCAACATTCTCTGATGCAGAAGCAGGATCTTGGTCCTTGCTCTCATTTGTCGCTTGCAGTGGTGGTGCGGAACCAAGGGGTGGAGTGCCGCGCTCGGGGACCACTGGGAGGCCTGTGCCAGCAGTGTTCCTGGCTATCGCATCCAGGGCCTTTGCCATCCGCGGAATGTACTCGGTCATGGTGGCCAGCTGTCGGGATATGCCCCCCAATGCTTTGATGAGCTGGTCACCAATGTCTACAGTCCTCCTGGACAACTGCACCATCTCTCCGCTCTCATGTGGCGCTCGTGGACCAGACCAGCCGCGTCCACGGGACCTCCGCGGGGTCGGCGCCGTCCTGGGGACAAATGGGGTGCCCTGTGGCGAGGTGCTTGGGGCCGATACCTCCAGAGTGGAGGCGGGAATGACTGGAGGACCACTAGATGGCCTTGGGGTGGAATGGCTTCTGGAGCGTGGTGCTGCAGGTTCCTCGAAGTCTGCGCTCTCCTCCGTGGAGAACAGACCCAGCGGATTGACGGTGAGAATCGGAGCCCCTCAGCACCAGATGTAGTAGGATCGTCCGTCGACTCCTGCCCCGCGCCCCCACCTTCTGGCCTCTGTGGCCTTGCGTGGGGCTGCGCTACTGGCTGAGCTGCAAAACACAAATGAGGTTATTAGAGGAGAAGGAGGTGCTAGGGTCACAAGGTGAGTCCAGCGCTACACGCAGCATATACACGACAAAAGCACCACCACTATCAAAATCATCGCAGACATCACAGTTCATGACCATCAACGCATTGTGCTTTGCATTGATTTTCATTCGGCCAGCATTATTTCTATGGCACTTTTAGCAATCATCGATCATATATGATTATTCGGATATGAGTGGGTGTGGCATCTATAGACTTTACATCACGCAGTGGTGTAAGCTTTACTCACGTGACATCACTTCAGGGTCTGTAGGTGCGTCTGTGGCTGTCCGGGGGGTGCTTCCCCACGATTGTGAGCACTCGCTCCTCCATTTCTGTGATGTCGCTGGGGACTGGTGGACCCCCCACCCGTTCGCCTCTGCACGGACCTCATCGTCGATAGCTTCTTCTGTAAAAGGTGACAGGACGACATGGCATGAGATCATTGCGTGATATCATCGCTAGGCACCGTCACAGACACTGATACAACACATAACCGACAGATGTAATCATGGTTATTATGATTATTATCATTCTTTACCTAAAGACGTACACTGTTATCGCAGGCTTTGAGTAAAACATTCCTGGTAAAAGTGCAAGACCTCACATTTGCTGATAGTCACTCATGACTGTTAAAATTCAAATTATGTAAATACATAAGTACATGTAAATCAATGTAATACTTACTCTTGCGGATCCCACAAGGTCGATCCATCGTTTGGGGCATTGGTTGCCCTCACGCACCTCATTGGGCACTGACGAGACCACCTCTGCTATCTGGTAGGTGTTTGGAGTGGGTTTCCCACGCCCTCCCTGTATCAAATCACCCCAGTGTAACTCAACCTCCTGCAGCTTCTCTCCAGCTTCCGTCTCCACAGTATGCCGTGATGCCTCTTCCTCTCTCTCCATTAATAGGGCAAATTCAGGCAAATATGTGGCTGGTAACAGCTAATTTTTGTTTGCCTACTTGCTGCGAAACTCTAAAGTCTCCCTCCTTCCTCCCAAAGCAACCACACCACACCCAGCCACGTCTTCAGTCCCTCTGAGCTCCCTCTCTCTCTGTCTCCTCTTCTGCGCATGTCATGATGATCCTTGACCTCTAGAATGCCCCCCAAACATCAAGATCCACGGCCTGGCCCTGGACAACGTGGACCACTTCCCCAATCTCGAGAGCTTCCTATCAACAAGGGCAGGCATTGATGATGAGATCCAACACCGCCTCCAGTGCACCAGTGCAGCCTTCGGCCGCCTGAGGAAAAGAGTGTTTGAAGATCAGTCCCTCAAAACTGCCACCAAGCTCATGGTCTACAGGGCCATAGTAATACCCGCCCTCCTGTATGGCTCAGAGACGTGGACCATGTACAGTAGACACCTCAAGTCGCTGGAGAAATATCACCAGCGATGTCTCCGCAAGATCCTGCAAATCCCCTGGGAGGACAGACGCACAAATATTAGCGTCCTCGTCCAGGCTAACATCCCCAGCATCGAAGCACTGACCACACTCGATCAGCTCCGTTGGGCAGGCCACATAGTTCACATGCCAGACACGAGACTCCCAAAGCAAGCGCTCTACTCGGAACTCGTTCATGGCAAACGAGCCAAAGGCGGGCAGAGGAAATGTTACAAGGACACCCTCAAAGCCTCTCTGCTAAAGTGCGACATCCCCACTGACACCTGGGAGTCCTTGGCCGTAGACCGCCCTAAATGGAGGAAGTGCATCTGGGAGGGCACTGAGCTCCTCGAGTACCGTCGTCGAGAGTATGCAGAAATCAAGCGCAGGCAGCGGAAGGAGCGTGCGGCAAACCAGGCTCCCTGCCCACCCTTTCCCTCAATGACTATCTGCCCCACCTGTGACAGAGACTGTGGTTCTCGTATCGGACTGTACAGCCACCTACGAACTCATGCTAAGAGTGGAAGCAAGTCTTCCTCGATTCTGAGGGACTGCCTTTGATGAGAATTGCGGAAATCAAGCGTTGCCATGCCGTTGCTAAGGACGGCCACACTTTACGGCAGAAGGTCAAAAAAATTTAACGCTACCATCCATTTGATATTGCTCGTGGTAACGCCCATTTTCAAAAATGTAAACTCGGTGTTTTGAAAATGGGCGAGAAGCTGGCGATCTGAAAACCCTTTTTTAACGCCCACGCCGGAAATAACTGAGAAGATTGAGGGTAATTTGATGGAGTTGTTCAAAATGATAAAGGAAATAGAGAAGGTAAACATAGATGGATTATTTCCATTGGTAAATCCAAAACAAGAGGTCATGTTCTGAATATAAGTACTAGCTACATAAGGTGGCAGAGGCAGGGTGGAGCGGGGGAGTGGGGATTGTGGAATGCTTTTCTCCAAGTGGTGCTCACTGCTGAACAATTACAGCATTTAAAAACATAAATAATTACATAAAGAATATATGAAAGAGTACATGGAGAAAGCAGAGGAATAGCACGTGAAAACCAGCCCTTAAGAGGAGCTTAAATTCTATGATGATGAACTGTCATTCTGAGTTTGAATGACCACAATAAAATGGAACACTCCACTCACAAAACTTCTTATTTATAGTTAAATGTTCCATACAGTTATCATTGTGATATGAATAGTCAAGTTTAATGTGATGCAATATTGCCGCTTTCTTAAAGGCACACGTCGGCCTGTCACAAATTCCTGTTCCTGACCGCTGAGACTATCCATTTTTCCGATTCTCAGGGGCGGAGGGGGGCATGGGGCAGGGAGTCTGCAGGGGGAGATGATTTGAGAGTGGGAGGCTTCCATGTTCCCAGTCTTGCCGGGATTTTCCCATGCTACTGCACTTCCCTGTACCCTTCCCACCTCCCCATTAATCGGATCCATTATTTCAACTGACAGCGCCCGTATCTACTAACAGCGACATCCTCAAAAAGTTTAATAAATACATAAGGCATGATTATGACTGGAAATAATCGATAGCTAGGAACTTGATAAACATTCCATCTGCAGAGTAGACTCAATTCTTACTGTTCCCTTCAGTTACTTAAAAATATAACTCATCATCATCATAGGCAGTCCCTAGAAACGAGGATGACTTGCTTCCACGCCAAAAAAAAAACGAGGTCACAGGTGTTTCAATGAAGAACCCAAACTACACCCTGAAGGGTGGAAGATGCCTGTGCGTGGATTTTTTTAACGAGGGGTGGCACACCAGCCACCACACGGGCTTGACAGAGTGAGGTCTTGGTCCAGTGGCAAGGGTTAACCAGGACGACTGGAGACCTGCTCTGCTGCACGGACCCAGTGCGCGCACATATCGCAGTGTGGGCTGGGCCCGTGCTGCCCCTGGGCCCCGAACTGGCGCCTCCCCTGGGCCCCAATCACATCTCTCCACAATCTCTCGCCGCTCCTTCGCCCCGGCCTCGCTGCTCCTGGTGTACCTGCCCACGTTCCAATCACCGACCGGGACCTTGATGACGTCACTCTTCACAACCGTCACCCTCCTGCATCAGCTCGCGCTGTACCTTGGATGGCATGTCTCCACGCTACCCATGGCCGTCGCTCGCTGTTCCTTTTATGGCCCTGACCTGCCGCTGATGTTCCCTCCGGGATACAGTATATGGAATTGACATTATTTTCAGGAAGAATCTGTACAATGTTAGCAAAATGATGTCTAGCATTTTTATGAAGCTACAATGTCCTATTTCTTAAGTCTGTACATTATGTTCACACTTGCTTAATTGCTTTGTGTCAGGTTTTCTGTAACTGTACTTAGTAAACTGAACAAGATAATATGGGTCTGTCATTCTTTGCTGTAATCTTCCCATATATCAAGCAAACTGCAATTGTTTTCTTTTGCCTCTCCAATGTACATTATACAGGCTGTGTGTATTAAAAAATGTATGATGATTTGTATTACTGATCAGATTCATGCATTGCCACAAGAATTGAGCACACAATGTTCCAAAATTATATAAATAATTGCCAGGAATTCCCTGGGGGCTTCTCCTGATCTGCCGCTGTAACTTTGGCAGAAACCCCATTAATGCATGTAACCGAGGATTCCGCCAATCTTCCACTGAAGTTATAGCAGCTATTCGGGATAACACCCAAAGAAATTCACCCCCAGCTTAACAGAACAATTTTGGAGAAAAGATAAAAGGGGTGGTTCCATGATCGTGTACTCCCAGCTGGGCGGTTCAGGGAGCGCTGGTCAGAGAGTGGGGGCTGGGGGCTGGAGGAGGCTGCAAAACAGTAGAACCTATTCACCAACCTGTGCTCCGTGTAAAATGGAAATCCCACGGAGCATGGGATCACAGAATCACCCCTAAAAAGAAAGACACTGGATGCTGAAAATCTGAAGTAAAAGCAGAAAATGTTGCAAATGCATTTAGCACCAAAAAGCAAAAGTTCGAGTAATATTTTGGGAGAGACTCTTCATCAAGGTTCCAACTAGCTGATCTTTCTCTTTCCAGTGCAGTGCTGAGGAAATTCTGCACTGTCGGAGGTGCCATCTTTCGGATGAGACGTTAAACCGAGGCCCCGTCTGCTCCCTCAGGTGGACGTAAAAGATCCCATGGCACTATTTCGAAGAAGAGCGGGGGAGTTATCCCCGGTGTCCTGCCCGATAGTTATTGCTCAATCAACATCACTAAAAAAGATGATCTGGTCATTATCACATTGCTGTTTGTGGGAGTTTGCTGTGTGCAAATTGGATGCTGGGTTTCCCACATTAAAACAGTGACTATACTCCAAAAGTACTTAGCTGGCTGTAAAGTGCTTTGAGACATCCGGCGGTCAAGAAAAGCGTTATATAAATATAAGTCTTTCTTTCTCTCTTTCTATCTTTCTTTCTCTCTTTCTTGCTGTGCCTGTCCAGTATTTTCTATTTCCACTTCCAAGAAATAGGTGACCTTTTTATAAGATCCTGGATAAAACCAGCTTTGTAGCTCTCTGGGAGGAGAGTATGTAGTAGAGAGATGGCAAGTGGCCATTGGGAGGCATGAAGATACTTTTAGTCAGTTCGCAGAGTCTCTGCACAACTGTTCAAGTGCCACAGCAACTGAGAGCCCCCCTTTTACAGATGGTGAGGTGAAAGTGAGTGTGAGAGTGTGAGGCTTCCTCTTTGGCACCACAGGGCACCCTGCCCAGCAGAGGCCATATCTCAGAGGAGGTGGTGACAAGGATCAGTAATATCTTCAGTACCCTGTAGGGCCTGGCAACAGATGCAGAAAATAGAAGCTGCTACAAAAGCTGGCAAGGTAAAGCTACCCAATATTACTATATACCAGGTACATGGTGTAATTACGCATTCCACAAAGTATCATCTATCAACCTGTTGCACGTTTATTGTTGCCCTGCGCAAACCCAAGAAGTTTATTGGTAAACTATCCCTTCTCGTCCTTCTCGACCTCTCTGCAGCCTTTGACATGGTTGACCACACGATCCTCCTCCAACTCCTCTCTTCCGTCGTCCACTTGGGCAGGACTGCACTCGCCTGGTTCCATTCTTATCCATCCAATCGTAGCCAGAGAATCACCTGCAATGGCTTCTCTTCCTGCTCCCACATCGTTACGTCTGGTGTCCCCCAACGATCTATCCTTGGCCCCCTCTTATTTCTCATCTACATGCTGCCCCTTAGCAACATTGTGGTGGGGACCGAAGCCACTGTCTTCGGTCCCCGCCACAAACTCCGTTCCCTAGGCACCGGCTCTATCTCTCTCCCTGGCAACTGTCTGAGGTTGAACCAGACAGTTCACAACCTTTGTGTTCTATTTGACCCTGAGATGACCTTCTGACCACATACCCTGTGCCATCACCAAAACCACCTACTCTACCTCTGTAACATTGCCCGAATCCACCCCTGCCATAGCTCCGCTTTGAATAGTGCAATGGAATCTTTAACATCCATCTGCTGTTAACATCTCATCCAAAAGACAACACATCTGGTAACACAACACTCCTTCAGTATTACACGGAAGTATCAGCTTAAATCATGGACTCAAGTCTCTGGAATGGAGCTTGAACCCATAACTTTCTAACTCCAAAGCATCAGGAATCATGGTCATTACCGTGGACCTATCTGACCCTGAGCTGAGCTTCTGACCCCATATCCTCTCCATCACCAAGACTGCCTACTTCCACCTCCCGAATATTGCCCGTCTCTGCCTTTGCCGTCTGTGGCTGGAACCCTCATCCATGTCTTTGTCACCTCCAGACATGACTACTCCAATGCTCTCTTGCTAGCTTCCTGCCTTCCATAAACTTGAGCTTACCCAAAACTCTGCTGCTCGTATCCACACACGCACCAAGCTCCCTTCTCCCACCACCCCTGTGCTCGCTGACCTTGATCTCGAATTTGCAACTCTTCAAACTTAAAATTCTCATCCTCGTGTTCAAATTCCTCCATGATCTTGTCCTACCTATCCCATGTCTGTCGCCTTCTCCAGCCCTACAGCCCTATGAGAACTCTCTGTTTATCCATTCTGACCTGTTGTGCATACTCAATTTATTTCGCCCCACCTTTGATGGCCATGCCTAGAGCTGCCTAGGCCTCAAGCTCCGGAATTTCTCTCCCTAAGCCCTCTCTATCTCTCTCTCCTCCTTTAAGATGTTCCTTAAAACCTAGCTCTTTGATCAAGCTTTTGGTCACCGATCCAATATCTCCTTATGTGGCTCAGTGTCAAATGTTGTCTGATAACGCTCTTGTGAAGCACCTTGGGATGTTTTACTATGCCAAAGGCGGTGTATAAATACATGTTGTTAACCACAATGCATATGTTTGTAAAGCTAACAATATCGTGCATAATGCATTTTCACTTATTCCCATCTCTTGTTATGTTTTTGGCCATTTGGAGTGAATGGAAGAAAATAGAGCTTCAGATCATTTTAATCTTTCTCTCTCTACCTCTTTCTCTGGTACCTTTGCTAACAACAAAGAGATGTAACTCTGTAACAGTTCAATCACTTTAACATAAAATAACATTTTTCTTAAGATTGATACACAAGAATTGTCAGAATTATTTATTTTTCCTCTTCCCAAACATGCTGCCTCTTTTTATTATTTTCCTTAAATTTTCTGTCCTAGTCTTCTGAAGCTGCTCGACTATTTGAACTTCAGAGACATCGGTGGTATTTTAACCCATCCCCGGCCAGAGGGAACGGTGCAGGTAAAGGGATTGAGATGGTGCCTCCAGGTCCCACAAGGATACCTTAGGCTTCCCCTGCCTTGGCTTCTCTCCCCAGTCCTTGCTTACTTTGCCAGGGAGCGTTTCCGTGGGTCCCTGGCGGTGGTCCCACAAATTTTGACTCCCACCCACCAGTGATGACATCATTCCTAGCGGAGTCAGTGTCAGTGTCGGAAAATGTTCATGTGGCCTGGGCCTGCGGCTTTGGATGGTCAGATGGTTTGTTGCCCTCTTCTGCCCCCACCCTCCTGAATCCTGCCTCACGGTACAATCGGGGCTGTAACAGCTGAGCTTGATGCTGTCCTCAGTGGTGTCTGTTCTCGACCCGTAAATAATTGACAAACTGAGCCAGGAGAAAAGTAACTTAACTTAACTGTGCTTTTATACAACCCAAAATGGAGTCCCAAACTGACATGGACCAGCATGAGCACAGCAACTGTGAATAGCTCCCGCAGGGTGCTAATGCCCGTCCAGTGAGCTGTAACAAATAAATAGAGTCTGAACACAACATATTTCCCCCCTTTTTAAAACCACAGTCTATGTATAGACAAAGTCCTTGAAATAGCCAGGTCATGTTCTGATACACTGAGACCGGTGTGGAGCTTGTGATATTTGCTCTAGGTGTTGGTTGGGAAACAGAACTGTTCCATCCTGCTGGTCTCTTCATGCTCGGTTTGGCTGGGGGTTTGAGAATGTCCAGTAGCCAGCGAAGATTCCGCCCAATCAGGAGCTCAGCGGATGTCTTCCCCGTTAGCGAGTGCTTTGTCGAACGGTATGTGCGGAGAATGGTTTGAACTGCTTCGTCGAATGTTTGGCCTGCTGTGAGGTTGGCTTTCAAACCCGCTTTCATGATGCGGTTAAAACGCTCAACACCTCCGTTGCTTTGAGGATTGTACCGAGCAGTAAGGCGATGCTCGATAGCATGATGAGTGAGGAAATCTGTGAACTGGTCGGACACAAACTGTGGTCCATTGTCAGTGATTATGACCTCTGGTAGGACCCACTTCGTAAACTTATGCTGCAGAATAGTGACGTTCATTGATGAGGTCACTGAACTTGTAGCGACTTTTGGCCATTTGGAATGCAGGTCATGTACTCCAACAAGGAAACGCTGGTGCTGTGGAGCTACTTCAACTGGACCGAAGATATCCGACTGAAGTTGTTGCCGTGGTCTTTGTGGCCATGGAATGGGCTTCATTGGCGCTGGTCAGATGTTTGTGGCCTTTTCGCTCAGACTGCATGCTTCACAGCATGAGACAAACTCCTCAATGTGAGTGTCAATCCCAGGCCACCATACTGAATCGCGACATCTCTGCTTCATGTGGACAATGCCAGGGTGTCCATCGTGTGCCAACGCGCTGTTGAAGCAACTTGGGAATTAATCCCCACGAGTTAGGCAGCCATTGTTTCAAATGGAAAATTAATCGCAAAGTCTGTGGAATGTTTTCAGCTCTTCCAGTATTTGCTTAGGCCACTTAGTCTGGAGGAAGTGGCTCATATGCTGGAGCATAGCATCATTCTGTGATTTGGTTTTGAGTTTGTCGCAGGGGTCAAGGTTTCTGATGGCCTGAGTGATGATCGACATGACATATGTGTCGTCATCTGTGAACAAGTCAGCATCAGAGTCCGAGGCAGGTGTCGAGTGGCTGAGCATGTCAGCTATGTGGTTGCGACTGCAGCGATGTACCGTACATCAAAGTTATACTGATGAAGGCAATCTGACCATTGTCTGATTCATAGTGGTCTGTGCCCAAATCCAGTTGTAGCCAGTAGCGTGGTTAACGCTTGGCGATCCGTACGGAGGGTAAATTTCCTCCCATAGGGGTAGATGTGCCAGCGTTCACATGCATAGATGCAAGTGAGTGCTTCGTGTTCCCCTGTAGAGTATTTACGTTCTGTAGATGAGAGCGTGCGAGAGGCGAAGGCTACTGGTCATTCCAAGCTGTCAATCCATTGCGAGAACACAGCACCCATGTCGGATCCACCCGTGGTGATGTATGCAGTGGCATTCAGATCAAAGTGTGCAAGGATAGGAGGGGATGTGATTTTCTCCTTAAGCGTGGTGAATGCCTGAGCCTGGGAATCTGTCCATTCCCAAGGGACGTCCTTACGCAGCAACTTACGAAGTGGGTCGGCAATGTGCGCGTAGTGCGGGATGAGCTTCAGATAGAAGTTGCAAGTGCCGAGGAATGATTCAAGTTCTTTGACATTGGTAGCCTCCTGCATTTGCTGGATCGCGTCAATGTTGTCAAGCATCTTGTGCTGTGACTCCATAGCCCAGAAAGTTTATTTCTCCAGCAGCGAATGTACACTTATTGGCATTAAGTGTAATGTTAGGTGTAGAAAGAGTAGCCATAACTGCGTGAAGTCGCTGGTCATGTTCTTCCATTATTCATCCATGGACGATGATATCGTCAAGCAGATTTAAAAAAGGAGGGAGAGAGAAAACAGGGAATTATAGACCGGTCAGCCTGACATCGGTAGTGGGTAAAATGATGGAATCAATTATTAAGGATGTCATAGCAGTGCATTTGGAAAGAGGTGATATGATAGGTCCAAGTCAGCATGGATTTGTGAAAGGGAAATCATGCTTGACAAATCTTCTGGAATTTTTTGAGGATGTTTCCAGTAGAGTGGACAAGGGAGAACCAGTTGATGTGGTATATTTGGACTTTCAGAAGGCTTTCGACAAGGTCCCACACAAGAGATTAATGTGCAAAGTTAAAGCACATGGGATTGGGGGTAGTGTGCTGACGTGGATTGAGAACTGGTTGTCAGACAGGAAGCAAAGAGTAGGAGTAAATGGGGACTTTTCAGAATGGCAGGCAGTGACTAGTGGGGTACCGCAAGGTTCTGTGCTGGGGCCCCAGCTGTTTACACTGTACATTAATGATTTAGACGAGGGGATTAAATGTAGTATCTCCAAATTTGCGGATGACACTAAGTTGGGTGGCAGTGTGAGCTGCGAGGAGGATGCTATGAAGCTGCAGAGCGACTTGGATAGGTTAGGTGAGTGGGCAAATGCATGGCAGATGAAGTATAATGTGAATAAATGTGAGGTTATCCACTTTGGTGGTAAAAACAGAGAAACAGACTATTATCTGAATGGTGACAGATTAGGAAAAGGGGAGGTGCAAAGAGACCTGGGTGTCATGGTACATCAGTCATTGAAGGTTGGCATGCAGCTACAGCAGGCGGTTAAGAAAGCAAATGGCATGTTGGCCTTCATAGCGAGGGGATTTGAGTACAGGGGCAGGGAGGTGTTGCTACAGTTGTACAGGGCATTGGTGAGGCCACACCTGGAGTATTGTGTATAATTTTGGTCTCCTAACCTGAGGAAGGACATTCTTGCTATTGAGGGAGTGCAGCGAAGATTCACCAGACTGATTCCCGGGATGGCGGGACTGACCTAGCAAGAAAGACTGGATCAACTGGGCTTGTATTCACTGGAGTTCAGAAGAATGAGAGGGGACCTCATAGAAACGTTTAAAATTCTGACGGGGTTAGACAGGTTAGATGCAGGAAGAATGTTCCCAATGTTGGGGAAATCCAGAACCAGGGGACAGAGTCTAAGGATAAGGAGGAAGCCATTTAGGACCGAGATGAGGAGGAATTTCTTCACCCAGAGAGTGGTGAACCTGTGGAATTCTCTACCACAGAAAGTTGTTGAGGCCAGTTCACTGAATATATTCAAAAAGGAGTTAGATGAAGTCCTTACTGCTAGGGGAATCAAGGGGTATGGTGAGAAAGCAGGAATGGGGTACTGAAGTTGCATGTTCAGCCATGAACTCATTGAATGGCGGTGCAGGCTAGAAGGGCCGAATGGCCTACTCCTGCACCTATGTTTCTATGTTTCTATGTTTCTATGAGGGCTCCCTCTATGCCTGCTAGCATAATAGTGACAATCTTCTAAAATGCACTTGGTGCAGAAGATAGTCCGCAGGGCATGCGTCGATACTGATACAGACCATCATGCGTCGTGAATGCCGTGAATGGTTTGCTGTCCTCTGCTAGGGGTATTTGCAAGTAACTGCGTTGCATGTTGAGGTTCGTAAAGACTATTGAGTCATGGAATTCTGAAGACAGTTCGTCGATGGTAGGAAGAGGATATTTGTCGGGGATGATGGCCTTGTTGACCTCGTTCAGGTCGATGCATAGGCGGATCTCCCCATTTTTTCCGCCAAGCAGTTACTAAGTTCGAGATCCAGGGTGAGGAATTGATGCTCTCAATGATTCCCTGAGATTCGAGTCACATTAATTCTGCGGATTCTTGGTTGCGAACCGCGAATGGGAGACGGTGAAGTCTCTGCGTAACCGGTTTGACAGAAGGGTCAACGCGGGGACGATGGCAGAATTTTGTTGTCACTCCAAACCCTGTGAAGATTGAGGGATACTGCTTGTCAAAGTCCACAGGTGTGCCCGTTGGGTCGTAAACTTTGAACCCAAGTTTGTTAAAAATGTCAACACCCATGAGGCTTCGCCCCTTCGTGACATGAAAGGATAGGTTCTCCAATGTTATGTCCCTGTTGTATATTGGGACAGATATGACCCCAAGTACCTCAATTTTGTAGTCGGAATATACATGTAGAGTGGAAGTTGCAGGCTGCAGTTGACAGTGCGTGAAGTGGGTTTTGTACACAGCCTCACTCAATATGGGGGCTTTGGTTCCAAGTTCAATGTTTATCTCACAGTCTTTGAATTTGCCTGAACCGATGTTCGAAATGTCACTAACGGTGTAAACCATACTGGGCTCATCACTATTGGGGTTGTCCACATGTCAAATATGCTGCGATGAGTGACAAACACGAGCAAAATGGTTCATTTTACCACATGCAGAGCATTTCTTTCTATGTGCAGGGCAGTTGGGACTCTTTGCTGAGTGTGATTTGTCCCCACAGTTAAAGCAGTGGAAGTTAAGCCTGCGATCCGTAGCGTGTGGCTTATTACTAGCCCTGGGTCCCTGCTGTGATTTCCACTTTGGACAAATGCCTTGCACATGGGTTATAGCTGCAGTCTGCTGCACAGGGGGAGCAGGGGATCTGATCGCTTTTGAATCGGAAAGTGCTAATTCGATTTCGATGGCCAAATTAATTGCTTTTCGAATGTCGATTTATCATCCTCCATTAGCAAGCGTCCCGAATGCGGGGGATCGTTGTTTGCTTAAGCATTTGATCCCTGATCATTTCCTCTGTAAGTGCGCCAAAGTTACACGTAGCGGCCAGTTCCGTTAATGAAATGGTGTACTGTTGATTGGCTCACCGTTCCCTTGCCCCTTTTTAAGAAATTGGTATCTGTTCATCACAATACTTTTTTTTGGCCCAAAGTAGTCCCCTTGGGTGCTTACCGTTTTGTTGTATGACTCCGTGTCTTCGATTTGGCCAAAGATACGTTGGCCTTTGGTGCCGAGGCAGTGAATAAGTATTGCCCGGCGGCGAGCTGGTGTTACATTGTCACCATCTAACCCACTCGTCGCGATGCAGGTAGGATTTTTTATTGTCCATCTCGACCATGGAATTAGAGGGTCCCTGGGTGTGGAGAGGAAAGGCGGGGAGTGGGGGCGGGGGAGGTAGGGCGGTTAGTTTGCATCATCCTCATTGCCAAATTATGTTGTGTACCCGTAAATAACTGACAAACTGAGCCAGGAAAAAAGTTACTTAACTTAACTGTGCTTTTATACAACCCAAAATGGAGTCCCAAGCCAGCATGAACCAGCATGAGTACAGCAGCTATGAATAGCTCCCGCAGGGTCCTAATGCCCATCCAGTGAGCTGTAACAAATAAATAGAGTCTGAACACAAAAGTGTCCACACATGTGCACTTTTCAGCAGAAACAGATAATGACAGGAGTAGAAACTCTTGGCTATTTTATCCTCTTCTTATTACAGAGGCATTTCGGCCAATCTTAACACTGCTGGTGCCAATTCAGTACAGACTGGGGGATAAACCAACAACAACAACAACAACTTGCTTTTAACACAGTAAAACACCCCAAAACGCTTCACAGGAGCGTTGTCAAACAAAATCTGACACCGAGCCACATAAGGAGATGATTATGGCAGATGATTAAAAGCTCAATCAAAGAGGTAGGTTCTAAGGAGCATCTTAAAGAAGGAAGGAGAGGTAGAGAGGGAATTCCGGAGTTTGGGGCCTCGGCAGCTAAAAGCACGGCCACCAATGGTGGAGCAATTAAAATTGGGGATGCACAAGAGGCCAGAATTGGAGGAACGCAGATATCTCGGAGAGTTGTAGTGCTAGAGGAGGTTACAGAGATAGGGAGGGGCGAGGCCATGGATGGATTTTAAAATTGAGGTGCTGCTTAACTGGGAGCCAATGCACTTTATTTTTACACATTTCTATCGCAGGAAAATGGGCTGAGAGTAGATGGTTCCAATTGAAGAGTTAGCAGCAACACAGGCATGATAGGTTGATGTCTTTGACATGAGGAATCACTTTAATGCAAAGCCGATGTCATCATAACCATTGCTGTTGTTTGAGTAGCAGAATTGATGTGGGACTAGATGTAAATGTCTCCTCCATCTCCTCTTCCCGGGTGCTCTTGGTTTTTTGTCAAAAGTGAGTAAACCAGATAGTCTCTGCATTGAATATAAAAGCTGATCTCCCTCCATTTTCTATTGGCCCTCCAAAATACAAATATATGTGACACAGAAAGTGCCCTACCTTGCCGTTATGGATAACTTGTGAGTATCTGAGGTTGCTCGATGAGAATTCTTTGCTGTTTCGTTTTAAGCTGTCATCTTACTCTAGCCATTGCAAAGTTAGCACCGGTGTTGACATTTTAAATGATAGTTTAATCAGAACTGAGATGAAAATATGGCACCTATCCAAAGTTTGTCAGTGAAAGAGCTAATTATATAAGTGCTCCATGCAGGCAATCATTTATCTGGGGTTATAAAAGTGACTGTTGACCGGATTAGATTAGACTGAGATTTTGCTTTAAGTTCATAACATCTGATAGCTGAACAGAAATCCATTTGGGTATGCCCCAAAATATTGAATAATTCAATTTAGGATGTGCTATGTGATTGAATTGTGTTTCAAAAGCTTATAGTTACACTAATTTCAAGTTTTGCTCTGTACTTTATGCATAGTTGAATTGTGATCAAGCTTATATAATCTTCTCAAATAGTATACTGTACCTGATGTATGATTTCACAACTGCTCTGCTCTGTTTATGAACTGGAACAGATAAACTTCAAAGCATTATTGGCATAATTTTCAGTGGGTCACAACAGTGTGAGGGCACACAGTGGGAGGGCAATGTGCTCCAGGATGAGTGTAATTTTTAGTCTATAATTGGAGTAAGCATTTTTAAATTTAGAAACCTAGGGAAAGGACAAAGACTCAATACAGGAGATGACTAAGAATTAAAAGGGCAGGAGAAAAAATGAAATAACTCAAAAAGTACATCAAGCTTGGAGTTTAAAATCAATATATTGTGGGAGGAAAGGAAGGCTGAATGAAGCAAGGAGTTCCATAATGTTGAAGTCCTGAGAAAGAATGCCTTAGAGTAGGAAACAATGTCATGATTCTTTTTTTCAACAAAGTTAAGATGCAAGGAGGAGGAAGAGAAATTGGATACCACATTTGGAGCCCAGGAGCAACACTATCGATTAAAATGTAAAAAAGTGAGGTAGGTTGCAAAAGAGAGGCTGGAAGCTTGGGGTGAGAAAAGAATTACCTCCCAGACAATGACTGGAGTAGGTGACTCCAAATTCAGCAACCTTGGCAGTATTGGGCTTCCAAAGTAAAACTTGAGGCAAGGGTTTGGGACAACGAGCACGAATAGAGTTCATGTTCCATAAAATGAAACTTATAAAGAAATAATTTGTGGAAACAAAAGCAACATGAATTACTCGGCACATCCCTCTGTGCTTAACTTCTAAGTGAGACAGGTCCAAATATAGATCCGAGAACAGAATGGAACCCCTATACTGTGCTGCACTGGAATAGGATTTAAATGGCGCTCCGTGCTGCAATTGAAAATTCTTTTATTCTCCACAATGTCAACGCAAAGATTGTGGAAATTAAATTCAAGGAAGGTTATCAATATAATAGAATTTTAACTTCTGCGTTCTCATTGGGGAAAAGGAATCATCAAAAGAATTGAGCTGGTTGGAGCATGCTGGGGCCTTTTTGCTTTTACATTTGTGAATAAAGTTCTGTTGTATAATTAAATATGTGCATTATGTACTGTATTAGTGATCCGATAGCAAAAAATTTAATAGTAAGAGAGTATCAAGTGATGCCATGTAACTATTGCTAATGGTATTGATTTTTCATGGTAGGACATTCTGTGGCAAATCCTGTGATCTTTATAATCTACTGTGATCAGTGTGTTTTTACAAAACACAACCAGACTTCGAGTAATCTAATTAGCATGATATTCTAAACAAAAGTGTTTGAGAGAGAGCTGCTGTAATTGGGGGTCTTAAGTCAGGAGTTGGGTGGGAGAAAGTGATGGGAACGAGTAATGAAGTTTGGGGTTGGTGGGTGAGAGTTGGCAGTTGAGTGAAAGGCAGCAATGAGAATCAAGACTGAAGTTGGTGAGTCAGTTGGAACAGCAGTAGTGGGGTAATACTAGAGTTGGGGGAGAAAGAACAACCATGCATGTTTGAGTTTGTGAGTAGCATTAACATAGCACAGTTAGAGAGCGGAGTGAGTTACCATGCTGACCATACCTTGGCTTTAGGGGAGCAGGATTTTCTGATTTTACCCACATCTGACCATGATTTCTGGCAAACGTTTCCTTGGCTTATTACTCAGCTTTACCCATTGCTTCCTAGGGCCCCAATTTCCCCAGGAGTTGCTGTATTTTTCGAATCGCAATTCTCCCCATTTAAGTTGCTCCAGTGTAAGTGAGTTAGTTAGGTTTTTTTTTAGTTCAGTTTTTTTTCAAAAGGGGGCGTTACCAGCCACTTATGCCTGTTTTGGCCATTTAAGCAAGTTTAGCCAGCTAAAACTTATTCCAAACTAACTTAGGCCAGAGTAAGTGGCCACTTTTGTACATTTTGAAAAACCCTGCGGTGAGTTAAGAGATCAACGCAGGTCGCCTCCAAGTGACAGTGTCATGATAGGAATGCTAGTTTTTTTTCAAATCCCAAGCAGTAAGACTGGACAGGGTGTAGGTGCTATCAGCCTGATTAAACTAAGTATATTTTTAATTAAAGATAGCTAGATATTAAAGTACTGGAAAATCTTTGAAGATTCTTTTCTCCCTCCACTCCCTCCCCCATCCCCTGCGGTATCAAAACTCTTCCCCTCCCCCCTGCCCCCTGATTAAAACTCTTCCCCACCAACCTGTCTCTTGTAGCCCTCAGCGACGGAAGGCAGCGGCTGGCCTGTGTGGCAGGCCACTTGCCCGGGATAGGGGCGACGAATATCGCGTCGTCCCTTTAGCCAGGATAGGGTTGCCCGGAGCCAGGACGTGCTGGGAGGGCCAGGAACTACTGCGCAGACTCCACTGCGCAGGGCTGTAGCTCCGCCCACCATGCAATCCAATGTGCTGCGCCACAGGCCACAGGCCTGGAACCAATGGGGAGAATACGGAGGTAAAAAACCGGCGTCGTTTCTGTACTACAAAGTCAGCGCACCTGTCATTCTAGCAGAGGGGGCAAACTTGAGCCTTATATCACTGCCATTGTTGTTATCCTTTCATCTGCAGTACTACTGTGCTCAACATGCTTGTTGGACGATGTTTTATTTAAAAAATGGCCCTGAAATTCCGGTTGACCTTTTCCTGTGGACAAGCGACCTAAAAAGATATGCCTGCGCCCAGCCGAACTTCCGAGCCTGAGGCCTCTGGTGACTACGCACGCAGCGCATGCACGTGGGGATGTGCACAGGCCAGGATCTGGAAACAGCAGCCAATCAGGTACAGTATAGTTTCTCATTCATAACAATAGGAGTTCCGAAAGTCCGGAACTTCTATTACTATGAATTAGAAACCCCAGCCCCCAAACACTCAAAACACAATAAAAAATAGAAAATAAAGTACAAATTTAGCATTCATTTAAATTAAAGTTGTTATAAAAAAAAAAGTTTGTCGACTTTTTGAAAAGTTTTTTTAATTAAGCCTTAAAATAAACTTACCGTAGTGGGGAGGGTTTAAAAAAAAAGTGTTTTTATAACTTTATTTTGAATGTGTGTGTGTATTTTTAAACACTTGCGCCTGTAAAAGTAGGCTATACGTGTGCTTTTTCAGGTGCAAGATTTTAAAGGACATTTGCAGGGCAAGATATTCGTAAATATCGGAAATCTTGCCCTGCAAGTGTCCTCGCTCCCGAGATATGGAGGATCTCTCAAGCCAGAAACTTAACAGATCGGAAAAGCCTGTTTTCAGCACATGCGCATTGCGCGCTGAAACCCGGCTTTTCCGTTGCCTTCCCGGGTCCGTAGAAACTTCGTACGGACCCGGGACATCGGAATTTCAGGGCCAATATTTTGCATATAACAAAAACTATAAATGGGATATCCAGGAATAGGTGTACTGTACTGATATGAGTGTAAGCTGTGGCTCAGTGGGTAGCACACTTGCCTCGTAGTCAGAAGGTTGCAGGTTCAAGTCCCACTCCAGGGACTTGAGCACAGATATCTAGGCTGACACCCAGTGCAGTGCCGAGGGAGTGCTGCGCTGTTGGAATTGCTGTCTTTTGGATGAGACGTTAGCAGACAGGGCTTTGGTTCTCTCAGGTGGATGGAAAATGGCACTATTTTAAAGAAGAGCAGTGGAGTTATCCCCGGTGTCCTGGCCAATATTTATCCCTCAATCAACGTCATTTAAACAGATTATCTGGTCATTATAACATTGCTGTTTGTGGGAGCTTGCTGTGCGCAAATTGGCTGCCATGTTTGCCACATTACAACAGTGACTGTACTTCAAAAGTACTTTGTTGGCTGTGAAGCGCTTTGAGACATCTGGAGGTCGTGAAAGACGCTATATAAATATAAATCTTTCTATTCAAGTTTGTTGTTCGAATGATATTCATAAACCATTCAAGCATTTGTGGCACCATTGAAAATGCTTGATTGAATTACTGCTTCAGAGCTTGCTGCAGACTAATGCCTTGTATCAAATTAGATATTTTCTTTCAAAGTGATTGAGCCTTATTTTGCGAACTGAAAAAGTTTGTGGGCGTAGAAAGAGAAAAGGCTGTGAAGCTTTCTAGTAATAACATGATCGATTGTGAGGTTTGCTCCCATATCTTCATTAAGATATTCTGATATTGCCTGGGGACTGTGACTCAGCCATAAAAAAACATATTTTCTAATATGCCTTCCAACCATGCGATGCAACTTGCTTGGATGAGATTGTTTCATCTTATACAATCCTCCAGTGAAAAGGTATCGGCTTTGCTCGTCACTGGTAATTAAACTTACTGTCATTCTACAATTTAGTTCCAGGTCATAGCACCTGGATTACAATTTGTAAGTGTTTTTTTTAAAGTTTTTTTTGCATGGGAATTTGGCCCCTATTTTCCACTTGCTGGATTTGTGGTGTCCGCGCATGTTAACGTACGATTTATTTGTGTACGTTTGTGCCAGAAAAAAAAATTGGGACTTTTGCCAAAGAACTATTTGAATTTGGCACCACGCTCTCCGAAGTTAGTCTGGGGGGTGCGGAGCTTCAAGTCTGCGCTGAAAGCTCTCTGGGCATGGGTGAAAAGCTGAAGTTGCCAGGGCAACCAGAGACGCTGAAGCAAGCTGAAGCCCGCTCCCCTGAAAGGACTGCTACCCCACCGCTGCCGAAAGGGCCACAAAGGACCTCTTCCCCCCAGCTGGACCCGCTGCCTCTGTTCCCCCCCACCCCCCGGCTGGACCCGCAGCCATCCCAGGCCAAGTGGTCCTCCCGCTCCCGAACTTTAACTTGCGGGGGGAGCGGGACTGAGCGGGAGGGCGGGGGACTGGAGGGCGGGGGGCAGCCCTATGATCTGGGATTGCAGCGGGTGAGCAGCCCTTTCGGCCCAAAAATCTTCTCCCCTTGCTCTAAAAAGAGTCCCCTGTGGAACGTTTGGATGCCAAAAAAACAGCACACAATCGTGGCGAAAATAGGGGCTTTTATTTCTAATTGATAAAGTCTTTGCTATTTCATTGCTGATAAAACTTAAATAGTTGTGTGCTGTCCATCTTTCTTCATGTCAATGAAAGTTTATGTTAAACCTTAATCCTGACCCCATAAAATTGTAAATTCTTCAAATATTACTAAAATGGTGGTCTTTTTTTTAATTTCAAAATATACTTTATTCATATAAAAATTTGCACAATACATTGAAAAGCAGTTCAGTACATTTGGATGCAGTCAGCAATTCCATACATTACATTTGGATGCTGACGGCAGTTCCGTTCAATACATTTCTTTACTTTACATTTCAAGGTACAATTCATACAATCCAGGATACATTGTGGTACGTTCATCAAGTTACGGTACACAGTGAGGGTAGTTACATTTCTTTCCAACATGCATTACGCAACAGAACTTGCATTATACATGGCACTACATAGGTGTTTGCAGATCATAGTGCTCTATGTATACAAAAGGTTTACCATTGCAGCCCGAGGGGAGTTTTATACGGATTCCAGCCCCTGGGTTTACCGTGGTGGAAGGGCTTTAAACTGTGGCCCTTCCCCACCGTGCCTTTGCGGCGACTGCACCAATTTTAAGTGCGTCCCTCAGCACGTAATCCTGGACCTTGGATTGCGCCAGTCTGCAACACGCAGACGTGGACATCTCCTTGCTCTGGAAGACCAGCAAGTTTCGGCAAGACCAAAGTGCGTCTTTCATCGAGTTGATGGCCCTCCAGCAGCAGGTGATGTCTGTCTCGGTGTGTGTCCCTGGGAACAGCCCGTAGAGCGCAGAGTCCTGTGTTACGGAGCTGCTTGGGATGAACCTCGACAGCAACCACTGCATCTCTTTCCAGACCTGCCTTGCGAAGGCGCAATCCTGAAGGAGATGGGTGACAGTCTCGTCCGCCCCGCAGCCGGCCCGGGGGCACCGTGCCGTGCTGTTGAGACGTCGGCTGTGCATGAACACTCTGACGGGTAGGGCCCTCCTCACCGCCAACCAAGCTACATCTTGGTGCTTGTGTGAAAGCTCTGGCGATGAGACGTTCTGCCAAATAAGTTCGACAGTATGCTCGGGGAACCACCCGACAGGGTCCACCCTCTCCTTTCGTAGGGCGTCCAGGACCTTACGTGCTGACCACTGTTTGATGGCCTTGTGGTCAAAGGGGTTTTCTGTGAAAAACCTTTCCACGAAGGACAGGTGGACAAGCATGGTCCAGCTGGTGGGGGCGTTTCGCGGCAGCGTGGCCAGACCCATCCTTCGCAATACCGGGGACAGGTAGAACCTCAGCACGTAGTGACACTTGGTGTTTGTGTACCGGGGGTCTGTGCACAGCTTGATGCAGCCGCACACAAAGGTGGCCATCAGGATGAGGGCCATGTTCGGAACATCCTTTCCTCCACTGTCCAGAGATTTGTACATCGTGTCGCTGTGGACACGGTCCATTTTGGACCTCCAGACAAAGTGGAAGATGGCCCGGGTGATTGCCGCAGCACCGGAGCGTGAGATGGGCCAGACCTGTGCCACGTGCAGCAACCCTGAGAGCACCTCACTCCTGATGACCAGGTTCTTTCCTGGTGTCTTCCACCATCCCAGTTTTTGCTTCACTTTGGCGATACGCTCTTTCCAGTTTTTGCCGCACGCCCCGTCCGCTCCGAACCATATTCCCAACACCTTCAGGTAATCTGGCTTAACATAGAAACATAGAAAATAGGTGCAGGAGTAGGCCATTCATTAACGGTGAAGGGAATAAAGGATCGGTCGGTCCAGTTGCCAAAGAACATGGCCTCGCTCTTGCTGCAATTGACCTTCGCTCCCGAGGCCAGTTCAAACTGGTCGCAGATTGTGAGCAATCTGCGGACCGACTGCGGATCCGAACAAAAGACGGTGTCGTTGTCCAAGTACAGGGAGGTCTTGACCTGAGCGCCTCCGCTGCCTGGGACCGTCACCCCTCTAATGCCTGCATCCTTCCTGATGGACCCGGCAAAGGGTTCGATACAGCACACAAACAAGACAGAGGAGAAAGGACAGCCTTGCCTGACGCCAGATCTGATCGGAAAGCTTTCAGTTTCCCACCCGTTGATTAGAACTGCGCTACTGATGTCTGTGTAGAGCAGTTGGATCCAATTGCGGATACCCTCCCCAAACCCCATTTTGGAGAGCATGTCCATCAGGTATGTGAACGATAGCCTGTCAAAGGCCTTCTCCTGGTCTAAGCTGATTAAACAGGTGTCCACCCCCCTGTCCCGCACGTAGGCGATCGTATCCCTGAGTAGCGCCAGGCTATCAGAGATCTTCCTGACGGGAATTATATTGGTCGAGTGGTGTATGTTGGCCAGGAAACTGGGAGTACTTTCCTGCTCTTCTTTGAGTATTTCCTGAATTTTTTTTTACATCCACCTGAGCAAACAGGAACATTAGTTTAACATCTTAGCTGAATGAAATACACCTCCAACAGTGCAGCAATCCTTCAGTACTGTACTGAAATGTCAGCCTAGATCATGTGCTCAAGTCTCTGGGCTTGAACCCACACCTTCTGATTCAGAGGTGAGAGTGTTACCAATATACACGATGGAATACAAAACAAGGACACACACAGTTAATTCAACAGCAAGTTATGTATAAATGACCACCAGGTTACTGCATTTTAAGTGCCCATCCAATCATCTCTTAAAAGTGGTAAGGATTTCTGCATCCACCACTCTTCCAGGCAGCGAGTTCCAGATCCCCACAACCCTCTGCGTAAAGAAGCCCCCCCCCCCTCAAATCCCCTCTAAACCTTCCACCAACCACCTTAAAACTATGCCCCCTTGTAATAGATCCCTCCACCAATGGAAATAGACCCTTATTATCCACTATGTCCAGGCCGCTCAATATTTTGTACACCTCAATGAGGTCTCCTCTCAACCTCCTCTGTCCTCTGTTCCAATGAGAACAAAACCAACCTATCCAATCTGTCCTCATAACTAAGATTCTCCATTTCAGGCATAGTGTAGTGGAAATCTGGAAGGCTTTTCCTCAGAAGGCTGTGGATAATAGGTCAATTGAAATTTTCAAGATTGAGATCAATAGATTATTTTTAGGTTGGGGTATCAAGGGATATGGGGCAAAGTCGGGTAATGCAGTTGAGGTACAGATCAGCTATGGACTATTAGAATGGTGGAACAGGCTTGAGGGCTAAAATGGCCTACTCCTGTTCCTTACTATCTTCATGGATTTTCTGAGTGTGATTTAATACCAAATATTTCTGACTTGTGGGCATTTTTTAATCTACATGCTTATAAGCAGGTACAGAGTCAAAAGTGCCCATGGTAATTTCTCTGTGGACCTTTAAGACTGTTTGAGGGAAAAATTCCCTCGCGCCACGATTGGAGGTGGTAACCGACTCCGGGAGGGCCAACCGCGAAACAGTGGTGACTGCCCCTCACATGAAGTGGAGCACAATCTCGCGTGCTCCACTTCCTTGTTGGCGTGGTATTGGGGGCCTTTTCATCAGCGCTACATGGCCGCTGGATGTATCGCTGACGCATTTCGATACACCTCCCCTTCGGTTAAAGGGGAGGGCTGCTGCGCACTTGTGGGGCCTATGATGGGCCCCACTGGGCCACGGGGTGCTGAAGCTGCAGCCCGGCAACCAAAACAGAGTGCCAGGCCTGCACGACAGCTGCCTGGACCACGCAACAGAGGAGTAAGCCAGGCTGACCGGTGGATCGGCCAAACTGACAAGATGGCGACGCAGGTCTTCCCACCTCCCCTTTAACTCCCGCCCCGCAAGCGGATGCCGGCCCGGTTCGCAGCACATGCAGTCCCAAGGGGTCGCTGTGCATGGCAATGACGTCAGCGTCGGCTGTGCAGCGGCCTGGGCACTACCGCCGGGGAGTGGTGCCACAGCGGCCATGTTTCCGTTAACTCCCGCGCAACTTTGCGGAAGCTGGTAAGCCCCCCCCTCCCCCCTCCCCCGCCCCCCCCCCCGCCAACCCCGGGCAAAATCAGTTTCGCGCCCTGTTTGTGCACCTTGGAGGTGTTAACGGGTGTTGCTAAACAGGGCAATTATATGAAACAGACTTTTAACCCACCATTATGGATTCGATTTGAGCCAATATTCAGAGGTGAGAGTCAAGGTGCCCAGTATTGTGCAGCATTCTGTATATTTCTATGTTCTGGCTGCTGTTGACTATATACCTTCAGAAGTTAGTAAGAGCTGTGTGTGGGCTTGAACGCCAACTTGCTATTCTCGGCTGTGACTTGACGAAAATAGGAAGACTGATCATGGCTTAAAGCATAACTTTTTTTTTTGCAATGATGTTCCTTTTTTAGGTGGATGGTGTGCTGTGTTTGGCTGATCTCCTCACAAATGAAGCAAACTCTGAAGCCACACGTGCAGAAGCTGCAGCCGTGGTGTCACAGATTACATCGCCACACCTCCCCTTCACACAACATCTCAGCAGCTTCTTAGAGAACATGGAGGACATAGTAACAGCACTTATCAGTGAGTATCTCTCGGGCACCGCTCAATCAGCGAGAAGCTAATCTGAGAGGAGGAAGTTTAACTCTTTATGCTTTTCAGCAAGTGGGTAAGGGATTTCATTTGTGCAAATTTGTTTTCAATAAAGCTTAAGGGGCAAGAAATTGGCCCAGAGAGGCCACCTGCTGTTTCCTGAATATTATTGAGGACCTAGGAAAGTCCATCACCATAGGCAGTCCCTCGGAATCGAGGAAGATTTGCTTCCACTCTTATAATGAGTCTTTAGGTGGCTGAACAGTCCAATATGAGAGCGATCGTCCCTGTCACAGGTGGGACGGATAGTCGTTGAGGGAAAGGGTGGGTGGGACAGGTTTGCCGCACGCTCTATCTGCTGCCTGTGCTTGATTTCTGCATGCTCTCGGTGATGAGACTCGAGATGGCCAGTGCCCTCCACTTAAGGCGATCTTTGACCAGGGACTCCCAGCTGTCAGTGGGGATGTTGCACTTTATCAGGGAGGCTTTGAGGGTGTCCTTGTAATGTTTCCTCTGCTCACCTTTGGCTTGTTTGCCATGAATGAGTTCCGAGTAGAGCGCTTGTTTTGGGAGTCTCGTGTCTGGCATGCGAACGATGTGGCCTGCGGTGTTTTTTCAGTGTGGAAAATGGATCCTTCACATTGCACAAAGCATCTGTTAGATTTAGATTTTGGCTTTTATCTGATTTTTAACTTAACCCGCAATGATCATATTTAATGTAGTTCAGATTGTCTTTGATTTGTAAGCATGACAATGGGTTAAACATTTTAGCATTAAAATAATTCCGCTAATTTAGCAAAAATGGTGACATTTTCTATTGGTAATGCATTACGTGCTGTGTGGGGGCACTTAGTGAAGAGTTACCCCTGTTGTGAATTCTGTTTCGACAATATGTGAGGACATTGAAAAGTAATAAAGTCTGATTTTGCTTATTGATTATTAATATGTGTAAAATGTCTTTATCTTCCCTCTACGGGTACATAAAAAGGAAAAGAGTGGCTAAAGTAAATGTTGGTCCCCTAGAGGATGAGACTGGGGAATTAATAATGGAGAACAGGGAAATGGCAGAGATGTTGAACAAATATTTTGTATGGTCTACAAGGTAGAAGACACTAAAAACATCCCAATAGTGGATAATCGAGGGGCTATTGGTTAGGAGGAACTTAATACAATCACTATCACTAATGAAGTAGTACTTGGTAAAATAATGGGACTAAAGGTGGACAAGTCCCCTGGACCTGATGCCTTACATCCTATGGTCTTAAGAGAAGTGGCTGCAGAGATAGTGGATGCATTGGTTGCAATCTACCAAAATTCCCTGGATTCTGGGGCAGTCCCAGCAGATTGGAAAACTGCAAATGTAATGTCCCGATTTTAAAAAAAGGAGACAGACAAAAAACAGGAAACTATAGAGCAATTAGCCTAACATCTGTCATTGTGAAAATGCTGGAGTCCATTATTAAGGAAGCAGTAGCAGAATATTTGAAAAAGCATAATTCAATCAGGCAGAGTCAGCATGGATTTATGAAAGGGAAATCATGTTTGACAAGTTTGCTGAAGTTCTTTGAGGATATAACGAGCAGGGTGGATAAAAGGGAAGCAGTGGATGTGGTGTATTTGGATTTCCAGAAGGCATTCGCTAAGGTGCCACATAAAAGGTTCCTGCACAAGATAAAAGCTCACGGGGTTGAGGGTAATATATTAGCATGGAGAGAAGATTGGCTAACTAACAGAAAACAGAGAGTCAGGATAAATGGGTCATTTTCCGGTTGGCAAACAGTGACTAGTGGGGTGCCGCAGGGATCGGTGCTGGCTCCTCAACTATTTACAATCTATATTTGTCATGTATCCTACATGGCTACTGGTGGTAATATCACAAGGTGTGCCACCAGAGGGCACAGCAGTGGGAGACTTGTAGGTTACCTGTACAGGTGTGCCTGGCCTAGTATAAAAGGCAGGCCACCAGGTGTGATCCTCACTCTGGAGTTATCAATAAAGGACTAAGGTCACTACAGTTCAAGTGCAACACATTGCCTCATGGAGTCTTTATCAGGGCATCCTAGGACACAACAATTGGCGACGAGATTACGGACTTTCACGCAAAAATGACTACCCTTGGTACTTTGCAGCAGTTCGCCGATGGTGATGATTGGAACGCCTTTGTGGAGAGGCTCGACCATTTCTTCACAGCAAATGACCTGGCAGGAGACAACCCGGCCACACTGGCTGGCAAGCACAGAGCTATCCTGCTAACCAGTTGTGGGCCCACCGTCTATGGCCTCGTCAGGGACTTGCTGGCACCAGCGAAGACAACGACCAAGACGTACGAGGAACTCGTAACACTGATCCATGAGCAACTCAAGCCCAAGGAGAGCATCCACACAGCCAGACACTGGTTCTACATCCACCGACGGCCTGAAGGCCAGGAAATCGCTAAATATGCTGCAGACCTCAGGAGCCTGGTGGCACCGTGTGATTTCGGCGACCACCTCACCGAAGCGCCTCATTGGAATCGGCCATGAGGTTCATTGTTCATAAGCTGTGGATACCACAGCCACACTGCAGAAGGCCATCTCCGTGAGCCAGGCATTCACGACCTCGACCTGCGGCTCTAGGCAGATGACTCACCCTCAGGACTCAAACCCGGCAGGTACTGTGCACAGAGTGGCACCGTTTAGAGGCTGGACTGTAGAACGGGAACCTTCTCCGAGAAGAGAGAACAGGCCCCCCGAGTCCCTTAACTCAGAGTCCGCCGAGGGGGGGGCTAGTCAAGTAGCTCCATGCTGGCGTTGCGGAGGGAATCACAGGGCTCACCAGTGCCGTTTTATAGACTATGTATACATAGGCTGCAGCACAAAGGGCCACCTCCAGTGAATGTGTAAGAGAAATATGACTCACTGTGTCGATGAGAAGTCTGCAGATGGCCATGAATCCAGTGCAGATTATAAAACGATAGGCAGAGAGGCAGCTCAGCCCACGATGAGGTATACAGCATTTTTACCTGCACCACCGAGTGTTCCCCTTTGAGGATGGAAGCGGAGATAAATGGCATTCCAGTCTTCATGGAAGTGGACATGGGGGCGAGCCAGTCAGTAATGAATCAAGAAGCCTTTGAGAGGCTATGGGACAATCAGGCTGAACGACCTGAGTTGGTCCCGGTTCAGGCAAAGCTGCGCACCTACACCGATGAACTTATCCCAGCGGTTGGTAGTGCGGATGTAAAGGTACGCCATGATGATGCGGTGCACAAGTTACCTCTGAGGATTGTTGCAGGTGATGGACCAACACTATTCGGAAGAAGGTGGATGGAGAAGATCATTGGAAGTGGAAGACTTCACCCCTCCAGCGATCGACATCCTCTGCGCTCAGAGGCAAAGCATTCCCCCACCTGAGGTTGGATCCGGCACCAGAGAGCAGGCCAGCACAGCACCCGAGGCACAGACCGTCCAGCACGACTGCATGGAGATGATCCAGCTGGGACGACCCGAGCGCACTATCCGGGCTCCAGTGGCAGGACTCCGGAGGAAGAAAATCGGATCCAAAGATGACTCTCCAGCTTCGGTGGCAGAACCCGGAGAGAAGAGGATCATCGCAGTCGACATCGTGGATGGAGGAAAGATGGCGCCCGAACCACGAGGTGAGGCGCTGATGGAGCAACACATGGTACAAAATGGAGAAGAGGATTGGGGTAAAGATAGCAAGGCTCTCTTAAAGGAGGCCTGCAACCCCTTACACTTAAAGGGACACTTCCACACACTCAAGCAATGTAATAGCAACTGTGAGTTAGAGGTAAAATGTGTAACTGATGATCAGAGTTGTGTACATGCAACAAGCAAGGAAAAGTCACGCGATCAAGATCAGAGCTACAGGGTATTCAAAATAAATAACGAAACGTTGTGCGATGTAGGATTTCAACGGCGTACAGCCAATGCAGCGGGCAAACACCCATCGGGAGCATACAGGTCCAGCGGGTTACCCAACGCTGTGGCCTGCATCCCTGGGACCAGAGTTATGCACCATGGAGTGTGGCCACAAGCAGCCAATACATACGAGCTGCAGAGCAAGCGATCTCAGGAGGGCAACGGCACCGGTATTGATACCCTGCCCCTGATCGGCTCCACCTCTCAGGCACCTGATGGCACCAACTGCCACGAGCCTGAAAAAGCAAACTGTGCTAAGCCCCCAGACCCCATCACCACCAAGGCCATACCCGAGAAGGAAGGGTCACCCACAACAGTTCTCCCAAAGGGGACCGGGACCAGCCAGGATCCCAAACCAAACAATGCCCAGGCAAGTGAGTCAGCAGTTCCTTGTGCACTGCTAGACGACAACTCAGGGAGCAGCATCGACCCAGGGGGCAAGAAAAGCACAGGGAGGTCACAGGCATCTGTGAACCTGCCTGACGCTAGGAGCGAAGGCAACAGACCCGAGAGCAGGCAACGTGAGCCAACCGGGTTCCCACTGCCAGCACTGGGCACCGCGCCGCCACCGAACTGCCTGGACACTATCCAGCAGTTCTGGAACTAGTTTGTCCTTACGCACCGGCACATATCGATAATGTGTCTCACCAGTCTAATGTACTTGTCTCACAACTGAACCACTAATGTAATGCAAACTTGTTTTTCTGGACTTGAATGTATATGAATGCAATGAGCCTCCGGCATAATCTATTTGTGGTGAGGGGGGAGAGAATGGAGTGGTCAGGGACATACACGAACAGCAACCACCACCACTACTGCCAACAAAACACCAATCACTCACCCAAGATAGAAATGACCCGCCAAGGGTCAACCAGATAGAGCTAAGCCCAGAGCACAGTCAATGCAGAGGCGATTTGCACTAAAGGCTTGGGGGAGAGTGATGTCATGTATCCTACATGGCTACTGGTGGTACTATCACAAGGTGTGCCACCAGAGGGCACAGCAGTGGGAGACTTGTAGGTTACCTGTACAGGTGTGCCTGGCCTAGTATAAAAGGCAGGCCACCAGGTGTGATCCTCACTCTGCAGTTATCAGTAAAGGACAAATGTCACCACAGTTCAAGTGCAACACATTGCCACGTGGAGTCATTATCAGAGCATCCTAGGACACAACAACATTAATGACGTGGATTAAGGGACCGAGTGTAATGTAGCCAAGTTTGCTGATGATACAAAGATGGGTGGGAAAGCAAGTTGTGAGGAGGACACAACAAATCTGCAAAGGGATATAGACAGGCTAAGAGCGTGGGCAAAAATTTGGAGTATAATGTGGGAAAATGTGAGGTTATCCACTTTGGCAGAAATAATAGAAAAGCAAATTATAATTTAACTGACAAAATATTGCAAAGTGCTGCAGTACAGAGAGACCTTTGCATGAAACACAACAAGTTAGTATGCAGATACAGCAAGTAATCAGGAAGGCAAATGGAATGTTGGCCTTTATTGCAAGGGGGATAGAGTATAAAGCAGAGAAGTCTTGCTACAACTGTACTGGGTATTGGTGTCGCCACACCTGGAGTACTGCGTGCAGTTTTGGTCTCCGCATTTAAGGAAGGATATATTTGCATTGGTGGCAGTTCAGAGAAGGTTCACTAGGTTAATTCTGGAGATGAGGGGGTTGACTTATGAGGATAGGTTGAGTAGGTTGGGTCTATACTCATTGAAGTTCAGAAGAATGAGAGGTGATCTTATTGAAACTTATAAGATAATGAGGGGGCTCGACAAGGTGGATGCAAAGAGGATATTTCCATTCGGGAAACTAAAACTAGGGGACATAGTCCTAGAATAAGGGGCCACCCATTTAAAACTGAGATGAGGAGAAATTTCTTCTCTGAGGGTTGTAAACCTGTGGAATTCTTTGCCCCAGAGAGCTGTGGAGGCTGGGTCATTGAATATATTTAAGGTGGAGATAGACAGATTTTTGAGCGATAAGGGAGTAAAGGGTTATGGGGAGCGGACAGGGCAGTGGAGCTGAGTCCATGATCAGATCAGCTATGATCTTATTGAATGCCGGAGCAGGCTCGAGGGGCCAAATGGTCTACTCCTGCTCCTATTACTTGTGTACTTATGTACTCATAAATGTTGGTTTGCATTTTGAAAATTCCTTAGGTGAGAGTTTGGTGCTGTGTTCACAGGCTGCCCTTGCTCCAAATAATGCAGCTTGCTCCAGAGATTTAGAACACCATTTAGAACAGTTAACTTTGTGACTTGGTGATAGTACAAATATAAATATCTTCTGAAGTTTGCTGACAGTTGTGCAGAATGTGCTCGTGAGCAATAACCATTCTTCTGTAAGTGGTAACTGAATTATGACATTACTGTCGGAGGAATGATTTCAATCCTAATCAACTGAAGAATCTAACATGAGTGCGATTTTAGAAGAGAATTAAATTCTCTGAGATTCCTCCCGTTATCTCTGTTAGTCTGGGTGAAATTCCTTGTGAGATTTGACAGCAATATCCTAATTGCACTTTTATAGTGATGAAACGTTCGAGGACATTTTTGTTTCAGTGCATTACTCTGCGAATTTCTTTGGTCATTTTTGCACTAAACACAAATTTCCTCAATCTTTTTGACAGCTTTGAGAATCTGTCCACTCAAACCCCACAAGACTCATTTTCAGAGGGATGCCAAACGCTGTGTACGAAAATTTCCTGTTTTAATGACACAACTGCACTTTGGGTAAATTATACCCATCTAAACCAGGTGGAGCTGCTTCCTGTATCACCAGTTAAAAGCATGATTGAGCCGGCGCCTCACAACTTGAGCCGCCTCGGGGAAATCCCCTCCGTGCCTTTCAGTTCCGCGCGGAGGGGTTTCCTGTACGGGCTGCTCCTGCACACCCTCAACTTTGCCATCCTCGCCGGCCGTCCGGACACGCCATGGCGTACCATCTTGCCGTCCGGAGGAGGCGGGGGTCCCCGATGGAGGGCACTCTACGCAGGGGTCCTCCCACTATTCGTCGGGGACTTGGCCTGGAGGGTGGTGCACGGAGCAGTGCCGTGCAACAAATTTTTAAGCCGGTTCACGGACTCCCAGGCCGCCTGCAATTTCTGCGGTCTGGAAGAGTCCGTGTTCCATGTTTTTATGGAGTGCACAAGGTTGCAGCCCCTGTTTTATTATTTGAAGGGGCTGCTCCTGAAATTCTGGCTGCACTTCAGTCCCACTCTCCTGATCTTTGGGCACCCTGTGCGGAGGGGAGCGGGTAGGTCCAAAGGCCTCCTCGTAGGACTGCTCCTGGGCACGGCCAAGGGTGCCATCAGCCGGTCCAGGCAGCGGGCGGTCGAGGGGGTCGTTCAACCTGACTGCCTGCCTCTCTTCCGCTCTTACATCCGGTCCAGGGTGTCCTTGGAGATGGAGCACGCGGTGTCCACCGGTACGCTCGCGGCCTTCCGCGAGAGGTGGGCACCGGAGGGACTGGAGTGCATCATCACGCCCGGCAACCAAATTTTAATTTGATTTTACGTTTTTAAGTTTAATTTGTTTTAATTGCCGGTGCTTTTAGTGTCCCCCTTCCCTTTTATAGGGGGCACTGGGGAAAATTGTGATTTTAGTGCCCAAAAAAAAAACAAAAAAAGAAAAACACAAAAAAACCAAAAGCATGATTGAGTGTCTGGGGATATAGCTCAGTGGTAGAGCATTTGACTGCAGATCTAAGAGGTCTTTGGTTCAAATCTAGGTGCCTCCTCAGAGTCATTCATGTTTCATAAACTAATGATTCTGCACTACATAGTGATCAGTGACCGTAAGCACTTTTCACCACAAGTGAATCCTTGTGGTGATTAAGGTGTCCATTGGAGTTTGTAGGCCTCATGGCACAATGGTAGAGTGTCTGACTCCAGATCAGAAGGTTGTGTGTTCAAATCATGTGTCTGGAGTATCCCCCAGATCGGGGGGCACTTAATTTAATGTTTAATTTTGTTTACTCCAAAAAGAGTTGCAGAGCTGTTGAAGGCGATTTTTTGGGGGAAAAAAGCATGACTGAAGACTACCTCCTCCAGGGAGCACCATTCCTCTTCCTTGTGGGCGGGGCTCTGTCTCCAGATTCAGGTTGTATTTACACTGTAACTGCCGGGTCAATGTGAAGTTGCTTGGCACCAACACTACGATCGGAGTGTGAATGCACCCGTAATCACTCCATTCCCCACTAAACAAGATGTTATACTAGTCTGTACTTGTCTTGCAGTACAGTAAATGCAACATTTCTGTCACACAAAAAAAGCACTACTGAGGCTTATGAAAGCTTTGAAGAGTCTCCAAACTTTCTTTGCTGAATTCTACCTCACCAATTGTTTTTTTTCAACCTGTTTTTTTCCCCAGTTTTGCTCATTTAAGACTGTACTTCACATCCCCACATAGTCTCATCCCACCCTCTACGTATTGTAGGGTGATAATTTTTCACTCTACTCTCATTCTTCGACCTCGGAACTTGTAGTGGGAAAGGTCAACACATGGCACAAAATTTAGGCTTAACCCAGTGTCTGTTTTATATCGCACAAAAACAACTAAAACTACAGAACTAGACTTCTGAGAGAAATCGACTGAAAACATGCAATCACCCTTCCTGGCTGTAGCTATTGTAGGTTTGTGGTCATTGGTTCCGTGACCAGTTGCTTCTTCTACTGGCCGTTCTCTGCAGTGCTATTCCTTCCGTGTATGTTCCGTACTACATGTCCTTCCGTCCGTTCGTCTGTTCGTTCTTTCAACCTGTGTCCATCTGTACACGTGTCCTTCTACTTCTTCTGTGTGCTCCTTCCGTCTGTTCCTGTTCTTCTGCCTTCTGTTGAGCTGCTTCTAGCTTGCATTTTTATATCCAGGTTTTGACTGATCTCCCGCCACTGCGGTTTCTGATAAAGTGTTTGCATCGATGCATTGTTTTGTGGTTACTTGGTTGATTGACTGCAATAATGGACTCGCCTGTTTTCCCATTTGCACACTGAGTCTGCAAGGCTCAAATTTATTTCTCATCTTAACATCTCATCCCAATCCCATGTGCCTTAATTTTGCATACTAACCTCTTGTGTGGGACCTTGTCAAAAGACTTTTGAAAGTCCAAATATACCACATCCACTGGTTCTCCCTTATCCACTCTACTAGTTACATCTTCAAAAAATTCTGAAGATTTGTCAAGCATGATTTCCCTTTTATAAATCCATGCTGACTTGGACCGATCCTGTCACTGCTTTCTAAATGCGCTGCGATTACATCTTTAATAATTGATTCCAGCATTTTCCCCATCACCGATATCAGGCTAACCAATCTATAATTCCCTGTTTTCTCTCTCCCTCCTTTTTTAAAAAGTGGGGTTTTAGCTGTCCTTTTAGCTGTTTTAATTCTGCTCCCTTATACTTTTGGGTTTCGATATGAAGTTGAATCATATCATTCGAACTCAGTAGCCGGATAATACCTTGAATCTGCTTCCATTTTGCTGGCAATACTTTGTCAGAAGTGCAGTGGGAATCTCAGTTATGAGTGAAAAGGGTTTCCATCGGACTCCTAGTGAAGTGACGACAGTGAAACGTGAGCAGATCCGAGGAATTTCCTGACCACTATGACAGTAAAGTATATCTACTCCCTCTAAACATAATGGGGACCCAAGGGTGCATGAGGACGTTGATGCAGGGACCCCCAAAAAAGGATGCTCCACAGGGCAGCATAATTCAGAAACTTTTGACACATTTCTGATGCAGTGGGGTTCTGCAGGGCTCAGTACTGGGTCCCTTGCTTTTTGTGATACACATCAATGATCTCGACTTGAATATAGGGGGTATGATTAAGAAGTTTGCAGATGATACTAAAATCGGTCGTGTGGTTGATAATGAAGAAGAAAGCTGTAGACTGCAGGAAGATATCAAACAACTGGTCAGGTGGGCAGAACAGTGGCAAATGGAATTTAATCCAGAGAAGTGTGAGGTAATGCATTTGGGGAGGGCTAACAGGGAAAGGGAATACACATTAAATGGTAGGACACTGAGAAGTGTAGAGGAACAAAGGGACCTGGGACTGCAGGTCCACAGATCCCTGAAGGTAGCAAGCCAGGTAGCTAAGGTGGTTAAGAAGGCATACGGAATGCTTACCTTTATTAGCCGAGGCATAGAATAGGGAGGTTATGCTTAAATTGTATTATACACTGGTTAGGCCACAGATGGAATACTGCGTGCAGTTCTGGTCGTCGCATTACAGGAAGGACATGGTTGCACTGGAGAGGGTACAGAGGAGATTTACGAGGATGTTGTCTGGAGTGGAGAATCTAAACTATGAGGACAGATTAGATAGGCTGGACTTGTTTTCATTGGAACAGAAGAGGCTGAGGGGAGACCTCATTGAGGTGTATAAAATTATGAGGGGCCTAGATATCGTGGATAGAAAGGGCCGTTTCCCTTCGCAGAGGGGTCAACAACGAGGGGACATAAATTTAAAGTAATTGATAGAAGGTTTAGAGGGAATTTGAAGGGAAATTTCTTCACGCAGAGGGTTGTGGGGGTCTGGAACCCACTGCCTGGCAGGGTGGTTGAGGCAGAAACCCTCACCACATTTAAAAAGTAATTGGATGTGCACCAGAAGTGCCGTAACCTACAGGGTTACGGACCAAGAGATGGAAAGTGGGATTAGGCTGGGTAACCTCTTGTTGGCCGGCATGGACACAATGTCATAGATGTGTTGTTCAGCAGAGTTGCAGAGTTCAACCACTTTAGCATTAAACTCAGGCAGCAGAGAAAGAGACCCAGGGAGTTCTGGCGCATTGCCGGATTCCCCAGAATGCAGCATGCTATAAATGGTGCACACGTGGCACTGACGGTGCAAACAATATCCATTGACATTTGTGGACAGGAAGGAAGTCCGTTCACCAAATGTTCAGATTATCTATGATGCCAATCAAAAGATCCTTTGTATGAAAGCCAGGCATGCTGGCGGCTGCCACGATTCTGAACCACTCTACACTTGCTGACTTCTTCCATGAGGACCATCACGTCCAAGGTGGTCTCTCAGAGGAAACAGATTATGCAGACAGAGAACGCATACGACCAGGTCAATGCAGCAACACGACTTCTGGTGGAGAGACTCATAGAGCTTGATCAGTTTTCAGTGCCTGGACAGATCTGGTGCAGAACATGCCTCAAAAGTTCACAAGGATCATCATGGCTTACTGCTGGCTACATAATTTTGCACTGAAGGAAGGCCGTCAATTCAGTATCAATGACGGGGAGTTTGCGCTGCCCAGGGAAAGGAAGCTGCAGGTCCCAGGACCTCAGTAGGATGAACATTCAGAGGGGTCATCCTGGGCTGCTTCAAAAGCCATCTTAAGTCAGATTGTGCTGGAGGTGTTATCCACTGATTGACCACAGCAGCATACTGAACTCTGACCTGCTTCTGTGCCAGTTGCCAATAAACTATTTCCAAGCTTAGCACACGACTGCTCAGCAGTCCTCGATACTCTGCCAGAACTGTGCCAGTATTCATTATCTGAGTATAAATACACAATCCAGTAGAATGCTCTCCTTCAAATATTATTTTAATGTCTATGAACAACAAAGTACAGGATAAGTGCAAAATTTGCAATAATTACATTGAAATACTTGGGATGTTTATCAAACCTTTTTTTGAGGTGAGTGGCCATGAGTTTTGGGTCCTATGACTCTGAAGCCTTTGCCTCAGTCTCCGCTGGAAAGAGGGCACATCCTCACTCACCTCGCACACCTCCGGTTCCTCTGAGTTGTAAGATTTTGCCGATGACACTGGGTTGGTGCCAGTGAGACCAGAAGCAACTTCCACGGATGGCAAACTGGGGGGATTGCTAATGAGATCGAGCGGATGGAATCAGATATGCTGGCTCTGTGCCGTGGTCCGCTCTCTGCTCTCTGCTTTCCTTCTCCTCCTCCAGAACATCAACTACCTGGCTCCAATGCTGAGACTGGGCTCCAGTTCATCTCCTCCTCCTATCCTCAGTGTCCTCTTCTGCCATTGGAAATCCCTGTGGATGCAGAGAGTCTCCAGGGAAGGATGGTAGAAGGTGAGAAGGAACTCTTGACCTCTTCAGGATGAAGGGTGAGATGGAAAGGTGAGTGAAAGGTTGAGTGTGTGTGGTTATGCTAGGGGCTTGCAGGGAGTGATTGTACATGCTGAGGTATTCACCTGAGATTGGCAATCTTCCACCTGTAGTGATGGGACCACATAGGCCCAACATGTCCTAGGCCTTCTGTTCATGTGGTTGGGGGGTTCGGAATCTGTAGATGGGGATGCCCCTGCTAGTGCTGATCACTTCTGGGCATATATACCAACTTCTCCTGCAATGAAATAAGTAAATGAGGATTAAACTTGCAGTTAAGGAATGTGTGTCAGGAGTAATAGGGGAGGTGATGTGAGGTGAGAGAAGAGTGGGTTTCAGTACATCTGAGGGGGGGATAGGTGTATTGGGATTGTGCAGTATATATTGGGGGAGTGTGGACATAGCTCAGGATAGGTAAGCAGATAGCAATGTAAAGGATGATTAGTGTGTGTGTTGCTTTAAGAGGGTCAAGAATGTTATATATGTAAACCTTTAAATACCTTGTTTAACCACCAGAGGGCTCATCCCCTGGAGTCCCAAGGGATCCCACAATCCCTTGGGAGCACCTGAATTAAGGAGACCTCACAGGCTAGAGAGGCACTCTGGAGACCTGCAATAAAAGACTAAGGTCACACTTTACTTTGAGCTCACATTATCTGGTCAAACTCTTTATTCATACACTACAACTGGCGACGACATACAGATATCGAACCCCACCGCAACGATGCAGAGAACAGTGGGCATCCTGGAGAAATTTTCGGAGGGAGATGGTTGGAAAACCTTCGTGGAGCGACTCGACCAATACTTCGTGGCCAACGAGCTGGAAGGAGAAGCGAACGCTGCCAAACGAAGGGCGATTCTCCTCACCGTCTGCGGGGCACCAACGTATGGCCTCATGAAAAATCTGCTTGCTCCAGCAAATCCACAGAGAAATCATATGATGATTTGTGCACACTGGTCCGGGAGCATCTTAACCCAGAGGAAAGCGTTCTGATGGCGAGGTACTGGTTCTACACGTGCAAGAGGTCTGAAGGCCAGGAAGTGGCGAGCTATGTCGCCGAGCTAAGGCACCTTGCAGGACATTGCGAATTTGAAGGATATTTGGAGCACATGCTCAGAGACTTCTTTGTACTTGGCATTGGCCATGAAGTGATACTTCACAAACGTTTGACTGTAGAGACCCCAACCTTGAGTAAAGCCATAGCAATAGCCCAAGTGTTCATCACCACCAGTGACAATACCAAACAAATCTCTCAGCACGAGTGCTGCTACAAGTACTGTGAACAAAGTAACGTTGTTTTCGAATCATAATGTACAGGGCAGGTCACACATACCTGCAGCTACACGTCCGCAGATGTCTCAGAGTCCACCATCAAGGGTGATGAATACAAGGCCATTAACACCTTGTTGGTGCTGCGGGGGGTGATCATCGTTTCCATTCATGCCGCTTCAAAGGTTACGTTTACAAGGGCTGTGGAACAATGGGACATCTCCAACGTATATGCAGGCGAGCTGCAAACCCTGCTAATCCTGCAAATCACCATGTTGCAGAGGTGGACAGATCCACGGCGGATCACGACGAACCAGAGCCTCAGACCAAGGAGGCAGAGGTACTACAAAGTGTCCCCCGATAATGCTGAAGATTGAATTAATTGGACTCCCGGCGTCAATGGAGCTGGACACGGGCACGAGCCTGTCCATTATGAGCAAAAAGACTTTTGATAAATTGTGGTGCAGCAAGGCCTTAAGGCCAGTCCTGACTCCCATTCGCACTAAGCCGGGAACTTACACAAAGGAACTGATTCCCGTAATCGGCAGTGCTACTGTAAAGTTCTCCTACAATGGAGCGGTGCACAAGTTACCACTCTGGGTAGTACCAGGCGATGAACCCACGCTGCTCGGCAGGAGCTGGCTGGGGAAGATACGCTGGAACTGGGATGACATCCGAGCGCTCTCGTCCGCTGACGACACTTCGTGTGCCCAGGTCCTAAACAAGTTCCCCTCGCTGTTCGAACCAGGCATCGGGAAGTTCCAAGAAGCAAAACCACCTAATTCCGGGGGCGCGACCCATCCATCACAAGGCGAGGGTGGTACCTTACATGATGAGAGAGAGGGTGGAGATCGAGCTGGAGCGGCTGCAATGAGAGGACATCATTTCGCTGATCGACTTCAACGAGTGGGCCAGTCCGATTGTTCTAGTCCTCAAGGGAGATGGCACCATCAGAATCTGTGGAGATTACAAAGTAACTATCAATCGTTTCTTCCTACAGGATCAATACTCACTATCAAAGGCAGATGACCTTTTTGTGACGCTGGCGGGAGGAAAGACGTTCATGAAGCTGGATTTGACCTTGGCCTACATGACGCAGGAGCTGGAGGAATCATCCAAGGGCCTCACCTGCAGCAACACGCACAAAAGCCTCTTCATCTACAACAGATGCCCATTTGGTATTCGATCAGCCGCGGCGATATTCCAGAGAAACATGGAAAGCTTACTGCAGTCGGTCCCGCACACCGTGGTCTTCCAGGACGACATCTTGGTTGCAGGTCGGGACACAGTCGAGCACCTGCAGAACCTGGAGGGGGTTCTTAGTCGGCTTAATCGTGTGGGGCTCAGGTTAAAACGCTCGAAATGCCTTTTCCTGGCGCCTGAAGTGGAGTTCCTGGGAGAAGAATCGCGGCGGACGGCATAAGGCCCACCGATTCGAAGACGGAGGCAATCGAAAACGCACCGAGACCACAGAATGTGATGGAGCTGCGGTCATTTCTATGACTTCTGAACTACTTTGGTAACTTCTTACCGGGTCTCAGCACACTGTTAGAACCACTACATGTCTTACTGCGTAAAGGAGATGAATGGGTATGGGGCAAAAGCCAAGAAAATGTCTTTGTAAAAGCTAGAAAACTGTTATACTCAAACAAATTGCTTGTGTTGTATGATCCATGTAAGCATTTGGTACTAGTATGTGTTGCCTCGTCATACGGTGTCGGGTGTGCATTGCAACAAGCTAATGAAGCTGGAAAATTGCAACCGGTTGCTTATGCATCCAGAAGTCTGTCTAAGGCTGAGAGGGCCTACAGCATGATTAAAAAAGAAATGTTAGCGTGTGTTTATGGGGTAAAGGAAATGCATCAATATCTGTTTGGGCTCAAATTTGAATTGGAAACTGACTATAAGCCCTGATACTCCTCTTTTCAGAAAGTTAGGGGATAAATCCGAATGCATCGGCCCGCATCCAGAGATGGGTGCTCACGTTGTCCGCATACAACTACGCCATCCGCCACAGGCCAGGCACAGAAAACTGCGCCGATGCTCTCAGTAGGCTGCCATTGCCCACCACGGGGATGGAAATGGCACAGCCGCAGATTTAGTTATGGTAATGGAAGCATTAGAGAGTGAGCAATCACCTGTTACCGCCTGACAGATTAGAACCTGGATGAGCCAGGACCCCTTACTGTCCTTAGCAAAAAAACTGTGTGCTTCACGGGAGCTGGTTCAGTGTCCCATTAGAAATGCAGGAAGAAATAAAGCCATACCATCGGCACAAGGATGAAATGTCTATACAGGCAGACTGCCTCCTGTGGGGCAATTGGGTAGTGGTACCCAAAAAAGGGCAGAGACACTTTCATTAGTGATCTCCACAGCACCCACCCAGGCATCGTAATGATGAAAGCAATAGTCAGATCTCATGTGTGGTGGCCTGGTATCGATGCGGACTTAGAGTCCTGCGTGCACAAATGTAACACATGTTCACAGTTAAGCAATGTACCCAGGGAGGCGCCACTAAGTTTATGGTCTTGGCCCTGCAAACCGTGGTCTAGGGTCCATGTTGACTATGCAGGCCCGTTCTTGGGAAAAATGTTCCTAGTGGTTGAAGATGCGTGCTTCAAATGGATTGAATGTGAGATAATGTTGGCAAGCACATCCGCTGCCACCACTGAAAGCCTGCGGGCCATGTTTGCCACGCACGGCCTGCCTGATGTCCTTGTGAGTGACAATGGGCTGTGTTTCACCAGTGCTGAGTTCAAAGTGTTCATGACCCGCAATGGGATCAAACATGTCACATCTGCCCCTTTCAAAGCAACATCCAATGGTCAGGCAGAGAGAGCAGTGGAAACCATCAAGCAGAGCTTGAAGAGGGTAACTGTTTGCCTATCCCGAGTCCTGCTTAGTTACCGCACGAGACCCCACTCGCTCACTGGGATTCTACCCGCTGAACTGCTCATGAAAAGGACACTTAAGACAAGGCTTCGTTGGTCCACCCTGATCTACACGAACAGGTAGAGAGCAGGCGGCTTCAACAACGTACATATCATGAGAGCGCAAATGTGTCACGCGAAATTGAGATTAACGATCCTGTATTTGTGTTGAATTATGGACAAGGTCCCAAGTGGCTTCCCGGCACTGCCGTGGCCTAAGAGGGGAGTAGGGTGTTTCGGGTCAAACTTTCAAATGGACTCATCTACATGAAACATTTGGACCAAACCAAACTCAGATTCGCGGACTATCCTGAGCAACCCACATTGGACCCTACCTTCATTGACCCCCCCAACATACACACCAGTGGCAACCGACTCAGCGGCTGGCCACGAAGCAGAACCCATCACCCGCAGCAGCCCAGCAGGACTCACCACACCAGGCAGCCCAGCAAGGCCAGCTGCACAGCAGCCCAGCGAGGGCCCAACAAACGACTCACCAAAACCAGCATTTGCACCGAGACGATCAACCAGGGAAAGAAAGGCCCCAGATCGACTCCCTTGTAAATAGTTACACTATTGACTTTGGGGAGGCGGGGGGCGGGGTGGGGGGGTGGTGTTGAAAACCTGTGTAAACCTATAAATACCTTGTTTAACCACCAGAGGCTTCATCCCCTGGAGTCTCAAGGGATCCCATACTTAAGGAGGCCTCACAGGCTGGAGAGGCACTCTGGAGACCTGTAATAAAAAACTAAGGTCACACTTTACTTTGAGCTCACAGTATCTGGTCAGACTCTTTATTAATACACTACAAATGTAATGGTGCCCAGGGTGGGTAAGGAAGAAAGGAACTTTGGATCTTCTTTGCCTGCCCTGGTCAAGCCATTGGACTTGTTCTGGCATGACTGCAGTGCTTGGTGTTACGGAGTAGGCCCCTTCCCTCTGGTGGCAAAGCTGGCACTCCTGGGTGGCCTTCTGCCTGGTACACCTAGGAGTTTGCCCCTCTGGTCTTTCATCTCTTCCAGGAGAGCTTGCAGGTCTTCTTGAGAAAAATTTACACCCTTTGGCAACTTGTTGCCCAATCATGGTGGCCTATGGGCACAGTTGGCCTGTCCCTCCCCCCCACAAAGTCAATAGTGTAACTATTTACAAGGTGAGTCAACTGCTTATGGTTCTGGCAAGAGGCATTTCAGGTGAAGGTGGGAGATATCTTGAGTAGATGAATGCCAAGAGGTCGAGGAAAGAATCTCTGCAGCCTCCCCTTTCTGTTCCCAAGTTCTTTGATGAAGAGTACTGCCTTTACAGAGGCTGCAATGTTTCAGCGCAGAAATTTCCTGGGGCCGACACTGCTCACAGTGCCTTTACAATACTTTTACACCACAATTAACTCCACCTCATATGCAAATGAACTTACCCAAGAAAGCTCCATGCTACTCCCCTGCTTGTGAATGGCGCTATTCTCTGGCACTATAACAGTGCTCGGGACAGTGAGGAAATTCAAGGCCTTTGTTATAGGAGAAAATCACGTTATCCTCTCAAATGACCTGGCTGATTTGAACTCTGTGCACTATCCTACTCTGTTATGTGGCCACAAGGAGTGTCCCATTTGCAGGATTCTTTATGGGACTGTTTTGAAAGTGGGCAGCTTTGTAAGATTGAGATTTCTGTGTATGTGATGGGAGGGGGAAGAGAGAGAAGGAGGTAGTTGATTCATTTGTCCAGGTGCTTTGGAGCAAGTTAATAATATTCACACCATCATGAAGCTATATTCTGAACATATGTTTGGTTTCTTTGCTTCTTTGAAAGAAACATATGGTTTGGCATGAGCCCAGTTCTAAAGATAATTTCAATTACAAGCATGTCTGTTGAACAGTTCCAGTAAAAGATTTACTTCAGTTAGGCTGCATAGGATTCTACAATTGAACTAGTCAGTTAAATACTTTAGTTCTCCACGTGACATCTTCCTCAGTTCAAAACATACATCTCGCAGTGGCATTGAGGACACGGAGATGGCTATGGATAAAGATGGAAAATCGATAAGGATGAAAATACATTGAAGGGAGTATAAATTAGGCTTCAGGAGAAGTCTGTTTACATCTGCTTCAAATAAAAATGTTAATGTTATTCTGTCCTCGGTGGACCAGATCCCAGGGAAGGTGTAAGAGAGGTTCTGTACTGGAGAGGTCACAAAACAGAAGGTTCTTTATCACACATTTGCTGGCATATGTGAAGGTATAGGACTCAGGGGCTTTTAAAAGTGTTTTATCTTTCCAGTTTGTCGATCAGTATTAACCCAATCCCCCTCATTTTGCATGTCTAGAGAGCCAGAGATAATACAGAACACAAATTGTGAAATAAAAATGATTTTTTCTGGATTTTCTACTTGCCGAAAAATATATATCATGTGAGAAAATTAATACCATGGAAACTAAGAAAGATGTTTGTTGAGAAGATTATTTACTGCATTGCCATATAGTTTGCACTCTTAGAAACATAGAAACATAGAAATTTACAGTGCAGAAAGAGGCTATTTCGGCCCATCGTGCCCGCGTCAGCCGACAAAGAACCGCACGGCCCTCGGTCAGCAGCCCTGAAGGTTACATATAAACCGATGAACAATGGCGGACAGGTAAAGAGCACCCAGCCCAACCAGTCCGCCCCACACAACTGCAACACCCCATGTATCGCAACGTTTTACACTCCACCCCAACCGGAGCCATGCGATCTCCTGGGAGAGGCAAAAAAACAGATAAAACCCAGGCCAATAGGGGGAAAAAATCTGGGAAAATTCCTCTCCAACCCATCCAGGAGATCAAAACTAGTCCAGGCGATCACTCTGGCTATATTAGATTCCCTAAAGTACTTACCATCGTATCTGCACCAGCCAACAAGAGGTTATCCAGTCTAATCCCACTTACCAGCTCTAGGTCCGTAACCCTGCAGGTCACGGCACTTCAAGTGGCTAGCCAAGTACCTTATTAATGTGTGAGGGTTTCTGCCTCTACAACCTTTCCAGGCAGTGAGTTCCAGACCACCAAAACATTCTGCGTGAAGAAGCTTCCCCTCAAATCCCCTCTAAAGCTTCCACCAACCACTTTAAACCTATGCCCCCGATGTATTTGACCCCTCCACCAAGGGAAATCGGCCCTTGCTATCCACTTTATCCAGGCCCCTCAAAATTTTATACACCTCAGTGAGGTCTCCTCTCAGCCTCCTCTGTTCCAAGGATAACAAACCCAGTCTATCCAATCTGTCTTCATAGCTAAGATTCTCCATTCCAGGCAGCATCCTCGTAAATCTCCTCTGCACCCTCTCCAGTGTAATCACGTCCTTCCTATAATACGGCGACCAGAACTGCACGCAGTATTCCAGCTGTGGCCTAACCAGTGTATTATACAATTTAAGCATAACCTTCCTGCTCTTGTATTCTATGCCTCGGCCAATAAAAGCAAGCATTCCATATGCCTTCTTAAACACCTTATCCACCTGGCCTGCTACTTTCAGGGATCTGTGGACAAGCACTCCAAGATCCCTTTGTTCATCTACACTTCTAAGTGGCCTACCGCTTAATGTGTAAACTCTTTCCTTATTAGCCCTCCCCAAATGCATCACCTCACACTTCTCCAAATTAAATTCCATTTGCCACTGTTCTGCCCACCTGACCAATAGATTGATATCCTCCTACAATCCACGACTATCCTCTTCATTATCAACCACACAACCAATTTTAGTGTCATCTGCAAACTTCTTAAATCATATCCCCTATATTCAAATCTAAATTATTGATATATACCACAAAAAGCAAAGGACCCAGTACTGAGCCCTGTGAAACACCACTGGAAACATTCTTCCAGTCACAAAAACATCCATCAGCCATTACCCTTTGCGTCTTACCTCTAAGCCAATTTTGGATCCAACTTGCCACTTTGCGAAAAATTCAATCAGGTTAGTCAAACACGATCTTCCTTGAACAAATCTGTGCTGACTGTCCCTGATTAATCCTTGCCTTTCTAAATGTAGGTTTATCCTGTCCTTCAGGATTTTTTCCAATAATTTTCCCACCACTGAGGTTAGGCTGACAGGCCTGTAATTACTCGACCTATCCCTTTCTCCCTTCTTAAACAAGGGTATCACATTAGCAGTCCTCCGGCACCATACCTGAATCCAAAGAGGACTGGAAAATGATGGTCAAGGCCTCTGCTATTTCCTCTTTTGCTTCACTCAACAGTCTGGGATGCATTTCATCCGGGCCTGGGGACTTATCCACTTTCAAACCACTGCTAAACCCCTTAATACCGCCTCTCTCACTGTTTATTTCATCCAGAATTTCACACTCTTCCTCGAAAGCAATATCTGCATTGCCCCTTTCCTTTGTGAAAGCAGACTCAAAGTATTAATTTGGAACCAAACCCACATCTTCTACCTCCACACGCAGATTACCCTCAAAGCTTCCAATAGGCCCTACCCTTTCTTTAGTTATCCTCTTGTTCTTAATATATTTATAGAACATCTTTGGGTTTTCCTTGATTTTACTTGCCAAGAATTTTTCATGCTCTCTCTTAGCTTTCTTAGCATCCTTTTTCATTTCACCTCTGAACTTTCTATATTCTATATTCCTCCAGAGACTCTACAGTATTTAGCCGTCAGCCGTCAGCTGACATAAGCTCCCCCTTTTTTTTACCCTCCCCTATAAATCCCTATACATCCAGGGGTTCTAGAATTGTTATTACCATCTTTTTCTTGAGGGGCACATGTTTGGCCTGAGCTCTCTGGCTCTCCTCCTTGAATGCCTCCCACTGTTCCGACACTGATTTACCTTCAAGTAGCTGTTTCCAGTCCACTTTAGCCAAATCACTTCTCAATTTAGCAAAGTCAGCTTTTCCCCAATTTGGGACTTTTATTGCTAGTCTACTCTTGTCCTTATCTATAACTACCTTGACTGAATTATTGTCACTAGCACCCAAGTACTCTCCCACTGATACCCTTTCCACCTGCCCAGTGTTATTCCCCAAAACTACATCCAGAACCGTCCCCTCCCATGTTGGGCTTGTTACATACTGAAGTTTTCTTGAATGCATTTTAGGAATTCTGCACCCTCTATACCCTTCACACTATATTTGTCCCAATCAATATTAGGAGAGTTGAAATCCCCTTCTATTACTACCCTATGGTTTTTGGACTTCACAGAAATTTGCCAACATATTTGCTCCTCTATCTCCCTCCCACTGTTTGGGGATCTATAATACACGCCAAGCAGTGTGATCGCCCCTTTATATTTTTCAGTTCAACCCATATGACTTCATTTGATGATCCCTCTAACAAGCCATCCCTCCTCACAGCTGTAATAGATTCTTTACTCAATACTGTGTCCCACCCCCTTTTTTACTCCCTCTCTATCCTGTCTAAAAATCCTGTAACCAGGAAGATTGAGCTGCCAAACCTGCCCCTCTTTCAGCCATGTCTCTGTAATGGCTATAATATCATACTCCCAAGTGTCTACCTTGAATAATGATGACTTTCAACAACTAAGTACGTTGCTTTCTAAGGAAAATAGTTCACTGTTTTGCCTAAGCTATAGTTTATACATCAGATGCGAGATCAAAAGGCACTTGGCCAGAATTTTTCCCCAAAACAATGGGTTGGTTTGGAGCGTGGGGGCAGTTAAATAGTTAAAAATGGGATTCCCAACCTGATCCTGCCTCCAAACCACCCACTTCTGGTTTCAAACAGGGGCGGGAGAGGGGTTGGGGCTGGGTGGTGGGGAGGGATTGGGGCTGGAGGGGGGAGAGGGGTTGGGGCTGGGGGGTGGGGAGGGATTGGGGCTGGAGGGGGGAGAGGGGTTGGGGCTGGAGGGGGGAGAGGGGTTGGGGCTGGGGGGTGGGGAGGGATTGGGGCTGGAGGGGGGAGAGGGGTTGGGGCTGGGTGGTGGGGAGGGATTGGGGCTGGAGGGGGGAGAGGGGTTGGGGCTGGGGGGTGGGGAGGGATTGGGGCTGGAGGGGGGAGAGGGGTTGGGGCTGGGGGGTGGGGGGTGGGGTGGGGTAGGGTAGGGTAGACGACCAATCGCTCCCAGGGGACGGAACGTCAATTTAAATATTATAATGAGACTGGAAGCCTCTTTTTCACCTCCATCTTGAATTTAGCTGCAGGCTTCATACAATTTGTGAGACCCGTCTGAGACTGCTGCATCCAGAAGGTAAGTGGCTTTATACCTCTGTCCTGGATCCCTGGATCCAGGGTCCCTTCCTAACCTACCAGCACGATCGGAGATCCCATCACCAGGCCTCCGTTCACCTTCCAAGACCACTGATCCCCACCATGAGCACCCACCCAACCCCACCAACGGTGCGGAGGCCAGTCACAATCCTGCGGTGGCTGGCCCCATCCTCTCTCTCCCCCTGATGATCCCCGGGCTGACCTTCCCCCCCCCCCCCCCCCACCTCCCCGCTCCACGTCAACTCCTCGATCCTCTGGCTGACCCCTCCCCCCATCGACTCCCCGATCGCTGGCCGCCCAGATCCTCTCAATCTGGTTGGCTGCAGGTGGAAAACTGAGGCCTCACGTGCAAATCAGACATTATTTTAGAACATTTACGTGGCGGGCTGAATTGTCCTCCCATTGACAGGTTAGTAACAGAGTAGGATTACTGCCCAGCAACATGAGTCTTCTGCAATTTTCTTCCAGGGCCATCATTTGGTATGCAGGGTGGTATTGGAGCGGTAATGCCGTTTCTTTACCCCTGTTAGGGGCGGGGTGGGGGAGGTGGGGGGCGGGGGGAGGGAATAGCAGGTCTGGTGCAGTATTTTAAAAGGTGCCATCAAAAATGAAGCATCACTTTCTGAAGATCAGGAAGAAGAAGAACGGCAGCGATGTCTGAAGACACAGGAGCATCATCCTCGGCCAAAGGGGCGCGCACCTGCCGTAAGTGCCTCCAGATCCTTAGATGTATCCCTGGAAGTGCTGCTGGCTGAAGTGAGGACCAGAAGAGGCAGGTTGCTGAGCGCTGAGGACAGGATGCCCAATACGAGGAAGCTCAGAGGCAGTCAGTGCAACCTGCATCACTCAAAAAAGTGCCACACAGCTCAAGAAGAGGTTCAATGATCTCACAAGAGTTGCAAAGGTAAGACAGGGCGCTCTTGCCAATACACATGCCCCACCACTGATATAGCCTTCCTCAGCTTCTCACCTATCTTACTGTTTCTCTCTCAGCACCTGGCTGTCAGGGGAACATGCCAGCACCTTCTTCACTGAAAACTGCTCTGGTAACTCAGGTTGGCTGCCACCAGTTCTACTGCTTGTCTTCAAGGACCCTCTCTTCATTTAAAGGGTCAATGCAGCTCAATATCTCATTATCATGAGGTGCATGCACTCATAAGAGGGAAGTATCTATGCCACCCATATTCCCATAACATTGTCTTCTCTCGCTCCAAATAAAACAATGGCTACAACTCGCACCAAAGAAACACACCCCGAAAAGGAGCAGCAGCACTGAAAACACAGAGTGCACCTGAAGCATAGGTGCTGCACATCATCGGCAGACAGACTGGAGAACCTGTGGGAGAGGGCAAGTTTTGAGGCCAAGTGGTAATAGAAGAGTGGTAGGAGCTGGACATGCTAGTTGTAGGTAGTTTGAACTTTGTATGCTTTACCAAAGTTTTGCAATCCCCTTCCACTCAAGGAGAAAGGTCACTTTGGGCAGCCAAACAAGCTTGTATATGAGGAAAATCCGGCCACGTGGCTGGCCCTCCTTGCTACTGTAAGGGAAAGGTTGCTGGAAGCTGGTTCCACTAGGGCAGCTGCTACCCTGAGATGAGCATCACCACTACGATCATGGCAGTAATTATTAGAAGTGGGTTTGGGAAGACAGTTGGGGGAAATGGGTTGGAGGTGTTTGAAGCAGCAGCCTCTAAGTACCCATTTTACTCAGTTTACCATCCAAATCCATCCAAAAATAGGTGATAATTTGGAGGAAATTTCAATCTGGTGTGTTAGCATCATGACCTGAATAATAATGCATATCTAGCATATTCAGAAGCTATAGGTCAATAGACCTTAATTGTCACAATAGTGTCTTTTCTTTATGTCCACTGACGTAATCATTTCAAATTGTATTTGAGCATACGGAGTCATGGAGCTAAATATTCAAAGTTCCTTGACATGTTGTTTAGGAACGTAATTATATCTGGAGCCAAGGCAGCCTAGAATTTTAAAGCTTTGCCTCTTTTAAGAAGACTTTCAGAATGGTGACAAATTGCATCTGGAAAGAGATGACACAGCTTACATGATATACTGGGGAATATTTAAGTGCTCCTTGTAGAGGAACAAAGAGTTGGGGAGGACTTTGAGCACACTTCTAGATTGTTCACCAAATGTTAAAGCCAGCAGAACCCATGAAATAAACTTTGTGGGGTATCTGTCATCATCTACCGATGGACAGGGCTGTTATGCAATATTAATAACAACACTAAAAATAGTAAAAAGCAACGGTCCCAACACTGGCCCCTGGTGACGGGTCTCCAGACAGATCCAAATCCATCTATAACTACTCTTTGCCTGCGTCCTGCCAGTCAGTTCTGAGTCCAGCTCAATATATTTCCACTAATAACAGAGGCTGCGATCTTACAGAGAAGCCTCTAACGCGGTACCTTGTCAAAGGCTTTTTGGAAATCTAAGTAGACAATCGGCCTAAAATTCAGGTCAGAGGCTTCCTTCGGACGAACGCCTCCGACCCGAGAATTTTTTCCGAAAATACCCAGTATTCCCAGAGTCGTCTTGGATTGCGGTGAGAGGCCTTCTCTTCCCATGTATCGGAGTGCATCCATGTCTTCCAGATACGCACGGAGAAGCTGGAGTCACGTGGGCCTGGACAACCAATCACGGTACAATATTCTCATTGAGACCAATGGGTACTCTGTATCTCCGAGTTCTCATTGCTGTCAATGAGAAAAAAAATCACCCAAACACAAAACAACAAACAAAAAAACACCTCATAATTCCAAAATCAATTGAAACTAAAGTTAATCAAATATTTTATAAAAAATATTTTTTTTTTGGCTTTTTTAAAGAAGTATTTTAATAGGGTTTAAAATAAACATTCCTTATTGGACAGGGTTTTTAACATAAAAATGTGTTTTTAAATGTTATTTTTATATGTTTTAAAAGTTTGAAGGCCATTCGCTGGGCATGAGTTGGGCAAATAGCCCAATCTCGCCCGCGCGAATGTCCTCCCTGCGGAGATATGGAAGATCTGTCAACGGTTTTTGCCGCTTGCGCAATGTGCGCCGAAAATCGGCTTTTGCAAAGCCTCGCCGGGTCCGTGCGCACTTCGCCCAGACCCAGCGAGGCCGCAATTTCAGGGCCAATGTCTTTTGGGCTTCACTCATTCACCAACTTTGTATCTTTTTCAAAAAATACAATTAGATTTGTGCGACATGACCCGAGAATTTTATGAAGACATGTTGAGTGTCCCTAATATGTCCCTCCCTATTCAAGTATACATATATTGCATCCCTTATGATTCTTTTAAGCATCTTATCTATTACTGATGTTAAACTGATGAGTCTATAGTTACCCGGGTCTGCCTTGTCACCTTTTTTAAAAATGGGGTGTACATTACCCTCCTTCCAATCTGTAGGAACCAGTCCAGAGTGCAGTGAGCTGTTAAACATACAGGCCAGGGGCTCGCACAGCACATGTCCCATCTCCCGGAGGGGCTCACACAGCACATGTCCCATCTCCCGGAGGGCCTCACACAGCACATGTCCCGTCTCCCGGAGGACCCTCACATAGCACATGTCCCATCTCCCGGAGGGGCTCACACAGCACATGTCCCATCTCCCGGAGGGGCTCACACAGCACATGTCCCATCTCCCGGAGGGGCTCACACAGCACATGTCCCGTCTCCTGGAGGGGCTCACACAGCACATGTCCCATCTCCTGGAGGACCCTCACACAGCACATGTCCCATCTCCCGGAGGGGCTCACACAGCACATGTCCCAACTCCTGGAGGACCCTCACACAGCACATGTCCCATCTCCCGGAGGGGCTCACACAGCACGTGTCCCGTCTCCCGGAGGACCCTCACACAGCACATGTCCCGTCTCCCGGAGCGGCTCACACAGCACATGTCCCAACTCCTGGAGGACCCTCACACAGCACATGTCCCATCTCCCGGAGGACCCTCACACAGCACATGTCCCATCTCCCGGAGGGGCTCACACAGCACATGTCCCGTCTCCCGGAGGGGCTCACACAGCACATGTCCCAACTCCTGGAGGACCCTCACACAGCACATGTCCCGTCTCCCGGAGGGGCTCACACAGCACATGTCCCAACTCCTGGAGGACTCTCACACAGCACATGTCCCATCTCCCGGAGGGGCTCACACAGCACATGTCCCAACTCCTGGAGGACCCTCACACAGCACATGTCCCATCTCCCGGAGGACCCTCACACAGCACATGTCCCACCTCCCAGAGGGGCTCACACAGCCCATGTCCCATCTCCCGGAGGGGCTCACACAGCACATGTCCCATCTCCCGGAGGGGCTCACACAGCACATGTCCCAACTCCTGGAGGACCCTCACACAGCACATGTCCCATCTCCCGGAGGACCCTCACACAGCACATGTCCCACCTCCCAGAGGGGCTCACACAGCCCATGTCCCATCTCCCGGAGGACCCTCACACAGCACATGTCCCATCTCCCGGAGGACCCTCACACAGCACATGTCCCACCTCCCAGAGGGGCTCACACAGCCCATGTCCCATCTCCCGGAGGGGCTCACACAGCACATGTCCCGTCTCCCAGAGGGGCTCACACAGCACATGTCCCATCTCCCGGAGGGGCTCACACAGCACATGTCCCGTCTCCCGGAAGACCCTCGGGTGGATATCATCCGGTCCTGCTGCTCTATCTAATTTTAAGTTCTTAATTTTTTTCTAAAACAATGTGCTTATCTATGTTAATGTTACTGATAAAATTAGTATAATTAAATTCTAATATTCGTGCATCATCTTCAAGGATGAATACTGATGCAAAGTACTCATTTAATATTTCCACCATACTCAGTGAGTCATTTGCAAACTTTTCTTGAACATCCTTCAGTGGCCCAATAAAGTCTTTGATAGTTCTCTGACTATTCACAGAGCTAAAAAAGCTCTTCCCGTTACTGCCTCGACAGTTGTCTACAATAATTTTTTCCATTAGCCTTTTTGCTGATCTAATAGCAGCCTTCATTTTCTTGTATTCAACCTTATTTATCTGAGTGTTAAATTTCTTTAATTTAGAGAAACATCTTATTTGTCTTTGTACAGAGCCAGTCAGCCACCTTGGCTTTTTCTTACCACATTTCCTTCTTTTGATTTTGGGTATATGTTTGTTTGCATAATTTTTAATCTTATTCTTAAAAATGTTCCATTTATATTCAACATCGGTCACATCACCACCAAGGAGGGTTAGCTAATTTACCTGTTCCAAATCATCTACCATTTTGGAGAAATTTGCTCTTCTGAAAGCCAGTACTAGTTGCAGGTTCTCAGTACCTTTAGTTCTACTAGCCAATTGGAACCGTATAATGTTGTAATGTTGTAACTCATTTATTTTTATGAGGGTATCAATTCATCTACACATTCCTCAGGCCCTTGGGCCCCGATATTGGTGGCAGTTCCGCCCACATCCACTGAGGTTCCGCCAGAAATGAAGTTCTTTTCGGCGATTTCTTCGGCCCCGCCCATCTGCCACCCACGTTCCGCCCACCGCAAGATTGGTCCCGGCGGTTACCTGGCACGGCGGCCTGTCGCCCGCCAATCCCAGAGGCTGGAAATCCGGCTTTTTCCTCATCGACGATCGTGGAAGATTGACCCTGCCGCCCGCCAGAAGGACCGCTGGGGAAAAGCTGGTGTGAGTCGGGCAGCAGGGAGAATGGCTCAGAGCTCTGTAGCGCTGCACTTCCCGGATATCGTTCACATCCTGCAGCACCAGCGGTGGCACATAAATAGTGAGGTGGTGGACCTTAACCCGCCCAGAGAGAGTTCAGATGTGTTACTCCCTATGACTCCGTTGAAGGGAAGGTGCAGTAGAGGAAGCGGAAATGAGTTGCGGAAGATAGTAAAGGCTCAAGGGAGATGCCGTGCAAGAGTTTGGAGACCATTTAAAGCAGAACCTATCTAGTGGCTGATGTGACTGCGCAGGTGGTATGAGCTTATGCCAGAGTTATTAAGCAAAAGTTATAAGATGTCAAGCGATGGCACATAGCCTCAACTGATACTGAGAACATCATGACATGAGGTGTGGAAGAGGGGAAAATACATATAATGGACTGCAATGTAGCCGATGAACAAGTCATCTCAGGGGTGGCACTCCGCCATGTTTGGCATCTTAAAAAGTGGATTGACCTGCAAGCGTTAATATGTGCTCTGCAAGTAGTTCAAGTGACTCTGATTGAATGGCAGCCTTCCTGCATTGGTCACCCTTATTTGTCATGCCGCGATGGCCTGATGACATGACCCATTATACAGTGCAATCATATGTGGAGCGCAATATATTCCTAATGCAGCAGAACACCCGAAGGACAGCCGTGTGTTTCTCACAAGGCATCACACATTGCATCGAAATGAGACACTGACCAAGAGAGGGTGAACATTGTGACTGTATTTAAACGTGTATAATTACAAAAGTGACATAACCTTATAGAACTCATGACCATCTCCACCACCAACACCCACACCCCTCTACCCGCTACAACCACCTCTCTTCCCCCCGTCCCCCCCACCCTTGATGTGAGGCCCATCGTCCTCTTCTTTGCCCTAGCTTGAAGATGGTGCCCGCACCCCTTCCCCTCTCCGCCTCTGCTTGAGCAGGTTGTGCAGGAGGGCAGTCGGATCTCTGCAGACGTGTACGTCTTGGAGAGAAGGTAGGGGGTGTCACTGAAGGCTCCGGCATCTCCGGCTCCTCTGGATCTGTGTGCCTTGAGGGTGTGGGGTCGGGGCCTTGCACGACCTGCCCAGAAGCCATTGCCTGCCTCATCGCCTCAGCAGACTGGGTGTTGTGTTCCACCGCAGTAATGAGCTGGTCCATTCGGCCAGAATGATGCTGAGCGAGGGATTCAATGCTGGCACCTATCCCAACCATGGTCTGCAGCAGCTGGTGACCCGTCCATCTCACGAGCTGTCCTGGGTCGTTGTGGGATGACGGGCCTTGGTTGGGTCGGTGTGGACCTGTGTGGGTTCGGTGTGGACCTGTGTGGGTCGGTGTGGACCTGTGTGGGTCGGTGTGGACCTGTGTGGGTCGGTGCGGACCTGTGTGGGTTCGGTGTGGACCTGTGTGGGTTCGGTGTGGACCTGTGTGGGTCAGTGTGGACCTGTGTGGGTTCGGTGCGGACCTGTGTGGGTCGGTGTGGACCTGTGTGGGTCAGTGTGGACCTGTGTGGGTTCGGTGTGGGTTGACGTGCCCTGGTTGGGTCAGCCTGGCAGAGCCTGGAGGTGTTGTATCCGGTTCAAAGCCCATGAATTCTGACCCCAACGCCGAGGCACTCCGGACAGGTGGCACACGTGGCAGGAGGCTGGTGTCATCCTCTTCCAGCTCCTCGACCTCAAGGGGCTCAAACACGGCCCCCTCTCCCTCCTCTCTCTCTTCTTCAACTCTGGGTGGCAGAGGTGGGTGCGGTGGAAATGGGTGATCTTAGGTGGGATTGGAGGAAGGAGCCCATGTCTTGGGCTGGGGACAACATCCATCGGGGTGGGAGACGCTGGGGTCATACTCCTCCTTTGAGTGCCAAAGGTGGATAGTGTGCATTGCTCGTTGCTGTTCGACTCACCATCTGCAAGTAGAGGACAACATTTCAGTCTATGGTGGGAGGGGTAGGGGTGTGGGGGGCGGGGGTAGGTCAAGTTGACATGTGAGCCATCTCATCTCACAATGTGCCATCAAAGAGTTCCATCTCTACATGGACACACCAATAATAGGCGACAAACTGTGCATTAAAATGCATTTGCCTTGACATTGCATGACCTTTCATGCCATGAACATTACTCACACCAGAGATTATTATACCCTTACCATGCTCCGGCATGGGATCTGCATCACCCTTTGTGGTTGCACGGTGGCAGTCACCCACCAATGCCAAGGCACGCTCCGCCAGGCTGCTCAACTCTATCACCTCGGCTGGGCCCCCTCCCGTGGCACTCGGGCTTGCTGCCTTGGAAGTTTGTTTCTTCTGCAGAAAGAAACATTGCAGCCTTTGCCCCCTTTGTTCATGCCCCACATACATACCCACACACAAACATATGGGCCATAACATTTTGCAATTGCACAGGAGGGCTACCATAAATGTTCACTCACTCTTGCTGATGCCACCCCATCGTTCCAACGTTTCCTACACCGGTCTCCATCCCGCTCAGTGTTGTCCATTGAGTACACGGCCTCACCAATCTCCCTCCACATGCGTCTGTATTGAGGTGGTGGAGGTTTGCCACGACCATCCCGGGCGAGGACCATACCTGCGCTCCACCTCTGATACACGTGCCTCCGGTTCCTCGTCATTAAATCAGGGAGCTCTGGGCCTGGTCTTGACAGTCTTCTTTGAAGCATGTTTTGCACTCATGATAAATCACTTAAGGAATGGATAATGAAAAGTTTGCAGCTCTGTATCTCCTCCACTCTCCCCTATACAACTGGCAGGTGCAAGAGAGTGTTCACCATTAATGCGCATGCGCAGATGTCCCAGTCACCTCGATCGCGGTAAAAACCATCGGTGTACTGAAAGAACTACAAAAAAATACATCCAAATCTCGCGCATGCGTGGTGCGGTGACTCCGAAGTTCTCCGGTTCAAGAGGCCTGTACCTCCCGCCCACTGATGCCGCTGCTGCCCACAATACTGAGCCAATAATGGATACCGGCGGCACCCAGCGGCAGCGGGCACCAAAAAGGTAGGTGCCGCCCGGGGACCGCTGAAATATAGGCGGGTGTTGCAGCTCATCAAAATCGGGGCCTTGATCTCTGACCCGGGCAAGTCTCACCCAATGCAACAGTGCGATGACCACCAGGGGGTGTAAGAGGGCAGTTTAGGGCAACCTTCTTTGTAACTTCTCATGTTCTCTTGTGGTAGAAGCTCTATTCCGCATCGTAGGAACATAGGAACAGGAGTAGACCAATCAGCCCCCCCCCCCCCCCCCAATAGCCTGTTCCACCATACAGTTAGATCATGGCTGATCTGTATCTTAACTCCATCTACCTGCCTTCAATCTATAACCCTTGCCTCACAAAAATCTATCACTCTGAGGTTTTAAGTTTTCAATTGACCAAGCCTCAACAGCTTATTGTGGAGAGAGTTCCAGATTTTCACTCTCCTTTGTGGTACTTTCTGACGTCACCACTGATTGCCCTGCTCTAATTTTAAGGTACTGGCCCCTTGTTCTGGATTCCCCGCACCAGAGGAATTAATTTCTCTCAATCTACGCTATCAACTCCTTGATCATCTAAGTACCTGAATTAGGTCCCCCTTAATCTTCTATATTCAAGGGAATACAAGTCTCGTCCATGCAACCTTTATAAAGCAACAAGTCAACAATATAGGAGATCTCTGTAAGATGGTGCTGATGTCAGGATGTCACTTGCATGACAATATACATTTAAACTGCATGTCAGTTTTTACCCTGTGGCTGTCATGGCTTCCATCTCCTCCAATTCTGTGTTCTTAAAAGTTCATGAGCACTTTTTCCAAAGTGATATTTTGTTCTTGTTTTTTGTCTTTTTCTAAAACCAATTTTACAATAGAAATGCAACCACTGATCAGAGTAAGGCTTAATATCATTTCTGCTAATGTTTTTCATACCAGCTGTTATGGTGTAACTTTTTGATATAACACCTTAAGATTCAATTTGTGTTTTCCACTTTTCATGGTGAAATAATGATGGAAAAATAATATAACATTGATTTAAGCAATTTGTTTCTTGTATCAGTGGGGCAGCAGGGTGTACAACCAGTAAGTGGATAACTGTACACTAGAGGGCATTCTTGTTTCCAAAGAGTTTCCTCGACATTGTCAGAAATTTTTAGCACTATTACAGATAACATTTTGAGACCAGATGGTGGCTATATGCGATGGCACTGATTTGTCAAAATTATTAATATATTTTAAAATATTCTTAAAAACAAAAATGTATGCTTCATTCACTGCTCTTATTTCATATAAAATGAAAGAATCAGATTCTCTCAGTTCAATTTAAAGCACTTTTCTGGTAAACACACTGAAAAAAACCTCAAAAAATGTATAATTTCTCTCATTGAGAGGAAAATTTCATGTAGTTAGTAATGTAGACACCGCGGAGGGATCTGTCATGTCTGACCTGTTTGGGTATTGTATGTGGCAGTCTGCCCATAGCCAAATAAGGCTTTCTTCTTTGCCTCAGTAGCTTTTCTTCATGTGTAAGCTGAGACAATGAGAGCAGGATTTTCTTCATCTGCTCTGGCAATTTAGTGGCGGTAGTTGAGTGGGCAAAGATGGAAAATTGGGCAGGGGCCCATGACGCCAGGTCCGCCTGCGTCTGTCAAATTTTCCACCGCAAATGTCAGCAGTTCCACAGAGACACCCATCTAAATATGGGTAGACATATTCAAATGAAGTGTAATGATGGAGTGTTTTGATCCTGCCACAGTAACAGACATCCAGTATTGCTCAGGTCAGTGGAAGCTACGTCAACATAAAATGGTTCAACATAGGAAGTACAATTGCTCATGGAACAATCAATTCCATCTCCCTTATCAGTATATTGTGCTGGAACTTGAAGTGACAATGGCCCAGAAATCCCGGTTGGCTGCTTCCCGCGAGCGATTGGGTAAAAAACTTTAAAGAAAATGCGCACTTACCTTATCCTACTGCACCCACTCGAGTTCCCGGTCCTGAGGCCTCCACTGACTGCACGTCGCAGCGCGTGCACATCGGGACATGCGCAGGCCTGGAGCTGGAGTCACATGGCTCTGGGCAGCCAATCAGGTAAAGGATGTTCTCATTCATAATAATGGGAACTCGGTAAGTTGCAGTTCCCATTATAATGAATGGGAACCCCCCCCCCCCCCCAAAACACCCAAAACCAATAATAAAAAAAATAGTTAAAATAAACCAATTTTTATTCATTTAAATTAAAGTTATTTATGTATTTAAAAAATATATATTTTTCCAATTTTTAAAAAATGTTTTTAAATTATGGTTTAAAATAAACTTACCATAATGGGGAGGGTTTTTAACAATAAAATGTGTTTTTATAATTTTATTTTAAAATATGTTTGTGTATTTTAAAACTCTTTCGCCTGTAAAAATAGGCTATGCTTTAATCGGTGCAAGAGTTTTGAGGACATTTGCTGGGCAAGATATGGGTAAATCCCGCAATCTTGCTCATGCAAATGTCCCCGCTCCAGCTTGATAGATCGGAAAAGCCGGTTTTCAGTGCATGTGCATAGTGCGCCGAAAACCAGCTTTTGCGATGCCTTCCCGGGTCTGTAGACACTCAGTATGGACCCGGGAGGCTGGAATTTCTGCCCCATTATATTTTTCTGCCTTGTTGTAACCAGCCCTTTCAAGGTACTGCAGCTGCCAAAGTCCTGTAGCAGTAAATTTCTGTTGAACGTAACTAAATCTTACTTCTCTCCACACTGTGGGCTGACTTTCTTGATTTAGGCATATCTTTCTCGGCAACTCCTAACCTCAAAAATCTGACTTCTTGCATTTTAATTTCCAGCCAAGGACTGTCCCTCACAGTCCTTGTTTAGAAACGTGACTGACAGAGTCCTTTGTTCTTCTCTCTGTGAGTTCCCAGCCCGGGGAAGGCTGTGACACTGACTTCCTCACCAGTCAATGATTCGCCAGTAGGCCTATCAACATAACCAGAGGTGTCTCCTCCCATTTAGGGTATACGTTAATAAAAAATCTCCTGCTGTGCACAAGGTGAACTTTTCTGGCTAATGGAAGCCTGGGATGAATAAATTAACCCTAAATTTTTGCAATAGACTGAAAGCTGTGACGATCCACAAACTAATATATTAGTATGGATAGAGAATTAGCTAACTAACAGAAAACAGAGAGTTGGGATAAATGGGCCATTCTCGGGTTGGCAATCAGTAACTAGTGGGGTGCTGCAGGGATCAGTGCTGGGTCCTCAACTATTTACAATCTATATTAACGACTTGGAAGAAGGGACTGAGTGTAATGTAGCCAAGTTTGCTGTCGATACAAAAATGGGAGGAAAAGCAATGTGTGAGGAGGACAGAAAAAATCTGCAAAAGGACATAGACAGGCTAAGTGAGTGGGCAAAAATTTGGCAGATGGAGTATAATGTTGGAAAGAGTGAGGTCATGCACTTTGGAAAAAAAAAATCAAGGAGCAAGTTATTATTTAAATGGAGAAAGATTGCAAAGTGCTGCAGTACAGCGGGACCTGGGGGTACTTGTGCATGAAACAACAAAGGTTAGTATGCAGGTACAGCAAGTGATCAGGAAGGCCAATGGTATCTTGGCCTTTATTGCAAAGGGGATGGAGTATAAAAGCAGGAAAGTTTTGCTACATTTATACAGGGTATTGGTGAGGCCACACCTGGAATACTGCGAGCAGTTTTGGTTTCCATATTTATGAAAGGATATATTTGCTTTGGAGACAGTTCAGAGAAGGTTCACTTGGTTGATTCCAGAGATGAGGGGGTTGACTTATGAGGAAAGATTGAGTAGGTTGAGCCTCTACTCATTGGAATTCAGATGAGGGGTGATCTTATTGAAATGTATAAGATTATGAGGGAGCTTGACAAGGTGGATGCAGAGAGGATGTTTCCACTGATAGGGGAGACTAGAACTAGGGGGCATAATCTTAGAATAAGGGGCTGCCCATTTAAAACTGAGATGAGGAGGAATTTCTTCTCTCAGAGGATTGTAAATCTGTGGAATTCGCTCCCTCAGAGAGCTGTGGAATTCGGGACATTGAATAAATTTAAGACAGAGATAGACAGTTTCTTAACTGATAAGGGAATATGGGGTTATGGGGAGCGGGTAGGGAAGTCGACCTGAGTCCATGATCGAATCAGCCATGATCATATTAAATGGCGGAACAGGCTCGAGGGGCCGTATGGCCTACTCCTGCTCCTATTTCTTATGTTCTTTATATTCTACCCTTTCTGGCTTTAATATCCATCTTCAATGCATGCAGCTTGTGGCTTTAAAAAAAGGCTGTGTGAATTCTCTTTGTTTTAAAATGGAACACTTAAGCATAACTCATTTAAAAAAATGTTTTCTGAAGAAAAACAAATGACCATAAATCTCAAAATCTGTTGCTCATTGAACCATCAGGTGAGCCCAAGCAGCTCCTTTATTACTTAAGTTATGGTAAGACAATGGATTTGATTTACCACTACGAGCTCTTTCTTATACACAATAGAACAGTAATCCGGGAGGGCACTGAGCACCTCGAGACTCATCGCCGAGAGCATGCAGAAAACAAGCGCAGTCAGCAGAAAGAGCGTGCAGCAAACCTGTCCCACCCACCCCTTCCCTCAACCACTATCTGTCCCACCTGTGACAGAGTCTCTGGTTCTCATATTGGACTGTTCAGCCACTTAAGAACTCATGTTAAAAGTGGAAGCAAGTCTTCCTCGATTCCAAGGGACTGCCTATGATGATGAGAACAGTAAAATGCAAGACCTATCAGAAGATTTGTTTTCTGAAAGGATCAAAGGATGTCCTCAACAATTCTGTGGTAATAAATAATACATCTACATTCATCGTGGTTTTTATTGTAAGTAGTCATTTAATCAACTCATGTTGTAAAAATATATCTGTTCTGGTTGGTAAAGGCCAAACAGGAGTCGATGCATGGCAAATAACTTAGTGAAAATTATTTAATGGGATTGATTGCAGTTACTAGCAAAGCATCCTTGTTACCTCAGCAATACCAGTTTACTTCCCCCTCTATTTTATCCGTGCCTCTCCTAAAGATGCTGGAATTGCCACAGGGACTTTCAGAATGAAAAAAGTGCATTGCCAAAAGCTCCCTTAAGATTTGAGAACATTCTATCAACACTACAAGCACTTTGAAGTGGTATAAGTAGGAAAAAAACACAACATAATAGAAGCAAAATGTTTCTCAAAACTTTCCAGTGTTTTTCTAACAGCAACTGAGGATACCTCTATATATTGCTGGAGGCTGCAGCCCCACCCACCCGATCCTCCCACTCCATGACTTGTAATACCCATGGTTTGTGGGCGGGCTGAGGAACTGGCAGTAACATCATAGATGGAGACAAAATGGCATCGAACGTATATACTAAATGCATATTCGGACCTTAATTTACATATGTGCTTTCGGCTGATGTCTACATTGAGGTCAACCTGAAAAACGCAATGGGCAGGCCACGGGCGGAAAGTTTTCTTTCCGATTTTGTCTTGCTACTGCCCCGTTCACTCTGAAAATGGGCTGCAAGATGAAAATCACCCCCTCAGTCTTCATTGAATGCTCTTTGTTTCTTTATAGTTTTTTTTTAAATATGTCAGAAATTTGTGTATGACACTTGAAGTATGTGTGATGTACCTTTTCTATAATTCTATATATAAAAATAATTACTTACAATATATATACATAGAGTTAACACAGTTTTATGAGGCTGCACATCTGTATTAATCCTGCTGCCCATCTCTATCCTTCCTTAAATACGGAGACTAAAACTGTACGCAGTACTCTAGGTGTGGCCTCACCAATACCCTGTACAGTTGTAGCAGGACTTCTCTGCTTTTATACTCTATCCCCCTTGCAATAAAGGCCAACATTCCATTTGCCTGTATTATGCTTTTCCAAATGTCCTGCTACTGCTTCCTTAATAATGGACTCCAGCATTTTCCCGACGACAGTGTTAGGCTAACTGGTCTATAGTTTCCTGCTTTCTGTCTCCCATCTTTTTTAAATAAGGGCATTACATTTGCAGATTTCCAATCTGCTGGGACTTCTGCAGAATCCAGGGAATTTTTGTAGATTGCAACCAATGCATCCATTATCTCTGCAGCCACTTCTTTTAAGACCCTAGAATGCAGGCCATCAGGTCCAGGGGACTTGTCCACCTTTAGTCCCATTATTTTACTGAGGCAACAAAGCAGTAATTATCGCACCACAAAGAACAGGACTTAACTAAACACCAGTTAAACCCCTTGGAATCTCCCATGGATTAAAACAATGAACGAGACGCAAATATTAATGTGGTTAGAAATCCAGTAATCACATTAGCAATCTTACGATTGGGATTGTGGACATCTGCATATTCATAGAATTATATTGCAAAAGTTGTCCTCCTTGCAAGCAGATAATCTGTTGACCAGGTGTATGCAATTCATGACCTTGTTGATCATTTGAAAGGCTCAGTATTAGACGCAGTTATTTTTGACTATATTATTGCTACGGGGCTGTCCAACAAAAGCAAATACAGTGACCTGTTGTGACAGGAGCAGTGACTATCTGGAACAGACAATGTAACATGGATGCCTGTCTGATGCCAGATTTGTTTCCCTACAGGCATCTGAAATGAGCCATAAACAAACAAAGGTCAATGTTGTTGTGACCTTAACATGTATAGCTAAAAAATGGCTTCTGGCAGAGCTGGACTCAAAAAGCATGTTGAATTCATCACAGGCTCCATTATTCCCTGCTTTGAACTACAACTCCTGATTACCTTGGGGGGCTGTCCATTTGTTCCAGGAAATAAATTTATTAATGGTAAACTTCTCTGGGAAGCATGGTGGCAGGGAGAGGAAGGAAAGGTTCCATGGCACCTTCCACGTTTATGTTTTTCTCTGCACTGCCCGTGGACAGTTGCATTATCAGAGAGGGAATTAATGGCCTGCACTTCTTACAACTATTTTGCACCTTTATGAACCTTTCCTGCTGTCGGCAGCCATAGTGCACCTCCCCTTTAAGAGGTGCTAGCTGCCTTTAAGTGGTGTCCTCCCCCCCCTCACCCCTCCCCCCAACAGGTGGGCAGTCAATAAACAGTACAGGTAGTGCTCGATGCATGCCTGACCCTTGGTAATGAGCTGCAGCACCAATTTCACCTGGTTCCTCTCTCCAAGTGATAAGGCATGTGCAGTGGGTATCTTTTCCGCCTAAAAAATGGACAAGATCAAAATTCTAGGTCAATATGTTTGGACATTTATTGAGCCTGATTTATCTCCTTTATCTACTGAAAGGAGTTTTAAAATTAGAGAAGCCTGGCCCTGGCCATTAATTTTGCACAGAACCATCGTTGCCAACTGCTTTACCATATTTATACTGACAGTTGTGAACATTTGGACTGACACATAAGGCACAGTATATTTTATTAAAGCTTCAAAGCATGAGCAAATGCATGATTTAAAATGATGTAATACTCCACACAGTTCAAGCTGAAGTACAACATTTTGTTTTAAAAACCTATCTTCAGACATTCCACTGTGGTCATCTCCTATTCTCAGTCCTTCATTTATATAGCTGTGTCTTAACTGTTGTTATATTGGGCCCAATTTTCCCCAACCCCTTTATTCAGCGCACTTACCTTAAATGCGCCGATTTTACGCGCTGGAAACGGTGCCGAGAAAAAAGGGCCCCCATCCTGCCCGCTCTGTCGACTCTCCGGTGTCCCAGCGTGGCGTAGCCAGTGAAGGCCAGCACAGAAAGCACGGCCGGCAGCTGAGCGCATGCGCAGTGAAGTCTGCGCACATGCTCCTGCCCTCCCAGCGTGTCTTGCGGGCTGTGAGCAGGACCCGATGCTCGCAGCCTCTATCCCCGGTCGAAGGGACGCCCTGATCTTCGCCGCACCCCATCCCCAGCCGAGTGGCCTCCCGCACCGGCCGGCCAGCCTACTTCCCGGGCTGAGGTAGGACATCAGTTTATATTTTATTTATTGATGGTTGTGCTTGAGAGTTTTAATTGGGGTGGCAGGGGGTGGGGGGAGGAAGAGAGTTTCTTTTCTGGGGGGGGGGGGGAAGCGGTGGGAGAAAGAATGTTTTGATGGGGGGGGGGGAGCTTTTAAAAAAACAACTTGATTCAGGCATAAAGGTAGGACTTCTAATTTTTATTTGTTATTGATTGATTTCTGATTACTTTTTGGGCTTTGTTTAGTGCTTTGTAAGTCTTGGTGCTTTAAGTGTACTAACCCGGCACTGAATTCTTAACTGCCCGCAATGTTTTTCAGAGCTGGCCACATACGCTGACCTAAGTCGATTTAGAGTAAGTTTGAGCTGCCTCAAAACATTCAACTTTGGCACATTTACAAAATAAATAGTGTGCAATTTTTTGAAACTTTTAAAAACAATACCCCGAAACGATGCACTTAACGCACGTCACATGGGCCTTAAAACAAACATGCACTTTTTTTTGGTGTACAATGTCAACAATCATTTAAAATGTTGTCAAAAAAAAAATACCCTCTTACTTTGAACAATACAATACAAAACAAGCTTTTTTTGATCACAAATAGACAAGCACCATGTCTGGCTTCGTGTTTAGAAGTGGCATTAATGGCCAAAACTGGCGTAAGTGTCTGGGAACGCCTCCTTTTGGAAAAAAAAACTGAACTAAAAAAAATCGTACCTAACTGACTTACTCTGGAGCAAATTTTGGGGGGAAAATGGCACTTTTTAACTTACGCCAGAAAAAACAACTTACTCCAAAAAAATTAATGCAAGTCATGGCCAAAATTGGGCCCATTATTCCTGAGTCAGCCTTCTTCTCCATTTGTGTTGTCTGTCTGGATGGAATTGCGTTGTGCAATATTCCATTCATATAAAGCTTTCTTGTCTGCCATTTTGACAAGTCTTAAATCAATCTGTTTTAAGTGGGTTAGCAGCTTTGGAAAAATAACAGACAACGGGATTTCATACAAATTCATTGCTAATATTGTACAGCTCTATTTCAACCCCTGCACTTGTTTATGAAATCTGTCTTTTAAATTTCAGCCTTTCTCATTTTTTCTTTAAAAATCCAGCACTCTCCCTATCTTGTTGTCACCTCTCACCCAGCCTTATATTGGAAGAACTATTCCTTTAATCCCTGATGTCCATGTGTCTCAGGGTAAGTTTTCTCTGTTTAAATCTGACTTCTATCTGTTACCATCTGCCTACCTGTTAACATTTTGGGAACCTTTTCCAGGATGCTAAGTGGGACCTGGTATTTTAAAATTAACATGACAATCTTTCCAGCTATCACTTTCCTGAACACAAACAACTTATAGATCTGCAGCAAAATTAGTACTATGCCGATTTCAAGGCATTTTCAATTCTGTCTCGATTTTCCAGACTATTTTTTCTTCCACAGTCGATCCAATCATAGCATCTCCTCCTCGCTGCTCTCTTTATTCGATGGTTGCTGATTACAGGAGAAAATTCCGATACTTTTTAATAAGGTGGCCTTACTTGTGAAACTGGGAAAATTATTAATTTTGTTTGCAATGGTTGAATATTTATAGACCTCTGCTACATCCGTCATAAAGTGCTGGCATAGGACTGCGAATTGATTTTAATTTTTAAAAGGCCTCTGCTGGCCTTAGTAGCATGAGACCTCTGAGCACATAAGCGTTCCTCGTGTACAGCATTACTTTGGGAGTAATGATAGAAAATGGATGAAGTTTCTCTGTCATTACTGCCTTATTTGGTTACACTATTTTTGGGTTGAAGAGCACTGCTAGATTGTTATAGGGTCGGGAACGGATGGATATTCAGCGGGGTGGGTGCCTAATCAACTTTCTGTTCCTGTCTGAGGCATCCCGACATCTTTGTCCCCACCATTGGCATCTGTACCTTCAGCTTTCTAGTTGGCCCTAAGCTCTGGAATTCCCTCCCCAAATCTCTGCCTCTCCATCGCTCCTCCTTTAAGATACTCCTTAAAACCTATCTCTTTGACCAAATTTTAGGTTGCCTGTCCTAATGGTTCCTTCTTCGGCTTGGTGTCAATTTTCTGACTGATTACACTTGTGTGAAGCATCTTGGGACATTTTACAAATTTTAAAGGTGCTATATAAATGCAAGTTGTTGTTGTACCTGGAAACCGGTGTAACACATGATGAAAATCCTCACTGGTATTCCAGTGATATTACTACTCATCACCCTATACCTAAGCAGGCTGGATAATCTCGTGCATTGAATCCTCTCTGAATATCAATACATCACCAGCTAAAAGATGTGATTGCAATAAATATACCAGTTTTTTTTCCAGGATGGAACATTCAGTTATAGCAAGGCATGGCACCTAGCCACCAGGATTAACATTGTTGAAAATGATTTAATTTGCTTATTTTGTAAATTTTATCTCCAACTTTTCCTCCTCTCATCTCATCACTTAAATCCTACTTCCACATTACCCTCAATTAATTCGGGGAAGCCCAACTGAGCTGTGAACATTTAGGCCAACATTTTAAGAGCATGATTAAAACATGGGAGGAGCACCAACCTTGGCCAATATTCCTCCCTCCCCCAGGTGGCCTGGTAAAGACTATAAAAATGGCGTTGAACTCAATTCTCATCCTTCAAGTCCATCACTCTAGCCAGGATGCTATTCAGTGACCCAAGATTGAAGGGAAACTGATATAGGTACCAATGATATAGTTAAAAAAACGGGATGAGGTCCTACAAGATGAATTTAGGGAGCTTGGAGCTAAATTAAAAAGTAGGATCTCAAAAGTAGTAATCTCAGGATAGCTACCAGTGCCACTTGCTAGTCAGAGTAGGAATCGCAGGATAGCTCAGATGAATACGTGGCTTGAGGAGTGGTGCAAGAGGGAGGGATTCAAATTCCTGGGGCATTGGAACCGGTTCTGGGGGAAGTGGGACCAGTACAAACCGGACGGTCTGCACCTGGACAGGACCGGAACCAATGTCCTAGGGGGAGTGTTTGCAACTCTCTGAGCGAAGAAGTTTCTCCTCATCTCGGTCCTAAATGGCTTACCCCTTATCCTTAGACTGTGACCCCTGGTTCTGGATTCCCCCAACATCGGGAACATTCTTCCTGCATCTAACCTGTCCAGTCCCATCAGAGTTTTATATGTTTCTATAAGATCGATGTTGAGTCCGGAAAACTGTAAAGTGCCTAATCGAAAGATGAGGTACTATTCATGATTCCGTTGAGCTTCATTTGAACATTGAAGGAGGCTGAAGACATGGAGGTCAGAGTGGGAGTGGGATGAAGAATTCAAATGGCAAACAATCGGAAGCTCAGGGTCACGCTTGTGGACTGAATGGAAGTGTTCAGCAAAGCGATTACCCAATCTGCGTTTGATCTCCTCAATGTAGAGGAGATGGCATCGTGAGCAGCGAATACAATATATAAAATTCAAAGAAGTACAAATAAATCACCATTTCACCTGGAAGGAGTGTTCGGGGCCCTGGACGACGGGAAAAGAGGAGGTAAAAGGGCAGGTGTTGCATCTTCTGCACTTGCATGGAAAGGTGCTGTGGGAAGGGGATTGGATGTAGGAGGTGATGGCAGAATGGACCAGAGTGTTGCGGAGGGAATGGTTCCTTTGGAATGCTGAGGGGTGGGGATGATGTGCTTGGTGATGGCATTGCGCTGGAGGTGGCAGAAATAGCAGAGGATGATCCATTGAATGTGGAGCCTGGTGGGGTGGAAGGTGAGGACAAGGGGTTCTGTGGTTCTGGGAGGGAGGGGAAGGGGTGACAGCAGAAGTACGGGGAATGGGACGGACACAGTCTGGAATTCAGATTTACAGCTTCCGCAGTATTTTGCCTTTTGCCTAGTACATTCCAAGATTCCAGTGTTAGTATCAAATATTCCCAGATGAGCTATTAGGTGCACTGCAAAGCTCATTTTACTTTGTCCTAGCAATATGCCTCAGCTCCAACCCCAGAAGAGGACTTTACTGTACCAGCGTGACATGTTTCCATTTCCCACACCAATATTTGAGCGAGACTGCCAATTTAGTACCAATTAGTGCTAAATTAAGTTTAGTTTTGCACTGTTCGCTCAAACCGACGAGGAACTGGAGTGAGACTGCCAAAACTAATTTCACAAAGAAGTTTTGCAGCCATCTGACAAGGGACACTTTCATCCCATTGGAGAAAACTATTCTTATAGTAGAATTGTTGAACATGGTAAAATTTGCAAGATTCCTGCAGATGGCATTATTTGTCAAAGAGTTGCTTGTACAAGGCAAACTGGTCAGTTTGGGAAGAGAAATAATAGAATATAAAATATTTTCAATTAGTATTTTAAATTAGTATGCATTAATCCCACATTTTACAGTAATTTACTGTACTAATAAACCCCCAGCTGTCACACAGCTACATCCTTCTCTGCTGGGATTATCACTTGTCTTGGAAGAATTTTAAAAATAACTTATTGCTAGCTTAGTGATTGCATAAATCCCCAGGTGCTTCACTTACCAACTGCACAGTGCAAAATCCTATTTCCAAAGCATCTACTTAACAAGAATTCTCGCTGCTGTGGAAGATAAATAATGTGAATAACATAATCAATATTAATCTGCATTGTGAGTTTTACAAACTGTGCTACATGAAGCTTTTAATATAATAAATTATTTCCATATCAGATTTACTATTTAATTTAGATGTTATATCAAAGAATGGAGCCTATAAAACAACTGTGCATAACTATTTTCTTTTGAAATTGGATAAATATTAAATGGCAAAGGTCTATTTACTTCCACTGAGGTCTCTGTAATTATGTAAAACATCTATTCTTTTCTCATAGATTTATGCAAAGATGCCTCATCGAGTGAAGTGTTCCTGCTGGCTTCTGCTGCTCTTGCCAACATCACATTCTTTGATTCAATGGCCTGTGAGATTTTGTTGCAGTTGAATGCAACAAAAATTCTTATCGAAGCTTGCCGTGACCCGCAGAGAGTTGACACTCCTTACTCCAAAGATCAGGTTAGCATGTTTAATTAGAACATTGCTCATACTCTACATGCAGTAGTGGAATTGTATTTGAAGCCTTATTCTCATTCAAGAGCTAAAAGAGGAATATGAACCAGCATGAAAATTTACTTCCGAAAATTAATTACATTTGATTTGACAGCCAATCAGGTGCGATATCAGTAATGCGCCCATTGTTAAATGAACCAAATAAATTGTAAGGGCTAGAATTTCCATTGGCTTACCGCCTGGTTTCTGGGCGGTATTGGCTATTGTGGGCGGTAAGCAGGTGAGCGAGAAATTCCTTACCCTGAGTTACGCCGGCGGTTTTGAGGTACCACTGGGGAGCGGACCATCGGTTGTGCACTGTCCTCAGATCGCCCTGGTGGGATATTTGGCTGAGCGGTGACCCGTAGGTAAGTATGAAAAAAACCGCCCACGAGGATCAGCGGAGCTGGGCGGTAGATGAGTAGCTCTGCAAGAAAAAGGTTAGTAATTGTTTTTTTTACTCGTTATTTTAAAATTCTGTGATGGTGATTTAGGTTGAAATGGTCTTGAGAATGTTTATATGATTTTTTTTATGTGATGTTTTAAAAAAATATACTTTTAGTGGTTTTCTGCTGCTGGGCCCAACCCGCAGCCTCGGGGTAAATTTTTGTGATTTTGTTATTTATTACCCATTTTCTTTAGGAACCACCCAATTGACCCTAAATTCCACTTTTTCGCCCAGAAGTGGCGTGTAACGGGCATTTTTTTCGCTGGGTGTTTTTTTTATTTTTTGGGGGGAAGTTTTCACCGGCGATAATCTTCGGAATCTTAGCGGTCTTTTGGGTGACAATCGGGCGCTGGTGGGCTGATAGGAAACTCTAGCCCTAAATGTTTGTCCCATCCCCATTTGCATGCGCGCGCACACACTCATAATTCTTCCATCTGTTCTAATAATGGGACGGTATTTAAAAAAATCTATTTCCTCTTTTATCTCCAACTGTCCTGCATTTTTCCTTTGTGTTGTGGAAAATTTGCCATTTTTACTTTCAATGTCCCAGCATTGTTACCCCCTGTGGAAGTGTGAATTTGTTAATGAAGTGCAAGTCTTGCCAGCCGTGCATTTAAAGTATTTAAAAGAGATCAGAATAGAGTGGCAAGTTGCAGGAGTCATGACATGCTGTGAATCTTAAGGATTTGCACAACCAGCACCCCTCTGGACAGAGCAGTGGAAAACCAGAGAGTTCTGCTTTGCCAAACATTTGCCATGTTAATTTACAAAGAAGAACAGTTCAAAGCAGACAATTTTTCTCGCAGCAGAATAACATTTACAACAGGGCCTTGTTGCTGATCTAAATGGATACGTGGCCAAAAGGGGTACAAATCAGAACTACTTCACTTTGTAGCACATTGCTCAGCACAGCTCATTTTCAGCAAAATTGCATTCTACAGACAGAATTGAGGCATCACTGACCTTTTGAAGAATTAGCTGTACAAATATTGTTTTCTATATTTTTTTAATTGGAAATTTTAGTTTAGAAGGAGGCCCGTTGTTCCCATGTCATTGATAGTTCATAACAAAATGCCTCCTCTGATCTTACTTCACTATGCCATTAATTATATATTTTTACGTCCTCTTTGAAAGTTAATGCCAACTACAGACAGCTTTATACTGTTGACTATTAGTCAATGGCCTTTGGAGTGAGACAATGCTCTTGGCCTGTACTGAGTTAATTGATCTTAGCCAGGCTGTCATTGTTCTCAGTACCTCAGGGGCAGAGAGGAAAAATCATCCCAGAACTTCTTGGGTATGTGAATGTTCAGTGAGGGCAGGATCAAACATGACCTCGGAGGTCTTTGAGTCTCTGTGAATGTTACTTTTTGTAAAGTATTTTCTGCTACTTTTATTTATATCAAATTTCTAAATGGAAGATTTTACAGGCTGTAATGCAAAGATTTGCAAATTAATTAATTTTAGACACATAGGTCACAGTGTAATTTTATCCAAGCCTAATATTTCTGGTTTTTGTGCTTATTGGAAGTTCAATATGCATGGAATTAAATGCTGATTATTAAAATATGTTGTGAAGTATTTAATGAGAATGGAATGAGGGAATAAAACTCTATTAGGAGATCATTGCTGTGATGAGCAATAATTTGTGAGCTTGTTAATGATCTTGACTTCTAAGATGCAAGGATTTTGTAAATAAACCTCAAGGGTTTCTATCATTGCAGACTTGACTAAAGAAGATTTATGATAAATTATATATTTGTTAATAATCATTATGCCAAAAAGATGCTAAAATTGAAACTTCGAACATATTTATACTTGTAGCAGGTGCTCCAGAAATAACCGGTCAAACCCATCAATACTATGTCTGCATTGCCATGGAAAAATAAAGTCTTGCATTTCTATTGCACCTTATAATAGCTTTCAGAAACAGCCCAAAAATATCACGTACAATGAATTATTCTGAAGGCAGTGACTGTTGTTATTTGGGCAGCCATTTTGCAACCAGCAAGGTGCCACAAACAGCAATGAGCTGAATAACTAGTTAATCTGTTTGTGTTGATATTAATTGAGGGAGGAATGTTGACCAAGGCACTGGAAGAAATCCATGCTCTTCTTTGAATAAAGCTTTGGAATTTTTAATAACCAGTTAAACCACTAGAATAAACAGGTAGGTTTAAGTCATTCTCTGAAGGGTGGCATCTCTGACAATGAATCACTCTCCCAATACTGCCCCATGGCTTAGCACCACATAGCTTGGGACAAATGTTTGCCTATATTGTGTACCCTTTGCACCACCATTCTTATTGCCTGTCATCTACAGCCATGTCTGAACAACAAACCACTCTCATTCTGTTTATTTATCCATTCCATTCCATTCGCAACTTCTCAGATAATGAAGCAGTCCGTGCCTGCATGCAGGTTTGGGCTGATAACTGGCAAGTAACATTCACATCACACAAGTGACAGGCAATGACTATCTCTAACAAGAGAGAATCAAATCACTGCCCCTTGACATTCAACAGAATTACCATCACCGAATCCCCCACCATAAACATCCTAGGGGGTCACCATTGACCAAAAGCTTAACTGGACCAGCCACATAAATACTGTGGCTACAAGAGCAGGTAGGAGGCTGGGTATTCTGCAGTGAGTGTCTCACCTCCTGACTCCCCAAAGACTTTCCACCATCTACAAGGCACAAGTTGGGAGTGTGATGGAATACTCTCCACTTGCCTGGATGAGTGCAACTCCAACAACACTCAAGAAGCTTGACACCATTCAGTAAAAGCAGCCCACTTGTTAAGTCTGAGATAGTGGCTGGGAAGGTAGTGAAGTTGGTGGAGTGTTAATGGAGGCCGCTTGTTTGGCACCCCATCATACCTTAACCATTCCCTCCCTCCACCATCGGCGCCCCCTGGCGGCAGTGTGTATCATCTACACTGCAGCAACTCACCAAGGCTTCTTCGAAAGCACCTTCCAAACCCGTGACCTCTACCACCTAGAAGGGTAGCAGGCGCATGGAAATACCATCACCTTCAAGTTACCCTCCAAGTCACACACCGTCCTGACTTGCAAATATATCACCGTTCCTTCATCATCGCTGGGTCAAAATCCTGGAACTCCCTCCCTAACAACACTATGGGAGTTCCCTCACCGAATAGACTGCAGTGGCTCAAGAGGTGGCTCACCACCACCTTCTTAAGGGCACTTAGGGATGCGATGCCCACATCCCATGAATGACTAATAATGAAAAAAATAACACCATCAAATTGTTTGTTTGACATCCAATCTTGGATGAGCCTTGATGAAACATTGGCAAAACTTCAACCATCAGCTTCAGCCATGCAACAGACTCCATTGACACTCCACTGACTCCACAACCTTCCCAGCCACTATCTCAGACCTAACAGACTGTTCACAACCTCAATGCCCTTGCCTACCTCCATAACCTCCTCCAGCCCTTCAACCCCTCCCTCAGCTTTCCATCCCTCTGATTTGGCCTCTAACCTATTCCCTCTTCACTTCACCCCACCCTGCCCAGTATTGGAGGTTATGCCTAGGTCCCATGCTCTGAAATTCCTCCCCCAACTTTCCTGCCTCTCTACTCCCACCTCTTGTTAAAGCCCACCCTTTGGCCACCCTATTGGCCACCCTATTGGCCACCCTTTGGCCACCCTATTGGCCACCCTATTGGCCACCCTATTGGCCACCCTTTGGCCACCCTATTGGCCACCCTTTGGCCACCCTATTGGCCACCCCTCCTAAATCTCTTGCACTCAGCAACTGTTTTCCCAATGCCGCTGTGAAGTGCCTTGGGATATTTTCCATGTTAAAAATGCTGAATAAAGGCTTTTTGTTTTACAACATTGATGTTAATGACATTGATAATGAGGCAAAAGTGTGCCTGCCTCAGTAGGGAAAGGGACCCTTGTTACACCATCACCTTCATCTGATTACCAAAGTACAGCAGATGCATCAGACTACTATTGAAGAACTGAGGTGTTTCATTATGAGATTTGACCAATGAAACATTTATTTTTAAATCTTTGGGTATACAATCTCCAAATAGTTTTTTTTTTAAACAGACTACAGCCTGTGCTTGCACATAGTAAATGCATTACACTGTGGTCAGTGTGGATGACTTGCATTACACACACCATAATTAACAAGTATAAAGTTTTTTTCAAGCACCTCCCACATATAAAGTTTGTATGTGTCCTCTATACTGTCAAATGATCCTTTTTTTTTTATTACCGCAGGGAACTTTTCCTTTGAAAGGTCAGAAATTTGAAATCAGTCACTATAAATAGGGCTGAATGATTTTTCTAAGATGCCCAATTCATATTGGTAAAATAAGCAAGGATTAGTTTATTGAGGCATTCAAGGCAGATTAATTGATTTGGCTAGCAACTAAAAGCAAGACGGAGATAATTCTGATTTATGCTTTTCTAAAACTGACTGGGTATGTAAGTTTGTTTTGAAGCCAAATGCACTGAAATACATTATTGCTTTAAAAATGTTGCATGATTGTTTTAGAACAAAGCTCTGATTTAGATTTTTTAAATAGTACAGAACTGTCTGTGATCAGTCCAAACCCATTGTATTGTCATCTGACTCAAACTAAAGCTTCCTGGACCAAATGCGAGAAACTTCACTGGCTGACATAAAAGGGTTTGTGAGAGAGGTAGAGCTGGGGGGGATCATCAGCTGAATCAGTGTCTGTGAATGATGGTCCCAACATGTAGATGAGGAAGATGAGGGCATGGATCCTTGGAGGTTTCCAGACGTGACCGTGACAGTGTGGAAATGGGAAAAGAAGCCATTGCTTAGAGATGCTCTGGCTGTGATTGGATAGATAAGAGTGGAAGCAAGCTAGACCAGTCTCGCCAAGATGGACAAAAAGGCTGCTAAATCTCAGAGGGTGGGGGGTGGCATGTTAACCTAACCAGCAGGAAACTGAAGAGATTGGGTCAAAGTTTACTCTCCATTGAAGTCTCACATGAAGGATAGTCATTGTGGCAAGCTAACCATAGCAACCAATACCTGTGGAACAGTCTCACAGCAAGGCCCAGTGGCATTCTAGAGAGGAAGAGAGAAGTTTGGGAATGACTATTTAAGAATTAATCATTTTAAATTAATACAAGCAAAATGTTTTCCTCAGTAATAAAAGGAAACTGCCATAATGCCAGCTTTATCCTCCTCCATTCCCATATATTCAATGTTTTGTTTTGTTGCTTTCCTACTTTAAAAAAAAAGGTCAGACGACTTGATCTTATGCCTGAGGCTAGCAATCACTTCCTCCACTAATGGGAAGCCCCAAGAAGCTGATATGAGAAGTACTATGTTACATTGATGCAGGCATGACTTTGTGAGGTTGTGCTCTCATTGTGGAACCTCAATAGATAGGAGCTAGAATAATAAATAGGGCTAGAACACTCCACTGTTCTACAGCAAGTATCATTTTTTTAACTAAATTATGCTGGAACGTGAACGAGAGATTTATATAGTGACTTATTTATCTCTCAGAAATATTTTATTGCACTTCAGAGATAATATTCTTTGAAGTCCAGTGATTGTTATGTAAGCATCCATGGCAAGCATAAATAAACATTTCCGAACAGCAGTAAGATGCATGATCAGTTAATCTATTTTTGGGGAGGGAAGGAATGTTGCCCAGGACAGTAGGAGAACTCTCTGTTCTTTATCAAATAGTGCGAAAAGATCTTTAACAACCACTTGGACAGTCAGACTGGAGCCTCAGTTTAACACCTCATCCAAACAAAGGCACCTCCAGCAATGCAGTGCTTCCTTGGTCAGCCTAGAATATGTGCTCAAGTCTTAAAGCGGGGCTTAAGCTTACAATCTTCCTACTCACAGACAAGGTTACTACCAACTGAGGCAAACATCCAACTCTTAATAATTACTCATAAAACCACTGCAGTTTAATTCTACTATTTTCTGACTTTTCAGAAAGTTGAAGACCTGACTTTTAGTTTAACAGTCATTTTATGCGAAGAAGTGAATTTAAACATTGATGCACTTTGATTGTGAATTTCAAGGGTCACAAGTCCTAATCTAGAGCTTGTACAGTGCCTACATTTAGGATTAATTTGAAGATAAACAGTGGACAATGTCATTAGCTAATCCTAGTCTTCTGAGAGTTGGGTCACTTGAAGTAAGAAAGAATTAATTGTCACTTGAAGGTTCAAAGGGCATTTATCTAAATTTGAGATTGAGGTTGTAATAAGGTTATCCATCAATTCCATTCAAGCTGTGTCTAGCCCATCAAAGTCCATCACCGTCCAGTGCAATGGGCCAAAAATCGCAGTCTCTACGGGCACATACAATGTGCTCATGCACCTGTAGATGCCCTGGAAGTGCCGGTTCTCGGTGCGCAATACGCATGCGGTGAAAATTGGCACGTGCGAACTGTCAAAATGTCTTTCGATAGTTCCAACACATACCCAAGAGAAGGGCCTTTGCGGAGAGAGATTTGGGCTATTTGCCCAACTCTTGCCCAGAGAATGTCATTCAAACTCTTATGCCTGGTAAAAGCGTAAGTACTGCTTTTACCAGCGTAAGAGTTTTTAAAAAATTGAAAAGTAAAATGTTATCCATAATTTTTATATTAAAAACCCTGTCATTAAGTTTATTTTTACTCCTATTAAAACATACCAAAAAAAATCAACAAAATAATTTTTTGTCTAAAACATTTAATTAAATTCAATTTCAATTAATTTTAAATATGTGACGTGTTTTTCTTAATTATTTAAAGTGTTTGTGTTTTCGGGGTATCCCCATTCAAAGAAATGGCGATAACTGTACAAAGGGAACTGACCATTACACTGAATGGGGATACGCCATTTTCATTGGTTGGTCCGGCCCATGTGATCCCAGGCTGACATACGCTCTTGGAATATGTGGTTCCATACGCTGGACTGCAAATGGAGGCCTCGTTCCATAAGTTTACGTTCCTCCGGGGCCACCAGGTACTTTCGTAAAAAAAATTTTGATCGGAGGCATCCGCCCATGGGAAGCCTCCGACCGCAATTTCTGGGCCAATGTTTATTCTCACACTGCATAACCCTCTAATGGAGCTAAAGCTCTGTAGAGATGGTGCCCTATGTGGGTAAAACTTTTTTAAAAAAGCAAGATATTGAAAGTTAGGAACAAGGGCTTTATCTATTTGTAATTTATAGTTGAATTTTTTTAGTGACCAGCCATAACAAAAGCACAGAAGTAGTGGCCCTGAAATTCCGCTTTGTCCTTCCCACGGGCATTTTAGAGAAAAAATATGCACCTACCTTAAGCTGTTGCCCACGTTCGACTTTCCGATGCTGAGGCCTCTCCTGACTGCGAATCGCAGCGCATGAACGTCGGGAAGTGCGCAGGCCTGGTGCTGGAGTCACATGGCTCTGGGCAGCCAATCAGGTAAAGTAACATAGTAATAGGAGTTCCGTAAGATCCTAAACTCCTATTCCATTGATTTGAGAAACAGCCCCAAACATCCAAAACACTAATAAAAAAATAGAAAATATACACTACATTCATTTAAATTAAAGTTATCAATGTCTTAAAAAAATATATATTTTCCCAATTTTTAAAAAAAGTTTTTTGAAATAAACTTACCATTGTGGGGAGGGTTTTTAATGATAAAATATGTTTTCATAACTTTATTTTTATATGTTTTGTGTTTTTTTAAAACACTTGCACCTGTAAAAGTAGGATATGCGCCTGTTTGTTCAGGCGCAAGATTTTTGAGGACATTTGTATGCGTAAATATCGGAAATGTACACTTACAAATGTCCTCGCTCCCGATCTGTGGATGATCTGTCAAGCCAGAAACTTGACAGATCGGAAAAGCTGGTTTTCAGCGCATGTGCATTGTGCGCCGAAAACCGTCTTTTCTGATGCCTTCCCGGGTCCGTAGAAACTTCGTACGGACCTGGGAACGTCGGAATTTCAGTGCCAATATTTTGCACTGTCTACCTAGGGGTATTTTGATTCAAGTATTTACTAATATAGATATCTACATTGATAGTTTGGGCCCAAGTTTTGGGTGGAGTTGCTCCTATTTTTTTGGAGCAACTAGTTTAGTTTGGAGTATCTTAGAAATCGCAATTCTCGGCAGTTAGTTTGCACCAGTTCTAGTGAGTTAGTTTAGTTTCGTTTTAGTTCAGTTTTTTTTCAAAAGGGGGCATTACCAGCCACTTACGCCTGTTTTGCAAGTTTAGGCAGCGAAAAGTTACTCCAAACTAACTTAGAACAGAGTAAGTGTCGACTTTTGTACGCTCAGAAAAACCTTGCGTACACTTGGGAATTAGGCGCAGGTAGCCAGAGATGGAGGGGAAGGGGAAGTTAGAGGGAAGTTAGGGGATTTTCCAAAGCATTAAACACTTCACTTTTAAAAATAAAGAACCATCATCAATATTTAATGATAAATAAATCAATAAATAAAAAATCATTCAATAAATCAATAAATAAAAAATAAAATATTCCTACCTCACCTACTCATTCGGGAGCACCGGGAGCTTGGCCAGGGATAGGGGCTGCATGCTGCCGGCTGGAAATCGGCACTCTGGAGGAGCCCATTCGGCCAGGGCTAGGGGCTGCATGCTTCGGGCCACTCCCACACAGCCAGCAGCACACGCACACGCAGATTCTGGGGGCCAGGAGCTACTGTGCACGCGCGCAGACTCCACTCCACTGCGCACGCGCGCAACTGCCAGTGATCTTTTTGGCCCAGGGCTGTAGCTCCGCCCCCCCACCCCCCCGTTGTTGTGCTGCGTCGCACTGATTGCTGAACAGGCCTGCTGCACTCGGAGAATCGCGAGGTAAGTTGTTGGCACGCTTTTCATTCCACAAAATAGGCGGGCCTCTCGGAGGTGCGCTGTTCTAGCGGATATCGGAAACTTGGGCCCAATGTGATGGCTTTAGTCAGCATCAGAATAGAAACAAATAAAGTGATCAGATCCTTCAAAAATCGATATAGTCCAATCTTTTTATCTTTTACGCTGAGTATTACACAATATTTTTTCCGTCTCCCCTGTAGACACAACCTCTTACTGGACTTTGTTTTCAATAGCCCCAGCTTCACTTGGGTACTTCATGCAAGTACCCACTTTTTCTGTGTGAGTTTAGATAGCGGTACTCTGAAAATGCTTGGGTCAGTGATCCTGTGACCTCTGCGTATGACCCACGTTAAAGTTCACAAGAACAGTGGAGGTCCCCTATTTACGTGGCAATGGCAGGCACCTGTCATTGTTAAAAGGGAAGAAAATTGCTTCACTGCTGCCAGTTTTGGGGATCCTCCCCCTTCCTGGAAACAAACTGAGTGGACTACATGATAATTTATTCAGGATTTCAGGCCACGACTTGACTGTAGGCTGGCATCACATGCAAAGCTTGATCCTTTTCTCATTCAATATTTGCATGTTTCCCAGCATGGGTCGCTAGATATTGATCCAAAGTGGGAGCCCTTCTGACTTTTCCCTTCCTTGCTCAGAATTAGGACCATTTTCAACACCGCAACTGCTGCCCTGGGTGAGATCAGCGAAATCAACATCTATCAGATGTTGAAATTGAAATCTTCTGGTCTGTAGAGTTTCATTGGTACACTAAACGGTGCCTTTAGGCAATCAGGAATCATTTGTAATCTGTCTTATTTTAGTCACATTCAAACTCTCTGTTCTCTATGATGAACATAAGTGCTATAGTTTAAAAGGTTATTCAACAGGTTTTGTTTTGCAATAGGGAGAGAGATTATTTATACAAATAATTACAAATTGGAACTCTAATCTCTTTTGTAACGATGTGGTAAGATCTAAGGGGTGAATTTCTGCCGTTTATCTGGGGCTTCAGTTGTTCTTCCACTGAAGTTACGATGGACGAGCGAGAGAACACCCGCAGAAATTCATCCCCTTCCTCACCGCAAATTATTTTCAGCTTTGTAAAAGCAGCTATTCTACGTTTGGTCTGTAACATTTAAAGGGAAATGCTCACACAACATAACATTTCTCCATTAGCAATTTAATCTAACTGAAACTGAAAGGTTGTAACCGTATTAATTACATGGATATTTTGTTGGAAAAAAGCCAATGAAATAAACTGCACTCAACACTTCCATTTACAGTGGTGTGCACCACAAGCCTTTCTAACACGCAGAGTAGCTATACACATTTAAACGTTTGCACTTGGATTCATTTGTATATGAAAGAAATAACTTGGATTTATATAGCGCCTTTCATTATGTTAGTATACCCCAATGCTTTTCCCAGTCAATTAACTCTTTTGAAATGTATTGACTGTTGTAATAGAGGGAAGCACAGCAGCTACTTTGCGCACAGCAAGGTCCCATAAACACAACCTAATAATCTATTTTTGCAATGTTGGTTGAGGGATGAATATTGGCCAGGACACCAGGAAGCATCATCTTTAGGACAAGAGGAGAGGAAAATAGGAGGGAAAATTGCAACCTGAGAATGTTAAAACTATTTCAGGTATTACTGTACAAATCTTGTTAAGTAACACACAATGTGATGTTTGTTTATGTACTGTATCCAATACAGGTGGTGACAATACTGGCAAATATGGCTGTATTAGACCAATGTGCTTCTGAGATGATACAGGAAAATGGTAAATATTTGCTTAGCTTTTTCTGTTTCAATGTGTGACAGAAGGGAACTTATAATTTATAGGTTCATCAATACATTTATACATTGGATTTTATGGGCAATTCATAAGGCTTACCAGAATGATACATTAAGTAATTTAACTGTGAGAATCTAGATACAGTAATAAGTCATGAGTAATATGGATTATCCTTCTAAATAAATTATTAGTTGACAATCAGGATAAGAATGGAAGTCAGGCAGAACATTTTCATCCAAAGCACAGTAGATTTGAAGAATAAATTACCTGTGAAGTCCTTGAAAACAAACAGTATGAATGGGTTCAGAAGACAATTAGATGGGTGTGAAGTTGGTCAATGCCAGTAGTGCATGTCAAAGGAAAAGGAAATCAGGCACAGTGTAAAACGGACTGCTGATTTGTTATCATCCCATTTGGCACTACTGACTGATTTAACCCCAGATGTGTTCTGGGAGAAGAGTTATTGAGAAATATAAAGGTTTAACTCAGGCTCTATGATGTCAGTAATTAATGTGTTACTATGAGATTCTTTCATCTGCTATTTTACCTAAAGTGGATAAAGCAATTTCATGCAAACACATTAACGCATTTGTTCCTAATAGTTCACAGCACAAAGATGAGAAGGCACTTAGGAAGGGCCGATCTATCAAAAATGCCTATTGAGGAAAGTAACCAATTCCATCCCTTATTTTTATGCCATCTACAAATATCAATATCATACCATCTCTACCCAAGTGCAAATTATTTATATATAGTGAGAACATAAGTGGACTCAACATTGACTCCTAACCCTACTCCAATTCAAGTAACAATCAATGGGCCCAAATTTCCCCAACCCCTTTTTCTGGCACACTCACCCAAGGTACGTTGCTTTTGTCCGCCTCCAAGCGCGACGAAAATCTTCCTCACAATTCTGGCCGCTCCCCAGCCTCCCCTCGGTGGTGGTGTAGCGTGGCCAGTGGATTGGGGGTGGAGCCTCAGCGCCGGGACCTCTGCACATGCGCGCTAGAGTCTGCGCGCATGTGCAGTTGCTCCTGGCAGCCTGAATCTGTGAGTACGCTCTGCAGGCTGTGTGGGAGGGGCCCGAAGCATGCCGTCCCTAGCCCTGTTCGAATGGGCTCCCTCATCGGCAGCCCGCTGCATTCCCTAAGGTAGGACTTCTATTTTTTATGTGTTGTTTTTTGATTGATTGATTGTTATTACTTTGGTCTTGGTGCTTTAGGTGCAGGGTTCCTTCTATTTTTTATGTTATTTTTTGATTGATTGATTACATATTACTTTGGTCTTGATGCTTTACGTGCAGGGTTCCTTCTATTTTTTATTTGTTAATTAATTGCTTATTACTTTTTGTGCTTTGTTTAGTGCTTGGTGCTTTAAATGTATTTATGCTTCTTTAATGTTGTTGTGAAGGTGTTTAGTGCTTTGCAAGGTCCCCTTCCCCCCCTGATCTCTGGCTGCCTACGCTGATTTCTTAATTCATCGCAGGGTTTTTCAGAACGTACACTTACGCTGGTCTAAGTTAGTTTGGAGTAAGTTTTAGCTGGCTAAACTTGCTTTAATGGCCAAAACAGGTGTAAGTGGCTGGTAACGCCCCCTTTTGAAAAAAAAACTGAACTTAAAAAAAAACCTAACTAACTCACTTACACTGGAGCAACTTAAATGGGGATAATTGTGATTTTTATGTTACTCCAAAAAAATCTAGTTGCTCCAAAAAAAATGGAGCAACTCCTGGGGAAACTTATGCCCTAAACCCCAATCCTTTGTTTCCTGTCTGGACCTCTGATCTTAAACATTTTGGTGATTGACCTATCATTGCCTTCAACACCTGCAATATCTTTGACAGGTTGTGGCGTTATGCACTTGTAAATATTACCATTATATGGCATTTCACCAAACTTATGGTCATGGCTATCCCGTTCTCTTCATAATTGGTCTTTTCATTAGGGATTTGCCAAGACTCTTTTCTTGTTCTTATTTCATATCAATAACCTCCTCCACTCAATACCTATCTGTCTTAGCACCATTCGGCACCAACCAACTTTGTTCAGATTGCACATCCTCTGTATTCTGTTGCAGTACAATGGCTACATGACTACATCTGGATCTTCTCTATAACCTTTAGTGTGACAATGAAAGTCTTAATCCTGCAAATTTACGAGCCAGAATTATGGCAGCTCCATCAGCACTGATCCAGCAGAGTTTTTAGGGGCCAATGGTAAGACACCTTATTCACATGGGATCAGTGGGTGCCCGTTCCATTCTGGCCATATCTCTGATACCCAGCTGCCTGAGAATTTGGTACCTGCCTACCATCGGGTGGGATGGTGGACGGTATGCAGCTCCCCTGCTGCATAAAACAGCCAACAATTATTTATTTTTTAAATGTTCTCTCTTTGGACCAAATGTGAGGCCCACTTACACCTTTCTGGAAGCTGCTACACCTCATCTCTCTCAACAACACAACTTTCTGTAAAGCTCAAGTCTATTCAAGACTAAGAGTATTGCTACCATAGCTGAGTTATTCATTGTTACTGAATTGGAGTAGGGTTCGAAACTATATACTCCAGAAGTCAGTGTTGTGTCCACTTATGTTCTCGTTATATGCAGCATGATTATATCTCACCTTCCTGGACAAGCTGTGAGAAAAAGCACGTTATCTGATAGTTTCTCTAACCTCCAAACATTTTCTTTTCATTGCCAGCTTTCTTGATTGTTTATATTGATACTGCTTCTGTGAACATCTTTCTTTTGTTCTTTCTGTGTTTCAAATATATGGTCCCGAGTAACATAGAAACATAGAAACATAGAAAATAGGTGCAGGAGCAGGCCATTCAGCCCTTCTAGCCTGCACCGCCATTCAATGAGTTCATGGCTGAACATGAAACTTCAGTACCCCCTTCCTGCTTTCTCGCCATACCCCTTGATCCCCCGAGTAGTAAGGACTTCATCTAACTCCCTTTTGAATATATTTAGTGAATTGGCCTCAACTACTTTCTGTGGTAGAGAATTCCACAGGTTCACCACTCTCTGGGTGAAGAAGTTTCTCCTTATCTCGGTCCTAAATGGCTTACCCCTTATCCTTAGACTGTGACCCCTGGTTCTGGACTTCCCCAACATTGGGAACATTCTTCCTGCATCCAACCTGTCCAAACCCGTCAGAATTTTAAACGTTTCTATGAGGTCCCCTCTCACTCTTCTGAACTCCAGTGAATACAAGCCCAGTTGATCCAGTCTTTCTTGATAGGTCAGTCCCACCATCCCGGGAATCTGTCTGGTGAATCTTCGCTGCACTCCCTCAATAGCAAGAATGTCCTTCCTCAAGTTAGGAGACCAAAACTGTACACAATACTCCAGGTGTGGCCTCACCAAGGCCCTGTACAACTGTAGCAACACCTCCCTGCCCCTGTACTCAAATCCCCTCGCTATGAAGGCCAACATGCCATTTGCTTTCTTAACCGCCTGCTGTACCTGCATGCCAACCTTCAATGACTGATGTACCATGACACCCAGGTCTCTTTGCACCTCCCCTTTTCCTAATCTGTCACCATTCAGATAATAGTCTGTCTCTCTGTTTTTACCACCAAAGTGGATAACCTCACATTTATCCACATTATACTTCATCTGCCACGCATTTGCCCACTCACCTAACCTATCCAAGTCACTCTGTAGCCTCATAGCATCCTCCTCGCAGCTCACACTGCCACCCAACTTAGTGTCATCCGCAAATTTGGAGATACTACATTTAATCCCCTCGTCTAAATCATTAATGTACAGTGTAAACAGCTGGGGCCCCAGCACAGAACCTTGCGATACCCCATTAGTCACTGCCTGCCATTCTGAAAAGTACCCATTTACTCCTACTCTTTGCTTCCTGTCTGACAACCAGTTCTCAATCCATGTCAGTACACTACCCCCAATCCCATGTGCTTTAACTTTGCACATTAATCTCTTGTGTGGGACCTTGTCGAAAGCCTTCTGAAAGTCCAAATATACCACATCAACTGGTACTCCTTTGTCCACTTTATTGGAAACATCCTCAAAAAATTCCAGAAGATTAAGTTCTTGCTTGGAGGAGCTGCAGCTTAACTACACCTGACACAAATTCTGGTCCTGAAATTCCGTTCGAGCTCTTCCCGTGGGCAAACGACAGAAAAAGAGAAAAAAGATGCGCACTTACCTGTTACTGCTGCGCCCGTTGGAACTTCTGAGCCTGAGGCCTCCCGTGACTGTGCATCGCAGCGCGTGCATGTGGGGATGTGCGCAGGCCGGGATCTGGAGACAGCAGCCAATTAGGTGAAGTATAGATTCTCATTCATAGTAATAGGCATTCCTTAAGTCCGGAACTCCTATTACTATGAATGAGAACCCCCCCACCCCCCCCCCAAAACACCCAAAACACAATAAAAAATAGAAAATAAACTACATATTTAACATTCATTTAAATTAAAGTTCTTATAAAAAAAAATATTTTCCCGACTTTTTAAAAAGTTTTTTTAATTAAGCCTTAAAATAAACTTACCATAGTGGGGAGGGTTTTTAAAAATAAAATGTGTTCTTATAACTTTATTTTTAAATGTTTCTGTGTATTTGTAAACACTTGCATCTGTAAAAGTAGGCTATACGTGTGCTTTTTCAGGCGCAAGATTTTAAAGGACATTTGCAGGGCAAGATATTGGTAAATATCGGAAATCTTGCCCTGCAAATGTGCTCGCTCCCGTGATATGGATGATCTGTCAAGCCAGAAACTTAACAGATCGGAAAAGCCGGTTTTCAGCGCATGTGCATTGCGCGCTGAAACCCGGTTTTTCCAATGCCTTCCCGGGTCCGTAGGAACTCCGTACGGACCTGGGACATCGGAATTTCAGGGCCTCTGTCTTTTATATAATGTTTCTTCTCCCTTCTCTTTTTTTCCTACTAAAATCCTCACTTATCTTTCAGGTTTAGTTCTGAGAAAGAGTTACACCTGAAATGTTAACCTGTCTTTTCTCTTTACAGATGTGGATGGGCACGCCGTTTATTTTAGCATTTTCTATTTTTGTTTTTGTCTTTCCTCTCTCCCCGTTAAACTGTTTCAGCCTGCTGCACCACTGTTTTATATATCAGTGATTGAGGAGAACTGATCATCCATCAGGATTGATCAGAAAGTAAAAACATGAGTACAGTGAACTTCTAAATTACATTCCAGGCACTTGAGTACAGATGTGGAAAGCTCTGACATTGTCCTCCTTCCACAGCGATGTCGGTGACTTGTATAATTGGGCACCCTCTACACTCTGCTACACTCTGACACTGCACTAGTTGGTATAACAGGGGCATAAGTTCCTTGAAGAAATACATAAATCTTCCCTGGGTAATAAAAGGCCAGATGTTCCAATCAGACTTGTGGTTAGATCTTGCTGGTTTAAGTATTTTTTTCAGCCAGATAGAACAATGTTGAACTATCAAAACTTTTATAGCATCAGGTCCGGATCTATTATTTTAGCACATCACATTAATGATAATGGTTTGCATTCAATCATAAACATCCTTTCCAATAATCCTAATGTAACTAGAACTTTATTCTTCACAGAAGATGTTTGCACTGGTGCAATGTAATGCATGTGCCCAGAATTCTTACTGAAAATGATTGTAAATCATATGATATTTTAACAGTCACATTTGCTACCTGTTGTTTGCATGAATGGCAACAAATTGCATTATGAGAAGAGAAACTGTTATCCAAATGTATTCACTGAGGTAGGAACAGCAATAACCTAATGGTGGTGGCAGAGAGCCAATAAGCATCAGCAGAGCAGAGGAGAGCGAACAAGCTTTATTGGTACCAATATGTTAGTAAGCTCATGAATTTGATTCAAATGTTAATGAAGTAACAGCAGTGAATGAAAAATTCCATTATGTAATTGTTTCCGATCAAAAGTATTTAAAATAGAGGAAGTTCATATGAACCTGATCCATTTATTTTTGGAAAAGAAAATTGTAAAATTCATATATAAAATAAATGCAACTGTTGCCTGCTAAAGTTCCCATTTTAGACTAATAATTGTTTTAAATATATAAAATGGGGTGAATTAGATTATGCCTGTCAAGACATGTTATTAGGCAAAAGTGTCTGTTCTCTGTCAAATTAGGTTTTGACTCAGAACACACTCGGTTTCACTTGCATGCATGACATCTCGTCATTTTTTATGTGCAATGAATTTGTTTTGCCTGACCTTTCCACATAAAGCCACTGTTGTTCCATTACATTTTCTGGGTGGTTGTTACAATCAGTTCTTCTTCTCTTGCAATCACTGTGAGTTTGGAAGTGCCTCTTTGAATTTCTGTTATTTGTGTTTCAGTTCTTCTTTGTGCTCAGCTCTCCCATTTTCCCTAAAAATAAATAAAATAGAATTGTTGTGGCAAAACATTTTCTTGACAAGGAAATGGCATCAGAGATGAAAGAACTGGCCCTTGACACTTGACACCTCTTCTAATCCAAAGAGACCTCCAGTATTGTTATTGGCTCCTTTCAATGTTTGGACACCCCCTCGGTTCCATAGCTGCTTGTAAAAGGGCCTTGGTTTCACTCGAATCAATGCGTCCTTTTATAATTAGCAGGATCCGTGGGAACATAGGAAAGTACAAGATTGAAAAAATTTCCGCAGTCCATCTGGCCAATCCCAAAAACGAATGTCGCTTAATCACTTCAAGTATTTATCAATTCTCCCTTAAATGTTTCCACATTATCTGACCCTGCTGCCTCCTTAAACAACATGACCAACATATTCACTATCCTTTGCTTAAAGGTGATCCATCTAAACTATCTATAAACCTTCCTTCTTCTGAGCTTGAGATTAAACTAAAATGTATCTTTATCTGTGGCCACCAATCATTCAAAATATTTATTCTATTCCAAGGGCAGCCTTGATTTCAGGACCAGAGAGCTATCACGAATAATTTCTTTCCTTCAGCAGTTAGGTTGAACACTGACGATTATGCATTTCATTCTGAATATCAACCACCTCACCTGTCCTCTGGGAATAATTTTCATAGTACTACCATTCAACACTGATGTTGTTTTCAGTCATTCTTGGTCTCATTCCTTCAGTGCCAAGACCTGTTTTTGAGCTACAGTCATTTTTTGGCATCTCAGCTTTGGTGCTCAACTGCTCTCCCTGTTTATTTCCTCTACTCCTCCTACCCTCCTACCTACAGGATAATTTCCTCCCTATGCTTTGTCTCATTTATCTTACATTTAAAAACCTGTCCTAATTTCGAATGAAGGGTCTGTACTTGAAACATTAACCTGTTTATTTCTCTTTTGGGATGCTGATGGACACATTTCCAGCATGTCCTGTTTTTAATTGCTTTATCTTTTCTTTGCTCAGCTCCTCAATTCCTTCTTTTATATTTTCTATTGATCAAAATTTTACTTCTGTTCTATTTCAGTAACTATACAATATGCTCTCCAAAGCTTATTTGCAAGATTCTCTTTTTACCACAAACCAGATCTGTCTACATCTGTGAACATTATAACTATCTAGTTGTGCCTCAGGCAAGCTGCAAAGGGCTCTGGGTGCTTTTTGATTTCTTGCCGTCTGTACTTCATCAGATAGAGGAGAGGGACGACTCCCAGGAATATGGACATGAAATAAGACATTGGGTCAAAATTGCCTTGTACAATATTGCCAATTAACTATTTCAATGAAGGTATTAACCTGTTCATTTGAAAAGGTTAATGTCTTTGCTAAAATAGTGGACAGAGGAATACCATACAAACATATTTGATGGATTTTTTTACGAGTATCACACAGCATGATTTCAACCCATTTGTGTTGTAGCTGGCTTTCTAACACATTTAAAACCTGTCCTAATTTCTTCCTTAATATGTTGTATACCTGCCTAACTATTACTTTCCTACATAACAACAGTGACTATACTTCAGAAGTACTTCATTGGCTGTGGGACCACTTTAGAACATCCCGAGGCCATGAAAGGCACTATATTAATGCAAATCCTTCTATCTTAATTTCTACCTCATATTTCTTATAGAGGTTGATTTAAAAAAAAGTAGAATATGCTTCTAGAATATGGTAAAAGAGACTGGATGATCACGGAATCTTACCTTTCGATCTTTCTGTCCTGAATGCAATTTCTGAGTCATGGTAATTTGTTACCAGTAACTTATGCCTCGCCAATACTAATGGTCAGTTTGAATGCTTGTTCATCATAGGCAGTCCCTCGAAATGAGGATGACTTGCTTCCACGCCAAAAAAAATGATGAGTTCACCGGTGTTTCAATGAAGGACCCGAACTACATCCTGAAGGGTGGAAGATGCCTGTGCGTGGATTTTTTTAACCTGTGGTGACCGTTGCACACCAACCACCACACGGGCTTGACAGAGCGAGGTCTTTGTCCAGTGGCAAGATGACTGGAGACCAGCTCTTCTGCACGGACCTAGTGTGTACACATATCGCAGTGTGGGCTGGCCCGTGCTGCCCCTGGGCCACTGGCCCCGAACTTACGCCTTCCCTGGGCCCCGATCACATCCCTCCACAGTCTCTCGTCGCTCCTTCGCCCCGACCTCGCCGCTCCTGCTGTCCCTGCCCACGCTCCAATCACCGACCTGGACCTTGTTGACATCACTCTTCGCTGCCGTTGCCCTCCTGCACCAGCGCACGCTGTACCTTGTAGCGGTATGCCTCCACACTGCCCAGGGCCACTGCTCGCCGCTCCTTTAATGGCCCCGACCTGCCGCTGGTGGTTTCTCCCGTGGAGGCCCTGACCTGCTTGTTACTAGTCATCCAGATCAACTGGCTTTAGCTGTGTCACAGATAGCTGGGCACTGGGGTAACTGTCCCTTCTTCATAGTATCTGTCATGTTAGGTAGAAGGGACCTCAGTTTTAACAGCTCATCAGAATGATGATGATTCTAATAGTACTTACCACTGCATGAGGTGTCGATATTGGCCATGAGGCATGTAAAGCAGGATTACTTAAGTTCTGATGAAAAGTAGACCAAAGTTTGGCCAAGTTAAACGAAAATGATGAACAAAACTACAACAGTATTCTTTTATAATAGTTTTAAAAATGTCTGATTTTTTTGGTTTGTACTTTTTTGAAGGTGTGGAGCTTTTGCTGGAGTTTCTCCATGAGAAAACTCCACCTGGGATTTCAGCAGAGGGTGCAGCATTGGAAAGAGTGTTACAAAAGTCTGCAGTTACACTAGCCCGTCTAAGCAGAGAGCCGAACATAACTCACATTGCCACAAGTCTTAACTGTAAGAACAACTGCATTGAAACATAATATATATTTTGTTCCAAGTGTTGGTACCATGTTGATTCTGAAATTCACTAGATAGTGTTTTACGTAATAGACATAATTTACCAGGTGTTTCTGTAAATCCAATTGATAAGAAAAACTAGAGCAACTCTCCCATGGCTCATTAGGTAAATTAACTATTCAATGTGGTATTGAGCTAGGGAGACCGGGGTCAAATTGGCCTGCACTGAACTAGCTGATCTCATTCAGGCAACTACAGTTGGTCTAAGTACCCTTGACGAGCTAGTGGAATATCTCAGCCAGGGTCCCAGTTCCTGATCACTAATGCATGAACCTTGCTGGAAAGTATAGGTATGTGGTCAGAAAGTTGGGCCAGGATAGGGCTCAGCTGGTTGCCTTTCACAATTGAACAATCTGCCAACATTCACTGTCTAGACTCAGGCATGAAGAATGGCCACTTGACAAAGTATTGTAGAGTTGCCAACACCCGTGGAACTGTATCACTGCAAGAGTCAGTGTCTTGAAAATAGAAGGGGTAAAAGATAGGAAATAAGAGATATACAAATTATTTTACTATGTTTACAAACTTGCTCAAAAACGTAGGTGTCAGATTTATAGAAAACATGGCAATTGGAAATATGACATTAATTATTGTTTCTATTAATCTGATATGTAGGCATTCCCCGTCTGATCGAGCTCTGTCGATCCCCCTCTGAGAGGAATAATAGTGATTCGGTATTAGTGGCATGCTTGGTGAGTGATATTTTTAGTAACATGTTTAATTGTTTTTATAATTCATTACATAGTTTTTCTATTAACGATCAGCAATAAAATTCCAATCCTTATTTACAAAATCTGTTCTCATGGAGAAATTATTGGTCCATTCAAAGCACTGGTGGAATATTGTTAGATCTCTTAATTTCCAATGAAATACGAACTCCGATTGTAGTTTTAATGTCACTTTATTTTTGGCAGCGGTAAGAAGCTCTTGGCTTTAAGCCAGGTCTTTGTCCTTCTGAGACCACATGGTCAAAATGGCTGTACTTATACCTGGATCAATTTACAGAAAAGAACTCGCCTTCTTTGACCTTATTGGCTCAATTAATCGTCTTTTAACCTTTTAATTGGCTCGCCAAGGTCCTAAAATGTCAAGTTGATTGATGACTTAATGCAACATGCTCCCACTCACGTAGCATCTCTGACTTGGTGTCTGTGAATTCTCACAGCCTGTCTAAATGCAGCCTGTTTGAATTCTCTATCAATATCATTTGTTCTTCACGGTATATAATTGGTGGCCAAACATTAGTTGATTTTAAGTTTAATTTCCTAATCATTTAAATTTAAGGGGGGAGGGGAGGAAACGATGTCCAATCTCAGCAGGTGGGTCCAAATACACTCAACAAGGGGGAAGTGATACATCACCCTCGGTGGGGAGGGGAGTCAAGTCAGGAGAGGAATAGAAGAAACAGACTTCTGGCGTGCTCCCTTAGTGGGGTGAAGATGGGGGCAAGAAAATAAACTCCTCAGTGAGAGGGGTGGGAGGGCTGAGTGAACAACTTGGATGAATTTGGGAAACAGTCTCCGGAAGGGAGGTGAGAAAGTACCTTTGTTGGAAATCAGAGGGAATTTGGGGGAAGATGAAAAGGGAATGATTTTAAGGCTGAAGGCATTTAAATAAGCTCCGTTAGAAACTTGATGCACTATTCATGATCTTGTGTCTCTGTAGAAGTAGTTACACAGTACTAATGTTTCTGCTCTCGATTTGTAATTGATGCAGTTCTAACTTTCCCTGTATGTCTTTACTGCTTCATTTTGTGTGAGCTTTTTTTTTCTGATGAGTGACTTTTGATGTTCAATGTTGAAATTCTTTTGTTAACCTTATCCTTTTGCTGGTTTACTTGTGGAACTGCATTCAGTTGGCAAGTGCATACGTCAACAAGCTATTCAAGATGCATGCACTTCATTGCAGGTCATTGGATAGTGATTTGGAGCAGAAGCCCTAACTAATTCCTTTTTCTTCTCTAGCTCAGAATTGTAGAGACGAGTTGTAGTTGAGTCTGGCTACCACCCCAATTGAGATCGGTTAATCTCCCTGAACTGTAATCCATCAGCAAAGCTTCTCTACTTGAAATGTTAACGCACACTCGTAACTCCCTCATGGCATTGACCACATTACTTGAAGAACAGAGATTAGAGATCAGATATAAATGAAAGGAGGAAGGTTGAAGGAGACAAATATAGAGATTATTGGAGTGATAAAAGTCACAATAGTTTAGCCTCAGTGGGAGTTCAGCCTCAGAGGAAATTCAGTATTAAGGTGAGTTCAGGCTCATGCCAATTACATTTTTTAAGTTCGGCAGTTAGATAGAGAGATAGAGAGGAATGGTTGCACAGGGAACTCGTGTAATGTGTGTGAAGTGCAGTCATCAAGGATCCTCTGTATTTCCAGGGACAAGCACATTTGCAGTGTGTATGAAGCAGAGTCTCTTTATAATCGAGCAGTTCGCCACACTCTGCAGCATCTGAGATAATAAGGTCTTGCAGAGCGAGAATGAAAAGCAAGACTTTAAGGGCAGTAATCTCTAGATTCTATCATGTGCCACAGATTAAGCCAAAGAAAGATTGGCATAGTCAATGTGTGGCTGCAGAGCTGGTGTGGGGAGAGGGTTCACCTTGTTGGGGTGTTAGAGCAAGTTCTGAAACAAGGAAAGCTATCCAAAATTGATGGCCTTTACCTGAAATGAGACTGCACCAACATCCTTGTGGTGGAGGGAAATAAATAATAAGATATTATCAGAGATAAAAGGGAAAAAGAGGTTTTGAGATAGTTAGGGATTAAAAACACTGTTGTAGGAATATGGGATATCAAAAAACTACACACACCAAAACAAAGAATAATTGATGGTTGTATTACAACAGATTCCACATGGATAGAGTTAAGAAATAGGAAGGGAAATTGTACGATGCTCAGTATGCATTACAGTGAAAATCAGGTAGGTGTGAAGAGCGGTAGAGAGAAATGTAAGAACAACAGGGCAATATTATTGAGTGATTTTAACTATCCCAAGATTGATTGGTTGGAATAAAGGTAATTCATGTGGTTTTAGAACATATCCAGGACTGCTTCCTCGATCAGTATGCTCTGACCTTGCAAACTACCGCCCCACCTGCATCCTCCATTCCTCTCCAAAACCCTTGAACGTGTTGTCACCTCTTTTAATATATGCACCTGTGAGTATGCTCACAGGTTTGTAGAGCTGTTGCATTGTGAGTGGCTTAACCAATCACATGATGTTCACAAAACTCAATAAAACCCCTGTCAGTTGGGTTTAGCTCATCCACAATGAGGTATGCAGCTGTGAGCCTAGTGGATGAACTGGTAATGTATAGTGTAATTGTTAAACCTTTGTTAATAAACCAAATAGTTCTTAATAGCAATGTGTTGCTATGAATTCTTAAGCAAAGAAACCATGAAGCAAATACATTACACCTCCCAAATCTGTGCCGATCTTTCCTGCAACTCTATGTTTGAATCTTTCGAATCAGGTTACCGCACTGCCACAGTACTGAATCAAACCTTATCAAAGTCACAAATCACATCCGATGTGATAGTGACCATTGTAAACTATTCCTCCTTGTCCTTCTTGACTGTCTGCAGCCTTTGGCACAGTTGGCCACACCATCCTTCTCCAATGCCTCTCCACCATCGCCCAGCTGGGTGGGACTGCCTTTGCCTGGGTTCCATTTTATCTGTCTAATTGTAGCCAGAGACTCACCAGCAATGGCTTCTCTTCCCACTCCTGCACTGTTACCTCTGGAGTCCCTCAAGGATCTATCCTTGGTCCCCTCCTATTTCTCAACTACATGTTAGCCCTCAGCGATATTATCCAAAAACACGTCGGGCTCCACACGTACACTGATGACACCCAGCACTACTTCAGCACCACCTCTCTCAACCCCTCCAATCTCTCTGATTTGTCACACTGCTTGTCCGACATCCAGTACTGGATGAGCAGAAATTTCCTCCAACTAAATATTGGAAAGACCGAAGTAATTGTCTTCAGTCCCTGCCACAAACCCGAGCCATCGACTCCATCCCTCTCCCCAGCAACTGTCTGAGGTTGAACCAGACTGTTCGAAACTATGGTGTCATATTTGACCCCAAGATACACTTCCGACCACACATCCCCAACATCACCAAGACCGTCAACTTCCATTTCTGTAACCTTGCCTGACTCTGCCCCTCCCTCAGCTCATCTGCTGCTGAAACCTTTGTCCATGCCTTTGTTACCTCTAGACTTGACTATTCCAATGCTCTTCTGGCTGGCCTCCCACCTTTCATCCTAAATAAACTTAAGTTAATCCAAAACTCTGCTGCGCGTATCCTAACTCGCACCAAGTCCCGTTCACCCATCACCCCATGCTCGCTGATCTGCATTGGCTTCCAGTCCGGCAATGCCTCAATTTTAAAATTCTCATCCATTTCTTCATATCTCTCTATGGCCTCGCCCTTCCCTATTTCTATAACTTCCAGCAGCCCTACAAACCTTCAAGGTCTCTGTATTCCTCTAATTCTGGCCTCTTGTGTAACCCGCAATTTTAATCGCTCCACCATTGGTAACCATGCCTTCAGCTGCCTAGACACAAAGCTCTGGAATTCCCTTCCAAAACCTCTCTGCCTCTCTACAACTCTCTCCTCCTTTAAGAGGCTCATTAAAGCCTATCTTTTGAACCAAGCGGTCACCTGTCCTAATATGTGGCTTGGTTTCATATTTTATTTGATAATGTTCTTGTGAAGCACCTTGGAACATTACGTTAAAGGCACTATGGGCTAGAAATTCCCCAGCCTGTTGTTAATTGATAAATAACAACAAAATAGTGAATAAATAAGAATAAAAATGCCGCAATTTTTTAAGGGGTAAGTTTGGCCACAAGATACGGCGGTCCTTAAAAAACGGCGTTGCACGATGATTGGCGTTAAAAACCGTGATGTCGCCAACTTTAGCCCGAGGCCTATCAACACGAAAAATACAGGCCCTGGGAGGGGAGAAAGCACGGAAAAAAAAAGCAAAAAACAAAAAATCACTAATCACAAAACATTTACAAGACCCTTAACTAAGTAATGGCTGCCAAAGAATTAAAAAATAAAAACTTTAACCTACCTTTTTTGCAGGTCTTCCTACTTACCGATGTTTCTGAGGCTGAAATGCCCGCGTGCTTTTCTCCTGTGTTTTTCTTTCTAAAAACGGGTTCGCCGAATGGCCAAACTTCAGTGGTGCGGCTTTTTTGGCGATTTTTTTTTCACGTTGCACATTGGCGATCAGCTTTTTGTCGATAATTTGAAAACGCCATTCTTAAGGTTTGGGAAATTTTGTGCAATTCAGTTTCAGAAGAAAAAAGCACTTTTAACGCGAATAAATCACTTTAAAATGTGCGTTGGCCGGGGGAAATTCTAGCCCAAAATAAATGCAAGTTGCTGCTGTTTCTCATCACAACAAGTGAAGAAGTGTTGCTTGATTTCATTCTGGAAGATGAAATGGGGCAAATAACTGATGTTAGAGTACGAGAACAACTGAGAAATAGCGACCAAAACATTTCAATGTAAGAATAGAAAAGGAGAGTAAAGAATCAAAGAGTGCTAGACTGGAAATGGCAAAGCTCAATGAGATAAGAAATTATCTGATCTAAAGTAAATGGGGCAGAGAAATAATTCAACAGATCAGCAGGGGACATCTTCAAATATGCACTGGAGAGGGTACAGAGGGGATTTAAGGGAATGTTGCCTGGACTGGAGAATTTTAGCTATGAAGAAAGATTGGATAGGCTGGGGATGTTTTCTTTGGAACAGAGGAGGCTGAGGGCAGACTTGATTGAGGTGCCGAGATAGAGTGGATAGGAAGGATCTATTTCCCTTCGCAGAGAAGTCAATAACTAGGGAGCACAGATTTAAATAAATGGGCAGAATGATTCGAGGGGAGTTGAGAACTTTTTTCACCCAGAGGGTGGTGGGAGTCTGGAACTCACTGCCTGAAAGAGTGGTAGAGACTGAACCCCTCATCGCATTTAAAAAGTACTTGGATATGCAATTGAAGTGTCGTAACCTACAAGGCTACGGACCAAGAGCTGGAAAGTGGGATTAGGCTGGGCAGCTCTTTTTTTGGCCAGCGCAGACATGATGGGTCAAATGGCCTCCTTCTGTGCCATAAATGTGTACGATTCTATGAGATGGATGAAGTACAAAATAAATATATTCAATCACGGTAAAAAGGGAGTGTCAAGGAACAGAGTTCTGTAGATAAATAGAATGAAGATAAAATGAAACTTAAAAAGGGACATTTGATAAAATTAGGACTAACAATGCTAAATAAAATCATGATGAAAATTAAAAGCTGGCGAGAGATTAGAAAGTCTGAAAAGGGAATATGAAGAAAGGCTACCGAATAATATAAAAGGTAATAATATAATACTGGAGTATAAAAAGTAAAAGATGAGGCCAGAATTGGGAAATTATAGTTGTGAGGAGAGACTTGTGATACTGGGGCAATTTCCACCAGATCAGGAAAGGATAGGAGTGATTTAATAGAGGTTTTTAAATGTGGAATAGTTTGGATAGAGTGAATAAGGAAAGATGATTTCTTCTGGTTCGGGAGCCAGTGATGAGAAACCATTAATTTAAAATTGTCACTGCGAGAGTGAGGCAAGAGATTAGGAAAAATTACTTTGCTGAGCAGATTATTGGAGCATGGAATACTTCGCCTCAAGAATAGTTAAGGCAGAGATCATTGTATCTTTTAAGGGGAAATTGGATAAATAAAAAACAGAGGCAGATACAGGGATATGGGAGTGTGTGGGGGAAGTGGGATTAGTTTTGGTTTGCTCCAGTAAATAACAAGCACAGAGATGATGAGCCAAATGACCTCCTTCTGTGTGTTAAACTTCTATAGTTCTATATTAAAAATCAGTCATAATGAGTTCAAAAATGTGTCCAAAACTTTGATAACTTACAGGAACTTCAAAAGAAAATTTTACAGTGAGCTTTCAGGAGATGGAGACATGTTGGTACTAAAAGCAAAATTACTGGGAGATGGACAGAAGAGCTGCTACAGCAGACCTACTGGATGGAGGCCTGAATTATGAACGCTCATTGTTAAAAGAATTAGCTGGGGAATTCCCATTTCAAAAGCTGACTTGGAATGATCGACAAACTATTGACATAAAAGCATTATTCAAAAGCCATGTTTTTCAGATAGGAATCTGATGCATGTGCACGATTTTTCATTTCTTGTATCATAGATGATAACATTGTTATCATCATAGGCAGCCCCTCGAATCGAGGATGACTTGCTTCCACGTCAAAAAGTTCACAGGTGTTTCAATGAAGGACCTAATATTCCGGATCCTGAACTAAATCTTGAAGGGTGGAAGATGCCTGTGCATGAATTTTTTTTAACATGTGGTGGCCATTGCACACCAGCCACCACACGGGCTTGACAGAGCGAGGTCTTGGTCCAGTGGCAAGGATTAACCAAGACGATTGGAGACCTGCTCTGCTGCACAGACCTAGTGCGCACAGGGGCGAGGGCCCAGGGGCAGCACGAACCAGCCCACAATGCACTATGTGCATTAGCATGCACTCACTCACTCTCTACTCATTAGTAGGCATTCACAAGGACATAAGAAATAGGAGTAGGCCATTCAGCCCTTCGAGCCTGCTCAGCCATTCAATAAGATCATGGCTGATCTTTCACCTCAACTCCACCTTCACACACTAGCCACATATCCCTTGATTCAACAACTATCCAAAAATCCTCAGGTGGGTCACTAGGACCCTCACACCGGAGAGATGAGATTTCACTTATCATTATGGACAGGATTGAACCTTGTCCCAGGTGTGAAAAGGCAATGTGAAAACGCTCTATGCAATTAATGCACAAGTCTTGGTTCCCAGATACCAGGTGATCCCAGTAATTGGATGCACAATGTCGTTGCATTTCTCAATGTAACTGTCCACACAGGGGAATCATTGTCAAAGAAAATCCTGACCCCGGAACAGCAATTATCCTCAGTTTGAGAACTTCCCTGACGCTAGACTGATCTGGACTGGTAGAACTCAACTCCCTGAAACGCTTGCAATTTAATCGAAGTCTCCTTACCTAAGGAAGGATATACTTGCCTTAGAGGGAGTGCAACAAAGGTTAATGGACTGATTCCTGGGATGGGGGGATTGTCCTATGAGAAGAGATTGAGTAGACTGGGCCTATATTTTCTAGAGTTCAGAAGAATGAGAGGTGATCTCATTGAAACATACAAAATTCTTACAGGGCTTGACCGGATAGATGCTGGGAGAATGTTTCCCTGGCTGGGGAGTCTAGAACTAGGGTTCCCAGTCTCAAATTAAGAGATCGGCCATTTAGGACTAAGATGAGCAATTTCTTCACTCAAAAGATTGTAAATCTTTGGAATTTTCTACCCCAGAGGACTGTGGATACTCACAGTCGTTGAGTATATTCAAGCCCGAGACTGATAGATTTAACATTGTAGTAACACAATAATCACCAGTAATTTGAGACCAGATACTAATGCTGAAGAGATGAATGTTTTACAATATGAAAAAGTTTACTGCCTCTGTTCTACTGGGAAGAAAAAATGACTCGAGGTTCCCATTCCTGATCAGTGATGCATGTTGGAAAATGCATGTGCCAGAAAGCCTGCTGACACTCATTGTGAAGACTCACATGTAAATAACTACTTGGATGAGGAACTGGAAAGCTGCTGGCAACATGTGACGTTCAGGAAAAAAAAGAGAAAATTGGATACGAAAAAGAAGGAACTTGAATTTATGTAGTGCCTTTCACATCCTCAGGACTGCAAACCAGTGGATTACTTTTGAAGCAGCAGCCACTTTGTACATGGCAAGTCCCTACAGCCAGCAAATTAATGAATGGAAAAGATTGGGGGAGGAATGTTGCCCTGGACACCATGGAAAGTTCCTGCTCCTCTACAATCATGTCATGGGATCTTTAATATTCATCGGAACCATCAGACAGGAAGAAAAATATATGGCAAGAGAAATAAAGGAATAGGCCAAACATGTGAAAATAGATTTGGCAATTTATGATATTGCTAAAATAGTAAGAATGTGGTTCTACAAATAGGCCATCAAAAGGAATAATATTAATGTAAAATAAATGTAATATCAAACATCAAATGCCTGACTTTTCAGAAAAAAAAATCAATTTATAATAAATAAATAATTGTAGGTTAATATCTTGTCCAATTCCACTTGCTTTAGTTCAGAGGTTCTTGACATGCATTAGTACTTCACTGATTCTATTGATATGCCAATATGATTTTTTCTGATCCATAGCTCTCTGTTTATTCTAGGCAGCATTGCGAAGACTGGCAGCTGCCTGTCCACAAAGCTTTCAAGACTCGGACTACCAGCAGTTAATCAAACCTCGGCTTGTAGATTCTTTCCTCCTCTGCTCAAATATGGAAGAAAGTTTTGTCTGAAAAGTATTTGAAAAAATCTGAAGAACGCTTGGAAACCTGAACTTAATCATTACTGCTGAAGAAAAGTGCCAGGTTTTAATACTTGCATTCATAAAACAAATAAAGAAAAAACTATTATAAATTTTACAAAAAAAGGCAGAGACACATTAAGGGAAGATGCTGCAATGCTTCATACTGTTGAACATTCTCTAAGAATGTGTTTACAGTCAAACCTCATTCAAAGGCTCAATACCACATCACACTGTCCATTTCTCCACTAAGACATCAACAGAGCTTCCTTATTTGAAACTTAAAAAAATTTGTTTTCATAATTGACTTACTAGTGAACTAAAAGTAAGTGCATGATGAGCAGAGACTGACTGAGTTTATAAACTTGGAGGGAACATCCCGTCTCTGCATTGGACACAACACAATCATTTGCTGTATTTAGAAAACGCAGATTTCCAACAGCACATAAAGAAAATTATTGCCCTGGTGAACAAGACTGTTCAGAAAAAGATACTAGGGGTAATTTTCAACGTCCATTGATCTCAATTGAAGGAAAATCATAGAAAAAATAGGTGCAGGAGTAGGCCATTCGGCCCTTCGAGCCTGCACCGCCATTCAATGAGTTCATGGCTGGGTTGTAGAGTGGGCAGGCGGGCAATTTGCTCTGCCAAGTTGCCACTAGGTGGTGAGGTTAAAAATTACCCTCACTGGTCCTTCAAAGTTTTTTTTAAACAAGGTCATGCAGAAATCATACAGTATAATCCCCTACAATGGGAGCAGTGTAAATATTTATTATATGAAAGGGCTGTAATAGCACGTTTTCCACAATGAGGATCAACTCTATTTGGAACCAACAGCAACTAAAAGATTTATTTTTTAAATGCACCCATAGAAAATAAAGCACAAACTCACAGAATGCTTTCCCAATATATCTAGCCATAACATACCTGTTGTCTTTTAAGTCTCACTTTTAGTGAGGGGGGAAAAGCAAGCCACTTTTTCTCTTTACCTATCATGACAGATGTTTCCAGTCTGTTTATTCTTTCAAGTCAAATCACCTTGTTCCCAGTAAAAAGAATTTCGAGTTTCTGTCAATAGCACTAAAAGTTAAACTAACTTGAAAGTTTGCTCAAGATGTGCCTACTAAAGAACCCTACAAGAAATGGGGGGGGGGGGGGAAGGGGCTGGTGGTGGGGTTAATAGGCTGCGGTGTTATATAAAATGAGTTGTTTTTCTGGCTGGCAGAATATTTAACAATCAGCAGGTAGCTGGAACTGATTTGCTGGACAGGAGTTGATGTTACCAAAGACTTGGCAAGCAAGTATATGTATAAATGCCAAGCTTTATTTTGTGCCTTAGCTATTCTTGGTAATCAAGGGGGGGATTTTGTGGGGGGTCAGTGGGCGCGATTGGTGGCAGGTTTGGTGGGAATGTATATATTTTTTGACAGCGGGTCGGGACCCCGCTATCACCCCGCCATCGACGTCGCCCGCCACAGACTGGCTGAGGTTGGTCAAATCCAGCCTAACATGTCTGCTTTCACTGAGAGTGAGGATGTGTAACTTGATGCCCAATTTTAAAAACAGTCGGAACTCCACAGTGGTCAATTTACATTACAATATTGTTGGAAATACGAATAAAATCATCAACCTTTACAGCACGAGGAAATAATTTGATCCATCCTGTTCACCAATCGAGCTTTCCAAAAGGGCTCTCCATTTAGTCCCATTCTCTGGCTTTTTCTTTGTACCCTTTTCAAACATTTATCCACTTCCCTTTTAAAACTATTATAGATTCTGTTTCCACCAGTGTTTCTCATGGAGCATTCCATGCCCTAATAACTTTCCGCATAATAAAAAAAAACTCCTGAACTCCCCCTTTGTTCTTTGGTGTCCCAGTTTATTTGATATAGTAACTGTTAAGCTTGCCTAGCAGTAAGTATACAGAGATATGGGACAAGTCCAACACTATACTGAGCCCAACAATAAATGAACAGAATGACTGTAGCAAGCCCAACACTAGGGGGCGAAATTGCATACCACACAATAACAGCTGTGGGGCGGGACTTCCTGTGCTAGGTGCAGAAGTCCCGCCCCAGCTGCTAAATTGGACTTACGGCCCCCGAGAGGAAGTGGAGTTGGTAGCGGTGGCGCAGCTGGGCAAGAAGTCCTTTGCGCTCCGTTATCACCCCCCCCATGGACGCTAGCGGGAGGTGCAAATAACCCAAATTTCTCCCCTTATTGGAGAGGTTGGGTGTTGTCCAACAGTAACTATATCAGTGAGACTAGGGCCATATAAGAGAGAGTGGGATGATATGCAAGATATTGGGGCAAGCATGACACTAGCTATTGCAAGTGAAACTGGTGCAAATCCATCTATACTAAAGAGATTGCGATGACTAGAACAGTAAATATAAGAGGGACCAGGGTGAGTAATTATATCAGAGAAACTGGGGCGAATCCAACAGTTAATATATCGGAGAGACAAGGGTAAGCCCAACACTATATTGGAGAGACTGGGGTAAGCACAATACTATATCGGAGAGACTGGGGTAAGCCCAACACTATATCGGATAGATTGGGATAAGCCCAACACTATATCGGATAGACTGGGGTAAGTCCAACACTATATCGGAGAGACTGGGGTAAGCCCAACACTATATCGGATAGATTGGGGTAAGCACAACATTAAATCGGATAGACTGGGGTAAGTACAACATTATATTGGATAGATTGGGGTAAGCCCAACACTATATCGGATAGACTGGGGTAAGCACAACATTATATCGGATAGATTGGGGTAAGCCCAACACTATATCGGATAGACTGGGGTAAGCACAGCATTATATCGGATAGACTGGGGTAAGCACAACACTATATCGGATAGACTGGGGTAAGCACAACACTATATTGGATAGACTGGGGTAAGCACAACACTATATTGGATAGACTGGAGTAAGCACAGCATTATATCGGAGAGACTGGGGTAAGCACAACATTATATCGGAGAGACTGGGGTAAGCACAACATTATATCGGAGAGACTGGGGTAAGCACAACATTATATCGGATAGACTGGGGTAAGCACAACACTATATCGGATAGACTGGGGTAAGCACAGCATTATATCGGAGAGACTGGGGTAAGCACAACACTATATCTGATAGACTGGGGTAAGCACAACACTATATCGGATAGACTGGGGTAAGCACAGCATTATATTGGATAGACTGGGGTAAGCACAGCATTATATCGGATAGACTGGGATAAGCACAGCATTATATCGGATAGACTGGGATAAGCACAACACTATATTGGATAGACTGGGGTAAGCACAGCATTATATCGGATAGACTGGGGTAAGCACAACACTATATTGGATAGACTGGGGTAAGCACAACACTATATTGGATAGACTGGGGTAAGCACAGCATTATATCGGAGAGACTGGGGTAAGCACAACATTATATCGGAGAGACTGGGGTAAGCACAGCATTATATCGGAGAGACTGGGGTAAGCACAGCATTATATTGGATAGACTGGGGTAAGCACAACACTATATCGGAAAGACTGGGGTAAGCACAGCATTATATTGGATAGACTGGGGTAAGTACAGCATTATATCGGATAGACTGGGATAAGCACAGCATTATATCGGAGAGACTGGGGTAAGCTCAACATTATATTGGATAGACTGGGGTAAGCACAGCATTATATTGGATAGACTGGGGTAAGCACAGCATTATATCGGATAGACTGGGGTAAGCACAGCATTATATCGGATAGACTGGGGTAAGCACAGCATTATATCGGAGAGACTGGGGTAAGCACAGCATTATATCGGAGAGACTGGGGTAAGCACAGCATTATATCGGATAGACTGGGGTAAGCACAACACTATATCGGATAGACTGGGGTAAGCACAGCATTATATCGGAGAGACTGGGGTAAGCACAACACTATATCGGATAGACTGGGATAAGCCCAACATTATATCGGAGAGACTGGGGTAAGCACAGCATTATATTGGATAGATTGGGGTAAGCACAACACTATATTGGAGAGACTGGGGTAATCCCATCTGAAACTATTATCAGAAAGACAAGCAAAATCGCCATTAACTGTATCAAAGAGATTAGGTGCAGAGTGTAAGAACAACTATGTCAAAGAGACCGGGGTAAACCTGTCTGACATTATATCAGAGAGACCGGGGCAAGTTCAACAATATCTGTGCCAGTGTTTCTGGGGAAAGCCCAACAGTAACTATGTCAGGGGCAAGACCACATGGAATAAAATCAGGGAACCTGGAGCAAGCTCAACAGTAATCATATCAGAGAGACATGGTTAGCCTGTCTAAAGATACATCAGATGATCTCGGATAAGAATGTGTTAAGAGGAAACCTAAAAGTATATTTCAAACAAGTCTATACTCGGCTGTGAAAACGTCCTCATTTTCTGACAGAAATATTTTTTTCTTTACTTAATCTTTTCACATTATATTTATAATACCTTTGGTGGTATTGCAAGTTATTTGTAATCCTAGTAATTTAATTATTGTTTGTGTACAGTTTAACATTTCATCAGTGCATGTCCTTGATGAAACTTTGAGTTTTTTGGAATAGCACAATTTTCTGCAGATTGTCTCATGAACTGTGGATTTGTGCAATTTTACTTAGAATGCTCATGAATGAACAACCACTATCTCTTCACTCTGATGACTTGGAAAGTTTTTAACAAATTGATTCAAACAGTGCAACAAATTTTCCGAATACATAAACTGCGACCCCCCTGTCATGCTGATCATGAACACTTACAGTGGGGGAAAAATTGAGTGCCTTTGCACCTCCCATTAGTGACCCGGACACAAAATGACCTTCCGCCCCCTGCAGCATCGCTGGCACTCAAGCAGAGCGGAATCGTGGTTGCCGTGGTGCTCCAGGTAGGTACTTTTTATTGTGCAGAGCTTGCAGCGATGGCCCTTCCCTTTAGCCTGCTGCCAACTGCGCTCCAAGAAGGAAGTGGAGCGCTTGCTTTAGTGCTCCTCGTCCCTTCATGGAACGCAAACGGTGAATTTTTTTTGAAAGTTTGAAATCATTAGCGCCAACTTTTCAAACTTTTAAAAGTTATTGCCCTAAACAGGGCGATAGTGAATTTCTCCCCATAATTATGTCTAAATAGATATTCTAAGACTTTCATTTTCATTGGGTGGGTTTGGATTATACATTACACAGTATTTTAAATAAATACCCACAATGAATTTTTCCAAAAAATGTGCAATACTCAAATAACAGTATTTTATTGTAATATAATGGAATATGAGCACATTTTTGAGTATACATTACATATGCAGTTGGCGGTATTTAAGAATCAGAAATTGTTTAATGTAGTTAATATGCACAGTGTAGTTTTTACAGTGATATATAAAGGGTAGAAGCTTGAGGAGTTGAGTAGTAGCACAACCAGTTGAAACACCAATGCTATGTTCTCGGAGGTAGTTTATAGCACTCATAACCGCTCAGCTGTTGAGCTTTGGTGCCAAGGAATGTGAGACAGAGGCAGGCTCCTCTGATCGAGAGGCAGGGGGAATTGAAAGAAAGGTTCCTGAACCACATTCGTGCATTTCATGATGACCTGATTCAGAGAGGTTTAGAGGAAAAGTGGAAGTAGGTGACCCAAATGTCCTTCGCTCATGAATGGTGCACAGCAAAAGGAAATAACGGAAGGGGAGGGATCAGTAAACTGCCTCATCCTTTCAAAAACAGCTACTGGAAGATTTGAACTTTGAAGTGTGGCACAGGTGAAAATCTAAAAGATAATTCATGAAAGTACAGCTTCTAAAAACAGATGCTTCACTTCATATTTTTATTTTCCAGTCCCAGGTGTAGCTTCTAAAATAACAGCTTTGAAAACCAACAATTATGTCAGTTTACACTATAGTCATCCCCCTAACAATAGACCCAGCTTTTATTTAAATGACTTTACAGTTTTCTTACAATTTTTACCTAAATTATTACCTGCTGGAATGTGAATAAAAATGATTCTTATCCCTGCATTTCTAATCTTTTGTCTACTTTGTCCAAATGGTCATTTTTTCACACATTGAAGTGATTCCCAGAAACGTACTTGAGATCTGGCACTATTTTGGCTCTGTAAATGTTAACAAAAGCCATGTTCTGAAGGGGTATGACTGGAAAATAATGAAAATTCAAATTTTACAAGTAAAGATGTCTTCATCCTGAAGGGTTTATTCTCGCCATATTTCCAGTACTGTAAGTGTAATGACAATGTGTGTGTCTTTCATAGAGATATATTAATAAAGAAGCTACATACAGGATGTTTGTGGAGGTTGTATCATTCACTCTCTGCCTTCTGCACTCACTGTATCATAGAATCATAGAAAATTACGACACTGAAGGAGGCCATTTGGCCCATCGTGTCCGTGCCAGTCGAAAAAAATTTACCCAGTCTAATCCCACCTTCCAGTACAAGATCTATAATCTGCAAGGCTACGGATCTAGTAGCCCTGTAGATTACGGATCTTTAAGTGCACATCCGAGTAACTTTTAAATATGTTGAGGGTTTCTGCCTCTACCACCCTTTCAGGCAATGAGTTCCACACCCCCAACACCCTCTGGGTGAAGAAATATTTCCTCATCTCCCCTATAATCCTTCTACCAATTACTTTAAATCTATGCCCCCTGGTTATTGACCCCTCTGCAAAGGGAAATAGATCCTTATTACCCACTCTATCTAGGCCCCTCATAATTTTATACACCTCAAATAAATCCCCCCTCAGTCTCCTCTGTTCTAAGGAAAACAACCCCAGCCTGTCCAATCTTCCCTCATAGTTAAAGTTTTCCAGTCCTGGCAATATCCTCGTAAATCTCCTCTGCACCCTTTCGAGTGCAATCACAGCCTTCCTGTAATGTGGTGACCAGAACTGCATGCAGTACTCAAGCTGTGGCCTAACTAGTGTTGTGTACAGTTCTTGCATAACTTCCCTGCTCTTGTATTCTATGCCTCGTCTAATAAAGGAAAGCATTCCGTGTGCCTTTTTAACTACCTAATCGTCCTTTCCTGCTACCTTTGAGGATCTGTGTACATATGCTCTAAGGTCCCTCTGTCCCTCCACACCTCTCAGTATCCGCCCATTTGTTACCACTCCCTAAATGCATTACCTCACACATTGCCGGATTAAATTCCATTTGACACTTTTCTGCCCAACTGACCAGTTCATCGATATCTTCCTGCAGTCTAGAGCTATCCTCCTCACTGTCAACCACACCGCCAATTTTTGCATCATCTGCAAATTTCTTTATCTTTTGGCCCCTACATTTAAATCTAAGTCAATATATACTTCAAAAAGTAAGGAACCGAGTACTGAGCCCTGTGGAACCCCACTGGAAACATCCTTCTAGTCACAAACACTCCCCTCAACCATTGCCCTTTGCTTCCTGCCACTGAGCCAATTTTGGATACAATTTGCCACGCTCCCTTGGATCCCATGGGCTTTTACCTTTTTTAAGTCAGCCTACCATGTGGGACCTTGTTAAAAGCCTTGCTAGAATCCATATAAACTACATCAAATGCACTGGCCTTATTGACCCTCCTTGTTACCCTTCTTGTTACCCACTCAAAGAACTCAATCAAGTTAGTCAGACACGACCGTCCCTTAACAAACCAATGCTGACTGTGGTGTCCCTGTACCGTACTACAAACTCACACGAGGCATGTACTGCAGACACAGTCACTACGTGACCTTAACCTTTATTCCCAGGACCAAGGAGTGCTGACCCTGGGTGGGACCTCCCCTTTTATACCTGGAAACCCAGGTGAGGAGTGTCTCCCACAAGTTCACCCCCTGTGGTCAGGGTGTGCATTTCTAGGGTATAAGTACAGTGTACAGGAGTTGCATGAAGGTTACAGTTACATGAAGATTACCGTTGCATAATGGTTACATACATGACATCACCTCCCCCCCTTACGTCTTTTTGTGTCAAAGGTTATGTATTTCAGGTGGTCGACGCTCTCTCGTGGAGCGCCGCAGTTGTGGCTCTGGTGGCTGAGCCTTGGCATGCGTCTCTGTCACCCGAGGTGATTCCGGCCTGTCCGGGCTGGCCGCAGGGACTGTGCATGCTGGTTAATGTCCTTGTTGCTCATCCGCTGGCAGTGGTGTGGGTGACATCTCATGATCTTCCTCAGGTTCCTCCGTGTCTATGCTGAACCTTTTCTTTACTTGGTCCAAGTGTTTGTGGCATATCCGCCCATTGTTTAGTCTGACCACTATGACCCTATTCCCTTCTTTGCCAATTACTGTGACCTCAAGCCACTTGGGTCCCAAAGCATGGTTAAGAACAAATACCGGGTCATCTACTTCTATACACCTCCCCCTTGAGTTTCGATCATGGAGCTCGGTTTGGGACTGGCGCTTGTTCTCAACAATGTCTGCCAGGGCTGGATGAATGAGGGACAGCCGTGTTTTAAGCGTGCATTTCATGAGGAGTTCCGCTGTCGGGACTCCCGTGAGCGAGTGCAGGCGGGAACTGTAGGCCAGCAGGAGGCGCGATAGGCGGTATTGAAGGGAGGGTCCTTGGATGTGTAGCATGCCCTGTTTTATGACTTGGACCGCACGTTCTGCCTGGCCATTGGAAGCCGGTTTGAACGGCGCTGTCCGGACGTGTTTGATACCATTGCCTGACATAAACTCCTGGAATTCATGGCTGGTGAAACACGGGCCATTGTCGCTGACCAGGATGTCTGGCAAGCCGTGGGTCGCGAAAACTGTAGGCAGACTCTCCACGGTGATGGATAGACGCGGGAGTCGAGAGAGGCAGCGGCCTATAAAAGGCTCAGCAGTCCGGGGAGCGTCGAGAGAGGCGGGAGTCGAGAGAGGCAGCGGCCTATAAAAGGCTCAGCAGTCCGGGGAGCGTCGAGAGACGCGGGAGTCGAGAGAGGCAGCGGCCTATAAAAGGCTCAGCAGTCCGGGGAGCGTCGAGAGACGCGGGAGTCGAGAGAGGCAGCGGCCTATAAAAGGCTCAGCAGTCCGGGGAGCGTCGAGAGACGCGGGAGTCGAGAGAGGCAGCGGCCTATAAAAGGCTCAGCAGTCCGGGGAGCGTCGAGAGAGGCGGGAGTCGAGAGAGGCAGCGGCCTATAAAAGGCTCAGCAGTCCGGGGAGAGTTGAGAGAGGCGGGAGTCGAGAGAGGCAGCGGCCTATAAAAGGCTCAGCAGTCCGGGGAGCGTCGAGAGAGGCGGGAGTCGAGAGAGGCAGCGGCCTATAAAAGGCTCAGCAGTCCGGGGAGCGTCGAGAGAGGCGGGAGTCAAGAGAGGCAGCGGCCTATAAAAGGCTCAGCAGTCCGGGGAGCGTCGAGAGAGGCGGGAGTCGAGAGAGGTGTACTTGTGCAGCTCCAGCTGAGAGAAGTCAAAAAAGAAGTAGAAAGAAATCAAAAGGTGACGTCACAGCCAACGTGGTAAGTGATTGGCTGCTGATTGGTGAGTAGTTTTTCTTTTTCTTTATTAGTCAGTAACTTTTAACATTGTTGTCGGCAATTTAAGTGTATCTAAGGGTTAAGTCATGGCAGGACAGCTCGGTCACGTGATATGCTCCTCCTGTACCATGTGGGAACACGGGGACAACACCAGTGTCCCTGACGACTACATGTGCGGGAAGTGTGTCCACCTCCGGCTACTGACGGTCCGCGTTGCGGAGTTGGAGCTGAAGGTGGATTCATTCTGGAGCATCCACGATGCTGAGAATGACGTGAGTATCACGTGTAGCGAGTTGGTCTTACCACAGGAGAAGGGTCCACAGCCAGCGAGGGAATGGAAGACCAGCAGGAAGAGTAGTGCAAGGAAGGTAGTGCAGGGGTCCCCTGTGGTCATCCCACTGCAAAACAGATACACTGCTTTGAGTGCTGTTGAGGGGGATGACTCATCAGGAGCGGGCAGCAGCAGCCAAGTTTAGGCACCGTGGCTGGCTCTGTTGCACAGGAGGGCAGGAAAAAGAGTGGGCGAGCGATAGTGATAGGGGATTCAATTGTAAGGGGAATAGATAGGCGTTTCTGCGGCCGCAACCGAGACTCCAGGATGGTATGTTGCCTCCCTGGTGCAAGGGTCAAGGATGTCTCGGAGCGGGTGCAGGACATTCTAAAAAGGGAGGGAGAACAGCCAGTTGTCGTGGTGCACGTTGGTACCAATGACATAGGTAAAAAAAGGGATGAGTTCCTACGAAATGAATTTAAGGAGCTAGGAGCTAAATTAAAAAGTAGGACCTCAAAAGTAGTAATCTCGGGATTGCTACCAGTGCCACGTGCTAGTCAGAGTAGGAATCGCAGGATAGCTCAGATGAATACGTGGCTTGAGCAATGGTGCAGCAGGGAGGGATTCAAATTCCTGGGGCATTGGAACCGGTTCTGGGGGAGGTGGGACCAGTACAATACGGACGGTCTGCACCTGGGCAGAATCGGAACCAATGTCCTCGGGGGAGTGTTTGCTAGTGCTGTTGGGGAGGAGTTAAACTAATATGGCAGGGGGATGGAACCAATGCAGGGAGATAGAGGGAAACAAAAAGGAGGCAAAAACAAAAGACAGAAAGGAGATGAGGAAAAGTGGAGGGCAGAGAAACCCAAGGCAAAGAACAAAAAGGGCCATTGTACAGCAAAATTCTAAAAGGACAGAGGGTGTTAAAAAAACAAGCCTAAAGGCTTTGTGTCTTAATGCAAGGAGTATCCGCAATGAGGTGGATGAATTAATTGTGCAAATAGATGTTAACAAATATGATGTGATTGGGATTACGGAGACGTGGCTCCAGGATGATCAGGGCTGGGAACTCAACATCCAGGGGTATTCAACATTCAGGAAGGATAGAATAAAAGGAAAAGGAGGTGGGGTAGCATTGCTGGTTAAGGAGGAGATTAAGGCAATAGTTAGGAAGGACATTAGCTTGGATGATGTGGAATCTATATGGGTAGAGCTGCAGAACACCAAAGGGCAAAAAACGTTAGTGGGAGTTGTGTACAGACCTCCAAACAGTAGTAGTGATGTTGGGGAGGGCATCAAACAGGAAATTAGGGGTGCGTGCAATAAAGGTGCAGCAGTTATAATGGGTGACTTTAATATGCACATAGATTGGGCTAACCAAACTGGAAGCAATACGGTGGAGGAGGATTTTCTGGAGTGCATAAGGGATGGTTTTTTTAGACCAATATGTCGAGGAACCAACTAGGGGGGAGGCCATCTTAGACTGGGTGTTATGTAATGAGAGAGGATTAATTAGGAATCTCATTGTGCGAGGCCCCTTGGGGAAGAGTGACCATAATATGGTGGAATTCTGCATTGGGATGGAGAATGAAACAGTTAATTCAGAGACCATGGTCCAGAACTTAAAGAAGGCTAACTTTGAAGGTATGAGGCGTGAATTGGCTGGGATGGATTGGCGAATGATACTTAAGGGGTTGACTGTGGATGGGCAATGGCAGACATTTAGAGACCGCATGGATGAACTACAACAATTGTACATTCCTGTCTGGCATAAAAATAAAAAAGGGAAGGTGGCTCAACCGTGGCTATCAAGGGAAATCAGGGATAGTATTAAAGCCAAGGAAGTGGCATACAAATTGGCCAGAAATAGCAGCGAACCTGGGAACTGGGAGAAATTTAGAACTCAGCAGAGGAGGACAAAGGGTTTGATTAGGGCAGGGAAAATGGAGTATGAGAAGAAGCTTGCAGGGAACATTAAGACGGATTGCAAAAGTTTCTATAGATATGTAAAGAGAAAAAGGTTAGTAAAGACAAACGTAGGTCCTCTGCAGTCAGAATCAGGGGAAGTCATAACGGGGAACAAAGAAATGGCGGACCAATTGAACAAGTACTTTGGTTCGGTATTCACGAAGGAGGACACGAACAACCTTCCGGTTATAAAAGGGGTCGGGGGGTCTAGTAAGGAGGAGGAACTGAGGGAAATCCTTATTAGCCGGGAAATTGTGTTGGGGAAATTGATGGGATTGAAGGCCGATAAATCCCCAGGGCCTGATGGACTGCATCCCAGAGTACTTAAGGAGGTGGCCTTGGAAATAGTGGATGCGTTGACAGTCATTTTCCAACATTCCATTGACCCTGGATCAGTTCCTATGGAGTGGAGGGTAGCCAATGTAACCCCACTTTTTAAAAAAGGAGGGAGAGAGAAAACAGGGAATTATAGACCGGTCAGCCTGACATCGGTAGTGGGTAAAATGATGGAATCAATTATTAAGGATGTCATAGCAGTGCATTTGGAAAGAGGTGACATGATAGGTCCAAGTCAGCATGGATTTGTGAAAGGGAAATCATGCTTGACAAATCTTCTGGAATTTTTTGAGGATGTTTCCAGTAGAGTGGATAAGGGAGAACCAGTTGATGTGGTATATTTGGACTTTCAGAAGGCGTTCGACAAGGTCCCACACAAGAGATTGATGTGCAAAGTTAGAGCACATGGGATTGGGGGTAGTGTACTGACATGGATTGAGAACTGGTTGTCAGACAGGAAGCAAAGAGTAGGAGTAAATGGGTACTTTTCAGAATGGCAGGCAGTGACTAGTGGGGTACCGCAAGGTTCTGTGCTGGGGCCCCAGCTGTTTACACTGTACATTAATGATTTAGATGAGGGGATTAAATGTAGTATCTCCAAATTTGCGGATGACACTAAGTTGGGTGGCAGTGTGAGCTGCGAGGAGGATGCTGTGAGGCTGCAGAGCGACTTGGATAGGTTAGGTGAGTGGGCAAATGCATGGCAGATGAAGTATAATGTGGATAAATGTGAGGTTATCCACTTTGGTGGTAAAAACAGAGAGACAGACTATTATCTGAATGGTGACAGATTAGGAAAAGGGGAGGTGCAAAGAGACCTGGGTGTCATGGTACATCAGTCATTGAAGGTTGGCATGCAGGTGCAGCAGGCGGTTAAGAAAGCAAATGGCATGTTGGCCTTCATAGCAAGGGGATTTGAGTACAGGGGCAGGGAGGTGTTGCTACAGTTGTACAGGGCATTGGTGAGGCCACACCTGGAGTATTGTGTACAGTTTTGGTCTCCTAACCTGAGGAAGGACATTCTTGCTATTGAGGGAGTGCAGCGAAGGTTCACCAGACTGATTCCTGGGATGGCGGGACTGACCTATCAAGAAAGACTGGATCAACTGGGCTTGTATTCACTGGAGTTCAGAAGAATGAGAGGGGACCTCATAGAAACATTTAAAATTCTGACGGGGTTCGACAGGTTAGATGCAGGAAGAATGTTCCCAATGTTGGGGAAGTCCAGAACCAGAGGTCACAGTCTAAGGATAAGGGGTAAGCCATTTAGGACCGAGATGCGGAGGAACTTCTTCACCCAGAGAGTGGTGAACCTGTGGAATTCTCTACCACAGAAAGTTGTTGAGGCCAATTCACTAAATATATTCAAAAAGGAGTTAGATGAGGTCCTTACTACTAGGGGGATCAAGGGGTATGGCGAGAAAGCAGGAATGGGGTACTGAAGTTGAATGTTCAGCCATGAACTCATTGAATGGCGGTGCAGGCTAGAAGGGCCGAATGGCCTACTCCTGCACCTATTTTCTATGTTTCTATGTTTCTATATCGTGCACGAGTTTAATGTGATGCACTCAATCCATTTCAAGTATGCATCGACAACGATCAGGGACATTTTCCCATGAACGGGCCCGCATAGTCTACGTGAATACGTCACCATGGCCTGGTGGGCCAGGGCCACGGGCTGAGTGGGGCCTCCCTGGGGGCATTGCCCAGCTGGGCACACGTCGTGCACCTGCGAGCACAGTATTCCAGGTCCAAGTCAATCCCCGGCCACCATACATGTGACCGGGCAGTGGCCTTCATTAGCACGATGCCAGGGTGCTCACTGTGGAGTTCCCTGATGAACACTTCCCTGCCTTTCTGGGGCATGACTACCCGGCTGCCCCATAACAGGCAGTCGGCTTGGATGGAGAGCTCATCCATCCGTCTCTGAAACGGTCTGACCTCCTCGGGGCACGCCCTGTGTGCGGGCGCCCAATCCCCAGTCAGAACACATTTCTTTATCATGGATAGGAGGGGGTCTCTGTTGGTCCAGAGTTTGATCTGGTGGGCTGTGATGAGGGAGCCTGCACTGTCAAAGGCATTGACAGACATGACCATCTCAGCGCTTTGCTCCGCTGCCCCCTCGGTGGTGGCCAGTGGGAGCCAGCTGAGCGCGTCAGCGCAATTTTCGGTGCCTGGCCGGTGCCGTATGTTGTAGTCATAAGCAGCCAGCGTGAGAGCATTGGCATTGACAGCCTTGCTGTCGGACAACAGGGATGTTAACGGCTTGTGGTCCGTCTCTAGCTCGAACCGTCTATCGAAAAGGTACTGGTGCATCTTTTTCACTCCGTAAACACAAGCGAGTGCTTCCTTTTCGACCATGCCATATCCATGCTCTGCCTGGGAGAGTGACCTGGAGGCATAAGCCACTGGTTGGAGTCGGCCGTCGTCATTACCCTGCTGCAACATGCACCCAACCCCGTAGGACGATGCATCGCACGGTAAAACCAGTTTTTTACAGGGGTCATACAAAGTCAACAGTTTGTTAGAACACAGCAGGTTCCTCGCCTTATTGAAAGCCCGTTCTTGACAGTCCCCCCAAAGCCATTCACAACCTTTACACAGGAGCATGTGTGACGGCTCCAACAATGTGCTTAAGTTCGGCAGAAAGTTCCCGAAATAGTTCAAAAAGTCCCAGGAATTATTGCAACTCCAACGTGTTGCCGGGCCTGGGCGCCCGGCGGATCGCCTCCGTTTTTGATTCAGTGGGCCGGATCCCCTCTGCGACAACCCTCCTGCCCAAAAACTCGACCTCTGGGGCCAAAAACACACACTTGGCCTTTTTCAGCCGCAAGCCTACCTGGTCCAGTCGGCGTAGCACCTCCTCCAGGTTGTGGAGGTGTTCCTCAGTGTCTCGATGTCGTCTTGGAATACGATTGTTTCAGGAATGGATTTGAGCAAACTTTCCATGTTTCTCTGAAAGATAGCTGCCGCCGAACGAATGCCAAATGGACACCTGTTGGAGATAAATAATCCTTTGTGTGTCGTGATGATGGTCAGAAGCTTGGATTCTTCAGCCAGTTCCTGAGTCATGTAGGCCGAAGTGAGGTCCAGCTTCGTGAACAGCTTACCACCTGCCAGCGTGGCAAAAAGGTCCTCCGCTCTCGGGAGCGGGTATTGGTCTTGCAGCGACACTCGGCTGATGGTGGCTTTGTAGTCACCACAAATCCTGACCGAGCCATCTGCTTTAAGGACAGGAACGATAGGACTTGCCCAGTCGCTGAATTCAACGGCCGAGATTATGTCCTCTCTGAGCAGCCTGTCCAATTCACTTTCAGTTTTCTCATGCATCACATACGGCACCACTCTGGCTTTGTGGTGCATTGGTCTGGCGTCCGGAGTGATGCGTATCACTACTTTAGTGCCCTTGAACGTTCCGACACTGAGTTGAAACAGTGATCCGAATTTTTGTAGGACCTGTGAACATGAACTTCGCTCCACAGATGAAATGGCGTGCACATCCCCCCATTTCCAATTCATCTCGGCTAGCCAGCTCCTCCCCAAGAGCGCGGGGCCATTTCCCGGGACGATCCAGAGTGGCAGCCGGTTCTGTGATCCATTATGAGTTACTGCAAAGTTTGCACTGCCCAGCACTGGGATGATCTCTTTGGTGTACATCCGTAGCTGCATGTCAATGCGTTCCAGTTTGGGTCTGCTAGCTCTGTGTGGCCATAGTCACTCAAATTGTTGGCCGCTTATACGTGACTGGCTAGCTCCCGTATCCAGCTCCATGCGCACTGGGATGCCATTCAATAAAACTTTCATCATCGTGGGTGGCGTTTTGGTGTATGAGCTGTGGACGTCAACCACGTGAACCCACTGAACTTCAGCATCCATGGCTTTTCCCCAGGCATCATCCTGCATTGCAGACCCCTCGTCTGGTTCATCTGTCTCGCAGATTAGCCTCGCCACAGCCTTTTTGCACATCCTGGCCAAGTGTCCACTGACGTTACAAATCCTACAGGTATATTGCTGGAACCTGCAGCTTTTCGCAGTATGTCTATCCCCGCATCTCCAGCATGAGCTGAGATTGTTGTTAACAAAGGGACTGTTACCAGGCATTCCTCTCTGTTGCCCATTTGGTTGTTTCTAAGCACTCTGATGGTGGGTGTTAATGGTCCCATCGCGGGACGCATTGTTCCTCGTGATGGTGTGAATTGCCGATCCCCTTTCCATTGTCCCTGTTGTGGGCCCACCCTAGAGTCTGTTGCTGCCTGGGCGGTTTTGAAATGCCCTTGCCTGCCTGCAGGGTCCCTAGCCACGTTCACAATGTTAACTCCCTGGTCCATCGCCACGTTGGGACCAGGGCTGCGCGCGTAAATTAGCTTGGTCTCCTCTTCCTCTGCCATGAAGGTCTGAACTATCAACGCCGCCTCTTCTAAAGTCAAGTCCTTGGCCTCTATGAGCTTCCTGAAAATCCCGGCATGATTAATGCCCTCAATGAAAAAGTCCCTTAATATCTCCTCCCTGCAGGCGTCTGTGAACTTACAGAGACTGGCCAAGCGCTGCAGGTCCGCAACAAAGTTTGAGATGTATTGTCCCTCCCAACGCCAGTTTGTGTAGAACCGGCGCCGGGCCATGTGTACGCTACTCGCTGGCTTGAGATGTTCACTGATCAGCTGGCTGAGCTCTTCAAAGGACTTGTCTGCTGGCTTTTGGAATGCGAGCAGCTCTTCCATCAGCGCATACGTCTGTGGTCCGCAGCTGGTCAGTAGATGCGTCCTCCGCTTGTCAGCCGCTGTCGCTCCCAGCCAGTCCTTCGTGGCAAAGCTCTGCTGGAGTCTTTCCACGAAGTTGTCCCAGTCCTCACCCACACAGTAACGTTCCTCTGTGCTGTCAGTGGCCATCCTCGTAGTGCGGTGATTCCCATTTCTCGTCGCCAAATGTGGTGTCCCTGTACCGTACTACAAACTCACACGAGGCATGTACTGCAGACACAGTCACTACGTGACCTTAACCTTTATTCCCAGGACCAAGGAGTGCTGACCCTGGGTGGGACCTCCCCTTTTATACCTGGAAACCCAGGTGAGGAGTGTCTCCCACAAGTTCACCCCCATGTGGCCAGGGTGTGCATTTCTAGGGTATAAGTACAGTGTACAGGAGGTTACAGTTACATGAAGATTACCGTTGCATGATGGTTACATACATGACACTGACAGTCCTTGATTAATCTGTGTCTTTCTAAATGAAGGTTTATACTGTCCCTCAGAATTGATTCCAGTAATTTGCCCACCACCGAGGTTAAACTAACTGGCCTGTAATTCCTTGGTTTATCCCTTCCTTCTTTTTAAAACAATGGTACAACATTAGCAGTTCTCCAATCCTCTGGCACCATTCCTTTGGCCAGGGAGGATTGAAAAATGATAGTCAGAGCCTCCACAATTTCCTCCCTTACTTCTGTTAGAAGCCTCAGATATATTTCATCCGGTCCTGGTGATTTAGCTACTTTCAAGGATGGTAAATCCTGTAAAACTTTCTCTCTTACTATGTTTATCCCATCCAATATTTCACTATCTTCTTCCTGAACTTCAATGTCGGCATCATCCACCTCTTTTGTGAAGACAGCTGCAAAGTATACATTTAGTACCTTACCCACATCCTCTGCCCCCACTCATAGATCACCATTTTGGTCCCTAATAGGACCTACTCTTTCCTTAGTTATCCTCTTGCTCTTTATGTAATTGTAAAACATCTTTGTGTTTTCTTTGATTTAAGGAAATCTGGTTTAAATCTGTTCTTTCTGTTTATCAATTGAAACAAATAATATTGATCATCTATGTCGGAGCTAGTCAATTAAGCAACACGCCAAAAGCAATGTTACCATTATGTTAGATGTTGATTGTCTTGCTCTCCCATTGAATCTCTCTGCCACTCACAGCATTGAACTTGTCTGGAGGTTGAGCAGTTGACTTGATCTTCTGTCAGTGAGTCAATAGGAGTACACAAAAGCACCACAAAGTGATCCCTCTGCTCTTCCTTTTTTCTTTCCTTCTGTTGAAGAACCTGGCTTTCTGTAATGATGATCACGGTTCAGGCTCAGCATTAGCAAATAATCAGAGAAAATTCTGAACTATAACATAAACATGTGCCATTAATTTTGGCCCCAAGAGTTATTACCCTTCTTTGTCTTGCTCTTTTTTAACAGTAGAATGGATGTGTTATTTAGTTTTAGCTGATGGGCTGGAAAAGGAAGGAATTTTCCCTTATGAATAAAAGTTAAAAAGTTGATTTTCATTGAGATAATTATTTGCTGTTTGAGATTGTTCACATTCTGAGCTGCTTGGCTAATGCCTCTCACATCTCTAATGTTTCTATTTGTGCATTTTTACAGCAACACATTAAAGTAGCTAATCGAAAGCTGCAAGTTTTATAGAACAGAACTTTTACTCATTGCTTTCTGCATTCTCTTTATGACAGGGTTTAACCTTTTTATCTATGGTTTCATATTTTAGAAAACATGTTGATTAACTTATGGAGCAGCTCGATAAGATGTGACAATCCCAGAGCAATCTTACAGAACCATTACTTATATGCTGATGCCATGCTTCAGGGTTTTTGATAATTTGACTAGTGTGAGGGACAGCTCTCCCAATATGGGCACCAGTCCCGAGATGTTAGTAAGGAGAAATTGGCGAGATTGACTGGGTTGAGATTGCTTAAGTCTTATGTTGACACAATGCGTGGGTAATAGGCTCATCCAATTTTATTATTATTGAACTTTAGAGGGCTTTAAGAGTCAACCATGTTGTGTGGGACTGGAGTCACATGTAGGTCTAATATTAGTGATGGCAGGCTAATATTAGTGAACCAGTTAGGTTTTGCTTAAATTGTATAATACTTTGGTGTACCGCAGGGCTCAGTACTGGAACCCCAGCTCTTTACAATATGCATTAATGATTTAGATGAAGGAATTGAATGTAATATCTCCAAGTTTGCAGAAGACACTAAGCTGGGTGATGGTGTGAGCTGTGAGGAGGATGCTAAGAGGCTGCAGGGTGACTTGGACAGGTTAGGTGAGTGGGCAAATGCATGGCAGATGCAGTATAATGTGGATAAATGTGAGGTTATCTACTTTGATGGCAAAAACACAAAGGCAGAATATTATCTGAATGGCGGCAGATTAGGAAAAGGGGAGGTGCAACGAGACCTGGGTGTCATAGTTCATCAATCATTGAAAGTTGGCATGCAGGTACAGCAGGCGGTGAAGAAGGCAAATGGCCTTCATAGCGAGGGGATTTGAGTATAGGAGCAGGGAGGTCTTACTGCAGCTGTACAGGGCCTTGGTGAGGCCTCACCTGGAATATTGTGTTCAGTTTCGGTCTCCTAATCTGAGGAAGGACGTTCTTGCTATTGAAGGAGTGCAGCGAAGGTTCACCAGACTGATTCCCGGGATGGTGGGACTGACATATGAGGAGAGACTGGATCAACTGGGCCTTTATACACTGGAGTTTAGAAGGATGAGAGGGGATCTCATAGAAACTTACAAAATTCTGACTGGACTGGACAGGTGAGATGCGGGAAGAATGGTCCCGACGATGGGGAACCAGGGGACGCAGTCTTAGGATAAGGGGTAGGCCATTTAGGACTGAGATGAGGAGAAACTTCTTCACTCAGAGAGTTGTTAACCTGTGGAATTCTCTACTGCAGAGAGCTGTTGATACCAGTTGATTGGATATATTCAAGAGGGAGTTAGATATGGCCCTTACAGCTAAAGGGATCAAGGGGTATGGAGAGAAAGCAGGAAAGGGGTACTGAGGGAATGATCAGCCATGATCTTATTGAATGGTGGTGCAGGCTCGAAGGGCCGAATGGCCTACTTCGGCACCTATTTTCTATGTTTCTATGTTTCTATGTTTCAGAAGCTTTCAGGGTTATTTCTCGAGTGCTAGCCCACAAATTATTGAATTCAATTTCACAACTTACTATGAGTGGGATTTGCACTCATGATCATCTGGATTGCTAATTCAGTATCATAACCATTATGCTACCGTACCCTTCATTAGCCACACTCTTACCTCTCGATTCCTTAATTATATTTCTCATTGTAAAGCGTGCTCTGTCGGGCCTTCCCGGGGCTATTTTCTGCATGAAGGCTTGAGTCCCTTTCAATCACAGTCATATGTACATTGAAAATAATGCAATTCTGTGAATTTTGCAGAGAAAGGATGAAAAAAAACGAATTTTTATTCAGCATCTGTTCATGCTCCCAATGGGTTTCTGGTCTGGAAATGTGAGAGATGTGTTTTACACTTATATCAGTGTGTAGAATGTGAAATGCCCAAAAGGGCAAAATGTAAAATTCTTTCTTTCTTCTTGAGGTTGTTTTTGAAGTTTGTGCCATTGTTTTTTTAACGGAAATGACATTCTTTTAGGTTAACAGCAAAATGCCATGAAATACAATTGGGTTAAAGGGGAATGAAAATGTAAAATAAATGTTTGCTCAGACCTGTTAATTACATTGCTAATATAAAAGAGACAATTGATGCAGTGAGTGTTTTAAATGCCATTTTCAGACCTTGTGTTCACAACAGATTTATTCCAGTTTAATATGACAAATCAATTGAGAGTAAATCTGGAAGGTTATTGAGAACCCAAATTCACTTGATTAACTTTATTTATATCCACTCCCCATGGTGATATCAATAATCATTGTGCTATCACCCACTTATAGTCATTGAAAAATAGAATAATTGGTCACTCATCTCTTTGCTGTTTGTGGGATCTTGCAGTGCCCAAAATAGCTGTTCTGCCTGCCTCTGTAACAATAGTCACTCAATTTCAAAGGAAATCATTGTATGTGAGGCAGTTATGAGAGACTTGACGAGTTGTTGTAGAAATAAAAGTAATTTTTTTCTTTCGTTGGGCCTTAAAACCTCCTTCCCACCCTCAATCTCCACTAACCAATGTTTCCTAATTTACTTCATATTCTTTCCCAAACTTCTTTACCTTGTTGAGTGTCCTTCCCTGTGGGATCTGCCCCATCACCTCGGTTTTCACAGTAAAAAAAAATCTAATTGCACAATAGTCCTTATAACAAAGCAGATATTAGTAATAACAATAAGATATTATTTATTTAGCTTTTTATCACCGTGATCCATCTCAAACTGATTACAGCTTAAATTGCAGTGATTCAGTATGGAGACAAGTACTAAGGTCGATCTGTTCGTCACTTCAAGCTTCTGCCCAAGCAGGGTTTCACTTCTGCCTCCAAGCATCCTTAGCAGGTTTCAGCTCGTGACAGTGTTGCAGGGGTCTTAGAACTGCTGAGGTTGGGTCGAGTGACTGCCTTGGCAGACCAGCGTATCAGCTGTGATAGAAAAAGGCTTCTGCAATATTGTGAGATCATGGTTCATCAGTACAGGAAGGAACATTTTATCAACTACTGTTGTCCTGAAATTATCAGTATGTGGTATACAGCAATTAGTTTGAATATTTCTCCATGGAAATCAGCAACACTGTATATGCTGGTATTTATTTCACTGAACTTTGAACTGTTGATTTAAACCATTAATTAACTCCAGTAGAAGTATGATTTCACGCGAGAGAAAATAAGCCAGGAGCAGCTGCTAGCTGTATTTTAACAAGGGATGCATTAATAAATGTAGAATTGTAAAACTGCGCTCTTTAAATGTGAAGGGTTAATGAGGTGCGGATCTCTGCTTGTGTTTATCATTAAATTGAATGCCATTTCTTTGATTGAATCTTTACAATTGCTTGTGTTACATGTCCAGAGACTAGAGCACAGTCCATAGACCACAAACATTTGAGGCTACATTTTGCAAGACCATGCATCCAGCCAGTGTATATCAGAAAATTGCAGGTGTGCTTTGCAGTCTTTGCACGTAACTCAAACACTAGAACAGCTGGGAGGAGGGGGTGGGGGAGGACTTTGTGCTAAATTGAATTTAGCAAAAGAACCAGAGGTGACATGAGGACAATTTTTTATGTAGCGAGTTGTTTTGGATGAAATGCACTACCTAAAGGGGTGATGGAAGCAGATTCAATAATAACTTTCAAAGGGGGAATTAGATAACTTGAAAGGGAGAAATTGGCAGGACTATCTTGAATGAGCAGAGATGATGGGCACATGATTAAGAATGATCAAGTTGCACCTGTTGCAAGAAGAGGCCCATGCAGGAGAAAAATAGAGCGTTTGTACCTGGCATCCTCTTCAATGCCTGTTGTTCAGTCACTCCAAGTGCACTCAGGGGAGGACCTCGAATTTAAAAACTACTTGTGGCGTCAATGAACCTTACACACAGCCAATGCAAGACACTTCCTGCTGCAGTGTAGTCTGCTCAATGCACGTGGTGCAGAGTACATAGAAACATAGAAACTTAGAAAATAGGTGCAGGAGTAGGCCATTCGGCCCTTCTAGCCTGCACCGCCATTCAATGAGTTCATGGCTGAACATGCAACTTCAGTACCCCATTCCAGGTTTCTCGCCATTCCCCTTGATCCCCCTAGTAGTAAGGACTTCATCCAACTCCTTTTTGAATATATTTAGTGAATTGGCCTCAACAACTTTCTGTGGTAGAGAATTCCACAGGTTCACCACTCTCTGGGTGAAGAAGTTTCTCCTCATCTCGGTCCTAAATGGCTTACCCCTTATCCTTAGACTGTGTCCCCTGGTTCTGGACTTCCCCAACATTGGGAACATTCTTCCTGCATCTAACTTGTCTAAACCCATCAGAATTTTAAACGTTTCTATGAGGTCCCCTCTCATTCTTCTGAACTCCAGTGAATACAAGCCCAGTTGATCCAATCTTTCTTGATAGGTCAGTCCCGCCATCCCGGGAATCAGTCTGGTGAACCTTCGCTGCACTCCCTCAATAGCAAGAATGTCCTTCCTCAGGTTAGGAGACCAAAACTGTACACAATACTCCAGGTGTGGCCTCATCAAGGCCCTGTACAACTGTAGCAACACCTCCCTGCCCCTGTACTCAAATCCCCTCGCTATAAAGGCCAACATGCCATTTGCTTTCTTAACTGCCTGCTGTACCTGCATGCCAACCTTCAATGACTGATGTACCATGACACCCAGGTCTCGTTGCACCTCCCCTTTTCCTAATCTGTCATCATTCAGATAATAGTCTGTCTCTCTATTTTTACCACAAAAGTAAATAACCTCACATTTATCCACATTATACTTCATCTGCCATGCATTTTCCCACTCACCTAACCTATCCAAGTCACTCTGCAGCCTCATAGCATCCTCCTCGCAGCTCACACTGCCACCCAACTTAGTGTCATCCACAAATTTGGAGATACTACATTTAATCCCCTCGTCTAAATCATTAATGTACAGTGTAAACAGCTGGGGCCCCAGCACAGAACCTTGCGGTACCCCACTAGTCACTGCCTGTCATTCTGAAAAGTATCCATTTACTCCTACTCTTTGCTTCCTGTCTGACAACCAGTTCTCAATCCATGTCAGCACACTACCCCCAATCCCATGTGCTTTAACTTTGCACATTAATCTCTTGTGTGGGACCTTGTCGAAAGCCTTCTGAAAGTCCAAATATACCACATCAACTGGTTCTCCCTTGTCCACTCTACTGGAAACATCCTCAAAAGATTCCAGAAGATTTGTCAAGCATGATTTCCCTTTTACAAATCCATGCTGACTTGGACCTATCATATCACCTCTTTCCAAATGCACTGCTATGACATCCTTAATAATTGATTCCATCATTTTACCCACTACCGATGTCAGGCTGACCGGTCTATAATTCCCTGTTTTCTCTCTCCCTCCTTTTTTAAAAAGTGGGGTAACATTGGCTACCCTCCACTCGATAGGAACTGATCCAGAGTCAATGGAATGTTGGAAAATGACTGTCAATGCATCCGCTATTTCCAAGGCCACCTCCTTAAGTACTCTGGGATGCAGTCCATCAGGCGCTGGGGATTTATCGGCCTTCAATCCCATCAATTTTCCCAACACAATTTCCCGACTAATAAGGATTTCCCTCAGTTCCTCCTCCTTACTAGACCCTCTGACCCCTTTTATATCCGGAAGGTTGTTTGTGTCCTCCTTAGTGAATACCGAACCAAAGTACTTGTTCAATTGGTCTGCCATTTCTTTGTTCCCCATTATGACTTCCCCTGATTCGGACTGCAGGGGACCTATGTTTGTCTTTACTAACCTTTTTCTCTTTACATACCTATAGAAACTTTTGCAATCCGTCTTAATGTTCCCTGCAAGCTTCTTCTCGTACTCCATTTTCCCTGCCCTAATCAAACCCTTTGTCCTCCTCTGCTGAGTTCTAAATTTCTCCCAGTCCCCGGGTTCGCTGCTATTTCTGGCCAATTTGTATGCCACTTCCTTGGCTTTAATACTATCCCTGATTTCCCTTGATAGCTACGGTTGAGCCACCTTCCCTTTTTTATTTTTACGCCAGACAGGAATGTACAATTGTTGTAGTTCATCCATGCGGTCTCTAAATGTCTGCCATTGCCCATCCACAGTCAACCCCTTAAGTATCATTTGCCAATCTATCCTAGCCAATTCACACCTCATACCTTCAAAGTTACCCTTCTTTAAGTTCTGGACCATGGTCTCTGAATTAACTGTTTCATTCTCCATCCTAATGCAGAATTCCACCACATTATGGTCACTCTTCCCCAAGGGGCCTCGCACAACGAGATTGCTAATTAATCCTCTCTCATTACACAGCATCCAGTCTAAGATGGCCTCCCCCCTAGTTGGTTCCTCGACATATTGGTCTAGAAAACCATCCCTTATGCACTCCAGGAAATCCTCCACCATATTGCTTCCAGTTTGGCTAGTCCAATCTATGTGCATATTAAAGTCACCCATTATAACTGCTGCACCTTTATTGCATGCACCCCTAATTTCCTGTTTGATGCCCTCCTCAACATCACTACGACTGTTTGGGGGTCTGTACACAACTCCCACTAACGTTTTTTGCCCTTTGGTGTTCTGCAGCTCTACCCATATAGATTTCACATCATCCAAGCTAATGTCCTTCCTAACTATTGCCTTAATCTCCTCCTTAACCAGCAATGCTACCCCACCTCCTTTTCCTTTTATTCTATCCTTCCTGAATGTTGAATACCCCTGGATGTTGAGTTCCCAGCCCTGATCATCCTGGAGCCACGTCTCTGTAATCCCAATCACATAATTTGTTAACATCGATTTGCACAGTTAATTCATCCACTTTATTACGGATACTCCTTGCATTAAGACACAAAGCCTTCAGGTTTGTTTTTTTAACACCCTTTGTCCTTTTAGAATTTTGCTGTACAGTGGCCCTTTTTGTTCTTTGCCTTGGGTTTCTCTGCCCTCCACTTTTCCTCATCTCCTTTCTGTCTTTTGTTTTTGTCTCCTTTTCGTTTCCCTCTGTCTCCCTGCATTGGTTCCCATCCCCCTGCCATATTAGTTTAACTCCTCCCCAACAGCACTAGCAAACACTCCCCCTAGGACATTGGTTCCGGTCCTGCCCAGGTGCAGACCGTCCGGTTTGTACTGGTCCCACCTCCCCCAGAACCGGTTCCAATGCCCCAGGAATTTGAATCCCTCCCTGCTGCACCACTGCTCAAGCCATGTATTCGTCTGTGCTATCCTGCGATTCCTACTCTGACTATCACGTGGCACTGGTAGCAATCCCGAGATTACTACTTTTGAGCTCCTACTTTTTAATTTAGCTCCTAGCTCCTTAAATTCGTTTCGTAGGACCTCAACCCTTTTTTTACCTATGTCGTTGGTACCAATGTGCACCACGACAACTGGCTGTTCTCCCTCCCTTTTTAGAATGTCCTGCACCCGCTCAGAGACATCCTTGACCCTTGCACCAGGGAGGCAACATACCATCCTGGAGTCTCGGTTGCGGCTGCAGAAACGCCTATCTATTCCCCTCACCATTGAATCCCCTGTCACTATCGCTCTCCCACTCTTTTTCTTGCCCTCCTGTGCAACAGAGCCAGCCACGGTGCCATGAACTTGGCTGCTGCTGCCCTCCCCTGATGAGTCATCCCCCTCAACAGTACTCAAAGCAGTGTATCTGTTTTTCAGGGGGATGACCACAGGGGACTCCTGCACTACCTTCCTTGCACTACTCTTCCTGCTGGTCTTCCATTCCCTAGCTGGCTGTGGACCCTTCACCTGCGGTAAGACCAACTTGCTACACGTGCTACTCACATCATTCTCAGCATCGTGGATGCTCCAGAGTGAATCCACCCTCAGCTCCAACTCCGCAACGCGCTCCGTCAGGAGCTGGAGGCGGATACACTTCCCGCACACGTAGTCGTCAGGGACACTGGTGTCGTCCCTGAGTTCCCACATGGTACAGGAGGAGCATAACACGTGACCGAGCTCTCCTGCCATGACTTAACCCTTAGATAAGCAACAATAATGCTAAAGTTTACTCACTGTTATAGAAGAGAAAAAAGAAAAACTACTCACCAATCACCAGCCAATCACTTACCCCCTTGGCTGTGACGTCACCTTTCTGTTTCTTTCTACTTTTTTTTTGTGCCTTCTCCCTGTAGCTGCACAAGTACGCCTCTCGATGCCGCTGGGCCTTTTATAGGCCTCACCAACGGACCTCCTTGACGCTGGGCCCCGGACTCCCTGCTGTGCCTTTTATAGGCCTCTCCAACGGACCTCCTTGACGCTGCTCCCGACTGCCGCTGACGAGTAGCCCTTCAGCATCTGTCACCTCGATTATTGGTAAACTGCAAACTGAGTGATGCTTTCAAACTTCCTGCCTTTGCCTGGAAGATCCCTTTGACAAAAAATTGAGTGCCTTTAACTATTTTGAGTTGTATCTGTAATCAAGTGCCCCCTGATTAAAGGAGGTGGGGTGGCGGTCACATTCCAAAAACTTTTCAGGTGCCCCCTTATTTTTTTTTGAGGGCACGAGAAACACAAATTATACAAGTGCCCCCTGGCTAAAAGGGGGAGGGGTGGTGGGGGGGGGCTACTAAAACTGACAACTTAAGCAAATTAAACTTTAGACAAAAACATCAAATTAAAATTTGGTGGCCGGGAGTGATGATGCACTCCAGTCCCTCCGGCGCCCACCTCTTGCGGAAGACCGCGAGTGTACCGGTGGACACCGCGTGCTCCATCTCCAGGGACACCCTGGCTCGGATGTAACCGCGGAAGAGAGGCAGGCAGTCGGACTGAACGACCCCCTCGACCGCCCAGTGCCTGGACCGGCTGATAGCACCCTTGGCCGTGCCCATGTGCAGTCCTACGAGGAGGCCCTCAGACCTACCCGCTCCCCTCCACACAGGGTGCCCAAAGATCAGGAGTGCGGGACTGAAGTGCAACCAGAAATTGAGGAGCAGCCCCTTCAAATAATGGAACAAGGGCTGCAACCTCGCACATTCCATAAAAACATGGAACACGGACTCTTCCAGACGGCAGAAATTGCAGGCAGTCTGGGAGCCCGTGAACCGACTTAAATACTTATTGCACGGGACTGCTCCGTGCACCACCCTCCAGGCCAAGTCCCCAATAAATAGTGGGAGGACTCCCGCACAGAGTGCACTCCATTAGGGACCTCCGCCTCCTCCGGACGGCAAGATGGTGCGCCATGGCGTGTCCGGATGGCAGACGAGGATGGCAATGTAGAGGGTGTGCAGGATTGAGTGTCATCAACTCCTTATGGAAATGACAGGTGTAGAGAATTGCCCATTTCTATTGTCTATCTAATGACCCTGCTTGCATGTGTGTGGATGTTGGTTGAAGACAGGATCACAGTCAGCTGTAATTCTCACCAATGGTCTAATAGTATACTTTCTGGGCTTACACGTGACAAATGGTTAACCAGGTAAACCATATTCCAGAATGAACTCACAATTTCAGGAGAGGGTGAAATATAGGTGAGAGCAGAAGGGAGTCTGAACTTTAAAAAAGGAATCCATTGTTCTGTGTTACTTTATTATGACAACATTTAATAACATAAGAACATAAGAAATAGGAGCAGGAGTAGGCCATTTGGTCCCTCGAGCCAAATAAGATCATGGCTGATCTGATCTTGGCCTCAACTCCACTTCCCTAACCCCTCCTCATAACCCTTGACTCCCTTATCATTCAAAAATCTGTCTATCTCCACCTTAAATATATTCAATGACCCAGGCTCTACAGTTCTCTGGGGTAAAGAATTCCAAAAGATTCACGACCCTCTGAGAGAAGAAGTTCCTCCTCTTCCCCATTTTAAATGGGTGACCCCTTATTCTAAACTATGCCCCCTAGTTCTAGGCTCCCCCACGAGGGGAAACATCCTCTCTGCATCTACCCTGTCAAGCCCCCTCAGAATTTTATATGTTTCACAATATTTGCCCACTCACTTAGCCTGTCTATATCCCTTTGCTTATATGTTTCAATAAGATCACCTCTCATTCTTCTGAACTCCAATGAGTACAGGCACAACCTACTCAACCTTTCTTCATAAGTCAATCCCCTCACCTCAGGAATCAACCTAGTGAACCTTCTCTGAACTTCCTCCAATGCAAGTATATCCCTCCTTAAATAAGGAGACCAAAACTGTGCGCAGTACTCCAGGTGTGGTCTTACCAATACCCTGTACAGTTGTAGCAGGACTTCCCTGCTTTATACTCCATCCCCCTTTCAATAAAGGCCAACATTCCATATGCCTTCCTAATTATTTGCTGTACCTGCATGCTAACTTTTTGTGTTCCATGTACAAGGATCCCCAGGTTCCTCTGTACCGCAGCATTTTGTAATCTCTCCCCATTTAAATAATAATTTGCTTTTTTATTTTTCCTACCAAAGTGGATAACCTCATAATTTCCCATCTGCCAAATATTTGCCCACTCACTTAGCCTGTCTATATCCCTTTGCTGATTCTTTGCATCCTCCTCACAATTTGCTTTCCCACCTGTATCCTTGTATCATCAGCAAATTTGGCTACATTACATAGAAACATAGAAACATAGAAAATAGGTGCAGGAGCAGGCCATTCAGCCCTTCTAGCCTGCACCGCCATTCAATGAGTTCATGGCTGAACATGAAACTTCAGTACCCCCTTCCTGCTTTCTCGCCATAACCCTTGATCCCCCGAGTAGTAAGGACTTCATCTAACTCCCTTTTGAATATATTTAGTGAATTGGCCTCAACTACTTTCTGTGGTAGAGAATTCCACAGGTTCACCACTCTCTGGGTGAAGAGGTTTCTCCTCATCTCGGTCCTAAATGGCTTACCCCTTATCCTCAGACTGTGACCCCTGGTTCTGGACTTCCCCAACATTGGGAACATTCTTTCTGCATCTAACCTGTCTAAACCCGTCAGAATTTTAAACGTTTCTATGAGGTCCCCTCTCATTCTTCTGAACTCCAGTGAATACAATCCCAATTGATCCAATCTTTCTTGATAGGTCAGTCCCGCCATCCCGGGAATCAGTCTGGTGAACCTTCGCTGCACTCCCTCAATAGCAAGAATGTCCTTCCTCAAGTTAGGAGACCAAAACTGTACACAATACTCCAGGTGTGGCCTCACAAGGCCCTGTACAACTGTAGCAACACCTCCCTGCCCCTGTATTCAAATCCCCTCGCTATGAAGGCCAACATGCCATTTGCTTTCTTAACCGCCTGCTGTACCTGCATGCCAACCTTCAATGACTGATGTACCATGACACCCAGGTCTCGTTGCACCTTCCCTTTTCCTAATCTGTCACCATTCAGATAATAGTCTGTCTCTCTGTTTTTACCACCAAAGTGGATAACCTCACATTTATCCACATTATACTTCATCTGCCATGCATTTGCCCACTCACCTAACCTATCTAAGTCACTATGCAGCCTAATAGCATCCTCCTCGCAGCTCACACTGCCACCCAACTTAGTATCATCCGCAAATTTGGAGATACTGCATTTAATCCCCTCGTCTAAATCATTAATGTACAATGTAAACAGCTGGGGCCCCAGCACAGAACCTTGCGGCACTCCACTAGTCACTGCCTGCCATTCTGAAAAGTACCCGTTTACTCCTACTCTTTGCTTCCTGTCTGACAACCAGTTCTCAATCCACGTCAGCACACTACCCCCAATCCCATGTGCTTTAACTTTGCACATTAATCTCTTGTGTGGGACCTTGTCGAAAGCCTTCTGAAAGTCCAAATATACCACATCAACTGGTTCTCCCTTGTCCACTTTACTGGAAACATCCTCAAAAAATTCCAGAAGATTTGTCAAGCATGATTTCCCTTTCACAAATCCATGCTGACTTGGACCTATCATGTCACCATTTTCCAGATGCACTGCTATGACATCCTTAATAATTGATTCCATCACTTTACCCACTACTGAGGTCAGGCTGACCGGTCTATAATTCCCTGTTTTCTCTCTCCCTCCTTTTTTAAAAAGTGGGGTTACATTGGCTACCCTCCACTCCATAGGAACTGATCCAGAGTCAATGGAATGTTGGAAAATGACTGTCAATGCATCCGCTATTTCCAAGGCCACCTCCTTAAGTACTCTAGGATGCAGTCCATCAGGCCCTGGGGATTTATCGGCCTTCAATCCCATCAATTTCCCCAACACAATTTCCCGACTAATAAAGATTTCCCTCAGTTCCTCTTCCTTACTAGACCCTCTGACCCCTTTTATATCCGGAAGGTTGTTTGTATCCTCCTTAGTGAATACCGAACCAAAGTACTTGTTCAATTGATCCGCCATTTCTTTGTTCCCCGTTATGACTTCCCCTGATTCTGACTGCAGGGGACCTACGTTTGTCTTCACCAACCTTTTTCTCTTTACATACCTATAGAAACTTTTGCAATCCGCCTTAATGTTCCCTGCAAGCTTCTTCTCGTACTCCATTTTCCCTGTCCTAATCAAACCCTTTGTCCTCCTCTGCTGAGTTCTAAATTTCTCCCAGTCCCCAGGTTCGCTGCTATTTCTGGCAAATTTGTATGCCACTTCCTTGGCTTTAATACTATCCCTGATTTCCCTAGATAGCCACGGTTGAGCCACCTTCCCCTTTTTATTTTTACGCCAGACAGGAATGTACAATTGTTGTACTTCATCCATGCGGTCTCTAAATGTCTGCCATTGCCCATCCACAGTCAACCCCCTAAGTATCATTCGCCAATCTATCCTAGCCAATTCACGCCTCATACCTTCAAAGTTACCCTTCTTTAAGTTCTGGACCATGGTCTCTGAAATTACTGTTTCATTCTCCATCCTAATGCAGAATTCCACCATATTATGGTCACTCTTCCCCAAGGGGCCTCGCACAATGAGATTGCTAATTAATCCTCTCTCATTACACAACACCCAGTCTAAGATGGCCTCCCCCTAGTTGGTTCCTCAACATATTGGTCTAGAAAACCATCCCTTATGCACTCCAGGAAATCCTCCTCCACCGTATTGCTTCCAGTTTGGCTAGCCCAATCTATGTGCATATTAAAGTCACCCATTATAACTGCTGCACCTTTATTGCATGCACCCCTAATTTCCTGTTTGATGCCCTCCCCAACATCCCTATTACTGTTTGGAGGTCTGTACACAACTCCTACTAACGTTTTTTGCCCTTTGGTGTTCTGCAGCTCTACCCATATAGATTCCACATCATCCAAGCTAATGTCTTTCCTAACTATTGCATTAATCTCCTCTTTAACCAGCAATGCTACCCCACCTCCTTTTCCTTTTATTCTATCCTTCCTGAATGTTGAATACCCCTGAATGTTGAGTTCCCAGCCCTGATCATCCTGGAGCCACGTCTCCATAATCCCAATCACATCATATTTGTTAACATCTATTTGCACAATTAATTCATCCACCTTATTGCGGATACTCCTTGCATTAAGACACAAAGCCTTCAGGCTTGTTTTATTAACACCCTTTGTCCTTTTAGAATTTTGCTGTACAGTGGCCCTTTTTGTTCTTTGCCTTGGGTTTCTCTGCCCTCCACTTTTCCTCATCTCCTTTCTGTCTTTTGCTTTTGGCTCCTTTTTGTTTCCCTCTGTCTCCCTGCATTGGTTCCCATCCCCCTGCCATATTAGTTTAAATCCTCCCCAACAGCACTAGCAAACACTCCCCCTTGGACATTGGTTCCAGTCCTGCCCAGGTGCAGACCGTCCGGTTTGTACTGGTCCCACCTCCCCCAGAACCGGTCCCAATGCCCCAGGAATTTGAATCCCTCCCTGCTGCACCACTGCTCAAGCCACGTATTCATCTGCGCTATCCTGCGATTCCTACTCTGACTATCACGTGGCACTGGTAGCAATCCCGAGATTACTACTTTTGAGGTCCTACTTTTTAATTTAGCTCCTAGCTCCTTAAATTCGTTTCGTAGGACCTCATCCCTTTTTTTGCCTATGTCGTTGGTACCAATGTGCACCACGACAACTGGTTGTTCTCCCTCCCATTTCAGAATGTCCTGCACCCGCTCCGAGACATCCTTGACCCTTGCACCAGGGAGGCAACATACCATCCTGGAGTCTCGGTTGCGGCCGCAGAAACGCCTATCTATTCCCCTCACAATTGAATCCCCTATCACTATCGCTCTCCCACTCTTTTTCTTGCCCTCCTGTGCAGCAGAGCCAGCCACGGTGCCATGAACTTGGCTGCTGCTGCCCTCCCCTGATGAGTCATTCCCCTCAACAGTACCCAAAGCGGTGTATCTGTTTTGCAGGGGGATGACCGCAGGGGACCCCTGCACTACCTTCCTTGCTCTACTCTTCCTGCTGGTCTTCCATTCCCTATCTGGCTGTGGACCCTTTCCCTGCGGTAAGACCAACTCGCTACACGTGCTACTCACGTCATTCTCAGCATCGTGGATGCTCCAGAGTACTCGGTCCCTTCATCCAAGCCATTAATATAGCCTGTAAATAGTTGAGGCCCCAGCACGGATCCCTGTGGCACCCCACTAGTTACAGTTTGCCAACCTGAAACTGACCCATTTATCCTGACTCTCTGTTTTCTTTTAGTTAGCCAATCCTCTACCCATGTTAAGATATTACCCCCAACCCCGTGAGCTCTTATCTTGTGCAGTAACCTTTTAAGTGGCACCTTATCGAATGCCTTCTGGAAATCCAAATACACAACATGTACTGGTTCCCCTTCATCCACCCAACTCGTTACATCCTCAAAGAACTCCAGCAAATTTGTCAGACATTAATTCACTTTCATAAAACCATGCTGACTCTGCTTGACTGCATTATGATTTTCTAAATGTCCTGCTATTACTTCCTTAATAATGGACTCCAGCATTTACCCAATGACAGATATTAGGCTAACTGGTCTATAGCTTCCTGCTTTCTGCCTCCCTCCTTTCCTAAATAGGGGCGTTACATTTGCAGTTTTCCAATCCACTGGGACCTCTCCAGAATCCAGGGAATTTTGGTAGATTACAACCAATGCATCAACTATCTCTGCAGCCACTTCTTTTAAGACCCTCGGTTTAGTCCCATTAGTTTGCCTAGTATTTTTTCTCTAGTGATAATGATTGTTTTAAGTTCTCCCCTCCCAATAGCCCCTTGATTTTCAATTATTGGAATGCTTTTAGTGTCTTCGACAATAAAGACTGATATAAAATATTTGTTCAAAGTCTCTGCCATTTCCCTGTATCCCATTATTGATTCCCCAATCTCATCCTCTAAGGGACCGACGTTTACTTTAGCTACTCTCTTCCTTTTTAGAAGCTAATACATGTCAGATTAATATTGTATCCAATTGTTTATCCTCTCCAACCTCCCAGCAGCTCATTTTCAAACCTGAATACTACACATGTTCTCAGCAAACTCCAGCTGTACATGCTTTACTCTGCTATTAGTTAGACATTTTTCAAGGGGGTTTAGAAAAGCTTGGATAGCTCACAGGCACCATGTCGTGCTCACCACTGTACTATGATAGCTTTTGAGGATCAAGTGAAATGAGTCTTTTCAGTCTTGGCTTTGAATAAAATTTCTTGCACCTATCAATCTATAACATTGAGAAATCTATCTTTACAACAGCTTGGGTTATACTGACTCTATGGGCCCAAGTTTCAGGCCGCGCCTAGAACCGCGCAGCCCCAACCTGGACGCCCGTTTTGCGCGCCACAAAGTGCGCCTAAAAAAAACTTACAGATTCTCCGGCTCCCTGCTGGTCCTCTGGCCCTCAGCGCGGCGCAGCACAAGCTGTAGGGGGGCAGAGCTAGGTCCCTGCGCTGAAAACAGTGCCGGGACCTCTGCACATGCGCGCTACAGTGGGCGCACATGTGCAGTAGCTCCAGGCGCCCAAAACTGTGTGGGAGGGGCCCGAAGCACGCAGCCCCTAGCCCTGGCTGAATGGCCTCACTGGGGCTGCGTGCATAAGGCTCCTCCGACCCGACTCCCGCTTCCCCCCTCCCCCCACCACCCCCCCGCGCCCCCGGACCGGACCCGACCTGCGCTACCGACCCCTCCCCCCACCCAAACCGGACCCGACCCAACCTGACCTCCCTCCCCCCGCCCCCAACACAAACCGACCCGCGCTCCCTCCCTCCGCTCCCCCCCACCCGAACCAACCCGACCTCCCTCCTCCTCCCCCCCCCACACAACCCGACTCATGCTCCCGACCCTGGACCCCGGACCTGACCCGACACAACGCCACCTACCTGTAAATATGGTGCTGGGGACGGGCCCTGCCCGAAGTCTTTGGCCCAGCCGGGCCCGTTCAGCCTCCCTCCCCCTTCTCCTTCCCCCCTACCCTTCTCCTTTACCCCCTCATTCTCCTTTTCCCCCCTTCTCCTTTCCCCGCTTCTCCTTTCCCCCCTTCTCCTTTCCCCTTCTCCTTTCCCCCTTCTCCTTTCCCCCCTTCTCCTTTCCCCCTTCTCCTTTCCCCCCTTCTCCTTTCCTTTCCCCCCCTCTCCTTCCCCTTCTCCCCCCTTCTCTTTCCCCTTCTCCTCTCCCCCCTTCTCTTTCCCCTTCTCCTCTCCCCCCCTTTCCCCTTCTCCTCCCCTTCTCCTCCTCCCTTCCCCTTCTCCTCTCCCCTTCCCCTTCTCCTCTCCCCTTCCCCTTCTCCTCTCCCCCCTTCCCCTTCTCCTCCCCCTCCTTCCCCTTCTCCTCCCCCCTTCTCTCTCCCTCCCCCTTCTCCCCATCCCTCCCCTTCCCTCCCTCCCTCCCACTCCCCCTGCCCCCCATCTCTCCCTCTACCCCCCTCCTCCCCCTCCCCTCGCTGTCAGAAACACAGACACTGACAGACAGAGAGTGAGAGACACACACAGACAGACAGAGAGATAGAGACACTGACAGAGACACACTGCGGGGGGGGGGGGGCATCCCAGCACGCTGTTGGAGGGCTCCCGGTGCTGCAATCGGTAAGCAGAAAATGTTTTATTTATTGATTTAAAAAAAAATATATTTCTTATTAATTTTTTTTGATTGATTTATTGGTTGATTTATTGATGTATTTATCATTTATTATGGATGATGGCTCTTTATTTGTAAAACTGAAGTGTTTAATGTTTGTAAACTTCCCTTTAAACACCCCCCCCACCATTCCCTACGCCTGATTTTCTAAAGTGTAGACAAGGTTTTTTCGAGCGTACAAAAATCTTCACTTACTCCATTCTAAGTTAGTTTGGAGTAAGTTTTCACTGACGAAACTTTGAAAACAGGCGTAAGTGGCCGGACACGCCCCCTTTTGAAAAATAAATTCTGTTCCAAAGTGAAACTGTTCTAACTGACTAGAACTGGAGCAAACTAAATGCCGAGAATTTGAATTTCTAAGATACTCCGTTCTACACCAATTGCTCCAAAAAATCAGGAGCAACTCAGGTCGAAACTTGGGCCCTGTGTCACTACAGAGTTACAGCTGATCACAGTACAAGCAGTAATGCAAACATTGCAATTATTTACTTTGACCAAATCCAGAATAAAAGAATGATTCTGCGATTCCCATTTACACCGCATTTAGACACATCTTTTGTTTCTTAACTTGTCCCATTACTATCTCCTTTTGCCTTGTACCATCATCCTGTTTGTCTTTTAGTCTCTCCTGCCTTCCATCCTATCACAGATCTTCCCTTTCGTTTGTTCTTCCCCTCCCCCCTTCCCTGCCCCTGCTTAAAATCTGTTACATCTATTAACTTTTTCCAGTTCTGACGAAAGGTCATCGACCTGAAACGTTAACTCTGTTTCTCTCTCTACAGATGCTGTCTGATCTGCTGCGTATTTCCAACATTTTCTGCTTTTGTTTCAGAATAAAAGATGCTCCCTTTTGGTGGCTCATGTAGATCTAAATGCAAGCCATCAACCTCAACTTCATGTCACTCATGGGGCAAGGATGGGTCAGAAGGGAAAGTGAATGATGCAGGATTCTCTTGTAAAAATGTCCAGATCAGAATTGTTGGTAACATCTATTGTGGCCTAATTCAGAGAAGCAGCACTCTGTTCTTAACAGTAGTCAAAACAAGGTTTATAGAGCATATTAATCCATATAATGAGCTAAGAACAGCGTATTCTTCCTAAAATGCTGTTTCAATTTCACCTAAAGGAAAGCAAAATCAAAAGTACCTTTTCTCAGAGAATTACCAAAAGCTGAACTACAGTTTCTAAAAAACCGAAAAAGCCTAAAAAAAATTAACAAAAGCAGTCTTTTGACATTTGTTTACACTGTGGGTTATGGATCCATCATAACTTAAGCTACAGGTATACCCAACAATACTTCAGCTGTATCATGAGGAATGTAGCAAAAATTGTGGGGATTTCTTGTGAAGAAATTATGGACTTTTGTGACTATTTATCGGTATTCCCAACCGCTAAACCTTCAACCCACTCTTCCAAGTTTACAGGCATTGTTTTCCTCTCCCTTAATCTTCTAGTTCACACTGGCACTCTTCACTGCCTCCCCTAATTTATGCTGGCACCATTCCGCCAGGTTTACACCAACCCTCTTCTCCCTTTGCCCCGTCAATTCAAGGTGACATCAACGTGGCCACAAGGTTATCTTACCTCTTATCTCCCTCTCCTCAGGTTGTGTTAACGCTAATGTCCTCTCCAGCTCTCGTTGGCTCTATTCTCCTGTTCCTTCCTCAGTTCCTACCTCCTGACCTTTTAAGGCTATACTGCCACTCTTTGATTCCCCCTCCACCATTGACGATGGCATCTGCAGTTGCCGCTGGCACTTTGCTTCTCAGCTCAGTTTATGTGGGCACTTTCCTGCCCCCTCCCTTCTGTCAATCTTCCTTCCAGCTCTGTTCCTCACTCCTGCAGTTCTGAGGGATGAAACATGGTTGTGGGTGGGAATTCTCGGGGTTACTTTGTCAGATTAGTATTCCTAATCTCGCAAAACTATCAGAAGAATTCCCACCACAATGTTTCATTCCTCAGAACAGCAGGAGCAGCACTGATGCTCCAGAAAATTAGAAAGCGTGTGAAGATGCAAATAGTGTGTACATCTGGCTGCATCAAATGAGTACCTCACTCAGTGAACTTGTAATGATGGTTGCTGTGATAATTGAAAAGTTCCTGCTAATTCGTTTGAAGGGTCTTCTGAGGATGGGCTTAAAATTTGCACTTGAACTGGAGCAGAAGCAGCTTTGCTCAGCACAAATCTGCCAATCTGTGAGTATTTGACTCTGATACTAGGTGCAAAAAGTTAAAAAAAATGTTCCATTCTCTAAGACTGACATCCCTTACCTTGATGAGCATTAAAAATAAATGTCCAAAAATCTAAATTCAAAGAACAATATTTCTTTGACATTCTTATGCTCTGTGTAAGGCTCTCTGATAGTATGATGTTAAAATGCTGCAGAAATATTCAGACAAATTAATATTTTCTTGGTTAACATTCAAATCTCATATTTAAGCATATTATGGTGGTATAACTGGTTGTGATTAATGCATAAATGTGACCATATTTAATTGAAAATATGTTTAATGTATTGTCCAGTGTTAATTTATAGACACCATTAAGTGATTTGCAACTGAAAACACTGTATTAAAAATGTAAAAAGGATTGAATGTTATCATTAACCTGTTTGACGGCAGGTGGCATCACAATTCCTGTGTTCAGCCGATTAGGGCTTGCTTATAAATAATATAGAAGCACAGGTCTTTAAAAGCTAATTAAACACTGGCTCTCTCACATGAATGCACCGCAGTCAACTAATCTCTTGCTCCATGTTAAATAATTTCTTTTGATCAGATTTTCTTAAGGAAAATCACGTTTGCCTGATTAGCAATTTTTCTGAGATAAATTTTCAATTTTCTCCTTTTTGCCTCCTTCCCTCCTCCTTCTCTCTTCTGAAGGTTTCCCTTGGTTCCACAGGCAATGATTGCATTCCGGTTCCTTGCTCAAGTAGCCGTTATTCATGTGTAAGCACTGATAGTGAGTGTCAGCAGCCTATTCAAGTGCAGAAAACAGCATAGCCAAGCAGTTTGATATCCACATACAGACACTTTCTGGCAAACATTGCTGGATAGCAATCAGGAGTGGGAAAATATTACTACAATCCTACTACAACAAGCTGAGATCTGCTAATTCAGACTGGAGTCAAACTTGCAACCTTCCTGGTCTGTATGACTTACAGACAGTGCCCAGATATTGCTTCCCCTTTGTTCAAGCTCTGGACAGGTAGTATTTAGTATTAGGCAGTCCCTCGTGGTCGAGGATAACCTGCTTCCACACCAAAAAAAATGAATTCTCAGATGTTTCCATGAGGGTCCTGACGTTCCAGGTTCCCAACTTAATTTTGAAGGTTGGCAGATGCCTGTGCGTGAATTCTTTTAACGTGGGAAGGCCGTTGCACATCAGCCACCACACGGGCTAGACAGAGCGAGGTCTTGGTCCAGTGGTAAGGAGATCCAAGACGACTGGAGACCAAGCTCCGTTGCATGGGCCAAGTACACACACATACTCCTACTGTCCTTGGGATTCATAGGATGCAATGTGGGCCTCACGGCCTCGCTGTTGACCCGTGCTGCACCTTCCCTGGGCCCCGACTCCATTGCTGGTACACGCTTGGAGCGCACTCGAAATGCAGTCCGTCTGCGGTGCTCTCAGAGATGGCGAGCTGAACCATTAGCATTACCCAGTCACATTCCTGGCATAGGACTGGCTACCTAGATTTGGAGACTTCTCGCTGCTGTTGAAGGACTGTAGCCAGAAGTCCCCAAGACCCAAATATCCAATAAGCCCTTGAAAAGAAAAGATAAAACTTACTTTTTTGTGCCCTCTTCATCTTGCTGCTTTACTCACTCACTCCAAGTTGAAGGCTTCCCAGGTACAAGGCCAACTGCCAGCACCTTGGTGTCCTATTAGATACATTGAGGCATTTTCAACGATTGAAAAATTGTTGCCTCATTTACATAGGTATGTTGGATCTACCTAATGATCAAAGCCCCAGAGATTATGAGGCAAAGTCAAAAGGGCGGAAGGCTGACATAATAAGCCTCCGTCTATTTATCCTCTCCATAACACCCAGGAAATGAGAGTTTGTCAGGTGCTAGGTAGAGGAATTTCAGCGCTAGTCTTTTATCTCTTAAGTCATTGGGGGAACTGATAGATCACTTGAGTTATTCTTGAGTTGAGTTATTCCAGTCCAAACCTTGTACCAATTAAATAATTAACGAACTAAAGGAGGTTTAACTTATTCTAAGCCTAATGCTGGCTCATGTAACTTTTAAACATTATTCAGTCATGGGCACTAACTGACCAACTGCATTTAAAAAAACCAAATGATTACTCATATACCCAAGGATAAACAACAGTTAAAATAATAAAACTGTGGATGAACATCGGCAGCAGCTGAATAGTGTTTTCAAAATAAAGTTGTTCAGGTAACTTCTTTCTGCCTCCTGACATATTGTAATAATGTACATGTAAAGACTGACCATAACTGTGTCACAGAATCACCACATCTTCATGTTAATATTGTCATAACAAAAATCATGCTGAATTCTTCAAGGTCTTTCCTTCCCAAAATGCTGGTGAGTTTACTTTGTGTTATGCACATTATCAGAAACATGTCTGCAGGACATTAGTTCCATCAGTTCAGTACAAGCTGTGTACTTCCATGTGGCCAAAAAAACTAAATCTCACGAGGAACAAAGGTAGAGCTGAAGTTTATTATGAATTAAGAGCGCCTGAACAAAGCCAACAGCTATGCCTCACGGACTGAGGTGGGTGGGAGAGTGTCCAAATTAACAATAGCTTCAGTCGAAAAAGGTGCCGCAGTTTGGGGCTACAAAGCAGGCTGCTCTTTTTAATATGAACACGATTGTGAAGCAGCAGCTCACGGCTGATTTAATTCTCCCAATTTTTTCCAATAAAGGAATTTTTTGGCAAGAATATGAAACGATCGAAAGAAATTGCACTAAGGAAATCAAATCCTAATAATTAAAATTCTCCTTTATATTCTGGGATACTGTTTGTATTCAAGACCTTTAATTCAGCAAAGTTGCAGAAGCGAGTAATACTTCCTATTCCAGTATTCTGTAATTGATTGAGAAGACTGAGTGAGAATCAAGGCCTTCGTGCAGAACGTCACCAAAGCAAAATGTAGGCAAGACACAATAAATCAAGAAATAGTGGTTAGGCAACAGAAAACAATACTTGTGGAACAATAACCCATGTTGGAATATGTCGAACCAATACTGACTTCCAACTGTTATCTTAATGTTTTCCATCAGAACTCCTTTCATAGTGCAGGTCTTCTTGCAGGTAACCTGTAGTTGTCTTCACCTTCTCTAGGAATCTTTCTAGTGCCTTCTTTTCTCTATCGATATTGCAGCAGTTAGCAGCAGTAGTTCTCTGGATAGATCTCAGTACATGGGCATTTTTTTTTTCCTCTCCTTGGTTTGCAACCCTGGCCCAGCGAAGATTGTTGGTGTCCTCGACCTTTCTTAAGCTAATACTCTTCTGTTTGTTAAGGTTCATTTTTATCACTTGGATATCTCAGGATAAAAAATTAAAATCCACCATAAGTACAATTTTATCTGATGAGGAAAGTTTTTTTCTCGCTTGGTAGTCTGTAGATACTTTAACTGACATTCCACTGCTTCTCTGCAACGTTCACAGTTAATAATTAACAAGTGCTCTCTCAAGGCTGAGCACTCACATTGTTCCCCTACTGTGCCATCCTTTTAGGAGGTTAATGTTAAGTATAGCTTATCATTAACATAAAACCACTGACTTGAATTTTAATCATGCTTGATTCAGGTTGTTATTTGTGTGGGAAGTTAGTCGAATGATTTGTGCTGATGTGTAAGTGGTGGAAGAGACAACTAACATTAAATAGACAAAGCAGACAGTCCAATAAGCTTCATTAACCTTTCAAAAATAACACAATTTTAACAAATAAAACATATTGTAATGTTTGGTGTAAGCACTGTTATTGATAAATATATTTTCCACATAATTCTGCCAATTGGGCTTTTGTTGAAGCTCATATTATAGGTCTAATGTCTGTGTGTAAGGAACCTGTTTGAATGCAAGTTATATAGAATCATAGAAACTTACAGCACAGAAGGAGGCCTTTTGGCCCGTCGTGCTTGTGCGGGCTCTTTGAAAGAGCTGTCATGTTTAGTCCCACATCCCCGCTTTTCGTCCATAACCTGTAAGTTCATCATCATCAAGTACCTGTCCAACTCCCTTTTAAAATTATTTATGGAATCAACCTCCACCACCTTTTCAGGGAGAGCGTTCCAGATCCCGACAACTCTGAGTGAAAACATTTCTCCTCATCTCCCCTCTAGATCTTTTGCCAATGATTTTGAAGCTATCACCTCCGGTTATTGAAGCATTCGCCAGAGGGAATAGTTTTTCTCTATCTACTCTATCAAAACCTTTCATCATCTTGAAAACCTCTTAACCTTCTCTGTTCCAAGGGGAACTGACTTTATTTTCCTAACCCCTCCTCATAATTAAAGTATCCCTGTACTTCCTCTGTACCCTTTCTAAGGCTTTTACATCTTTCCTGAAATGTGGTGCCCAGAATTGTCCACAATATTTCAGCTGAGGCCTAACCAGTGATTTATAAAGTTCCAACATGATCTCTTTGCTTTTATATTTTGCCTCTATTTATAAATATTAGTATCCCATATGCTTTTTTAACCACCTTATCAACTTACCCTTTATGGATTTGTGTATATGGACACCAAGATCTCTCTGCTCATCTACACTTTACAAAATTATATCATATATAATGTACTGTCTTCCATATTAGTCCTCCCAAAGTGCGTCACTTCACACTTCTCCGCATTGAACTGCATCTGCCACGCTTCTGCCCATTTCATAATCCTGTCTATGTCATGCTGAAGTCTATAACTATCCTCATCACTATCTACTACTTTGCCAATTTTCGAATCATATGCAATCTTCAGCCAGAAGTGCTGAGTGGATGATCCATATCGGCCTCCTCCTGAGGTCCCACCATCACAGACAACAGTCTACAGCCAATTTGATTCACTCCGTGTGATATCAAGAACCGGCTGAACGCACGGGATGCAGCAAAAGCCATGGGCCCCGACAACATCCCGGGTATCGTGCGGAAGACTTGTGCTCCAGAATCAGCCATGCCTCTAGCCAAGTTGTTCTAGTACAGCTACTGGCATCTACCCGAAATGTGGAAAACTGCCCGGGTACATCCTGTCCACAAAAAGCAGGACAAATCCAATCCAGCCAATTACTGCCCCATCAGTCTACTCTCAATCATCAGCAAAGTGATGGAATGTGTCGTTGACTAGGACACTGCCCTGAAGAATTCTTGCAGCAAAGTCCTGGAGCTGAGATGCTTGATCTCAAAAAACAACCATTTTCCTTTGTGCTCGGTATGATTCCAGCCAGTAGAGAGTTTTCCCCCTGATTCCCATTGACTTCAATTTTACAAAGACTCCTTGATGCCACACTCGGACAAATGCTGCCTTGATGTCGAGGGCAGTCACTCTCCTCACCTCTGGAATTTAGCTCTTTTGTCCATGTTTCAACGAAGGCTGTAATGAGGTCTGGAGCCGAGTAATCCTGGCAAAACCCTGTCATCTTCATACTCTATTTGCTTGTTACAGCTCACTAGACAGGCATTAGGACCCTGTGGGAGCTATTCACAGTTGCTGTAATCATTCTGGTTCATGCTGGTTTTGGACACCATTTTTGGAGTTGCTATAAAGTACACAGTTAAATTCTTTACTCCTGGTTCAGTTTGTCTGTTTATTTAAGTACTTATCCACTGCCTCGGCACTGAATCCCAATGCACCTTTTGCCAAATCGAAGACACGGAGTCCTACGACAAAGTGATAAGCGCCCTAGAGAAATATTTTAGGCCAAAGAAAAGTATCGTGATGGAGAGGTACAATTTTTGTCAAAGGGGGCAAAGGAACAGTGAATCAATGAAACAGTACATCATTTCATTAACGGAACTGGCCGCTACGTGTAACTTTGGAGCACTCACAGAGGAACTGATCAGGGATCAAATTATTGAGAAAACAACGATCCCCCGCATTCGGGAACGCTTGCTAATAGAGGATGACAAATTGACATTGGATAAAGCAACTAATTTGGCCATCCAAATCGAATCAGCTCTTTCTGATTCAAAAGCGATCAGATCCCCTGCTCCTCCTGTGCAGCAGACTGCAGCTACAGCCCATGTGCAAGGCATTCGTCCAAAGCGGAAATCACAGCAGAGACCCAGGGCTAGTAATAAGATACCCACTACGGATCGTGGGCCTAACTATCACTGCTTTAATTGTGGGGACAAAGCACATTCAGCAAAGAGTTCTAACTGCCCTGCACGTGGGAAGAAATGCTCTGCATGTGGTAAAATGAACCATTTTGCTAATGTCTGTCACTCATCGTAGCATATTCGAGATGTGGACAACCCCAATAGTGACATCATTATTAGTGATATTTCGCACAGCGGTTCGGGCAAATTCAAGGAATGTGAGGTAATCATAACGGCACACCCATCTGCCTCCTCATTGACCTTGGAGCCAAAGTCTCCATATTGAGCGAGTTTGTATACAAAACCCACTTCACGCACTGTCAACTGCAGCCCGCAACTTCCACTCTGCATATGTACGCTGACTACAAAATTGAGGTACTTGGGGTCATATTTGTCCCGATATACTACAAGGTATAGTATTAGGCAGTCCCTCATATTGAGGATGACTTGCTTCCACACCAAAAAGGGATGAGTCCACAGGTGTTTCACTGAGGGAACTGACGTTCTAGGTCCCGAATTACATACTGAAGGGTGGAAGATGCCTGTGCATGGATTCTTTAACGTGGGGCGGCCGTTGCACGCCAGCCACCACAAGGGCTTGACAGAGTTAGGTCTTGATTCAGAGGCAAGGGTTAACCAAGAGGACTGGTGACCAAGCTCTGCTGCACGGACCTAGTGCGCACAAATGCTCCTACTGTCCATAGATCGCAGTGTGGGTTGTCCCGTGCTGCCCATGGGCCCTCGTCTCTTCTGGGCCCCATAACATTGGAGAATCTTTCTTTTCATGTCGCAAAGGGACAAAGCCTCATGGGTGTTGACCTTTTTGATAAGCTTGGGTTCAATGTTTATGACCCAACCGGCACACCTGCATACACGGTGGACTTTGACAAGCAGTATCCCTCAATCTTTACAGGGTTTGGAACAAAATTCTGCCATCGTCCCCGCGTTGACCCCGCCATCAAACCGCTACGCAGTGACTTTGTTGTCTCCCATTCGCGGTTCACGACCAAGTATCCGCAGTATTAACGCGACTTGAATCTCAGGGTATCATTGAGAGCATCGACTCCTCACCGTGGATCTTGAACTTAGTCATTGCTTGGCATAAAAATGGGGAGATCCGTATGCATTGACCTGAAAGCAGTCAACTCCGATAAATACCCTCTTCATACCATCGAAGAACTGTTTTCAGAATTCCACGGCTCAATAGTTTTTACAAAACTCGACATGTGCCGGAGTTACCCGCAGATACCCCTAGCAGAGGACAGCAAACCGCTCACGGCATTCACGACACATGATGGTCTGTATCAGTATCGACGCATGCCCTGCGGACTATCTTCTGCACCAAGTGCATTTCAGAAGATTGTCATTATTATGTGAGCAGGCTTAGAATACAAACAGTATCCCAGAATATAAAGGAGAATTTTAATTATTAGGATTTGATTTCCTTAGTGCAATTTCTTTCGATCGTTTCATATTCTTGCCAAAAAATTCCTTTATTGGAAAAAATTGGGAGAATTAAATCAGCCGTGAGCTGCTGCTTCACAATCGTGTTCATATTAAAAAGAGCAGCCTGCTTTGTAGCCCCAAACTGCGGCACCTTTTTCGACTGAAGCTATTAATACGATCATGGCTGATCCGATCATGGACTCAGGTCCACTTCCCTGCCCGCTCCCCATAACCCTTTAATCCGGTTAAGAAGCTGTCTGTCTCTGTCTTAAATGTATTCAATGATACAGCTTCCACAGCTCTCTGAGGCAGCGAATTCCACAGATTTACATCCCTGATAGAAGAAATTCCTCCTCATCTCAGTTTTAAATGGGTAGCCCCTTATTCTAAGATCATGCCCCCTAGTTCTAGTCTCCCCTATCAGTGGAAACATCCTCTCTGCATCCACCTTGTCAAGCCCCCTCATAATCTTATACGTTTCGATAAGATCACCTCTCATTCTTCTGAATTCCAATTAGAGGCCCAAACTACTCAACCTTTCCTCGTAAGTCAACACCCTCATCTCCAGAATCAACCTAGTGAACTTCTCTGAACTGCCTCCAAAACAAGTATATCCTTTTGTAAATATGGAAACCAAAACTGCACACAGTATTCCAGGTGTGGCCTCACCAATACCCTGTATAACTGTAGCAAGACTTCCCTGCTTTTATACTCCATCCCCTTTGCAATAAAGGCCAAGATACCATTGGCCTTCCTGATCACATGCTGTACCTGCATACTATCCTTTTGTGTTTCATGCACAAGTACCACACTTAAGGTGAAAATCATATCCCCTCCTATCCTTTGACCCGAATGCCATTATGTACGTCACCACGGATGCATCAGGCACCGCCATGGGTGCTGTAATGGATTGATGGCCTGGAACGCCCAATCACCTACGCCTCTCACACGCTCTCATCTGCAGAACGTAAATACTCTACAGGGGAACGTGAAGCACTTGCTTGCATCTACGCATGTGAACGCTGGCACATCTACCTCCATGGCAGCAAATTTACCCTCTGTACGGACCACCAAGCACTAACTACGCTACTGGCTACAACTGGATCTGGGTACAGACCACTACGAATCACCTAATGGTCAGATCGCCTTCATTAGTATGACTTTGATGTACAGTACATCGCTGACAGTCGCAGCCACGTAGCTGACATGCTCAGCCGCTCGACACCTGTTTCAGACTCTGGTGTTGATCTGTTCACAGATGACGACACATATGTCACGTCAATCATTACTCAATCCATCAGAATCTTTGTCTCCTGCGATGAACTCAAAACTGAATCACTGAGTGATGCTACACTTCAGTATATGAGCCACTTCCTCCGGACTGAGTGGCCTAAGCAAATTCTGGAAGAGCTGAAAACATTCCACAGACTTCGCGATGAATTTTCCATTTGGAACGATGGCTGCCTAGCTCGTGGTGCTAGAGCAGTAATTCCCAAGTCGCTTCAACAGTGTGTTCTCTCATTGGCACAAGATGGACACCCTGGCATTGTCCACATGAAACAGAGATGAGGGGATTAAATGTAGTATCTCCAAATTTGCGGATGACACTAAGTTGGGTGGCAGTGTGAGCTGCGAGGAGGATGCTGTGAGGCTGCAGAGCGACTTGGATAGGTTAGGTGAGTGGGCAAATGCATGGCAGATGAAGTATAATGTGGATAAATGTGAGGTTATCCACTTTGGTGGTAAAAACAGAGAGACAGACTATTATCTGAATGGTGACAGATTAGGAAAAGGGGAGGTGCAAAGAGACCTGGGTGTCATGGTACATCAGTCATTGAAGGTTGGCATGCAGGTGCAGCAGGCGGTTAAGAAAGCAAATGGCATGTTGGCCTTCATAGCAAGGGGATTTGAGTACAGGGGCAGGGAGGTGTTGCTACAGTTGTACAGGGCATTGGTGAGGCCACACCTGGAGTATTGTGTACAGTTTTGGTCTCCTAACCTGAGGAAGGACATTCTTGCTATTGAGGGAGTGCAGCGAAGGTTCACCAGACTGATTCCCGGGATGGCGGGACTGACCTATCAAGAAAGACTGGATCAACTGGGCTTGTATTCACTGGAGTTCAGAAGAATGAGAGGGGACCTCATAGAAACATATAAAATTCTGACGGGGTTAGACAGGTTAGATGCAGGAAGAATGTTCCCAATGTTGGGGAAGTCCAGAACCAGGGGTCACAGTCTAAGGATAAGGGGTAAGCCATTTAGGACCGAGATGCGGAGGAACTTCTTCACCCAGAGAGTGGTGAACCTGTGGAATTCTCTACCACAGAAAGTTGTTGAGGCCAATTCACTAAATATATTCAAAAAGGAGTTAGATGAGGTCCTTACTGCTAGGGGGATCAAGGGGTATGGCGAGAAAGCAGGAATGGGGTACTGAAGTTGAATGTTCAGCCATGAACTCATTGAATGGCGGTGCAGGCTAGAAGGGCCGAATGGCCTACTCCTGCACCTATTTTCTATGTTTCTATGTCTATGTTTCTATGATTCAGTATGCTGGCCTGGGTTTGAGACACACATTAAGTAATTTGTCTCATGCTGTGAAGCATACAGCCTGAATGAAAAGGCCACAAACATCTGACCAGTGCCAATGAAGCCCATTCTATGGCCACAAAGACCACGGCAACAACTTCAGTCGGTTATCTTCGGTCCAGTTGAAACAGCTCCACAGCACTGCTTCTTGTTGTAGTACATGACCTGCATTCCAAATGGCCAGAAATCGCTACAAGTTCAGTGATCTCATCAGCGATCGTCACTATTCTGCAGCACATGTTCACGAAGTGGGGCCTCCCAGAGGTCATAATCACTGACAATGACCACAGTTTGTGTCCAACTAGTTCGCGGACTTCCTCACTCATCATGCTATCGAGCATCGTCTTACTGCTCGGCACAGTCCTCAAAGCAACGGAGGTGTTGAGCGATTTAACTATGTCATCAAAGATGGTTTGAAAGCCAGCCTCGCGGCAGGCCAAACATTTGACGAAGCAGTTCAAACCATTCTCCGCACATACTGTTCGGCAAAGCACTCGCTAACGGGGAAGGCACCCGCTGAGCTCCTGATTGGGTGGACTCTTCGCTGGCTACTGGACATTCTCAAACCCCCAGCCAAACCTAGTGCGAAGATAACCACACTCGCATCCCAGATTTCGGAACGGCAACGAAAAGCGAAGTCATACACTGACACAAAACAACGCGCTCAAAAGCCCCAACTGAAGAATGGAGATCGGGTCAGAGTTAAGTGTCCAAACCGTAAGCTCGCATCTTCACTTTTGCCTCCAAAACAGAGTGGGTGAAAGTTCAGCCCTCACACCTAGGAGCTCAATGATGGAACTCGATGGAACGCTCGTAGACTGATCCCAACTCACAGGTCAACAGAGGCAACCGAAAACCTCGATCAAACACCGCAAGCTCCACGCCGGTCTTAGCGTATCAGAACACGTCCTGGTTATCTCTGTTCATAGACTGTGTTTTCAGAAGGGGGGGGAAATATGTTGTGTTCATACTCTATTTGTTTGTTACAGCTCACTAGACAGGCATTAGGACCCTGTGGGAGCTAATCACAGTTGCTGTAATCATTCTGGTTCCTGCTGGTTTTGGACACCGTTTTGGGAGTTGCTATAAAGTGCGCAGTTAAGTTACTTTACTCCTGTTTCAGTTTGTCTAGTTTGTTTATGCACACAACAAACCCAAACTGAGCATTGGTGAGCAGGTTATTGGTGAGTAAGTGCTGCTTGATAGCACTATCGATGACACCTTCCATCACTTTGCTGATGATTGAGAGAAGACTGATGGGGCTGTAATTGGCCCAATTGGATTTATCCTGCTTTTTGTGGACAAGACACACCTCAGAGATTTTACACTTTGTTGGATAGATGCCAGTTTTCAAAAAAAGGTGTAAAGTTAAACCCAGCAACTATAGGCCAGTCAGTTTATCAGTAGTGGGGAAGCTTTTAGAAACAATAATCAGGGACAAAATTAACAGTCACTTGGACAAGTGTGGATTAATTAAAGAAAGCCAGCACGGGTTTGTTAAAAGCAAATCATGTTTAACTAACTAGATCGAGTTTTTTGATGAGGTAACAGAGAGGATTGATGAGGGGAATGCAGTTGACGTGGCGTGCATGGGATTTCCAAAAGGTGTTTGACAAAGTGCCACATAATAGGCTTGCCAAAGTTGAAGCCCATGGAATAAAAGGGACAGTGGCAGCCTGGATACGAAATTGTCTCAGTGACAGGATACAGAGAGTAGTGGTGAACGGTGGCTTTTCAGACTGGAGAAAGGTATACAGTGGTGTTCCCTGGAGTCGGTTCGAGAACCACTGCTTTTCTTGATATATATTTATGACTTGGACTTGGGTGTACAGGGCACGATTTCAAAATTTGTAGATGACACAAAACTTAGAAGTATCGTGAACAGTGAGGAGGATAGTGACAGACGTCAAGATTACATAGGCAGGCTGGTAAAATGGGCGGACATGTGGCAGATGAAATTTAATGCAGAAAAGTGCAAAAGTGATACATTTTGGTGGAAAGAATATGGATAGACATATTGGGCCCAAGTTTCCACATGATTTGTGCCTGATTTTTAGGAGCAACTGGTGGAGAACGGACTATCTTAGAAATCGCAATTTTCCACATTTTTTTTTCTGCAGTTCTAGTCAGGTAGAACAGTTCCACTTTGGAACAGAATTTTTTCTTCAAAAGTGGGTGTGTCCGGCCACTGACGCCTGATTTCAAAGTTTCCACAGTGAAAACATACTCCAAACTAACTTAGAATGGAGCAAGTGAAGATTTTTGTAGAACTGAAAAAACCTTGTCTACACATTAAAAAATCAGCCGCAGGTTACAAATTAGGCGTCCAGAACGAGATGGGGGGGAGGGAAGTCATTAAATTCGACAATAAATCCTTATTTATACTTATACAAATATTATACAAATAAATCCAACCTGAATAAACATTTATAAGCAAAGAAAAGATTAAATAAACCATCTTCCTACCTGTGTGAAAGTTCTTCAGGCAGGCCTTTAGGAAGCGGTTTGCCGTCGGGACCGAAGGCTGAACGGGCCGGGCCCGAGATTTCGGGCAGGGCCCATCCCCAGCACCAGAGGTAGGTGGCACTGGGTCGGGTCGGGGAGAGAGGTTCGGTTCGGGTTGGCGGGGGAGGGAGGGAGAGAGGGGGAGGGAGGCAGAGAGGGAGGGGGAGGGAGGGAGAGAGGGAGGGGGAGAGGGAGAGAGGGAGGGAGAGAGGGAGGGGGAGGGAGGCAGAGAGGGAGGGGGAGGGAGGGAGAGAGGGAGGGAGAGAGGGAGAGAGGGAGGGAGAGAGGGAGGGGGAGGGAGGCAGAGAGGGAGGGGGAGGGAGGGAGAGAGGGAGGGGGAGGGAGGGAGAGAGGGAGGGAGAGAGGGAGGGGGGAGGGAGGGAGGGAGAGAGGGAGAGAGGGAGGGAGGTCAGGTCGGGGAGGGAGGTCAGGTCGGGGAGGGGGAGGTCAGGTCGGGGAGGGAGGTCACGTTGGGGAGGGGGAGGTCAGGTCGGATCCAGTCCGGGGGCGAGAGTAGAGTCGGGTCGAGTCGGGTGGGAGCGGGAGCGGCAGACGCAGACGGGTTGAGTCGGGTCCGGTCCGGTCCGGTCGGGGGGAGGGGGGGGAAGCAGGAGCGGGAGTCGGCAGGAAGCAGGAGCTGGCCGTGGGATGAGCCTTATTCACGCAGCCCCAGTGAGGCCATTCGGCCAGGGCTAGGGGCTGCGTGCTTCGGGCCCCTCCAACACAGTTTCGGGCGCCTGGAACTACTGCACTTGCGTGCCGACTGTAGCGTGCATGTGCAGAGGTCCCGGCACTGTTTTCGGCGCAGGATCCGAACTCCGCCCCCTACAGCTCCTGCTGCACCGCGCCGAGGGCCAGAGGACCTGCAGGGAGATGGAGAATACGGAGGGTTTTTTAGGCGCACTTTGTGGCGCGAAAAACGGGCGCCCAGCTCGGAGGGGTGCCCGTTTTTTATCGTGTGGAAACTTGGGCCCATAAACTATAGGGTACAATCCTAAAGGGGGTGCATGAACAAAGAGACCTAGGAATATGTGCAAAATTGTTGAAGGTGGCAGGGCAGGTTGACAAAGTGGTTTAAAAGCCTACTGGATCCTGGGCTTCATAAATAGAGGTATAGAGTACAAAAGCGTGGAAATTATGATGAACCTGTATAAAACACTGGTTCAGCCTCAACTTGGAGTATTGTGTCCAATTCTGGGCACCACACTTTAGGAAGGATGTGAAGGCCTTAAAGAAGGTGTAGAAAAGATTTACGAGAATGATTCCAGGAATGAGGGATATCAGTTATATGGATAGACTGGAGAAACTGGGGTTGTTCTCCTTCGAGCAGAGAAGATTGAGAGGAGATTTGATAGAGGTGTTCAAATCATGAGGGGTCTGGACAGAGAGAAACTGTTCCCACTGGCAGAAGAGAAGACAGATATAAGGTGATTGTCAAAAGAACCAAAGGCAACACAAGAAAAAAACGTTTTACACAGCGAGTGGTTAGGATCTGGAATGCACTGCCTGAAAGGGTGGTGGAGACAGACTCAGCCATTGCTTTCCAAAGGGAGTTGGATAAGTACGTGAACTAAAAAAAACGCAGGACTACGGGGAAGTGTAGGGAAGTGGGACTAGCTGAAATGCTCTTGCAGAGAGCCGGCATGGGCTCGACGGGCCGAATGGCCTCCTCCTGTGCTGTAACCATTCTATGTTTCTATGATTCTATCCTTCCACTGTTCAACATGCACGTAGTCCTGTGTTGCAGCTTCTCCAGTTTGGCACCTCAATTTTAGGTATGCCAGATGCTGCTCCTGGCATGCTCTCCTGCACTCCTCATTGAACCAGGGTTGATCCCCTGGCTTGATGGTAATGATAGAATGAGGGATGTGCTGGGCCATGAGATTGTGATGGGATACAATTCTGCTGCTTCTGATGGCCCACATCGCCTCATGGATGCCCAGTTTTGAGCTGCTAGATCTGTTCTGAATCTATCCAACTTAGCACAGTGGTCAAGCCACACAACATAATGGAGGGTGTCCTCAGTGTGAAGACAGAACTTCATCTCCACAAGGGCTGTGCAGTGGTCACTTCTGTGAAAACTGCCTTGAACAGATACATCTGCGACAGGTAGATTGGTGAGGACAAGGTCAAGTAGATTTTTCCCCACGTGTTGGTCCCTTAGCACCTGCCGTAGGCCCATTTTGGCAGCTATGTCCTTCAGGACTCGGCCAGCTCGGTCAGTAGCGGTGCTACCGAGCCACTCTTGGTGATGGAGATTGAAGTCCCCCACCCAGAGTACATTCTGTGCCCTTGCTACTCTCAGTGCTTCTTCCAAGTGGTGTTCAACATGGAGGAGTACTGATTCATCAGCTGAGGGAGGATGGTAGGTGGTAATCAGCAGGAGGTTTCCTTGCCCATGTTTGTCCTGAAGCCATGAGGCTGCATTGAATCTGGTGTCAATGTTGAGGACTCCCAGGGCCACTCCCTCCGGGCTGTATACCACTGTGCCACCACCTTTGGTGGGTCTGTCCTGCCGGTGGAATAGGACACACCCAGGGATGGTGATGGAGGAGCCTGGGACATTGGCTGAAAGGTATGATAACGGTATGACTATTTCAGGCTGTTGCGTGACTAGTCTGTGGGTCAGCTCTCCCAATTTTGGCACAAGTCCCCAGATGTTAGTGAGGATACCTTTGTAGGGTCTACTGGGCTGGGTGTGCCATTGTCATTATTCTTATTACTGGTTTTTTTGTAGCAGTTTTGTATAACTGAGTGGCTCGCTAGGCCATTTTAGAGGGCAGTTAAGAGTTAACCATATTGCTGTCGCTCTGGAGTCACACATAGGCCAGACCAGGTAAGGACTGCAGATTTCCTTCCCTAAAGGACATTAAAAGAAAGAAAGACTTGGATCCATATCGGGATGCAGTTATTTGCACATGAAAATACTCTGGCCCTGATTGGCTCTCCATTAACACATGATTTGCTGATTGGTCCCCTTGGAGGATAAGCCACACCCAGAAGTTTCTCTGGAATGTGTAATTGGAACCGCCCAGCCCAAGTCCAGGGAGGATAGAGCTCCACCATCCCAGCAAAAGCCTCCCAAAGTTCCTGCCCGTATCCCAGCCCAAGTGCTTGCCTCTCCCAGCCAAAGCTCCTGACACCAAACCCCCTCCCTCCCACCCCGACCCAAATTCATGCCCCCACCCCCTCAGCCCAAGTTCCTGACCTTACCCCGCCCCCCCCCACCACGGATGGGGCATCGTGTGTGGGTCACTGATTGTTACCAGGTTTATTGGATATGAAGTGAATAGTGACAGTGTTGTGACTTCTGGATTTCATCCACTCCAACAATATCCCTTGTAACACATGTATCGAGTTTTCCGAGAAATCGGGTTTGGCTGTAAAGGGGTTTGGAAGAATGTGATACATCTTCCCTGAGTTCCCTCTCTCCCCTCCAATCCCCCTCCCGCTTCTGCTCTCTCTCTCCCCCCGTGTCTCTCTCTCTCTCTCTCCCCCCTCCGCCTCTCTCTCCCCCCCCATCTCTCTGTCTACCCTCCGTCTCTCTCTCTCCCTTCCCCCGTCTCTCTCTTCTTCTCCCCGTCTCTCTCTCTCTCTTCCCCATCTCTTTCTCTCTGCCCCCCCCATGTATCTTTCTCTCTCCCCCCTGTCTCTCTCTCTCTTTCTCTCCCTGCCTCTCTCTCCCCCTGCCTCTCTCTGTCTCCCCCCCCACCGTCTCTCTCTCTCTTCCCCCCCCATCTCTCTCTCTCTCTCCACCCCCCGCCGTGTCTCTCCCTCTCTCCCCCCGCCGTTTCTCTCTCTCTCTCCCCCGTGTCTCTCTCTCTCTCTCCCCCGTCTCTGTCTCTCTCTCCCCCGTGTCTATCTCTCGCTCCCCCCATGTCTCTCTCGCTCCCCCATGTCTCTCTCTCTTCCCCCGTCTCTCTCTCTCTCTCTCCCCCCCGTTTCTCACTCCCCCACCCATTTCTCTCTCTCTCCCCCATCTCTCTCTTGCTCTCTCCCCATCTCTCTCTCCCCATCATCTCTCTCATTCTTTCCCCCCGTGTGTCTCTCTCTCTCTCCCCCCTCATCTCTCTCTCTCTCTGCCCCTGCCTTTATTTCATTCTCTCTCTCCCCCCCCCCACTGTGCCTCTCTCTCTTTCTCCCCGCCCCGTCTCTCTCTCCACCCCCACCCCGTCTCTCTCTCCCCCTGTCTCTCACTCGCTCCCCCATCTCTCTCTCTTTCCCCCATCCCACTCTCGGCCCCACCCGCTGCCTCTCTCTCTCTCTCCTATTACCTCTGTTGTTTTCTTTTCCACAGAAGGCTGCGAAAATGTTCCAAATAATGCAAAGGCTAGAAGCATACCCAACGGCAGCAGCAAAAAACGTTTCAGCAGCAGACTGCATGTGGACACGGCGGAAGATCAGCAGCTCCTCTTTGTGGGGCCTCTCTTCCAATTCCGGTTTCGGATGCGAGGAGGCTGCTTGTGTGCGAGAGGTGTCAGGGTAGAGTCTTGAGGACAATGGTGCAGAAAAAACACAGTGCAAATAGTCACTCTGTTTATATAGCGCCTTTCACGACCACCGGATGCCTCAAAGCGCTTTACAGCCAATGAAGTACTTTTGGAGTGTAGTCACTGTTGTAATGTGGGAAACACGGCAGCCAATTTGCAGAAACAGCAATGTGATAATGACCAAATAATCTGTTTTTGTTATGTTGATTGAGGGATAAATATTGGCTAGGACACCGGGGATAACCCCTCTTCAAACTAGTGCCATGGGATCTTTTACGTCCACGAGAGACAAGGCCTCGGTTTAACGTCTCATCCAAAAGATGGCATCTTCAACAATGCAGCACTCCCTCAGCACTGCACTGGAGCATCAGCCTAGATTGTTGTGCTCAAGTCTCTGGAGTGGGATTTGAATCCACAATCTTAGAAGGTTGAGTGTGCCACCCACTGAGCCACAGCTGACCCCAAAGTGAACCAGATTGTTTTTTTATGACAATCCAATGGTTTCATGGCTACTAGTGTCACTGTTACTGATATTACCTTTTTATTCCAAATTTATTTAAGCAATGAACTTAAATTCCTCAGCTGCTTTGGTGGGATTTGAACTCATGTCTCTGGATTATTAGTCCAGACCTCTGGACTACTAGTCCAGTAAAATAAACACTGTGCTACCATATGCTCCGCAGAGCAGCATGGCAGCCCAGCACAGCAGGCTGCGCGGCCCCCGGCCTGCGAGCACCATCGGGGCAGGCCGGGGAGCGGAAGGAGCAGTGTGGCGGTGTACCACTCCAGGGAGCAGCACGTGCTGGAGCAGGAGAGCAACGGCAGTGAAAAGGAACGTCATCAAGGTCCAGGTCGGTGATTGGAGCGTGGGCAGGTACAGCAGGAGCGGCGAGGTCGGGGCAAAGGAGCGGCGAGAGACTGTGGAGGGATGTGATCGGGGCCCAGGGGAGGTGCGAGTTTGGGACCAAGAAGAGGCGAGGGCCCAGGATCAGCACGGGCCCAGTCCACACTGCGATATGTGTGCACACTAGGTCCGTGCAGCAGAGTTGGTCTCCAGTCGTCTTGGTTAATCCTTGCCACTGGACCAAGACCTAGCTCTGTCAAGCCCGTGTGGTGGCTGGTATGCAACGGCCACCCCACGTTAAAAAAAATCCAAGCACAGGCATCTTCCACCCTTCAAGATTTAGTTTGGACCTGGAATTTTTGGTCCAGCATTGAAACACCTGTGAACTTTTTGACATGGAAGCAAGTCATCCTCGATTCGAGGGCCTGCCTTTAATGATGAGAGTTTATTAGAGCAATATGTCAACTATTGGCTCAAGATCAGCCGGCCATTTCCAACAACTTGTCCATCAAAGTCGCCACTACCTTGAATTTCTTTGGAGCCGGAGCCTTTCAGGAAGCATCAGGTAATCTTTGCCATTTTAAGAGAGAAAGAACTTGTACTTATCTCGTGTCACCCCAAAACACATCACAGCCAATGAAGTACACTACTTTTAAAGAGTAGTTTTCTTCAGATTCATTATTTTTGCAGTTGTTTTTACAGAGCAGATCCTTTGAATGTGTTATAATATCATCCAAGTGCATTCCATATAGACAGGTAGTAACACGCTGCTGCTTTGTGTGAACATCTGTCGATAATTAAACTGAAATCTGCTGATTGCTTTTTTATGATGATTTTTGTTTCCCATTAAAGTGAATTACACCAGTTGTGTAGGTAAAGAACACAGCTGTTTCTTACACAAAGGTTGTTCTGGTTGTTGTTGTATCTTCTCACTTTTCCCTCGGAGAATACGTGAAGTAGTGGAAGGATTCTCAGGCTGATTAACAGTCTGACAGGTTGTAGCGTAAACCTTCCTTCCAAGTCCATAACCATCTTTATACCAGCTAATAGGGTGGTTAGTCAACGTATTTACTGAGGTGTATGAAAGCATGGGCCTTACGCTAAACATCCGTAAGACAAAGGTCCTCCACCAGCCTGTCCTCACCACACAGCACTGCCCCCCCAGTCATCAAGATCCACAGCGCGGCCCTGGACACCGTGGACCACGTCCCATATCTCGGGAGCCTCCTATCAAGAGCAGGCATCGACGACGAGATCCAACACTGCCTCCAGTGCACCAGTGCAGCCTTCGGCCGCCTGAGGAAAAGATTGTTTGAAGACCACGGCCTCAAAACTGCCACCAAGCTCATGGCCTACAGGGCTGTAGTAATACCCGCCCTCCTGTATGGCTCAGAGACATGGACAATGTACAGTAGATACCTCAAGTTGCTGGAGAAATATCACCAATGATGTCTCCGCAACATCCTACAAATCCCCTGGGAGGACAGGCGCACCAACATCAGCATCCTCATTCAGGCTAACAACCCCAGCATTGAAGCATTGACCACACTCGATCAGCTCCGCTGGGCAGGCCACATAGTCCGCATGCCAGACACGAGACTCCAAAAGCAAGCGCTCTATTCGGAACTCCTTCACGGCAAACGAGCCAAAGGTGGGCAACTAAAACGCTACAAGGACACCCTCAAAGCCTCCCTGATAAAATGCAACATCCCCACTGACACCTGGGAGTCCCTGGCCCAAGACCGCCCTCAGTGGAGGAAGTGCATCTGAAAGGACACTGAGCACCTCGAGTCTCAATGCCGGGAACATGCAGAAATCAACGCAGACAACGGAAAGAGCATACGGCAAACCAGTCCCACCCACCCCTTCCCTCAATGATTATCTGTCCCACCTCTGACAGAGTCTGTGGCTCTCGTATTGGACTGTCCAGCCACCCAAAGAACTCACTTCAGGAGTGGAAGCAAGCCTTCCTTGATTCTGAGGGACTGCCTATGATGATGATGATGATGATGATAGTCCTATATGGCAGTAAACTTTTATGGGCTGTCACGAGCCATATGTCATGGGAACCACCAAGACCCATTGGATGTCAACCCAAAATTCAGAACCGGAGTGTAAAAGCCAGATAGCCAGGTGGTGAAAAATAGAATACTCGAGTCTAGCCTTAGTTGCTTAAAAGTCTTTGTTTACAGAGACACATAACTTACATACCATGCACCCCCAGCCCCCCCCAAAAAAAGATATGCTTCACCCACTTCCCAAGCCTGTTCCCAATGGTCCCCACATATGAATCCCAATTAATACCCACAATTGTTTAGTTGATAACCATAAATCAAGTGTCCCCTTATTAACACGGGGGGCAAGGGTGGCGGGCATTAAAACCGACAATTAAACCAATTAACGTTTTACAGGAAACTTAAATCAAATTAATATTTGGTTGCTGGGGGTGATGATGCACTCCAATCCCTCCGGTGCCCACCTCTCGCAGGAAGGCCGCGAGTGTACCAGTAGACACCATGTGCTCCATCTCCAGGGACACCCTGGCTCACCAATTAATACCCACAATTATTTTTGTTATATCTGTAAATAAGTGCCCCCTGGTTAAAGGGGGGTGGGGTGGGGGCACACTCCAAATACTTTTAATCAAGTGCCCCCTTGTTTTTTTTTGAGGGCACCAAAAACACATTATACACGTGCCCCCTGGCTAAAAGAGGGGGGGGGGCACTAAAACCACCAAAATTAAACAAATTAAACTTTAGACACGTGGTTTCAAATTAAAATTTGGTTGCCAGGGGGTGATGATGCACTCCAGTCCCTCCGGCGCCCACCTCTCGCGGAAGGCCGCGAGCCTATCAATAGACACCGCGTGCTCCATCTCCAGGGACACCCTGGCTCACCAATTAATACCCACAGCCTGGATACAATTCACACCCAGCTGATATACAACACCTGAGTACAATTAACATGGAGCTTCAGTCTCCACTTGCTTGAACTGTGTGAAGTAGGCTCCAACTCTGCACCTTCTGCCACAGAGGCGGGAATGCTAGCACTAAGCCAAAGGCTCACTCCATTATTCTGATGGACACAGCCCTTCAACATATAGCCTGTAACTTAGCCAGCTGAGGCCTTTATTGTAAAAGTTGCTACCATTTTCATTTTGGTAATGCTAAAGCAATTTTTAGAATAAAATGAACTGTTCTGCACATTGAGTCTGGCAACAAAAGTGCTGGTCACCAAGCAGTTGGTCAATGGCGGTTTCCTTCTTGTTCATTAGTTAAGTGCTTAAATCTGTGTTCTTCTCCTTTTGAATTAGTTACTTTACACTTTAATTTATATTTTTATTATTTATCAATCATTTCAAGAAAAAGCCTTTCTCCTTAAGTTCAACTTTTCTCTTGTGCTCCACTCAAAAAAACACCTCTTGGTACAGATGTTTGAACTGCCATTTTGTATTTTAAACTATTTATTCTACTGTGACTACATTTAAAAGGAAATTCACTAAAAAAAAAACTGCGAGAAGACCTCATTTATGTCACACCATGTAAACGTTTCCCCCCTTATTTTACAATCCGTACCCAGCCAGCAAACTGCGTAAGTTCAGAGATCTCCAGACTCCAATCCACACTGTCTTCTGATGTACACCCGCCAACCAAACTAGGGAACAGCGGCGAGGAGGCCCTACTGCCCAAATATTAGCCTGACGGCGGAGACAACGGCAGTTTGCTGGCTGGGTACGGATTGTAAAATAAGGGGGGAAACGTTTACATGGTGTGACATAAATGAGGTCTTCTCGCAGTTTTTTTTTTTGTGAATTTCCTTTTAAATGTAGTCACAGTAGAATAAGTAGTTTAAAATACAAAATGACAGTTCAAACATCTGTACCAAGAGGTGTTTTTTTGAGTGGAGCACAAGAGAAAAGTTGAACTTAAGGAGAAAGGCTTTTCCTTGAAATGATTGATAAATAATAAAAATAATAAAAATATAAATTAAAGTGTAAAGTGTAAAGTAACTAATTCAAAAGGAGAAGAACACAGAAATCTTCTACAATAGTTCCGCTTTCATCTTTGGTTTGTTCCTGAGGGGGCCCTGGTGCAGGCCCTTGCACCAGGTTGCCTTCGGCACACAATGTATTTCGGCAGATCCAACATCATCATCATCATCATAGGCAGTCCCTCGTATCGAGGATGACTTGCTTCCACGCCAAAAAGGGATGAGTTCACAGGTGTTTCAATAAAGGACCTACTATTCCAGATCCTGAACTACATCTGGAGGATGGAAGATGCCTGTGCTTGGATTTTTTTAACTTGCAGTGGCCGTTGCACACCAGCCACCACACGGGCTTGACAGAGCCAGGTCTTGGTCCAGTGGCAAGGATTACCCAAGACGACTGGAGACCAGCTCTGCTGCACGGACCGAGTGCGCGCACATATCGCAGTGTGGGCTGGGCCCGTGCTGCCCCTGGGCCCTCGCCTCTTCTGGGTCCCAGACTCATGCCTCTCCTGGGCCCCGGTCACCTTCTTCTACAAACCCTTGCCTGCTGCTGCAGGAGGGCGGCGGTCGCTGATTGCAGTGCGGGCAGGCACAGCAGGAGGGGCGAAGGAGCGGCGAGAGTTAGGCAGATAACACCCTCTCGAAGCTCATTAAAATGGTCGGGCCGAAAATTCTGGCCTCGCCGGGTCTATATGAAGTGCGCCTGGACCCAACGAGGCCTCGCAAAAGCCAATTTTTGGGGCACGATGCGCATGCGCCAAAAACCGGCTTTTCCAATCTGTCAAAGATTTCTCTTGGCAGATCCTCCGCATCCCCGAGAGAAGGACGTCCATGGGGGCGAGACTGGGCTATTTGCCCAACTCATGCCCAGTGAATGTCCTTCAAACTTTTACGCGTGGTAAAAGCAGGCGCATAGTCTACTTTTACCAGTGTAAGAGTTTTAAAACATATAAAAATTGAATTTAAATACTTATTTTTATATTATAAACCCTGTCCATTAAGGTAAGTTTATTTTTAACACATAAAAAAAAATCCAAAAATATATATTTTTTCTGAAACGTTCAATTACATTTAATTTCAGTTAATTTTAAATATGTGGGATGTTTTATTTACTTATTATGCTGTGTTTCGGTGTTTTAGTTTTTTTTTCTCATTGATAGTAATGGGAACTCATTTTATTAATGAGAATACTGCATTGTGATTGGTTGTCCAGGCCCACGTGACTCCACCATCTATGTATGTACCTGAAAGGCATATCCTCATGTGCTGCACAGCAAATCTAGGCCTCCGACTGGGCTCGCTACGTTCCTCCGGGACCATCAGGTACTTTGGTAGATATTTTTCGGGTAGGAGGCGTTCATACGAAGGAAGCCTCCGACTGCAATTTCCACCTCCCCGGTATCTCTGGTCTGTGCTAACTCTAGGCACAAGTCCACTGACATCAACCTTATAGTCCATCTGTTTAGATTTACATCTTTGTTTCTTCATCAAATAACTCTGGAACAGTGCTGTCTGTTGCCAAAGTAAATTCCGGGCTTTTATTAAGAACCTCTCCCAAACTGGAATTATGGTACAGATGTTCCAGAATTTTACAGTCAGAACTCAGAGTAGGCATTGTTCATGTAAACATATATAAATAGTATAGCTGCTGTAACCATTTTGAATATATTCCAAAATATAAAGACTTGACTGACTGAGTTCTTCCGCACTTGCCATTTTTCCCTTCAGCTGTAATTGTGTTCATCTCTCTTATATATTATTGGCGTGGAAATTCTGATGTCCCGGGCCCATTCGGACCCGGGATGCATTGGAAAAGCCGGTTTTCAGCACACAATGCGCATGCGCTGAAAACCGACTTTTCCGATCGGTCAAGCTCGAGCTTGACAGATGATCCGCAGATTGGGAGCGAGGACATTTGTACAGGCAAGATTGCAGGATTTACCCATATTTTACATATCGATTGGTCAAATCAAATCGCACGGGGTAGCCTGGAGGAGGAATTCATAGAATGCATACGAGATTGTTTCTTAGAACACTATGTTACAGAACCTACAAGGGAGCAAGCTATCTTAGATCTGGTCCTGTGTAATGAGTCAGGAATAATAAACGATCTCCTAGTAAAAGATTCTCTCGGAATGAGTGATCACAGTATGGTTGAATTTGTAATACAGATTGAGGGTAAGGAAGTAGTGTCTCAAACGAGCGAACTATGCTTAAACAAAGGGGACTACAGTGGGATGAGGGCAGAGTTGGCTAAAGTAGACTGGGAACACAGACTAAATGGTGGCACAATTGAGGAACAGTGGAGGACTTTTAAGGAGCTTTTTCATAGTGCTCAACAAAAATATATTCCAGTGAAAAAGAAGGGCGGTAAGAGAAGGGATAACCAGCTGTGGATAACCAAGGAAATAAAAGAGAGTATCAAATTAAAAACCAATGCGTATAAGGTGGCCAAGGTTAGTGGGAAACTAGAAGATTGGGAAAATTTTAAACGACAGCAAAGAATGACTAAGAAAGCAATAAAGAAAGGAAAGATAGATTACGAAAGTAAACTTGCGCAAAACATAAAAACAGATAGTAGAAGCTTTTACTGATATATAAAACAGAAGAGAGTGACTAAAGTAAATGTTGGTCCCTTAGAAGATGAGAAGGGGGATTTAATAATGGGAAATGTGGAAATGGCTCAGATCTTAAACAATTATTTTGCTTCGGTCTTCACAGTGGAAGACACAAAAACCATGCCAAAAATTGCTGGTCACGGGAATGTGGGAAGGGAGGACCTTGAGACAATCACTATCACTAGGGGGGTCGTGCTGGACAGGCTAATGGGACTCAAGGTAGACAAGTCCCCTTGTCCTGATGAAATGCATCCCAGGGTATTAAAAGAGATGGCGGAAGTTATAGCAGATGCATTCGTTATAATCTACCAAAATTCTCTGGACTCTGGGGAGGTACCAGCGGAATGGAAAGCAGCTAATGTAATGCCTCTGTTTAAAAAAGGGGGCAGACAAAAGGCAGGTAACTATAGGCTAGTTAGTTTAACACCTGTGGTGGGGAAAATGCTTGAAACTATCATCAAGGAAGAAATAGCGGGACATTTAGATAGGAATAGTGCAATCAAGCAGATGCAACATGGATTCATGAAGGGGAAATCATGTTTAACTATTTGCGGATGACACTAAGTTGGGTGGCAGTGTGAGCTGCAAGGAGGATTCTATGAGGCTGCAGAGCGACTTGGATAGGTTAGGTGAGTGGGCAAATGCATGGCAGATGAAGTATAATGAAGTATAATGTGGATAAATGTGAGGTTATCCACTTTGGTGGTAAAAACAGAGAGACAGACTATTATCTGAATGGTGACAGATTAGGAAAAGGGCAGGTGCAAAGAGACCTGGGTGTCATGGTACATCAGTCATTGAAGGTTGGCATGCAGGTACAGCAGGCGGTTAAGAAAGCAAATGGCATGTTGGCCTTCATAGCGAGGGGATTTGAGTACAAGGGCAGGGAGGTGTTGCTACAATTGTACAGGGCCTTGGTGAGGCCACACCTGGAGTATTGTGTACAGTTTTGGTCTCCTAACCTGAGGAAGGACATTCTTGCTATTGAGGGAATGCAGCGAAGGTTCACCAGACTGATTCCCGGGATGGCGGGACTGACCTATCAAGAAAGACTGGATCAACTGGGCTTGTATTCACTGGAGTTCAGAAGAATGAGAGGCGACCTCATAGAAACGTTTAAAATTCTGACGGGATTAGACAGGTTAGATGCAGGAAGAATGTTCCCAATGTTGGGGAAGTCCAGAACCAGGGGACACAGTCTAAGGATAAGGGGGAAGCCATTTAGGACCGAGATGAGGAGGAATTTCTTCACCCAGAGAGTGGTGAACCTGTGGAATTCTCTACCACAGAAAGTTGTTGAGGCCAATTCATTAAATATATTCAAAAAGGAGTTAGATGAAGTCCTTACTACTAGGGGAATCAAGGGGTATGGTGAGAAAGCAGGAATGGGGTACTGAAGTTGCATGTTCAGCCATGAACTCATTGAATGGCAGTGCAGGCTAGAAGGGCCGAATGGCCTACTCCTGCACCTATTTTCTATGTTTCTATGTTTCTAACTAATTTACTGGAATTCTTTGAGGATGTAATGAGCATGGTGGATAGAGGTGTACCGATGACTGTGGTGTATTTAGATTTCCAAAAGGCATTCGATAAGGTGCCACACAAAAGGTTACTGCAGAAGATAAAGGTACACGGAGTCAGAGGAAATGTATTAGCATGGATAGAGAATTGGCTGGCTAACAGAAAGTAGAGAGTCGGGATAAATGGGTCCTTTTCGGGTTGGAAATCGGTGGTTAGTGGTGTGCCACAGGGATCGGTGCTGGGACCACAACTGTTTACAATATACATAGATGACCTGGAAGAGGGGACAGAGTGTAGTGTAATAAAATTTGCAGATGGCACAAAGATTAGCGGGAAAGCGGGTTGTGTAGAGGACACAGAGAGGCTGCAAAGAGATTTAGATAGGTTGAGCGAATGGGCTAAGGTTTGGCAGATGGAATACAATGTCATTTTATTTCTATTCTACAGTGCTTTGCCCGTGGGACATCCTCGAGAGGGATTTCTGGGCCAATGTTGAAGGAAGCTAGTCAATATATAGCATACACATTACCTCAGAAAATATTGAACAGTGCATGTTACCATCTTCCGGTGTAAAATAAATTTCCATTTGCTCCTTAACATAATTTTTTCAGGGTTTTCATAGCTGTTGGATAGGGTGGGACTTGCAAGCAGCATGCTCTGTGAATGGCCAGTCTTTCCAATCATAAATATCTTTATATATTCCTCTGTTGTGATCCAAGCATAACTGGTGGGATTGTGTCCTGCAGTCGTGACCCTGTCAGGGTTTGTGGGATTAGTGGGACAGTACCTCAGCCCCTCGAGCCTGCTCCACCATTCAATAAGATCATGGCTGAACTTCTACATTAACTCCACCTTCCCGCCCTATCCCCAAAACCTTCCATTCCCTTAGAGCCCAAGAATCTATCGATCTCAATCTTGAATATACTTAATGACACTGAACATCCACAGCCCTCTGGGGCAGAGAATTCCAAAGATTCACAACCCTTTGAGTGAAGAAATTTCTCCTCATCTCAGGCCTAAATGGCCAACCCTTTATCCTGAGACTGTGACCCCTGGTTCGAGACTCTCCATCCAGGGAAAACAGCCTCTCATCATCTACCCTGTCAACAACAACAACTTGTATTTATATAGCACCTTTAACGTAGTAAAATGTCCCAAGGTGCTTCACAGGAGTATTATAAAACAAAAAACTTGACTCCGAGCCACTTAAGGGGGAATTAGGGCAGATGACCAAAAGCTTGGTCAAAGAGGTAGGTTTTAAGGTGTGTCTTAAAGGAGGAAAGAGAGGTAGAGAAGCGGAGAGGTTTCGGGGAGGAATTCCAGAACTTAGGCCCTAGGCAACAGAAGGCACGGCCACCAAATGGTTGAGTGATTATAATCAGGGGTGCTCAAGAGAGCAGAATTGGAAGAACACAGATATCTGAAGGGTTGTGGGGGGCTGGAGGAGATTACAGAGATAGGGAGGGGTGAGGCCACAGAGGGATTTGAAAACAAGGATGAAAATTTTGAGATCGAGGCGTTGCTTAACTGGTAGCCAATGCAGGTCAGCGAGCACATGGGGTGATGGGTGAGTGGGACTTGGTGCTTTGTATGACCTTTTGGATGTGTTGGAATAGTCAAGTCGAAAGGTAACAAAGTCCTCCAGCAGTTGCAAGAGCGGAGATGGGTGATGTCACGGAGGTGGAAATAGGCGCTCTTAGTTATGCTGTGGATATATGGTCGAAAGCTCATTTCAGGGTCAACTATGACACCAATGTTGTGAACAGTATGGTCCAGCCTCAGACAGATGTTAGGGAGAGGGATGGAGTCAGTGGCATGGGAACAGGGTTTGTGGCAGAGACGTAAAACAATGTCAAGCCCTCTAAGAACGTTATACATTTCAATGAGATCATCTCCATACTTCTAAACTTCAGAGAATGTCGGCTAATTCTACTCAATTTCTCCTTATAGGGCAGCCCTCTCATCCCAGGAATCAATCTCGTGAATCTTTGTTTCACACCCTTGCAGGCAAGTATATCCTTTCTTAGGTACGGAGACCAAAAATTGTACGCAGTCCTCCAGGTGTGGTCTCACCAAAGCCCTATATGTTTGCAGCCACACTTTGCTACCCTTATGCTCTAACCCCCTTACAATAAAAGCTAACCCATGCCTGTTAGAAATGTCAGCACTTGCCCTATGATAAAACTTTTAAATATTCAATCATTTTATCAAAATATAATAATGCGTGTTGAATAAGTAAATCTTTTTCATGTAAAGTCACCCTTTGAGCAGATTTCTATTCAGATTAGTGTTCCTATTTCTGGCAATTAAAACAAGTGTAAAATGTTGCATTTGCATTCAGAAGATGCAGGTTATCCCGAGGGTGGTTAATTAGAAGTGTATCAAGTATCATGTTTAGCATTAATGTGGATAGGATTAAATTTGACGAGTTTCATCAAAGTTTGAATTTTGATATGAAACTGCAGTGTTGGTTTATCTATCATATTTCAGTTCTACATTCATCTTAAAGAACCAAAAAAAAAGCATCTTAATAATTATTTCTACACAGTTATTTTTCTGTAAACTTTGTTTTATGATGCTCTGTGTTAGATAGATGCTAAGTTGAGACTGTTTAGCATATACTCGACATCTTATTACGCATTATTAACATTTTATTGCTGGATCCTAGCATAAATTCTGCTGCAAATCACTGCCAGGTGTACCAGGTAGGGCACAGAATTAAGCAATTAAAAACGTACATAGTTGAATTATTTACACATGTCATTAACCTTTTGAGCACTGAATGGCTCTTAAGCCTGGAAATTATGCTGTACAATATTATCATATGAAGACAAATGAGTTAACACTTCCACTTAAATAGTAGTTAGAGGAATTTGATATGAACATGCCAAGTATTCATACAACAATATGTCAGAGTATAAATTCTATTCCCCTGGCCTTATTGCGCCTGCTACAGATGTGAACTTGTATATACCTTATACAGCCACCAGAGGGCTCAACACCTGGAGTCCCAAGGAACCCCACAATCCCTTGGGAGCACAGGTATTAAGGAGGCCTCATAGGCTGGAGAGGCACTCTGGAGACCTGCAATAAAACACTAAGGTCACAGTTTACTTTGAGCTCACAGTATCCAGTCAGTCTCTTTTTTCATACATAACAACTGGCGACGAGATACAGATGACGAACCCAACGATGCAGAGAACAGTGGGCATCCTGGAGAAATTCTCGGAAGGAGATGATTGGGAAACCTTCGTGGAGCGACTCAACCAATACTTCATGGCCAACGAGCTGGAAGGAGAAGCGAACGCTGCCAAACGAAGGGCGATTTTCCTCACCGTCTGCGGGTCATCAACGTATGGCCTCATGTGGACAATGCGGCCCGGGATGGGGCCATTGACACCCACTAATAGGGTACTTAAAAGCAGTCAAAGGGACAGTCAGCACGGAATTCCTGGCCATAGGCAGTGCAATGTTGGCTGTCACACACAATGGGTTAGTGAACTAGCTGCCACTCTGGATTGTCCCGGGCAATGGTCCCGCACTGTTGGGGAGGAGCTGGTTAGCTGAGATGAACTGGAAATGGGGGGATGTTCACGCAATGTCCTCGGTGGAGCGAAGTTCGTGCTCACAAGTCCGACAACAATTCGAGTCACTATTCCAACCGGGCGTCGGGACTTTCAAAGGCACTAAAGTAGTGATACACATCACCCAGGATGCCAGGCCAGTGCACCACAAAGCCAGAGCGGTGCCGTATGTGATGCGGGAAAAAATCGAGAGCAAATTGGACTGGCTGTTGTGAGAGGGCATCATCTCGCCTGTTGAATTAATCGACTGGGCGAGCCCTATCGTTCCCGTTCTAAAAGCGGATGGCTCTGTCAGGATCTGTGGCGACTACAAGGCCACCATCAATCGGGTGTCCCTACAAGATCAATACCCGCTCCCGAGAGCGGAGGACCTCTTCGCCACACTGGCAGGTGGCAAGCTGTTCACCAAGTTGGACTTCACTTCAGCCTATATGACCCAGGAACTGGCCGTCGAATCCAAACGACTGACCACCATCACCACGCACAAGGGACTGTTTGCGTATAGCAGGTACCTGTTTGGTATTTGATCAGCGGTCGCGATTTTTCAACGAAACATGGAAAGCCTGCTTAAATCCATTCCGGGAACGATCGTATTCCAGGACGACATCCTCATCACGGGTCGAGACACCGAGGAGCACCTCCACAACCTGGAGGAGGTGTTACGCCGACTGGACCGGGTAGGCCTGTGACTCAAGAAGTCTAAATGTATGTTCTTAGCTCCTGAGGTTGAGTTTCTGGGCAGGAGGGTTGCTGCAGATGGGATTCGGCCCACCGAATCCAAAACAGAGGCGATTCAACGAGCACCCAGGCCCTGCAACACATCGGAGTTGTGTTCATTCCTAGGACTGTTGAACTATTTCGGGAACTTTCTGCCGAACTTGAGCACGTTGTTGGAGCTGCTACACGTGCTCCTGCGTAAGGGTTGCGATTGGTTTTGGGGGGACTGTCAGGAACGGGCTTTTGATCGGGCGCGAAACCTACTTTGTTCAAACAAGTTGTTGACCCTGTACGACCCCGGTAAATGTTTAGTTCTGACATGTGATGCATCGTCCTATGGGGTTGGGTGCGTGTTGCAGCAGGGCAATGCTGAGGGTCAACTACAACCTGTGGCTTATGTCTCCAGGTTGCTCTCTCAAGTGTGCATATGGTGTTAAAAAAATGCATCAGTACCTCTTCGGTAGGAAGTTTGAATTAGAGACAGACCACAAGCCACCACATCCCTGTTGTCAGACAGCAAGGCTGTTAATGCCAATGCATCAGCTCGCATACAGCGATGGGCTCTCACGCTAGCTGCTTATGACTACTCCATCTGGCACCGGCCCAGCACTGAAAACTGCGCTGACGCGCTCAACAGGCTCCCACTGGCCACCACCGAGGGGGCAGCTGAGCAAAGCGCTTAGATGGTCATGGCTGTCGATGCCTTTGATGTGCAGGCTCCCCCATCACAGCCCGTCAGATCAAAAGCTGGACAAACAGAGATCCCCTCCTATCCTTGATTAAGAAATGTGTCCTGACTGGGGATTGGGCGCCCGCACACGGAGCATGCCCTGAGGAGGTCAGACCATTCCACAGGCGGATGGATGAGCTCTCCATCCAAGCCGACTGCCTACTATGGGGTAGCCGGGTAGTCATGCCCCAGAGGGGCAGGGAGGCATTCATCAGGGAACTCCACAGCAAGCACCCAGGCATTGTGATGATGAAGGCCATTGCCCGGTCACACATTTGGTGGCCTGGAATTGATTCAGACCTGGGACACTGGGTAATGCCCCCAGGGAGGCCCCGCTCAGCCTGTAGCCCTGGCCCACCAAGCCATGGTCAAGCATTCACGTTGACTACGCGGGCCCGTTCATGGGGGAGATGTTCCTCATTGTAGTAAATGCGTACTCGAAATGGATCGAGTGCATCATCCTGAATTCATGCATGTCATCCACCACCGTGGAAAGCCTATGTGCGATCTTTGCAACCCATGGCTTGCCGGACATCCTGGTTAGTGATAATGGCCCGTGTTTCACGAGCTATGAATTCCAGGATTTTATGTCAAGCAATGGCATCAACCACGTCAGGACTGTGCCGTTCAAGCTGGCCTCCAGTTGCCAGGCGGAACGTGCGGTCCAAATCATTAAGCAAGGTATGCTCAGGATTCAAGGACCCTCCCTACAATGCCGCCTATCGTGCCTCCTGCTGGCCTATAGATCCCGCCCGCACTCGCTCACGGGGGTCCCGCCCACAGAGCTACTCATGAAACGGACACTCAAAACTCGGTTGTCCCTCATCCACCCAGTCCTGACCGACATAGTTGAGGGCAAGCGCAAGTCACAAAACGAGTACCATGACCGTAATTCAAGGGGGAGATGTATAGAAATAAATGTATTTGTCCTCAATCACGCCATGGGGCCCAAATGGCTTGAGGGTACTGTAATTGCCAAAGAGGGGAATAGGGTCATCGTGGTAAAACTCAACAATGGCCAGATATGCCGTAAGCATCTGGACCAAGTAAAAAAAAGGTTCAGCATGGACACAAGGAACCTGAAGAAGACCATGAGATGGAGCTCACAACACCCGCCAGTGAACGAGCAACAAGAGCAATCAGAAGAATGCAAAGTCCCTGCGGTCAGCCCGGACAGGCCGGAATCACCACAGGTGACAGACACTCACGTCAGTGTCCAACAACCAGAGCCCCAACTGCGAGGGAGCGTAGACCACCTGAAAGACTGAACCTATGATCCCAATAAGACTTTGGAGGGGGGGAAGGTGATGTCATGTTTGTAACCACAATGTAACACCACTGTATTACTGTATACACTCAACTTAGATGCACACCTTGACCACAGGTGGTGAACTTGTGGGAGCCACTCCTTACCTAATCACACAGGTATATAAAGGGAGGTCCCACGCAGGGTCATCACTTCTGGAGTCCTGTAATAAAGAGTTAAGGTCACAGAGTGGCCTTGTCCCTGGAATGTGCCTCATGTGGTTTCATGCTGTAGAGTAAGGACTTTACAAAACCAATAAAGTAATAAAACAAAAAGAATTGATTAGCTAATCAAATAAATAAAGGTAAGACAGATGAAGTCGATACATCGTCGTCTTAAGTTTCTTTAAAGTTAGTTAATAGTTGAATAATAAAGGTATGGCCGGGCAGCTCAGTCTTGTGGAATACATATTCACTTCCATCTGGAAAATCCAGACGCTTCCCGTGTCCTGGCCAACCACATTCGCAGGAAGTGTCATCAGCTGGGGGAGCTCGAGCTCCAGATTTCGGAACCTGAGCAGCTGCTGGTGTCAGTGCAGTGCATCCGTGAGGCTGAGAGCTGAGCAGATAGCATGTTTCAGGAGGTGGTTGTGATGTATGTAACTGTGACCAGACTCACAGGTTTGTGGAGCTGTCGTCATGCAAGAAATTTTGAAGTCAGTTCACGGACTCCCGGGCAGCCTGTAATTTTTGCTGTCTGGAGGAATCCATATTCCATGTGTATGTACAGTGTGTGAGGTTGCAACCCCTCTTCCATTATTTTTCAGGGGCTGCGCCTTGATTTCTGGCACCACTTCTGATCTTTGGGCACCTTGTGCGGAGCGGAGCAGGCAGGTCGGGGGGCCTCCTTGTAGAACTACTCCTGGGCTTGGCCAAGGTGGCCATTTAAAAGGTCCAGGCAGCAGGCTGTCGAGGGGGTGGCTCAATCTGCCAGCCTGCCTCACTTCCGTGGCTACGTTCACCCCAGGATGTCCCTGGAGATGGAGCACGCAGTGTCTACCAGTACGCTCGTGGCCTTCTGCGAGAGGTGGGCATCGGAGGGACTGGAGTGCATCATCAACCCTGGTAACCAAATGTTAATATGAACTAAGTTTCCTTTAAAGTTTTATTCGGAAATTTGGGGGTTCTAGTGCCCTTACCAAAAGGCAGCACTTGTTTTAAAATTATGCTCAAAATAGTTGTGGAGCTGTTGCACTGTGTGTGGCTTAGCCAATCATGTGATATACAGAAGACTCGATAAAACCCCAGTTAATTGAGTTCAGGTTCTCCATGGTGAGGCATGCAGTTGAGAACCTGGTGGATGAACTGGTAGGGTTCAGTTTGATTGTTAAATGTTTGCTAATAAACCAGCTAGTTCTTTATAGTCGGTCCGTCAGTCAGTCAGGGAGTGGCAATATCGAGGAGAGGCAGGTGAGTACGGAGGAGAGACATGGTAGGTCGGAGGAGAGGCAGGGGAGTACGGAGGCGAGGCATGGTAGGTCGGAGGAGAGGCAGGGGAGTACGGAGGAGAGGCATGGTAGGTCGGAGGAGAGGCAGGGTAGTACGGAGGCGAGGCATGGTAGGTCGGAGGAGAGGCAGGGGAGTACGGAGGAGAGGCATGGTAGGTCGGAGGAGAGGCAGGGGAGTACGGAGGAGAGGCATGGTAGGTCGGAGGAGAGGCAGGGGAGTACGGAGGAGAGGCATGGTAGGTCGGAGGAGAGGCAGGGGAGTACGGAGGAGAGGCATGGTAGGTCGGAGGAGAGGCAGGGGAGTACGGAGGCGAGGCATGGTAGGTCGGAGGAGAGGCAGGGGAGTACGGAGGAGAGGCATGGTAGGTCGGAGGAGAGGCAGGGGAGTACGGAGGAGAGGCATGGTAGGTCGGAGGAGAGGCAGGGGAGTACGGAGGCGAGGCCTACCGGTGCAGCTGCAGCGGGGAGAAAAGGCAAAAAAGAAGTAGAAAGAAATCGAAAGATGACGGCACAGCTAAGGGGGTGATTGGTAAGTAGTTTTTCTTTTTTCTTTTTCTTTTCTTTATCAGTAAGTAAACTTTTAGCATTGTTGTTGCCAAATTAAGTTTATCTAAGGGTTAAGTCATGGCAGGAGAGCTCGGACATGTGTTATGCTCCTCCTGTACTATGTGGGAAGTCAGGGACGCTTCTGGTGTCCCTGACGACTACGGGTGCGGGAAGTGCATCCACCTGCAGCTCCAGACGGACTGCATTGCAGCACTGGAGCTGCGGGTGGATTTACTCTGGAGCATCCACGATGCTGAGAATGTCGTGAATAGCACGTTTAGTGAGTTGGTCTGACTTCAGGTAAAGGGTACACAGCCAAACAGGAAGAGCAGTGCAAGGAAGGTAGTGTGGATAGTTCTGCTGCACAGGAGGGCAGGAAAAAGAGTGGGAGAGCTATAGTGATAGTGGATTCAATTGTAAGGGGAATAGATAGGCATTTTTGCAGCCGCAACCGAGACTCCAGGATGGTATGTTGCCTCCCTGGTGCAAGGGTCAAGGTTGTCTCGGAGCGGGTGCAGGGCATTCTGAAAAGGGAGGGTGAACAGCCAGTTGTCATGGTGCACATTGGTACCAACGATATAGGTAAAAATTGGGATGAGGACCTACGAGATGAATTTAGGAAGCCAGGAGCTAAATTAAAAAGTAGAACCTCAAAAGTAGTAATCTCAGGATTGCTACCAGTGCCACGTGCTAGTCAGAGTAGGAATCGCAGGATAGCTCAGATGAATACGTGGCTTGAGCAGTGGTGCAGCAGGGAGGGATCCAAATTCCTGGGACATTGGAACCGGTTCTGGGGCAGGTGGGACCAGTACAAACCGGACAGTCTGCACCTGGGCAGGACCGGAACCAATGTCCTAGGGGGAGTGTTTGCTAGTGCTGTTGGGGAGGAGTTAAACTAATATGGCAGGGGGATGGGAACCTATGCAGGGAGACAGAGGGAAGTAGAATGGGGGCAGAAGCAAAAGATAGAAAGAAGAAAAGTAAAAGTAGAGGGCAGAGAAACCTAAGGCAAAAAGCAAAAGGGGTCACATTACAGCAAAATTCTAAAGGGACAAATTGTGTTAGAAAAACAAGTCTGAATGGCTCTGTGCCTCACTGCGAGGAGTATTCGGAATAAGGTGGACGAATTAACTGCGCTGATAGCAGTTAACGGGTATGATGTAATTGGCATCACGGAGACATGGCTCCAGGTTGACCAAGGCTGGGAACTCAACATCCAGGGGTATTCAACATTTAGGAAGGATAGACAGAAAGGAAAAGGAGGCGGGGTGGCATTGCTGGTTAAAGAGGAAATGAATGCAATAGTAAGGAAGGACATTGGCTTGGATGATGTGGAATCGGTATGGGTGGAGTTACGGAATACCAAAGGGCAGAAAACGCGAGTGGGAGTTGTGTACAGACCACCAAACAGTAGTAGTGAGGTTGGGGAGGGCATCAAACAAGAAATTAGGGAAGCATGCGGTAAACCTACAGCAGTTATCATGGGTGACTTTAATCTACATATTGATTGGGCTAACCAAACTGGTAGCAATGCGGTGGAGGAGGATTTCCTGGAGGAGGATTTCCTGGAGTGTATTGGGAAGGTTTTCTAGACCACTATGTCGAGGAACCAACCAGGGAGCTGGCCATCCTAGACTGGGTGATGTGTAATGAGAAAGGACTAATTAGCAATCTTGTTGTGCGAGGCCTCTTGGGGAAGAGTGACCATAACATGGTAGAATTCTTTATTAAGATGGAGAGTGACACAGTTAATTCAGAAACTAGGGTCCTGAAGTTAAGGAAAGGTAACTTCGATGGTTTGAGGCATGAATTGGCTAGAATAGACTGGCAAATGATACTTAAAGAGTTGATGGTGGATAGGCAATGGCAAACATTTAAAGATCACATGGATGAACTTTAGCAATTGTACATCCCTGTCTGGAGTAAAAATAGAACGGGGAGGGTGGCTCAACCGTGGCTAACAAGGGATTAAGGATAGTGTTAAATCCAAGGAAGAGACATATAAATTGGCCAGAAAAAGCAGCAAACCTGAGGACTGGGAGAAATTTAGAATTCAGCAGAGGAAGACTAAGGGTTTAATTAAGAGGGGGAAAATAGAGTACGAGAAAAAGCTTGCCGAGAACATAAAAACTGACTGCAAAAGCTTCTATAGATATGTGATGAGAAAAAGATTAGTGAAGACAAACGTAGGTCCCTTGCAGTCAGATTCAGGTGAATTCATAATGGGGAACAAAGAAATGGCAGACCAATTGAACAAATACTTTGGTTCTGTCTTCACGAAGGAAGACACAAATAACCTTCCGGAAGTACTAGGGGACCGAGGGTCTTGTGAGAAGGAGGAACTGAAGGATATCCTCATTAGGCGAGAAATTGTGTTCGGGAAATTGATGGGATTGAAGGCCGATAAATCCCCGGGCCCTGATAGTCTGCATCCCAGAGTACTTAAGGAAGTGGCCCTAGAAATAGTGGATGCATTGGTGATAATTTTCCAACAGTCTATCGACTCTGGATCAGTGCCTATGGACTGGAGGGTAGCTAATGTAACACCACTTTTTAAAAAGGGAGGGAGAGAGAAAGTGGGTAATTATAGACCGGTTAGCCTGACATCAGTAGTGGGGAAAATGTTGGAATCAATTATTAAGGATGAAATAGCAGCGCATTTGGAAAGCAGTGACAGGATTGGTCCAAGTCAGCATGGACTTATGAAGGGGAGATCATGCTTGACAAATATTCTGGAATTTTTTGAGGATGTAACCAGTAGAGTGGACAAGGGAGAACCAGTGGATGTGGTATATTTGGACTTTTAGAAGGCTTTTGACAAGGTCCCACACAAGAGATTAGTGTGCAAAATCAAAGCACATGGTATTGGGGGTAATATACTGATGTGGATAGAGAACTGGTTGGCAGACAGGAAGCAGAGAGTCGCGATAAACGAGTCCTTTTCAGAATGGCAGGCAGTGACTAGTGGGGTGCCGCAGGGCTTAGTGCTGGGACCCCAGCTCTTTACAATATACATTAATGATTTAGTGAAGGAATTAAGTGTAATATCTCCAAGTTTGCAGATGACACTAAACTGGGTGGCGGTGTGAGCTGTGAGGAGGACACTAAGAGGCTGCAGGGTGACGTTGACAGGTTAAGTGAGTGGGCAAATGCATGGCAGATGCAGTATAATGTGGATAAATGTGAGGTTATCCACTTTGGCAGCAAAAACGCGAAGACAGAATATTATCTGAATGGCGGCAGATTAGGAAAAGGGGAGGTGCAACAAGACCTGGATGTCATGGTTCATCAGTCATTGAAAGTTGGGATACAGATGCAGCAGGTGGTGAAGAAGGCAAATGGTATATTGGCCTTCATAGCTAGGGGATTTGAGTATAGGAGCAGGTAGGCCTCACTTGGAATATTGTGTTCAGTTTTGGTCTCCTAATCTGAGGAAGGACGTTCTTACTATTGAGGGAGTGCAGCGAAGGTTCACCAGACTGATTCCAGGGATGGCAGGACTGAGATATGAGGAGAGACTGGATCAACTGGACCTTTACACATTGGAGTTTAGAAGGATGAGAGGGGATCTCTTAGAAACATATAAGATTCTGATGGGACTGGACAGGTTAGATGCGGGTAGAATGTTCCCGATGTTGGGGAAGTCCAGAACCAGGGGACGCCATCTTAGGATAAGGGGTAGGCCATTTAGTACTGAGATAAGGAGAAACTTCTTCACTCAGAGAGTTGTTAACCTGTGGAATTCCCTGCCGCAGAGAGTTATTGATGCCAGTTCATTGTATATCTTCAAGAGGGAGTTAGATATGGCCCTTATGGCTAAAGGGATCAAGGGGTATGGAGAGAAAGCAGGAAAGGGGTACTGAGGGAATGATCAGCCATGATCTTATTGAATGGTGGTGCAGGCTCGAAGGGCCGAATGGCCTACTCTTGCATCTATTTTCTATGTTTCTATGTTTCTATGTTTCTACAATAAATGTGTAGCTGTGAATTATTAAGCAAAGAACCCATGAAGCAAATACACTACAGTGGGCACCCCGCAGCTAAGAAGTGCGCAGGCAGAGAGGGAATGGGTGACCTCCAGACAGAAAAGGATGACTATGCAGGTAGGGCAGGAGTCTCCTGAGTGTATCTCGCTCTCCAACCAGTATTCTATTTTGAGCACTAGTGAGGGCAATAGTTCTTCTGGGGAGTACAGCCAGAGCCAAATCCATGGCACCATGGGTGACTCAACTATACAGGGGGGTAGAGAAAAGAGTCATCGTCATCATCGTAGGCAGTCCCTCGGAATCGAGGAAGACTTGCTTCCACTCTAAAAATGAGCCCTTAGGTGGCTGAACAGTCCAATACGAGAAGCACAGTCCCTGTCACAGGTGGGACAGATAGTCGTTGAGGGAAAGGATGGGTGGGACTGGTTTGCCACACACTCTTTCCGCTGCCTGCGCTTGATTTCTGCATCCTCTCGGCAATAAGACTCAAGGTGCTCAACGCCCTCCCAGATGGTCTTCCTCCACTTAGGGCGATCTTTGGCCAGGGACTCCCAGGTGTCAGTGGGGATGTTGCACTTTATCAGGGAGGCTTTGAGGGTGTCCTTGTAACGTTTCCTCTGCCCACCTTTGGCTTGTTTGCCGTGAAGGAGTTCCGAGTAGTGCGCTTGCTTTGGGAGTCTCGAGTCTGGCATGCGAACAATGTGGCCTGCCCAGCGGAGTTGATCAAGTGTGGTCAGTACTTCAATGCTGGGGATGTTGGCCTGGTCGAGGACACTAACGTTGGTGTGTCTGTCCTCCCAGGAGATTTGTAGGGTCTTGTGGAGACATCATTGGTAGTATTTCTCCAGCGACTTGAGGTGTTTACTGTGCATGGTCCATGTCTCTGATCCATTCAGGAGGTCAGGTATCACTGCAGCCCTGTAGACCATGAGTTTGGTGGCAGATTTGAGGGTCTGGTCTTCAAACACTCTTTTCCTCAGGCGGCCGAAGGCTGCACTGGCGCATTGGAGACGGTGTTGGATCTCGTCGTCAATGTCTGCTCTTGTTGATAAGAGGCTCCCGAGGTATGGGAAATGGTCCACGTTGTCCAGGGCCGCGCCGTGGATCTTGATGACTGGGGGGCAGCGCTGAGCAGCGTGGCCAGGATGGTGGAGGAACTTTGTCTTACGGATGTTTAGAGTAAGGCCCATGCTTTCGCACGCCTCAGTAAATACGTTGATTATGACTTGGAGTTCAGCCTCTGTGTGTGCACAGACGCAGGTGTCGTCCGTGTAATGCAGCTCAACGACAGAGGTTGGGGTGGTCTTGGACCCGGCTGGAGACGGCGAAGGTTGAACAGGTTCCCACTGGTTCTGTAGATTAGTTCCACTCCAGGAGGGAGCTTGTTGACTGTGAGGTGGAGCACAGCAGCGAGGAAAATTGAGAAGAGGGTTGGGGCGATGACGCAGCCCTGTTTGACCCTGGTCCGGACGTGGATTGGGTCTGTAATGGATCCGTTGGTAAGGATCACGGCCTGCATGTTGTCGTGGAGCAGGCAGAGGATGGTGATGAACTTTTGGGGGCATCCGAAATGGAGGAGGATGCTCCATAGACCCTTGCAGTTGACAGTGTCAAAGGCCTTTGTAAGGTCGAAAAAGATCGAAGAAGTCTTGCTACAGCTATACAAGGTATTGGTGAGGCCACACCTGGAATACTGCGTGCAGTTTTGTTGTCCATATTTACGAAAGGATAAAGCAAAGACTTGTTTGGAGGCAGTTCAGAGAAGGTTGATTCCAGGGATGAGGGGATTGACTTATGAGGATAGGTTGAGTAGGTTGGGCCTCTACTCATTGGAGTTCAGAAGAATGAGAGGTGATCGTATCGAAACATATAAGATTATGAGGGGGCTTGTCAAGGTAGATGCAGAGAGGATGCTTCCACTGATGGGGGAGACTAGAACCAGGGGGCATGATCTTAGAATAAGGGGCCGCCCATTTAAAACAGTGATGAGGAGAAATTTCTTCTCTCAGAGTGTTGTAAATCTGGAATTTGCTGCCTTGGAGAGCTGTGGAAGCTGGGACATTGAATAAATTTAAAACAGAAATAGACAATTTCTTAACGATAAGGGGTTATGGGGAGCGGGCAGGGAAGTGAAGCTGAGTCCATGATCAGATCAGCCATGATTTTATTGAATGGCAGAGCAGGCTCGAGGGGCCGTATGGCCTACTCCTGTTCCTATTTCTTATGTCCTTATGTTCTCATAAGGGCTGGCGCTGCTCACTGCATTTTTCCTGCATCTGTCGTGCTGTAAAGATCATGTCTGTTGTGCCCCGTAGGGGACGAAATCCGCACTGTGACTCCGGGAGGAGCTCCTCAGCCACAGACGGTTGAGGAGGACTCGAGCGATAACTTTCCCAGTGGCTGATAACAGGGAGATTCCTCTGTAGTTGCTGCAGTCGGACTTGTCCCCTTTTTAAAGATGGTCACGATCACTGTATCTCTGAGATCTCCCGGCATACTCTCCTCCCTCCAGGTGAGAGAGATGAGTTCATGTAGTCGGGCCAACAGTGCCTCGCCGCCATACTTCAGTGCCTCAGCGGGATTCCATCCGCTCCCGTAGCCTTGTTGTTTTTAAGCTGTCTTATGGCCTTTTCTACCTCGTGCAGTGTTGGGGTCTCACTGAGTTGGTGGCGGGTCGCATGATGCGGGATGGAGTCGAGAAAACTCGAGTCAAAGGAAGAGTTTCAATTGAGGAGATCTTCGAAGTGCTCCTTCCAGCGGGCCCTGACTGCATCGGTGTCCTTGATGAGTGTTTTCCCATTCTTGGCCAGCAATGGGGTGGGGCCTTGGGTGTTGGGACCGTAGGTGGCCTTGACTGTGGTGAAAAATCCTTGCACATCATGGCTGTCGGCCAGCTGCTGTATCTCCTGTGCTTCCTCCATCCACCACCTGTTCTTTCGGTCCCGGGTTTTTTGTTGGACCTCAGCCTTAACCCGTCTGTAATGCTGCTTTGCTGCTCCCGAGTTGGGTTGTTGTTTAAGGCTCAGAAATGCCCTGCGCTTGCGATCTATTAGCTTTTGGATCTCCTGGTCATTCTAATCAAACCAATCCTGGCATTTCCTGGTTGAGTGACCGAGCATCCCTTTGCAGGTACTGGTTATGGAGGCCTGGAGGGCAGACCAAGTGCTGTGGGCATTCTGCGTCTCGGGGTCATCAAGGCACGCCAGGTTAGTTGTGAGGCGTTGACTGTATAGGGCTCTCTTAGCTGGGTCTTTAAATGTCCCGGCATTGACTTTTTTGCAGCACTGCTTTTGCTGCCCCCTCCGCTTTGGGGCTGTCTTGATGTCAATGATGGATCGGATTAGGCGGTGGTCCATCCAGCAGTCATCAGCTCCTGTCATGGCGCAAGTGATGCGCACATCCTTGCGAACCCTGGATCGGACGATGACATAGTCGAGCAGGTGCCAGTGTTTGGAGCGAGGGTGTTGTCACGATGCCTTGTATTTGTCCCTCTGGCAGAACAAGGTGTTGGTGATGATATGTTCATGTTCTAGACATTTTATCAGGAGTAGGGTACTGCTGGAGTTGGCTTTCCCTACCCCCTCTCTGCCAATCACGCCTCCCCAGAGGGCTATGTCCTTGCCGACCCTGGCATTGAAATCACCCAGGAGAATCAGTTTGTCATCTGCAGGGATGGGGGCAGGGAGGGAATGGGTGACCTCCAGACAGAAAAGGAGGACTAGGCAGGTAGGGCAGAAGTCCCCTCAGTGCATCTCGCTCTCCAACCAGTATTCTGTTTTGAGCATTGGAGTACAGCCCCAGTGCCAAGTCCATGGCACCATGGGTGACACAGCTGGGGAGGAAAAAGAGTGGGAGAGCAATAGTGGTAGGGGATTCGATAGTTGGGGAGCAGACAGGTGTTTCTGCGGCCACAGATGTGACTCCAGGATGGTATGTTGCCTTCCTGGTGCCAGGTTTAAGGATGTCACTGAGCGCCTGCAGAATATTCTGAGGTGGGAGGGTAAACAGTCAGAGGTCGTGGTCCATATCGGGACCAATGACATAGGTCGAAAGAGGGATGCGGTCCTGCAGGCAATGTTTAGGGATTTAGGAAAGACATTAAAAAGCAAGGTCTGAAAGGTAGAAATCTGCGGATTACTCCCGGTGCCATGCCACGTGAGTATAGAAATAGCATATGGTGCAGGAGGGAAGGCTTTAGATTCCTGGGGCATTGGGACCGGATCTGGGGGAGGTGGGACTTGTACAGACCTGGACGGGTTGCACCTCAACAGGGCTTGAACAAATATCATAAGAACAGCCGTGATCTTGTTGAATGGTGGAGCAGGCTCGAGGGGCTAGATGGCCTACTCCTGTTCCTAATTATTATGTTCTTATGTTCTTATTAATGTTGGGGAAGTCCAGAGCCAGGGATCACAGTCTGGGGATGGGCGGTGGGCCATTTGGGGCCGAGATGGGGAGGGGCTTCTTCACCCAGGGAATGGTGAGCCTGTGAAATTCTCTGCCACGGAGAGCTGTTGAGGCCAATTCACTAAATGTATTCAAAAAGGAGTTAGATGTAGTCTTTACTACTAGGGGGATCAAGGGGTATAGCGAGAAAGCAGGAATGCGGTACTGAAGTTGCATGTTCAGCCATGAACTCATTGAATGGCGGTGCAGGCTCGAAGGGCCGAATGGCCTACTCCTGCACCTATTTTCTATGTTTCTATATTTCTATTTAACATAAGAAATAGGAGCAGGAGTAGGCTACCTGGCCCCTTGAGCCTGCTCCGCCATTTAACAAGATCATAGCTGATCTGATCATGGACTCAGTTCCACTTCCCTGACCGCTCCCCATAACCCTTTATTCCCTTATCACTCAAAAATCTGTCTCTCTCCGCCTTAAATATATTCAATGACCCAGCCTCCACAGCTCTCTGCGGCAGAGAGTTCCATAGATTTACAACCCTCTGAGAGAAGAAATTCCTCCTCATCTCAGCTTTGTCTGAAACTATGGGCCCAAATTTCCACAACCCCTTTTTCCGGTGCACTCTCCCAAGATGCGTCGACTTTGTGCGCTCAAAACGGCGCCAAAAGACTTACTAACGATTCTGGCCGCTCTGCTGTGTGTCCTGGGTCCTGGCATGGCGTTTCTCGTGGAGTGGGGGGGCGGAGCTACAGCCCCACGCCGAAAACAGTGCCGGCACATGCGCAGTAGCTTCTCGCCCTCCCAGCGCGTCCTGCAGGCTGTGAGCCGGACACGATGCTCGCCGCCCCCTATCCCTGGCCGAAGGAATGACCCGATAATCTTCAACAGCACCTCCCGATAGAACATGGGCCAGCAGGCAGCAGTACGGAGAGAACGTTGCATTTTGTGTGGGCACATGTCAAATCGTTGTGACCCAACACTGATTAAGTTTTCCCTAGAGAGAAGTCAAGTCCCTCGGAGAGAAGTCCAGTCCCTCGGAGAGAAGTCAACTCCCTCGGGGGGCCGAGTTAGGAAGGTAGGACTTAAGTTTTATTTTTTATTTATTTTTAAAAATTTATTATTGATGGTTTTTATGCCTCTTTAATGTTGCTGTGAAGGTGTTTAGTGCTTTTCAAGATCCTCTCCGCTTCAATTCCCCCCCGCCCCCCCCCCCGCCTATCTCTGGCTACCTGCGCTGATTTCTTAACTCTCCGCAAGGGTTTTCTGTGTGGCCACAAGTGGCCACATACGCTGGCCTAAGTTAGTTTGGAGCAACTATTAGCTGTCCAAACTGGCTTAAATGGCCAAAACGGGCGTAGGTGGCTGGTAATGCCCCCTTTTGAAAAAAAAAATGAAACTAAAAAAAAATCTGAACTAACTCACTTACACCGGCACAAATACAGAATTGGAATTTTTAAGATACTCCAGAAAAATCAAGTTGCTCCAAAAAAAACGGAGCAACTCCTGGCCAAATTTGGGCCCTATGTCCCCAAGTTTTAGTTTCCCCTATGAGTGGAAATATCCTCTCTGCATCTACCTTATCGAGCCCCCTCATTATTTTATATGTTTCAATAAGATCACCTCTCATTTTTCTGAACTCCAATGAGTATAGGCCCAACCTACTCAATCTATCTTCATAAGTCAACCCCCTCTTCTCCGGAATCAACCTCGTGAACCTTCTCTGAACAGCCTCCAATGCAAGTATATCCTTACTTAAATACTGAGACCAAAACTGTACGCAGTACTCTAGGTGTGGCCTCATCAAAACCCTGTACAGTTGTAGCAGGATCTCTCTGCTTTTATATTCGATCACCCTTGCAATAAAGGCCAACATTCAATTTGCCTTCCTGATTACTTGCTGTACCTGCATTCTAACTTTTTGTGTTTCATACACAAGTACCCCCAGATCTCTCTGTACTGCATCACTGTGCAGTTTTTCTCCATTTAAATTATAATTTGCTTTTCTATTTTTTCTGTCAAAGTGGATAACCTCACATTTTCCAATATTGTAGTCCATCTACCAAATTTTTGCCCACTCACTTAGCCTGTCTATATCCCTTTGCAGATTTTTTGTGTACTCCTCACAATTGGCTGTCCCATCTACCTTTGTATCATCAGCAAACTTGGCTACATTACACTTGGTCCCTTCATCCAAGTCATTAATATAGATTGTATATAGTTGAGGACCCAGCACCGATCCCTGCGGCACCCCACTAGTTACTGTTTGCCAACCGTAAAATGACCCATTTATCCCGACTTTCTGTTTTCTGTTAGTTAGCCAATCCTCTATCCATGCTAATATATTACCCTCAACCCCATGAACTTTTATCTTCTGCAGTAACCTTTTATGTGGCAATTATCGAATGCCTTCTGGAAATCCAAATACACCACATCCACTGATTTCCCTTATCCACCCTGCTCGTTACATCCTCAAAGAACTCCAACAAATTTGTCAAACATGATTTCCCTTTCATAAAACCATGCTGACTCTGCTTGATTGAATTATGCTTTTCCAAATATCCTGCTACTGCTTCCTTAATGATGGACTCCAGCATTTTCCCAATGACAGTTTCCTGCTTTTTATCTGCCTCCTTTTTTTAAATAGGGGCGTTACATTTGCAGTTTTCCAATGAGCTGGGACTTCCCAAGAATCCAGGGCATTTTGGTAGATTACAACCAATGCATCCACTATCTCTGCAGCCACTTTTTTTAAGACCCTAGGATGCAAGCTATCAGGTCCAGGGGTCTTGTCTGTCTTTAGTCCCATTATTTTACCGAGTACTACTTCCTTAGTGATAGTGATTGTATTAAGTTCCTCCCTCCCTCTAGCCCCTTGATTATCCATTATTGGGATGTTTTTCGTGTCTTCCACCATGAAGACCGATTCAAAATATTTGTTCAATGTCTCTGCCATTTCCCTGTTCTCTATTATTAATTCCCCACTCTTTTCCTTTTTATGTACCTGTAGAAACTCTTACTATCTCTTTTTATATTTTGTGCTAGTTTACTTGCATAATCTATCTTCCCTCTCTTTATCATTTTTTTAGTCGTTCTTTGCTGGCTTTTAAAAATTTCCCAATCCTCTGGCCTCCCACTAGTCTTGGCCACATTGTATGCCCTTGATTTCAATTTGATACCCTCCCTTATTTCCTTAGTTAGCCACGGATGATTGTCCCTTCTCTTACAGTCTTTCTTTCTCATTGAGATATATTTTTGCTGCGAGTTATGAAATATCTCCTTAAGTGTCTGCCACTGCTCATCAACCGTCCCATACTTTAATCTATTTTCCCAGTCCACTTTAGCCAACTCTGCCCTCATACCTTTGTAGTCTCCTTTATTTAAGCTTAGGACACTGGTTTCAGATCCAACTTTCTCACCCTCCAACTGAATTTGAAATTTCACCATGTTATGGTCACTCATTCCTAGGGGATCATTTACTGCGAGATCATTTATTAATCCTGTCTCATTACACAGTACCAGATCTCAGATAGCCTGCTCCCTGGTTGGTTCCGCAACGTACTGTTCAAGGAAACTATCCTGGATACACTAAATGAACTCCTCCTCAAGGCTACCCAGGCCAATTTGCTTTGTCCAAACAATATGAAGATTTGATTATTGCCGTTCCTTTATTACAAGCCTCCATTATTTCTTGATTTATGCTCCGTCCAACAGTGTGCCTACTGTTAGAGAGCCTATAGACGATGCCCACCAGTGACTTTTCCCCCTTATTATTCCTTATCTCCACCCAAACTGATTCTACATCTTGATCTTCTGAGTCAATATCGTTTCTCACTAACACACTGATCTCATCCTTTATTATCAGTGCTACCCCACCTCCTTTTCCTTTCTGTCTGTCCTTCCAAATTGTCAAATACCCCTGAATATTTAGCTCCCAGTCCTGGTTACCTTGCAGCCACGTCTCTGTAATGGCTATCAGATCATACCCATTTGTATGTATTTATTCCGCTAACTCATCTATTTTGTTACGAATGCTACGTGCATTCAGATAAAGAGCTGTTAAATTTGTTTTTTTTTACCATTTTTTCCTGCTTTGACCCCACTGTCTGATTCACCTTCATGTTTATACATTCTGTCCTTTCCTGTCACGCTCTGGTTTTCATTTCCCTAAGTGCTACCCTGCTCTATTGCCTTCTCCTTATTCTTTGACGTTTTTAATTTTCGCTCCCCTGACTCCTCCCTCCCACTAATTAGTTTAAGTATCTCTTTATAGCCCTAGTTTTTTGATTCTCCAGGGCCCTAATCCCAGCACGTTCTAAGTGGAACAGCTCCCTCTTACCCCAGTACTGGTGCCAGTGCCCCATGAACCAAAACCCATTTCTCCCACACCAGTTTTTGAGCCATGTGTTTAACTCTCTGATCTTATTTACATAAGAACATAAGAATTAGGAACAGGAATGGGCCATCTAGCCCCTCGAGCCTGCTCCGCCATTCAATAAGATCATGGCTGATCTGGTCGTGGACTCAGCTCCACTTACCCGCCCTCTCCCCGTAACCCTTAATTCCCTTATTGCTTAAAATTCCCTTATTTACCCTATGGTAAATTTGCTCGTGGCTCAGGTAGTAATCCAGAGATTATTACCTTTGTGGTTTTGCTTTTTAATTTGGACCCTAGCTGCTCATACTCCCTCAGCAGAGCCTCGTTCTTTGTCCTATCTATGTCATTGGTGCCCACGTGGACCACGACAACTGGATCATCCCCCCTCCCACTCCAAGTTCCTCTCCAGCCGCGAGGAGATGTCCTTAACCCTGGCACTGAGCAGGTAACACAGCCTTCGGGACTCATGCCCCCAGGCTGCAGATAACCTTATCTATCCCCTTAATGATACTGTCCCCTACCACTACAATGTTTTTTTTTACTCCCCTGACTGAATGGCCCCTTGTCAGCATCATCATCATCATCATCGGCAGTCCCTCGAATCGAGGAAAACTTGCTTCCACTCTTAAAATGAGTCCTTAGATGGCTGAACAGTCCAATACGAGAGCCACAGTCTCTGTCACAGGTGGGACAGATAGTCGTTGAGGGGAGGGGTGGGTGGGACTGGTTTGCCGCACGCTCTTTCCGCTGCCTGCACTTGATTTCTGCAAGCTCTCAGCGATAAGAATCGAGGTGCTCAGCGCCCTCCCGGATGCACTTCCTCCACTTAGGGTGGTCTTTGGCTAGGGACTCCCAGGTGTCAGTGGGGATGTCGCACTTTATCAGGGAGGCTTTGAGGTGTCCTTGTAACGTTTCCGCTGCCCACCTTTGGCTCGTTTGCCGTAAAGGAGTTCCGAGAGTCTTGCAAACTATGTGGCCTGCCCATTGTGGCCCCCTGTACCATGGTGCTGTGGTCAGTTTGCTCATCCTCCCTGCAGCCCCTGCTCTTGTCCACACAGGGAGTAAGAGCCTCGAACCTGTTGGACGAGAGCAAGGGCTGAGGCTCCTCCATCACTCCATCCTGAGTCCCATACCTTCCTCACTCATAGTCACAGCCTCTTGTCTCTGACCACGGATCGAATTTGAATTAATGACTCTAATTGGTGTGATTAGCTGCTGGATCGCGGCGTCCAGGTAACTCTCCCCCTTCCTGATGTGCAGTACCTGCAGCTCAGACTCCAGCTCATCAACGCGGAGCAGAAGTTCATCGAGCTGCAGACACTTGCTGTAGATGTGGTCGCCGTGGACATCAATGGCGTCCAACAGCTTCCACATGTTGCAGCAGTGACACAATGCCTGCCCTGCCATCTCTAATGTATTGAATTAATTAGATTTAGTTTTTAGTTATTAATCCCGCCCTTAATTTAAAGCTAGAAAAGAGAGAGAAAACTCACCAACCAATCACTTCCCTGCCTTCCTGTGACGTCGAATGTAGTGGCCCTTTTCTCCTCTCTCCTCCTCTCTTACCTCCTCGAGGGGAGGTTTGCGAGTGCTAGTGCTTTAAACTAATTTGGCAGGGGGTTGGGCACCAGGATGTAACATTAGAAAGGGCAAATAAAGTGTTCAAAGATTGGGAGAGGCAGAGAGCACGAAAGTAAGACATAGTAAGGTATTAGGTGGGGTCCAACCAAGAGAGAATACAAGATGATCGAAGAGGGGTTTACAGAGTATGTTTGAGAATGCACAAAGCGTAGTAAACAAGTAAGTAAGCTGCAGGCACAAATAATCATATGGGAATATGATGTTGTGGCAATAACTGAGACCTGGCTCAAAAAAGACCAGGATTGGGTATCAAATATTCCTGCTGATTAGGTGTTCAGGAAAGATAAGGAAGGAAAGCTAGGAGGTTGTGTGGCAGTATTGGTTAAGGGGAATGTTACAGTAATGGAGAGGGAGGATGTCCTGGAAGAGTCAAGGACAGAATCTATATCGCTAGAGTTAAGAAATAATAGAGGTGCCATTACACTAGTCGATGTATTCTATAGACCACCAAATAGTGGGAAAGATATTGAGGAGTGAACTCGCAAAGAAATTATAGAGAGGCGCAAGAACTACAGAGTAGTGATAATGGGGAACTTCAACTGTCCTAATTTAGGGCCCAAGTTTCCACCTGATTCGCGCCTGATTTTTAGGAGCAACTGGTGGAGAACGGACTATTTTAGAAATCGCAATTCTCCACATTTTTTTTTCTGCAGTTCGAGTCAGGTAGAACAGTTCTAGTTTAGAACAGAATTTTTTCTTCAAAAGGGGGCGTGTCCGGCCACTGACGCCTGATTTCAAAGTTTCCACAGTGAAAACGTACTCCAAACTAAAGTAGAATGGAGCCAGTGAAGATTTTTGTAGAACTGAAAAAACCTGTTCGACACATTAAAAAATCAGGCGCAGGTTACAAATTAGGCGTCCAGAACGAGGTGGGGGGGAGGGGGGGGGAAGGGAAGTCATTAAATTCGACAATAAATCCTTATTTATACTTCTACAAATATTATGCAAATAAATCCAACCTGAATAAACATTTATAAGTCAAGAAAAGATTAAATAAACCATCTTCCTACCTTTGTGAAAGTGCTTCAGCCAGGGAGAATTCTGCAGCCGTTCGTGTCGCTGAGCGGGAGGGGGAGAGAGAGAGAGAGAGAGGGGGGGGGAGAGAGAGAGAGGAAGGAGGGGAGAGAGAGAGAGGAAGGGGGGGAGAGAGAGAGAGGAGGGGGGGGAGAGAGAGGGGGGGGAGAGAGAGAGGGGGGGAGAGAGAGAGGGGGGGAGAGAGAGGGGGGAGAGAGAGAGAGAGGGAGAGGGAGGGAGAGGGAGAGGGAGGGAGAGGGAGGGGGAGGGAGGGAGAGGGAGGGGGAGGGAGAGAGAGGGAGGGGGAGGGAGGGAGGGAGGGAGAGGGGGAGGGAGGGGGAGGGAGGGAGAGGGAGGGAGGGAGAGAGGGAGAGGGAGGGAGGGAGAGAGGGAGGGAGGGAGAGAGGGAGAGAGAGGGAGGGAGAGAGGGAGAGGGAGGGAGGGAGAGAGGGAGAGTGGGGGAGGGAGGGAGGGGAGAGAGAGGGGAGGTAGGGAGTGAGGGGGGAGAGAGAGGAGGGAGGGAGGGAGAGAGAGAGAGAGAGAGAGCGGGGGGTGGGGCGGGTCGGGGAACAGGAGCGCGGGTCGGGTCAGTCCGCGGGGGTGGGGTGGGAGCGGGTGTCGTGTCGAGTCGGGTCGGGGGGGGGGGGAGCGGGTGTCGGGTCGGGTCTGGTCGGGGGGGGGGTGGGAGCGGGTGTCGGGTCGGGTCTGGTCGGCGGGGGGGGGGGAGCAAGTGTCGGGTCTGGTCGGGGGGGAAGAGCAGGAGCTGGCTGTGGGAGGAACCTTATTCACGCAGCCCCAGTGAGGCCATTGGGCCAGGGCTAGGGGCTGCGTGCTTCGGGCCCCTCCCACACAGTTCGGCGCCTGGAGCTACTGCACTTGCGTGCCGACTGTAGCGCGCATGTGCAGAGGTCCCGGCACTGTTTTCAGCGCCGGGACCTGGCTCCGCCCCCCCCACAGCTCGTGTTGGCTGCGCCGAGGGCCAGAGGACCTGTAAGTAGGTGGAGAATACCGAGGATTTTTTTCGGCGCCGTTTTAGGCGCGAAAAACGGGCGCCCAGCTCGGAGGGGCGCCCGTTTTTTTTCTTGTGGAAACTTGGGCCCATAACTGGGATCGTAATGGTCTAAAGGGCAGAGAAGGGGAAGAATTTCTGAAGTGTGTTCAGGAGAATTTTCTTGATCAGTGTGTTTCCGGCCCGACGAAGGAGGAGGCATTCCTGGATCTGGTTCTGAGGTGGGTCAGGTGGAGCAGGTGAACATTTAGGGAACAGTGCCTTAAGGTTTAGATTCGCTATAGAAAAGGACATGGAACAATCGAGAATAAAAATGTTTAACTGGGAGAAGGCCAATTTCAGTGGGATGAGAACAGATCTGGCCCGGGTAAACTGGAATCAAAGATTGGCAGGTATAACTGTAGTGGAACAATGGGCTGCCTTTAAAGAGGAAGTCATTCGGGTACAGTTGAGGTACATTCCCACGAGGGGGAAAGGCAGGACAACGAAGGTCAGAGCTCTCTGGATGATGAAACAGATAGAGAAAATGATGAAGCAGAAAAAGCACGGGTATGACAGATGTCAGTTTTCAAATACATCTGAGAAACAGGCTATATATAGAAAGGTCAGATCAAAAATGAAAAAGAAAATAAGAGGGGCAAAGAGAGGGTATAAGAATAGAATGGCAGCCAATATAAAAGGCATATAAATAGTAAAAGGCTAGTGAGAGGAGGGGTGGGGCTGATTAGGGACCAAAAAGGAGACCTATGCATGGAGGCAGAGGGTATGGCTGAGGTACAAAATGAGCACTTTGTATCTGTCTTCACCAAGGAAGAGGATGCTGCCATAGACATAGTGAAGGAGGAGGTAATGGAATCATTGATAGGATAAAAATTGATAAGGAATAGGTATTAGAAAGGCTGGCTGTACTGGCATAAAAATAAAAAAGGGAAGGTGGCTCAACCGTGGCTATCAAGGGAAATCAGGGATAGTATTAAAGCCAAGGAAGTGGCATACAAATTGGCCAGAAATAGCAGCGAACCTGGGGACTGGGAGAAATTTAGAACTCAGCAGAGGAGGACAAAGGGTTTGATTAGGGCAGGGAAAATGGAGTATGAGAAGAAGCTTGCAGGGAACATTAAGACGGATTGCAAAAGCTTCTATAGATATGTAAAGAGAAAAAGGTTAGTAAAGACAAACGTAGGTCCCCTGCAGTCAGAATCAGGGGAAGTCATAACGGGGAACAAAGAAATGGCGGACCAATTGAACAAGTACTTTGGTTCGGTATTCACTGAGGAGGACACAAACAACCTTCCGGTTATAAAAGGGGTCGGGGGGTCTAGTAAGCAGGAGGAACTGAGGGAAATCCTTATTAGCCGGGAAATTGTGTTGGGGAAATTGATGAGATTGAAGGCCGATAAATCCCCAGGGCCTGATGGACTGCATCCCAGAGTACTTAAGGAGGTGGCCTTGGAAATAGTGGATGCATTGACAGTCATTTTCCAACATTCCATTGACTCTGGATCAGTTCCTATAGAGTGGAGGGTAGCCAATGTAACCCCACTTTTTAAAAAAGGAGGGAGAGAGAAAACAGGGAATTATAGACCGGTCAGTCTGACATCGGTAGTGGGTAAAATGATGGAATCAATTATTAACGATGTCATAGCAGTGCATTTCGAAAGAGGTGACATGATAGGTCCAAGTCAAAATGGATTTGTGAAAGGGAAATCATGCTTGACAAATCTTCTGGAATTTTTTGAGGATGTTTCCAGTAGAGTGGACAAGGGAGAAGCAGTTGATGTGGTATATTTGGACTTTCAGAAGGCGTTCGACAAGGTCCCACACAAGAGATTGATGTGCAAAGTTAGAGCACATGGGATTGGGGGTAGTGTGCTGACATGGATTGAGAACTGGTTGTCAGACAGGAAGCAAAGAGTAGGAGTAAATGGGTACTTTTCAGAATGGCAGGCAGTGACTAGTGGGGTACCGCAAGGTTCTGTGCTGGGGCCCCAGCTGTTTACACTGTACATTAATGATTTAGATGAGGGGATTAAATGTAGTATCTCCAAATTTGCGGATGACACTAAGTTGGGTGGCAGTGTGAGCTGCGAGGAGGATGCTGTGAGGCTGCAGAGCGACTTGGATAGGTTAGGTGAGTGGGCAAATGCATGGCAGATGAAGTATAATGTGGATAAATGTGAGGTTATCCACTTTGGTGGTAAAAACAGAGAGACAGACTATTATCTGAATGGTGACAGATTAGGAAAAGGGGAGGTGCAAAGAGACCTGGGTGTCGTGGTACATCAGTCATTGAAGGTTGGCATGCAGGTGCAGCAGGCGGTTAAGAAAGCAAATGGCATGTTGGCCTTCATAGCAAGGGGATTTGAGTACAGGGGCAGGGAGGTGTTACTACAGTTATACAGGGCATTGGTGAGGCCACACCTGGAGTATTGTGTACAGTTTTGGTCTCCTAACCTGAGGAAGGACATTCTTGCTATTGAGGGAGTGCAGCGAAGGTTCACCAGACTGATTCCCGGGATGGCGGGACTGACCTATCAAGAAAGACTGGATCAACTGGGCTTGTATTCACTGGAGTTCAGAAGAATGAGAGGGGACCTCATAGAAACATTTAAAATTCTGACGGGGTTAGACAGGTTAGATGCAGGAAGAATGTTCCCAATGTTGGGGAAGTCCAGAACCAGAGGTCACAGTCTAAGGATAAGGGGTAAGCCATTTAGGACCGAGATGCGGAGGAACTTCTTCACCCAGAGAGTGGTGAACCTGTGGAATTCTCTACCACAGAAAGTTGTTGAGGCCAATTCACTAAATATATTCAAAAAGGAGTTAGATGAGGTCCTTACTACTAGGGGGATCAAGGGGTATGGCGAGAAAGCAGGAATGGGGTACTGAAGTTGAATGTTCAGCCATGAACTCATTGAATGGCGGTGCAGGCTAGAAGGGCCGAATGGCCTACTCCTGCACCTATTTTCTCTGTTTCTATGTTTCTCTGTGTTTCTATGTTTAAAGTAGATAAATTACCAGGAGCGGATGGGATGCATCCTAGGATCATCAGGAAATTGAGGGCAGAAATGGCAGAGGTACTGGCCATAATATTCCAATCCTCCATAGATACGGGTGTGGTGCCAGAGGATTGCAAATGTTACATCATTGTTCAAAAAAAGGGTGTAAATCTAAACCCAGCAACTACAAGCCGTCAGCTTAACCTCGGTAATGGGAAAGCTTTTAAAAACAGTAATCGGGAACAAAATTAACTGTCACCTGTATAGGGCTGGATTAAGTAAGGAAAGCCAGCATGGATTTGTCAAAGGCAAATCGTGTTTAACCAACTAGAGTTTTTTGATGAGGTAAGAGAAAGGGTTGATGAGGGCAATGCGGTTGACATAGTGTACATGGATTTCCAAAAGGCGTTCAACAAAGTGCCACGTAATGGGCCCAAATTTCCCCAAGACTTGCCCCATGATGCGCACCTACCTGTTCCTGCTGCGCCCACGTGCGTTCCCGGCCCTGAGGCCTCTGCTGACTGCGCTTCGAAGTCCGTGCACATCAGGACGTGCGCAGGGCTGGAGCTGCAGTCACATGGCCCTGGGCAGCCAATCAAGGTAAAGTATGTTCTCATTCATAATAATAGGAACTCCGTAAGTTGGAGTTCCCAGTATTATGAATGAAAAACCCACCCAAAACACTAATAAAAAATACAAAAAATACACCACATATTTTTATTAATTTAAATTAAAGTTATTTATGTATTATATTTTAAAAAATTCCCCTATTTTTTTAAACAGTTTTAAAAATTATGGTTTAAACTAAACTTACCGTAGTGGGGAGGGTTTTTAACAATAAAATGTGTTTTTATAATTTTATTTTAAAATGTTTTTGTGTATTTTAAAACTCTTACACCTGTAAAAGTAGGCGATGCACCTGTTTTTATCAGGCACAAGAGTTTTGAGGACATTTGCTGGGCAAGGTATGGGTAACTCCCACAATCTTGCTCTTGCTGCTGAGATATTGAATATCTGTCAAGCTCCAGCTCCAGCTTGACAGATTGGAAAAGCCGGTTTTCATTGCATGCGCATTGTGCGCTGAAAACCGGCTTTTGCAATGCCTTCCCAGGTCCGTACACACTCAGTACACACTCCGTACGGACCTGGGGAGGCTGGAATTTCTGCCCCAATGCCTCTACTGGTCAGAAAAGGAAATTATTTCTGGAGATAATGGAAGACTGTTTTATGTCTCAGTTTGTGAAAGAGCCAACAAGGGGAGAAAACATCTTGGATTTGATTTTGAATAATAGGGACCTCCAATACAAAGGTGGGTGAGGCTTTATGTACCAGTGGTCATAATGTGATCACATTTGACATGACAAGGATTGGAGAGGTTATAAAAACCCAAACTAAATTGCCAAATCTTAAGAGGACCAACTTTATGCATTGAGAAGTCTTGTCAGGTTTGAACATGACTGGGAGAGTCGAGGAACTATGGAGTTCCTTCAAAGAGGTGATTCTGAATGTAAGGGGACAATGTGTACCCATGCAAAGCAAAGTTACCAAACTTAATGGCACTGCCAAGAAACTTGTAAAAAGAAAGCCGTTTAAGGCCGTGAAGGAAATTGGCACAGAATTAAGGCAGAATCAATGCTGACAGGATTGCCAAGAATATAAAAAAAGACATCAGAATAGCAAAGAAAGATGTTGAATTAAATATAGCAAGAGAAGTGAAGGATATTGATAAAGTTTTTGGTTATGTTCAGCAAAAAAAAGTGAGGGATGGAGTGAGGCTACTGAAAGTGGAATCGGGTGAGGGTGCTATACCTGCTGCAAGAGTGCTAAATAAGCTTTTTACCAAGGAGGTAGACAGATAGCTTATTTGATCTGGAAGGGGGTGTTGTAGAGTTGTGACACTATTTACAGTACTACCAGCATGGTTGCTGAACAGCTGTGCAAACATAAGGTAAATAAATCTCAAGGGCTAGATAAAATGCATCCAGAGATCCTAAGGGAGAATATTATAGGAACTCTGGCACAAATCTTTGAGAAATCACTGAATACTGGAGAGGGGGCTGGAGACTAGAGAAAGGCAGATGTTATTCCTATTTTTAAATATGGTAGAAAAAGTGACACATGAAACTATAAACCAGTGAGTTTGACGTCGATAGTGCATAAAGTTATGGAAACCCTTATTAAAGATAAGATCATGTAACATCTGGATGGAAATACAATCCTAAACGATAAGCCAATACAGGTTCATGAAGGGGAGGTCTTGCCAATCCAATTTTCTGGTTTTGTTTGAGGTGTGACAAAGGAGCTTGGTAGCGTTTAGGCTGCGGATGTGTTACACGTGGACGTCAATAAGGCCTTTGATCGAGTTTCTCTGGAAAGGCTATTACTGAAAATAAAGAAGCAATAGATATATAATTGGATGACCGACAGAACTTAGAGAGTGGTGGTACAGGGATAGTCAGCCTGGGAGAATATTATCAGTGAGGACCCACAAGGATCTGTTTTATAATCGCGGCAGGAGGATTTGAATATTATTCGGAACTGGGTGGACAGGTGGCAGATGAAATTTGATGTCGAGAAATGCAAAGTGCTTCACATGAGGACAAAAATCCGGGAAGTGACGAAAACTTAAACGGAGAGTAAATAATGCGTATGGAACATGAACAATCTGGGAGTCCTGATTGATAATGAAATTGAAGCTGCAACAACAATGCTCGGTGGTAGTGAATAAAGAAAATCAGATTTTGGGATGTATTAACAGGTCAATATTGAGCTGAAATAGTGAAGTAATCCTGACATTTTATACCTTATTGTTGTGGCTGCACTTGGAGTAAGTTCGAGTTGCTGGTCATATCTAGTTACAGTCATGTATAGCATGGTAAGATACAGTTATATACAGTAGTGTGAGATACATGACATCACCCTTCCCCAAGGTCTTATTGACTTTATAGATTCAGTCTCTCAGGTGGTCTACGCTCTTGCGGGGAGCGTCTTAGATGTGGTTCAGTTGTTTGTCTTGGTGCCTGTTTTTCTTTCGGTGTGATTACTGGTATTGCACATATTGAAAGGATACAGAAGAGAGCAACCAAAATGGCTGAGAGATTATGATGGGTGATTATGTAAATTGGGCATGTTCTCCCTGGAAAGAGAAGGTTGAGAAATGATATGATTGCAGGACTATGGTGCCAGTGACTGCACCTTGTAGTCTCCTTTCCTTAAGATGCACCACAGCAACGGCAGGGGGCTGGGGAGGGGGATAGGGTGCAGAAGGCGATGATAAAAAGGAGGCTGTAATGTCCTGACCCTGCAGTACAGACTTACACGAGGCACATGCTGAAGTCAAGGTCACTCTGGACCTGCACCTTTATTTCACGGCTCTCGAGTGCCGCACTTGCCTGAGACCTGCCTTTATATACCTGTGTGGAACAGGTATGCAGTGTCTCCTGCAAGTGCACCCCTGGTGGTAAGTTATGCTTGTGGTTACAGGTCATATCTAGTTACAGTCATGTATAGCATGGTAAGATACAGTTATATACAGTAGTGTGAGATACATGACATCACCCTTCCCCAAGGTCTTATTGACTTTATAGATTCAGTCTCTCAGGTGGTCTACGCTCTTGCGGGGAGCGTCTTAGATGTGGTTCAGTTGTTTGTCTTGGTGCCTGTTTTTCTTTCGGTGTGATTACTGGTATCTCGCCTAGGCTGTCTGTTTCGTTCAGTATGATTGCTGGTATCTCGCCTGAGACTGCCCTTTCCTCAGGTTGTTCCCTCTGTCTGTCCACCAGGTGTGGTGTGAGTTCCACATTGTAGTCTGTCTCTGGTTCTGCAGTGTTGTTGGTGAATCTACTTTTTACTTGGTCTACATGTCTCCGGCAGGTTTGGCCATTGTCCATTTGTACAACCAGTAGCCTGTTTCCTTCCTTGCCTGTTACTGTCTCTGCAAGCCATTTGGGACCCCTGCCATAGTTTAGCACAAACACTTTGTCCCCTATCTCATTCCACCTCCCCCTTGAATTTCGGTCATGGTACTCAGTTAGCTTCCGGTGCTTTGCCTCAACAATTTCATGCATGTCTGGGAGGATTAACGAGAGCCTAATCTTTAAGGTTCATTTCATCAATAGTTGCGCGGGGGGGGAACCCCAGTCAACGAATGCGGACGAGATCTGTATGCCAGCAGCAGTCGCGACAGGCAGCTCTGCAGCGTGGGACCTTGGATTTTTAGTATGCCTTGTTTAACGATTTGCACTGCTCTCTTCGCCTGGCCATTGGAGGCCGGCTTGAACGGTGCCGTCTTAAAGTGATTTATACCGTGGTCAACTATAAAATCTTGTAATTCTGCGCTGGTGAAGCACGGACCATTATCACTGACCAATATGTCAGGAATGCTGTGCGTTGCAAACATGGTTCTAAGGCTCTCCACAGTGGTGGAGGTGGAGGGGGTGCTCGAGTTTAAAATGGTGCACTCGCAGCGACGACTATGAGGAACATTTTGTCCATGAATGGGCCCGCATAGTCTACATGCACCCGCGACCACGGTTTGGTGGGCCAGGGCCAGGGGCTTAGGGGAGGCCTCCCTGGGGGCATTACTGAGTTGGGCACAAATGGTGCACCGCCGGACGCAGAGCTCCAAGTCCGCGTCAATGCCAGGCCACCAGACGTGGGACCTGGCTATGGCCTTCATAAGAATGATCCCCGGGTGCTCGCGGTGGAGCTCCCGGACAAATGCCTCTCTGCCTCGTAAAGGTATAACTACTCGGCTGCCCCACATCAGGCAGTCTGCCTGTAGTGACAGCTCATGCATGCGCCTATGGAAAGGTTTGATCTCCTCGGGGCAGGCATCGTGAGCCTCTGCCCAGTCACCAGTTAAAACACATCTTTTGACTAAGGATAACATGGGGTCGCTGGTCGTCCAGGCTCTGATTTGGCGAGCCGTCATGGGCGAACCTGTGGATTCAAAGGCCTTGATTGCCATGACCATCTCACAGTCCTGTTCGTCGGACCCTTCCGTGGTCGCCAGGGGTAGCCTGCTAAGCGCGTCGGCACAGTTGTCTGTGCCTGGTCTGTGCCTTATTGTGTAGTCGTAAGCCGCCAGCATGAGTGCCCACCGCTGAATGCTCGCCGAGGCGTTGGCGTTTATTGCCTTGCACTCGGATAGCAGGGACGTGAGGGGTTTGTGGTTGGTTTCTAATGCGAACTAGGCCCCGAAAAGATATTGTTGCATCTTTTTGACACCATACATGCAGGCGAGCGCCTCCTTCTCAACCATACCGTGCCCGCGCTCTGCCCGCGAAAGTGACCTGGAGGCATAAGCAATGGGTTGTAATTTCCCCATATCATTGACATGCTGTAAAATGCACCTGACCCCGTACGCTGATGCATCACATGTGAGAACTAGCTTTTTACCTGGGTCAAAAAAGGCTAAAACACTGTTGGAACATAGAAGGTTGCGTGCCTTATTGAAGGCGCGTTCTTGGGTGTCCCCCCAAAACCAAGCGCACCCCTTTCTGAGTAGCACGTGGAGAGGCTCCAGCAGTGTGCTCGAGTTCTGCATAAAGTTCCCAAAGTAATTGAGTAGCCCGAGAAAGGCGTGCAGTTCCAAGACATTCCGGGGCCTGAGCGCCAGGCGAATTGCTTCTGTTTTGGACTCAGTTTGGCGGATTCCATCAGCAGCAATCCTTCTGTCCAAAAATTCAACCTCGGGCGCGAGAAACAGACACTTAGATTTCTTAACTCTTAGGCCTACCTGATCCAATCGACTTAGTACTTCCTCCAAATTGCAGAGATGGGAGTCGGTGTCCCTGCCCGTGATGAGTATGTCATATTGAAACACAACCGTCCCCGGGATGGACTTGAGCAGACTCTCCATGTTGCGCTGGAATATAGCAGCTGCCGACCTGATGACGAATGAGCATCGATTGTACATAAAAAGTCCTCGATGTGTGTTGATGGTGGTGTGTAGCTTAGACTCTTCGGTCAGTTCTTGCATCATATACGCAGATGTGAGATCTAGTTTCGAGAAAAGTTTTCCTCCAGCAAATGTGGCAAATAGGTCCTCCGCTCTGGGCAGCGGGTATTGGTCCTGTAGGGAGACTCTGTTTATGGTAGATTTGTAGTCCCCACAGATTCGCACGGATCCATCAGGCTTCATGACGGGGACGATGGGACTTGCCCAGTCGCTAAATTCCACAGGTGAGATAATGCCTTCCCGCAGAAGCCGGTCCAGTTCGTGTTCAATGTTTTCCCTCATCACATAAGGCACAGCTCTAGCCTTGTGATGGACTGGTCTGGCATCCTGTGTGATGTAGATTTTAACTTTGGCCCCTTTGAAGGTGCCCACACCTGGCTGAAAGAAATGTTCAAAATGACTTAGAACTGTTGAGCAGGAGGTCTGTTCCTCTGACGACATGGCGTGAACATCATCCCATTTCCAATTTAGTTTTGCCAGACAGCTTCAGGGCTGGGAGATCTCCAGGGACAATCCACAGGGGAAGTCGGTTCACCGTCCCTTTGTGTGTGATTGAGAGCATGGCGCTGCCAAGGACTGGGACGATTTCTTTGGTATAGGTCCTTAGTTTGGTGTCGATCTTTGTGAGTTTTGGTCTGTTGCTTTTGTGCGGCCACAGCTGTTCAAATTGTTGGACGCTCATGAGAGATTGACTAGCTCCCGTGTCCAGTTCCATGTTGACGGGTATCCTGTTGAGTAGGACCCTCATCATTATTGGAGGCGTCTTGTTGTAAGAACAGTGGACATTGATCGTGTTGACCCACTGTACCTCGGTGTCCCGTGCACTGTCCCCACCGTCTTCTGGTCTGCTTTCCGACCCTTCCGATTCGTATACCAGCCGAGCTGCTGTTTTTCTGCACATGCGAGCCAGATGTCCTGTATAGTTGCAGTTTCTGCAAACAGCATGCTGAAATCGACACACCCTGGTTGAGTGCCTTCCCCCACATCTCCAGCACAGACCGCTTCCATTGTTTCCGAAGGATGAGCTGCGTCTGGCTGATCTCTCTTGAGCTTCTCTCAATCTGTAGTTGATTGCTCGCATTGTGGGTTGATGAGGTGTGAACGGCCGTTCCTGTGGCCCTTGATGGCTTCTGCATACTGTTGAGAGCCTGTTCTCCCGGTTTTGTCTGTGTGTGGGGGTAGCGGCTTGTTTAGTGCTGTGAACTTCTTGTTCCGATTTTTCGTTAGTTGTCATACCTGCATTGTAAATCAACCTCGTTTCTTCTTCCCCTACCAAGAAGGTCTGTGCGACCAGTGCTGCTGCCTCTAGGGTCAAGTTCTTGGTCTCTATAATCTTTCAGAATATGCCTGCGTGGCCTATTCCTTCAATAAAAAAGTCTCTCCGTACTTCTCTCCTTAGTTCATCGGAGAACTCACATAAACTAGCCAGCCTCCGAAGATCCGCCACAAAGTCAGGTATGCTCTGGCTCACACAGCGTCTGCAGTTGTAGAACCTGTGTCTGGCCATGTGTAGGCTGCTCACTGGCTTCAGGTGGTCTCTCACCAGTGTGCTCAATTCTTCAAACGACTTGCTTGCTGGTTTCTCGGGTGCCAACAGATCCTTCATTAAAGCGTATGTTTTCGAGCCACAGCTGGTCAAGAGATGGGCTCTTCTCTTGTCTGCCTTATTGTCACCCAACCAGTCTTTGGTTACAAAGCTTTGCTGGAGCCTTTCTATAACGTCCTCCCAATTGTCTCCAGCATTGTATTTCTCATCTGAGCCGTTGGTAGCCATTCTGTGGATTCTGTGATTCCGTAACTTGTCGCCACTGTAAAGTCCTGACCCTGCAGTACAGACTTACATGAGGCACATGCTGAAGTCAAGGTCACTCTGGACCTGCACCTTTATTTCACAGCTCTCGAGCGCCACACTTGCCTGAGACCTGCCTTTATATACCAGTGTGGAACAGGTATGCAGTGTCTTCTGCAAGTGCACCCCTGGTGGTAAAGTATGCTTGTGGTTACAGGTCATATCTAGTTATAGTCATGTATAGCATGGTAAGATACAGTTATATACAGTAGTGTGAGATACATGACAGAGGCAAGATGGAATTTCATTCCTCAGGCATTATGAGGATACTGAAGGAGTGGAGGATGATGATGAAGAGCGAGAGGAACTCAGGATTAAGCCTAACAAGCAATTCATGTAACCACCACCTGCCCCAGGTTTCTCTGGCACAACACTTTCACTCTCATTCCTATGTCACTTGTTTTTCCCCCGACCATCCACCAGCTTGGAGACTCGGGGAGAAATTCCGGAGCGACCCGTTTGGGCCAGTAACTTTTAAAAGTTGAAAAAATAATGTTTTACAACTTCTAAAAAAATTTGGGGTTTGCGCTCCAGGAGGGAAGTGGAGTGCTAAATCAAGTGCACCACTTCCTTTCTGGAGCACAACAGGTGTGCAGCGCTGCACAATGGGCCGTGTACGCCTGTCGCGTTGGAAGGCTCTGTCCCTCCCTTAAAGGGATGGGCCATCGCAGCGGGCTCTACAAGGGTAAAACTTAGCTGGTCCCGGACAGCAGCTGCCATCCGACCCTATCAGCCCGATGCACTGCAGCAGAGTGCTGGGCTGATTGATCTCTGGCGAAAAGAATTGAAAAAAATGGACAGAGAGCATTTTAGAAATGTTTTCATTTACCTTGGCCACCTCACCTTTAAGACTCGCCCCCGAAGTGCCCGGCCTCCCGATGAACGCCTCCTGCAACTGCCGGTGTAACCCTAACCCTAACCCTAACCCAAACCCAAACCCTAACCCTAACCCTAACCCAAACCCAAACCCAAACCCAAACACTAACCCTAACCCTAACCCTAACTCTAACCCTAACCCAAACCCTAACCCTAACCCTAACCCAAACCCTAACCCTAACCCTAACCCTAACCCTAACCCAAACCCAAACCCTAACCCTAACCCTAACCCTAACCCTAACCCAAACCCAAACCCAAACCCTAACCCTAACCCTAACCCTAACCCTAACCCTAACCCTAACCCAAACCCTAACCCTAACCCTAACCCTAACCCTAACCCTAACCCTAACCCAAACCCTAACCCTAACCCTAACTCTAACCCTAACCCTAACTGAAGTTTGGGTCCGGGGCGTTACCGGGGCGATGTGCACGGTGATGACGCCATGATCTGCGGGTGAAGGAGATCAGTGCTCAATGTCTTACTGCTGCCGCAAACCTCCTGCCGAATATGGAGGAAGTTGATCATCTCGCCTCGCCCGGTCGGTAAGTGGTTAGTGCCCCGTTAACGCCCACCCCGGAGACGATAACGGGAGATGCTAAGGAGGCCAAATTCCAGGCCTTATACTTAGGCAATGGGAATTTGGACTCGGTGATTCACATGTGGCAACTCTATTGGAATCTGTAGGAGACCAGCTCAGGAGCATACAGGGGCCAGTCAGTCCACCTTCCCGGGAATGCAGACTATTGTAGTAGGGGATAGAATAGACAGTGCCTTGCGTACTGGCTTCCAGACCCTGACATACATGCTGCTGTCTCTAAGGGCTTTTAGGATCTGATAGCTTAAACCATCAAGATAATGACCACACTCAGTGTTGCCTGAACAGCACCAGAAGCATGCTACATCGAGGCCTCTGCAAGAGTGGACATCAGAGGATCACTGTGCTGAATGGGCGTTTTTGCCGCCTAGACAAATTGACGGGCTCTGCAGTATGGTCCAGATCAGCCATCACGCATACCGATAGCCTACGGTGCCGTTCACAACGTCTCCATAAAAAGAGGCCTGTACCTGAACATTCCTGGGGAGATGGCCCAAGCAGATATGGAGCCTGAGCTACACGGAGGAGATCATTATGATGACCATCACTCAGAGCACATCTCATCACTGAAATATTTTCTTCTATTTAACAGTCAAACTTTGTCACCGTTGCCTTAAACCCCTCGCACTGCCTTCAAGTAAATAACAATTCCTTCAAATTCAGCACCCATCCCAGAACGTGATACAACATCAAACGTTTTGCTCCTACATTACTATGACAATAACAAGCACCAATTAACAGCACCCTTTCCTGTTTGACTCTCTACCTATCTAACCAGCAGAAATGCCCATTTGCGAGTGTCAAATCAAGAAATTTGAGGTGGCATTGCCATGGGCCCTCATGTTGATGTATTATGATGAGTTAGTCAGGATTTGGCAGGGCAGATCACAGGAAGAGCTAAATTACTGAAGGAAACTCAGTGAGGCAATGTTCAAGCAGAAATCCAGAAAATGGCTTCCACCCGATTTTGTTGCCGAAAAGAAAACGATTTTGAAAAATGCCAAAAATAGTGTGGAAGTTCAGTGTCCTTATTTACACAATGAGAGGAAGAAGATTTGAATCTATTTTTTTCTTTGATTAGCGAATGTGCTTGGAAGCTTATCCAGAAAAATGCTTGCTTTCTCAACTTCAGGGTAAAGGATTTTATTTGATCAATGCCATTACGAAATATTGTAAAGCAAATACAGGCACAAAATTATAGTCTGAGTGGAAATTGTACAAAAGACCGTGGACCCGAAATTCATCGATATACCGCCCGCTTACCGCCCAAAAATACAAGTTTGGTCAAAAAACAGGTACATACCACCGACATACCGCTCGGTGGAAGATTCATCATTGACATACATCCGAGTGGTATGCACAACGTCCGCCATGTAGAACCGTCCGTATTCCGCCCCAAAAATGCAAGTTTTATAACATGCCGCCGACATATCACCAGAGCTGCATACTGTCCTGGAGAAGGTGGTTTATTTGATCTTAAGTGGGCGGGAATGGGTGGTAGTGCTTGGTGCCGCCATTTTGAAATCGGGAATAGTCAGCAAAAGCAGCATCTCAGTATTTCAGAGGTGAACAGTAACTTTACAGCGCGATTTATAGTGTGATTTACAGTGCGATTTACAGTGTGATTTACAGAGCGATTTACAGTGTGATTTACAGAGCGATTTATAGTGCGATTTACAGAGCGATTTATAGTGCGATTTACAGCGCGATTTACAGCGTGATTTACAGCGCAATTTAAAGCGCGATTTACAGCGTGATTTACAGCGCGATTTACAGCACGATTTACAGCGCGATTTACAGCACGATTTACAGCGCGATTTACAGCGTGATTTACAGCGCAATTTAAAGCGCGATTTACAGCGTGATTTACAGCGTGATTTACAGCGCGATTTACAGTGGGAAAGTTATTTTTATTGGTACTGAGTACATTATTAAGATAGAAGGCATTTGAGTTATTATTTTTTTCATTGAAAAATCATTTCAGTTCATCTCAGGATATTTGAGGAGATTCTGGAGATTTAAAAAGAATGGGCCTCTATTATCTCAGCCTGTATTGCTGACTACTTGTCTAATGCAGGATCCAGATGGGAGAAGGTTTATTGAGCAGAGTTATGAGGGTAATGGAGGAGGTTGCAGACTGTTGAGGAGGCCTGTTCCCCAAAGGATTTTCAGGGAGAAGCGCTCATACTTGGACCTGACCGATCGACAGTGCGTTTGAAGGCTGTGCTTCCAAAAAGAGGTGATCAATGAGATTTTCCAGCTCATTAATGCTGACCTGCAGCCCAGTACCACCAACACTACTGCACTCTCTGTCGAGATGAAGGTGACTGCAGCACTTCCCTTTTATGCATGCGGCTCTTTTCAGGGATCAGCTGGAGACATATGCTGCATTTCCCAGCATGCTACTCATCGCTGCATTCGACAGGTAACCGAAGCACTGTATACACACCGGATGGAATTTATAAACTTCCCAATGACCAGGGAGGCACAGAGTGAGAGGGCTTTGGGTTTTGCACGCAATGCCAGCTGCCCCAAGGTGCAGGGTGCTATTGACTGTACCCATGTTGCCCTGCGAGCACCATTACAGGAGGCGGAGGTGTACCGAAACCACAAGGGATTCCACTCCCTCAACGTGCAGCTCGCCTGTGACCATACACAGCGCATAATGGCAGTGAATGCCTACTATCCAGGGAGCATCCATGATGCGCACATCTTGCGTGAGATCACTGTGTCTGACCTGTTGCAGTCTGAGCCACAAGGTAAATGCTGGATGCTGGGGGACAGAGGATACGACCTCGTCATCTGGCTCGTGACCCCCCCTGCAGAACCCTCAGACAGAAGCTGAACAACGATATAATAAGAGCCATATAGCCACACGTAATATTATCGAACAATGGGAGTGCTGAAGCAGTGCTTTCGATGCTTGGACCACTCGGGGGGCAGGCTGTAATAGCACTCTGAGCAGGTTGCTCAGTTCACAGTGGTGTGTTACATGTTGTATAATTTAGTTATCGTGCGGGGACAGGAATTGTTACAGGGGACTGCGGGACCACCTGAGGAGAGAGTGCAGGAGACGGAGGAGGAAGAAGAGGACAATGAGGGGGGAGAGGCAGGAAGATGAAGAGGAGTTTCCAGATGAACCCATGGCGCCATCCCCTCCCCCCTCCCCCCCCAACACTTTGCTTGAATCTGGAGAGCTGCATTTTGGGGCCCTGATGACTGTTACCCCAAAAGTTTGACTGTACAAGGGTGCTTCAATTCAATTGAAATGCTTATGTAAAAATGTAAAAAATATACAATTGCAAAACTTTGTAAAACTTACAACTATAACTCTAACAACTTTAACAACTTGAAATAATCTTTAAAAAATCAAACTTCAATTATTTTAAATTAACAATGAGCACTTGACTACAACAAAGCACCCTTTACTGTCCTCAACCGAGACCTCCCACACCCTTGGGACTCACCCCCCCCTTTCTTACTCCCGGCCTTCCCTTTCCCACTGCCCCTGAGCCTGGACCTCCCCGTGGTGGTACCAAGCCGGTGTGCAGCAGTGCACCCCGAGTGCTGTTGCTGTTGTTGGGGGTCAGACATTGCAGGCGCAATGAATGGGGCCTCAGGAGAAGCTCGTGATCTGGAAGGCACGGCTCCAGGGCTGGAATCTGCTGGCAGTTCCCCATCCTCAGGTACTGTCAACCCGACTACTAAGGCACAAGGGGATTCCATGCCATATCCTGATCCCGTCGATTGCCGCATAGCATCGACAGAGTCGTGGGTTCGCTCCATCGCCGTGATCTGACGCAACATGTCCTCCGACTGTCGTTCTGATAGCGCTGCAATGTTTCCGGCTATCGTAGCCATGACCTTGAGCAGCTCTCGAACCATGTCTGGGGAAGTCCAGAACCAGGGGTCACAGTCTAAGGATAAGGGGTAAGCCATTTAGGACCGAGATGAGGAGAAACTTCTTCACCCAGAGAGTGGTGAACCTGTGGAATTCTCTACCACAGAAAGTAGTTGAGGCCAATTCACTAAATATATTCAGAAGGGAGTTAGATGAAGTCCTTACTACTAGGGGGATCAAGGGGTATGGCGAGAAAGCAGGAATGGGGTACTGAAGTTGCATGTTCAGCCATGAACTCATTGAATGGCGGTGCAGGCTAGAAGGGCCGAATGGCCTACTCCTGCACCTATTTTCTATGTTTCTATGTTTCTACCTAGCAATCAGCTTGTGCAATGATTTCATGCCATTTCATCCTGTCACCTTTTACAGAAGAAACTTTCGACGAATATGGCCAAGCAGAGGCGAACGGGTGGCGGGTCACCAGTCATCATCAACCTCACCGACATCAAGGAGCGGGTGCTGGCACTAATGGGGGGCCACCCCCGGTCGGCCACGCAAGCAGCAACAGAACCTGATGTGAAGTTGTTAGTGTTAGTGTTTATCAGAAGAATCACTCAACACTCAGAGTCGGTTCCAACGCCAGTGCGGCCTTTATTTACGCCAGCGGGGAGGAAATCACAAGACTGAGTCCAGGCTTCTCTCCGCTGAACAAAGGGTTTCATGGATCTTTATATGTTTTACAACAGTTTACTACAGTTACATACAACAGTTTACTACAGTTACATTAGACCAATAGATAGAGTTAGTCTCTAAACGTAAAGTGGCTCATGTGTTGCCAAGAGATGTGTTGCTAAGGGGTGTGTTGCTAGGGATGACTCATGTGTCTTGTAACATGGCCTGGGCCTCACTTATCTTACTGTCCTTGGATGCTGGCATTGGGTAGCCTCCTTATCTCCATCCTGCTACAGAGCCGTATTGTTACTAGAACATTTGGTCCTGAGGCCTAGCTGATTAGAGACACATGCAGAGCTTGCTTGCTGGTCCTGTGTGTGGAAAACAACAAGTATCAGTCTCCAGGAATGCGGTCTATTTCAGCCAACATAAATCCCTTGAGGCTTCACTGGTAGACATTTTATGGTACAAGTTACATATTTAATTCTAACCTTATCCTACAGGTGTATTTCTAACCTTATCCTACAGGTGCCGTTGCCCTAGGGTGCCTAATACCTACAACAGAAGTCATGTGAGTAAAGTACACACCATTGCGCCATGTAAAGTCAATAGATGCTACACCCACTCATATCCAACCAATAATATATGATAGATGATTGATAAAAGTGTTCTCTAAATAATGATGGCCTCATGAGAATCATTGCAATGCAGAATTTGATCATTGTCATGACATGTGATGTCTGTGATGATTTTGATAGCGGCGGTGCTGTGTGCAGCGCTGTGACCCTAGCACCCCCGTCTCCTCTAATAACATAATTTATGTTTTGTAGCTCAGCCAGCAGCATGGCCCCATGCAACACCACCGAGCCCAGAAGGGCGGGAATCACCGGACGATTGCGCTTCAGCTGCTGACGAGCCCCGATTCTCGCCTGTGCCTTCTCCTAGGATGCGAGTGCGGACTTCGAGGAGCCTGCGTCACCAAGCTCCATAATGCAGTCGACACCCATGACATCGAGCGCTCCTGCAGCCATCCCTTCCTCCACCGTGGAGGTACCGGGCCCAAGCTCCTTGCCGCAGGGCAACCGAGGTGTCTCCAGGATGGCGCCAACCATGCGGAGGTTGGTCCGACGCAGCAGGTCTGCTCCACGAGCGGCAGATCTGTGCGGGGACACGGTACACTTGTCCAGGAAGAGTGTTGACATAGGTCAGCAGATCCTACAGACAATGGGGGATATATCCCAACAGCTGGCCAGCATGTCCACCACCATGATTGAGTGCGTGCCATGGATGGCGGAGGCCCTGGAGTCGGTCGCCAGGAAAACTGGTGGTAGAGGCCTCCCAGTGGTCCTGGAGCACGGCACTGGCCCCCAAGGTGCCGCACCCCCATTGCAAATGACACATGAGAGCCAGGAAGAAGATCTTGCTTCTGGCTCGGAGCACGTTCTCACCTTGGGACCGTCCTCTCCCGTCTCTGTCCAAGCAGCGGTTCTGCCGTCAGCCCCCCCAATGAAGCAGCACCTGAGGACCTCCTCGGCCAGGCAGCTTGGAGTCAGGAGGGGAAGGGGTAGCGGTGGGGAGGAGAAGTCGGGGGAGGGGGGGGGGAAGGAAAGTGAGGTGCATGGCCGCAGGTGTTGTCTTGGTCACAGTTTTTTAATGTTGTTGCTGCTATTTTGTTGGGAGGTTTGGGGGAAGGGGGGCTGGTTTCTTGTTATTTTGCATTTGTGTTCTATGTTTATGAAGTATTGTTGGAAATGTTAAACATTTAATGAATGATGTAAATGTTATAAATTTGTTATGGGGTGGGGTGTTTTTTACAGTTATAATTATGATTTTATACAAATGATCTCATTAAATGTTTTTATTTAACATTACCTTGCTGCGCATTGTCTCAGATAGCTGCACCACTGGTGATTCCTTAACATCAAAAAGGATAATTCAATGTCACTTGAATCAACTTAAACTTTAACTGTCACCAAAGTAATGCACACCATTCCTGTATGAGCTGCAGACACAGCAGTGTTGCAGCTTTGTAAATATGACCAACGTTATTTCAAGCAAAGTGCTCATTTGTGAACTGCTGATGTAAGAGTCTTGCAGCTATGTAGCCACCGTGGGCCCTTTCCTGCGGTCTAGAGGGGGGGGCGGGGGCATGGTTTCCTCATCAACCTGATTGTCAGGCCCGAGGTCAGCGTCCACCTCCTCGTCCTCCTCTTCCTCTCTCTCCTGAGGTGGACCAGCAGTCCCTTCTGCCAATTCTTAGCCCTTCCTGATAGCCAAGTTGTGCAGCATGCAGCACACCACCACGAATTGAGCTACCTGCTCAGGGTGGTTCTGTAACTCGCCTCATGAGTGGTTCAGGCATCTAAAGTGCTGCTTAAGCACTCCAATGGTATGCTCAACGATATTGCATGTGGCTCTGTGACTCTCATTGTATCACTTCTCGGCTTCTGTGTGGGTGTTACGCAGGGGGAATCATCAGCCAAGTGGCAAAGCCATATCCTTTATCACCAAGCATCCAGCATTAACCTTGTGGCTGACTGGTAAACATGTCAGATACAGCGCTCTCACGCAGGATGTGAGCATCATGGATGCTGCCCGGAAATTTGGCATTTACTGCCAGTATAATTTGCTGATGGACAACAACGAGTTGTTCATTCAGGGATTGGAAGCCCTTGCGGTTCCGAAAAACCTCTGCATCCTGAAAAGGTGCCCGCATGGTGATGTGCGTACAGTCCATTGCTTCCTGCACTTTGGGGAAATTTGCAATTATGGAGAATCCTACAGCCCTCTCAGTCTGTGCTTCCCTGGTCATGGGGAAGCTGATAAAGTCCATCCTGCGTGCGTAAAAGGGTTCAGTGTGCGCTATATCTCAGCAATGTGTGGCATGCTGAGATATAGCGCAAATGTCACCAGGTGAGGCCTGAAAGGATCCCGATGCGTAGAAGGCAAGTGCCGCAGTGACCTTGACCTCAACGGATAGTGCGGTCCTGATGTTGCTGGCAGGCTGCAGATCTCCCCTGCTGAGCTGGCATATCTCACTGATAACCTCTTTCTGGAAGCGCAGCCTCCTAAGGCACATGTTATCGGACAAGTTCAGATGAGACCGCTTCTCCCTGTAAGTGCGTGGGGTGTAAGGTTTCGTCCTCCTCAGCAATCTGTGACCTCTTTGGGCACATAATGCTGTTCAATATACCATCTGCCATCTCTAGTCTGCAGCATATGCGTAGTCATCAAGACAGCTGAGAAATTACAGGCCCCATTGTAATCACAATCAATGTTATACCTATTGTTCACAAACAATAAATTTGCCTATTAAAACACCTAAAATAACTTCAAATCATCGACAGTATGATAAGATGTTTGTTCAGATGTTCAAATCACCTTAAAAGACCTCCAGAGTACATCAAAACTCCCCAGATGTTAAAGCAGCCTTTTAGATGAAGCGACCTCCGATTTACAAAATGGCGTCCATACCACTGGGTTTAGTTCAGGTGCCGAGCAACTTTTTCTCAGCGGGTTTTTCGGCGAGCGATATTTTCGGTGATATGTGGGCGAGGTGCCGAAAGTAACGCTCGGCGATATTATGGGCGTTAATTTTGCCCATTCTGATCTTTACGCCGAAAAAAGTGGGCGGGCGGTATTATTATTTCTTGGTGTTAACTACACGCCGAAAATAATGCTGGGCGATAAGGGAGTGATACATGGGTGTTAGTTTCCATTTTGTTGCTAAACGGGTGATATCTGGGCCTCATCTCAACATTAAAATGGACGTTAAGTGGGCAGAATCGATGCAAAACAAGTGGAAAGTCTAACCCTATGTATTATTTGTACAGACGTGTGTCTATTATTTGTACAGAAGTCTGGAATTTTTACAGAGGTCTGTGTATTATTTGTACAGAATTTAGCATATTATTTGTACAGAAGTCTGAATTATTTGCTCAGAATTCCGCGTATTCAGGGGTATTCAACATTCAGGAAGGATAGAATAAAAGGAAAAGGAGGTGGGGTAGCATTGCTGGTTAAAGAGGAGATTAAGGCAATAGTTAGGAAGGACATTAGCTTGGATGATGTGGAATCTATATGGGTAGAACTGCAGTACACCAAAGGGCAAAAAACGTTAGTGGGAGTTGTGTACAGACCTCCAAACAGTAGTAGTGATGTTGGGGAGGGCATCAAACAGGAAATTAGGGGTGCGTGCAATAAAGGTGCAGCAGTTATAATGGGTGACTTTAATATGCACATAGATTGGGCTAACCAAACTGGAAGCAATACGGTGGAGGAGGATTTTCTGGAGTGCATAAGGGATGGTTTTTTAGACCAATATATCGAGGAACCAACTAGGGGGGAGGCCATCTTAGACTGGGTGTTATGTAATGAGAGAGGATTAATTAGCAATCTCGTTGTGCGAGGCCCCTTGGGGAAGAGTGATCATAATATGGTGGAATTCTGCATTGGGATGGAGAATGAAACAGTTAATTCAGAGACCATGGTCCAGAACTTAAAGAAGGCTAACTTTGAAGGTATGAGGTGTGAATTGGCTGGAATGGATTGGCGAATGATACTTAAGGGGTTGACTGTGGATGGGCAATGGCAGACATTTAGAGACCGCATGGATGAACTACAACAATTGTACATTCCTGTCTGGCATAAAAATAAAAAAGGGAAGGTGGCTCAACCGTGGCTATCAAGGGAAATCAGGGATAGTATTAAAGCCAAGGAAGTGGCATACAAATTGGCCAGAAATAGCAGCGAACCTGGGTTCTGGGAGAAATTTAGAACTCAGCAGAGGAGGACAAAGGGTTTGATTAGGGCAGGGAAAATGGAGTATGAGAAGAAGCTTGCAGGGAACATTAAGACGGATTGCAAAAGTTTCTATAGATATGTAAAGAGAAAAAGGTTAGTAAAGACAAACGTAGGTCCCCTGCAGTCAGAATCAGGGGAAGTCATAATGGGGAACAAAGAAATGGCGGACCAATTGAACAAATACTTTGGTTCGGTATTCACGAAGGAGGACACGAACAACCTTCCGGTTATAAAAGGGGTCGGGGGTCTAGTAAGGAGGAGGAACTGAGGGAAATCCTTATTAGCCGGGAAATTGTGTTGGGGAAATTGATGGGATTGAAGGCCGATAAATCCCCAGAGCCTGATGGACTGCATCCCAGAGTACTTAAGGAGGTGGCCTTGGAAATAGTGGATGCGTTGACAGTCATTTTCCAACATTCCATTGACTCTGGATCAGTTCCTATGGTAGCCAATGTAACCCCACTTTTTAAAAAAGGAGGGAGAGAGAAAACAGGGAATTATAGACCGGTCAGCCTGACATCGGTAGTGGGTAAAATGATGGAATCAATTATTAAGGATGTCATAGCAGTGCATTTCGAAAGAGGTGACATGATAGGTCCAAGTCAGCATGGATTTGTGAAAGGGAAATTATGCTTGACAAATCTTCTGGAATTTTTTGAGGATGTTTCCAGTAGAGTGGATAAGGGAGAACCAGTTGATGTGGTATATTTGGACTTTCAGAAGGCGTTCGACAAGGTCCCACACAAGAGATTGATGTGCAAAGTTAGAGCACATGGGATTGGGGGTAGTGTACTGACATGGATTGAGAACTGGTTGTCAGACAGGAAGCAAAGAGTAGGAGTAAATGGGTACTTTTCAGAATGGCAGGCAGTGACTAGTGGGGTACCGCAAGGTTCTGTGCTGGGGCCCCAGCTGTTTACACTGTACATTAATGATTTAGATGAGGGGATTAAATGTAGTATCTCCAAATTTGCGGATGATACTAAGTTGGGTGGCAGTGTGAGCTGCGAGGAGGATGCTGTGAGGCTGCAGAGCGACTTGGATAGGTTAGGTGAGTGGGCAAATGCATGGCAGATGAAATATAATGTGGATAAATGTGAGGTTATCCACTTTGGTGGTAAAAACAGAGAGACAGACTATTATCTGAATGGTGACAGATTAGGAAAAGGGGAGGTGCAAAGAGACCTGGGTGTCATGGTACATCAGTCATTGAAGGTTGGCATGCAGGTGCAGCAGGCGGTTAAGAAAGCAAATGGCATGTTGACCTTCATAGCAAGGGGATTTGAGTACAGGGGCAGGGAGGTGTTGCTACAGTTGTACAGGGCATTGGTGAGGCCACACCTGGAGTATTGTGTACAGTTTTGGTCTCCTAACCTGAGGAAGGACATTCTTGCTATTGAGGGAGTGCAGCGAAGGTTCACCAGACTGATTCCCGGGATGGCGGGACTGACCTATCAAGAAAGACTGGATCAACTGGGCTTGTATTCACTGGAGTTCAGAAGAATGAGAGGGGACCTCATAGAAACATTTAAAATTCTGACGGGGTTAGACAGGTTAGATGCAGGAAGAATGTTCCCAATGTTGGGGAAGTCCAGAACCAGAGGTCACAGTCTAAGGATAAGGGGTAAGCCATTTAGGACCGAGATGCGGAGGAACTTCTTCACCCAGAGAGTGGTGAACCTGTGGAATTCTCTACCACAGAAAGTTGTTGAGGCCAATTCACTAAATATATTCAAAAAGGAGTTAGATGAGGTCCTTACTACTAGGGGGATCAAGGGGTATGGCGAGAAAGCAGGAATGGGGTACTGAAGTTGAATGTTCAGCCATGAACTCATTGAATGGCGGTGCAGGCTAGAAGGGCCGAATGGCCTACTCCTGCACCTATTTTCTATGTTTCTATGTATTATTTGTGCAGAAGTCTCTGTAGAATTTGTAGAGAAGTATTTGTACAGAAGTCTGAGTATTATTTGAATAGATGTGTGTGTGTATTATTTTTGCAGAAGACTATTATTTGCACAGATGTCTATGTATTATTTGTTCAGAAATCTGTGTATTAGTTGTACAGAAGTCAGCGTATTATTTGTACAGATATCTGTGTATTATTTGCACTGAAGTGTGTGTAGATTTGTACAGAGGTCTGTGTAGAATTTGGACAGAAGGCTGTGTATTCTTTGTACAGAAGTCTGTGTGGAATTTGTCCAGATGTCTGTGTAGAATTTGTGCAGGAGACTGTATTATTTGAACAGAACACTGTATTATTTGTACAGAAGTCAATGATTGAAGTCTGTGTATTATTTGTGCAGAAGTCTGTGTGGAATCCAAGGAAGAGGCATATAAATTGGCCAGAAAAAGCAGCAAATCTGAGGACTGGGAGAAATTTAGCATTCAGCAGAGGAGGACAAAGAGTTTAATTAGGAGGGGGGGGAAATAGAGTATGAGAGGAATCTTGCAAAAGCTTCTATAGATATGTGAAGAGAAAAAGATTAATGAAGACAAACGTCAGATTCAGGTGAATTCATAATGGGGAACAAAGAAATGGCAGAGCAGTTGAACAAATACTTTGATTCTGTCTTCATGGAGGAAGACACAATTAACCTTCCGGAAATACTAGGGGACCGAGGGTCTAGTGAGAAGGAGGAACTGAAGGAAATCCTTATTAGGTGGGAAATTATGTTTGGGAAATTGATGGGGGATTGCAGGCCGATAAATCCCCGTGGACTGATAGTCTGCATCCCAGAGTACTTAAGGAAGTGGCCCTAGAAATAGTGGATGCATTGGTGATCATTTTCCAACAGTCTATCAACTCCGAATCAGTTCCTATGGACTGGTGGGTAGCTAATGTAACACCACTTTTTAAAAAAGGAGGGAGAGAGAAAACAGGTAATTACAGACCGGTTAGCCTGACATCAGTAGTGGGGAAAATGTTGGAATCAATTATTAAAGATGAAATAGCAGCACATTTGGAAAGCAGTGAAAGTATCAGTCTAAGTCAGCATGGATTTATGAAAGGGAAATCATGCTTGACAAATCTTCAAGAATTTTTTGAGGATATAACTAGTAGAGTGGACAAGGGAGAACCAGTGGATGTGGTGTATTTGGACTTTGACAAGGTCCCACACAAGAGATTGGTGTGCAAAATTAAAGCACATGGCATTGGGGGTAATGTACTGATGTGGATAGAGAACTGGTTGGCAGACAGGAAGCAGAGAGTCGGGATAAACAGGACCTTTTCATAATGGCAGGCAATGACTAGTGGGGTGCCGCAGGGCTCAGTGCTGGGACCCCAGCTATTTACAATATACATCAATGATTTAGGTGAGGGAATTGAGTGTAATATCTCCAAGTTTGCAGATGGCACTAAGCTGAGTGGCAGTGTGAACTGTGAGGAGGATGCTAAGAGGCTGCATGGTGACTTGGATAGGTTAGATGAGTGGGCAAATGCATGGCAGATGCAGTATAATGTGGATAAATGTGAGGTTATCCACTTTGGTGGCAAAAACATGAAGGCAGAATCTTATCTGAATGGCGGTGATAGAGAATTCAAACAGGCTGCATTGAGACAGACTGTGAAAATTCACAGACCCCCAAGTCAAGGCTGCTACATGCAGTTCAGCATGTTGCATTAAGGCATCAATCAACTTGACATTTTAGGACCCTTGGGTAGCGAGCCAATTAAAAGGTTAAAAGACTATTAATTGAGCCAATAAGGTCAAAGAAGGCGAGTTCTTTTCTGTAAATTGATCCAGGTATAAGTATAGCCATTTTGACCATGTGGTCCCAGAAGGACAAAGACCTGGCTTAAAGCCAAGAACTTTTTACTGCTGTCTGCCAAAAATAAAGCAGTTAAAACTACAATCGGAGTTCGTATTTCATTGGAAATTAAGAGATCTAACAATTTTGGCGCCACGAACACGATCGCTGAGGAAAGAAACTGAATTTTGGACATCGGACCTACATACTGAGTGAGGTAAGGACACCTCTTTTAAAAAAGTCCTCGGTCAAAATTCTAAATTCGCCTCTCCTTCTACGCGATTCCGAAAGCCTCCGGTTTGCGAACCCTCCGGTTGGTAGTCGGCTCGAGGTCCCATAGACGTCTAAACTTCGGCGGTGTGTTCGTTAATTAATCACCGACCTATTGATCGGCTAGAAAGCCTGCGACTCGAGACCCCAGTAAAGAAATTATGGCAGCAGGAGATAAGAACAAAGAATTGCCTACAACTGTTAAAGGTGGACAGGCACCACCTGAAATTTCGCTAGATTTAATTCTCGAACAGTTGAAAGAATACATAGAGCAACAATTCAACTTAACTAAAACCTGTATTAAGATCGAACAAAACTACGGAACCTCCAAAGGACAATGGTCCTTGGACGAGATTAAAAGGGTCTGGGGAAAAACGACCCGTATGAAAAATAAAGAGCGAACTAGATGGTCCCTAGCGGTTCTGGGCCAGATTCAAAAGCGGAATGAAATTATAATGCGTTCCCAACATGATTGAGAACTGACCAGTACAAAGGATCAATTGCAAACAGTTTGTGCACAGCTTGACAGAAAAAGCTTGAACTTGAAAAGCTGGAAGCGGAAGTTAAAGATCTTAAAGGTAAAATTAAAGAATGGAAAAAATCATTAGGTCAAGAGACAGTAATAGGAAAAGGAAAATGTATTGATCAATTCCCAGGGTACCTATGTTTGGATAAATTAAAAGCGCAAACCCGAAGACACGACCGAGGAATAGATACGGATTCTGAATCCTCCGACAATACAGGAACTGCGTAGAAGGAGAGGCGAATTTAGACTTTTGACCGAGGACTTTTTTAAAAGAGGTGTCCTTACCTCAGTATGTAGGTCCGATGTCCAAAATTCAGTTTCTTTCCTCAGCGATCGTGTTCGTGGCGCCAAAATTAGGGGTGCGCTTTGCCCCGTTTAAAAAAAGACGAGTTGTCGTCAAATCAGAAGAGACTGCGGATGAGGGCGGAACCAAAAAAACAAAGAAAAGGGTGTACAAAGAATACTTAGTTCATGATCCGGCAGACCCAGAGAAAATTGATAAATGGCCCAAGGAATTGCCCAATCCAAAGAAAGGGGGAGTGAAAACGTGGGACCAATTGGACCGCTTAAGAAATATATATCAACTTCATCCCTGGGACGGAGTGCAAATTTTGACCATAATGGTGCCAAAAACACAGGGAAGAAAATTGCACGACAAGGTAGAAGAAGCTTTGGGGCAGGATGAGCAAGAATTAGACGCAGGATGGGAGGCGATTAAACACTGGCTGCAAGCCTTCAGTCCAGCTAAGACAGACTGGGGAAAAATTGCAGCCTGCCAACAGAAGGGAACAGAGGAGGTCCTGGAGTATGACGAGCGGTTTAGATGCACGTGGCTAGAACATTCGGGTATGAATAATACGGATGAGGAAATGGATGAACAAGTGTTTGGACCCCTGAAAGCAGCTTTTGTGGCAGGTCTAAAGCCAGAACTGTCCAAAATGCTTAAGGTAGTGTTACCGGACTGGGAAGGTAGAGGAACTACCTTTGCAGCATTGGTGGATCGATGTAACCAATTAGAACGGGATATGGGAGCTAAAGTCCGAGCTGTACAGGCTATGGGATGGAAATCCCAGGATTCCGATAAACAGTCATTAGGAAAATTACCCGGAAAATGTCATTATTGTGGGAAAGAAGGTCACTGGGCCAAGACGTGCAGGGCAAAACAGCAAGGTCGTGGCTGGGGAAGAGGACGCAGCCAGGGATACAATTCAGCCAACAAACCAGGCTTGTCACAAGATAACGACATCATAGAAGCATTTAAGCGACTGACAATACAACAACAGAAGGAGTTACTTGGGATAGCAAAAAATTATTAGAGTCCACCCTGGCCTCCCTCCTCGCACTAATACAACAAAGAGGAGATGGGCTATATATAACTGTGAGGGTGGGCGATAAGGATGTGGACCGTCTTTTAGACACGGACGGAATTAACATGTTTACACCTACAATATGGAGACTTTTTGCCATTGGAGGGCACGTACAGCCTATGGAGTTGGGGGCCATAAAATGGAAATTAAAAGGACAACACCGGTACTTATAGGGCTGGGTCCACATGAACTAACCACGCTGGTCTGGATAGGCCCAGTAGATCAATCCCTTTTGGGAATGGACGTTCTAATCCAAGTAGATTCATCGTTGCATTTCGAGGATGGTCGGGTGACATGGTCAATTAGAACTTTGAAGAAAGAAGAATTGAAGGAACACCCGATATGGGCTAAAGATAAGAATGATTGTGGCCTACTCCAGATGGAGCCTGCGTCATTTACAGGGACCAAGCCTCCATGCACTAAACAGTATCCCATCAGTCCAACTGCCATCGCGGGAATCTTACCGGTTATTCAGCAATTGGAGAAACAAGGAGTGCTTATTAAAATGCATAGCTCCTCCAATAGCCCCGTGTGGCCGGTACAGAAATCTAATGAGACTTGGCGTTTGACTGTCGATTATAGGAAAGCTAACCAGTGTATTGATCAAAAAGCTCCTTTGGTCGCAGATCCCTCCACCATTTTTAATGCCCTCAAACCAGAACATAAATATTTCTCGGTTATAGATATGGCCAACGGATTTTGGTCCGTGCCTCTGGCACCGGAGGTTCGACAGTGGTTTGCTTTCACGGTCCAAGGACAACAGTATACTTGGACCCGGTTACCACAGGGCTTCCACAACAGCCCTACGGTATTCCACATGGCTTTACAAAGCCATTTGCGAGAATTACCTCCCCTGTCATCCACAGTCATCCAATATGTAGACGATATCCTGCTAGCTTCAAACACGGAAGAACAGCATGAACAAGATTTACGAGCTTTGCTGGATCACCTTCGGCTGAAAGGACATAAAGCCAGCATCGACAAAGCACAAATATCCCAAGAAGAGGTTGTATACCTGGGACAAAAGATTTCACAAGGAAAGAGAGAACTTACCCAGGATAGAACTGCAGCCATTCGGGCTGCTAAAAAACCCACCACTATTCAGGAACTAAGGTCTTTTTTGGGATTGTGTAACTTTAACAGAAATTGGATTGACTCCTTCACACAGCTTGCTCAGCCACTGAATGATATTTTAAAGGGGAAACATGCCTCTAAAGAAGCCATCACCCTCACTAAGGGACAGCAAGAGGCCTTCCCGAGTTTGAAAAAGGCTTTGTGTTCGGCACCGGCTCTGGGAATCCCCGACAGTGGTAAGCCATTTACCCTGTTTGTTCATGAGAAAGAAGGATATATGACAGCTATACTGACACAAGAACATGGGGATCGGCAAAGACCTATTGGCTATTATTCGGCAAAACTGGATGCGGTAGCCCTCGGATGGAGAAGTTGCGTAAGGGCCATGGAAGCTACATGTCGAGCGGTAATGATCACTGCGGGTCTAGTCCTCGACCAAAAGCTGATTGTCAAGTGTCCCCACACCGTACACGCTTTGCTGTCTATGAATAGAATGTCTCAGGTGACGGCAGCTAGATGGACCCGCTGGACAGCAGTTTTGGAAGCTCCTAATCTCCATATCGTCCGGGCCAGCCCGGTTAATCCCGCAACTATGCTCCCAATGTCAGAATCGAGGGAGCAAGAGGGGGGAGAATGTGAAGAGCATGACTGCGTGGAGATTTTAAAAGAAACAGAAGAAGCAGCCTTAGCAGCAGAGGAGCCTCTGCACAACCCAGACCTCATCCTGTTTACAGATGGTTCCTCCTTTGTTGACAATGGTACCAGAAAAGCAGGATGGGCAGTTACAACCTTATATGAGGTAGTGGCAAAAGGATGTTTACCCTCAGGAACGTCAGCACAACAGGCCGAGTTACGGGCCCTGTCAGAAGCATGTCGAATAGCAGAAGGACAGACAGCTAATGTCTACACAGATTCACGTTATGCTTTTGGAGTCGCTCGCGACTTTGGTATGTTATGGCGGAAAAGAGAATTCCTCACTGCTGCTGGTACACCTATCCGAAATGGAAAAGAAGTCCGAGACTTACTGGAGGCCATACAATTACCTCAGGAAGTGTCCATCCTGAAGTGTAAGGCCCATACCAAGGAAAATACCACAGAAGCACAGGGAAATGCCCTAGCCGACCAGGCAGCTAAAGATGCCGCCTCACAGGGCGTTCCTCCAGAAGAACCAACACAGATGTGCAGATTGAAAGCACTCATTACATTCCCCGATGGGGAGTCCCGAGTAGCATTGACTCAGATCAGGGAACACACTTCACAGGTGCTGTCTGCCAAGAAGTCTGTAGGTTACTGAACATTACGTGGGATTTACACTGTCCTTATCATCCACAATCATCAGGACAAGTAGAGCGAATGAATCGAACTCTGAAACAACAGCTTGCCAAATATCACCAAGAAGGAACACCATGGCCCCAGGCACTACCAATAGTGCTATGTAGCATTAGGGCAACCCCGAACAGAACTACAGGTCTAAGCCCATTTGAAATTATAACAGGAAGACCCATGTCTCTGCCAGGAACTATCGATTTACGGAAAGCTGATGTTCACTTAATGGGTGACACTTTGTTATCATACTGTCAGAACTTAACCAATGCTATTAGTTCTGTTTCCCGACAGGTATCGGCAGCTTGGGGTAATCCACCCGAAGGAGGACACGACATCATCCCGGGAGTCTGGGTGTATGTGAAAAAGTTGCATAAAGAACCTTTGGGTGCCAAGTGGGAGGGATCTTATCAAGTGTTATTGACCATCCAGGCAGCTGTTAAAGTCCAAGGAAAGAAAGCCTGGATCCACGCCTCACATGTTAAACGAGCACCAGTAACTGAAGCTGAAATCTAATAAGGACAATTACATTTTGCGAAAATGTATAAATTTACTGTATTATTGATTGTAGGTATTCTAGGCATAGGCCTACTTCTTACTAGCCGACCTTCTGCACCAAAGGGAAATAGTAGGGGAGCAAGGGAATTACATGTAAATACCTTTTTATATATGTCATACATTTATGCCAAACAAGGTAACATTTCTAGTTGTTGGGTGTGTGCGCATATTCCTATTCACTCAAAGGGAGGGATTCCCTTGAGGCCAGTTCCCTTGAATATCTCGGAAATGGCTGAGTGGATAATTAATCAAAACAAAACAGGCAATGCGTTTCAGGATACGGAAAACTGGGTACGTAAATGGAAGTCAGCAGATTACAATCTGACTACCTTTGAAGGGGGATACCAACCGTGCTACAATAATTCCAAACGGCCCCAATTTTTGTTATCGCTAATACAACGGGAATCACAGAAACAGAGAGGTTCTTTGCCATTCTGATCCCTGGGTATGGGACCGCCAAACTGGCAAGGGAATCCATTAACATGGCATCCGTTGTGGAACGGGTAGCCAATGATACCTCAGAGGCCCTAGTTAAAATCAATGCAGAAATGGTAGCAATCCACACAGTAGCCCTACAGAATAGACTGGCCCTTGATTACATCCTGGCTGAAAAGGGAGGTACTTGCACCCTACTCGGAACTGAGTGTTGCACATATATCCCAGATAGCTCCGAAGAAATTACCCACTTAGCGGAGCATATCCAAAAGGAGGTAGAAAAACGGAAGCAACCCCCATCATTCACTTTGTGGAGTGGAGCCACTGAATGGCTAGGTTCAATAGGAACTTCATTGGTGGAAGGTTTAATTCTATTTGTTGTAATTTTTTTACTTTTATATTGTTTGTTTATGTTGATTAAATGTTGTTGCGACCAGGCGGCTGTAGCTGCTGTCCCGCAGGTGAGACACCTTGCAGGTCCCAGCAGACTGTCTGTACGTGGCACAGGGGTATGTTATGCTTAAGGAAAGGTTGTTTACTGGTTGAACTAAGATATTGATTTGGATTAAATTGGAATAAGGTTAATTAACCTACTAAAACCAGACTTCCATTGTGGCCACGATGGAACTCTGGTTGGTGTAAATTTGTGTGGAAGCTACTAGTCCGGACATGTGGCGAAACACATCAACAAATTTTAGAAGGAAATTCTATCAACATGTATGAAATTATTTTGTAGAATGTTTAATCAGTGATACCTGATGTTTTATGATTCAGTTTGTGAAAGAATCAAAGGGGGGATTGATAGAGAATTCAAACAGGCTGCATTTAGACAGGCTGTGAAAATTCACAGACCCCCAAGTCAAGGCTGCTCCATGCAGTTCAGCATGTTGCATTAAGTCATCAATCAACTTGACATTTTAGGACCCTTGGGTAGCGAGCCAATTAAAAGGTTAAAAGACTATTAATTGAGCCAATAAGATCAAAGAAGGGGAGTTCTTTTCTGTAAATTAATCCAGGTACAAGTACAGCCATTTTGACCATGTGGTCCCAGAAGGACAAAGACCTGGCTTAAAGCCAAGAACTTTTTACTGCTGTCTGCCAAAAATAAAGCAGTTAAAACTACAATCGGAGTTCGTATTTCATTGGAAATTAAGAGATCTAACAGGCGGCAAGGGAAGGGAAGGTGCAACGAAACCTGGGTGTCATGGTACATTAGTCATTGAAAGCTGGCATGCAGGTACAGCATGTTAGCCTTCATAGCTAAGGGATTTGAGTATAGGAGCAGGGAGGTCTTACTGCAGTTGTACAGGGCCTTGGTGAGGCCTCACCTGGAATATTGTGTTCAGTTTTGGTCTCCTAATCTGAGGAAGGACATTCTTGCTATTAAGGGAGTGCAGCAAAGGTTCACCAGACTGATTCCCGGAATGGCAGAACTGACATATGAGGAGAGACTGGATCGACTGGGCCTGTATTCACTGGAGTTAAGAAGGATGAGAGGGGATCTCATAGAAACATATAACATTTTGACGGGACGGGACAGGTTAGATGCAGGAAAAATGTTCCCAATGTTGGGGAAGTCCAGAATCAGGGGACACAGTCTAAGGATAAGGGGTAAGCCATTTAGGACCGAGATGAGGAGAAACTTCTTCACCCAGAGAGTGGTGAACCTGTGGAATTCTCTACCACAGAAAGTTGTTGAGGCCAATTCATTGGATATATTCAAGAGGGAGTTAGAGACTGCATGGATGAACTACAACAATTGTACATTCCTGTCTGGCGTAAAAATAAAAAAGGGAAGGTGGCTCAACTGTGGCTATCAAGCGAAATCAGGGATAGCATTAAAGCCAAGGAAGTGGCATACAAATTGGCCAGAAATAGCAGCGAACACGGGGACTGGGAGAAATTTAGAACTCAGCAGAGGAGGACAAAGGGTTTGATTAGGGCAGGGAAAATGGAGTACAAGAAGAAGCTTGCAGGGAACATTAAGACAGATTGCAAAAGTTTCTATAGATATGTAAAGAGAAAAAGGTTAGTAAAGACAAACGTAGGTCCCCTGCAGTCAGAATCAGGGGAAGTCATAACGGGGAACAAAGAAATGGCGGACCAATTGAACAAGTACTTTGGTTCGGTATTCACTGAGGAGGACACAAACAACCTTCCGGATATAAAAGGGGTCGGAGGGACTAGTAAGGAGGAGGAACTGAGGGAAATCCTTATTTGTCGGGAAATTGTGTTGGGGAAATTGATGGGATTGAAGGCCGATAAATCCCCAGGGCCTGATGGACTGCAGCCCAGAGTACTTAAGGAGGTGGCCTTGGAAATAGTGGATTCATTGACAGTCATTTTCCAACATTCCATTGACTCTGGATCAGTTCCTATGGAGTGGAGGGTAGCCAATGTAACCCCACTTTTTAAAAAAGGAGGGAGAGAGAAAACAGGGAATTATAGACCGGTCAGCCTGACATCGGTAGTGGGTAAAATGATGGAATCAATTATTAAGGATGTCATAGCAGTGCATTTGGAAAGAGGTGACATGATAGGTCCAAGTCAGCATGGATTTGTGAAAGGGAAATCATGCTTGACAAATCTTCTGGAATTTTTTGAGGATGTTTCCAGTAGAGTGGACAAGGGAGAACCAGTTGATGTGGTATATTTGGACTTTCAGAAGGCTTTCAACAAGGTCCCACACAAGAGATTAATGTGCAAAGTTAGAGCACATGGGATTGGGGGTAGTGTGCTGACATGGATTGAGAACTGGTTGTCAGACAGGAAGCAAAGAGTAGAAGTAAATGGGGACTTTTCAGAATGGCAGGCAGTGACTAGTGGGGTACCGCAAGGTTCTGTGCTGGGGCCCCAGCTGTTTACACTGTACATTAATGATTTAGACGAGGGGATTAAATGTAGTATCTCCAAATTTGCGGATGACACTAAGTTGGGTGGCAGTGTGAGCTGCGAGGAGGATGCTATGAGGCTGCAGAGTGACTTGGATAGGTTAGGTGAGTGGGCAAATGCATGGCAGATGAAGTATAATGTGGATAAATGTGAGGTTATCCACTTTGGTGGTAAAAACAGAGAGACAGACTATTATCTGAATGGTGACAGATTAGGAAAAGGGGAGGTGCAAAGAGACCTGGGTGTCATGGTACATCAGTCACTGAAGGTTGGCATGCAGGTACAGCAGACAGTTAAGAAAGCAAATGGCATGTTGGCCTTCATAGCGAGGGGATTTGAGTACAGGGGCAGGGAGGTGTTGCTACAATTGTACAGGGCCTTGGTGAGGCCACACCTGGAGTATTGTGTACAGTTTTACCTGAGGAAGGACATTCTTGCTATTGAGGGAGTGCAGTGAAGGTTCACCAGACTGATTCCCGGGATGGCGGGACTGACCTATCAAGAAAGACTGGATCAACTGGGCTTGTATTCACTGGAGTTCAGAAGAATGAGATGGGACCTCATAGAAACGTTTAAAATTCTGACGGGGTTAGACAGGTTAGATGCAGGAAGAATGTTCCCAATGTTGGGGAAGTCCAGAACCAGGGGACACAGTCTAAGGATAAGGGGGAAGCCATTTAGGACCGAGATGAGGAGGAATTTCTTCACCCAGAGAGTGGTGAACCTGTGGAATTCTCTACCACAGAAAGTTGTTGAGGCCAATTCACTAAATATATTCAAAAAGGAGTTAGATGAAGTCCTTACTACTAGGGGAATCAAGGGGTATGGTGAGAAAGCAGGAAAGGGGTACTGAAGTTGCATGTTCAGCCATGAACTCATTGAATGGCGGTGCAGGCTAGAAGGGCCGAATGGCCTACTCCTGCACCTATTTTCTATGTTTCTATGTTTCTATATGGCCCTTACGGCTAAAGGGATCAAGGGGTATGGAGAGAAAGCAGGAAAGGGATACTGAGGTAAACGATCAGCCATGATCTTATTGCATGGTGGTGCAGGTTCGAAGGGCCAAATGGCCTACTCCTGCACCTATTTTCTATGTTTCTATGTTTCTATGAACTTGTGCAGAAGTCTGTGTAGAATTTGTACAGAAGTCTGTGTATTATTTCGACAGAAGACCGCATACTAGTTGTACAGAATTCAGTGTATTATTTGTACAGAAGTCTGCTAAATTTGTGCGTTATTTGAATAGATGTGTGTATTATTTGTACAGAAATCTGTCTATTAGTTGTAGAGAAGTCAGTGTATTATTTGTACAAATGTCTGTGTATTATTTGCACTGAAGTATGTGTAGATTTGTACAGAGGTCTGTGTAGAATTTGTGCAGGAGTCCATGTAGAATTTGTACAGAAGGCTGTGTAGAATTTGTACAGAAGTCTGAACATTAATTGTACAGAAGTCTGCTAATTTTATGGGCAGAAGTCTGTTTCTTATTTGTACAGAAGTCTGTGTATTATTTGTACAGAAGTCTGCGTGACATTTGTACATAAGTATGTTTCGAATTTGTACAGAAGACTGTGTATTATTTGTACAGAATTCTCTATATTATTTGTACAGATTTGTGTGTATTATTTGTACCGAATTCTGCAAATTATTTGTGTAGTAGTTTGTGTATTACTTGTACAGATGTGTGTGTTTTATTTTACAGAATTTGGTGTATTATTTGTCCAGAGGTCTGTGTATTATTTGTGCAAATATCTAATAAATTTGTGTGAACAGCCTGTGTATTATTTGTACAGGCCCATGTGTATTATTTGTACACAAGTCTGTGTATTTTTGTACAGAACTTTGTGTAGAATTTGTAAATATCTCTAGGTGGCATTTGTTCAGATGTCTGTGTAGAATTTGTGCAAAAGACTATTATTTGAGCAGAACACTATTATTTGTACAGAGGTCCGTGTATTATTTGCACTGAAGTCTGTGCAGATTTATTTCAGAGGTCTGTGTAGAATTTCTGCAGAAGTCTGTGTAGAATTTGTTCAGAAGGCTGTGTATTATTTGTACAGAAGTCTGTGTATTATCTGTACAGATGTCTGTATTATTTGTACAGAACATAAGAATAAAAGAACATAAGAAATAGGAACAGGAGTCGGCCATACGGCCCCTCGAGCCTGCTCGGCCATTCAATAAGATCATGGCTGATCGGATCATGGACTCAGCTCCACTTCCCCGCCCGCTCCCCATAACCCCTTATCCCCTTATCGTTTAAGAAAGTGTCTATTTCTGTCTTAAATTTATTTAACGTCCCAGCTTCCACAGCTCTCTGAGGTAGCGAATTCCATAGAGTTACAACCCTGTGGGAGAAGAAAGTTCTCCTCATCTCAGTTTTAAATGGACGGCTGCTTATTCTAAGATCATGCCCCCTAGTTCTAGTCTCCCCCATCAGTGGAAACATCCTCTCTGCATCCACCTTGTCAAGCCCCCTCATAACCTTATACATTTCGATAAGATCACATCTCATTCTTCTGAATTCCAATGAGTAGAGGCCCAACCTACTGAACCTTTCCTCATAAGTCAACCCCCTCATCTCCGGAATCAACCTAGTGAACCTTCTTTGAACTGCCTTCAAAGCAAGTATATCCTTTCGTAAATATGGAAACCAAAACTGCATGCAGTATTCCAGGTGTGGTCTCACCAATATCCTGTACAACTGTAGCAAGACTTCCCTGCTTTTATACTCCATCCCCTTTGCAATAAAGGCCAAGATTCCATTGGCCTTCCTGATCACTTGCTACACCATAATACTATCCTTTTGTGTTTCATGCACAAGTACCCCCAGGTCCCGCTGTACTGTGGCACTTTGCAATCTTTCTCCATTTAAATAATAACTTGCTCTTTGATTTTTTTTCTGCCAAAGTGCATGACCTCACACTTTACAACATTATACTCCATCTGCCAAATTTTTGCCTGTTTATGTCCTTTTGCAGATATTTTGTGTCCTCCTCACCCACTGCTTTTCCTCCCATCTTAGTATCGTCAGCAAACTTGGTTACGTTATACACAGTCCCTTCTTCCAAGTCGTTAATATAGATTATAAATAGTTGGGGTCCCAGCACTGATCCCTGTGGCACCCCACTAATTACTGGTTGCCAACCAGAGAATGAACCATTTATCTCAACTCTCTGTTTTCTGTTAGTTAGCCAATCCTCTATCCTTGCTAATATATTACCTCCAACTCCGTGAACTTTTATCTTGTGCAGTAACCTTTTATGTGGCACCTTGTCATATGCTTTCTGGAAATCCAAATACACCACATTCACTGGTTCCCCTTTATCCACCCTGTTCGTTACATCCTCAAAGAATTCCAGCAAATTTGTCAAACATGATTTCCTCTTCATAAATCCATGCTGACTCTGCCTGACCGAATTTTGCTTTTCCAAATGCCCTGCTACTGCTTCTTTAATAATGGACTCCAACATTTTCCCAACCACAGATGTTAGGCTAATTGGTCGAGAGTTTCCTGCTTTTTGTCTGCCTCCTTTTTTAAATAGGGGTGTTACATTTGCAGTTTTCCAATCTGCTGGGACCTCCCCAGAATCCAGGGAATTTTGGTAAATTGCAACCAATGCTGCTACTTCTCTTATAGAAACATAGAAACATAGAAAATAGGTGCAGGAGCAGGCCATTCAGCCCTTCGAGCCTGCACCGCCATTCAATGAGTTCATGGATGAACATGCAACTTCAGTACCCCATTCCCGCTTTCTCGCCATAACCCTTGATCCCCCGAGTAGTAAGGACTTCATCTAACTCCCTTTTGAATATGTTTAGTGAATTGGCCTCAATAACATTCTGTGGTAGAGAATTCCACAGGTTCACCACTCTCTGGGTGAAGAAGTTTCTCCTCATCTTGGTCCTAAATGGCTTACCCCTTATCCTTAGACTGTGACCCCTGGTTCTGTACTTCCCCAACATTGGGAACATTCTTCCTGCATCTAACCTGTCTAAACCAATCAGAATTTTAAACGTTTCTATGAGATCTCCTCTCATTCTTCTGAACTCCAGTGAATACAAGCCCAGTTGTCAGTCCTGCCATCCCGGGAATCAGTCTGGTGAACCTTCGCTGCACTCCCTCAATAGCAAGAATGTCCTTCCTCAAGTTAGGAGACCAAAACTGTGCACAATACTCCAGGTGTGGCCTCACCAAGGCCCTGTACAACTGTAGCAACACCTCCCTGCCCCTGTACTCAAATCCCCTCACTATGAAGGCCAACATGCCATTTGCTTTCTTAACCGCCTGCTGTACCTGCATGCCAACCTTCAATGACTGATGTACCATGACACCCAGGTCTCGTTGCACCTCCCCTTTTCCTAATCTGTCACCATTCAGATAATAGTCTGTCTCTCTGTTTTTACCACCAAAGTGGATAACCTCACATTTATCCACATTATACTTCATCTGCCATGCATTTGCCCACTCCCCTAACCTACCCAAGTCGCTCTGCAGCCTCATAGCATCCTTCTCGCAGCTCACACTGCCACCCAACTTAGTGTCATCCGCAAATTTGGAGAAACTACATTTAATCCCCTCGTCTAAATCATTAATGTACAATGGAAACAGCTGGGGCCCCAGCACAGAACCTTGCGGTACCCCACTAGTCACTGCCTGCCATTCTGAAAAGTACCCATTTACTCCTACTCTTTGCTTCCTGTCTGACAACCAGTTCTCAATCCATGTCAGCGCACTACCCCCAATCCCATGTGCTTTAACTTTGCACATTAATCTCTTGTGTGGGACCTTGTCGAAAGCCTTCTGAAAGTCCAAATATACCACATCAACTGGTTCTCCCTTGTCCACTCTACTGGAAACATCCTCAAAAAATTCCAGAAGATTTGTCAAGCATGATTTCCTTTTCACAAATCCATGCTGACTTGGACCTATCATGTCATCTCTTTCCAAATGCGCTGCTATGACATCCTTAATAATTGATTCCATCATTTTAACCACTACTGATGTCAGGCTGACCGGTCTATAATTCCCTGTTTTCTCTCTCCCTCCTTTTTTAAAAAGTGGGGTTACATTGGCTACCCTCCACTCGATAGGAACTGACCAGAGTCTAAGGAATGTTGGAAAATGACTGTCAATGCATCCGCTATTTCCAAGGCCACCTCCTTAAGTACTCTGGGCTGCAGTCCATCAGGCCCTGGGGATTTATCGGCCTTCAATCCCATCAATTTCCCCAACACAATTTCCCGACTAATAAGGATTTCCCTCAGTTCCTCCTCCTTACTAGACCCTCTGACCCCTTTTATATCCGGAAGGTTATTTGTGTCCTCCTTAGTGAATACCGAACCAAAGTACTTGTTCAATTGGTCTGCCATTTCTTTGTTCCCCGTTATGACTTCCCCTGATTCTGACTGCAGGGGACCTACGTTTGTCTTTACTAACCTTTTTCTTTTACATATCTATAGAAACTTTTGCAGTCCTTCTTAATGTTCCCTGCAAGCTTCCTCTCGTACTCTATTTTCCCTGCCCTAATCAAACCCTTTGTCCTCCTCTGCTGAGTTCTAAATTTCTCCCAGTCCCCAGGTTCACTGCTATTTCTGGCCAATTTGTATGCCACTTCCTTGGCTTTAATACTATCCCTTATTTCCCTTGATAGACACGGTTGAACCACCATCCTTTTTTTATTTTTACGCCAGACAGGAATGTACAATTGTTGTAGTTCATCCATGCGGTCTCTAAATGTCTGCCATTGCCCATCCACTGTCAACCCCTTAAGTATCATTCGCCAATCTATCCTAGCCAATTCACACCTCATACCTTCAAAGTTACCCTTCTTTAAGTTCTGGACCATGGTCTCTGAATTAACTATTTCATTCTCCATCCTAATGTAGAATTCCACCATATTATGGTCACTCTTCCCCAAGGGGCCTCGCACAACGAGATTTCTAATTAATCCTCTCTCATTACACAACACCCAGTCTAAGATGGCCTCCCCCCTAGTTGGTTCCTGGACATATTGGTCTAGAAAACCATCCCTTATGCACTCCAGGAAATCCTCCTCCACCGTATTGCTTCCAGTTTGGTTAGCCCAATCTATATGCATATTGAAGTAACCCATAATAACTGCTGCACCTTTATTGCATGCACCCTAATTTCCTGTTTGATGCCCTCCCCAACATCACGACTACTGTTTGGAGGTCTGTACACAACTCCCACTAACGTTTTTTGCCCTTTGGTGTTCTGCAGCTCTACCCATATAGATTGCACATCATCCAAGCTAATGTACTTCCTAACTATTGCATTAATCTCCTCTTTAACCAGCAATGCTACCCCACCTCCTTTTCCTTTTATTCTATCCTTCCTGAATGTTGAATACCCATGGATGTTGAGTTCCTAGCCCTGATCATCCTGGAGCCACGTCTCTGTAATCCCTGTAAAACTCGAGGATGCAAGCCATCAGGTCCAGGGGAGCTATCTGCCAGAAGTCTGTGTAGAATTTGTAAATAAGCCTGTGTGGCATTTGTACAGAATTCTGTGTATTATTTATATAGAAGTCTGTGTATTATTTGTACAGAAGTCTGTATTATTTATATAGATGTCTGTGTATTATTTGTACAGAAGTCTGAGTATTATTTATATCGAAGTTTGTGTATTATTTGTACAGTAGTCTGTATTTTTTATTTCGAAGTCTGTATATTATTTGTACAGAAGTCTGTGTATCATTTGCACCGGTCTGTGTATTTTTTGTACAGTGGACTGTGTAGAATTTGTGGAGAAGTCACTGAGAGGCTCCAGAACATTCTGATATGGGAGGGTGAACAGCCAGGGGTCGTGGTCCATATCGGTACCAACAACATAGGAAGAAAGGGAGATGAGGTCCTGCAGGTAGATTTTGGGAGCTAAGAAAGAGATTAAAAAGCAGGACATCAAAGGTAGTAAACTCTGGCTTACTTCTGGTGCCACGAGCTAGTCATTACAGAAATAGGAGGATAGAGCAGATGAATGCATGACTGGGGACATGGTGCAGGAGGGAGGGCTTTAGATTCCTGGGACATTGGGGCTGGTTCTGGGGTAGGTGGAACCTACAGATGGGTAGGTTGCACCTCAACAGAGCTGGGTCCGATGTACTCATGGGATGCTTTGCTCGTGCTGTTGGGAAGGGTTCAAACAAATTTGTCAGTGGGATGGGCACAAGGATGTAGCAATAGAAAGGAGACACAATGTGCACAAAGGATTGCGAGAGACAGATAGCAATAGAGTGAGAAATAGTATGGTATTAGGTGGAGTCAGACTAAAAGAAAATACAAGAAGGTCGAAGATAGGTTTACAGTGCATGTGTGTAAATACACGAAGCTTGGTAAATAAGGGCGTTGAGCTGCAGGTGCAAATAGTCATATGGGAATATGATGTTATGGTGGTAATGGAGACCTGGCTCAAAAAAGGGCAGGATTCGGTTTTAAATATTCCTGGGCATAGGTGTTCAGGAAAGATCGGGAAGGAAAGAATGAAGGTGGGGTAGCAATATTGGTTAAGAAGAATGTTACAGTACAAGAGAGGGAGGATTTCCTGGAGCGGGTTAAGGATAGAATCTATTTGGTTAGATTTAAGAAATAATAGAGGTACCATTACACTACTAGGTGTATTCTATAAACCATCAACTAGTGGGAAGGATGTGGAGCAGCAAATTTTCAGGGAAATTACAGAGAGGTGCAAGAACTATAGAGTCGTGATAATGGGGGACTTCAATTATCCTAATATAGACTGGGATAGTAAAAGAGTAAAATAAAGAGAAACGGTAGAATTTCTGAAGGGTGTTCAGGAGAACTTTCTTCATCAGAATGTTTCTGGCCTGATGAGGAAGGAGGCATTGCTGCATCTGGTTCTGGGGAATGAGGTGGGTCAGGTGAAGCAGGTGTCAGTAGGGGAACATTTAGGGAATAGTGATCATAATATCATAAGGTTTAGATTAGCTATGGAAAAGGACAGGGAGCAAACTACTTAATTGGAGGAAGGGAAATTTCAGTGGGTTGAGAACAGATCTGGCTCGGGTAAATTGGAATCAAAGATTGGCAGGCAAAACTGTAATCGAACAATGGGCTGCCTTTAAAGAGGAGATGGTTTGGGTACAATGTAGGTACATTCCCACGAGGAGGAAAGGTAGGGCAACTGAAATCAGGGCTCCCTGGATGAGAAAAGAGATAGAGAGTAAAATGAAGCAGAAAAAGAGCACGTATGACAGATGTCAGGTTGAGAGTACAAGTGAGCATCAGGCTGAATGTAGAAAGTTCAGAGGGGAAGTGAAAATGGAAATAAGAGGGGCAAAGAGAGTGGATGGGAATAGATTGGCAGCCAACATAAAAGGGACTCCAAAAGTTTTCTCTCGGATTATCAATAGTAACCGGGTAATAAGAGGAGGGGTGGTTAGGGACCAAAATGGTGGCAGAGGGCACGGCTGAGGTACTAAATGAGTACTTTACATTTGTCTTCAGGAAGGAAGAAGATGCTGCCAAAGTCATAGTGAAAGAGGAGGTAGTGGAGATACTGGATGGGATAAAAATTGGTAAAGAGGAGTTACTACAAATGCTGTCTGAACTTAAAGTAGATATGTCACCAGGACCGAATGGGGTGCATCCTAGGAGACTGAGGGAAGTTAAGGAGGAAATCATGGAGATACTGGGCATAGTTTTCCAATCCTCCTTCGATACAGGGGTGGTGTCAGAGGGATGGTGATTTGTAAATGTTACACCCTTGTTCAAAAAAGGGTGTAAGGATAAACCCAGCAACTACAGGCCAATCAGTTTAACCTCAAGAGTGGGGAAGCTTTCAGAAACAATAATCCGGGACATAGTTAACAGTAACTTGGAGAAGTATGGATTAATTGAGGAAAGTCAGCATGGATTTGTTAAAGGCAAATCTTGTTTAACTAACTTGACTGAGTTTTTGATGCGGTAACAGGGAGGGTTGATGAGACCAATGAGGTTGATGTGGTGTACATGAACTTATAAAAGGTGTTTGATAAAATGCCACATCATAGGTTTGCAGAAAAGTTGAAGTCCATGGAATAAAAGGGACAGTGGCAGCATGGATACGGAATTGGCTCAGTGACAGGAAACAGAGAGTAGTGTTGAAGGGTTATTTTTCAGACTGGAGGAAGATATACAGTGGTGTTCCCTGGGGTCGGTTCTAGGACCACTGCTTTTCTTGATATATATTAATGACTTGGACTTGGGTGTACAGGGCACAATTTCAAAATTTGCAGATGACACAAAACTTGGAAGTATAGTGAACAATGAGGAGGATAGTGATAGAATTCAAGAGGACATAGATAGGCTGGTGGAATGGGCGGACACGTGGTAGATGAAATTTAACACAGAAAAGTGCAAAGTGATGTATTTTGGTAGGAAGAACGAGGAGAGGTAATATAAACTAAAGATTACAATTCTAAAGGGGGTGCATGAACAGAGAGACCTGGGGGTATATGTGCACAAATCGTTGAAGGTGGCAGGGCAGGTTGAGAATGCAGTTAATAAAGCATACGGGATCCTGGGCTTCATAAATAGAGGCATAGAGTGCAAAAGTAAGGAAGTTATGATGAACCTTTATAAAACACTGGTTTGGCCTCAACTAGAGGTTTCTGTCCAATTCTGGGCATCACATGTTCGGAGGGTGCAGAAAAGATTTACGAGAATGATTCCAGGGAGGAGAGACTTCAGTTACATTGATAGACTGGAGAAACTGGAGAAGAGTGAGAGGAGATTTGATCGAGGTTTTCAAAATCATGAGGGGTCTGGGCAGAGCAGATAGAGAGAAACTGTTCCCATTGGCGAAAGGGTCAAGAACCAGAGGACACAGATTTAAGGTGATTGGTAGAAGAACCAAAGGATACATAAGGAAAAACGTTTTTTATGCAGTGAGTGGTTAGGATCTGGAATGCACTGCCTGAAGGGTGGAGGCAGATTCAATTGTGGCTTTCAAAACGAAATTGGATAAGTATCGAAAGGAAAAAAATTGCAGGGTTACGGAGAATGGGTGGGGCAGTGGGACTGGCTCAAGTGGCCTCCTTCTGTGCTATAACCATTCTATTATTCTGTGAGCATGAGGATGGAGGAGGAAGGAAGTAGAAGGCAGGAGGCAACCGAGAGAGTCCCTTTCTGTCCAGGCTGCCTATAGAGAACTCATCCGGGCGATACCAGTAACTTCAACCCCAATTCCCCATTCACCAACAGTCCCACACCTTATCTTCTGTCACCAAGACTTGGTCAACAATGCAAAAATAAAAACCACCACAAAATAAACATTCCAAGCCAAATTTATTATTTAAACATTCCATAATGCATACAAAAGTCTCCTAATCACCCTTGTGCATTCCCCGTCTTCCATGTGTGCTTGCCTGTCCTGGTGTTCCTATGCAGTGCTCACCCAATGGCTGCAGCATGGCTGGTGAAAGGCTGCTGACTTTCAGTGTAGGAGACTGCAGATGGCCTTGAAGGAGGACCTCGAGCAGATCTGGACCGAGAAGTATCGGCTTCTGCTCCATCTCAGCATGGGCAGCAGCAGTCTGGACTGGCTATCTGACAGGCAACATCAAGGGCACTGGCGGTGTGGCAAAGGTAGTGGAATAAACGCTGTCTTCCTGAGGACTGCAGGCTCGTGCTCCATGGAGCGACTGCTGCTCCCCATGGCAGCACCTCAGCAATCCTCGTAATCTGTTGGAGGACGGCTTGCTGGTCTGCCGTGACACCCTGCAAGATCCTCTGCACATTGTCACCCACAGCCATGCTGGCAGCAGTCTGAGCTTCCACTGCAGGCGCTGGGTGGCTGCTGCTTGTGCTGCAATGGAAGCTGCAACATTGGCCATCAAACGCTGCATCATGGTTCGGTCCACAAGTGTGCTGATGGAATTTACCGCCTCTTCCATGCTGCAAAAGATGGGTTCCAAGATTTGCGCAAAGCCCTGTGCTAAGCTGGTGCCGGACCCCTCCATGCTCCTTGATATGGAACACAGGCTTTCCGGCAGGGTTCTCAATGCACCCAGCATTTTGTTGCGCATTCCCATCAGCCTTCTTCTGCCTGATGCCCCAGTATATTCCTCACCTGAGTCCTCTGCAGCAGAACCCGTCTGCGACTTCGCCCTCCAGCGAGCTGGCATCTGCGCTATCCTTGCCCCCCTGCCCTGCCTGAAGCCCACTTATGCCAGGTGTCTCGCCACATGCAGATTCCGCCTCTAATCCATCCTCTGAGATACGTGCAGTGTCAATATCTGAGCTGGTGGCTGCGGGTGTGAAATCAAGTCACGGTGTTGTGTCTTCATCAGCGCTCTCTTTGGTGTTTCTTCCTCTGCTTGGCCAAGTTGAATCGCTTGGGTATCTGAAAGGAAAAAGGTACAAGGGTAAGATTGTGTTGCGGAGATGGGGAGGGAATGTAAGTGTTGCGTGCTCACAACATCTGCAGCTTGTGAATCAGAAGAGAGTGCGGTGTGAAGAGGAAGTTGAACGCGAGAAGGAGGATTAGATGTGAGGAGAGCGTCATCTTCGATGGTTTCAGCTCCACCGCTGGCCATGGCCTCAACCATGGCCGTCCCACTAATGGTCAGCACCATCTCCTCCATGAGAGTTCGGACATGCAGGCATGCCTATCCCCCCCTGGTTTGCCCCTGTTGTCTCCGGTTGTATGTCACCTTGTCCTGGTACCTGGAGGGAAGTGTGTCAGTAAGTGTCGTGATGTCATTTGGCTGATGTGGCTGTCATGGTTGAATAGCTGCCAGTGTGTACAAGCTGTGAGATGTGGGTATGAGGCTTGCAGCAGTGCTAAGTTTGTGTTGGTGATGTGAATCGTATGAATGTTAGGGATGAAGTCTGATTGATAGCGATTGTTGGTAGGTGAGTGATGGGGGTGTGGCGATCTAAGCAGTGGCTGAGGCTCCTGATGCAGTTGGTGGGATATGGCATTTCAAGATGCATTCACTGACCTTGACCACTCGTGTGAGGTCATTCATCTTCTTGTGGCACTACATCCAAGTCCTCTGGGCTTGACTTCTGGCATTGACCTCTATGCCTATCTGCTCCCACTGACTGTTGACTGTTTGCCTGGAGGGCCTCCTTCCACACGCCCCGTCCCCCATCTCTCCTCCATTCCACCTCCTCCACCAAGACCTCCAGTGCAACATCGGAAAACCTTGAAGCCGGCTCTCCCCCCTGTTGTGTCATTCCTCACCCTCGCAGGTCAGAATTTCTTCAAGAACAACTCCCAGCACCTCTTCCAGCCACAGTGCGTCTCTCCCCTTTGAGAGGTAAGCTTTAAGCAGTGCGGGCTAGCTTTCACTGGCATTGGCATCTCACGATATTGGCCCCTGTTGCTGCGTCCAGCCAATGTTAGTGCTGGCTGGATGCAGAGATCATTTCGATGAGCAGGCGGCATGAAGTTGCCCAGCTGCCTACATTGCAATCAACAGGCGTAGGTTAATCATGCGTTGTAATCCCCGCACCAGTTTTAGGGGTCTATCCAAATTATCGCCCTGTGTGTATTGTAGAATGCGTGGCTCAGCCTTTCGGGTATGCTGTAGGGTGTGCAGTGACATCTGCTGGACTTTCACGATAGTGTGGGATAAGTGGTGGACAGAATATAAATAGTTTCCATTCACCCTTTAAAATGATTTGTCAAGACCTCAGGGGGCTGAAATTGCCCGCCGCCTGAAACGAGGCGCACTGACTGTTTCCGACGTGTTCTGGTTGCCCCAATGGCGGCCCAACCGTCGGAATTCAGCACTTCGGGGATTTATTGGGGCGGGGCGGAAGTGACCTCATCATGGCGATGGAAATGGGGGTGGGGCAAAGCGGCTGTCCCTAGCAGGGAGGAAGTGGGGGCGGGGCGGGGGGGGCTGCCTCTAGCGGGGCGGGGGTGAGGATGGGGCGGAGGGGCTTTCTCTAGCGGGGCGGTGTGGGGCAGAGTGGCCAAGGGCTGTCATCGCACTGGCGCGTCACAATACCGACCCTTTCAGTTAAAGGGGAGGGCCGCTGCGAGCTCTGCAGCCACTTGAGTGGCAAACACTGGGCCACCAGGGAGGGTTCCGGCCGGGCCAACTGAACCCACGGCCATAACTGTTGGCCCAAGCTGCCAGTCGGCCGACAAAAAAAAAAAAAAATGGCGTTGCCGGCAGCGACACCTCCCCTTTAAGGTCGGCTGCATCGTCAAGCCGCAGAGAGGTCAGTCACCGACCTTAAAGGGGAGGTGTCGCTGCCGATCAGCGGCGGGACCACACCCACGGGGCAATTCCGGGAAAGGGGCAATTTCCCGAAGGGGGCCCCCGCCAGTTGGTAAGGGGTCGATGCGTGCACGCCGCGGCGAGAAAATGGACGGAGCGCCGGACATCGCTCCAAACGTGAGGAAGGGGAATTATCAAAATGGTGGCCCCGCCACGGAGATTCGGCGGCCATTCCATACCGACTCGTGGTCGCAGCGTTCAGGCGGCCAGAAGCCTTATATCCAGTCACTAAAGAATTTTTAACCATTTCATGTAGTAGGAGGGTGGAGGAAGGCTCGGGAGAAATTGCACTGTATAAATAGTAGGTCAAAAACAAATGAAAGGGAAGTGAACAGAGTAACAGTCAGAAATAGTGCTTTAGGCACTACAGGTAAAGGGAAAACTAAAAGATGTAAAGCTTATACCAGGAGAGAGAAATAAGAAACACGTGAGTAAAACATTGGAGCTGAAGGACAGGCTAGGGTGTGTGGCCCAAGTAAGTGTTCTTTATACAAACGCACAGAGTATAAGGAATAAATTGAATGAACTGCAGGTACGAATTCAAATTGGAGGGTATGACATGGTAGCCATTACTGAAACATGGCTGCAAGATGGTCAGGACTGGAAACTAAATGTACCAGGTTATAAGGTTTACAGGAAAGATAGGGAAAATGGCAGAGAGAGAAGAGTAACCTTAGCGATTAAGGATGAAATCACTTCAATGATAAGAGAGGATATCAAGAGAGGTAAGCAGGCAGTGGAGACTTTATGGATAGAATTAAGAAATAGGAAAGGATTTAAGACTGTAATGGGAGTTGTGTATAGGCCCCCTGGTAACAGTTGTGAAGTGCTCGATTGTATTAATGCAGAGATTAGACAATAGTAGTAAAGACAGAGTGGTTTTAATGGGGAATTTTAACTTTTGTTTAGATTGGGATAAGCAGACTATTGCACATGTCACTCCGCTATTTAAGAATGGCGAGAGAGGGACACCAGGGAATTATAGACCAGTTAGCCTAACACCTGTTGTCGGAAAATTGCTAGAGTGTATAGAAACATAGAAACATAAAAAAATAGGTGCAGGAGTAGGCCATTCGGCCCTTCGAGCCTGCACCACCATTCAATAAGGTCATGGCTGATCATTCACCTCAGTACCCCTTTCCTGCTTTCTCTCCATACCTCTATTTAGCCGTAAGGGCCATATCTAACTCTCTCTTGAATATATCCAATGAACTGGCATCAGCAACTCTTCCACAGATTAACATCTCTCTGAGTGAAGAAGTTTCTCCTCATCTCGGTCCTAAATGGCTTACCTCTTATCCTTAGACTGCGCCCCCTGGTTCTGGACTTCCCCAACATCGGGAACATTCTTCCTGCATCTCACCTGTCCAGTCTGTCAGAATTTTATATGTTTCTATGAGATCCCCTCTCATCCTTCTAAACTCCAGTGAATACAGGCCCAGTCCATCCAGTCTCTCCTCATATGTCAGTTCTGCCATCCCGGGAATCAGTCTGGTGAACCTTCGCTGCACTCCCTGAATAGCAAGAACGTCCTTCCTCAGATTAGGAGACCAAAACTGAACACAATATTCCAGGTGAGGCCTCACCAAGGCCCTGTACAACTGCAGTAAAACCTCCACGCTCCTATACTCAAATCCCCTCGCTATGAAGGCCAACATACCATTTGCCTTCTTCACCGCCTGCTGTACCTGCATGCCAACTTTCAATGACTGATGTACCATGACACCCAGGGCTCGTTGCACCTCCCCTTTTCCTAATCTGCCACCATTCAGATAATATTCTGCCTTTGTGTTTTTGCCACCAAAGTGGATAATTAAGTATAATTAAGGATAGGATGACTGAACACCTTGAAAATGTTCAATTGGTCTGAGAGAGCCGGCATGGATTTGTGAAAGGTAGGTCAATCGTGACAAACCTTGAAGAGAGAATATTTTGACAGGGGTATGTCGATGGATGTTATTTATATGGACCAACAGAAGACATTTGTTAAAGCGCCACGTAAGAGACTGTTAACTAAGGTAAGAGCCCACAGAATTAATGGCAAATTATTGACCTGCTTAGGAAATTGGCTGAGCGGCAGGACACAGAGAGTAGGGATAATGGGTCGGTTCTCAAATTGACAGGATGTGACTAGTGGTGTCCAGCAGGGATCTGTGTTGGGGCCTCAACTATTATCATTACTTACTAATGACTTAGATAAAGGAATAGAAAGTCATATATCCAAATTTGCCGATGATACAAAGATAGGCGGCAGTGTAGGCAGTGTAGACGAAAGCATAAAGTCACAAGGGCATATCGACAGATTAAGTGAATGGGCAAAAATATGGCAAATGAATTTCAATGTAAGCTAATGTGAGGTCATCCACTTTGGACCTAAAATAGATAGAACAGAGTAGTTTCAAAAATGGTGACAAGCTCGAAACAAGAGGGGGGCCAAAATTAGGTAATGCCCCCTGACAGGAAGTGGAACCCAGCTCAAAAATCCCGCCCCGGAAGCAAAATTGCGCTTACGGCTCCTGACAGGAAATGGAGTGCAATGCCGCGTGCTCCACTTGCTCTCGGGAGGGGATCGGGGGCGCTACCCGGGTGAGCGTTAGAGCGCTACGTGGTCTCTCGGCGTCGCGCTGATGTGTTCCACAGGCCCTCCCCTTTCCGTTAAAGGCGAGGGATGCTGCGAGCTCTGCAGACCCTTCGATGGCCTGCACTCGGCCACCGGGGGATGGCGGGGTGCCGTGGCCGCAGGCTCAGCATCAAAACGGAGTGCCGGGCTGCACAATCGCGGCCTGGAACCAGCAAAATCGGAAGAGAAAGGGCCGACAGGTAAGTTGTCAAAATTAAATGGCAGTGCCCCGCGATCGGTGTGTGGCCTGGTTCACGACGCGCGAGGCTGCCGCTGATATCGCCCGGGGCACTATGTGTGGGGGCACAGTATGACCTGCTGCTAACTCCCACACAATGCTGCTGGAGCCAGTAGCATCCCCCCACCACCCCGGGGCGAAAACACATTTGTGACCTGATCACGCCCGCCGGAGACTCTTACAGATGTGCACAACAGGGGAATTTTGAACCCCTAGATGTCCAAAGAGATTTGCAGGTCCGCTATATCATTAAAATGTCAAAAACAGGTACAGAAAATAAGCAAAAAGGCTAATGGAATTCTGACCTTTATCTCTCGAGGACTAAAATAGCATCTTAGAATATTTACAGCACAGAAGGAAACCATTTGGCCTGTGCCAGCTCTGTTCAAGAGCACTTCAACTAATCCTACTCTCCCGCCCTTCCTCTGTAGCCCTGCAATTTTCTATTCCTTCAGGTACTTATCTAATTTCATTTTGAAAGCCATGATTAAATCTGCCTCCACCACCCTTTCAGGCCGTGCATTCCAGATCCTAACCACTCGCTGCGTAAAAAAGTTTTTCCTCAATTCACCTTTGGTCCTCCTGCCAATCACATTAAACCATTGTCCTCTGCTTCTCGACCCTTCCGCCAATGGGAACAGTTTCTCTCCATCTACTCTGTCTAGACCCCTCATGATTTTGAACAACTCTATCAAATCTCCTCTCAACCTTCTATGCTCTAAAGAGAACAACCCCAGCTTCTCCAGTCTATCCACATAACAGAAGTCCTTCATCGCTGGAATCTTTTCTGCGCCCTCTCTAAGGCCTTCAGATCTTTCCTAAAGTGGACACTTTAGGAGGGTCAGAATTGGACACTAATGTATTAATGCTTGGGGGTCACCAGACCCCAGAGGGCGCCGCAGTCGGAGGTCATCGGGCTGTAAGCATGTGGCATGTGTGTTTGGTCACCTGTGTATAAGTTGGATGTCTTTGTTTTCTGCAAATGAGTTACTTGTGATTCGTTTCTAGTTCAAAATGAAGACCAAAAAGGTACTGGTGCATTTTTTTTACCCCATATACACAGGCCAAAGCTTCTTTCTCTACCATAATGTCAGCTCTTTCCGCTTTAGACAGACTTCTCGAAGCATACGCAACAGGTTGTAGCTTGCCCATTTCATTTGCTTGTTGGAGTACACAGCCAACCCCATATGATGAAGCATCACAGGCCAATACAAGATGCTTACTCGGATCATAATGAACAAGTAACTTGTTTGAACATAGCAGATTCTTGGCTTTCTCAAAGACTTTATCTTGAGACGCACCCCAGATCCAATTGTTGCCTTTTCTTAGTAACACATGCAGTGGCTCAAGTAAAGTGCTCAATCTGGGTAAGAAATTACCAAAGTAGTTGAGTAGCTCAAGGAACGAACGCAGCTCTGTCACATTCTGAGGCCTGGGTGCATTTTTGAGGGCCTCAGTTTTCGAATCAGTGGGCCTGATGCCATCAGCAACAATCTTCCTCCCGAGGAATTCGACTTCAGGTGCCATGAATACACACTTCGAGCGTTTCAGCCTGAGTCCCACTTTGTCCAGACGCTGTAGGACTTCTTCAAGATTATTCAGATGTTCAGCAATGTTGCAAACTGTGACCAGAATGTCATCTTGAAATTCTAGGAACGGACTTCAGTAAACTTTCCATATTCCTCTGAAATATGGCTACAGCTGAACGAATCCCAAAAAGATACCTGTTATCGACGAACAGTCCTTTATGGATATTGATGCAGGTGAGTTTCATTGAAGTGTCGACAAGCTCCTGGGTAAAATATAGGCAGACGTCAGATCCAGTTTCGAGAACGATTTTCCACCAGCTAGCATGGCGAACAGGTCATCAGCCCTCGGTAACGGATACTGATCCTGTTTCGAAAATCGGTTAATCGTAACCTTGTAGTCTCCACAAATCCTGACACTGCCATCATTCTTCAACACAGGAACAATGGGACTAGCCCACTCATTAAACTCGACCGGTGATATGATCCCTTCACGCTGGAGTCTGTCAAGCTCAATTTCAACCTTCTCCCTCATAATGTACGGAACAGACTGAGCTTTGTGATAGACAGGCCTTACATTGGAGTCTAGGTGAAACTGTACCTTAGCTCCCGTAAAATTACCAATGCCCGGGTCAAACAAAGAAGGAAACTTTTTCAATACTTGAGCACACGAAGTATCATCCACCGAGGACAACATCTTGACATCATTCCAGTTCAGCTTGATTTTCTCCAGTCAAATCCTGTCGATCAGCGTTGGACCATTACCTGGGATGATCCATAATGGTAGCTCGTGAACCACACCGTCATTGACACCTCGATTGCTGCACTGCTGAGCACCGGTATGAGTTACTTAGCAATAGTACGCAACCTGGCATTGACTGGACTCAGCTTTGGTTTCGCAGCCTTAGTGTCCCACAGTTTGTCGAATGTCCTTTGGGCTCATTATTGACTGGCTCGCACCCGTGTCCAGCTCCATTGATACAGGCACGCCATTCAGCTTCACATTAACGATTATCGGCTGGCTCTTGCTCAGAAACGAATACAATCCATTCACTTCCTCCTCAGGTTGCATATCCAGGCCATCACTGAACTGGTCCTCATCAACCACATGGTGAGCCGCATCACGCTTGCTCCATTGTGGACACATCCTGTGAAGATGCCCCACTTTCGAACATCCATTGCATGAGTATTGTCTAAACCGACACTGATGAGGCCGATGATTGCCCCCACAATGCCAACAGGGTGAAATCTGGATCAAACCAGTTGGTGGGCTCTCAGCAGCGGGTGGTTTTGCGTAAGCAGCTCTGCCCGAAGACGACGCCATCTTGTTTACAGTACTTGCCGTGGAACTCTGACTCGTCGATGATATCTGCCTCAAATTATCATCCATCATCATGCATGCCTGGGCAGTCGCGATGGCCTTTTTTTAAATCCAGCCTCTCTGCAGCCAACAGCTTCATGAGGATCACATCATGGCTGATGCCTATCACGAAGATATCATGCAGCATGTCTTCCAGCATGTTCCCTGAACTTACACCGCTCAGCAAGACGTCACAAGTTGGCGACAAATCCCGACATGTCCTGGCCCTCAGTATGAACATGCGTGTAGAAAGGGTCGCGTGACATGATGATCCCCTCTTTTGGCTTCAGATGGTTACCCACCAATGTACACAATTCCACATGCCCTTTTTCCGCCGGACGTACAGGTGAGAGAAGGTTCTTCATGAGGCCGTAAATTTTCGGACCACAAACGGTGAGGAGAACTCCCTGTGCTTAACTGCGTAGGCCTCTGCCTCCATGCCGTTGGCCACAAAATACCGATCCAGGTGGTCGACAAAATCCACCCAATCCTCGCCCTCCACGAATCTCTCCAGGATTCCAGCAGTGCCCATTGTGCATGCAAAGCTTCTTAAATTACCTCGTCGCCAATTGTAATGACTCAAGAGTCTGGTTACTGTGAACTCACTCAGGTGCAACCTGATCCATCTTTATTCCAGCCCGAGAGTGCCAGCGTGACAAAGACACCCAGCTTATATACAGGTGGCCAAGCACACATGCCACATGCGTACAGCCCGATGACCTCCGACCACGGCGCCCTCTGGTGTCTGGTGACCCCCCAAGCATTAATACATAGCAGACACAATACTCCAGTTAAGGCCAAATTAGTGTTTTATAGAAGTTCGTCATAACTTCCTTGCTATTGTATGTCTCTATTTATAAAACCCAGGATACAGCATCCTTTTTTAACTGCTTTCTCAACCTGCCCTGCCACCTTCAACAAGGTGTAATATTTGCCCATCTCCAGTCCCCTGGCACTACCCCGGTATCCAAGGAGAATTGGAAAATTATGACCAGTACCTCTGCAATTTCCATCTTTACTTCTCTCAGCAACCTAGGATGCATCCCATCCGGTGCTGGTGACCTATCTACTTTAAGTACAGCCAGCCTTTCTAGTACCTCCTCTTTATCAATTTTTATCCTATCTAGTATCTCAACTAACTTCTCTTTCACTATGGGTTTAGCAGCATCTTCTTCCTTGTTAAAGGCAGCTGCAAAGTACTAATTTACTATCTCCACTGTGCCCTCTGTCTCAATGCATTGATGTACATTTTGATCCCTAATTGGCCCCACCCCTCCTCTTACTACCCGTTTACTACTTATATGCCTGTCGAAGACTTTTGCATTTCCTTTTATGTTAGCTGCCAGTCTATTCTCAGACCCTCTCTTTGCCCCCTTACTTACTTTTTCACTTCCCCTCTGAACTTTCGATATTCAGCCAATTCTCACTTGCTATTCTCAACCTGACATCTGTCGTAGGCCCCCTTTTTCTGCTTCATCTTACTATTTATTTTGCCATCCAGGGAGTTCTGGCTTTAGTTGCCCTAACTTTCCCCCTCGTGACAATGTACTTCAACAGTACCAGAACCATCTCCTCTTTAAAGGCAGCCCATTGTTCACTTACAGTTTTGCCTGCCACTCTTTGATTTCAATTTACCCGGGTCAGATATGTTCTCAACCCACCGAAATTTGATTTCCTCCAATTAAATATTTTTACTCTAGATTGCTCCCTGTCCTTTTCCATAGCTAATCTACACCTTATGATGCTATGATCATTGTTCTCTAAATGTCTCCTACTGACACTTGCTCCCCTTGACCCATCTCGTTCCCCAGAACCCGATCCAGCAATGCCTCCTTCCTCATTGGGCTGGAAAAATACTGATGAGGAGAGTTCTTCTGAACACACTTCAGAAATTCTTCCCCCTCTCTGCCCTTTACACTATTACTATCCCAGTCTATATTAGGGAATTTGAAGTCCCGCATTATCACGACTCTATAGTTCTTGCACCTCTCTGTAATTTCCCTGCAAAGTTGCTCTTCCATATCTTTCCCACTATTTGATGGCCTATTGAATACATCTAGTAGTGTAATGGCACCTCTATTGACCAAAAATTGTGATTGGAGGCTTTCTGCAGGCAGGTGCCTCCGACCTGAACAATTTTTATAAACTTAGCTGGTGGTCAGGGGGGTTTGGAGACTTGCGGTCCTGGACCTCTCCGCGAAGGCCTGCATAGAGGCCCACGTATCCCAGGGACATACCTGTCCCTGGGGTCACGTGGGCCAGCCCAACCAATCAAAGTAAGGGTATTCCCATAGCTCACCTCTCCGCCCACGGAGGTCCTTTACCTTCGTCTGTGTGCGATCTTCCAAGAGGATTCGTGACAGATCTCAAGTTCTGGGTTTAGGCACATGCGCTTCGCAAACCTATACCTGGAACTCGCAGGATCCCTACGGGCGCGTGCGCACCTTATACGTGCCTGTAGAGGCCGTGAGGTTTAGAGGGGATTTGGGGGAATTTTTTTCACCCAGAGGGTGGTGCTGTCTGAAACTCACTGCCTGAAAGGGTGATAGAGGCAGAAACCCTCACCACATTGAAAAAGTACCTGCATATGCACGAGAAGCCAAATCCTACACGGCTACGGACCAAGAGCTGGAAAGTGGGATAAGGCACAGACACGATGGGCCGAAATGGCCTTATTCCATGCTTTAAAATTGTGAGGGGCCGAAATTGCCCTCTGCCCCAAACGTGGCGCGTTTCCCATTTTGTAAGTGTTCTGTCCGCCCCAATGCATGGGGCGGGTAATCTGGGGAAATTCTGCCTTTTATTTTTTTCCGGTCGGAGCGGTGTTGCAGTCGTTAGTGGGGAGGAAGTGCGGGCGGGCCGGAACAGCCGTCGCTCCAAGTCATCAGCGCCATGCATCGCTGATGATGTCAGCTATAATTCCCCAGAGGAACTATTGCCCTCACCAGTATTCAGTCCTAAATACTGGATAGAGAGTGAGATGCAGTCAGGGAAGTCCTGCACTACCTGCCTGGTCCTCCTTGTCTGTCTGACAGTCACCCACTCCCTCTCTGCTTGCACACACTTAAGCTGTGGGGTGACCACCTCTTGAAACGTGCCATCTACGTAGCTCTCAGCCTCAGCGATGCACCGCAGTGACACCCACTGCCCCTCAAGCTCCTCCAGCTGACACCAAGCTCTGTGCTTTTGCAAACTCGTGCCAAATATATAGCTTTTGAGAGTCAGGCAATCTACAACTGCTTAATCAACTTCCAGCTCACAACTCTTTTAAATCCAACGATTTGCAAATTGAATTCAAACAGGTCCTTTGCAGTCAGATTCAGGTGAATTTATAATGGGGAACAAAGAAATGGCAGACCAATTGAACAAATACTTTGGTTCTGTCTTCACTAAGGAAGACACAAATAACCTTCCGGAAATACTAGGGGTTCGAGGATCTAGCGAAAAGGAGGAACTGAAGGAAATCCTTATTAGTCAGGAAATTGCATTAGGGAAATTGATGGGATTGAAGGCCAATAAATCCCCTGGGCCTGATAGTCTGCATCCCAGAGTACTTAAGGAAATTGTCCTAGAAATAGTGGATGCATTGGTGATTATTTTCCAACAGTCTATCGACTCTGGATCAGTCCCTATGGACTGGAGAATAGCTAATGTAACAGCACTGTTTAAAAAAGTAGGGAGAGAGAAAACAGGGAATTATAGACCGGTTAGCCTGACATCGGTGCTGGGGAAAATGTTGGAATCAATTATTAAAGATGAAATAGCAGCGCATTTGGAAAGCAGTGACAGGATCGGTCCAAGTCAGCATGGATTTATGAAAGGGAAATCATGCTTGACAAATCTAGAATTTTTTGTGGATGTAACTAGTAGAGTGGACAAGGGCGAACCAGTGAAGGTGGTGTATTTGGACTTTCAAAAGGCTTTTGACAAGGTCCCACACAAGAGATTAGTGTGCAAAATTAAAGCACATGGTATTGGGGGTAATGTATTGACATGGATAGAGAACTGGTTGGCAGACAGGAAGCAGAGAGTCGGAATAAACGGGTCCTTTTCAGAATGGCAGGGAGTGACCAGTGGGGTGCCGCAAGGTTCAGTGCTGGGATCCCAGCTATTTACAATATACATCAATAATTTAGATGAAGGAATTGAATGTAATAGCTCCAAGTTTGCAGATGACACTAAGCTTGGTGGTGATGTGAGCTGTGAGGAGGATGCTAAGAGGCTGCAGTGTCTTGGACAGGTTAGGTGAGTGGGCAAATGCATGGCAGATGCAGTATAATGTGGATAAATGTGAGGTTATCCACTTTGATGGCAAAAACTGGAAGACAGAATATTATCTGAATGGCAGCAGGTTAGGAAAAGGGGAGGTGCAACGAGACCTGGGTCTCATGGTGCATTAGTCATTGAAGTTTGGCATACAGGTACAGCAGGCGGTGAAGAAGGCAAATGGCATGTTGGCCTTCATAGCTAGAGGATTTGAGTATAGGAGCAGGGAGGTCTTACTGCAGTTGTACAGCACTTTGGTGAGGCCACACCTGGAATGTTGTGTTCAGTTTTGGTCTCCTAATCGGAGGAAGGATGTTCTTGCTATTGAGGGAGTTCACCAGATTGATTTTTGGGATGGCAGGACTGACATATGAGGAGAGACTGGATCAACTGGGCTTGTATCCACTGGAGTTTAGAAGAATGGGAGGGGATCTCATAGAAACATATAAAATTCTGACGGGATTGGACAGGTTAGAGGCAGGAAGAATGTTCCTGTTGCTGGGGAGCTCCAGAACCAGGGATAACATTCTAAGAATAAGGGGTAAGCCATTTAGGACCGAGATGAGGAGAAACTTCTTCACTCAGAGAGTGGTTAACCTGTGGAATTCTGTACCCCAGAAAGTTGTTGAGCCCAGTTCGTTAGATATATTCAAACGGGAATTAGATATGGCCCTTACGACTAAAGGAATAAGGGGTCTGGAGAGAAAGCAGGAAAGGGGTGCTGAGGTTGAATGATCAGCCATGACCTTATTGAATGGTGGTGCAGGCTCGAAGGGCTGAATGGCCTGCTCCTGCACCTATTTTCTATGTTTCTATGTTTTTATGCTCCCCCTTGTTAAAGGGGCACCACCACCAGAACCTGCAAATTGAAAAAATGTTAAAGGGAACCTTAACAAAAATTGGGAGCATTGTGCTTTTGCAAACTAGTGCCTAATTTATACCTTTTGAGAGTCAAAAGATCTATAACTGCTTACTCAACTTCTAGCTCAGAACTTATTTAAATAATAGAATTGAACTTTTTAAAGGGCCACAAATTAATAAAAAACTATTAAAGGGAACCTTAATAACTCAAATTGAGGAGAGAGACCAGACGCCAGTTCTTATGGAGGATGATGACTGTCCTGCGCCAAGAGAGGGGCATCTCCCTGGTCACCAGACTTTCCCCCAGGACCCGAGCGTAGTCCCAGAACGCCCTGTGGAACTCCACGGACAGCCCGTCCAGCCCTGGGAACTTGCCCTTCGAGAGCTGACCAAGGGCACCGGTCAGGTGCGCCAGGCTTAGCAGAGCATCCAACTGTTCAGCGCTCTCCGGGCCGACCTTCGGCAGGTCCTCCCACAAAACTCTGCATGCTTTCTCACTGGATAGATCCAGAGAGAACAGAGCCTCGTAATAGGCTCGGGCCCCAGCACGGATATCCTCTGGATCCCAGACCAGAGAACAGTCGTCGGCCAGCAGCCCCAAGAGCTGCTTACGGACACTCTGTCTTTTTTACAGCGAGTAGAAGAAGGGGGAGAAGGTTCCGGAGGAGCCAAATCCACAACCCCACATATTCGTCTCGGGACCCGACAAGCTGCATGTCCTTCAGCGCGCCCTTCTTCTCTTGGTACACCTTCCGCAGGGCCGGGTCTTCGACGACTTGACCGAGACGGAATTCCAGGTCGAACACTTTCTTCTCCAACAGCCCGACCCGGTCCTCCCGCCTCTTGGTCAACGTCATTGCGTATTCCTGACAGAAGAGAAGGACGTGAGCTTTGCCCACGTCCCACCATAGCCTCATGAAATGGAAGCTCTCCTGCTTCCTTCTCCAGCTGGCCCAGAACCGATGGCGCGAATTCCGGAAACGGCCGTAGTCCAGCAGCAGGTTGCTAAAATGCACACGGAACAGAACGAGCTCCGCCCACCACCAGGTGATGGGGTACAGAGATGATTCACTAGGCTGATTCCGGAGATGAGGGGGTTATCTTATGATGATAGGTTGAGTAGACTGGGTCTTTACTCGTTGGAGTTCAGAAGGATGAGGGGTGATCTTATAGAAACATTTAAAATAATGAAAGGGATAGACAAGATAGAGGATAGATGGTCGGGGAGACTAGAACTAGGGGGCACAGCCTCAAAATACGGGGGAGCCAATTTAAAACCGAGCTGAGAAGGAATTTCTTCTCCCAGAGGGTTATGAATCTGTGGAATTCTCTGCCCAAGGAAGCAGTTGAGGCTAGCTCATTGAATGTATTCAAGTCACAGATAGATAGATTTTTAACCAATAAGGGAATTAAGGGTTATGGGGAGCGGGCGGGTAAGTGGAGCTGAGTCCACGGCCAGATCAGCCATGATCTTTTTGAATGGCGGAGCAGGCTCGAGGGGCTAGATGACCTATTCCTGTTCCTAATTCTTATGTTCTTATGTTCTTATGTTATGTTCTTAATCCCGGTGAGTGAGTGGGGTCTGGTGCATTAGCTGAGCTGCACTCGGGACAGCCGGGTCTGCAGGGAGCCTTCCGACACACGTTTCAAGATTTGGTTGTTGGTCTGAACTGCCCGTTCTGCCTGGCCGTTGGATGCGGGCTTAAACGGGGCAGATGTGACATGCTTGATCCCGTTGAATTCGGCACTGGTGAAGCACGGCCCATTGTCGCTGTGCATGGCAAACATGGCTCATAGGCTTTCAATGGTGGCCATGGATGTGCTTACAGACATTATTGTACATTCAATCCATTTTGAGTAAGCGTCCATGACAACCAAAAACATTTTGCCTAGGAATGGGCCCACATAGTCTACATGGATGCTCGACAAGTTTGGATGGCCATGACCACAAACCTCTGGGTGCGATGCTCAACTGAGAGCAAGTGTTGCACTGGCGCACACGTGAATCTAAATTTGAGTCGACGCCAGGCCACCACACGTGGGATCTGGCTATGGCTTTCATCATCACGATGCCTGGGTGGGTGTTGTGCAGTTCGCAAATAAATGTGTCTCTGCCTTTTTTGGGCAAGACCGCGTAATTGTCTCACAGTTCACCTGCAGGGACAACTCGTCTTTGCATCTGTGGAACGGCTTAATCGCTTCCTGCATCTCCACTGGGACACTGGACCTGCTCCCATGGAGGACACAGTTTTTTTAACCAAGGACAGTAAAGGATCCTGGCTGGTCCAGGTCCTGATCTGGCGGGCCATAACGGGGGATTTCTCGTTCTCAAATGCCTCCATGACCATGAGCAAGTCCGCTGGCTGTGCCATTTCCACCCCGGTGGTGGGCAATGGTAGCCGAATGAGAGCATCTGCGCAGTTCTCTGTGCCCGGTCTGTGGCGGATTACATAATTGTATGCCGACAGCGTGAGCGCCCATCTTTGGATGCGGGCAGAGGCATTGGTATTAATACCTTTGCTCTCAGAGAACAGCGATATGAGTGGCTTGTGGTCAGTTTCAAGCTCGAACTTGAGGCCAAACAAGTACTGGTGCATTTTTTTTACCCCGTAAACGCACGCCAGAGCCTCTTTTTCAACCATGCTTTCGGCCTTGGACAAACTCCTGGATGCATACGCAACCAATTGCAAAATCCCCGAATCGTTAGCCTGTTGTAACACACACCCGACCCCGTATGACGACAATCGCAAGCTAACTCTAATTATTTAAATGGATTATACAGGACAAGCAGTTTGTTAGAACACAATAAATTTCTGGCTTTCTTAAAGGCAGCCTCTTGTGAATTCCCCCATACCCAGTCGTCTCCCTTGCTCAGTAGCGCATGTAGGGGTTCTAGCAGGGTGCTTAACCCAGGTAGGAAATTATCAAAATAGTTAAAGAGTCCCAGGAACGACCGCAGCTCCGTCATGCTCTGTGGTCTCGGCGCGTTCTTCATGGCCTCCGTCTTGGCGTCTGCTGCGATTCTCCTTCCTAAGAATTTGACGTCCTGTGCCAGGAAAACACGCTTCGAGCATTTCAACCTGAGCCCCACGCGATCCAACCAACTAAGAACCTCTTCCAGATTCTTCAAGTGCTCCATGATGTCCCGACCTGTAACCAATATGTCGTCCTGGAAGACCACTGTGCAAGGAACTGACTTTAGCAGGCTCTCCATGTTCCGCTGGAAGATCGCTGCGGCCGACCGAATCCCGAACAGGCACCGGTTGTAGATAAAGGTAAGGTCCAGCTTGGTGAATGTCTTCCCTCCAGCCAGGGTCGCAAATAGGTCGTCTGCCTTGGGTAACGGGTACTGGTCCTGCAGCGAAAAACGGTTAATCTTTACTTTATAGTTTCCACAAATTCTAACCGTACCGTCCTCCTTGAGTAACGGGACAATCGGACTGGCCCAGTCATTGAATTCCACCGGCGCGATGATGCCTTCACATTGCAGCCTGTCCAGCTCAATTTCCACTTTTTCACGCATCATGTACGGTACCGCCCAAGCCTTGTGGTGGATGGATCGTGTACCGGGAATCAAATTTCACTTTCACCCCTGAGAAGCTTCCAATGCCTGGCTCGAATAACGAAGGGAACTTGCTTAGAACCTGGGTACATGCAGTGTTGTCGATGGACGAGAGCGCTAGGATGTCGTCCCAGTTCCAACGGATTTTTCCCAGCCAGCTTCTGCCAAACAACGTGGGGACATCCTCTGGCACAATCCTCAGCGGGAGTTCATGTACTGCTCCATCATAGGAGACTTTGACTTCTGCACTGACAATTACAGAGATTAGTTCCTTTGTGTAAGTCCTTAGTTTTGTGTGAATGGGGCTGAGCTTGGGCCTGTGTGCCTTCTTTCCCCACAGCCTGTCAAAGACCGTTTTACTCATTATGGACTGACTTGCCCCCATGTCCAGCTCCATAGATACAGGAATGCCGTTCAGTTCAACTTTCAACATTATTGGTGGGCATTTCGTCGTGAATGTGTGTACCCCGTACACTTCTGCCTCCTCCGTACGCGTTTCCAACTCCGTCTGATCCACTGTGGATCGATCTTCCTCTGCAATGTGGTTTGCAGGGTCTGTAGGGTTTGCAGCTCGCCTGCACATTCGTTGGAAGTGTCCCATTGTTCTGCAACCATTGCACGCATAGTACTTAAGCGGAAATGATGGGGCCGATGATTACTTCCGCAGCGCCAACAGGGTGTTAACTACCTCCGCATTAACAGATGATGGCGGACTCTGGGTCAATTGAAGTCGGACCACACAGCCAGCGTGTACATTCTGCCATGTACATTTCTGCTCAAAACCGACGTTACTTTATGCACAGTACTGGCTGAAACTTCTTTGTTCTGCGAAATCTGCTTGGTGTTGTCGCTGGTGGACATAAATGCCCGCGCTCTCGTTATGGCTTTACTCAGATTCGGAGTTTCTACAGTCAACAGTTTGCGAAGGATTGTCTCATGTTCGATGTCCAGTACAAAAAAGTCTCTGAGCATTTGTTCTAGGAATCCCTCAAACTCACAATGTCCTGCGAGGCGCCTTAGTTTGGCGATGTAGCTCGCCACTTCCTGGCCCTCCGATTGTTGACATGTGGAGAACCGATATCTCGCCATCAAAACGCTTCCCTTAGGGTTTATGTGCTCCCGGATCAGCGTACACAGTTCTTCGTAGGATTTCTCTGTTGGTTTTGCCGGGGCCAGGAGATTCTTCATGAGGCCATAGGTTGTTGCCCCACAGAGCGTTAGGAGGATCGCCCTTCGTTTGGTCGCGTTCTCGTCCCCTTCCAGCTCGTTGGCCACAAAGTATTGGCCGAGTCTCTCCATGAAGGCCTCCCAATCATCCCCTTCTGAGAACTTCTCTAGGATGCCGACTGTTCTTTGCATTTTCACACGGTTGTTCGTTACCTCGTCGCCAATTGTTACACTCATAATAAATGGTGAGACTGAGTACTCTGTGTAATGTGCAAGCGTGACCTTAGCTTCTTGATTAAGGTTCCAGAGTGCAGGTACCTCGTGGGTGGCCTGCTTATATACTGTGCTCCCAAGGGATGCTGGGATCCCTTGGGACTTCAACAGGTGGGGCCTCTGGTGGTCAGGTGTAATGCAAGTTATAAAGGGTTAAATATATAACATTAGCCACTCTTTTTCTATTTATGTACCTCTAGATAATCTTACTATCTGTTTTTATATTTTGTGCTAGTTTACTTTCATAATCTATCTTCCCTCTTTTTTTATCATTTTTTTAGTCGTTCTTTGCTGGCTTTTAAAAGTTTCCCAATCCTTTGGCCTCCCATTAGTCTTGGCCACATTGTATACCATTGTTTTCAATTTGATTCCATCCCTTATTTCCTTAGTTAGCTACGGATGGTTATCCCTTCTCTTACAGTCTTTTCTTCTCATTGGGATATATTTTTGTTGCGAGTTATGAAATATCTCCTTAAATATCTGCCACTGCCCATCAACCGTCCCATACTTTAATCTATTTTCCTTGTCCACTTTATCCAATTCTGCCCTCATACCTTTGTAGTCTCCTTTATTTAAGCTTAGGACCCTGGTTTGAGATCCAACTTTCTCACCCTCCAACTGAATTTGAAATTCCACCATGTTATGGTCACTCATTCCTAGAGGATCCTTTACTAGAGATCATTTATTAATCCTGTCTCATTACACAGTACCAGATATAAGATAGCCTGCTCCCTGGTTAGTTCTGCAACACACTGTTCAAGAAAACTATCCCAGATACATTCTATGAAGACTTCCTCACGGCTACCCTGGCCAATTTGCTTTGTCCGTTCAATATGAAGGTTAAAATTGCCCATGATTATTGCCGTTCCTTTTTTACAAGCCTCCATTATTTCTTGATTTATACTCTGTCCAACAGTATAGCTACTGTTAGGGGGGCCCACCAGTGACTTTTCCCCCTTATTATTCCTTATTTCCACCCAAACTGTTTCAACATCTTGATCTTCTGAACCAATATCATTTCTCACTAACACACTGATCTCATCCTTTATTAACAGTGCTACCCCACCTCCTTTTCCTTTCTGTCTTCCTTCCGAATTGTCAAATACCCCTGAATATTTAGTTCCCACCCTTGGTCACCTTGCAGCCACGTCTCTGTAATGGGTATCAGATCATGCCCATTTGTATCTATTTGTGCTGTCAATTCATCTATTTTGTTATGAATGCTATGTGCATTCAGATAAAGAGCTTTTAAATTTGTTTTGTTAACATTTTTTCTTGCTTTGACCCCACTTTCTGATTCACCTTTATCCTGAAGCTGCAGTTAGTTTCATATGGGAAATGATGGTCAATGTTGCTAGTTCGTCTTCATCAGGCTGCATATTCTGGTCCATTATATTTCAGTTCCTGGTTACACTGGCATCATTCACATATACAGTGTTCATGCCTATACCGGTACCATACCCTCTCCTGATACAGTACACTTCATATTGGACTGTTCTCATTCACAGTTCTCTTTGTGCCAGGAAAGCTTCGGTTCAGATAAATGAATATTGTACTTTAACAGACACTGTACTTGTCATGGAGGAATTACACAGAATGGGGATTGAACTTCACTTTGAAAAGTGTCACAGGAACTTTTACATCCACCTGAGAGGACGGACAAAATTTTGGTTTAACGTATTAACTGAAAAACGGCACCACTGACTGTGCAGCACTCCCTCAGTACTGTACTTCAGTGTCAAGCCTTGACAATGTGCTCCTGTCCTGGAATGGGACTTGAACCCAAGATCTTGTGACTCAAAGGCGAAAGTGCTACCAAAGAGCTGACACCTTGGGGGAGAAATTCACTATCGCCCCGATTGGGGCGCTAATTTTTAAAAGTTTGAAAAGTTAGCGCCATGCGCTAACAATTTCAAACTTTAAAAAAATTTGTCATTTGTGTTCCAAGAAGGAAGTGGAGTGCTAAACCAAGCGTTCCACTTCCTTCTCGGAGCACTAATGGAAGCAGGGCGGAGATTTCTGTACTGGGCCCGTGCAGCGCTGTCGCGTTCAAAGGCTCCTTCCCTCTGTTAACGGGAAGGGCCGTCACTGCAGACTCTGCAACACGAAGGGGACCTACTTGGACCACCAAGAGAGCGGCGAACCCAGGTGATGAGCCCGGCACTCAAGCAGTGCCGGGCTGAGCGATCGTCAGCAGGAACCCGTGAAAAAAAACAACACGGAAGGTAAAGTTTTTTTTACTTACCTCGGCCACCTCACCTTTAATCATCGCCCCCATAGTGCTTGGCCGCCCAATCCATGCCTCCCGCAACTGTTGGTGCTTTCGCCCAGCTCTCTGCAGGGGGCAGAAGAGAATTTTGGTTCTGGGGCACCACTGGTGCAATTCACATAGCAATGATGTCACGATCTCCGGGCGCAGGAGATCGGGGCTCAATGCCGTAGCGCCGCCACTAAACACCTGCCGAATATAACGGGAGTCTATGTCAGAGCCCCATTAGCATCCCCGGGGATGCTAATGGGAGCTGCAAATCCACCCAATTTCTTCCCCCTTAAGAGTTAGGCTGCAGGATCAGCATGTTTCTGGGCTAAAGTTTATCTGGGCAGGGGACAAAGGGGTCATTTTATCTTGACCTTCTCTGCCTATTCAGGTGAATGCAAAAGATTCCATGGCACTATTTAAAAAAGAGAAGAGAGTTCTCCCAGTGCCCTGGCAACCACCAAACAAAAACAGATTAACCAGTGATTCATCTCATTCACGGGCGTCAAGTCAGAAACGTTTACATCATAACCCCTGTTAATCTCCCATTGTAGTTAGCTATAGGATAGATCAAATCTGACAATGTACAATAAGACCGCAATAGAAGACATAAATGTAAATGTAGATGTCAGCATTAATAGACTTTTCAGAGCCTGTGGTTTTGGATGATGATCTCATTCGCTGCTTGTGAAACCTTATGTATAAATTGGCTGCTGTGTTTGCCTACATAAAAATGATAAATGCATTTAAGAGTAATTGATTGATTATGAAGCATATTGTAACATCCTGAAGATGCGATAAGATGCTGTATAAATGTGTTATGCTATTCTTTCAGGTAAAGCGGAGTCTGATGATGCGCTCACGGACAGCCCATCTGGAATGTGGATGTGCCAGCTGCTTCCTCCCCCCCTCCCCACCCCCCCCCATGGTGACAAGGGCTGTGTTCTGAAGGTGGCCAATAGTTGATGGTGCAGCAGACTACCACAAATTGGGACACCTGCTCCAACAAGTACTGGAGGGCACCTCCCGAGTGGTCAAGGCAGCAGAACCATTGCTTCAGCACCCCGGTGGTCTGCTCGAACAAGTTCCTCATGACAACATGGCTCTCATTATATGAGTGTTGGCCACGAGTGGTGCAGTTGCAGAATGGCGTCATCGGCCAGGTGTAGAGCCGATAGCACTTGTTGCGAGCCGCCACCTTCGTGTTCGGCATGGTGGTTGGAAGATTGCTGACACACCGGACTGGTGCAAGATGAATGCATCATGACGGCTGCCATGATAGCGGGCATTTACCAGCAGTGATGTGCTGGGCATGGTTGCACACCAACTGTATATTAAGTGATTGGAACCCTTTGCAATTGCAGAGCATCTCTTGATTGAGATGTGGCGCCCACAAAGCCATGTGTGTGAAATCGATGGAACCCTGCCCCATGGGGAAGCCCAATATCTGGGCAAAGCCAAGTGCGCACATGTAATATCTAGAGACACAGTAAATACACACACTTGCAAAACATGGCTTCCAGGTAGAACTATGCAGAGAACATGGCTTTATTATTACATCTGTAGTCCACTAGGTGGCTTTACAACACTTCTCGCTTCTTATTGAAGAAGTTAATCATAACAAATAATCATTGCACATGACGTGCATGGTATACACAACTCTTGGTGTACATTTCTTAAATGGAACCCATTTTATGTTTCCAAATTCGACTATTGATGTGCAAAGTTAGAGCACATGGGATTGGGGGTAGTGTACTGACATGGATTGAGAACTGGTTGTCAGACAGGAAGCAAAGAGTAGGAGTAAATGGGGACTTTTCAGAATGGCAGGCAGTGACTAGTGGGGTACCGCAAGGTTCTGTGCTGGGGCCCCAGCTGTTTACACTGTACATTAATGATTTAGATGAGGGGATTAAATGTAGTATCTCCAAATTTGCGGATGACACTAAGTTGGGTGGCAGTGTGAGCTGCGAGGAGGATGCTGTGAGGCTGCAGAGCAACTTGGATAGGTTAGGTGAGTGGGCAAATGCATGGCAGATGAAGTATAATGTGGATAAATGTGAGGTTATCCACTTTGGTGGTAAAAACAGAGAGACAGACTATTATCTGAATGGTGACAGATTAGGAAAAGGGGAGGTGCAAAGAGACCTGGGTGTCATGGTACATCAGTCATTGAAGGTTGGCATGCAGGTGCAGCAGGCGGTTAAGAAAGCAAATGGCATGTTGGACTTCATAGCAAGGGGATTTGAGTACAGGGGCAGGGAGGTGTTGCTACAGTTGTACAGGGCATTGGTGAGGCCACACCTGGAGTATTGTGTACAGTTTTGGTCTCCTAACCTGAGGAAGGACATTCTTGCTATTGAGGGAGTGCAGCGAAGGTTCACCAGACTGATTCCCGGGATGGCGGGACTGACCTATCAAGAAAGACTGGATCAACTGGGCTTGTATTCACTGGAGTTCAGAAGAATGAGAGGGGACCTCATAGAAACATATAAAATTCTGACGGGGTTAGACAGGTTAGATGCAGGAAGAATGTTCCCAATGTTGGGGAAGTCCAGAACCAGGGGTCACAGTCTAAGGATAAGCCATTTAGGACCGAGATGCGGAGGAACTTCTTCACCCAGAGAGTGGTGAACCTGTGGAATTCTCTACCACAGAAAGTTGTTGAGGCCAATTCACTAAATATATTCAAAAAGGAGTTAGATGAGGTCCTTACTGCTAGGGGGATCAAGGGGTATGGCGAGAAAGCAGGAATGGGGTACTGAAGTTGAATGTTCAGCCATGAACTCATTGAATGGCGGTGCAGGCTAGAAGGGCCGAATGGCCTACTCCTGCACCTATTTTCTATGTTTCTATGTTTCTATAGAATTCTATAACACAAACAAAACATATGAAATTATTTTCCATATTTACAGATTAAACTTAACCACTGATCTTCTGTTTCGAAAAGGATACCTCCTTTCTTGAACAGAACTTTCCAATCTTGATGTCGGACTTTGACTCATTCTAGGCTGAGACTGAGGAGAGTTTTTCTCCAAGGGCAGACCTTGATCTACTCCTGGACTTTACACTTTCAGACTGTTTGTCTGCCTGACTCAAACTCAGACTTAAATCCTGACTTTCTCTTGGACTTGTTTGTGATACATCTGATGTAGGATTTGCTACTGGTACTCTACTTGTAACAAGACTACTTGACTCATCAGAAAAACTTGAATCATCCCAACTTTCAAATTCTTCCACATCTGTTGGTAAAATATGATCAATGTGAACAAATCTAACCTTTCCATGAACAAAGATCTTGATCAAATATGTATGAGGGCCACATACCTTCACTACTCTCTCTAACACTACCTTTATCATGACTCTCTTTTTGCCGTGATTGTTTCTCTTCTACTGACTGTGCAAAGTTTGTCTTTAACAATGAGAAGCTGGTTTGTGACTGCAATTTGAGAAACAATTCTGCTGGTTTTCTACCAGTAGTGGTATGAGCAGTATTCTGAAAGGTAATCAGAACATTTGCCAGTTTGTGGTCCAATGACACCTGCCATTTCTTTGGATTTGGATGCAAGATTTGCTTGATGAGGGCACGTTTAACAATTTATATTGTGCGCTCTGAAACACCATTTGAAGCAGGGTGGTACGATGGAAATTTGGTATGTTTCACACCATTTCTGCTCGTGGACTGTGCAAACTCTTTTGAACAAAATTGCAGCCCATTATCAGACACAATTTCTTCTGAGAGGCCATATTAAGAAAAGAATCTTCGCAAATTGTCCAGTGTTTTGTTTGTAGTTATTTTCCACATTGGGAACACCTCCACCCACTTCTAATGACTATCTATCACTATGAACAATTGCTGTCCTTCTAGCTCAGCAAAATCTACATGTAACCTTTGCCACATCCTGGGAGGCCATTTCCATGGCTGTAATGGTACTGATGGTGATTTCTTGCTACCAATTGACATGTTGTACATTGACTGACGATGTACTCTATATCTTTATCTAAACCTGGCTACCATAAGTAACTGCTTGCAAAATTCTTGGTCAAGCACAGTCCCAGGTACTGGTCATGAAGATCTCCTAACAAGTTAGACCTGAACATTTAGAATAACCATTCTTGCTCCCCACATTATACAATCTTTCTCCACTGACAATTCATTCCTACGAATGAAGTATGGATGACTATCACCCGAGGATACCTCGTTTGGCCATTCATTTGCTATGTAATCATAACTGGGTCATGTTTGGTTGCCCTATCAATCTCTTCAACTCTAACTGGCAGCTCATCAATGTATGAAAAATAAAACACTTCTTTTCTATTGGGTGTAACTTGTGATGGAAATGGCAACCTGGACATAGCATCAGCATTACTGTGATCAGCTGATCGTCTGTACTCAATATCATATATATAGGCTGATAGAATCAAAGCCCATTTCTGCATTCAGGCTACAGTTAAGGTTGGAACTGGGGACTTTGGATGGAGGATTGCTGTCAGAGACTTATGGTCAGTAACTATAGTAAACTTATGACCAACAAGTATTTGGGAAACTTCTTGACTCCAAAAATCAATGCCAAAGCTTCCCTTTCGATCTGCACATAATTCTGCTCACTGGCACTGAGAGCGCATGAAGCAAAAGCAATTTGCCTCTCTTCCCCTCTATCTAGTACATGAACGATCGCTGCCCCAACTCCGTATGGAGTGACATCACATGCTAGCTTGATCTCCTTAAATACATCATAGTAAACTAAGATGGTACTCTCTACTAACAGGCTTTTACACTCTTTGAATGCTGTGTCACATTCTTTTGACTACTTCCAATGGACCTGTTTCCTCAACAGCTCATTCAGTGGATGTAACACTGTAGCCAAATTTGGTAGGAACTTCCCATAATAGTTTAGAAGACCCAAAAATGATTGAAGTTCAGAGACATTCTTGGGACAGGGTACATTTCTGATTGCATCCAGCTTTCCTTTGGTTGGATGTAACCTATCTTTGTCTACTCGGTACCCTAAGTACTCCACTGAGTTTTGAAACATCTCACACTTGTGAGAAGTCACTCATACTCCATGCTTCTCTAGCTGTTTGAGCACTTAATTCAAGACTTTATCGTGAATTTGCCTGTTTGGTGCTGAAATGAATATGTCATCTAAATAACACACTACACCTTCAATCCCTTCCAAAATTTAATTCATCACCCTCTGGAATATGTCGGGGTGGAAGACACTCCAAATGGTAGCCTATTAACTGATATAGGCCTAAGTGAGTATTTATCGTCAAGCATACATAGAAACATACATAGAAAATAGGTGCAGGAGTAGGCCATTCAGCCCTTCGAGCCTGCACCGCCATTCAATGAGTTCATGGCTGAACATACAACTTCAGTACCCCCTTCCTGCTTTCTCGCCATACCCCTTGATCCCCCGAGTAGTAAGGACTTCATCTAACTCCCTTTTGAATATATTTAGTGAATTGGCCTCAACTATTTCCTGTGGTAGAGAATTCCACAGGTTCACCACTCTCTGGGTGAAGAGGTTTCTCCTCATCTCGGTCCTAAATGGCATACCCCTTATCCTTAGACTGTGACCCCTGGTTCTGGACTTCCCCAACATTGGGAACATTCTTCCTGCATCTAACCTGTCTAAACCCATCAGAATTTTAAACGTTTCTATGAGGTTCCCTCTCATTCTTCTGAACTCCAGTGAATACAATCCCAGTTGATCCAGTCTTTCTTGATAGGTCAGTCCCACCATCCCGGGAATCAGTCTGGTGAATCTTCGCTGCACTCCCTCAATAGCAAGAATGTCCTTCCTCAAGTTAGGAGACCAAAACTGTACACAATACTCCAGGTGTGGCCTCACCAAGGCCCTGTACAACTGTAGCAACACCTCCCTGCCCCTGTACTCAAATCCCCTCGCTATGAAGGCCAACATGCCATTTGCTTTCTTAACCGCCTGCTGTACCTGCATGCCAACCTTCAATGACTGATATACCATGACACCCAGGTCTCGTTGCACCACCCCTTTTCCTAATCTGTCACCATTCAGATAATAGTCTGTCTCTCTGTTTTTACCACCAAAGTGGATAACCTCACATTTATCCACATTATACTTCATCTGCCATGCATTTGCCCACTCACCTAACCTATCCAAGTCACTCTGCAGCCTCATAGCATCCTCCTCGCAGCTCACACTGCCACCCAACTTAGTGTCATCCGCAAATTTGGAGATACTACATTTAATCCCCTCGTCTAAATCATTAATGTACAATGTAAACAGCTGGGGCCCCAGCACAGAACCTTGCGGTACCCCACTAGTCACTGCCTGCCATTCTGAAAAGTCCCCATTTACTCCTACTCTTTGCTTCCTGTCTGACAACCAGTTCTCAATCCACGTCAGCACACTACCCCCAATCCCATGTGCTTTAACTTTGCACATTAATCTCTTGTGTGGGACCTTGTCGAAAGCCTTCTGAAAGTCCAAATATACCACATCAACTGGTTCTCCCTTGTCCACTCTACTGGAAACATCCTCAAAAAATTCCAGAAGATTTGTCAAGCATGATTTCCCTTTCACAAATCCATGCTGACTTGGACCTATCATGTCACCACTTTCCAAATGCGCTGCTATGACATCCTTAATAATTGACTCCATCATTTTACCCACTACCGATGTCAGGCTGACCGGTCTATAATTCCCTGTTTTCTCTCTCCCTCCTTTTTAAAACTTGGACTCTTCATCCAACTCAAGTTGTAGCTGGGCATTTATTAGATCTAACTTTGAAAAGATCTGACCACTTGTCAGCATTATGAACAAATCTTCCACATTTGGTAACATATTGGGTAGATTACACTCTAGAACCTGGTTTCCGATTACCTTATAATCATCTCACAACCTTACCTTAACATCTAACTTGGGTACAACAATTATGGGCGTAGACCAATTACTCAGATCAACCTTAGAGATAATGTTCCCAGTTTCCAGTCTTTTGAGTTCTTGTTCAACTGTCTCCTTGAGTGCGTATGGTACGAGACATGGCTTGCAGTAAACTGGTCTTGCGTCCTTCTGCATTCTAAAACTGCCAGACAGACAAGGAGGACCAGGCATGTAGTGCAGGAGTCTCCTGACTGCATCTTGCTCGCTAACCGGTTTTCAGTTCTGGATACCGGTGAGGGCGATGGTTCCTCTGGGGAATGCAGCCCGAGCCAAGTCCACAGCACCATGAGTGGCTCATCTGCACAGGTGGGAGAAAGAAGTGTGGAAGACCAATAGTGGCAGAGGATTCAATAGTCAGGGGAACAGACAGGCACTTCTGGGGCTGCAGATGTGAGAGCCTCCCTGGTGCCATCGTCAAGGAGGTCACTGAACAGCTGCAGGAAATTCTGAGGAGGGAGGGTGAACTGCTGAAGGTCATGGCCCATATCGGCACCAACAACCTATGTAAAAGGATGGATGCAGTCCTGCAGGCAGATTTTAGGGAGCTAGGAGAGAGAATAAAAAGCAGGACCTCACGTGCTAATGAGTACAGAAATAGGAGGAAAGAGCAGTTGAATGCGTGGCTGGAGAGATGGTGCAGGAGGGAGGGCTTTAGGACCTATGAGGCATTGGGACCGTGTCTGGGGGAATGGGGACCTGTACAAGCCGGATGGGTTCACCTCAATAGGGCCGGGACCAATATCCTCGCGAGGTGGCGGGGGTGCGGGGGGGGTGTGGAGGGTTGCTAATGGTGTTAGCGAGAGTTTGAACTAGCTTGGCAGGGAGGGGCGGGAACCTGACAGTAGATTCAGAAGGGAGTGAAGAAAAGCTGGAAATGGAAGGCAGAAAATTAGTAAGCGAGTTTGGAAGGCAGAGGAAACAAAAGTTAGAAAATAGATAACAAGGGAGTTTGACAGTGCTAAATGTATACACTTCAATGCATGTAGTCTAGGGAATAAGGCAGATGAGCTGAGGGCACAGATAAGCATGTGGGAGTATGATATTATAGCAATTACAGATACATGGTTGAACAAAGGGCAGGAATTGCAGCTCAACATTCCTGGTTTCGGGGTTTTCAGACGAGATAGAGAGGGGGATAAAAAATTAGGGAGGGGTTCGCAATATTGATTAAAAAAACATTTACAGCTGGGGGAGAGATGTTATTTTTGAAGAAGGGGCAATCACACTGCTGGGAGTATACTATAAACCCCCAAACAGTCAGAAGGAGATAGAAGCGTAAATATGTAGGAACATTTCTGAGAAGTACAAAAACAATAGGGCAGTAACAGTAGGGGATTTCAACTACCCTAATATTAACGATAGAATTAGTATGATAGGTATAGTGGGAGCAGAATTCTTAAAATGCATTCAGGAGAACTTTTTTTAGCCAGTAGGTAGCAAGCCCAACAAGGGAAGGAGCGTTTCTGAACTTAGTTTTAGGGAATGAAGCTGGGCAGGTGGAAGGGGTATCAGTCGGAAAGCATTTTGGTGGTAGGGATCATAATTCAGTTAGATTTAGGGTTGTTGTTGAAAAGGATGTCGATAGATCGGGAATAAAAGTTCTCAATTGGGGAAAAGCTAATTTTACTGAGCTGAGATGTGATTTAGCCATTGTAGACTGGAAATAGCTACTCGAAGGTAGATCAGTGTCACAGCAGTGGGATGCATTCAAGGAGGAGATAGTGAGGGTTCAGAGCAAGTACGTTCCCTTAAAGAAAAAGGGTGAGGTTAACAAATCTGGAGCCCCCTGGATGGCAAGGGGCATACTGGATAGGATAAAGAAAAAAAGGGAGGCTTATGACAGATACCCAGAGCTAAATATTGCAGAAACCCGAGAGGAATTTAGAAAGTGCAAGGATGAAATTAAAAAGGAAATTAGGAAAGCAAAGAGAGGGCACGAAATATATTGGCAAGTAAAATCAGGGAAAACTCAAAGATGTTTTATAAATACATTAAGAGCAAGAGGATAACTAAAGAAAGGGTAGGGCCTATTAGAGACCATAAAGGTCATCTGTGTGTGGAGGCGGAAGATGTGGGTATGGTCCTTAATGAATATTTTGTGTCTGTTTTCACAAAAGAGAGGGGCAATGCAGACATTGCAATCATGGAGGAGTGTGAAATATTACATGAAATAAATGTAGTGAGAGAGGAAGTATTAAGGGGTTTAGCAGCTTTGAAAATGGATAAAATCCCTAGACCCGGATGAAATGTATCCCAGGCTGTTAAGAGAAGCAAGAGAGGAAATAGCAGAGGCTCTGACCATCATTTTCCAATCCTCTCTGGCTAGAGGGTGCCAGAAGTCTGGAGGACTGGTAACGTTTTACCTTTGTTTAAAATGGGAGAAAGGGATAGACCGAAAGGGATAATTACAGACCAGTCAGCCTAACCTCGGTGGTGGGAAAATTATTGGAACAAATTCTGAAGAACTGGGTAAATTTTCATTTAGAAAGACAGTCAGCATAGATTTGTTAAGGGAAGGTTATGTCTAACTAACTTAATTTAATATTTTGAGGAGGTAACAAGGAGGGTCAATGAGGATAGTGCATTTGATGTAGTGTATATGGATTTTAGCAAAGCTTTTGATAAGGCCCCACATGGCAGACTAGGCACGAAAGTAAAAGCCCATGGGATCCAAGGCAAAGTTAAAAGTTTGATCCAAAATTGGCTCAGAGACAGGAATCAAAGGGTAATGGTCAATGGGTGTTTTTGTAACTGGAAGGCTGTTTCCAGTGGGGTTCCACACGGTTGTGTACTAGGTCTCTTGCTTTTTGTGATATATATCAATGATTTAGACTTGAATGTAATGGGTACGATTAAGAAGTATGCAGATAATACAAAAATTGGCAGTGTGGTTGATACTGAAGATTAAATCTGTAGACTGCATGATGATAAAAGTATAAAAGTAGGGAAGTCTTGCTACAACTGTACAGGGTGTTGGTGAGACCATACCTGGAGTACTGCGTACAGTTTTGGTCTCCTTATTTAAGGAGGGATATACTTGCATTGGAGGCTGTTCAGAAAAGGCTCACTAGGTTGATTCCTGAGATAAAGGCGTTGTCTTAGGAGGAAAGGTTGAGCAGGTTGGGCCTATACTCATTGGAGTTTAGAAGAATGAGAGGTGATCTTATTGAAACGTATAAGGTTCTGAGGGGATTTGACTGGGTAGATGCAGAGAGGATGTTTCCTCTCGTGGGGGAATCTAGAACTAGGGCATAGTTTCAGAATAAGGGGTCGCACATTTAAAACAGAGATGAGAAGGAATTTCCTCTCAGGGTCATGGATTTCGCTACCCCAGAGAGCTGTGGAGGCTGGGCTATTGAATATATTTAAGGTGGCGATAGACAGATTTTTGAATGATAGGGAAGTCAAGGGTTATGGGCAGCGGGCAGGGAAGTGGAGTTGAGGCCAAGATCAGATCTGCCATGATGTAATTGAATAGTCTATTCCTGCTCCTATTTCTTATGTTCTTATGTTCTTATGATGTCAATGAACTGGTCAGGTGGGTCGAACAGTGGCAAATGGAATTCAATCTGGAGAAGTGTGAGGTAATGCATTTGGGGAGGGATAACAAGGCAAGGGAATATACAATAAATGGTAGGATACTGAGAAGTGTAGAGGAACAGAGGGGCCTTGGAGTGCATGTCCATAGATCCCTGAAAGTAGCAGGTCAGGTAGATAAGGTGGTTTAGAAGGCATAAGGACGGTTTGCCTTTATTAGCCAAGGGATAGAATATAAGAGCAGGGAGGGTATGCTTTAACTGTATAAAACATTAGTTAGGCCACAGCTAGAGTACTGCGTGCAGTTCTGGTCACCACATTACAGTAAAGATGTGATTGCACTAGAGGGTACAGAGGAGATTTTTCAAGGATATTGCCTGGGCGAGAGAATTTTAGCTATGAGGAAAGATTGGATAGGCTGGGGTTGTTTGCTTTGGAACTGAGCAGGCTGAGGAGAGACCTTGTTGAGATGTATAAAATTATGAGGGCCCTGGATAGAGTGGATAGGAAGCACCTATACCCCTTAGCAGAAAGGTCACTACCAACAGGCATAGTTTTAAAATAAGTGGTAGGAGGTTTAGAGGGGTTTTGAGGTGAAATTTTGTCACTCAGCGGGTTGTGGGGGCCTGGAACTCATGGCCTGGAAGGATGATAGAGTAGAAACCCTCATAGCATTTATGCAGTACTTGGATATGCACTTGAAGTGCCGTAACCTACAAGGCTATGGACCAAGAGCTGGAAAGTGGGATTTGGCTGGTTAGCTCTTCCTGGCCGGCGCAGACACGATGGAGCCGAATGGCCTCCTTCTGTGCTGTAAATTTCTATGATTTCAATGATAAAGATTATCGATAATACACAAGTGCTTACAACATGTTTGTTCAGACAAAACCATTTTGTGCAAATGTTCAAATATATAACTGGAAAAGGAGAAATGCTCTACTTGCACCTCAGTCAGTTATTGTCCTGACAGCAGCTCCTCAATGGAGCATTGTGACACTTTCATTAGCCATTCTCTGTCCTGATGATCCCTCAGAAAGGGGTGCTGTGTTACTCAGGGAATGTTAGTAATGCACTTGAAGGTAATTTCATGTTGCAGTCTTGTGTATTGGCAACCGAGTTGAAACTGCCCGACCTCATTGCACTGAGCACCACTAATGGTCTTCAAGGAGAGAGGGCAGTTTAATTTAGTGTGACGGAGCTGGATTTGAGCCGAGCTGAAAGGATACTGATAAGCAATGACACCCAGGCCTTGTGTAACCTCCATCGTATGGTGAAGTCATCTCGGTAGAAATGAAATGCAGTCAACTTTTGCTTCCCGTAACCACTGCTGCAACTTTGTAGCAGTAGGGGTACTTCAATCAGAGTGTCAGCTATTTAATACCCATCGAATGAGAACTGACATGTCTCAGTCTGTATTATTAGAGACTGCATTGGAGTGTTGCATGCATGAATGTGACTCTCTCATGACCACAATGGATGGAAATGAGTACACCAATCAACTATCTTGTCTAATGAGCATCTAGTTCCTCCAATCACTATGTCAGCCAATGGGTAGCATCCTTGCCTTTGTCAAAAGATTGTGGGTTCAAGTCCCACTCTACAGACTTGAGCGCAAAAATGAAGGCTGACACTCGAGTGGAGTATTGAGAGTGTGCTGCACCATTCGAGGTGCGTCTTTTGGATGAGACATAAAAGCGAGCCCCCGTCTACCCTCTCAGGTGGATTTAAAAGAGGCGGACCTGCAAGGCGGCGGCAGTACAAATCTGGTGAATGCAAAAACACAAGGGGGCTGAAATTGCCCACCGCTGGAAACGGGGCGCACGCACCCCATTTCGAGTGTTTTTACCACCGTGGTGGATGAGGTAGACGCTTGAGCAAAATTCCGCTCTTTGGTTTTTTTTTCCGGCGGACCGGAAGTTGGTCATAATAGGTGCCGTTATGTGACGGTAAGTACACTAGAGGGGCGGTAGTTGGAGGCGGGGGGGTGTAGTGTCCGTCGCTTTAAAGTTCGGTCCACTGGGCCACCAGGGAGGGTTTAGGCTAGGCCAGATGCCTGGCACCCAAGAGGGGGTACCAGGCTGCCTGCTGGCAGCCCGGCCGAACCCTGGGGCATAACTGTCGGCCCGACATGGCAGTGCACCCTCCCCTTTAATGGGAGCTGCTCCACCAGTTTAGAAGGCCACAGCCTCACTGCACCGCCCGAGAAAAGCAGCTTTTGGCACCGCCCGGCGGGAGGAAGATTTTCTGGGCGGAATTTCACCGTCGGGGGGGTTGTGCACTCTGATGACGGATGGGCAGCAGCGGAGTGGTATGGGGGTAGCGGGTCATGGCTGGGATACCACAGGAGCGGAATTTTGATCATGGCGGCCATTGCACTCCGCAGCGTGGTCGCTGATTTCCGGTGGCAACAGGTTCTGTAGGAAAAGGGCAATTTCGGCTCCAAGGAGTGATGTTGCAGGACAGCTGGTTGGTGAATATTCACATTTCTTCTCTCGATGTTAGGACAGTGGTTTACACTAAGAACTGGTTATTAATTTAATAACGCACGTTATTAAATTAAAAACTTAGTTAAATTAATTAATATAACTATAAATAATCATTGAATAATGCTTTTAACTAAAAGAAGGGTAGACTAAGATATGGCAGAGCAGGTTGTGTGCCTGGACTGCAGTATGTGGGAGTTTGTGGACAGTGAGAGTGTTCCGAGCGAATACGTCTGCAGTAGATGTCTCCATCTCGAATCTCTCCGGCTCAGAGTCATTGAGCTGGAATGCGAGTTGGAGACACTCCGACACATAAGGGGAGGAGGATATGGACAGTTTGCCCCAGACTTCAGTCACACCTTGTAGAGAGATGCAGGTTCAGAATGGTGTTGGTGTGACCGATAGTGTGCAGAGTAAGGGGAATCCAGGAAAGAAATAGAATGAGGATCCGCAGAAATTGATCCTATCCAACAGGTACAATGTACTTGCTACTTGTGAGGATCAGGATAAAGACTGTCGGAAGGACAGCCAGAATGCGGACCATGGCACTTTGGAGCAGGAGACTGTCCTCAGGAGGAAGGAGGGGGAGGAGGAGAGGAAGTGTAATGTGTTAGTTGTAGGGGATTCGATAATTAGGGGGATAGATAGCATCCTTTGTAAGCAAGATCGAGAGTCCCACATGGTATGTTGCCGGCCTGGTGCCAGGGTGAAGGACATCTTGGATCGGCTTGAAATGATATTGGAGAGGGAGGGGGAGAATCCAGTCTTTGTGGTCTATGTTGGAACATTGGCCTTTATATCTGGAGGACTAGAATACAAGGGATAGAAGTTATGCTGTTTTTCTCTCCACAGATGCTGCCTCACCCGCTGAGATTTCCAGCATTTTCTGTTTTTATATTAGAAGTTATGCTGCAGCAATATAAAATCCTGGTTAGACCACACCTGGAGCAGCTCTGGGCACCACACCTTAGAACGTGTACATTGGCCTTGGAGGGAGTGCAGGTAGGTTTACCAGAATGATACCCAAACTTTAAGGGTTGCGTTACGAGGGAAGAATACACAAATTAGGCGTGTATTCCCTAGAATTCAGAAGTTTAAAGGGTCGAAGTTTTCAAGATCTTGGCCATGAATTTTCAGATGGAGGGAAATGCCTCCGAACCACAAATAAAATGCCCGCGTACCCTGATGATCCGGGAGGTGCGTAGACTCGTGGTCCTGGGCTTCTCCAGGTACATGTGGGCAGAGGCCCACGTATCCCAGGGCCGCAGGTGGTTTGCAAGCGCCCCTGGGATCACGTGGGCTGGCCCAAACAATAAATGAATGGAAGCTCTGTTCATGTTTATGGGGATTACCATATGTACGGAATCCCCGTAACTATGAATGGGAATACCCCAAAAAATGCATCCAGACATCAAATAAATAAATTACATATCTAAAATTAATTAAAATAGCATTTAATTAAATATTTATAAACAAAATTAATTTTTTTGAAAAAATAAATGTATATGTTTTAATGGGGCTAAAAATAAACTTACCGTGTTGCACAGAGTTTTTAATGTATAAATGATAACATTTTATTTTTATGTTTTTTTTAACTCTTGCGCTTAAGAATTCCACGGGCATTTGCTGGGCAGACGTTGGGCAAATAGCCGAGTTCTCCACCGCGAATGCCCTTTTCCCAGGGATGAGTTGGATCTGTCAAGAAAATTCTTGACAGCTCGCAAGTTCCATGATTTTGCGCATGTGCTTTGTGCGCGAAAACCCGTAACTTGCATGACCCTTACAGGTGCGTATGCACCCACATGAGCCGCAAATTACGGCCCAAGGGAAACGGAGAGGGTGGATAGAGAGAGACTATTTCCGCTGGTTGGGGAGTCTAGGACTAGCGGGCATAGTCTAAAAATTAGAGCCAGGTCATTTAGGAGTAAAATTAAGAAACACTTCTACACACAAAGGGTGGTAGAAGTTTGAAACTCTCTTCCGCTATATCAATTGTTAATTTTAAATCTGAAATTGATAGCTTTTTGTTAATCAAAGGAATATGGGCCAAAGGCAGGTATATGGAGTTAGGTCGCAGATCAGCAATGATCTAATTGAATGGTGGAACAGGCTCAATTTTGCTGAATGGCCTACTCCATGTCCCTATGTTCCTCCCCCCCACCCCCCCTCCCCCGCCCCTCGCCCAACACCCCCACCACGCCTCCCAGCTCCAGGAGACCTTGATAACTTGTGAGTAAGACATTCTGCAATCTAGCTTTCATAACTTGAAATATTCTCCTTTCTCAGAACTTGTCCAGTCTGCAAGGAACCCAAAATGGTTGACAAGCCTAACTTAGCTCTTTGATGGCACCTAAAGGAGTGCATCTCCCACGGGATGTTGGATTCTATGCAACTAGCTCCAGATAATCCTTTGAATCGATGCTTAAATGGGTAGGTTGATCCTTGCTGGATAAGCAGCAGGGAGGTGTACCAGTGCTCTGTGCTCATTTTCGCTGGTTAAACTCTAGCAGTATCTCTATGCAAACTTAGAAATCCCAAGGCATTTGCCAACAAGCACCTCGGTTATCTGGGCTTTGGTAAGTTGGGTGTGTAACTATAGAATGTGCATATCAGGAAAATATAAATTACTTATATAAATGATTCAGTACTTTTGAGAATCTTAAGCATGAAGATTAGATTCTGTGCATATCAGACACCTGACTGACCCCCAAAAATATACAACTGTATTCTTATATTCTCTGCTTCAATTCCTGTTCCTTGCAATCCTCTTGTTCATATTTATGAGATGTATATTCTTGTAGTCAGATCATCTTAACCTGTACCCAGTAATGCTACCAAAAATATGCACAGATATTTGCTCCTTACAGTGTTGTAATATATTGAATGGTTTGCCATAAATCGCGAGGGAAGTGTGCAAGGAGTATATCTGTCAGTTGAGATCGATGTAACACCAAGGGACAGAATTTACTCTTTGAATTATTTTTAGCAAATCCTTTTTTTTGCTACTTTATTTAATTGGTTAATGTGTTCTTTATGGGCTGGCATTTTCATTAAAATAACAGAAAGGAATTTCATCCAAATCCATTAACCAATTCATTGAAAGTAGCACACAGAGGAGTTCGCTATCCCAAATTACTTATTTTTTATATCATAGTTCAGGGGCATTTTTGTTTTATTTTCATGCTGAATGTGGTTGAGAAGCTTGATGACAAGGACCTGAGTGGAGGTGAAAAACTGGCCCCAGCCTTCATCTGAGAACAAATTAACTGTTACTGTACTGTGACCTCATTGCTGAAGTGATTAACATAACATGTGACCAGAATGTTAAATCTTTATATTGCAGTTTGGCACTGTTGTTCATTGCTGAGTATGGATTACAAAATTATATTAATGGGTTGACAGAGCTATCTATACACGTTTTTAAACCCTCATCTTCATCTTACTGCATGTGGGGAAAAAATATTACACATAACAACTTAATTTGTGATTTTCTTTAATTTGCCGCAATTTCTTTTCAGACAAAAAATAGATTACATTTAGTTAATTATGCTGATATAAACATGCATTCTAGATGAACATAACCAATGTAGTGGAAGTATTAAATGAATATAATTTACTTTTCATTTTCTATATGTAAAATTATGTGCAGTAGTGTTTATAGTATGAGTAATTTCAACAATCTTCCCGAGAGATTAAAATCACTGATTAGTGTTGGCCAGCCGTGAATGAATCTTACCTGTAGTTACACATCTTCAGAAATGAAAGTCGTTTCACATGATAGTCTTATCTGCTTTGAGAGCAATTTCTTTGAAAGATGTTCGCATTCAAATAACATTTTGGGATTATGCATACTGATTTCCCTCTTGCTTGTAGAGTCACCTTTCCCATGGCCGAGTCGATAAGTGCTTATGTACTGAACTGCACCAGGAAAATCCTGAATCTCTGCTCTGTGCTCACTGAGCTGATCCAGCAACAGTTGGTCCAAGTACTTCAGTGACCAAGCTCAGGGACATGAAAATCAGGTGAGGACAGTAATAATGGGATAAAAGGCCAGTAGCCGCATGGATACAACATGGGTTAAGGGACAGAAAACAGAGTTGTGGTGAATGGCTGTTTTTCAGACTGGAGGGAGGGACACAGCGGAGTTCTCCAGGGTTCACCACTAAGACCACTTCTGTTTTTGATATACATTAATGACTTGGATTTGGGGGGTACAGGGCACAATTTCAACATTTTCAGATGACATGAAACTTGGAAGTGAAGTAAATAGTGAGGAAAATAGTAATACACTTTGAGAGGACATAGACAAGCTGGTGAAATAGGCGGGCACACGGCAGATGAAATTTAACACAGAAAAGTGGGAGGTGATACAGTTTGGTTGGAAGAATGAGGAGAGACAATACATGCTAAATGGTACAATTTTAAATGGGGTTCAAGAAGAGAGAAACCCGGGGTTGTTTGTGCACAAATCTTTGAAGGTGGCAGGACAGGTTAACAAAGCAATTAAGGGCCGGAACCAATATCCTCGGGGGGGGGGGGGGGGGGAGATTTGCTGGTATGTTGAGGAGGGTTTAAACTAGCTTTAAACTAACTAACTGAGGGATGGGAACCTGAGCATAAATTCAGAAGGGAGAGAAGAAAAGATGCAAATGGAATGCAAAAATTAGGAAGTGAGTTTGGAAGGCAGAGCAAACAAAGGCTAGAAAATAGAGAACAAAGGAGTTTGGCAGTGCTTAATGGCAAATACTTCAATGCAAGGAGTCTAGTGAATAAGACAGATGAGCTGAGGGCACAGATAGACATGTGGAAGTATCATTTCATAGCTATTACTGTAACCTGGCTTAAAGTAGGGCACGAATGGCAGCTCAACATTCCTGGTTACAGGGTTTTCAAATGAGACAGAGAGGAGGATAAAAAAGAAGGAGGGGCCGCAATATTGTTTAAAGAAACAATTACAGCTGTGACAATATGTTAGAAGGATCATTAAATGAGGCCATACTGTTTGAACAACAAAAAGGAGCAATTGCACTGATGGGAGTGTACTATAGACCCAAAAACAGTCAGCGGGAGCTGGAAGAGCAAATATGCAGGCACATTTCTGAGAAATGCAAAACCAATAGGGTAGTAATAGTTGGAGATTTCAACTACTCTGATATTAACTGGGATAGAATCGATTTAAAAGGTATAGCGGGTGCATAATTCTTACAATGCATTCAGGAGAACTTTTTTAGCCAGTACATAGCTAGCCCAATAAGAGAGGGGTCAGTTCGGGAGTTAGTTTTAGTGAATGAAGCTGGGCAGGTAGAAAGGGTATCAGTGGAAGAACATTTTGGTGCTAGTGATTCAGTTAGATTTAGCGTAGTCATGGAAAAGAATGAAGATCGACCAGGAGTAAATGTTCTCAATTGGGGAAATGCCAATTTTTCTAAGCTGAGATGCGATTTAGCAAAAGTGGACTAGAAACAGCTACTTGAAGATAAGTCAGTGTCAGAGCGGTGGGAGGCATTCAAGGGGGAGTTAGTGAGAAGTCAGAGCAAGTATGTTCCCACAAAGAAAAAGGATGGGACTAACAAATCTAGAGCCTCCTGGATGTCGAGGGGTGTACAGAGTAGGATAAGGGGAAAAAAGGGTAGCATTTATCAGATACCGAGAGTTTAGTACTGCAGAAAGTACTGTAGATGAGAATAGAAAGTCCAGGGTGAAATTAAAAAGGAATTAGGAAAGCAAAGAGAGGGCGTGAAACAATATTGGCAAGTAAAATCAACGAAAACCCAAAGATGTTTTATAAATAGTCAGCACAGATTTGTTAAGCGAAGGTCGTGTCTGACTAACTTGATTACATTTTTTGAGGTGGTAAATAAAGAGGGTCGATGAGGGTAGTGTGTTTGATGTAGTGTACATGGATTTTAGCAAGGCTTTTGATAAGGTCCCACATGGCAGACTTGTCATGAAAGTAAAAACCCATTGGATCTAGAGCAAAGTGGCAAGTTGGATCCATAATTGGTTCAGAGGCAGGAAGCAAAGTGGCTCCGAGAGTTCGGGAGGTCAGAGAGTTCGGGAGATCAGAGAGTTCAGGAGGTCAGAGAGTTCGGGAGGTCAGAGAGTTCGGGAGGGTCAGAGAGCTCGGGAGGTCAGAGAGCTCGGGAGGTCAGAGAGCTCGGGAGGTCAGAGAATTCGGGAGATCAGAGAGTTCGGGAGGTCAGAGAGTTCGGGAGAGTCCATGTTCAGGAGAGTCCGAGAGCGGAAGTCTGTGAGTTCGGGAGGCCAGGCGTCTGAGGAGAAGGAGGGCCAGAGTTAGGCGAGGAATTCACTTCTGACGAGGATCGGAGAGTTGGAGGAGCGGGCAGTTTAAAAAGAGCGGGAGTCGGAGGAGCGGAGGAGGTCGGAAGCAGCGAGGCCCATAAAAGAGGGCCCATCAGTCGGAGGTAGTTGCAGGGGCAGTAGGTAAAAAGAAATCGAAGTGTGAAGTCACAGCCAAGAGGGTAAGTGATTGACTGGTGGATTGGTGAGTATTTAATCTTTTCCTTTTTCTTTTTCTTTTCTGATCAGTAAGAAACCTTTGGTGTTGTTATCAATTAGGTTCATTTCAGGGTTAAGTCATGGCAGGAGAGCCCAGACCCGTGTCATGCTCCTCCTGTGCTATGTGGGAAATCAGGGATGCTTCCAGTGTCCCTGACTACTACATGTGCAGGAAGTGCATCCAGCTGCAGCTCCTGACAGACCTCATTGCAGCACTGGAGCTGCACAAGGATTTACTCTGGAGCATCCGTGATGTTGAGGATGTCGTGAATAACACATTTAGTGAGTTGGTCACACCGAAGGTAAAGGTTGCACAGCTAGATAGGGAATGGGTGACCATCAGGCAGAGCAGTGGAAGGAAGGTAGTGCAGCGGTCCCCTGCGGTCATCTCTGTCCAAACCAGATACACCACCTTGGGTACTGTTGGGGGAGGTGACTCATCAGGGGAAGGCAGCAGCAGCCAAGTCCATGGCACCAGGGGAGCTCTGCTGCGCAGGAGGGCAGGAAAAAGAGTGGGAGAGCGATAGGGGATTCTATTTTAAGGGGAATAGATAGGCATTTCTGCGGCAGCAAATGAGACTCCAGGATGCTATGTTGCCTCCCTGGTGCAAGGGTCAAGGATGTCTCGGAGCGGCTGCAGCACATTCTGGAGGGGGAGGGTGAACAGCCAGCTGTAGTGGTACTTATGGGTACCAACGATATAGGTAAAAAATGGGATGAGGTCCTACAAGCTGAATTTAGGGAGCTTGGAGTTAAATTAAATAACAGGACTTCAAAGGTAGTAATCTCAGAATTTCTACCAATCCCACGTGCTAGTCAGAGTAGGAATTGCAGGATAGCTCAGATGAATATGTGGCTTGAGGAATGGTGCAAGGGGGAGGGATTCAAATTCCTGGGACATTGGAACTGGTTCTGGGGGAGGGGAGACCAGTACAAACCGGACGGTCTGCACCTGGGCAGGACCGAAACCGATGTCCTAGGCGGAATGTTTGGTTGTGCAGGTGGGGAGGGTTTAAACTAATATGGCAGGGGGATGGGAATCTATGCAAGGAGGCAGAGGGAAGTAAAAAGGGGGCAGAAGCAAAAGGTAGGAAGGAGAAAAGCAAGAGTGACGGGCAGAGAAATCAAGGGCAAAAATCAAAATGGGCCACATTACAACATAATTCTAAAAGGACAAAGAGTGTTAAAAAAACAAGCCTGAAGGCTCTGAGTCTGAATGCAAGGAGCATTCGTAATAAGGTGGATGAATTGACTGCGCAGATAGCTGTTAATGGATATGATGTAATTGGGATTATGGAGACATGGCTCCAAGGTAACCAAGGCTGGGACCTCAACATCCAGGGGTATTCACTATTCAGGGAGGACAGACAGGAAGGAAAAGGAAGTGGGGTAGCGTTACTGGTTAAAGAGGAGATTAACGCAATAGCAAGGAAGGACATTAGTGTGGATGATGTGGTATCTATATGGGTAGAGCTGCAAAACACCAAATGCAGAAAACATTAGTGGGAGTTGTGTACAGACCATCAAACAGTAGTAGGGAGGTTGGGAATGGCATCAAACCAGAAATTAGGGACACGTGCAATAAAGGTACAGAAGTTATCATGGGTGAATTTAATCTGCATATTGATTGGGCTAACCAAACTGATAGCAATACAGTGGAGGAGGATTTCCTGGAGTGTATAAGGGATGGTTTTCTGGACCACTATGTCGAGGAACCAGCAAGAGTGCAGGCCATCCTAGACCGGGTCTTGTGTAACGAGAGAGGATTAATTAGCAATCTGGCCGTGCAGGGCCTCTGGGGGAAGAGTGACCATAATATGGTAGAATTCTTCATTAAGATGGAGAGTGACACAGTTAATTCAGAGACTAGGGTCCTGAATTTAAAGAAAGGAAACTTCGATGGTATGAGACATGAGTTGGCTAGGATCGACTGGAGAATGATACTTGAAGGGTTGACGGTGGATAGGCAATGGCAGACATTTAAATATCACATGGATGAACGACAACAATTGTACATCCCTGTGTGGCTTAAGAATAAAAAAGGGAAGGTGGCTCAACCGTGGCTAACAAGGGAAATTAGGGAAAGTGTTAAATCCAAGGAAGAGGCATATAAATGGGCCAGAAAAAGCAACAAACCTGAGGACTGGGAGAAATTTAGAATTCAGCAGAGGAGGACTAAGGGTTTAATTAGGAGGGGGAAAAGAGAGTATGAGAGTAAGCTTGCAGAGAACATAAAAACTGACTGCAAAAATTTCTACAGATATGTGAAGAGAAAAAGATTAGTGAAGACTAATGTAGGTTCCTTGCAGTCAGAATCAGGGGAATTCATAATGGGGAACAAGGAAATGGCAGACCAATTGAACAAATACTTTGGTTCTGTCTTCACTAAGGAAGACACGAATAACCTCCCAAAAGTACTAGGGGACCGAGGATCTAGCGAGAAGGGGGAACTGAGGGAAATCCTTATTAGTCAGGAAATGGTGTTAGGGAAATTGAAGGGATTGAAGGCCAATAAATCCCCAGGGACTGATAGACTGCATCCCAGAGTACTTAAGGAAGTGGCCCTAGAAATAGTAGATGCATTGGTGGTCATTTTCCAACATTCTATGGACTCTGGTTCAGTTCCAATAGATTGGAGGGTAGCTATAATGTAACCCCACTTTTTAAAAAAGGAGGGAGAGAGAAAACAGGGAATTATAGACCGGTCAGCCTGACATCGGTGGTGGGGAAAATGCTGGAATCAATTATTAAAGATGAAATAGCAGCGCATCTGGAAAGCAGTGACAGGATCGGTCCAAGTCAGCATGGATTTGTGAAAGGGAAATCATGCTTGACAGATCTTCTAGAATTTTTTGAGGATGTAACTAGTAGAGTGGATAAGGGAGAACCAGTGGATGTGGTGTATTTGGACTTTCAAATTTGTGCTTTTGACAAGGTCCCACACAAGAGATTAGTGTGTAAAATTAAGGCACATGGTATTGTAATGTATTGGGTAATGTATTGACATGGGTAGAGAACTGGTTGGCAGACAGGGAGCAAAGAGTGGGAATAAACGGGAATGGCAGGCAGTGACTAGTGGGGTGCTGCAGGGTTCAGTGCTGGGACCCCAGCTATTTACAATGCACATTAATGATTTAGATGAAGGAATTGAATGTAATATCTCCAAGTTTGCAGATGACACTAAGCTGGGTGGTAGTGCGAGCTGCGAAGAGGGTGCTAGGAGGCTGCAGGGGGACTTGGACAAGTTAGGTGAATGGGCAAATGCATGGCAGATGCAGTATAATGTGGTATGGAGAGAAAGCAGGATAAATGTGAGGTTATCCACTTTGGTGGCAAAAACAGGAAGGCAGATTGTTATCTGAATGGTGAAAATGAATAAAAGGCGAGGTGCAACAAGACCTGCGTGTCTGGCACATCAGTCATTGAAGATGGGCATGCAGGTACAGCAGGCAGTAAATAAAGCAAATGGCATGCTGGCCTTCATAGCAAGGGGATTTGAGTATATGAGCAGGGAGGTTTTACTGCAGTTGTACAGGGCCTTGGTGAGACCACACCTTGAGTATTGTGTGCAGTTTTGGTCTCCTAATCTGAGGAAGGACATTGTTGCTATTGAGGAGTGCAGCGAAGGTTCACCAGATTGATTCCCGGGATGGCAGGACTGACATATGAAGAACGACTGGATCGACTAGGCTTATATTCACTGGAATTTAGAAGGATGAGAGAGGATCTCATAGAAACATATAAAATTCTGACGGGACTGGACAGGTTAGATGCAGAAAGAATGTTCCCGATGTTTGGGAAGTCCAGAACCAGGGGACACAGTCTAAGGGTAAGGGGTAAGCCATTTAGGACCGAGATGAGGAGAAACTTCTTCACTCAGAGAATTGTGAACCTGTGGAATTATCTACCACTGAAAGTTGTTGAGGCCAGTTCGTTAGATATATTCAAAAGGGAGTTAGATGTGGCCCTTACGGCTAAAGGGATCAAGGGGTATGGAGAGAAAGAAGGAATGGGGTACTGAAGATGCATGATCAGCCACGATCATATTGAATGGTGGTGTAGGATCGAAGGGCCGAATGGCCTACTCCTGCGACTATTTTCTATGTTTCTATGATGGGTGTTGTTGTGACTGGTAGGCTCTTCCCATTGGGTTTCCGCAGGGCTCAGTACTAGGTCCCTTGCTTTTTGTGGTATATAAATCCTTCCGTGCTGTAAATTTCTATGGGGCCGATTTTCATCAAGGGCTCTGCCTGCCGAAGTGTCGCCCAAAGTGTCGCCAATGACCGCCGAGGTACCTCGAAAGTCGGCGGGCGGCAAATGGATGAAGCACGCCGCCAATCTGGGCGGCAGTGGGCGGGAGGTCCCATTGTCGGCGGCAGAGGCCCTTGCCGCCCAAGTGCCACCGAGGATGGAGTCGGGCCCACGGAGGGTCGAAGACCTGGAAAAAAAAAATCACCAATTAAAAAATACAAAACTATCTGAAGACCTTCAGGGGACCCCATGCAGGTAAGTCACTATTGAAATGTTTTTTTTAAATATTCACCTACCTTTTATTCAGGTTGTTCAGACTTACCGTCGGGGACTGACTAGCCTGCAGCCAGCGGTCCCCCCCCTCCCCCCCCCCCACTCCGTTCTGCCGCCGACTCCCGCCCGCAGGAATCTGGGAGCTCGGCGGGCGGGAGCTCAGTTACACCACTCGGCCGTCCGCTGACGTCAGCGGGCACTTCCCGGCGGCTCTCCCCTCCCGCCCGCTCCAGGCCACCTCGAAAGTGGCACTGGGCGGATCTTCGCGAGGAATGTCGGCGGGAGTGGGCGACAGTCGCCGGCAGCAGGCAGTGGGCTGATGAAAATCGGCCCCGATGATTCTCGAATTCTATAGAGAGCAAGAGGATAACTAAGGAAAGAGTAGGTCCTGTTAGAGACCAGTAGGTAATCTGCATGTGGAGGCAGAAGATGTGGGTATGGTTCTTAATGAATGCTTTGCGTCTGTCTTCACAGAAGAGAGGGGCGATGCAGGCGATGTAGTTAAGGAGGAGGAGTGTGAAATATTAGCTGAAATAAACATAATGAGAGAGGAAATATTGCAGGTTTTAGCATCTTTGAAAGTAGATAAATTGACAGGCCCGGAAGAAATGTATCCCAAGCTGTTAAGAGAATCAAGGGAAGGAATAACAGAGGCTCTGACAATCATTTTCCAATCCTCTCTGGCTAATTAATGTGCTGGAGGACTGAAGGACTGCTAACATTGTACAGTAATTTAGGAAGAAAGAAAGGGATAGACTGAGTAATTACAGGCCAGTCAGCCTGACTTCGGTGGTGGGCAAATTGTTGGATGAAATTCTAAGGGACAGTATTAATCATCATTTCGAAAGACACAGATTAATCAAGGAGAAGCAGCATGGATTTGTTAAGGGAAGGTCGTGTCTGACTAACAGGATTGAATTTTTTGAGGAGGTAAGTGTTATGTATACAACTCTACCCAGTGGGCTACTGTGCTAATGCAGCCATTGCTGTTTACAACAATAAAGAGGGAACAGGTCACCTGACAGGTTCCTGACGTTATCAGCCATCTTAAAGCCTGTGTGCTTGTGAGGAGGTACAGAAGGTTTCCCATTGGTGACGAGGATGGGATTTTTGGATAACCTAGCTGAACTTTTTGTTGGTGGATCATTCAGTCAACTGACAGAGAGACCTTGAGGGCTTCTTTGTTTTGATTAACAGCTAAAAATCCAAGGTAAATTACAAGCACACTTGGCTGAACTGCCAGAGTCCAGATGGCCGCGCCTATGGGAATCATAGGGCGCTTGGGGGAGTTTCAATGTCATCGTGAAATTTTCGGAGTATATGTCAAGTGGCGAGAAATGTTTTTCAATACAAATAGTATCATCAAAATCCCCGATGATGAAAGCAGTAACCGGGTGCAGTTGGAAAGAAAACGGGCTATTTTCTTGACTGAAGCAGGCCCCGAGGCATATGAAACCTTGAAAGATTTGCTGGTTCCCAAGCCAAAGGATACATCACCTATGGCGATTCTAACCAAGTTAGAACAGCACTACAGTCCTGAGCCGCTGTATATTTCTCAAAATTATTGTTTTGGAGCACAAGGTCAGTAAACCGACGAATGTATCAGTGAGTACACTGTAGCATTAAAAAAGCTATCTGTTATGTATTGTCCATGTACATTAAATGTAGAAGTACAATGGTGCGCCACAAGGGGCACTGTGGTGGAAGACCCGAAATTACCTGCAAGACAGAGTATAAAAGGCTGCCCACCATACCTGAGGGGCACTCTGGAGTTACACAATAAAGGATCAAGGTCACAGCAGTTACTACAACACCAGACTGTGTGGAGTCAGTGATTTGAGTGCTACATACATCACAAATTGGCGACAAGGACATGGACGAGCTCTTCACGCAACCATGGCTACTTTGGGCACGCTAAAGGATTTCACAGAGGGTAATGACTGGGATGCCTTTATGGAAAGGCTCGAATACTATTTTATAGAAACCGACCTGACACGGAACACGAACGCACTGATAGAGAAGCGTAAGGCGATATTGCTGTCCAGTTGTGGCGACAAGGTTTACCGTCTTGTCAGGGATTTGCTGGCACCCGCGAGTGCCAAGGGCAAGTCATATGAGCAGCCAATTGAACTCATTCGTAACCAACTGAAACCGAAGGAGAGTATCCTCATGGCCAGGCACAAATTCTACCACCACTGCAGACCTGAGGGCCGGGATGTCACCAAATATGCTGCGGACATCAGGAGACTTGCGACGCCGTGTGATTTTGGCACACACCTTGACGAGGCGTTGCAAGACGTCTTTGTTATGGGGATTGGCCATGAAGGTCTCCTTCACAAGCTGCTCTCTACGGAACCTACAGTCAGCCTGCAGCAAGCCATCAACATCAGCCGGGCATTTATGACCTCGACTTACAGCACCAAGCAGGTGATCCACACGGTCTCGAACCCGGCAGCTACTGTCCACAGGATAGCGCCCGTCACGGACAAAACTGCAGAACGTGGCTCTGCCTGGGGCAGAGAGCACGGACCTCGGGGTCCTGGAGCTCAGAGTCCGCTGAGGGGGGCCAATCAAGCAGCACCATGCTGGCGCTGTGGAGGGAGCCATGGGGCTCACCGATGCAGGTTTGCGGAGCATACGTGTAATACCTGCCACACGAAAGGCCACCTTCAGCGTATGTGCAAAAGAGACACGACTCACCGTGTGGCTGAGGAGATGGTAGATGATCTGCTGTCCAGCGAGGAGCATTGCGGTTTGGCTCGATGGGCATCCCAGCCCCAGGTAGAAGAAGATGATGCGTTTGGACTGTATACGTGTACCGACGGTTCGGCCCCAGTGACTATGGAAGTCAAGATTAACGGAGTCCCAGTGAGTATGGAAGTGGACACGGGGTCGGGTCAGTCGCTGATGAGTCAGGAAACTTTTGATAAACTGTGGATCAACCCGGCTGCACGACCCGAGCTGGTCCCGGTCACGGCGAAGCTGCGCACCTACACCAAGGAACTGATACCTGTCCTTGGCAGAGCGGATGTGCAGGTATCTCACGGGGACGAGACGCACGGTTTACCTTTGTGGATCATTGCAGGCGATGGGCCGATGCTACTCGGCAGGAGATGGATGGGGAAGGTCCGTGGGAGCTGGGAAGTCTTCATTCCTCCACAGACCGCTGGCCCCCCGTGTTCACAGGCAGAGCAGGCCTCCACCTTGGGATCGGATGGCAGCGAAGGAAGCGTGTGTGGGGTTGGGCCGAGCAGCGGCGGCCGTCGACTCTCCCCCTGCAAAGTCTGAGAGTGAGAAAGAGGCGCTGGAACCAGCAGCAGCACCGACCGAGCTGGAGAAGAGAGAAGGGCTTCGACGGGCTGCTCCAGCAGGCACCGTCGGCCCGCAGGCAGAGGCGGCCGTTCGCGGGGCTTGCCGCGGGAGGAGCGGTGAATCGGCAGTTCCGGGAGCGGGACTCGCTCGGCGACCTGGTGAGGGCCGGTGCTCCGAGGAGCGGGGCTCGTCCCGGATCGGCTGCGGCAGTGAGGAGGTCGGCTCCGGAGGACACGTGTGTGTGGGGGCTCCCGGGAATAAAGGTCAGCTGTGTGGGGTGCTCCGGAGGATGCGGCGGTGCTGGGGGGCGGTGCGTTGCGGCTCCCGGGTGCGTTCAGAGTGTTGCGGCTCTCTTTCTCTCTCTCTCTCTCTCTCTCGAGAGAGAGAGAGAGAGAGAGAGAGAGAGGGGGAGAGCAGGCAGCAGCACAGCGAGTTCAAGATGGCGGCGAGCCTCGTGGCAGCAGAGAGAGGCAGGCAGGCACCAGCAGAGCACCTAAAATGGCGGCGCCCAGTAGAAACCTCGTGGGAAAAACAAAATGGCGTCTTAAAAGGGAAATGTACCCAGGAGTCTTAAAGGGGCCTTACACCGTTGGCGGTCCCCACAAAGAGACTTTTGTAAGGGCATTAGTGAGTCAAAATGATTACAGTGATTAAAATGATTGATATGATTGGTGAGAAGAGTTAATATCACAATGCACAGTTAAAAGGGTTAATGGATCTGTGACTAACTACGAATGGATTAATGCGATTTCTGATTTTATGTGATTTATGCAATTGTTCAGCGGCTGCAGACAAGCCGCAAAGGCAACTATTTTCTGAGAACAGAGGCAACGCACTAGCTGCCATACCCTGTCTCAGCGCAGCCCATTACCTCGGACAAAAAGGGGCAGTATGCCGCCACCATACCTCACCCAGTGGAGCTGGGATTTAATAACTGTTCAGTGTACCTGCAACCTTTTGACATAACTCTTCAATGCATCTATATGTATCATACAAATGTACTGTCTATGTGTACCTGCTTTCTACTGGAGATTATGTTTGTGTACTTGTATCACCCATGTAAGGACTGCACCGGATCGCAGGCATAATCTCTACATGGGGGGGGGAGAAGAGGGAAGTGGATGTTCATGGACTCACAGTCACAAATCAACCAGGACGAACAAGGCCGAGGTTACCGGCAATTTGCTTTTGGAACTGTCGGGGGGGTAGTGAGATGTTATGTATTGTCCATGTACATTAAGTGTATAGTTACAATGGTGTGCCACAAGGGGCACTGTGGTGGGAGACCTGAAAGTACCTGCGAGACAGAGTATAAAAGGCTGCCCACCACACCTGAGGGGCACTCTGGAGTTACACAATAAAGGACCAAGGTCACAGCAGTTACTACAACACCAGACCGCGTGGAGTCAGTGATTTGAGTGCTGCATACATCACACTACCCATTCACTGTCATTTCGGAAACTTTCAGGACCGAGCATTACGTGACCACTTTGTTTGTGGGATGAAAAATGAAGCAATTAGGAGAAAGTTATTGACAACCCCTATCTTGACTTTTGATTTCGCTTGTCAGACATCTATGTCAATGGATGTGGCCATCGAATATTCCCGAGAATTTCGTACCTTTTCAAGTTGTCAGACAACCGAGTTGAAGTGCCTGCAGGTTAAAAGTAACAGGCAGTTAGGCCCCAAGGTCTCAGCAACTGGCAAGGGCAACAGAGCATTGAAGTCATGATATCGGTGCCTGGGACAACACATTGCTCAAAATTGTCCATATGTGAAGGCAGAGTGTTTCTTCTGCATGAAAACTGGGCACCTTGTGAAGGCATGCCGACTGAAGAGTAAACCAACTTTCAAGGCTACAAGTAGAAATCCCCAGAGAGTACATTGCATGGAAGAAAAACAACAGGATGAAGAGTTACACATCAACAGGAGCACGAGGGTGTCTAACTGCAATTCAAAAAGTATTATCATCCATGTAGATGTTGCAGGAACCAGGATACCCATCGAAACTGACACTGGCGCATCCGTGTGTGTAGTATCAGCATGGCTATATCTCGACAAATTGCGTGATTTCCCATTGGAGAAATCCAAGCTACAGCTGCGAGGCTACTCAGGAGAGAACATTCCTGTGGTAAGTCATATCACCGTACCGGTGAAATCCAAGGAACAATTTCAGAGCTTGCCTCTCTTAGTACTGGCAGGAGACAAGCCTGCCTTATTAGGAAGAAATTGTTTGGGATCACAGAAGCTGGATTGGAGTGAGATTTTTAGTGTTGAAATGAGATTTGCAGCGAAGGATGATGTCATCAAGAAGTATCCGAAAGTGTTCTGTGAATCAGGCAGTCCGATCCAAGGCTTCAAGGCGAGTATCAGGGTGCAGAAGGATGCTAGACCAGTTTAATGCAAGCCACGTCCCGTACCATATGCACTCAAGGAGAAAGTTGAGCAAGAACTCAAAAGACTAGAGACTGAGAACATTATCTCGAAGATGGCTACACCCATTGGTGTTGTACCTAAGTCCGATGGTAAGGTAAGATTGTATGGTGATTATAAAGTAATCGTAAACCCGGTTCTAGAGGGTAATCTCCCCAGTTCATTGCCAAATGTAGAAGATTTGTCCACATGCTGACAGGTGGTCAGATCTTCTCAAAGTTAGATCTCACAAATGCTTACTTACAGCTTGAACTAGATAAGGTGTCCAAGTCATGCTTGACTATAAATACTCATCTGAGCCTATATCAATTTAATAGGCTACTATTTGAAGTGTCTTCTGCCCCTGCCATATTCCAAGGTGTGATGAACCAGATTTTGCAAGGTATTGAAGGGGTAGTATGTTATTTAGATGACGTACTAATTTCAGCACCAAACAGGCAAATTCATAATAACATATTGAATGATGTCATCAAACGGCTAGAGAAGCACAGAGTATGACTGACTGCTCACAAGTGGGAGTTATTTCAAAACTCAGTGGAGTACTTAGGGCACGAAGTAGACAAAGATGGTTTACATCCAACCAAGGGAAAGCTGGATGCACTCTGAAATGCACCCACTCCCAAGAATATCACTGAACTTCAATCATTTTTTTGTCTATTGAACTATTATGGGAAGTTCCTATCAAATTTGGCTACAGTGTTACATCCTCTAAATGAACTGTTTAAAAACAGGTCCATTGGAAGTGGTCAGAAGAATACGATGCAGCATTCAAGGAGTGTAAAAGCCAATTGGTAGAGAGCACCATGTTCGCTCACTATGACGTATCTAAGAGGATCAAGCTAGCATGTGATGCCTCTCCTTATGGAGTTGGGGCAGTGATCTCTCATGTATGACATAGTGAGGAGGAGAGACCAATTGCTTTTGCTTCACGCACTCTCAGTGTCAGTGAGTGTAATTATGCGCAAATCAAAAGGGAAGCTCTGGTATTAATTTTTGGGTCAAGAAATTCCACAAGTAGTTGTATGGTCGTAAGTTTACCATCGTTTCGGACCATAAGCCCCTGACAGCAATCCTCCATCCAAAGTCCCCAGTTCCAACATTAGTTGCAGCCTGAATGCAGAGATGAGCTTTGAGTTTGTCAGCATATACATATGATATTGAATACAAATGATCAGCTGATCACAGTAATGCTGATGCTATGTCTAGATTGCCTTCCGTATCACAAGTTACACCCGATAGGGAAGAAGTGTTCTATTTTTCATACATTGATGAACTACCAGTCACAGCTGAAGAGATTGGTAGAGTAACCAAATATGACCCAGTTATATTAAAGGTGTATGATTACATTGCAAATGGCTGGCCAAACCACATATCAGAGAAAGATATTCATCCATTCGTCATTCATAGGAATGAATTATCAGTCGATAAAGATTGTATCATGTGGGGTGCAAGAGTGATTATACCAAAAAAATTCAGGTCCAAATTATTAGGCGATCTTCATGACCAGCATCTGGAAATGTGCTTGACCAAGAGTTTTGCATGCAGTTACTTATGGTGGCCATGTCTAGATAAAGATATAGAATACATCGTGAGTCATTGTACGACATGTCAATCGGTAAGCAAGCAACCACCATGTACTATTAGAGCCATGGAAATGGCCTCCTAGGGTGTGGCAAAGGCTACATATCAATTTTGCTGAGCTAGAAGGACAACAATTGTCCATTGTGATTTATAGCCATTCGAAGTGGGTAGAGGTGTTTCCAATGCGGAAAATAAGAAATAAAACATTAGAATTTTTGTGAAGATTATTTTCTTCATATGGCCTCCTAGACGAAATTGTGTCTGATTATGGACCACAATTTTGTTCAGAAGAATTTGCACAGTTCACAAGCAAGAATGGTGTGAAACATACCAAGATTCCACCATACCACCCTGCTTCAAATAGTGCAGCACAGCACACAATAAAAATTGTAAAAAGTGCTCTCATCAAACAGATGTTACATCCAAATCCAAAGAAATTACAGTTTTTGTCAAATCATAAATTGGCTAATTTTTGAATTACATATCATAATACTCCTCATACAATTACTGGTAAAACACCAGCAGAGTTGTTTCTCAAACAACAGCCACGAGCCAGATTCTCATTGTTAAAACCAAACTTGGCACAATCTGTAGAAGAGAAACAATTAAGACAGAAAGAGAATCATGATAGAGGTAGAGTAAGAGAGAGAAGTGTGAAATTGAATCAGAAGGTGAGAGTGAAGAACCATCACCATAAATGGTTAAAGTGGTTACCAGGAAGAGTGATGAAGATGTGTGGTCCTCGCACATATTTGGTCAAGATGTTTGATTATGGAAAGGTTAGGTTTGTTCACATTGATCATATTTTACCTACAGATGTGGAAGGAGTTGAAGGTTGGAATGATTCAAGTATTTCTGAATTATCAAATCGTTTTTTTAAAAAATAGAGTACCAGTAGCATATCCGATATCAAATGTACTAGAAACAAGTCCAAGTAAAGTCTGAGTCAGAGTCAGGCAGACAAAGTTGTAGAGAGTTCAAATGTAAATCAAGGGTTAACCTTGGAGGAAAACTCTCCTCAGGATCAGCCGAGAATGAGTCTAATTTCAACACCATGTTTGGAAGATTCTGTTCGAGAGCAAACATAGAAAACATAGAAACATAGAAAATAGGTGCAGGAGTAGGCCATTCGGCCCCTCTAGCCTGCACCGCCATTCAATGAGTTCATGGCTGAACATGCAACTTCAGTACCCCATTCCTGTTTTCTCGCCATACCCCTTGATCCCACTAGTAGTAAGGACTTCATCTAACTCCTTTTTGAATATATTTAGTGAATTGGCCTCAACAACATTCTGTGGTAGAGAATTCCACAGGTTCACCACTCTCTGGGTGAAGAAGTTTCTCCTCATCTCGGTCCTAAATGGCTTACCCCTTATCCTTAGACTGTGACCCCTGGTTCTGGACTTCCCCAACATTGGGAACATTCTTCCTGCATCAAACCTGTCTAAACCCATCAGAATTTTAAACGTTTCTATGAGGTCCACTTCATTCTTCTGAACTCCAGTGAATACAAGCCCAGTTGATCCAGTCTTTCTTGATAGGTCAGTCCCGCCATCCCGGGAATCAGTCTGGTGAACCTTCGCTGCACTCCCTCAATAGCAAGAATATCCTTCCTCAGGTTAGGAGACCAAAACTGTGCACAATACTCCAGGTGTGGCCTCATCAAGGCCCTGTACAAGTGTAGCAACACATCCCTGCTCCTGTACTCAAATCCCCTCGCTATGAAGGCCAACATGCCATTTGCTTTCTTAACCACCTGCTGTACCTGCATGCCAACCTTCAATGACTGATGTACCATGACACCCAGGTCTCGTTGCACCTCCCCTTTTCCTAATCTGTCAACATTCAGATAATAGTCTGTCTCTCTATTTTTACCACCAAAGTGGATAACCTCACATTTATCCACATTATACTTCATCTGCCATGCATTTGCCCACTCACCTAACCTATCCAAGTCACTCTGCAGCCTCATAGCATCCTCCTCGCAGCTCACACTGCCACCCAACTTAATGTCATCCGCAAATTTGAAGATACTAAATTTAATCCCCTCATCTAAATCATTAATGTACAGTGTAAACAGCTGGGGCCCCAGCACAGAACCTTGCGGTACCCCACTAGTCACTGCCTGCCATTCTGAAAAGTACCCATTTACTCCTATTCTTTGCTTCCTGTCTGCCAACCAGTTCTCAATCCATGTCAGCACACTACCCCCAATCCCATGTGCTTTAACTTTGCACATTAATCTCTTGTGTGGGACCTTGTCGAAAGCCTTCTGAATGTCCAAATATACCACATCAACTGGTTCTCCCTTGTCCACTCTACTGGAAACATCCTCAAAAAATTCCAGAAGATTTGTCAAGCATGATTTCCCTTTCACAAACCCATGCTGACTTGGACCTATCATGTCACCTCTTTCCAAATGCACGGCTATGACATCCTTAATAATTGATTCCATCATTTTACCCACTACCGATGTCAGGCTGACCGGTCTATAATTCCGTGTTTTCTCTCTCCCTTCTTTTTTAAAAAGTGGGGTTACATTGGCTGCCCTCCACTCGATAGGAACTGATCCAGAGTCAATGGAATGTTGGAAAATGACTGTCAATGCATCCGCTATTTCCAAGGTCACCTCCTTCAGTACCCTGGGATGCAGTCCATCAGGCCCTGGGGATTTATCGGCCTTCAATCCCATCAATTTCCCCAACACAATTTCCCGACTAATAAGGATTTCCCTCAGTTCCTCCTCCTTACTAGACCCTCTGACCCCTTTTATATCCGGAAGGTTGTTTGTGTCCTCCTTAGTGAATACCGAACCAAAGTACTTGTTCAATTGGTCCGCCATTTCTTTGTTCCCCGTTATGACTTCCTCTGATTCTGACTGCAGGGGTCCTACGTTTGTCTTTACTAACCTTTTTCTCTTTACATATCTATAGAAACTTTTGCAATCCGTCTTAATGTTCCCTGCAAGCTTCTTCTTGTACTCCATTTTCCCTGCCCTAATCAAACCCTATGTCCTCCTCTGCTGAGTTCTAAATCTCTCCCAGTCCCCGGGTTTTCTGCTATTTCTGGCCAATTTGTATGCCACTTCCTTGGCTTTAATACTATCCCTGATTTCCCTTGATAGCCACAGTTGAGCCACCTTCCCTTTTTTATTTTTACGCCAGACAGGAATGTAGAATTGTTGTAGTTCATCCATGCGGTCTCTAAATGTCTGCCATTGCCCATCCACAGTCAAACCCTTAATTATTATTCGCCAATCTATCCTAGCCAATTCACGCCTCATACCTTCAAAGTTAGCCTTCTTTAAGTTCTGGACCATGGTCTCTGAATTAACTGTTTCATTCTCCATCCTAATGCAGAATTCCACCATATTATGGTCACTCTTCCCCAAAGGGCCTCGCACAACGAGATTGCTAATTAATCCTCTCTCATTACACAACATCCAGTCTAAGATGGCCTCCCCCCTAGTTGGTTCCTCGACATATTGGTCCAGAAAACCATCCCTTATGCACTCCAGGAAATCCTCCTCCATCGTATTGCTTCCAGTTTGGTTAGCCCAATCTATGTGCATATTAAAGTCACCCATTATAACTGCTGCACCTTTATTGCATGCACCCCTAATTTCCTGTTTGATGCCATCCCCAACATCACTACTGCTATTTGGGGGTCTGTACACAACTCCCACTAACGTTTTTTGCCCTTTGGTGTTCTGCAGCTCTACCCATATAGATTCCACATCATCCAAGCTAATGTCCTTCCTAACTATTGCATTAATCTCCTCTTTAACCAGCAATGCTACCCCACCTCCTTTTCCTTTTATTCTATCCTTCCTGAATGTTGAATACCCCCGGATGTTGAGTTCCCAGCCCTGATCATCCTGGAGCCACGTCTCTGTAATCCCAATCTCATCATATTTGTTAACATCTATTTGCACAGTTAATTCATCCACCTTATTGCGGATACTCCTTGCATTAAGACACAAAGCAAAGGTATGCTCTTTGAAATAGAAAACAAGTGGTTAAGTTTGATTTGTAAATATGGCAAAATAAGTCCCTATCTTTTGTTGTGTATAACCATACAAGTTATGTATGATGATTGTTTGTTATAATTACTTCTTCATTAAGGAGGTAGAAGTGTAATATAGAGCTCCACCTAGGGGACTACTGTGGTAATGCAGCAATTGCTGTTTCCAACAATAAAAAGGGAACAGGTCACCTGACAGGTTCCTGAAGTTGAATCATAGAAGTTTACAGCGCAGAAGGAGGCCATTTCGGCCCATCATGTCCATGCCGGCCAACAAGAGGCTATCCAGCCTAATCCCATTTTCCAGTTCTAGGTCCACAGCCCTGCAGGTTAGGGAACTTCAGGTGCACATCCAAGTATTTTTTAAATGTGGTGAGGGTTTCTGCCTCTACCACTCTTCCAGGCAGTGAGTTCCAGACCTCCATTACCCTCTGGGAAAATAAACTCCCTCTCAAATGCGCTCTAAGTCTTCTACCAATTACTTTAAATTTATGTCCCCTCGTTGTTGACCCCTCTGCTAAGGGAAATAGGTCCTTTCTATCCACTATATCTCGGCCCCTCGTAATTTTATACACCTCAATGAGGTCTCCCCTCAGCCTCTTCTGTTCCAATGAAAACAAATCAAGTCTATCTAATCTGTCCTCATAGCTTAGATTCTCCACTCCCGGCAACACCCTCGTAAATCTCCTCTGCACCCTCTCCAGTGCAATCACGTCCTTCCTGTAATGCAGTGACCAGAACTGCACGCAGTACTCCAGTTATGGCCTAACCAGTGTTTTATACAGTTGAAGCATAACCCAACTGCTCTTGTATTCTATGCATTCCTTATGCCTTCTTAACCACCTTATCTACCTGGTATGCTACTTTCAGGGATCTGTGGACATGCACTCCAAGGTCACTTTGTTCCTCTATACTTCTCAGTGTCCTACCATTTAATGGGGCAGAAATTTCAGCTTCCTGGTTCTGTACGGAGTGTCGACGGACCCGGGAAGGCATCACAAAAGCCAGTTTTCAGTGCACAATGCGCATGTGCTGAAAACCGGCTTTTCCGACCTGGAGCTTGACAGATCTTCCATATCTCGGCAGCCAGGACATTTGCATGGGCAAGATTGCAGTATTTACCTATATCTTGCCCAGCAAATGTCCTGAAAACTCTTGTGCCTGATAAAAGCAGGCACACAACCTTCCTTTACAGGTGTAAGTGTTTTAAAACACACCTAAAACAAAAACATTAAATTAAAAAAACACATTTTATTTTTAAAACCCCTGCGTTAAATTTATTTTAGAGCATAATTAAAAAAACGTTTTAAAAAGATCGGAAAAAAATATATTTTTAAAAATACATAAATAACTTTAATTTAAATTAATGTTAAATATGTTTTGTGTGTTTGGGGGGGTGGGGGGTGGTTTCTCATTCATAATAATGGGAACTCCAACTTATGGAGTTAATGCACTTAATGGGGTTCTGCAGGGCTCAGTACTAGGAGAGAGAAAATGGGGAATTACAGACCAGTCAGCCTGACATCAGTAGTAGGGAAAATGCCAGACTCTATTTTTAAGTATGTTTTAACAGGGCACTTAGAAAATAATAATAGGATTGGACATTGATTGATTTATGAAAGGGAAATCATATTTGACAAATCTGTTAGAGTTTTTTGAGGTTGTAACTAGCAGAATAGATAAGGGGGAACCATTGGATGTGATATATTTGGATTTTCAGAAGGCATTCGATAAGGTGCCACACAAGAGGTTATGAAACAAAATTAGGACTTATGGGATTGGGGCTACTATACTAGCATGGATTGAGGATTGGTTAATGGACAGAAAACAGAGAGTAGGAATAAATGAGTTATTTTTCGGGTTGGTAGAGTGTAGTACCGCAAGGATCAGTGTTTGGGCCCCAGCTATTCACAATCTATATCAATGATTTGAATGAGGGGACCAAATGTAATATATCCCAGTTGGCTGATGATACAAAGCTAGGTGGGAATGTAAGTTGTGAGGAGGATGCAAAGAGACTTCAAGGGGATATAGACAGGCTAAGTGAGTGGGCAAGAACATGGCAAATGGAATATAATGCAGAGAAATGTGAAGTTATCCACTTTAGTAGGAAACATAGAAAAACAGAGTATTTTTAAATGGTGAGAGATTGGGAAATGTTGGTGTTCAGAGGGACCTGGGTGTCCTTGTACATGAATCACTGACAGTTAACATATAGGTACATCAAGCAATTAAGAAAGCAAATGGTATGTTGGCCTTTATTACAAGAGGATTTGTGTATAAGTGTAAAGATGTCTTACTGAAATTATATCGGGCCCTGTTCAGACCACAGCTGGAGTATTGTGTACAGTTTGGGTCTCCTTACCTAAGGAAGGATATACTTACCGTAGAGGAAGTGCAACGAAGGTTCACCAGACTGATTCCTGGGATGGAGGGATTGTCCTATGAGGAGAGATTGAGTAGACTAGGCCTATAGGGGTCAAGTTTTGGGCTGCACCTAGAACGGCACAGCCCCGACATCGACGCCCGTTTTTCACTCCCAAAAGCGCGACAAAAACTTACCTTGGAATTCTTGGCCTCACTGCAGGTTCCTCGGAGCTCGGCACGGCGCACAGACATCAGCGGGGGGGCGGAGCCACAGCATCGCGCTGATTCTGGAAGTGCAGGGGGGCGGGGCTAAATTTGATGCAAGGACGTCGTGTCGGCAGCCCTGCGCATGCGCGTTGGAGCGCGCGCACGCGTAGTAGGACACAAACATTGGCACTCGGCCATTTTTAAAGGAACTTGAAGAAAAGTGATGATTTTTTTCGTGGACCTCTGGAAAGGATTGGGATTGAATCTTGGTGATTTTTTTGTGCCTGAAGGAGTGCTTTTAGCAGCACTGATGAAGAAATCACCTGCTGAAATCAGTGAGTGCTGCTTTTCACTGCTAAACTTCCAGAACAGGTGCTGCATTGGTGCATGCAAAATAAGGACTGTGTGCTTTGAAAAATACGAGTGTCAATTTAATACAGCAATGGAACAACGTCCACCAAGAACAAAGAATTTCTTGCATGAGGAAATGGAAATATTAGTCAACGTCATTGAGCAGAGAAGGCAGGAGCTGGATACCGCATAAAAGTGCCACCTAAAGAAATGAAGAAACGCTGGAACCAAGTTGCAGAAGATTACTGTGCAGTGATGCATACCATGAGATCTGGAAGCCAGTGTAAAAAGAAATGGCACGACCTTAGTCAAGTAGTTAGTGTAAGTAATATTTTCATTTTTTAATGTAATCGTAATTGTAACGTGGCTATCTGTATGTCCCACCCTGCAGAAAGACGCACTCTGTAAAAAGTTATATTTTACTCTTTGCAGAAGAAATTGGCCCACAACAAAAGGGAAGCAACTCAAACAGAAGGAGGCACACCCAATCTGCATCCACTGACACCCTTGGAACAGAGGGTAGCTGCTATGATGAGTCGTACATGGAGAAAAGCAATCAGTACAGCATAAGCTGGGCCCGCACGCGAGGAAGAGGGTAAGTCCTGAAAATGCATCGTGGCCCTTTAAATCAACCTGCTGCCTATCCTGCCACCTGCCTTGCTGTTAAACATTTGACTGTTCTGATATATTTTGCAGAACATGATGATGATGACGATGATGCCAACCCTGAAGATCCAGAACAAGAACCAGTAGAACCAGATGTGGATGATCCAGACGGGATGCTGGCAGCGATGACTGAAATGTTTACAGGGGAGACCTTCCAAATTAATGTTTATGAGCCCACATTAAAGGGCATCAGAGTTTCAACCCCTTGCATAGTTCTGGTTCCACCTTCCATGGTTTTGATTCCGACGTTGCGGGTCCCAGTGGTGCTGGTGATATCATGGAGCAGTTTACACCCATTCACCCACCATCCCAGCCCGAGCCTCCCTGTGTAATGGTGCCGTTTGGAACACCGAGCGTCCCACCGTCCCAGCCCGCGTCTCCTAGTGTAGTGGTGCCGCGAGGCAGACCCAGGCAGAGGAGAAGAAGATTGGAGACACCCTCTCCTGAGATTCAGCGTGCAACAGATGCGGCTCAGGTTGTGGCATTGGATATGGAGACCAATGAGCTTACCCGATCACTCATCGGTCGTGTCAGTGCAGTGGGTGAAGAGGTGACGGTCCTGACGGGAGAAATAGCAGTAATGACACGGGAACTTAGGGAGGGAATGTCCGAGGGAGTGCAAGTAACAGCACAGGTCCTCATGGAGGTAGCTGCTGCAATAAGGGCACACAGCCCCGCCAATCAAATGACACCCCCATGAAGAAGTGAACATTCAATGAGATGTGGATGAGAAATGGATGCAGCCTTTCTTTGCTGCTTTTGTTCTTATTCTTGATGTAGCTCTAGTAACGTTTTTCAAATTGAAATTGTTTGTAAGTTTTGTAACTTTACAACTTATAAGTGATCTTAGGGTTTTTAAGTGATCTTGTAGTGTAAATGCTCTCACATTTTGTATCTTATTTAATTTTGCATCTAAAAAGTGATCTTGAAGTTTAAGTGATCTTAAGAGAGTGTAAGATTTTTCACATTGAAATTGTTTTATAACTTTTGTAACTTTTCAAGTTTATAAGTGATCTTAAAGTTTTTAAGTAATCTTCAAGAGTCATATTAAAAAGTAAAGTTTTATACAACAAATATTTTATGACAGTGACGTTAACTTTTCAATAAAATATTTTTTCATTAAAACTGAATCATGTTCCATCAACACAACACAACGTAGGAACAACTCCAAAAAATAAACACGTCCATGCGCAACAGTTGTCGCAGAGCCCGCAGGCATCAGTAATTGAAGCGTTCACTGATGAACTGCTGGCGCAGGGCTCGAGCAATCGTTAAAGGAGCACGATGGACGGCCCTCCTCCGACCTCGTGCTCCGGCATCAGGCACTTGCATGCTTTCCTGATTGTCGTCATCATCCTCATCCTGCTCTTCCAAAATACTATCAGGCACTGGACCCTGACATGGGTCTTCTGGTTCCACTACCAGCTCCTGCTGCCTCATGATGGCTAAGTTATGCAGCATGCAGCACACAACAGTGAAGTGACCGACAATCAGAGGAGAGTTTAGCAACTGTCCTCCGGAATGGTCCAAGCATCGGAATCACTGTTTCAATATGCCAATGGTCCTCTCAATGATGCTGCGCGTCGCAATGTGCGCCATGTTGTATTGACGGTCAGCTTCTGTCCGTGTCACGCGTCGGGGCGTCATGAGCCAGGTGGTCAGGCCGTGCCCTTTGTCTCCCAGAAGACAGCTCTGCCCTTCTGGCTGCTGCTGAAATATGTCAGATATAACGCTGTTGTGTAGGATGAATGCATCATGGGTGCTGCTAGGGTATCTCGCATCGACTGACATGATGCACTGTTTGTCGTCACACACGAGCTGCACATTGATGGAGTGGAAACCTTTTCTATTCCTGAACTGCTCGGAATCCTCCACAGGTGCTTGCAAGGTTATGTGGGTACAATCAATACAGACCTGTACCTTTGGGAAGTGAGCAATCCTGAAGAAGCCCAAAGCCCTCTCATGGATAGCTCGTGCGGTCATTGGGAAATTGATGAAGTCGTCCCTCCGCGCATACAGTGCAGCCGTGACCTGGTAAACGCGGGCATGTATTGCACGTTGAGAGATGGCGCACACATCTCCAGTTGTAGCCTGAAATGATCCTGAGGCATAGAAGGCAAGTGCAGCCGTTATCTTCACTCAGCATATCACAGATCTCAACGACAACTTCTCTGCGGAAACGCAGCCTTTTGACACAATCGGCCTCGCTCATGTCCAGGTACGAGCGCCTGGCTCGATATTGCCGATGTGGGTTAGGTCTCCTGCCCATCAACCTACGGGCTATGACATTCCTGGTGCGGTGAGCTCTAATCAATTCTCTCCTATGCAGTGACTTGCTGGCAAACCATTGCACAATCCGTGGTGTTGACAATGCAGCCCCCTTACTGGAATTACAAATTTAAGTTTTAAACTGGCTCTCTGGCTGGCTCTCCCTCCCGGTGCGTTGCATGCCTACCCTGTCCCCTGGCCGAATGGCCTCAGCCTCCCTCCCAGCTCGAAGGCTACTTGCTGTCTCTTCGGCTGCCGTCAAGCCACTGACGCCGTCCCTGTCCCTGGCCGAATGGTCTCAGCCTCCTTCGCAGCTCGAAGGCTGCTTGCTGTGTCTTCGGCTGCTGTCGAGCCACTGACGCCGCCCCTGTCTCCTACATGGAAGGAAGGCCTCCCTGAAGCACCACAGCTCGAAGGCTGCTGCTGCTGCTTCACACAGGTCGGAATATTCAATATTTTGTATTTGCTTTGTTTATAATTTTTTATTCAGGATGACTCTTTATTTGTATAAGTAAGAATGATTGTAGAATTTAATTACTTCCCTTCCCCCCCCTCCACCCCCCCGCTGCGCCCCCCACCCCCCCTCGTTCCCTACGCCTGATTTGTAACTTATGCCTGATTTGCAAAGTGTAGGCAAGGTTTTTCTGAGCGTACACTTGCTCCATTCTAAGTTAGTTTGGAATAAGTTTTCACTGCCTAAACTTGCAAAACAGGCGTAAGCGGCCAGACACGCCCCTTTTTGAAAAAGAAATCTGTTCCAAAATGAAACTGTTCTAACTGACTAGAACTGGAGCAAACTAAATGCCGAGAATTGCAATTTCTAAGATATTACATTCTAAACCAGTTGCTCCAAAAAAATAGGAGCAACTCAGGCTGAAAATTGAACCCATATTCTCTAGAGTTTAGAAGAATAAGAGGTGATCTCATTGAAACATAAAACATTCTTACAGGGCTTGACAGTGTAGATGCAGAGAGGATGTTTCCCCTGGCTAGGGAGTCTAGAATCAGGGGGCATAGTCTCAGAATAAAAGGTCAGCCATTTAGGACTGAGATGTCGATAAATGTCTTTACTCAGATGGTGGTGAGCCTTTGGAATTCTCCACCTCAGAGGGCTGTGGATGTTCAGTTGTTGAGTATATTCCAGACAGAAATCGATAGATTTTTGAACAATATGGGAATCTAGGGATATGGGGATAGTGCAGGAAAGTGGAGTTGAGGCAGAAGATCAGCCATGATCTTATTGAATGGCAGTGCAGGCTCACGGGGCCAATTGGTCTACTCCTGTTCCTAATTCTTATGTTGTTGATGCAAATTCGTTCGATATATTCAAAAGGGAGCTAGATATGGCCCTTACGGCCAAAGGGATCAAGGGGTATGGAGAGAAAGCAGGAAAGGGGTACTGAGGTTGAATGATCAGCCATGATCTTATTGAATGGCGGTGCAGGCTCGAAGGGCCGAATGGCCTACTCCTGCACCTAATTTCTATGTTTCTATTTTTCTATGTTTCTTACGTTCTTATGTCATTTTCTTTTTGTGGTATATGTCAATGATTTAAACTTCAGTGTCGGGGATATGCAGATGATACAAACATTGATCGTGTGGTTGATAGTGAGGAAGAAAACTGTAGACTGCAGGAAGATATCAATGGGCTGATCAGGTGGGCAGAAAAGTGGCAAATGGAATTCAATCCAGAGAAGTGTGAGGTAATGCATTTGGGGAGGGCTAACAAGGCAAGGGAATATACATTAAATGATGGATACTGTAAAGTGTAGAGGAACAGCAAGGACTTGGAGTGCATGTTCACAGATCCCTGAAGGTAGCAGGGTAGGTAGGTAAGATACTTACGAAGGCATACAGGATGCCCTCTTTTATTAGCTGAGGCATAGAATTTAAGAGCAGGGAGGTTATGCGTGAACTATAAAAACACTAGTTAGGCCATGGATGGAGCACTGCATGCAGTTATGGTCACAACATTACAGGAAAGATGTGATTGCACTCGAGAGGGTACAGAGAAGATTTATGAGGATGTTGCCAGGACGAGAGAATTTTAGCTGTGAGAAAAGATTGGATAGGCTGGGTTTGTTTTCTTTGGAACAGTGGAGGCTGAGGGGGGATTTAATTGAGGTGTATAAAATTATGAAGTGCCTCGAAAGAGTAGATAGGAAGGACCTATTTCCCTTAATAGAAGGGTCAATAACCAATGGGTGTACATTAAAAATAATTGGTAGAAGGATTAGAGGGGAGTTGAGGACATTTTTTTTAACCCAGAGAGTAGTGGGGTTCTGGAACTCAATTCCTGACGGTGGTAGAAGCAGAAACCCTCATCACATTTAGAAAGTACTTGGATATGCACTTGCAGTGTCGTAACCTACAAGGTTATGGCCCAACAGCTGGAATGTGGGATTAGGTTGGATAGCTCTTTTTCGACCAGCACAGTCACAAAGGGCCAAATGGTCTTCTTCTGTTCCGTAACCTTCGATGTTTCTCTGGTTTTATGATTCAGATAATAAAGCATATGGGATCCTGGCCTTTACAAATAGAAGCATAAAGTACAAAAGCCAGGAAGTTATGCTAAACCTGTATAAAACACTAGTTTGGCTCCAGCTGGAGTATTGTGTCCAATTCTGGGCACCACACTTTAGGAAGGATGTGAAGGTTTTGGAGAGGGAACAGAAGAGATTTACGAGAATGGTTGCAGAGATGAGGGATTACAGTTATTTGGATAGATTGGAGAAGCTGGGATTGTTCCCCTTAGAACAGAGAAGGCGAAGAGGGTAGTTGATGGAGGTGTTTCAAATCTTGAAAGGTTTAAATAGAGTAAATAAAGAGAAATTGTTTCCAATGGCTGAAGGCTCGATAACCAGAGGGCACAGGTTTAAGGTGATTGGCAAATGAACTAGAGGCGCCAGAAGGAAAATGGTTTTTACGTAATGAGTGGTTGGCACCTGGATTGCACTGCTTGTTAGAGCGGTGGATACAGATTCAATAGTAGCCTCCAAAAGGGAATTGATATATACTTGAAAGAGAAAAAATTGAGAGAATATGGGGAAAGAGCAGGGGAATGGGACTAAATGGTTTGCTCTTCGACAGAGCCAGTGCACTCGATGGGCCGAATGGCCTCCTTCTGTGTTGTACTATTCTGTGATTCTATGACAGGATTGGGCTCGACTATGATGATCACCAGAGTCAAATAGCCGGCAAACACCCATTGTCTAAGCTCGCATGTGAAGAATGGCACTTGGTTGAACTACCAAAGGAATTTTAGGAAACAGCTAGATACTGTAGTGAAAAGACACTACTCTGGAAGGATGAGACAAAATGGGCTGGAAGACCTTTAATCAAATCTATCTTGTGACATACTGACCACACAGAATGACCAATTATTCCCAATGTCACCTTGAACAAATGATGAAACAATTCCACCTAACTCATAATCTGAAATAGATTTCAAAATTACAATATTGTCAAAACATCACCGGAAATGACAGATGAGGTAATAGTAGTACACAAAATGGATACTTAGGTAAGCAATATTGCTAAGGTATGGTATTTTATGAATTGTAGTGTGATGTAAAATCCCAACAGAAATTATTCCTAAGGCATTAATGGCATTGTTGATGGATTCAGTACAGTAATAATGAGAATATACAGTACCCCAGGATATCATATCATCATCATAGGCAGTCCCTCGGAATCGAGGAAGACTTGCTTCCACTCCTGAGGTGAGTTCTTTGGTGGCTGAACAGTCCAATATGAGAGCCACAGACTCTGTCACAGGTGGGACAGATAGTCGTTGAGGGAAGGGGTGGGTGGGACTGGTTTGCCGCACGCTCTTTCCGCTGTCTGCGTTTAATTTCTGCACGCTCTCGGCGTTGAGACTCGAGGAGCTCAGCGCCCTCCCGGATGCACTTCCTCCACTTAGGGCGATCTTTGGCCAGGGACTCCCAGGTGTCAGTGGGGATGTCGCACTTTATCAGGGAGGCTTTGAAGATGTCCTTGTAACGTTTCCACTGCCCACCTTTGGCTCGTTTGCCGTGAAGGAGCTCCACGTAGAGCACTTGCTTTGGGGGTCTCGTGTCTGGCATGCGAACTATGTGGTCTGCCCAATGGAGCTGATCGAGTGTGGTCAGTGCTTCAATGCTGGGGATGTTGGCCTGGTCGAGGACGCTAATGTTGGTGCGTCTGTCCTCCCAGGGGATTTGTAGGATCTTGCGGCGACATCGTTGGTGATATTTCTCCAGCGACTTGAGGTGTCTACAGAAAATGATCTATGTCTCTGAGCCATACAGGAGGGCGGGTATTACTACAGCTCTGTAGACCATGAGCTTGGTGGCAGTTTTGAGGGCCTGGTCTTCAATTACTCTTTTCCTCAGGCGGCCGAAGGCTGCACTAGCGCACTGGAGGCGGTGTTGGATCTCGTTGATGCCTGCTCTTGTTGATAGGAGGCTCCCGAGATATGGTAAGTGGTCCACATTGTCCAGGGCCACGCCGTGGATCTTGATGACTTGGGGGCAGTGCTGTGCAGCGAGGACAGGCTGGTGGAGGACCTTTGTCTTACGGATGTTTAGCGTAAAGCCAAGATGGCCGCTGGGGTGGTAGTTCCCTAGGGAGCTCCCCTGCGCCAAACAACTCTCACCAGCTATCAATAACTTTACACCCCCCCAACCTTCCCCCCCCTCCTGCTGTCTAAACCTCCCGTAGCCAAATAGACCCTAACAGGGGGTCCTAAGTACTTAAACCCAAACTCTTACACTTACCCTAGTCCTATCCCTGCGAGTCTCACGTGTTCGGGCCATTCAGGCCTACCCCAGGATATATAACCACATGAAGCATCTGTACAAAATAAGAGAGGTAGCTGAGGGAAATGGATAAGATACCACACCATGAGGTTTTATGACATTGTACAATATTAGGTAAAATGTGTCAAGACCAGAAACACTATCAGAAGAAAGGAGCAATTAAATAGGATACTATACTGTAACACTGACTAATAAAATTTAATAGGAAACTGTTAATGCATAAATGAAAGACTGCTTTATTAGCAATTTAGAGATGAATTACTTATGCAAGAATACCTGCCAGATATAACTTTTTTTTTGTATGAAGCAGCTTTACAATGCATTCATTAATTATGCCAAAAACAGAACAGATAAATATGAATGAGGGCCAATGCTTTGCAACAGATCATTGTATTCTAATAGAGTTCGGTAAACCATTTTTATAAAAATTGGTAAAGAAAGGAGCCAGAAGAACTGTACTCTTTTTGTCAATGATATGTAGTGTAAAATGCAACAATGATGGCTGGAATTTTTACCTTGGAGTCGGGTCAGGTGTGTAGTATATGTAAGCAGTCTAATAACAACTCCACGAGATAAGGGTATAGTACTTGAACTGTAGTAACCTTAATCCGTTTATTGCAGCTCCTAGAGTAAGGACACCAAGAGGTGAGCTCCCTTTTATACTGGGTTACCTGCAGTGTGCAGGTGACCCTTAGGTCTCCAGTAGTAGCACCTTCTGGTGGTACAGATATGGTGTATACAGGGTGAAGGTACATTCAATGGTCAAGTGTTACAGTACATACATTAGCATACATACATAACAACACCCCCCCCTAAGTTTTCCCCAAGTCCTTATTGCCATGACATAGGGAAGTGGTCAGTAGTGGACAGTTGAAGGTTGTGGTGAGGGTTGTGTGGGTTCAGGGTGTGATCCATGTGTTCATAGCTGCACACATCCATTCCCCCCCCCTCCCCCCCCCCCGCCCTGCCATACATGGATGATGTGGTTATGTCACTGTTTGAAGATTCAGCAGTGGTGGAGCAAGTACATGTTATAGGTAAGGTACATACTTTATTGATTGGTTGGGTGAGGATGATTAGTGGTGGGCAGAGCCACAGGGTGGTGTGGCCTCCTTGTCCTCCATTGGGGGCTGTAGGGTCGCCCTGCCGTCCTTCACGGTGGTGGAAGTTTGGTCATCCCAGGTCCCGCCGGGAAAGCTGGAGGGTACTGGCCTCTTGCTCCCGGTGCTGGCCCTGGTGGCCGGGGGGTGGGGGGGGGGAGGGGGGGGTTAGGGCCGATCTGGGGCAGGTTGCCAGTGGTGGTGGCTGTGCCGTCCATTGATCGCTGGCCCTGCAGTGGGTATGCTCCCACTGGGTGTGTGTGTGTGTGTGAACCCTCCCTGGGGCATCACATTGGTCCCGGAAGTGCAGGCTACATGATCAGTTGGCCCGCTGGACCTGGGTGTTTCCCACGGGGGGGTTTCCTTTGGCATTGTCGGTATACACGTAGAACCCGGCATCATTTCTCATTTTATCATTAGCATTCAGGATACATTGGCTCTGACCGCAACTAGCCGACTCGACATTGTTATTTCTCTGAACACTTTTACATTTGTCAATTACAACACTTTCCTGGGTACTATCAGTATCTCTGTGCAAGGTTACATTTGGATACCTGCCTTTGTTAGTTACATTTTTCTCATCAGCATTGCCGGCTTCACCGTTCAACAGTGCATTTATATACCTGCGTTCATTGATTATACTTTTATCGTTCGTGTCACGGGCATCACAGTGCCAAGAGTGAAACTGTCCCTTTAATTGTTCTGGTCTCCTTTAAGAGGGCCTTGCAATCATTACCCCAATCCGGTTTGCCGCTCGGCAACACATGTTGCTCCCTCAACTCTGCCCCTCGTGGTCTGGTCGTGGCCATCTTGGTTTCAGGTGCTTCACCTCGTGGTGCGGGCGCCATCTTCTTCCTCTCCACGAGGTAGGCTGCGGTGACCCTTTTCTCCCCAGGTTCTGCCACGGAAGCCGGGAATCTACCTTCTGCGCCGATCTTCTTCCCTCAGAGACCTCCCACTGGAGCCTGGAAGGTGAGGTCTGGTCGTTCAGGTTGGATCATCTCGCCGTTGAGTTGTGCAGTCTGTGTCGTCGCCACGCAGTCGAGCTGGACGGTAGGATTTTCAGGTACTGCGATGGATCCAAGTTTTGGGGCCGCGTAGGATGTCGATCGCCGGGGCCTGGAGGCCTTCCCCACTCCAACAGATTTTGATTTGCTTCATCCATCTTCTTCCCAGCAGCGTTGGACCATCACCAGCAACGATCCACAAAGGAAGCTTGTGCATCACACCGCCATGGGACACCTGGACATCCACGCTGCCAACGACTGGGATGGTGCCTTTTGTGTAAGTGAGCAGCTTCGCCTGGACTGAGGACATTTTGGGTCGCTTGGCGGGAACGTCCCAGAGTTTCTTGAAGGTCATCTAATTCATCAGCGACTGGCTCACCCCTGTGTCGATCTCCATCGAGACTGGAACACCGTTGATTACTACTTCCATTTTCCATGGGGAGCTCTCAGTGGAGCAGGTATATGCTCCGTACACCTCTTCCAAGGGCTGAGCCACTTTGTCTTCATCAGCGCTGGAACCCGGGTGATCGGCCAACTCTTCAGCAACTCAGTGAGTAAAACTTCTTCTACACGTTCGCTGAAGGTGACCTTTAGTGTTACAGCCTTTGCAGGTATAGTCTTTGTATCGGCACTGGTGGGCCCTGTGGTTTCCTCCACAGCACCAGCACGGGGCTTGCCGGTTGGCCCCATGTGGCGGACTCAGGGTTGCGGGACTCGGGGCAGCAGTCTTGCCTCTGAAAGGCGCCATTCGGTTCACTGTACTCATCGGGTTAGAGTCCTGGGGGTGAGTCATCATCTGTTTGGAGTCGCAGACCGAGGCCATGAAGGCCTGGCTCGCTTTGATTGCCTTCTGCAGGGTGACCGTAGTGTCCGCAGAGAGCAGCTTGTTGAGGAGGCCCTCATGGCCGATTCCCATAACGAAGATGTCCCTTAGTGCTTCGGTGAGGTGGTCGCCAAAATCACACGGTGCAACCAATTTTCTCAGATCGGCAGCGTATTTAGCGATTTCTTGGCCTTTGGGCTGCCGGTGGGTGTAGAACCAATGTCTGGCTGTGAGGATGCTCTCTTTAGGTTTGAGTTGTTCTTGTATTATAATTACGAGCTCCGCATAAATCTTGGTTGTCATCTTCGCTGGGGCTAGCAGGTCCCTGATGAGGTCATGGACGTTGGGCCCACAACTGCTGAGCAGGATGGCTCTGCGCTTGTCCGCCAGCAAGGTCGTTGTGTCTCCAGCCAGGTCGTTCGCGATGCAAAAGTGTTCGAGCCTTTCCACAAAGGCATCCCAATCTTCCCCATCAGCAAATTGGTGGAAGTTGCTTAGGTTAGACATGTTGTGCATGAAAATTCGTAACCTCGTCGCCAATTGTAGTATATGCAAGCACTCTAATAATGACTCCACGAGGTAATGGTATAGTACTTGAACTGTAGTGACATTAGTTTATTTATTGCAGCTCCTACAGTGAGGACACCAAGAGGTGAGCTCCCTTTTATACTTGGTTACCTGCAGTGTGCAGGTGACCCTTAGGTCTCCACCAGTAGCACCCTCTGGTGGTATAGGTATGGTGTATACAGGGTGAAGGTACATTCAGTAGTCTAGTGTTATGTATGTATGTTAATGTATGTACTATAACAACATGTGTGCGGGCAGCATAGTGGGTCGGGAACGCGATATTTTGGTCAGCACGTTGTTGAGTGTGACTTTAACTTAATGGCCCCAATTAAAGCAGTCCTGCACATTTCCTGGCCCAGTTAAATGGAACGGGTCTGATGATGTAATCGATGACTCGTTTCCAGCACCGATATTTAAAGCAGCCTTGCACACATCTCAATTATAGGTTGCTGTAGGAGAGAAAGGTCAATTCCAAACATCTCAGTACTGTCCCAAACATTAAAAGATGGATACACAAAGGCAGAGGGCTGCACCCAGATTTAGTGATGCATCCCTGCATGTTCTGGTGAAGGCAGGGAGCACGTGCAGGGAGGTCCAGTTCCCTGCAGATAGGTGTAAGAGACTTCCTAAAGACACCAAAAGGGCCTGGTTGAAGATAGCAGAGGAGGTCAGCAGCAGGGATGTTGTCAGGAGGACGTGAATCCAGTGCAGGAAAGAACTCAATGATCTCATGAAGTCAGCAAAGGTGAATACAATGCCATACTCACCTTCATCCTGATGTGCCTGTCAACACATCCCCATCACTCTGCCTTCCCATAATTCCTCACACCAACATAACCTCCTGGTCCACCCATCCCTCCCTCCCATACTCACATCCCCATCTAACTAACCACCCCTGACACTCGCCGTCATCCGAATGCAATCATAGCAAGTAACGCCACAAAAGAAGGCCATTTGGCATTGTCACTTCCTCATCGTCTCCCTCTACAGATGTAACCCATCCATTCCTTACATTCATTCCATCACTCTCACTCAAAGTTCTCTTCTTTTCAGTGTCAGCTGTGGCTCAGTTGGTAGCACCCTGTCTCTGAGTCAGAAGGTTGTAAGTTCAAGTCCCAGTCCAGAGACTTGAGCACAAAATTCTAGGCTGACACTCCAGTGCAGTGCTGCGAAGCTGAGTGCCCGCTCAGTAACACTGGCCTCATCAGAGGCAAAGTTGGAATAATTGGCTGACTTGTGAAACATGGCATCGATGACCTGTGTGATGCATCTGTGGGCGGCCGACCGCGAGATCCTGAAAATGGCTGCTGCCGATCCCTGGAAGGAGCCTGAGGCGAAGAAGTTGAGGGCGATGGTGACTTTGACAGCCACTGGTAAGACGTGTTCACCAGGACCTCTGGGCAGCAGCTCTTATTCCAGCTATGTGAAAATGTCTGTGATGACCTGGCGGGATAGCCTGAGCCTTCTGAAGCACTGCTGCTCAGTCATGTTGAAGAAGCTCATCCTCTGCCTGTATACCCTGCGTTGGGGATATCGCCTTCGACAAGGTGTAGCCCTGTGCTGCTCCCCTCTGTCCTGTGGAGCATCAGGTTGTGGAGATAAATGCTGCTGCTGTGGTTGCTGCTGGTGTTGGTGCTCATCTTGGTCCAATTCTGAGGACCAAGGTGAGACAGTATAAGCGACATCGATGCTGATGTAGTAGATGTAGTAAGTGGAGATCAGAGGGCCAATCCCTCAATGTTCTGATATTGATTAGCAATGTGGTGAGAGTGGCTTCCGAGGTTGCAGAAATGACCTACAAACAGCTGGAACCTAAATGTGTGGGCAAAATGGAGTCAGAACGGACCTTTCCACGAGACAATTATTGAGGTGTAAAGTGGGAGTATTTATGTGTTATCCCAGCTCTCAATGAATGGACTTGTCAATGACCACTGAGATTCCACCTCCCCTTCACAGGCGAAGTTCCTGAACTGCCTGAATCCTGTGCTCTTACAGTTAAAGTCAAAAGCTGCTGTTAAAAACCCTCTTAAGTGTCTCTCAACAAGCAGTTAATTATTTGAATGAACTTGCACGTCTCTGCCGATGGGGTCCATGTCATGCCTTCAAAGTCGCCTTGAGTTAAATGCGTGAGGCGGCATGGTGACAGTGGGATGAAGAGCTGGCAATTTCGGGGATTGTTACTGCCGAACCCCCTCCGAACCCACACACTCAGCAACGGGAAGATTCCGGCCGATGGGTTTCAATAAGTAACATTATTGAGCTGTGCATTTGCAAACAAATAAAACAAAGCTTGCCGAACACTTGTATGGTAACATAAACTATGAATTCCATTTGGTTCACAAATGCAATAGTTCATCCTAAATATTTCAAAAATCTAAATTTATGCAAATGCTATCCAATTCAGATCAGTTGTGATAAGAAATAAAATCCTTTTATGGAAGGCAATGAAGCAAACTCAGGGCAAAGTGCAGCATTCATTCAATGCCCAATGTGGCATTGGATGTTAGAGCTGCAAATAACAGTGGGCATGACTTTGCCAGCACTATTGTAATGTAGTATGTGTTTGGGGAGGGGAGAATTCTTGTAGATCCTCATTAACTATAAGGGAAGATGTAACTTTCTCGCAAGTTATCCTCAATAGTGTTGCTGTTCTTCAACTCAGTCCATTTCTCATTAAATGAACTGGTATGAGAGATTACTGGAGAAATTTCCTTGAAGTTTTATTGAGGCATAAAACAAGTACACCAAGCAAGCAAATTACTGAGAATAGACAGTTGGGTCTTCTCACACCGAACTACAAGGCTTCCCCATCATCGGGAACATTCTTCCCGCATCTAACCTGTCCAGTCCTGTCAGAATTTTGTAAGTTTCTATGAGATCCCTTCTCATCCTTCTAAACTCCAGTGTATAAAGGCCCAGTCGATCCAGTCTCTCCTCATACGTCAGTCCCGCCATCCCGGGAATCATGCTAGATTTGATAAAAATAAAAGGGAACACGGAAGGTTAGAAGGGAAGAGAGAAGGTACTTTTATACCACAGATCTCCCTCTCAACTGCATTTAGTAGTGTAAACAAGCCTGGGTTCCAAGGACCAATGGCATCACAGCATTATGAAAATTTGAGTCTACATTTGTGTCATTGAAATAAGATGCAAGTTTTAGGAATGTGAATGTGGAAAGCTGATCTGCTATATTTACTCTTTTGCTTCCCCCTTTTAGTAGTGAAAGCCAAGCCACCTGCAGAGACTGTCGGGTAGGAATTCAGGTCCGCCCGAAACAATGGTTGCGGCAGCCATTAGATGGATATTCAGCTTTTTTGGAAAAAAAATTCCGACCAGCGGTATTGTCTGGCGGGAATCGGCAGCGGGGAGTGGGGAGTGATGTTTGGACTGCAAAATTCACCGACTGGTAATTTGCTGCGAATGAGCCAGCTGCTCCCCGGCCTTCTTCAACGTCAGAGTTTGCAGCGAGGCCCGGAGCAGGGAAGGCCTTTCAGTTAAGGCCATGGCTGCTGCACCAATCGGAATGGAGGGCAACCCGATTTTCTGATGCCGAGCTGGAGACACTCATGCAGGCTGTGGAGGTATGGAGGCAAGCCCTGTACCCCGATGCAGACAGACTGACTCGGGAGGTTTTCACCAATGCCTGGAGAGAGATAGCTGTGGAGGTCTCAGGGACAACCATTCATGATCGCACCCCGACCCAAAGCTGGAAAAGGATGAACGACGTCATTCGTCTGATGAAAGTGAACACCTGTTCCACCAACAGCTGACCTTCCATCTGTGAGCCGCTCCTTCATCCTTCTCTTATTTCCCACCTTAACTATATCGTCACTGAAGCAGCATTTCAATGTTGAGGCCTGTATATGCATTCTCACAATAGAGGCTCCCTTTCATGTCACAGTTATGGCTGCATGTCAGGGACACACTCTTGCACGCTCATTTCTGCTGCCTCATGGAACTGCTACTCAGCAAGCATTCTTTGTTTTGCAGGCCAAGGATGCGCACAACCGCATGGAGCAAAGGAGAACTTTGAGGATATAACGAGCATGGTGGATAGAGGTGTACTGATGGATGTGGTGTATTTAGATTTCTAAAAGGCATTCGATAAGGTGCCACACAAAACGTTACTGCAGAAGATAGAGGTACGCGGAGTCAGAGGAAATGTATTAGCATGGATGGAGAATTGGCTGGCTAACAGAAAGCAGAGAGTCGGGATAAATGGGTCCTTTTCGGGTTGGAAATCGGTGGTTAGTGGTGTGCCACAGGGATCGGTGCTGGGACCACAACTGTTCACAATATACATAGATGACCTGGAAGAGGGGACAGAGTGTAGTATAACAAAATTTGCAGATGACACAAAGATTAGTGGGAAAGCGGGTTGTGTAGAGGACACAGAGAGGCTGCAAGGAGATTTGGATCGGTCAAGCGAATGGGCTAAGGTTTGGCAGATGGAGTACAATGTCGGAAAGTGTGAGGTCATCCACCTTGGGAAAAAAAACAGTAAAAGGGAATATTATTTTTATGGGGAGAAATTACAACATGCTGAGGTGCAGAGGGACCTGGGGGTCATTGTGCATGAATCCCAAAAAGTTAGTTTGCAGGTGCAGCAGGTAATCAGGAAGGCGAATGGAATGTTGGCCTTCATTGCGAGAGGGATGGAGTACAAAAGCAGGGAGGTCCTGCTGCAACTGTATAGGGTATTGGTGAGGCCGCACCTGGAGTACTGCATGCAGTTTTGGTCACCTCACTTAAGGAAGGATATACTAGCTTTGGAGGGGGTACAGAGACGATTCACTAGGCTGATTCCGGAGATGAGGGGGGTTACCTTATGATGATAGATTGAGTAGACTGGGTCTTTACTCGTTGGAGTTCAGAAGGATGAGGGGTGATCTTATAGAAACATTTAAAATAATGAAAGTGATAGACAAGATCGAGGCAGAGAGGTTGTTTCCACTGGTCGGGGAGACTAGAACAAGGGTCACAGCCTCAAAATACGGGGGAGCCAATTTAAAACCGAGTTGAGAAGGAATTTCTTCTCCCAGAGGGTTGTGAATCTGTGGAATTCTCTGCCCACGGAAGCAGTTGAGGCTAGCTCATTGAATGTATTCAAATCACAGATAGATAGATTTTTAACCAATAAGGGAATTAAGGGTTACGGGGAGCGGGCGGGTAAGTGGAGCTGAGTCCACGGGCAGATCAGCCACGATCTTGTTGAATGGCGGAGCAGGCTCGAGGGGCTAGATGGCCTACTCCTGTTCCTAATTCTTATGTTCTTTTGTTCTTATGAACTGGTGGTGGCGAGGCTGACATCCAGCTCCTCACACCATTGGAAGAGAGGGTCTAGGTGTTAGTGGGCAGACATGCTGCCTTCACTGTGGCCTTTGGTTCTGCCGATCCCACTGTGGAAGTGAAAGTCCTCTGTTAAACATAGAAACATAGAAAATAGGTGCAGGAGTAGACCATTTGGCCCTTCGAGCCTGCACCGCCATTCAATATGATCATGGCTGGTCATTCCCTCAGTACCCCTTTCCTGCTTTCTCTCCATATCTCTTGATCCCTTTAGCCGTAAGAGCCACATCTAACTCCCTTTTGAATATATCCAACGAACTGGCCTCAACAACTTTTTGTGGTGGAGAATTCCACAGGTTCACCACTCTCTGGGTGAAGAAGTTTCTCCTCATCTCGGTCCTAAATGGCTTACCCCTTACCCTTAGACTGTGACCGCTGGTTCTGGACTTCCCCAACATCGGGAACATTCTTCCTGCATCTAACCTGTCCAATCCCGTCAGAATTTTATATTCTTCCTGCATCTAACCTGTCCAATCCCGTCAGAATTTTATATTCTTCCTGCATCTAACCTGTCCAATCCCGTCAGAATTTTATGTGTGCTATCTCTCCCTGAAAGTGCCAGCGCCTACTGTGCGTTTCCTTCTGTAAGTGTGCAAATTACAGCCTGCATGCATCAATTTCCTACATGCCCCTCACGGCAGCCCTTGTACCATTTATGCTTGCAGATGAGAGGCCACGCAAGGGCCAAGGTGAGGGTCCTAGCGCTGGTGTGAGTGGGAAAGCAAGGCGGGATGACAGTCTTGAGGGCAGTGGCAGCCAAGGCCAGGGAGAGGCTGATGTGGACAATGAGAGGCAAAGCCTAGAGAACAGCCAAGAGGGCAATGACAGCCATGGCCATCCTGACCCCCTGGAGGACGTTGGACGACACCCTGTATTCCACTCCATCTGTTGGCGCATGTCAGATGAGGCGGAGGGACACAACTGTCAGCACCGCGTTACTGCTTCACTGCAGTCACATGCATCAGTTCAGATGCTGGGAGTACATGGTTGGACTTATTAGACATAACAGAGGGGACTGTACTGGGTGTTGCTCTGTGGTCTAGCGGGCTGCAGCATGGTGACGAGCAAATGGAATCTCTGATGTCATCTTTCTGGGGGGGCGAGTGCCCACGGGAGTTCTGCTGAGGAGGACTCAGAAAAGCCCATTGATGTTGGGGCTTGTGAAAGAAGGGTGGAAGCCATGCATTCCCAAATGTTGGGGGCAATGGAAAGGGTGCCGGACAGGCTGTCGGAAGTGGTCAGGAGCGTGGAGGAGTACGCCTCCCGCATTGTCAGCAGCTCTGCACATAACATGGAGCCCATCATTGCCATCTGGGCCCCTCCAATAGCAGCTGTCTGATTGCCTTCCCCCTCATCCTCTTCACGCTCCTCAGCCTCTGCAGGCTGCTGCTGGCAAGCATCTGCCTCATCGCCCACTATCTGGTGCGGGGCATCAGCGTATGTGACCCTGCTCCTCACACCATCTCCTTCCAGGCCAATCTCTCTGCTTTGAGGTCTGTCGCCATTTCCAGGCCCTTCTCTATGTTGGGCAGCCATGTCTGTTGCCTCCCTTGCCCGCTGCCTCTGGAGCCGTAGCTGATGGCGCCGGCTTCTCCTGCGTGCCTCCCTGCTGTGCACAATATACACAAGGTGACCCCCTGCTAGCATCGAGCCCATTGCATCTGCAGGCTCAACCTTCACTATGAGGCCTCTGTGGAGTACAGATTGAGACCCCCCAGGCTACGAGAATTCAATGCCGATCTCAAAAGGGCGAGTGAGAAAGTTTTCACAAGTCCGAAACCACTTTGACAACACAAATGGCAATTCGCGCAACACTCCTTTCACCTCCACTGGTGGCCTTGAGCCGACACAATGCACCGACACAAAAAGCTGTTCATGGCACTGTCAGGCTGCAGGTCGACTTTTTACAACTAATTTAGTGGAGAGGCAGTGGTCCCCGCTCTGATGACGTCTTTAAGGCCGCATCCACAAGACTACAGTGGAAGTAGGGGGAGCAGGGCAGACGTGAACACCACTGCAGAAAACCCCAGAGGACAATTTCGCTGGTGTAATGCCTGTAGCTCCACACTGTGGACGCCTGTGTTACTGCAGCTAGTGCTGTTTAATAAAGAGCAGGTCACCTGACCAGCAGGTCAGAAGATTCCAAAACCCGCAGCCATCTCACAGGTTGTGTGTGTTGTGTGCTCGCCGAAGATATGACATTTGGCGACGAGAATGGAATGTAATCGGATAATACTAAACTGAAATTTTTGTTGGTGAAGGATTCAGCCAGCCGACAGAGAGACTTTGAGAGCTTCTCTGTTTTGGGAAACAGCTACAAATCCGAGGTAAATTACCAGCATACTTGGTTAAACTGCAAGGGTCAAAATGGCTGCCCCTATGGGAGTTATAAGGCATTTGAAGGCATTTCAACGTGACCGTGAAAGTTTCAGAGCGTATGTGGATTGGCTAGAACTGTTTTCACTGCAAATAATACAATCAAAACCCCCAGTAATGAAGACAATAAACGGGCGGTGTTTGAACAAAAAAGAACTATATTCTTAACTGAGGCCAGGCCCGAGTTGTATGAAACGCTGATAAATTTGCTTGTGCCTGACAAGCCAAAGGATACAAAGCTGAACCAGATTCTAACTAAGTTAGAACAACATTACAGCCCCGTTCCATTAGAAATTGCTGAAAGTTATCGTTTCGGAATACAATATCAGAAGGCCGAAGAAAATATCAGGGAGTACATTGTAGCATTAAAAAAGCTATCTCTTCACTGTAATTTCAGAGACTTTCAGAACCGAGCGTTGTGAGACCTCTTTGTTTGTGGGATGAAAAATTATGCGATCAGAAGTTATTGACGATGCCTAACTTGACTTTTGATTTAGCTTGTCAGACAGCTAGGTCGATGAGCATGGCCGACCAATATTCCCAAGAATTTCATACTAATTTCAGTCATCAGACAGGAAATGGGAACAGAGCATTGATGTCCTGCTATCAGTGCCTGAGACAACACATTGCTCAAAGTTGTCCATACGTGAAGGCAGAGTGTTTCGTCTGCAGGAAAATTGGGTATCTTGCGAAGGCATAGCGACTGAAGGTTAAACCAGTTTTCAAAGTCATGTGTAGAAATCCTCAGAGACTACATAACATGGAAGAACCACAACAGGACGAGGAGATGTTAGAGTTAAACATCATCAGGAGCACGAGGTAAACGGACGGCAATTCGAAAAGTATCATAATCCACATAGATGTTCCAGGATTCAAGATACCCATGGAAATCGCCACGGGTGCATCCGTGAGTGTAGAACTGGAATCGCTATACCTCGACAAATTGCAGGATTTTCCATTGGAGAAAGCCAAGATAGAGCTGCGAGGCTACTCAGGAGAGAACATTCAGGTGGTAGGTCATATCACTGTACCGGTGAAATACAAGGATCAAGTTCAGAGCTTGCCTCTAATAGTAGTGGCAGGAGACAAGCCTGCCTTACTAGGAAGAAATTGATTGGGATCACTGAAGTTGGATTGGAGTGTGATTTTTCGTGTTGAAGCGAGATTTGCTTCAAAGGATGATGTCATCAAGAATTATCCGAAGGTGTTCTGCGAAACGGGTAGTCCGATCCAAGGCTTCAAGGCAAGTGTCAGGGTACAGAAGGACACTAGATCGGTTTACTGCAAGCCACGTTCCGTACCATATGCATTCAAGGAGAAAGTTGAGCAAGGGCTCAAAAGACTAGAGACTGAGAACATTATTTCTAAGATAGATCGATGTAATTGGGCTACACCCATTGTTGTTGTACCCAAGTCCGATGGCAAGGTAAGATTGTGTGGTGATTATAAAGTAACCGTAAACCAGGTTCTAGAGGTTAATGTCCGCAATACATTGCCAAATATAGAAGATTTGTTCACAACACTGACAGGAGGTCAGATTTTCTCAAAGTTGGATCTTACGAATGCCTACTTACAGCTTGAACTAGATGAGTAATCCAAGTCATGCTTGACTATAAATACCCATCTAGGCCGATATCAATTTAATAGGCTAGCATTTGGAGTGTCTTCTGCCCCTGCCATATTCCAAGGGGTAATGAATCAGATTTTGTAAGGTATTGAAGGAGTAGTATGTTATTTAGATGACACTAATTTCAGCACCAAATAGGCATATTGAATGAAGTCCTCAAACGGCTAGAGAAGCACAGAGTGTCTGCTCATAAGTGTGAGTTATTTCAAACTCAGTGGAGTACTTAGGGTACAGAGTAGGCTTACAGAGTATGGTTTACATCCAACCAAGGAAAAACTGGATGCAATCAAAAATGCACCCACTCCCAAGAATGTCACTGAACTTCAATCATTTTTTGGTCTTTTGAACTATTATGGGAAGTTCCTACCAAATTTGGCTATAGTTTTACATCCACTGAATGAGCTATTGAAAAAACAGGTCGACTGGAAGTGGTCAAAAGAATGCGATACAGCATTCAAGTAGTGTAAAAGCAACTTGGTAGAGAGCACCATGTTAGTTGACTATAACGTATCACAGGAGATCAAGTTAGCATGCGATGCCTCTCCGTATTGAGTTGGGGCAGTAATCTCTCATGTATCATGTAGTGGGGAGGAGAGACCAATTGCTTTTGCTTCACGCACTCTCAGTGCCAGTGAGCGTAATTATGCACAAATTGAAAGGGAAGCTTTGGCATTAATTTTTGGGGTCAAGAAGTTTCACAAATACTTGTATGATTGTATGTTTACTCTCGTTATGGACCATAAGCCCCTGACAGCAATTCTCCATCCAAAGTCCAGTTCCAACATTAGCTGCAGCCTGAATGTAGAGATGGGCTTTGGTTTTGTCAGCATATATACATGATATTGAATACAGACAGACAATCAGCTGATCACAGTAATGCTGATGCTATGTCCAGATTGCCTTCCCCATCACAAGTTACACTCGATAGGGAAGAGGTGCTCTATTTTTCATACACTGATGAACTGCCAGTCACAGCTGAAGAGATTGGTAGAGCAACCAAACGTGACTCAGTTATGTCAAAGGCGTATGATTATATTGCAAATGGCTGGCCAAACCAGGTAACAGACAAAGATATTCATCCATTCTTCATTCATAGGAATGAATTATCAGTCGGTAAAGATTGTATCATGTGAGGTGCAAGAGTGGTTATGCCAAATAAATTCAGGTCCAAATTATTAGGAGACCTCCATGACCAGCACCTGGGAATGTGCTTGACCAGGAGTTTTGCACACGGTTACTTATGGTGGCCAGGTCTTGATAAAGATATAGAGTACATCGTAAATCAATGTACGACATGTCAATCGGTAAGCAAGCAATCACCATCAGTACCAATGGCCTTCCAGGGTGTGGCAAAGGCTATATATTAATTTTGCTGAGCTAGAAGGACAGCAATTGTTTATTTGTGATTGATAGCCATTTAAAGCGGTTCGCGATATTTCCAAAGTGGAAAATAACAACAAGTAAAACATTAGACATTTTGCGAAGATTATTTTCTTCATTTGGCCTCCCAGAAGAAATTGTTTCAGATAATGGACCACAATTTCGTTCAAAAGAATTTGCACAGTTCATGAGCAAAAATGCTGTGAAACAAACTGTACCACCCTGCTTCGAATGGTGCAGTAGAGTGCACTGTACAAATTGTAAAACGTGCCCTCATCAAACAAATGTTTGATCCAAATCCAAAGAAACGACAGTTGTCATTGGACCACAAATTGGCTAATTTTCTAATAATGTATCGTAATACTCTTCACACAACTACTGGTAGAACACCAGCAGAGTTGTTTCTCAAACGACAGCCATGAACCAGATTCTCGTTGTTAAAACCAAACTTGGCACAGTCCGAAGAAGAGACACAATTAAGTCAGAAAGAGAATCATGATAGAGGTAGAGTTAGAAAGAATTCAAATGGAAATCAAGGGCATCCCTTGGAGGAAAACTTCCCTCAGGATCAGCCTTGAATGAGTTTAAATTCGATACCATGTTTGGAAGGTTCTGTTCGAGAACGAAGGTATCCTCTTTGAAATGGAAAACAAGTGGTTAAGCTTTATTTGTAAATATGGCAAAATAAGTCCTTATCCTTTGTTATGTATAACCATGCAAATTATGTATGATGATTGTTTGTTATAATAATTTCTTCATTAAGGAGGGAGAAGTGTAATGTCTGTAGCTCCACACTGTGGACGCCTGTGTTACTGCAGCTAGTGCTGTTTAGTAAAGAGCAGGTCACCTGACCAGCAGTCAGAAGATTCCAAAACCTGCAGCCATCTTACAGGTTGTGTGTTGTGTGGTCTCCGAAGATATGACAGCTGGCGACGGCCATTCGACCACAAATCGGCAGCCACTGGACTCCGCCACTTGGCTGCTGCTTTCCGGCGGTAATAGGCCTTTTTGGGAGGCTGAATTTCGGCTCCTGTCTCTCAAAACTGGAGTTTTCTGACCTGCCCAGAAGGGTCGATGCGGGATATTTGCCCATTGTCCCAACCCTGCCATTATCCTCACCCAGTTTCCTGGCTCAAGGGTCCATATGTAATCATAGCATGCTCTTGGTGGCATTCCTGTCATCAAGTGGAAGGTCATCAACGGCTTCAAAGGAGAATGATGCTCCAGCAACAAGACTGTCACTGCAGCATCGGAAAAGGCAGGAGTGACATTGACGGGGCCACTCGGTCTCAAAGAATGGAGCAGTGACTGAAGACCTCAGCTGAGACCAAGACCTTCATCAGGTATGCGGTTGAAGAGAAAAGATATTTTATATTTGTTCCTGGGATGTGGGCATTGCTGGCAAGGCCAGCATTTCTTGTCCATTCCTAATTGCTCTTGAGAAGGTGATGTTCAGCCTCCTTCTCGAACTGCTGCAGTCCTTGTGGTGAAGGTGGCCCCATAGTGCTGTTAGAGAGGGATTTCCAGGATTTTGACCCAGTGACTATGAAGGAACGGCGATATATTTCCAAGTCAGGATGGTGTGTGACTTGGAGGGGAACGTGGAGGTGGTGATGTTCCCATGTGCCCGCTGCCCTTGTCCTTCTAGGTGGTAGAGGTTGTGGGTTTAGAAGGTGTAGCCAAAGAAGCCTTGGCGAGTTGCTGCAGTGCGTCTTATAGATGGTGTACACTGCAGCCACGGTGCGCTGATGGTGGAGGGAGTGAATGTTGAAGGTGGTAGATGCGGTGCCAATCAAGCGGGCTACTCTGTTCTAGATGGTGTCGAGCTTCTTGAGTGCAGTTGGCGCTGCACTCATTCAGGCAAGTGGAGAGTATTCCAGCACACTCTTGACTTGTGCCTTGTAGATGGTGGAAAGGCTTTGGAGAGTCAGGAGATGAGACACTTGCCGCAGAATACCCAGCCTCTGACCTGCTCTTGTTGCCGCGGTATTTATGTGGCTCGACCAATTATGTCTCTAGTCAATGGTGACCCCCCAGGATGTAGATGGTGGGGGATTCGGCAATGGTAATGCCGTTGAATGTCATGGGGCAGTGGTTAGTCTCTCACTTGTTGGAGATAGTCATTGTCTGGCACTTGTGTGGCGCGAATGTTACTTGCCACTTATTAGCCCAAGCCTGAATATCTTCCAGGTCTTGCTGCTTGCGGGCATGGATTGCTTCATTATCTGAGAATTTGCGAATTGAACTGAACACTGTGCAATCATTAGCGAACATTCCCACTTCTGACTTTATGATGGAAGGAAAGTCATTGATGAAGCAGCTGAAGATGGTTGGGCCTAGGACACTGCCCTGAGGAACTCCTACAGTGATGCCCTGTGGCTGAGATGATTGACCTCCAACCACCACAACCATCTTGCTTTGTGCTAGGTATGACTGCAGCCAGTGGAGAGTCTGATTCCCCTTGACATCAGTTTTACTCGGGCTCCTTGATACCACACTCGGTCAAATGCTGCCTTGATGTCAAAGGTAGTCACTCTCACCTCACCTCTGGAATTCAGCTCTTTTGTCCATGTTTGACTAAGGCTGTAATGAGGTCTGGAGCCGAGTAGTGCTGGCAGAGCCCAAACTGAGCATCGGTGAGCAGGTTATTGGTGAGTAAGTGCCACTTGATAGCACTATTGACAATACCCTCCAACACTTTGCTGATGATTGAGAGTAGACTGATGGGACGGTATTTGGCCGGATTGGATTTGTCCTGTTTTTTTGTGGACAGGACATACCTGGGCAGTTTTCCATGTTTTTAGGATAGATGCCAGTGTTGTAGCTGTACTGGAACACCTTGGCTAGAGGTGCAGCTAGTTTTGGAGCACAAGTTTTGAGCACGACAGCCATAATGTTGTTGGGGCCCACAGCCTTTGCTGTATCCAGTGTGCTCAGCCATTTCTCGATATCATGTGGAGTGAATCGAATTGGCTGAAGATTGGCTTCTGTGATGGTGGGGACCTCAGGTGGAGGTGCAGATGGATCATCCACTTGGCACTTCTGGCTGAAGATGGTTGCAAACAATTCAGCCTTGTCTTTTGCACTCCCGCACTGGGCGTCGCCATCATTGAGGAGGGAATGCTCATGGAGCCTCTTCCTCCTGTCAGTTGTTTAATTATCCACCACCATTCATGACTGGGTGTGGCAGGACTGAAGAGCTTTGATCTGATCTTTCCCATGATGGCGGGACTGACCTATCAAGAAAGACTGGATCAACTGGGCTTGTATTCACTGGAGTTCAGAAGAATGAGAGGGGACCTCATAGAAACGTTTAAAATTCTGACGGGTTTAGACAGGTTAGATGCAGGAAGAATGTTCCCAATGTTGGGGAAGTCCAGAACCAGGGGACACAGTCTAAGGATAAGGGGTAAGCCATTTAGGACCGAGATGAGGAGAAACTTCTTCACCCAGAGAGTGATGAACCTGTGGAATTCTCTATCACAGAAGGTTGTTGAGGCCAATTCACTAAATATATTCAAAAAGGAGTTAGATGAAGTCCTTACTACTCGGGGGATCAAGGGGTATGGCGAGAAAGCAGGAATGGGGTACTGAAGTTGCATGTTCAGCCATGAACTCATTGAATGGCAGTGCAGGCTAGAAGGGCCGAATGGCCTACTCCTGCACCTATTTTCTATGTTTCTATGTTTCTATGATCTGTTGATTGTGGGATCGCATAGCTCTTTCTATAGCATTCTGCTTCTGTTGTTTAGCATGCATGTTGTCCTGTGTTGCAGCTTCCCCAGTTTGGCACCTCATTTTAGGCGCTGCTCCTGGCATCCTCTTCTACATACCTCATTGAACCAGGGTAGGTCCCCAGGCTTGATGGTAATGGTGATGTGAGGGATATGCCGGGCCATGAGGTTACAGACTGTAGTGGAATACAATTCTGCTGCTGTTGGTGGCTCACAGCACCTCATGGATACTCAATTTTGAGCTGCTAGATCTGTTCTGAATCTATCCCATTTAGCACGGTGATAGTGCCGCACAACAGGATGGCACGATGGATGATGTCCTCAGTGTGAAGACGGGATTTTGTCTGCACAAGAACAGTGCAGCAGTCACTGCCACCAATGCTGCCATGGACAAATGCATCTGCGACAGGTAGATTGATGAGGATGAGGTCAAGTAGGTTTTTCCCTCGTGTTGGGTCTCTCACCATCTGCTGCAGACCCAGTCTGGCAGCTATGTCCTTCTCGGTCAGTAGTGGTGCTACTGAGCCACTCTTCATGATGAACATTTAAGTCCCCCATACAGAGTACATTCTGCGCCCTAGCTACCTTCAGAGCTTCTTCCAAGTGCTGAGGGAGGGTGGTAATTAGATGATAATTAGCAGGATGTTTCCTTTTCCATGTTTGGCCTGATGCCATGAGACTTCATGGGGTCCGGAATCAATGTTGAGGACTCCCAGGGTCACTCTCTGCCAACTGTACACCACTGTGTCACCACCTCTGGTGGGACAGGACAGACCCAGGAATAGTGATGGGACATTGACAGAAAGGTATGATTCTGTAAGTATGACTATGTCAGGCCGATACTTAACTACTCTGTGGGTCAGCTCTCCCAATTTTGGCAAAAGTATCCAGATGTTGGTGAGGAGGACTTTGCAGGGTCGAATGGGCTAGGTGTACCGTTGTCGTGTCTGAAGCCAGTGCCGAGGTTGATGCCGGGTTGTCCGTCTGGTTTTATTATTATTGTTCTTGTGGCGGTTTGTTGGAACTGAATGACTTGCTTGGCCATTTCAGAAGGCACTTGAAGTCAAGAGTCAACCACATTGCTGTGGTTCTGGAGTCACATTTAGGCTAGACCAAGTAAGGACTGCAGATTTCCTTGCCTGAATGACATTCGTGAACTAGATGGGTTTTTATGACAATCCGATAGTCACCATTGCTGATACCAGATTTTTATTCCCGATTTATTTAGTTAACTGAATTTAAATTCTGCTATAGGGGGATTTGAACTCACGTCTCTGGATTATTAGTCCATGTCTTTGGATTACTAATCCAGGACCATAACCATTATGCTACCATTCCCAATACCCAGTTGCTTGGTGATCTGTGGCAGGCCATCTCTCTCCTTGTGCTGCATGTTGGGCCGCAACCCCAGGCCGAACACCATGCTTTACCTGATGGCCCCAAGGAGCCGCAGGAATGAGGCGGACAGGAGGGGAATGGACCAGGAACCCAGGCCTCCCCACCCCACACACACACCCATGGACATTTGCACGCGGTGAGTGAGGATAGAGCGGCCAGCAGTAGTTCTGGCAGGGGGATGGAAATGCATGCAGCACAGTGAGGCAGCAGTAGGCTTTGCTGGCCACTTTTGGTCCTTTTCTACCAAAGGACAGAATAGCAGAGGTAAATCCAGCCCAAAGTGTAGAATGAGAGAGCAGCACGCGCTGCCTTCCATCACCACCCCCAACAGAATACAATGTTATAATACAAAGTAAAAATGTCGAGGAAATGGTTGGAGGCTGGAATAGGGTTGCCAACTCTGGTTGGATGTATTCCTAAGGTGTGATCACGCAGTGCTTGATCATGTGATGCTTGCCCGCAGTTTGGCTTCCCTGTAGTTCAGTGTCTTTGCTCCCATGAGCCTATAAAAGCTGTATCATAACCGAAATATTCCAAAACCACCAAGCAACTCTCTTGATATTTAACAGGTCGTAGGTATTTATTACATGAAAACTGTCACACATTGCTTCCTGAGATCAATCAGTTTATTGTACCTGAATATAAGTCAAATAATTCACAATTGCAACATGAAATTTTAACCCCCAAAATCAGGTGGGTTTGGGTCGGGTGGGATATAAAATGTAAAAAATCTCAACCCAATTCCAACCCACCTTGAACCCTCCCACTTCTGGTTTTAACGGAGGTGTGATGGGATGGACGACCAACGTGCTCCCAGGAGGCGGGCCTCTCATTTAAATATTTTAATGAGGCTGCGTCTCTCAGATTTTTCTCTGTCCCAGCTTTATCGCCGGCCAGCCGGGTTTCCTGGGCCTCGGGAAATCTGGCAGTTAAAGTGTGGCGAGGATTGCTGGATGTAAGAGGTAAGAGCTTTTCCAATCACTGCTTGTGGGCCAGCAGGAACAGGAGTACTTCCTCCTCGGCCCACCAAGGAAACCTGCTAACCTTCCCAGCGATCGGTTCCAGCCCCCACCTGCCGAAATACTCGTCGCCAATTATCAATTCCCGACCCCTCATCATGTCCTCCACGGGGCCCCCATTGATCTACTCCCTTCCTCCCCTATTCTCTCTTGGCCACCCCATCGAAGTCCCCCTGGCCCCCGAGATCTCCTGGACCCCTGATCTCTCCTGGACCCCCATAGATATCATCCCAATCACCGATCTCTCCCTTCTCTCTCTCCACTCCCCAGCTGTGGCCTGGTGCTGAAGGCCTCTCAATCTGGCTGGCTGCAGCTGGGAAACAGAGACGAAAACGGCAATTGGGCCTTGCCGTTAAATTCGCCTGAGGGAAACCTGTTCTTCCGGGTTTCCTGACTGCAAAATTCCCCTCCCCCACCACCCATTCCCTCCCCACTAATATTAGGACCATTTGTTTTGCTGTGGCTTAGTGGGTAGCACTCTCGCCTCGGAGTCAGAAGGTGGCGGGTTTAAGTCCCACTCCAGGAACTTGAGCACAGAAATCTAGGCTGACACTCCAGTGCAGTGCTGAGGGAGTGCTGCACTGTCGGAGGTGCTGACTTTCAGATGAGATATTAAACCGAGATCCCACCTGCTCTCTCAGGTGGATGTAAAAGATCCCATGGCACAATTTCGAAGAAGAGCAGGGGAATTATCCCCGGTGTCCTTTCCAACATTTATCCTTCAATCAACATAACATAACAGATTACCTGTTATCACATTGCTGTTTATGGGAGCTTGCTTGTGCGCAAATTGGCTGCCGTGTTTCCTACATTACAACAGTGACTACATTTCAAAAAGTACTTCATTGGCTATAAAGCATTTGGTCATGAAAGGCACTATATAAATGCAAGTCTTTCTTTTACACACATTCCTAATGATTGGTTTGAAATTAATTTGGTCCCACGCCAAGAGAATCATGACACACGACAGAATTCTTTTCAAAGGATGTTCTGCAGTATTATCAATCTGGAGAAAAGTTCAAAAAGGAAGCACCCACAGCTCGGGAGCCTCCTGTCAAAAAGAGCAGGCATTGACAACGAGATTCAATACTGCCTCCAGTGCGCCAGTGCAGCTTTCGGCCGCCTGAGAAAAAGACTGCTTGAAGACCAGGCCCTCAAATCTGCCACCAAGCTCATGGTCTACAGGGCCGAAGTAATACCCGCCCTCCTGTATGGCTCAGAGATGTGGACCATGTACAGTAGACACCTCAAGTCGCTGGAGAAATACCACCAACGATGTCTCCGCAAGATCCTACAAATCCCCTGGGAGGACAGATGCACCAACGTTAGCGTCCTCGACCAGGCCAACATCCCCAGCATTGAAGCACTGACCACACTTGATCAGCTCCGCTGGGCAGGCCACATTGTCTGCATGCCAGACATGAGACTCCCAAAGCAAGCGCTCTACTCGGAACTCCTTCACGGCAAACGAGCCAAAGGTGGGTAAAGGAAACGTTACAAGGACACCCTCAAAGCCGCCCTGAAAAAGTGCAACATCCCCACTGACACCTGGGAGTTCCTGGCCAAAGACCGCCCTAAGTGGAGGAAGTGCATCCGGGAGGGCGCTGAGCACCTCGAGTCTCGTCGCCGAGAGCATGCAGAAATCAAGCGCAGGCAGCGGAAGGAGCGTGCGGCAAACCAGTCCCACCCTCCCTTACCCTCAACGACTGTCTGTCCCACCTGTGACAGAGTCTGTGGTTCTCGTATTGGACTGTTCAGCCACCTAAGGACTCATGTTAAGAGTGGAAGCAAGTCTTCCTCGATTCCGAGGGACTGCCTATGATGGTGATGATGAAGACAATTGCACAAATCAAACATTTAAGTAAAGCCAGGGACCTAGTATCACATCTGTTATAGTTTTATTCACAACCCCATTACCGTAGGTCAAGTCTCTGTGTCCATGGACACTTTATCTGGACACATCATGTGTTTCGTTCTGCTGTGCCACTGGTTCTTGTTTAACCGACAAGGGGGCAACCTATAGCTTTGATCTGAAACAGCAACCGGGACAGCGGAAGTTAAAAAGAAAATGTTTATTCTGCTGACTTCATTACTGGAGTAAAACCAGATGCCACTTGGTGAATTTTGCAGAAACTGCACCCGCTCTCATTCAGACCCGTATTTTATTCAGAGTTAAATCTGAATTACTCACATAACTTCACAGACTTATTACCAGAGTAAGGGTGAAGATGGCACAGCGCTCACCTGAACGGAAATAAAACTGACAGTTCATCCCATCCGGCAGAGTCACCTTGTCACCTTAAAATAGCGTGGGGTTACATGTTCAATGCATTGAGAACATAAGAAATAGAAGCAGCAGTAAGCCATTCGGCCTTTCGAGCCTGCATTCTATAAGACCATGGCTGAACATTCTACCGCAACTGCACTTGCCCGCCTGATCTCCACATCCCTTGATTCCCCTAGAGTCCAAAAATCTATCGAGCTCAGTTTTGAATATATGTAACGATTGAGCATCCATAGCCCTCTGGGATAGCGAATTCCAAGTCTCCAAGAAGAAATGTTTCCTCCTCTCACTCCTAAATGGCTGATCCCTTATCCGAAGACTATGACCGCTAGTTCCAGACTCTCCAGCCATCTACCCTGTTAAACCCTCTAAGAATTGGATACGTTTCAATGAAATCACCACTCATTCTTCTAAAATCCAGTGTATATTGGCCCATTGCACTCAACATTCATTGACAGCGATATAAAGCTTTTCAAGTATGTACTGTGCATTTAGTTTAATATACACAGGGGTAGAAACTGTGGTCGGAGGCTTCCCGCGGGCGGATGCCTCCGACCAGCAAAAAATCTACGAATTTACCAGCCGGGCCGGCAGGTTCATAGATTCGTGCTTTTGGACCTCTCCGGGTACCCGCGGGTCGAGGCCCACGTATCCCTGGAGCGCATGTAGTTCACAAGTGACCCTGGGATCACATGGGCTGGCCCAACCGATAAAAGAAGGGAATCCCCATTCATACTTATGGGGAGTTATAGAACTCCCTGTAATTATGAATGGGGATCACTTAAAAAATACACAGACACGTGAAATAAAAAAATTTAAAAATGACATTTAAAATGATTTAAAATGCCATTTAATTAAATATTTTAAGCAAAGATTTAATTTTTTGAAGAAAAAAATTATATGGTTTAACAGGGCTAAAAATAAACTTACCTTATTGCACAACATTTTTAATGTATGCATGATTGATAACGTTTTATTTTTTTGTGCTTTTATAAGGTGTAAGAATTTCAAGGGCATTCACTGGGCAGAAGTTGGGCAAACAGCCCGACCCTCTGCCCGCAAATGCCATTTTCTTGCAGATTCGTACGATCTGTCAGGAGGATTCTTGACAGTGTATGCCTGAACCTGGAACTTGCGGGGCCCCTATGGACGCCTGCACACCTCATACGCGTCTGTTGGGGCTGCAAATTCAGCCCCATGAACTGAGCTGAGCTGCACTGTAGGACAAAAGGTATACATAACGGCAGTGCATGGAGTTCCGGTGTTTGTAGCAGTCCAAAAGTCCCACTTAAAATGTTGATTTGAGAAAGATATTGCGCATTGTAACTTTGGGTAGTTAAGCAACGTGTATTTGATCACTCCTGATTTTCAGCTACAACAAAAAAATAATCACAATTAAAAAAAAGGATTCACCTTTGGTGTTTGCATTGCATACAGCAATCGGGTTCCTCGGGAATTGCCAAACTGAGCTGTTGGCGGTGCGTAGATATGTATCGGAACGCAGACGTACTTTTCTCCTGGGTCACCAGCAGCAGAGCCTGGGGGGATCGATCGTCTGTTCAGGGAGTCTCCTGGGTAATCCAGAGGGGGTGGCAACCCTGGTTGGTAACAGAGCACCACGTGCATAGGCCTGGGGTCAAGTCTCCAAGAGCAGGTACGTGGGCTCAAACCATCCCCACATAAAAGTTACTTGAAAGTAACTGTAGGAAAAAGGAGGGCGTTACTTCAGCGATGATGCTCTCCAGCAACACAATTCATTAGCAATTGAACCTCGATCACACTGAAAGGTTACAAGTTATTACTTCACCACTTTTACAATATGAACAGTAAAACCAACCTCTCGATACATTAAATGTTCCAAGTGGATATAGTGCCTGCTGGGTAGCACTGAAGCTCCATCCTTCTCGGTTCACTGCACTGCAACCTGAGCTAAAAACACAAAGAAAATAAGACATACTGTAATAACTCAAGAGTCTGGTTACTGTAAACTCACTCAGGTGCAACCTGATCCATCTTTAGTCCAGCCCGAGAGTGCCACCGTGACAAAGACACCCAGCTTATATACAGGTGACCAAGCACACATGCCACATGCGTACAGCCCGATGACCTCCGACCGTGGCGCCCTCTGGTGTCTGGTGACCCCCAACCATTAATACATAACAGCATCACCCTTTTAAAATCTTAACAACAGTGTTTTTACAAATTAATATGGTCTGGGGCTTTCCTCTCATGCGTTGACCGTCTCAGTTCAACTTTGGCTCTGGGCGAGCGTTCTGAGTCCGTTGAGACTGAGGGCTGAGTAGCCGATCTGATGGGAGTGGTCATGACCACATCAGAGGCTGAAGGTTCAGAGTCAGTAAATTCAGCAGAGTCCTCTGATGAGTGAACAACGGTTGGTTGGTCACTGACTGCATCTTCCTCACTCTCTTCCGGTTCATCCGTGTGCCGCAGTTTAACCTGGTCAAGGTGTTTACTGCATGTTTGCCCATTCTTGAGCACAACAATAAACACTCTGTTACCCTCCTTGCCTGTAACAGTGCCAACGATCCACTTTGGACCTTAACCATAGTTCAGTACATAAACCGGATCGTTGACCGAGATGTCACGTGACACAGCAACACGACCATGACACCATTGCTGACTTTGACATTTGTTTTCAACACGATCATTCAAATCAGGATGAACAAGAGAAAGCCTGGTCTTGAGATTTCTCTTCATCAGTAGTTCAGCAGGGGAAACCCCAGTAAGTGTATGAGGTCTTGTCCTGTAACTGAGCAATATACATGACAACCATCTCTGCAGTGAACCCTGAGTTACACGTTTCATACTTTGCTTGATCGTTTGACCGACACGCTCTGCTTGACCATTAGAAGCAGGCTTGAATGGAGCTGATCTCACACGCCTGATGACGTTGAGTTTCCTGAACTCCTGGAACTCAAGACTTGTGAAGCAAGATCCGTTGTCGCTCACAACAATGTCAGGCAAACCATGAGTAGCAAACATGATACACAGGCTCTCAATGGTAGCTGTAGACATGCTGGATGACACAATAACACTCTCTATCCACTTAGAATATGCATCTACTATGACAAAAAACATCTTTCCTAGGAACGGGCTCGCAAAATCAATGTGGATCCTCGACCATGGTTTGGATGGCCATGACCAAAGACTCAGCTGAGATTCCACTGGTACTTTACTTAGCTGCATGCAAATATTGCACTGATGCACGCATGATTCCAGATCAGAGTCAATTCCAGGCCACCATACTTGAGACAATCACTATCACTAGGGGGGTAGTGCTGGAAAGGCTAATGGGACTCAAGGTAGACAAGTCCCCTGGTCCTGATGAAATGCATCCTAGGGTATTAAAAGAGATGTCGGAAGTTATAGCAGGTGCATTCGTTACAATCTACCAAAATTCTCTGGACTCTGGGGAGGTACCAGCGGATTGGAAAGCAGCTAATGTAACGCCTCTGTTTAAAAAAGGGGGCAGACAAAATGCAGGTAACTATAGGCCGGTTAGTTTAACTTCTGTAGTGGGGAAAATGCTTGAAACTATCATTAAGGAAGAAATAACGGGACATCTAGATAGGAATAGTGCAATCAAGCAGACGCAGCATGGATTCATGAAGGGGAAATCATGTTTAACTAATTTGCTGGAATTCTTTGAGGATATAACGAGCATGGTGGATAGAGGTGTACCGATGGATGTGGTGTATTTAGATTTTCAAAAGGCATTCGATAAGGTGCCACACAAAAGGTTACTGCAGAAGATAAAGGTACGCAGAGTCCGAGGAAATGTATTAGCATGGATCGAGAATTGGCTGGCTAACAGAAAGCAGAGTCGGGATAAATGGGTCCTTTTCGGGTTGGAAATCGGTGGTTAGTGGTGTGCCACAGGGATCAGTGCTGGGACCACAACTGTTTACAATATACATAGATGACCTGGAAGAGGGGACAGAGTGTAGTGTCATAAAATTTGCAGATGACACAAAGATTAGTGGGAAAGCGGGTTGTGTAGAGGACACAGAGAGGCTGCAAAGAGATTTAGATAGGTTAAGCGAATGGGCTAAGTTTTGGCAGATGGAATACAATGTCGGAAAGTGTGAGGTCATCCACCTTGGGAAAAAAAACAGTAAAAGGGAATATTATTTGAATGGGGAGAAATTACAACATGCTGAGGTGCAGAGGGACCTGGGGGTCCTTGTGCATGAATCCCAAAAAGTTAGTTTGCAGGTGCAGCAGGTAATCAGGAAGGCGAATGGAATGTTGGCCTTCATTGCGAGAGGGATGGAGTACAAAAGCAGGGAGGTCCTTCTGCAACTGTACAGGGTATTGGTGAGGGCGCACCTGGAGTACTGCGTGCAGTTTTGGTCACCTTACTTAAGGAAGGATATACTAGCTTTGGAGGGGGTGCAGAGACGATTCACTATGCTGATTCCGGAGATAAGGGGGTTACCTTATGATGATAGATTGAGTAGACTGGGTCTTTACTCGTTGGAGTTCAGAAGGATGAGGGGTGATCTTATAGAAACATTTAAAATAATGAAAGGGATAGACAAGATAGAGGCAGAGAGGTTGTTTCCACTGGTCAGGGAGACTAGAACTAGGGGGCACAGCCTCAAAATACGGGGGAGCCAATTTAAAACCGAGTTGAGAAGGAATTTCTTCTCCCAGAGGGTTGTGAACCTGTGGAATTCTCTGCCCAAGGAAGCAGTTGAGGCTAGCTCATTGAATGTATTCAAGTCACAGATAGATAGATTTTTAACCAATAAGGGAATTAAGGGTTATGGGGAGCGGGCGGGTAAGTGGAGCTGAGTCCACGGTCAGATCAGCCATGATCTTGTTGAATGGCGGAGCAGGCTCGAGGGGCTAGATGGCCTACTCCTGTTACTAATTCTTATGTTCTTAGACCTAGCAACGGACTTCATCATGACAATACCAGGATGAGTGCTATGAAGTTCACGTACAAATTTTTCTCTACCTTTTTTCGGCATGGTTACACGATTACCCCACAGTAAACAGTCTGACTAAATGGACAGCTCATCCTTGCGATGGTTGTAAGGTTTGGTCTCCTCACGCATCTCCATAGGTATGGCAGACCAATCACCACTGAGTACACACCGTTTCACAATCGATAAAATAGGGTCATGGCTGGTCCAGATCCTAACTTGTTGAGCAGTGACAGGGGTTCCTTCATTCTCAAAAGCATCCATTACTAACAGTAGATCTGCAGGTTGAGGCGTCTCCATCTCAGTTGTGAGTAAGGGCAGACGTCTCAGTGCATCGGCACAATTCTCAGTACCAGGTCTATGACGGATGACGTAACCATTGGCAGACAATGTCAGCGCCCACCTTTGAATGCAGGACGATGCATTGGTATTGATACCTTTGTTTTCCACAAACAATAAAATGAGTGGCTTGTGATCCATTTCTAGTTAAAAACGAAGACCAAACAGGTACTGGTGCATTTTTTTTACCCCATACACACAGGCCAAAGCTTCTTTCTCTACCATGCTGTAAGCTCTTTCCGCTTTCGACAGACTTCTCGAAGCATACGCAACAGGTTGTAGCTTGCCCGATTCATTTGTTTGTTGGAGTACGCAGCCAACCCCATATGATGAAGCATCACAGGACAATACAAGATGCTTACTCGGATCATAATGAAAAAGTAACTTGTTTGAACATAGCAGATTCTTGGCTTTCTCAAAGACTTTATCTTGAAACGCACCCCAGACCCAGTTGTCGCCTTTTCTTAGTAAAGTGCTCAATCTGGGTAAGAAATTACCAAAGTAGTTGAGTAGCCCAAGGAATGAACACAGCTCTGTCACATTCTGAGGCCTGGGTGCATTTTTGATGGCCTCAGTTTTCGAATCAGTGGGCCTGACGCTATCAGCAGCAATCTTCCTTCCGAGGAATTCAACTTCAGGTGCCATGAATACACACTTCGAGCGTTTCAGCCTGAGTCCCACTTTGTTCAGATGCTGTAGGACTTCTTCAAGATTATTCAGATGTTCAGCAATGTCGCAACCTGTGACCAGAATGTCATCTTGAAACACAGCAATTCTAGGAAAGGACTTCAGTAAACTCTCCATATTCCTTTGAAATATGGCTGCAGACGAACGAATCCCCAAAACACACCTGTTGTAGACGAACAGTTCTTTATGGGTGTTGATGTAGGTGAGTTTCTTCGAAGTGTCGACAAGCTCCTGGGTCATATAGGCTGACATCAGATCCAGTTTAGTGACTGACTTTCCACCAGCTAGCATGGCGAACAGGTCATCAGCCCTCGGTAACGGATACTGATCCTGTTTTGAAAATCGGTTAATCGTAACCTTGTAGTCTCCACAAATCCTGACAGTGCCATCACTCTTCAACACAGGAACAATGGGACTAGTCCACTCGTTAAACTCGACCAGTGATATGATCCCTTCATGCTGGAGTCTGTCAAGCTCAATTTCAACCCTCTCCCTCATCATCTGGAACAGACCGAGCTTCGTGATAGACAGGCCTTGCATCAGAATCCAGGTGAATCTGCACCTTGGCTCCTGTAAAATTACTAATGCCCGGTTCAAACAAAGAAGGAAACTTTTTCAATACTTTAGCACACGAAATATCATCCACCGCGGACAACATCTTGACATCATTCCAGTTCAGCTTGATTTTCTCGAGCCAATTCCTGCCGAACAGCATTGGACCATTACCTGGGACGACCCATAATAGTAGCTCGTGAACCACACCATCACATGACACCTCGATTGCTGCACTGCTGAGCACCGGTATGAGTTCCTTAGTGTAAGTACACAACCTGGCATTGACTGGACTCAGCTTTGGTTTCGCAGCCTTAGTGCCCCACAGCTTGTCGAATGTCCTTTGGCTCATTATCGACTGGCTCGCACCCGTGTCCAGCTCCATTGATACAGGCACGCCATTCAGCTTTACATAATGACTATGGGCTGGTTCTTGCTCAGGAATGAATACAGTCCATTCACTTCCTCCTCGGGTTGCGTATCCAGGCCATCAATGACCACGTGGTGAGCCGCACCACGCTTGCTCCGTTGTGGACACATCCTGTGAAGATATCCCACTTTCGAACATCCATTGCATGAGTATTTTCTAAACCGACACTGATGAGGCCGATGATTGCCTCCACAACGCCAACTGGGTGAAATCTGGATGGAACCAGTTGGCGGGCACTGAGTCGCGGCAGGTTTCGTGTAAGCAGCTCTGCCCGAAGACGACGCCATCTTGTTTACAGTACTTGCCGTGGAACTCCGACTTGTCGATGATATCTGCCTCAAATTATCATCCATCATCATGCATGCCTGGGCAGTCGCGATGGCCTTTTGCGAATCCAACTTCGCTGCAGCCAACAGCTTCCTGAGGATCGCATCATGGCTGATGCCTATCGCGAAGACATCACGCAGCGTGTCTTCCAGCATGTTCCCAAACTTACACCGCTCAGCAAGACGTCGCAGGTCGGCGACAAATCCCGACACGTCCTGGCCCTCAGCACGAACATGCGTGTAGAAACGGTCATGTGATATGATGATCCCATCTTTTGGCTTCAGATGATTACCCACCAACGTACACAATTCCACGTACCTTTTTTCTGCCAGACGTACAGGTGAGAGAAGATTCTTCATGAGGCCGCATAAGTTTTTGGACCACAAAGGGTGAGGACAACTGCCCTGCGCCTAACTGCATAGGCCTCTGCCTCCATGCCGTTGGCCACAAAATACTGATCCAGGCAGTTGACAAAATCCACCCAATCCTCGCCCTCCACGAATCTCTCGAGGATTCCAACAGTGCCCATTGTGCATGCGAAGGTTCTTAAATTACCTCGTCGCCAATTGTAATGACTCAAGAGTCTGGTAATTGGAAACTCACTCAGGTGCAACCTGATCCATCTTTATTCCAGTCCAAGAGTGCCAGCGTGACAAGGACACCCAGCTTATATACAGCTGACCAAGCACACATGCCACATGCGTACAGCCCGATGACCTCCGACCGTGACGCCCTCTGGTGTCTGGTGACCTTCCAAGCATTAATACATAACACATACCCTAAAAAATCTACTGAGCATAGATCGTCGTATGTGACTGGTTTATCTCTGCTAGCCTTTGTTTCCTCTAACTGGGCCTAGAGCTTCTCTGCAAATATGCGCATCAGCCAGGTTCCTCAGGGATTGCCAGTTCGAGCTGTCGGAGGTGCGCATGCGTGAACCGGAATGCAGATGTACTTTTTTCCCTGGGTCGCTAGCAGCATTGCCCTGGATATCGATTGTCCATTCCGGGAGTCTCCCGGAGTCCCAGGCAATCCAGGAGTGTCAGAAGTGAGAGATTGCTTATTCGCTGACAAGCTTTTCCTTGTCCAGGAATATGAGAACGAGGGTGATTTTAACAATGGGTGTTGGAGTGAGGCAGATTTGGTGCAATGTAAACGTGTTATTGGACTGCTTCAGTGACTTCATTGAGCTTCCTTCTTGTCCATGAAAAGATATGTTTTCATCCTTTTCTTGTGGGCTTAATGAATATTAATTAAAGCCACACTTGGAGCAAACCGATAGAGTATTTGGACTGACTAATCTTTCACAGCCAAACTCCAAGATCACATGAAACAGTCACACAGGGGCAAGTTAGAAATACCTTTCAATGGCACACAATGAGAAGCACCTGTTCAAACACTCGTCCTTTGTGCTGATATGCCCCTAAAAAAACACAAAAAAAACCTACAAAAATTTTAAAAAAAAGAAGGCTGTTATAAGTGTCTGGAGTGTCCCCCAGATCGGGGGGCACTCGATCTAATGTTGATTTGTTTACTCTAAAAGAGTTGTGCTGATATGCGATGAACAAGACCAAGCTTGGTATTAAATCTACAGCTCCTGTAATTAACAATTTAAAATTCCTGCCTTTTAACCCCTTGGTTAATGAGACATCAGCATTGATTGTTAATCTTGTTATCTTGAATATCCATCTTGATGTTTCTCTGTATACAAAATAAAATAAATCAAGCTATGATTGTGTGCTTTATCTTTCCACCACTCTTGTTATTTCTCAAAGCTTCTATTCTCTTCCCCTCAAGTCCTCCATGACCTTGCCCAAGTGAGCCTTGACAGTGAGTGTCAACAGGCAATTCAACTGTGTCGGGCATCACAGCCACATTTCCTTGCTGCCCACCCTACTCTCGGGTTTTCAGCAGGGTTCACTAGACAATGAACAGAAGTGGCAGCCTGGGTCATGTTGCCGTCCCTAACTCAGGGATGCTGAGCCCAATTGTAACACCTACTGTTGACCGAGCTGAGATTAGATAACCAACAAGGTCTGGGGATGAAACCTGGGACTTCCCTGGTCTGTATGGGCCATGTACGCACTGGATAAACTCACCTCGCTGTGGGGGAGCTCATGTTGTGTTTGACACACAGGGGGGCGAAATTGTTCTGCGCCCCAAATGTGGGCGGTAAACCAGCTGGGCCGGGGCTTTCCGTGCCCGGTGCAGAAGCCCCGCCCCCGACGCTGAATTGGGCTTACCGCCCTTCAAAGGAAGTGGTGCGCAATCTCATGCCCTCCACTTTCTTGAGGGGCGGCCCCCCGGGACATTATCGGGGTGGTAAGTGAAGCACTAAGCGGATACTACGCGTAGTGCTGACACGTTTCAACGCCCCTCACCTTCGCTTAAAGGGGAGGGTGGCTGCCCACTCAGCAAGGCCTCTGAGGGCCTCCACTTGGCCACCAGGGCAGTGTGGTACTGGGGCCGCAGCCCGCACCCAAAACAAAGTGCCGGGCTGCACGATGGCGGCCCTGACCACGTTAGGGCCGCCATTCTAGAGCCGACCCGAGAGTCGGCAATCCAGATAAGATGGCGTAGCACTGGCCCCCTTCCCTTTAAGTAGCGCCCCGCTGTCATCGCTGGTTGCTCAGTGGTTCGGGGCGCTATCCACAGGGTGGCAGCACCTCCACAAACTCCCGGGCAATTTCACGGGTGCCGGTAACACCCCTCCCAGGCGAAAAGTCACCTCCGCCCCATTAGCACTCTGCGGGGGGCACTAACAGGCCTCTAAAAAAGGGGCAATTTCGCCCCCACAGTCTTGGTATTTTCAGGAATATAGGCTATGCTGCAGTGTATTACTAAAGAGGCAGCAACAAGTTGCTTGGCACAGCGGTGACTGCCTTTAGCTGAGCAGGCGAACATGGGCTTTAGATGAGTTGAGCCTGGCGGTGATGCAAGCAAACTGCTATCTGTAGTTAAGATAGAAAAAAAAATCTAATTTTCACATTTTAACCTCAATTAAATTAATTGAACAAATAATGGTCTTAATTAACAAACACAACAGTTTGAAATGCATAATGCACACAAGTGTATTAGCGGATTGTTGAGCTTTAGACTGCATTATCTGAATGTTCTTCCTGAGTGCAAATAAATGGATTATGTTTCTGTTTTGAACAAAATGTCCATGGATGTTAGCTTGAATGTTTTGGTTTAATGGCTTTCCATTCCTGGGTCTGACTAGTGACTCCTGAGTTAATTAATCTGTTTAAAGGTCGGTGTTGAAAGCTGCAGGAGGGAGGGGGTGTCATGGTTGGTGGCGGGTGATCAATGGATTCTAACACATTCTCAGTCATTAGAGTGTTCTGTAATGACAAGTATATCACATTGCGGAGTCAAGCACCGTATGTATTATTTACGATGCCGAAGGGATTTATAATTTTAAATTAAACCCATCAAGTTGCTCAATCGCATTAAGTAACGTTAGATTCACCACAGCATGCTTTTATCGAAGGTAGGATTGATTTCTTTTGATACATATATTGATGTGTTTCACAGTGAAAGCATAACACATATTCCGCATCAACTTTTGCCACAAAGTGTAGTTTGCAACAATAATCTGTTTCTCCAGTGAACACAAGACACACTTTAATGCAATGTGAGGTGTTGCTGGGTCTTTTGGCAGTGGTTGCCTGGAGCAAGTTATCTTTTTGGGGGTGGGGGAGGGATTTTATTTGTACGTTTCCTCTTTAGGTTCCTCTGCTACAAGTCTTTTCCATAACAAAGAGGGTCAACAAACACCCTATTGAGACGGTCACTTGGAAATGTCCTAAAAGACCACAGATTGTCCTCTTCACGAGCTGCTTTTCCCTTAATCAGTTGCATTCCTGACTTATTGGGGGAAAATTGCAGTCGGCTTCCTTCAGACGAACGTCTCCTTTCCGAAATCCATGCGCAGCTTACGGGAAATGCTGGAATCATGTGGGCCTGGACAACCAATCACTATGCAGTATTCTCATTGATAAAATTGGGAACTCCGTTGTTATGAGTTCCTATTACTATCAATGAGAATAACCTCCTAAAACAAGAACCACAGCATAATACATTTTTAAAAACACCTCACGTATTTAAAATCAATTGAAATTAATGTTAATGAAATGTTTTCGAAAAAATATATATTTTGGGGAATTTTTTTTTTTATAAAGTGTTTTACAATAAACTTATCTTAATGGACAGGATTTTTAACATAAAAATGTTTTAAAACTCTTACGCTGGTAAAAGTAAGCAATGCGCCTGCTTTCACCAGGCGTAAAAGTTTGAAGGACGTTCGCTGGGCATAAGTTGGGCAAATAGTCCAATCTCTCCTGCACGAATGTCCTTCTCCCGGGATGCAGAGGATCTGTCTAGAGATTGCGCCCCGAAAACCGGCTTTTGCGATGCCTCGCCAGTTCCGTGCACACTTCGTACAGACCCGGCGAGGCCCAATAAAACAAGGAATGGTCAGAAAAATGGTATCATATTTTGCCACTTTGCACCATTTTTGCACAGAAGGGTTTTGGTAAACAAATGACTTAGAATGTGTTTTTTTTAAAGCGTAGTACAATTCACACAAGTTTGAAAAAGAAGATTCTGAGACAATGCCCAGAATTTGCGGTCAGTGCCGAAGCAAAGGCATTCGCCACTGGTCCTGAAGAAAGTGCCCACAAAGGTCTCATGGTCTCTGTGGTGAGAAAATTCGATGCATCAGTGAGATCAGTGAAATATAATGGGGAATCCCTCGAGCGATGCTGCGGTGATGGCAACAGGCTGCCTAAGCAGCCAATCACGATGCAGAATTCTCCTAGACAGGGAGTCAGGAATTGAGGAAATAAAGACAGAAAATGCTGGAAATGCTCAGCGGGTCGGGCAGCGTCTGTGGAGAGAGAAACAGAGTTAACGTTTCAGGTCAATGACCTTTCATCAGAACTGGAACAAGTTAGAGATTTAACAGATTTTAAGCAAGTCCAGGGAAAGCAGGGAGGGAAGGAAATAACAAAAGAGAAGGTCTGTGATTGGGTGGAAGGCAGGAGTGATTAAGTGACAAAAGGGATGATGGTACAAAGCAAAAGGAGATGGTGATGGTACAGGTAAACAAACAAAAGATGTGTCTAGGATAGGTGTAAATGGGAATGGCAGAATCATTAACAGCTGCCATGTGAAAAAAACAAGGGCAGAGGTTATGGTCTGAAATTGTTGAACGCGATGTTGAGTCCAGAAGACAGTAAAGTGCCTAATCGAAAGATGAGGTGCTGTTACTTGAGCATACGTTGAACTTTGTTGGAACTGTGCAAGAGACCGAGGACAGAGAAGTCAGAGTAGAGAATTAAAGTGACAGGTGAGCGGAAGCTTGGGGTCGCACTTACGGACTGAATGTAGGGGTTCCGCAAAGCGATAATCCAATCTGCGTTTGGTCTCCCCAATGTGGAGGAGACCACATCGTGAGCAGCGAATACAGTATACTAAATTGCAAGACATACAAGTAACTCCCTGTTTCACCTGGAAGAAGTGTTTGGGGCCCTGGACAGATGTAAGGGAGGAGGTAAAACCTAGAAACATAGAAACATAGAAACTAGGTGCAGGAGCAGGCCATTTGGCCCTTTGAGCCTGCACCACCATTCAATATGATCATGGCTGATCATGCACTTCAGTAACCCATTCCTGCTTTCTCTCCATTCCCCTTGATCCTTTTAGCCAGAAAGGCCACATCTAACTCCCTTTTGAATATATCTAACAAATTGGCCTCAACAACTTTCTGTGGTAGAGAATTCCACATGCTCACGACTCTCTGTGTGAAGAAGTTTCTCCTCATCTTGGTCCTAAATGGCTTACCCCTTATCCTTAGACTGTGACCCCTGATTCTGGACTTCCCCAACATCGGAAACATTCTTCCTGTATCTAATCCCGTCAGAATTTTATATGTTTCTATGAGATCCCCTCTCATTCTTTGAAATTCCATTGAATATAAGCCTAGTCGATCCAGTCTTTCTTCATATGTCAGTCCTGCCATCCCGGGAATCAGTCTGGTGAACCCTCGCTGTACTCCCTCAATAGCAAGAATGTCCTTCCTCAGATTAGGAGACCAAAACTGTACACAATATTCCAGGTGAGGTCTCACCAAGGCCCTGTACAACTGTAGTAAGACCTCCCTGCTATTGTACTCAAATCCTCTCGCTATGAAGGCCAACTTGCCATTTGCCTTCTTCACCGCCTGCTGTACCTGCATGCCAACTTTCAATGACTGATGCACCATGACACCCAGGTCTTGTTGCACCTCCCCTTTTCCTAATCTGTCACCATTCAGATAATAATCTGCCTTCCTGTTTTTTCCACCAAAGTGGATAACCTCACATTTATCCACATTATACTGCATCTGTCATGCATTTGTCCATGCACCTAAACTGTCCAAGTCACCTTTCAGCCTCTTAGCATTCTCCTCACAGCTCACACTGCCACCCAGCTTAGTGTCATCTGCAAACTTGGAGATATTACATTCTATTCCTTCATCTAATTCATTAATGTATATTATAATTAGCTGCGGTCCCAGCACTGAACCTTGCAGTACCCCACTAGTCACTGCCTGCCATTCTGAAAAGGACTCGTTTATTCCTACTCTTTGCTTCCTGTCTCTATCCACGGCAGTACATTACCCCCAATACCATGTGCTTTAATTTTGCACACTAATCTCTTGTGTGGGACCTTGTCAAAAGTTTTTTGAAAGTCTAAATACACCACATCCACTGGTTCTCCCTTGTCCACTCTACTAGTTACATCCTCAAAAAATTCTAGAAGATTTGTCAGGCATGATTTCCCTTTCATAAATCCATGCTGACTTGGACCGATCCTGTCACTGCTTTCCAAATGTGCTGCTATTGCATCTTTAATAATTGATTCCAACATTTTCCCCATCACCGATGTCAGGCTGACCAGTCTATAATTCCCTGTTTTCTCTCTCCCTTCTTTTTTAAAAAGTGGGTTTACAATAACTACCCTCCAGTCCATAGTAACTGATCCAGAGTCTATAGAATGTTGGAAAATGACCCCCAATGCATCCACTATTTCTATGGCCACTTCCTTAAGTACTCTGGGATGCAGACTATCAGGCCCTGGGGATTTATCGGCCTTCAATCCCATCAATTTTCCTAACACAATTTGCTGGCTAATAAGAATTTCCATTAGTTCCTCCTTCTTGCTAGACCCTCGATCCCCTAGTATTTCCAGAAGGTTATTTGTATCTTCCTTAGTGAAGACAGAACCAAATTATTTGTTCAATTGGTCTGCCATTTCTTTGTTCCCCATTATAAATTCACCTGATTCTGACTGTAAGAGACCCACATTTGTCTTCACTAATCTTTTTCTCTTCATGTATCTGTAGAAGCTTTTGCAGTCAGTTTTTACATTCCCTGAAAGCTTACTCTCATATTCTATTTTCCCCCTCCTAATTAAACCCTTTGTCTTCCTCTGCTGAATTCTAAATTTCTCCCAGGTGTTGCATCTCCTTTGCTTGCACAGGAAGGTGCTGGGTGAAGGGAGTGGGTGCTGGGGGTGATTGAGGAGCGGACCAGGGTATCACTCCAACGCTGACCTCTGTCCTCGGCCTCTTACACTGTTGCAACGAAGCTCAACGTAAGCACGAGGAACAGCACCCCATCTTTCGATGAGGATCTTTACAGCCTTCTGGACTCAACATCGAGTGCAACAATTCCAGACCATAACCTCTGCCCTTGTTTTTTTCACATGGCAGCTGTTAATGATTCTGCCGTTCCCATTTATACCTCTGCTAGACACATCTTTTGTTTCTTTACTTGTCCGATTACCATCTGCATTTTCTTTATACTATCATAATTATTTAAATTTAATTACTCCTACCTATCACAGACCTTCTCTTTTTCTTATTTCTTCCCCTCCCCCATTTCCATGCCCCTACACGTGCTTAAAATATGTTACATCTCTAACGTTTTCCAGTTCTGATGAAAGGTCATCGACCTGAAACGTTAACTCGGTTTCTCTCTCCACAGATGCTGCCCGACCTTCTGAGCATTTCCAGCATTTTCTGTTTTTATTTCAGATTTCCAGCATCCGCAGTATTTTGCTTTTGTGTTAGGAATTGAAGATGTTGCTTTTATTCGGACATTTAAAAAAAATATTACAGAGAGCAAAACAATGATTGGGGTTCTCACGTGGGGAAAAGGTAAACCCGAAATACATAGGAGCAAACCTTAAAAAAATATAGACCCTGAATTTGCATTCGGAGGCTTCCTGCGGGGAAATACCTTCAATCCACAAATAAAAACGTCCGCGTACCCGGTTGTCCAGGAGGTAAGGAGATTCGTGGTCCTGGGCCTCTCTGGGTACCCACAGGTAGAGGTCTACATATCTCAGGGAGGCACGCAGTTTGCAAGCGTCCCTGGGATCACATGGGCCGGCCAGCCGGTCTAACCAATAAAAGAAGAGAATTCATGCTTCTGTGGATTCCATATGTACGGAACTCCTATAATTATGAATGGGAATACACGAAAAATGCATCTACACTTCAAATAAAACTCCCCTTGGGCTGTACTTGTAAACCTTTGTATACATAGAGCACCATGATCTGAAAACACCTATGCAGTGCCATGTAGAATGCAAGTTCAGCAACTCTTTATTAATGTATGTTGTAACATAGAAACATAGAAACATAGAAAATAGGTGCAGGAGTAGGCCATTCGGCCCTTCTAGCCTGCACCGCCATTCAATGAGTTCATGGCTGAACATGCAACTTCAGTACCCCATTCCTGCTTTCTCACCATACCCCTTGATTCCCCTAGTAGTAAGGACAGTTATAAAGAAATATAACTGTACCCTCACCCGTTCCGTGTACTGTATCGTGCATCATGTAACGTGATTTGATGACTGTATTACAATGTATCCTGGATTGTACTGAATTGTACCCTGAAATGTAAAGCAAGCAAATGTATTGAACGGAACTGCCGTCAGCATCCAAATGTATTGAACGGAACTGCCGTCAGCATCCAAATGTACTGAACTGCCTTCCAATGTATCGAGCAAATTTTTATATGAATAAAGTATATATTTTGAAATTTAAAAAAACTTCAAATAAATAAAAAGCACATTACATATTTCAAGCTAATTAAAATGGCATTTAATTAAATAATTCAAGCCCCAGGATTGGGTCTTGGTTCCAGGACAGTTCCTTATTGGCTTTCCTCACACATGTTTGTCTGGAGGACCAGTGCCATTCCTTGATCAGGTTAATCATTTTCCAATTAACACCTTTTAGTTTTGATTGGTTTCAAAGCCATGCTTCCTTTGTCCCTAAGCCAGAGAAGACATGCATACATAGAATCAGTTTTTATCATTAGTAAACACTTCTATTCTTACAACAAGAAACCACCATCAGTACCATTACAGCCATGGAAATAGCCTCCCAGGGTATGGCAAAGTTTATATTTAGATTTTGTTGAGCAAGAAGAACAGCAATTGTTTGTTGTGATAGATAGTCATTCACAATGGGTGGAGGTGTTTCCGATGTGGAAAACAACTACAAGTAAAACACTAGGCAACTTGTGAAGATTGTTTTCTTCATATGGCCTCCCAAAAGAAATTGTGTCTGATAATGGGTCGTAATTTTGTTCAGAAATATTTGCACAGTCCATGAGCAGAAATGGTGCAGAACATACCAAAGTTCCATCATATCATGCTGCTTCAAATGGTGCAGCAGAGTGCACAGTACAAATGATAAAATGTGCTCTCATCAAGCAAATGTTGGATCCAACTTCAAGGAAACAGCAGTTGTCGTTGGACCACAAACTGGCAAATTTTCTGATTATTAGAATACTGTTCATATCATTACTGGTAGAACACCAGCAGAGTTGTTTCTCAAACGACAGCCATGAACCAGGTTCTCGTTGTTAAAGCTAAACTTGGCACAGTCAGTAGAAGAGAAGCAATCAAGGCAGAAGGAGAGACATGATAGAGGCAGAGTAAGAGAGAGAAGTGTGAAATTGAATCAGAAGCTTAGTGTGAAGAACCATTGCCATAAATGGTTAAAGTGGTTACCAGGAAGAGTAGTGAAAATATGTGGCCCTTGCACATATTTGGTCAAGATGTTTGATCATGGAAAGGTTAGGTTTATTTACATTGATCATATTTTACCTACAGATATGTAAGGACTTGAAAGTTGGGATGATTCAATTTATTCTGATAAGTAAGATAGTCTTGTTACAAGTAGAGTACCCATAGCAAACATTACATCAGATGTACTAGAAACAAATACAAGCAAAAGTCAGAATTAAATCTGAGTTTGAGTCAGGCAGACAACCAGTCTGAAGTTGTCGAGAGTCCAAATATAGATCAAGGCCAGCCCTTGGCGAAAACCTCACCTCAGGGTCAGCCGACAACAAGATTGGAAAGTTCTGTTCATGAACAAAGGTATCGTCTTGGAAACAGAAAACCGGTGGTTAAATTTGATTTGTAAATATGGAAATATAAGTTCATAATTTTTGTTGTATGTACCATGCAAGTTATGTATAATGATTATTTTGTTATGATTAACTTCTTCAATAAGGAGAGAGAAGTGTAATAGAGCTCCACTTAGTGGACTATTGATGTAATAACAACTACTGATGTCATAAAAATAAACAATGTTGCAAGGTCATGTGCTCACAGTTCTGTTAGGAGCCATCTTGAAGTGTGCGTGTTTGTGTCTTAAAGATATCACAGTAAACATTTGGGAGGGAATGACCCCAGGTGTCTTGAACATTGACTTCGGATCCCATGAGGTCTCGTGGTTTCAGCTCAAGCATGGACAAGTAAACCTCCTGCTGATTACCACCTACCACCCTCCCTCAGCTGATCAAGCACTACTCCTCCATGTTGAACACCATTTGGAAGAAGCACTGAGAGTAGCAAGGACACGGAATGTACTCTGGGTGGGGGACTTCAATGTCCATCACCAAGAGTGGATCAGTAGCACTACTACTGACTGAGTTGTCCAAGTCCTGAAGTCCATAGCTGCCAGACTGGGCCTGCGGCAGGTGGTGAGAGAATCAACACGAGGGAAAAACTCGTCCTCACCAATCTACGTGTCACAGCTGCATCTCTGCATGCCAGCATTGGTAACTGTGACCACCGCACAGTCATTGGAGACGAATACCTGTCTTTACACTGAGGACATCCTCCATCGTGTTGTGTGGCACTACCACTATGCTAAATGGGATAGATTCATAACAGATCTAGCAGCTCAAAAGTGGGCATCCATGAGGTGTTGTGGGCCATCAGCAGCAGCAGAATTGTATTCCACCACAATATGTAACCTCATGGCCTGGCGTATCCCTCACTCGACCATTACCATCAAGCCAGGGGACCAACCCTGGTTCAATAAGGAGTGAAGAAGATCATGCCAGGATCAGCACCAGGCATACCTAAAAATGAGGTTCCAACCTGGGGAAATTGCAACACTGGACTACATGCATGCTAAACAGTGGAAGCAGCATGCTATAAACAGGGCGAAGCGATCCCACAATCAACGGATCAGATCAAAGCTCTGCAGTCCTACCACATCCAGTCGTGAATGGTGATGGACCTTTAAACAACTAAGTGGGATAAAGAGACTCCATGCAGCCCAGCACGCGTGTGCAAAAGACAAGGTTGAAGCATTTGCAACCATCTTCAACCAGAAGTGCCAAGTGGATGATCCTCCTGAGGTCCCCACCATCACAGAAGACAGTCTTCAGTCAATTCGATTCACTCAAGAAACAGCTGAGTGCACTGGATACAGCAAATGCGATGGGTCCCAACAACATCCTGCTGTCGTGCCAAGACTTGTGCTCCAGAACTAGCCGCGCCTCTAGCCAAGCTGTTCTAGTACAGGTATTACACTGGAATCTATACGACAATGTGGAAAATTGCCACGGTATGTCTTGTCCACAAAAAGCAGGATAAATCCAATCCATCCAATTACTATCCCATCAGTCTACTCTCAATCATTGACAAAGTGATGGAAGGTGTCATCAACAGTGCTATCAAGCAGCACTTACTCACCAATAACCTGCTCACCGATGCTCAGTTTGGGTACCGCCAGGACCACTTGGTACCAGACCTCATTACAGCCTTGATCCAAACATGGACAAAAGAGCTGAAATCCAGAGGTGAGTTGAGAGTACCGGCCCTTGACATCAAGTCAGAATTTGACCGAGTGTGGCACCAACGAGCCCTAGTAAAATTGAAGTCAATGTGAATTAGCGAGAAAGCTCTCCACCGGCTGGAGTCATACCCAGCACACAGGAAGATGGTTGTGGTGGTTGGAGGTCAATCATCACAGCCTCAGGACATCGCTGCAGGAGTTCCTCAGGGCAGTGTCCTAGGCCCAACCATCTTCAGCTGCTTCATCAATGACCTTCCCTCCATCATTAGGGCAGAAGTGGGGATTTTCATTGATGATTGCAGTGTTCAGTGGCAATCGCAACTCCTCAGATGATGAAGCAGTCCATACCTGCATGCAGCAAGACCTGGACAACATTCAGGCTAGGGCTGATAATTGGCAAGTAACATTCACGCCACACAAGTGCCAGGCAATGATTATCTTCAATGACATTACCATCACCGAATCCCCCATCATCAACATCCTGGGGCTCACCATTGACCAGAAACTTAACTGAACATCATGCAGGTCAATGCCCGGTATCTTGCCAGCAATCGTGATGCCTTCATTCTGTGACAGTCCGCTGTGCCAACTGTATTTTAGCCACTACAGCAAACCAAAGGGTGGCTACTGGGTAATAAGGGCTATCTGCTGACGACATAGCTTATGACTCCGGTTGGCAACCCACACACATGTGCGCAGCAGGCACAGAAACATAGAAACATAGAAATTTACAGAGCAGAAGGAGGCCATTTTGGCCCATCGTGTCCACGCCGGCCGACAAAGAGCCGCATGGCCCTTGGTCAGCAGCCCTAAAGGTTACATATAAACTTATGAACAATGACGGAAAGGCAAAGAGCACCCAGCCCAACCAGTCCGCTTCACACAACTGCGACACCCCTTACACTGAAACATTCTACACTCCACCCCAACCAGAGCCATGTTGGTGCAGTTTTGCATGATAGTTGGCTGTGTTGGCAGTGGATCCTCTGTGGGTATCACTGGGATCTCTGGCGTTTCAATGAATGTCTCGCCGCTCTTTCTCAGATGTTTCCTATTTCTGCGATACTCACGGCCATCTTCAGTAATGACCTGATATGAACGAACGGCGACTTATTTCTGAACCTGAGCTTTTTGCCACTCTTTGCTTTCTCGGGTTTGTTTGAGTCTCACTCTTTCTCCTTCTTGCAGTGCAGGAAGTGCTTTAGCACCTCTGTTGTAGTAGCGTGCTTGTTTGGCATGGTTCCTTTATTTGTTGACAATGATGTCATATATGATCCTTGGTTTGAGTAGTTCATTTGCGATTGGAATGTTTGTCTTTGTGCGGCGATTGAGTAAGCGCTGTGCTGACGAACTATCAAGGCCTTCAGTTGGTGTGTTTCACCAGATGAGAAGGTTCACGTAGAAGTCTTCTTGATTAACTGTTTTGTGAGATTAACCACATTCTCAACCTTTCCATTGCTTTCTGGTGAGCTTGTTGCGTGATTGAATCCATATTCTGTGGCAAAGTTTGTGAACTGTTTGTGAGTTGAAGGAAGGGCTATTGTCGGATTGAATCTTGCCTGGAATACTGTGGTTGGAGAAGTGTTTCTTGAGGTGTTTGATGATGACAGTGGCATCTTTCTTTCCATGCTGATTGTCTATCTCAAAATAGTCCGAGTAGTAGTGCACTGTGCATAAGTAGTCTTTGCCATCGAGCGTGAATATGTCACAACCAATCTTTTCCCACGGGCTCTGAGGGAGGATGTGACTTTTCAATGGCTCTTTTGGTTGGCTCAATTGATAGGTGTTACATGTTTTACACTTTGAAACAAAGGGCTAGATTTTACACTTTTGTGCATATCGCCCAAAAATGGGTGTTATTTCCGGCGTGGGCAGTAAAAATGGGTTTTCAGATCGCCGGCTTCTCGCCCATTCTCAAAGCACCTGGTCTCCATTTTTGAAATTGGGCGTTACCGCGAGCGATATAAAATGGGCAGAAGCATTAAATCTTTCTGACCTTCTGCCATAAAGTGTCACCATCCTTAGCAATGGCATGGCAACGCTCGAGTCCTGCGATTCAGGAGGTCAAGGGTCATCATGACATGCGCAGAAGAGGAGACAGAGAGAGAGGGAGCTGAGAGGGACTGAAAGCGTGTGTGGCTGTGGTGTGTGTTTGTTTGGCTGTTCTGGGAGGCACGAGGGAGATTCACCTGCAGCAAAAAGCTTACTAAGCACCAAGAACATAGTTGGCACCGAGTTTTTGTCCAACAAATAAGATATAAAATGGAAGGAGGCCCTGGAGCTGGTAGCCAGGAACACTGGTGGCAGAGGGCTCCCAGTGGTCCCGGAGCGTGGCACTGCACCCCAAGGTGCTGCACCCCCATTGCCAACCACACATGAGATCCAGCAGCAACATCTTGCTTCTGGCTCGGAGCACATTCCAACCATGGGACCATCCTCTCCTGTATACATCCATGCAGTGGTTCTGCTGTCACACCCTCACCTCCCCCCCGCCAATGAAGCATCGTCTGAGGAGCTTGGAGTCAGGAGGGGAAGGGGTAGAGGTGGGGAGGAGAAGTGCGGGGGAGGGAAAGGTTGGTTTTTACAGAAATACTGATGATTTCAGACAAATGTTCGTTTTAAATGTTTTTTATTGAACAAAACCTTGTTGCGCATTGGCTCAGATAGCTTCACCGTTACACGCTGGTGATTTCTTAACATCGAAGGGTATAATTACATTTAACTTCAATCAACTTAAACTTTAACTGTCACCAAGGTGATGCTCACCATTGATGTATAACCTGCACACCCAGCAGTGTGTCAGCCTTGTAAATACCACCAATGTTCTTTCAGGCAAAGTGCTTATTGATGAGCTCCTGATGTAAGGCTCTTGCAGCTATCAGGCCACCACGGGCCCTCTCATGCAGTCTACAGGAGGACGGGGGCATGGCTTCAACATCAGCCTGATTGTCTGGGCCAATGTCAGTGTCCGCCTCCTTGTCCTCCTCTTCTTATCTCTGGTGAGGTGGACTGTCAGATTCTTCAGGCAACTCTTGTCCCCTCCTGATAGCCAAGTTGTGCAGCATGGAGCACACCACCACAAATTGAGCTACCTGCTCAGTGTGGTATTGGAGCTCGCCTTCTGAGTGGTCCAGGCATCTAAAGCGCTGCTTAAGCACTCCAATGGTTTTCTTCACGATATTGCGAGTGACTTTGTGGCTCTCGTTGTATCACCTCTTGGCTTCGGTGTGAGTGTCATGCAGGGGGGTCATCAGCCAGGTGGCGAGGCCATATCCTTTGTCACCAACCATCCAGCATTGACCTTGTGGCTGATTGTTAAACAAGTCAGATACAGTGCTCTCACGCAGGATGTGAGCATCATGGATGCTGCCCGGAAATTTAGCATTCACTGTCAGTATAATTTGTTGGTGGTTGCAACGAGTTGGACATTCAGGGAGTGGAATCCCTTGCGGTTCCTGAAAACCTCTGCATTCTGAAAAGGTGGACGCATCGCAATGTGTGTACAGTCTATTGCTCCCTGCACCTTGGGGAAGTTTGCAATTCTGGAGAATCTAGAGCCCTCTCACTCTGAGCCTCCCTGGTCATAGGGAAGCTGATCAAGTCCCTCCTGCGTGTGTACAGGGCTTCAGTGACCTGTCTAATGCAGCAATGTGTGGCGTGCTGAGACAGACTGCAAATGTCGCCAGCTGAGGCCTGAAAAGAACCCGAGGCGTAGAACGACAGTGCCGCGGTGACTTTGACCTAGATGGACAGTGCAGTACTGATGGTGCTGGCAGGCTGCAGATCTCCTCTTATGATCTGGCATATCTCACTGATAACCTCTTTGTGGAAGCGCAGTCTCCGAAGGCAGGTGGTGTCGGGCAAGTCGAGGTAAGACTGCTTCTCCTTGTACTTGCGGGGGGTGTAACGTCTGGTCCTCCTCATCAGTCTGGCACGTCTTACAGTGGGCACATAATGCTGTGGAGTGTACCTTCGCCCATCACGAGTCTGCAGCACGTAATTGGTCATCAAGAGAGGGTGAGAAAGGACAGGCCCCATTGCAATAGTTCTCTGCTTTCTACCGATTGGTCACAAACAATGAATGTCCCGATGAAGACACCTATTAAATTCCAATCGGTCACAGTATGGTCAAGATGTTTGTACAGATGTTCACATCAACGACCTCCAGAGTACATCCGAACTCCCCCGAGGTTGAAGCACAGCAGCCTTTTAAAGGACGCGACGTGTGATGTAGAACATGGCGTCCATACCGCTGTGATTAGTTCCGGTTCGTTCCACATTTTCCAGGCGGTTTTTTGGGCGAGCGATATGTGTGCGAGGTGGTGAAAGTGACTTTGGGCGATCTCATGGCCGTTAGTTTCAGCAAATGTGCTCTTTACGATAAAAAAAAATGGCCGGGCGGTATTATTGAATCTCGGCATTAATTCCATAGAAAGTAGCGCTGGGCGATACAATGGCCGTTGATTTTGCCCATTCTGTAAAAGTGAGCGGGTGGTATTATTTTTTCCCGGCGTTACGCACGTGGGGAAAGTAACGCTTGCCGATAAGTTTCAGAAAAATGCCCGTCAGTTTCCATTTTTCAGATAAATATGCGATATATGGGCATTATATGTCATTTCAGCGATAAAATGGATGTTAAGTGGGCATTAAGCATGCAAAAGAAGTGGAAAATCTAGCTCAAAGTCTTTTATGTCACTGTTCAGTCCTGGCCAGTAAACGGATTCTCTGGCACGTTGAAGAGTGCTCTCGATGCCAGTTTGAGCAGCATGTAGTCGCTGACGAATGTCTGATCTCGGGGATTTTGGTATGACACAGCGATGCCCTTTGAAGACTATGCCATCCTGTGTTGTGAGTCCGTCATGAACTTTGAAGTATGCATGCGTATCAGGCGGGCTTTCATGTGTCGTTCCTGGCCATCCCGTTGTGATTTGTTGTATGACCAGTTGTAGTGTGGAGTCGCTTGCAGTTACGTGTTGTATGGTAGTCAGTCCTTGTTTGGAGAGTGGGAGAAAGTCCACCATGTGGATGCATTCCACTGCAATTTCTGTCAGTGATCTCTCCCCGTTTTCGAGTTTTGCGCGCGAGAGGCTAGGTACATTTCTTTTCCTGGTTGATACTTTATTTCAACGTCATATTGGTTGAGCTAAATGAGCAGACGTAGTCACTTGGGTGCTGCAGATATATATGCCTCAGTAAATACATCGACTATAACCTGGAATTCATAGAAACATAGAAACATAGAAACATAGAAACATAGAAAATAGGTGCAGGAGTAGGCCATTCGGCCCTTCTAGCCTGCACCGCCATTCAATGAGTTCATGGCTGAACATTCAACTTCAGTACCCCATTCCTGCTTTCTCGCCATACCCCTTGATCCCCCTAGTAGTAAGGACCTCATCTAACTCCTTTTTGAATATATTTAGTGAATTGGCCTCAACAACTTTCTGTGGTAGAGAATTCCACAGGTTCACCACTCTCTGGGTGAAGAAGTTCCTCCGCATCTCGGTCCTAAATGGCTTACCCCTTATCCTTAGACTGTGACCTCTGGTTCTGGACTTCCCCAACATTGGGAACATTCTTCCTGCATCTAACCTGTCTAACCCCGTCAGAATTTTAAACGTTTCTATGAGGTCCCCTCTCATTCTTCTGAACTCCAGTGAATACAAGCCCAGTTGATCCAGTCTTTCTTGATAGGTCAGTCCCGCCATCCCGGGAATCAGTCTGGTGAACCTTCGCTGCACTCCCTCAATAGCAAGAATGTCCTTCCTCAGGTTAGGAGACCAAAACTGTACACAATACTCCAGGTGTGGCCTCACCAAGGCCCTGTACAATTGTAGCAACACCTCCCTGCCCCTGTACTCAAATCCCCTTGCTATGAAGGCCAACATGCCATTTGCTTTCTTAACCGCCTGCTGCACCTGCATGCCAACCTTCAATGACTGATGTACCATGACACCCAGGTCTCTTTGCACCTCCCCTTTTCCTAATCTGTCACCATTCAGATAATAATCTGTCTCTCTGTTTTTACCACCAAAGTGGATAACCTCACATTTATCCACATTATACTTCATCTGCCATGCATTTGCCCACTCACCTAACCTATCCAAGTTGCTCTGCAGCCTCACAGCATCCTCCTCGCAGCTCACACTGCCACCCAACTTAGTGTCATCCGCAAATTTGGAGATACTACATTTAATCCCCTCATCTAAATCATTAATGTACAGTGTAAACAGCTGGAGCCCCAGCACAGAACCTTGCGGTACCCCACTAGTCACTGCCTGCCATTCTGAAAAGTACCCATTTACTCCTACTCTTTGCTTCCTGTCTGACAACCAGTTCTCAATCCATGTCAGTACACTACCCCCAATCCCATGTGCTCTAACTTTGCACATCAATCTCTTGTGTGGGACCTTGTCGAAAGCCTTCTGAAAGTCCAAATATACCACATCAACTGGTTCTCCCTTATCCACTCTACTGGAAACATCCTCAAAAAATTCCAGAAGATTTGTCAAGCATGATTTCCCTTTCACAAATCCATGCTGACTTGGACCTATCATGTCACCTCTTTCCAAATGCACTGCTATGACATCCTTAATAATTGATTCCATCATTTTACCCACTACCGATGTCAGGCTGACCGGTCTATAATTCCCTGTTTTCTCTCTCCCTCCTTTTTTAAAAAGTGGGGTTACATTGGCTACCCTCCACTCCATAGGAACTGATCCAGAGTCAATGGAATGTTGGAAAATGACTGTCAACGCATCCACTATTTCCAAGGCCACCTCCTTAAGTACTCTGGGATGCAGTCCATCAGGCCCTGGGGATTTATCGGCCTTCAATCCCATCAATTTCCCCAACACAATTTCCCGGCTAATAAGGATTTCCCTCAGTTCCTCCTCCTTACTAGACCCCCCGACCCCTTTTATAACCGGAAGGTTGTTAGTGTCCTCCTTTGTGAATACCGAACCAAAGTACTTGTTCAATTGGTCTGCCATTTCTTTGTTCCCTGTTATGACTTCCCCTGATTCTGACTGCAGGGGACCTACGTTTGTCTTTACTAACCTTTTTCTCTTTACATATCTATAGAAACTTTTGCAATCCGTCTTAATGTTCCCTGCAAGCTTCTTCTCATACTCCATTTTCCCTGCCCTAATCAAACCCTTTGTCCTCCTCTGCTGAGTTCTAAATTTCTCCCAGTCCCCAGGTTCGCTGCTATTTCTGGACAATTTGTATGCCACTTCCTTGGCTTTAATACTATCCCTGATTTCCCTTGATAGCCACGGTTGAGCCACCTTCCCTTTTTTATTTTTATGCCAGACAGGAATGTACAATTGTTGTAGTTCATCCATGCGGTCTCTAAATGTCTGCCATTGCCCATCCACAGTCAACCCCTTCAGTATCATTCGCCAATCCATCCCAGCCAATTCACGCCTCATAGCTTCAAAGTTAGCCTTCTTTAAGTTCTGGACCATGGTCTCTGAATTAACTGTTTCATTCTCCATCCTAATGCAGAATTCCACCATATTATGGTCACTCTTCCCCAAGGAGCCTCGCACAATGAGATTGCTAATTAATCCTCTCTCATTACATAACACCCAGCCTCAGAATGTGCGCAGACGCAGGCATCGTCCGCGTACTGTAGCTCGACGACAGAGGTTGGGGTGGTCTTGGACCTGGCCTGGAGGCGGCGAAGGTTAAACAGCTTCCCACTGGTTCTGTAGTTTAGTTCCACTCCAGCGGGGAGCTTGTTGACTGTGAGGTGAAGCATGGCAGCGAGGAAGATTGAGAAGAGGGTTGGAGCGACAACGCACCCTGTTTGACCCCGGTCCGGACGTGGATTGGGTCGGTAATGGATCCGTTGGTAAGGATCACGGCCTGCATGTCGTCGTGGAGCAGGAAAAGGATGTTGACAAACTTTTGGGGGCATCCGAAACGGAGGACACTCCATAGCCCCTCGCGGTTGACAGTGTTCAAAGACCTTTGTAAGGTCGAAGAAGGCCATGTATAAGGACTGGCGTTGCTCCCTGCATTTTTCCTGCAGTTGTCGCACTGCAAAAATCATGTCTGTTGTGCCCCGGAGGGGACGGAATCTGCACTGTGACTCCGGGAGGAGCTCCTCGGCCACAGGGTGACTCTAGCGACAACTTTCCCAGTGGCTGATAGCAGGGAGATTCCCCTGTAGTTGCCGCAGTCGGACTTGTCCCCTTTTTTAAAGATAGTCGCGATCTGAGATCTCCCGGCATGCTCTCCTGCCTCCAGATGAGAGAGATGAGGTCATGTATCTGCTCCAAAAGCACCTCTCTGCCATACCTTAGCGCCTCAGCATGGATTCTATCCGCTCCCGTCGCCTTGTTATTCTTAAGCTGTTTTACGGCTTTCCCTGCCACTGCACACTGGTTACCATACAGGCTTAGCTGAGCAAGGTTTTGGTCCAGTGGCAAAAGGGTCCAAAATGACTGGAGACCAGGCACTGCTGTATGAGCCTAACTCCTACGGCGAGATGTTGGCCGCAAGCTCAGTGCCAAGTAGTGCCCTTGATGGGAGGCTGCCCGAGGCCTGGTTGGGGGGCAGACATTAGGAAGGTCGGCTGTCCGCAGGAGTTCCGAGGGATGTTTTAAAAGTTTCTTCCAAAGTTGTCCAACGTTATTTAAAAGTTTCTCCAGAGGTTTCAGAGGAGAAATTCTCCAAGTTGTTTAAAAGTTGAAAACTTTTCCCAAATTGTTTAAAAAGTTACTCAGGTTTATTAAAAGTTTTAAAATAAATTAAAAGTTGATTAAAAGTCGAAAATGTAAGACTCATGTATTAATGCTGGGGGGGTCACCAGACACGAGAGGGCGCCACGGTCAGAGGTCATCGGGCTGTACGCATGTGGCATGTGTGCTTGGTCACCTGTATATAAGCTGGGTGTCTTTGTCACGTTGGCACTCCAGGGCTGGAATAAAGATGGATCAGGTTGCATCTCAGTGAGTTTACAGTAACCAGTTACAATTGGCGACGAGGTAATTTAAAGAACCTTTGCATGCACAATGGGCACTGCTGGAATCCTGGAGAGATTCTTGAAGGGCGAGGATAGGGCGGATTTTGTCGACAGCCTGGATCAGTACTTTGTGGCCAATGGCATGGAGGCAGAGAGCAATGCAGTTAAGCGCAGGGCAGTTCTCCTCACCATTTGTGGTCCACAAATTTACGGCCTCATGAAGAATCTTCTCTCGTCTGTACGTCCGGTGGAAAAAGGGTACAAGGAATTGTGTACGTTGGTGGGTAACTATTGTGTTACTAACACAGATGAGGCTGCACACCGGGAGGTGAAAGTAACAGTGACCTCAGTCTTTATTAAGACACTCCCTTGCTGGGATCCCTTGGGACTTCAGGGGATGCGCTCCCTGGTGGCGGAACATGGGAGTGCATGCTTTACAGATACACAACATCACTCTCCCCCCAAAATCAAAGTGAAAACTATTTACAAAATGAGGCGGTCGGGAGCCTTTCTTTCCCTGGTGAACCGCCTCGGTACAAACGAACCAACTAGGGGGGAGGCCATCTTAGACTGGGTGTTGTGTAATGAGAGAGGATTAATTAGCAATCTCATTGTGCGAGGCCCCTTGGGGAAGAGTGACCATAATATGGTGGAATTCTGCATTAGGATGGAGAATGAAACAGTTAATTCAGAGACCATGGTCCAGAACATAAAGAAGGGTAACTTTGAAGGTATGAGGCGTGAATTGGCTAGGATAGATTGGCGAATGATACTTAAGGGGTTGACTGTGGATGGGCAATGGCAGACATTTAGAGACCGCATGGATAAATTACAACAATTGTACATTCCTGTCTGGCGTAAAAATAAAAAAGGGAAGGTGGCTCAACCGTGGCTATCAAGGGAAATCAGGGATAGTATTAAAGCCAAGGAAGTGGCATACAAATTGTCCAGAAATAGCAGCGAACCTGGGGACTGGGAGAAATTTAGAACTCAGCAGAGGAGGACAAAGGGTTTGATTAGGGCAGGGAAAATGGAGTACAAGAAGAAGCTTGCAGGGAACATTAAGGCGGATTGCAAAAGTTTCTATAGGTATGTAAAGAGAAAAAGGTTAGTAAAGACAAACGTAGGTCCCCTGCAGTCAGAATCAGGGGAAGTCATAACGGGGAACAAAGAAATGGCAGACCAATTGAACAAGTACTTTGGTTCAGTATTCACTAAGGAGGACACAAACAACCTTCCGGATATAAAAGGGGTCAGAGGGTCTAGTAAGGAGGAGGAACTGAGGGAAATTTTTATTAGTCGGGAAATTGTGTTGGGGAAATTGATGGGATTGAAGGCCGATAAATCTCCAGGGCCTGATGGACTGCATCCCAGAGTACTTAGGGAGGTGACCTTGGAAATAGCGGATGCATTGAGTCATTTTCCAACATTCCATTGACTCTGGATCAGTTCCTATCGAGTGGAGGGTAGCCAATGTAACCCCACTTTTTAAAAAAGGAGGGAGAGAGAAAGCAGGGAATTATAGACCGGTCAGCCTGACATCAGTAGTGGGTAAAATGATGGAATCAATTATTAAAGATGTCATAGCAGCGCATTTGGAAAATGGTGACATGATAGGTCCAAGTCAGCATGGATTTGTGAAAGGGAAATCATGCTTGACAAATCTTCTGGAAATTTTTGAGGATGTTTCCAGTAAAGTGGACAAAGGAGAACCAGTTGATGTGGTGTATTTGGACTTTCAGAAGGCTTTCGACAAGGTCCCACACAATGTGCAAAGTTAAAGCACATGGGATTGGGGGTAGTGTGCTGACGTGGATTGAGAACTGGTTGTCAGACAGGAAGCAAAGAGTAGGAGTAAATGGGGACTTTTCAGAATGGCAGGCAGTGACTAGTGGGGTACCGCAAGGTTCTGTGCTGGGGCCCCAGCTGTTTACATTGTACATTAATGATTTAGACGAAGGGATTAAATGTAGTATCTCCAAATTTGCGGATGACACTAAGTTGGGTGGCAGTGTGAGCTGCGAGGAGGATGCTATGAGGCGCAGGGTGACTTGGATGGGTTAGGTGAGTGGGCAAATGCATGGCAGATGAAGTATAATGTGGATAAATGTGAGGTTATCCACTTTGGTGGTAAAAACAGAGAGACAGACTATTATCTGAATGGTGACAGATTAGGAAAAGGGGAGGTGCAACAAGACCTGGGTGTCATGGTACATCAGTCATTGAAGGTTGGCATGCAGGTACAGCAGGCGATTAAGAAAGCAAATGGCCTTCATAGCGAGGGGATTTGAGTACAGGGGCAGGGAGGTGTTGCTATAGTTGTACAGGGCCTTGGTGAGGCCACACCTGGAGTATTGTGTACAGTTTTGGTCTCCTAACTTGAAGAAGGACATTCTTGCTATTGAGGGAGTGCAGCGAAGATTCATCAGACTGATTCCCGGGATGGTGGGGCTGACCTATCAAGAAAGACTGGATCAACTGGGCTTGTATTCACTGGAGTTCAGAAGAATGAGAGGGGACCTCATAGAAACGTTTAAAATTCTGACGGGTTTGGACAGGATGGATGCAGGAAGAATGTTCCCAATGTTGGGGAAGTCCAGAACCAGGGGTCACAGCCTAAGGATAAGGGGTAAGCCATTTAGGACCGAGATGAGGAGAAACTTCTTCACCCAGAGAGTGGTGAACCTGTGGAATTCTCTACCACAGAAAGTATTTGAGGCCAATTCACTAAATATATTCAAAGGGGAGTTAGATGAAGTCCTTACTACTCGGGGGATCAAGGGGCATGGCGAGAAAGCAGGAAGGGTGTACTAAAGTTGAATGTTCAGCCATGAACTCATTGAATGGCGGTGCAGGCTAGAAGGGCTGAATGGCCTGCTCCTGCACCTATTTTCTATGTTTCTATGTTTCTATGTCTGTTCTGGTGTGTTGGCTGTGCCCTCGCTGGGCTGGCGTGTTGTTGGCCCTGCAGGGCTGCTGGGTGAGCCTGGCCTTGCTGGGCTGTTGGGCGTGATGGGTTCGATTTCCTGGTCCGGGGTGGTGTCATTGATCCTTTGGGTGTGTGTTGTGGGCTCGAAAAAGGTGGTGCCTGCTGTGGGTTGTTCAGGGCAGTCTGTGAACCACAGCCTCGTTTGGTCCAGGTGCTTTCTGCAAATTTGTCCATTGTCTAGTTTGACTACAAACACCCTACTCCCTTCTTTAGCTATCACCGTGCTCGCGATCCACTTGGGACCATTTCCATTGTTTAGCACATACACAGGGTCATTCAGATCAATTTCCCGTGACACAGTGGCGCGACCATCGTTTACATTTTGTTGCTGCCGCCTGCTCTCTACCTGATCATGCAGGTTGGGGTGAACCAGCGAGAGTCTGGTTTTAAGTGCCCTTTTCATGAGTAGCTCAGCCGGGGGCACCCCTGTGAGCGAGTGGGGTCTCGTGCGGTAGCTGAGCAGTACTCGGGACAGGCGTGTTTGGAGTGAGCCTTCTGTGACTCATTTAAGGCTCTGTTTGATGGTTTGTACTGCCCGCTCTGCCTGCCCATTGCAGGCTGGTTTAAACGGGGCCGAGGTGACATGTTTGATCCCATTGCTGGTCATGAATTCTTTAAATTCGGCACTGGTGAAACATGGCCCGTTGTCACTGACCAGGATGCCAGGCAGGCCGTGGGTGGCAAACATGGCCCTCAGGCTTTCAATGGTGGCGGTGGCGGTGCTTCCCGACATTATTTCACATTCAATCTGTTTTGAAAAAACATCCACCACCACCAGACACATTTTACCGAGAAACGGTCCCACATAGTTGACATGGATCCTCGACCATGGTCTGGAGGGCCAGGACCACATACTTAGTGGTGCCTCTCTGGACGCATTGCTCAACTGAGCACACAGGCGGCATTGCCGTACACAGGACTCTAAGTCAGAGTCGATACCGGGCCACCGCACGTGGGATCTGGCTATCGCTTTCATCGTTACTATACCCGGGTGTGTGCTATGGAGATCCGAGATGAATGTCTCCCTGCCCTTTTTGGGTAGCACTACGCGGTTACCCGACAACAGGCAGTCTGCCTGAATGGACAGCTCGTCCTTTCGCCACTGGAACGGCTTGATTAGCTCTTGCATTTCAACGGGGTTGCTGGCCCAGCTCCCATGCAGTAATCATGTTTTTTACTCGGGACAGCAGCGGATCTTGGCTGGTCCAAGTCTTAATCTGGCGGGCCGTGACAGGTGATTTATCATTTTCAAATGCTTCCATGACCATCAGCAAGTCTGTGGGCTGCGCCACCATCAACAAGTTTGCAGGCTGAGCTATTTCCACCCCCATGGTGGGCAATAGTAGCCGACTGAGAGCATCTGCAAGGTTCTCGGTGCCTGGCCTGTGGCGGATAGTATAGTTATACGCTGATAGCGTGAGTGCCCACCTTTGTATGCGGGCTGAGGCATGAGTATTTATCCCCTTGTTTTCAGCGAACAGGGATATGAGGGGCTTGTGATCGGTTTCCAGCTCAAATTTGAGGCCAAACAGGTACTGATGTATTTTCATTACCCCGAACACACACGCTAATGCCTCTTTCTCAATCATGCTGCAGGCCCTCTCGGCCTTTGACAAGCTCCTGGAGGCATAGGCGACAGGTTGCAACTTCCCCGCAACGTTAGCTTGTTGTAATACACACCCGACTCCATACGACGATGCATCACATGCTAGCACAAGTCTTTTACACGGGTTAGACAATACAAGCAGCTTGTTGGAGCATAAAATGTTTCTGGCTTTCTCAAACGCAATTGCTTGGTTTTTTTCCCCATACCCAGTTTTCACCTTTATGCAATAACATATGTAGGGGCTCTAAGAGGGTGATAACCCTGTTAGAAAGTTACCAAAATAGTTGAGGAGTCCCAGGAACGACCGCAGCTCCGTGACGTTCTGTGGCCTGGGCGCATTCCTGATTGCCTGTCTTGGCGTCTGTGGGCCGAATGCCGTCCGCCGCGATCTTTCTCCCCAAAAACTCCACTTCTGTTGCCATGAAGACGCATTGCGACCTCTTCAGCCGCAGCCCTACGCGATCCAGTCACTGGAGGACCTCTTCTAGATTTTAGAACATAAGAAGTTAAGAATTAGGAACAGGAGTAGGCCACCTAGCCTCTCGAGCCTACTCCACCATTCAACAAGATCATGGCTGATCTGGCCGTGGGCTCAGCTCCCCGTAACCCTTAACTCCCTTATTGGTTAAAAATCTATCTATCTGTGACTTGAATACATTCAATGAGCTAGCCTCAACTGCTTCCTTGGGCAGAGAATTCCACAGATTCACAACCCTCTGGGAGAAGAAATTCCTTCTCAACTCGGTTTTAAATTGGCTCCCCCGTATTTTGAGGCTGTGCCCCCTATTTCTAGTCTTCCCGACCAGTGGAAACAACCTCTCTGCCTCTATCTTGTCTATCTCTTTCATTATTTTAAATGTTTCTATAAGATCACCCCTCATCCTTCTGAACTCCAACGAGTAAAGACCTAGTCTACTCAATCTATCATCATAAGGTAACCCCCTCATCTCCGGAATCAGCTGAGTGAATCGCCTCTGTACCCCCTCCAAAGCCAGTATATCCTTCCTTAAGTAAGGTGACCAAAACTGCATGCAGTACTCCAGGTGCAGCCTCACCAATACCCTATACAGTTGCAGCAACACCTCCCTGCTTTTGTACGCCATCCCTCTTGCAATGAAGGCCAACATTCCATTCGCCTTCCTGATTACCTGCTGCACCTGCAAATTCACATTTTGGGATTCATGCACAAGGACCCCCAGGTCCCTCTGCACCGCAGCATGTTGTAATTTCTCCCCATTCAAATAATATTCCCTTTTACTGTTTTTTTCCCCACGGTGGATGACCTCACACTTTCCGACATTGTATTCCATCTGCCAAACCTTAGCACATTTGCTTAACCTATCTAAATCTCTTTGCAGCCTCTCTGTGTCCTCTACACAACCCGCTTTCCCACTAATCTTTGTGTCATCTGCAAATGTTGTTACACTACACTCTGTCCCCTCTTCCAGGTCATCTATGTATATTGTAAACAGTTGTGGTCCCAGCACCGATCCCTGTGGCACACCACTAACCACCGATTTCCAACCCAAAAAGGACCCATTTATCCCGACTCTCTGCTTTCTGTTAGCCAGCCAATTCTCTATCCATGCTAATACATTTCCTCTGACTCCGTGTACCTTTATCTTCTGCAGTAACCTTTTGTGTGGCACCTTATCGAATGCCTTTTGGAAATCTAAATACACCACATCCATCGGTACACCTCTATCCACCATGCTCGTTATATCCTCAAAGAATTCCAGTAAATTAGTTAAACATGATTTCCCTTTCATGAATCCATGTTGCGTCTGCTTGATTGCACTATTCCTATCTAGATGTCCTGCTATTTCTTCCTTAATGATAGTTTCAAGCATTTTCCCCACTACAGATGTTAAACTAACCGGCCTATAGTTACCTGCCTTTTGTCTGCCCCCTTTTTTAAACAGAGGCGTTACATTAGCTGCTTTCCAATCCGCTGGTACCTCCCCAGAGTCCAGAGAATTTTGGTAGATTATAACGAATGCATCTGCTATAACTTCCGCCATCTCTTTTAATACCCTGGGATGCATTTCATCAGGACCAGGGGACTTGTCTACCTTGAGTCCCATTAGCCTGTCCAGCACTACCCCACTAGTGATCGTGATTGTCTCAAGGTCCTCCCTTCCCACATTCCTGTGACCAGCAATTTTTGGCATGGTTTTTGTGTCTTCCACTGTGAAGACCGAAGCAAAATAATTGTCTAAGGTCTCAGCCATTTCCACATTTCCCATTATTAAATCCCCCTTCTCATCTTCTAAGGGACCAACATTTACTTTAGTCACTCTTTTCTGTTTTATATATCTGTAAAAGCTTTTACTATCTGTTTTTATGTTCTGCGCAAGTTTACTTTCGTAATCTATCTTTCCTTTCTTTATTGCTTTCTTAATCATTCTTTGCTGTCATTTAAAATTCTCCCAATCTTCTAGTTTCCCACTAACCTTGGCCACCTTATACGCATTGGTTTTTAATTTGATACTCTCCTTTATTTACTTGGTTATCCATAGCTGGTTATCCCTTCTCTTACCGCCCTTCTTTTTCACTGGAATATATTTTTGTTGAGCACTATGAAAGAGCTCCTTAAAAGTCCTCCACTCTTCCTCAATTGTGCCACCGTTTAGTCTGTGTTTCCAGTCTACTTTCGCCAACTCTGCCCTCATCCCACTGTAGTCCCCTTTGTTTAAGCATAGTTCGCTCGTTTGAGACACTACTTCCTCACCCTCAATCTGTATTACAAATTCAACCGTACTGTGATCACTCATTCCGAGACGATCTTTTACTAGGAGAACGTTTATTATTCCTGTTTCATTACACAGGACCAGATCTAAGATAGCTTGCTCCCATGTAGGTTCTGTAACATACTGTTCTAAGAAACAATCCCATATGCATTCTATGAATTCCTCCTCCAGGCTACCCCGTGTGATTTGATTTGACCAATCGATATGTAGGTTAAAATCCCCCATGATTACTACCGTTCCTTTTTCACATGCCTCCATTATTCCCTTGATTATTGCCCGCCCCACAGTGAAGTTATTATTTGGGGGCCTATAAACTACACCCACCAGTGACTTTTTCCCCTTACTATCTCTAATCTCCACCCACAATGATTCAACATTTTGTTCATTAGAGCCAATATCATCTCTCACAACTGCCCTGATATCATCCTTTATTAACAGAGCTACCCCACCTCCTTTCCCTTCTTGTCTATCTTTCCGAATTGTCAGATACACCTGTATGTTTAATTCCCAGTCTTGGCCACCCTGCAACCATGTTTCTGTAATGGCCACCAAATCATACCCATTTGTAATGATTTGTGCCGTCAACTCATTTACTTTATTTCGAATGCTGCATGTGTTTAGGTCGAGTGTTTTAATATTAGTTTTTAATCCATGATTTTTAGTTTTGACCCCTCCTGCAGCCCCTTTATATTCAGTGGCCCTTTTTGGTTTTTGCCTTGGGTTTCTCTGCCCTCCACTTTTACTCATCTCCTTTCTGTCTTTTGCTTTTGTCTCCTTTTTGTTTCCCTCTGTCTCCCTGCATTGGTTCCCATCCCCCTGCCATATTAGTTTAACTCCTCCCCAACAGCACTAGCAAACACTCCCCCTAGGACATTGGTTCCGGTCCTGCCAGGTGCAGACTGTCCGGTTTGTACTGGTCCCACCTCCCCCAGAACCGGTTCCAATGCCCCAGGAATTTGAATCCCTCCCTGCTGCACCACTGCTCAAGCCACGCATTCATCTGAGCTATCCTGCGATTCCTACTCTGACTAGCACGTGGCACTGGTAGCAATCCCGAGATTACTACTATTGAGGTCCTACATTTTAATTTAGCTCCTAGCTCCTTAAATTCGTCTCGTAGGACCTCATCCCTTTTTTTAACTATATCGTTGGTACCAATGTGCACCACGACAACTGGCTGTTCACCCTCCCTTTTCAGAATGTCCTGCACCCGCTCCGAGACATCCTTGACCCTTGCACCAGGGAGGCAACATACCATCCTGGAGTCTCGGTTGCGGCCCCAGAAACGGTGCTCGACGGTGTCCCGACCCATGACCAATATTTTGTCCTGAAAAACGACCATGCATGGTACCAACTTGAGTAGGCTCTCCATGTTTCTCTGGAAGATCGCTGAAGCCGACTGAATTCCAAACGGGCATCTGTTGTAGATGAACAGTCCCTTGTGCATGTTGATGCAGGTGAGGCCCTTCGAAGACTCCTCCAGCTCCTGCGTCATGTAGGCTGAAGTCAGGTCGAACTTGGTGAACGTCTTGCCTCCTGCCAGTGTCGCAAATAGGTCGACTGCCTTAGGTAGCGGGTATTGGTCCTGTAGCAAGAAACGATTAATAGTTACTTTATAATCGCTGCAAATCCTGACCGTGCCATCACTTTTGAGTACTGGAAAAATCGGGCTAGCCCACTAGCTGAATTCCACTGGGGAGATGATGCCCTCGCTTTGCAGCCTATCCAGCTCGATTTCCACTCTCTCCCTCATCATGTGAGGTACCGCTCGCGCCTTGTGGTGAATGGGTCGTGCCTCTGGGACCAAGTGGATCCGCACCTTCGCCCCAGAAAAGTTTCCAATGTCTGGCTCAAAAAGGGAAGAATATTTTTAAGAATCTGGGTACATGAGGCCTCATCGACATGTGATAGCGCTCGGATGTCATCCCAGTTCCAGCGGATTTTGCCCAGCCAGCTCCTTCCAAGCAGTGTGGGGCCATCGCCCGGGACAATCCAGAGTGGCAGTTCGTGCACCGTGCCCTCGTAGGTGACCTTGACCATAGCGCTGCCCAGGACAGTGATGAGATCTTTGGTGTACATTCTCAGTTTCGTGTAGATGGGGCTCAGGGCTGGTCTGAGTGCCTTGTTGCACCAAGTTTCTCAAACATTTTTTTTTTACTCATGATGGATTGGCTAGCGCCAGTGTCCAGTTCCATGGCTATGGGTAAGCCATTCAATTTTACATTTGGCATTATAGGTGGATATTTTGTCGAAAATGTGTGCACCCCGTGTACTTCAGCATTTGCCTCCTCTCTCTGAGGCTCGAAATTGCTTTGGTCTACCATGGACCGATCTTCCTCTGCCACGTGGTGGTTAGCAGGTTTTGCAGAACTTGCAGCTTATCCGCAAGCTTGTTGGAGGTGCCCCATTGTTCCACAGCTCTTGCAAACATACCCTTTGAAGTGGCATGAATAGGCTGAATGGAAGCCTCCACAACACCAACAATGTGTGAATTGCCTTGCATTCTTCCTTTGAGTCATCTGGGTCACCTGAGGCCTGCTGGCAGTTGCAGACTCGTGGTTTCTGCCCTGTACATTTCTGTTCGCAAACACTGTTCCAGTTAATTTATGAACATTGCTAGCACTTGTGTGCTGAGAGATTTGTTTGGTGTTATCACTGGTGGACATAAACGCCTGTGCTATCTCAATGGCCTTACTGAGGGTCGGTGTCTCTGCAGTCAAAAGTTTTCGTAGGATGGTCTCGTGGCCAATGCCCAGTACAAAAAAGTCTCTGAGCATTTGCTCCAGGTAGCCATCAAACTCACATTGTCCTGCAAGTCACCTTAGCTCGGGGACATAGCTTGCCACTTCCTGACCTTCAGATCGCTGGCATGTGTAGAACCGATACCTCGCCATCAGCATGCTCTCCCTTGGGTTAAGATGCTCCCTGACCAGTGTACACAGCTCCTCGTACGACTTATCTGTGGGCACCGGAGCCAGAAGATTCTTCATGAGGCTGTAGGTCGGTGCCCCGCAGACCGTGAGGAGGACCGCTCTCCTTTTTGCAGCGCTTCCTTCTCCGTCCAGCTCGTTGGCTACAAAGTACTGGTCTAGCCGTTCGACATAGGCTTCCCAGTCCTCACCCTCCGAGAACTTCTCCAGGATGCCCACAGTTTGCTGCATCTTTGTGTTGGATTCGTATTCTCGTCGCCAGTTATTGTGTTCCTAACACAGATGAGGCTGCACACAGGGAGGTTAAAGTAACAGTGACCTCAGTCTTTAATAAGACACTCCAGTGTGAGGAACAGGCCTTAGGGGCCGGCTTATATACAGTGATCCCAAGGGATGCTGAAATCCCTTGGGACTTCAGGGGATGCGCTCTCTGGTGGCGGAACATGGGAGCGCATGCTTTACAGATACACAACAGTAATCTTCTGAAGCCAAAAGAGGGGATCATCGTATCACATGACCGTTTCTACACACATGTTCGTGCTGAGGGCCAGGACGTGTCGGGATTTGTCGCCGACCTGCGACGTCTTGCTGAGCCGTGTAAGTTCAGGAACATGCTGGAAGACATGCTGCATGATGTGTTCATGATAGGCATCAACCTCAGGAAGCTGTTAGCTGCAGAAATGCTGGATTTGAAAAAGGCCATCGCAACTCCCCAGGCATGAATGATGACGGATGATAATTTGATGCAGATATCATCGACGAGTCGGAGTTCCACGGCAAGTACTGTAAACAAGATGCCGTTGTTTTCGGGCAGGGCTGCTTCCGTGAAACCTGCCGCTGCTCAGTGCCCGCCAACTGGTTCGATCCAGATTTCACCCTGTTGGCGTTGTGGGGGCAATCATCAGCCTCATAGTGTCGTTTTAGACAATACTCATGCAATGGATGTTCTAAAGTAGGGCATCTTCACAGGATGTGTTCACAATGGAGCAAGCGGCTCACCATGTGGTTGATGAGGACCAGTTCAGTGATGGCCTGGATACGCAACCCAAGGATGAAGTGAATGGACTGTACTCATTCCTGAGCAAGAACCAGCCGATAGTCATTATGTGAAGCTGAATGGCGTGACTGTATCAATGGAGCTGGACACTGGTGTGAGCCAGTCGATAATGAGCCAAAGGACATTCGAAAATCTGTGGGACACTAAAGCTACGAAACTGAAGCTGAGTCCAGTCAATGCCAGGTTGCGTACTTACACTAAGGAACTCATACCGGTGCTCGGCAGTGCAGCAATCGAGGTGGCATAAGACGGTGTGGTGCACGGGCTACCATTATGGATCATCCCAGGTAATAATCCAATGCTGTTCGGCAGGAATTAGCTCAAGAAAATCAAGCTGGACTGGAATGATGTCAAGATGTTGTCCTCGGTGGATGATACTTTGTGTGCCCAAGTATTGAAACAGTTTCTTTGTTTGAACCAGGCATTGGTAATTTTATGGGAGCCGAGGTGCAGATTCACCTGGACTCCAGTGTAAGGCCTGTCTATCACAAAGCTCGGTCTGTTCCGTACATGATGAGGGAGAAGGTTGAAATTGAGCTTGACAAATTCCAGCGTGAAGGGATCATATCTCTGGTCGAGTTTAACGAGTGGACTAGTCCCATTGTTCCTGTGTTGAAGATGATGGCACTGTCAGGATCTGTGGAGATTACAAGGTTATGATTAACCGATTTTCGAAACAGGATCAGTATCCATTACCAAAGGCTGATGACCTGTTCGCCATGCTAGCTGGTGGAAAGTCGTTCATGAAACTGGATCTGACGTCAGCCTATATGACCCAGGAGCTTGTCGACACTTTGAAGAAACTCACCTGCATCAACACCCATAAAGGACTGTTTGTCTATAACAGGTGTCCTTTTGGGATTAATTCGGCTGCAGCCATATTTCAGAGGAATATGGAGAGTTTACTGAAGTCCATTCCTAGAACTGGCGTGTTTCAAGATGACATTCTGGTCACAGGTCGCCACACTCCTGAACATCTGAACAATCTTGAAGAAGTCCTACAGCGTCTTGTCAAAGTGGGACTCAGGCTGAAACGCTCGAAGTGTGTATTCATGGCACCTGAAGTCGAATTGATTCGAAAACCGAGGCCATCAAAAATGCACCCGGACCTCAGAATGTGACAGAGCTGCGTTCATTGCTTGGGCTACTCAACTACTTTGGTGATTTCTTACCCAGATTGAGCACTTTACTAGAACCACTGCATGTGTTACAAAGAAAAGGCGACAACTGGGTCTAGGCTGCGTCTCAAGATAGAGCCTTTGAGAAAGCCAAGAATCTTCTATGTTCAATCAAGTTGCTTGTTCATTACAATCCGAGTAAGCATCTTGTATTGGCCTGTGATGCTTCATCATATGGGGTTGGCTGCGTACTCCAACAAGCAAATGAATCGGGCAAGCTACAACCTGTTGCGTATGCCTCGAGAAGTCTTCTAAAGCTGAAAGAGCTTACAGTATGGTAGAGAAAGAAGCTTTGGCCTGTGAGTATGGGGTAAAAAAAAATGCATCTGTACCTGTTTGATCTTCGTTTTGAACTAGAAATGGATCACAAGCCATTCAGTTCATTGGTGGAAAACAAAGTTATTAATACCAATGCATCATCCCACATTCAAAGGTGGGCACTGTCTGCCAATGGTTACGTCATCTGTCATAGACCTTGTACTGAGAATTGTGCTGATGCACTGAGACGTCTGCCCTCACCCACAACTGAGATGGAGACGCCTCAACCTGCAGATCTACTGTTAGTAATGGATGCTTTTGAGAATGAAGGAACCCCTGTCACTGCTCAACAAGTTAGAATCAGGACTAGCCATGACCCTATTTTATCGATTGTGAAACGGTGTGTACTCAGTGGTGATTGGTCTGCCATACCTATGGAAATGCATGAGGAGACCAAACCTTACAACCATCGCAAGGATGAGCTGTCCATTCAGTCAGATTGTTTACTGTGGGGTAATCGTGTAATCATGCCTAAGAAAGGTAGAAAAAAATTTGTACGTGAACTTCATAGCACTCATCCTGGTATTGGCATGATAAAGTCCGTTGCTAGGTCTCATGTATGGTGGCCTGGAATTGACTCTGATCTGGAATCATGCGTGCATCAGTGCAATACTTGCATGTAGCTAAGTAAAGTACCAGTGGAATCTCAGCTGAATCTTTAGTCGTGGCCATCCAAACCATGGTCGAGGATCCACATTGATTTTGCGGGCCCGTTTCTAGGAAAGATGTTTTTTGTCGTAGTACATGCATATTCTAAGTGGATAGAGAGTGTTATTGTGTCATCCAGCATGTCTACAGCTACCGTTGAGAGCCTGTGTATCATGTTTGCTACTCATGGTTTGCCTGACATTGTTGTGAGCGACAACGGATCTTGCTTCACAAGTCTTGAGTTCCTGGAGTTTAGGAAACTCAACGTCATCAGGCGCGTGAGATCAGCTCCATTCAAGCCTGCTTCTAATGGTCAAGCAGAGCGTGTCGGTCAAACGATCAAGCAAAGTATGAAACGTGTAACTCAGGGTTCACTGCAGAGACGGTTGTCATGTATATTGCTCAGTTACAGGACAAGACCTCATACACTTACTGGGGTTCCTCCTGCTGAACTACTGATGAAGAGAAATCTCAAGACCAGGCTTTCTCTTGTTCATCCTGATTTGAATGATCGTGTTGAAAACAGACGTCAAAGTCAGCAATGGTGTCATGGTCGTGTTGCCGTGTGATGTGACATCTCGGTCAACGATCCGGTTTATGTACCGAACTATGGTCAAGGTCCAAAGTGGATCGTTGGCACTGTTACAGGCAAGGAGGGTAACAGAGTGTTTATTGTCGTGCTCAAGAATGGGCAAACATGCAGTAAACACCTTGACCAGATTAAACTGCGGCACACGGATGAACTGGAACAGAGTGAGGAAGATGCAGTCAGTGACCAACCAACCATTGTTCACTCATCAGAGGACTCTGCTGACATTACTGACTCTGAACCTTCAGTCTCTGATGTGGTCATGACCACTCCCATCAGATCGGCTACTCAGCCCTCAGTCTCAACAGACTCAGAACGCTCGTCCAGAGCCAAAATTGAACTGAAACGATCAACTCGTGAGAGGAAAGCCCCAGACCGTCATAATTTGTAAAATAAACTGTTGTTAAGATTTTAAAACGGGGATGCTGTTATGTATTAATGCTTGGGGGTCACCAGACACCAGAGGGCGCCGCGGTCGGAGGTCATCGGGCTGTACGCATGTGGCGTGTGTGCTTGGTCACCTGTATATAAGCTGGGTGTCTTTGTCACGGTGGCACTCTCGGGTTGGAATAAAGATGGATCAGGTTGCACCTGAGTGAGTTTACAGTAACCAGACTCTTGAGTCATTACAATATCTGCAATTGTTCGTGAACTCTTTATCTGTGAATGCTTTCTTTGCGGGTCGGGGTTTCTGCCTGACAGCTTTGACATCTTCAGAGTTTGTTTAAGTGAGCTTCATGGATTTCATTTGAGCAACTGTGGCCTCTGTAGCTTTATAGAACATCACACATTTATCAAGTGTTAGGCTTGATTCTTGCAACAGCCTCTTTTGCAATGTTATCAGATATTCCGCAGACTATGCTGTCTCTGATGAAAAATCCCTTAAATTGCCGAAATCACATGACACTGCTAGTTCTCTCACTTTCGCGAGATATCTGTCAAACTGCTCGTCCCTTTGTACACAGTTGTTAAACTGGTACCGTTCATAGATGAGGTTGGGTTTTCCTTTACAGTCCTCTTCCCAGAGCTTCAAAATAATCTCAATTTCCTGCTTGCCTTCCTCTGATTTGTAGGGAAGATTATTGTGGATATCTGGGGCATCGTTGCCAATGGCAGTGATAAATTATGCCACCCTAACTCTATCTGGTTTTTCCACAATATTCGTGATAATTTCATAGCTGTCCCACAGCTGTTTGAATTTTTTCCAGTTGGCTTTCAGATCGCCTGCAATGGAGGTGGGAGAGGGATGTGTGTGGGAGTTGGCACCGTGGTGGTCATGATAGCTCGCTATAGTTTAGGACTTTGAGTTTGCCACATACATGTATGCAGTTCAAATACCCGGAGGACTAGAACCAATCTAATAGTAAAATATCGTGGCCGTGTAATTGTGGAAATACTTTTTCAATCGAGGCTTTACAATAACTTATGCCACTTAAAGTTTACTTTTCTAATGCCTCGATATTATTTATTGCCCTTCACGGATTCACGTGCCATGTATAGGAAGCACGCTCTGCACTGCACTGCTTAACATCTATTTCAATCGGCTTGAAAATATCTTACAGTTCCAATATTTAAGTCGACAATTCATTCGATGAAATATCTTACAGTTCCAATATTTAAGTCGACAATTCATTCGATGAAAGATCGAAGTCTCCGCTTCTGACACCATGTATTTTATAGTCTCTTGAACAATCTTGAACACTCTTAGTTCAATTTAACTCTACTTATTTGGGAGATCTCAGACAGCCATGTGAAGCTTAAGATGGCGTTCCTTCACAGGCCCTCTCTCTCAATACCACTCCCTATACTCGAGGCGTTATACATTATAATACCTCCTAGCTAGAGGGAGCTATACATTGTCTCGTTACAGCACCTGCGCTATCCTTGCTCTATGCACTGATTACAGAGCACTTGTGCCACCGTGTCTCACCATGTGCAGATCCCACCTCAAATCTATCCTCTAATATCTGAACTGGTGGCTACCACCGCCTTCTCAAGAGCAAGTAGATATGGGCAATAAATGCTGGCTTCGCCAGTGAAGTCTACATCCCAGGAACCCATTTTTAAAAATCGAGCATTGTGCAATAAGTTTGGATGATTTGGCTGTCATGGATGAATAACTGGCAGTGTGTGCAAGCTGCGAGATGTGGGTGTGAGGCTTGCAACAGTGCTAAGTGTATAAGGGTGAGGTGAAGCATATGAATGTAAGGTATGAGTCCAGATTGCTAGAGACTGCTGGTAGTTGATGATGGGGGTGTGGTGATTTGAGCAGGAGCTGAGACTAGTGGTGCAGTTGGTAGAATATGGCGTTCAAAGATGCATTCACTGACCTCGAGCTCTCGTGTGATGCCACTGAGCTACTTGCGGCTCTGCATCCTGGTCCTTAGGGCTAGACTCCTTTCTTTGACCTCTGCAGCTATCTGTTCCCATTGCCCTTTCACCATCTGGCTGGAGGGCCTCCTAGCCCCCTGTGGACACAAGATATCTCTCTTCCTTTCCGCCTTCTCCACCAAGACCTCTTGTGCAGTATTGGAAAACCTAGTTGCCCACTCTCTCCCATGTTCAGCCATTCTTCTTTCTTTCCCAGGTCAGATTTAGCTCACAAAGCACCTGCTCCTCCCCTTTAAGAGGTGCAGGCTAGCTTGAGGCAGTACAGGCTAGGTTTAAGTAGTGCTAGCAAGTATCGATTTTCAGTCTCCTGCTGATGCATGCAGCCAATCAACAGCGCGGCTAGTGCTGGCTACAGGCAGAAATATGTTAATGAGTGAGCAGCTCAAATTGCCTACATTTCTACTTCATTGGCTGTACAGCCCTTTGGGGCATCCTAAATTCATGAAAGGCGCTATATACATGCAAGTCTTTCTTTATAATGTTCTCATGAAAAATATCCTTTCCCATTTAATTGCCCATTTATTCAAAATAATGGGAAACAATTTTTAAAACATGAACTCATTAAGTTACACTATTTCTAAAATGTGATATTTCTAGTTTCAATTTTGAAAGTGATTAAACCTATTTGGTTTAATAAAAACCAGCAATTTAGGGACATTTTGTGAAAACTGAGAGAATGGCTGTTAGCTTGATTGATAGGAATTGCACTTCAGGATTGGAATTATGCTCAAATCTATAATATCTTTACCTCAATGTTAACTGAGGATCAGTTTTTGGCAGACGAGTTTTGATTTCAGGACAAAACTCACCCGCTTGGGGGGGAAAAGGTGGGTCGGGGTATTTTAAATCCTGGGCCTTGTTGAGATGTTGTGGGTCGATTCTCCATCCATTCCGAGCAGCAACTGGCAGCGAGACAGCACACCCAGAGATTGCTCATTGCCCAGATAAGTCTGTGGGATCGGCTGCAGGGCTGTCCAGTTGCGGGCCCCGATATCGGGGGGGGGGGAGTTGGTGAGGTTGGTGCAGGGGAGGCCTCTGATTTAACTCATGCTTCTCCTGACCCCACAGGAAATGGAGAAAAAAATTTAATCACTTAGCTTTTTATGGGCTTCTACTGGCCCCGATCCAGTCCAGCACTGGGTTGACCTGGCAGGATACTGACCATTGCTTCCCGCTCAGGCCTTCTAGTAAATATTGCAGTAGGGGCTCGATGACAGCATCAGGGTCCGACATGCTAAAAAGGACCCCGCCAGCTTTGGGCGACTGTCCGGGCTGCCTGCTAAGGGCAGCATCTTAAAATTGAAACCCTTCAGCTTCAGGCCGGGTAAGTAACTTTGCGAATTTTAACTGCCCACCTTCCGTCAGACAGCTAGTGTTAAAATAACCCCTTATATATGTTTATTTCAACATGAACTGTGCCTATATACATTTTCTCTATACTGTGCATTCATTTATAGTTCATTGCTACAGCTGATTACCTCAGCATTCACACTAATGTTATGCCTTAACAAATATTGGAGGTGGGATCCTTCAATCCTTCAGTGCACAGAGACTTCTCTCTTAGTGCAGGTAGCACTGTGCCGGAATATTACATCTATCGTCATAACACCACCACAGCAACAACAAAAAGTTGCTAAGAGTTTAAAACCGCCAAATTGTTTAGTCCTTTAGATTTAGGAAAAGGGATTCATTTTCAAGGTGTTGACATTTTGGCATATTCTTCAAATTATTACCAAGCCTTCAGCTTAAATACAATATCACAGTGTGGTTCTGCAACCATCTTGCATTGGAGTGAGCCCAGACTGACTCTCTTTGTAAAACCCTTAGCCGTCTGGTGTATTTTCCTTCAGAAACCCTGTTTTTTAGATTCCACTGAAGTTGTCAACCCCTAAAAAAAAGACAGTGTGGCCTTTGTCAGTATACACTGGCGGTATTAACAAAACTATATTGAAAGGGGGAGGAGAGGGGGGGGGGGTGAAATCAACAAAATATTCCTGTTAAAATGCTCCAGCTTCCCCTCAAATCATTCCAGGTGCAAACAAATGCTGAGCAAGCTTTGCAATATTTTCAGTGCATTGGTTATTTTTTTTATGTAAATCTGTTAAAAATAAGAAACAGTGAACGCTGAATAAAGGCTGTATTGTGTTCTGCGGGTTTTCTTCGCTGTGTTTGGCACTTGGTCCCAATAAAGCAGCTGAACGAGCTGAATTCCCTTTTTAAAAAGTCACCAGAGAGATATCCCTTTCGTGGGCCACCCCCCAAGCTGATTCGGTCAAGCGCTGGCTGCCTCTTTGCTGATGCCACAAAATGGTTCCGCTAACAGCGAAGGATCCAAACTCAGAGCAGCTTGCTCCAGGAGTAACGGGGAAGCAAGAGTATTCTGCAAATTTGCACCAAGAGCACTTATAGAGTTTTAGCCTCCCAGCAACACAAAATGAGTCGGGTAATTACAGTCGACCACAGTTTTCGCTGGTTTGGTGTTTTATAGCGGGATGAAACTGTCTGAAGTCCAAAATCAAGCAGGCAGTAGGATAGAGAGCATGGCTTCAGTCCTAAGGTTTTCTTTGCTGGCAACTTAAAAACTAATGCTTATCTAATTATGAGATCCAGCAGTAAGCGGGCAAAATGCATTTATGTGGTTAAAAAATACCTTTTAGAAATTTCCTGATTGTTCACTTGAAAACCACAACTAAATGAGTGACAGCCATCAATTAAATCTTTTCCAAAAAATATCCGTGCACGATTCTGAACACCAACTTCATATCATATTCAGCGTTTTCATTCACTTTACGTGCAGTTATACCGCATTACCAGTCTGAACCCAGTAATTGTAGAGCACAGCGAGCGGGATCCCAGTTATACCGCATTACCAGTCTGAACCCAGTAACTGTAGAGCACAGCTAGTGGGATCCCAGTTATACTGCATTACCAGTCTGAACCCAGTAACTGTAGAGCACAGCGAGTGGGATCCCAGTTATACTGCATTACCAGTCTGAACCCAGTAACTGTAGAGCACAGCGAGTGGGATCCCAGTTATACTGCATTACCAGTCTGAACCCAGTAATTGTAGAGCACAGCTAGTGGGATCCCAGTTATACTGCATTACTAGTCTGAACCCAGTAATTGTAGAGCACAGCTAGTGGGATCCCAGTTATACCGCATTACCAGTCTGAACCCAGTAACTGTAGAGCACAGCTAGTGGGATCCCAGTTATACCGCATTACCTGTCTGAACCCAGTAACTGTAGAGCACAGCTAGCGGGATCCCAGTTATACCGCATTACCTGTCTGAACCCAGTAACTGTAGAACACAGCGAGTGGGATCCCAGTTATACCGCATTACCAGTCTGAACCCAGTAACTGTAGAGCACAGCGAGTGGGATCCCAGTTATATTGTGGGCTGCCAATTCGACTCCTTGGCCGCGATATTCATGGAGAGGCATGGAAAGTGCGGGTGAGGCCGAGAATGTCCAAGAACCCGGCAAGACGGAGGTCCTGCTGAACTTAACGGCAAGAACTCATGAACATATTTGTAGCTCGGTTTCCCGCCCAGCTGCTGGCCAAATGGACAGCCTGGCCGGGGAGTCCTGGAGATGGTCCCCGATAATCCGGAGGTCGGAGAGGCCCATGATCAGGAGGGGGAGAAAGCTCGTGATCGGGAGCGCTGGGGTGGGGGGTGGGGGGGCGTCAGCAATCTGGGGGGAAAGCTGGTATTCAGGATGGGGGGGGGAGGTGGGGGGGAAACCAAAGGATTCCTTGAGGGGCCCGGGGTGGGGGGAGCATTTCTGCTCCTCCTGGCCCACATGGTGTGCCCACGAGATGTGCTGAAACAGACACATCCCTTGACGAGCTGACAGCTCCCGCCTCCCTTTCACTGTCAGTTTTCCCAACCCCCTGGGACACCTGCACAGCTGCAGTAAATTTCTAATCGGGCTCCCACTTGCATTGCGGGAGCCCGATTTAAATATGTTAATTAAGTGCCTCTCGTCTCCACGGCGGGTCGCTCAGATCCCCGCTATCTGCTGCATTCATCGCATTTAACACTTTAACCATCCCTCACCCCACACACCACCCCCCCCCACTCTCCCCCAGACCCTCTCTGGCAGTCGTGGAAGGGTTAATATCAGGATTATTCTATCAGGTGAGAACTCTCTACATGTAGAATTGTGGAAAATAAGAAATAACTTGCATTTATATAGCGCCTTTCATGAACCCAGGCTGTCCCCTAGAGCTTTACAGCCAACATTGGGCTGGATTTTCGGGTTGTTTGCGACCCAGCTTTTGACCCTCCACGGTGAAAAACGGTCAGCTATTTTTTGCCGGGTCGTGATCCTCCGGTTAGAAGCACCGCCGGGGAAAGCTGTGCCAGGCATGCAATGGCTCTCCTTGCGACACCGCTGCGAGTTCGCACCCGGCCCGTACGCCGCAAAAAACGCGCCCCGCGATGATCGCCAGGGAAAACACAGCGGACCAGCCCTGCCCGCGATGGTGAGGTGCATAAACTGTAAAAAAGGTAAGTTCCAGTTCTCATTCTTTTGTAAGCGATTTGTATTGTAAGGGTGTTGGCAACGTTTTTTGAATGTTTTTGTGAATTGTTGGGGGGTATTTTTTCCCCTCCCAAGGCCTCTCTCGGAGCGCTCCCGGGCCCACACTGGCGAGGTTCCCGTTTTTGCACCGCGAAAGGAGTACAACGCCTCTTTTTGCGCTGGCGCAGATCCCAAATGACGAAAATTAATCAATTAATCGCTGACGTTAATCGGGCGGGAAATTTCCCGCACCGCCTCCGTTTGCGCCCCGAACATGGCAAAGTAGAAAGTCCCGACAATGGCTTGTTGTCACTGTTGTGCACAAGCTCTGCTCACCTGGCAACTAATTCTTTTAATGTGACAGAGTGGCCAGGGGCATTCTCTTGTTTTTATAATATCAAAACGACTGAATAGAAAGTTGATAACGAGTCCAAAAGGTGCAATGGACCACCTGAGAATTTTTTAACCCATACTCCATTGTGCTACGTCACATTGTTTGGCTTTAGTTTGTTCTGGAGTCAGATCTGGCCCAGGATCTCGGGTTGTGCTGCCACTTTTGTATCTGTGCAAATAGAACGGCTTTACATTGACACATATGTGCCGTTATAACTGCAGTCTTCCTTAAACTTGCTGTGGGGAGTTTTGGGCAATTACATTTTTCTTAATTAATTCACAAGATGTAGGTGTTGCTGGCAAGTGCAGCATTTATTGACCATCCGTACTTGCCCTTGAGAAGGTGGTAGTGAGCCATTGTCTTGAGCCGCTGCAGTCTATGCAGTGAACATAATTTGGCTTCTTAATATCTAACATTCCAATTATTTATCAAATGCTAACACCAGATTCTGCTTCTCCCTTCCAACGTGATTATATAAAGTGGTTACATTTTAAAGATCTACCTTATAGTATTAAAATATAAATTTATTCAGAAATTTCTAATTATTACTAGCCCTGAGGCTCCTATGGTTAGTCACGATTGGGGCAGTAATATGAATAATCACTGTATTGAACATATGCTGAATGGTCAATAAGATAATGAGTGGATTTTTATTTAATTTCTTTAAAATAATTATAAGGGAAGCATACAAAAACTTGCATGTAATCCATTTTATGAGAAAATAATAATAATCCTCAAAGATATCTCCCAGGCCACCATTTGCTATTTAATTTTACTCTTTACAGATAATTTTGAAATAATTTCTCCACAGTCAAAAAAAAAATGCAGTTCAAAATAATAGGTACAGGCATAAGTCAAAACAATAATTTCTCAGCATGTCAGTCAGCATCTGAAAGAGAAAGATAAAGGGGAACCAGTGGGTGTGTTGTACTTGGACTTCCAGAAGGCATTTGACAAGGTGCCACACAAAAGGTTACTGCATAAGATAAAAGTTCACAGGGTTGGGGGTAATATATTAGCAGGGATAGAAGATTGGCTGACAAACAGAAAACAGAGAGTCGGGATAAATGGTTCATTCTCGGGTTGGCAATCAGTAACAAGTGGGGTGCCGCAGGGATCAGTGCTGGGACTCCAACTATTTACAATCTATTTTAACAACTTGAAAGAGAGGACCGAGTGTAACGTAGCCAAGTTTGCTGACGATACAAAGATGGGAGGAAGGGTAATGTGTGAGGAGGACATAAAGAGGCTGCAGGAGGGCATAGACAGGTTAAGTGAGTGGGCAAGAAATTGGCAGATGACGTATAATGTTGGAAAGTGTGAGGTCATGCACTTTGGCAGAAAAAAATCAAAGAGCAAGTTATTATTTAAATGGAGAAAGATTGCAAAGTGCTGCAGTACAGTGAGACCTGGGGTACTTGTGCATGAAACACAGAAGGATAGTATGCAGGTACAGCAAGTGATCAGGAAGGCCAATGGAATCTTGGCCTTTATTGCAAAGGGGATGGAGTATAAAAGCAGGGAAGTCTTGCTACAGCTATATAAGGTATTGGTGAGGCCACACCTGGAATACTGCGTGCAGTTTTGGTTTCCATATTTATGAAAGGATAGACTTGCTTTGGAGGCAGTTCAGCGAAGGTTCACTAGGTTGATCCCGGGGTTGAGGGGGTTGACTTATGAAGAAAGGTTGAGGAGGTTGGGCCTCTACTTATTGGAATTCAGAAGAATGAGAGGTGATCTTATCGAAACGTATAAGATTATGAGGGGCCTTGACAAGGTGGATGCAGAGAGGATGTTTCCACTGATGGGAGAGACTAGAACTGGAGGGCATGATCTTAGAATAAGGTGTCGTCCATTTAAAACAGAGATGAGGAGGAATTTCTTCTCTCAGAGGGTTGTAAATCTGTGGAATTCGCTGCCTCAGAGAGCTGTGGAAGCTGGGTCATTTAATAAATTTAAGACAGAAATAGACAGTTTCTTAAACGATAAGGGGATAAGAGGTCATGGGGAGCGGGCAGGGAAGTGGAGTTGAGTCCATGATCAGATCAGCCATGATCTTATTAAATGGCAGAGCAGGCTTGAGGGGCCATATGGCCTACTCCTGCTCCTATTTCTTATGTTCTTATGTTCTGATAGGTTAATAGTTCTGGTGGGTCTCTGAATGTGAACTTCAGATTTTCCATCAGTCCTTTTCCCACAATACAACAGCGACTACACTCCAAAAGTACTCCGTTGGCTGTAAAGCGCTTTGAGATGTCGGGTGGTCGTGAAAGGCGCTATATAAATGCAAGTCTGCCTTTCTTTCTGTGTTTTTTTAGCTCTCCTGTTAAAGACAAAAATTAGCCAAGAATGTATTTACTGGCCCAGTGCAATTGTGCACAGGATTTGATTTCCGTTAGCTAAAACTGTGCCATAAAAAATAATTTTTAAATGTTTCTTGTGGGGATTATTTTTCAAGGGATATCAAAAGAAGGTTAAATACTGCCAGTTACAAACCTATTTGAAAACGGGAATCTTATAAAAGTTTAAAAACCATAAAGTTCAACAATAAGCTGAAACTAAACATTTCGGTGTGCTATCAGATGCCTCTTGCGAGAGCAGAAAAACAATGGGCTGGAAATTGGCCTCCTTAGCTCCTCCCGTTATCGCCCGCAGGGGGTGATAACGTGGCGCTAATGACTGACTGACCAGGCGCAGCGAGAAGATGGACTCCCACTGACTTGGCCGAGAGGTTTGTGGTGGCGGTTACACATTGCGTCACCATCACCTCTGCCTGGAGGTGGCGGTGTCAGTGCTGTGCACATCATCCAGTCTCGCCCCGGACCCAGACTTCGGTTCCGCCCCCTTGCAGCATCACCGGGCAACAACACCGACAGTTGCAGGAGGCAATGCTCGGGAGGCCAGGAGCTTGGGGAGCGATAGTTATTAAAGTTGGTGCGGTAAAGAGAAAAATTTTCATAATGCACTTTGTGGATTTTTTTCAATTCTTCCAGTGCCATAATTGATCAGACCGGCAGTCTTTGGGGCTGATCCAACCGGCTCACGGCTGCTGTTGGGGACCAGCTCACTGGTCCCAATCCAGAGCCTGCAGCGATGGCCCGTCCCTTTAAGGGAGGGAAGGTGCCCCGGATCACAGCAGTGTCTCATGGCCCATTGTGCAGCGCTGCACCACTATCGCCCCGCCTGCGTCCTTTAGCGCTCCAGGAAGGAAGTGAAGCACTTGATTTAGCGCTGCACTTCCTTCCTGGAGCACGAACACTGAATTTAAAAAATGCTGAGAATCATTAGCGGCTGCCGCTAATTTTTCCAGCTTTCAAAGTGAATGAACCAAACGGGACAATACCGAATTACTCCCCCATATTTATCTTTTATGTGCTTTTATTAAATTTTTATTCGCTATTTTAAATAATTTTACAACCAGTGTTGTATAATGTACCATCAAAAGACCAACGTCTACCTTCTTATAGTGATCTACACCTTGTCACCCAATAGAAATACATAGAACTGCATAGAGTGTGTAACACAGGAACAGGCCATCGGCCTAACAGGTCCATGCTGGTGCTTACGGTCCACAGGAGCCTCGTCCCACCCATCTCCATCTAACTCTATCAGCGTAAACTTTTATTTATTTCCCTCTCGTGTGTCCATCTAGCTTAAATGCATTAATGCTATTCAGTTCAACTAATCTTTGTGGTAGCAAGTTCCACATTCTAACCACCCTCTGGTCTCCAAAGAAGATTATTTTGAATTTATTACCGGATTTATTAGTGACTATGTTAGGACAGAAACAAATCTAAGGATCGGAGAGGTTTGCGCTGGGATTAAACCTGTCTGTTGACCAGATTTGATTGTCAATGGCCCGATATTTATGGGGAGGGAATGGGAGAGATGGTGCAACAGCTGAGGAACCCGGAAGTACATTTAAACCTTTGGACTCCATTTCAGATTGAGGGACTGGTTGGCTGTCAGGCGGGAAGGCCTGCAGCACCAGGCCGCAGCTAGGGAGCAGAGATGAGGGAGGATTGTGGGTTGTGAGTGAGGGCGGGACATCAGGCGGGAAGTCATGGATAGATCGTGAGCCACGTGAAGAGATCGGTCGGGGGCCAGAGAGATCGGTCGGGGGCCAGAGAGATCGGTCGGGGGCCAGAGAGATCGGTCGGGGGCCAGAGAGATCGGTCGGGGGCCAGAGAGATCGGTCGGGGGCCGGAGAGATCGGTCGGGGGCCAGAGAGATCGGTCGGGGGCCGGAGAGATCGGTCGGGGGCCAGAGAGATCGGTCGGGGGCCAGAGAGATTGGTCGGGGGCCGGAGGGACCAGGGGGGAAGCTGCAGATAGATCGCAGGGGTCTGATTGTGGTGGATATCATGGGGAGTGGGAAACAGTTTCGCTTGAGGGGCCAGGGAGAATCAATCCTGCTCCTCCTGGCCCACAAGCAGTGCTGTAAAGCCATTTACCTGATAAATTCGGCCATTTTGTTCCACCCGTCAGCTGCCACGTTTCCCGAGCCCTGGGAAACCTGTCCCCGCAGCCTTTAAAATGGAGCTAAAATTTCGGACACGCAGCATCATTATCACATTTAAATTAGGAACCTGCTTCTGGAGAGCAGTTTAGTCACCTGCCCCCAACTCATCGCCATTAAAAGCAGAAGTGGGTAGGCTGGAGCGAGGTTTAACACCCCCACCCCACTCCCGCCCAACCTGGAGGGTCAAAATGCCCACCTGTTACTCAATAAATGTGCCTTGCTGAGCACTAATTTCTTGTTGCCCACATGGAGAGTTTACATTGGCACTGATGACTGCTGACACCGCAAAAATAGGTTCTAAATTTCTCAAACTCCCACATAAAGTTGAAATGAGTGGATATTATAAATAATAACTGGGAGTGATTTTAAGGCTGTAATATTTTCTCAGGGTTTGGATGACGGTTTTAAACCTCCCAAGCTACAATGTTGCATTATACTACGCCTTGCTTTCCATTTCTCTCCTGTACACTTTCTTCCATTGTATTTTCCCATCACCATGACGTGCAGCAGAAATATGTTCCTGATTTCAGGCCAGTCTTTTACACTTACAATAATTTATACTCTGAGATGATTATTTTTACCGCTGAAATTTGCATTATTTACTTTGTGACATGCACAAAAACACACTATATTATATATATATGTAAAGGGGGTGAAGGAAGGAAGCTGTATGGGAGTGCATTACTGCAAAGCTTCAGACATTAGTATGCAAGTTTCATAAGCAGTCCTTTGATGCTATCAAAGTACCTGTCACACACCAGGTAAAGCAAGATTTAATTACAGGCGATATCAGCATCTGCACAACAGTATCATTTTTAACTACAGAAAGAGCAAGGTAATGTATAACTCAATAATTATATTTAAAGAGAAATAAGGGTTAGCTCCGACTGTTTGCCTATGTCATACAAAGTTTCAACTGCAAATGTGAGCACTAATTGTATTATTGTAGCACACCTACAAATAAATAACTTGGTAATGATTTCAACAAAAATCCTGTAAGAAATATAATTTCCGAGTTTAAATGAGTGTTCAGCTCAGAAAAGAAAAAAAATGTTTACTTACAGCTATAATCAGAAGAATGGTCCTTCTCGATTTATATGTAGCTGTGTTTTTAACTGCCATTTTGATGTATTTATTCTCTTATATTATCTCCATATAACCATATAACTAACAGGAGCTTTGGTCAAACATATTCAACTTCATTTCGATTTTACAAAGACATTATGTCTTTGTTCTCAATATTTTTGCAAGTAATTGCTATGTTTTTAGAAAAGCTTGCAAACAGCCCAAAAAACTGAGGTAAGTGCTCTTATTATTTTTCAAATGAAACATCTTTCTGTGTTTTACAAACTGTATTGCTGTGTTTTATCCACAAGAGGGTGAATGGCCTCTGTATATTAGGCGTTCCAAGAAATGTTATACTCCAAACTACATCTGTCTTCTGTATTAAATAATTTGACCTTAAAATTATACTGTGCAGTATTCGCATATGAATGCTTAATCTGCTTGTGCAAAATTCTTTTGTCCCCTATTTTAATGGACCTGTTAACCCACTTAGTATAACTGGATTAGCATCTCCATTAACATAGCAGGCAAAACAGTTTCACACAAATACATTAAATATTTCATATTCTAATATTGCCCAGCAAATTTTCAAAGTCTTTGTGATAGGTACACATTTTGTTTTATGTTTTATTTCTTGAAATCCTCTTAAAACATTCTTGGACACTATTTTCAACTTAGGTTTGAGAATGGATATTTCTTCAAGCATTTTCAAGTTAAAATTCTTAAGGCAGGAACGTCATGGTGGTGGATTATTTGACTGCCCTGTACAATGATACAGAAAAGGAAAGGTATAAGGTTCAGTAGGAATGCTATAATTGGTCTCTGTGCTCTTCGGTTGCTGAGGAGGAAAAATATCAAATCGAGTTCCCACTCCTCATTCTATTCTGTGTTAGTTTATGAGGAGGACAAGATCAGGCTCAACTGTAATGTCCTCAAAGGTTGACTAGTCTTCTGGCACTCACTGCCCAATGTCTATGTGAAGAATGGGCAGTTAGTGGGTAGAAAAGAGTAGCCAGTACCTGGACCCCAACATGAGTCATTGGTCCAGCGGAGGAGGAGTGAAAATGGCGGGGCAAAGAAAAAAAAACAGCAGCTTTCCTGTGAGGCATTTGTGATAGCCTTGACGTAGGTTGGATCTGTACGGGAGAGGAGCCATCGCAGGAGTGGCTCTGGGATTGGACACATCAGCACAAAAAGGTCCTGGTAATCTCATGGAGGTGGGCGGCTTGGGGGAGGGGGGGAGGTGGGGATGTGAGAAGCCATGCTGTGGGCAAACGATAGATAGCGGCATGAGGACATAGGACATAGGACATAGGACATAGGACATAGGACATAGGACATAGGACAGCCTTTATCCAATTAGAGCCTGCCAATTTTCAAATGTTACAGAAATTGTATTGCAAAATGTTTTGCAATTGGAACAAACCTTATCAAATATTCCCTTTATCTGGCTGATACATAGAACCCTTTGTATTGGCATTCATAATCATCCGTCATACCTATTAAAAATAAATTTAAAAAGAGGGCAAAAGCAGAAATTGTACAAGGTTGTATAAAGACCATCTATCAGAGCATCCACAGTGCCAAGCAACACCACATTCCTCCTGAGTTTTCATAACCTTTAACCTTCGAAATGCACACCTATTTACTCAGTAATCTAAATATGTCAGCAGGCTATAGTTTTAAGAATCTACAATTATTTGCAGTATTTCTTGTATCCTGTAAAATAGTGGTTGTTCATTGTATTATTTTTTCCAGTGTTCTGTTTTTCTTTTAATTAATTGAATTAAACCATTGGGCGTTTTAAGTTGAGGTGCATGTGTTTGCACCGTGATAAGTGAAAGTTACAGTGGCTCTATTGATCCAGGTTCTTTTTTTCCTCTTTTAAAAAACAACTGTATGAAACGTTGTCGTGCAGGGGATCGTGTGTTGGTTTGGATTTTTTTAATATTATTTTGATGTGGACCACATATAGTAAAACAAGCAAAATGTTACACAATGCCTCCCAGTGTAAGGCCAATAAAACGGCTACTGTCTCTCAGGCATCTACATTTGGTGACAGAAAGAAAGCCAGTTGCAGCTACTATATTTGAGACTCTGTAAATTATTATTGTGGTTTCTTATATTGATGCCATTTAATACGATTGGCCTGATTAGGCAGGCAAACGTGAGGTATACACAAGTTTCACTTCACTATTCTTTTCAATAGACGATGAATCCAAAATACAGTGAAACCACTTGTTTTTTTTTTACTCGCCAAACCTCTCTACCCCTCTCTCTCCTCCTTTAAGACATTCCTTTAAACCTACCTCTTTTGACCATGTTTTTGTTCTCCTGTCCTAATATCCCCTCATGAGGCTCAGTGCCACATGTTGTCTAGTAATGCCCCTGTAGGCGTGCCTCGGGACGTTTTACTACCTTAAATGCACTAGATAAATGCAAATGGTTGCTGTTGTAAATTTTCCTTTAAACTTTCTCTCCTGCTCACCAAAAGATGGCGACAGTTGCTGGGGTACTTTTCCAATGTTGCTAACTGCTTACCAGTAGTTTACCTAAGTGGGTACTTTTCATATGTGAGCCTCGACAAGTTATTTTGACGGGGGAGGAGATCAGTGAGTCTGATCTATATATGTATGCTTTCCAGCAGAGGGCACTGGCTAATGGCAATGAGTGGAAATCTTGTCTGTTATGTTCCCCTCCCGCCCCCTCACTGCCCCAACCTGGAACACTGGCCAAATCATCTAACTCAGCACAAACCAAGCATATGGACAGGCGTTTTCCTGATAAGTAAAGCATAGTATCACACCAAGCAGTATATTTGCCATCTGAGCCATCAGACCTAGGGCAGGCCGGGGTATTATGAAGCAGGCTGGATTGAAAGCTTGGTTGAGCTGGACATAACACAGAAGGTGAGCTCAAATCATGAATAAAGCTGGGCTTCAGAAACTGACTGCAAAATATAAAACTGCACCCACGTCCATTTGATTTTTTGATGAATGGAACAAACTGTCACTGGCAAGAAGTACTTGAAAAAATGCACATCACAAGGAGATGGAATATTACAGCAGAACTGCTAAAACAAGCGAGAGCTGACGGACTCTCAAAAATTATGAATCATTCTTCTCAGTCTGAAACTTTTTTGGCAGCACATTAGTCATCCAAATCCTCGAGTATAACATCAGACGGTGTTTACTTGTGTTAACTAACAGGTTTTTTTAAACTCTTATCCAGATTCTGCATTCGAGTCATGTTCTTTGTAGGCCAGTGTAAATATTCAACATAAAATCTAATTGGTTTGATGTTTCCACACAAGTTTAGTCAACTGCTGGTTAAGTCGGACTTGGTTTTGTTTCAAGTCTTTATTATTATGACAGCGCAGTCTTGTTCATTAAAGTTTCACAATCTATTTTCATTAGGGTGAAGCTGATTCCTTAAATGAACAGTTGCTCTGAAAAATCAAACCTTTGCAGTCATCACAGGGGAGGTACAAAGTCTGTATTAATTATCTGAAATATGGTGTCGATCGAAGATGTTAATTGCCCTGATGGTTAGTTATTTGGGGAATTACCATGCATTTCATGCAGGGATAATAAAAATGAATTTTTAAACAAAGGGATCCTAAAATAATGTCTAATCTGGAGAGAATACTGACATCAAAGGTTTTTCTCAAAGCTTTGAATTTTATCTCCCTGGTAAGAAATGCTAAGGACGGACCCAGCAATATTTCAGTCAGTTCACGGTTTTGTATGCAGAAAAACACAAACCAAGAGTTAATTAACTGTTATTACAACCCTTTTCAACTTTAATTTGACTTTCAAATATTAGCATTTATCTGTGAACTATGCTGCTGGGTTTGACAAATTAGCTCTCACATAACTACTTTAATTAGTCTTCATTTTGCTTTTATGTGTGTTCATCCAGCTCCAGACAATGATAGGATTAACTTATTAAAATTAGATTTATATATAAAAATAATATTTGGAAACAATTACATGGAGACATTTGATGCAGCCATGCTGGCAAATAATGCCACATCTTAGGCTCAGAAGGAAGGACATTCAAATCAGGTTTGATTTAAATCATTGTTGTAATTATCTACATTCATGTAAATGTCTTTTTTTTTCCCCCCAAGTTTAAAGTGGTGACATTTTACATTTGGATGTGGAATAGCACCACAGTGGGAGTTTGGGAGGGTGATATCAAGGATTGGGGTGGGGGGGGACAGAATGGGGTTGCAGCAGCAGAATCTCCAATTTCCACTGTGTCTTCATGCTAATAATATAGTTTAATGGTGAACAGCTACTCTGACCTGCGATCCGGAATAAATCCTTTCCTTTATTCGGAGACTGACCAGTTTGAGTGATAGGGCAGAGGAGGGGGTGATGAGGTGTGGTGGGGGGGGGGGGGGTGCGGACAACCAATCGTAAATATGAATAATTAGAAGGTACTTGGAGAGTCAGATGAAATGATCCAGAGGTTTGGATTGATCTTATGTCATGAACCATGATTTTTGACAGATCCACTCCTTGTATAAAGTTTAACGATTTAAAGGTTCATTGATTCTTTTAAGTATTTATTTATTTTTTGCTTTGTTTCAGGAATCAATATAATTTGGTTTATGTAAGTTATAATTTTTTTTGCCCAGGACCACAATTACAACCAATATTTTGCTCAAGGCCCACTCTCTGGGATACTGCAACATGAGGTAACAGCGTGGGATTCAGGCCTGCAGAGGTCCTATGTGGTGAAATCCTGACTTCACGCATACCACTGTGGGGAGTATCCAAATAGAGGATAAGCTCTTCCTCACAAGAAAAGTGTGTGTGTGTGGGGGGGCAGAACCTGCAGAGCCAATAGTTCAACTAAATAGTTGTATTTTAATAAATCTCTAGTTGTTTAGATGAGAGAGTTCCGCCTCCTAACTACATCCCTTACCTCTCAGCATATTTATTTCTCCTTGTGGCTCTGTGCCTCCATTTATGACCTGGTGAGCGAGCGGAGAGGAAAACAGCATTGAATCCAGGTTTGGAGAACCCTCTACAGACAGGTAGGCCTTGAATGCAGGCACAAAGAGCAGTAAGTGTGCTGAGAGCCACAGGTGATGGGTAGAGAAGCCTTAAATGTCCCTTGGGCCATATTATGAATCCGCCAGTCTATAAAAAACCTATTAAGAAATCTCTACAACATTCTCTTTTAAATAAACAACTGTAGCCCTATTATCAAATCTGAGGTACTTTATTTTGGTCCGCTCAATTAACATACTGTCTTCTGTGAAGGTTTGTAAAATTAACTTTTACAGTTTTCAATCTGAATTTTTGAGAAGCTTTTCGAAATGATGGAAATTATTTTTTTAACTTTGATTCCAATAATTTTGAATTGTAGCCAGATTAGAATTCTAAAAGATTGCAGCAGAAATATCAAAGAATAGTGGATGAAAAATTATGGGAAGGTGTAGCTTTCTGTCTGCACTTGGGACCGACTCACTTGCAACTCATTTACTTGCACATACCAGTGAACATACCAGTTAAAAATAGTCATCTTCCATTCGCCAGAAATTTTGCAAAACTTGAAATCTTTTCATTAAAGAATTTATTGATTTTCTTATGATTAGACTTTAAATTTATACAAAGAAATGTACAATATTTTTCAAAATCAAAAGACATGCTGTTAACCAATTATAGAACAGTTGTATACATTTAGAGGTCTGTATCTTGGCTCTTTAAAAATATCACAATGCTTAGAAATCATGCATATATTTTAATTGAAGAATTGTTTATATTAGTGTTTTCTTCTGATGAGATGTTAAACCATGGCCCTTTCTGCCTGTTACAATAATCCAGATGGATATTAAAGATACAATGGTACTATTTATTCCCCTGGTATTTTGGCCAGCATTCCTTCCTCAAACAACATCAACCAAAAATAAAATTACCTGATTATTGCCATTTGTGGGCTCCTGTCACGTGCAAAATGGCTGACACAATTGCCTTGATAATAGGAGTCACTGTACTTCAAATATAATTAATTGTAGGTGAAGGGCTTTGAGACACTTCTGAGGAACATGATAAAACACTATATAAATCGAAGTCTTATATTCTTTCAAATTATGAAAATGATAGACCAGCTATGCTGCAGTTTCTGTTCTGCTCTTTAAGTCATTCTCGACTCCGAGGGACTGCCTATGATGATGTTATGCTCTGCTGCAATGGTACTGAGGCTTTGCAGCTATGCAGTTATCGATCAAATGATTATTTACTATTGCAGTAGCAGATTAAAAATTACTTGATTAAAAGAGTAATCAGACTCAAATGGATTCCTTAGGTCCAATCTCTTAGGATTTCAAAATATCGCCAGGCTGCTTTACCAGATTGAGTTTGATTGCAATCTTGTACCTCAGACTGGTATTGCAGCGTACTATTAAATTACACTGAATGGATTGTGATTTTTTTTTCCATGAGACAGTCTAAGGTTTTCTTTTATATCTTAACCAGATGGATAGCACAAGCGGAGAAACCTTCAAGTTTCCCACCAAGTCACACCATTCTACTTGGATATTTCGAACTGTTTCTTCATTATTGCTTGGCCAATATACTGGCAGTCTTTACCTAACCCCAATATGGGAGCACCATCCCCACACGGGCTGCATTGGATCAAGAAGGCCACCAGCACCTTCACAGGGTAACTATGGGTACGCAATAAATTCCAGGATTGCCCACATCCATACACTTGTAGAGAGACAGACAGAGGGGGGAAAAATTGTCCCGTTTTTTGGGGAACACTACCCTCCTCTGAGGGGGCACAAGACATTTTTCGACTCTGCCGGCTCCCGGGAAATTGCCCGGGAGTTTGTGGAGGTGCTGCCACTGCACCCCCGTGGGTAGTGCCCCGTGGCTGCCGCGCAGCCGTCGATGATGTCATAGCCACGTGCGCCGATCCCTCAGCGCCGCGTGCCAAACCCTCACCGCCTCGCGTGGGCAATCGCCCTGCCGCTCGCGAGTCTAGCGCGAGCGGATACCATGGGCAGCTTCGCAGGTTATGAACCGGGTCGACGTCCGCTCGCGGGGCGGAATTTAAAGGGGAGGTCGCCGGTGCCCCGCGCCGCAATCTTCCTTGTTTTGCTGATTCTAGGGTAGGCTCGACTGGTTTTCGCCCTAGCGTGGTCTGAGCTGCCATCGTGCAGCCCGGTGCTCCGTTTTGGGTGCCAGGCTCCAGGCCCAGCACCATGCTGCCCTGGTGGTGCCGTGGAGGCCATCAGAGGCATTGTAGAACGCACAGCGGCCCTCCCCTTTAAGCAAATGGGAGAGGCGTTGAAGCACGTCAATGCTACGTGAAGCGTCCCTGTCAGCGCTACGTGAAGTGCTGCACTACTCGCCCCGTTAGCATCGCTGGCCCCGCCCCTCGCAGGAAGTGGAGCGCGCGAGATTGCACTCCACTTCCTGTGAGGGGTGGTAAGCCCAATTCGGCAGCCAGGGTGGGACTTCCGCGCCAGTCGCAGGAAGTACCGCCCTGAGCAGGTTACCGCCCCCAATCGAGGCGCAGGGCAATTTCGCCCACACAAAGTCTGCCTGTCAAAGTTGCCATAATTGGAGAGCTGTGTGATAAGATTAATAGTTGAGTATTTGCAGATTTGAAATACTGAATAAATTTAAAGAATAGCCTTTAAATGTTTTACATAAGAACATAAGAATTAGGAACAGGAGTAGGCCACCTGGCCCCTCGAGCCTGCTCCGCCATTCAATAAGATCATGGCTGATCCGATCATGGACTCAGCTCCACTTCTCCGCCCGCTCCCCATAACCCTTTACTCCCTTATCACTCAAAAATTTGTCTATCTCCACCTTAAATATATTCAGTGACCCAGCCTTCACAGCTCTCTGGGGCAGAGAATTCCACAGATTTACAACCCTCTGAGAGAAGAAATTTCTCTTCATCTCAGTTTTAAATGGGTGGCCCCTTATTCTAAGACCATGTCCCCTAGTTTTAGTTTCCCCTATGTGGAAATATCCTCTCTGCATCCACCTTGTCGATCCCTCTCATTATCTTATAAGTTTCAATAAGATCATCTCTCATTCTTCTGAATTCCAATGTATATCGGCCCAACCTACTCAACCTATCCTCATAAGTCAGCTGCCCCATCTCCGGAATCAACCTAGTGAACCTTCTCTGAACAGCCTCCAATGCAAGTATATCCTTCCTTAAATACGGACACCAAAACTTACTTAGCCTGTCTATATCCTTTTGCAGATTTTTTTGTGTTCTCCTCACAATTTGATCTTTGTATCATCAGTAAACTTGGTTATGTTACACTCGGTCCCTTCACCCAAGTCATTAATATAGATTGTAAATAGTTGAGGACCCAGCACCGATACCTGCGGCACCCCACTAGTCGCTGTTTGCCAACCGGACAATGACTCATTTATCCCGACTCTCTGTTGTCTGTTAGTTAGCCAATGTTTTGAAGGCATTTGCCTGATATCAGTTTGGAAGTGTGCTTTATAACACCAGAAAAAAACAAAAGGAGGGAAGTGGAGATTGTGTATGGGAGTACAAAAGCAAAATACTATGCATGTTGGAAATCTAAAACAAAAACAGAAACTGAAAAATGTGTGGGAAACTGGGGATGAGGAAATGATATTTAGGTAAGCTACCTGGGAAGCAAGAGAAGGCCTGTGTGCCTGTGGAGGGAGCAAGAGGTTGTATCCATAAAGGTCGAGGAAATTGAAACAACTCTCGTTTGTGTCGTTGGCATAAGGTATTTCTTGCAGTAGTTCTAAACATCTAATCAATCGGTCATTAGTTGAATGGAATATTAACGATGAACCAGGAAAAGGATGGAATCTAGAAAGAGTCATATTAGAATTAAATACAACATATTATGAAACAGTGACTTTACAAACAAATAAATTAAAAGCTATTATTGTCCAAAAATGTCCTAATCCAATCCAGTGTGAAATTGGGTCATTTCTAAGGATTGACATTGTGATAATAGTAACAATGGCCAAGATTCTCCTTACCTTGGCGGGTTCGATGGGGTCAGTGGCAGGTCGCGGCCCTGCTGCTCGATCCATCCCGTTCTGGAAAATGAATTTCCATTGATGGGGCTTGTTAAGCCCGCCCAGCTCATTTCCCGCTCCAATTAACAGGAAGTGGGTCTGATGACATCATCTGATGACACACCATCAGCCGATGTCCTTAAAGAGACCAGGTCAACTTTCTTTTAACATTTGAGCTGTCCGTGTTCAGCAGCATTGAGGTGCTGCAAACACCGACAAGCACTGTACAAATGTGCACAACTACACCCAGGATATGGAGGGAGTCACAGCATGCAGGGAGGTTCTCTCTCCTTCCGATGGGCGGAAGAGACCTCCCCCGGAGACCAACGCAGCCTGGTTGCACATTGCACAGGAGGGCACAAGCAGGGATGTGATCAGGAGAACCTGGCTGCAGTGGCACAAACTTTTCAATGATCTCAATAGATCACGAAACGTTACTGCAAAGCCACACTCGACCTCATCCCGCTGTGCCACTCATCACATCCCCATCACTCTGCCTTCCCTATCCTACTCCTGCACATCCTTACTCAGAACGACATACCCGGCATGTCCACCCATCCCTCTCTCTCTACATTAACACAGCCCCATCTCACTAGCCACTCCTCACATTCACCCTTATCCTCGGGCAATCATAACAACTAGCAACAGACAAGAATAAGCACTTGGGTGTTTTATCCAATGTTTGTGTAAAGTTTCTATTAATGTGCTGTCAAACGTTGAAACCTTTATTTTCAACACTTTGTGTTCTTGGACAGATTTGTGTGCGCATTTAGAAGTGGCTTAGTGAGTTGCAGTGAATGGTGAGACATAACGGTAACCCCCGCAATGGTGATGAGTGTGAAAGGAATGGCTTGGGCATTGTAGGGATGCTTTATGTTGTTGGTGTGGGGTGGTGCCAACCTGGCGCACCATGTGGCAACCAGGGTGTACAGCGCCAAGTGACGTAAATCTGGCCATAGTGAGGCCATCCCTGGCATCCCGGGCAGCAAGGTGGTCTGGTGCTGATACCCCGTGTCCTGTTCAGCATCAGGTGATTGCAGAGAAGGTTTGTGTTGTTGTTGGTGCTGCTGTTATTTTCAATCCTTTAGTTTCACCTTAGAGAGTGAATAGCCTAATTAATAATGATTAACATATTTGTATGAAATTCCTCTGTCCGCTACTATTACGAAGACTCTAACACTGACCAACACTGACACTGACTAACACTAACACTGAGGCAACACTATGGGGCTTTTGCTAAAATGGCAGACAAGCACATTAGGTTCATTACTACAACAACAACTTGCATTTAATAGCACCTTTACAATAGTAAAACTTCCCAAGACGCCTCACACAAACTTCATCAAACAAAATTTGACACAGCCACATAAGAAGATATTAGGACAGGTGACCAAAAGCTTGGTCAAAGAGATAGCTTTCAAGGAGAGCCTTAAGGGAGAGAGAGAGGGGTAGAGAAGCGGAGAGATTTAGGGAGGGAATTTCAGAACTTAGTGCCTAGGCAGCTGGAGGCACGGCCACCAATGGTGGAGCGATTAAGATCGGGAGTGCGCTCACAGCCAGAATTGGTAGAATGCAGAGATCTCGGCAGGTTGTAGGGCTAAAGGTGGTTACAGAGATAAGGAGGGGCGAGACCATGGAGGGATTTGAAAACAAGGATGAGAATTTCAAAAGTTGGAAGACTGGGAGCTAGCTAATGTAGGTCAGCGAACACAGAGGTGATGGGGAACCAGTCTTGTTGCCAGTTAGGATACTGGCAACAAAGTTTTTGATGACTCAAGTTTAATACAGTGTTGCAGAGTGATTTCTACACTTTGGTGACCGTTCACTTGCATTAACTATACTAGTTATTGCTATTAACTATATATGTTATTAAAATGAAGGATATAAAGATATCCTTTGGAAAGCAGTGCCAAAAGTTTTTAAACTGCTTTGCTAATCACTCATCATTATGTATTATTCTAAATTCAGAGGCTGGGCTCAAAATATTTGGCTGTGTATTCCTTATTAGGTAACATATGACCCTGTCAATTTCCATGAATGAATTACTCATTTCCTATCTTGATCATATGCTTCCTGTAGGGTACTTATGCATGTTTAGCAGTAAGTTACATTTCCTGTTGTCTAAACATATCTGTTGGATTTTTACTGTGTTCGTATATTTATCTACATTATGCAGGGAGTGCCCAGCAACCATTTACTTCGACATTGAATCGTAACAATAATAATGAAACATGCCAACATATCTACACCACTTTAGATCTTTTTATTTCCTTTGCTGACAGAATTTTAATATTTCAAAATTTTGCCCACCTGGTCACCCACAGTTAGTTCACATTGTGGCCCTAATTAAAATTGTAATTGTTCCGAGCAGTTAGGCGATTACCATTTATCACCCGAGTGTATTTGTCAAACCATTGGGACGGACATTTCACATAAGGGTGTCTAGTGTTTGAAATCCTAATCACTGTATTACATTTTCCTACAGGACTTTTAGCTAATTGCTTCATTACAGTCAAAACAACAGTGTGTTTTGGCATTAGCCCAAACATGATTCAGGGGTACATCTGCGTTAGTCTGAGTGTTTTTTTACTGCCTGGTGTGGATTTGCCGTTATTACTAAATACGATTTGGCTGCCAATTTTTTTTTAACAATTCTGGATAAGTGTTAACATTACAATTTGTGATTAAAGAGGGACAATGCCTCATTTGATCAACAATTAGCATCATTAGTCACTTGCACTTTTACAAATTTACAAGGAAGTAGCTGCACTGCAAGAATGCAACTTGTGGTTACTTTCCATTTTTATTTTAGTTTTATTTTCCTTTCATATTATTTCTTTGCTATAAATTCCGAGGGGAGTTTCCTTTTACTGTTGGAGATAGAACTTAATGCATACAATTGGCCTTCTGAAGACCCTTTCAGCACCCAATTATTACTAGTCAATACATTGAGCCTGAAATTCCGATGTCCCAGGTCCGTACAAAGTTTCTACGGACCCGGGAAGGCAATGGAAAAGCCGGTTTTCAGCGTGCAATGCACATGCACTGAAAACCGGCTTTTCCGATTGTAGACATCTCGGGAGCGAGGACTCTTGCAAGGGCAAGATTTGCGATATTTACGCATATCTTGTCCAGCAAATGTCCTCAAAAATCTTGCGCCTGAAAAAGCAGACGCATAGCCTACTTTTACAGGCACAAGTCTTTAAAAACAGACAAACATTAAAATTAAATTAAATAAACATACATGAAAACATAATTTATTGTTAAAAACCCTCCCCACTACGGTAAGTTTATTTTAAGGCATAATTAAAAAAACTTTTTAAAAAGTCAGGAAAATATATATTTTTTAAAGAACTTTAATTTAAATGAATCTTAAATATGGAGTGTATTTTTCTATTTTTTAATTAGTGTTTTGTGTGTTTGGGGGCGTTTCTCATTCATAATAACAGGAACACCAACTTACGGAGTTCCCATTATTATGAATGAGAAAATACTGTACCTTGATTGGCTACCCAGAGCCATGTGACTCCAGCTCCAGTATATGGATGTCCCAATGTGCACGCGCTCCGATGCGTAGGGAGTGAAGGCCTCAGGATCGGAAGCTAGAATGGGCGCAGCACCTTCAGGTAAGTGCGCATTTTTTTTTTTCCTTTTTTCAGTAGTTTGCCCACGGGAAGACCCCGATCGGGATTTCTAGGCCATTGTGTAGCTTTACTCCGAATAAGATATAGCCAAGGATTGTTCTCTGTTTCTGGCTTTGCTGTTCCGTGTGTTTTGTAATGTTAACTACCCACAATTGAATTGGAAAGCATTTCATTGAAGCTGCACAAGTGTCATCATTCGATAGGTTAATTGAATAACCGGCATGCAAATAGCAGAATATATTGTACAATAAATATTTTCAACCCCCCTTTCCCCCACCCCTATTTGCAAGTTGCCATTCAAAGTGATTTGTATAGATTGGGATTTGATTGTTAACCCACAGGTTTTGATAACCTTATACAGTTTTCACATTACTTATAATAAAATGGTCCAGTAAACTGGGGTTTGCCAGCTTCCGCAGTTTAAAAAGCACTTATGGAATTGGTAAAGTGACAGCCTATGATGTGTGTAGTAATATAATATACTGTGTATCTGTACCAATGCCAAACCGAAAGATGCTCCAGTTAACACAGTGAGCTCTGCTTAGAGATGGATACCTGACCTGATGCATGATCATTTTCATTAAGTGAAATTGAAATTGAAAAGCTAACATCATTTTCTACCCAAATGCAGCTTCATTGCTGCTTATATCCCTGTGTGTGGTAAATTGCTTTGAATTGCATATACTTTTGTTCTGATTGTGCATTTAAATCATGTTTATATTCTTAATTAAACAAATCCCCCACAACCCTCCCCCTTCCATAATGTAGTAAATGATTTACAAACTGATTTTGTCCCAAAATACACTGAGGTAAAGAGCTGAATTTTATTTTTATGAATTATTTCCATCGAGGTTAAACTATCCATAAAGTTTGCAGTACAGTGCAGATTTTAATGTAAATTTATACCATGCGAATATTCCTGTTAAATATTTTTTAATAGGATTTGAGGCATGTGATAGAACAGCAAAGGAAATTCTACTGAATATCAAACCAGCTTCAGCTGCGTACACTTAAAACCATATTTTACCGTCAAATACATGGCTTGGAAAACATGGTGTTAGCATCAACTGCAAATCCTTTCATTTCTACTTAGACACCAAATGATTTGTTCTGTATTGCAGTCTGATGTTATCATGGTAACAGATTTTAAAATGGGAGCACTTGGTAAGTAATGTAAGCGGCAGCATGAAATAACAGTGAATAGTTGGTGCTGTAGCTAAATTTACAGAAAAATGCCTTTTAGTATGTAAGTATATACTTCAAAATAAAAAGGGCCCTTTAACACCAGGTGAAAATTCCTGTTAAATATCTACCATTGTTTGAAAATTGTTTAACATTTCTATGTCATGGAGTAAAAATGTAGTTTGTTTTTGCAGAATCTTCATTATTTTACAATTGATTAGCATGTGAATGCATCCCTTTTTAAGAAAAGGGGGACTAATATAGTGGGACAAAAAGAAATGTTGATCTGGTGGAATTGCTTCTTATTAAACTGACATGAGTGGAATGCAATGCTTAACAACACACTGCTCTGTATTAATTTTAACCCTAACAGCCTTTTGTGCAAATTGTTTAAGGTATTAGAATAATGATAGCTTTCAGCCTGACTAGCACCCTGCAGCCGCAAATGAATGTTTATTATTTTAATATTTTTTGCCGTACACCACCTTAATCCGACAGACACTCCAAGAAATGTGAAATTCCTAATTACACAAAGGTAATATGTTATTCTTAAAAGAAGACAGAAGGTCTTTTCATACACAATGTCCACAGAGACTTGTTGAAAATGCAGGACTGTATATATCTGTGGAGTCTTGGAGCAATATAATTAACTTGAATCCCAGCAGCTAGATTTTAAAGGCAAGCCTCATTATATCGGAGGTGTTTTCTTTTTTTTTAAAACTATTTTTATTGCCATTTACAAAGGAGTCTCATCAGGAAAAGTTCAAAATCCTGAAGTTTATCTACTTTTTATTGACACGGCACAATTTTACATTTACTTTCATAGCTCAGCTCATAAATAGAGACTGTCGGTCAGTCCCACTGTAATTTGCTTTCTTGTCAACAGAGAAAGCCTTTGATTCCTCTGAATTACCTTGGAATTTAGTAAGAAGTTTTAAAGGAGGAAAAATTGCTGGAGTCGCCTCAGCTGGCACCAATAGAGTTCCAAATAAATAAATACTTTTTGTATCTAAGAATCTCAGGTTAAAAAAAAATGACAAAAATGTTTGAACTGAAAAGCTTCTTTCTTAATTTCATCGGGAGTTTTTTTTTAATAACGACTAGTGTGTTAAAATTTTACAGGAATCAGATAACAAAATACAGCCTGTTCATAAATAATCATCCCAAAATTCCACTCTTTTTATAGACCTAAAACTATCTGGGTAAAGTAACCAAGAATTGAATGCACCTTTCCCTTTCGAAGTCAGCAAATTAATGGACTCCCGAGTCACCTTTTCTGTATTGCTTCTAAAAATGCCCTTTGTAAAAGAAAATATTCTGAAATTACACCTAGGAATTGCAAAGATGGTGGTGAGTTTAAAATAATCTTTTCATTTTTATTGGGTGGAAGAAAAATGGAGGTAAAAATGCGGTAGCTGCAAATAATTGTTCTGAATAATCCATTCCACATATATCAGAGCTTTGATCTTGTTTGTTTTCTTAAGAAGCGTTTCAACAGATATTCATAATTTATTACTTTTTTCCTTGTCTGTCAAAACAAGTGAAAGCCAAATGAATGTATAAGCAGTGTCACAGCATCTGTTCCTCTTTAATGTCCAGAACATAGGGTGAAATTACTTTACATATCTACAAACAGGATTATGTGATGAAACTGACCTTTTTGTTAAATCATTTTTGAAAAAGCAAGAAATTTGCCGGTAGTAATTATCAGATTTCAGTCAGTACTTTCACTCAAATATTAAGTCCTCTGAATAAATAGCTATGGTGACTTTATTATCAGTTTTTAAGAAAACAACAATTTTAAACCCTGTCGTTCTCCTTCAAAGAGTACATTTTCAAATCCAAGTGCATAAAATGCAAAGAGTAGATTAGTGTGTATAGAATTATTGTTGATCTCTGGCTCAGTAGATCAATACATTTGGTTTAGAAAATTAGAGGATGTACTTTGATCTAACAGAATATTCCAGGACTGATTCAATCAGGCAGATCAAGCAAATTGATTCAGGTGATTGTTCCCCATGGAGAAGGGTTCAAATATCAGAGGGCACAAGTTCAAAAATTAGGAACTTGGGAGCAAAAAGTATTGTCAGGAGATCATTTTTACACAAACGAGTAAGGATGGGTTCAAGAGGCAATTAGGTGGATTGCTGGAGAGAGACGAGATTTGGGGATGGGATGAGAAGGTGGCATTAAAACAGAGCAGGCTTGTTAGGCCGAGGGGGGAGAAATTGGGGTCATTTGCACTGGGGGCACTAATGGGGCGCCAACGACTTTTGCCCCGGTGCGGCGCTGCTAATGACTCCTGTTAAATTCCACGGCAACATCATCACTGTGCACAGCGATCCGTTTTCGCCCCGGAGCAAAAATTCGGGAGCACCCCCTGAAGCTGCACCGGGCAATGACAACAACAGCTTCGGGGGCTGCGTACCATGGCTGCGTACCATGCATAGCGCTGCACCCCTCTTTGTTTGCTTCCGTCCCGCTCACGCCCCACAGAGCAACTGGAATGTGTTATTTTGTGCTTCACTTGCTCTCGGGGACGGTAACCCCAATATCGCAGGCGGGACTTCCACGCCTGGCGCAGGAACTCCCGCCTCGTGGCTGTTACCGCCCCCAAACGGGGCGCTACGCAATTTCCCCCCCCGCCACAAGTATTTTCCTGCTCGTAAAATGCTTTTGTTCTCATTGTGACAATTCAACAATCAGACAGCTGATACTCTTAAGGATCTGAATGAATTCTCCAGTAAGTTCTGAGAATATAACATCAAAAAAGAAACTGTGTCTAGAGCAATTTTCACATACTTTTTGAAGGTCAATTTGGGGTTATCAAATTTTTATTATATTAAAAAAGCGCAGAAAGCTTTTTAAAATAAATCATAGATATATAGCCACTTGATCAGCACCCTGTGCATCAGCTTAAACATCCACTGTCTCCACCACCGGCGCATCGTGGCTACAATAGGTACTATCTGCAGGACGCACTGCAGCAAGTCACCAAGGCTTCTTCGGCAGCACTTCCCAAACCCACGACCTCCACCACCTAGAAGGACAAGGGCAGAAGGTTCACAGGAACACCATGACCTCCACGTTCCCCTCCAAGTCACTCACCATCCAGACTTGGGTATAGGTCACTGTTCCTTCAGCATGGCTCGGTCAAAATCCTGGAACTCCCTCCCGAACAGTATTGTTGGAGTACCTACACCACACGGACTGCAGCGGTTCCAGAAGGAAGCCCGCCACTATCTTCTCAAGGTCAACTAGGGATGGGCAATAAATGCCGGCTTTTTTTAGCAACACCTACATCCCAAAAATAATTTTTTTTTAACTGTAAGATGGAGGGAAATTGGTGAAATTAGTGGTTAATGGTTAATGTAGAAGTTTACAAAGATAGGTGGGCAGTGATAGTCACTGCTGTGAGCGAGGCAGCTGAAAGATTGCCTGCTTCTACACTGCCTGAAGCTGAGAGTCTCAGCTATGACTTTGTCACCTCGAAACTTGACAATTCCAAAACTCTCTTGACTGGGCTCCCATTTTTCAGCCTCCATAAACTCCAGCTCATCTAAATCATTGCTACCCATATCTATCCCACACCCATCATTGTCGTCCTCACTGACCTATGTTGGCTCACGGTCTCCCAATGTCTCCAATTCAAAATTGTCATCCTTGTGTTTAAATTCCTTCATGGTCTTGTCCTTCCCAAGCCTCCCGCAGCCCTGTAGCCCCTGTGATCTTCTGACTCTGGCCTCTTGTGCACCGCTGCTCCTTCACCCCACCATTGGTGGTCAGGCCTTCAACCACCCAGACTGCATGCTGAAGAATTTCCTCCCGAAACCTCTCCACCTCCCTCTTCTCCTTTAAGATGCGTTTTAAGACTCACCTCTTTGAACAAGGCTCTGGTGACCCCTCCTAATATCTCTTTTTTTAGCTTGATGTTCATTTTTGTCTCAACACACCTCTTTGAAAAGCCTTGGGACATTTTTTCTAAATTAAAGGTGCTATATAAATGCAAGTTGTTGTCACCCCTTAACTTCATCCACGACACAGAATGGCGGGATTAAGCACGAACTTCATATAAATTAGGTAAATTAAGTAATTTGATAAGTTAGGTGATGCCTTGGATATTCTAAGGAAGGTCTAGGTATCGAAGATTATATTACTGTCAGTAGAACTGAAGATTTACAATGCAATACTTTTTTCCATATTACACAATATTATAAGGAGATGATGGGGGAAAATTCCAATCAGAAGCTTCTTTCGGACGAATGCCTCCGACCTGAAATTTTTTAACGAAAATACCTGATGGTCCCAGAGGCTCCTTTGATTCCAGTCGGAGGCCTTTATTCCATGTGTAGCGTACAGTAAGATGACTTCCCTGTACCTGCGAAAATGCTGGAGTCACATGGGCCTGGACTACCAAACACTGTCTAGTATTCTCATTGATAATAATGGGAATTCTGTTTTTATGAGTTCCCATTACTATCAATGAGAATAACCCCATAAAATAAGAAACACAACATAATAAATTTAAAAAACACCTCACGTATGAAAAATTAATTGAAATTAAAGTTAATTAAATGTTTTAGAAAAAATATATTTTTTTTTAAATGTTTTGAATGGGGTTTAATAGGGTTTAAAATAAACTTACCTTCATGGATAGGGTTTTTACTATAAAAATGTGTATTTAAATTTAAGTTTTATACGCTGGTAAAGTAAGCTATGCGCCTGCTTTTACCAGTTTGAAGGACATTCGCTGGGCATGAGTTGGGCAAATAGTCCAATCTCTCCCCAATCTTTTCCCAGGGATGCAGAGGATCTGTCAAGAAAAATCTTGACAGATCGGAAAAGCCGGTTTTCGCCGCATGCGCATCTCGCCCCGAAAACCGGCCTCGCTGGGTCCGTGCGCACTTCGTACCAACCCGGTGAGGCCGGACTCTCAGCCCTATACCCTGTTTTTAAGAAAAGCAATTAGTAATTTGTATGCAGCATGAAGGAGGAAAATGAGAAGATTTGCATTTACCTTTTGTGCACCTGTAAATTAATAATAAGCTCAAATAAGTGTTAAAATAAATTTTAATTGGGGAAACCCAGTTGAAGAGCCAAGCCCACAAAGGGCAACACCACCAATTTTGAAGAGACTAGAAAGGAAGATGAGATAAATGAAGAAGTAGTAGTTAATTCATGCTGTTTTCATAGTTTGTACTTTGTAGGAGGAAGTGAAAAGTGAGCAAATTACTGGCAAAGAATAAGTCAGATTAGGAGATACTGCAACCAGTCTTGATTTCAACACAATAATAATTCAAGGAGAAGGAATGTAGGTCTGCATATTTGGATTTAGGATTCAAGAACACATTGTATTGTGTGCCATGATCTTCGGATCTCGTAATTAAAAATCACATTGATAAAATATGGTTTCATGTTTTTTTGAAGTTTCATTCTGTATTAATAATGTACATTTCTGCTGATATCGCTTCCAAATCTTTACACAAGGTGGCACCATTCAATCAGTTACTACAGTGCTGTCTGGGTCTTCCTCTCGTTTAGGAGGGAACCGCTCAGCGATGTGGCGCAAGTGGACACATCATTCCAGCCGTAGTTTCTTAAATATACATTGTTGTGAGGAAACAAGATATTTATGGCTTTGGCTGATTCTTGATTTCCTGTTTGTGTTTTTGTTATTATGTTATTACTTGATTTCAGAAGTACTGCACTGTTCAGTCCTCCAGAAATAAAACATTCATAACTGGAAAACTATTTGTTGATTTTGCCTCTGTAAATGTTGACTTAAAATAATATATATAACTGTAAGTGGCATACAGAATTTTTTTATAGTCTGACGATTCTCCATAATTCCAAATCTTTTCTCACTACTGCTAAGAGCGATTGATTTGGTGTATTTTGGTTTCTTTCATTGGCAATATTGCCAACAACAACAATGACGCATTTATATAGCACCCTTAACATAGGAAAACATCCCAAGGCGCTTCATAGAGTGTAATCAGACCGTAATTCTTATCTATCCTGTCATAGTCAGAGAATCATCTGATATGCTCCTGCACCGTTAGCTCTGGAGTCCCCAAGGATCTATCCTTGGCTCCCTCCTTTCCATCTACATGTTGCCCCTCAGCGACATCATCCGAAAACACAATGTCAGGTTCCACATGTACACTGACGACACCCAGCTTTACCTCACCACCACCTCTCTTGACCCCTCCACGGTCTCTGATTTGTTAGACTGCTTGTCCGACATCCAATACTGGATGAGCAGAAGTTTACACCAACTAAATATTGGGAAGATTGAAGACATCGTCTTTCACCCCCGCCCACAAATTCCGTTTCCTGGTCACCGACTCCATCCCTCTCCCTGGTTGCTGTCTGAGGCTGAACCAGACCGTACGCAACCTGGATGTAGTATTTAATCCCAAGCTGAGTTTCCGACCACATTTTGTTTCCATCAACAAGGCTGCCTACTTCTACCTCAACATCGCCCAACTCCACCCCTGCCTCAGCTCATCTGCTGTTGCTACCCTCATCCGTACCTTTGTTACCTCTAGACTTGACTATCCCAATGCTCTCCATCCGGCCTCCCACCTCCCACTACAAAAACTTGAGCGCATCCGAAACTTTGATGCCCATTTCCTAACTCACACCAAGTCCTGTTCTGATGAAGGGTCATCGACCCGAAACGTTAACTCTGTTTCCTCTCCACAGATGCTGCCTGACCTGCTGAGATTTCCAGCATTTTCTGTTTTTATTCCAGATTCCAGCATCTGATGCTTGTGTTCAAATCCTTCCCCATCTCTGTAACCTCCTCCAGCCCTGACATCTTCACTCTCCTCCACTTCTGGCTTCTTGCACATCACTCTGCCATCGGTGGCCGTGTCTTCAGCTGTCTAGGCCCTGGAACTCTGGAATTCCCTCCATAAACCTCTCCGCTTCTCTACCTCTCTCTCCTCCTCCTTTAAGATGCTCTTTAAAACCTACCTCTTTTAATTAAGCTTTTGATCATCTGCCCTATTATCTCCTTATGTGGCTCAGTGTCAAATTTTGTTTCATAAAGCTCATGTGAAACGCATTTGGAAATGTTACTACCGGAAAGATGCTATGCAAATGCAAGTTGTTGGTGTTGAGGTTGGAGGTTACAAAGGTTGAGGGTTTCAGCAGCTCATTGGCTGAGGAAGGGACAGCAACAGCTTCTCTCTCTGACTCTCTCAACATCCATATCTGAAGGAAATGAAAAATACCGGACCAGAAGTACCTGATACGTTCATGTTGCAACCCCAAAGAAGGCTGCTGAAAAAATGACTTGGGCAATCCTTTGACAGGATTTCAGATATCTTTTGAAGGACCTGTTTTGCTTTGTTTTAAGATTTAGAAATTTTTTCTCCAATCTAAAACACTTTCGAACATAAAATTATGCAATGAGAGAGTTACCCATGAAGAAAGGTTTGTTTGTTTATATGAAATTCCTCCCTTTCCTATTTCAACTGAGGCAATAAACAATTTAGTTTTGGTTAAAATAGCAGACAAAAAGATTTCATATGAATGCATTAAACATTCATACATGAGTATCCCACATCATAATTTCAAGGCCACAAGGTTTATTGCCTGTGTGAAAAGTTAAGGAAAAATTCTTTCAATAAACTGTCATCATAAACCAATGAGAATTTTCGTAAAAGAATTCTTATTTAACTTAACCGGATTAAGTCTGGAGATCTGTCCAGTGTGACATTCATAGTTAATAATGCAATGTAGTGAAGTGTTAACTGTCTTAAGAGATTCCGAATACCCTTCTACTGGTCATATGATCAATAAATGCATTTCCTTATGTTACAGTACTCATGTTTACACTTTGCTGATGTCATTAGACAGCCTTGAACTCATTTGTTTCAGTTACTCAGTGGCTAATTAGTACCTGAAATATTAGGCATAAATAAAATTAAAATATTTACTGTTGCAGGGGTTGGAGTGGGGTGGGGGGAATTAATACGTAGAACTAAATGCAGAACACCTGCACTTCCTAAGTTTGGATAAACTTTTAGAAATCAGTCTCTGGCATTTCCTGATGTCATTTGAACTTTGAGATTGCACAAACAACATGTTGTAACTCCCTTGTGCTCATCATTGTGTATCCATATAAAAAGCTTTACATTTGCTGACTTATAAAATTGCCAGCTGAATATACAAGTGTTACAGTATCCCCGTGTATGGTGTCATTTTTGCATTGTTATGCTTTTTTCTATTACTTTAAACGAACAAGCAGCAAGTCCAAGCTGAAGTTGTTCAAAGGATATTTTGACTGCTTGGTATTTAGCAGCACAGAGTGCAGTGCATTTAACCTTGTCGGTTAATGATAAAAGCAGTTGTTAATAGTTCTATTGTAACCTAATCTTCTTGAGAGTCACTGGACCTCTAAATGTCCTGGGTCACATGGAACCATTTTTCATTATCTATGCAACTTTTAAGGGGCTATCTTTAATTTATAGCCTCAGCTGAACTTGTAAATAGCCTATGAAAAATACAGAGCAGTAAATCAGCTAGCTTGAATAAAGCAGCTCTTTTACTGCTTAATGCTTTGTCACCTAGATTCGAATAAACTTTATTAAAAAAAAAGAGAGACAGGCTTACAGTAAACTTGTCACAAGTACGTTTTTAAAAAATCCTTTATTTCTTCCTTCCATGCCTGAAGGCATTGCCTCTTGCTCGGGAATGGTTCCACGGGCAATGATAGACTCTTCGATAATTTGCCCAGAGGTCAATGTGTAAGCTAATGAATATAGGCAAACTATTCAACTGTGGAATGTGTCACAGCTGATCCTGTCCTAACTTGATATTCACATACTCATACTTTTCAACTCAAGCACCTAGAAAATGATCAGCAGCAGAAAAGTGGGCTATTTTTTCCTACCTGTTTACTACCCTTTGCCACGGCTGCTGAGGACAATTCTTTTACCCTCGCCCCTGCCTTGGCTGAGATCAGCTAACTCAATACAGACCAAGGATTAAACATGGGACCTTTCTGGTTTGTATGGCTCAGTATCACACTGTGGAAGGTTCTGGAAGGAGGTGAGGTATTTACTACACACTATACCTTTGAGGTGCCCCTTAAGGGGCTCCAATAGTTCAGATTATTTGTGGCTGAAATCCATGCATCGGCTCCCCTCATATATTTTAGACAAACTGCCTCACGTCTGCTGAGCAGAATTGTGGAAAAAAAAATTATGATAAGGAAGCTAATTTCAGCAATGTTATCGTCTGATGATCCATTCTGCAAAAATTTTGTGTAAAAACACCTTTAAATCTCAGTAGTCCCTACTCTATTTTACATCTCCATAGTTACTTTATCTACATTATTTTATTGTGATAGATTATGGTGGTTTTCTCCGTATGTGGGACTTTCGTGCAGATCTGATTTCATGCTTTACTGTTAGAGTATTGTAAATGATTTATTGAAAAATCCTAACGGCACCATTCAGTGCTTTATAAAATCATTCTATTTTAGGACACAGTCTTCCACTTTGGAACTTAGTCTGACTAACTTTAAAAGGAGTCACAATTGAATCAGTGCTGTATTCTCCCTCTGGGCTCCACACATTAGATACGCCTGTTTATTTGCAATTTCTATTTAACTGCTTAGACTTATGAGTGAAACAATTTTAAACTTTCTAACTTAGTGTTGTTCTGATCATTTCGATATACAATAGTGATGTGATATAAAGCTGCACTAAATACTTATTTGTTTCTTATTGTGAGTACTGCAAACCCATTGGCAATAAAGCAATGTTAAGTAACATTAGAAGGCCTTACAGAAGCATTTTTGTTAACTTGGATGAAAAGAGGCAGAATTTATTGAAGCATCAATCAGTCTCCCCTCTATTTCTGAAGGCACTGGCTCTTGCTGGTGTACAGTATCACATGTCTGGACACCAGCTGATAGTTACCTAAGTAGTGCTCCTTCTTGCATGAGCCTAGACTGGATTTTCAGCAGGATATTCGATCGGGATTGGTGGGGGTGGGTGGCCTATCACAACAAAGCTGGATTCCTGCCTCAATCAAGATTCACAACACATGCAGTTTTCAACAGGGTCACTGGCTACTTCCCTTCCTTTCGAGCCCATGGGCGCTGAGGCTAACTGTATCAGCACTTTATCACTGCCCCAAGTGATTCAGAAATAGGAGCTTGACTCGCAAATACAAGACATTTTTCAGGTCATATAAAATTTATTCAGAAATGTTTTTAATTGATTTATAGTCCTCTCTTATATTCTGCATTCAAACATGTCCAACTCTCATTATATTGGGTGTTTAGGGATGAGAAAGTGGTTTGTGCAGAAACTCAAAACAGCACAGGTTGACATTTAAACATTCCTAATTGCAGTCCATGTGTGTATATGATTTATACATTTTCAGAATTTATATTGTTTAAGTTGGTAGAAAAACAGTGACACGTTTTCATGGGTTATGTAATGGCTGCTCAGTTGATTTGTTGCTGAATCACTATTCATCACTACTCTGCTTTCCTACTCACCTACTGCCATTCCAGGCTTGAATGTCCGGCATGGGCCATATCTAACTCCCTCTGAATCCGAAGGTCATGGGTTCAAGTTACAATCCAAAAACTTGAGCACAAAATCTAGGCTGATCATCCAGGCAGTACTGAGTGGGTGCTGCAATGTCACGGAGACATTAAATCAAGGCCCACTCTGCCCTGTCAGGTGGATGTAAAAGATCCTATGGCAATATTTCAAAGAAGAAAAATGGCGTTCTTCCCAGTGTCCTGTCCAATTTTATCCATGAAACAACATCACAGAAGTAAAGCGCTTTAGGACATCCAGTGATCAAGAAAAGCACTGTATAAATGCAAATTCTTTCTTGAAACCCCTTGAATAAGGCATGCACTAAGTGCACAGACAACAAAAGAGAGGATGATAAAAGGAGAAGGTTAAGAAAGAAGTATAAAAAAAGCAATTAGGGAGGCAAAAATAAATTATAAAACTAAATTATCAAGGAATATAAAAACAAAGAAAATAGGTGCAGGAGTAGGCCATTCAGCCCTTCAAGCCTGCATCACCATTCAATAAGATCATGGCTGATCATGCACCTCAGTACCCCTTTCCTGCTTTCTCTCCATACCCCTTGATCCTTTTAGCTGCAAGGGCCATATCTAACTCCCTCTTGAATATATCGAATGAACTGGCATCAACAACTCTCTGCGGTAGAGAATTCCACAGGTTAACGACTCTCTGAGTGAAGAAGTTTCTAATCATCTCAGTCCTAAATGGCTTACCCCTGGTTCTGGACTTCCCCAACATCGGGAACATTTTTCCTGCATCTAACCTGTCCAGTCCCGTCAGAATTTTTTTATATGTTTCTATGAGATCCCCTCTCATTCTTCTAAACTCCAGTGAATAAAGGCCCAGTCGATCCAGTCTCTCCTCATATGTCAGTCCTGCCATTCCGGGAATCAGTCTGGTGAACCTTTGCTGCACTCCCTCAATAGCAAGAACGTCCTTCCTCAGATTAGTAGACCAAAACTGAACACAATATTCCAGGTGAGGCCTCACCAAGGCAGCTGTACAACTCCAGTAAGACCTCCCTGCTCCTATACTCAAATCCCTTAGCTATGAAGGCCAACATGCCAGTTGCCTTCTTCACCGCCTGCTGTACCTGCATGCCAACTTTCAATGATTGATGTACCATGACACCCAGGTCTCGTTGCACCTCCCTTTTCCGAATCTGCCACCATTCAGATAATATTCTGCCTTCATGTTTTTGCCACCAAAGTAGATAACCTCACATTTATCCACATTATACTGCATCTGCCATGCATTTGCCCACTCACCTAACCTGTCCAAGTCACCCTGCAGCCTCTTAGCATCCTCCTCACAGCTCACATCACCACCCAGCTTAGTGTCATCTGCAAACTTGGAGATATTACACTCAATCCCTTCATCTAAATCATTAATGTATATTGTAAAGAGCTGTTCCCTGCAAGCTTACTCTCATATGCTATTTTCCCCCTCCTAATTAAACCCTTAGTCCTCCTATGCAGAAATCTAAATTTCTCCCAGTCCTCAGGTTTGCTGCTTTTTCTGGCCAATTTATATGCCTCTTCCTTGGATTTAACACCATCCGTAATTTCCCTTGTTAGCCACGGTTGAGCCACCTTCCCTGTTTTATTTTTACTCCAGACAGGGATGTACAATTGTTGAAGTTCACCCATGTGATCTTTAAATGTTTGCAATTGTCTATCCACTGTCAACCTTTTAAGTATCACTTGCAGTCTATTCTAGCCAATTCACATCTCATACCATCGAAGTTACCTTTCCTTAAGTTCAGGACCCTAGTCTCTGAATTAACTATGTCACTCTCCATCTTAATAAAGAATTCTACCATATTATGGTCACTCTTCCCCAAGGGGCCTCGCACAACAAGATTGTTAATTAGTCCTTTCTCATTTCACATCACCCAGTCTAGGATGGCCAGCCCTCTAGTTGGTTCCTCGACATATTGGTCTAGGAAACCATCGCTAATACACTCCAGGAAATCCTCCTCCACCACATTGCTACCAGTTTGGTTAGCCCAATCAATATGTAGATTAAAGTCGCCCATGATAACTGCTGTACCTTTATTGCACGCATCCCTAATTTCTTGTTTGATGCTGTCCCCAACCTCACTACTACTGTTTGGTGGTCTGTACACAACTCCCACGAGCGTTTTCTGCCCTTTAGTATTTCGTACCTCTACCCATACCGATTCCACATCATCCAAGCTAATGTCCTTCCTTACTATTGCATTAATTTCCTCTTTAACCAGCAACACTACCCCACCTCCTTTTCCTTTCTGCCTGTCCTTCCTAATATTGAATACCCCTGGTTGTTGAGTTCCCAGCCTTGGTCACCATGGAGCCATGTCTCCGTGATGCCAATTACATCATATCTGTTAACTGCTATCTGCGCAGTTAATTCATCCACCTTATTCCGCACCTGGGCAGGACCGGAACCAATGTCCTAGGGGGAGTGTTTGCTAGTACTGTTGGGGAGGATTTAAACTAATATGGCAGGGGGATGGGAACCAATGCAGGGAGACAGAGGGAAACAAAAAGGAGACAAAAGCAAAAGACAGAAAGGAGATGAGGAAAAGTGGAGGGCAGAGAAACCCAAGGCAAAGAACAAAAAAGGCCACTGTACAGCAAAATTCTAAAAGGACAAAGGGTGTTAATAAAACAAGCCTGAAGGCTTTGTGTCTTAATGCAAGGAGTATCCGCAATAAGGTGGATGAATTAATTGTGCAAATAGATGTTAACAAATATGATGTGATTGGGATTACGGAGACGTGGCTCCAGGATGATCAGGGCTGGGAACTCAACATTCAGGGGTATTCAACATTCAGGAAGGATAGAATAAAAGGAAAAGGAGGTGGGGTAGCATTGCTGGTTAAAGAGGAGATTAATGCAATAGTTAGGAAAGACAGTAGCTTGGATGATGTGGAATCTATATGGGTAGAGCTGCAGAACACCAAAGGGCAAAAAACGTTAGTAGGAGTTGTGTACAGACCTCCAAACAGTAATAGGGATGTTGGGGAGGGCATCAAACAGGAAATTAGGGGTGCATGCAATAAAGGTGTAGCAGTTATAATGGGTGACTTTAATATGCACATAGATTGGGCTAGCCAAACTGGAAGCAATACGGTGGAGGAGGATTTCCTGGAGTGCATAAGGGATGGTTTTCTAGACCAATATGTTGAGGAACCAACTAGGGGGGAGGCCATCTTAGACTGGGTGTTGTGTAATGAGAGAGGATTAATTAGCAATCTCATTGTGCGAGGCCCCTTGGGGAAGAGTGACCATAATATGGTGGAATTCTGCATTAGGATGGAGAATGAAACAGTAATTTCAGAGACCATGGTCCAGAACTTAAAGAAGGGTAACTTTGAAGGTATGAGGCGTGAATTGGCTAGGATAGATTGGCGAATGATACTGAAGGGGTTGACTGTGGATGGGCAATGGCAGACATTTAGAGACCGCATGGATGAATTACAACAATTGTACATTCCTGTCTGGCGTAAAAATAAAAAAGGGAAGGTGGCTCAACCATGGCTATCTAGGGAAATCAGGGATAGTATTAAAGCCAAGGAAGTGGCATACAAATTGGCCAGAAATAGCAGCGAACCTGGGGACTGGGAGAAATTTAGAACTCAGCAGAGGAGGACAAAGGGTTTGATTAGGGCAGGGAAAATGGAGTACGAGAAGAAGCTTGCAGGGAACATTAAGGCGGATTGCAAAAGTTTCTATAGGTATGTAAAGAGAAAAAGGTTGGTGAAGATAAACGTAGGTCCCCTGCAGTCAGAATCAGGGGAAGTCATAACGGGGAACAAAGAAATGGCAGACCAATTGAACAAGTACTTTGGTTCGGTATTCACTAAGGAGGATACAAACAACCTTCCGGATATAAAAGGGGTCAGAGGGTCTAGTAAGGAGGGGGAACTGAGGGAAATCTTTATTAGTCGGGAAATTGTGTTGGGGAAATTGATGGGATTGAAGGCCGATAAATCCCCAGGGCCTGATGGACTGCATCCTAGAGTACTTAAGGAGGTGGCCTTGGAAATAGCGGATGCATTGACAGTCATTTTCCAACATTCCATTGACTCTGGATCAGTTCCTATGGAGTGGAGGGTAGCCAATGTAACCCCACTTTTTAAAAAAGGAGGGAGAGAGAAAACAGGGAATTATAGACCGGTCAGCCTGACCTCAGTAGTGGGTAAAATGATGGAATCAATTATTAAGGATGTCATAGCAGTGCATCTGGAAAATGGTGACATGATAGGTCCAAGTCAGCATGGATTTGTGAAAGGGAAATCATGCTTGACAAATCTTCTGGAATTTTTTGAGGATGTTTCCAGTAAAGTGGACAAAGGAGAACCAGTTGATGTGGTATATTTGGACTTTCAGAAGGCTTTCGACAAGGTCCCACACAAGAGATTAATGTGCAAAGTTAAAGCACATGGGATTGGGGGTAGTGTGCTGACGTGGATTGAGAACTGGTTGTCAGACAGGAAGCAAAGTGTAGGAGTAAACGGGTACTTTTCAGAATGGCAGGCAGTGACTAGTGGAGTGCCGCAAGGTTCTGTGCTGGGGCCCCAGCTGTTTACATTGTACATTAATGATTTAGACGAGGGGATTAAATGCAGTATCTCCAAATTTGCGGATGATACTAAGTTGGGTGGCAGTGTGAGCTGCGAGGAGGATGCTATTAGGCTGCAGAGTGACTTGGATAGGTTAGGTGAGTGGGCAAATGCATGGCAGATGAAGTATAATGTGGATAAATGTGAGGTTATCCACTTTGGTGGTAAAAACAGAGAGACAGATTATTATCTGAATGGTGACAGATTAGGAAAAGGGAAGGTGCAACGAGACCTGGGTGTCATGGTACATCAGTCATTGAAGGTTAGCATGCAGGTACAGCAGGCGGTTAAGAAAGCAAATGGCATGTTGGCCTTCATAGCGAGGGGATTTGAATACAGGGGCAGGGAGGTGTTGCTACAGTTGTACAGGGCCTTGGTGAGGCCACACCTGGAGTATTGTGTACAGTTTTGGTCTCCTAACTTGAGGAAGGACATTCTTGCTATTGAGGGAGTGCAGCGAAGGTTCACCAGACTGATTCCCGGGATGGCGGGACTGACCTATCAAGAAAGATTGGATCAACTGGGCTTGTATTCACTGGAGTTCAGAAGAATGAGAGGGGACCTCATAGAAACGTTTAAAATTCTGACGGGTTTAGACAGGTTAGATGCAGAAAGAATGTTCCCAATGTTGGGGAAGTCCAGAACCAGGGGTCACAGTCTGAGGATAAGGGGTAAGCCATTTAGGACCGAGATGAGGAGAAACTTCTTCACCCAGAGAGTGGTGACCCTGTGGAATTCTCTACCACAGAAAGTAGTTGAGGCCAATTCACTAAATATATTCAAAAGGGAGTTAGATGAAGTCCTTACTACTCGGGGGATCAAGGGTTATGGCGAGAAAGCAGGAAGGGTGTACTGAAGTTTCATGTTCAGCCATGAACTCATTGAATGGCGGTGCAGGCTAGAAGGGCTGAATGGCCTGCTCCTGCACCTATTTTCTATGTTTCTATGTTTCTATGAATACTCCTCGCATTGAGGCACAGAGCCTTGAGGCTTGTCTTATTAACACACTTTGCCCCTTTAGAATTTTGCTGTAATGTGGCCCTTTTTGCTTTTTGCCTTGGGTTTCTCTGCCCTCCACTTTTACTCTTCTTCTTTCTATCTTTTGTTTCTGCCCCCATTCTACTTCCCTCTGTCTCCCTGCATAGGTTCCCATCACCCTGCCATTAGTTTAACTCCTCCCCAAAAGTACTAGCAAACACTCCCCCTCGGAAATTGGTTCCGGTCCTGCCCAGGTGCAGACTGTCCGGTTTGTACTGGTCCCACCTCCCCTAGAACCAGTTCCAATGTCCCAGGAATTTGAATCCCTCCCTTCTGCACCACTCCTCAAGCCACGTGTTCATCTGAGCCATCCTGCGATTCCTACTCTGCGATTAGCTACGCTCCAGTCCATAGGAACTGATCCAGATTCGATAGTGTTGTGTATCTGTAAAGCATGCACTCCCATGTTCCGCCACCAGGGAACGCATCCCCTGAAGTCCCAAGGGATCCCAGCATCCCTTGGAAGCGCTGTATATAAGCTGACTCCTAAGGCCTGTTCCTCACTCTGGAGTGTCTTAATAAAGACTGAGGTCACTGTTACTTTAACCTCCCTGTGTACAGTCTCATCTGTGTTAGGAACACAATAACTGGCGACGAGTATACGAATCCAACGCAAAGATGCAGCAAACTGTGGGCATCCTGGAGAAGTTTTCGAAGGGTGAGGACTGGGAAGCCTATGTCAAACGGCTAGACCAGTACTTTGTAGCCAACGAGCTGGACGCAGAAGAAAGCGCTGCAAAAAGGAGAGTGGTCCTCCTCACGGTCTGCGGGGCACCGACCTACAGCCTAATGTAAAATCTTCTGGCTCCGGTGAAACCCACAGATAAGTCGTATAAGGAGCTGTGTACACTCGTTCGGGAGCATTTTAACTGGAGGGAGAGCGTTCTGATGGCGAGGTATCGGTTCTACACCTGCCAGTGATCTGAAGGTCAGGAAGTGGCGAGCTACGTCGCCGAGCTAAGGCGACTTGCAGGACAATGTGAGTTTGATGGCTACCTGGAGCAAATGCTCAGAGACTTTGTTGTACTCGGCATTGGCCATGAGACTATCCTACGAAAACATTTGACTGTAGAGACACCGACCCTCAGTAAGGCCATTGTGATAGCACAATGTCCACCAGTTATAACACCAAACAAATCTCTCAGCACACAAGTGCCATCAATGTTCATAAATTAACTGGAACTGTGTTTGCAACTCCCAGCAGGCCTCAGGTGACCCAGATGACTCAGAGTCCACAACAAAGGATGAATGCAAGGCAATTCACACCTTGGCGTTGTGGAGGCTTCCATTCAGCCTATTCATGCCGCTTAAAAGGGTATGTTTGCAAGAGCTGTGGAACAATGGGGCACCTCCAATGAGCTTGCAGGTGAGCTGCAAGCTCTGCAAAACCTACTAACCAGCATGTGGCAATGGACGATCGGTCCATGGTGGACCAAAGTAATTTCAAGCCTCAGAGAGAGGAGGCAGATGCTGAAGTACATGGGGTGCAGACATTTTTGACAAAATGTCCACTTATAATGCTAAATGTAAAATTGAATGGCTTACGCATAGCCATGGAACTGGACACTGGCGCTAGCCAATCCATCATGAGTAAAAAGATGTTTGAGAGACTGTGGTGCAACAAGGCATTCAGACCAGCCCTGAGCCCCATCCGCACGAAACTGAGAATGTACATTAAAGAGCTTATCACTGTCCTGGGCAGCATCATGGTCAAGGTCACCTACGAGGGCACGGTACATGAACTACCACTCTGGATTGTCCCGCTGGAACTGGGATGACATCTGAGCGCTATCACATGTCGATGAGGTCTCATGTACCCAGGTTCTTAACAAATTTCCTTCCCTTTTTGAGCCAGGTATTGGAAATTTTTCCGGGGCGAAGGTGCGGATCCACTTGGTCCCAGAGGCACGACCCATTCACCACAAGGCGCGAGCGATACCTCACATGATGAGGGAGAGAGTGGAAATCGAGCTGGACAGGCTGCAAAGTGAGGGCATCATCTCCCCAGTGGAATTCAGCGAGTCAGCCAGCCCAATTGTTCCAGTACTCAAAAGTGTTGGCACGGTCAGGATTTGCGGCGATTTATAAAGTAACTATTAATCGTTTCTCGCTACAGGACCAATACCCGCTACCTAAGGCAGGCGACCTATTTGCGACGCTGGCAGGAGGCAAGACATTCACCAAGCTCGATCTGACTTCGGCCTACATGACGCAGGAGCTGGAGGAGTCTTCGAAGGGCCTCACCTGCATCAACACGCACAGGGGACTGTTCATCTACAACAGATGCCCGTTTGGAATTCGGTCGGCTGCAGCGATCTTCCAGAGAAAGATGGAGAGCCTACTCAAGTCGGTACCACACACGGTGGTTTTGCAGGACGACATATTGGTCATGGGTCGGGACACCGTCGAACACCTACAAAACCTGGCGGAGGTCCTCCAGCGATGGATCGCGTAGGTCTGCGGCTGAAGAGGTCGAATTGCGTCTTCATGGCAACAGAAGTGCAGTTTTTGGGAAGAAAGATCGCGGTGGATGGCATTCAGCCCACAGACGCCAAGACAGAGGCTATCAGGAATGCACCCAGGCCACAGAACGTCACGGAGCTGCGGTCGTTCCTGGGACTTCTCAACTATTTGGTAACTTCTTACTGGGGTTACCACCTTCTTAGAGCCCCGACATGTGTTGTTGCATAAAGTTGAGAACTGGGTATGGGGAAAAAAAACAAGTAATTGCTTTTGAGAAAGCCAGAAACATTTTATGCTCCAACAAGCTGCTTGTATTGTATAACCTGTGTAAAAGACTTGTGCTAGCATGTGATGCGTCGTCGTACGGAGTCGGGTGTTTATTACAACAGGCTAACGTTGCGGGGAAGTTGCAACATGTCGCCCATGCCTCCAGGAGCTTGGATAAGGCCGAGATAGTCTACAGCATGATTGAGAAAGAGGTTAATGCGTGTATGTTCGGGGTAAAGAAAATGCATCAGTATCAGTTTGGCCTCAAATTTGAGCTGGAAACCGATCACAAGCCCCTCATATCCCTGTTCACTGAAAACAAGGGGATAAATACTAATGCCTCAGCCCGCATACAAAGGTGGGCACTCGCGCTATCAGCTTATAACTATACCACCCGCCACAGGCCAGACACCGAGAACTGTGCGGATGCTCTCAGTCGGCTGCCATTGCCCACCACAGGGGTGGAAATGGCGCAGCCTGCAAACTTGTTGATGGTGGTGCAGCCCGCAGACTTGTTGATAGTCATGGAAGCATTTGAAAATGATAAATCACCTGTCACGGCCCACCAGATTAGGACTTGGACCAGCAAAGATCCTCTGCTGTCCCTAGTAAAAAACTGTGTACTGCATGGGAGCTGGGCCAGCATTCCCGTTGAAATGCAAGAGCTAATCAAGCTGCTCCAGCGGCGAAAGGGTGAGCTGTCCATTCAGGCAGACTGCCTGTTGTGGGGTAACCGCGTAGTGCTACCCAAAAAGGGCAGCGAGACGTTCATCTCGGATCTCCATAGCACACACCCGGTTATAGTAATGATGACAGCGATAGCCAGATCCCACGTGTGGTGGCCCGGTATCGACTCTGACTTAGAATCCTGTGTACGGCAGTGCAGCACGTGTGCTCAGTTGAGCAACGCACCCAGAGAGGCACCATTAAGTTTGTGGTCCTGGCCCTCCAGACCATGGTCGAGGATCCATGTCGACTATGTGGGCCCTCGGTAAAATATTCCTGGTGTTGTTGGATGCTTTTTCAAAATGGATTGAATGTGAAATAATGTCGGGAAGCACCGCCACCGCCACCATTGAAAGCCTGAGGGCCATTTTTGCCACCCACGGCCTGCCCCTAAGGCCTGTTCCTCACTCTGGAGTGTCTTAATAAAGACTAAGGTCACTGTTACTTTAACCGCCCTGTGTGCAGTCTCATCTGTGTTAGGAACACAATAAATAGACTGTTGGAAAATGATCACCAATGCACCCACTATTTCTTGGGCCACTTCCTTAAGTACTCTGGGGTGCAGACTATCAGGCCCTGGGGATTTATCGGCCTTCAATCCCATAAAAAGAAATAGTAACGTACTCTACAAATACATAAATAACAAAATAAAAATCAGAATAATGATCGGGCCACTAAGGGATACACACAATAAACTCACAGGCAATGATGCAAATATAAAATAATTACTTTGATATTTACCAGGGAGACTACCATGGTGGACATGACATTAGAAAAAGAGATCAAAAACAATATAAAGACATTTAAGATCGAAAGGGGGGAGATAATTGATAACTTAGAGAGGTTAAACCTCTGGATGAATTACATCCATGCATGTTAAAAGAAGTTAGGAAAAAGATAGCAGAAGCACTATTACACACACACACACACACACACACATATATATATTTATATGTATATCTATATATATATAGGACAGCTAATGTGAATCCTATCGATAAGAAGGGAGATAGAAGAAGGCCAGGGAACTATGGACTAATTAGCTTCACGTCAGTGGTAGGAATGTTAATGGAATCTTACTCAAAGATGCAATAGAAACACATCTAGAAACTATAATGAGAAGTAGTCAACACGGTTTCCAAAAATGGAAAGTCATGCTTGACCAACCTTATTGAATTCTTTGAAGAAGTAATAGAAAGTGCACATAAGGATAATGTGGTAGACGGAATATATTTGAATTTCCAAGAAGTCTTTGATAAGGTACCGCACAGTAGACACATGACTAAGGTAAGAACATGTGAAGTCAGGGGACAAGCAGCAGAATGGATAGCAAGCTGACTACAAAACAGAAAACAGAGAGTAGGGGTTAAAGGTAGTTACTCAGATTAGCAAATGGTAGAAAGTAGTGTTCGAAAAGAATTGGTGCTGGGATCACTGTTGTCCCCATTTACATTCATGATTTGAAGTTGGGAAGCGGAAGTACAATTTCAAAATTTGAAGATGATATCAAATTGGGGGCTGTAGTTAATGCACAGGAAGACTGGCACAAAATTTATGACTAAATTTATAAACTTGCAGAATGGGTGTGTAACCTTGGTGAGACCACACTTGGAGTACTTCGAACAGTTTGGAGGCACTGGAGAAGGTGCAAAAAAGATTTACTCGAATGATACCAGAACTGAGAGCTTATACCTATTAGGAAAGATTGAACAGGCTCGGGTTCTTTCCTCATGAAAAGAAAAGCCTAAAGGATGGCCTGATTATGAAGATTATGATTTTCAAGATTATGAAAGGGTTTGATAGGGTAGACATAGAGAAGATGTTTCCACTTGCGGGTGAGACCAGAACCAGGGACCATAAGGCAGTCACTAATAAATCCAATAGGGAATTCAGGAGAAACCTCTTTACCCAGAGGATGGTTAAAATGTGGAACTCGCTACCACAAGAAGTAGTTGAGGCAAATAGCATAAATGCATTTAAGGGGAAGCTAGATAATCACATAAGGGAGAAAGGAATAGAAGGATATTGTAATATAGAGCTCCCCCTAGTGGACTACTGCTCAACCTAGTGGACTACTGTGGTAATGCAACTAATAATAAAAGGATCATGTGACATGATCACATGACAAGTTTCTTGATTTCGTATTCCAAAGAGCCATATTGTGTATGTGTGTGTTTGTGATGTTGTAAAGAAGATATCACATTGGCGATGAGGATGGGATAATCGGATTCCCTCGCTGAAATTTTTGTTGGTGGATAATTCTACCAACTAACAGAGAGACTTTGAAAGGTTCTTTGTTTTGCAGAACAGCTAAAAATTCCAAGGTAAATTTCAAGCACATTGGCTGAAATCAGTGTCCAGATGGCTGTGCCTCTGGGAATAATAGGGCATTTGGATGAGTTCCATCATGACTGAGAGACTTTCGGAGTGTATGTGGAGCAGCTAGAAATGTTTTTCACTGCAAATAGTATCATTGAAGTCCCCGATGATGAAAACCTTAACCGGGTGGTGTTAGAAAGACAGCTGACAATTTTCCTGACTGAAGCAGGCCCCGAGGTATATGAAACCCTGAAAAATGTGCTTGTTTCCATCAAGCCAAAGGACACGCCACTGGCGGAGACAGCACTATAGTCCTGAGCCCCTGGAAATTGCTGAAAGTTATCATTTTGGAATACAAAATCAATTAACTGACGAGAGTATCTGTGAGTACATTGTAGCATTAAAAAAGCTATCCATTCACGCCCCTATTTAAAAACGGAGTCAGACAAAAAGCAGGAAATTATAGACCAGTTAGCCTAACATCTGTGGTTGGGAAAATGTTGGAGTCCATGATTAAAGAAGCAATAGCAGGACATTTGGAAAAGCAAAATTTGGTCAGGCAGAGTCAGCATGGATTTATGAAGGGCAAGTCATGTTTGACAAATTTTCTGGAGTTCTTTGAGGATGTAACAAACAGGGTGGATAAAGGGGAACCAGTGGATGTGGTGTATTTGGATTTCCAGAAGGCATTTGACAAGGTGCCACTTAAAAGGTTACTGCACAAGATAAAAGTTCACGGGGTTGGAGGTAATATATTAGCATGGCGAGAGGATTGGCTAACTAACAGAAAACAGAGAGTCAGGATAAATGGTTCATTCTCTGGTTGGCAACCAGTAACTCGTAGGGTGCCACAGGGATCAGTGCTGGGACCCCAACTATTTACAATCTATATTAACGACTTGGAAGAAGGGACTGAGTGTAACGTAGCCAAGTTTGCTGACGATACAAAGATGGGAGGAAAAGCAATGTGTGAGGAGGACACAAATAATCTGCAAAAGGACATAGACAGGCTAAGTGAGTGGCAAAAATTTGGCAGATGGAGTATAATGTTGGAAAGTGTGAGGTCATACACTTTGGCAGAAAAAAAATCAAAGAGCAAGTTATTTTTTAAATGGAGAAAGATTGTAAAGTGCCACAGTACAGCGGGACCTGGGGGTACTTGTGCATGAAACACAAAAGGATAGTATGCAGGTACAGCAAGTGATCAGGAAGGCCAATGGTATCTTGAACTTTATTGCAAAGGGGATGGAGTATAAAGGCAGGGAAGTCTTGCTACAACTATGCAGGGTATTGGTGAGGCCACACCTGGAATACTGCGTGCAGTTTTGGTATCCATATTTATGAAAGGATATACTTGCTTTGAAGGCATTTCAGAGAAGGTTCACTCGGTTGATTCCGGGGATGCGGGGGTTGACCTATGAGGAAAGGTTGAGTAGGTTGGGCCTCTACTCATTGGAATTCAGAAGAATGAGAGGTGATCTTATTGAAACGTATAAGATTATGAGGGGGCTTGACAAGGTGGTTGCAGAGAGGATGTTTTCACTGATGGGGGAGACTAGAACTAGAGGGCATGATCTTAGAATAAGGGGCTGCCCAGATAAGGAGACATTTCTTCTCTGAGGGTTGTAAATCTGTGGAATTTGCTGCTTCAGAGAGCTGTGGAAGCTGGGACATTGAATAAATTTAACACAGAAATAGACATTTTCTCAAATGATAAGAGGATAAGGGGTTATGGGGAGCGGGCGGGGAAGTGGACCTGAGTCCATGATCAGATCAGCCATGATCTTATTGAATGGCGGAGCAGGCTCGAGGGGCCGTATGGCCTACTCCTGTTCCTATTTCTTATGTTCTTATTTTGGAAATATTTAGGACTGAGCATTGCATGGTCGCTTTGTTTGTAGGATGAAAAATGAAGCAATCGGAAGAAAGTTGTTGACAACTCCTAACTTGACTTTTGATTTAGCTTGTCAGAAAGCTATGACGATGCATATGGCTGACCAATACTCCCAAGAATTTTACACCATTTCATCAGACAGCCAAGGTGAATCGCCTGCAGGTTAAAAGTAAAAGGCACTTGGGTCCTCAAGGCCTCAACAATTGGCCACGGTAACAGCACATAGAAGTCATGACATCGGTGTCTGGGACAACATCTCGCTCAAAGTTGTCCATATGTGAAGGCAGAGTGTTTCTACTGCAAGAAAACTGGGCACCTTGTGAAGACATGCCGACTGAAGAATAAACCAATGTACAATGCTAGAAGTAGAAATTGCCAGAGACTACATAGCATTGAAGAGAACCAACAGGCTGAGGAGATTCTGAAGATACACATCATCAGGAGCACAAGGGTATCTAACAGCGATTCGTGAAGTATCGACATCCAAGTAGGAGCCAGGATACCTATGGATATCGACACTGGTGCATCTGTGAGCGTAGTACCGGAATCGCTATATCTCGACAAGTTGAATGATTTTCCACTGGAGAAATCGAAGATAGAGCTGCTAGGCTAAGGGAGAGCAAATACCTGTGGTAAGAGATATCACCGTACCGGGGAAATACAAGGATCTTGCCTCTCTTAGTAGTGGCAGGAGACAACCTTACCTTAACAGGTAGAAATTGGTTGGGATCACTGAAGCTGGATTGGAATGAGATTTTTCGTGTTCAAACGAGATTTGTATCAAAGGATGATGTCATCAAGTGGTATCCGAAGGTGTTCCGTGAACCAGGCAGTCCAATCCAAGGCGTCAAGGCGAGTGTCAGAGTACAGAAGTATGCAAAACCAGTTTACTGCAAGCCATGTCCCATACTATACGCTCTCTCTTAGGCAATCCCACGGAGTCGAGGATGACTTGCTTCCATAAAAATGTGAGTTCTCAGGTGACTGATGAGACCAATGCAGGACCTGCAGTCTCTGTCACGGGTGGGGCAGACGGTGGTTGGAGGGCCGGGTGGGTAGGGTGCTTGGGTTGTCGTGCGCACCTTCCGCTGTTTGCGCTTGGCTTCCGCTTGCTCCCGGCGAAGAGACTCAAGGTGTTTGGCATCTTCCCGGATGCTTCTCCTCCACTTTGGGCGGTCTTGGCCCAGGGATTCTCAGGTGTCAGGGGGGATGTTGCACTTTTTCAAGGAGGCTTTGAGTGCGTCCTTGAAGCGTTTTCTCTGCCCACCTGCGATTCGCTTGCCGTGTCGGAGCTCGGAGTAGAGCGCTTGTTTTGGGAGTCTCGTGTCAGGCATGCAGGCAATGTGACCCGTCTATCGGAGCTGATCGAGCGTGATCAATGCTTCGATGCTGGGGATGTTGGCCTGAGCGAGAACACTGATGTTGGTGCGCCTATCCTGCCAATGGATTTGCAGGATCTTGCAGAGGCAGCGTTGGTGGTACTTCTCCAGTGCTTTGAGGATAGGGTGGAAGATGCCTGTGCGCGAATTATTTTAATATGAAGTGGCCTTTGAACACCAGCTACCACACAGGCTTGACAGAGCAAGGTCTTGGTCCAATAGCAAGGGGATCCAAGACGAATGGAGACCAGGCTCCGCGGCATGGGCCTTGTGCACACACACACACACACATATTACTGTCCTCCTCCCTCCATCCCACAGGTACTCTCTCCCTGGATGTCATAGGATGCAGTGTAGATCTCCCGACCTTGCTTTTGGCCCATGCTGCACCTTCTCTGGGCCCTGATCCCACTGCTAGTCCACTCTGTGCCACTCCTGGACTTCGGCTTCGCTGCTGGGCTTGACCTCATTGCTCAACTCGATTTCGCTGCTGTGTCCCGACCTCCCTCTTGGGTCCCGACCTCGCTCCTGGGTCCCGACCTCCCTCTTGGGTCCCGACCTCCCTCTTGGGTCCCGACCTCCCTCTTGGATCCCGACCTCGCTCCTGTGTCCCGACCTCGCTCCTGTGTCCCGACCTCGCTCCTGTGTCCCGACCTCGCTCCTGTGTCCCGACCTCGCTCCTGTGTCCCGACCTCGCTCCTGTGTCCCGACCTCGCTCCTGGGTCCCGACCTCGCTCCTGGGTCCCGACCTCGCTCCTGGGTCCCGACCTCGCTCCTGTGTCCCGACCTCGCTCCTGTGTCCCGACCTCGCTCCTGGGTCCCGACCTCCCTCTTGGGTCCCGACCTCCCTCTTGGGTCCCGACCTCGCTCTTGGGTCCCGACCTCGCTCCTGGGTCCCGACCTCGCTCTTGGGTCCCGACCTCGCTCCTGGGTCCCGACCTCGCTCCTGGGTCCCGACCTCCCTCTTGGGTCCCGACCTCGCTCCTGGGTCCCGACCTCGCTCCTGGGTCCCGACCTCGCTCCTGGGTCCCGACCTCGCTCCTGGGTCCCGACCTCGCTCCTGGGTCCCGACCTCCCTCTTGGGTCCCGACCTCTCTCTTGGGTCCCGACCTCGCTCCTGGGTCCCGGCCTCCCTCTTGGGTCCCGACCTCGCTCTTGGGTCCCGACCTCGCTCCTGGGTCCCGACCTCGCTCTTGGGTCCCGACCTCGCTCCTGGGTCCCGACCTCGCTCCTGGGTCCCGACCTCGCTCCTGGGTCCCGACCTCGCTCCTGGGCCCCGACCTCGCTCCTGGGTCCCGACCTCGCTCCTGGGTCCCGACCTCGTTCCTGGGTCCCGACCTCCCTCCTGGGTCCCGACCTCCCTCCTGGGTCCCGACCTCCCTCTTGGGTCCCGACCTCCCTCTTGGGTCCCGACCTCCCTCTTGGATCCCGACCTCGCTCCTGTGTCCCGACCTCGCTCCTGTGTCCCGACCTCGCTCCTGTGTCCCGACCTCGCTCCTGTGTCCCGACCTCGCTCCTGTGTCCCGACCTCGCTCCTGTGTCCCGACCTCGCTCCTGGGTCCCGACCTCGCTCCTGGGTCCCGACCTCGCTCCTGGGTCCCGACCTCGCTCCTGGGTCCCGACCTCCCTCTTGGGTCCCGACCTCCCTCTTGGGTCCCGACCTCGCTCCTGGGTCCCGACCTCCCTCTTGGGTCCCGACCTCCCTCTTGGGTCCCGACCTCCCTCTTGGATCCCGACCTCGCTCCTGTGTCCCGACCTCGCTCCTGTGTCCCGACCTCGCTCCTGGGTCCCGACCTCGCTCCTGGGTCCCGACCTCGCTCCTGGGTCCCGACCTCGCTCCTGGGTCCCGACCTCGCTCCTGTGTCCCGACCTCGCTCCTGGGTCCCGACCTCGCTCCTGGGTCCCGACCTCCCTCTTGGGTCCCGACCTCCCTCTTGGGTCCCGACCTCCCTCTTGGGTCCCGACCTCGCTCTTGGGTCCCGACCTCGCTCCTGGGTCCCGACCTCGCTCTTGGGTCCCGACCTCGCTCCTGGGTCCCGACCTCGCTCCTGGGTCCCGACCTCCCTCTTGGGTCCCGACCTCGCTCCTGGGTCCCGACCTCGCTCCTGGGTCCCGACCTCGCTCCTGGGTCCCGACCTCGCTCCTGGGTCCCGACCTCGCTCCTGGGTCCCGACCTCCCTCTTGGGTCCCGACCTCTCTCTTGGGTCCCGACCTCGCTCCTGGGTCCCGACCTCCCTCTTGGGTCCCGACCTCGCTCTTGGGTCCCGACCTCGCTCCTGGGTCCCGACCTCGCTCTTGGGTCCCGACCTCGCTCCTGGGTCCCGACCTCGCTCCTGGGTCCCGACCTCGCTCCTGGGTCCCGACCTCGCTCCTGGGCCCCGACCTCGCTCCTGGGTCCCGACCTCGCTCCTGGGTCCCGACCTCGTTCCTGGGTCCCGACCTCCCTCCTGGGTCCCGACCTCCCTCCTGGGTCCCGACCTCCCTCTTGGGTCCCGACCTCCCTCTTGGGTCCCGACCTCCCTCTTGGATCCCGACCTCGCTCCTGTGTCCCGACCTCGCTCCTGTGTCCCGACCTCGCTCCTGTGTCCCGACCTCGCTCCTGTGTCCCGACCTCGCTCCTGTGTCCCGACCTCGCTCCTGGGTCCCGACCTCGCTCCTGGGTCCCGACCTCGCTCCTGGGTCCCGACCTCGCTCCTGTGTCCCGACCTCGCTCCTGTGTCCCGACCTCGCTCCTGGGTCCCGACCTCCCTCTTGGGTCCCGACCTCCCTCTTGGGTCCCGACCTCGCTCTTGGGTCCCGACCTCGCTCCTGGGTCCCGACCTCGCTCTTGGGTCCCGACCTCGCTCCTGGGTCCCGACCTCGCTCCTGGGTCCCGACCTCGCTCCTGGGTCCCGACCTCGCTCCTGGGCCCCGACCTCGCTCCTGGGTCCCGACCTCGCTCCTGGGCCCCGACCTCGCTCCTGGGTCCCGACCTCCCTCTTGGGTCCCGACCTCTCTCTTGGGTCCCGACCTCGCTCCTGGGTCCCGGCCTCCCTCTTGGGTCCCGACCTCGCTCTTGGGTCCCGACCTCGCTCCTGGGTCCCGACCTCGCTCTTGGGTCCCGACCTCGCTCCTGGGTCCCGACCTCGCTCCTGGGTCCCGACCTCGCTCCTGGGTCCCGACCTCGCTCCTGGGCCCCGACCTCGCTCCTGGGTCCCGACCTCGCTCCTGGGTCCCGACCTCGTTCCTGGGTCCCGACCTCCCTCCTGGGTCCCGACCTCCCTCCTGGGTCCCGACCTCCCTCTTGGGTCCCGACCTCCCTCTTGGGTCCCGACCTCCCTCTTGGATCCCGACCTCGCTCCTGTGTCCCGACCTCGCTCCTGTGTCCCGACCTCGCTCCTGTGTCCCGACCTCGCTCCTGTGTCCCGACCTCGCTCCTGGGTCCCGACCTCGCTCCTGGGTCCCGACCTCGCTCCTGGGTCCCGACCTCGCTCCTGTGTCCCGACCTCGCTCCTGTGTCCCGACCTCGCTCCTGGGTCCCGACCTCGCTCCTGGGTCCCGACCTCCCTCTTGGGTCCCGACCTCCCTCTTGGGTCCCGACCTCGCTCCTGGGTCCCGACCTCCCTCTTGGGTCCCGACCTCCCTCTTGGGTCCCGACCTCCCTCTTGGATCCCGACCTCGCTCCTGTGTCCCGACCTCGCTCCTGTGTCCCGACCTCGCTCCTGGGTCCCGACCTCGCTCCTGGGTCCCGACCTCGCTCCTGGGTCCCGACCTCGCTCCTGTGTCCCGACCTCGCTCCTGGGTCCCGACCTCGCTCCTGGGTCCCGACCTCCCTCTTGGGTCCCGACCTCCCTCTTGGGTCCCGACCTCGCTCTTGGGTCCCGACCTCGCTCCTGGGTCCCGACCTCGCTCTTGGGTCCCGACCTCGCTCCTGGGTCCCGACCTCGCTCCTGGGTCCCGACCTCCCTCTTGGGTCCCGACCTCGCTCCTGGGTCCCGACCTCGCTCCTGGGTCCCGACCTCGCTCCTGGGTCCCGACCTCGCTCCTGGGTCCCGACCTCGCTCCTGGGTCCCGACCTCGCTCCTGGGTCCCGACCTCGCTCCTGGGTCCCGACCTCGCTCCTGGGTCCCGACCTCCCTCTTGGGTCCCGACCTCTCTCTTGGGTCCCGACCTCGCTCCTGGGTCCCGACCTCCCTCTTGGGTCCCGACCTCGCTCTTGGGTCCCGACCTCGCTCCTGGGTCCCGACCTCGCTCTTGGGTCCCGACCTCGCTCCTGGGTCCCGACCTCGCTCCTGGGTCCCGACCTCGCTCCTGGGTCCCGACCTCGCTCCTGGGCCCCGACCTCGCTCCTGGGCCCCGACCTCGCTCCTGGGTCCCGACCTCGCTCCTGGGTCCCGACCTCGTTCCTGGGTCCCGACCTCCCTCCTGGGTCCCGACCTCCCTCCTGGGTCCCGACCTCCCTCTTGGGTCCCGACCTCCCTCTTGGGTCCCGACCTCCCTCTTGGATCCCGACCTCGCTCCTGTGTCCCGACCTCGCTCCTGTGTCCCGACCTCGCTCCTGTGTCCCGACCTCGCTCCTGTGTCCCGACCTCGCTCCTGTGTCCCGACCTCGCTCCTGTGTCCCGACCTCGCTCCTGGGTCCCGACCTCGCTCCTGGGTCCCGACCTCGCTCCTGGGTCCCGACCTCGCTCCTGGGTCCCGACCTCGCTCCTGGGTCCCGACCTCGCTCCTGGGTCCCGACCTCGCTCCTGGGTCCCGACCTCCCTCTTGGGTCCCGACCTCCCTCTTGGGTCCCGACCTCGCTCTTGGGTCCCGACCTCGCTCCTGGGTCCCGACCTCGCTCTTGGGTCCCGACCTCGCTCCTGGGTCCCGACCTCGCTCCTGGGTCCCGACCTCGCTCCTGGGTCCCGACCTCGCTCCTGGGCCCCGACCTCGCTCCTGGGTCCCGACCTTGCTCCTGGGCCCCGACCTCGCTCCTGGGCCCCGACCTCGCTCCTGGGCCCCGACCTCGCTCCTGGGTCCCGACCTCCCTCTTGGGTCCCGACCTCGCTCCTGGGTCCCGACCTCGCTCCTGGGTCCCGACCTCGCTCCTGGGTCCCGACCTCGCTCCTGGGTCCCGACCTCGCTCCTGGGTCCCGACCTCCCTCTTGGGTCCCGACCTCTCTCTTGGGTCCCGACCTCGCTCCTGGGTCCCGACCTCCCTCTTGGGTCCCGACCTCGCTCTTGGGTCCCGACCTCGCTCCTGGGTCCCGACCTCGCTCTTGGGTCCCGACCTCGCTCCTGGGTCCCGACCTCGCTCCTGGGTCCCGACCTCGCTCCTGGGTCCCGACCTCGCTCCTGGGCCCCGACCTCGCTCCTGGGTCCCGACCTCGCTCCTGGGTCCCGACCTCCCTCCTGGGTCCCGACCTCCCTCCTGGGTCCCGACCTCCCTCCTGGGTCCCGACCTCCCTCCTGGGTCCCGACCTCCCTCCTGGGTCCCGACCTCCCTCCTGGGTCCCGACCTCCCTCCTGGGTCCCGACCTCCCTCCTGGGTCCCGACCTCCCTCTTGGGTCCCGACCTCCCTCTTGGGTCCCGACCTCCCTCTTGGGTCCCGACCTCCCTCTTGGGTCCCGACCTCGCTCTTGGGTCCCGACCTCAATTCTGCAACCCTATCTTGTTCCGAGCGAGCGACACCATATGCACTCAAGGATAAAGTTGAGCAAGAAACTCAAAAGACTAGAAATTGAGAACATTATCTCTAAGGTAGATCTAAGTAATTAGGCTACACCGATTGTTGTTGTACCTAAGTCAGAAGATAAGGCTGATGCTATGTCCAGGTTGCCATCCCCATCTCAAGTTACACCCAATAGGGAAGAAGTGTTCTATTTTTATACATTGATGAGCTGCCAGTCATAGCTGAATAGATTTTTAGAGCAACCAAACGTGACCCAGTTATGTCAAAGGTATAGGGTTACATAGCAAATGGCTGGCCAAACCAGGTATCAGAGAAAGATATTCATCCATACTTCATTTGTAGGATTGAATTATCAGTGGATAAAGATTGTATCATGTGGGGTGCAAGAGTAGTTATTCTAGATAAGTTCAGGTCCAAATTGTTAGGAGATCTTCATGACCAGCACCTGGGAATGTGCTTGACCAAGACCTTTGCAGGTTGTTACTTATGGGGCCAGGTCTAGATTAAAATATAGAATACTTTGTTAGTTAATGTACAATATGTCAATCGGTAAGCAAGAAACCACCATCAGTACCATTCCAGCCATGGAAATGGGCTTCCAGGGTGTGGCAAAGGTTATATGTAGATTTTACTGAGATAGAATGCCAACAATTGTTCATTGTGATTGATAGCCATTCAAAATGGGTAGAAGTGTTTCCTATGCGGAAAGTAACAACAAGTAAAACACCAGACAATTTGCGAAGATTGTTTTCTTCATATGGCCTCCCAGAAGAAATTGTGTCTGCACAGTTCATGAACAGAAATGGTGTGAAACATACCAAAGTTCCACTATTCCACCCTACTTCAAATGGTGCAGCAGAGCGCACAGCACAAATTGTAAAACGTGCCCTCATCAAGCAAATGTTAGATCCAAATCCAAAGAAACGACAGTTATCGTTGGACCACAAATTGGCAAATTTTCTGATTACTTATCGCGATACTCCTTATACAACTATTGGTAGAACACCAGCAGAGTTGTTTCTCAAATGACAGCCACGAACCAGATTCTTGTTGTTAAAACCAAACTTAGCACAGTCAGTAGAAGAGAAACAATTAAGACAGAGAGAGTCATGATAGAGGTAGAGTAAGAGTGGGAAGTGTGAAATTGAATCAGATGGTGAGAGTGAAGAACCATCATCATAAATGGTTACACTGGTTACCAGGAAGAGTGGTGAAGATATGTGGCATATGTTTGATCATGGAAGGTTAGGTTTGTTCACATTGCTCATATTTTACCTGCAGACGTGGAAGAAACTGAAAATTGGAATGATTCGATTAATTCTGATGCATCAGATAGTCTTGTTACAAGTAGAGTACCAGTAGCAAATCCTACATCAGATGTACGAGAAACAAGTTCAAGAGAAAGTCAGAATTTAAGTCCGAGTCCAAGTCAGGCAGACAAACAGTCTGAAGTTGTAGAGAGTCCAAATATAGATCAAAGGTTGCCCTTGGAGAAAAAGTCTCCTTAGACTCAGGCCCGAATGAGTCTATGTTCAATACCAAGTTTGGAAAGTTTTGTTCAAGAATGAAGGAATACTCTTCGAAACAGAAAACCAGTGCTTAAGTTTGAATTGTAAATATGGCAAAATAAGTCCATGGGCTAGAACCTCCACTTTTTTGGCCAGCTGAACGCCCACTTAACACCCATTTTATCGCTGAAATTACGTATAATGCCCAGATATAGCCCATTTAGTCACAAAATGGAAACTGATGGGCATTTTTAAGAAACTTATCACCAAGCGTTATTTTCCCTATGTGCTTAATATCGGGAAAAAATAATACCGCCCACCCACTTTTTTTGGGCAGAATATCGCCAGCGTTAATTTCTGTACTGATTTAACGCCGAGATTCAACAATACTGCTAGCCCACTTTTTTTTATCGTAAAGAGCATATTTACCGCAACTAGCGGCCATGAGATCGCGCAGCATCACTTTCATCACCTCGCACACATCGTCCAAAATATCGCTCGCCCAAAAAACCGCCCAGAAAAAGTGGAACTAACCGGAACTACTCACAGCGGTATGGACGCCATGTTCTACATCGCATGTCGCGTCCTTTAAAAGGCTGCTGTGCTTCAATCTCGGGGGAGTTCGGATGTACTCTGGAGGTCGTTGGAGTTGATGTGAACATCTCTACAAACATCTTGAACATACTGTGACCGATTGGAATTGAATAGGTGTCTTCGTCGGGACATTCATTGTTTGTGACCAGTCGGTGGAAAACAGAGAGCTACTGTAAAGGGGCCTGTCCTTTCTCATCCTCTCCTGGTGACCAAATACATGCAGCAGACTTAAGATCGCCGAAGGCACACTCCACAGCATTATGTGCCCAATGTAAGATGTGCCAGACTGATGAGGAGGACCAGACGCTACACCCCCCGCAAGTACAGGGAGAAGCAGTCTTACCTCAACTTGTCCAACACCACCTGCCTTCGGAGACTGCGCTTCCACAAAGAGGTTACCACTGAGGTATGCCAGCTGATGAGGGAAGATCTGCAGCCTGCCAGCACCATTGGTACTGTGCTGTTTGTCGAGGTTAAAGTCACCACGGCACTGTCGTTCTACGCCTCGGGTTCTTTTCAGACCACAGCTGGCGACATTTATGGTCTGTCTCAGCATGCCACACATTACTGCATTAGACAGGTCACTGAAGCCCTGTACGCACACAAAAGGGACTTGATCAGCTTCCCTATGACCAGGGAAGCACAGAGTGAGAGGGCTCTAGGATTCTCCAGAATTGCAAACCTCCCCAAGGTGCAGGGAGCAATAGACTGTACGCACATCGCGATGCGAGCACCTTTCAGGATGCAGAGGTTTTCAGGAACCTCAAGGGATTCCACTCACTGAATGTCCAACTCGTTGTCGACCACCAGCAAATTATAGTGGTAGTGAATGCTCAATTTCCGGGCAGCATCCATGATGCTCACATCCTGTGTGAGAGCACTGTATCTGACTTATTTAATGATCAGCCACAAAGTCAATGCTGGATGCTAGGTTACAAAGTATATGGCCTTGCCACCTGGCTGATGACCCTCCCTGTGTGACACCCACACTGAACCGAGAGGCGATACAACAAGAGCCACAGAGCAACTCGCAATATCGTGGAGAAAACCATTGGAGTGCTGAAGCAGGGCTTTAGATGCCTGGACCACTCAGGAGGCGACCTCCAATACCACCCTGAGCAGGTAGCTCAATTTGTGGTGCTGTGCTCCATGCTGCACAACGTGGCTATCAGGAGGGGACAAGAATTGCCTGATGAGTCTGACAGTCCACCTCACCAGAGAGAGGAAGAGGAGGAGGACGCTGACTTCGGGCCAGACAATCAGGATGATGCTGAAGCCGTGCCCCTGCTCCCCTGTAGACTGCATGAAAGGGCCCGTGGTGGCATGATAGCTGCAAGAGCCTTACGTCAGGAGCTCATCAATGATCGCTTTGCCTGAAAGAACGTTGATGTTATTTACAAGGCTGACACACTCCTGGGACTGCAGGTGGGCATCACCTTGGTGACAGTTAAAGTTTAAGTTGATTGAAGTTAAGTGTCATTATACCCTGTAATATTAAGGAATCACCAGAGTGTAACGGTGCAGCTATTTGAGCCCTTGTGCAACAAGATTTTATTAACTAAAAAACATTTAAACGGAACATTTGTCTAAAATCATCAGTATATCTGTAAAAAAACAACCGTCCTTCTCCACCCCCTCCCCCCCCCCCCCCCGCCCCGCTTCTCCTCCACACCTCTATCCCTTCCCCTTTCCCTCCTGACCACTGGCCAAGGAGCTCTTCAGGCACTGCTTCATTGGTGGGAGTGGGTGGGTGGGTGATGACACCTGAACCGCTGCTTGGACGGATACGGGAGAGGATGGTCCTGAGGTGGGAACGTGCTCCGAGCCATAAGCAAGATGTTGCTGCTGGCTCTAATGCGTAGTTTGCAATGGGGGTGTGGCACCTTGGGGTGCAGTGCCATACTCCGGGACCACTGGGAGCCCTCTGCCACCAGTGTTCCTGGCTACCAGCTCCAGGGCCTCCTCCATCCCTTCCATGCTATATCTTATTTGTTGGACAAAAACTCGGTGCCAACTGTGTTCTTGGTGCTTAGTAGGCTTTTTGCTGCTGGTGAATCTCCGTCGTGCCTCCCACAACAGCCAGACAAGCACACACCACACCCACACATGCCTTCAGTCCCTCTCAGCTCCTTCTCTCTCTGTCTCCTTTTCTGCTCATGTCATGACAATCCTTGACCTCCTGAATCGCGGGAATCGAGCATTGCCATGCCGTTGGTAAGGATGGCGGCACTTTACGGCAGAAGGTCAAAAAAATTTAACGCTACTGCCCATTTCATATTTGTGATAAGCCCAAAAATGGACAATCTAGCCCCATATCTTTTGTTGTGTCTCACCATGCAAGTTGTGTAAGATAATTATTTTTTATGATTACTTCTTCATTAAGGAGGGAGAAGTGTAATATAGAGCTCCCCCTCGTGGACTACTGCTCCGCCTAGTGGAATACTGTGGTAATGCAACTAATGATGTAAATAATAAAAGGATCATGTGACAAGGTCACATGACAAGTTCCTGTACCGCCATCATGTGTATGTGTGCGTTTGTGATGTCGTAAAGAATATATCACAGATATATTGATGGAGTTAGATGAAGCAGGGTGGGAGAAGGCTCATGTGGAGCATAAACACCTATTGGCTGAATGGCCTGTTTCTGTGCTGTGCTGTAAATATTTTCTAACTCTGTAATAAGCTCACAGTTACCCTCTGTGCCTATCTCAGCATTCCCTGAAGAGACGCTCAAAGCTATGAGCAAAATGTTATTCTTTTATGACTACGTTTTAAAGTGAATAGTTACAAGATAGCTGAATGGTCTCCTTTTGTGAAGTAAACTTCTATGATTCGATGAAAACATTATTACCCAACATTACAACAACAACTTGGCATTTATATAGCAGCAGTAATGTCATAAAACATCCCGAGGCGCTTCACAGGAGCGTTATCAAACAAAATTTGGCACCGAACCTCTGGATATTAGGATAGATGACCACATGCTTAGTCAAAGAGAGAGGTTTTAAGCAGCATCTTAAAGGAGGAGAATGATTGGAGAGGCAGTGAAGTTTAGGGAGGGAATTCCAGAGCTTCGGGACAAGTAGCGATTAAAATGGAGGATGAGAAAGAGGCCAGAATTGGAGGAGTGCAGAGACATTAAATTGTGACAGCAATGTGATAGTGACCAGATAATCTGCTTTAGTGGCGTTGGTTGAGGGATAAATATTGGACAGTACACCAGGGAGAACTCCACTGCTTTTCTTTGAAATAGTGCCGTGGGATCTTTTACGTCCACCTGAGAGAGCAGATAAGGCCTCGATTTAACTACTTGTACACTTGCCAGTCAGTCTTCATTCAGCATAGTCCATATGCTTTAAAGAGTAAGAAGCAACATGTTCCACAGCGTTAAAATGTTACCATATTTCAGGCAAACGTATAATAATGTGCAATGACCCAGCGTTAGCAGGAAGACATCTGCCATTCACTGTACATGGATGTCTTCTGGCTGTTGTTAGGAAGGAATGAGTTAGAGTAGGAGACCATGCAGTGTGTTTTGATTTCAACACAGGAAGAGCAAATGATTTAACAAACAACCAAAACAGAGAATGCTGGAAATTAACAGCAGGTCAGTCTACATTGATCGAGAGAAAAGCTAGGCCTTGTCTCTCTCATAGATGCTGACTGACCTACTTTGTATTTCCCGTTTTTCCTGTTTTTGATGATGTTTTAGGAAGATCCCTTGTCGGAGGAGTATATGGAACAAATTGTTTGGAGCTGAGAAAGAGCTCGAAAGCAAACTTTAGAGCAACGTTGATCTCAGTATTGATAAAAGAGAAAAATGAGGAAACAAGAGAGCTTGGAGATTAGAGATGAAAGAAGGAGCATCTTATTATCCTATTTTGTTATTTAAAGACGTTCTCGACAGGTTTGCAAACAACGATGAGAAGGCACATTTCCACGATGCTGCACTCACAGATACGTACAAAGAAATGTTTAGATGATTAGATATACAATGAGAGTGATGTTTGCTTCTGTCCTTTTATAACAAATATTGAGGACATTTTATATATATGGAATCACAGATCTTTCAGCTCAGCGACTTACTGGCAGCAAACTGAAATCTTGCATTTATTTAATAACTACATATCAGCTTGTACTAAAACTACATTTTTTTTGACAAAGAGCTGTGCTCACTACATTTCAGTGGAAACTCGTGTTGCTTGAATATTAATAACCAGGCTAAGAAGGGAGGAGGTTAGATAGACTTAAATGTTGATACTTCAAGAATCGTTGCCATTATGCAGTCAAATTCATTTATGTAACAGTCTCTGAAGTTAAACATACAAGATGTAGCTTACATGAAACCCAACTCTAACAGAAATCAATACTTAATTCATGGAAAATTCATCGTTCAAATCAATGATGAAGGTGCACTCACGATATGAACTTAATGGACATCTTTCTCCACAAAGTTATAGGAATGACACAGACTAACAGAAGTTCTATTTTCTGTTGCTTTTGCATGCAGTGGCTTAGAAAAGGCTGTTCATATTCACCTGTAAAAGCAATCTTTAGAAATAGTTGGCAGGGAGACCACAGTATCACATATCGTGTGAAACCAGCTTTGAATTATTTCAGAAAGTTTGTCCTACTGATTGTCAGTCATTCCTTGAAGTGTAACATCACATGTATTGTCACTTACGGTATAAACACTTGCTTGATGAATATATATCAACATGTATTTCTCGAGTCTTTTTTTTTGCTGAAAACATTTTAACTCTATTTATAATGCTGCCATTTTTTTGAGGGTTTCTCTATTCCCATGCCAATCTCCCATAATCCCATAGCGCCTATTGCATCAGAGAAAGCAAATTGCAAGCCTTTTAATTAAAAAAAAAAGCTAACAGTGCACTGGGCAATCATCGAAGGAGCGTTCCAGTGTCAAATTACCTTTCTCCAGTTAAAAAAAATATATAAGCAGGAGGCCTGTCACATTATGTCGACATGCGACTTCAGGCACACAGTAAGAGGGCCCATCAAAGGATTATGAGAATGCTCTCTGCAGCTTGCTCTTTGTTCGAATCATTTTCCTCATGACCCTTTCATTTGCCGACTGCCACTTCAGCTTAAGAGTGACAACTCTGCACAACACTCCGCAATTTTCTTTGACACCACATGCCTTGCTGCGCCAGACTAGCGGAGCGGCAAACAAAACCTGGGAGAATAAAACTGACATTCGATGTTAATGATTATCAGTCGAAACAAAACACTTGTTTACATGTTGGAGTCATTAGAGGTTTCAATGATACTTCGGCTGGGATTCCTGCCAAATGTTTTGGAGGGTTGTGCTCGGAGCTTCACTACTTTTTTTTTTAACGTTGCCTGTCTACAACTTTATACATATAAAGCAGTATTAATTAACTCAGCTTACAGGGGAATGATGAATTCATGATAGTAAATACAGAGCTGAAACTCAGTGTTAGCGTTTTAAACATGTTTTCCTTAGCTGGTGCAGGTCATCGTGGTAGTACAGGTGCCTCATGGAAATTTGTACTGACAATGCAACCAACATACCAAAAAGCATTTAATTGTTTTCTCGTAATTATAAGCTCTCATGGTTTCTCTGACGTTCATTCTGAGCTCTGAATTAGAAGGTGCAACTTCATCAGCAATCAGCAGTTTGCAGTCGAAAAATTGTCGGTCCGTTTAAACATGAAATCAGCTCCTCTTGCCTCTGCTGCTGACAGGATTTTGGATAAGTTAACGACAGCTGAACTAGATTTTTTTTTTGTCAGTCTTCCACACAGGTTCTTGTATCTTTGCTGTTCTGAAGTGCGTGTACTTTTTAATTCCCATTATTTTATAACCCTCACCATCTGTATTTTATTCTGGTTTGAAATCACAAATTCTAGCCTTGAAATGAAGGGAATTTAGGTCTGTTTGATTTTGTGTTGGTGTCTGACTTGTCAATGGTGGCAGTAATGTTTTCCATCTTCCGACTTTTATGATCATAAAATCTTGAACCTGAAGATTGCGGGTGGATCCTTTCCCTCCACCTTGCATACTGACCGATTTTGTTTGAAACAAATATTAATATTTAAACATCTGTAGTAACATAGGGGTCAAGTTTCGGGCCGCGCCTAGAATGGCGCAGCCCTGACCTGGACCCTGTTTTTCGCGCCTAAAAGTGCGACAGAAAAATACCTCTTAATTCTGCGGCTCCTTGCTGGTCCCTGGGAGCTCGGCGCGGCACGCACACAGCAGCTGGGGGGGGGGGGGGGGGGGGTGGCAGAGCCATAGAGTCGCGCCGATTCTGCAAGTGGAGGGGGGTGGGGCTAAGTTAAATGAGGCAATGTTGTGCCGGCAGCCCTGCGCGTGCACGTTGGAGCGCGCGTGCGCACGCGCAGTAACCCAGACACATTGGCACTCGGCCATTTTTAAAGGAACTTAAAGAAAAGTGATGATTTGTCTCGTGGACCTCTGGAAAGGATTGGGATTGAATTTTGGTGATTTTTTTGGTGTCTGAAGGAGTGCTTTTAGCAGCACTGTTGAAGAAATCACCTGCTGAAATCAGTGAGTGTTGCTTTTCACTGCTAAACTTCCAGAACAGGTGCTGCATTGGTGCATGCAAATTAAGGACTGTGTGCTTTGAAAAATACGAGTGTCAATTCAATACAGCAATGGAACAACATCCACCAAGAACAAAGAATTTCTTGCATCAGGAAGTGGAGATATTAGTCTATGTCATTGAGCAGAGATAGCAGGAGCTAGATACCAGCAACAGAGGTCGCACAAAAGTGCCACCTAAAGAAATGAAGAAACGCTGGAACCAAGTTGCAGAAGATTACTGCGCAGTGGTGAATACCATGAGATCTGGAAACCAGTGTAAAAAGAAATGGTACGACCTTGGTCAAGTAGTTAGTGTAAGTACTATTTTCAATTTTTAATGTAATCGTAATTGTAATGTGACTATCTGTATGTCCCACCCTGCAGAAAGACACACTCAGTAAAAAGTTATATTTTACTCTTTGCAGAAGAAATTGCCCACAACAAAAGGGAAGCAACTCAAACAGAAGGAGGCACACCCAATCTGCTTCCACTGACACCCGAGGAACAGAGGGTAGCTGCTATGATGAGTCGTACATGGAGAAAAGCAATCAGTACAGCACAAGCTGGGCCCGCACGCGAGGAAGAGGGTAAGTCCTGAAAATGCATCATGGCCCTTTAAATCAACCTGCTGCCTGGCCTGCTATGTGTGAGAGTACTCATGCCACCCATCCTGCCCTCTCCCTTGCTGTTAAACATTTGACTGTTCTGATGTATTTTGCAGAACATGATGATGATGATGATGATGCTGCTGTCAACCCAGAGGATCCTGAAGATACAGAACAAGAACCAGTACAACCAGATGCGGACGATCCAGACTGGAAGATGGCGGCGATGACTGAAATGTCGACAGGGGAGAGCTTCCAAATTAATGTTCATGAGCCCCCATTAAGGGACATCAGAGTTTCAACCCCTTGCATAGGTTCTGGTTGCACCTTCCATGGTTTTGATTCCGACGTTGCGGGTCCCAATGGTGCTGGTGATATAATGGAGCAGTTTACACCCATTCACCCACCATCCCAGCCCACGGCTCGCACTCGAGTACTGCCATCTGGAACACCGAGCGCCCCACCGCCCCAGCCCGTGCCTCTCTCTCCAGGACTGCCGTTTGGAACACCGAGCTTCCCACCGTCCCAGCCCGCGTCTCCTAGTGTAGTGGTGACGCGAGGCAGACCCAGGCAGAGGAGAAGGAGATTGGAGACACCCTCTCCTGAGATTCAGCGTGCAACAGATGCGGCTCAGGTTGTGGCATTGGATATGGAGACCAATGAGCTTACCCGATCACTCATCGGTCGTGTCAGTGCAGTGGGTGAAGAGGTGACGGTCCTGACGGGAGAAATAGCAGTAATGACACGGGAACTGAGGGAGGGAACGTCCGAGGGAGTGCAAGTGACAGCACAGGCCCTCATGGAGGTAACTGCTGCAATAAGGGCACACAGCCCCGCCAATCAAATGACACCCCCATGAAGAAGTGAACATTCACTGAGATGTGGGTGAGAGATGGATGCAGCCTTTCTTTGCTGCTTTTGTTCTTGTTCTTGATGAAGCTGTAGTAGCGTTTTTCAAATTGAAATTGTTGTGTAACTTTACAACTTATAAGGGATCTTAGGGTTTTTAAGTGATCTTATAGTGTAAATGCTCTCACTAGTATTCAAGTCACAGATAGATAGATTTTTAACCTATAAGGGAATTAAGGGTTATGGGGAGCGGGCGGGTAAGTGGAGCTGAGTCCATGGCCAGATCAGCCATGATCTTATTGAATGGCGGAGCAGGCTCGAGGGGCTAAATGGCCTACTCCTGTTCCTAATTCTTATGTTTTTATGTTCTTATGTTCTCACATTTTGTATCTTATTTAATTTTGCATCTAAAAAGGGATCTTGAAGTTTAAGTGATCTTAAGAGTGTAAGATTTTTCACATTGAAATTGTTTTGTAACTTTTGTAACTTTACAAGTTTATAAGTGATCTTAAAGTTTTTAAGTGATTTTCAAGAGTCATCTAAAAATGAAAGTTTGATCCAACAAATATTTTATTACTGTGACGTTAACTTTTCAATAAAATATTTTTTCATTAAAACTGTTTCATCTTCCATTAACACAACACAACATAGAAACAACTCCAAAGAATAAACATGTCCATGCGCAACAGTGGTCGCAGAGCTCTCAGGCATCAGTAATTGAAGCGTTCACGGATGAGCTGCTGGCACAAGTCTCGAGCAATCGTTAAAGGGGCACGATGGACGGCCCTCCTCCGACCTCGTGCTCCGGCATCAGGCACTTGCATGCTTTCCTGATTGTCATCATCATCCTCATCCTGCTCTTCCAAAATACTATCAGGCACTGGACCCTTACATGGGTCTTCTGGTTCCACTACCAGCTCCTGCTGCCTCATGATGGCTAAGTTATGCAGCATGCAGCACACAACAGTGAAGTGACCGACAATCAGAGGAGAGTATTGCAACTGTCCTCCGGCATGGTCCAGGCATCAGAAACACTGTTTCAATATGCCAATGGTCCTCTCAATGATGCTGCGCGTTGCAATGTGCGCCATGTTGTATTGACGGTCAGCTTCCGTCCGTGTCACACGTCAGGGCGTCATGACCCAGGTGGTCAGGCCGTACCCTTTGTCTCCCAGTAGCCAGCTCTGCCCTTCTGGCTGCTGCTCAAACATGTCAGATATAATGCTGTCGTGTAGGATGAATGCATCATGGGTGCTGCCTGGGTATCTCGCATCGACTGACATGATGCACTGCTTGTCATCACACACGAGCTGCACATTGATGGAGTGGAAACCTTTTCTATTCCTGAACTGCTCGGAATCCTCCACAGGTGCTCGCAAGGCTATGTGGGTACAATCAATACAGCCCTGTACCTTTGGGAAGCCAGCAATCTTGAAGAAGCCCACAGCCCTCTCATGGATCGCTTGTGCGGTCATTGGGAAATTGAAGAAATCATTCCTCCGCGCATACAGTGCAGCCGTGACCTGGTAAACGCAGGCGTGTATTGCACGTTGAGAGATGGCGCACACATCTCCAGTTGTAGCCTGAAACGATCCTGAGGCATAGAAGGCAAGTGCAGCCGTTATCTTCACTCAGCATATCACAGATCTCAACGACAACTTCTCTGCGGAAACGCAGCCTTTTGACACAATCAGCCTCGCTCATGTCCAGGTACAAGCGCCTGGCTCGATATTGCCGACGTGGGTAAGGTCTCCTATCCATCAACCTACGGGCTATGACATTCCTGGTGCGGTGAGCTCTAATCAATTCTCTCCTATGCAGTGAATTGCTGGCGAACCATTGCATAATCCGTGGTGTTGACAATGCAGCACCCATTCTGCAATTACAAATTACAAATTATCTGGCTGCCTCTCCCTGTCCCGTGGCCGAATGGCCTCAGGCCCCCTCGCAGTTTGAAGGCTGCTTGCTGTGTCTTCGGCTGCTGTCGAGCTACTGACGTCGCCCCCGTCTCCTACATGGAAGGAAGGCCTGCCTGAAGCACCACAGCTCGAAGGCTGCTGCTGCTGCTTCACACAGGTAGGAATAATCAATATTTTGTCTTTGCTTTGTTTATAATTTTTTAGTCAGGATGGGTCTTTATTTGTATAAATAAGACTGTTGAATGCTTGTAGAATTTAATTACTTCCCTTCCCCCCCCCCCCCCCCTCGTTCCCTAAGCCTGATTTGTAACCTACGCCTGATTTGTAAAGTGCAGGCAAGATTGTTCTGAGCATACAAAAATCTACACTTACTCCATTCTAAGTTAGTTTGGAGTAAGTTTTCACTGCCTAAACTTTCAAAACAGGCGTAAGTGGCCAGACACGCCCTCTTTTGGAAAAAAAAATCTGTTCCAAGATGAACCTGTTCTAACTGACTAGAACTGGAGCAAACTAAATGCCGAGAATTGCAATTTCTAAGATACTCCATTCTAAACCAGTTGCTCCAAAAAAATAGGAGCAACTCGGGCCGAAACTTGACCTTATAATTCTGTAATTTTCATTCTAAATTACTAAAAATAACCATTAATTGTCAACTCTATTTTCTGTCCTCCATTCTTTCTTGGCCTCATACTTAATTCATTATTTTTCTAACATATTTTGTAGTGCATATATCAAACTATATTTTCTATTTTTAAATCTAAAATAATCTACTTGCCGTGTTTCTTCAATATCTCCCATTTTGGGGTCGGAGTTACATTGAAAAAATTGCCATTTTATTAGCTAAGAACCAGGTACAGGAATTGATTTACAGTCAATCAAATAGCAGAGATTCCAAGATTGAGCTGGTTATGTCACAGATGGATAGGAACATAAAAACATAGAAATTTACAGCACAGAAGGAGGCCATTCTGGCCCATTGTGTCCTCACCGGCCAACAAAGAGCCACATGGCCCTCGGTCAGCAGCCCTGAAGGTTACATATAAACCTATGAACAATGACGGAAATGCAAAGAGCACCCAGCCCAACCAGTCTGCCTCACCACAACTGCGACACCCCTTATACTAAAACATTCTACACTCCACCCCAACTGGAGCCATGTGATCTCCTGGGAGAGGCAAAAACCAGATTAAAAACCCAGGCCAATTTAGGGAGAAAAAATCGGGAAAATTCCTCTCCGACACATCCAGCTGCTCGAAACTAGTCCAGGAGATCTCCCTGGCCGTATTCTATTCCCTGCAGTACTTACCATTATATCTGCTCCATCCAACAAAAGGTCATCCAGTCTAATCCCAATTACCAGCTCTAGGTCCGTAACCCTGCAGGTTACTGCACTTTAAGTTCCCATCCACCAATCTCTTAAAAGTGGCGAGGGTTTCTGCATCCACCACTCTTCCAGGCAGCGAGTTCCAGATCCCCACAAGCCTCTGCGTAAAGAAGCCCCCCCCTCAAATCACCTCTAAACCTTCCACCCTATGCCCCCTCATAATAGATCCCTCCACCAATGAAATAGACCCTTACTATCCGCTATGTCCAGGCCCCTCAATATTTTGTACATCTCAATGAGGTCTCCTCTCAACCTCCTCTGTTCAATGAAAACAAACCCAGCCTATTCAATCTGTTCTCATAACTAAGATTCTCCATTCCAGGCAGCATCTTAGTAAATCTCCTCCGCACCCTCTCTAGTGCAATCATGTCCTTCCTATAATACGGTGACCAGAACTGCACGCAGTACTCCAGCTGTGGCCGAACCAAAGTATTATACAATTTAAGCATAACCTTCCTGCTCTTATATTCTATGCCTCGGCCAATAAAGGCAAGCATTCCGTATGCCTTCTTAACCACCTTATCCACCTGGCCTGCTCCTTTCAGGGATCTGTGGACAAGCACTCCAAGGTCCCTTTGTTCATCTACACTATTAAGTGGCCTACCGCTTAATGTGTATACCCTTTCCTTATTAGCCCTCCCAAAGTGCATCACCTCACACTTCTCTGAATTAAATTCCATTTGCCACTGCTCTGCCCACCTGACCAGTAGATTGATATCCTCCTGCAGCCCATGACTTTCCTCTTCATTATCAGCCACACAGCTAATTTTAGTGTTGTCTGCAAACTTCTTAATCATACTCCCTATATTCAAATCTAAATCATTGATATGTACCACAAAAAGCAAGGGACCCAGTACTGAGCCCTGCAGAAACCCCACTGGAAACATCCTTCCAGTCACAAAAACATCCTTCCATCAATCATTACCCTTTGCTTCCTACCTCCAAGCCAATTTTGGATCTAACTTGCCACTTTGCCCTGGATCCCATGGGCTTTAACCTTCATGCCCAGTCTATCATGTGGGACCTTCTCAAAAGCCTTGCTAAAGTCCATATATACTACATCGTACGCACTACCCTCATCGACCCTCTTGGTTACCTCCTCAAAAAAATCAATCAGGTTAGTCAGTCACGATCTTCCCTTAACAAATACATGCTGACTGTCCCTAATTAATCCTTGCCTTTCCAAATGTAGATTTATCCTGTCTTTCAGGATTTTTTCCAATAATTTTCCCACCATTGAGGTTAGGCTGACAGGTCTGTAATTACTCGGCCTATCCCTTTCTCCCTTCTTAACAAGGGTACTACATTAGCAGTCCTCAAATCCTCCGGCACCATGCCCAGATCCAAAGAGGACTGGAAAATGATGGTCAAGGCCTCTGCTATTTCCTCTTTTACTTCGCTCAACAGCCTGGGATGCTTTTCATCCAGGCCTGGGGACTTATCTACGTTCAAAGCTACTAAACCCCTTAATATTTCCTCTCCCACTATACTTATTTCATCCAGAATATCACACTCCTCCTCGATAGCAGTATCTGCATTGCACTTTCCTTTGTAAAAACAGACGCAAAATATTCATTAAGAACCATACCCACATCTTCCGCCTCCATACATACATTACTCTCATGGTCTCTAATAGGCCCTACCCTTTCTTTAGTTACCCTCTTACTCTTAATATATTTACAGAACATCTTAGGGTTTTCTTTAATTTTACTGTCAATAATTTCTCGTGCTCTCTCTTAGCATTCCTAATATCCTTTTTAATTTTGCCTCTTAATTTTCTATATTCCTCTAAAGATTCTATAGTATTTAGCCGTTGATATATGACATAAGCGTCCCTTTTTTTTTCTTAATCCTCCCTGTAAGCCCCTAGACATCCAAGGGGCTCTCGAATTATTTTTCCCAGCCTTATTCTTTAACGGCATATGTTTGACCTGAGCTTTCCGGATCTCCTCCTTAAATGCCTCCCACTGTTCCAACACTGATTTACCCACAAGTAGCTGTTTCTCAGTCCACCATGGCCAAATCACTCCTTAACTTAGCAAAATTAGCTTTTCCCCAATTCAGAACTTTTATTCCAGGCCTACTCTTGTCCTTATCCATAACCAACTTGAATCTGACTGAATTATGGTCACTGGCACCGAAGTGCTCTCCCGCTAATACCCCTTCAACCTGCCCAGTTTCATTCCCCAAAACTAAATCCAAGACCGCTCCCTCTCGTGTTGGGCTTGCTACATACTGACTAAAAAAGTTCTCTTGAATGCATTTGAAGAATTCCGCACCCTCTATACCCTTCACACTAAATTTGTCCCAATCAATATTAGAATAGTTAAAATCCCCGACTATTACTACCCTATGGTTTTTGGACTTCACAGCAATTTGCCAACATATTTGCTCCTCTATCTCCCTCCCACTGTCTGGGGGTCTATAATACACGTCCAGCAGTGTGATCGCCCCTTTTTTATTTATAAGGTTAATGTTGAAGTGTTTTTGAGTTTTTCTCCATCAAAGCTCAAAGTATAGTGATGCGAATATTGACCCAGATTGGCACAACCTGATGAGCAACCTAATTGTTAATTTCAAATGATTTATAAATGCACAACCAGTGCATTCAATATCATCACCAAAGATTAAATTTAACCTGCCCCTCTCAATAGCTGACAGATAATCCTCCGTAAAGTGTGCTAAACTACATGCTGCTGTGTTGTGGAGAATCCCAACTGATAATGCTGCCTGTTTCAGCAGCAAGGGAGGAATGCCATTGCTTTGCTTCCTGCAGTGCCTAACGTTACAGAAATATTGCATCATAAGCAGGACCACTGTTTTACAGCAGCTGAATAATTCAAATTCTATTTTTATTATGTAGAATGACTGGATTTTTACCAGTATTTGGAGGATGGCATTCTGCAATTCTGTCCAGTTATCGATGTTCCCACTAAGCTGTGTGGCAGTGAAGTAGTCGGGAAGCACCCGCAGCCAGCTCACTGGCTTTTAAATGATAAAAACGCGCATGCGCGGAAATTTGAATGGGTCGCGCAGTCCATTAAAGGGGCCGCACTCACCCCCCAAAAATTGGAGGGAACATTGCTGGTTACCATTAGGACTACAGTTTTACAGTGAGCGAACTTACATTTTTATTACATAATATAGTTTGGTGTTTTAGAGATAGCGTTTAGTGATTTCATCGATTTTTGGATATTTTTTCTCTCTGTGAAAGCCGCAAGTCACTGGCCTTGCCATAAGTAAAACTGACCTTTTTCTACTTTTTGATGTGCAAATTAACTGCAGAAAGTTAAACTGCTACTAAAAGCACTAGCCAAGCAACAGTATTTCAACAACTACATTTTACATTTACGTAGCCGCTTTAACATATTAAAGGCACGTCACAGGAGTATTATCAGAAAACATTTGACACTGAGCCATATAAGTTGATGTTGGGACAGGTAATTATAACCTTGGCCAAAGAGGTAGGTTTTAAGGAGTGTCTTAAAAGAGGAGAGGGAGAGAGGCAGAGCGATTTAGAGAAGGAATTCCAGAGCTTAGGGTCGAGACAGCTGAAGGCACGGATGCCAATGGAGGGGTGAAAGAAATCAGGGATGTTCAACAGATGTACAACATTCTACCCAGAATGCATTGCAGAATGGAGAAGCAAAGATCATCTCCCAGTTAGAATAAACGTTTTTCATTAAAATCATAGAAGCAAAATTTCTAAAATATGGTTCAGAAGAATGTTTTTAAGTCTACAAATGTTTTAACAGGATTACGTTCACTTTTAATCATAGTTTTGCTTTAAACATTTGGTTCAAATAGAGATAGGCAGTAATAGTTCATATGCAATTACATAATTCATTGCTTTGGGGAGGAGGAAGGAGCCATTGGTACAATTTTTACATTCCCAGCACTACAGAAATAAATCAATATATTCTAGTACTGATTTTGACTTTTGTTTAATCTTTCCCACATTTTTTTTCTTATACTTTATTCTCCTGAAAAGGCAACTTATGTTGGCATGTGCTCCGACAGTATCTCACCCAAGTGTGCATCTGGGCATCTAGTGCCATTCGACTACTTTCTCCAGATTCCATCCACTGATGTCCACACGTGCACACTTGTCGCAGACTTGATTGGCCCAAACTCAGAGAACTGAGGCTAATTGTATCCCCTAATTACTGTCATAGCTGAGCTCTGCAGGCTAGAGCAGGGACACACAGCTTGTTACCAAACCCCTTCCAAAGTGCTTCTGAGCTGGTCACTAAGATAGTATACAAAAATGACTTGGGGTGACATACTTTCTTATCCTTGTGGCATGAGCTCATGTGTATGCATGGGGAGGGGAGAATGGGATAAGACAGAATCTATTGCCTGACAAATTGGAGCAACAATACGCTGTGCCTCGACGAACCTTTGTGTTTGTTATGAAGGCTCTTTTTACTGTGTAACTATACATGTATTTTAGAAACAAACAAATGCAAAGTGATGTGATGCAAATTGCCATCTTTATCATGCACAAATGTATCTATATATTACATGCACGCCTATGTACTTTTCTGTTATTGTAACCACGTACAATGATGCTGAAATTTTATTGCACTAGATTACCAGCTTTGACATTTCCCATTGTCTACTGCAGTTAGGCAATAATTAAATATCAGGTGCATAAGCCAATCTTTAATTTGACATGTGTGCTGGAGGCAATAAACACATGCAGCGCAATGTGGGAGTGTAATTGCCAAGGAATAAAATATACCAAGTGAGAGCAGATCCTTAGAAGGCATTGTATGATAGCTCATTTGATCATTATGCCCAGGCTAAAGAGGTTGGCTAATTAGTTTCCATTAAAACTCACCCTTTAATCAGGAGTTATTGTTGCATACCGAATGCCTCAAACTCCGACTGAATGAACAATAGTTTCATTCTTATTGTGCAAAGCTTCCCTGCTCATGGATTGTCAGTTTCAGCACAAAAAATATTTCATGGACACCAGCTTACGTTTAAAGGATTTTCTCACAAAGGATGGTGTGACTCATTCTGTACACTTTTTTTTAACAATGTAAAATGTCAGCAATATCAATGTGAAGGAGTGTCTATAAAATTGTTTTAAAACCGCATGTTAGAGCCAATCAATACAATAGGCTAGCGCATTTCTGTTTTCTTGAGTCATCACCATTTGGTGATTAAGATTAGTCAGATTTGGAGGCAATAATTCCCTGGAGTGGGATTCAAAGATTTTTGTTAGGCAAGGGTATTAAACATTAAAGAACCAAGGCGGGTAAATTGAGTTCAGGTACAGATCAGTCATGATCTCATTGAATGGCGGAACAGGCTCAAGTGGCTGAATGGCCTACTCCTGTTCCGATGAATCATGCAGTATGGGTTTGCAGTGGGACAAGTTTCCCATCGTGGACATGTAGGATAACATTTTAACAATAATGGAACAAAAACGTTTTTAACACCTCCATTGTTCTTCTGAGGCTCTTGTTGACAATAACAACTTGCATTTATATAGCATCTTTAGATTAGCAAGATGTCCCACGGTGTTTAACAATTGAGGGTCAGACCTGAGCAGGAGTTGGAAGGGAGTGGGTAGGAGAGGTGGCCAAATGCTCCTGTTGAAGAGATTAAGTTTTAAAGAGGATTTTTAAGATGGTGAGAGAGTTAGCAAAAACACAGGGGTCAAAATTCGGTGATGCTGTTTTTGAGGCGGTGTCACCGTCTGAATGGAGATTTCAATGCCAGGCGGCAGTTGCCGTCTCCAACCGCGAAATTCAGTTTTGCTGCCTGAAAATGGGATTGCAGCATTAAGTCAGGCATTGCAGTCTACTCTGGAGGCGGTAAGTGGGACGGCAGGAGAAGCGGCAACAGCCAGGTGGTAATTATCATTTGTAACTGCACCACAGACATACTGCCACCACCTGGATTCAGTCGAGGCGGTGATTGGCCGTGGCACTGCCTCGTGCGTATCTACCCTTTCTACACACTCACTCACAGGGTGAAGATGGCGGATGGAGCAGCAGCTTGCCAGCGTGCTCACCTCTTCTCCAACACCGCTCTCAATGCCCTGCTTGATGCCCTGGAGAGATGTCGAGAATTACTCAGCGGGAAGGCCCGAAGGAGACCACAGGTCCAAACATCTCGAAGGCTCTGGCGGGAAGTCGTTGAAATAGTGTCAGCAACTGACACGGAGCCCAGGACAGCGACCTAATGTCGCAGGAAGTGGAACGACATGACTTTGTTGGTGAGGGTGAGTACATTTTACATTAACCCCAGCATGCCATGTGTTATGTCCAGAATAAAATAATGTGATTGAGTACTGTAGATGTGAGTAAGTGTGACCTTAGTCTCTTTAATCTAACTCCAGAAGTGTTGTACAGCATGGGAGGCCTGCTTATATACAGTGCTCCCAAGGGATGCTGGGATCCCTTGGGACTCCAACAGATACGCCTCTGGTGGCGGTAGAATGCTGGTTACATGGGGTTGCATACATAACACCACGCTCTGAGCTCAATGTGCACTCTCCTCAATGTAAATGTGTCTGACACCATGCTCTCTGTGGATGAGGCCACATGCAAGGTTTGCATTTGCAACCTCACCCACTCCAAGGTTCTACATGCGCTGTTAACCTTCCTTGTGGAGACCCACCCCTCATATTGTTTCCTCCTCAGTCTTCATATGCATCTGGAAGACACTATCCTCACAGTAACTGTTAGGTCCTCGCTCCCTCATTCAAGCATTGCCACACCAAGTACTCGCAGCTAGTGGAAGTTACATCGACCTTTAAAGATTTTCATACACTAGCATGTTGCGAACTATGTAAGGCACTTCGGACAGATGGATGGAAGGGCACAAACTCTGATGTTCTCTTTAATCTTGCAGGCCAAGCTTGCAGAGATCAGGAGACACCAGATTGAGCGTGGAGGAGGGGACTCTGAGGTGCAACCCCTAACTGGGGTGGAGCAATGCGTATCGGCCCTGATGTCCGCACAAGTGGGTGCTGTGGTGGTGGGTGAGGCCCATCCCCCTCAGGACAGTGACAGTATGTTGGAGTTCCTTTGCAACCTCGCGCAGGCCACTTAGCCCTGACACCACAATCCTTCACCACTTTTCATGAGGCTGGCATTTGCGAACACCTTTCCCAGTCCTGGCACCCTCCCCTGCAGCTAACCAATCTTCTCTGGCTTTGTGCTTTCAGATGATGACCCAGACGGCCAGGGACCTGCACTTCAGCCGTACACTGCGGGTGACGGTGGATGAGGAGGATGAGGAGGCGGAGGACACCCCTGTGAATGTGATCGAGGATCCAGCATCCACAGAGAGCGGGGCCAGCAGCGTTTTGGCAGAAGGCGTGGTCGGGGAGGCGAAGGTGGGTGATACCCTGAGACCCAGTGGCCTGCAGCAATGCCATGGGGGAGGGGAGATCAGGGGTCCAACTTGCCGGAGGGTGAGTGTACGCCTGAGTGATGAGCCCGAATTAGAGGATCTCGTAAGACAGTCATTGCAGATGCACAGCAATCTGCTGCATGTTATTTAAGGGTGCCCGAGAGTGTCGATGCATTTGTCTCTCAGCAGCCCATCGAGCCCATCCTTGGTAGATACCAACGAATGTTGGATGCTTCAAGTGGCCATGGGGTCTCAGAAATGGTGGCAGGGGATATAGCTGATGTGGAGGTGGCCATTTGAGCACCAGGCCACGCTATGGTATGCTGGCAGACTGTCATGTCATCAGTGCGTGGTGGCATCAATCAGCTCTGTGGTGTGCTGCAGTCACAGTCTGCCCTGATGCAGAGCAAACTTGAATCCACGCAGGCACTGACCACTGCCATCGTGTCTGGAGCCCCATCAGTTGCACGGGGAGCTAACATTGGCGAAGCATGGCACCAATCTATGCTCAGCCAGATAGCTCCAGATGTTGAGGCTCTGCCCCGGGGGAGCAGCAGCATATTGAACCTTTTGGAACGTGATGCCCTTGCTCAGGACGACATCATTCCATCCTTGCCCCTGCCGCTCTCTGCAACCCATCCACCACAGAGTGCTGAGGTGATGCAGTCCGCAGTCGGGCCTTCAAGGGCTCAAGCTGGTATGGAACATCCTGCAAGGTCATCAGCTGTGGCAGTAACACAGCGACCTTCTCCCAACCTTGCTACAGGCACTGAGACCCCATTGAGGAGGAGCAGTAGATCTTGGAGGGGGGAGAAAGGAAGGGATGTGTAGTGTCCTTACACCTTACTATAGAATCACACGAGGCATGTACTGCAGACAAGGTCACTCTGTGACCTGAACCTTTATTCCCAGGACCAAGAAGTGCTGACCCTGCGTGAGACCTCCCTTTATATACCTGGATAACCAGGTGAGGAGTGTCTCCCACGAGTTCACCCCCTGTGGTCAAGGTGTGCATTACTCAGGTGTATACAATGTACAGTGTTGTTACATAAAGGTTACAGTTATGTGAAGGTTATAAACATGACATCAACTCCCCCCAACGTCTTTGGGTCAAAGATTGAGTCTTTCAGGCGGTTGGTGCTTTCTCGTGGAGCACTGCAATTGGGGCTCTGGTGGTTGGGCCTTGGCATGCGTCTCTGTCGCCTGAGGTGATTCTGGCCTGTCCGGGCTGGCCGCAGGGACTGTGCATGCTGCTGACTGTCCTTGTTGCTCGTTCACTGGCGGTGGTGTGGGTGACATCTCATGATCTTCCTCAGGTTTCTCAGAGTCTATGCTGAATCTTTTCTTTACTTGGTCCAGATGTTTGCGGCATATCTGCCCATTGTTAAGTCTGACCACTGTGACCCTATTCCCCTCTTTGCTAATTACAGTACCCTCAAGTCATTTGGGTCCCAAAGCATGATTGAGAACGAATACAGGGTCATCAATTTCTATGCCTCTCCCCACTGAGTTGCGATCATGGCACTCAATTTGGGACTGGCGCTTGCCCTCAACAATGTCTGACAGGGCTGGGTGAATGAGGGACAGCCGCGTTTTAAGCGTGTATTTCATGAGTAGTTCCGCGGGCGGGACTCCCGTGAGCGAATGCGGGCGGGACCTATAAGCCAGCAGGAGGCGCGATAGACGGTACTGAAGGGAGGGTTCTTGAATCCAGAGCATGCCCTGTTTTATGATTTGAACTGCATGTTCCGCCTGGCCACAGGAAGCCGGCTTGAACGGTGCTGTCCTGACGTGTTTGATACCATTACCCGACATAAGCTCCTGGAATTCATAGCTAGTGAAACACGGGCCGTTGTCGCTAACCAGGATGTCCAGCAAGCCGTGGGTCGCAAAGATCGCACGCAGACTCTCCACAGTGGTGGATGTTGTGCACGAATTCAATATGATGCACTCGATCCATTTCGAGTACGCATCGACAACAATCAGGGCCATTTTTCCCATAAACGGGCCCGCGTAGTCTACGTGAATACGTGACCATGGCCTGGTGGGCCAGGGCCACGGGCTTAGTGGGGCCTCCCTGGGGGCATTGCCCAGCTAGGCACACGTCGTGCACCTGCGAACACAGTGTTCCAGGTCTGAGTCAATTCCCGGCCACCAAGCGTGTGACCGGGCAATGGCCTTCATTAACACGATGCCTGGGTGCTCGCTGTGGAGTTCCCTGATGAATGCTTCCCTTCCTTTCTGGGGCATGCTTACCCGGCTGCCCCATAGTAGGCAGTCGGCTTGGATGGAGAGCTCATCCATCCGTTTGTGAAACGATCTGACCTCCTCGGGGCATGCTCCGTGTGCGGGCACCCAATCCCCAGTCAGGACACATTTCTTAATCAGGGATAGGAGGGCATCTCTGTTGGTCCAGATTTTGATCTGGTGGGTTGTGATGGGGGAGCCTGCGGTGTCGAAAGCCTCAATGGCCATGACCATCTCCGCGCTTTGTTCCACTGCCCCCTCGGTGGTCGCCAGTGGGAGGCTGCTGAGCGCGTCAGTGCAATTTTCGATGCCTGGCCAGTGCCGTATGGTGTAGTCATACACAGCCACTGTGAGGGCCCAGCACTGTATGCGAACTGACGCATTGGCATTGACAGCACTGCTGTCGGACAACAGGGATGTTAACGTTGTGGTCCGTTTCTAACTCGAGCCTTCTGCCGAAAAGGTACTGGTGCATCTTTTTCACCCCGTAGACACATGCGAGTGCTTCCTTTTCAACCATCCCATATCCCCGTTCAGCCTGGGAGAGCGACCTGGAGGCATGATCCACAGGTTGGAGTTGGCCCTCAGCATTATTCTGCTGCAACACGTACCCAACCCCATAGGATGATGCATCACACGTTAAAACCAATTTCTTACAGGGGTTGTACAAGGTCAACAGCTTGTTAGAACAAAGCAGATTCCACGCCCGATTGAATGCCCGTTCTTGACAGTCCCCCCAAAACCATTCACAATCCTTATGCAGGAGCATATGCAGTGGATCCAACAATGAGCTTAAGTTCGACAGAAAGTTCCCGAAGTTGTTCTATAGTCCCAGAAATGACCGCAACTCTGATGTGTTTCCGGGTCTGGGCGTGCGACGGATCGCCTCCGTTTTGGATTCGGTAGGCCGGATCCCGTCTGTGGCAACCCTCCTGCCCAAAAATTCAACCTCTGGGGCCAAAAACACACATTTGGACTTCTTTAGTTGCAAGCCACCTGGTCCAGTCGGTGTAGCATCTCCTCCAGGTTGTGGAGGTGCTCCTTGGTGTCTCGACCCGTGATAAGGATGTCATCTTGGATTACGATTGTTCCAGGGATGGATTTAAGTAAGCTTTCCATGTTCCTCTGAAAGATAGCGGCCACTGAACGAATGCCAACCTGTTGTAAAGGAATAGCCCCTTGTGCGTAGTGATGGTGGTCAGAATCTTGTATTCTTCAGCCAGTTCCTGAGTCATGTAGGCTGAAGTGAGGTCCAACTTGGTGAACAGCTTGCCACCTGCCAGCGTGGCAAAAAGATCCTCCGCTCTCGGAAGCGGGTATTGGTCCTGTAGTGACACTCGGTTGATGGTGGCCTTGCCGTCGACACAAATCCTGACCGAGCCATCCGCTTTAAGGACAGGAATGATGGGGCTTGCCCAATCACTGAATTCAACAGGTGAAATTATGCCCTCTCTTAGCAGCCTGTCCAACTCATTCTCAATTTTCTCACGCATCACATGCGGCACAGCTCTGGCTTTGTGGTGCACTGGTCTGGCGCCCGGGGTGATGTGTATCACTATTTTGGTGCCCTTAAAGGTCCCGACACCTGGTTGAAAAAGTGGCTCGAATTTCTGTAGGACCTGTGAGCATGAACTTCGCTCCACAGATGAAATGGCATGCACATCCCCCCCATTTCCAGTTGATCTCGGCTAGCCAGCTCCTCCCCAAGAGCGCGGGACCATTCCCCGGGACAATCCAGAGTGGCAGCCGGTTCTCCGATCCATTGTGTGTGACCACCAACATTGCACTGCCTAGCACTGGGATGATCTCTCTGGTGTACATCCGTAGCTGTGTGTCAATGCGTTCCAGTTTGGGCCTGTTCGCTTTGAGTGGCCATAGTTTTTCAAATTGTTGGCACTCATAAGTGACTGGCTGGCTCCTGTGTCCAGCTCCATGTGTACTGGGATGCCATTTAATAGAACTTTCATCATCATAGGTGGTGTTTTGTTGTATGAGCTGTGGACGTCTGCCACATGAACCCGCTGGACTTCAGCATCCATAGCTTTGCCCCAAGCATCACCCTGCCTTGCAGACCCCTCGTAAACTAGCCTCACTACGGGCTTTCTGCACATTCTGGCCAGATATGCACTGAAGTTACAGTTTCTACAGATAAATTGTTGAAACCTACAGTTTTTCGCAGTATGTCTGCCACCGCAACTCCAGCATGAGCTGAGATTGTTGTGAACAAAGGAACTGTTAACAGGCATTCCTCTCTGATTGTCTCTTTGATTACTCCTGAGCACTCTGTTGCTGAGTGTCAATGGCCCCATCCCGGGACACATTGTTCCTTGTGATGGCGTGAATTGACGATCCCCTTGCCATTGTCTCTGTTGCTGGCCCACCCTAGAGCCTGTTGCTGCCTGGGTGATGTCAAATTGCCCTTGCCTGCCTGTGGGGTTCTGTGTCTCGTTTACAATGTTAACTCCCTGGTCCATCACCACATTTGAACCAGGGCTGCACGCGTAAATTATCTTGGTCTCCTCTTCCCCTGCCTTGAAGTTCTGAGATATCAGCCCTTTCCAAAGTCAAGTCCTTGGTCTCAATAAGCTTCCTGAAAATCCCGGCATGACCAATGCCCTCAATGAAGAAATCCCTTAACATCTCCCCCTGCAGGTGTCTGTGAACTTACAGAGGCTGGCCAAACGCCAAAGGTCCGCAACGAAGTCCGATATGCTTTGTCCCTACCGATGCCGGTGTGTATAGAACCGGTGCCGGGCCATGTGTATACTGCTCGCCGGTTTGAGGTGCTCACCGATCAGAGTGCTGAGCTCTTCAAAGGACTTGTCCACTGGCTTCTCGGGTGCGAGCAGGTCTTTCATCAGCGCATACGTCTTGATCCACAGCTGGTCAGTAGATGCGCCCTCCATTTGCCAGCCGCTTCCTCTCCCAGCCAGTCCTTCATGACAAAGCTCTGCTGGAGCCTCTCAACGAAATCATCCCAGTCCTCACCAATACAGTACTGTTCCTCTGTGCAACCGGTGGCCATCCTCGTGCGTCGTTGATTCCCGTTTCTCGTCGCCAAATGTAGGGTCCTTACGCCTTACTATAGAATCACACGAGGCATGTACTGCAGACAAGGTCACTACGTGACCTGAACCTTTATTCCCAGGACCAAGAAGTGCTGACCCTGCGTGGGACCTCCCTTTATATACCTGGATGACCAGGTGAGGAGTGTCTCCCGTAAGTTCACCCCCTGTGGTCAAGGTGTGCATTACTCAGGTGTATACAGTGTACAGTGTTGTTACATAAAGGTTACAGTTATGTGAAGGTTACAAACATGACAGGATGGGAAAGCACTGAGAAAGAGCCGCTAAATATGCGTGTGCTAAGGCCAGAAATGGTGACCTTCCTTGATTATGAACTCATGTAAATAGTTGCACTTGGATGAGCCAATAAAGAATTGTGTGATGGTGGCCAGCAATGGTGAACTTGTTCCATTATGAACTAATGTGAATAGTTGCACGTAGATGTGGGTATTAAGGTTCTAAGGGGTTTCAATTATTGTTTGCTGTGGATGATGGCGTCCTTTAGTGCTTCTTTACAGCTCACTATGGATTTTGTTGCAAATAAAAATTAATTCAATTTGTCACAATCTTGTCTTGTCATTTATATACCTGGAGGGTGAGGCGCGATGACTTCAGCAGATGGCCAGGTGCATAAGCTGGCCAGGCGAGGCGGGGTCCGCAATGCCAGATGAATACAATGAAGGGCCCCCTGAACCATTGGGAAGCCTTCTATCCTGGCAAAGCCACAGGGGCACTCATCTGGCTCTGCCTGGACACGCTGAGCTTTATGTAGTCCATGAGTCACCTGTCGAGAGCCTTGGCCACCTGGCGAATGCAGCAATGTACTGCAAACTGTGAAATGTTGTACATATCGTTTACAGGAGACTGGAAGGAGCCGGTAACATAGACGTTGAAGGCAACTGTCACTTTCACTGCCACTGACAGCGAGGTCCTGGTGCTGTTTTCAGCTTCGAGGTCTGTGTGCAGGAGGTGGCAAAGCTCTGTGACCACCTCCTTGCAGAACCGCAGCCTTCTTATGCACTGCTCCTCGGACATTTCAAGGTAAGAATAATGTGCAGGGTAAACCCTGCGTCTGTACGGCCTCCTGCCCCGAGGTCCGGGGCATCTCCTCTGGCGTGGACCCACATTGGCCTGAAGCCTTTTCTGCAGATGGCGCCTTTCAAGTCTTCGCCGCAGGAAGTGCCGCAGTGTGCCATCACTGCCCCCATTAAGTTGCAGAAGGAAGTGGCGATGTGTTACGGTCCGACCTGAAACCCGCCAATGTTTGTGAAATGTGAGTTGTGAAGCTGAGAGTGGTGGCAGCAGGCCAATACCCCCGCACTCTGCGAGGCGAGAACGCAGCACTGACCGCAACCTCTGTGACACGGCAGGAACTCCCTCTAAAGACCGCCCCACAATCTTTACCTCCAATTGTGCATACCAACTTGTTCCCTGCCAGTCGGTAAGTGAGGCAGCAGAAGTGAATTGAATTTGGCGAGACCGGCGGCAGCATACTGACGTCAGGATTTCCATGGCGGCGGTCGGCGGGGTGGCAAATCTTTATGCCCTTGAAAAAGGACAGCCGAATTTCCCATCAGGCGGTAGCCACGCCTAATGCCGCCGCCCAGCCGTTCACGCCCCTTTGCGGTGTCAGCTGGTGGTCGCAACTGAATTTCGACCCCACAGGGTTGAAGGAGAGAGATCCACAGTGCGGGGGTAAGATGTTGAAGGCTTTGCTACAGATGGTAGAGCAAAGGTGGGGCAAACACACAGTACACTAGTGTTGGAAGAGCAGAAACACTGGATGTGAGGAGGTTGCAAAAGGAGGGAGGGGTGAAGCTGTGAAGGGATTCGAAGACGAGGATGAGAAATTTGAAGTAATTGGCTGGAATTTTCCCATTGCCGAGGTGCGGGTTTGGGGTGGGCCAGCAGTTCAAAACGCTGAAATAGGCAGCACGTCGGGAACCCGCCATCATCCCGCCGACTTCCACATTTAACTGAGGTGCGTTTCGGAGCGCGCCACAGATCCGCTCGGGCGTGGCGGGCGACCACATTGAGGTAGTTAACTGCTCGTTGAGACGCATTTAGCAGCCTTGTTAACGTGAGGTTTCAACTTGAACTGGTTGCACAAGGGATTCGTGGACCTCGGGAAGTTTGCCTGTGAAGGGGAGGCGGGAGCTCAGTGGCCATTGTGCTACTTCACGAAATGACAGATGGAAAAAGGGATTTTGCAAATGATTTCTGCAACCTCGGACACCGCTCTCGCCACATTACAAGTCGCTCTCACAACATTGGAGAATTGTGCGTCTGATCTCCACTTTACCTACCATCCATCAAATCAGTACGGGTGCTGCTTATGCTGTCTCACCTGAGAATCGGACCAAGGTGAGTCCCAGCACCAATATCAGCCACACCAGCAGTAGCAGCAACAACACCAGCAGCAGCCTTCTCCTCACCGACCTGATGCTCCACAGGAGAGGGGGGGGATCAGCACAGGGCTGCAACGCAGTGGAGGCGATACCCCCAACGCAGGGTATACAGGCAGAGGATGAGCTTCCTGGACATGATTGAGCAGCAGCGCTTCAGGAGGCTCAGGCTATCGCGCCAGGTCGTGGCAGACATGTGTAGCTTGCTGGAACCTGCTGCCCAGAGGACCTGGTGGACACACCTTACCAGTGGCTGCCAAAGTCACCACCGCCCTCAACTACTTCGTCTCAGGCTCCTTCCAGGGATCTGCAGCAGACATCTTCAGGATCTCACGGTCAGCCACCCACAGATGCATCACCCAGGTGACTGATGCCATCTTTCACAATTCAGCCATTTATACAAACTTTGCCACTGATGAGGCCAGTGTTACTGAGCAGGTGCTCGGCTTTGTGCCTCTGGCTGGCTTCCCACAGGTGTAGGGCATTATCAACTGCACACGTGTGGCCATCAAGGCACCCTCCGTTCACCCAGGAGTGTTTATGAACTGGCAGGGCCTCCACTCCCTCAATGCGCAACTCAACTACAACTATAAAAAGGGTCAATCATGCATGCGTGTTCCAGATTCCCAGGCAGCTACCATGACCCTTTCCTGCGCCAGTCCACCCTCCCTCAGCTCTTTGCTGCTCCAAACAGCCTTACCAGCTGGCTGCTTGGCCACAAGGGCTATTCACTGAAGACGTGGCTGATGACACCCTTGAAGAGGCCAAGCAATGATGCCAAGGAGCGCTATAAGGAAAGCCATATTTCCGCCAGATGTGTCATAGAGCAAGCAATCGGCACTTCAGATGACTTTCCAGATCTGGAAGAGCCCTTCAGTACGCACCGGCCAGGGTCTCCAGAATCATCGTTGTATGCTGCGCGCTGCACGACATACTGCATCAACGAGGATTGAAGCTGCAGGAGCAGCAAGGTGCAGAGTGCACAGCCTCTTCGGAGGAGGAGGAACAGGTGGAACACCGAGGCGGCGGCGGAGGAGGAAGAGGAAACTGAAGAGGCGGAGGAAACTGAGGTGGTGATGGCACCAGCAGCAGCGCACATTGCTGCCAGGGGACCCGAGATGGCCTCATAATGGCCCAATTTACTTAAGTTGCTCCAGTGCGCCCATCTGGCTCCCAAATGCTGTGCCATCTTCCGCGCCCCCCCCCCCCCGCCCCACCAACAACATAACACAGTCCTAAAATGACCAAACCATGCCTGTCAACCAAACATCTATTGCTCAATGTTAAGTAATGTCTCACCATTCACTCCAAGTGAAAAGGCTAATTCCCAGGTGGCAGGCAATAATGGACAAGACGGGAAAGTGGTGCAAAGAAATCAATTTGTGTGTGTCATAAATAGAACGGAAATTTAACATTAACATTTTGGCAAACACCCACGTGTATACCCTTGTGCATCTACGATTGTGTCTTTTTTCCTTTCTGAGTGCTTCTATGAGGTGCAATCCCCATGGCTTCAGTAGAGGTGGTTGCAGACTGGTCACTACCCTGCTGTGACTCGTCAGACACTTTTGGCAGACGTCCTCTGGGTTTTGGGACCTGTGAGGGTCCAGCCAAAGACTGCAACTCCTGAAACTGTGCAGGGGCAGACTTGGCCATCAGGATCCGAGGCAGCATCTGGGGCTGTGACAGAGGGGGAGAAGTGGAAGCGCTATGAGCTGAGCCCCCATTTCCATCATCCCTTTCATGTGGTACCCACGCTAGCAAGGAGCTGGAGGGCAGCTTGCTGCACACCAATGGGGCGATGAATGCCCAAGTCTATGTTGCTATCCCTTCTAGAGATGAGGTCAATAAGCGCCTGCAATCTGTTATTCACAGCAAGCTTCTGCTCATTTGACTGGCGCAATAGTTGCTCCATGCAGATGGCGATCCTTTCCTTGGAAAAGCACATTGTCGCCAATGCCTGCGAGACGGTGCTGTTCCTGCTGGGGATGGACTCCTCCATGCTCTGTACAATCGTGCACACCGTGGCTGGAAAAGCTGCTAGCGCCTCGCACAGTTGTTGCTGCTCCTCCAAGATCAACCTCTTTGTTGACGGGCCCCGAGCTTCCGCATCTGCATCCAGCTGGGCAGAGGCTGGAGCGCCCTGAGCCCTCCGGTGAGGACTCTCCACCTGCTGCCCCTGTCTCCTCCCTTGTGATGTGTGAGGCACCAGGTGACAACAGTACTCGCCTTGCAGAGAGTGGATCTTGAAGGACCCACCGCCGTGTGCGTATCTGCGCTGGTGCTGGGTGTGCATCGGTTTGGTGACGGTGCACTCTCAGAGCATGGAGCTCCATCTGTAGAGTCATCTTCGTCCTCCGGCTGGACAGGGGGTTGGAGGGGAGGATACTGGATTGACCCATTGGAGAGTAAAGATATGAATTAGACCTCTTATAATAAGAATGTGTGACATTGCCATTCTGCACATGACGCTATTTCACTGGCTGCTGACATCGGTCACCATGAGTCAGTGCTGTATGCCATGTGCGATATTTAATTCTGTCACCAGGTTGCTGGGAGGTTCCCCTCTCTCCGTCTCCCATCACCAGCAGCTCTGTGACTACTTATTTTGAGAGCCTCCTCCTCTGCTGGCTTCAAATTTAATATAATGAAGGGCCACCTCCTGTTCTCTCTCTTTCTCTCCTGTTCTGTGCTCTCTTCTCCTGCAATGATGGAAAGAAGAGAACTTTAAGTGAGAGTGATGGAATGAATGTAAGGGATGTATGGGCTGGATCTCTGGAGGGTACTATGAGGGAGTGGTGTCACATTGCCAAAAGGCCTCCTTCTGTGGTGTTACTTTCCATGATTGCATTAGGCTGAGGGTGAGTGTCAGTGGTGGTTAGTCAGATGGGGATGTGAGTAGGTGCATAGAGCGTGAGGTATGGGTGCACCTGCAAGGTATGTTGGTGTGAGGAGTGATGTGACGGCTTGGAAACTTGGAAAGGCAGAGTGGGTTGGGGTGACACGCAATCAGGATATAGTTGAATGTGACTTTGCACTCGCCTTTCCTGACCTCATTAGATCATTAAATCTTTTCCAGTCTTGAATCCAGGAGCAGCTGACAACATTACTGTTGCTCACTTCTTGGGCGATCTCCAGCCCAGCCCTCTTGGTTTCTCTGGCTGTTCTTTTCCTGCCCCTGCCAGGGAATAGGAACTTCCTGCGTGCTCTGATTCCCTGGACCAGGACTTCCAAGGGGGCATCTGAGAACCTAGCCATAGCCTTCTAGCGCTGTGAATCCATCCACTTGCACCCACACAAATCTCTTCCATATATAGGAATAGCCACTTCTCTCAACCACCGGTATGCCTCCTCCAACAATCTTTAGCTCAGATATTTAAAGGAGCCTTGCACACAAGCTCCTTTAAATATCTGAGCTAAAAGCAGGTCATTGCGATGTCATCAGACCCGCTCCATTTAATTGGCTGGGAAACCCGCATGACTGTTTCAATTGATGTAATTGAGTTGTAGACATCGGGATGATGACCCGCTGCGTGGCCCGCAGGCACCCACCCCAACTCTCGGCTAAAAATTCCATCCATTGTGTTGGGGATAGGGAGCCAGTGGGGGTTGCCAAGAACTGGGATGAAAGGTGAGTGTACTTTGCTGGAAGGTAGTGTCAAAATGTCAGGCATTATCTTTTTTTAATCCATAATTTGCATTGTTTTATGCCATTCCCCTCTGTTCCTCACATTAGAATTGCTATTAAACTCAATGTATACCCTATTGACCAGTTTCCTTCAAAGAACCGTGTAAAATATGTGATGGGAGCAATACTTTTTTTAAATAATGGAGATGAATGAAATATTTTGGGATTCCCATAATCCCCAGTACTGAAGAGATAAACTATGAGGTAAGATGGTAGATTCAGTGAAGGTACATCTCATTCCTCAGACAAGCACCATCTGCTCTCAACAGGGTATGTGATCATAGGCCTCTGCCAATACCATTTTAAACTGGTCACCGAGTCTATGGAAGTGCACATGGGGTGATGTTATCTCCGCTCTTTGGGAAGGTATTTTGCCTTAGTAGGATGGCAGAACCAGATTTGTATTCTCTTACCACATCACCATAGTGCAAAACACATTCCGACACCTCACTGCCAGTGGAATATTTATAAAGTATATTTACCAAATAAAGGAGGTCATATGTCAAGAATCGTATTCTTGTATGGAAGTTAGTTTACAGTGAAATCCAACTCTGCAGTATAGATCTGCTGATACATGCATTAAGTTCCAAGTGGTCTTGGGGTGGTTACCAGTAGTTCTTTGGCAATTGAAACATGGTATGGTTACATAGGATATACAGCACAGAAACAGGCCATTCAGCCCAACCAGTCCATGCCGATGTCAGAGAGAACCCAAATGGAACTAGAACATAAGAACATAAGAAATAGGAGCAGGAGTAGGCACTTTGGCCCCTTGAGCCTGCTCCGCCATTCAATAAGATCATGGCTGATCTGATCATGGACTCAGCTCCACTTCCCTGCCCGCTCCCCATAACCCTTGACTCCCTTATCATTCCAAAACTGATTTACACAAATACAATAAAACAAATCTGTGATGCATTATGCATTTGTGGATTGTGGAACGGTAAATGGATTAGTGAACCAACAGAAATTCTTGAAGATCAAAAAAATACCTCTAAAGGTGTGTGTGTGGGGGGGAGGGGGAATCCTTCAAATTGATGATTTAACTAATTGACCTATCACTTATGGGAAGATAAGGGATTTTATCAAGAATCAGGAAAATGTTATGAAAAGGTGTTCATGAAAAGATAAAAGCAATTATATCAGCGCCTCCAAATAAGATCTGTTATTGAGCTAACCAGGAAACTGGGGTGGCATTCCCTCAGGTCTGAGGATTTGAGGAATTGATCATTCAGATTCCTTGGGAGCATAGGCCAGTTACAATGATTTATACATTCCTCAGAACACATAAAAGTTGCTCAGCAATGATCTTAATGAATGGTGGAGCAGGCTCGAGGGGATCAAACAGGCATGGGAAAAAAACTTGCAGTTAAAATTGACAGGACGGAATGGAAGATGATATGGCATGGACTCTGAAGTATTAACGAAATGCACGCTTGCCTATCAGACATGTCTAAGACCAAAGCACCTGCAGAGGTCAAGAGTGATGCAGAGTAAGCAAATAACGTGCATACATCTGTTATGAAGATGTTTTAGCAAGGGGTATTAAATAAATTGGTGGAAATAATGGATATAAACTGCTAGAAATTCTCCAGTCCATTATATTGGGCTTAAACTGATGGAAAGGAACTTGAAAAGGGAGAAAGCAGGAATGGTATTTCTGGCATTCGAGTTGGCAAACAGCCCAGCGTTGCACTATTAGGAAAGTAAGATGGCCTCAGCAATGAAAGATTTTACAACCGGAATAAGTTTATCTGGAATATGAAATAAAGGGCAATATGTTCAAATGCACTTGAATCCAAATTTGAGGAGCAGTCAATAAAAAGATTTTGCTGAGCATAACAAATCAATTGGGAATAAGTTGAAGGTAACACAGGAATATGAAATGAGACAATTTTCAGATTAGTTATGAGATTTATTCAGGGAAAGCAGAAGGATATGGGACAGGGTTGAGGGCAAATCTGTGATTTCAGACCTGATGAACTATTTTGGTAAACTGATGCTAGATTACATTGAATTACATCGAATTTGCTGCAAAGAAACCGGTCATTTTGCCCTCTGCCGATTTTTGTGCTCCAGACAAGTCTCCTCCCACTATTTATTTCATCTCACCCTATCAACATACCCTTCTATTCCTTTCTTCCTTATGTATTTATCTAGCTTCCCTGAAAAGCTTCTATGTTGGATGAATTGCTCACTGCAATTGCCTATACATGACTTCGGATTACCAATGCAATGGCAACTCTTAACGTTAATTTAAACAGGATTGTAAATTGAGACCTTTTGTTGTTTCTGTGTAAGAGAAAAATAAAATTGTTATGACAGAATGCCTGCTTGATTGGCGAAATGCACAGTGTAAGGCGACACTGAGCCATGGAAACCATTGAAAGCCTGAACTCTCTGACTCTGAGGCTGGAATTTTCCCATTGCCGAGTGTGCGGGTTTGGAGATGGGCTGGCAGTAAAGATCACGGAAATGGCCAACCTGTCGGGAACCCACCATGATCCCGCCACCTCGCACATTTAACTCTGGCGGCTTTGAAGGCACCGACGTGGACCCAATTGGCAGAGGCGGCGACATCATTGAAATCATTAAATGCTTGTTGAGAGACCCTTGGGAGCGATTTTAACGCCAGCTTTTGAGTTTTACTGCAAGAGCACGGGAATCACGCACCCCGACAGTTGAGAAAAGCACATAGATACTGCAACATTACACCTCATTACTTGCCTCATGGAAAGGCTCTTGCTCACTCAATTCTGTCCAGAGATTTCAGTGTCTGCAGTTTGCAGGTCATTTTTTTAATCCTCAGAAGCCACTCTCACCACATTGCTACTCACTATCACAACAGTGAGGGATTGGCCCACTGAACTCTTCTTTATCTGCCATCTATTACATTCACACGGGTGCCGCTTATACTGTCTCACCTTGGTCCTCAGAATCGGATCAAGATGAGCCCCACCTAACACCAGCCACACCAGCAGCAGCAATCACAACAGCAGCCTTCTTCTCACCGACCTGATGGTCCACAGGAGGGGGCACTCCAGGGTTGCACCGTGCCAGACGCCCCCAATACAGGGTTTACGGGCAGAGGATGAGCTTCCTCAACATGACTGAGCCGCAGTGCGTCAGGAGGCTCAGGCCATCGCGCCAGGTCGCCACAGGTATTTGTAGCTTGCTGGAACAAGACCTGCTGCCCAGAGGTCCTGGTGGACACTCCTTACCTGTGGCTGTCAAAGTCACCACCGCCCTCAACTTCTTCACCCTCAGGCTCCTTCGGGGGATTTTGCCACAGACCTTTGTGGGATCCCGCAGTCGACCGCCCACAGATGCATCACCCAGGTGACTAATGCCATGTTTCGCAAGTCAGCCAATTACTCCAGCTATGCCACTGATGAGGCCAGTGTTACTGAGCAGGTGCTCGGCTTTGAGGCTCTGGCTGACTTCCCACAGGTGTAGGACGTCATCGACTGCTCACCTGTGGCCACGTAGGCACCCCCACGTTACCCAGAAGTGTTTGTGAACCACAAGGGCTTGCACGCCCTCAATGTGCAGCTCGTCTGCAACCAAAAAAAGATTATTATGCATGTGTGCGCTAGATTCCCTGGCCACTGTCATGCTGCGCCAGTCCAGCCTCCCGCAGCTCTTTGCAGCCCCAAACACACTTACCAGCTGGCTGCTTGGAGACGAGGGCTATCCACTGAAGACGTGGCTCATGACACCCCTGAGGAAGCCAAGTACTGAGGTCGAGGAGCATTATAATGAGAGCGACATCTCCACCAGATGTGTCATAGAGCAAGCAATAGGCATGCTGAAGATGCACTTCAGATGCCTTGACAGGTCTGGAGGACCCCTTCAGTACGCAACAGCCAAGATCTCCAGAATAATTGTCGTCCGTGTCATCATAGGCAGTCCCTTGAAATCAAGGAAGACTTGCTTCCACTCTAAAAGTGAGTTCTCAGGTGACTATACAGTCCAATATGGGAATTACAGTCTCTGTCACAGGTGGGACAGACAGTTGTTGAAGGAAAAGGTGGGTGGGAGTCTGGCTTGCCGCACGCTTCTTCCGCTGCCTGCGTTTGATTTCGGCATGCTCTCGGCGATGAGACTCGAGGTGCTCAACATCCTCCCAGATGCTCTTCCTCCACTTAGGGCAGTCTTGGGTCAGGGACTCCCAGGTGTCGGTGGGGATGTTGCACTTTATCAAGGAGGCTTTGAGGGTGTCCTTGAAACGTTTCCTCTGCTCACCTGGGGCTCACTTACCGTGTAGGAGTTCCGAGTAGAGCGCTTGCTTTTGGGAGTCGAGTGTTGGGCATGCGGACAATGTGGCCCGCCCAACGGAGCTGGTTGAGCGTGGCCAGTGCTTCGATGCTGGGGATGTTGGCCTGATGTCGTCTGTGTACAAACTGCACAACATAGTGCTGCAGTGAGGATTGGAGCTGCAGGAAGAGCATGGTGCACAGCACAGTGTCTCTTTAGAGGCGGAGGAGCCAGTGGAAGATGAGGAAGAGTAAGAAGAGGAACCTGAGGTGCTGATGGTACCAGCAGTGTGTACATTGATGCCTGGGGTGTCCGGGATGGTCTCAGCACGGCCAGATTTACTTATCTTGCTCCAGTGCAGCCACTTACTGTGCTAAGACCACCCAACCCTCAACAATACCATAAAGCATCTCTACAATGACCAATCAATTCCTCTCACCCAAAGCCCAATGCTGGAGATTAAATAAAGTCTCACGATTCACTCCAAGTGAAAATGCCACTTCCAATATTTGAGGCAAAAATGGGCAAGACCTGAAAGTCGTGCAAAGAAAAATATTTATGTGTGTCATCAAAATAACTGAAACTTAGCACTAACAATTTTTAATACAACCTTGTGCATTCATGAGTGCATCTACTTCTGTGTCAATTTTTTTTTCCGAGTGCTTCTGTGCGATGCAACCCCTGTGGCTTCAGCAGGGGTAGAGGCAGCCTGCTCACTCCCTTGCTGTGACTCATCAGAAACCTTTTGTTATGTATTATCCATGTACATTAAATAAATAGCTGCAATGGTGCGCCACAAGGGGCACTGTGGTGGGAGACCCGTAAGTACCCGGAGACAGAGTATAAAAAGCTGCCCACCACACCTGAAGGGCACTCTGGAGTTACACATAAAAGGATCAAGATCACAGCAGTTACTACAACACCAGACCGTGTGGAGTCAGTGATTTGAGTGCTACATACATCACACTTTTGGCGGACATCTTCTGGGTTTTGGAGCCTGTGAGGGCCCCGCCAAAAGACTGCTCCTCCTGTAACTGTGCAGCGGCAGACTCGACCACCATGATCCGAGGAAGCATGTGGGGCTCTAACTGAGGGGGGGGCAATGGGGGAGAAGTGTGAGCGCATTGAGAAGAGCCCCCACTTCCACGTCACTTCTCACCAGCATCCCTCTCATGGGTCATCCGCACTTCCCTGCAAGCAAGGAGCTGGCGAGCATCTTGCTGCACAGCAGAGGGTGAACGCCCAAGTGTACGTTTACAACTCTCCTTGAAAGGAGATCTATGAGCACCTGCCATCTGTTGTCCACAGCATGTGACTGGCGTGCTCATGTGACTGGCGCACCTGTTGCTCTATGCAGGTGGCCATCATTTCCATGCAGGAGCACCTCGTCGCCATCGTCTGCGACATAGTGCTGCTCACGTTGGAGATGGACTGCTCCATTCTCTGAACATTTACAGACATCATCACTGCAAAAGATGCCAGTGTGACAGCTGCAGGAAAAATGCAGGGAACAGCATCAGTCCTTTATACATGGCCTTACAAAGGCCTTTGACACTGTGAACCACGAGGGTCTATGGAGCGTCCTCCTCCGTTTCGGATGCCCCCAAAAGTTCGTCACCATCCTCCGCCTGCTCCACGATGACATGCAGGCCGTGATCGTTACCAACGGATCCATTACAGACCCAATCCACGTCTGGACTGGGGTCAAACAGGGCTGCGTCATCACCCCAACCCTCTTCTCAATCTTCCTCGCTGCCATGCTCCACCTCACAGTCAACAAGCTCCCCGCTGGAGTGGAACTAAACTACAGAACCAGTGGGAACCTGTTCAACCTCTGCCGTCTCCAGGCCAGGTCCAAGACCACCCCAACCTCTGTCATCGAGCTACAGTACGCGGACCACGCCTGCGGTTGCGCACATACAGAGGTTGAACTCCAAGCCATAGTCAACGAATTTACTGAGGCATACGAAAGCATAGGCCTTTCGCTAAACATCTGTAAGACAAAGGTCCTCCACCAGCCTGTCCTTGCCGCACAGCACTGCCCCCCCATTCATCAAGATCGACGGCGCGGCCCTGGACAACGTGGACCATTTCCCATACCTCGGGAGCCTTTTATCCATAAGAGCAGACATCGACGACGAGATCCAACACCGCCTCCAGTGCACCAGTGCAGTCTTCGGCTACCTGAGGAAAAGAGTGTTTGAAGACCAGGCCCTCAAAACTGCCACCAAGCTCATGGTCTACAGGGCTGTAGTAATATCCGCCCTCCTGTATGGATCAGAGATATAGATCATGTACAGTAAACATCTCAAGTCGTTGGAGAAATACCATCAACGATGTCTCCGCAAGATCCTACAAATCCCCTGGGAGGACAGATGCACCAACATCAGCGTCCTCGACCAGGCCAACATCCCCAGCATTGAAGCACTGACCACACTTGATCAGCTCCGCTGGGCAGGCCACATTGTTCGTATGCCAGACACGAAACTCCCAAAGCAAGCACGCTACTCGGAACTCCTTCATGGGAAACGAGCCAAAGATGGGCAGAGGAAACGTTACAAGGACACCTTCAAAGCCTCCCTGATAAACTGCAAAATCCCCACTGACACCTGGGAGTCCCTGGCCAGAGACTAAGTGGAGGAAGTGCATCTGGGAGGGCGCTGAGCACCTCGAGTCTCATCGCCGAGAGCATGCAGAAATCAAGCGCAGGCAGCGGAAGGAGCGTGCGGCAAACCAGTCCCACCTTCCCTTACCCTCAACGACTATCTGTCCCACCTGTGACACGGACTGTGGTTCCCGTATTGGACTGTTCAGCCACCTAGGACTCATTTTTAGAGTGGAAGCAAGTCTTCCTCGATTCCGAGGGACTGCCTATGATGATTTGGGGGAAAAGATGCCAGAGCCTCAAGCAATTGTTGCTGCCCCTCCAAGATCACCCTCTTTCTCGATGGCCCCCAAGGCTCAGTGTCTGTATGCAGCTCAGCAGAGCTTGGAGCAGCCTGCACCTTCTGTCAAGGAGTTTTCACCGCTGTCCCTGTCAACACCACCTGCTCTTGCTCACTTGTGAATTGTGAGATACGAGGTGACAACTCTACTCTGTGGTGCAAAGGACCCATGGAGGTGTGCGTATTTGCATTAGTGCTGGCATTTGCGCCTGCTAATGCTGCACCCTCAAAGGCTGGAGGTTCTTACGTGAACTTGTCTTTCTCCTCTGGCTGGACAGTTGGGGGGGAGGGGCAGTTGATGGACCTGTGGGAGAGTAAAGAGATGAATTAGAAATGCTATGTAAGAATGGGTAACATTACCATTATGCACATGATGACATTTCACTGGTTGCTGACATCGGTCCCCATATGAGTGACTGCTCTATGCCATGTGGCTGTATGAGATGTGATTCTGTCACCATATTGCTGGGATGTCCCTCTCTCTCTACCACCCACTGCCAGCAGCTCTCAAACCCTGAGATCTCCAGCGCCCCCTCCACTGTTGCTATTAGTTGAAAGACTGGAGGGCCATCTCCGGTTCACTCCCTCCCTCTGTTGTTCTGTGCTCTTTTCTCCTGCAAGTAAGGGAAGAAGAGAAGCTTGAGTGAGGGTGAGGCATTGAGTGCACGGAATGGACAGGTTATCTCTGTAGATGGTGACTGAGGGAGTGGTTTGCCAATGCCAAATGGCCTCCTTCTGTGGTATTATTTGCTGTGATTGCATTAGGATGAGGGTGAGTGTAAGGGCTGATTAGTCAGATGGGGATGTGAATATGTACATGGAGAGGGAGGGCTGGGTGGACATGCAAGGTATGTTGGTGTGAGGAATGATGTGCAGGAGTAGGCTTGGGAAGGCAGAGTGATGGGGACTGGGTGAGAGGCACATCAGGATGGAGGTGAGTGTGGCATTGCACTCACCTTTCCTGACCTGATGAGATCATTGAAGCGTTTCCTGCACTGTATCCAGGTCCTCCTCACCACATCCCTGCTGCTGACCTCATCAGCTATATCCAGCCAGGCTCTGTTTGTTTCTTGTGGAGGTCTCCTTCGCCTATCTACAGGGAAGAGGGCCTCCCTGCTTGCTCCGAACACAGTCATAGTGCCCTGTCTTCATTGACCTAAGAACAAGACAGACCCAGCAGTATCACCCGATATCTGTAAATAGTTACAGGACTCAAATTTTGCTCACCGTATTGAAAATGTATACAGGGTGGTAGGTATTAAGGATGGGCCTGTGATTTACTCTGTAACGGCCTTCGAATACTGGGGGCACAGATGAAGAGGATTCACCATATTTAATTAATTTAGATTTGTCAGGGGAGCTGCTTATTTTGATGAGATTGTATTTAAAGAAAATAAACTAATGTTTTTATTTTTAATTTATCTGTTAGTATTGAATGTTGTTGCTCAGAGAAAATTTGCCGACATTAAACAAACCAAACAAAACTCTCATTGAAGGTTTAATATTGTGGGCTTTATAATACATGAACTACATTAAATCTGTAACAAAATGAAGATGTGCAGTGCAGTGTAAGAGTTGTTGTTTCGTCACTAGATGCTTTCTCTGTTGTGTATGTAGGCATCTATGGTAATGACTCCATGAGGTAGTGTCTGGTACTTAAACTGTGTAGACCATAGTCCTTTATTTATAGCTCCTCGAGTGAGGACACCAAGCTGCGAGCTTCCTTTTATATTGGGTTACCTTAGGTCTCCAGCAGCAGCACCCTCTGGTGTAAAGGTAAGGTGTGTACAGTGTAAAGGTACATTCAGTGTTACAGACATCATACAACAATACAAGCATGCATACATGACAACACTCCCCCCCCCCCCCCACCCTGCTAAGCATTTTTCAAGTCCTTATTGCCATGACCTGGGGATGTGATCAGTAGTGGGCTGTGGGAGGTTGTGGTGAGGGTTGTGTGGGTACCAGGTGTGATCCCTGCACTTGAGGCTGGCCCTCATACATTCCCCCCACCCCTTCACACACAGACCATGTGGGTGCCACTGTTGTGGGATCCGTCAGGGGGGTAGCCATTGCAGCAGTGGGTAGGGTGCATACTCTGTGATGTGGGTAGTTGTGACGTGGTGGGCAGGGCCACAGGACTGGGTGGGCTCCTTGTCCTCTAATTGGGATCAGAGTCTGGTCACCCCAGGGTTTGCCAGGAAAGCTGGAGGGTATTGGCCTCTCGCTCCTGGTGTTGGCCCTGGTGGCCAGGGGGTGTAGGGCCGGTCTGGGGCAGGTTGCCAGTGGTGGTGGCTGTGCTGCCCATTGACCACTGTCCCTGTAGTGGGTCTGCTCACACTGGGTGTGTATGGGCCATTCCTGGGGCATCACATTTGTTCCAAAGGTCCAGGCTACATGGTCTGGTAGCCAGCTGGACCTGGGGGCTCTCCCACAGGGGGATTCCTCTAGCATTTGCATGGTCCCTGTAGAACGCAGTGTCCTTTAGCAATGTCCTACCTGTATACATGGCACCTTGGCTCTGATCACACATAGTTGAGCCTACCTTATTGACTGCCTTTACATTATTAATTACAGCATTTGCATCACTTTTGGGTGTCATGGTCTCACCAGACATGGTTACATTAGGCATTTCAAATTCTCTGTCATAATCATCAAGCTTGTTCTTAACCTTACTTACACAACCATTCATTTCATTTGTCACATTAGTTACACCAGCATCACAATTCATGGTTACGTTATCATACTTGCACCCTTTTACTGCATTTTTAGCTTTAAAATCCCTGTCATCATTAAGTTGAAACTGTTCCTTTAAATTTTTTTGGTTACCGGTCTCTTTTAAGGGAGCCTTCCAATCCGATTGGCCGCTGGGTGCCACGTGTCGCTCCTCCAATGCTGCCCCTCCTGGTCTGGCCTCGGCCATTTTGATTGCAGGTTCTTCTCCTCGTGTTGCAGCCGCCATCTTCTGCCTCTCCTCCAGGTACGCTGTGGTGGTCTTTTCTTCCTCAGGTTTGGCCATGGGCGTCGGGAATCCACTTCTTTTGACGATGTTCGCCTCTTGGAGTCCTGCCCCAGGCCGGAAGGTGGAGTTTGGGTTTTCGGTCCTGGAGATTTCGCCGCGATGTTGTGGAGTCGTTGCCGCGCAGTCGAGCTGGACGGTGGGATCTCTGGATGCAGCGATGGATCCACGTTTGATGTCGATTGCTGGAGCCTGGAGGCCGTCGGGACTTCGACCGACTTGGACCGGGTTCATCCAATTCCTTCCCAGCAGCATGGGACCATCACTGGCTACGATCCACAGGAGGAGTTTGTTCAACAGGCCGCCCTGGGAGACCTGGAGGTCCACGCTGCCAACGACCAGGATTTTACCTTTGGTGTAGGTGAGCAGCTTCACTCGGACAGGATGCAGTTTTGGTCGATTGGCGGGATTTATCCAAATTTTTTCAAAGGTCGTTTGGCTCATCACAGACTGGCTCGCCCCTGTGTCAATCTCCATAGAATCTGGGACCCTGTCGATGTCTACTTCCATCGTCCACGGAGAGCTTTCGGTGGAGCAGGTATAAATTCCATACTCTTCTTCCAGGGGTTGAGCAGCTTCATCTTCGTCTGTGTCGGAGCCCCGGTGATCAGCCAACCCTTCAGAGACGTGGTGAGTAGAGCTTTTTCTGCACATTTTTTGAAGGTGCCCTTTCTCTTTGCAGCCTTTGCATGTATAGTCTTTGTAGCGGCACTGGTGGACCCTGTGGCTTCCTCCACAGCGCCAGCACGGGGCCATCCGGTTTGCCCCATGTGGCGGACTCAGGGTTGCGGGACTTGGGGCAGCATTTCTGCCTTTAGAAGTAGCCATTCGGTGCACTGCGTTCGCCGGTTTAGAGTCCTGGGTCAGTATTCGCCTGGAGTCACTGGCCGAAACCATGTAGGCCTGGCTCACCTGAATTGCTTTCTGCAGGGTGACCGTGATGTCAGCCGAGAGCAATTTGTGCAGGAGGCCTTCGTGGCCGATTCCGATGACAAATATGTCCCTTAGTGCTTCATTAAGGTGGTCGCCAAAATCACGCGGTGCAGCCGGTCTTCTTAAATGTGCAGCATACTTGGTAATTTCTTGGCCTTCGGGTCACCAGTAATGTAGAACCGGTGTCTGGCTGTGAGGATGCTTTCTTTTGGTTTTAGTTGCTCCTGTATTAGTGTTACAAGTTCCTCATAGCTCTTGGTGGTTGCCTTCTCCGGGGCTAGCAAGTCCCTGACAAGACAATGGATGGTGGGCCCACAACTGCTAAGCAGGATGGCCCTACGCTTGTTCGGTCGTGTAGCCGGTGTGTCCCCATCCAGGTCGTTGGCTATGAAGAAATGTTCCAATCTTTCTACAAAAGCGTCCCAATCTTCCCTATCGGTGAATTGCTGAAAGTTGCTGAGATTCGATATGCCGAGCATGTAGTTCGTGACCTCGTCGCCAGTTATTGTATATGTCGGCACCTTTGGTAATGACTCCATGAGGCAGGGTATGGTACTTGAACTGTGTAGACTGTAGTCCTTTATTTGCAGCTCCTAGAGTGAGGACACCAAGCTGTGAGCTCCCTTTTATACTGGGTTACTGGCAGTGTGCAGGTAACTCTTAGGTCTCCAGCAGCAGCACCCTCTGGTGTACAGGTAAGGTGTGTACAGTGTAAAGGTACATTGTGTTACAGACATCATACAACAATACAAGCATGCATACATAACAATTTCATCCTTGTTTCAGGACATATAATATAAGATCATTTACTCCAGATGATTCTGTGATCTACAGATCCTAGCAGGGAGCACAAGTCACTGCTGCATGCTCTGCATGCCTGCGAGTTACAAAGGTGTGCTCCCTCTAAGGACCGCTCCCCAGAAGTGTCCCCAGTAGTTTCCAGTTAATTATTCAAGAGGGATACTAATTACTGGGTAATAGTTGTGTGTGGAATTAAAATCGTACTATTTATTTGAGGTACATTTGCGGGGCAGGGTCAAAGGATTAGGAGGGGGAGGTCAACAATGGGGTACTTTTACCTACCTATGTATGCTACCAAGTAATTTAGCCTGCAAAGAGTCTGCCTGCTTCACCTGTAAGGTGTTGATTTGGAATATTGAGGGGATGGAACAAGAAAGAAAGGGATAAAATAAGGAGAATAGGACAAAAAGGAAAAGAGTTGCTAAAGTAAATGTTAGTCCCTTAGAGGATGAGACTGGGGAATTAATCATGGGGAACAGAGAAATGGCAGAGACTCTGAACAAATTTTGTATCAGTTTTCATGGTTAGAAGACACTAAAAACATCCCAATAGTGCATAATCAAGGGACTATAGGGAGGGAGGAACTAAAAACAATCATTATCACTAAAGAAGTAGTACTCTGTAAAATAATGGGACTAAAGGAGGACAAGTCCCCTGGACCTGATAGCTTGCATCCTAGGGTCTTAAAAGAAGTAGCTGCAGAGATAGTGGATAGTTGGTTGTAATCTAACAAAATTCCCTGGATTCTGGAGAGGTCCCCAGCGGATTGGAAAATCGCAAATGTAACGCCCCAATTTAAAAAAGGATGCAGACAGAAGACGGAAACTATAGACCAGTTAGCCTAACATCTGTCGTTGATAAAATTTTGGAGTCCATTATTAAGGAAGCAGTAGCAGGACATTTGGAAAAGCATAATTCAGTCAAGCAGAGTCAGCGTGGTTTTATAAAAGGGAAATCATGTTTGACAAATTTGCTGGAGTTCTTTGAGGATGTCAGGGGTACGGTGGATAAGGGGGTACCAGTGGATGTGGTATATTTGGATTTTCAGAAGGCATTCAATAAGGTGCCACATAAAAGATTACTGCACAAGATAAAAGTTCATGGGGTTGGGGGCAATGGATAGTGGATTGGCTAACTAACAGAAAACAGAGTCGGGATAAATGGGTCTTTTTCCGGGTGGTAAACTGTAACTCATGCTGCAGGGATCGATGCTGGGGCCTTAACTATTTACAATCTATATTAATGACTTGGATGAAGGGACTGAGTGTAATGTAGCCAAGCTTGCTGATGAAAGAAAGATGGGTGGCAAAGCAAATTGTGAGGAGGACACAAGAAATCTGCAAAGGGTTATAGACAGACTAAGTGAGTGGGCAAAAATTCGGCAGACAGAATACAATGTGGGAAAAAGTGAGGTTATCGACTTTGGCAGAAAAAACAGAGAAGCAAATTACAATTTAAATGGAGAAAAATTGCAAAGTGTTGCATTGCAGAGGGACCAGGGGGTCCTTGTGCATGAAACTCAAAAAGTTAGAATGCAGGTAGAGCAAGTAATCAGAAAGGCAAATGGAATATTGGCCTTTATTGCAAGGGGGATAGAGTATAAAAGCAGAGAAGTCCTGCTACAACTGTACAGGGTATTGATAAGGCCACACCTGGAGTACTGCATACATTTTTGGTCTTCGTATTTAAGGAAGGATATACTTGCAGTGGAGGCTGTTCAGAGAAAGTTCACGAGGTTGATTCCAGAGATGACGAGGGGTTGACTCATGAAGATAGGTTGAGTAGGTTGGGAGTGTATTCATTGCAGTTCAGAAAGATGAGAGGTGATCCTATCGAACATATAAGATAATGAGGGGTCTAGACAAGGCGGATGCAGAGAAGATATTTCCACTCACAGGGGAAACAAGAACTAAGGGACTAAGGGGCATAATCCCAGAAAAAGGGGCCCCCCCATTTAAAACTGAGATGAGGAGGAATTTCTTCTCTCAGAGGGTTGTAAATCTGTGGAATTCTCTGCCCCAGAGAGCAGTGGAGGCTGAGTCACAGAAACATAGAAACATAGAAAATAGGTGCAGGAGTAGGCCATTCGGCCCTTCTAGCCTGCACCGCCATTCAATGAGTTCATGGCTGAACATGCAACTTCAGTACCCCATTCCTGCTTTCTTGCCATATCCTTTGATCTCCTTAGTAGTAAGGACTACATCGAACTCCTTTTTGAATATATTTAGTGAATTGGCCTCAACAACTTTCTGTGGTAGAGAATTCCACAGGTTCACCACTCTCTGGGTGAAGATGTTTCTCCTCATCTCGGTCCTAAATGGCTTACCCCTTATCCTTAGACTGTGACCCCTGGTTCTGGACTTCCCCAACATTGGGAACATTCTTCCTGCATCTAACCTGTCTAAACCCATCAGAATTTTAAACATTGCTATAAGGTCCCCTCTCATTCTTCTGAACTCCAGTGAATACAAGCCCAGTTGATTCAGTCTTTCTTGATAGGCCAGTCCCGCCATCCCGGGAATCAGTCTGGTGAACCTTCGCTGCACTCCCTCAATAACAAGAATGTCCTTCCTCAGGTTAGGAGACCAAAACTGTACACAATACTCCAGGTGTGGCCTCACCAAGGCCCTGTACAACTGTAGCAACACCTCCCTGCCCCTGTACTCAAATCCCCTCGCTATGAAGGCCAACATGCCATTTGCTTTCTTAACCGCCTGCTGTACCTGCATGCCAACCTTCAATGACTGATGTACCATGACACCCAGGTCTCGTTGCACCTCCCCTTTTCCTAATCTGTCACCATTCAGATAATAGTCTGTCTCTCTGTTTTTACCACCAATGTGGACAACCTCACATTTATCCACATTATACTTCATCTGCCATGCATTTGCCCACTCACCTAACCTATCCAAGTCGCTCTGCAGCCTCATAGCATCCTCCTCACAGCTCACACTGTCACCTAACTTAGTGTCATCCGCAAATTTGGAGATACTACATTTAATCCCCTCGTCTAAATCATTAATATACAGTGTAAACAGCTGGGGCCCAGCACAGAACCTTGCGGTACCCCACTAGTCACCGCCTGCCATTCTGAAAAGTACCCATTTACTCCTACTCTTTGCTTCCTGTCTGACAACCAGTTCTCAATCCATGTCAGCACACTACCCCCAATCCCATGTGCTTTAACTTTGCACATTAATCTCTTGTGTGGAACCTTGTCGAAAGCCTTCTGAAAGTCCAAATATACCACATCAAATGGTTCTCCCTTGTCCACTCTACTGGAAACATCCTCAAAAAATTCCAGAAGATTTGTCAAGCATGATTTCCCTTTCACAAATCCATGCTGACTTGGACCGATCATGTCACCTCTTTCCAAATGTGCTGCTATGACATCCTTAATAATTGATTCCATCATCTTACCTACTACCGATGTCAGGCTGACCAGTCTATAATTCCCTGTTTTCTCTCTCCCTCCTTTTTTAAAAAGTGGGGTTACATTGGCTACCCTCCACTCGATAGGAACTGATCCAGAGTCAATGGAATGTTGGAAAATGACTGTCAATGCATCCGCTATTTCCAAGGCCACCTCCTTAAGTACTCTGGGATGCAGTCCATCAGGCCCTGGAGATTTATCGGCCTTCAATCCCATCAATTTCCCCAACACAATTTCCCGACTAATAAGGATTTCCCTCAGTTCCTCCTCCTTACTAGACCCTCTGACCCTTCTTATATCCGGAATGTTGTCAGTGTCCTCCTTAGTGAATACCGATCCAAAGTACTTGTTCAATTGGTCCGCCATTTCTTTGTTCCCCGTTATGACTTCCCCTGGTTCTGACTGCAGGGGACCTACATTTGTCTTTACTAACCTTTTTCTCTTTACATATCTATAGAAACTTTTGCAATCCGTCTTAATGTTCCCTGCAAGCTTCTTCTCGTACTCCATTTTCCCTGCCCTAATCAAACCCTTTGTCCTCCTCTGCTGAGTTCTAAATTTCTCCCAGTCTCCAGGTTCGCTGCTATTTCTGGCCAATTTGTATGCCACTTCCTTGGCTTTAATACTATCCCTGATTTCCCTAGATAGCCACGGTTGAGCCACCTTCGCTTTTTTATTTTTATGCCAGACAGGAATGTACAATTGTTGTAGTTCATCCATGCGGTCTCGAAATGTCTGCCATTGCCCATCCACAGTCAACCCCTTAAGTATCATTCGCCAATCTATCCTAGCCAATTCACGCCTCATACTTCAAAGTTACCCTTCTTTAAGTTCTGGACCATGGTCTCTGAATTAACTGTTTCATTCTCCATCCTAATGCAGAATTCCACCATATTATGGTCACTCTTCCTCAAGAGGCCTCGCACAACGAGATTGCTAATTAATCCTCTCTCATTACACAACACCCAGTCTAAGATGGCCTCTCCCCTAGTTGGTTCCTCGACATATTGGTCGAGAAAACCATCCCTTATGCACTCCAGGAAATCCTCTTCCACCTTATTGCTTCCAGTTTGGTTAGCCCAATCTATGTGCATATTAAAGTCACCCATTATAACTGCTGCACCCTTTTTGCATGCACCCATAATTTCTTGTTTGATGCCCTCCCCAACATCACTACTACTGTTTGGAGGTCTGTACACAACTCCCACTAACGTTTTTTGCCCTTTGGTGTTCTGCAGCTCTACCCATATAGATTCCACATCATTCAAGCTCATGTCATTCCTAATTATTGTATTCATCTCCTCTTTAACCAGCAATGCTACCCCACCTCCTTTTCCTTTTATTCTATCCTTCCTGAATGTTGAATACCCCTGGATGTTGAGTTCCCAGCCCTGATCATCCTGGAGCCACGTCTCCGTAATCCCAATCACATCATATTTGTTAACATCTATTTGCACAGTTAATTCATCCACCTTATTGCGGATACTCCTTGCATTAAGACACAAAGCCTTCAGGCTTGTTTTTTTAACACCCTTTGTCCTTTTAGAATTTTGTTGGACAGTGGCCCTTTTTGTTCTTTGTCTTGCGTTTCTCTGCCCTCCACTTTTTCTCGTCTCCTTTCTGTTTTTTTTCTTTTATCTCCTTTTTGTTTCCCTCTGTCTCCCTCCATTGGTTCCCATCCCCCTGCCATATTAGTTTAACTCCTCCCCAACAGTACTAGCAAACAATCCCCCGAAGACATTGGTTCCGGTCCTGCCCAGGTGCAGACCATCCGGTTTGTACTGGTCCCACCTGCCCCAGAACCAGTTCCAATGCCCCAGGAATATGAATCCCTCCCTGCTGCACCACTGCTCAAGCCACGTATTCATCTGTGCTATCCTGCGATTCCTACTCTGACTAGCACGTGGTACTGGTAGCAATCCCGAGATGACTACTTTTGAGGTCCTACTTTTTAATTTAGCTCCTAGCTCCTTAAATTCATTTCGTAGGACCTCATCCCTTTTTTTACCTATATCGTTGGTACCAATGTGCACCACGACAACTGGCTGTTCTCCCTCCATTTTTAGAATGTCTTGCACCCGCTCTGAGACATCCTTGACCCTTGCACCAGGGAGGCAACATACTATCCTAGAGTCTCGGTTGCGGCCGCAGAAACGCCTATCTATTCCCCTAATAATCGAATCCCCTATCACTATCGCTCTCCCACTCTTTTTCCTCCACTCCTGTGCAACAGAGCCAGCCACGGTGCCATGAACTTGGCTGCTGCTGCCCTCCCCTGATGAGTCATCTCCCTCAACAGTACTCAAAGCAGTGTATCTGTTTTGCAGGGGGATGACTGCAGGGGACCCTTGCACTACCTTCTTTGCACTGCTCTTCCTGTTGGTCTTCCATTCCCTATCTGGCTGTGGACCCTTCTCTTGTGGTATAACCAACTCGCTACACGTGCTACTCACGTCATTCTCAGCATTGTGGATGCTCCAGAGTGAATCCACCCTCAGCTCCAACTCCGCAACGCGGACCGTCAGCAGCTGGAGGTGGATACACTTCCTGCACACGTAGTCGTCAGGGACACTGGAGTCGTTCCTGAGTTCCCACATGCTACAGGAGGAGCATAACACGCGACCGAGCTCTTCTGCCATGACTTAACCTTTAGATAGGCAACAATAATGTTAAAGTTTACTCACTGTTAAATAGAAGAAAGAAAAACTACTCACCAATCACCAGCCAATCAATTATCCCCTTTGGCTATGACATCACCTTTCTGTTTCTTTTTATTTCTTTTTTGCCTTCTCCCTGTAGCTGCACAAGCCACGCCTCACCAACCCCGGACTCGCACTGCTCCAACTGCCACCGCCTCACTCTCCCGCTGGGCCTTTTATAGGAAGTGGAACTGAGTCCATGATCAGATCAGCCATTATCTTATTGAATGGTGGAGCAGGCTCAAGGGGCCAAATGGCCTACTCCTGCTCCTATTTCTTATGTTCTTATGTAAATAGAGTCATATTTAAAAGTTGATGTTTGCCATCTGCCACCTTGTTATTTTCTAGATTCTCTTGCTGTCTCTAGGGCTCTGGGTGATATATTTTTTTTCTAGCTTATTTTTCTCTCATCAATTTTCTCTCCCCCCCCCCCCTCTCCCCTTCTTTTGAAGGCATTGGTCCCTTGCTGGCATACAGTTACATGGGATTACACAGGATATATGGCACAGAAACAGGCCATTCGGCCCAACCAGTCCATACCGGTGTTTATGCTCCACTCGAGCCTCCTCTCGTCTTTCCTCATCTAAATCGATCAGCATACCCTCTATTCCCTTCTCCCCCATATAATTGGCCAGCCTCCCCATACATGCATCGATACTATTCGCTTCAACCGCTCCCTGTGGTAGCGCGTTCCCATTCTCACCACTCTTTGGGTAAATCATTTTCTTCCCAATTCTCTATTTGATTTCTTGGTGACTATCTTATATTGATGGCCTCTAGTTATGCTCTTCCCCACAAGTGGAAACATTCTCTCTGTATCCACTCTATCAAAATCTTTCATAATTTTAAAGACCTCTATTCGGTCAATGCTCAGCCTTCTTTTTTCAAGAGAAAAGAGACCCAGCCTGTTCATCCTTTCCTGATATGTATACCCTCGCATTTCTGGTCCCATCCATGTCAAATTTCTCGGCACCCTCTCCCGTGCCTCTATATCCTTTTTATAATAAGACAACCAGAACTGTACGCGGTACGCTAAGTGTGATGTAACCAAGGTTTGATACAGTTTAGCATAAATTCCCTACTTTTCAATTCTATACCTCTAGAAATAAACTTTAATGCCTGGTTTGCTTTTTTAATGTCTTGCTAAGCTGTGTCACAACTTTTAGTGATTTGTGCATTTGTACTCTGAGACCCCTTTGTTCACCTACCCTACCTCGATTCTCACCCTTCAAGTAATAAGTGACCTTCGTATTCTTCCTGCCAAAATGTAATACCTCACATTTATCTTTGTTGAACTTTATTTGCCAACAATATGCCTATTCTGCAAGTTTATTAATGCCCTTCCATAATTTATTGCAATCCTCCTCGGTATTGACTAATGGCCCCAATTTGTTGTCACAAATTTAGACTAATGGCCGCAAATTTAGAAATTGTCTTTTGGATTCCAAAGTCTAAATTGTTAATATAAATTGTGAACAACAGTGGTCCCAGCACTGAACCTTGTAGAACACCACTGCCCACCTTCTGCCACTGTGTATAGCTACCTTTTACCCCTACTCTCCGCTTTCTGTCTTATAACCAGCTAGCGATCCAATCTGCTACTTGTCCCCTGACTCCGCATTCTCTGACCTTATTCATCAGTCTATTATGGGGTGCCTTATCAAAGTCCTTTTGAAAATCTAGATAAATTACATCTACTGCATTACCCTTGTCTACTCTCTCTGTTACCTCTTCAAAAAATTCAATGAGGTTGATCAAGCAAGACTTTCCCTTTTGAAATCCATGCTGACTATTCATTATTAGATCTTTGATGCTATCTACATATTCTTATATTTTCTCCTTTAATAGGGATTCCATTATTTTTCCTACCACCGATGTTAAGCTGACTGGTCTATAATTCCCTGGACATGTTCTATTTTCCTTCTTAAATATCAGCATTACATTAGCTCTCTGCCAGTCCTCTGGCACGAAACCTATTTTTAACGAATGACTAAATATGTGTAGTAAGGCCTCTGCTATCTCTTCCCTAGCTTCTTTTAAGATGCATGGATGTAATACATCTGGACATGGGGGTTTATCCTCTTTCAGTTTGATTTGTTTATTTACTATATCCTCTCTTTTTTTTATTTTAACTGTACTTATCTCATTACTAATCTCATCACCCAATGTCATGTCCACCTTTTCTATCTCCCTGGTAAAGTTCTCATGGCATTGGTCCTCTGGTACCTCACCCAATTGGCCATTATTTGTTTGTGAGCTTTGATAGTGCTAAAGGGTTGTAACAATCATGGGGGCATCATAGCCATGCCAGATCCTGTCCTCACTAAAGCCTGCATACAGGTACCACCAGCAGAGATTCTCTGGCATATTTTACCCTTCTGTAAGTATAGGGTGCTGAAGCCATTTGCAGTGCTTCTATTGTCCTGCCAACTGAGATTAACTCAAACTGGGAGTTGAACCTTAATTCTTCTTTTTAGAGTGATGACCTTAAAGATTTTTTTAAAAATCTCTTTCCTTTCATGGGAAATTTTAGGAAACAATACAACTCTAGAATACTGCTGAGATGTGTGAAAGATAAGTCAAAGGAATGATTCATCTATGGATTGTCCACTATGGAAAAGTACTTGAGCCTTTCAGATAGCTGGCTGAGGCAAGGCTGTCAGTAATGTGTTCGGATTGTGGATCTATGCCCAGCTCCCATTAGTTTGGCATTGGAATGTTCAAAAATTCAAAACATTTGAACATTATCTTTATGCTTCAAAAGCAATATGGCAAGCAGAATTGCAATTAATATATGTTACATTTTTATATGATTTATCGCTAACTGCTTGCCAAATGGTTACCCAACTGGATTATAAAATCAAATAGCATTGTACTTATGGAAAACAGTTCAAAAGTTTCTTGTTGTTTACAAGTAGATGACCTAATCTAACATCGCCCAGCATCAGCAGGGAGGTAATAGCCTCAAAGCGGGGTCGGTAGCCTTCCTGGCCTATTATCACTGGTGATGCGACCAGCGCCATTTTGAAAGGGGCCTACCAAATGGTGTCCAAAAGCAACCACCTGACTTAGGCGATAAGCGCCTTTTAATATGGAACTCAAGGTCCTATGATGTAAGCGGAACAACAATTGGCATTTTAGATCAGAGTTGGTCAGAGTATGCACTGCATACACAGGCTTCGAGCAGTTCCACGGGCAATGGAATTGATGAGGCCCGCCAAAGGATACTGTTGAATTGATTTTAATCTGGGTCGCTGCCATCCCAGGACTCCTACCCTTGGCAGTCGTGACTTCAACCCACAACTTATTTTGCTGGTGGCCACCCCGGCACGATCCTCAGGCCTCAATCCAGCGAGCTGCCCTAAACGTGGTGCGTCAGAGAGGCTCAGGAGGTCGGAGGAGAGGTGAGCCGCTCTGGCTGCAGCAGGGAGAAAAGGCAAAAAAGAAGGAGAAAGAAATCATCACAGCCAAGGGGGCTTGTGATTGGTAAGAAGTTTTTCTTTTTTCCTTTTCTTTTTTTTTCAGTAAGTAACCTTTTAGCATTGTTGTTGCAAAATTAAGTTTATCTGAGGGTTAAGTCATGGCAGGAGAGCTCGAACACGTGTTGTGCTCCTCCTGTACTTTGTGGGAAGTCAGGGACACTTCCGGTGTCCCTGACGACTACGGGTGTGGGAAGTGTATCCACCTCCAGCTCCTGACGGACCGCATTACGGCACTGGAGCTGTGGGTGGATTTACTCTGGGGCATCCACGATGCTGAGAATGACATGAATAGCACGTTTAGTGAGTTGGTCTTATCGCAGGTAAAGGGTACACAGTCAGATAGAGAATGGGTGACCAACAGGAAGAGCAGTGCAAGGAAGGTAGTGCAGGGGTCCCCTGCGGTCATCCACCTGCAAAATAGATACACCGCTTTGGGTACTGTTGAGGGGGATGACTCATCAGGGGAGGGCAGCAGCAGCCAAGTTCGTGGCACTGTGGATGGCTCTGCTGCACAGGAGGGCAGGAAAAATAGTGGTAGAGGTATAGTGATAGGGGATTCAATTGTAAGGGGAATAGATAGACATTTCTGCGGCCGCAACCGAGACTCCAGGATGGTATGTTGCCTCCCTGGTGCAAGGGTGAAGGAGGCCGCTTGAATGGTGCAGTCCTGACGTGGTTGATGCCATTGCCCGACATAAACTCTCGGAATTCGTAGCTTGTAAAACACGGGCCGTTATCACTAACTAGGATGTCCGGCAAGCCATAGGTTGCAAAGATCGCATGTAGGCTTTCCACGGTGGTGGATGATATACATGAATTCAGAATGATGCACTCGATCCATTTTGAGTGTGCATCTTCCACAATAAGGAACATCTTACCCATGAACGGGCCCGCATAGTCAACATGAATGCGTGACCATAGCTTGGCGGGCCAGTCTGAGCGGGACCTCCCTGGGGGCATTACCCAGCTGGGCACACATCGTACACCTGCGAACACAGTGTTCCAGGTCTGAATCAATTTCAGGCCACCAAACGTGTGACGGGCAATGGCCTTTATCAGCACAATGCCTGGGTGCTTGCTGTGGAGTTCCCTGATGAATGCCTCCCTGCCCTTCTGGGGCATGACTACCCAGCTGCCCCATAGCAGGCAGTCGGCTTGGATGGAGAGCTCATCCATCCATCTGTGGAACGGTCTGATCTCCTCAGGGCATACTCCGTGTGCAGGCACCCAATCCCCAGTCAGGACACATTTCTTAATCAGGGATAGGAGGGGATCTGTGTTTGTCCAGATTTTGATCTGGTGGGCTGTGATGGGGGAGCCTGCATTGTCAAAGGCATCGACAGCCATGACCATCTCAGCACTTTGCTCAGCTGCCCCCTCGGTGGTGGCCAGTGGAAGCCTGCTGAGCGTATCAGCGCAATTTTCAGTGCCGGGCCGGTGCCGGATGTGGTAGTCATAAGCAGCCAGTGTGAGAGCCCATTGCTATATGTGAGCTGATGCGTTGGCATTGATAGCCTTGCTGTCTGACAACAGGGATGTTAATGGCTTGTGGTCCGTCTCTAATTCAAACTTCCTACCAAAGAGGTACTGATGCATTTTTTTTACACCATTGACACATGCAAACCCTTCCTTCTCGACCATCTCATATCCCCGTTCTGCTTGAGAGAGCGACCTAGAGGCATAAGCCACAGGTTGTAGTTGACGCTCAGCATTGCCCTGCTGCAACATGCACCCAACCCCATAGGACGATGCATCACATGTCAGAACTAAACGTTTACAGGGGTTGTACAGGGTCAACAACTTGTTTGAAGAAAGTAGGTTCCGCGCCTGATCAAAAGCCCGTTCCTGACAGTCCCCCCAAAACCAATCGCGACCCTTACGCAGGAGCACGTGTAGCGGCTCCAACAACGTGCTCAAGTTCGGCAGAAAGTTCCCGAAATAGTTCAACAGTCCCAGGAATGAACGCAACTCCGATGTGTTGCAGGGCCTGGGTGCTCGGCGAATCGCCTCTGTTTTGGATTCGGTGGGCCGAATCCCATCTGCTGCAACCCTCCTGCCCAGAAACTCAACCTCAGGAGCTAAGAACACACATTTAGACTTCTTGAGTCGCAGGCCTACCCGGTCCAGTCGGCGTAGCACCTCCTCCAGGTTGTGCAGGTGTTCCTCGGTGTCTCGACCCGTGATGAGGATGTCGTCCTGGAATACGATCGTTCCAGGAATGGATTTAAGCAGGCTTTCCATGTTTCGTTGAAAAATCGCGACCGCTGATCGAATGCCAAATGGGCACCTGTTATAAATGAATAGTCCCTTGTGCATGGAGATGGTGGTTAGTAGTTTGGATTCGTCGGCCAGTTCCTGGGTCATATAGGCTGAAGTGAGGTCCAACTTGGTGAACAGCTTGCCGCCTGTCAGTGTGACGAAGAGGTCCTCCGCTCTCGGGAGCGGGTATTGGTCTTGTAGGGACACCCGATTGATGGTGGCCTTGTAGTCGCCACAGATCCTGACAGAGCCATCCGCTTTTAGAACGGGAATGATGGGGCTCACCCAGTTGCTGAATGCAACAGGTGAGATGATGCCCTCTCTCAACAGCCGGTCCAATTCGCTCTCGATCTTTTCCCACATCACATACGGCACCCTCTGGCTTTGTGGTGCACTGGCCTGGCGTCCGGGGTGATGTGTATCACTATTTTAGTGCCTTTGAAAGTCCCGACGCCAGGTTGGAATAGTGAATAGAATTGTTGTAGGACTTGTGAGCATGAATTTCACTCCACAGATGACATTGCATTAACATCCCCCCATTTCCAGTTCATCTCGGCTAACCAGCTCCTCCCCAACAGTGCGGGGCCATTGCCCGGGACAATCCAGAGCGGCAGCCGATTCACTAACCCATTGTGTGTGACAGCCAACATTGCACTGCCTAGCTCCGGAATGATTTATTTAGTGTAAGTCCGTAATTGTGTCTCAATACGTGCTAAATTGGGTCGACTGGCTTTAAGTGGCCATAGCTTCTCAAATTGCTGAATGCCCATGAGTGACTGGCTGGCCCCAGTGTTCAGCTCCATGCGTACTGGGATACCATTTAATAAAACCCTTATCATCGTTGGTGGTGTTTTGGTGTATGAACTGTGAATATTCGCCACATGGACCTGCTGAACCTCAGCATCCATCAATTTGCCCCAAAAGTCATCCTGCCTCAAAGAACCCTCTTCTGGTCCATCTGTCTCATATATTAGTCTGGTTGTGGACTTCCTGCACATTCGAGCTAAGTGGCCACTGAGATTGCAGTTCCTGCAGACAAACTGTTGAAATCTGCAAGACCTAGCAGAGTGTTTTCCCCCACACCTCAAGCATGAGTTAAAGTTTCCATTGTTGGGAACAAAGGGACTATGGCCAGGCATTCCGCGCTGACTGTCCCTTTGACTGCTCTTAAGTACATTATTAGTGGGTGTCAATGGCCCCATCCCAGGCCGCATTGTCCACTGTGATGGCGTGAATGTCCGTTCAGCCTGCCATTGTCTCTGTTGAAGTCCTACTCTGGGGTCTATTGCTGCCTGGGGAGTGTCGGACTGCCCCTGCCTGCCTGCGGGGCTCTGAGTAGCATTGATGATGTTGACTCCCTGATCCATCGCCGCGTTAGAGGCAGAATTGCGCACGGATATTATTTTTGTCTCTTCCTCCCCCGCCATGAAAGTTTGAGCTATCAACGCTGTCGCTTCCACGGTCAAATCCTTGTCCTCAATTAATTTGCAGAAAATTCCCGCATGACCGATGCCCTCGATAAAGAAGTCCCTTAGCATCTCCCCCCTGCTGGCGTCTGTGAACTTACAGAGGCTGGCCAAACGCCGGAGGTCCGCTACGTATGCTCTGTCCTTCACGACGTCGGTGAGTGTAGAATCTGTGTCGGGCCATGTGTATGCTACTCGCCAGTTTGAGGTGCTCCCCGATCAATTTGCTAAGTTCTTCAAAGGTTTTGTCCGCCGGCTTTTCGGGTGCTCGTAAGTCCTTCATGAGCGCGTAAGTCTTTGGTCCGCAGCTGGTCAGGAGATGAGCCCTTCACTTGTCGGCCACTGCATCCCCCAGCCATTCTTTCATAACAAAGCTTTGCTGAAGCCTCTCGACAAAACCATCCCAGTCTTCCCCAACACAGTATCGTTCCTCTGTGCTACCGGTGGCCATTCTCGTGGGTCGTGAATTCCATTTCTCGTCGCCAATGTAAAGTCCAGTATGAAACCACACGAGGCAGATTCTGGGGACAAGGTCACTCTGTGACCGTAACTCTTTATTCACAGGACTCCAAAGATGATGACCCTGCATGGGACCTCCCTTTTTTTAACCTGTGTGATCAGGTAAGGAGTATCTCCCACAAGTTCACCCCTTGTGGTCAAGGTGTGCATCTAGGTTGAGTGTATACAGTAATACAGTGGTGTTACATTGTGGTTACATATATGACAGGTCCTACGAGACGAATTTAGGGAGCTAGGAGCTAAATTAAAAAGTAGGACCTCAAAAGTAGTAATCTCAGGATTGCTACCAGTGCCACGTGCTAGTCAGAGTAGGAATCACAGGATAGCTCAGACGAATACATGGCTTGAGGAGTGCTGCAGAAGGGAGGGATTCAAATTCCTGGGACATTGGAACCAGTACAAACCGGATGCTCTGCATCTGGGCAGGACCAAAACCAATGTCCTAGGGGGAGTATTTTCTCATGCTGTTGGGGAGGAGTTAAACTAATATGGCAGGGGGATGGGAACCTATGCAGGGAGACAGAGGGAAATAGAATGGGGGCAGAAGCAAAAGATAGAAAGAAGAAAATTAAAAGTGGAAGGCAGAAAAACCTAAGGCAAAAAGCAAAAAGGGTCACATTACAGCAAAATTCTAAAGGGGCAAAGTGTGTTTAAAAAGTCAAGCCTGAAGGCTCTGTGCCTCAATGCGAGGAGTATTCGGAATAAGGTGGATGAATTACCTGCGCAAATAGCAGTTAACGGGTATGATATAATTGGTATCACAGAGACATGGCTCCAGCGTGACCAAGGCTGGGAACTCAACATCCAGGTGTATTCAACATTTAGGAAGGATAGACAGAAAGGAAAAGGAGGCAGGGTGGCATTGCTGGATAAAGAGTAAATTAAGGCAATAGTAAGAAAGGACATTAGCTTGGATGATGTGGAATCGGTATGCGTGGAGCTACGGAATACCAAAGGGCAGAAAACGCTAGTGGGAATTGTGTACAGACCACCAAACAGTCGTAGTGAGGTTGGGGACAGCATCAAACAAGAAATTAGGGATGCATACAATAAAGGTACAGCAGTTAACATGGGTGGCTTTAATCTACATATTGATTGGGTGGAGGAGGATTTCCTGGAGTGTATTAGGCATGGTTTTCCAAACCAATATGTCGAGGAACCAACTCGGGAGCTGGCCATCCTAGACTGGGTGATGTGTAATGAGAAAGGATTAATTAGCAATCTTGTTGTGCGAGGTCCCTTGGGGAAGAGTGACCATAACATGATAGCATTCTTTATTAAGATGGAGAGTGACACAGTTAATTCAGAAACCAGGATCCTGAACTTAAGGAAAGATAAGTTCGATGGTTTGAGGCGTGAATTGGCTAGAATAGACTGGCAAATGATACTTAAAGGGTTGATGGTGGATAGGTAATGGCAAACATTTAAAGATCACATGGATGAACTTCAGCAATTGTACATCACTGTCTGGAGTAAAAATAAAATGGGGAAGATGGCTCAACTTTGGCTAACAAGGGAAATTAAGAATAGTGTTAAATCCAAGGAAGAGGCATATAAATTGGCCAGAAAAAGCAGCAAACCTGAGGACTGGGAGAAATTTAGAATTCAGCGGAGGAGGACAAAGGGTTTAATTAAGAGTGGGAATATAGAGTACGAGAAGAAGCTTGCCAGGAACATAAAAACTGACTGCAAAAGCTTCTATAGATACGTGAAGAGAAAAAGATTAGTGAAGACAAACGTAGGTCTCTTGCAATTGGATTCAGGTGAATTTATAATGGGGAACAAAGAAATGGCAGACCAGTTGAATGAATACTTTGGGTTCTGTCTTCACGAAGGAAGATACAAATAATCTTCCGGAAGTATTAGGGGACCGAGGGTCTAGTGAGAAGGAGGAACTGTAGGATATCCTTATTAGGCAGGAAATTGTGTTAGGGAAATTGATGGGATTGAAGGCCGATAAATCCCCGGGGCCTGATAGTCTGCATCCCAGAGTACTTAAGGAGGTGGCCCTAGAAATAGTGGATGCATTGGTGATCATTTTCCAACAGTCTATCGACTCTGGACTGGAGGGTAGCTAATGTAACACCACTTTTCAAAAAGGGAGGGAGAGAGAAAGCGACTAATTATATACCGGTTAGCCTGACACCAGTAGTGGGGAAAATGTTGGAATCAATTATTAAGGATGAAATAACAGCACATTTGGAAACCAGTGACCGGATCAGTCCAAGTCAGCATGGATTTATGAAGGGGAAATCATGCTTGACAAATCTTCTGGAATTTTTGGAGGATGTAACTTGTAGAGTGGACAAGGGAGATGTGGTGTATTTGGACTTTCCAAAGACTTTTGACAAGGTCCCACACAAGAGATTGGTGTGCAAAATTAAAGTACATTGTATTGGGGGTAATATACTGACGTGGATAGAGAATTGGTTGGCAGACAGGAAGCAGGGAGTCGGGATAAATGGGTCCTTTTCAGAATGGCAGGCAGTGATTAGTGGAGTGCCGCAGGGCTCAGTGCTGGGACCCCAGCTCTTTACAATATACATCAATGATTTAGATGAAGGAATTGAGTGTAATATCTCCAGGTTTGCAGATGACACTAAGCTGGGTGGCGGTGTGAGCTGTGAGGGGGACGCTCAGAGGCTGCAGGGTGACTTGGACAGGTTAGGTGAGTGGGCAAATACATGGCAGATGCAGTATAATGTGGATAAATGTGAGGTTATCCACTTTGGGGGCAAAAACGCGAAGACAGAATATTATCTGAATGGCGGCAAATTAGGAAAAGGGGAGGCGCAATGAGACCTGGGTGTCATGGTTCATTAGTCATTGAAAGTTGGCATACACGTACAGCAGGCAGTGAAGAAGGCAAATGGTATGTTGGCCTTCATAGCTAAGGGGTTTGAGTATCGGAGCAGGGAGGTCATACTGCAGTTGTACAAGGCCTTGGTGAGGCCTCACCTGAAATATTGTGTTCAGTTTTGGTCTGCTAATCTGAGGAAGGATGTTCTTGCTATTGAGGGAGTGCAGCGAAGGTTCACCAGACTGATTCCTGGGATGGCTGGACTGACATATGCTGAGAGACTGGATCAACTGGGTCTTTATACATTGGAGTTTTGAAGGATGAGAGGGGATCTCATAGAAACATATAAGATTCTGGCAGGACTGGACAGGTTAGATGCGGGTAGAATGTTCCTGATGTTGGGGAAGTCCAGAACCAGGTGACACTTCCTTAGGATAGGGGTCGGCCATTTAGGACTGAGATGAGGAGAAACTTCTTCACTCAGAGATTTGTTAACCTGTGAAATTCCCTGCCGCAGAGAGTTGTTGATGCCAGTTCATTGGATATATTCAAGAGGGAGTTAGATATGGCCCTTACGGCTTAGGGGATCAAGGGGTATGGAGAGAAAGTAGTAAAGGGGTACTGAGGGAATGATCAGCCATGATCTTATTGAATGGTGGTGCAGACTCGAAGGGCTGAATGGTCTACTCCTGCACCTATTTTCTATATTTCTATGTTTCTATGCCTATTTGGTGCCCCGCAGCTTGCCTGTCACATTTAAATGAGGCCGCGGCCTCAGAATTTCGGCGGCCTTGTCACTACTGGACTGGGCAGCCGACCAGTGCCTGTCGGTCGCCCAAGAGTCAAAATAGACCCCTTTTTGTCACCTGTGAGTGATACAATTGTGACAAAAATGATGGGATCAACAAATAGTTTGCCGAATGTTTTTACGTCAAGATTTTGTGTCTCATTTTTTGGCCAACTAACAGGTAATTCTTGCCAAAAAGTACTTAATTTCAATAGAAGGTTTTTTCTAATGGGTGAGCAGAAATTTTCTGCAACTAAATATTGAGACGACTGAAGCCATTGTCTTAGTTCCCCACCACAAACTACATGAACATCCAAACACATATCTGCTTTATCACCAAGAGTGCCTACTTGCACCTCCATAACATCACCTGACTCCGCCCCTGCCTCAGCTTCTGCTGAACCCTTCATCCATGTCTTTCTTATCTTGAGACTTGACTATTCCAATGCTCTCCTGGCTGGCCTCCTGTAATATAGCTCCACCTAGTGGACCACTGCTCCACCTAGTGGACTACTGTGGTAATGTAACTGCTGATATATAAAATAAAAGCATCATGTGACAAGATCACGTGACAAGTTGCTGCAGAGCAACCTTGTTTGTGTGTATTTGTGATGTTGGAAAAATATATCACTTTGGTGAATGAGGATAGGATTATTGGATTCCCTCGCTGAAATTTTTGTTGGTGGATGAATCAGCCAAACAACAGAGAGACTTTGAGATGTCCTTTGTTTTGCAGAATAGCTAAAATCCAAGGTAAATTACAAGCACACTTCGCTGAACTGAAGAGTCCAGATGGCCACACCTATGGGAATAATAGGGCGCTTGGGTGCGTTCCATCACAACCGAGAGATTTTCGGAGTGTAGGAGTGTATGTGGAGTGGCTAGACATGTTTTTCACTGCAAATAGTATCATCGAAGTACCCGATGATGAAAATCGAAAGCGGGTAGAGTTAGAAAGAAAACTGGGCATCTTGCGAAAGCATGCCGTCTGAAGAGTAAATCGATGTTCAATGCTAGAAGTAGAAATCTCTAGAGACTACATAGCATTGAAGAGAAGTTAAAGTATGAGGATTTTCTGGAGATACACATCATCAGGAGCACGAGGATATCTAACAGCAATTCGCAAAGTAGATGTTGCAGGAGCCAGGATACCCATGGAAATCAACACTGGTGTATCCATGAGCATACCACCAGAATCACTATATCTCGACAAGTTGAGTGATTTTCTACTGGAGATGTCAAAGACATAGCTGCGAGGCTACTTAGGAGAGCAAATCCCTGTGGTAGGATGTATCACCGTACCAGTGAAATACAAGGATCAGTTTCAGAACTTGCCTCTCTTAGTAGTGTCAGGAGACGAGCCTGCCTTGATAGGTAGAAATTGGTTGGGATCACTGAAGCTGGATTGGAATGAGATTTTTCGCGTTGAAACGAGATTTGCATTGGAAGATGACGTCATCAAGAAGTATCCGAAGGTGTTCTGCGAAACAGGCAGTCTGATCCAAGGCTTCAAGGTGAGTGTCAGAGTACAGAAGGACGCTAGACCATTTTAGTGCAAGCCATGTCCCGTACCATACACACTCAAGGTGAAAGTTGAGCAAGAATTCAAAAGACTAGAAACTGAGAACATTATTTCTAACATAGATCTCAGTGATTGGGCTACACCCATTGTTGTTGTACATAAGTCAGATGGTAAGGTAAGTTGTGTGGTGATTATAAAATAACCGTATACCAGGTTCCAGAGGATAATCTACCCAAATGTAGAAGATTAGTTCACAACACTGACAGGTGGCCAGATCTTCTCAAAGTTAGATCTGACAAATGCCTACTTACAACTTGAGCTAGATGAGGAGTCCAAGTCATGCTTGACTATAAATACTCATCAAGGCCTATATCAGTTTAATAGGCTACCATTTTGAGTGTCTTCCGACCCTGCTATATTCCAATGGGTGAGGAACCGGATTTTACAAGGCCTTGAAGGGGTAATATGTTATTTAGATGACATACTTATTTCAGCACAAAACAGGCAAATCCATAATAACATATTGAATGAAGTGCTCAAACAGCTAGAGATGCACAGAGTACGAATGACTGCTCACAAGTGTGAGTTATTTTAAAACTCACTGGAGTACTTAGGCACAGAGTAGATAAAGATGATTTACATCCAACCAAGGGAAAATTGGGTGCAATCAGAAATGCACCCACTCCCAAGAATGTCACTGAACTTCAATCATTTTTGGATTTTTTGAACTATTATGGGAAGTTCCTACCAAATTTGGCTACCGTGTTACATCCACAGAATGAGCTGTTGAAAAAACAGGTCCCTTGGAAGTGGTGAGAAGAATGCGACATGTCATTCAAAGAGTGTAAAAGCCAGTTGGTAGAGAGTACCATGTTAGTTCACTGTGACGTATCTAAAGAGATCAAACTAGCATGTGATGCCTCTCCATATGGAGTTGGAGCAGTGATCGCTCATGTACTACATAGCGGGGAGGTTCCACAAATACTTGTATGGTCATAAGTTTACTATCATTACTGCCCATAAATCCCTGACAGCAACCTTCCATCCAAAATTGCTTTTGCTTCACAAATTCTCATTACCAGTGAGCGTAATTATGCGCAGATTGAAAGGGAAGCTTTGGCATTGATTTTGGGGTCAAGAAGTTCCACAAATACTTGTATGGTCATAAGTTTACTATCATTACTGTCCATAATTCCCTGACAGCAATCTTCCATCCAAAATCCCCAGTTCCAACCTTAGCTGCAGCCCGAATGCAGAGATGGGCTTTGATTTTGTCAGCATATACGTATGACATTGAGTACAGAGAATCAGCTGATCACAGTGATGCTGATGCTTTGTCCAGGTTGCCATCCCCATCATCAGTTACACCCAATAGGGAAGAAGTGTTCTATTTTTCATACATTGATGAACTGCCAGTCACAGCTGAAGAGATTAGTAGAGCAACCAAACGTGACTCAGTTATGTCAAAGGTGTATGATTACATAGCAAATGGCTGGCCAAACCAGGTATCAGAGAAATATATTCAACCATACTTTGTTAGTAGGAATGAGTTGTCAGTGGATAAAGATTGTATCATGTGGGGTGCAAGAGTAGTTATCCCAAATAAGTTCAGGTCAAAATTGTTAGGAGATCTTCATGAACAGCACCTGGGAATGTGCTTGACCAAGAATTTTGCAGGTAGTTACTTATGATGGCCAGGTCTAGATAAAGATATAGAGTACATCATTAATCAGTATACAACATGTCGATCAGTAAACAAGAAACCACCATCAGTACCATTACAACCTTGGAAATGGCCTCCCAAGGTGTGGCAAAGGTTATATGTAGATTTTGCTGAGCTAGAAGGACAATAATTGTTCATTGTTATTGATAGCCATTCGAAGTGGGTAGAGGTATTTCCAATGCGGAAAATAAAAACAAATGAAACACTAGACAATGTGCGAAGATTGTTTTCTTCATATAGCCTCCCAGAAGAAATTGTGTCTTACAATGGGCTGCAATTTTGTTCAAAAGAATTTGCACAGTTAACAAGCAGAAACGGTGTGAAACATACCAATGTTCCACCGTACCACCCTGCTTCAAATGGTGCAGCAGGACGCACATTACAAATTGTAAAACATGCTCTCATCAAGCAAATGTTGGATCCAAATTCAAAGAAATGGCAGTTGTCATTGGATCACAAATTGGCAAATTTTCTAATTACTTGTTGTAATACTTCTGATACAACTATTGGTAGAACACCAGCAGAGTTGTTTCTAAACGACTGCCACGAACCAGGTTCTTGTTGTTCAAGTCAAATTGGCACATTCAATGGAAGAGAAACAATTAAGACAGAAAGAGAATCATGATAGAGGTAGAAGAGTAAGAGAGAAAAAATTGAATCCGAAGGTGAAATTTAAGAACCATCACCTTAAATGGTTAAAGTGTTTACCAGGAAGAGCAGTGACGATATGTGGCCCTCGCACATATTTGGTCAAGATGTTTGATCATGGAAAAGTTAGGTTCGTTCACATTGATCATATTTTACCTGCAGATGTGGAAGGAGTTGAAAGTTGGAATGATTCAATTATTTCTGATGAGTCAGATAGTCTTGTTACAAGTACAGTACCAGTAGCAAATCCTACATCAGATGTACTCGAAATAAGTCCAAGAGAAAGTCAAAATTTAAGTCTGATTCCGAGTCAGGCAGACAAACAGTCTGAAGTTGTAGAGATTCAAATGTAGATCCAAGGCAGCCCTTGGAGAAAAACTCTCCTCAGGCTCAGCCTAGAATGAGTCTAAGTTCGACACCAAGTTTGGAAAGTTCTCTTCGAGTGCGAAAGTATCTTCTTCGAAACTGAAAACAAGTGGTTAAGTTTGATTTGTAAATATGGCAAAATAAGTCCATATCTTTTGTTCTGTATAACCATGCAAGTTATATATGATGATTATTTTGTTATGATTACTTCTTCAATAAGGAGGGAGAAGCATAATATAGCTCCACTTAGTGGACTACTGCTGCACCTAGTGGACTACTGTGGTAATGCAACTGCTGATGTATATAATAAAAGCATTATGTGCTGAGATCACATGACAAGCTCCTATAGCGCTATCTTGTGTGCAGTGTGTTTGTGATTTTTAAAGAATAATCACACCTCCCATCTTCCACTATACATAAACTTGAGCTCACCCAAAAACTCTGCTGTCTGTATCCTAACTTGCACCAAGTCACGTTCACCCATCACCCCTGTGCTTCCTGACCTACATTGGCTTCCGGTTAATAAATGCCTCCTTTTTAAATCCTTCCATGGTCTCCCCTCTCCCTATCTCTGTAAGCTCCTCGAGCCCTACAACCTTCCGAGTTCCTCCAATTCTGGCTTCTTGTTCATCCCTCCTTCAAGATGCTAATTGAAACCTACCTCTTTGACCTGTCCTAATATCTCTTTCTGTGGGTCAGTGTCAAATTATGTTTGATAACGCTCTTGGGGCATTTGGCTACATTAAAGACGCTATATAAATGCAACTTCTTGTTGTTGTAATGAAGTAGGGTGATCCTAGCTGGACAAGCAATGGGAAACGTAGTGCTGGTAAACAGTGCAGTATTGTTCAGTACAGTCCAGGAATATCCCTGGCACCAATACTTCGGGGATCCTAAGTCTTCTTACCTGCCAACTGGAGTCATAATTCTCTGGGCTTGTGTAAGTGTTATATTACCCACGTGAAAAGAGTGTGCAAGAAAAAATGCAAATTTCTTGGGGGTAATTTTGACTTTGGGCGATAGTGTAAAACGAGCGATAGCAAATCGACAGCTCGATTTACATTGCTCCCAAAATGAGGGAAGATAGAAAATCAGCAACCCATTTTACATCACCTGTTTTATACTATCGTCCAAAGTCAAAATTATCTTCCTTTTGTGGATTATTGCAGATTATTGCAACAATCTTTCTCATCATGAAAATCATCACATAAAAAATAATAACTGAATGTAAACTAATAGGGATTTGCCTTAAAGACTAATAAAATCTAACCTCTAATAGATTAGACTGAAGCAATCTACTTCAGGAGATTAGTTTGGAGATGTAGAGGTGGGTTTCCCAGTTTTGCAGAGCCATGGCTCATCAAAAAATAATCTACAATGAATTTTATTTTCCATTAAAGGAAAGAGTTGAAGCTGATGGAAACGAATGTCCTGGCCTACTTTTCAAATGCCCATTCCTCCTTGTGGAGTTCCCTGCCCGTTCATGAAAAACTCAGTTTAAATATTTAAAATTTAATTTTGAATCAGTTGGAAGCAGATTTCTTGTGTTTGGAATAGTTCACATCTTCTTATGTGTTGTGGTTAGGCTGAGAAAAGTAACTAAGAGTATCAACTAGCTATTAATTGTATCGAGACTATGGAAAAACACATTGCAACTGCAGAACTAACACTGTCGCTTTAAAAATGGTGTTGATCAGGTGTGCAGTGACAATTATTCTGAAGCACCTTAAGCACGTACACTCTGCTATGCTGTAAGCCTTTGATTAAACAGCTTTATTTTTATTAATCTCTTTCTGCGTCCTGTGTTCTGTTTTCCCTACACTTGCCTGCTTGTGGGATACCATGACAGATTGTGGGATTAATAGTTACTCAGCTGATCGTGGCATATTCTCTGGGACAAGCCGACAACAATATAACTCCCTAGACTTACCAGCGGGGAGCACTCTCTGGGTGCTGAATTCTACTTTGTGCCACTTTTAACATTTTTAATTGCAGAAAACTTGTTTTTTTTATAGTGCGAAGTTTGAATTGAATCCTACATGCTGCTTAGTCTTTAAGCATACCTTACCCTTGAACTTCCCGAACATAGGTCAAATAGTATTAGACTGCAAGTCTAATGGGAGCAGTACTATGGGGCAAGTTTTTTGGACCAAGCTTACTGGATCTGCTGAAATGTGGTCCAGCCTTATACCAGTACTGGGAGCTGGGAGGTCTTGCCCAGAATCAACATTGTTTTTGTCATGTATTCAACCAGCATTGTAACCCATGTATAAACTGACCTAAGTTGTACACCGTGAGAACACTGACTACCAGGTGGTGAACTTGTGGGAGACACTCCTAACCGAGACCTTCAGATATAAAAGGGGAAGCTCTGCCCACTTCCTGCACTTGGAGTGCTAAGGAATAAAGGACAGGTCACAGACTGACCTTCTCTCAAGCATGGGCCTCGTGTGCATTTATACTGTTTAGTAAGGAGGTATCAGTTTTGCTGCATTTTGAATCTAAACAGACCAGGGATCTTTCAGGATTAATTTCTCACCTCTGGTGCTGCATTCGCTGGATTTAGTTGGGCAGTAATTGTAGTGCTACAATCAGCCTCACTGAATCTAAGCCACACAAAATTTCCATTTGTGATTGCAATCCCTGATGGAAATGGCACTCATGCAGAGATCGGGTGAGGTCAGGATTGGGCTCAGCTGTGGTAGCCTCCATGGTCAAATGGTCTTCTGACACTTGGGGGCCAAAATTGCCCCCTTTTTGCACCCCGTATAAAAGTGACACGCAGCTTCCAGATTGTTTCTTTCATACTTTCTTGCCTCTTGAGCATTCCTGATTATAATGGCTCCACCTTTGGTGGCAATGCTTTCCGTTGCCTCGGCCCCAAGCTCTGGAATTCCCTCCCTAAACCTCTCCACCTCTCCACTTCTCTTTCCTCCTTTAAGGCGCTCCTTAAGAACACAAGAACATAAGAATTAGGAACAAGAGTAGGCCATCTAGCCCCTCGAGCCTGCTCCGCCATTCAATAAGATCATGGTTGATCTGGCCGTGGACTCAGCTCCACTTACCCGCCCGTTCCCCATAACCCTTAATTCCCTTATTGGTTAAAAATCTATCTATCTGTGATTTGAATACATTCAATGAGCTAGCCTCAACTGCTTCCTTGGGCAGAGAATTCCACAGATTCACAACCCTCTGGGAGAAGAAATTCCTTCTCAACTCAGTTTTAAATTGACTCCCCCGTATTTTGAAGCTGTGCCACCTAGTTCTAGTCTCCCCGATCAGTGGAAACAACCTCTCTGCCTCTATCTTGTCTATCCCTTTCATTATTTTAAATGTTTCTATAAGATCACCCCTCATCCTTCTGAACTCCAACGAGTAAAGACCCAGTCTACTCAATCTATCATCATAAGGTAACCCCCTCAGCTCTGGAATCAGCCTAGTGAATCATCTCTGTACCCCCTCCAAAGCCAGTATATCCTTCCTTAAGTAAGGTGACCAAAACTGCACGCAGTACTCCAGGTGCAGCCTCACCAATACCCTGTACAGTTGCAGCAGGACCTCTCTGCTTTTGTACTCCATCCCTCGCACAATGAAGGCCAACATTCCATTTGCCTTCCTGATTACCTGCTGCACCTGCAAACTAACTTTTTTTGGGGTTCATGCACAAGGACGCTGGCGCGGCGCCTAAATTCTGCCAACGTCCGCCACGCGGCCGATGCCATCGAGTCGCTAAAAACAGCTCTGGGCCCTAACTCCGTTAGGTGCATCGAGGAGGCTCAAGCACGTGGGGCGATCCCATCCGAACTGACCCCCGTCCGGACGGAATTCCTCATCGGCACCAAACCCCGGAACCTCCCTCGGGGGCCGGCGCCTCACAACTTGAGCCGCCTCGGGGAAATCCCCTCCGTGCCTTTCAGTTCCGCGCGGAGGGGTTTCCTGTACGGGTTGCTCCTGCACACTCTCAACTTTGCCATCCTCGCCGGCCGTCCGGACACGCCATGGCGTACCATCTTGCCGTCCGGAGGAGGCGGGGGTCCCCGATGGAGGGCACTCTACGCAGGGGTCCTCCCACTATTCATCGGGGACTTGGCCTGGAGGGTGGTGCACGGAGCAGTGCCGTGCAACAAATTTTTAAGCTTGTTCACGGACTCCCAGGCCGCCTGCAATTTCTGCGGTCTGGAAGAGTCCGTGTTCCATGTTTTTATGGAATGCACAAGGTTGCAGCCCCTGTTTTATTATTTGAAGGGGCTGCTCCTGAAATTCTGGCTGCACTTCAGTCCCACTCTCCTGATCTTTGGGCACCCTGTGCGGAGGGGAGTGGGTAGGTCCGAAGGCCTCCTCGTAAGACTGCTCCTGGGCACGGCCAAGGGTGCCATCAGCCGGTCCAGGCAGCGGGCGGTCGAGGGGGTCGTTCAACCTGACTGCCTGCCTCTCTTCTGCTCTTACATCCGGTCCAGGGTGTCCTTGGAGATGGAGCATGCGGTGTCCACCGGTACGCTCGCGGCTTTCCGCGAGAGGTGGGCGCCGGAGGGACTGGAGTGCATCATCACGCCCGGTAACCAAATTTTAATTTGATTTTACATTTTAAGTTTAATTTGTTTTAATTGCCGGTGCTTTTAGTGTCCCCCTCCCCTTTTATAGGGGGCACTGGAAAAAATTTGATTTTAGCGCCCAAAAAAAAAACCAAAAAAAAGAAAAACACAAAAAAAAAACCAAAAAAGGAGGAAAAAAAAAAAAAAGGCCTTGTAAATGTCTGGTGTGTCACCCAGGTCGGGTGGCACAGTTTAATGTTTTATGTTTTTGCAGGTAGACTCTAAAAGAGTTTCATGCACAAGGACCCCCAGGTCCCTCTGCACCGCAGCATGTTGTAATTTCTCCCCATTAAAACTTACCTCTTTTATCTGCCCTAATTTCTCCTTATGTGGCTTGGAATCACATTTTTTGTATTACTCCTTTGAAGCAGCTTGATACATTTTTCTACGTTAAAGGCGCTATATAAATACAAGTTGTTGTTTATGTTGGATAAATCTTTCTCTCATCACCAAGGGTGCTATTATTGCCAGTCTTTTCTGGATGGAGGAACAGTTTGAGGAAGAGCAGCAGCTGACTCAGCCGTCTGAGGGATCACCGCCTCACAGAAGACACCTGATAAGGGATGCTGATTATCGGGCGCCATACCGAGCACACAGGGTGTACTGTCCGGAGTAACTTTGCTGGACCTGTCTGAGGAGCAGTTTCCTCAGAAGGCTTCGCTTCACCAGGCAGGCTGCCTCAGACATCTGAAACCTCCTGCAGCAGGACCTCCTGCCTGCTGGATCAGGAGGCCGTGCTTTACCAGTGGCTCTCAAAGTCACCACAGCCTTCAACCTCTTCACTGGTGCTTTCCAGTCTGCCACAGGAGACACACCCCACATCTCCCAGCCTGCAGCACACAGATGTATATTAAGCAGATCACCGATGCCCTCTTTGCCATGGCTAATCAATACATCGCCTCCCCCATTAACCTCAGTAATCAGTTGGTGAGAGGTCGAGAATTTGCAGCATTGGTCGGCTTCCCCACGTGCAGGGCATCGTTGACTGGACACATGTTTCTATCAGGTCGCCAGCTAGCAGTATTCAATAGAAAAGGATGCCACTCCATCAATGTTGAGTACTGGCTGATCACAGAAACCAGGTCACGCAAGTTTCTACAAAGTAACCCAGGCTGCTCTCATGGCGCATTTGTTTTGAGACACTTTACCACCCCCCCCTCAATATTTGACCCTTCTAGGAACACAGCAGGATGACTGCTGGGGGACAAAGGATACCCTCTCCAGACATGGCTCATGACACCCCTCCGTAACCTCACCACTCCTGAGCAAAACAGATATATATTTGAAACCATGGGACCATTGGTATTATAATTAAGCACACTACTGCAATGCTGAAGGTGAGGTCCAGTTCTCTGGACAAATCTGAGTGGTCCCTACAATACACCCCATGAAGAGTCTCCAGCATAGTACTGGTGTGCTGCATACTGTATACGAGGTATTAGAAAAATCGGCCAAGGCGTTTCAGCACTATGACTGAAGGGAGGGAATTGCTGAGTGGTGGGAGGAGTGAAATGAGTGTTGTGAGGTGCTCTTGAGAGAAATGGAGAAATTAAGAGATGCACGCACATATGCTGCTCATGTGAGGTCATTGGAACCTTTCCCCACACTGATGCAAGGTCCAGGGGGTGATGCTGGAGGCACGGACCCTTCCTCAGTCATCTCTGTCAATGCCTGCTTCATAACGGGGAACAAAGAAATGGCGGATCAATTGAACAAGTACTTTGGTTCGGTATTCACTAAGGAGGATACAAACAACCTTCCGGATATAAAAGGGGTCAGAGGGTCTAGTAAGGAAGAGGAACTGAGGGAAATCTTTATTAGTCGGGAAATTGTGTTGGGGAAATTGATGGGATTGAAGGCCGATAAATCCCCAGGGCCTGATGGACTGCATCCTAGAGTACTTAAGGAGGTGGCCTTGGAAATAGCGGATGCATTGACAGTCATTTTCCAACATTCCATTGACTCTGGATCAGTTCCTATGGAGTGGAGGGTAGCCAATGTAACCCCACTTTTTAAAAAAGGAGGGAGAGAGAAAACAGGGAATTATAGACCGGTCAGCCTGACCTCAGTAGTGGGTAAAGTGATGGAATCAATTATTAAGGATGTCATAGCAGTGCATCTGGAAAATGGTGACATGATAGGTCCAAGTCAGCATGGATTTGTGAAAGGGAAATCATGCTTGACAAATCTTCTGGAATTTTTTGAGGATGTTTCCAGTAAAGTGGACAAGGGAGAACCAGTTGATGTGGTATATTTGGACTTTCAGAAGGCTTTCGACAAGGTCCCACACAAGAGATTAATGTGCAAAGTTAAAGCACATGGGATTGGGGGTAGTGTGCTGACGTGGATTGAGAACTGGTTGTCAGACAGGAAGCAAAGAGTAGGAGTAAACGGGTACTTTTCAGAATGGCAGGCAGTGACTAGTGGAGTGCCGCAAGGTTCTGTGCTGGGGCCCCAGCTGTTTACATTGTACATTAATGATTTAGACGAGGGGATTAAATGCAGTATCTCCAAATTTGCGGATGATACTAAGTTGGGTGGCAGTGTGAGCTGCGAGGAGGATGCTATTAGGCTGCAGAGTGACTTGGATAGGTTAGGTGAGTGGGCAAATGCATGGCAGATGAAGTATAATGTGGATAAATGTGAGGTTATCCACTTTGGTGGTAAAAACAGAGAGACAGACTATTATCTGAATGGTGACAGATTAGGAAAAGGGAAGGTGCAACGAGACCTGGGTGTCATGGTACATCAGTCATTGAAGGTTGGCATGCAGGTACAGCAGGCGGTTAAGAAAGCAAATGGCATGTTGGCCTTCATAGCGAGGGGATTTGAATACAGGGGCAGGGAGGTGTTGCTACAGTTGTACAGGGCCTTGGTGAGGCCACACCTGGAGTATTGTGTACAGTTTTGGTCTCCTAACTTGAGGAAGGACATTCTTGCTATTGAGGGAGTGCAGCGAAGGTTCACCAGACTGATTCCCGGGATGGCGGGACTGACCTATCAAGAAAGATTGGATCAATTGGGATTGTATTCACTGGAGTTCAGAAGAATGAGAGGGGACCTCATAGAAACGTTTAAAATTCTGACGGGTTTAGACAGGTTAGATGCAGAAAGAATGTTCCCAATGTTGGGGAAGTCCAGAACCAGGGGTCACAGTCTGAGGATAAGGGGTAAGCCATTTAGGACCGAGATGAGGAGAAACTTCTTCACCCAGAGAGTGGTGAACCTGTGGAATTCTCTACCACAGAAAGTAGTTGAGGCCAATTCACTAAATATATTCAAAAGGGAGTTAGATGAAGTCCTTACTACTCGGGGGATCAAGGGTTATGGCGAGAAAGCAGGAAGGGGGTACTGAAGTTTCATGTTCAGCCATGAACTCATTGAATGGCGGTGCAGGCTAGAAGGGCTGAATGGCCTGCTCCTGCACCTATTTTCTATGTTTCTATGTTTCTATCTTGGCCTTGGAGGTACCTTGCGGCTTGAGGGAAAGTGTTGTTCCTTCCTCCCCCTCAGTTCCTCAATTAAAACCTCTGTAGAAATGAAACCCATGTCTTATTGGGGCTTTTTAATGGCCTTATTAATCCGTGTCGCTACTTTTAGTGGTTTGTGTATCTGTACCCCTAGATCCCTTTGCTCCTCTGTCCCATTCAGGCTTTTATTTTCCAAGCAGTATGAGGCCTCCTTATTTTTCCTATCAAAATGTAACACCTCACACTTCTCTACATTGAAATTCATTTGCCAATTACACGCCCATTCTGCGTGTTTATTAATGCCCTCTTACATTTTGTCGTAGTCTTCCTTAGTATTAACTATTTTGGCACAGTCTGCAAATTTTAAAATTGTACTTACGATTTCTGAGTCCAAACAGTGGCCCCAGCACTGATTCTTGTGGAGTACCATTTCCCACCCTTTACCCGTCATAACTACCCTCGTCCCGTACTCTCTGTTTTCTGTTCTGTATCCAGCTTGCTATACATTTGATACTGTTAACTCTCCTAACTTCTTCTAATTTTGTACTACCTGTACTTATTTTTTTTAAAATATTTGTTATTTGGATTTAGGCAATGCTAGCAATGCCACATTTATTGTCCATTCCTAGTTACTCTGCGGGCATTAGGAGCCAACCACATGGTATGGACTAGAGACGTGAGTAAGTATGACTGGGGTAAGGGTGGTAGGTTCTCTTTCCTGAAAGCCATTAGTGAACCAGTTAGGTTTTTGCAACAATCTAGTAGCTTTCATTTCCATTCAATAAATAATTATTGTATTCAGTTTCATAACTTGCCATGTTGGATTTGGATGCATGCCATCCGGGTTTAGTGCAGCACCATAAGTAGTACACTTATGTTATACAGAGGCTTTCTCAGACTATACAAATAGGAATAAACCACGACAGCGATTCAGTATGAAGGGTGAATTCTAATAGGAGTCAATGAAAAACATTGTTTTGTAATGTTTTTTTTTGCTTCCCACTCACCACTGAAGCGGGGGCATACTTTATGGCATTAGCCTGCCTGGTTAAATAGTGACACAACATACCAAATATTTGTACTGACACTGGAAGAAGATTCTCTCTTTGTGCTATCTGTAATGAAGTGGTAAACTCCTTTGTAAAGAATGAGTTTACACACTGTAGTTGCACATAATGTACAAAGGAAATCTCTCCCCTAGTGTTCGGAGCAACAGAAATCCTGTGCTTGCTAAGATAGTTAAAAATTATATTGCATTTAACTCCTATAATTGTCAGGTTTGCCATTCTACTTTATCCTCACTTATGTTCATTCAGGCTTCATGTGTAGTATAACATTTAGAACTATCTCTTTTTGAAAATTGGCTGCATATAAAACAAACTTTTACAGTCAAGTACTTGCTGAAAGCTTTCTCTGCTCATTTATTTACTGAAAAAAACCAACAAATATTCACAAGACCTTGTGATTAAAGGCTCACAGGGATATAGACAGCAGTTTCTATGCTTCTTCCATTTAAGTGAAGGCATCTGCTGCAGGCCCTTGGGACATCCATTTGATATAAATAAGTCGAACTAAAAGGACAAACTGTATTCCAAATTCCTGGATCCATCAAAAGTTGTTACTGAATGCTTGCTAAAAGCTGATCTGATTAGGTGAGGTTACTGAAAGGTCTTAAGCTTTAAGTAAGCTCTAGCAACTACAGTCCCCAATCCATCTAGCATTTACTGGGAAGAACAGGAGGATCCACCAGTGGGAAGAACCTATCCTCCCAGCTCACAAGCTAGAAGTGGAGTATAAATATGTCTCTATTCTGCAAGGGCCACATAAAACATTGGAGCCTGATGCTGGTATTCGGAGCTGAATTAACCCCAACCATTGGGAATGGAAAGGGTAGCTGTGAGATACTTGGTGCCGACGCACTGCTAGGGAGAACTCATTTCATTTGTGATCAAATTTACTGCTTCAGTGGGTATTAGTTGTATATACTGATGAGATCTATTTCTTCCATAACTCATAACCATCAGAGTTATTAGCAGTGTCTACATCATTGAGCTGAACACCCTAATAGGTTATTTTTTTTCTGCCTGCTTTGATACCTTGAACTGGGAGCAATATGATACTGGATACATGAATGTAAAAAGTGAGAAAGCACTCCGTTAAATTGTTTATACTAACTTTCTTTCAACAGGAACAAAAGAAAAGAAAATTGACACCACATGCCACAAAATTTGATATTTTAAACAAATATTAATCTGGAAAGTGAGCTGTATATCGTACAAATGCTTAACACATTCATATCAAATTCCACTGTCTATTATTTTAATGGAGGTGTTGAAAGGGAAAAAAATTGCAGGACTGTGTGGAACATTCAGGGGAATGGGACTAATTGGATCGCTGTTTTAAAGAACTGGGGCACAGCCACTTTGGGCCGAATAGTCTCCTCTGCTGTATGCTTCTATGATTCTTAACCTGTTTATTGTGCTGGTCCGAAAGCAAAATACTGCAGCTTTTGGAATTTGAAATAAAAGCCGAAAATGCTGAGAATCTCAGTGGGTCAGGCAGCATCTGAGGAGAGAGAAACAGAATTAACGTTTCGGGTCGGTGACTCCTCGTCAGGGAGTACTGGTCAGTGTCTTATCGCATCAAATAGCCATTCTTTATGCATGAGCTTAAGTAGTATGTGCTGGCAGAATATTCAATATCGGGCCATCGCAGACAAGCCTAACTCTGTCCTATCTATTAGATATGTTCCCATGTTGAATTTTTTTTTTATTGCACAATATGCACTGAATTTGAATAAGTAAGTGCTAACTTTGTTCATCGTGTGGATTTTAGTTATGTAACTTAGTGCTTCTGCAGCAGAAATTGCAGGATTTATAGACCAATAATTGTGGACAGCACGTCAGAACTGTGAACTTATGAAAAACGTGTTTGCACACGAGTAAATAAAGAGAAGTTAACATTTCTTTTCCTGAGTAGTTGGCTATGAATCCTTGGGTAATTTGCCAAGACATATAAATTGCAGAACAAACTGAAAAACACCTGGGAGACATTTTGTAGTCCATCTGCGATTATATTTGGTAATAAATCATGCCTTCAGTCATTAACAATTATCTTTTTTTCCATGTGGTCGTATAGTTAAAGCAGTTCTTTAAAATTCTGTTCCAACGTGAACGCTCTCTCTCCTGTAGTTTAGTGCTGTAACTGGATGCCAGCACATCTGGCACTTTTCCAGGCATCACAGCAGAGTCAGAGCATGTCCTTACCCAGTGTCCAAACACTTTTCAGCTTGGTTTACAAACCTGAACCCCGGCTTCCCTAACTCAGATGTGCTGAGGTAAGTTGTAGCACCCATACTGCCCTGGCAATGGTCTATCCCAATACAGGACAAGGATCAAACCAGGAACCTTCCATGTCTGTATGGATTAGTATTATATTGTCTGGTCATCAACCTGAAATGTTAACCCTATGTTTCTCTCTCTTCACTGATGCTGCCTGACCTGCTGAGTGTTTCTAGTCTTTTGTTTTACTATTTCAGATTTCCAGCATCTGCAGTATTTTGCGTTTCACCCTCCTAATGTCACCTTCTTAGGCCCAGCTTCTGTTTGTTTTCCTCATTATGCTTCTGGGAAGTGCTTGAAATGTTTTCTACGTTAACGGCACAAGTTGTTGTTGTGGTATAATACAAATATAAATAGCAGACATCTGAGAGCTCGAAGACCAAATGACATTTACTCTGCTTGAATTTCATTCTCGTGATCTGAACTCCTCAATCGAGCTATTAACTCACAGCTCACAATCGGGTACCTATGTCAGTTTTGATGAAGAATATTTACAGGAAACTGTCTGTTCTTTTTACAGATGCTGTCTGATCTGATCTGTACACTTCCAGCAATTTTCTGTTTTCTGCCCAAGGTATTTATTCTTCTGTGTGTACGGGGCCCGAAATTGGTGAACTTACCGTCCACTGCTGCCGACCGCTGCCAACATTCCTGTGCAACATCCGCCCAGTGCCACTTTCGACGGGAGGGGAGAGCCGCTGGGAAGCGGCCGCCGACGTCAGCGGACGGCCGAGTAGCGTAAGTAGACTCCCGGCCTGCCGAGATGCAATATTCCTGCGGGTGGGAGTCGGCGGCAGAACGGGAGTGGACTGCTGGCTGGCTTATCCCCGACGGTAAGTAGGAAGTGCGTGGAAAAAAAAAAAAGATGAGCGAACATTTTTTATTTGTTTTTTTTTCCACAGCAACTTACCTTGATGGGGGTCCCCTGAAGGTCTCCCAATAGTTTTATTATGTTTTGCTCACGATTTTTATTTTTAGGTCTTCGACCCTCCGTGGGCCCGACTCCATCCTCGGCGGCACTTGGGCGGCAAGGGCCTCTGCCGCCGACAATGGGACCTCCCGCCCGCTGACGCCCAGAGGGCGGAGTAAGTCCCTCATTTGCCGCCCGCCGATCTTCGAGGGACCTTGGTGATGAAAATCCTGCCCAAAGAACCGTCAGGTACCTCGGCGTCCATTGGCGATCATTTGGGCGCCACTTGAGCGGGCAGAGACCTTCACCAATTTCGGGCCCCTGGTGTTTTAGGTCGCTTTGTTTGTTAAACAGTGACTAAAATCATTTATTTTGTATTTCACTATCCCATTATTTCTAATCTTTAAAATTAGTTTCATTGCTAAGTGCCAAATTCATAATACTGCACAATTGTAGATATTTTGGAGAAGGCATTTGGTGACGATCTGTTGTCTGGGTAGATATTAAATAACCCATGATACTATCTGAAGGAGAGCAGAGAATTCTCCTTGTGTCCTTGCCAACGTTCCGCCCTCAGCCAACACCATCAAAAACAGCTTAACTCATCATTGCTTTAATTGCTGCTTTGTGATCTTGCTGCGTGCAAAATGGATGCTGATTCCACTCGCATGTGCTACACTTCAGACTAATTCACTGTAGATGACGTGCATTAAGATGTTTCTGAAATCAAGGCAAATGTTTCTTTTTTCTGCATTTTTAAATCAATTGTTTGTAATGTCATTGTCTGTCACAGTGTTAGAATTATTGATGTGCCATAAAAGAATACTCCTCATTCACAACAATTAATCTTCAGAACTGTTCAATTCAGACATGGGTTTCAGTGGTATATTTTGCTGATACTTTCAGTTTATGTCTAGATTTTTTTTAAATTTAAAACACTTACATAACAATGTTAGCGCTTGCATTGTAATGTACCCAGTGAGAATTTCAGGGAGCTACCCACGTGAAGGACTGGCTCTCGCTAACTTGGAAACCTACTTCGGCCCAAACTGATGACTTTAAAACATCTTGCACCCTAACTGCTGAGATAAATCGAAGAATGTCAAAGCTATCTATGTATTATTGATGGAATAAACTATCAAACATAAATCTGAAGAATTTTGTTTCCCCATTTACAGTCTGATGTAGGATTTACAGATGTTAATTTCGGTCTTTATACATCACAGTCTTCAGTACTCAACCAGTGTTGCTTTGATTCTAAAATTATTTTCACTTTAGTCTTGTTTCTTACATTTTAGCCTTATTTTCTTTATGTAACTAATTTAAGTCCTCAGGGCTGAAATTACCCCTCTCCTTAAGGCCTGGTACCACGGCAAATCGGCGGCCATTCTGCGGAGCGCAGTGGCCGGCGACTTTGCGTGGAATGGCTGCTGATAGCCCGATTGCCCTTCTGAGGTTTCCCGGTGGGGCCCCGATCCTCTCCCCCCCCCCCCACCCCCCGCCCCCCACACCCCACCCCCCGCCCACAGCTCCGCTGCTGCCAATCTGTGTTAAGTGACGTCATCACCATGCGCACGGCCAATCTACCTCCTCCAACGGTGAAATTCTGCTCTGAAAATCTTCGGCCCGCCTCGCGGTGTCAAAACAAGCTTTTCCCCGGGGGTCCAGCCAGGCTGTGGCCGTCTGCAATGGCGGTGTGGCTTCTCTTAAAGGGGAGGATGACATGCTTTCTTTTGTCAGCTGACTGCCATGTCGGCCCGACAATTATGCCCCCCCCCCCCCCCCGGGTCTGGCCGGGGTATCAAGCTGCTGGCCCGGCTGAAACCCTCCCTGGTGGCCCAGTGGACCAAAGCTTTTAAATCGCGAAGGCTCTCCCCTTTAAGTGAAGGGGGGGGAGCCATGCTGACGTGGCGCCGTGATGACATCAGCGCGGCGATCAGTCCATTCGCACCCAACTTCCGCCCCTCAGGTGTTGTCACGGTCCCCATTAAGAGCGACTTCCGGATCCAAGTAAAAAAAAAATAAAGAGCGGAATTTCACTCAAGAGGTGACCTCAACCACTGTGGCAGTGAAAACTCACAAAATGGGATGGGAGTGCCCTGTCTTGGGCGGGGGACAATTTCAGCCCCTTCATCTTTTGTTCTTAAATCTTAGTCATATTTTAAGGTTGGGAAAAAAAATAGTTAAAAATGTAGCTTTGCTTTCCAAATTTTAGTTCCAGTCTTTTCAGGAATATTGTTCAAAATTTATGTTTTAATAAAGATCATAATTATTTCACTTCTAACACAACTCAAAAAGCAGGAAGAAATTCTGAAGAAACAATAAACTGGAGCACAGTCGTCATAAGAAATTTAGGGGGCAATTTTCTTCAGATACTTTAGGCGCTAAAGAGCCTCCGAGGCGGCCAAGATGGGGTCTTAGAAACATAGAAAATAGGTGCAGGAGCAGGCCATTCGGCCCTTCGAGCCTGCACCACCATTCAATATGATCATGGCTGATCATTTTTCAACTTCAGTACCCCATTCCTGCCTTCTCTCCATACTCCTTGATCCCTTTAGCCGTAAGGGCCACATCTAACTCCCTTTTGAATATATCTAACCAACTGGCCTCAACAACTTTCTGCGGCAGAGAATTCCACAGGTTCACAATTCTCTGAGTGAAGAAGTTTAAGCTGAAGCGCTGGTTTAGCCCACAAGGTGCCATCTTGGTAAAGGAGCTAAAGCTTGCGCTAGGAATGCCCACCCAGAGGATCGTTAAGGGGTAGATTGTGACTTAAATTGCCTGTTAGTGCTCATTAAGGAGGCTGCTCGCCATTTTGGTGGCTAGTGCTTGTCCCATGGCCTTCTAACAGCGACCAGCTGATTGGGAGTGAAGAAATTGTTGCAGAAGATTTTGAGCGTGACTTATAGATATATCACCTTTTACTATTCACTTGAAGAGGACTTTTGAAATACACCGGAAGACTTTCTGAGAATACTTTGTCAAGACTTCAGCAACACTATTTCAACATTTATTCTGGATATTCTCTGAGAACTTCACCTATAAAGAGTAAGTCCTGGCTCGGCCATGAGGAGAACTCTCTGTTCTCCTTTATTACGTATCATCAAATCTTTAATAACTAATCCACCTTATTGGACACCTTCTAGGAGTCACCAGGGAATACTTGGTCATCGGCATTTTCTAGGGGTCCCCGTTGGCCAGGCAGAACAGCACCAGCTGCTGCATGAAAGAGGGACAAGCGGGCGAGATGGACTCCTTCCTCCCCGCAGGTACAGGACATCACTCCCCCTCTGGACCTCCTCCACCAGGGCCTCCAGTGCCCACAGAGAGTACTCCACGAAAATTGCATCTAATCAGCGCTTGAGTGCTAAAGCTGCAGGTGACTGATTTAGCACCTTCAAGCAAGTTCAAATTATGGTCATCAACAATTAGGACCAAAGTTGCATGCTTAAACCAAACTTTCAAACAGGCATGTCTTATTGGCACAGCACCCATTTAGTGCCAGTTTTCATCCTTTCACCAAAATAACCCCGTGTCCCAGATTTTATTATTGATAAAAATGCAATAGATTTAATCAATCCTTATTTTTCTTATGGAGAGTTGATAAAATAATATACGTTATAAAGCTTATGGCTTGCAATACTTTCCTAGATATGTTCCTGTCATGAACTGCACCTAGCGCAGCAATCAAGGAGATCATAAAGACCCTTGCTGACTTGGTAGTCCCGAAGGGTTGAGCCCATCCCTACTGGGTTTAGCCTACAGAGTGCTACCTCTTGCAGTGCACAGGCTGACATAACTAGCCTGCTAGAGGCAAATTGAAGAGGATTTACTGTGATTGAGAGGCTGCATTACAGGGAGCAGTGTGCGGCAGCCCGGCCCGGCCCGGAAATCGACGCGGTCCCAGCCTGCAAGACCACCAGCAGGCCAGGGCCATCAGAGGGAGCAGTGTGCGGCGACATACCACTGCAGGAGGGCGCCGGCTACAAAGTCCGGTCGCTGACTGCAGTGCGGGCAGGCACAGCAGGAGGGGCGAAGGAGCGGCGAGAGTTTGTAGAAGGAAGTGACCGGGGCCCAGGAGAGGCGTGAGTCTGGGGCCCAGAAGAGGCGAAGGCCCAGGGGCAGCACGGGCCAGCCCAGCTCACACTGCGATATGTGCGTGCACCAGGACCGTGCAGCAGAGCTGGTCTCCAGTCATCTTGGTTACTCCTTGCCACTGGACCAAGACCTAGCTCTGTCAAGCCCGTGTGGTGGCTGGTGTGCAACGGCCACCACACGTTAAAAAAATCCACGCACAGGCATCTTCCACCCTCCAAGATGTAATTTTGGATCTGGAATATTAGGTCCTTCATTGAAACACCTGTAAACTCATCCCTTTTTTGGCGTGGAAGCTGGTCATCCTCGCTTCGACGGACTGCCTACGATGATGATGATGCTAGGACGGGAAAATGTCCTTCCCTACTGTGCTCAAATGCACCCCAACAAACACGTCACAGTCACCCTTAATATCTTCCCAATTCTCTGTAAGTTGGCTAACTCCAACTGTGTTTTTCTTTCTTTTTCCTTTTAATCTCAATACCAGAAGGTAAAAATGAAAAATAATTTCATGAGGTTTTGTCGTTAATAGATCCATCGGAAAAGTGTAAGCTGACATTTCTCTTCTGTTCCCCACTGTAACAAGAAACTGCTAAACATTGATATACAAAAGGTTTAGATGGTTTTTGTGAATATATTTATTTGGAATAAATGTACCATAACAGTAATGTTGACTCTCTTCAAATTAATGAATGGTGCTGAACATTTTTCAAGAAATGGGAACTTGTGAAATTCTTATTTAACTGCTTTGCAGTCATGTGGAGCTGCTCACTGACCTGAAATGAATATGAAAACTGGTAAATTAAGCAGAATGAAAAATGCAAGTCAGGGTTCAAGTGGAATCTCTCACTTTTCCATGTAGTTAAATAGTTACTGGATAATTGAGCAAACTAAATGATTTAAATACACGTGATCTGATGTCAGATGTCTCTGTAAAGTCTGCAGAGAATAATTCCTAAGAAAGAAATACCTGGAGACCAGCTATCCAATGGGATTTTGAATCCATTTCTACTGGTTCATGCGTATAGTTTCACCTTTTTTTTTAACAAAATAATTGCCAAAGATAATCCTTTAAATGTATATGATTTAATTCGGAAGGATATGGCGGGGCCGGGAGTATGAATATAAAAGCATCTTTCTCCTTTCGCAGTTAAAAGTAGCTTTGTGTGTCACTTCAGAAATTATCATTTACGTAATCTATTAGTATTTCAAACATGCACAGGAATGGGAGCCTGTGACTCCGAATAAATCCCCACTAGGTGGTAGGCACAGGTAGACATCCAAATTCCTGCCCCCTTTTATCAGGTAACAGAACATAGGATTAGAAATTCGTCTCGGGCGGTGGTGCTAAACGGGCAGTACCGGATCGCCCGCCCATTATACCCAGCGCCTGATGGAACTGAGTATCAGGTGCTGCGTATAACAGGCGGCCAATCCAATATCGCCCATTTTGCCCGAGACTAATTTCTAGGCCAAGATCTTTTATATTGGGGGGGGGGGGGCATTTTTCATGAGTTTGAAATATATTTTTTTTACATATAAAATTGTTCAGCAATGTCTAGATTTTGTGAAATGCAAGGACACCTGCAGTATCCCCCACTGAAAGTCAGCAGCCTTCCACCAGCCATGCTGCAGGCACTGGGGGAGCACTGCGTAACAGCGCTAGGATAGGCAAAGGCATACCCAAGATGCTCACTAAGGGAATTCACAAGGGTGATTTTTTTTTTAATGTAATATTCGATGGATAGCTGTATAAAGTTGGATTGGAAAATTTGCTTTAGAGTGGCTTTTATTGTAGCATTGTGTCCCAGAGGACGCTGTGATGGTCAGTAACGGAGGGAAGGTAAGGTGTGGGACAAATGTTGAAAGGGGAATTGGGGTTGTGGTCACCGTTACTGCAGGCAGATAATTCCATTCCGGATATCCAGGCCTGAAAGGGGCTGTCCAGGTTGCCTTGTTTCTTCCACTTCCTCCTATTCTGCTTCCTCCTTCTCCTTCTGTGAGCCTTTGCCGCCTCTGCTCCATCTCCATGTCATGCTGCAGCCCAAGTCGGACTGCAACTAGAGCCCACAGGTCTGGAAAAAGTGGTCTTCTCAGAGGCCTTCCTTTAAGAGCACTCCCTGCACTCCCTTCACACTTTAACAACTTTTTAAATGTATTATACCAAGTCACTTCTCCAATAAAATGTAAAGAAACCAGGACAAGAGCAAAAATCTACACTTACCTGAAAGTTGAGTGTCCCTCTTTAGGAAGCACTGGTAGGGTAGCACCATATTGTGACACGCAGATTCTACCATGCATGTTTTGTAGAGGGCATTAACTGAAGCGGTGGCATCAAAATATCAGGTCATGTGTCAATTCAGTATTGCATGCCGACTGACATCACGATCTGACTTATCTAAATATGTCGAGCGAGTGCAGGCAGTGGCAATGCTGTTGACCTGCCCAAAATGGTAGCCACCACATGCTGTGCCGGAAGTGGGCAGAAACAAAGTGGCTGCCATTTTTCTGTCAAACTTGCCTTAAAATGCCGGCATAAATGGGCTGAATTTCACCTGCTGACCCAGGAACAGTGCTGTTGGAGGCTGCACTTCACAGGGATGTCATCGATGAGTCATACCCCATGCTGCAACCTGAGCTACAGCCAGCTCCTGTGTATTTTCCCAGGTCACCATCTTCGCAGCCCTGAGTTGTTCTGGCACTGGGTGATTCTATGCTGCCATGGGACATTGGAACATTACTCCATTGGCTGCTCCCCTGTGGATCAAACAAGTCAAGTTGCAGGGTGTTTCAGAGCAAGCCATTTCACCACCATCCCCATTCCCAAAGAGCAGCAGCAATTTTACAAGTGGCAGGATTCCCCAAAATACAGAAAATCATGGGGCTAGAACCTCCACTTTCTTTGCCTGCTCAATGCCCACTTTACCGCTGAAATGACGTATAACGCCCATATATCGCCCATTTTGTCACAAAATGGAAACCGGCGGGCATTTTTCGGAAACTTTTCGCCGAGCGTTACTTTCCCCATGTGCCTAAAGCCGAGAAAAAATATTACCACCGGCCCACTTTTTTTTGGCGGAATCAACAGATTAGGCGAATTCAACGCCCATAATATCGCCCAGCATTACTTTCCACATGGAATTAGCGCCGAGATTCAATATTAATGCCCGGCAACTATTTTTTGTCGTAAAGAGCATATTTACCCAAACTAGTGGCCATGGAGATCGCCCATCATCAATTTCACCACCTCGCAAACATATCGCTCAGAATATCGCTCGCTCAAAAAACCGCCCACAAAAAGTGGAACTAACCGGAACGAATCACAGCGGTATGGACGCCATGTTGTAGATCACATGTCGCGTCCTTTAAAAGGCCGCTGTGCTTCAACCTCGGCAGAGTTCGGATGTACTCTGCGGGTCGTTGGAGTTGATGTGAACATCGCTGAAAACATCTTGACCACACTGTGACCGATTGGAATTGAAGAGGTGTATGCGCCGGGACATGCCTTGTTTGTGAGCAATCGGTGGAAAACCGAGAGCTACTGCAATGGGGCCTGTCCTTTCTCACCCTCTCTTGGTGACATGGAAACATAGAAACATAAAAAATAGGTGCAGGAGTAGGTCATTCGGCCCTTCGAGCCTGCACCGCCATTCAATATGATCATGGCTGATCATGCAACTTCAGTAACCCATGGAATTAACGCCGAGATTCAATACTAACGCTTGTAAGGTGTATGCTTTCTCTCCATACACCTTGATCCCTTTAGCTGTAAGGGCCACATCTAACTCCTTTTTGAATATATCTCATGAACTGGCCTCAACAACTTTCTGTGGTAGAGAATTCCGCAGGTTCACAATTCTCTGAGTGAAGAAGTTTCTCCTCATCTCGGTATTAAATGACTTACCCCTTATCCTTAGACTGTGACCCCTGGTTCTGGACTTCCCCAACATCGGGAACATTCTTCCTGCATTTAACCTGTCCAATCCCACCAGAATTTTATGTTTCTATGAGATCCCCTCTCATTCTTCTAAATTCCAGTGAATATAAGCCTAGTCGATCCAGTCTTTCTTCACGTGTTAGTCCTGCCATCCCGGGAATCAATCTGGTGAACCTTCACTGCACTCCCTCAATAGAAAGAATGTCCTTCCTCAGGATAGGAGACCAAAACTGTACACAATATTTAAGGTGTGGCCTCACCAAGGCCCTGTACAACTGCAGTAAGACCTCCCTGTTCCTATACTCAAATCCCCTCGCTATGAAGGCCAACATACCATTTACCTTCTTCATCGCTTGCTGAACCTGCATGCCAGCTTTCAATGACTGATGTACCATGACACCCAGGTCTCGTTGCACCTCCCCTTTTCCTAATCTGTCACCATTCAGATAATATTCTGCCTTCCTGTTTTTGCCACCAAAGTGGATAACCTCACATTTATCCACATTATACTGCATCTGCCATGCATTTGCCCACTCACCTAACCTGTCCAAGTCACCCTGCAACCTCTTAGCATTCTCCTCACAGCTCACACTGCCACCCAGCTTAGTGTCATCTGCAAACTTGGAGATATTACATTCAATTCCTTTGTGGCCAATTACATGCAGCAGACATGACATCACCGAAGGAACACTTCACTGCATTATGTGCCCAATGTACAAAGTGATGGAGAGAGGACCAGACGTTACACCTCCCACAAGTACAAGGAGAAGCAGTCTTACCGCGACTTGCCCGACATCACCTGCCTTCGGAGACTGTGCTTCCACAAAGAGGTCATCACTGAGGTATGCCAGCTGATGAGGGAAGATCTGCAGCCTGCCAGCGCCATCAGTACTGCACTGTCCGTCGAGATTAAAATCACCGCGGCACTGTCATTCTACGCCTCGGGTTCTTTTCAGGCCACAGCTGGCGACATTTGCGGACTGTCTCAGCACGCCACACATCGCTGCATTAGACAGGTCACTGAAGCTCTGTACGCATGCAGGAGGGACTTGATCAGCTTCCCTATGACCAGGGAGGCACAGAGTGAGAGGGTTCTAGGATTCTCCAGAATTGCAAACTTCCCCAAGGTGCAGGGAACAATAGATTGTACGCACATCGCGATGCGGGCACCTTTTCAGGATGCTGAGGTTTTCAGGAATCGCAAGGGATTCCACTCCCTGAATGTCCAACTGTTTGTCGACCACCAGCAAATTATACTGACAGTGAATGCTCAATTTCCGGGCAGTACCCAAGATGCTCACGTGCTGCGTGAGAGCACTGTATCTGACTTGTTTAACAATCAGCCACAAGGTCAATGCTGGATGCTTGGTGACAAAGGATACGGCCTCGCCACCTGGCTGATAACCCTCCTGCATGACACCCACAGTGAGACCGAGAGGCGATATAATGAGAGCCACAGACCAACTCGCAATATCGTGGAGAAAACCATTGGAGTGCTGAAGCAGGGCTTTAGATGCCTGGACCACTCAGGAGGCGAGCTCCAATACCACCCTGAGCAGGTAGCTCAATTCGTGGTGGTGTGCTCCATGCTACACAACTTGGCTATCAGGAGGGGACAAGAATTTCCTGATGAGTCTGACAGTCCATCTCACCAGAGAGAGGAAGAGGAGGATGAGGAGGCAGACACTGACATCGGCCCAGACAATCAGGCTGATGCTGAAACCATGCCCCCATTCCCCTGTAGACTGCATGAAAGTTCCCAAGATGGCATGATAGCTGCAAGAGCCTTACGTCAGGAGCTCATCAATGATCGCTTTGCCTGAAAGAACGTTGATGTTATTTACAAGGCTGACACACTGATTGATGTGCAGGTCATATATCAATGGTGGACATAACCTTGGTGACAGTTAAAGTTTAAGTTGATTGAAGTTAAGTGTGATTATACCCTTTGATGTTTAGGAATCATCACTGTTTAATGGTGCAGCTATCTGAGCCAATGTGCTGCAAGGTTTTGTGAAATAAAAAACATTTAAACCAAATTTTAGTCTGAAATCATCAGTATTTCTGTACAAACCAACCCTTTCCCCCACCATTCCCCACCCCCGCTTCTCCTCCCCACCTCTTATCCTCCTGACTCCAAGTCGCCTGGCCGAGGAGGTCCTCAGGCGATGCTTCATTGGTGGGGTGAGGGGGGGAACCGGTTGATGCGCTGCTTGTACAGATACGGGAGAGGATGGTCCTGAGGTGGGAACGTGCTCCGAGCCAGAAGCAAGATGTTGTTGCTGGTTATCATGTGTGGTTGGCAATGGGGGTGCATCACCTTGGGGTGCAGTGCAGCACTCTGGGATGACTGGGAGCTCTCTGCCACCAGTGTTCCTGGCTACCAGCTCCAGGGCCTCCTCCATCCCTTCCATGTTATATCTTATTTGTTGGACAAAAACTCGGTGCCAACTGTGTTCTTGGTGCTTAGTCGGCTTTTTGCTGCTGGTGAATCTCCCTCGTGCCTCCCACAACAGCCAGACAAGCACACACCACACCCACACACACTTTCAGCTCCTTCTCTCTCTGTCTCCTCTTCTGCGCATGTCATGATGACCCTTGACCTCCTGAATCGCGGGCATCCAGCGTAGCCATGCCGTTGCTAAGGACGGCCACACTTTATGGCAGAAGGTCAGAAAAATGTAACGCTACCACCTATTGTGTTCCGAACACAGATGAGACTGCACACCGGGAGGTTAAAGTAACAGTGACCTCAGTCTTTATTAAGACACTCCAGAGTGAGTAACAGGCCTTAGGGGCCGGCTTATATACAGTGCTCCCAAGGGATGCTGGGATCCCTTGGGACTTCAGGGGATGCGCTCCCTGGTGGCGGAATAGGGGAGTGCATGCATTACAGATACATAACATCACTCCACCCCCCAAAGTCAAAGTGAAAACTATTTACAAGGTGAGGCGGTCGGGAGCCTTTCTTTCCCTGGTGGACCGCCTCGGTACAAATGTTTGTTCTGGTGTGTTGGCTGTGCCCTCGCTGGGCTGGCATGTTGTTGGGGCCCTGCAGTGATGCTAGGTGAGCCTGGCCTTGCTGGGCTGTTGGGCATGATGGGTTCAATTTCCTGGTCCGGGGTGGTGTTATTGATCCTTTGGGTGTGGGTTGTGGGTTCAAAAAAGGTGGTGTCTGCTGTGGGTTGTTCAGGGCAGTCTGTGAACTGCAGCCTCGTTTGGTCCAGGTGCTTTCTGCAAATTTATCCATTGTCTAGTTTGACTACAAACACCCTACTCCCTTCTTTAGCTATCACCGTGTCTGCGATCCACTTGGGACCACGTCCATAGTTTAGCACATACACAGGGTCATTCAGATCAATTTCCCGTGACACAGTGGCGCGACCATCGTTTACATTTAGTTGCTGCCACCTGCTCTTTACCTGATCATGCAGGTTGGGGTGAACCAGCGAGAGTCTGGTTTTAAGTGTCCTTTTCATGAGTAGCTCAGCCGGGGGCACCCCTGTGAGCGAGTGGGGGTCTCGTGCGGTAGCTGAGCAGTACTCGGGACAGGCGGGTTTGGAGTGAGCCTTCTGTGACTCGTTTAAGGCTCTGTTTGATGGTTTGTACTGCCCACTCTGCCTGCCCATTGGAGGCTGGTTTAAACGGGGCCCCGGTGACATGTTTGATCCCATTGTGGGTCATGAATTATTTAAATTCGGCACTGGTGAAACATGGCCCATTGTTACTGACCAGTATGTCAGGCAGGCCGTGGGTGGCAAACATGGCCCTCAGGCTTTCAATGGTGGCGGTGGTGGTGCTTCCCGACATTATTTCACATTCAATCCATTTTGAAAAATCATCCACCACCACCAGGAACATTTTACCGATAAACGGGCCCGCATAGTCGACATGGATCCTCGACCATGGTCTGGAGGGCCAGGACCACAAACTTAGTCTTGCCTCTCTGGGCGCATTGCTCAACTGAGCACACACGCTGCATTGCCTTACACAGGACTCTAAGTCAGAGTCGATACCGGGCCACCACACGTGGGATCTGGCTATCGCTTTCATCATTACTATACCCGGGTGTGTGCTGTGGAGATCCGAGATGAACGTCTCGCTGCCCTTTTTGGGTAGCAATACGCGGTTACCCCACAACAGGCAGTCTGCCTGAATGGACAGCTCGTCCTTTCGCCGCTGGAACGGCTTGATTGGCTCTTGCATTTCAACGGGAATGCTGGTCCAGCTCCCATGCAGTACACAGTTTTTTTACTCGGGACAGCAGAGGATCTTGGCTGGTCCAAGTCCTAATCTGGTGGGCCGTGACAGGTGATTTATCATTTTCAAACACTTCCATGACCATCAACAAGTCTGCGGTCTGCGCCACCATCAACAAGTTTGCAGGCTGCGCCATTTCTACCCCCGTGGTGGGCAATGGTAGTCGACTGAGAGCATCCGCACAGTTCTCGGTGCCTGGCCTGTGGCGGATGGTATAGTTATACGCTGATATCATGAGTGCCCACCTTTGTATGCGGGCTGAGGCATGAGTATTTATCCCCTTGTTTTCAGCGAACAGGGATATGAGGGGCTTGTGATCGGTTTCAGCTCAAATTTGAGGCCAAACAGGTACTGATGTATTTTCTTTACCCCAAACACACACGCTAATGCCTCTTTCTCAATCATGCTGTAGGCCCTCTCGGCCTTAGACAAGCTCCTGGAAGCATAGGCGACAGGTTGCAACTTCCCTGCAGCGTTAGCTTGCTGTAATACACACCCGACTCCGTACGACGATGTATCACATGCTAACACAAATCTTTTACACGGGTTATACAATACAAGCAGCTTGGTGGAGCATAAAATGTTTCTGGCTTTTTCAAAAGCAATTACTTATTTTTTTCCCCATACCCAGTTCTCACCTTAACGCAATAACATACGTACGCGCTCTAAGAGGGTGCTTATCCCCGGTAGGAAGTTACCAAAATAGTTGAGGAGTCCCAGGAACGACCGCAGCTCCGTGACATTCTGTGGCCTGGGCGCGTTCCTGATAGCCTCTGTCTTGGCATCGGTGGGCCGAATGGCGTCCGCCGCGATCTTTCTCCCCAAAAACTCCACTTCTGTTGCCATGAAGACACATTTCGACGTCTTCACCCGCAGCCCTGCGTGATCCAGTTGCTGGAGGACCTCCTCCAGGTTTTGTAGATGCTCGACGGTATCCCGACCTGTGACCAATATGTCGTCCTGAAAGACCACTGTGCGTGGTACCGACTTGAGTAGGCTCTCCATGTTTCTCTGGAAGATCGCTGCAGCAAACCGAATTCCAAACGGGCATCTGTTGTAGATGAACATTCCCTTGTGCGTGTTGATGGAGGTGAGGCCCTTCGAAGACTCCTCCAGCTCCTGCGTCATGTAGGCCGAAGTCAGGTCGAGCTGGGTGAACGACTTGCCTCCTGCCAGCATCGCAAATGGGTTGTCTTGCCTTAGGTAGCGGGTATTGGGCCTGTAGCGAGAAACGATTAATAGTTACTTAATAATCGCCGCAAATCCTGACCGTGCCATCACTTTTGAGTACTGGAACAATCGGGCTGGCCGACTCACTGAATTTCACTGGTGAGATGATGCCCTCGCATTGCAGCCTGTCCAGCTCGCTTTCCACTCTCTCCCTTATCATGTGAGATACTGCTCGCGTCTTGTGGTGAATGGGTCATGTCTCTGGGACTAAGTGGATCTGCACCTTCGCCCCAGAAAAGTTTCCAATGCCTGCTTCAAAAAGGGAAGGAAATTTGTTCTGAACCTGGGTACATGAGGCCTTTTCAACATGTGATAGCGCTCAGATGTAATCCCAGTTCCAGCGGATTTTGCCCAGCCGGCTCCTTCCAAGCAGTGTGGGGACATTGCCCAGGACAATCCAGAGTGGCAGTTCGTGCACCGTGCCCTCGTCGGTGACCTTGACCATGGCACTGCCGAGGACAGTGATGAGCTCTTTGGTGTACATTCTCAGTTTCGTGTGGATGGGGCTCAGGGCTGGTCTGAGTGCCTTGTTGCACCACAGTCTCTCAAACATCTTTTTACTCATGATGGATTGGCTAGCGCCAGTGTTCAGTTCCATGGCTATGCGTAAGCCATTCAATTTTACATTTAGCATTATAGGTGGACATTTTGTCGAAAATGTGTGCACCCCATGTACTTCAGCATCTGCCTCCTCTCTCTGAGGCTCGAAATTGCTTTGATCCACCATGGACCGATCTTCCTCTGCCATGGTTAGCAGGTTTTGCAGAGCTTGCAGCTCATCTGCAAGCTTATTGGAGGTACCCCATTGTCCCACAGCTCTTGCAAACTTACCCTTTGAAGCGGCATGAATAGGTTGAATGGAAGCCTCCACAACGCCAACAAGGTGTGAATTGCCTTGCAATCATGCTTTGTTGCGGACTCTGAGTCATCTGGATCACCAGAGGCCTGCTGGCAGTTGCAGATTCATGGGTTCTGCCCTGTACATTTCTGCTCGCATACACAGTTCCAGTTAATTTATGAACATTGCTAGCACTTGTGTGCTGAGAGATTTGTTTGGTGTTATCACTGGTGGACATAAACACCTGTGCTATCGAAATGGCCTTACTGAGGGTCGGTGTCTCTACAGTCAAAAGTTTTCGTAGGATGGTCTCGTGGCCAATGCCCAGTACAAAAAAGACTCTGAGCATCTGCTCCAGGTAGCCATCAAACTCACATTATCCTGCAAGTCGCCTTAGCTCGGCGACGTAGCTCGCCACTTCCTGACTTTCAGATCGCTGGCACGTGTAGAACCGATATCTCGCCATCAGCACGCTCTCCCTAGGGTTAAGATACTCCCAAACTAGTGTACACAGCTCTTCATACGACTTATCTGTGGGTTTCATCGGAGCCAGAAGATTCTTCATGAGGCTGTAGGTCGGTGCCCCGCAGACTGTGAGGAGGACCGCTCTCCTTTTTGCAGCACCTCCTTCTCCGTCCAGCTCATTGGCTACAAAGTACTGGTCTAGCCGTTCGACATAGGCTTCTCAGTCCTCACCCTCCGAGAACTTCTCCAGGATGCCCACATTTTGCTGCATCTTTGCGTTGGATTCGTATACTCGTCGCCAGTTATTGTGTTCCGAACACAGATGAGGCTGCACACAGGGAGGTTAAAGTAACAGTGACCTCAGTCTTTATTAAGACACTCCAGAGTGAGGAACAGGCCTTAGGGGCCGGCTTATATACAGTGCTCCCAAGGGATGCTGGGATCCCTTGTGACTTCAGGGGATACGGTCCCTCATGGTGGAATATAGGAGTGCATGCTTTACAGATACACAACACCAACCATTTGATATCACTCGCGGTAACGCCCATTTTCAAGAACGTAAACTAGGTGTTTTGAGAATGGACGAGAAGCCGACGATCTGAAAACCCTTTTTTACTGCCCCTGCCGGAAATAACGCCCCTATTTGGGCGATAAGCTCAAAAGTGGAGGTTCTCGCCCATGGATTCCAGGTGACCATTTTTGCTCCCATGATCACTTTATTCTCCACATCAGAAGGAAAGGATTCCAGTCTCTATATCCAGCTCATTTGTGATCAGCAGCGCCACATCATACAACTGAATGCTCAGTTTTCTGGCAGCTGCCGTGATCCATTCATTTGAAAGCAATACACCAAGTTTACATTCTTTCAACAGAAATATTAAAAGATTGCAGACAGGGTAGTCAGGAAGATCAAGGCTGGGATCGCTGGTCATTATCACATTGCTGTTTGTGGGTCCTTGCTGCGTGCAAATTAGCTGCTGTGTTTCCCTTTTTTAAAACAGTGACCACCCTTCAAAAGTAACTAATTGGCTCTAAAGTGTTTAGAAATGGTCTGAGGTCAAAAAAGGCATTACATAGAAACATAGAAACATAGAAAATAGGTGCAGGAGTAGGCCATTCAGCCCTTCTAGCCTGCACCTCCATTCAATGAGTTCATGGCTGAACATGCAACTTCAGTACCCCCTTCCTGCTTTCTCGCCATACCCCTTGATCCCCCGAGTAGTAAGGACTTCATCTAACTCCCTTTTGAATATATTTAGTGAATTGGCCTCAACTACTTTCTGTGGTAGAGAATTCCACAGATTCACCACTCTCTGGGTGAAGAAGTTCCTCCGCATCTCGGTCCTAAATGGCTTACCCCTTATCCTTAGACTGTGACCCCTGGTTCTGGACTTCCCCAACATTGGGAACATTCTTCCTGCATCTAACCTGTCTAAACCCGTCAGAATTTTAAACGTTTCTATGAGATCCCCTCTCATTCTTCTGAACTCCAGTGAATACAAGCCCAGTTGATCCAGTCTTTCTTGATAGGTCAGTCCCACCATCCCGGGAATCAGTCTGGTGAATCTTCGCTGCACTCCCTCAATAGCAAGAATGTCCTTCCTCAAGTTAGGAGACCAAAACTGTACACAATACTCCAGGTGAGGCCTCACCAAGGCCCTGTACAACTGTAGCAACACCTCCCTGCCACTGTACTCAAATCCCCTCGCTATGAAGGCCAACATGCCATTTGCTTTCTTAACCGCCTGCTGTACCTGCATGCCAACCTTCAATGACTGATGTACCATGACACCCAGGTCTTGTTGCACCTTCCCTTTTCCTAATCTGTCACCATTCAGATAATAGTCTGTCTCTCTGTTTTTACCACCAAAGTGGATAACCTCACATTTATCCACATTATACTTCATCTGCCATGCATTTGCCCACTCACCTAACCTATCCAAGTCACTCTGCAGCCTCATAGCATCCTCCTCGCAGCTCACACTGCCACCCAACTTAGTGTCATCCGCAAATTTGGAGATACTACATTTAATCCCCTCGTCTAAATCATTAATGTACAATGTAAACAGCTGGGGCCCCAGCACAGAACCTTGCGGTACCCCACGAGTCACTGCCTGCCATTCTGAAAAGTACCCATTTACTCCTACTCTTTGCTTCCTGTCTGACAACCAGTTCTCAATCCATGTCAGCACATTACCCCCAATCCCATGTGCTTTAACTTTGCACATTAATCTCTTGTGTGGGACCTTGTCGAAAGCCTTCTGAAAGTCCAAATATACCACATCAACTGGTTCTCCTTTGTCCACTTTACTGGAAACATCCTCAAAAAATTCCAAAAGATTTGTCAAGCATGATATCCCTTTCACAAATCCATGCTGACTTGGACCTATCATGTCACCATTTTCCAAATGCGCTGCTATGACATCCTTAATAATTGATTCCATCATTTTACCCCCTACTGAGGTCAGGCTGACCGGTCTATAATTCCCTGTTTTCTCTCTCCCTCCTTTTTTAAAAAGTGGGGTTACATTGGCTACCCTCCACTCCATAGGAACTGATCCAGAGTCAATGGAATGTTGGAAAATGACTGTCAATGCATCCGCTATTTCCAAGCCCACCTCCTTAAGAACTCTGGGATGCAGTCCATCAGGCCCTGGGGATTTATCGGCCTTCAATCCCATCAATTTCCCCAACACAATTTCCCGACTAATAAAGATTTCCCTCAGTTCCTCCTCCTTACTAGACCCTCTGACCCCTTTTATATCCGGAAGGTTGTTTGTGTCCTCCTTAGTGAATACCGAACCAAAGTACTTGTTCAATTGGTCTGCCATTTCTTTGTTCCCCGTTATGACTTCCCCTGATTCTGACTGCAGGGGACCTACATTTGTCTTTACTAACCTTTTTCTCTTTACATATCGATAGAAACTTTTGCAATCCGCCTTAATGTTCCCTGCAAGCTTCTTCTCGTACTCCATTTTCCCTGCCCTAATCAAACCCTTTGTCCTCCTCTGCTGAGTTCTAAATTTCTCCCAGTCCCCGGGTTCGCTGCTATTTCTGGCCAATTTGTATGCCACTTCCTTGGCTTTAATACTATCTCTGATTTCCCTAGATAGCCACGGTTGAGCCACCTTCCCTTTTTTATTTTTACGCCAGACATCCTTATATACAATTGTTGTAATTCATCTATGCGGTCTCTAAATGTCTGCCATTGCCTATCCACAGTCAACCCCTTAAGTATCATTCGCCAATCTATCCTAGCCAATTCACGCCTCATACCTTCAAAGTTACCCTTCTTTAAGTTCTGGACCATGGTCTCTGAATTAACTGTTTCATTCTCCATCCTAATGCAGAATTTCACCATATTATGGTCACTCTTCCCCAAGGGGCCTCGCACAATGAGATTGCTAATTAATCCTCTCTCATTACACAACACCCAGTCTAAGATGGCCTCCCCGCTAGTTGGTTCCTCGACATATTGGTCTAGAAAACCATCCCTTATGCACTCTAGAAAATCCTCCTCCACCGTATTGCTTCCAGTTTGGCTAGCCCAATCTATGTGCATATTAAAGTAACCCATTATAACTGCTGCACCTTTATTGCATGCACCCCTAATTTCCTTTTTGATGCCCTCCCCAACATCACTACTACTGTTTGGAGGTCTGTACACAACTCCCACTAACGTTTTTTGCCCTTTGGTGTTCTGCAGCTCTACCCATATAGATTCCACATCATCCAAGCTAATGTCTTTCCTAACTGTTGCATTAATCTCCTCTTTAACCAGCAATGCTACCCCACCTCCTTTTCCTTTTATTCTATCCTTCCTGAATGTTGAATACCCCTGGATGTTCAGTTCCCAGCCCTGATCATCCTGGAGCCACGTCTCCGTAATCCCAATCACATCTTATTTGTTAACATCTATTTGCGCAGTTAATTCATCCACCTTATTGCGGATACTCCTTGCATTAAGACACAAAGCCTTCAGGCTTGTTTTTTTAACACCTTTTGTCCTTTTAGAATTTTGCTGTACAGTGGCCCTTTTTGTTCTTTGCCTTGGGTTTCTCTGCTCTCCACTTTTCCTCATCTCCTTTCTGTCTTTTGCTTTTGCCTCCTTTTTGTCTCCCTCTGTCTCCCTGCATTGGTTCCCATCCCCCTGCCATATTAGTTTAACTCCTCCCCAACAGCACTAGCAAACACTCCCCCTAGGACATTGGTTCCGGTCCTGCCCAGTTGTAGACCGTCCGGATTGTACTGGTCCCACCTCCCCCAGGACCGGTTCCAATGCCCCAGGAATTTGAATCCCTCCCTGCTGCACCACTGCTCAAGCCACGTATTCATCTGCACTATCCTGCGATTCCTACTCTGACTAGCACGTGGCACTGGTAGCAATCCCGAGATTACTACTTTTGAGGTCCTACTTTTTAATTTAGCTCCTAGCTCCTTAAATTCGTTTTGTAGGTCCTTTCCTTTCATTAATTCCATTACATGTGAAGCTTTTAATGGATCCGTACATGGCAAACTGGGTGAAGGAATGTTGGCAAGTGAAATTTGGGGTGCAAAGAACTGATTCCCAGGATTGCGGGACTGACATATCAAGAAAGACTGGATCAACTGGGCTTGTATTCACTGGAGTTCAGAAGAATGAGAGGGGACCTCATAGAAACGTTTAAAATTCTGATGGGTTTAGACAGATTAGATGCAGGAAGAATGTTCCCAATGTTGGGGAGGTCCAGAACCCGGGGTCACAGTCTAAGGATAAGGGGTAAGCCATTTAGGACCGAGATGAGGAGAAACTTCTTCACCCAGAGAGTGGTGAACCTGTGGAATTCTCTACCACAGAAAGTAGTTGAGGCCAATTCACTAAATATATTCAAAAAGGAGTTAGATGTCGTCCTTACTACTCGGGGGATCAAGGGGTATGGCGAGAAAGCAAGAATGGGGTACTGAAGTTGCATGTTCAGCCATGAACTCATTGAATGGCGGTGCAGGCTCGAAGGGCCGAATGGCCTACTCCTGCACCTATTTTCTATGTTTCTATGTTTCTAAAAGTACCACCTGACCATTAATGGTATGCTTTACATGTATGTGAGGAGGTTATAAGTGGAAACCATGCTAAGCACATACATTCTTGGAAAGTATGGCTGACATCTTACCTGACTTGGGATCGCCATTGAATGCCTTTTGTGGGGTGCTGAGATATTACTTATTATGGTGGCCAGATACTTCCATTGTGACTGAGCATTGATATCTTTTGAAAACTAGAGCTCTGCGCCCTGTGGCTTAGCACTCAGACATTTTACAGTTGATAATCCTGCTTGCAGCAAACAAAATGTTGGTGATGATGCCAGCTCCTTCAAGGTATTGCAAACATTTAAATCCTGCAGCAGCACACTATTTTCTGCTGTACGAAAGTATGGACCTTACACTAAACATCAGTAAGACAAAGATCCTCCACCAGCCTGTCCTCGCCGCATAGCACTGTCCCCCCATCATCAAGATCCACGGCGCGGCCCTGGACAACGTGGACCATTTCCCATACCTCGGGAGCCTCTTATCAACAAAAGCAGACATTGATGAGGAGATTCAACACCGCCTCCAATGCGCTAGCACAGCCTTTGGCCGCCTGAGGAAAAGAGTGTTCGAAGACGAGCCCTCAAATTTACCACCAAGCTCATGGTCTACAGGGCTGTAGTCATACCCGCCCTCCTGTATGGCTCAGAGACATGGACCATGTACAGTAGACACCTCAAGTCGCTGGAGAAATACCACCAATGATGCCTCCGCAAAATCCTACAAATCACCTGGCAGAACAAACGCACTAACATGAGTGTCCTTGACCAGGCCAACATCCCCAGCATTGAAACACTGACGACACATGATCAGTTCTGTGGGTTGGGCCACGTCGTCCACATGCCAGACACGAGACTCCCGAAACAAGCGCTCTACTCGGAACTCCTTTATGGCAAACGAGCCAAAGGTGGACAGAGGAAACGTTATAAGGACACCCTCAAAGCATCCCTGGTAAAGTGCAACATCCCCACTGACACCTGGGAGTCCCTGGCCGAAGACCACCCTGGGTGGAGGAGGCGGATCCGGGAGGGTGCTAAGTGCCTGGAGACTCGTCGGTGAGTGCATGCGGAAGACAAGCGCAGGCTGCGGAAGGAATGTGCGGCAAACCTGTCTCACCCTCTCTTACCCTCAACCACTGTCTGTCCCACCTGTGACGGGGACTGTGGCTCTCGTATTGGACTGTTCAGCCACTTAAGGACTCATTCTAAGAGTGGAAGCAAGTCTTCCTCGATTCCGAGGGCCTGCCTATGATGCCGATGAATTCCTGGCCAGTGTGGTGAGCTACAAGTCGGAGTCAGGAATAATGCCTGGAGTCTGCATTTATTATCGAATTGGCTGGGATCTGCACAGGTGCAGTCGGATGGTTGGAAGTCCCATCCTGTCCCGCCCCACGTCTGTTTGATCATCCCGAACAGTACAATTCAGTCTATAGAATTTATAAAGAATGCGGCTGGTGGTGCAGGCATGGAGAGAATGGATAAAAAGTTCAAAATAAGCTGGATAAAATATTGAAATGGACGGATGAAATTTAATCCAGGTAATTGTAAAATATGGCGCGTGAGAAAGAAAAATGAATAAGTACTCCAAAGAAATGTATCAACATAATTCATCATAAATTTGAAAGTTTTCGGAAGCAATATGCCCGATGTGTTAAATAACTTTGGAGCAGCAATTAATCAAGGAAATAGAGTGTTGAACCATCATCATCATCCTCATCATAGGCGGTCCCTCGAATCGAGGATGACTTGCTTCCACGCCAAAAAGTTCCCAGGTGTTTCAATGAAGGACCTAATATTCCTGATCCCGAACTACATCCTGAAGGGTGGAAGATGCCTGTGCGTGGATTTTTTTAACGTATGGTGACCGTTGCACACCAGCCACCACACGGGCTTGACAGAGATAGGTCTTGGTCCCGTGGCAAGGATTAACCAAGGTGACTGGAGACCAGCTCTGCTGCACAGACCTAGTGCGCGCACACATATCGCAGTGTGGGCTGGGCCCGTGCTGCCCCTGGGCCCTCGCCTCTCCTGGGCCCCAGACTCATGCCTCTCCTGGGCCCCGGTCACCTCCATCTACAATCTCTTGCCGCTCCTTCGCCCCTCCTGCTGAGGCTGCCATCAGCGACCTGGCTTCGCAGACCTCGCCCTCCTGCGGCAGCACGCGCTGCTCCCTGCAGTGGCCCTGGCCCGCTGAACCATATCGGCTGCATGGCAGAGTATAAGTTACTGGAAGTCATGCTCAAACTGTACAGTGCTCTGCTCAGCCCACACCTTGAGTATTGTGAATAGATTTCCATTCTCTTAATTGGACATCCCTCAGTTCGATACACCACAATGACACCTGAACCATCCCCTCCCAAAAGAAAGGTCGACTGGAGCAAGAGAAAGAATGGGGGAGAAATTCGATCGCGGTGTTAATCCAGGCGGAGCGGTACTTTTAGCGCCTTGAAAAAAATTTGTGCCTCCTGCCCAGAAATGCATCAGATTTGGTTGAAGAGCTGACGGGGTCACTGAATCAGCAATTGCACACCAGAGTTGGGAGGGACGATAAAGAAAGTTTGGTCGGTACATTTTGCCAACCCATTGTGCATGCATCGAACTCCGATTCAGATCCCGGAAAAATCGGAGTCTTAAACATAAGTTTGCGCATGAGGAGCTCCAGCTCCACAGTGCCTTCAGAACGTGAAAATGGAGGAGCAAAGAGGGCATCTCACCATTTCTTGCCCACCATCCTTGATGTCTTGCTGGAGGCAGTGGAGAGAAACATAGAAACATAGAAAATAGGTGCAGCAGTAGGCCATTCGCCCTTCGAGCCTGCACCGCCATTCAATGAGTTCATGGCTGAACATGCAACTTCAATACCCCATTCCTGCTTTCTCGCCATACCCCTTGATCCCCCTAGTAGTAAGGACTACATCTAACTCCTTTTTGAATATATTTAGTGAATTGGCCTCAACAACTTTCTGTGGTAGAGAATTCCACAGGTTCACCACTCTCTGGGTGAAGAAGTTTCTTCTCATCTCAGTCCTAAATGGCTTACCCCTTATCCTTAGACTGTGACCCCTGGTTCTGGACTTCCCCAACATTAGGAACATTCTTCCTGCATCTAATCTGTCTGAAGCCATCAGAATTTTAAATGTTTCTATGAGGTCCCCTCTCATTCTTCTGAACTCCAGTGAATACAAGCCCAGTTGATCCAGTCTTTCTTGATAGGTCAGTCCCACCATCCCGGGAATCAGTCTGGTGAACCTTCGCTGCACTCCCTCAATAGCAAGAATGTCCTTCCTCAAGTTAGGAGACCAAAACTGTACACAATACTCCAGGTGTGGCCTCACCAAGGCCCTATACAACTGTAGCAACACCTCCCTGCCCCTGTACTCAAATCCCCTCGCTATGAAGGCCAACATGCCATTTCACTAGAATGCTCCTCAACCTGGAGGGGGATGTAGGTCACTGCTCAGGGTTTGGACAAGGCTGTGGAGGGAGGTGACACAACATGTTTCAGCCCGGAACACGGTGGCCACAACAACGATGCAATGTCACAATAAATTCAACGATCTTACTAGGATTGTCAAGGTGAGTACCTTTTCCATTCACCTTCCAATGTCTTCATGTGAACCTCACTGTCTCACACAATGTAAAGACTTTGCAGTGCCTACCCCTTCTCTATGTCTACCAGGCCATGCTCCTCCTCACTGAAGTAAGCCTGAGACATCTCTATTGTTATATATGTAAACCTGTAAATACCTTGTATAGCCACCAGAGAGCTCACCACCTGGCGTCCCAAGGGATCCTACAATCCCTTGGGAGCACAGGTACTTAAGGAGGCCTCACAGGCTGGAGAGGCACTCTGGAGACCTGCAGTAAAAGACTGAGGTCACACTTTACTTTGAATTCACAGTATCTAGTCAGACTCTTTATTCATACACAACATCTATCACCTCACCAGATGTGCCCTGCCCATCCAAGCATCGCTCACCTTCTCGCTCCTTACTCAGCCAGCGCCCACCTTGCAGCACCTTTCAACTCTTCATATACAGTCCCAGTCCTGAGCCTCATACTTATTGGTAGTTGCTTGTGCCCCAGACCCATCGTTCACACATCCACTGTGCGATACCACGCTGGATGAAATGCAAATATGCAAACCGCTAGCTAATGGGTGCATTGGTGAGGATCCCACCGAGCGAGGATGCACTTGCTCTGACTGTGGTGGAGGCCACCTCAATGTTTGCATTTGCATCTCAGGAGCCCATCGAGCCCATCCTTGGTAGATATCAACGGGTATTGGACGCCACAAGTGACCATGGGGTCTCAGATATGAGGCGCGGGCTATGGCTGATGTAGCAGTAGCCATTGAACGACAGGCCGAGACCACGCTACACTTGCATTCTGCCATGTCACCAGTGCGTGGTGGCATCAATGCGCTCTGTGCTCTGATGCAGAGTCAAATTGATGCCACTCAAGCACTGACTGCTGCCATTGTTTGGGTCTCCATCAGTCGAATGAAGAGGTAATGGTGCCGGAGTAGGGCAGCAATCTGTGCTCCAACAGATTGCTCCAGATGCTGAGGCTCTGCCCCGGGGGAGTGGCAGCCAGTCGGTCACGCTGGAACCTGATGTGTCTCTCAGGAAGACATAATTCCGGCTCCCAGCACTGCCATTCCGCCGTTGCACTTGCAGCGATCTGTAGCCCAGCCATACAAGACTGGTGCCGCCCATTCTCAGACGGTGCTGTCAGCAGCCGAGCCGTCCAGGCCCAGAGCTGGTCCAGGGCATCGTGCTAGGCCATCTGTCCTGTCTCCCTCAGATACACAGCAGCCCTCAAGCAGCCTTGCTGCAGGCACTGAGGACCCATTGAGGAGGGGCAGTAGGCAAAGGAGGGGGGTGAGGCAGAGGGGTGGGAACTGCCAGCGGAAGACGCACGGAATAAATTTGTCCCCATGGGACCTATGCATATACGTTGGGAAGTTTCAACAACTGTTGTGTTGTTCGAAGGGGCTGGTGCTACATTTTGTTTTATTGGAGGATGTGGGGGTTTAGGGCTTGTTTGAGGCATGTTTGCCAAATAAAATGTTAGTTGAACCATTTCATTCAGCCTCTGGTGTCTGACTGTTCAGTTGTGATGGAGATGTGGCATTATTGTGGCACAATGTGTGGTCATTATTAACTGCATCACTCAGCTACGTCCATTTAAGCGAAGCACTACCTTATGAGCTGCCACCGAATGGCCATGACGCCGCCAACAGGTTGTCTCCTCCGTGGCTGCTGCTGGTCCTCATCGTGTTGCTGGAGATCCAGGGCATCGCCGTGCTCCGGTTCCTCCTCCTCCTCCTCCTGAGGTGGGCCTGTAACCCTCTGGCAAGGCCTAGGCCCTATTGATGGCCAAGTTGTGCAGCATGCAGCACACCACAATGAATAGGGAGTATTGAAGGCTGCCTCCAGAGTGGTCGAGGTGTCAGAATCGCTGCTTCACCACCCCTATTGTTTGCTCGATGACGTTGCGGGTGGGGGCATGGCTCTCATTGTAGCTTTCCTCCGGCTCTGCGGTGGGGTTGCGGAGGGGGGGGGGGTCATTAGCCAGGTGGCCAGGCCGTATCCCTTGTCCCGTGGTGGCTGAAATAGTGAAGGCACAGTGCTCCCCCGCAGAATAAAGGCACCATGTGCACTTCCAGGATGGAGAGCATTGACTGCGAGGATGCGCTGCGTGTGGTCACACACCAGCTGTACATTTAAGGAGTGGTATCCCTTTCTGTTTCTGAAAATCTTTGCATTCTGCAATGGTACTCGTGAGGCCACACGCATGCAGTCAATTGTTCCTTGCACCCTCGGGAAGCCCACATGCGCGCTCATCCTCTTTCTCCCTGGTCATCGGGAAGGTAATGAAGTCCATTTTGTGCTGTATACGTCCCCTGATGCAACCTGGAAGGAGCCGGACGCATAGAAGGTGAGTGCCACCGTGACCTTCATTGTGACGGATAGCGCAGTCCTGGTGCAGATGTGAGGCTGCGCATCCTTCTGACACTCTGCTCCTCGGACAGGTCCAGGTATAAGTGCTGCCGCCGGTGAAGCCGTGGGGTTAAGGTCTCCTGCACCGATGTCATGGGGCTGTGTCCCTTCGGCCTCCGACAAGGCCAACAACCCTTCTCTGTTGACACCGCCTTGCTAGAGTATGTACAATGCGATGGTGGCTGCATTGTAATGCACCCATCAAAGTTTTGCAAATTCCTTTTTGGAACGCTGAACTGTTGTGTGTCTGCTACTGAAAACTCAGAGGCTCACGCACCGTGCTGTGTGTAAACGTTGCACTGACTGTGACCTCCGAGGGAAGCGCTTCCTCAGCCCTATAAGTAGCCGCCAGTTAATGACACTGCAAGCCTGTACCGACTGTTTTTCCAGATGTTGTTATTGGCGGGCACTCAATGAGGCGCACGTCCCGAATTTACCGACTGGGGCGCAAGTGTGCACGTTGTACCAGGATTACATCATGGTTGGTGTGATCATCAGCAGCCAGGCGCTACTGGTTTACGCCCTCAGTGGGCCTCTAATGAATTTTCCGTCGGGGCGCTAAAAAGCTGTGCGCCTGGCCGCTAAGCTCGAACGCTCGCATTAACGCCCCCTCTGGCCGCTAACTGAGGCTATAGACAACCGAAAGTGCAGCCCTATGACTGTGAATTATAATGAACTTCACCAGGCATTGTACATGTTGGTGTAGCAGAAACAGCACGGTTAGATGTCAGCAGTTTTGTATTCAAACAGTAATGCCAAAACTTTCACAAAACATTGCGCTAAAAATTATTTTAAAGAAAGCTATTTCCAAAATCAGCATGACATAGAAGCTTTACCTACCTGCACAGAGAGCAGGTGCTGCAGCAGCTAATTCTTACTTGTTTGAACTTTACAGAATCACTGAAGTTGGTATGCTGGCAAACACCGTCAATTATACATCAATGAAGTCAAAAACATTTGGAAACGTTTGTATGGAATCTTATTGCAAAGAAATTGGCTACACAAAAGGCAATGGTTGAATGACTTTCCTATTTGACTTATACAAGCTGAAATACAAATCACTTGACATTTGGAAAGTTTTTTGTGCTAACATTGACATGCATTTACTGCAGTAGTGGGTAAAGCTTGAATGAGACACATTATTGTCTAAGAGACTGCTTGTATCTGCCTCCTCTCCTGAAGGCACTGATTTGAGCTGGAGTATAGTTTCATGGGCACCATTTGCCTATCAGTACCTCACTCAAGTGTCCATTCTGCATGTGTGTGTCCAGACAATGAGTACCAACAGACTATTGTCGCATGGGGGGCATCATAGCCAAGCTTGATCCTGTACTTATATGGCATCCACACACATACACTTTCAAATGGGAGCAACTGGATAACAATCAGGATTGGGAACCTTGGCTGATTTACTTCTTCCGACACAGAGCACTGGAGCTAATTGTAGAGCCACAGTTGCCACTTTGGTTGAGATCAGCTAACACAGCACAACATACTTTTTTATGATGAGGTTCTTTTACCAGTTGTTCAGATTGCAATGCATCTCGTTAGCAGATCAATGTCCAACACACTCACTGGGGATCAGTCAGAAGAAATACTATGCCAAGATTTTGGTTGTCTATCTGCCAAAAAGCATAGCCTCATGCATTCATTCAACGGACATGGGGATTATGGTGAGCTTCAAAGCTTAGTACATAAAACAGCTCCTGTTCTGGATCATTGAAAGTAGTGCAGAGGATATCACAGCGTATCTGAAGTGCCTCAACCTGAAGAATAACTTTACTATTGGCTACACAGAATTGGAGACAACTTCAACAAACCCCAACCAATGAATGAATCTGCACTGGGGGAATAAGTCAAGTGTGAAGCACTGAGCTCTTTCCTAAAATAAAAGCAAGAATCCAAGCATTCAAGTCTGGCTACAAATAGTTTCTGAAATTCCCACTGATGGGGAGTTACTTCAGCCATTTGATGAGCTGCTCAGTGTCTTCAGAAGTGTCTTCACTGGATGAAGGGGAGTCAGGATTTCAAATAAAAATTAGTAAATGCTGGAAATACACAGCAGGTCTGTCCACATCTGAAAAGAAGTTAACATTTTTGTATGTTGGCTTTGGGCCCCAAATTGGAATGGCTCCATTAGGCTGCTGAAATGGAGGTGGGACGGGTCTTCTGCCCACTGGGATGATGTGGCGCTGACCCCACTTTAAATTGTGGCGGCAGATCATTTAAATACAGAAGGGTGTACAGGTCGTGTAAATCCAACCGGCAACGTCTCAGGTACATTTGTGGGGGAGGGGGATTGAGAGAGAAAAACAGGCAGATGCAAGTGTTAGGCCCCAAGAATCCTTGTGGCTGGGGAGTGGGGTCAGGGGTGGAGGGGAGGGGGGAGGCGTAGAGTAGAAATAGCTGGAGGATAGATGGAGGCCTGGTACAGCAGCAGGATATAAAACCTGCTCTTGCTTAAATGGTCAGAGGCAGCATTGGATAACATAGGCAACCTCACAAGAAGGCTGTCGATAATGGCCAAAAGAACAGCCAACTTCAGAGATTCTGACCAGTGGAGTGTGTCTAGAGCAGTCTGTAGGCAACTTTCGCTGAGAGTTGTGACTGAGGGTGTATTAATTACAGTGTACTTACACAGGGTGTGATATTTCGGTGTCAACCTCCATTATATCATATTGGGCATTTATCTGTGTTCAGCTAATACTAATATCTGTACTATCTATTTTTTGTATTCTAAGTGGTTAAGAAGATTAGTTGAGAGAAAATAATCTTTATGAAGTCCAATTGGGGTTAAATTAGAGGGTAATTAGAGGTCATTGAAAGTAGGTGCATATAGTAAGTCATCAGGTGACTCAGTCAGGTGAACTAATTTAGTTTGTAGCTGAAACATAGAAACATAGAAAGTAGGTGCAGGACTAGGCCATTCGGCCCTTCGAGCCTGCACCACCATTCAATAAGATCATGGCTGATCATGCAACTTCAGTACCCCTTTCCTGCTTTCTCTCCATATCCTTTTAGCCGTAAGGGCCACACCTAACTCCATTTTGAATATATCTAAGGAACTGGCCTCAACAACTTTCTGTGGTAGAGAATTCCACAGGTTCACAATTCTCTGAGTGAAGAAGTTTCTCCTCATCTAGGTCCTAAATGTCTTACCCGTTATCCTTAGACTGTGACCCCTGGTTCTGGATTTCACCAACATCGGGAACATTCTTCCTGCATCTAACCTGTCCAACCCTATCAGAATTTTATATGTTTCTATGAGATCCCCTCTCTATCTTCTAAATTCCAGTGAATATAAGCCTAGTCGATCCAGTCTTTCTTCATATGTCAGTCCTGCCATCCCGGGAATCAGTCTAGTGAACCTTCGCTGCACTCCCTCAATAGCAAGAATGTCCTTCCTCAGATTAGGAGACCAAACTGCACACAATACTCAAGGTGTGGTCTCACCAAGGCCCTGTACAACTGCAGTAAGACCTCCCTGCTCCTATACTCAAATCCTCTCGCTATGAAGGTCAGCATGCCATTTGCCTTCTTTACTGCCTGCTGTACCTGCATGCCTACCTTCAATGACTGATGTACCATGACACCCAGGTCTTGTTGCACCTCCCCTTTTACTAATCTATCACCATTCAGATAATAATCTGCCTTCCTGTTTTTGCAACCAAAGTGGATAACCTCACATTTATCCACATTATTCTGCATCTGCCATGTATTTGCCCATTTACCTAACCTGCCCAAGTCCCCCTGCAGCCTCTTAGCATCCTCCTCACAGCTCACACTGCCACCCAGCTTAGTGTCATCTGCAAACTTGGAGATATTACATTCAATTCCTTTGTCTAAATCATTAATGTATATTGTAAATTGCTGGGGTCCCAGTACTGAACCTTGCGGCACCCCACTAGTCACTGCCTGCCATTCTGAAAAGGACCCGTTTATTCCCACTCTTTGCTTCCTGTCTGCCAACCAGTTCACTATCCACATCAATACATTACTCCCAATACAATGTGCCTTAATTTTGCACACCAATCTCTTGTGTGGGACCTTGTCAAAAGCCTTTTGAAAGTCCAAATATACCACATCCTCTGGTTCTCCCTTATCCACTCTACTAATTACATCCTCAAAAAACTCTAGAAGATTTGTCAAGCATGATTTCCCTTTCATAAATCACTGCTGACTTGGACCGAACCTGTCACTGCTTTCCAAATGCGCTGCTATTACATCTTTAATAATTGATTCCAACATTTTCCCCACTACCGATGTCAGGCTAACCAGTCTATAATTCCCTGTTTTCTCTCTCTCTCCTTTTTTTAAAAAGTGGGGTTACATTAGCTACTCTCCAATCCATAGGAACTGATCCAGATTCTATAGAATGTTGAAAAATGACTACTAATGCATCCACTATTGCTAGGACCACTTCCTTAAGTACTCTGGGATGGAGACGATCAGGCTCTGGGGATTTATCGGTCTGCAGTCCCTTCAATTTCCCTAACACCATTTCCTGACTAATAAGGATTTCCCTCAGTTCCCCCTTCTCGCTAGACCCTCGGTCTCCTAGTATTTCTGGAAGGTTATTTGTGTCTTCCTTAGTGAAGACAGAACCAAAGAATTTCTTCAATTGGTCTGCCATTTCCTTCTTCCCCATTATGAATTCCCCTGATTCTGACTGCAAGGGACCTACATTAGTCTTCACTAATCTTTTCCTCTTCACTTATCTATAGAAGCTTTTGCAGTCAGTTTTTATGTTCCCGGCAAGCTTACTCTCATACTCCATTTTCCCCCTCCTAATTAAACCCTTCGTCCTCCTCTGCTGAATTCTAAATTTCTCCCAGTCCTCAGGTTTGCTGCTTTTTCTGGCCAATTTATATTCCTCTTCCTTGGATTTAACACTTTCCCTAATTTCCCTTGTTAGCCACGGTTGAGCCAACTTCCCTTTTTTATTCTTACGCCACACAGGGATGTACAATTGTTGTAGTTCATCCATGTGAGGGTATAAAAAGTCTGGGTTTGTGGAGCATTGCAGAGTATGGGCATCTTTTGCTGAGAGTTTGGGCTGAAGGAGTAAGGATTACTTTTTCTGTCTGTTTCTTCTTCTGCTTCTCTTTTCTGCTTTCTTTGTAGATTTCTTGGAAAAATAAGGATGGTGAACCCTATGTCCAAAAGGAAAGGAGAATGACTCAATGTGAAGTGTGCTCCATGTACACCTTTAATGAAATGTTGTCAAAGTGAAGCATTGTGGGACTTTCACCTGCAGTAAATGTGTCCAGGTTTTGTCTCTACAGCAGGTGATTGTTTCCCGAAAGGAGCAGTTTGACCAATTGATATATTTGGTGGATTTTGATGACTTTCTGACTGGGACAAGAAGTAAGTCTTCATTGTTGGATATTGCAATCACCAGATCCCTTTCCACTTTAGTTTGTCATATTACTTCAGACAGGTATGTCCCGCTTCGTGATTTGGAGAACATGACAGGCCGTGAGGTCAGTACCAGTGACACTGAACCACAATACTCCCATCTGCCTCTTGGAAAAGGTATGGGGAAGGCTGTAAAGTCCAAGAGGATGTTTGAACAGTCAAAGAAGAGCAAGAGGCAAGGGGATATCCTCCATAGGGTCACATCAGGCACACAGACAGCACCCTATGTCGAGGTAAAGCTCTGTCAAGAGCAGTCCCTTTTCCAGGAGCCAAGGTAGCTGATCTCCAGGATTGTGTGGATGAACTGATGAAAGGTTTGTGTCAAGATACTGTAGTTCGTTTTTTTATTGGAATGAATGGAAGTCCATGAGGCCGAAATTGCCCTTTGCCTGAAATGGGGTGGTCACACCACCACTGGCTATTTGTTACCACCAATATGACTGCGCTGGTAATGAGATTGAAGTTGCCCTCTTTTTCTGTCCTAAAGCTCTGACGATACAAAGATGGGAGGAAAAGCAATGTGTGAGGAGAACACAAAAAATCTGCAAAAGGACATAGACAGGCTAAGTGAGTGAGCAAAAATTTGGCAGATGGAGTATAATGTTGGAAAGTGAGAGGTCATGCACTTTGGCAAAAAAAATCAAAGAGCAAGTTATTATTTAAATGGAGAAAGATTGCAAAGTGCTGCAGTACAGCGGGACCTGGGGGTACTTGTGCAGGAAACACAAGGTTAGTATGCAGGTACAGCAAGTGATCAGGAAGGCCAATGGAATCTTGGCCTTTATTGCAAAGGGGATGGAGATTGGAGGTTGACTTATCAGGAAAGGTTGAGTAGGTTGGGCCTCTACTCATTGGAATTCGGAAAAATGAGGTGACCTTATCGAAACGTATAAGATTGAGGGGGCTTGACAAGGTGGATGCAGAGAGGATGTTTCCACTGATAAGCGAGACTAGAACTAGAGGGCATGATCTTAGAATAAGGAGCCACCCATTTAAAATTGAGGAGGAAAAATTTCTTCTCTCAGAGGGTTGTGGATCTGTGGAATTCGCTGCCTCAGAGCTGTGGAAGCTGGGACATTGACTAAATTTAAGACAGAGCTAGACGGTTTCTTAAACGATAAGGGGTTATGGAGAGTGGGCAGGGAAGTCGACCTGAGTCCATGATCGGATCAGCCATGATCGTATTAAATGGAGGAGCAGGCTCGAGAGGCCGTATGGCCTACTCCTGTTCCTATTTCTTATGTTCTTATGTAAATGGAGCGGAGTCTTAATTCCCGGTGATAATGGCTGTTTTCAGTGATGTGCTGTTAGCACTGCGAAATTCCCCATCTCCAGTTGATGCAAAACCATCATGCTTATGATGCAGCTGCTCCCTGGCCTGAAAGGGCTTTCAGTTCATCTTGACCTTTCTCTGCACAGGTTGGCTGCTGTCCTGGAAGCTCAGAATGCTCATGCACTCTGGGTAACAAGGCACGGAGCCTTTGACTGCTATCATTTGATGGCTTCCAGTGTGGCTGCTGTCATGCAGTGTCAGCTGGAGGCCAAGTGACACGTGATTGCTGACATTGCGGCTGTGTTCACGAAGGTCCACCAGGGGCCTAAGGGTTCCACCACACCCCACCGACCTGTGTGGTCCAGCAGCTTGGTGGGGGCGGTGGGGTGCTGCTTCACATCAGCCCAGAAATGCCAGTGCGCAATTGCTGCCAACCATGGCTTCGCCCCAGTCACTTCCGACTGAAGGCACGCAGGCGGATGCATCCTAATCTTCAGCCCGACCCTTCCAGGGCCAGAGCCGGTCAGGGGCATCTGAGAAGGACATCTGCAGCTTCCTCTGTGCGCACACAGCCGCCTTCCCAAAGTCATGAGGCAGGCAAAGGGGAGACACGGCAGCATACTTCAAGGATAGGCCTGCGTAAGAGGGATAAGAAGGAGTTGGACAAGGGTGATACTGGATAATGTAAGTGTTTTTGAGACCCATTGTTTTGATTGTAATAAATCTTTATTTAGTATTTGGAATTTGTGATCCGGTCTCAAGTGTGTGGAAATGATATGTGAGAGGGCTCCCAGGTTGGGCCATGGAAATAGTCAGCTGCAGGCTGGTACTTCCCAGCATCTGCCTGTGCTGCAGGCTGCCTCCTGGGCTGCTCGCCCATTATCTGCTGGAGTGGATCAGTGAACCTGACTCTCTTCCTTAGGAGACCCTTGTTGAAGGGTTTTGTGTGCCAGCTCTCTTGCTTGCCCTCTGTAGCCATCTCCCTCCTCCATCATGCTCTGCTATGATGCCTGCAGCCCTTACCCGTTGCCTCAGCATCCCTCGCCCCTGGCGTCGTCTTCTCTTCCATGCCTTGGCGGCATGCACAATGCGCAGGAGGCGTTGGCCTTCAAGCACTACCCCCCCCATCGACAAGGCCTCCACCAGCTCGAAGTGGCCTCCCTGCTCTGCAGGTGGAAGGCGCCTCCAGCACTGGAAAAGTAGTGCACACTGAAGCCTTGCACTGCTACTTAAAGAATGCAGCAAAGTTGTCGACAATAAATCTAACTAAAGTGCCTACTTAATCAACGCAACAAAGTCGTCGAATAAATAAATCTACCTAAAGCACCAACCAACCCTTTAATCTCCAAAGCACCACCTCAAGAATCCAACTCTTTGCACTGCCGAGTGGCCAGGCCACTTTTCAAGGAGAGGTATTTCCGGTCCGGGACCTCGGCAATGGGCGGCGTGATGACTCACTCGAGTGCTGTCAATCGCCATGGGGTGGGGGTTGAGAAAAGAAGTGCAGTACTGCACATGGCGGCTAAGCCACGTCAGGGGAATACCTATTGTGGCGGCCATTTCACAAAACCTCAGCGGCCACTGGACTCCACAGCATAGCAGCTGGGTTAAGGTGCAAATGGGCATTTCTTAACAGGGCAATTTCGGCCCCTGGTTCTTTTACAGAAGCCTCATAGATGCTCCTCAGCAAAGGGGTGCAAGGGTATTGGTCTCTGGGCTATTACCAATCATGTCCCCATTGATTGAGAGGAATTGCAGAACCGTAGGATTCAATATCTGGTTTCAGGACTGATATGTCCTTACTATACAGTACAAATGCATACGAGGCCCATGCTTGAGAGAAAGTCACTCTGTGACCAGCAACTTTTATTCCAGCACTGAAGTGGTGAAGGTGGGTGGAGCTTCCCCTTTTAAACCCGAAAGACCAGGTTAGGAGTGTCTCCCACAAGTTCACCACCTAGTGATCAATGTTCTCATGGTGTACAACTAGTCACTTTATACATGGGTTACAATGACAGTTAAATACATGACATCACCTCCCCCCCCAAAGTCTTATTGGGATCACAGGTTAAGTCTCTCTGATGGTTTACGCTCCCCTGTAGAGTGCCTGAGTTGGGGCTCTGGTTGTTGGGCGCTGGCCTGAGTGTCTGCTGTTTGCGGTGCCTCAGGCCTGTCCGGACTGCCCACAGTGGCTGGACTCTCCTCCCTTTGGTTCCGGTGTTCGGTCAACTGTGGTGGAGTGAACACTACATCGTGTTCTTCCTCTGCTTCTTCTATGGGGTTGCTGAACCTCCTTTTTGTTTGATCCACATGTTTGCGGCAGATTTGTCCATTGGTAAGTTTAACTACCAGAATCCTATTCCCCTCTTTGGCAATTACAGTGCCTGTGAGCTATTTGGGCCCTGCAGCGTAGTTGAGAACAAAGACAGGATCATTGACATCAATACATCGCGCCCTCGCATTCCCGTCGTGGTAGTCACATAGTGACTGGCGCCTGCTCTCAACAATTTCTTTCATGGTGGGGTGTATAAGGGATAACCTGGTTTTGAGCGTCCTTTTCATTAGCACCCCAGCAGGTGGGACCCCTGTGAGCGAGTGTGGTCGGGATCTATTGGCCAACAGGAGGCATGATAAGCGGCTTCGTAGGGAACCCCCTTGGATTCTGAGCACCCCCTGTTTGATTATCTGCACTGCTCGTTCCTCCTAGCCGTTTGAAGCCGGCTTGAACGGTGCCATTCTGACATGGTTGATACCATTTTCTGCCATGAAGTCCTGGAATTCAATGCTTGTAAAGCACGGGCCATTGTCACTGACCAAGACATCAGGTAGACCATGGGCGGCGAACATTGCCCGTAGACTTTCTACCGTAGCCGAGGATGTGCTTGAATTGAGAATGTCACACTCGATCCATTTGGAGTAGGCGTCCACTACAACCTAAAACATTTTTCCCATGAAAGGACCTGCGTAGTCCACATGGATGCGTGACCAAGGCTTGGCGGGCCAGGACCAAAGGCTAAGGGAGCTTCCCTGCACGCATTGCCCAGCTGGGCGCACGTGTTGCACCTGCGAACACAAAGTTCCAGGTCTGCATCTATCCCTGGCCACCAAACGTGTGACCTGGCAATTGCCTTCATCATGACAATGCCCGGGTGCTCATTGTGGAGTTCTCTGATGAACATCTCTCTGCCCATCTGAGGCATGACTACTCGGTTTCTCCATAGTAGGCAATCGGCCTGAATCGAGAGTTCATCCTTGCGCCTGTGAAATGGTTTAAATTCTTCAGGGCATACCCCTTATGTCCCCATTAAGGACACATTTCTTGACTAAAGGCAGTAGCGGGTCTCTGTTTGTCCAGACTTTGATCTGACGGACTGTCACTGGTGAGCCTTCGCTTTCGAAAGCTTCCACAGCCATGGCCATTTCAGCAGCATGCTCGGTTGCCCCCTCGGTGGTGGCTAGTGGGAGCCTGCTGAGTGCATCGATGCAGTTTTCGGTGCCCGGTCTGTGCCGAATTTTATAGTCATAGGCGGCTAACGTGAGTGCCCACCTCTGTATGCATGCCGATGCATTTGTATTTATGGCCTTGTTGCCGGCCAAAAGGGACGTTAGGGGTTTGTGATCTGTCTCCAGCTCAAATTTCCTGTCGAACAGGTCCTGGTGCATTTTTTTACTGAATATACACATGCGAGCGCCTCCTTTTCTACCATCCCGTAGCCCCTTTCTGTCTGGGACAGACTTCTGGAGGCATAAGCTACCGGTTGTAACTGACCCTGAGCATTCACATGCTGCAACACACACCCGACCCCATAGGACGACGCATCGCACGTTAAAACAAGTTTCTTACATGGGTCATATAGCGTTAACAGAGCACCGAAATTTGTTATGCTCCAACAATCTATCAAAAGCTCTTTTCTGGCTGTCCCCCCAGACCCATTCACAACCTTTGCATCGGAGCACGTGTAGTGGCTCTAACAGCATGCTCAATTTGGGAAGAAAGTTACCAAAATAGTTCAGGAGCCCCAGGAATGAACGCAGCTCCGTCGTGTTACGGGGTCTGGGTGCTCTCTGGATCGCTTCTGTTTTGGATGCAGTAGGGCTGATCCCGTTTGCTGCTACCCTCATCCCCAGGAATTCTACCTCTGGAGCTAGGAAGATGCACTTCGCCTTTTTCAGTCGCAGCCCTACCCGGTCCAGTCTGCGTAGCACCTCCTCCAGGTTGTGGAGGTGTTCTTCAGTATTGTAACACGTGATGAGGATATCGTCTTGAAAAACCACTGTCCTTGGAATCGACTTGAGGAGGCTTTCCATATTGCGTTGAAAGATCGCGGCGGCCAAGCGAATCCCAAACAGACATCTGTTGTACTCAAACAACCCCTTGTGTGTTGTGATGGTGGTCAGCTTCTTCGACTCACTCGCCAGCTCCTGGGTCATGTAAGCTGAGGTCAGGTCCAATTTTGAAAAAAGTTTGCCACCGGATAGCATCACGAAGAGTTCCTCCGCTCTTGGTAGCGGGTACTGGTCTTGGAGTGACACCCGATTGATGTAATCACCACATATCCTGACCGACCCATCCGCCTTGAGCACTGGCACAATCGGGCTCGCCCAGTCACTGAATTCAACTGGTGAGATGATGCCTTCCCTCAGCAGGCGGTCCAATTCGCCTTCTATCTTTTCCCGCATCACGTACGGCACCGCTCTGGCCTTGTGGTGTACTGGCCTGGCGTCCGGGTTTATGTGAATCACTACCTTGGTCCCCATGAAAGTGCCAATGCCGGGCTGAAATAGTGAGTCAAATTTGTCCAGGACCTGTGAGCATGATACTCGCTCCACAGAGGAAATTGCATTGACATCGCCCTATTTCCAGTTCATGACAGCAAGCCAACTCCTCCCCACAAGTGCGGGACCGTCCCCCGGAACAATCCAGAGTGGCAACCTGTTCTCGGAATCTTTGTGGGTCACGACTACCGTGGCGCTGCCTAACACCGAAATTATCTCCTTCGTATATGTCCGTAGCTGTGCGTCAATCGGCAATAATTTTGGCCTCCTGGCCTTGGACGCCCACAACTTTTCGAACTGTTAGATACTCATCAGGGACTGGCTGGCCCCTGTGTCTAGCTCCATTGATACTGGGATGCCATTGAGGAGCATTTTCATCATTATCGGTGGCGTCCTGGTGTATGAACTGTATATGTGCTCCACATGAACTCGCTGAACTTCAGCAAGTTCCCCCAGTGTCCATTTGGCCTCCGTAGGGCTTACATCAGGCCCGTCCTCGTACATCAACATGGCTGCAGGCTTCCTGCACATACGCGCCAAGTGACCGCTGACGTTGCAATTTCTGCAGGTATATTGCTGATACCTGCAAGCTCTGGCTGTGTGTTTGCCTCCACACCTCTAACATAAACAGTTATTGGAAACAAAAGGCGCATTACCAGTCGATCGTCTCTGACTGTCTGTGTAACTGTTTTTAAGCACACCATTAACAGGTGTTGATGGCCCCATTACTGGCCGCATTGTCCCTTGCGATGGCATGAATCACCATTCAGCTAGCTATTGTCTCTGTTGAATTCCCCCTTTGGATTCGACTACATGCTCGGGCATGTCCGATTGCCCTAGTCTGTCTGGAGAACTGTGTGCTGCGTTAACAATGTTGACTCCCTGTCCATTTGCTGCATTTAAACCAAGATTTTTGTTAAATATCATTCTGGTCTCTTCCTCCTCTGAGATAAATGTCTGGGCCATCAAAGCCGCCGTTTCCAGGGTCAAGTCTTTGGTCTCAATCAGTTTCCTGAAAACCCCAGCGTGCCCGATACCCTCAATAAAAAAGTCTCGCAGCATCTCTGCTCTGCATCCATCTGGGAACTTACATAGGCTCGCCAGTCGCCGGAGGTCTGCCACGAAGTCTGGAGCGCTTTGCCCTTCTTGCTGCCGGTGCGTGTAAAACCGGTATCTGGCCATGTGCATGCTGCTTGCCAGTTTAAAGTGTTTCCCGATCAACTTACTGAGCTCTTCAAAAGTCTTGTCCGCCGGCTTCTCTGGCGCTAGAAGGTCCTTCATCAGGGAGTACGTCCTAGATCCACAAACCGTCAGGAGATGAGCCCTACGTTTGTCGGCTGAATCCTGTCCCAGCCATTCCTTAGTGATGAAGCTTTGCTGTAGTCTCTCAATAAAGTCGTCCCAATCATCACCAACACAGTACCTCTCGTCTGTGCTGCTGGTGGCCATGCTCGCGTGGTTTAAATCCCAGTTTCTCATCGCCAATGGTATGCCCTTACTATACAGTACAAATGCACATGAGGCCCATGCTTGAGAGAAGGTCACTCTGTGACCAGCAACTTTTATTCCAGCACTGAAGTGATGAAGGTGGGTGGAGCTTCCCCTTTTTTACCTGAAAGACCAGATTAGGAGTGGCTCCCACAAGTTCACCACCTAGTGGTCAGTGTTCTCACAGTGTACAACTAGTCAGTTTATACATGGGTTACAATGACAGTTAAATACATGACAAGGACCTCTGCAAAAGAAGCTTCACTTCATCAATAATTGGGAGGTGTTTCCTGGACAAGGTAAGTTGTTGAGGAGAGACAGCTTACATAACTTCTTGGAAGCAAAAAGGCTGGGAGATGCCGTTGAGCATGCTTTCAGAAAGCATTTAAACTAATTCAGCAAGGGATAGTGTAAATAAGTTCAACATTATCCTTACTGCATGTGATAATTACATCAATGAACATGATCCAGGTAGAAAGCAAACAAAAATTAAGAAATTAGATGGGGACCTTTTAAAATGCTTTAATGTAAATGCAAGGAGTGTTGGAAGCAAATTGTTAGAATTTCAATCCTGAGCTGTGTTGGAGAATTTAGACGTATTGTGTATTTCTGAGACATGGCTAGATGACAATGATGGTACAGAAATTCATCTAAAAGCGTTACAAGGGTTTCAGAAAAGATGGGATAGGTCAAAGGGGAGGTGGGGTTGCTATTTATCAGTGAGAATCTAACTGCGAGAGAGACTTGATATTGCCTCATCCGGTTCAGCTGAAGCTATCTGGGTTCAAGTGGACCAAGCTCACGGGCAGGGATTAATTATCGGTAATTGTTACAGGCCCCCCGAGTCAGACACTTGAACGTGATGAGTTATTATGGAAACAGATCACGGATGCTTTTAATATAATATGCCATCTTTGTTTGGTGGGTGATTTTAATTTTCCTGGCACAGGGGCACAATCGTTTATCTGCTGTTGTGGGGGGAAATGGAGCTGAAAAATTCAGTGACCATATAAGACTGTTTCCTGACTCAACATGTTAATGAAGTAACTAGGGGAAATGCGTATAAGGTGGCCAAGGTTAGTGGGAAACTAGAGGATTGGGAAGATTTTAAGCAACAGCAAAGAATGACTAAAAAAGCAATAAAGAAAGGGAAGATAGATTACGAAGGTAAACTTGCGTAAAACATAAAAACAGATAGTAAAAGCTTTTACAGATATATAAAACAGAAAAGAGTGACTAAAGTAAATGTTGGTCCCTTAGAAGATGAAAAGGGGGATTTAATAACGGGAAATGTGGAAATGGCTGAGACCTTAAACAATTATTTTGCTTTCGTCTTCACAGTGGAAGACACAAAAACCATGCCAAAAATTGCTGGTCATAGGAATATGGGAAGGGAGGACCTTGAGATGATCACTATCACTAGGGAGGTAGTGCTGGACAGACTAATGGGATTGAAGGTAGACAAGTCCCCTGGTCCTGATGAAATGCATCCCAGGGTATTAAAAGAGATGGCGGAAGTTATAGCAGATGCATTTGTTATAATCTACCAAAATTCTCTGGACTCTGGGGAGGTACCAGCGGATTGGAGAGCAGCTAATGTAACGCCTCTGTTCAAAAAAGGGGGCAGGCAAAAGGCAGGTAACTATAGGTCGGTTAGTTTAACATCTGTAGTGGGGAAAATGCTTGAAACTATCATTAAGGAAGAAATAGCGGGACATCTAGATAGGAATAGTGCAATCAAGCAGACGCAGCATGGATTCATGAAGGGGAAATCATGTTTAACTAATTTACTGGAATTCTTTGAGGATATAACGAGCATGGTGGATAGAGGTATACCGATGAATGTGGTGTATTTAGATTTCCAAAAGCATTCAATAAGGTGCCACACAAAAGGTTACTGCAGAAGATAAAGGTACACGGAATCAGAGGAAATGTATTAGCATGGATAGAGAATTGGCTGGCGAACAGAAAGCAGAGAGTCGGGATAAATGGGTCCTTTTCCGGTTGGAAATCAGTGGTTAGTGGTGTGCCACAGGGATCGGTGCTGGGACCACAACTGTTTACAATATACATAGATGACCTAGAAGAGGGGACAGAGTGTAGTGCAACAAAATTTGCAGATGACACTAAGATTAGTGGGAAAGCGGGTTGTGTAGAGGACTCAGAGAGGCTACAAGGAGATTTAGATAGGTTAAGCGAATGGGCTACAGTTTGGCAGATGGAATACAATGTCGGAAAGTGTGAGGTCATCCACCTTGGTAAAAAAAACAGTAAAAGGGAATATTATTTGAATGGGGAGAAATTATAACATGCTGTGGTGCAGAGGGACCTGGGGGTCCTTGTGCATGAAACTCTTTTTGGAGTTTATCTGCAAAACAAAAAAAACATTAAACCGTGCCACCCGACCTGGGTGACACACCAGACATTTACAAGGCCTTTTTTTTTGTTTTCTTTTGTTTTTTTTTGGGCGCTAAAATCAAATTTTTTCCAGTGCCCCCTATAAAAGGGGAGGGGGACACGAAAAGCACCGGCAATTAAAACAAATTAAACTTTAAAACGTAAAATCAAATTAAAATTTGGTTGCCAGGCGTGATGATGCACTCCAGTCCCTCCGGTGCCCACCTCTCGCGGAAGGCCGCGAGCGTACCGGTGGACACCGCGTGCTCCATCTCCAAGGACACCCTGGACCGGATGTAAGAGCGGAAGAGAGGCAGGCAGTCAGGTTGAACGACCCCCTCGACCGCCCGCTGCCTGGACCGGCTGATGGCACCCTTGGCCGTGCCCAGGAGCAGTCTTACGAGGAGGCCTTCGGACCTACCCGCTCCCCTCCGCACAGGGTGCCCAAAGATCAGGAGAGTGGGACTGAAGTGCAGCCAGAATTTCAGGAGCAGCCCCTTCAAATAATAAAACAGGGGCTGCAACCTTGTGCATTCCATAAAAACATGGAACACGGACTCTTCCAGACCGCAGAAGTTGCAGGCGGCCTGGAAGTCCGTGAACCGGCTTAAAAATTTGTTGCACGGCACTGCTCCGTGCACCACCCTCCAGGCCAAGTCCCCGATGAATAGTGGGAGGACCCCTGCGTAGAGTGCCCTCCATCGGGGACCCCCGCCTCCTCCGGACGGCAAGATGGTACGCCATGGCGTGTCCGGACGGCCGGCGAGGATGGCAAAGTTGAGAGTGTGCAGGAGCAGCCCGTACAGGAAACCCCTCCGCGCGGAACTGAAAGGCACGGAGGGGATTTCCCCGAGGCGGCTCAAGTTGTGAGGCGCCGGCCCCCGAGGGAGGTTCCGGGGTTTGGCGCCGATGAGGAATTCCGTCCGGACGGGGGTCAGTTCGGACGGGATCTCCCCACGTGCTTGAGCCTCCTCGATGCACCTAACGGGGTCAGGGCCCAGAGCTGTTTTTAGCGACTCGATGGCATCGGCCGCGTGGCGGACGTTGGCAGAATTTAGGCGCCGCGCCAGCGTGTCTGGCGCCATCCAGCCCGCTCCTCCGCCATCGAGCAGGTCCCTGACCCTGGTCACCTCACCAGCCACAGCCCTCTCTTCCGACCGCCACAGAAAACCTCGGTCGTGGAGGTACGGATTCCCGAGCAGCGGTTCCTGCAGGACGGCCGCCACTCCAGCCGGCGGAGAGCTGCGCTTGGTGGAGACTTTGTTCCAGACCCTGATGAGTTCCTTGTAAAAGACAGGCAGCTCCCGGAGGGCGGTCCTGACACCCCCCAAGTTCACAAACAGGAGCTGCGTGTCGTAATTGAGGTCGCGCTGCTGGCGGAAGAAATACGTCGCCAGAGCACACCACCTAGGAGGGGGCTCGACGTAAAGGTATCTCTGCAGGATCTGAAGACGGAAAGTCGCGAGCTGGGCGCTGACGCACACCAACGACTGACCGCCCTCCTCAAGCGGGAGACTCAAGACCGCGGGAGACCCAGTGCTTCCTGTTGTTCCAGAAGAAGTCCACCAGCTTCTTCTGTATCTTGGCGACAAACGCAGGGGGAGGGGTCAAAGTGACCAGCCGGTACCACAACATTGCGGCCACCAGCTGGTTTATGACTAGCGCTCGACCCCTGTAGGACAGCACTCGGAGCAGTCCTGTCCAGCGCCCTAGGCGAGTGGCGACCTTGGCCTCCAGCTCCTGCCAGTTCGCCAGCCAGGCTCCCTCGTCGGGGCTAAGGTAGACTCCCAGATAGAGGAGATGGGTCGTGCTCCAGGCAAAAGGCCTGAGCTCCTCCGGCAGGGAGTCCACCCGCCACTAACCCACCAGGAGTCCGGAACATTTCTCCCAGTTGATTCTGGCGGAGGATGCGGCCGAGTAAATCTCTTGGCACTCACGCATCCTCCGCAGGTCAGCGGGATCCTCTACTGCGAGGAGCACGTCATCGGCGTAAGCCGAGAGGACGACCTCCACGCCCGGCCCTTGCAGAGCCAGTCCCGTCAACCTCGTCCGCAAGAGGCGCAGGAAATGCTCCACGCAAACGGCGTATAACTGGCCGGACATGGGGCATCCCTGGCGCACCCCTCTCCTAAAGCGAAGGGGCGCCGTCAAGGACCCGTTAACCTTAATCAGACACTCCGCGGCGGCGTACAAAAGTCGGATCCGGGCGACGAAATGCGTCCCGAACCCAAAAGCGCGCAGAGTTCCGAGCAGATAGTCGTGATCCACCCTGTCGAACGCCTTCTCTTGGTCGAGGGATAGGAAGGCGACCGACAGACCAGCCTCCTGGGAACAATGGATGAGGTCCCGGACCAGATGGATGTTATCGTGGATTGTCCGGCCCAGGACCGTGTAGGACTGGTCGGGGTGGATCATGTGGTCCAGCACGGCACCAAGGCGAGCAGACATCGCCCTGGCGAAGATTTTGTAGTCCTTGCTGAGGAGGGAGACCGGGCGCCAGTTCTTAAGGAGGCGGAGATCGCCCTTCTTAGGCAGCAGGATGATGACTGCCCTGCGCCAAGAGAGGGGCATCTCCCCGGTCGCCAGACCTTCCCCCAGGACCCGCGTGTAGTCGCTCCCCAGGACGTCCCAGAACGCCCTGTGGAACTCCACGGTCAGCCCGTCCAGCCCCGGGGATTTTCCCCTCGAGAGCCGGTCGAGGGCACCGGTCAGCTCCGCCAGGCTTAGCGGAGCTTCCAGATTTTCGGCGCCCTCCGGGCTGACCTTCGGCAGGTCCTCCCACAAAACTCTACGTGCTTCCTCGCTGGACGGATCCGGAGAGAACAGAGCCCCGTAATATTCACGGGCCCTGTTGTTGACGCCCTCCGGATCCGAGACGAGAGAGCCGTCATCGGCCAGCAGCGTCAAGAGCTGCTTACGGACACTCTGCCTTTTTCCAGCGAGTAGAAGAAGGGGGAGCCGCGGTCCAGATCCCGCATGAACCGGATCCGCGACCTCACGAACGCGCCTCGGGACCCGATGAGCTGCAGGTCCTTCAGCGCGGCCTTCTTCGCTTCGTACACCGTCTGCAGGGCCGGGTCCTGGACGACTTGACGGAGACGGGATTCCAGGTCGAGCACCTCTTTTTCTAGGCGCCCGACTCTGGCCGCCCGCCTCTTGGTCGACCCCCTCGTGTACTCTTGACAGAAGACGCGGACGTGAGCCTTGCCCACGTCCCACCATAGCCTCAAGGAGGGGAAGCCCCCCTGCTTCCTTCTCCAGTCGGACCAGAATCGACGGAACGAGTCCTGGAACCGCACGTCCTCCAGCAGCCGGTTGTTAAAGTGCCAGTACGCGGACCCCGTCCTCGCGCGGAGCGAAGCGAGCTCCGCCCACACCAGGTGGTGGTCCGAACACGGCACCGGCCGCATGGAGGCCGCCGGGACGCAGGAAACGTACGCCTGAGACACGTAAAGGCGGTCGACTCTAGACCATCCTACTCCAGGCCTCACCCAAGTAAAGGCGCTGGAGTTGGGGTGAGATTTCGCCAGACGTCCACCAAGTCGAAGGACCCGACCAGGTCCCTCAACTTCTCCATCGCCGTCATGCACTGCGGGGTACCGGAGCGGTCCCTTGCCTCGAGGGTGCAGTTAAAATCCCCCCCGAGGACAATGCAGTCGCCGACGTCGACGGAGCCAAGAAGAGCAGACACCTCTTCAAAGAAGCGCGTTTGCTGCGGGCCGGGCTGAGGGGCGTACACATTCACGAGATGGAGCGGCACGTCCCCCAGGCGAACCGTTACGTGCAGCAAGCGGCCTGGCACGGGCTCCTCGACCCCCAAGATCTCCGGCTGAAAATGCGGGCCCAGCAAGATGGCCACCCCACTAGAAATGGCAGTGAGGTGGCTCATGCGGACCTCTCCTTGCCATTCCAGGAGCCACGTGGCTTCGTCTCCCGGAACGGTGTGGGTTTCTTGCAGGAAGCACACCGCATATTTCCCCTCCCGCAGGAGTGAAAAATTGTCAAATCTACGGCGTGCCCCTCTGCCGCCGTTGATGTTGAGGCTGGCTATGGTTATCTTCATGACAAAAGCATAGTGCAACCTCTACCTTAACCTATTTTGGGGGAGGGAGCGGAGTCTTTTGTTGAACTCCACTCCCTCCGCAGCCCAGCGAGGAGTCCCTCGAGCTCGCGCAGCTCAAGGTGTTGCGCTTTTGTCAAGGGCCCGCCCGCGGCCAAGGTTTTAGCGGCGGCGCGGACGGACCCCTTGATCAGCTCCGGCTCGGACCATTTTTCCAGGGCCAGTCGGGCTTGGTCGCAGCGACCCCGGCTCTGGGCCAAAAAGTCCCGGAGTTCCTTTGCAGGAATGAGAATGGTCTCGGCGGCGGCCGCGAGCAGATCCACCGCCTCGCTGGCGGTGGTCTCTAGATTTTCACCCGCGTCCCCCACCGATTCCCCGTCCTCCTCCGGGAGGTGGCCGCCAGCAGCCGGCCCATCGACCGCACAAGGTACGGCAAATGACCCGGCCGCTCCAACCGGCCCTGGCTCTGCCCCGATCTCACCCCCAGGATCGTCGGCAGAGGAGTCCCCACTGGGCTCTTTTAAAAATGGTGCTGGGTCGGGAAATGACAGCGGAAGGGGTTCCCCCTCTGCCCCAGGAACCGGGGAACAAGGAGAGACCCGGCCATAGGAAATCCCCAGGCTCCCCAAGTGCTCCAGCTCCAAAGTAAGGGGCGAGGGTGGGTGTTCCTCCCCCTCCCCGCTGCCACCCCCCGGCCCAGCATCTACAGTTTCATAAAAATCATTCATTTCATTTTCTGCCGGGTCGAGCGACTCCCGGGGGAAGTTGGGTATTGGCTGGGCGGGCTCAGGTTCGGCCTTTTCGGCCCCGCCCGCCTCAGTCCCCGGGACGCCCGGCCCGGCGGCAATGCATTCCTCCGCTGGCCCCACGCCCCCCACGACAGGCAGATCCTCCACGCCCTCCCCGGGAGGCAGAGGCTGGGCAGCCTCGACTATCTCACCCTCCCCGGGGACAGACTCCTCCCGCCTACGGCGCTGCTTGGGGGCGCTGGTTGGGGACGCGGGACACGCGGCGGGCACCGATTCCTCCGCGGAGGGATGTTGTTCCCCCTCCGCCTCAACGGAGCAGCGCCTCCTTTTGTTGCTGGAGGTGCGCTGAGGCAGGGAGACCTCCATGTCTGCCGAGGCCTCCCGCTCCGCCCCCCCCTTTTCCTTATCTTGCCCTCGCCCGAGCCCCTCTGCGGTATTGGTCAAGGGCTCGGGCACGGGCTCAGGGCACCCCGCGCTCGCCGGTGACTGGGTTGGGCTGAGCGCGGTGGTCAAACTTTCCGGCGCACTGAGGGGACCCGCCTCTAGATGTCTCGTCTTCTTCCGTGCCTTCTTTTCGATCGGACGCTGTCTCTCCCCCCCGCCGGAGGCCGTGTAAACAAAGGCCCCCGACGATGCCCGCGCACCTACGGCTCCCGGCACGCGGACGCAACTAGGGGGAGGGGTGGCGGCGGCGCCAGCCTTGGCCGCCCTCAGTGGTTTGGCGGCCTTGGAGGCGGGGCAGTTCTTACGAACATGCCCCACCTCCCTACAGGCATGGCACCGCACGCCGTCCGACGTCCAGAAGACGCGGTAGGCAGTCCCCTCGTGCACCACATTAAAGTTCCCCTCCGTCGTGTCCTCCCGCGCCAGCCGGACAAAGAGCTGGCGGCGGAAGGAGAACACGTGGCGCAGGCTGTTCTCCCTGAGGCCGAGCGGTATGGGGTTGATCCCCGACCTTACCTCCCCCAGTTGGTGTAGGTGAGGGAGGAGGAGCTCAGCGGGAACAAAGGGCGGGACGTTCGACACGATGACCCTCTGCGCGGTGGCCTCGAGAGGGTCCACCAGAAGGAACGTCCCACCCACCGTGAGCCCCTTTTCAAGGGCCAGGGACACCGCCCGCTCCGACCCCAGGAAGAACACGGCCTTCCCAGACATCTTGGAGGCTGCGACAATGGCCGAGGGGCCGACTACCCCAGCCATCGCCCGCACGCACTCCTCGATGCTCATTGTGGGGTGAGTGTAGCTCTTGACCCGGTGTTTTTTTGTAATAAGTCTGAATGGTGGCAGGGCAGCGGGTGGTGCAGGAGGTGCCGTGGAAGCGGTTGCCACCTGCGCATATGTCTTCGCTGGCCCTGCCACCGGCGTGGATGGGGTCGCCATCACGGGGTCCCTTTAAGGGCTACACCCACCCCAAAGTCACAGGCCTTAATGGTCTTAATTGGCCTCTTATAGTAAGACTAAGCAGAGGAGCTCTTAACGAGGCACACCTCTCCCCTAGTTGGCAATTGGGGAGGGGCCTTGCTCCCTCTGCTCAGTTGTCTCAATTGTTTTTTCTCAATTAATTTGGGAGAAAAAGGGCTCTCAGAGAGAGAGGGGAGAAACAGAGAGTAACAGAGAAGAGAGAGGGGGGTGGGAAGGGGGGGGGAACTGCAAGGGCAGGTCTCCCCTCGCAGCTGTGGGTGGGTGCAATCCCCAGATGGCAAAACACACAATAGTCTTTGGGGTGGTCTTCGGGTGAGGGGAGAAGATGTCTTCACCTGGGGCAGCTCGAGCCACCAGGCACACACTCCTAACGATGTTTAAAGAGGTGGTAAATAAAATCTTCAGCCTGGTAGCTCCAGCTATCCCAGGCTAGGCAATTGGGGGGGGGGGGTCAATTGTGTGTGGGGCCTAGTTGTAAGCAAGGCCCCCACACACACTTCCACACACACACACCCCCCGCGATGTTCCGGCCCTCAGTGGTCTTCTTTCCTCCCCCCACCGATACAGCAAAGTCTTTATGGGGAAATGCACCAACACCCACCTGTAGAATGTTGTAGACTCTCCCTCCTTCCACACAGGTTGTTGTTTTTTCCCCCTCTCCCCAACTCTCTGTCGTTGTATTAAATGTTAAATTGTTTCTGTGCTCCTCCTCTCCCTCCGGATGTTGAATGGGTAGCAAGCTAGCCCTTTCCTCCTCTTCCTGGGCTGGTCTCAGGGCTCACTCCAGGCCTTCCAGGCAGGAGCTAAGGTTGGTAGCTGCTCCTCTCACTGCTCACAGCTCCAACTGAGCAGGACACGCCTCCACTGCTCCACAATTGGTCCTTGTGCATGAAACTCTTTTTGGAGTTTATCTGCAAAAACAAAAAACATTAAACCGTGCCACCCGCCTGGGTGACACACCAGACATTTACAAGGCCCTTTTTTTTTTCCTTTTTTTTTTTGTGTTTTTTTTTTTGGGGCACTAAAATCACAATTTTTCCCCAGTGCCCCCTATAAAAGGGGAGGGGGACACTAAAAGCACCGGCAATTAAAACAAATTAAACTTTAAAACGTAAAATCAAATTAAAATTTGGTTGCCGGGCGTGATGATGCACTCCAGTCCCTCCGGTGCCCACCTCTCGCGGAAGGCCGCGAGCGTACCGGTGGACACCGCGTGCTCCATCTCCAAGGACACCCTGGACCGGATGTAAGAGCGGAAGAGAGGCAGGCAGTCAGGTTGAACGACCCCCTCGACCGCCCGCTGCCTGGACCGGCTGATGGCACCCTTGGCCGTGCCCAGGAGCAGTCCTACGAGGAGGCCCTCGGACCTACCCGCTCCCCTCCGCACAGGGTGCCCAAAGATCAGGAGAGTGGGACTGAAGTGCAGCCAGAATTTCAGGAGCATCCCCTTCAAATAATAAAACAGGGGCTGCAACCTTGTGCATTCCATAAAAACATGGAACACGGACTCTTCCAGACCGCAGAAATTGCAGGCGGCCTGGGAGTCCGTGAACCAGCTTAAAAATTTGTTGCACGGCACTGCTCCGTGCACCACCCTCCAGTCCAAGTCCCCGATGAATAGTGGGAGGACCCCTGCGTAGAGTGCCCTCCATCGGGGACCCCCGCCTCCTCCGGATGGCAAGATGGTACGCCATGGCGTGTCCGGACGGCCGGCGAGGATGGCAAAGTTGAGAGTTTTGGTCACCTTACTTAAGGAAGGATATACTAGCTTTGGAGGGGGTACAGAGACGATTCACTAGGCTGATTAAGGAAATGAGGGGGTTAACTTATGATGATAGATTGAGTAGACTGGGTCTTTACTCCTTGGAGTTCAGAAGGATGATGGGTGATCTTATAGAAAAATTTAAAATCATGAAAGGGATAGACAGGATAGAGGCAGAGAGGTTGTTTCCACTGGTGGGGGAGACTAGAACTAGGGGGCACAGCCTCAAAATACGGAAGAGCCAATTTAAAACTGAGTTGAGAAGGAATTTCTTCTCCCAGAGGGTTGTGAATCTGTGGAATTCTCTGCCCAAGGAAGCAGTTGAGGCTAGCTCATTGAATGTTTTCAAGTCAAAGATAGATAGATTTTTAACCAATAAGGGAATTAAGGGTTACGGGGAGCGGGCGGGTAAGTGGAGCTGAGTCCACAGCCAGATCAGCCATGATCTTATTGAATGGCGGAGCAGGCTCGAGGGGCTAGATGGCCTACTCCTGTTCCTAATTCTTATGTTCTTATGTTCTTATGTTCTTAAATCATTGGATCTGGTGCTTAGTAGTGAACCTGACCTCGTATCAGGCCTCCATGTGGGGAACATCTGAGTAACAGTGATTATATGGTTCCAATTGGCTCGTCGAACTCAAGGTACTGAGAATCTGCAACTCTTTCTGGATTTCCGAAGAGCAAACTCCTCAAATGGCAGATGACTTGCAAACGCGTGAATTGGCTCACCCTCCTCAGTGGTGATTTGACCAATGTTGACCATGTTTTTAAGAACAATGTGGAAAACCAACATGTGCCCAAAATCAAAAGAAATGTGGTAAGAAAAAAACAAAATGGCTGGCTGTGCAAGAAAGACATTTAACACACAAATAAAAAGGGTTGAATACAAGGAACAACTAAAGGCAATGAAGGCTGCTATTCAGTCAGCAAAAAGGTTAATGGGGTGGAGAAAGGATTGTAGTCAACTGTGGCAGTAATGGAGAAGAGCTTTTTTTTATTTGAAGAACTATTAAAGACTACATTGGGCCAGTGAAGGGTATTAAAGAACCGGTTACAAAGGATTCACTAAGTATGACAGAAATATTAAATGAGTACTTTGTGTAGGGAGGACGAAAACCCCCTCATTTTACCCAGAAGGAAAAGGGCTGTGGGATCGGTCTGTGCTGTGAATTGAAACCGAGACTGTTTGACCTTGGCAGAGCAGTGATTGGACGGGGGAGGACACCAGAGGGCCAATGGTGGGACAGAGTCAGCCCGAAGCATGGGGCTTTCAAGCCAATGGGAGAGCACTTGCTCGAAAACTATGGGACTGACTCACAGCCATTATCGGACTATTGTCTTCCCCATGTTTACACTATGGAAGGAAGTTATGCAGAGCTTCAGAAAACTAGGGAACCCAAAACAAACCAAGGACCTACACAATGGCTGCAGAAGGCCAACCCAATTAATACCTCAAACCTTGAGTAGGTTAGAAAACCTGAATTGGAGGAAAATTATGCAGACCTTCAGAAACCAGGAAACCCAAAACAACCCAAGGGCCTACACAATGGCTACAGGAGGCCAGCGCAATCAACACCCCACTCAAACCTTGAGTAGGTTATCAATGGAAAAAACCCGCAATAATCTAAAACTGCTGCATTTTTCAAAATCACAAAGCCCACCAATGGGAAGAATCGATTTCAGCAGGAGAGGCGGACTGGATAATCTGGCTATAAAAAGGGGTTTCTGACGTAGTGTGTGTGCTTCCCTGCCCACATGATCCAACAACCAGCAAGCCTCTTGACACTGAAGGAAAACCAGTGTCCGAAGACACCGAAGATAGAAGAAACAAACCACCAAACTGCAGAAGGCACAGTAGTGAGTATAACCTCTGGTCCCCGGAACTCCCAACTCAGTTCGGTCAGGAAAGCTGGGAGGTTGGGCATTGTACTGCTAAACTTGTGTAAAGATTTTCGTTGTGTCCGTTTAGTGGGATTTAGGGGGATTGTTTTGTTGGTGTATTGCTGTTTGTTGAGATACACCTTGTCAAATAAATTGGAAGCCTAAGTTCCTCTTGGAATCACCTTGTCTCAGTTCTATTGTATTACATCTCCTGATCGTGAGTCTTATGTCAGAACAGTGTAAGAGAAGCCAGGAGCGCCTCGAAAATGCTCAACTGTGTGCCACAGACTAGGGAAGAAGGGGTTAGGAGTGTTTGACACTCACAGGTGCCTCACAGGCTAGTCATAAGCTGTGGGGACGCACGAGTCTCAAAACCCCCTTCATAAGCTGTGGACACAGTCTCTCCAGGGGTGCTCTTGCAGCACCCAGGGTACCTCACAGGCCAGGCATAAGCTGTGAGGGCAGAAGCCCAGAGAGAGACACCCAAGGCACAACAACACTCCCTGAAAACCCCTTGCACTTTGCATCAGTTTTCACCCTTGATGATGGTATGATATCCACCCGAGGGTCCTCTGGAAGACGGGACATGTTCTGTGAGCCCCTGGCCTGTGTTTTTAACAGCTCACTGCACTCTGAAATGGTTCCTACAGATTGGAAGGGGGCTAATGTAGTCCCCATTTTAAAAAAATAGGTGACAAGACAGACCCGGGTAACTATTGGCCATCAGTTTAACGTCAGTAATGGGCAAGATGCTTGAAGGAATCATCAGGGATATAATATATGAATATTTGGATAGGGAGGGACATATTAGGGACACCCAACATGGGCTTCAAAAAAAAAACTCCACATTGTATTTTTTGAAAAAAGTTACAAAGTTGGTGGATGAGGGAAGCCCTGTAGGCATTGTCTACTTGGATTTCCAAAGAGCTTTTGACAAGGTACCACATAAGAGGCTTCTTTTAGATTGGAGGTTCTGGTATTGGTGGAAATATATTGAGTTGAATTTAAAACTAACTGGCAAGACGCAGGCAAAAAGTAGTTATAGATGGATTTGGATCTGTTTGGAGACCAGTCACCAGTGGTGTCCTGCAGGGATTAGTGTTGGGACTGTTGCTTTTTACTATTTTTATCAATGATTTGGATTTTGGGGTTGAAGGCACAATTTGCAGGTGATACCAAGATCTGTGCGAGTGTTCGAACTGTAGACGATGCTTGTCTGCTTCAGGCAGATCTTAATGTGTTGGGAGATTGGGTTTAAGACTGGAAAATTATGTATAACTTGGATAAGTTCAATGTTCTGCATGTGGGCAGGGCAAATGCTCAACAGTCATACACCCTCCAGGGAAAGGCATTAAGGATGGTAGAGATCGAAAGAGATTTGGGCATTCTAGTGCATACATCCTTAAAGGTACAAGAACAATACCATGCAGTGATAGCTGGAGCAAATAGGGTGTTGGGCTGTATACATAGGACAATTGAGTATAAGATGAGGAGTACTGCTTTGTCCTTGTACAAAACCTTAGTCAGGCCACACTTGGAATACTGTGTCCAGTTTTGGTGGCCTCTCATGATGGGTGATATTGAGGCTCTGGAAAGGGTGCTGAAGAGGGCCACTCGACTAATTCTAAAGCATCTTGGTTATCAAGGTAGGCTAGAAGAGTTGGGACTCTATACCTTAGAGCAGCGTAGACTGGGGATGGGGGAAGATATGGTTGATGTTTATAAGATAAAGAAAGGAATAGACAATGTTCCAACTGACAGTTTATTTCCATCAAGTAAGCTACGCAGGACCAGGGATCACAAATTTAATATCTCAAAAAAAGGCTAGATCCAGGTTAGATGTCAGGAAGTGGTTCTTTTCCCAGAGAATACAAGAGTTCTGGAACAAGCTGCCATTTCATTTGGTGGATGCAGACTCGTTGAATTCCTTCCAGCGAAAGCTGGATTTGTTTCTGGCTGCGGTGGGGATCACCTCTTAGATGGCAGGTATTGCAGGAAATATAATGGCCAGAGTGATCTCCTGGACTAGTTTCAAGCGCCTAGATGGGTTGGAGAGGAATATCTCAGTTTTTTTTCCCCCAAAACTGGCCTGGATTTGCTTCTCCCAGGAGACCACATGGTTTGGAGTGGTGTGGAGTGTATATGTGGTGATACATGAGGTGTCACAATTGTGTGGCTCGCTAGGCCAGATGGTTTTTACCTGTCTGTCAGGGTTCATGGGTTCATATGCCCACCTAACAACAGATATGCAACAGGAAGGACTGCCTGTTTGGCTGCCTATGTCTATGGTGAGAGATAGCTGTGGCAGTGAGTGACACCTCCTTGACCCCCAAGATGCCTTTGCAATGCAGGAAGAAGATTCATGATCTCGACGAGCTGTCATGGTCCACTACCTGCCGTTCTGACCCTTCCTTGCGGTCTCTTTATCTGTGGCTCTCCTCTATTTGGCCTCAGTGTCTCTACTCAGAACCTCAGATTCCTTCTGCCATCTTGTTTCACCTGATACTAACAAATGCAACCTCCCTCACAGATCCTTTCTTACTTTATGCCCCTCTTCTAACCTAGTGTCAAACTGTTGTAACACACAATCTCTTCCCAGCCTTCATCATTGTTATGTATTGTCCAGGTACATTAAATGTAGAAGTACAATGGTGCGCCACAGAGGGCGCTGTGGTGGGAGACCTGAAAGTATCTGCAAGACAGAGTATAAAAGGCTGCCCACCACACCTGAGAGGCACTCTGGAGTTACACAATGAAGGACTACGGTCACAGCAGTTACTACAACATCAGACTGTGTGGAGTCAGTGATTTGAGTGCTGCATACATTGCAATCATAATATCCATGTTTTCTTTTTCTCTCTCAGGCAACAATGGCCCATGACTGGCAAGCACAGAAAAAAAAGACTGAAGAAATACTTGCATTTATATAGCGCCTTTCGCAACCACTGGACATCTCAAAGTGCTCGACAGCCAATGAAGTACTTTTGGTGTGTAGTCACGATTGTAATGTGGGAAACGCGGCAGCCAATTTGCGCACAGCAAGCTCCCACAAACAGCAATGTGATAATGACCAGAGACTGTTTTATGTTGATTGAAGGATAAATATTGACCAGGACACCAGGGATAACTCCCCCTGCTCTTCTTTGAAATAGTGCCATGGGATCTTTTACATCCACTTGAGAGCAGACGGGGCCTCGGTTTAATGTCTCATCTGAAACTCCTCCAGCACTGCACTGGAGTGTCAGCCGAGATTTTTGTGCTCAAGCCCCTGGAGTGGGACTTGAACCCACGACCTTCTGACTCCAAGGCGACCATGCCACCCACTGAACCAGAGCTGACGCCAACATAGTGTAGGGTACACAATCATCTTTATATTGAAATGTCGGGATCACATGCAGTAATATTGAAACATGACCAGATGCTGATCAATCCTTCTACAGTCCACTAGTAAAGCACGACTAAATTCACAAAGGCGTCAAACTAATCAGCAAATACTGTAAGGGGATAAAAAACGGTCACTAGAGTGGAGATAGACCGAGGGTCACTGAAGGTAATGAATTGATCTGACATGTAAAATGGTTCAGATTAAAAGGGCTTATCAGTATTTGGAGGTTCTGAGGAATTAGGAGTTCCTCTGTCTTACAGTAGGAATTAACATTGACTGATTATGTAAAACTTGCTTCTGTATGTAAAGCACGCTTATAGACTCGCTTACATTGGGTTAAGAGGGAAGTAGCAATGCCTGATGGTAAATGAACCATCTGTTGGATTAATCTTCGAACAAACTCATGGAAGTGTACATATTCAGTACAGAAGAAGGACACAAATATTTGGGAACATAGATTATAGCAACATGGGAACAGGATGGTATTGACTGGTAGTTTTGACTAGAGTTCTTGGGAGAGGGATAAGGAGGCATCCCCTGGAAAACTAAGTTAATCAACACGTCATGAGAAACAGAGGCAAAGTTGAAGTAATTGAAAACACATTCCAGAAGGGTGACACCATGGAAGATGGACAGGTGGGGGAACCACTCAGAGCGAGTCTGTGCAGTAGGCCAATTCAGTGGTTTTGTAGGAGGGTCGCACACCTCACAAAACTGTATAATTGTAATTGTAAAACCTCTGATCAGAGAAGTGTTCATCGGAACCTTCCTGAGCATGCTTGAATAAAAACCGGTTGAAGCAAGGTTTAGTCTGAGGGATTCCGTGGTCGCTATACGAGAGGGGGCAGGTGTCGATTCCTTATATCAGGGAGTACACCTTGAGAAGTCGTCTTTTTGCCCCAACAACCAAAATCGCAACGGTTGACAGCAGTAAGCATTGCAAAGACCAGCTCCAACATAATGTAGGGCAGGGGAGACAGCAGAGTGCACCTTATCACAATTCCACTTTACTAGGCACAGGGGCATATTAAACAATTAGTGAAAACTTAAGTTGTTTTCTTCAAGTCCTAATCTTTTTTTAATCTACTGCTGTTTTAGTTTGGATTCTGTGTGGCTGGTGTCTATCAGGTGGTTCCCTGCATTTCCATTGCTAAATCTATTTTTTTAACCTGTCTGTCAATGGCTGAGAGCCAGATATAGCAATATAAATGCCAAGAGCTGATTGATGGATATTAGTCTCCCAAGATCCAAACTAAAACAGTGGCGTAGCTTAGTGAACATTTATACTTACTTTCATTGATAGTTCCATTGAATGAATGAAGTCCTTCAGAATGAAACAGAAAACTGCAAAGCAGTGAGACCATGAAAAAGACTACACGAAGGAGGGAGCAAGTATGAGTTGTGGTGTGCTGCACCGGGCTCTGACTTAATTACATCTGATACATCGAGAGAAGAGGAAGGCAGTTAAACTGGTGCCTTGATGCGCATCCTTCATATACAACTTTCAGAAGGAGCGGCATGGTGAATGGCTTCAGTGTGTGCTTCACTAGCAGTTAGTCAATGAGAAAATAGGAAGTGCAAAGATAACCCTTGAACTGGTGATTCCACTCTTACCTCCTCATCTAACGCACTCACTTTGGTTTTACCTGATGATTTGAAGGGTTTCTTTGTGAAAAGTTTAGAGGTAAGGGTTCTCCCCTCCTGCCAACAATTACCGCCATCATTGTAACTAACTGTTGCGTTACTGGTCATGAACAATTCCTGTACACTTTGGAAAGCAGATAATTGTTCCCAGTTCATGCAGCTTGGTTTGTTCATTTAAAACCAGTTTGAAGCAAATGTCTCTGTGGACAGACTGTTTCGTTAGGTTGGATATTTTTATAGTTACTATAAAAGCACCGTCGCTGGCACAGAGTTGGGCTATTCGGGGAATCTTCTTCTGCAAGATGAGTAAACAAGTGAGAAGTTCCAGTTATTAACAGCATGCAGTAATACACATGTGCATCAACATATAACCCACGTAGGGTGTGTGATGTACTTGCAGCCACATTAGGTCAGAGGACTCATTTGGGCTGAATGCGTGCAAGGATGTGACTGAAGAAACACTCGGTGAGTGCTGAAGGTTTGAAGAGTATCCATTGCCTCATGGGCATTGATAGGTATGACAGTTGTAAGTGTGTTGGGGCAGATAACTAAGTGCCAAACACGCTCACTATACTGCATTAATCTGCATTGAAAGTGGATCTCGGCTTATCTGCATGTGAATGAACTTTTGTCTGCTATAGAAATGAACAAGAGAGAGGAGCTAATTAGAGAGGGGTTAGAACCTTTCTTCACTTCATCACCCATTTTCACATTGATTTCTATCTCCATGCAATTGGATGTAGCTGAGTTTATTAAAGACAATTACTGATAAGTAATACAAAATACTATTAGTGTTAGGATACGCCTATTTAAAGAATATAGTGAAAAGCAGTGGCCTGGAAATTGCGGTTGGAGGTTTACTACCTGCATACGCCTCCGAACTGCAAGCAAACTCCGTACTTGCCTTGTGTCTCCGCATCTTCGGACTCTTGCACTCCAGGCGTACGCCTGCGTAAAGGCCCACACATCCCAGGGGTGCATGCAGTTCGCAAACGTCCCAGGGATCACGTCGCCCAGGCCAACCAATGACCAAGGAGGATTCCCATTACGCTTCTGGGGATTCCATTTACGTCTGGAATCCCCGTAAGCCTAATAGAAATCAACGAATAAATAAACTTTCACACCACTTAAATAAAAATAAATGATCACAGGTTCAAAAATTAATTAAAACAGTTGCAATAAAATTTAATTTTTTGAAAAATAAATGTAAACATTTTTAACCGGGTCAAAATTGACAAACTAATTTTAAACGTAAGTGAATGTTGAAATCATTAAAAAAAAATTAAATTTATTTTAACGATTACACTGGTAAAAGAAGTCCTTACGCCTGTTTTTTTCCATGGGTGTTTGCTGGGCAATAGTTGGGCAAATAGTTCAACTCTGCGCCAGTGACAGTGAATTTACAGCGGATGGAGAAACTTGACAGATCACAAGTTCCGGGTTTTAAATCATACACATCACACGCAGAAACCCGGAACTGGCTGGGCCATTGACAGCACCTACGATGACAGCGTACACCGTCATAGGCTGCATAAAATCCAGGACAGTTCTATTTTCTTTATACAGGCTGTATAATGTGAATGCAATGGTGTGTGTGTATATATAATGAAAAAAAACAAGGGATTTGAGACTTCTCACCTTTTCATTTCTGCAGTGTAAGTGTGAAAGTATTATTTTATGTTTGTGCCCATTAAGATGAATGATAGAGCTGGAGAATGGAATATTAACTGACTTTTGCATGTGATCAGCACTTCTAAGTCAGGTATGGCACAAGTAAGATGTAGAGTTAAATTCAATTCACATTGAGTTAACAATATACTTTTAGAGGCTATGTTGTACCAGCATATTATTATTTCCCATATTAATCATCTTTGTGCGATCTCTAAGCGAGACTAAAGTGCTATTGGCAATTTGTATTAAATTGCAGGCAGTTTGTGCTGTGAACCTAAGAACACTGAATCTGTCCCAATGCCCTGCAGTGATTGGAGAGTGGACACTTTCATATCATTGTGGCTAGATCTGAGCTTTAGAACTGGTATTATTTGCAGCTAATAGATTGTACCTTTAAGTGATGCGACAAGCGATATAGCTGGATAGTGCACGCCAGAAGATGTTACGTGGTGGGAACTACAGAAAAAGTGAACTAAACATCAGTTAATTTAATTATTTCTCCAAATTGTTTCTCCTTGTCACTTTAGTAATATTTTTTATGTCTAATTTATAAAAAATAAATTCATTTTTAAACTGGACATCTCTCAGAAACCTCAAACCACTTCGGGGGAGAAATTGGCCTCCGTTGCGCCTCCCGTTAGCACCTCCAGGGGGCGCTGATGGGATGCTAAGGGCTTGCCGACTGGGCACGGCGAAATCACCAATGCCCGCGAACTTCCATGGCTGGTTAGCATTGACACTAAAACGTACAGCCTCGATCTCTTGTGCTCCGGAGATCGTGACATCATCCAGTGCATAGCGCCCCGTTATCGCACCAGATGTCCAATACGCTTCCGCCCCATGCAGCTTCACCGGGCATCAACAACGGCAGCTACCGAAGGAGTTGTCACATCGGGCGGCTGCTTGGGGAGCGCTAATTAAAGGCAGTGGTGGTCAGGTGGGCCAAAATGTAATAATGTGCCCAGTATGCTGTTGTTTGATTTTTTTTTTCCAGCCCGCAATTGATCAGTCCTGCATTCTGAGTGCTTGGGGCTGCTATGCGTGTATCGCAGGTGCCGTTGCTGACCATTCCCAGACTTAATCTTCAATGCCCATTGTTATATATGTGGGCTTGTATTTACTCTGTACAGCCACCAGGGGGCTCATTCCCCAGAGTCCCAAGGGATCCCATAATCCCTTGGGAGCACAGGTATTTAAGAAGACTTCACAGGTTGGAGAGGCACTCTACAGACCTGCAATAAAAGACTAAGGTCACACTTTACCTTGAGCTCACAGTGTTCAGTCTGGCTCTTTCTCCATACACAACAACTGGCGGCGAGATACAGATAGTGAACCCAAAGATGCAGAGAACAGTGGGCATCCTGGAGAAATTTTTGGAGGGAGATGATTGGGAAACTTTTGTGGAGCGACTCGACCAATACTTCATGGCCAATGAGCTAGATGGGGAAGAGAGCGCTGCCAAATGAAGGGCGATCCTCCTCACCGTCTGTGGGGCACCAACGTATGGCCTCATGAAGAATCTGCTCTCTCCAGCGAAACCCACGGAGAAATCGTACGACAAGTTGTGCACACTGGTCCGAGAGCATTTGAACCCGAAGGAAAGCGTTCTGATGGCGAGGTACCGGTTCTATACCTACAAAAGGTCTGAAGACCAGGAAGTGGGGAGTTATGTCGCTGAGCTGAGACGCCTTGCAGTACATTGCGAGTTTGAAGGACATTTGGAGCACATGCTCAGAGACTTTTTCGTACTTGGCATTGGCCACGAAACCATACTTCGCAAGCTTTTGACTGTAGAGACCCCAACCTTGAGTAAGGCCATAGCGATAGCCCAGGCATTCATTGCCACCAGTGACAATACGAAGCAAATCTCTCAGCACACAAGTGCTGCTACAAGTACTGTGAACAAAGTGATGTTTTCAAATCGTAATGTACAGGGCAGGTCACATATACCTGAAGCTACATGTCCGCAGATGTCTCAGAGTCCACCATCAAGGGTGATGAATGCAAGGCCATCAACACTTGTTGGCACTGCAGGGGTGATCATCGTTTCCATTCATGCCGATTCAAAGGATACGTTTGCAAGGGCTGTAGAACAATGGGACACCTCCAACGAGTGTGCAGGCGAGCTGCTAAACCTGTTAACCTGCAAACCACCATGTTGCAGAGGAGGACAGATCCACGGAGGATCACTACGAACCAGAGCCTCAGGCCGAGGAGGCAGAGGTACATGGGGTGCACACATTCACCACGAATTGTCCCCCGATAATGCTGAATGTTGAACTAAATGGACTCCCAGTGTCAATGGAGCTGGACACGGGCGCGAGCCAGCCCATCATGGGTAACAAAACTTTCGAAAGGTTGTGGTGCAACAAGACCTCAAGGCCAGTCTTAATTCCAGTTCGCACGAGACTAAGAACTTACACAAAAGAACTGATTCCTGTAATCGGCAGTGCTACCGTAAAGGTCGCCTACGATGGAGCGGTGCACAAGCTACCATTCTGGGTGGTACTGGGTGATGGTCCCACGCTGCTCGGCAGGAGCTGGCTGGGAAAGATACGCTGGAACTGGGACAATGTCCGAGCGCTATCGCCCGCTGATGAAACTTCGTGGGCCCAAGTCTTAAACAAATTTCCTTCGCTGTTCGAACCAGGCATTGGGAAATTCCAAGGAGCAAAAGTGCAGATCCACCTAATTCCGGGGGCGCGACCCATCCATCACAAGGCGAGAGCAGAACCGTACATGATGAGAGAAAGGGTAGAGATCGAGCTAGACCGGCTGCAACGAGAGGGCATCATTTCACTGATTGGGGTCAGCGAGTGGGCCAGTCCTATTGTACCAGTCCTCAAGGGAGACGGTATCGTCAGAATCTGTGGCGATTACAAAGTAATTATCAATCGTTTCTCCCTGCAGGACCAATACCCACTACCAAAGGCCGACGACCTCTTTGCAACGCTGGCGGGAGGAAAGATGTTCACGAAGCTGGATCTGACTTCAGCCTACATGACGCAGGAACAGGAGGAATCATCGAAGGCCCTCACCTGCATCAACACTCACAAAGGTCTTTTTGTTTATAATAGATGCCCGTTTGGAATCCGATCAGCAGCGGCGATATTCCAGAGAAACATGGAAAGTTTACTGAAGTTGGTCCCACACACCATGGTCTTCCAGGACGACATCTTGGTCACAGGTCGGAACACAGTCGAGCACCTGCAGAACCTGGAAGAGATTCTTAGTCGACTCAACTGCTTGGGGCTCAGGTTAAAACGCTCAAAATGTGTTTTCCTGGCACCTGAAGTGGAGTTCCTGGGAAAGAGGTTTCCGGCGGACGGCATCAGGTCCAACAACGCGAAGATGGAGGCAATCGAGAACGCACCGAGGCCACAGAACGTGACGGAGCTGCGGTTATTTCTGGGACTCTTGAACTACTTTGGTAACTTCTTACCGGGTCTCAGCACCCTGCTAGAACCACTACATGTCTTACTATGAAAAAGGGGGCAAATGGGTTTGGGGCAAAAGCCAAGAAAATGCCTTTGTAAAAGCGAGAAAATTGTTATGCTCAAACAAATTGCTTGTGTTGTATGATCTGTGTAAGCATTTGGTACTAGCATGTGCTGCGTTGTCATATGGCGTCGGGTGTGCATTGCAACAAGCTAATAATTTCGGGAAACTGCAACCGGTTGCTTATGCATCCAGGAGTCTGTCGAAGGCCGAGAGAGCCTACAGCATGATTGAAAAAGAAGCGTTAGCGTGTGTCTGTGGGGTAAAGAAAATGCATCAATAGCTGTTTGGGCTAAAATTCAAATTAGAAACTGACCATAAGCCACTTATATCCCTGTTTTCCGAAAGTAATAAAGGGATAAATCCAGAGATGGGCGCTCACGTTGTCCGCATACAGCTACGCCATCCGCCGCAGGCCAGGCACAGAAAGCAGGAAAGGGGTACTAAGGGATAAGCAATGGCAAACATTTAAAGGTCACATGGATGAACTTCAGCAATTGTACATCCCTGCCTGGAGTAAAAATAAAACTGGGAAGGTGGTTCAATCGTGGCTAACAAGGGAAATTAAGGATAGTGTTAAATCCAAGGAAGAGGCATATAAATTGGCTAGTAAAAGCAACAAACCTGAGGACTGGGAGAAATTTAGAATTCAACAGAGGAGGACTAAGGGTTTAATTAAGAGGGGGAAAATAGAGTACGAGAAGAAGCTTGCAGGGAACATAAAAACTGACTGCAAATATGTGAATATGTGAAGAGAAAAAGATGAGTGAAGACAAACGTAGGTCCCTTGCAGTCAGATTCAGGCGAATTTATAATGGGGAGCAAAGAAATGGCAGACCAATTGAACCAATACTTCGGTTCTGTCTTTATGAAGGAAGACACAAATAACCTTCCGAATCTACTAGGGGACAGTGGGTCGAGTGAAAAGGAGGAACTGAAGGATATCCTTATTAGGTGGGAAATTGTGTTAGGGAAATTGATGGGATTGAAGGCCGATAAATCCCCGAGGCCTGATAGTCTGCATCCCAGAGTGCTCAAGGAAGTGGCTCTAGAAATAGTGGATGCATTGGTGATCATTTTCCAACAGTCTATCGACTCTGGATCAGTTCCTATGGACTGGAAGGTAGCTAATGTAACACCACTTTTTAAAAAAGGAGGGAGAGAGAAAACAGGTAATTATAGATCGGTTAGCCTGACATCAGTAGTGGGGAAAATGTTGGAATCAATTATTAAGGATGAAATAGCAACGCATTTGGAAAGCAGTGACAGGATCGGACCAAGTCAGCATGGATTTATGAAAGGGAAATCATGCTTGACGAATCTTCTGGAATTTTTTGAGGATGTAACTAGCAGAGTGGACAAGGGAGAACCAGTGGATGTGGTGTATTTTGACTTTCAAAATGCTTTTGACAAGGTCCCGCACAAGACATTGGTGTGCAAAATCAAAGCACATGGTATTGGGGGTAATGTACTGACGTGGATAGAGAACTGGTTGGCAGACAGGAAGCAGAGAGTCGGGATAAACATGTCCTATTCAGAATGGCAGGCAGTGACTAGTGGAGTGCCGCAGGGCTCAGTGCTGGGACCCCAGCTCTTTACAATATACATTAATGATTTAGATGAAGGCATTGAGTGTAATATCTCCAAGTTTGCGGATGACACTAAACTGGGTGGCGGTGTGAGCTGTGAGGAGGACGCTAAGAAACTGCAGGGTGACTTAGACAGGTTAGGTGAGTGGGCAAATGCATGGCAGATGCAGTATAATGTGGATAAATGTGAGGTGATCCATTTTGGGGGCAAAAACACGAAGGCAGAATATTATCTGAATGGCGGCAGATTAGGAAAAGGGGAGGTGCAACGAGACCTGGGTGTCATGATTCATCAGTCACTGAAAGTTGGCATGCAGGTACAGCAGGCGGTGAAGAAGGCAAATGGTATGTTGGCCTTCCTGGTAGGGGATTTGAGTATAGAAGCAGGGAGGTCTTACTGCAGTTGTACAGGGCCTTAGTGAGGCCTCACCTGGAATATTGTGTTCAGTTTTGGTTTCCTAATCTGAGGAAGGACGTTTTTGCTATTGAGGGAATGCAGCGAAAGTTCACCAGACTGATTCCAGGGATGGCTGGACTGTCATATGAGGAGAGACGGGATCAACTGGGCCTTTATTCACTGGAGTTTAGAAGCATGAGAGGGGATCTCATAGAAACGTGTAGGATTCTGACGGGACTGAACAGGTTAGATGTGGGAAGAATGTTTCCGATGTTGGGGATGTCCAGAACCAGGGTACATAGACTTAGGATAAGGGGTAGGCCATTTAGGACTGAGATGAGGAGAAACTTCTTCACTCAGAGGGTTGTTAACCTGTGGAATTACCTGCCGCAGAGAGTTGTTGATGCCAGTTCACTGGGTATATTCAAGAGGGAGTTAGATATGGCCCTTATGACTAAAGGGATCAAGACGTATCGGGAGAAAGCAGGAAAGGGATACTGAGGGAATGATCAGCCATGATCTTGTTGAATGGTGGTGCAGGCTCAAAGGGCCGAATGGCCTACTCCTGCACCTATTTTCTATGTTTCTATGTTTCAAACAGCAATGATATGAATGACCAGTTAATCTGTTTTTGAAAGCAGTGCTAACAATTTCTGGATGACTCCCTCAAAAAACAATCTAAACCCCATCTAAACCTGAAAACCTCACAAAAGAAAGAACTTGCATTTATATTGTTTCTTTCTACCATGACCTCAGGATGTTCCAAAGTATTTCACATACAATAAAGTAATTTTTAATGATAGTCATAATAATACAAGAAATAGGAGCAGGAGTAGGCCATACGGCCCCTCGAGCCTGCTCCGCCATTCAATAAGATCATGGCTGATCTGGTCATGGACTCAGCTCACTTCTCCACCCCAACCCCCGCTCCCCATAACCCCTTATCCCCTTATCATTTAAGAAACTGTCAATTTCTGTTTTAAATTCATTCAATGTCCCAGCTTCCACAGCTCTCTGAGGCAGCGAATTCCACAGATTTACAATCCTCTGAGAAGAAATTTCTCCTCATCTCTGTTTTAAATGGGCAGCCACTTATTCTAAGATTATGACCCCTAGTTCTAGTCTCCCCCATCAGTGGAAACATCCTCTCTGCATCCACCTTGTCAAGTCCCCTCATAATCTTATATGTTTCAATAAGATCACCTCTCAATCTTCTGAATTCCAATGAGTAGAGGCCCAAACTACTCAACCTTTCCTCATAAGTCAACCCCTTCATCCCTGGAATCAACCTGGTGAACCTTCTCTGAACTGCCTCCAAAGCAAGTATATCCTTTCGTAAATATGGAAACCAAAACTGCACGCAGTATTCCAGGTGTGGCCTCACCAATATCTTTTATATAGCTGTAGCAAGACTTCCCTGCTTTTATACTCCATCCCCTTTGCAATAAAGGCCAAGATACCATTGGCTTTCCTGATCACTTGCTGTACCTGCATACTATCCTTTTGTGTTTTATGCACAAGTACCCCCAGGTCCTGCTGTGCTGCGGCACTTTGCAATCTTTCTCCATTTAAATAATAATTTGCTCTTTGATTTTTTTCTGCCATCGTGCATGACCTCACACTTACCGACATTATACTCCATCTGCCAAATTTCTGCCCACTCACTTAGCCTGTCTATGTCCTTTTGCAGATTTTTTGTGAACTCCTCACACATTGCTTTTCCTCCCATCCATGTAGGGAAACATTGCAGCCAATTTGTGTACAGCAAGGTCCCAAGAACAGCAGTGACATAAATAAGTAGATAAGCTATTTTTATGTGATGTCCGTTGAGAGAAGAGTGTTGGTTAAAACACTGGGAGCACTCCCCTCCTCTTCAACCTGAGAGGCTTTAATTTCTCATCCAAATGACTGTACCTCCAATGGTACAGTAGTCTCCTAGTGCTGCACTGAAGTGTCAGCCTAGATTTGTGCTCAAATACCTGGATTGGGGTTTGAACCTGCAATCCTCTGACTCCAAGGCAAAGGTGCCACATAAGAGGTTACTGCGCAAGATAAAAGTTCACGGGGTTGGGGGTAATATATTAGCATGGAAAGAAGAGAGGATTGGCTAACAAACAGAAAACAAAGTGTCAGGATAAATTGGTCATTTTTCGGTTGGCTAACAGTAACTAGTAGGGTGCCGCAGGGATCGGTATTGGGGCCTCAACTATTTACAATCTATATTAATGACTTCGATGAAGGGACCGAGTGCAATGTAGCCAAGTTTGCTGATGATACAAAGATGGGTGGCAAAGCAAATTGTGAAGAGGACACAAAAAATCTGCAAAGGGATATAGACAGGCTAAGTGAGTGAGCAAAAATTTGGCAGACAGAGTACAATGTGGGAAAATGTGAGGTTATCCATTTTGGCAGAAAAAATAGAAAAGCAAATTATAATTTAAATGGAGAAAAATTGCAAAGTGCTGCAGTGCAGACGGACCTGGGGGTCCTTGTGCATGAAACACAAAAGATTAGTATGAAGGTACAGCAAGTAATCAGGAAGGCAAATGGAATGATGGCCTTTATTGCAAGAGGGATAGAGTATAAAAGCAGAGAAGTCCTGCTACAACTGTACAGGGTATTGGTGAGGCCACATCTGGAGTACTGTGTACAGTTTTGGTCTCCATATTTAAGGAAGGATATACTTGCATTGGAGGCAGTTCAAAGAAAGTTCACTAGGTTGATTCCGGAGATGAGGGAGTTGACTTATGAAGATAACTTAGGCCTATACTCATTGGAGTTTAGAGGAATGAGAAGTGATTATTAAAACATATAAGATAATGAGGGGGCTCGACAAGGTGAATGTGGAGAGGATATTTCCACTCCGAGGAGAAACTAAAACTAGGGGACATAGTCTCAGAATAAGGGGCTGCCCATTTAAAACTGAGGTGAGGAGGAATTTCTTCTCTCATAGGGATGTAAATCTATGGAATTCTCTGCCCCAGAGAGCTGTGGAGGCTGGGTCATTGAATATATTTAAGGCGGAGATAGACTGAGCGATAAGGGAAAAAAGGGTTATGAGGAGCGGGCATGGAAGTGGAGCTGAGTCCATGATCAGATCAGCATGATCTTATTAAATGGCGGAGCAGGCTCAAGGGTCCAGGTGGCCTACTCCTGCTCCTATTTCTTATGTTCTTATTTGCTACCACTGAGACAAGACACCCTCATATCACAACTGTCTTGCCCAAGAACAGGACCTCATTATTTAGGGAATCTCACTTGCAGATTTGGGACACTACATCAGACCATTGGTCTGGTGTAGGAGGGAGGGCTTTAGTTTCCTGAACAATTGGAACCGCTTCTGGGGTAGTTGGGACCTGTACAAGTCGGACAGGTTACACCTCAACAGAGACGGGACCAATGTTCTCGCGGGTGGTTTTGATAGTGCGGTTGGGAGGGCTTTAAACTAGCTTGGCAGGGGGATGGGAACCCAGGAGAGGGCTCTGAGCTAGTTAGAGTGGGTGAGAGCTCAGATGAACAGAACCCCAAGAAAGGATGCAAAAGGCAGGAGGCAACAGAGCAAAGTAGCACTGGGGTAAGTGTAAACCATAAGGTGATAGGAAGGGACAATATGTATGAATATAAAGGGGCTGCAGGAGGGGTCAAAACTAAAAATTATGGTTTAAAAACTAGTATTAAAACACTTTACCTAAACGCACGCAGCATTCGAAACAAAGTAAATGATTTGACGGCACAAATCATTACAAATGTATATGATTTGGTGGCCATTACTAAAACGTGGTTGCAGAGTGGCCAAGACTGGAAATTAAACATACAGGGGTATCTGAAAATTCGGAAAGATAGGCAAGAAGGGAAAGGAGGTGGGGTAGCTCTGTTAATAAAGGATGATATCAGGGCAGTTGTGAGAGACGATATTGGCTCTAATGAACAAAATGTTGAATCATTGTGGGAGGAGATTAGAGATAGTAAGGGGAAAAAGTCACTGGTGGGCATAGTTTATAGGCCCCCAAATAATAACTTAATGGTGGGGCGGACAATAATCAAGGGAATAACGGAGGCATGTGAAAAAGGAACGGCAATAATCATGGGGGATTTTAACCTACATATCGATTGGTCAAATCAAATTGCACGGGGTAGCCTTGAAGAGGAATTCATAGAATGCATATGGGATTGTTTCTTAGAACAGTATGTTACAGAACCTACAAGGGAGCAAGCTATCTTAGATCTGGTCCTGTGTAATGAGACAGGAATAGTAAACGATCTCCTCGTAAAAGATCCTCTCGGAATGAGTGATCACAGTATGGTTGAATTTGTAATACAGATTGAGGGTGAGGAAGTAGTGTCTCAAATGAGAGTACTATGCTTAAACAAGGGGACTACTGTGGGATGAGGGCAGAGTTGGCTAAAGTAGACTGGAAACACAGACTAAATGGTGGCACAATTGAAGAACAGTGGAGGACTTTTAAGGAGCTCTTTCATAATGCTCAACAAAAATATATTCCAGTGAAAAAGAAGGGCGGTAAGAGAAGGGATAACCAGCCGTGGATAACCAAGGAAATAAAGGAGAGTATCAAATTAAAAACCAATGCGCATAAGGTGGCCAAGGTTAGTGGGAAACTAGAAGATTGGGAAAATTTTAAACGACAGCAAAGAATGACTAAGAAAGCAATAAAGAAAGGAAAGATAGATTACGAAAGTAAACTTGCGCAAAACATAAAAACAGATAGTAAAAGCTTTTACCGATATATAAAACGGAAAAGAGTGACTAAATTAAATGTTGGTCCCTTAGAAGATGAGAAGGGGGATTTAATAATGGGAAATGTGGAAATGGCTGAGACCTTAAACAATTATTTTGCTTCGGTCTTCACAGTGGAAGACACAACAACCATGCCAAAAATTACTGGTGACGGGAATGTGGGAAGGGAGGACCTTGAGACAATCACTATCACTAGGGGGGTTGGTGCTGGACAGGCTAAAGGATCTCAAGGTAGACAAGTCCCCTGATCCTGATGAAATGCATCTCAGGGTATTAAAAGAGATGGCGGAAGTTATAGCAGATGCATTCGTTACAATCTACCAAAATTCTCTGGACTCTGGGGAGGTACCATCGGATTGGAAAGCAGCTAATGTAACGCCTCTGTTTAAAAAAGGGGGCAGACAAAAGGCAGGTAACTATAGGCCGGTTAGTTTAACATCTGTAGTGGGGAAAATTCTTGAAGCTATCATTAAGGAAGAAATAGCGGGACATCTAGATAGGAATAGTGCAATCAAGCAGACGCAGCATGGATTCATGAAGGGGAAATCATGTTTAACTAATTTACTGGAATTCTTTGAGGATATAACGAGCATGGTGGATAGAGGTGTACCGATGGATGTGGTGTATTTAGATTTCCAAAAGGCATTCAATAAGGTGCCACACAAAAGGTTACTGCCGAAGATAAGGGTACGCGGAGTCAGAGGAAATGTATTAGCATGGATAGAGAATTGGCTGGCGAACAGAAAGCAGAGAGTCGGGATAAATGGGTCCTTTTCGGGTTGGAAATCGGTGGTTAGTGGTGTGCCACAGGGATCGGTGCTGGGACCACAACTGTTTACAATATACATAGATGACCTGGAAGAGGGGACAGAGTGTAGTGTAACAAAATTTGCAGATGACCCAAAGATTAGTGGGAAAGCGGGTTGTGTAGAGGACACAGAGAGGCTGCAAAGAGAGTTAGATAGGTTAAGCGAATGGGCTAAGGTTTGACAGATGGAATACAATGTCGGAATATGTGAGGTCATCCACCTTGGAAAAAAAAACAGTAAAAGAGAATATTATTTGAATGGGGAGAAATTACAACATGCTGCGGTGCAGAGGGACCTGGGGGTCCTTGTGCATGAATCCCAAAAGTTAGTTTGCAGGTGCAGCAAGTAATCAGGAAGGCGAATGAAATGTTGGCCTTCATTGCGAGAGGGATGGAGTACAAAAGCAGGGAGGTCCTGCTGCAACTGTACAGGGTATTGGTGAGGCCGCATCTGGAGTACTGCGTGCAGTTTTGGTCACATTAATTAAGGAAGGATATACTAGTTTTGGAGTGGGTACAGAGACGGTTCACTAGGCTGATTCCGGAGATGAGGGGGTTACCTTATGATGATAGATTGAGTAGACTGGGTCTTTATTCCTTGGAGTTCAGAAGGATGAGGGGTGATCTTATAGAAACATTTAAAATAATGAAAGGGATAGACAAGATAGAGGCAGAGAGGTTGTTTCCACTGGTCGGGGAGACTAGAACTAGGGGGCACAGCCCCAAAATACGGGGGGAGCCAATTTAAAACTGAGTTGAGAAGGAATTTCTTCTCCCAGAGGGTTGTGAATCTGTGGAATTCTCTGCCCAGGGAAGCAGTTGAGGCTAGCTCATTGAATGTATTCAAATCACAGATAGATAGATTTTTAACCAATAAGGGAATTAAGGGTTACGGGGAACGTGCGGGTAATTGGAGCTGAGTCCACGGCCAGATCAGCCATGATCTTGTTGAGTGGCGGAGCAGGCTCGAGGGGCTAGATGGCCTACTCCTGTTCCTAATTCTTATGTTCTTATGTTTTTTTAAGTTCAATGTACACATAGTACCATATCTCTTGGGCTTAAATTTTAAATAAAAATTAAATATTCACTAAAAATATTCGCCAAGTGTTTCCGCTTTGCATACAATTGGCGATCCAGGCGCAAGTTGCACTCAAAATTGCGCTAGTTTTTAGAACTGGATTTTTTTGCTCAAGTTTCTGCTCAAACTCATTGGCATATCGCCAAACGTAAAATCTTCCATGAACCAGTGCAATCGGGCTGAGTTTTAATTTAACAACATAATGTTTTTTCTAAAACATACGTTAAGAAATTTTCTTTGATCTATTTAAGACTGGTAATCTGGTGCAGTTTTATTAGAACGGCTGAAAATGGGTAAATCACAAAAAATAAGTATTTTTAATCTGTGTCTCGGCCACCACCTGTGAGTAACCTGATTTTAAATAACTGAAAATGACTTTAAAAACTAGACCAATCCATTTACTACTAAACAGTAGTCAGCTTCTTAGTAAATTAAAAAATACACATTTAAAAGCGTTTATAATGTGCTTATTAGTGTCCTTGCACCTGAAAAATTAACTTAATTTCAAGAGCTCTTCGAAGAGCCCCAAGCAGATGTAATTAGCAGAAACTCGCTATGGTGATTAATTCGATCGGGGGGATATGACTAGTTTTGTGACCGGGGCTGACTTCTAACACACTGTTTTTTAAACTAACGCAAAAGATTACAAAATCCGATTTGCACTGGACTAATTTGCATTTGAAATTCCTCGATCTTTTGCGCTGGTTTGGCCAATTTGGGGCAAATTGTGCTGAAAAAAACCACCACAACCTAGCGGAAACTCCAGTGGAAAGGCCATTATTTTTAAACATCTGCCTTCTCCTAAATCTCACTGAACAATTTGCACTTGTTTTCAGTTTGATTTTTAAAAAATAATAAAATATTAATGGTGAAGATTGAATTAACGTTACAATATTTTTAGATTCCTGTCACCATTACAGTTTTAAATGCCCCAACCTGCAGTGAAATATTCAGTTATGCTTGAAGATTTTCTGCATAATGTCTTTTATGTACATCTGAAGCAATTCATTGAGATAAGAAAAAGAGATATTCCATCGCTATTAACAATTGTTTTGTAGTAAAACAGAAATATGCATACTTTTTTCTGAAAAAAAACAACTTCAAATACAAAAATAATAGTGACATCCTAAAGACCTATGGTAGATCTCAAGAATGTGAAATGAATTATAAGATGCAGCCCAGAAAAGCAAAAAATAATTGAATCTCAAAAAGATTATGCCAATCTCTAAAAAATCAGAAGGCATACAGAAATTTTAAATTGAAGAACCAAATTAATTTTCTTATTAATTTAGAACTTTAGTCCCAATATTTATTTTGGCAGAAGTTAGGGAATTCCTGGCTGGAGTGAAAATTTGGGAAAACGAGCTGTTCGACACAAGATGTCCTTTTTGAGTTGTCCTCGTGGGACAGAATCACACGGCTCATTGGGAAGCTCATGCTCCATAGCATCACTGCATCGGGCTGAACTGAACTGATTCCCGAGAGCAGGAAACCGTTAGGAAAAAAGAAAACCTAGGAATAAACAGAAAGTTTAAAAAAAACAGCTTTCTCCCTGTTGCTCAAGAATACCTGAATCCTGATGAATCCTTATATTTTAATTTTTAACAGAACATTAATATTTATATATTGATTGAAACAGAGAGCATTGAACTGAAGTGTTGCATTTGTTACAGGTAATCCTCTTAATATAGAAATACATATTGGAGGAGGGGAGGGGGGGTTATCTGATATACAGCATGAAAACAACATTTTTCTATAAATCTTTTACATTGCAGCCTTTTAAGTCTGACACCAGGTTAATGAATATTTATGCTGTATGATTTTTTAATTAACTTTAGCATTACACAAATTTTACTGTAAATCAATTCTAAATTAATTTACATGATATGTGCAACAACTGGATCTTATAGCAGGGAAAACAAACTCCAGAAGAAATTCTACGTTAAATCACCCAAGAAACCTCCAGGATTTAAAAAATATATTCTAGAGTCTTATCATGTATTGTGAAATTCTGTAAATTGTAGGGTTAACATTTTGCTAAATGTCTTTCTTTAAAAAAGAGCTACAGGATCCTGTAAGAGTTTTGGGAATGAGAAATGGAATTGAAGGATGGCACCTTGTTTGAGAGTGTTAACAATGTTCATGGATAAAACACTCACCTCGACAATGGAGCAGGATCTGGATTATATCAGAAACCAGTCACACTTGATTCACCAACAGCCATATTAAAACAAGCAGTAGCATATTCCCTTGGCTAAAACTGCATTGCAGATTTCTCTTTCATTAAGATATAATTTTGCAGCTTTTCATTTTGTTTCAAAGAATACTATAAATGATAGCTTTATGGGTCTAAATATCTTTGATTCAAAAATTCCAGCATTAGAACATTTACAGCATATGCATTTTGTATAACTCAGGTACATATTTCTAAAAGCTGTTGAGATAACTCAATAGTCAGAGTGTTGAGGTTTGAGATGGCAGTGATGAACAAAACAACTTCCACTTTGTACCCAGTTGCAACACTGAACATTGGTATGGGTGGGAAAAAAAAGGAGTGATTGGCCCATTGAAATGAGGACAACTCTGGGCACTAAAACTGCCACTTCCACTTCTCAGCTCAGTGGTAATATTAGTTTTCAGAGATGCTTTTTGCAGCTCTTTTTATTCAGCATCGTGTATCCTGAGATACATTTACAGTTGTATTTCCATAATTAAGTGTGTTCATTTCCAAGGACAGCCACGAATTAAGAAATAGTACTTTATGACATTTGAAGTAAAATGTTACTATCCTTGAAAGCAGGGCAGAAAAAACATTAAATGATTTGTCACAGTGTAAATTTTAAGAAGTTTGTGACTGCCAAGTTAAGAATTACACATGTAGAGATGACTTGTTGTAAAGTAACAGGAACAGCTAGGACGGCACGAATTTCACATTCCATTTTACAAAGTAGTTTTATTTTGTAAAGGTCCAATCAGTGGTTAAATGGTTGCTTTGAAATCCATCAGAGTTATGAATTTTGTATCCATAGTTATCTAACCTTCCAACTTAACGATAATTATGATGATTCTGTCTGTAGCAATGAACTATAATGGCTTAGAACAGCACCGTGTTCAGCACTGTGTGGGAGGAAAAATGGACAATATTGTAACTGTCTGCTAGCACCCAGTGAAGAATGGTTCATGGAAACAAAAATTCATGCAGGAAGCAAGAAAAAAATTGAGGAAAAATATTTAAAAGACCAAAAGTTCGAATCCAGAAATTGGCTACTTCATGACCACAACACACATGTTCAATTGTCCCTTGCTTTATTGTAGGACTAGGTCTACTTGGAGTGTCTGGGCTAGAATTATGGGGCTCAATTTTGCCCAAGCCCGTTTTCTGGCGTATTGCCAGAGTTACGCCCGTTTTTCTAGGCTAGAAATGCGGCAGAAATATTTTGTCAAAGTTTCCCTGATGTATAATTCAAACGGTGGCACCGGGCAGCCTGTCCAGTTGCCTCGGGGGGGGGGGGGGGGGGGGGCGGGGGGGCGGGGCGGGTGGAGCCTGCTGTCTGCACCGAAAAAAACAATGTCGCGCCTTCCGCACACGCGCGACAAAAAAAGTGCCGTTGTTGCTGTTATTTCAATGGACGCGCATGCGCAGTACAGCTCTGGGTTGGCAATCAGCCATGTTTAAAGAGCCAGTTGTGTGAGAGCATTGGAAAAAGTGGATCTGCTGTAATACAAGATGCAACGATGTGTAAGGACCAAGAATTTCATACAGGATGAAGTGGAGGCACTAGTTACTGTGATTGAGACCAGATGGCAGGAGCTGGACACCAGCAGAGATCACATAAACGTTCCGCCCAAAGAAATGAAGAAACACTGGAACCAAGTTGCAGAAGATTACTGCGCAATGATGACCACCACCGAGGTCTGGAGGCCAGTGCAAAAAGAAATGGCAGGACCTTGGTCAAGTAGTTAGTGTAAGTAATATTTTCATTTATTCACTGGAATTGCAATTGTAAATATGGCCAGCTGTATATGTCCCACCCATCAAAAAGACACCCTCTCTAAAAAGTTGTATTTTCATCTTTGCAGAGGAAGGTGGCACACAACAAAATGGAAAGAACTCGAACAGGAGGAGGCTCGGAAAATCTGCAGCCACTGACACCATTGGAAGAGAGGGTCGCTGCTTTGATGGGTCCTGCCTGGAGAACAGCAATCACCACTGCACAAGCTGGGCCCACACTCGAGGGAGAGGGTAAGTCCTGCAAATTCCACAGTCTGGCTTTGCTAAATGTTAAGTACTGCACGGGCTAGCCATGCTTCAGTTCATGGGGATGTCTCCGTCAGCTACGCTTCAGTTGATGCAATGTGTTATAATTTATCGTGGTCCTTCAAATCAGCCTACTGCCTGTGCTGTGTGAGCCTACTCATGCCACCCACCCTGCCCCCTCCTCTGCTGCTAACCATTTGTCTGTTCCGTTATATTTTGCAAAACTTGAAGACTACCCTGAAGATGCAGAAGAAGATTTAGACAAGGACGAGCCTGAAGAGGAGACATCTTCCAATCCCACCCTCCGGACCAGGGGCAGGGGCAGGGGATGGAGATGGATGAAGCCCCCACTGTTTTACTGGCATTTGTGGAGGTGCAGGTGCCGCCCATTGAGATGCCAGCCCCTTCCATGACTAGTGGTTTGAGTGTTGGTGGGACATTCCATGGTTTCCTAATATCCAAGGCTGTGGGTCCCAGTGGTGGGGTGCAGCGGGGCACACCCAGGGCCCCACTTTCCGAGGCTGCGGGTCCCAGTGCTGGGGTGCGAGCCACATCCCCGTGGAGGAGGGGAAGGAGAACTGGATCGCGCTCTCCTGAGGTGCAGGATCTAACATATGTGGTTCAAATGATAGCAATGACTGGGGAGCACATTGAGCTTAAACGATCACTCCTGGTCACCATCAGTGGGGTGGGTGATGAGATAGTGGGACTGTTTGGAGAAGTAACAGCAATCTCACGAGAAATGGGAATGATGTCCGGAACCATGAGTGAGGGAATATCTGTCAGCTGAAAACATTTCAGTGACTATGAGGGAGGGAATGTCACAGGTAGTTGAGACAGTTTTGCTCAACATGAGGGAGGGAGTGTTGCAGGTCACTGAGACACTGACAGGGCGCATGAGGGACGGCATGTTGGAGTTAGCTGCTGCAATAAGGGAACACGCCCAGACCCCGCGCCCATTGACAGAATCAACTGCCACTCCCACTCCAATCCCCACACCAGCCTCTGAAGAGCCCCAAGCCAGGCTCTCCTCATTGCCACCTGCATTCCCCCCCGCCCCCCACCTCAACTGGTGCACACTACCCGAGATCTTAGAAAGAGTCAGCTTATTACCAACCCCAGAAACACTATGCCGCCGTCTGCGGGATGGAGTGGGGGAGTCAGCAAGAACAAGCGCGGCGGGCGGTCTTAGATTAAGGTGGAGGAGAGATGGTGCAGTCTTTCTTTGCTGCTGCTGTTGTTGTTATTATTGTTGCTGTTGTAACTGTTATCAAATTAAAAGATTTTTGTAAGTTATGTAAATTTACAAATTTAAAAGTTAATAAGTGATCTTAGAGTTTGTAAGTGATCGTAACTGAAAACTTTAAAGTTTGATACAAGAATAATCTTATTTAAATTAAGTACAAAGAACTGTTTGTTAAACTTTTGAATAAAATATATTTTACATTAAATCTGAATCATTTCCATTATTTGTTTGATTATTAACACTACTTTTGAAGTAAACAAGAATAATTTCCATTATTTGTTCCATTAACACAACACATTACAGAACAGGTCCAAACAGTAAACATGGTCCATGTGGAATAGTTGTCACGGAGCCTTCGGGCAGCAAAGCGTTCATGGATGAGCTGCTGCTGCAAGGCTCAAGCAATCGATAAAGGGGCACGATGGCCCGCCCTCTTTTGTCATCGTGCCTCGGGTGCAGGTAGTTGCATTGCTTCCTTGTCCTTGTCCTCCTCCTGCTCATCTTCTGCATGTTCCTCATCATTATCATCAGCCACTCTCACCGCAGGTGGGTCTTCCACTACCAGCTGCTGCTGCCTCATGATGGCTAAGTTATGCAGCATGCAGCACACAACAATGAACTGACCGACAATCTTAGGGGAGTACAGCAAGTAGCCTCCGGAATGGTCCAGACATCAGAAACGTTGTTTCAAGATGCCAATGGTCCTATCTATTATGCTGTGCATCGCAATATGCGACATGTTGTATTCCCGGTCAGCTTCCATCTGGGTTACGCGTAGGGGCGTCATGAGCCAGGTGGCGAGGCCGTACCCTTTGTCTCTCAGTAACCAACTCCACCCTTCTGGCTGCTGTTGAAACATGGCAGATATAACGCTCTCGCGTAGGATGAACGCATCATGGGTGCTCCCAGGGTATCTTGCATCGACTGACATGATGCGATGCATGTCATCACACACATGCTGTACATTAATGGAATGAATGCCTTTTCTGTTCCTGTACGTCTCAGAATCCTCCAAAGATGCTCGCAAGGCGATGTGGGTACAATCAATGCAGCTCTGTACTTTTGGGAAGCCAGCAATCCTGGAGAAGCCCATAGCCCTGTCACACATTGCCTGGGCGGTCATGGGGAACTTCATCCTCCATGCATATACTGCAGCTGTCACCTGCTGAATGCAAACATGTACTGCATGTTGAGAAATGGCGCACACATCCTCAGTTGTAGCTTGAAATGAGCCGGAGGCATAGAATAAAAGTGCAGCTGTATCCTTCACTTCAACTGACAAAGCAGTCCTCCTGACGCTTCCATGTTGCAGGTCTGCTTTCACCAACTCACAGGTCTCACTTACAACTTCTTTACGGAAACGCAACCTTCTGACACAGTCTGCATCACTCAGGTGCAGGTACGAATGCCTGTCTCTTTATATCCGACATGGGTAAGGCCTCCTGCCCAGCCGCTATGGGCTCTGATGTTCCTCATGCGATGACGTTGAATCAAATGTCTCCTATGTAGCACCATGCAGAAGGCTCGCACAAGGCATGGCATTATCAGTATTGCCCCACAGTTAAATTTTATCTTTGCAAGAAGCTCAAAATGGCAGGAATGCAGGCAGGACAGGTTATTTGTTCTCTCTCGCCACGGTCTCTATGGATGGACCACACCCAGGTCTTGTGACTTCTCCTCACCCCCTCCCCCCCACTCCAGCCCCAGCTCATTGCATCATCATCATCATGGGCAGTCCCTTGGAATCAAGGAAGACTTGCTTCCACTATTAAAATGAGTCCTTAGGTGGCTGAACAGACCAATACGAGAGCCACAGTCCTGTCACAGGTGGGACAGATAATCGTTAAGGGTAAGGGAGCGTGGGACAGATTTGCTGCACCTTCTTTCCACTGCCTGCGCTTGATTTCTGCATGCTCACAGCGATGAGACTCGAGGTCCTCAACGCCCTCCTGGTTGCACTTCCTCCACTTAGGGCGATCTTTGGCCAGGGACTCTCAGGTGTCGGTGGGGATGTCGCACTTTATCAGGGAGGCTTTGAAGGTGTCCTTGTAACGTTTCCTCTGCCCACCTTTGGCTCGTTTGTATGTAGGAGTTCTGAGTACAGTGCTTGCTTTGGGAGTCTCGTGTCTGGCATGCAACATCTCCCCTTCTCCCCCTCCCCCAACTCATTGCGGTCTTGTGCCAAGTGCAGCAGCCTTCCGATCAGCACCTCCCTCCCCGGACTCAGTGAAGAAGCTTTCCAATCGACACCTCCCTCCCCTCTCCCCCTCCCCCCCACCCCCCGGGCTTGTTTTCCAGCCGAATCCCAAGTCTCTGCGTCCGGGCGTGGGGCCGATTCTGATGGCCAACGCTAAGCCCTCCAGCCCTGCTTGAAGATGTTCGATGGTGGCGTGTGAGTAAAAAAAAATTGAAAAACTTCAGAAATCCAAGAAACTTCCATGTACTCCGTTGAAAGGTAAAAAAAAAGGTGAACTTTAGTTTGGATATTTCAAGTGTTAGAGACTCCCTCCAAAAACTTCGATGATAAACAATGGTGTCTTTCAGCACCAATTTTTCAATGTGCGCTGTTTTCTGTTTACTCACCAGAAGGTTTTTTGGGAGTGGCCAGATACGCTAACTTAGGATAAAACATTTTTGGGCAAACTGCGAAAAATGCTGAAAACTGGTGCAGACATGAGGAAACGTAAAAAAAAACTAATGTAGAAAAATGATACCTAAAGCAGTTACACCGGCGCAGATTCCAGGGGGAAACTTTGAATTAAATAATTATGCCAGAAAAAACAGCGCACATGACACAGGAAAATTGAGCCCATGGTCTGAGATTATTCATCTAGGTTTCACAATTGGAAAAAGAATGAAGTTATCACAAAGGCTCGAGAGTCATAACAATATCTTTTATTCAGATGGAACTCTGATGAGCAGTTGTCTGCAACTTATAACACACAATTTTGAAAATGTTGTCATTAGACTATCAGCAAAGCAAATATATTCTTCATATAGTGAGTAGGTGGGTGATAAAGAATTGTTAAAATAAAATAACAAAAGCTCAATAGTAATTTAGCAGAGAGTGCAATACAAGAAAAATTGTGGATAAAACATAGCTGGGCAAATTAACAAAATAAAGCAATACTTTAAAGAGTAACTAAAACCTTGAAATTATGTTGTGTGAATATACTGCGTGAACATTCAACATCTTTGTATGAAATGTCTTTGTAACCTATTTTAATTAATTTACAATAACACTTAATGTGTTCATATTCGAATATTCACACAGAATAATTTCAAGAACTAAGTTTGTATCTCCTTTTCTGCATAACAAACCAAAGGTACTGCAAAGCTCTGACAATTATAAAGATGTGCTTCCAAATAACTGAGTCAGACCTATTGATTCTGCCATAATACATTTGTGATTAAATTGTTAGATATGTCTTGCTCTTGCAATGAAAATTACATTATAATGTACTACAAAGCAAAACCTATGCAAAACTAAATACTTTAGTTTGTCTTATAAAGAATTACCTTATAAAGATATATAATAGGAATTATATATCTTTATAAGGTAATTCTTTATAAGTCCTCTGTAATATATGACAGAAAAGCTATATATTACATACCAGGAAATAATAAGCTTTTGAAAGACTAACTGAAAGACTGAGGAGCAGACAGACAGATGTTGAAAAGGAGACAAGAGTGTCAATGATACAAACTGGGAGGAAGGCAAAGACAACTGTTCAAGTCGCATTGTCGATAGACACTGTGTTCAGCAATGCCTTTGAAATTATCCAGCTTAACTGTCTCTGGTAATTAGAGAGCAATGACCTTCTCATTAAAGCTGGGAGGCTGATGAATATTTTTCAGTTTTATTGGTAGAAGATGTAGGCTACACAGACAATCTTGAAATATCAAAGCAATTCTCTAAGATATTTATTAGACTAGAATTTATAAAAACACACAGCAAACCTTTGAATTACAAGTGCTAATGTATGCAGAGGCAAATGAATAGCTCATCTTTTTTCTCTCTTGTATCTTAAATTTTTCATTACAAATTTCCAGGGCTTCAAAGTAGGATCTCACAGTTGGCCCCCTTTCTTCTCTCTTGCATGACAAAGAGCTGTCAAAAACTGTTCCTGCGTTTGTTAGTATTTTTCCCTTTCTTTTCTCTCATCTAAATGTCAAATAGTGTAGCTTAAATAAAACACAGCGTTCTTCATCTGGTGCAGTTTAACCAAAACAAAACCACGGAAGGCATCTTAAAAAGCCCTAATTAATGTTGCTCATTGATTTTTGTTTTAGTGTGATGTATTCTATGAAAAAAATATGAATCCAGAAGGCACTCTCATTAAAATCATTAGCAGCTTGATGTTAGCTCAAAACAGCTCATTCTTTGGTGCACTCCAGTACTTAAAAGCATATTCACAGGTCCTCATTTAACATCACAGAATAGCTCAAGTTGAAAAACAGGTTCTGCAGCCATAAGCACACATTGAATTGTGATAACCAAAGTACGTAAATGTACTTTTTTGTGGTTATAAATGGTGCCTGATGGAGATGCGGTGGTGCTTGCTTTATTTTGAGGGTCCTCTCTAGAGTAAATAAAACATGTAATTATGTCTCTCTTTTTTTATTCAATCTGAACAAAGAAATCAAAATAACATAGAAGCATTGTCCATAAATGCTTTTAACTCCTTTATTTCATTGGGGTACGCCTGGTGTTTTTCAAGACTAAAATTGGGAAGGTTGGTCAAGATATTTGGCAGATGACATAATGCTGGGATTTTGTGAAAGGTGATTCAGTAACAATGCACTAATGGACAACATAGAACATTTTATCAAGACTAAAAGTGCCACATGAGTCACTTTGCCTGTTCTTCTGTCATTAAACACAGTACAAAGAAGCCACCCTTGAGGTGAGTAATTTAGCATTTAGATTAAATATAGAAATACAATCTTTGGGCTCTATTTCCAGAGCTCTATGGACCACTTTAGTTCTTCAACTATTTTAAACTAACACTGGTGGTATTGAATTCAACTTCATTCAAAGCATCCTCAGCAACAAGATTGTTAACGGCATTCTTTAAATGGATCCATAACTTTCAACCTGCTGAATTTTGTTTTCCAAACTCAGTATTAAAAGTTGACTTGGTGAAGAAAAGCAAGGAATGAAAATAGAAAAATATCGTGCTCTACCAGTGAACTGAGTAATTTTCATGTAATTTTCAGTTCAGTGGAAGCAACATTAAAGTCAACTAGTTAGCATTCTGTGTTTCCTTGTTAAATAGCAGTTTAAGAACTTCTATTAGTTCAAGGGACTGCCTATGATGATGATGATGATTAGTGGTCAGTTATGCATTAACCAGGACTTTTTAACGAAAGCGTGATGATTGTGAATAGCACTGCAAAAATGTGAGCATCATTATAGCAACGTTACAACTGCCACACACAAAATCGTCACCTCATTCTGTGACAACTAGAGAGGTTTCCCCAGGATAGTAGACCATCAAGCTACCAATGGAATTTGACAGTAAATACGCTCAAAAACAAATGTTTTCCTAACTAATTGCAATAATTCCTACTTCTCACCACATATGAGGTGTAAGTATAATAAGGTAATTGTGCCTGTGTTGTTGAAGTGCATAAATTAGTAAGGCCTACCATCATCTCTTGGCGAATGATTTTAGTGTATCTTCCCATTTCCTGTCAGCTATCAAATTGCTTCCCATCCTGAAAGGATCCGTTCAGGAAGCATTCAAGCACATCTACAAAGTCTTTACCTCTTTCACGAACATGTATGTTTTCCGTGGAATTGCAGCAGTAATACCCAAGGAGAGTAATCCCTTTAGTGATGTTGCTTATTAGTGCAGTGTTATGCTGTTCTTCACGGGTATCAACAAAGGCACAATTGAAAAAAAACATATATTTCGAGGAAGAAATCTGTAATCATTTCATGTTAAAATGATGCATTGAATGGGAAACTAGATAAGTACATGAGGGAGAAAGGAATAGAACGATATGGTGCTGGGTGAGATGAATTAAGATGGCATGAGGTTCATGTGGAACAGTAATACTGGCATAGACATGTTGGGCCAAATGGTCTGTTTTTGTTCTGTAAATTCAAGGTTAAAATCCAGTCTGATATTTTAGTTTGTTTGAATGTTCTTCTATTACAAATTGCTGTGTGTGTAATGTATTACTGATCAGGTGTGTTCAAAGGTGAATGGTGGGACAGTAAGAAAGAACAAAGTCTTTTAGCACCTAATCTTCTTTCTCAGAAATATCTCATAAGTGTCTTGCATACAGTGAATCATTTGGGAATGCAATAACTGTTACTCTGCAGTCAAATTCTGATCTGTATAATAGTAACAGAAATGGATCTTGTATGCACCAATCTCAGCCACTCAAATGTGCCAGTGTATCTGGCTCGAGTTTCATTTGTCCCATTACCTGACACTAGCTTTTGTGTGGCCCACTACCCAACTGTGCTAATACACTGTGTAAATGTTAACAACTGATAGGTAGGAGCAAAAGATGTAACATAATCATGGGGCACAGTTGACATCTACAAACAGCAGATCTCGCACTGTCTTGGCTAACATTTTTCTCTCAACCAACACACAAAAAGCAGATGATCTGACCATTTTGTCATTGCTGTTTGTGGGACCTTGTTCTGCACAAATTGGATGCCATGTTACCCTTCATTTAAAAAAAGACTTGCATTTGCATAGTGCCTTTCATAACCTCAGGACATCCCATTTTGTCCTCAAGTCTCCAGAGTGGGATGTGAACGCACAACCTTCTGACTCAAAGGCAAGAGTGCCACCATATCAGCTGTCGCACAGTGGGTAGCACTTTTGCCTCTAGTCAGAAGGTTGTGTGTTCAAGTCCCACTCCAGTGACCTGAGGGCAAAAATCCAAGCTGACACTCCAGTGCAGTGCGGAGGGAGTGCTGCAATGTCAGATAAGATGTTGAACCGAGGTCCCGTCTGCTCTCCCAAGTGGACATAAAAGATCCCATGGCCCTATTTTGAAGAAGAGTAGGGGAGTTATCCCCGGTGCCAATCAACGTAACGGAAATAGATTATCTGGTCAGTATCACTTTGTTGTTTGTGGGAGCTTGCTTGTGCGCAAATTGGCTGCCATGTTTCCTACATTACAACAGTGACTACACTCCAAAAGTACTTTATTGGCTGTAAAGCGCTTTGAGACATCCAGTGGGCATGAGAGGCGCTATATAAATCCAAGTCTTTCTTTCTTTCAAGGCTTGCAACAGTGACTATGCTTTAAAGGTTCTTTATTGGCTGTAAAAAGCTTTGGGACATCCCGAGGTTATGAAAGGTGCTGTATTTTTCTCTCTTTCTTAAGATTCCATATTTAGTCAGTACCTTATTTTGCAGCTTTTCTGGAAACCACAACTTTCACGGGTTAGATTTTTTAATCCTGTACCAGATTTCTGCAGGATGAATTTGCACCTTTTAACACTTTTAAAGCTCAAATTTGATTGCCACATCATTGTGATGTTTCAATTTGGAAAGCTATGCACTGGCAACCAGTTCACCAATCAAATGACCTACAATTTTGTTGGCAGGCAAATTAAGTTGTTATCCAATAAGACATCTTAAAATAGCAAGCCATACAAGGAAAGATGAAACTGGCAAATATACCTTAAGTAAAACCTTAATGCAAGAAAAGTTCACATGCCTTCTACTTCAAAGGACATCTAGTTTAAAAAAAAATCATCTTTGATCTGTATATTTTCAAAAAATACATTTTAGTGTAGCATATTCTCAGATAATCAGTTTCAATCACTTGCAGTCCTTTATGTTCTGAACCCTTTCGAGGTTGGGAAAGTAACAGATATTAAAAGTTAATTACCGTTGGCACAGAATAGGTTTGTCTTCCTAAAAATATTTTGTTGAAATTTTCTGCTGTTGTCAAAGCACTGCCAAATAAAATATATTGCCATAGTCGGCACTCAAAAAACGGGTGGGTTGGGGTTGTGTCAGAGGGTAAAACGCAAAAAATCTGGACCAGGAACCAAACGCATGTTGAACCCACCCATTTACAAATTTAACAGAGACAAGCCTAGGGGCAGGCAACCAATCTGCTTCTGGGAAGCGGGTTAGTAATTTAGAGTGGTATTTAGAGCAACAACTTCCAGTGCGAGCTGCTCCAAGTGTGCGGCGATTTTGAGGTGGGTGACTGGATGACATCATCAAAACCCAGGTCTCCATTTGGAGCGTGGGCAGGAACATCGGCGGGGCCCAGGTACAGCGGAGGAGCGGGAAGTTCGGGGTGGATGAGCGGCGAGAGATCGTGGCGGGTGAGCGGTAAGAGATTGTGGCGGATGAGAGGTGTGAGATCGCGGCGGATGTGCGGCGAATGTTTGTGGCGGAGAAGCGGCGAGAGACCATAGCGGAGGTGTGGCGGAGGAGCGGCGAGAGATCGTGGCGAAGGTGAGGCAAATGTAGGTTCAGGGCCAAGAAGAGCCCAGGGCCCAGGGGCAGCACGGGCCAGCCCACACTGCGATATGTGTGCGCACTGGGTCCGTGCAGCAGAGCAGGTCTCCAGTCGTCCTGGTTAACCCTTGCCACTGGATAAAGACCTAGCTCTGTCAAGCCCGTGTGGTGGCTGGTGTGCAACGGTCACCCCACGTTAAAAAAGGCCACACACAGGCATCTTCCATCTTCTGAACTGGAGTTCAGGACTGGAACATCGGGTCCTTCATTGAAACATTCGTGAACTCATGTGGAAGCAAGTGATCCTCGTTCGAGGGATCACCTATAATGAAGAGTAATTTAGATATTATAACGAGGCTGCCTACCTTCCTTTTAACAGTCATTCTATGTTTGACCATAGGCAGCCGGGTTTCACAGGCCTCGAGAAACCCAGCAGCTTAAAGGAGGCAGGAAAGGTGGAATCCGTAAGGTTGGTGCCTTTACAGTACTGCTTGTGACCTAGGCCCAGCAGCTATCCAGTCTACCCCGCCCCTTGTGGCCTGTCTACTCTCCCCGACCGCCATCTGCCCCCCACCATCCCCCCACCCCTGACCAGTATTGGACTCCCCTCACAATCGGGAACCCCCCCCACAGACCACCATCGGACTCCCCCCCGCCCCCCCCCCCCCACCCAACACAATTGGAATCCCCTAGACCATCATCGTACCCCTCTCCCACGATCAGGATCCCCCAGACCACTATCGGACCCCACCCCCCCCAGTCCGGGAGCCCTGGCGTGACTTGGACCCTGACCCCATCCCCGACAATCTTTCTCTCTCTCTCTCTCCCCCAATACAATGACCTACTCTCCTCGGCTTGTGAAGCAGGCTGCCTGCCCGATCGGCTTCCAGCCTGTCAATCAGGCTGTCTGTCAGTGGGAACCCTACTTAAAGGGGGCCTACAGTTAAATTCTGCAGGACATTCGGGAAAACCTGTTTCCCAGGTTTCCCGTCCTCACAACAGCCCCCGCCCCCGCACATAACTCGCCTCCAGTCTAAACTCTGGGCCCTGGTGTCAGCAGCAAGTACTCACAGATCTGGGACACATGGTTAGATCGGAACTAAGGTTCCCTCTATTCCAACTTACCAATGCACCTCATCAGTTACCGCTGGGGGCATAGTCTCAAAATAAGGGGTCAGCCATTTAAGACTGAGATGAGGGGGAATTTCTTCACTCAGAGGGTTATGAATCTTTGGAATTCTCTACCTCAAAGGACTGTGGATGCTGAGGCGTTGAGTATATTCAAGGCTGAGATAGATGGATTTTTGGACTCGAGGGGAACCAAGTGATTCTGGGAATCAGGTGCGAAGGTGCAATTGAGGTCAAAGATCAGCCATAATCTTACTGAAAGGCGGAGCAGGCTCAAAGGGATGTACGACCTACTCCTGCTCCTAATTCTTATGTTCTTATGTAGTCAAGGTTGTAAAAGCTTGAGCCGAACAATCTCAAGGTCGATTGTAGATTTGTGGGAAATTAACTTTACTAAGCCACGATGGCAGTTAGGGAACTAAATTTGGATTCACCGCCCTTGGGTAAAGAAAGTGAGTCAGAATCCTAGGTCCTGGTTTCTGCTGGTACATATGCCTATGTTAGAGTTAGGTGAGAACAGGATTGCACTTGGCTGTTATGAGCCCCATCCTGTGGTCAGCTGTCACTGTCCAGATGAAAAATGTCCACTTGGATGAGATATTTAAGGTCATTCGGCACCTTTAAACAGCACCCTGTCATCAGGAGAATGAGAAAGGGTGATGAACATTCAGAGTACCAATGTAGCATATTCCCTTTCATCCACTAGCCATTCCTGAACCTCTGAGTGAAATTGCCAATTTAGTACAGAGAAACATAGAAACATAGAAACATAGCAGGCCATTCAGCCCTTCTAGCCTGCACCGCCATTCAATGAGTTCATGGCTGAACATGAAACTTCAGTACCCCATTCCTGCTTTCTCGCCATAACCCTTGATCCCCCGAGTAGTAAGGACTTCATCTAACTCCCTTTTGAATATATTTATTGAATTGGCCCCAACCACTTTCTGTGGCAGAGAATTCCACAGGTTCACCACTCTCTGGGTGAAGAAGTCTCTCCTCATCTCGGTCCTAAATGGCTTACCCCTTATCCTTAGACTGTGACCCCTGGTTCTGGACTTCCCCAACATTGGGAACATTCTTCCTGCATCTAACCTGTCGAAACCCGTCGGAATTTTAAACGTTTCTATGAGGTCCCCTCTCATTCTTCTGAACTCCAGTGAATACAAGCCCAGTTGATCCAGTCTTTCTTGATAGGTCAGTCCTACCATCCCGGGAATCAGTCTGGTGAATCTTCGCTGCACTCCCTCAATAGCAAGAATGTTCTTCCTCAAGTTAGGAGACCAAAATTGTACACAATACTCCAGGTGTGGCCTCACCAAGGCCCTGTACAACTGCAGCCACATCTCCCTGCCCCTGTACTCAAATCCCCTCGCTATGAAGGCCAACATGCCATTTGCTTTCTTAACCGCTTGCTGTACCTGCATGCCAACCTTCAATGACTGATGTACCATGACACCCAGGTCTCGTTGCACCTTCCCTTTTCCTAATCTGTCACCATTCAGATAATAGTCTGTCTCTCTGTTTTTACCACCAAAGTGGATAACCTCACATTTATCCACATTATACTTCATCTGCCATGCATTTGCCCACTCACCTAACCTATCCAAGTCACTCTGCAGCCTCATAGCATCCTCCTCGCAGCTCACACTGCCACCCAACTTAGTGTCATCCGCAAATTTGGAGATACTACATTTAATCCCCTCGTCTAAATCATTAATGTACAATGTAAACAGCTGGGGCCCCAGCACAGAACCTTGCAGTACCCCACTAGTCACTGCCTGCCATTCTGAAAAGTACCCATTTACTCCTACTCTTTGCTTCCTGTCTGACAACCAGTTCTCAATCCACGTCAGCACACTACCCCCAATCCCATGTGCTTTAACTTTGCACATTAATCTCTTGCGTGGGACCTTGTCGAAAGCCTTCTGAAAGTCCAAATATACCACATCAACTGGTTCTCCTTTGTCCACTTTACTGGAAACATCCTCAAAAAATTCCAGAAGATTTGTCAAGCATGATTTCCCCTTCACAAATCCATGCTGACTTGGACCTATCATGTCACCATTTTCCAAATGCGCTGCTATGACATCCTTAATAATTGATTCCATCATTTTACCCACTACTGAGGTCAGGTTGACCGGTCTATAATTCCCTGTTTTCTCTCTCCCTCCTTTTTTAAAAAGTGGGTTACATTGGCTACCCTCCACTCCATAGGAACTGATCCAGAGTCAATGGAATGTTGGAAAATGACTGTCAATGCATCCGCTATTTCCAAGGCCACCTCCTTAAGTACTCTGGGATGCAGTCCATCAGGCCCTGGAGATTTATCGGCCTTCAATCCCATCAATTTCCCCAGCACAATTTCCTGACTAATAAAGATTTCACTCAGTTCCTCCTCCCTACTAGACCCTCTGACCCCTTTTATATCCGGAAGGTTGTTTGTGTCCTCCTTAGTGAATACTGAACCAAAGTACTTGTTCAATTGGTCTGCCATTTCTTTGTTCCCCGTTATGACTGCCCCTGATTCTGACTGCAGGGGACCTACGTTTGTCTTTACTAACCTTTTTCTCTTTACATACCTATAGAAACTTTTGCAATCCGCCTTAATGTTCCCTGCAAGCTTCTTCTCGTACTCCATTTTCCCTGCCCTAATCAAACCCTTTATCCTCCTCTGCTGAGTTCTAAATTTCTCCCTGTCCCCAGGTTCGCTGCTATTTCTGGCCAATTTGCATGCCACTTTCTTGGCTTTAATACTATCCCTGATTTCCCTAGATAGCCACGGTTGAGCCACCTTCCCTTTTTTATTTTTACGCCAGACAGGAATATACAATTGTTGTAATTCATCCATGCGGTCTCTAAATGTCTGCCATTGCCCATCCACAGTCAACCCCTTAAGTATCATTCGCCAATCTATCCTAGCCAATTCACGCCTCATACCTTCAAAGTTACCCTTCTTTAAGTTCTGGACCATGATCTCTGAATTAACTGTATCATTCTCCATCCTAATGCAGAATTCCACCATATTATGGTCACTCTTCCCCAAGGGGTCTCGCACAATGAGATTGCTAATTAGTCCTCTCTCATTACACAACACCAAGTCTAAGATGGCCTCCCCCCTAGTTGGTTCCTCGACATATTGGTCGAGAAAACCATCCCTTATGCACTCCAGGAAATCCTCCTTCACCGTATTGCTTCCAGTTTGGCTAGCCCAATCTATGTGCATATTAAAGTCACCCATTATAACTGCTGCACCTTTATTGCATGCACCCATAATTTCCTGTTTGATGCCCTCCCCAACATCACTACTACTGTTTGGAGGTCTGTACACAACTCCCACTAACGTTTTTTGCCCTTTGGTGTTCTGCAGCTCTACCCATATAGATTCCACATCATCCAAGCTAATGTCTTTCCTAACTATTGCATTAATCTCCTCTTTAACCAGCAATGCTACCCCACCTCCTTTTCCTTTTATTCTATCCTTCCTAAATGTTGAATACCCCTGGATGTTGAGTTCCCAGCCCTAATCATCCTGGAGCCACGTCTCCGTAATCCCAATCGCATCATATTTGTTAACATCTATTTGCACAGTTAATTCATCCACCTTATTGCGGATACTCCTTGCATTAAGACACAAAGCCTTCAGGCTTGTTTTTTTCACACCCTTTGTCCTTTTAAAATTCTGCCGCACAGTGGCCCTTCCTGTTCCCTGCCCCGGGCCTCTCCGCCCCCCACCCCCCCCCATCTCCCCTCCGTCTCCTGCCTCTACCTCCCTTTTGTCTCCCTCTGTCTCCCTGCATTGGTTCCCATCCCCCTGCCATATTAGTTTCACTCCTCCCCAACAGCACTAGCAAACACTCCCCCTAGGACATTGTTTCCGGTCCTGCCCAGGTGCAGACCGTCCGGTTTGTACTGGTCCCACCTCCCCCAGAACCGATTCCAATGCCCCAGGAATTTGAATCCCTCCCTGCTGCACCACTGCTCAAGCCACGTATTCATCTGTGCTATCCTGCGATTCCTACTCTGACTTGCACATGGCACTGGTAGCAATCCCGAGATTACTACTTTTGAGGTCCTACTTTTTAATTTAGCTCCTAGCTCCTTAAATTCGTTTCGTAGGACCTCATCCCTTTTTTTTACCTATGTCGTTGGTACCAATGTGCACCACGACAACTGGCTGTTCTCCCTCCCATTTCAGAATGTCCTGCACCCGCTCTGAGACATCCTTGACCCTTGCACCAGGGAGGCAACATACCATCCTGGAGTCTCGGTTGCGGCCGCAGAAACGCCTATCTATTCCCCTCACCATTGAATCCCCTATCACTATCGCGCTTCCACTCTTTTTCCTGCCCTCCTGTGCAGCAGAGCCAGCCACGGTGCCATGAACTTGGCTGCTGCTGCCCTCCCCTGATGAGTCATCCCCCCCCAACAGTACCCAAAGCAGTGTATCTGTTTTGCAGGGGGATGACCACAGGGGACCCCTGCACTACCTTCCTTGCACTGCTCTTCCTGCTGGTCTTCCATTCCCTATCTGGCTGTGGACCCTTCTCCTGCGGTAAGACCAACTCACTACACGTGATACTCACGTCATTCTCAGCATCGTGGATGCTCCAGAGTGAATCCACCCTCAGCTCCAATTCCGCAACGCGGACCGTCAGGAGCTCGAGGCGGATACACTTCTCACACACGTAGTCATCAGGGCCACCGGAAGAGTCCCTGAGTTCCCACATGGTACAGGAGGAGCATATCACGTGACCGAGCTCTCCTGCCATGCCTTAACCCTTAGATACCCTTAAATTGGTAATAACAATGTTACAGTTCACTTACTGATATAAAAAATAAAAAGAAAAGCTATTCACCAATCACCAGCCAATCACTTACCCCATTGGCTGTGACGTCACCTTTTGATTCCTTTCTACTTCTATTTTGCTTTCTCTCCCGCTGTAGCTGCACCGGTACTTTATAGGCCGCTCCGACGCTGCTCCCACCTCTCCCCAACTGCCGCTGGTACTCGAGCTCCCGCTGGGCCTTTTATAGGCCGCTCCGACGCTGCTCCCGCCTCTCCCCAACTGCCGCTGGTACTAACTGGGGCAGACGTTTGTTCTGACTGGATTTGAATTTGGTCCCAACAGATTAGCCAGTGTGTCAATCCACCTCGTCACTCAGTGCTGCCATTAGCCCATAATATTGCAGGAAGTGTGAGATTCTGGTGTCTCATGAAGTCCTGTACACAAGCAGTTTTATTTATTTTTTAATATGGGAATCTCCTGCAAATATCAAGAGTTTTCTCGGAGGGCCCCTGAAAATATTGACGTGCTCCTATTACCCACTGCCCTAACTATGAAAGGACAATGTCAGCCAATCAAAACAAGTGTTCTCATTGATAGACATCATTGGGTCTCGGAACACCATTTATGCTCCATAACCAACACTTATAAAAATTAAGGTCTCCATAGGCTGAGGGTTGTGAACTTTCTTTTTCCTTTAATAGAAACAGAAGTTGTGTTTTTATTTGTATAATTAAATTTAATATTCCGTATTACTAATTATTAAAAGCAATGTTTAAAGCTGTAAGGAGCTATCTCTGACAACTGGTCACGAAGCTCTTTATCACCTTGCATAGAAGCACAAAGCACAGGTCAGAATTGAAAATAATGTATTAGCTGTCAAACATTGCAACAATCATATTGAAGCATAGAACCAATGGAAATGCAAGGATTGCCAACAACTTTCCTTGCCTGTCTGGCATCTGCCATTCACATCATAATCACTACTGCCTATCTCGCTCCTTAAAAAGTACCTCTCCATTCCAGCCGTTGACTCGCAACTTATTCATCTGGGCTTTGCAGCTATCTATCTCTTTCGTGTAACTTCTTAAACCAATACACACTCTGTTCTTACATAGGCCCCTTCAAGCTGATTCCTTTTGGATTTGACTTCAATCTTTCTGTTGGAAATCTGAGTAAGATTCTACAGCCAGCTGCTCTGTTCAAAATGTAACGTTCTTATCTTTACCAATCCTCGCCTACTTCTTAAGGAAAGTCCTCTTCCTTTTTCTTAGAACGACAGCATCAGCATGTCCAGTCACAGCTCATAGCACAAGAAAATCTCCTGGAAATCCCCAATTTAGGAAATCAGCTCCTAGTTTCCCCTATTGGCTGCCGTGCGTCTGATTAGAATGTAAGTCAACTAAATGGGAGGTGGGGCGGGGGGATTTGATTTTCAAAATTGCAGTTTTGCATCAGGTTGTTGATATTGGACTCTGGGAGCTGAATTCTTATAGTTCCATACCAAAGGTGAATTGTTCTTTTAATCACCTACAGCAACAAATTATCTGGCTGCTTGCTTTGAAATTGCAATTTTAGGAGACACGCCAGGAAATGTTCAAACTCTCCAGTATATTTGTAGGGATTGGATATAGGTCACTCTCCTCAAAGACTACAGAGGACATGCCTATGTCCCATTACATGCACTCAACAAATTGGAGGCTTTCCTACTGTGGATTTCCAGCACAAGTAGTTAATACTGTGCCAATCAGCTTCTTCAAAAAGGAAATAGCTAAAAATCTGCTCGAGAGTGGGACAAAACATTCTAAGCACGAGTATTGGCAGAGATGTTTAAATAGTTTATAGAAAACTATGCTTTCTGTGCTGCTGGGATTGTGGATAATTCAAATGTTGAATACAACTCTAGTCAGGGTTGACAGTTTGGGTAGTGAGGATTGATATTGTAGATTTGCAAAATTACCTTTCAGGATCTCAAAGTAAATGTCCTAGAGACTTATCTTCTTGGAAGCTTTACCTGTAGTTAGTTACCTCCCTCAGGAGATTAAATTAGTGGCGTAGAGTCCTTGATAAACCAAATTGTAGATATATCGAGCTCTGGTGAGACCACATCTGGAGTATTGTGTACAGTTTTGTGTACCAGTGCCACGTGCTAGTCAGAGTAGGAATCACAGGATAGCTCAGATGAATATGTGGCTTGAGGAGTGGTGCAGCAGGGAGGGATTCAAATTCCTGGGGCCTTGTAACCGGTTCTGGGGGAGGTGGGACCAGTACAAACCGGACGGTCTGCGCCTGGGCAGGACCGGAACCAATTTCCTAGGGGGAGTGTTTGCTAGTGCTGTTGGGGAGGAGTTAAACTAATATGGCAGGGGGATGGGAATCTATGCAGGGAGACAGAGGGAAGTAGAATGGGGGCAGAAGCAAAAGATAGAAAGAATAAAAGTAAAAGTGGAGGGCAGAGAAACCTAAGGCAAAAAGCAAAAAGGGCCACATTACAGCAAAATTCTAAAGGGACAAAGTGTGTTAGAAAGACAAGTATGAATGGCTCTGTGCCTCAATGCGAGGAGTATTCGGAATAAGGTGGACGAATTAACTGCGCAGATAGCAGTTAACGGGTATGATGTAATTGGCATCACGGAGACATGGCTCCAGGGTGACCAAGGCTGGGAACTCAACATCTAGGGTATTCAACATTTAGGAAGGATAGATAGAAAGGAAAAGGAGGCGGGGTGGCATTGCTGGTTAAAGAGGAAATTAATGCAATAGTAAGAAGGGACATTAGCTTGGATGATGTGGAATCGGTATGGGTGGAGCTGCAGAATACCAAGGGTCAGAAAACACTAGTGGGAGTTGTGTACAGACCACCAAACAGTAGTAGCAAGGTTGGGGACAGCAACAAATAATAAATAAGGGAAGCATGCAATAAAGGTACAGCAGTTATCATGGGTGACTTTAATCTACATATTGATTGGGCTAACCAAACTGGTAGCAATGCGATGGAGGAGGATTTCCTGGAGTGTATTAGGGATGGTTTTCTCGACCAATATGTTGAGGAATCAACCAGGGAGCTGGCCATCCTCGACTGGGTGATGTGTAATGAAAAAGGATTAATTAGCAATCTTGTTGAGCGAGACCCCTTGGGGAAGAGTGACCATAACATGGTAGCATTCTTTGTTAGGATGGACACAGTTAATTCGGAAACTAGGGTCCTGAACTTAAGGAAAGGTAACTTCGTTGGTTTGAAGTGTGAATTGGCTAGAGTAGATTGGCAAATGATACTTAAAGGGTTGACGGTGGATAGGCAACGGCAAACATTTAAAGATCACATGGATGAACTTCAGCAATTGTACATCCCTGTCTGGAGAAAAAATAAAACGGGGAAGGTGGCTCAACCGTGCCTAACAAGGGACTATTGGAGTGCGGCAGGGCTCAGTGCTGGGACCCCAGCTCTTTACAATATACATCAATGATATGGATGAAGGAATTTAGTGTAATCTCTCCAAGTTTGCAGATGACACTAAGCTGGATGGTGGTGTGAGCTGTGAGGGGGAGGCTAAGAGGCTGCAGGGTGACTTAGACATAGAAACATAGAAACATAGAAAATAGGTGCAGGAGTAGGCCATTCGGCCCTTCTAGCCTGCACCGCCATTCAATGAGTTCATGGCTGAACATTCAACTTCAGTACCCCATTCCTGCTTTCTCGCCATACCCCTTGATCCCCCTAGCAGTAAGGACCTCATCTAACTCCTTTTTGAATATATTTAGTGAATTGGCCTCAACAACTTTCTGTGGTAGAGAATTCCACAGCTTCACCACTCTCTGGGTGAAGAAGTTCCTCCGCATCTCGGTCCTAAATGGCTTACCCCTTATCCTTAGACTGTGACCCCTGGTTCTGGACTTCCCCAACATTGGGAACATTCTTCCTGCATCTAACCTGTCTAACCCCGTCAGAATTTTATATGTTTCTATGAGGTCCCCTCTCATTCTTCTGAACTCCAGTGAATACAAGCCCAGTTGATCCAGTCTTTCTTGATAGGTCAGTCCCGCCATCCCGGGAATCAGTCTGGTGAACCTTCGCTGCACTCCCTCAATAGCAAGAATGTCCTTCCTCAGGTTAGGAGACCAAAACTGTACACAATACTCCAGGTGTGGCCTCACCAATGCCCTGTACAACTGTAGCAACACCTCCCTGCCCCTGTACTCAAATCCCCTTGCTATGAAGGCCAACATGCCATTTGCTTTCTTAACCGCCTGCTGCACCTGCATGCCAACCTTCAATGACTGATGTACCATGACACCCAGGTCTCTTTGCACCTCCCCTTTTCCTAATCTGTCACCATTCAGATAATAGTCTGTCTCTCTGTTTTTACCACCAAAGTGGATAACCTCACATTTATCCACATTATACTTCATCTGCCATGCATTTGCCCACTCACCTAACCTATCCAAGTCGCTCTGCAGCCTCACAGCATCCTCCTCGCAGCTCACACTGCCACCCAACTTAGTGTCATCCGCAAATTTGGAGATACTACATTTAATCCCCTCATCTAAATCATTAATGTACAGTGTAAACAGCTGGGGCCCCAGCACAGAACCTTGCGGTACCCCACTAGTCACTGCCTGCCATTCTGAAAAGTACCCATTTACTCCTACTCTTTGCTTCCTGTCTGACAACCAGTTCTCAATCCATGTCAGTACACTACCCCCAATCCCATGTGCTCTAACTTTGCACATCAATCTCTTGTGTGGGACCTTGTCGAACGCCTTCTGAAAGTCCAAATATACCACATCAACTGGTTCTCCTTATCCACTCTACTGGAAACATCCTCAAAAAATTCCAGAAGATTTGTCAAGCATGATTTCCCTTTCACAAATCCATGCTGACTTGGACCTATCATGTCACCTCTTTCCAAATGCACTGCTATGACATCCTTAATAATTGATTCCATCATTTTACCCACTACCGATGTCAGGCTGACCAGTCTATAATTCCCTGTTTTCTCTCTCCCTCCTTTTTTAAAAAGTGGGGTTACATTGGCTACCCTCCACTCCATAGGAACTGATCCAGAGTCAATGGAATGTTGGAAAATGACTGTCAACGCATCCATCCACTATTTCCAAGGCCACCTCCTTAAGTACTCTGGGATGCAGTCCATCAGGCCCTGGGGATTTATCGGCCTTCAATCCCATCAATTTCCCCAACACAATTTCCCGGCTAATAAGGATTTCCCTCAGTTCCTCCTCCTTACTAGACCCCCCAACCCCTTTTATAACCGGAAGGTTGTTCGTGTCCTCCTTCGTGAATACCGAACCAAAGTACTTGTTCAATTGTTCCGCCATTTCTTTGTTCCCCGTTATGACTTCCCCTGATTCTGACTGCAGGGGACCTACATTTGTCTTTACTAACCTTTTTCTCTTTACATATCTATAGAAACTTTTGCAATCCGTCTTAATGTTCCCTGCAAGCTTCTTCTTGTACTCCATTTTCCCTGCCCTAATCAAACCCTTTGTCCTCCTCTGCTGAGTTCTAAATTTCTCCCAGTCCCCAGGTTCGCTGCTATTTCTGGCCAATTTGTATGCCACTTCCTTGGCTTTAATACTATCCCTGATTTCCCTTGATAGCCACGGTTGAGCCACCTTCCCTTTTTTATTTCTATGCCAGACAGGAATGTACAATTGTTGTAGTTCATCCATGCGGTCTCTAAATGTCTGCCATTGCCCATCCACAGTCAACCCCTTAAGTATCATTCGCCAATCCATCTCAGCCAATTCACGCCTCATACCTTCAAAGTTAGCCTTCTTTAAGTTCTGGACCATGGTCTCTGAATTAACTGTTTCATTCTCCATCCTAATGCAGAATTCCACCATATTATGGTCACTCTTCCCCAAGGGGCCTCGCACAACGAGATTGCTAATTAATCCTTTCTCATTACATAACACCCAGTCTAAGATGGCCTCCCCCCTAGTTGGTTCCTCGACATATTGGTCTAAAAAACCATCCCTTATGCACTCCAGAAAATCCTCCTCCACCGTATTGCTTCCAGTTTGGTTAGCCCAATCTATGTGCATATTAAAGTCACCCATTATAACTGCTGCACCTTTATTGCACACACCCCTAATTTCCTGTTTGATGCCCTCCCCAACATCACTACTACTGTTTGGAGGTCTGTACACAACTCCCACTAACGTTTTTTGCCCTTTGGTGTTCTGCAGTTCTACCCATATAGATTTCTCATCATCCAAGTTAATATCCTTCCTAACTATTGCCTTAATCTCCTCCTTAACCAGCAATGCTACCCCACCTCCTTTTCCTTTTATTCTATCCTTCCTGAATGTTGAATACCCCTGGATGTTGAGTTCCCAGCCCTGCTCATCCTGGAGCCACGTCTCCGTAATCCCAATCACATCATATTTGTTAACATCTATTTGCACAGTTAATTCATCCACCTTATTGCGGATACTCCTTGCATTAAGACACAAAGCCTTTAGGCTTGTTTTTTTAACACCCTCTGTCCTTTTAGAATTTTGCTGTACAATGGCCCTTTTTGTTCTTTGCCTTGGGTTTCTCTGCCCTCCACTTTTCCTCATCTCCTTTCTGTCTTTTGTTTTTGCCTCCTTTTTGTTTCCCTCTATCTCCCTGCATTGGTTCCCATCCCCCTGCCATATTAGTTTAACTCCTCCCCAACAGCACTAGCAAACACTCCCCCGAGGACATTGGTTCCGATTCTGCCCAGGTGCAGACCGTCCGGATTGTACTGGTCCCACCTCCCCCAGAACCGGTTCCAATGCCCCAGGAATTTGAATCCCTCCCTGCTGCACCACTGCTCAAGCCACGTATTCATCTGAGCTATCCTGCGATTCCTACTCTGACTAGCACGTGGCACTGGTAGCAATCCCGAGATTACTACTTTTGAGGTCCTACTTTTTAATTTAGCTCCTAGCTCCTTAAATTCATTTCGTAGGAACTCATCCCTTTTTTTACCTATGTCATTGGTACCAACGTGCACCACGACAACTGGCTGTTCTCCCTCCCTTTTTAGAATGTCCTGCACCCGCTCCGAGACATCCTTGACCCTTGCACTAGGGAGGCAACATACCATCCTGGAGTCTCGGTTGCGGCCGCAGAAACGCCTATCTATTCCCCTTACAATTGAATCCCCTATCACTATCGCTCGCCCACTCTTTTTCCTGCCCTCCTGTGCAACAGAGCCAGCCACGGTGCCATGAACTTGGCTGCTGCTGCCCACTCCTGATGAGTCATCCCCCTCAACAGCACTCAAAGCAGTGTATCTGTTTTGCAGTGGGATGACCACAGGGGACCCCTGCACTACCTTCCTTGCACTACTCTTCCTGCTGGTCTTCCATTCCCTATCTGGCTGTGGACCCTTCTCCTGCGGTAAGACCAACTCGCTACACGTGATACTCACGTCATTCTCAGCATCGTGGATGCTCCAGAGTGAATCCACCTTCAGCTCCAACTCCGCAACGCGGACCGTCAGTAGCCGGAGGTGGACACACTTCCCGCACATGTAGTCGTCAGGGACACTGGTGTTGTCCCCGTGTTCCCACATGATACAGGAGGAGCATATCACGTGACCGAGCTGTCCTGCCATGACTTAACCCTTAGATACACTTAAATTGCCGACAACAATGTTAAAAGTTACTGACTAATAAAGAAAAAGAAAAACTACTCACCAATCAGCAGCCAATCACTTACCACGTTGGCTGTGACGTCACCTTTTGATTTCTTTCTACTTCTTTTTTGACTTCTCTCAGCTGGAGCTGCACCGGTACGCTTCTCTCGACTCACGCCTCTCTCGACGCTCCCCGGACTGCTGAGCCTTTTATAGGCCACTGCTTCTCTCAACTCCCGCCTCTCTCGACGCTCCCCGGACTGCTGAGCCTTTTATAGGCCACTGCTTCTCTCAACTCCCGCCTCTCTCGACGCTCCCCGGACTGCTGAGCCTTTTATGGGCCACTGCTTCTCTCAACTCCCGCCTCTCTCGACGCTCCCCGGACTGCTGAGCCTTTTATAGGTGAGGTTAGGTGAGTGGACAAATGCATGGCAGATGCAGTATAATGTGGATAAATGTGAGGTTATCCACTTTGGGGGCAAAAGCGTGAAGACAGAATATTATCTGAATGGCGGCAGATTAGGAAAAGGGGAGGTCCAACGAGACCTGGGTGTCATGGTTCATCAGTCATTGAAAGTTGGCATGCAGGTACAGCAGGCGGTAAAGAAGGCAAATGGTATGTTGGCCTTCATAGCTCGGGGATTTGAGTATAGGAGCAGGGAGGTCTTACTGCAGTTGTACAGGGCATTGGTGAGGCCTCACCTGGAATATTGTGTTCAATTTTGGTCTCCTAATCTGAGGAAGGACGTTCTTGCTATTGAGGGAGTGCAGCGAAGGTTCACCAGACTGATTCCCAGGATGGCTGGACTGACATATGAGGAGAGACTGGATCAACTGGGCCTTTACACATTGGAGTTTAGAAGGATGAGAGGGGATCTCATAGAAACATAAAACATTCTGACGGGATGGGACAGGTTAGATGCGGGTAGATTGTTCCCGATGTTGGGAAGTCCAGAACCAGGGGACACAGTCTTCGGATAAGGGGTAGGCCATTTAGGACTGAGATGAGGAGAAACTTCTTCAGAGAGTTGTTAACCTGTGGAATTCCCTGCCACAGAGAGTTGTTGATGCCAGTTCATTGGATATATTCAAGAGGGAGTTAGATAGGGCCCTTACGGCTAAAGGGATCGAGGGGTATGGAGAGAAAGCAGGAAAGGGATACTGAGTCAATGATCAGCCATGATCTTATCGAATGGTGGTACAAGTTCGAAGGGCCGAATGGCCTACTCCTGCACCTATTTTCTATGCTTTCTATGTTTCTATGTTTTGGTCCCCTTACCTAAGGAAGGATATAATTGTCATAGAGGTAGTGCAACGAAAGTTCACCGGACTGATTCCTGACATGGGGGATCGACCTATGAGGAGCGATTAAGTAGACTAGGCTATATTCTCTAGAATTTAGTCGAAGAAGAGGTGATCTCATTGAAACATACAAAGTTCTTTTGGGGCTTAACAGGATAAAGGCAGGGAGGATGTTTCCCCTGGTTGAGGAGTGTAGAACCAATGGCTACAATCTCAGAATAAGGAGTCGGCCATTTAGGACTGAGCTGAGGAGAAATTTCTTCATTCAAAGGATGGTGAATCTTTGGAATTCTCTGCCCCAGAGGGCTGTGGAGGCTCAGGCGTTGAGTATATTCAAGACAGAGATTGATAGATTTTTGGATATTAAGCGAATCAAGGATTATGGGGATAGTGCAGGAAAGTGGAGTTGAGCTCGAAGATCAACCATGACCTTATTGAATGGTGGAGCAGGCTCAAAGGGCTGAATGGTCTACGCCTGCTCCGATTTCTTATGTTCTTATGTTCTAATCTGTGGGAGCAATGGGCTTACTCCAGGGACTAGAGCACAAAAAAATCTAGGCTGGCAGTCCAGTGCAGTGCTGAGGGAGTGCTGCACTGTTGGAGGTGCTAGCTTTTGGATGAGACACTAAACCGAAGCCCCGTCTGCTCTCCCAAGGGGACGTAAAAGATCCCATGGCACTATTTCGAAGAAGAGCAGGGGAGTTATCCCCGGTGTCCTGGCCAATATTTATCCCTCAATCAACATAACAAAAACAGATTATCTGGTCATTATCACATTGCTGTTTGTGGGAGCTTGCTTGTGTGCAAATTGGCTGCCGCGTTTCCTACATTACAGCAGTGACTACACTCCAAAAGTACTTCATTGGCTGTAAAGCACTTTGGGACACCCGTAGTCGTGAAAGGCGCTATATAAATCCAATTTTTTCTTTTTCTTTTTACATACTTGGTAAAGTGCCATGTTGAAGGGTGGGAGAGTGGTGTTCAGAGTGGTGGTGGGGTGGTGGGGTGTTGGGGTGGGGATGGGGTGGTGGGGGGTGGGTGAAGTTGTCTTATGTAACACATACAATGCTGTGCTTTTTTTTAAAGAATTCAATTTAAACCAGATATCATCCAATTATATTTGTCAAAGATTACAAATTTGGTTTGCCGCTTATCGCAACCGATCACCTAATAGCTTTGCCATCTGTGCTTTTTCTTTGGTGTGAGTCATCATTCATTGACACAAGTGTATCCATCCGGGAAAAAAAAATCACCATCCTGTCTTTTTAAAGTATGATCATAGACTGTGGAAACCAGTCCTGGGCACAATTCCAAGTCACTCCAAGCTTGCAGTGAATTGGACTTGTGCCCAGGACTGCCTTCCATGACAAGGTTCCGAGATATGGATGGAAGCTCAATCAAAATGTGTTCTGACTGGCAGCTATGTTGTGAAAAATTAGATATAGGGTCCACAGGGGGCTGGAATCGCAGTCAACTAAATGAGGGATTGATCTAAGGTCGTATGTTGTAATCGCTGAGTTGTCATCCTTATCTGTGAACCTTACCTTAGAAAAAAAATAGACAGTGGAGCTGTTGTATGAGTGATGGGGCCTAGTTAAATGAGCAGTTACTGCCTTTGCTCTACAAAAAATCTAGCACAAATGCTCAATATTCAATTTCTCTGATGAGATTGTATTGCACCATTTTCAGGTGAGGTAGTGCTTGCATTGATATTTGTAGCATATGTGAGCACTTTACAGTCACAGTAATGTGCAGCCATATATTTATCAATTTTTATTGGTCGTTTGGTGCATCCCACTGTAGTTTCACTTATACCAGGTCCATATAAACAACACTGGCACCCAGTAAAGAGAGTTTTCAAAGTAAAGTTGATGTATTATGTCCATTTAGACACAATCAATTATTTCAATTTTAATGACGCGACTGATAAATTCTCAGCCATGACTTCTTGCTGAAGGAATTATAAGCTATTTTCCCTAATTTATGTATCCCTTCTTCAGATTTTCCCTCCACTCTTGAAGATTGTTGCTCATGCTGTGTACAGTTGTATGGTCAGCCTCCAGTACAGCAACCAAGTGATTGATAATTGTTCATGTGTAAATTTTTTATATATGACCAGGGGCATCACAGTTGAGCCCATTCCTGTCCAACCCCTATAAGCACATGCACAATTTCCAGCAAGCCTCACTGGCTATCAATTGGGAACATTTTATTTTCTCTAATGCTAATCCAGCGTTGCTTTAGGAAATTGAACTGCCCCTATTGACACTAATTCAAACATTTTACCCAAAACAATGAATGGAATGTTTAATTCTTGGTATTTTACACCAGCAATTTTGTCAGGACAGTAATTTTCTATTCTTTTAAAATAAAAGTATTACATTACAGTAGCCTCATAATAGAATGATAAAATATCTGATGTGGTCCGTCTCCAGCTATGAGTATTACACATACAAGGTTGACAGGACATTTTAGTTGCAGGAGAAAATAGCTACTGGCTTTAGAGCTAGCTCTTTAGGTTGCAGATGTGTGTGCTTAAAGTATAACTTACAACAGTGGACTATTTAAAGGAACAAATCATCTGATAAAATTTAATGCTCAAAATCATACCTGAAAAATTATTTTGTGAAGCAAAGTGATGTACATAGGATAAAAAAAAGACATCAGTATCATTTTGCTGTTATATTGTGTCTGGCCAAAGATCTGCAGGCTCTGTAAATGTTACATTGCTGTATTGATGTACAACTCTCCCTTGATACAACATGCTTTTTTACTGTACGGTTTCAGATGCAATGTCATCTTTATCTGGATCTCAAATTTACTGTATATTTGACACTATTCTTTAGGTGTTAAAATGGTTACAAAGTTATACTGAGCCCTGCATTTTCTACTATTTTTCCACTTTCCAATAGTCACCAGAACTGTTTTCTTCTAATTTCAACAGTTAAAATAAATTCAACAGAGCATTTTGCACCTTGCTAAGTCTACTGTTTAGTACAGGGTCTGCTATTGATTAATTTCAGTGGATAAATAAGTGTTACATTTGTTAATGATTTGGCTGAATTAGATTGAACAGAGCATTTTGCACCTTGTTAAAGCTGCTATTCTTTGGCATGACTGCTATTGATCAATTTCAATGAATGAATAAGCACCACAATTGGTAATGATTTCGCCTCATTAGTTTGAGCAGATCATTTTACATTTTGAGTCTGCTGTTTGGCGGAGTGTCTGGCTACTTCAGAATACAGCTGATTATGATGCATAACAGAAGTATCAGTACAGGTAATGTTAATACAGGCTACACATACAACATCTCCCTCTATTCAACACTCTTTTCCCTTTGCTCCCAAGAGTAGTATTATATTGAAGGAGAGCTGTAATTTCTGAGTCTCCCGCTGTCTGTCAGCCACAGCTGTTAATGCAAATATACAATCTTGCTTGGCAGAATTGTTTTCAAATTGCTTCTACTTTCTAATAATAAATGGCCAAATGTCCTTTCCCCTCAGTGAAAATGTATTGCTACTTTGATATTTAAATTAATGGGCTTAGTGGGCATATGAGGTGTTGCTGAACCATATGTAGGAGGAAAGTTCCAGTTTTGATAGCAGTTTGTGTTACTTTATGTTGATTTTAGCCAAGATGGCAATGGGATGCAACTATTGGACTTGAGCTGAAGAGCGGGAAAAAAGAGCTACCAATCCTGATCTCTATCCAGTGATTTCTGTGAGTAAATGCTTGAGCATGGATGTCAGACGAGGACAAGATTTGGCTCAACTGTGATATCCCCGGCAATAAAATAAGGTGATGATATTCATTGTCTAGGCTTACCCATGAAGAAAGGCTGAGCACTGAAAGGCTCTGATGCCCAAGCAACTGCGCCCCAGTCTAAGGTACCGTTTTCAGGAGGTGTGGGGTGAAGAATAGTGTTGCAAGTTAAAATCATTGGACAACAGAAAATGACACACATTCACACTACTAAACAAGAAATTACCATGGACAAATGAAAATCAAATAAAAGTCAATTGAGGCCACTTATTCCCAATACTAATAATGGACAATCTAACATTTCAGAGTGTCTATTAACACCATTGTGTCAGGCAATGAGTTGGAGATGGGGCGGGGCTTACGGCAGGACTCACAGCAAACATTCTATTTAATAGCAAAGTATATTTACTCAGCAAACAGAGTCTGTTTAAACATGGCACGACAGCAAACAGTTTACAGAGTCTAGTTAGAAAGGGTCTCCATGAACGACAGCAAACAGATCTCATGACCCAAACTGCAGAAACATCTTCCCTTATAAGCAGGGTGATTTCTAAAAGCAAAATGTAATGAGTGGAGGATAGTAACATACAAATTATGTGCATATAATCAATCCCAGTCAGGTACAACCCTACAGTCTCCTGGTATGATTGACAGGGGAATTACCCAATCATCTCCACTCTTGCTGGGAATAATGGTGTTGCTATATGAAGCAATAACATTTCTGGGTAAAAAACAAATCTGCTATGGCAATTTTGAGCACCATAAGCATAAAAATATTACTTATTCATTCATTTTATTTGATTGTACTTGCCTTGTTTTTTTAACAAAATGCCTATGACAAGCCGAAACTGGTATATCATTTACACACCTATAATGATTATGTGTGCTGTACCTATTAAGCATCATTTTCTCATCTGAGTTTAAGATGGATATTACATCGTTGTACAATGCAATAGCTAGATAAACCACTGAGGGTGGAAAATATCCCAGATAATATTACAATTGTCATTCTTCTCCATGTTAGTGTTGACAAGAGAGATTTCTTTATAATCCACTGTACACCCATCAGTGCTGGCAGTCTGTCCACAGATAATAAACCCCAATATTCTGATTAACACTTCAATATTGAATAAAAGTCAAGGTAGTTTTGCATGTCTTGATTTTCTAAAGCCATTTAATATAATAGAAACTTTTGCTGCAATAAGTCAACATTGCACCATCAACTTAACTCCAATGCCATTATCTCTGCCCATCAACATTGCACCTTCATCTCCACCTGACCGACTTCACAACAGGGTGTGTCATTCACAAAATCACATGCTTATCTATCTCATTATTAATCATTATGCCCAGTGTGTTGGGGCATGGTAATGTATGTCTCGAGGTCACATATCATTCCAATTCATAGCACATGTCTCACCTCATCCTGCTTGAATATTACAGATAATAGTAGAAGAACTCTTCCCATGATCAGTCGATGCAGGCAAAAATATATATATTTTTTAACTTCATTTGTTTTATATTTATGTATTTTCTGCACTTTAAAAACAAATGTGCAATTCACAGTGTGTGATCTTACAACGGCATTGTTACATGACAATCAAACCAGAACCTAACTATAAAGTAGCAACTTATTTCCAAGCAATTACATGCAATCATCTATTAGTTGTACTGCAATTAGAAGGACCGGGTGTACAGTGACAGTGTGTTAATGGGTGAAAGCACTGGCATTGTTCACACCAATAAGCACAAAAGTCAATCTATCAATCACTGAAAACACAAACTGTGCAGCAATTACAACAAGCACTAGGTGGCACAGTTGTCAAAGACACAATTCTCTCATCAGCACCTTCAATCCTGGAAACATCGAATAAATCCAGCCCAGGAAATGACTGAAGTATGGAATGGCACCATGTGCATATGCTTGAACAAGTAAATCTTTTTTTTTAATCAAGATGAAAAATTAAACCACTCCTTTGGTTCATACCTCTCTGCACAATGGCGACCCTAGCTGGGTTTCAGCTGTCAAATAGTTGAGTATTATTTTCCAAAGTATTCAGAAAGGCTCTGAGGCAGCCAGAACCATTATTTGTTATTTTTCTTGATGGAGAATATAACCAATGAAATCAAATAGAATTCTGACAAAATTATTCATCAGGCATTTTAGTAGAATTTATACAAAATTATTTGAAACCAAGGAATTTCTCTCAAGCCATGTGACATTCTTCCTTGTATTAACAACCTATTATCCTGAAACATGAACAGTTTAAAATCCCTGAAACTTGCAGCATAATGTTTCACAGCTTGAATGGACTTGATGCCTAAAAGTGATAGTCCACAATAATGTATAAAATTGCCTCTGAAACAAAACTAAATTTGTTATCGATGCAAGGATCAAGAGGGGACATGATCCTCGTCCTTAAGGTGCTGAGAAATATGGGTAATTTGCATGTAAGCAAATTAGTTTAAACTATGATAACTAGCCTGGAAAACATAAGAGTACAGAATTGGAAAGCCTCCAGTGAGATTAAAGATTAAAATATTGTATTTTTCTCCAATAGACGATTGTATTTGAATGACATCAAAAGTTATTAATACTATGTCGATTAAACCTTTTTTTAAAAAAAGGTGCAAAATATAAAGTTAGAAAGTAGACTAAAAATTTTACAGGTAGCTATAGATATAAATGATCAATTATTCGAAGGAACATTACGGTTCCAGTCCTCATTTTATTTGTTCTAGGCATGTATGTGATGCTAGCCAGACTGCATTTATTGCCCATGCTTAGATGCTCTGAGACGGTAGAGGTGGACTGTTGCCTTTAACAGCTACAGTCCTTGTTGTGATGCTGCTCCCACAGTGATGTTGGGTAGGAAATTCAGCAATTAATTCAGAGGTAGTTTATGACAAAGGTGTGCTGGAAGAAACCTGTTTGATGTGCTTATTAGTCTTAATATTTTATTTCTTGTGTGTCGATCTTTCCTATTCTTTCCTAGTTTTACTCTTATTACATCCAGACCATCATCAGCATAGGCGGTCCCTCGAACGAGGATGACTTGCTTCCACAAGAGTTCACAGGTGCTTCAATGAAGGATCCAATGTTCCAGTCCTGAACTCCAATTGAAGGGTGGAAGATGCCTGTACGTGGATTTATTTAATGTGTGGTGACCGTTGCACATCAGCCACCACACGGGCTCGACAGAGCTAGGCCTTTATCCAGTGGCAAGGGTAAACCAGGATGACTGGAGACCTGCTCTGCTGCATGGACCTAGTGCGCACACATATCGCAGTGTGGGCTGGTCCGAGCTGCCCCTGGGCCCACATAACACATACTTGACAACTACATCAGAAATGCTGAAAAAACATTACATGACAAGCCATGTGCTGTATCCTCTACAACCAGAGGTTCACTTAAGTATCGCCTGTAAATTTAAAAGCAGAATTAAGTACTTAAAAATTGTTAGAATAAGCTATGGGAACTTGTTATATATTTTTCTTTGGCAGTGACATGGGAAAAACTCTTATTCACTCACAGAACTGTCCATTCAATTCACTTGTGGACAGAAATTCTTATTCGCAGAAACTTTCTGGGTAGGACTAAAAGTGTCAAGTTTCATTGCAGTTTTATGCTGTGGAACAGTGTCCCTTGGGAATTTATTTTAAACAGTCCTTACCAGCTTCCTCTGAGAGATCATTGTGCTGTCTTTATAAATTCATATTTAAGACTCAGAATAGACGGATAGAGCTTAGTTTGGGTGATGGCCCTGTTGGTACTGGAAAGCACCAATACAATTGCCAGGAGTAACAAGCCTTGCTTAACAATGACTTTGGCCCATAATTTGCGGTCAGCAGCGATGCGATGGCGATAGCCGCTGACATCGAAGACAGGTCGCCATCATTACCCACCGCAATATACAGGACAACAGATCTGAGCTCTTCTTCTGTGTTTTTTTACAATCTGGAGTTTTCTAAGTCAGCTGAAAAACACATGACCTATTGATCCAATCAAGTCTAATCTTTTTAAAATACCCCCTGATTGGCTAAAAAACAGTTTGCAAGACTATTCTTTTCTCTTTCTGAAAAAGAAAAGCGAATTAGCAGCGGCGGTGAATGATAATAACAATAACAACAACAGCTTGCATCTATATAGCGCCTTTAACGTAGTAAAATATTCCAAGGCACTTCACAGGAGCAAAAAACAACATTTGACACCAAGCCACACAAGGAGATAGTGGGGCAGAAAAGAGGTAGGTTTTAAGGAGTGTCTTCAAGGAGGAGAGAGAGGCAGAGAGGAATAGAGAGCAAATTCCAGAGCTTAGAGCTTAGGCAGTTGAAGGTATGATATCCAATGATGGAGCGATTAAAATTGGGGATATATAAGAGGCCAGAATTAGAGGAGCACAGAGATCTTAAAGGGTTGCAGGGCCGGAAACGTTACAGAGATAAGGAGAGGTGAGGCCGTGGAGGGATTTGAAAACATGGATGAGAATTTGAAAATGGAGGCGTTGCCAGACTGGGAACCAATGTAGGTCAGTGAGCACAGGGGTGATGGGTGAATGGGACTTGGTGTGAGTTAGGATACAGGCAGCAGAGTTTTGGATGAGCTCAATTTATGCCGGGTAGAAGGTGAACGGTCAGCCAGGAAAGCATTGAATAGTTAAGTCTAGGGGTAACAACAGCTGATGAGGGTTTCAGCAGCTGATGATCTGAGGTAGGGGCGGAGTCGGGCAATGTTATGGAGGTGGAAGTAGGTAATGGAGTGTGTAATGTATGTACATAAGGTCTGCCCACCACCAGGGGGCACTACCGTCGGAGGGCACTAGGGTCACAGGTACACTCTTGCTGGGCTCAGTATATAACCTGAACTTCACTTTTGTATCCTCACTTCTGGAAGCCATTAAAGACTGACCAGGTTACACCTGGTCACTGGCTCACAGTACGGAGTTCATTGTATCATTTCATACACCACAACTGGCGACGAGGCAAATACGAACCCACACAAAAGTATGGCGAGCACAGCACGATCGAGTACTGTTGGAATTCTCGAGAGATTCAATAAGGGAGAGGATTGGGGAGATTTCACAGATTGTCTTGACCAGTATTTCATGGCAAACGACCTAAACAAAGACACGGATGCAGAGAAGCGCAGGGCAGTTCTTCTCACCGTCTGTGGCCCCACGGTCTATGCACTCATCAAGAATCTGCTCTCACCCACTCTTCCTACAGAAAAGGGTTACAAAGAACTGTGTGCTCTAGTTCGGGAACACCTTAAACCCACGGAAGGAATCCTTATATCCAGATATCGCTTCTATACGCACGTTTGTTCAGAAGGTCAGCATTGCCGACCTAAGACATCTTGCAGGGCCTTGCAAATTTGGGCCTGCATTGGAAGACATGCTGCGTGACTTTTTCGTGATTGGGGTCAACCACGAGGCAATCTTAAGTAAACTGCTGGCTGTGGAGACACCGGACCTCAGCAAGGTCATCACCATCGCCCAAGCGTGCATGTCCACGCAGAAAAGCACGAAGCAGATATCGTGTCAAAACAGGAACACCATGGCAAGTACTGTGCACAAAATTGTATCGATGGCCGGCAGAGCTGCACATGGCAGGGCCTACTCGACTGGGTCGGCAAGACTGGGAGCCGTTCAAAGTTCGCCATCGAGGGCCTGCTCGACTGCGTATGTGAGAACGGGAGCCGCTAAAAAGCCCACCATCGGGCGCAAATCCGAGCTCAACGTGTTGGCATTGCGGGGGCAATCACCAACCCCATCAGTGCCGCTTCAGGCAGTATGCATGCAGAGGGTGTGCGAAGACGGGGCATCTTCAGCGGACATGTCCACAGCAGAGCAAGCGAGCTGCGACACACCACGTGGATGATGATCAATTCAGCGTGGATCTGGCGATGCAGTCCGAGGCATTTGAGAGCTCCGAGGAGGAAGTGTACAGCGTACGTGCGTTCCCAGCAAAGAACCAACTGATAATGATGGAGATAAAATTAAACAGCGTGCCGGTATCCATGGAATTAGACACGGGTGTGAGTCAATCGATAATGAACCAGAGGACTTTTGAAAAGCTGTGGGAGACCAAGGCAGAGAGACGCAAGCTGAGTCCGATAAATGTGAAGTTGTGCACCTACACCAAAGAGCTCATACCTGTCATGTATGTAACCTCTATGTAACACCACTGCAATACTGTATATACCTAAGCAATGCACACCTTGACCACAGGGGGTGAACTTGTGGTAGACACTCCTTACCTGGTCATCCAGGTATATAAAGGGAGGTCCCACTCAGGGTCATCTCTTCTTGGTCCTGTGAATAAAGGTTCAGGTCATAGAGTGACCTTGTCCATAGAATGTGCCTCGTGTGGGTTTTGTGCCATTGAGTAAGGACATTACATTGGCGACGAGAAACGGAATCAACGACCCACGAGAATGGCCACCAGTAGCACAGAGGAACGGTACTGTGTTGGTGAGGACTGGGACAATTTCATTGAGAGGCTCCAGCAAAGCTCAGTCACGAAGGACTGGCTGGGAGATGCAGCGGCCGACAAGCGAAGGGCCCATCTGCTGACCAGCTGCGTACCTAAGACTTACGCGCTCAAGAAGGACCTACTAGCATCCGAAAAGCCGGCGGACAAAACCTTTGAAGAGCTCAGCAAACTAATCGGGGTGCACCTCAAACCGGGGAGCAGTATACACATGGCCTGACACCGATTCTATACACACCGACGTCGTGAAGGACAGAGCATACCGGACTTCGTTGCGGACCTCCGGTGTTTGGCCAGCCTCTGTAAGTTCACAGATGTCTGCAGGGGAGCGATGTTACGGGACTTCTTTATTGAGGGCATCGGACATGCGGGGCATTTTCCGAAAGTTAATTGAGACCAAGGACTTGACTTTGGAAGAGCGGCATTGATGGCTCAGACTTTCATGGCGGGGCAGGAGGATACCAAAATAATATACGCATGCAATTCTGCCTCCAATGCAGCGGGGGATCAGGGAGTCAATATCATAAATGCGACTCAGAGCCCCGCAGGCAGGCAAGGGCAATTTGACACACCCCAGGCAGCACTGGACCCCAGAGTAGGTTTTCAACAGAGTCAATGGCAGGCTGAACGGACATTTACGCCATCACAGTGGACAATGCGGTCCGGGATGGGGCCATTGACACCCATTAACAGGGTACTCAAGAGCAGTCAAAGGGACAATCAGTGAGGAATGCCAGGTCATAGCTCCTTTGTTCACAACAGTGGGAATCTCAGCTCATGTTGGAGGTGTGGGGGCAAACACTCTGCCAGGACTTACAGGTTTCAACAATTTGTCTACAGAACTTGCAACCTCAGTGGCCATTTAGCTCGAATGTGCAGGAAGCCTCTAACCAGGCTAATTTATGAGGCGGATGGACCAGAAGGAGGGTCTGTGAGGCAGGATGACTCTTGGGGCAAATCAATGAATGCTGAAGTTCAGCGGGTTCATGTGGCAAACATTCACAGCTCATATACCAAAACACCACCAATGATGATGAAGGTTTTACTAAACGGCATCCCTGTACGCATAGAGCTGGACACGGGGGCCAGCCAGTCACTCATGAGCGTTCAACAATTTGAAAAGCTATGGCCACTCAAAGCCAGTAGACCCAAACTAGAATGCATTGAGATACAACTACGGACGTATACCAAAGAAATCATTCCAGTGCTAGGCAGTGCAATGTTGGCTGTCACACACAATGGATCAGTGAGCCAGCTGCCGCTCTGGATTGTCCCGGGCAACGGTCCCGCACTGTTGGGGAGGAGCTGGTTAGCTGAGATGAATTGGAAATGGGGGGATGTGCACGCAATGTCATCTGTGGAGCGAAGTTCGTGCTCACAAGTCCTACAACAATTTTAGTCAGTATTCCAACCTGGCGTCGGGATGTTCAAAGGTACCAAAATAGTGATACGCATCACCCCGGATGCCAGGCCAGTGCACCACAAAGCCAGAGCCATGCCGTACGTGATGCGGGAGAAAATTGAGAGTGAATTGGACCATTTGCTGAGAGAGGGCATCATCGCGCCCGTTGAATTCAGCGACTGGGCGAGCCCCATCGTTCACGTCCTAAAAGCGGATGGTTCTGTCAGGATCTGTGGCGACGACAAGGCCACCATCAATCGGGTGCCCCTAACAAGACCAATACCCGCTCCCGAGAGCGGAGGATCTTTTCGCCACGCTGGCAGGCAGCAAGCTGTTTAACAAGTTGGATCTCACTTCAACCTACATGACCCAAGAACTGGCCAACGAATCTAAACTACTGACCACAATCACCACGCACAAGGGACTGTTCGTTTATAACAGGTGCCCGTTTGGCATTCGATCAGCGGCCGCAATTTTTCAAAGAAACATGGAAAGCCTGCTCAAATCCATTCCTGGAACAATCGTATTTCAGGACGACATCCTCATCACGGGTCGTGACACCGAGGAACACCTTCACAACCTGGAGCAGGTGCTAAGCCGACTGGACCGGGTAGGCCTGCGACTCAAGAAGTCTAAATGTGTGTTCTTAGCTCCTGAGGTTGAGTTTCTGGGCAGGAGGGTTGCTGCAGATGGGATTCGGCCCACCGAATCCAAAACAGAGGCGATTCGATGAGAACCCAGGCCCTGCAACACATAGATACATAGAAACATAGAAAATAGGTGCAGGAGTAGGCCATTCGGCCCTTCTAGCCTGCACCGCCATTCAATGAGTTCATGGCTGAACATGCAACTTCAGTACCCCATTCCTGCTTTCTCACCATACCCCTTGATTCCCCTAGTAGTAAGACACATCGGAGTTGCGTTCATTTCTGGGATTCTTGAACTATTTCGGGAACTTTCTGCCGAACTTAAGCATGTTGTTGGAGCCACTACACATGCTCCTGCGTAAGGGTTGTGATTGGTTTTGGGGGGACTGTCAAGAACGGGCTGTCAATCGGGCGTGGAACCTACTTTGTTCAAATAAGTTATTGAACCTGTAAGACCCCTGTAAGAAATTGGTTCTGACATGTGATGCATTGTCCTATGGGGTTGGGTGCATGTTGCAGCAGAGTAATGTTGAGGGCCAACTACAACCTGTGGCTTATGCTTCCAGGTCGCTCTCTCAAACAGAACGGGGATATGGGATGGTTGAGAAGGAGGCACTCGCATGTGTCTATGTGTAAAAAAAATGCATCAGTACCTTTTTGGCAGGAGGTTCGAATTAGAAACAGACCACAAGCCGTTAACATCCCTGTTGTCAGACAGCAAGGCTATCAATGCCAACGCATCAGCTCACATACAGCGATGGGCTCTCACGCTGTCTGCTTATGACTACTCCATCAGCACCGGCCTGACACCGAAAACTGCGCTGACGCGCTCAGCAGGCTCCCACTGGCCACCACTGAGGGGGCAGCGGAACAAAGCGCTGAGATGGTCATGGCCGTTGATGCCTTTGACAGCGCAGGCTCCCCCATCACAGCCCGCCAGATCAAAATCTGGACAAACAGAGATACCCTCCTATCTCTGATTAAGAAATGTGTCCTGACTGAGGATTGGGCGCCCGCACACGGAGCATGCCCTGAGGAGGTCAGACTGTTTCACAGGCGGATGGATGAGCTCTCCATCCAAGCTGACTGCCTACTATGGGGCATCCGGGTAGTCATGCCCCAGAGGGGCAGGGAGGCATTCATCAGGGAACTCCACAGCGAGCATCCAGGCATTGTGCTGATGAAGGCCATTGCCTGGTCACATGTTTGGTGACCGGGAATTGATTCAGACCTGGAACACTGTGTTCGCAGGTGCACGACGTGTGCCCAGTTGGGTAATACCCCCAGGGAGGCCCCGCTCAGCCCGTGGCCCTGGCCCACCAGGCCATGGTCACGTATTCATGTAGACTACGCGGGCCCGTTCATGGGAAAAATGTTTCTCATTGTGGTTGATGCGTACTCGAAATGGATTGAGTGCATCATTTTGAATTCGTGCACAACACCCACCACTGTGGAGAGTCTGCACGCGGTCTTTGCAACCCACGGCTTGCCGGACATCCTTGTTAGCGATAATGGCCCATGTTTCACGAGCTACGAATTCCGGGAGTTCACGTCGGGCAATGGCATCAACCATGTCAGGACAGCACCATTCAAGCCAGCCTCCAATGGCCAGGTGGAACGTGCGGTCCAAATCATTAAACAAGGCATGCTCAGGATTCAAGGACCCTCCCTTCAATGCCACCTATCGCGCCTCCTGCTGACCTATAGGTCCCGATCTCACTCGCTCACGGGGGTCCCGCCTGCGGAACTACTTATGAAACGAACACTCAAAACTCGGTTGTCCCTCATTCACCCAGTCCTTACCGACATAGTTGAGGGTAAGCGCCAGTCCCAAAACGAGTACCATGACCGAAATTCAAGGGGGAGATGTATAGAAATAAATGACCCCGTATCTGTCCTCAATCACGCCGTGGGGCCCAAATGGCTTGAGGATACTGTAATGGACAAAGAGGGGAACAGGGTCATTGTGCTTAAACTTAACAATGGGCAGATATGCCGTAAGCGTCTGGACCAAGTAAAAAAAAAAGGTTCAGCATGGACACTGAGGAACCTGAGGAAGATCATGAGATGGTGCTCACACCACCGCCAGTGAACGAACAACAAGAACATTCAGCAGCATGCACAGTCTCAGCGGTCAGCCCGGACAGGCCGGAATCACCACAGGGGACAGACACTCACGCCAAGGCTCAACAACCAGAGCCCCAACTGCGGCGTTCCACAAGGGAGCCTAGACCACCTGAAAGACTTAACCTATGATCCCAATAAGATTTTGGGGGGGAGGTGATATCATGTATGTAACCTCTATGTAACACCACTGCAATACTGTATATACTTAAGCAATGCACACCTTGACCACAGGATGTGAACTTGTGGGAGACACTCCTTACCTGGTCATCCAGGTATATAAAGGGAGGTCCCATGCAGGGTCATCACTTCTTGGTCCTGTGAATAAAGGTTCAGGTCATAGAGTGACCTTGTCCATAGAGTGTGCCTCGTGTGGGTTTTGTGCCATTGAGTAAAGACATTACAATACCAGTGATCAATAGTGCAGCAGTAAGAGTGTTGTACGAGGGAATGGTTCATGATCTACTGTTATGGATTATCCCAGGCAACGGCCCATCGTTATTCGGCAGGAGTTGGCTCGAGAAAATAAAATGGAAATGGTACGATATCAAGGCTTTGTCATCAGCGGATGATGATTTGTGTGCTCAAGTGCTGAACAAATTTCCCTCACTGTTTGAACCGGGAATTGGCAGCTTCAAGGGAGCCAAGGTGCAGATTCACCTAGGCCCAGACGCAAGGCCCATCCATCACAAAGCCAGGGCGGTCCCGCACATGATGAGAGAAAAGGTCGAGCTCGAATTGGACAGGCTACATCGCGAGGGGGTCATCTCACCGGTCGAATTTAATGAATAGGCCAGCCCAATTGTTCCGGTGTTAAAGAATGATGGCACGATCAGGATTTGTAAGGTCAACCGAGTTTCGAAACAAGATCAGTACCTGCTACCGAAAGCTGATGACCTGTTTGCAATGCTAGCCGGGGGAAAATCGTTCACCAAATTGGATCTAACGTCAGTCTACATGACACAGTAACTGGTTGAATCATCAAAGAAACTTACGTGCATCAACACGCACAAAGGACTGTTTATTTACAACAGGTGTCCTTTTGGCATTCGTTTGGCGGCAGCCATATTTCAGAGAAACGTGGATAGCCTATAGAAATCCTTCCCTAGGACCATGGTATTCCAAGATGACATCCTTGTCGCAGGTCGTGACACTGCCGAGCACCTGCACAATCTGGAAGAGGTTCTGAGTTGTCTGGACAAAGTGGGACTCAGGCTGAAATGTTCGAAGTGCGTTTTCATGGCACCAGAGGTCAAATTCCTTGGACGAAGGATTGCTGCAGATGGAATCAGGCCTACAGACATGAAAACAGAGGCCATCAAAAACGCGCCCGGCCCCAGAATGTGACGGAGCTGCATTCGTTCCTGGTTCTTCTCAACTACTTCGGTAACTTCTTACTCAAATTGAGCACAGTATTAGAGCCTTTGCACAAGCTGCTCAGGAAAGGAGATGACTGGGTGTGGGGTGAACTTAAAGACAGAGCCTTTGAGAAGGCTAGAAATCTGTTGTGATCCCACAAGCTGCTGGTACTGTATGACCCATGCAAGCGTCTAGTTTTGACCTGTGATGCGTCGTCCTACGAGGTCGGTTGCATACTCCAGCAAGCCAATGAGTCAGGCAAACGACAATCAGTTGCATACGTGTCTCGAAGCCTGTCCAAGGCGGAAAGAGCCTATGGCATAGTAGAGAAAGATGCTTTAGTATGTGTTTATGGGATAAAATAATTGCACCAGTATCTGTTTGGGCTTCACTTCGAGCTGGAAACCGATCACAAGCCATTTATATCGTTGTTCTCGGAACATAAAGGTATCAATACCAACGCGTTGTCCCGCATCCAGAGGTGGGCGCTGACATTATCTGCCTATGATCATGTCATTCACCATAGACCAGGCACCGACAACTGCGCTGATGCATTGAGCCGGTTACCCTTACCCACACCGGAGGTGGAAACGCCAATGCCCGCAGAGCTACTCATGGTCATGGATGCCTTTGAGACTGAAGGGTCGCCTGTCACTGCTCAACAAGTTAAGACCTGGACCAACCAGGATCCGACCTTATCAATTGTAAAACGTAGTGTTCTTAACGGGGACTGGTCGACCATCCCCAAGGAAATGGATGATGAAACCAAACCGCACAGCCGTCGCAAAGATGAGCTTTCCATCCAGTCCAACTGTTTACTGTGGGGTAATCATGTTGTAATGCTCAAGAAAGGCAGGGTGAGATTTGTACGGGAGTTACATAGGACGCATCCTGGTACTGTCATGCTGAAGGTCATCGCCAGGTCCCATGTTTGGTAGCCTGGCATTGACTCAGACTTAGAGTCATGCATGCATCAGTGCAGCACTTGCAGTTAAGCAATGCCCCAAAGGAAGCTCCACTCAGTCTGTGGTCATGGCCATCCAAACCATGGTCTAGAATCCACATCGACTTTGCGGGCCCCTTCCTCGGTAAAATGTTTTTTGTGGTGATGGACGCATACTCCAAATGGATGGAATGTGTGACCATGTCATCCAGCACTTCCACTGCCATCATTGAGAACCTGAGAGCCATGTTTGCCACACATGGTCTGCCAGACATCGTTGTCAGCGACAACGGACCGTGTTTCACGAACCTGGAGTTTCAAGAGTTCATGAAACGCAATGGCATAAAACACTTGAGGTCAGCCCCGTTCAAATCCGCGTCCAGTGGTCAAGCGGAGCGGGCAGTTCAAACCATCAGCAGAGCCTGAAACATGTAACTCATGGTTCCTTGCAGACATGCCTGTCACGTTACAAGACAAGGCCACACACGCTCACCGAGGTCCCGCCTGCGGAACTATTGATGAAAAGAGGCCTCAAAACCAGGCTCTCTCTAGTCCATCCTGACCTTAAAGATCATGTCGAAACCTGACATCAACGCCAGCAGTGGTATCACGACCGCACTGCAGTGTCACGCGACATATCTGTAAATGACCCAGTGTATGTACTTAACCATGGTCAAGAGCCCAAGTGGCTCCAAGGCAATGTACAGGTAAGGAGGGTAACCGGGTGTATATGGTTAAGCTCAAGAATGGGCAGATGTGCAGGAAACACCTTGATCAAATCAAGCTAAGACACACTGACGAACCGGAACAGTTGGAAGAAGACACCGTGAGCTTAGATGACCAACCAACTCATGTCCAACCATCAGAAGAACCCACTGTGGTCAACGCCCAGCCCCAAGTCGTGAGAGACTCGGAAAACACTGGGATTGTACTGAGACGGTCAACCAGGGAGTGAAAGACTCTGGACCATCTGAACTTGTAAGATAGACTTGTGCCAAGAACTGGGTGGCGGGGATGATGTAATGTATGTACATAAGGTCTGCCCACCACCAGGAGGGCACTACCGTCCGAGGTCCTAGGGTCACAAGTACACTCGTGCTGGGCACGGTATATAACCTGAACTTCACCTTTGTATCCTCACTTCTGAAAGCTATTAAAGACTGATCAGGTTACACCTGGTCACTGGCTCACAGTACGGAGTTCATTGTATCATTTCATACACCACAGAGTGGCTATGTGGTTGGAAGCTCATCTTGAGGTCAAATACGACATCAAGTTTGCTGTCTGGTCAGCTCAGACAGTTGTCAGGGAGAAGGATGGAGTCCGTGGCTAGAGAACAGATTTTGTGGCAGGGACCAAAGACAATGGTTTCAGTCTTCCCAATATTTAGCTGGAGAAAATTTCTGCTCAACAGCTACTGGATATCGGACAAGCAGAACAACAAATTAGAGACAGTGGTGGGGTCGAGAGAGGTGCTGGTGAGTTAAGTGTGATAAAAACAGGCAAGGAGTAATAAAATATAAGAGATATAAGGGCAATACAAAATAAAAGATATAGAAAAGAGTGAGAATAGAAAAGAAAGAGAGATGGCAGACAGAAGTAAAAATATTAAATATTTATTAGCGAGAGGCGGCAGCAGTCAGAGGCGGGAGTTCGTGGCGTTGGTGAGGCCTATAAAGGCCCAGCCGGTGCAGCTCCAGCCAGGAGAAAAAGCAAAAAAGAAGTAGAAAGAAATCAAAAGGTAACATCACAGCCAAAGGGGTAAGTGACTGGCTGGTGATTGGTGAGTAGCTTTTCTTTTTTCTTTTTTATATCAGTAAGTAACCTGTTAACATTGTTGTCTTTTTCTTTTTTATATCAGTAAGTAACCTGTTAACATTGTTGTCGCCAAATTAAGTGTATCTAAGGGTTAAGTCATGGCAGGAGAGCTCGGACACGTGATATGCTCCTCCTGTACCATGTGGGAACTCGGGGACACTTCCGGTGTCCCTGACGACTACATGTGCGGGAAGTGTATCCGCCTCCAGCTCCTGACGGTCCGCATTGCGGCACTGGAGCTGAGGGTGGATTCACTCTGGAGCATCCACGATGCTGAGAATGACGTGAATAGCACGTTTAGCGAGTTGGTCTCACCGCAGGTAAAGGGTACACAGCTAGATAGTAAATGGGTGACCAACAGGAAGAGCAATGCAAGGAAGGTAGTGTAGGGGTCCCCTGCGGTCATCCCCCTGCAAAACAGATACATTGCTTTGAGTACTGTTGAGGGGGATGACTCATCAGGGGAGGGCAGCAGCAGCCAAGTTCAAGGCACCGTGGCTGGCTCTGCTGCACAGGAGGGCAGGAAAAAGAGTGGGAGAGCGATAGTAATAGGGGATTCAATTGTAAGGGGAATAGATAGGCGTTTCTGCGGCCGCGACCGAGACTCCAGGATGGTATGTTGCCTCCCTGGTGCAAGGGTCAAGGATGTCTCGGAGTGGGTGCAGGACATTCTGAAAAGGGAGGGTGAACAGCCAGTTGTCGTGGTGCACATTGGTACCAATGATATAGGTAAAAAACGGGATGAGGTCCTACGAGACGAATTTAAGGAGCTAGGAGCTAAATTAAAAAGTAGGACCTCAAAAGTAGTAATCTCGGGATTGCTACCAGTGCCACGTGCTAGTCAGGGTAGGAATCGCAGAATAGCTCAGATGAATACGTGGCTTGAGCAGTGGTGCAGCAGGGAGGGATTCAAATTCCTGGGGCATTGGGACCGGTTCTGGGGGAAGGTGGGACCAGTACAAACCGGACGGTCTGCACCTGGGCAGGACCGGAACCAATGTCCGACTGGGAGTGTTTGCTCGTGCTGTTGGGGAGGAGTTAAACTAATATGGCAGGGGGATGGGAACCAATGCAGGGAGACAGAGGGAAGCAAAATGGAGACAGAAGCAAAAGACAGAAAGGAAATGAGTAAAAGTGGAGGGCAGAGAAGCCCAAGGCAAAGAACAAAAAGGGCCATTTTACAGCAAAATTCTAAAGGGTCAAAGTGTGTTAAAAAGGCAAGCCTGAAGGCTCTGTGCCTCAATGCGAGGAGTATTCGGAATAAGGTGGACGAATTAACTGTGCTGATAGAAGTTAACGGATACGATGTGGTTGGCATCACGGAGACATGGCTCCAGGGTGACCAAGGCTGGGAACTCAACATCCGGGGTATTCAACATTTAGGAAAGATAGACAGAAAGGAAAAGGAGGCGGGGTGGCGTTGCTGGTTAAAGAGGAAATTAATGCAATTGTAAGGAAAGACATTAGCTTGGATGATGTGGAATCAGTATGGGTGGAACTATGGAATACCAAAGGGCAGAAAACGTTAGTGGGAGTTGTCTACATACCTCCAAACAGTAATGGTGATGTTGGGGAGGGCATCAAACAGGAAATTAGGGGTGCATGCAATAAAGGTGCAGCAGTTATCATGGGTGACTTTAATATGCATATAGATTGGCCTAACCAAACTGGAAGCAATACGGTGGAGGAGGATTTCCTGGAGTGCATAAGGGATGGTTTTTTGGACCAATATGTCGAGGAACCAACTAGGGAGGAGGCCATCTTAGACTGGGTGTTGTGTAATGAGAGAGAATTAATTAGCAATCTCATTGTGCGAGGCCCCTTGGGGAAGAGTGACCATAATATGGTGGAATTCTACATTAGGATGGAGAAGGAAACAGTTAATTCAGAGACCATGGTCCAGAACTTAAAGAAGGGTAACTTTGAAGGTATGAGGTGTGAATTGGGTAGGATAGATTGGCGAATGATACTTAAGGGGTTGACAGTGGATGGGCAATGGCAGACATTTAGAGACCGCATGGATGAACTACAACAATTGTACATCCCTGTCTGGCGTAAAAATAAAAAAGGGAAGGTGGCTCAACCGTGGCTATCTAGGGAAATCAGGGATAGTATTAAAGCCAAGGAAGTGGCTTACAAATTGGCCAGAAATAGCAGCGAATCCGGGGACTGGGAGAAATTTAGAACTCAGCAGAGGAGGACAAAGGGTTTGATTAGGGCAGGGAAAATAGAGTATGAGAGGAAGCTTGCAGGGAACATTAAAATAGATTGCAAAAGCTTCTATAGATATGTAAAGAGAAAAAGGTTAGTAAAGACAAATGTAGGTCCCCTGCAGTTAGAATCAGGGGAAGTCATAACTGGGAACAAAGAAATGTCAGACCAATTGAACAAGTACTTTGGTTCGGTATTCACTAAGGAGGATTCAAACAACCTTTCGGATATAAAAGGGGTCAGAGGGTCTAGTGAGAAGGAGGAACTGAGGGAAGTCCTTATTAGTCGGGAAATTGTGTTGGGGAAATTGATGGGATTGAAGGCCGATAAATCCCCAGGGCCTGATGGTCTGCATCCCAGAGTACTTAAGGAGGTGGCCTTGAAAATAGCGGATGCATTGACAATCATTTTCCAACATTCCACAGACTCTGGATCAGTTCCTATGGAGTGGAGGGCAGCCAATGTAACCCCACTTTTTAAAAAAGGAGGGAGAGAGAAAACAGGGAATTATAGACCGGTCAGCCTGACATCGGTAGTGAGTAAAATGATGGAATCAATTATTAAGGATGTCATAGCAGCGCATTTGGAAAGAGATGACATGATAGGTCCAAGTCAGCATGGATTTGTGAAAAGGAAATCATGCTTGACAAATCTTCTGGAATTTTTTGAGGATGTTTCCAGTAGAGTGGGCAAGGGAGAACCAGTTGATGTGGTGTATTTGGATTTTCAGAAGGCTTTCAACAAGGTCCCACACAAGAGATTAATGTGCAAAATTTAAAGCACATGGGATTGGGGGTCGTGTGCTGACATGGATTGAGAACTGGTTGGCAGACAGGAAGCAAAGAGTACGAGTAAATGGGTACTTTTCAGAATAACAGGCAGTGACTAATGGGGTACCGCAAGGTTCTGTGCTGGGGCCCCAGCTGTTTACATTGTACATTAATGATTTAGATGAGGGGATTAAATGTAGTATCTCCAAATTTGTGGATGACACTAAGTTGGGTGGCAGTGTGAGCTGTGAGGAGGATGCTATGAGACTGCAGAGTGACTTGGATAGGTTAGGTGAGTGGGTAAATGCATGGCAGATGAAGTATAATGTGGATAAATGTGAGGTTATCCACTTTGGTTGTAAAAACAGAGAGACAGACTATTATCTGAATGGTGGCAGATTAGGAAAAGGGGAGGTGCAACGAGACCTGGTTGTCATGGTACATCAGTCATTGAAGGTTGGCATGCAGGTACATTCAGGTGGTTAAGAAGGCAAATGGCATGTTGGCCTTCATAGAGAGGGGATTTGAGTACAGGGGCAGGGATGTGTTACTACAGTTGTACAGGGCCTTGGTGAGGCCACACCTGGAGTATTGTGTACAGTTTTGGTCTCCTAACTTTGGAAAGGACATTCTTGCTGTTGAGGGAGTGCAGCGAAGGTTCACCAGACTGATTCCCGGGATGGCGGGACTGACCTATCAAGAAAGACTGGATCAACTGGGCTTGTATTCACTGGAGTTCAGAAGAATGAGAGGGGACCTCATAGAAACGTTTAAAATTCTGATGGGTTTAGACAGGTTAGATGCAGGAAGAATGTTCCCAATGTTGGGGAAGTCCAGAACCAGGGGTCACAGTCTAAGGATAAGGGGTAAATCATTTAGGACCGAGATGAGGAAAAACTTCTTCACCCAGAGAGTGGTGAACCTGTGGAATTCTCTACCACAGAAAGTTGTTGAGGCCAATTCATTAAATATATTCAAAAAGGAGTTAGATGTAGTCCTTACTACTCGGGGGATCAAGGGGTATGGCGAGAAAGCAGGAATGGGGTACTGAAGTTGCATGTTCAGCCATGAACTCATTGAATGGCGGTGCAGGCTCGAAGGGCCGAATGGCCTACTCCTGCACCTATTTTCTATGTTTCTATGTTTCTATGCAGTATGATATGCAGCTATTCCTAACCTTGTCGTACTATAATATATCATAGTTGCGCATCACAATGATAAGATGAAATGTTTAAAATGGCCAGCCCAGTATGTATCTTGAGTGATGCTCGCCCAGTAATGGTTCATCGGGTGATCAGAGTTACAGAGGCTGCTATGCAGGTGCAACTACCATTTGATTATCGCTGAATTTACTAATATTCCTTTCCCTTACACTGTTAAACTTTGTAAGTTATAGCCCCCAAAGATGTCATAGACAGTTATTGTGAATTTTTCAATGCAGGTCAGTGTATTTGCAGTCTGTTCCATGGATCAGTTGGACAAGTATTGCTAGGAGATCTTTAGAGCTCATCTGAGAGACTGGCAAGTATGTTGTGGATTATAGGGATACATCTGGGAGATTGAGAAAGACAGAGATGGATATTGTGGGAATGGACCTTGGAGAAGGGCAGAGATTGGAGGATGTAAGAATGGAGTGGCGACATGGTGCAGGACCAAGATATGGAAGATGGCTATGGATAAGTGCAGAGGTGGGAGCTTGTGGGATGAGCCCCTTAAATCCCTCGCCTCTAATTATTATCTCAGGAAATGGAGGAAAACCAATGTTGAGATCTTGGCCATCTTGCCTACCTCAAAGTGATCTCACTCAAGTGACATTGGCAGAGGCCTAACAATAGATGCTTATTTGCTCTCTTAGACGAAGAAAAACCTAAAGATGGAAAATAACTTATTTAATGGAAAAAGGATATACCTAAAACACTGAATAAAATGCATCTTTTTTTTTGCCCTTGGGATGTGGGCGTCACTAACAAGGCCCACAGTTATTGCCTATCCCCAGCTGCTCTTGAACCACGGCAGTCCGTGTGGTGAAGATGCTCGAATAAGGCTATTAGGAAATTATTCTGTAGCTACAACAATTTCAGGCTGTTGTTCGACTAGTTTGTGGGACAGCTCTCCCAGCTTTGGCACCTGTCCCCAGACCTTAACGAGGATGACTTTGTAGGGTTGAATAGGTTGCGTCTGTTTTGTCGTGACCTGATCCGATGCCTATGTCACAGCCGAGTGGTCCTTCTGGGTTGATTCTTGTTGTACGTTTTTGTAGCAGTTTGATACAGTTGAGGGGCTTATGAGGCCAATTTGAAACATAAATTTCATTCAGTAGAGTTATTAAAGCTTGTAGTGTTAGCTTTTTTAAACTATTGGTGCAAATTTTCAAAGGGTAGACATTAGGATAATTAATGCTAAAATGAAGCATAATTAATTGCATAATATGTTAACTACATGAATGAAGATTACGCACAGTCATTAATACTTTGTTTCTGTTGCAGTTGTCGATGAAATGAATACCTTTTAGTGAGGCATGAAAGTATTCATTACTGAGCTGCCTATTTCCACCTGCATCATCATAACAGTATCAAATAATTTATACGTGAAGTTAATAATTAATTTGAAAATGGAACTCAATATAAGTAATAGCATTAATATTTTTGTATTGAATTTGCCTGTTCTCAGTCATTCCAAATATTCTTGAAGTATATGTTCAATAACATAGATGTATACCTTGTACCGCTTTACCAAACTTTTGGCCATCGGCCTTAAGATCCCCTTATGTGACTTGGTGTCAAATTTTGTTTTATCACGCTTCTGTGAAGCGCCTTGGGACATTTTACTATGTTAAAGGCGCTATATAAATACAAGTTGTTGTTGTAGAAGAATGAATATTGATAGAGGACTTATGTTGAAATTGTTTAAGCCTGGCACTGTTTGGTCTCCTGAAACTATGGAACACGTTGGCCCTGAATTTGCTGCCCCTACGGGCGAGTACGAGGTGCGCATGTGCTCGTCGGGGCAATGTGCATGCGCCTAAACCCGGAACTTGCGATCTGTCAAGAATCCTCCCATCTGAAGGTAAAGGCCTCTGCGGGCGGAGAGTTGGACTAATTGCCCAACTTCTGCCCAGCGAATGCCCATGAAGTTCTTACGACTGACTTTTAAAGGACGGGAACGTTTTTTTTTCCAATAATTTCAACATTTAAAATCTTATTAAAAATGGTAAGTTTATTTTTAGACTCTTTAAAATATACAACTTTATTTTTCAAAATTTAAATATTTGTTTTAAATTATTAATTAAATTCCATTTTGATTCATTTTAAATATGCGATTTTTATTTTTTTTATTTTGTGTTTATGTGTTTTGGGGTATTCCCATTCATACTTGTGGTGAGTTCCGTCGGATCCCCCTACTTTGAACAGTTGGGCCGGCGCACGTGATACAGGGACGCATACAAAGCACTTACATGCTTGAGATACGTGGTCCTCTACACAGGCCTTCACATAGAGGACCAGGACCACAAGTCTCCGTACCTCCAGGATCACCAGCTAAATTCGTCGAAAGTTTTCAGGTCGCAGGCCTCCAACTGCAATTTCTGGGCCATTATGTGATATATGCACGAGGACCTGTTAATTGCAAAGTTGTAAATGATCATCTTACCAGATCAATATAAACAATCACCATCATAGACAGTCCCTCGAAACGAGGATGACTTGCTTCCACGGCAAAAAAGGGATGAGTCCACAGGTGTTTCAATGAAGGACCTAATATTCCAGGTCCTGAACTACATCCTGAAGGGTGGAAGATGCCTGAGCGTCGATTTTTTTAACGTGGGTTGACCGTTGCACACCAGCCACCACACGGGCTTGACAGAGCGAGGTCTTGGTCCAGTGGCAAGGGTTTACCAGGACGACTGAAGACCAGCTCTGCTGCACGGACCCAGTGCGCACACATATCTCAGTGTGGGCTGGGCCCATGCTGCCCCTGGGCCCTCGCCTCTCCTGGGCCCCAAACTCGCGCCTCTACTGGGCCCCGATCACATCCCTCTATGAACTCTTGCCGCTCCTTCGTCCTGACTTCGCCGCTCCTGCTGTACCTGCCCACATAAACAATATACAATAGACTGCAGCACTCCACATAGCAAAGGTTGATGCTTCCCAGTGTCTAGGCATCTGTCCTAATCAGGAGGAAAAACATCGCCTGCTATTATTTACTTTTACTAAACTACCTCAACGCTGAACTCATCATTGCACCTAAACCATAGTAGGATACCTGTGTATCAAAGAGTATCACATATCATTCCCTATTAGCTAAATCTCCACATCTTTATTTATCATATATTAAAATTCTTCCACATGTTACATACTCCGTTGAAACCTATGTAAACACTTCCTTGCGAAATCCAATGTTAAAATGTTCACACTTACCTGCCGCACTTAACTGTATTAACCCTCATGCCACTATCATGAGACTTTCAATATTAAATGAAAAACCCTTACCTGTAACGATTGTCTGTCATGCCACTAGGTGCCATATTAATCCTCCCCACCCCCATAAATCACTCAAAATGCATTCTGAAAAAAAAATCATCTGCATTTATTTCTCAGTAACTGTAATTTCCAACGTCCAAAATAATGTCTTAAACAACATTTACAAAAAAAATCCATATTTCACAACTTTAGCTGTTGAATTGTTTATGTGTCTTTTTTGCCTTCATTAAATGTTATACTTGAAGACCACAACCTCTGCAAAAAGCCTGTGGTTAGGCCTAATATTTTAGTTCAGATGGGTGACTGTTAGCTCAATGTAAATTGTGTAAGCTGAGCATTTGTAGTGTACCAAATTTTCTAGGATGTAGCATTAACATTTAATCAGCTGAGTTGCTGGAATATTTTTCTTCAGATTCTCAGTTGTTTTTCACAATTATTTGAAGAAAAGTTAGAGGTCAAATTTCAAAAGATTTATTAAGGTAAACATTATACACTGGACTAACACTCCTGTCTTTATAAAAGATTGCATCATCTGATATACCATGAGCAAAGCCACGGGAGATTTGTTGCAATGTATAAACATAGAAACATAGAAACATAAAAAATAGGTGCAGGAGTAGGCCATTCGGCCCTTCGAGCCTGCACCACCATTCAATATGATCATGGCTGATCATTCCCTCAGTATCCCTTTCCTGCTTTCTATCCATACCCCTCGATCTCTTTAGCCGTAAAGGGCCATATCTAACTCCCTCTTGAATATATCCAATAAACTGGCATCAACAGCTCTCTGCGGCAGGGAATTCCATCGATTAACAATTCTCTGAGTGAAGAAGTTTCTCCTCTTCTCAGTCCTAAATGGCCTACCCCTTATCCTAAGACTATGTCCTCTGGTTCTGGACTTCCCCAACATCGGGAACATTCTTCCCGCATCTAACCTGTCCGGCCCCGTCAGAATCTTATATGCTTCTATGAGATCCCTTCTCATCCTTCTAAACTCCAGTGAATAAAGGCCCAGTTGATCCAGTCTCTCCTCATATGTCAGCCCAGCCATTCCTAGAATCAGTCAGGTGAACCTTCGCTGCACTCCCTCAATAGCAAGAACGTCCTTCCTCAGATTAGGTGACCAAAACTGTACACAATATTCCAGGTGAGACCTCACTAAGGCCCTATACAACTGCAGTAAGACCACCCTGCTCCTATACGCAAAACCCCTAGCTATGAAGGCCAACATACCAGATCGCGGCAAAAAACCCACGTTCAAAGCAGCAATGGGCTGCGACAAGTAAGTCGGCACATTTTTTAATCGATCCGCCCGCTCCTTCCCCTTTAACTTGCATCCTGCGATTCACTCCACAGAAGCTATTGCTGTCATTGCCCGGTGCAGCTTCAGGAGTCGAGGGACAATTTTTGTTCCGGGGCGAAAACGGGATACGGCCCGTGGTGATGACGTTGTCATCGCCGGCACAGTGGGGCGCCACCGGTTACCGCCGCCGCTAAACTCCCGCGGAATTTAGCATGAATCATTAGCGGCAACGCGTCGAGGGGGCGCTAATGGGAGACACAAACGACCCCAATTTCTCCCCCGAGGTGTTAAATATTACTAGACCTAAGACTACCGTTGCAATGCCTTGAGAGAGTCGGGAGTAATAAAATAATTAGGGCTAGATTTTCGATGCATTCTTAGTCAACGGGAAAGACAATTTTAGCACCAGTGGCCCAGAAATCCCGGGTGGCTGCTTCCCGCGGGCAATCAGGTAAAAAATGTTTAAAAAGATGCGCACTTAGCTGAAGCTGCTGTGTCCACGAGCGATCCCGGTCCTGAGGCCTCCACTGACTGCGCGTCGAAGTGCTTGCATGTCAGGATGTCCACAGGGCTGGAGCTGCAGTCACATGGCTCTGGGCAGCCAATCCATGTAAAGTATGTCCTCATTCATAGTAATGGGAACTCCGTAAGTTGGACTTCCCATTATTATGATTGAGAAACCCTCCCAAACACCCAAAACACAAATAAAAAATAGAAAAAATACACCACATATTTTTATTAATTTAAATTAAAGTTATTTATGTATTATAAAAAAAAATATTTTTTCAATTTTTAAAAAGTTTTAAAAATTATGATATGGAAGTTCTATCAAGCTCAAGCTTGACAAATCAGAAAAGTCGGTTTTCAGTGCATGCTCTTTGTGCGCTGGAAACCGACTTTTGCGATGCCTTCCCGGGTCCGTACACACTCCGTATGGGCCCGGGAGGCTGGAATTTCTGGACCATTATGTTATCATATTTTTTCTAACCTACCTTATCTTTTCTAACATAACTTAGGGATTAAAAGGGCAGTCTTAGGTCTATTAATAAGTGTCTAATGTTTGGTATAAATAAAACACATCCCAGGACTTGGTGGTTTGTGAAAAAAAATCAAACGAGTAGTGAGGCGGGCCTGTATGACTCACTTGCCTTTAGGTTGTATCTTTTAGATCTCCCAATGTCATCTTATTCCCCATCAAGAGGACAAAGAGGTCCAAGAGCTGTCCAAGGCCTCTGTCAATGCTGGAGGCATGTTGAGCAACCTGGAGTAATCTGTTCCAATTTCGATAGAGAAGTGCCTAATTTGTGACTGTTACTTGCCCTAATGGTACTGCTGAGAATTATTATAAGAGCTCACTATAAGTGAAACACAGACATAACATAAGAACATAAGAACATAAGAATTAGGAACAGGAGTAGGCCATCGAGCCCCTCGAGCCTGCTCCGCCATTCAATAAGATCATGGCTGATCTGGCCATGAACTCAGCCCTACTTACCCGCCCTCTCCCCATGAAGCTGCTTCTTACCTTTTCATAATTCAATGTCAAATTTTGTTTGATAATGTTCCTGTGAAACACCTTGGGACATTTTACTATGCTAAAGGTGTTACATACAAGTTGGTGCTGTTGTCCATTCCACGGTTGGAGCAACTGTGCCTAACAAAGAGTAACGTTTAAAATCTGTGGTAAACAATGAAGATTGGAGCAAGAGCAGTAGCAGTGGTTGCAAAGTCACAATTGTAGCACCGACATTAAAAACATCCCAATAAGGGATAATCAAGGGGCTATAGGGAGGGAGGAACTTAATACAATCACTATCACTAAAGAAGTAGTACTCGGTGAAATAATGGGACTAAAGACGGACAAGTCCCCTGGACCTAATGGCTTGCATCCTTGGGTCATAAAAGAAGTGGCTGCAGAGATAGTGGATACCTTGGTTATAATCTACCAAAATTCCCTGGATTCTGGGGAGGTCCCAGCGGATTGGAAAACCGCAAATGTACCATCCCTATTTAAAAAAGGAGGCAGACAGAAAACAGGAAACTATAGACCAGTTAGCCTAACATCTGTCGTTGGGAAAATGCTGGAGTCCATTATTAAGGAAGCAGTAGCAGGACATTTGGAAAAGCATAATTCAGAGTCAGCATGGTATTATGAAAGAGAAATCATTTTTGACAAATTTGCTGCAGTTCTTTGAGGATGTAACGAGCAGAGTGGATAAGGGGGAACCAGTGGATGTGGTGTATTTGGATTTCCAGAAGGCATTCGATAAGGTGCCACATAAAAGGTGACTGCATAAGATAAAAGTTCACGGGGTTGGGGGTAATATATTAGCATGGATAGAGGATTGGCTAACTAACAGAAAACAGAGAGTCGGGATAAATGGATCATTTTCCGGTTGGCAAACAGTAACGAGTGGGGTGGCGCAGGGATCAGTGCTGGGGCCTCAACTATTTACAATCTATATTAATGACTTGGATGAAGGGAGTGAATGTAATGTAGACAAGTTTGCTGATGATACAAAGATGGGCAGCAAAGCAAATTGTGAGGAGGACACAGAAAATCTGCAAAGGGATATAGACAGGCTAAGTGAGTGGGCAAAAATGTGGCAGATGGAGTATAATGTAGGAAAATGTGAGGTTATCCACTTTTGTAGAAAAAATAGAAAAACTAATTATAATTTAAATGGAGAAAAATTGCAAAGTGCTTCAGTACAGAGGGACCTGGGGGTCCTTGTGCATGAAACACATAAGTTAGTATGCAGGTACAGCAAGTGATCAGGAAGGCAAATGGAATGTTGGCCTTGATTGCAAGGGGGATAGAGTATAAAAGCAGAGAAGTCCTTCTACAACTGTACAGGGTATTGGTGAGGCCACACCTGGAGTACAGCATGCAGTTTTGGTCTCTGTATTTAAGGAAGGATATACTTGCAATGGAGACTGTTCAGAGAAGGTTCACCAGGTTGATTTTGGAGATGAGGGGGTTGACTTATGAAGATAGATTGAGTAGGTTGGGACTATATTCATTGGAGTTCAAAAAAATGAGAGGTGATCTTATCGAAACAAATAAGATAATGAGAGGGATCAACAAGTTGGATGCAGAGAGGGTGTTTCCACTCATAAGGGAAAGAAAAACTAGAGGGCATAGTCTCAGAATAAGGGGCCGTCCATTTGAAACTGAGATGAGGAGAAATTTCTTCTCTCAGAGGGTTGTAAATCTGTTGAATTCTCTGCCCTAGAGAGCTGTGTAAGGTGAGTCTTTGAATATATTTAAGGCAGAGATAGACAGATCTTTGAGCTGTAAGGGTTATGGGGAGCAGGGAAGTGGAGCTGAGTCCATGATCAGATCAGCCATGATTTTATTAAATGGTGGAGCAGGCTTGAGGGGTCAAATGGCCTACTCCCGCTCCTATTTCTTATATTATTATGTTCTTATGTTTATTTACTTCTTGTTCTATTTCTTGTTTTCTTGTTGTTTTCTTGAGGCTTATAAATATGTTATAATGAGCTCACCAGTGATCTAAAATTGGGAGGAATTGGTTCGGAAAAAGTCAAAGGAATATTGTTAGAATGGAGACAGAGTTAAGATAGGGATTTGAAAAAGGAGGACTGAGTTAGAAAATAGGAAGGGGATCAAAAATGGGAGCTGGAGGACAGACTCGGGATATCATGGGAATGGCAAAGTAGAGAAAAATAGGTTTTATTTATAATGTTGCCTGGCACTCACTCTGGAAGTATTATCCAGACCAGCTGACATGTGGAGACAAATAGGAAAAGGACACATTGTGTGGGCCTTGTTTTTTTTTTTCCATTTGCGGGATGGAGGAACCGGGAAGACTGCAAAGATGAGCTATAACATGCGAGAGTAAGAGTAAGTTATGTAATTGAGACCACTGGCGATTGCCTCATTATGGAATTCTACTGGTCCAGTTTATTACAGTCCCATCATTCAGCAGTTAATGCCTGTGCTGCTGCTTTCAGAGTTGGTTCAAGAAGCAGGTGGTGATGATCACTTTTCCATCGATGTTAAACACTTAGGGCTTGATATTCTGTGGTGGGTTCTCCAGAAAGAGATCAGCACAAACCCCCAGAGAAACCGCAGTTATTTCCATACCCTCACTCCACAGCAAATGTCGAGCATGAACTCCCTAAATTGGACGTTCCTGCGCTGCTCCACAGTTGGGCCTCGGGGCTTATGCAATGCTGTTATCTCAAGGATCTGGAAGCATACTGGTTTCCGCAAGGGTGCATGGGAGTCCTACCTAAGGGCTTCACACCAGCCAAGTGGCCTGAACCAGAAAAGACCACCCAGATATTTTTTGTCAACGCTTTTGTAGATTGGCCGCTTGGTCAGAGGGCTGATAGGATGATTGTGGAGTTAGAGCAAGGCTTGGAAAAACCCCTCCTTCCTACAGTAAGCAGAATAACACTGGGCACGGGGCAGGCAAGCATGAGATATGTACCCAAAATGGCGCTTGTGCCTGCCTGCTGTGTATTAATGAGGTGCCGATCACTGATCCCTAAATCTCCAACAGGGTCAGCGCTGGTGGCCGCTGTCAGGCATTATTCTAGTGTAATCGTCTGGATTGTGACCTAAGAGATTTCTGGGGCCTTGGTGTTCAACTGCTTCACAAATGTTGCAGCAACACAATGAAACCGCACAATTTCCATGGAACACAATGTTGCTGCACTGGAATGAACTTAACGCTATGATTTTGGATAACTGAATATTTGCTTCCTATTACTGCCTCCAGTCATTTCAGTCCAATTGATTTCTCACTGTTGTTGCAGATTGCATTAAAATTGTTGGTTTAGTTTGACAGTACTAAATGAACCATATATGCTTCCTAATGAAGAGACTAGAGAAATAAAAGGTGCAACATACTATGAAATGAGTGTACATAAACAAAGTGCTCATCCAATTCAGTTTAAGGCAAACAATGACCTTGTTTGAAAGCTTTTATAGTCACACGCATGTATGATATAAGGATTCAGGAGCTCTGAGGTGGAAATAATGCTTTTTTGTCTCGTAATGTAAGGGGCGCTGATATCCTGTATCTCAGCTTCACTTTGCATAGCATCTAAGACTCATCGCAAGTCCATTATGTCTCCCAAGGTTAGAAATTATATATGACCAATAGTCCCAAGATAACAGAAAGTATTATCGAGTGGAGTAAAAGAGGGGTTAAATCACATTTTATCATGAAAGTCCTCCTGGTTGTGACATATTTAATGTATTATTTAACTTAAGTGCATGATTATGAAAAAAAACTATGGGTACTTCTGGGGAGCATTTTCACAAGCTGGTGCAGTCAGAAGAAGCGCCTACCATCTGCACCATCACGCACCTGTCTCTTTATCCCCACTGTGTGAAGTAGCACAGGTAGGTAGGTTACATGTAGCAGGAGCCAGTCACTGGCTCTGTAGCATTGGAGGGTTTCACTGACTCCTGGCTTGAGAATTGAATTTGCTCTTTTTTGATTTACTAATGCTAATACACATCAAAGGGGAAAAAATTCTGTCCGTGTTAAAAAATTTATTTGCTGTCAATAATTAAATGCTCATTATTTGAAATGTAATGGGATTATGATTTTAAGATAAATTTAGTATTGCAGGAGCATGTAGAGAATTTTTTTCTCCGGGAATGTGGTCTGTATTGGACAAATGTGAACTCTTCATTCTTTGTTCAAATTATGTAATGTTGGCTTCTTTCCATTCCCCTAAAATTACATTACAAGAATGAAATGGTGCATTTAGTTTATCATACCAATGCAATACAGTATTAAATTGTCTTTAAGAATCGGACCTTATCTTCTAATAAGCAATCCTTCTTCCACTAGTCTCCAACCTATTTTCTCGATCTTGTTTCTCTAGTTTATTGATCATCATCATAGGCAGTCCCTCAGAATCGAGGAAGACTTGCTTCCACTCTAAAAATGAGTCCTTAGGTGGCTTTACAGTCCAATACGAGAACCACAGTCCCTGTCACAGGTGGGACAGATAGTCGTTAAGGGAAAGGGGAGGGTGGGACAGGTTTGCCGCACACTCTTTCCGCTGCCTGCACTTAATTTCTGCATGCTCTCGGCGATGAGACTCGAGGTGCTCAGCGTCCTCCCGGATGCATTTTCTCCACTTAGGGCGGTCTTTGGCCAGGGACTCCCAGGTGTCAGTGGGGATGTTGCACTTTATCAGGGATACTATAATGGCCATTGCCCTTCTTAATCTTTCTCTCTCATTCCTCCTTTTTCCGGGCACTCTCAATGAAGTCAGGTCTCTTCTTCAACTCATTCCTTCTCAAGACCTTAATAAGATTTTGGAACTTATTACATTTCCCAGTCTTCCTTTCACCTTATTATCGATAGACTATTAAAAGCTGACCTAACCATCAATCTTTCATTTATCTCATTTTATATCCTATTATTTTCAGTTTTGGTAAGGTTGAGCACCATTAAGTTTCTCAATGTTAAAACAAAATTCACCCACATGGCTGCACTGGAAATGGTCAATGGAAAGTCAGTCAGACACTTAGCACACAACTTATCTCTTGTAGTTATTGGTATACATTTTGGAAGTGATAACATGCACTAAGATCCCATATAGTTTTTTTTTTTATTTGAAGCGAGCACAGCAGGCAACTAATGCTGAGAAATGTGTATTGGTGGCATATTCCCTTTGTTTTAAAGGGACAACTTCAACACACTGTGAAATTTGGTCATCAAAACTGTAGTGATAAGTCATTAGTAAGGGAAGGCTTGATACATTTAAGGGATGGCTTAATGCATAACTGAGGGAGAAGGGAATAAAGAGTATTTGGGGGCAGGGTGAGAAGAGGTAATTAGAATGGGAGGAGGCGCGTGTGGAGTATAAACCCTGGCATTGACCTGTTGCGCTAAATGCCCTGTTTCTATAAATTCTATGGCCAGAATTTTCCCCAGGTGGGCGGGGCGGGAGGTGGCTCAAGACAGGCGGGAAACCCGTGAGGCCGAGTTTCCCGCAGACCTTTCTGATTTTACCGGCAGGGCCTATTTTGAATGTGAGGGTTCGCGTTCCCACATGCAGCCGGCCAGCTTGAGAGGTTGACTGGTTGTGGGCGGGTAGGCTTCAGTTTGGATCACCGGTCCGGTGTCCGGAATCACGGGAGGGGATTTCAAAGATCAGCGGTCCGTAGTCCGGAATCGTGTGAGGGAGTCGAGGATCGAGGGTCCGAGGGGTCGAGGATTGATGGATGAGGTCAGCGATCGGGGAAGGGGGGGGTCGGTGATCGGCGGCTGGGGGGGGGGTGAGGGGGGAGGCGATCAGCAGGAAGGAGGATCAGGGATTGCGGGGTGAGTGGGGACAGCTAGCGATTGGGGGTTGCACCACGCTTCTCAGACTCATTGCTGCATACTCTGGTGGAGGCTGTCAGAGCACGCGGGAGGCCCTCTTCCCTGTAGATAGGCGAAGGAGACCTCCACAAGAAACAAACAGAGCCTGGCTGGATATAGCTGATGAGGTCAGCAGCAGGGATGTGGTGAGGAGGACCTGGATACAGTGCAGGAAACGCTTCAATGATCTCATCAGGTCAGGAAAGGTGAGTGCAATGCCACACTCACCTCCATCCTGATGTGCCTCTCACCCAGTCCCCATCACTCTGCCTTCCCAAGCCTACTCCTGCACATCATTCCTCACACCAACATACCTTGCATGTCCACCCAGCCCTCCCTCTCCATGTACATATTCACATCCCCATCTGACTAATCAGCCCTTACACTCACCCTCATCCTAATGCAATCACAGCAAGTAACACATTCCAGCAGGAGGCCATTTGGCATTCGCGCCCCACTCCCTCACAGTCTCCCTCTCCAGGGGTAACCCATCCATTCTTTACACTCATTCCATCACTCTCATTCAAACTACTCTTCTTTGCCTCCTTGCAGGAGAAGAGAGCCCACAACAGGGAGAAGGAGAGAATCGGAGGTGGCCCTCCAGTAATCGCACATCCTTCAGCAGCAGAGGAGGCGGTCTGGGAAAGGTCAGGAGCTCGAGAGCTACTGGCGGTGGGAGACGGAGAGAGGGTGACATCCCAGTAACCTGGGGAACAGAATCACATTTCATACAGCCTCATGGCATGCAGCAGTCACTCATATGGTGACTGATGTCAGCTGCCGGTGAATGTTCATCATGTGCATAATGGTAATGTTACCCATTCTTATTTTAATTCATCTCTTGTCTCTTGCATGGGTCCATTAACTGTGCCTCCTCACTGTCCAGCCAGAGGACAAAGACGAGTACTCAGAGGAATCTCCAACCTCTGAGGGTGCAGCGTTACAGACCCAAATGCAGCCAGCACCAGCACACATACGCAAACTTCGGTGGGTCCTTTGTGCCACAGAGCAGAGTTGTCACCTGGTGTCTCACAATTCACAAGTGAGCAAGAGCAGGTGGTGTTAACAGGGAAGGCGGTGAAAACTCCTTGACAGAAGGTGCAGGCTGCTCCAAGTTCTGCTGAGCTGCATGCAGATGACGAGCCTCGGGGGGCCATCGAGAAAGAGGGAGATATTCTAATATAGCAACAATTGCATGAGGCTCTGGCATCTTTTGCAGCCACGATGTCTGCGGATGTTCAGAGAATGAAGCAGTCCATCTCCAACATGAGCGCCATCATCTCGCTGGCGATGGTGATGATTGCTGTTCCATGGAAAGGATGGTCACCTGGATGGAGCAGCTAATGTGCCAGTCACACGAGAGCATGTTAGCTGTGGACAGCAGAAGGCAGACGGTGATAGACCTCCTCTCTAGGAGGGATGTAAACATAGACTTGGGCCTTCATCGCCCCACTGATGTGCAGCAAGGTGCTCGCCAGCCCCTTGCTAGCAGGAAAGTACAGGTGACCCATGAGAGGGATAATGGTGAGAGGGGACATGGAAGTGGGGGCTCTTCTCAAAGCGCTCCCACTTCTCCCCCATTGCCTCCCCTCAGTTACAGCCCCACATGCTTCCTCGGATCATGGTGACCGAGCCTGCCCTGCACAGTCGCGGGAGGAGCAGACTCTGGTGGGGCACTCACAGTCTCCAAAACCCAGAGGACGTCCGCCAAAAGTGTCTGACATGTAACAGCGTGCAAGTGAGCTGTCTGCAACTACCTCTGCTGAAACTGCAGGGGCTGCACTGCATAGAAGCACTCAGTAGATACACAAGGATATGCACATGGGTGTGTCAAAAAATGCTAGCACTAAGTCTTGGTTGTGTTGATTGCACAGACAAATGTTTTTCTTTGCACCACTTTCGGGTCTTGTCTATTTCTGCCTCAAACCTTAAATGTGGCTTTCTCACTTGGAGTGAATGGTGACACATTACTTAACCTCGAGCATTGAGGCTTTGGATGAGAGGAATGGCATTGTCATTTTAGGGATGCTTTAAGGGATTGTTGGCTGGGGAAGGGGGTGTTGGGGCTGGGAGCTTAGTACATCATGTGGCAGGCCTGTGGCTGCATTGGAGCAAGTTAACTAAATCTGAACATGATGAGGCCTGGCCCGGGCTTCCCGAGCAACAATGTGTGCCGCTGCTGGTGGTATCTGCATCTCAGGTTCCTCCTCCTCCTCCTGCTCATCTTCCGCTTACTCATCCTCCTCCTTCTCTTCCTCTGAAGAAGCTATGCGCCGTGCTCCTCCTGCAGCTTCAATCCTCACTACTGCGGTATGTTGTGCAGCGCGCAGCATACGACGATGACCCTGGAGACCTTGGCTGGTGCGTACTGAAGGGCTCCTCCAGATCTGTCAAGGCATCTGACGCGCATCTTCAGCATGCCTACTGCTTGTTCTATGGCACCTCTGGTGAAGATGTGGCTCTCATCATAACACTCCTCAGCCTCAGTACTTAGCCTCTTCAGGGGGGTCATGAACCACGTCTTCAGTGGATAGCTCTTGTCTCCAAATAGGCAGCCAGTAAGTATGTTTGGAGGTGCAAAGAGCTGAGGGAGGGTGGACTGGCACAGGATGGAAGATTCATGACAGTTGCCAGGGAATCTGGCGCACACATGCGTAATCATCTTTTTATGGTTGTAAATGAGCTGCACATTAAGGGAGTGGAAGCCTTTGTGGTTCACAAACACTCCTGGGTGATGTGGGGGTGCCTTCATGGCCACATGTGTGCAGTCAATGACGCCCTGCACATGTGGGAAGTCAGCCAGCGCCGCAAAGCTGAGTGCTCGCTCAGGAACACTGGCCTCATCGGTGGCCAAGCTGATATCATTGGCTGACTTATGAAACATGGCATCGGTCACCTGGGTGATATATCTGTGGGCGGCCAACAAGCGATCCCGCAAATGTCTGCTGCAGATCGCTGGAAGGAGCCTGAGGCGAAGAAGTTGAGGGCGGTGGTGACTTTGACAGCCACTGGTAAGGAGTGTCCACCAGGACCTCTGGGCAGCAGGTCTTGTTCCAGCAAGCTACAAATACCTGTGGCGACCTGGCGCGATGGCCTGAGCCTCCTGACGCACTGATGCTCAGTCATGTTGAGGAAGCTCATCCTCTGCCTGTATACCCTGTGTTGGGGGTGTCACCTCAGGCACTGTGCAGCCCTGTGCTGATCCTCTCTCTCCTGTGACAGCATCAGATCATTGAGGAGAAGCCTGGTGTTGTGGTTGCTGTTGCTGCTGGTGTGGCTGGTGTTGTTGGTGGTGGTGCTTAGCTTGGTCTGATTCTGAGGACCAAGGTGAGACAGTGAAAGTGGTACCCATGCTGGTGTCGTAGATGGCAGGTAAATTCCTGAATGTTCTAATACTGACTAGCAATGTGCTGAGAGTAGCTTCTGAGTTTGGACAAATGACCTGTAAACTCCAGAAACCTAAATCTGTGTATTTATTTCCCATCCCTAATTGCCCTTGAGAAGGTGATGGTGAGCTGCCATTTCGGAGGGCAGTTAAGAGTCAACCACCTTGCTGTGGGTCATGCGCTTGATGCCCTTGACCTTCTAGGTGGTAGAGATCATTGGTTTAGGAGGTGCTGCTGAAGATGCCTTGGTGAGTTGCTGCAATGCATCTTGTAGATGGTACACACTGCAGCCACAGTACACCTGTGGTGGAGGGAGTGAACGTTGAAAGTGGTGGATGGGGGGCCAATCAAGCAGGCTACTTTGTCCTGGATGCTGTTAAGCTTCTTGAGTGTTGTGGGAGCTGCAGGCAAGTGAAGAGTATTCCGTCACTCTCCTGACTTGTGCCTTGTAGATGGTGGGCAGGCTTTGGGAGTCAGGAGGTGAGACACTCGTCGCAGAATACCCAGCCTCTGACCTGCTCTTGTTGCCACAGTGTTTGTGTGGCTGGTCCAGTTAAGTTTCTGGTCAATGGTGACCCCCGGATGTTGATGGTGGGGAAGTCGGTGATGGCAATGCTTTTAAATGTCATGGGGAGGTGGTTAGACTGTCGCTTGTTGGGATAGTCATTGCCTGGCACGTGTGTGGTGCGAATGTTATTTGCCACTTATCAGCCCAAGCCTGAATGTCGTCCAGATCTTGCTGCATATGGGCATGGACTGCTTCATTATCTAAGGAGTTGTGAATGGCACTGAACACTGTGTGGTCATTAGCGAACATCCCCACTTCTGACCTTATGATGGAGAGAAGGTCATTGATGAAGCAGCTGAAGATGGTTGAGTCTAGGACACTGCCCTGAGGAACTCCTGCAGTGATGGGACTGTGATGATTGACCTCCAACCACCACAACCATATTCCTTTGTGGTAGGTATGACTCCAGCCAGTGGAGAGTTTTCCCACTGATTCCCATTGACTTCAGTTTTACTAGGGCTCCTTGATGCCACTCGGTCAAATGCTGCCTTGATGTCAAGGGCAGATATTCTCACCTCACCTCTGGAATTCAGCATTTTTGTCCATTTTAAGGCCAAAGCTGTAATGAGGCCTGGAGCCAAGTAGTCCTGGTGGAACTCAAACTAGGCATCGGTGAGCAGGTTATTGGTAAGTGCCGCTTGATAGCACTGACGATGACACCTTCCCACACTTTGCTGATGATTGAGAGTAGACTGATGAGGCGGTAATTGGCCGGATTGGATTTGTCTTGATTTTTGTGGACAGGACATTCCTGGGCCATTTTCCACATTATCGGATAGATGTCAGTGCTGTAGCTGTATTGGAACAGCTTGGCTAGAGACACGGCTAGTTCTGGAGCACAAGTCTTCAGCACCACAGCCAGGATGTTGTCGGGGGCCCAGAGCCTTTCCTGTATCCAGTGCGCTCAGCAGCGTCTTGATATCACGTGGAGTGAATCGAATTGACTGAAGACTGGCTTCTGTGATGGTGGGGACCTCAGGAGGAAGTCGATGTAGATCATCCACTCGACACTTCTGGCTGAAGGTGGTTGCAAACGCTTCAGCCTTGTCTTTTGCACTCACGTGCTGGGCTCCGCCATCGTTGAGGATATGGATATTCATTTCATGGAGCCTCCTCCTCCCGTTAGTTGTCCACCACCATTCACGGCTGGTTGTGGCCGCACTGCAGAACTTGGATCTGATCTGCTGATTGTGGGATCGCTTAGCCTTGTCTATAGTATGCTGCTTCCGCTTTTTAAGCATGCATGTAGTGCTGTGTTGCAGCTTCCCCAGGTTGGCACCTCTTTTTTAGGTATGCCTGGTGCTGCTCCTGGCATACGCTTCTGTACTCCTCACTGAACCAGGGTTGGTTCCCTGGCTTGATGGTAATGGTAGAGTGAGGGATATGCCGGACCATGAGGTTACAGATTGTGGTGGAATACAATTCTGCTGCTGCTGATGGCCCACAGTGCCTCATGGATGCCCAGTTTTGAGCTGCTAGATCTGTTCTGAATTTACCCCATTTAGCACGGTGATAGTGTCACACAACAAGATGGAAGGTGTCCTCGGTGTGAAGATGGTCTCCCCAATGACTGTGCAGTGGTCACTGCTACAAATGCTCTCATGGACAGATGCATCTGCAACAGGTAAATTGTTAAGGACGAGGTCAAGTAGGTTTTTCCCCAGTCTGGCAGCTATGTCCTTCAGGTCTCGGCCAGCTCGGTCAGTAGTGGTGCTACCGAGCCAGTGTTGGTGATGGACATTGAAGTCCCCCACCCAGAGTACATTCTGTGCCCTTGCTACTCTCAGTACTTCTTTCAAGTGGACATGGAGGAGTACTGAGTCGTCAGCTGATGGAGGGCGGTAGGTGGTAATCAGCAGGAGTTTTCCTTGCCAATGCTTGACTTGAAGCCATGAGACTAGGTTGAGGACTCCTAAGGCCACTTTCCTTCCCGACTGTAGACCACTGTGCCACCATGCCATGTGGATCTGTCTTGCCATGAGACAGGACATACCCAGGGATGGTGATGGAGGAGTCTGGGACATTGGCTGAAAGATATGATTCTGTGAGAATGACTATGTCAGGCTGTTGCTTGACTAGCCTGTGGGACAGCTCTCCCAATGTTGGCACAAGTCCCCAGATGTTGGTGAGGAGGACTTTGCCGGGTAGACTAGGCTGGGTGTGCCGTTGACGTGTCAGCAACCGGTGCTTAGGTCAATCCCGGGTGGTCTGCCCAGTTTTATTCTTATTATCGTTTCTTGTAGCGGTTTCTTACAACTGAGTGGCTTGCTAGGCCATTTCAGAGGGCAGTTAAGAGTAAATCACATTGCTGTGGGTCTGGAGTCACATATCGGGCAGACTGGATAAGGACGGCAGATTCCCTTCCCTAAAGGACATTAGTGAACCGGATGGGTTTTCACGACAATCCGATAGTTTCATGGGGCCTGAAATTGGTGAAAGCTAAGCCCCGCCCAAGTACTGTCCAAAGGACCACTGAGGTCCTGACGGTACTTTGGGCGGAGGTTTCATGGAAAGATCTGGTAAAGACCACCCGGCGGCAAAAATGGGACTCGCGTGCCGATTCTGGGCGGCAACGGGCAGTACCTCCCATTCTTGACGGCAAATGCAATCCTCGGCAAAGTACGGCCGAGGATTGAGTTGGGCCCAGGGAAGGGGAAACTGATGCAATAAAAAACTTTCAAAACAAAGCCACCCTAGAAATCCTTCAGGGGAACACATCCATCCGAATCCCTGCAAAAAAATTAAAGAAAAGAAGTGGACTACCCTTTTTTTGCAGGTCTTCTTACTTACCATTGAGGATAGACCTGCCTCCACGTGGCAGTCTTTTCCCCTGCTGCAACAGAGGACCGCCCGGACCAAACTGGGAACGCAGAGCGTGAGAGGACTCTTCTGTGCGCTGCACGCCAGCGGACGTCAGCGGACGTCAGCGGACAGTACCCAGCGGTCTTCCCTCCACGCTGGTCGGAGGAATCCACCAAACTCACTCAGAGGGGAGACCGCCCAGAAACCATAGAAATATAGAAACATAGAAAATAGGTGCAGGAGTAGGCCATTCGGCCCTTTGAGCCTGCACCGCCATTCAATAAGATCATGGCTGATCATTCACCTCAGTACCCCTTTCCTGCTTTCTCTCCATATCCCTTGATCCCTTTAGCCATAAGGGCCACATCTAACTCCCTCTTGAATATATCCAATGAACTGGCATCAACAACTCTCTGCGGCAGGGAATTCCACAGGTTAACAACTCTCTGAGTGAAGATGTTTCTCCTCATCTCAGTCCTAAATGGCCTACCCCTTATCCTAAGACTATGTCCCCTGGTTCTGGACTTCCCCAACATTGGAACAATCTTCCTGCATCTAACCTGTCCAGTCCCGTCAGAATTCATCCTTCTAAACTCCAGTGAATACAGGCCCAGTCGATCCAGTCTCTCCTCATATGTCAGCCCTGCCATCCCGGGAATCAGTCTGGTGAATCTTTGCTGCACTCCCTCAATAGCAAGAGCATCCTTTCTCAGATTGGGAGACGAAAACTGAACACAATATTCCAGATGAGGCCTCATTAAGGCCCTTTACAACTGCAGTAAGACCTCCCTGCTCCTATACTCAAATCCCCTAGCTATGAAGGCCAACATACCATTTGCCTTCTTCACCACCTGCTGTACCTGCATGCCAACTTTCAATGACTGATGTACCATGACACCCAGGTCTTGTTGCACCTCCCCTTTTCCTAATCTGCCTCCATTCAGATAATATTCTGCCTTCGTGTTTTTGCCACCAAAGTGGATAACCTCACATTTATCCACATTATACTGCATCTGCCACTCGTTTGCCCACTCACCGAACCTGTCCAAGTCATCCTGCAGCCTTTTAGCATCCTCCTCACAGCTCACACCGCCACCCAGCTTAGTATCATCTGCAAACTTGGAGATATTACACTCAATTTCCTCATCCAAGTCATTCATTTATATTGTAAATAGCTGGGGTCTCAGCACTGAGCCCTGCGGCACCCCACTAGTCACTGCCTGACATTCTGAAAAGGACCTGTTTATCCCGACTCTCTGCTTCCTGTCTGCCAACCAGTTCTCTATCCATGCCAGTACATTACCCCCAATACCATGTGCTTTGATTTTGCACACCAATCTCTTGTGTGGGACCTTGTCAAAACCCTTTTGAAAGTCCAAATACACCACATCCACTGGTTCTCATTTGTCCACTCTACCAGTTACATCCTCAAAAAATTCGAGAAGTTTTGTCAAGCAGGATTTCCCTTTCATAAATCCATGCTGACTTGGACCGATCCTGTCACTGCTTTCCAAATGTGCTGCTATTTCACCTTTAATAATTGATTCCAACATTTTCCCCACTACTGATGTCAGGCTAACCGGTCTATAATTACCCGCTTTCTCTCTCGCTCCCTTCTTAAAAAGTGGTGTTACATTAGCTACCCTCCAGTCCATAGGCACTGATCCAGAGTCGATAGACTGCTGGAAAATGATCACCAATGCATCCACTATTTCTAGGGCTACTTCCTTAAGTACTCTGGGATGCAGACTATCAGGCCCTGGGGATTTATCAGCCTTCAATCCCATCAATTTCCCAAACACAATTTCCCACCTAATAAGGATTTCCTTCAGTTCCTCCTTCTCACTAGACCCTCGGACCCTTAGTATTTCTGAAAGGTTATTTGTTTCTTCCTTCGTGAAGACAGAACCAAAGTATTTGTTTAACTGGTCTGCCATTTCTTTGTTCCCCATTATAAATTCACCTGAATCTGACTGCAAGGGACCTACGTTTGTCTTCACTAATCTTTTTCTCTTCACATATCTATTGAAGCCTTTGCAGTCAGTTTTTATGTTCCCAGCAAGCTTCCTCTCATACTCTATTTTCCCCCTCTAATTAAACCCTTTGTCCTCCTCTGCTGTATTATAAAATTCTCCCAGTCCTCAGGTTTGCTGCTTTTTCTGGCCAATTTATATGCCTCTTCCTTGGATTTAACACTATCCTTAATTTCCCTTGTTAGCCACGGTTGAGTCACCTTCCCCATTTTATTTTTACTCCAGACAGGGATGTACAATTGTTGAAGTTCATCCATGTGATCGTTAAATGTTTGCCATTGCCTATCCACCGTCAACCCTTTAAGTATCACTCGCCGGTCTATTCTCGCCAATTCACGTCTCATACCATCGAAGTTACCTTTCCTTAAATTCAGGACCCTAGTCTCTGAATTAACTGTGTCACTCTCCATCTTAATAAAGAATTCTACCATATTATGGTCACTCTTCCCCAAGGGGCCTCGCACAACAAGATTGCTAATTAGTCCTTTCTCGTTACACATCACCCAGTCTAGAATGGCCAGCCCTCTAGTTGGCTCCTCGACATAATCTTCGAGAAAACCATCCCTAATACACTCCAGGAAATCTTCCTCCACCGCATTGCTACCAGTTAGGTTAGCCCAATCAATATGTAGATTAAAGTTGCCCATGATAACTGCTGTACTTTTATTGCACGCATCCCTAATTTCTTATTTGATGCTGTCCCCAACCTTACTACTACTGTTTGGTGGTCTGTACACAACTCCCACTAGCGTTTTCTTCTCTTTGGTATTCCGTAGCTCCACCCATACAGATTCCACATCATCCAAGCTAATGTCCTTCCTTACTATTGCATTAATTTCCTCTTTAACCAGCAACTCCACCTCACCTCCTTTTCCTTTCTGTCTATCCTTCCTAAATGTTGAATTCCCCTGGATGTTGAGTTCCCAGCCTTGGTCACCCTGGAGCCATGTCTCCGTGATGCCAATTACATCATACCCGTTAACTGCTATCTGCACAGTTAATTTGTCCACCTTATTGCGAATACTCCTCGCATTGAGGCACAGAGCCTTCAGGCTTGTTTTTTTTAACACCCTTTGCCCCTTTAGAATTTGGCCGTAATGTGGCCCTTTTTGCTTTTTGCCTTAGGTTTCTCTGCCCTCCACTTTTACTTTACTTCTTTCTATCTTTTGCTTCTGCCCCCATTCTACTTCCCCCTGTCTCCCTGCATTGGTTCCCATCCCCCTGCCATATTAGTTTAACCCCTCCCCAACAGCACTCACAAACTCTACCCCTAGGACATTGGTTCCGGTCCTGGGAGACCAGGGAGATCGCCGAGAAAGCTCGGCAGCAGCGGACGGTGAGTCCACCAATTTCGGGCCCATGGTCACCATTACTGATACTAGCTTTATTTCCAGATTTATTTAATGAACTGAATTTAAACTCCCCAGCTGCCGTGGTGGGACGTCTCTCGATCATCAGTCCAGGACTCTGGATCACGAGTCCCGTAACATTACCATTGTGCTACCGTTCCTGATTTTATGTGGTATTCCCAGCTGTCAATGAATGCACTCGCACAATGGCCACAGATTTTCCACCTCCCCTTCACAGGCAAGGTTCCCAAGCTGTGTGCTTCCTGTGTTCATGCCGCTATATTCAGAAGCTGCAGTTTAAAAACCCTCATTAGGATCTGATAGCAAGCAGTTAATGAGTTGAATTGGGTCGCCCGTCTCTGCCGATCTTGTCCGTGGTGTGCTTGGAAACGCGGCGGGTTAAAGCCGCGAGGAGGTGGGATTACAGCGGTTGCCAACACGCTGACTATTTCTGCAACTTTTACAGCCAGCCCACAACCTAACTCGCATGCACGGCAATGGGAAACTTCTGGCTAATGTCTTAAAGATCTCATCCCTGGACTGTGCTGAATTGCTCAATTTCACCCAAGTGGCAATCGACAATTTACCTCAGGATCCCCCAAGTATCACTCAGGGTTACCACTCCTAATTGCTGTCTGTGAGCCAATCTGAAAGTGTAAGAGCGTGGACAACAGGAGAAAACATGATTGGACTTGGTTGTGATGGCACCTGCAGTCAAATTGCCCACCAATATTCATTGTACAGGCTCACCATGGGGCAAGGTAGCAGAGGGCTGCTTTATGAAATATACCACATGTTAAGTTTCAAGAGAGGGAGGGATTAAGAGGAAACATTGGAATAAGAAAAATTAGTCTCTCACACATTGCAGGAACAGAATACACCATGGTAAGAATATTTTGCCCAGTTTAACACATTTGAAAAGGTGAGTGTTATAAATTCAGGGCAGCCATAGTTATCTTCTCTGGTTCAGTAGCACCAGTCACCCCTGTAAGCAGATCACCTCCCCCTTATAATATCTACTTATATGATAGCATAACACAAGGATGCAATAGTTTTACCGCCTTGTGATCACCCAAATATCACTCCAATCATTCTGAATCCAGACTGAGAAAACACATGGTTGGATGATAAAAATCGTCAAGCTGCGAGATTCACTGAGTGAACATATAGAGCAATGTCATGACTGGACTCACTTAATTCACTCATTACAACTTGTCTTTGTGCAATAAAACACATTTATGCTTCCCCACATCAGTGGGTCATCTTACTTGACTTAACCAAAATAGCCACTAATTACTCTCAGGTTCTCCTTCTGAACCTGGTCGTACCTTTCTGCTTCGACCCTGACTGAGTTTGCAGCCTTTGCTGAACCTGACTGCTTATCCGTGCCTCTGTCTCTGTCCCTGTGCTCACAGCCAGAAGAGAAGGTCTGCCAGATCAGCCCTGCTGAGTGCTCCAGGTCAGATACTTTCTGGGGTTGTTTAATGGTCCACCACCATTCACGGCTGGTTGTGGCCGGACTGCAGAGCTTGGATCTGATCCGTTGATTGTGGGATCGCTTAGCCCTGTCTATGGCATGCTGCTTCTCCCTGGGGGTAAAATCTGACAAAAATGCGTGTTCACCGGAAAGCCAGCTCCAACCCGCCGACTTCCACATTTCACTCCAGCGCGTGCGTGGCGACCCCTCGGGAGAGGCTGGTTCTCCATGTTGATCGACATTAGCATGGGTTTTGCACATTATCCTTGAGTCTATGGGTTTCCCGAGTTTCCTGGAACTCACCAGTGAAAGCAAAGTGAGTTGGGGTGGAGTGTAGAATGTTTCAATATAAGGGGTGTCGCAGTTGTGTGGGGCAGACTGGTTGGACCGGGTGCTCTTTACCTTTCCACCATTGTTCATTGTTCATCGGTTTATATGTAACCTTCAGGGCTGCTGACCGAGGGCCGTGCGGCTCTTTGTCGGCCGGCGCGGACACGATGGGCCGGAATGGCCTCCTTCTGCGCTGTAAATTTCTATGTTTCTATGTTTAAAACAGTGGCAATTGAGGGAGCTGAAGACTTGACAGGGAAAAATACCAATAAGTACTCAGTACTCACAGCCTGCTGTCTTAGCTCCTTGAGTGAAAGGGTTTGTTCACAGTACTTGTGCTGAGAGGTGACTTTTCACACTTTGGAGGTTTGAGGGCTGATCTGCAATTTGGAGCTTTGATCGATCAGATCAGCATGGGTGCTGTCTTAGATTGGACCTCTGCAGTAGCACCATAGGCTGCCTACTGCTCATAGACCTGCAGCTCCACAGAAGAGGGGAGTGAGGGGATCAGCAAAGAGGTGCAGTTTGCCAGAGGCCATACCCAGCACACCAGGTTTACAGGCAGAGGATAAGCTCCCTCGACATGTCGGAACACCAGTGTCTCGGGAGGCTCAGGATGTTGTATCAGGTGGTGACAGACATTTGCAGTCTACTGGAACAAGACCTACTGCCAGCTGGACCTGGTGGTCACGCTTTACCAATGGCTGACAAAATCACCACCGCCCTCAACATTTGTGCCTCTGGATCCTTCCAGGGCACTGCCGGAGACATTTGCAGGATCTTCCAGTCAGAGGCACTCAAGTGCATAAGACAGGTGACTAATGGCTTGTTTCCTAGGGCTGCCAGTTATGTCAACAATGGCCATGGTGATACCGGTCAGAACGTGGCAATTAAGGCATCCCCACATCATCCAGGAGTGTTCGTCAACTGCAAGGACTTCCACCCCAGCAATGTGCAGCCTTAGTCCAACTACAAAATGATCTGCAGGTGTGCGCAAGATTCCTGGGCAGCTGCCATAATGCTTTTGTTCTGCGGCATTCCACCCTCCCTGATCTCTTCGCACCTCGAAGCAGAGTTACCGACTGACTACTCGGAGTCAAGTGGTACCCATTTAACACATGGCTGATGACACCTCTCATAAACCCGACCAATGAAGACCAATAGCACTACAATAAATGCCATATGACCACCAGGTGTGTCATCGAACAAGCCATCGGCATGCTGAAGATATGCTTCATGTGCCTGGACAGATCTGGAGGTGCCCTTCAGTACGCACCGGCCAGGGTCTCAAGAATGGTTGTGGTGTGCTGTGCTCTGCACAACATTGCGTAGCAGTAAGGTTTGGACCTGCAGGAGGAACAAGGTGCAGATCACAGAGCCTCTTCAGACGATTCCGAGGAGGAGGAGGAAGACGAGGAGTTGGAAGGTGATGCAGGCAATGCACCACCAGCGGCACACATGGCTGCTGGGATTCCCTCATTATTGCGAGGTTCACTTAGATTCCATGAGTGTAGCCATCAAACAACCACATGCAAAAGCCACTTGTGGCCACCATCGCCTCCCCCCACCCCGCCCCCCAGACCTTGGAGAGGCCTGCGCCCTCCAACAAGGAATCTCCACTGCTGTCCCTGACTCCACCATCTGCTCTTGTTCACTTGTGAAGTGCGAGTCACCATGTGAAAATCTAACTATCTTTCTAACTTGTCCCACGGAAGTGTGAGTATCTGAGCTGGTGCATGGTCTGCCTCAGTCCTGTGACTGTGCACCCTCAGAGGGATTGATCTCTTCTGATGAGTCGTCGTCATCATCGTGGGCAACCTGGACTAACTCCTGCTGGACGCGTGAATGCCCTGTTGGAGATAACAGACATGAATGAGTCGTGTGAAAGAAAGTAAGAATGCTTGAAGTTCTCACTATGCACATGATCATATTTCAGCGGCTGTTGACATCAAATCAACAATGATTGAGTATTGTATGCCATCTGGCTGCCTGATGTTTAAGGCCCCCATCTCCCCATCTCTGACGGCCAGGCATGCCGAGACTCGGCTGATCTCCAGTGCCTCCTCCTCTGCAGGTGTTAATTGAGAAAATGCTGGAGGGCCACCTTGGTTCTCTGCCTCTTCCTGGTGTTTTCTGCTGTCTTCTCCTGCAAGGAGGGAAAGAAGACACCAATGAGTGAGAGTAATGGGATGTGTTCACCAATGGATGGAGAGCATTTTTTGAGGATGACTATGAGGGATAGGCATAATATTGCATAAGGATGAGGGTGAGTGTCAGGGGCTAACGAGGGGCTAAATTAAAAAGCAGAACCACAAAGGTAACAACCTCTGGATTACTACCTGAGACACGAGCAAATTTGCATAGAGTAAATAAGATCAGAGAGATGGATGCGCGGCTCAAAGATTGGTATGGAGAAATGGGTTTTGATTCTTGGAGCACTGGCATCAGTACTGGGATAAGAGGGAGCTGTTCCGTCGGGACAAGTTTCATTTAAAACAGGCTGGGACCAGTGTCCTGGCGAATCGATGAACTAGGCTGTAGGATAGGACTTTAAACTAAATAGTGAGGGGGAGGGTGCAGGTGAGTGGAAATGTAAAAAGGAAAAAAAAAAGGAAAAGGCAATAGAGCAGGGTAGCAATAGGGGTAATTATATTCAGAGTGTGACAGGAAGGGACAGAGCGTATAAACATGAGTGCATCAGAAAGTAAAGTCAGAGTAGGGAAAAATGGTAAAAAGACAAAATTAACAGCTCTTTATCTGAATGCATGCAGCATTCCTTACTCGATGAATTGACAGCACAAGTAGAAATAAATGGGTGTGATCTGATAGCCATTACAGAGACGTGGTTGTAAGGCGACCAAGGCTGAGAACTGAATATTCAGGGGTATTTGGCATTTCGGAAGGATAGACAGAAAGGAAAAGGAGGAGGGGTAGCTCTGTTAATAAAGGATGAGATCAGTGCCATAGTAAGAAATTATATTGGCTCAGAAGATCAAGATGTAGGGCCCGATTTTCGTCGCTGTCCTGCCCGCAGCCGCCAAGGTCCTTCCGGAAATGGCCATTGTCTGCCGTCGAGGTTCCGCCCGTCAGAACCTTCTGTGGAAGGGTTCCGCCCACGTCACATAGAAACATAGAAACATAGAAAATAGGTGCAGGAGTAGGCCATTCAGCCCTTCTAGCCTGCACCGCCATTCAATGAGTTCATGGCTGAACATGCAACTTCAGTACCCCATTCCTGCTTTCTCGCCATACCCCTTGATCCCCCGAGTAGTAAGGACTACATCTAACTCCTTTTTGAATATAGTTAGTGAATTGGCCTCAACAACTTTCTGTGGTAGAGAATTCCACAGGTTCACCACTCTCTGGGTGAAGAAGTTTCTCCTCATCTCGGTCCTAAATGGCTTACCCCTTATCCTCAGACTGTGACCCCTGGTTCTGGACTTCCCCAACATTGGGAACATTCTTCCTGCATCTAACCTGTCGAAACCCGTCAGAATTTTAAACGTTTCTATGAGATCCCCTCTCATTCTTCTGAACTCCAGTGAATACAAGCCCAGTCTTTCTTGATAGGTCAGTCCCGCCATCCCGGGAATCAGTCTGGTGAATCTTCGCTGCACTCCCTCAATAGCAAGAATGTCCTTCCTCAAGTTAGGAGACCAAAACTGTACACAATACTCCAGGTGTGGCCTCACCAAGGCCCTGTACAACTGTAGCAACACCTCCCTACCCCTGTACTCAAATCCCCTCGCTATGAAGGCCAACATGCCATTTGCTTTCTTAACCGCCTGCTGTACCTGCATGCCAACCTTCAATGACTGATGTACCATGACACCCAGGTCTCTTTGCACCTCCCCTTTTCCTAATCTGTCACCATTCAGATAATAGTCTGTCTCTCTGTTTTTACCACCAAAGTGGATAACCTCACATTTATCCACATTATACTTCATCTGCCATGCATTTGCCCACTCACCTAACCTATCCAAGTCACTCTGCAGCCTCATAGCATCCTCCTCGCAGCTCACACTGCCACCCAACTTAGTGTCATCCGCAAATTTGGAGATACTACATTTAATCCCCTCGTCTAAATCATAAATGTACAATGTAAACAGCTGGGGCCCCAGCACAGAACCTTGCGGTACCCCACTAGTCACTGCCTGCCATCCTGAAAAGTACCCATTTACTCCTACTCTTTGCTTCCTGTCTGACAACCAGTTCTCAATCCACGTCAGCACACTACCCCCAATCCCATGTGCTTTAACTTTGCACATTAATTTCTTGTGTGGGACCTTGTCGAAAGCATTCTGAAAGTCCAAATATACCACATCAACTGGTTCTCCCTTGTCCACTTTACTGGAAACATCCTCAAAAAATTCCAGAAGATTTGTCAAGCATGATTTCCCTTTCACAAATCCATGCTGACTTGGACCTATCATGTCACCTCTTTCCAAATGCGCTGCTATGACATCCTTAATAATTGATTTCATCATTTTACCCACTACTGAGGTCAAGCTGACCGGTCTATAATTCCCTGTTTTCTCTCTCCCTCCTTTTTTAAAAAGTGGGGTTTCATTGGCTACCCTCCACTCAATAGGAACTGATCCAGAGTCAATGGAATGTTGGAAAATGACTGTCAATGTATCCGCTATTTCCAAGGCCACCTCCTTAAGTACTCTGGGATGCAGTCCATCAGGCCCTGGGGATTTATCAGCCTTCAATCCCATCAATTTCCCCAACTCAATTTCCCGACTAATAAAGATTTCCCTCAGTTCCTCCTCCTTACTAGACCCTCTGACCCCTTCTATATCGGAATGTTGTTTGTGTCCTCCTTAGTGAATACCGAACCAAAGTACTTGTTCAATTGGTCTGCCATTTCTTTGTTCCCCGTTATGACTTCCCCTGATTCTGACTGCAGGGGACCTACGTTTGTCTTTATTAACCTTTTTCTCTTTACATATCTATAGAAACTTTTGCAATCCGCTTGTTCCCTGCAAGCTTCCTCTCGTACTCCATTTTCCCTGCCCTAATCAAACCCTTTGTCCTCCTCTGCTGAGTTCTAAATTTCTCCCAGTTGGCCTGCCCATCCGCCCCTGCCGGATGTCCGTGAATGGCCATTTTGGTGATTTTTTCTGGTCTCCCGTCGACCTGCCGCCCTCCAGAAGGACCGCTCTGGAAAAACCGGTCTGAGCTGGGCGGCAGTCGGCCAGCAATCGCACATCGGGTCAGTGGGAGGGAGAGAGACAGAGGTGGAGTGCAATGGAACAGCACTCGCACATCGGGAGGGAGGGAGGGAGGGAGAGATGCAGTACAATGGGGCAGCACTCGCACATCGGGAGGGAGGGAGGGAGGGAGAGATGCAGTACAATGGGGCAGCACTCGCACATCGGCTGGGAGGGAGGGAGGGAGAGGTGGAGTACAATGGGGCAGCTCTGGCACATCGGCTGGGAGGGAGGGAGGGAGAGGTGGAGTACAATGGGGCAGCTCTGGCACATCGGGAGGGAGGGAGGGAGGGAGAGATGCAGTACAATGGGGCAGCACTCGCACATCGGCTGGGAGGGAGTGCTGGTGGCCATTACATCATGGCAGCCAATTGGATTCTGCACCATATCAGTGGGACTGCTCGAAAGAAGTTAGGTCAATGTTGCATTACTTTATTGCTGATGGTGATGTTTAAATTGGATGTCATAAAACCGACTGAGATGTCTCGAAACTAATGGAGACTTTTTTGTTGCATCTTGCTGAAAGTCCTTCATTGAGAAGGCCAATGGAGAAGGGAAAATTATTATGAATGAAAAATGTGCAGCATCTCACATTTTGCACATCCAAGTTGATTCATTAATTGTCTTGCACAATGTACTGCAATGTAACTGATGACTATGTCATCTCAGGGGTGGCACTCCTCCATCTTTGGCCTCGCAAAAAGAGAGTTGAAGTTCAAGCCTTAAGGTCTGCCCTGCAACTTGGTAAACTAGAGTCACTGAATGGCAGCCTTCCTTGTTGTCATGCGATTCATTGTTGTCTTGCGACAGCCTGATGAAAGGACCCATTATACACTGCAGTCAGATGTGGATGGGAAGATATTCCAAATGAAGCAGATGACCTGAGGGACAGATGTGTTTCACGCAATGCACCACACATGACATTAAAATGAAACACACACAAACAGAGGGTCAACAATGTGAGCGTATTTGCAAGTGCGCAATGAGAAACATTGCATAACATTATGACATATACATACATTTAGACCAGAAAGCAACACCCACCTCTCTACCCGGCACCATCACCTCTCTTCCCCCCGCCTTGCAGTGATGCCCGAGTTCCTCTTCCTCCCCACGCCTACACGATGGAGTGGCCCGCCGCTGCACCTCAGTGCCTCTGGTTCAGGAGGTCGTGCAGGAGGGCAGCGGGATGTGTGCAGACATGTGTGTATCGGTGGGAACGTAGGGCACGGGACCGAAGGCGTCGGAATCTCCTGCTCCTCCGCTTCTGTGTGCCATGAGGGTGTGTGGTCGGGGGCTGGCACCATGCGTGCAGAAGCCATCTCCTGCCTTATGGCCTCGACGCTTTCTGTTGTGCGCTCCAACACTGTGAGGAGGCGCTCCACCCTTTCATCATGGTGCTGGGTGAATGTGGCGATGCTGGCAGCTATCCCAGCAATGGTCAGCAGCATCCCGCGACCTACCTCCACGTCAGTGGTTGATAGCTGGACCATCAGGCTCATTAGAGTGAGCCGTGCTGTATCCGCAGGTGGTTGCTCGCTGCTGGGTGGTGTGGCCTTGCTTTCCTTTGAGCCACAGCCTCTGCGCTTGCTTGAACGTGCTGGAGTGGAGCCTCTTGGAAACCCCAGAAATTCTGAGCCCAACGCTGAGGTTCCGCAGACACTTGGCTGACTTGGCAGGAGGCTGATGTCAGCCGCTTCTGGATCCTCCAGGTAAAGGGACACAAATATGGGGCCCTTCTCCCACCACTCTCTTCTCCTTCCTGGCCCTGGGTGGTGGAGGTGGGAGCGGTGGACACGGGTGATGTAGGCTGGGGGGGCAGGAAGGATCCAGTGTCCTCGGGTGTGGAGAACATCAGGGTGGGAGATGCTGGGGTGTGACGGTTAATATGAAGGCCAGAGGTCGATGGTCCCTCCAGAGGTCAATGATGTCCGACTCAGCACCTGCAAGTAGCGAACAAAACTTCAGTCTGTGGGGTAGTGGTGAAAGTGAGCTGTGAGCCGTTCCATCTCACATTGTGCCAGCAAGGAGTTCCATCTCTACATATCCACACCAATAATGGGCGACAAAGTGTGTGTTCAACCACGAGTGCCTTAAGATTGCAAGTATTTTCATGCCATGACTGTCGCTGACACCAGAGACGAGTGTAGCCTTACCCTGCGGTAGCACCGGATCTGCATAACATTTTGTGGTTGGAAACAGGCGAAGGTCCACCAATACCAATGCAAGCTCCTCCAGCCCGGTGAATTGGACCACATCTTCTAGGGCCCCTTCGGTCGCACTCAGTCTTTCTTGGTTGGCTGCTTGTTTTCTCTGCACAAAGAAACATTGCAGCCTTTACCAGCTTTGCTCATGCCCCCCACACACACTCCCACACACACACACACACACACATCGTGTGCACAACCTTTTTGGCCTTGGTCAGGATGGGGCGAATAAATTTGTGCTCACTTTAGCTGCCGCCACCAAGTCATTCCACCATTTGCGGCATTGGTCGCTGTCCCGCTCCACGTTGCCCATTGCACTGACCATCTGACCTACGTCCATCCAAAGACATTGGTATTGGGCTGGTGGAGGCTTGCCATGCCCATCCCGGGTGAGATCGCTGTACCTGCGGTCCACCTCTGTCACTAGCTCCTCCAACTCCTGCTCATTGAACCACGGAGCTCTGGGCCTGCTTCTGGCAGTCTTCATTGACGATTTCTGCCCACTCATCCTCTATAATGAAAGGACTGGCTGCTCAACAGTCTGGGTATAAATATGTCACACTGCTCCCTCTGCAACTCAGACTGGCCCCTCTCCAATGCCACCTCTGCTGGCTAACCTCCAACTTCCTCTCTGTCCTCTGTCTCCTCTGGCTCCTCTCTCTCGCTCTCTCCTCTCTCCCCTCTCTCTCCTCCCTTCTCTGGCTCCTCTCTCTCCTCTCCTCTCTCTCCTTCTCTTTCCTGTCTTCTCTCTCTCCTCTCTCTTCTCTCGCTCCTCTCGCTCCTCTCTCCTCGCAGGTGCAATTGAGTGCTCTCCTTTTATGGCCATGAGCACTTCCTCAATTAGCCTGCAAGGACCGCAAAAGGACTACAAGTCCCATCCCCCAAAACTACAGAAGAAACCAGCCAAAGACCTACGCATGCGCAGTGGAGGCCCTCTGAAAATACCCAAGTGGAGAGGCCTCCACCTGACGCACTCTAATGCCGCTTGCCGCTGAGTCCCGCCCGCCGACTGCCGCTCCCGCCGCCACCCACACAATGGTGATGAAATCTGCTCCCAACAGGACTCGGTGGCAGCGGGTGCCAAAAGCAGACCTCCCGCCCGGTGGCCGCTGAGAAATGGGCGGCCATCAAAGTCGGCCCATAGAATGTTTGGGTGGAGATAAGAAATAATAAGGGAAATAAGTCACTGGTGGGAGTGATCTACAGGCCCTCTAACAGTAACTACACTGCAGGAAAGAGTATAAATCAATAAATAATGGAGGCTTGTAAGAAAGGTACAGCAATAATCATGGGTGATTTTAATCTTCATATTGATTGGCCAAATCAAATGAGCAATGGTGGTCTTGAGGAAGATTTCAGAGAGTGTATTCAGGATGGTTTAACCAATAAGGGAATTAAGGGTTACGAAGAGCGGGCGGGTAAGTGGAGCTGAGTCCACGGCCAGATCAGCCATGATCTCGTTGAATGGCGGAGCAGGCTCGAAGGGCTAGATGGCCTACTCCTGTTCCTAATTCTTATGTTCTTATGTTCTTATGTTCTTATAGTTTCTTAGAACAATACATTGTGGAACTAACCAGAGAGCAGACTATTTTAGATCTGGTAATGTGTAATGAGACTGGATTAATTAATGATCTCATAGTAAAGGATCCTCTTGGGAAGAGTGATCATAGCACTATAGAATTTCAAATTCAGTTTGATGGTGAGAAAGCCAGACCTTAAACTAATGTTCTGAACTTAACTAAAGGAAATGATAAAGTTATGTTGGCAGAGTTGGCTAAAGTGGACTGGAAAAATAGATTAAAGGGTAAAATGGTAGATGAGCAGAGGCAAACATTTAAGGAGATATTTTATAACTCTCAACGAAGATATATTCCAGTGAGAAAGAAAGACTCTAAGGGAAGGATGAACCATCCGTGGCTAACTAAAGAAGTAAAGGATGAGATCAAATTGAAAGGATGTCATAGCAGTGCATCTGGAAAATGGTGACATGATAGGTCCAAGTCAGCATGGATTTGTGAAAGGGAAATCATGCTTGACAAATCTTCTGGAATTTTTTGAGGATGTTTCCAGTAAAGTGGACAAAGGAGAACCAGTTGATGTGGTATATTTGGACTTTCAGAAGGCTTTCGACAAGGTCCCACACAAGAGATTAATGTGCAAAGTTAAAGCACATGGGATTGGGGGTAGTGTGCTGACGTGGATTGAGAACTGGTTGTCAGACAGGAAGCAAAGAGTAGGAGTAAACGGGTACTTTTCAGAATGGCAGGCAGTGACTAGTGGAGTGCCGCAAGGTTCTGTGCTGGGGCCCCAGCTGTTTACATTGTACATTAATGATTTAGACGAGGGGATTAAATGCAGTATCTCCAAATTTGCGGATGATACTAAGTTGGGTGGCAGTGTGAGCTGCGAGGAGGATGCTATTAGGCTGCAGAGTGACTTGGATAGGTTAGGTGAGTGGGCAAATGCATGGCAGATGAAGTATAATGTGGATAAATGTGAGGTTATCCACTTTGGTGGTAAAAACAGAGAGACAGACTATTATCTGAATGGTGACAGATTAGGAAAAGGGAAGGTGCAACGAGACCTGGGTGTCATGGTACATCAGTCATTGAAGGTTGGCATGCAGGTACAGCAGGCGGTTAAGAAAGCAAATGGCATGTTGGCCTTCATAGCGAGGGGATTTGAATACAGGGGCAGGGAGGTGTTGCTACAGTTGTACAGGGCCTTGGTGAGGCCACACCTGGAGTATTGTGTACAGTTTTGGTCTCCTAACTTGAGGAAGGACATTCTTGCTATTGAGGGAGTGCAGCGAAGGTTCACCGGACTGATTCCCGGGATGGCGGGACTGACCTATTAAGAAAGATTGGATCAATTGGGCTTGTATTCACTGGAGTTCAGAAGAATGAGAGGGGACCTCATAGAAACGTTTAAAATTCTGACGGGTTTAGACAGGTTAGATGCAGAAAGAATGTTCCCAATGTTGGGGAAGTCCATAACCAGGGGTCACAGTCTGAGGATAAGGGGTAAGCCATTTAGGACCGAGATGAGGAGAAACTTCTTCACCCAGAGAGTGGTGAACCTGTGGAATTCTCTACCACAGAAAGTAGTTGAGGCCAATTCACTAAATATATTCAAAAGGGAGTTAGATGAAGTCCTTACTACTCGGGGGATCAAGGGTTATGGCGAGAAAGCAGGAAGGGGGTACTGAAGTTTCATGTTCAGCCATGAACTCATTGAATGGCGGTGCAGGCTAGAAGGGCTGAATGGCCTGCTCCTGCACCTATTTTCTATGTTTCTATGTTTCTATGAAAACAAAGGCATACAATGTTGCAAAGAATAGTGGAAGGCCAGAGGATTGGGATTTTTTTAGAAACCAGCAAAGGATGACTACAAATAATAAAGAGAGAGAAGATAGTTTATGAGAGTAAATTAGCAAGAAATATAAAAACGGACAGTGAGCTTCTATGGGTATATTAAAAGAAAGAGAGTAGCTAAAGGTTCTGGGGGTGGTGGGACCAGTACAAACCGGACGGTCTGCACCTGGGCAGGACCAGAACCAATGTCCTCGGGGGAGTGTTTGTTGGTGTTGTTGGGGAGGATTTAAACTATTGGGCAGGGGGATGGGAACCTATGCAGAGAGACAGAGGGAAGTAAAATGGGGTCAGAAGCAAAAGATATAAAGGAGAAAAGAAGAAGTGGAGGGCAGAAAAATCAAAGGCTAAAATCAAAAAGGGCCACATTACAACATAATTCTAAAAGGACAAAGAGTTAAAAAAAAAACAAGCCTGAAGGCTCTGTGTCTCAATGCGAGAAGCATTCATAATAAGGTGGTTGAATTAACTGCGCAGATAGCTGTTAACGGATATGATGTAATTGGGATTACGGAGACATGGCTCCAGGTTGACCAAGGCTGGGAACTCAACATCCAGGGGTATTCAATATTCAGGAAGGACAGACAGAAAGGAAAAGGAGGTGGGGTAGCATTGCTTTTTAAAGAGGAGATTAACGCAATGGTAAGGAAGGACATTTATTTTGGATGAGGTGGAATCTGTATGGGTAGAGCTGCGGAACACTAAAGGGCAGCAGTCTGTGCGGCCCCCAGCCTGCGAGCACTATCGGAGCAGGTCGGGGAGCGGAAGGAGCAGAGTGGCAGCATACCACTCCAGGAAGCAACGGGAGCTGGAGGAGGAGAGCAACGGCAGCCAAATAGGACGTCGCCAAGATCCAGGTTGGTGATTGCAGCGAGGGCAGGTACTGCAGGAGTGGCGAGGTCGGGGCCCAGAAGAGGTGAGGGCCCAGGGGCAGCACGGGCCAGCCCACAGTGCAATATGTGTGGGCACGAGGTCCATGCAGTCGTCTTGGTTAATCCTTGCTACTGGACCAAGACCTAGCTCTGTCAAGCCCGTGTGGTGGCTGGTGTGTAACAACCACCACACGTTAAAAAAATCCACGCACAGGCATCTTCCACACTTCAAGATTTATGTTCAGACCTGGAAGTTTAGGTCCATCATTGAAACACCTGTGAACAAATTTGACGTGGAAGCAAGTCATCCTCAATTCGAGGGACTGCCTATGGACCGACCACCAAACAGTGGTCTTGAGATTGGGGATGGCATCAAACAGGAAATTAGGGATGCGTGCAATAAAGATACAGCAGTTATCATGGATGACTTGAATCGACATAGAGATTGGGCTAAACAAACTGGTAGCAATACGGTGGAAGAGGATTTCCTGGAGTGTATAACGGATGGTTTTCTAGACCAATATGTCGAGGAACCAACTAGGGAGCTGGCCATCCTAGACTGGGTGTTGTATAATGAGAGAGGATTAATTAGCAATCTTGTTGTGCAAGGCCCCTTCGGGAAGAGTGACCATAACATTGTAGAATTCTTCATTAAGCTGGAGAGCGACACAGTTAATTCAGAGACTAGAGTCCAGAACTTAAAGAAAGGTAACTACGATGATATGAGACGTGAATTGGCTAGGATAGACTGGCGAATGATACTTAAAGGGTTGACGGTGGATAGGCAATGGCAGACATTTAAAGATCACATGGATGAACTTCAACAATTGTACATACCTGTTTGGCGTAAAAATAAAATGGGAAAGGTGGCTCAACCGTGGCTTACAAGGGAAATTAGGGAGAGTGTTAAATCCAAGGAAGAGGCATATAAAGTGGCCAAAAAAAGCAGCAAACCTGTGGACTGGGAGAAGTTTAGAATTCAGGGTTTAATTAGGAGGGGAAAAATAGAATATGAGAGTAAGCTTGAAGGGTACATAAAAACTGTCTGCAAAAGCTTCTACAGATACGTGAAGAGAAAAAGATTAGTGAAGACAAATGTGGGTCCCTTGCAGTCAGATTCAGGTGAATTTATAGTGGGGAACAAATAAATGGCAGACCAATTGAACAAATACTTTGGTTCTGTCTTCACGAAGGAAGACACAAATAACCTTCGGGAAATACTAGGGGACCGAGGGTCCAGCGAGAAGGAGGAACTAAAGGAAATCCTTATTAGTCAGCAAATTGTGTTAGGAAAATTGATGGGATTGAAGGCCAATAAATCCCCAGGGCCTGATAGTCTGCATCCCAGAGTACTTAAGGAAGTGGCCCCAGAAATAGTGGATGCAATGGTGGTCATTTTCCAACGTTCTATAGACTCTGGATCAGTTCCTATCGACTGGAGGGTAGCTAATGTAACCCCACTTTTTTAAAAAGGTGGGAGAGAGAAAACAGGGAATTATAGACCGGTCAGCCTGACATCGGTGGTGGGGAAAAGATTGGAATCAATTATTAATGATGTAATAGCAACGCATTTGGAAAGTAGTGACATGATCGGTCCAAGTCAGCATCGATTTATGAAAAGGAAATCATGCTTGACAAATCTTATAAAATTTTTTGAGGATGTAACTAGTAGAGTGGACAAGGGGGAGCCAGTGAATGTGGTGTATTTAGACTTTCAAAAGGCTTTAGACAAGGTTCCACACACGAGATTAGTGTGCAAAATTAAAGCACATGGTATTGGGGTAAATGTCCACATTATACTGCATCTGCCATGCATTTGCCCATTCACCTAACCTGTCCAATCGCCCTGCAGCCTCTTATCATCCTCCTCACAGCTCACACCACCTCCCAGCTTAGTGTCATCTGCAAACTTGGAGATATTACATTCAATTCCTTCATCTAAATCATTGATGTATATTGTAAATAGCTGGGGTCCCAGCACTGAACCCTGCGGCACCCCACTAGTCACTGCTTGACATTCTGAAAAGGACCCATTTATTCCCACTCTCTGCTTCCTGTCTGCCAACCAGTTTTCTATCCACGTCAATACATTGCCCCCAATACCATGTGCTTTAATTTTGCACATTAATCTCTTGAAAGTCCAAATACACCACATCCACTGGTTCTCCCTTATCCACTCTACTAGTTACATCCTCAAAAAATTCTAGAAGTTTTGTCAAGCATGATTTCCCTTTCATAAATCCATGCTGACTTGGACCAATCCTGTCACTGCTTTCCAAAATGTGCTGCTTATTTCATCTTTAATAATTGATTCCAACATTTTCCCCACCACTGATGTCAGGCTAACCGGTCTATAATTCTCTGTTTTCTCTCCTCCTTTTTTAAAAAGTGGTGTTACATTAACTATTGAGGGCGTGCAAAGAAGGTTCACCAGACTGATTCCCGGGATGACAGGACTGACATATGAAGAATGACTGGATCGACTAGGCTTATATTCAACGGAATTTAGAAGAATGAGAGGGGATCTCATAGAAACATATAAAATTCTGACGGGATTGGACAGGTTAGATGCAGGAAGAATGTTCCCGATGTTGGGGAAGTCCAGAACCAGGGGTCACAGTCTAAGGATAAGGGGTAAGCCATTTAGGGCCGAGATGAAGAGAAACTTCTTCACTCAGAGAGTGGTGAACCTGTGGAATTCTCTACCACAGAAAGTTGTTGAGGCCAGTTCATTAGATATATTCAAAAGGGAGTTAGATGTGGCCCTTACGGCTAAAGGGATCAAAGGGTATGGAGAGAAAGCAGGAATGGGGTACTGAAGTGCATGATCAGGCATGATCCTCTTGAATGGTGGTGCAGGCTCGAAGGGCCGAATGGCCTACTCCTGCACCTATTTTCTATGTTTCTATATTTCTAAAGTAAATATTGGTCCCTTGGAGGTTGAGTCTGGGGAATTAATAATGAGAAACAGGGAAATGGCAGAGACTTTGAACAAATATTTTGTATCGGTCTTCTCGGTAGAAGACGCTAAAAGCATCCCAATAATTGGTAATCAAGGGGCGATTGGGAGGGAGGAGCTTAAACCAATCACTATCACTAGAGAAAAAGTACTAGCTAAACTAATGGGACTAAAAATGGACAAGTCCCCTGGACCTGTTGGCCTGAATCCTCGGGTCTTAAAAGAAGTGGCTGCAGAGATAGTGGACACATTGGTTATAATCTACCAAAAGTCCCTGGATTCTGGGGCAGTCCCAGCAGATTGGAAAACTGCAAATGTAACGCCCCTATTTAAACAAAGAGGCAGACAAAAAACAGAAAACTATAGATCAGTTAGCTTAACATCTGTCGTTGGGAAAATGCTGGAGTCCATTATTAAGGAAGTAGCAGCGGGACATTGGGAAAAGCATAATTCAATCAAGCAGAGTCAGAGTTGTTTTATGAAAGGGAAATCATGTTTGACATATTTGCTGGAGTTCTTTGAGGATGTAACGAGCAGAGTGGAGAAAGGGAAACTAGATGTCATGTATTTGGATTTCCAGAAGGCATTCGATAAGGTGACACATAAAAGATTACTGCACAAAATAAGAGCTCACGGGGTTGGGGGTAATATATTAGCCTGGATAGAGGATTGGCTAACTAACAGAAAACAGAGAGTCGGGATAAATGGCTCATTTACAGGTTGGCAAACTATAACTAGTAGGGAAGTCCTGCTACATCTGTACAGGGTGTGTGACCACACCAGGAGTACTGTGTACAGGTTTAGTCTCTTTATTTAAGGAGGAATATACTTGCATTGGAGGCAGTTCAGAGAAGGTTCACGAGATTGATTCCTGAGTTGAAGGGGTTGTCTTATGAAGAAAGGTCGAGCAGGTTCGGCCTATACTCATTGAAGTTTAGAAGAAGGAGAGGTGATGTTATTGAAACAGAAAAGATTCAGAAGGGGCTTGACAGGGTAGATGCAGAGAGGATGTTTTCCCTCGTGGGGGAATCTAGAACTAGGGGTCATAATTTCAGAATAAGGGGTCACCCATTTAAAACGGAGATGAGGAGGAATTTCATCTCTCAGAGGGTCGTGAATCTTTGGAATTCTCTTCCCCAGAGAGCTGTGGAGGCTGGGTCATTGAATATATTTAAGGCGGAGATAGACAGATTTTTGAATGATAAGGGAGTCAAGGGTTATGGGGAGCGGGTAGGAAAGTGAAGCTGAGCCCAAGATCAGATCAGCCATGATCTCATTGAATGGCAGAGCAGGCTCGAGGGGCCAAATGGCCTACTCCTGCTCCTATTTCTTATGTTCTTATGTCAGCGATGGATGGAGATGTGAGTAAGCGAATAACAGAGAGCAATGGGTACACCTGCAAGATTAAGTTGATGTGAGGAGTGATGTGCTGGATTAGGCTTGAGTAGGCAGAGTGGGGCGATTGGTGTGACATGCTCATCAGGATGTAAGGCAATTGCCATAGCTCTGACCTGCCCTGCACTGCTGAAGTGATTAAGTCACGTCCTGCATTGAATCCAAGAATTTGACACTGACCTCCTCCGCAACCTCCAACCAATTTGCCAACCTGACCCATTTATCCCAACTCTCTGTTTTCTTCCTCCTGTCACTCGGGAAGACTATCTCCCTCGGGCCCTTACAGCCCCCAACAACACATCTGGAGAGATGTCACTGAAGCAGGTTACAGCCGTTGTGCATCTCAACTCCATAGCAGTAGGACTGTGGCTCTTCAACCCAACTACAAACTCCTTCAACTTATATGTTTGGAGTGTTCCTTTAAATACTACAGTTGAAATTGCATCATGCCCATTGTCATCATTCTCGCTGATGCTGATTGGATGCCTAACCCGGAAGTAAAATGACAATGAGGTGACTGAGTTAAAAAGCCACTGACTGACGTGCTGCCTACTTCTGTGTTTCTCAGGTGCTATTGCGCCCCCTACCTTGGCTCCCAGCGCGTCTGCGCTTTAAAATCCAGCCTAATTGGTGTTTACCAATTACTGAGACAGGCTTAACAGATTGCTTATTGTTTACAGTATTTAACCACCTATTATCTCCGCACTGTTTTTAAACTTGTGTGCATGCACTTTGCTTTAAAAGTCCAACATTTTCCGAATCCTTTTTGTCGAAAAATGGTCTGAAACAAAATCCCGAAAAACGAGAGCACAAATCACAATCTCACATTTGTGATTTTCCTACTGATGATCGTCCAGGCGTGATTTGTGCTTCTGATGGAGAAGCTGCACTCATCGGGAGTGCTGGTCTCAGGCAGGGCCCAGTTCTTCATTCTCCAGCCCGTGCTCGTGTCAAGCAAGACTCCCCTTTGTGAGTGTGTGATTGCGCAATCACCCCATCAGCTCTGTCTCGCTTGTGACATTTTTCCCCTATTTTTACCTAAACTTTTTCGACACACAGTGGAAAGATCCACAGAAAGCAAATATAGTTGAATTCAGTAGGTGTAAGAGTCTGAGACAACGTGCTCATTTTAAAAGGCGTTAAAAATGTTAGCAAACAATAAAAGTGCTAGGAAATAAGTGTTCGTTGTATGTAATTTACTGAACATGTGTCTTGCAGTTCTGAGCTCCGCTTCTGTAATCATTTAATCAATTCAACATAAGCTTAAAATAAAAGCAAAATACTGTGGATGCTGGCAATCTGAAATAAAAACAAAAATGTTGGAAATACTCAGCATCTGTGGAGAGAAACAGAGTTAACAAGGGAGATTTTAACCCCCAAAAACAGGAGAATTTGGGTCGGGTGGGATGTAAAAAATTTTAAAATCTTGAACCCAAACCCAACCCACCTCAAACCCATCTATTACCGGTTTGAACAAAGGCAGGACGGGAGGGGGGGGTGGGGGGGGCAGGCGGGCGACCAACTCGCTCCCAAGAGACAGCCTCTCGTTTAAATATTTTAATGAGGCCGCATGTCTCCCGACTTGTTCTCCGTTCCAGTTTTAACTCTAGCCTACAGGGTTTTCCAGGCCTCGAGGGGGTGCCAGGCTGCCTGTTGGTGGACCGGCCAAACCCGGGGGCATACAAGATTCTGACAGGACGGGACAGGTTAGATGCGGGTAGATTGTTCCCGATGTTGGGGAAGTCCAGAACCAGGGGGCACAGTCTTAGGATAAGGGGTAAGCCATTTAGGACCGAGATGTGGAGAAACGTCTTCACTCAGAGAGTTGTTAACCTGTGGAATTCCCTGCCGCAGAGAGTTGTTGAGGCCAGTTCATTGGATATATTCGAAAGGGAGTTAGATGTGGCCCTTACGGCTAAGGGGATCAAGGGGTATGGAGAGAAAGCAGGAAAGGGGTACTGAGGGAATGATCAGCCATGATCTTATTGAATGGTGGTGCAGGCTCGAAGGGCCGAATGGCCTACTCCTGCACCTATTTTCTATGTTTCTATGTTTCTATAACTGTCGGGCCGTTCTGGCAGTCGGCCAACAACAAAAATAAAATGGCGTCACCATCAACGCCACTGCCCCTTTAAGCGTGGCTGTGCCACCGATCAACACAGAGTGCAACGACACAAAAAGCTGTCGGGGGCACCGATCGGTGGCCGGAAGACTTTTGGGGGTGACTGTCCCTCCCGGGATGGCTCCGTTGCGGTGCGCGCTCTGATGACGTCTTTAATAACGCATCAGCAGGAACGGTAGCGGAAGTGGGGGGAGCGGGGCAGATCTCCACACCGCAGCAAAAAGCCCTGAGCTGAATTTTGCTAATGACGGCCATTCCGCTGCAAGTCGGCAGCCATTCCACGCCGCCCCCATGGCCGCAGCTGTCCGGCAACATGAGGCCTTATCAGGAGGCCGAATTACAGTCCCGCCATCTTTGTGACATAGATAGTCCCCCAAAAGCCTGGGGGACTTATCTTTATACTCATGCATCAATGATCCAATCAGAAATACATGTGTGAAGTTTGCAAATGTGTTTAAAATTTACAATTGTTCTTTTCTGATCTCAGTTCATTATTTGCAAGTTATTGTGGGGTAAATGCTCAAAATAAGGATAATGCCAGTTGGCACCCAATTATCAATCCTTTTGTGTTTCAACTTGGGAAGTTAGAATTGCGAAGTGTTATAGGAATGGTAGAAAAGGCAATCGGGTTGATGGTTCTTTACATTAAGATGGTACTATATTTATTACTCAACAAATTTATAGCATTAAAAAAAACTCCATAGCAAATTGTGTTGTAAACATGTTGGTCCTGAAAACCTGGGATTATTCTGCTGGACTATACATTTGGCAGGAGTCCATTGGAATGGCTCCAAACTTGACTGAGACCTGTAGGCACTGAGTCCCATCCATAAGATTGAGTTTCCTGTATGGCCTTGTGGGAGCAGAGCTGCTGCCCAACCTGCCCATTGTAAAGCAGCAGGGATACTGTGGGGGAGAAATTCACAGAGTTGCATCGCTTAATGCAGCTTTGATGCGATATGCTGATTGTTTGTTTTGCTGATTTTGAAACAAAGCCAAGCAGGAATCTATCCTCACTGTACGGCCATCAGGAGTGGAACATTGGACCATTTTCCCGTGCCTAACTTCGGAACTATGGGCTCAATTAGAAACATAGAAACATAGAAAATAGGTGCAGGAGTAGGCCATTCAGCCCTTCTAGCCTGCACCGCCATTCAATGAGTTCATGGCTGAACATGAAACTTCAGTACCCCCTTCCTGCTTTCTCGCCATAACCCTTGATCCCCCGAGTAGTAAGGACTTCATCTAACTCCCTTTTGAAAATATTTAGTGAATTGGCCTCAACAACTTTCTGTGGTAGAGAATTCCACAGGTTCACCACTCTCTGGGTGAAGAAGTTTCTCCTCATCTCGGTCCTAAATGGCTTACCCCTTATCCTCAGACTGTGACCCCTGGTTCTGGACTTCCCCAACATTGGGAACATTCTTCCTGCATCTAACCTGTCTAAACCCGTCAGAACTTTAAACGTTTCTATGAGGTCCCCTCTCATTCTTCTGAACTCCAGTGAATACAAGCCCAGTTGATCCAGTCTTTCTTGATAGGTCAGTCCCGCCATCCCGGGAATCAGTCTGGTGAACCTTCGCTGCACTCCCTCAATAGCAAGAATGTCCTTCCTCAAGTTAGGAGACCAAAACTGTACACAATACTCCAGGTGTGGCCTCACCAGTTATCTGCGCTGTTTTTGTGGCGTGCGCCGCTTTTTCTGGCGTAAATTAAAATATCCGCGTCTCCTCAAAGTTTCTGCGCCAGCGTAGTTCAGTTAGCTACGATTTTTTTAGGTTAGTATTTTTTTGTGTCATGGGGGCGTAATTTGATATCTGCGCCAGTTTTTCACATTTTTGCAAGTTTGGCCAACTTACATTTTTCCGAGGTGGCGTATGTCACCACTCCCAAAAACCCTTCTGGGCATTTAGAGAAAAACCAGCGCACATTAAAAAATCGGCGCAGAAAGCCACCACTGTTTTTATGCGAAGTTTTGGAGGGAGTCAAGAACACATAAATATGCTTCATGAAGCTTAATTTTTTTCAAACTCAAAATGGAGAGAATGGAAGACAAATGCAATTCTTTAATTTTTGATTTTTTTTTCCCCAAAGTGCCACGCCACCATCGAACGTCTCCTCACCGGGCTCGAGGGTCGGAGCGCCAGCCGGCACAATCGCTCCCTCGCCTGGACGCAGGGGCTCGGGGCTTGGCTTCAAGAGATGGGGGGGGGGGGTGGAAGCTGAACTGAAGGGATGAGAAGCCTTACACTATACAGCAGCTTCAAAGGAAGCCTGGGGGGGGTGGGTGAGGGGGGTGGTGGGTGTTTGCCGAGCCCCTGTGTCAGGGCGAGGGAGCGATTCTGCCGGCCGACCCTTGAGCCCAGTGAGAAGACGATCGGTCGGTGGTGTGGCACTTTGAAAAAAATCCAAAATTAAAGAATTGCATTCGACTTCCATTTTCTCCATTTTGAGCTTTGAATAGGCCCTATCCTTTCTTTAATTATCCTCTTGATCTTAATATATTTATAGAACATCTTTAGGGTTTCCTTAATTTTACTTGCCAAGAATTTTTCACGCTCTCTCTTAGCATTCCTAATATCCTTTTTAATTTCACCTCTGAACTTTCTATATTCCCCAGAGATTCTACAGTATTTAGCCATCAGTATATGACATAAGCTTCCCTGTTTTTCTTAATCCTCCCCTGTAAGTCCCGAGACATCCAGGGGGCTCTAGAATTGTTATTCTCATCCTTTTTCTTTAAGGGCACATGTTTGGCCTGAGCCCTCCGGATCTCCTCCCTGAATGCCTCCCACTGTTCCAACACTGATTTACCTTCAAGTAGCTGTTTCCAGTCCACTATGGCCAAATCACTTCTTAACCTTAGCAAAGTTAGATTTTCCCCAATTTGGGACTTTTATTCCTGGTCGAACCTTGTCCTTATCCATAACTACCTTGAATCTGACTGAATTATGGTCACTGGTTCCCAAGTGCTCTCCCACTGATAGCCCTTCCACCTGCCCAGCTTCATTCCCCAAAACTAAATCCAGAACCGTCCCCTCCCGTGTTGGGCTTGTTACATACTGACTAAAAAAGCTCTCTTGAATATATTTTAGGAATTCCACACCCTCTATACCCTTCACACTATATTTGTCCCAATCAATATTAGGATAGTTGAAATCCCCGACTATTACTGCCCTTTTGTTGTGTGCCACCTTCCTCTGCATAGATGAAAATATAACTTTTTAGAGAGGGTGTCTTTCTGCCGGATGGAACATATACAGATGGTCACATTTACAATTGCAATTCCAGTGAATAAATGAAAATATTATTTTCACTATCTACTTGACCAAGGACCTGCCATTTATTTTTGCACTGGCCTCCAGACCGCGGGGTGGTCACCTTTGCACAGTAATCTTCTGCAACTTGATTCCAACATTTCTTTTGGTGAATCTATGTGACCTCTGCTGGTGTCCAGCTCGTGTCATCTGGCCTCAATTACAGTAACCAGTGCCTCCACTTCATCCTGTGAGAAATTTTGGTCCTTGAGCCGCGTTGCATATTGGATTGCAGCTCTGATTTTTCCACTGAGACTTAAAGTTCTCACACACAACCGGCTCTTTAAAAATGGCCAAATGTAGACCGGGAGCTGGACTGAGCATGTGCGCCCATAGCAGTCATGTAAAAAACATCATTTTTTTTTCGTGCATGCGCAGAAGTGGGGGGGAGGGATGCATCATTATTTCAGCGCAGACTTTAGACTCTGTAAAGTCCTGTCCCCTCAGTACAGACTCACACGAGGCATGTAGTGAAGTCAAGGTCACTCTGGACCTGCACCTTTATTTCACAGCTCTGGAATGCTGCATTTGCCTGAGACCTGTCCTTATATACCTGTCTCTTGCAAGTGCACCCCAGGTGGTAAGGTATGCTGGTGGTTACAGGTCACATCTTATTACATTCATGTATAGCATGTTCGGATACAGTTATATATAATAATGTAAGATACATGACATCACCCTCCCCCAAGGTCTTATTGTCTTTATAGGTTCAGTCTCTCAGGTGGTCTGCGCTCTCGCGTGGAGCGTCTGAGTTGTGGTTCAGTTGTTTGCCTTGGTGTCTGTTTTTCTTTGGGTGTGGTTGCTGGTATCTCGCCTGGGCTGTCTGTTTCGATTGGTGTGATTGTTGTTGACTCACCTGAGCTGTCTGTTGGGATTGCCCTTTCCTCAGGTTGTTCCCTCTGTCTGTCCACCAGGTGTGGTGCGAGTTCCACATTGTAGTCTGCCTCTGGTTCCGCAGTGTTGTTGGTAAATCTGCTTTTGACTTGGTCTACATGCCTCCGGCTGGTTTTGCCATTGTCCATTTGTACTACCAGTAGCCTGTTTCCTTCCTTGCCTGTTACTGTCCCTGCAAGCCATTTGGGACCCCTGCCATAGTTAGTACAAACACTTTGTCCCCTATCTCATTCCATCTCCCCCTCGAATTTCTGTCATGGTACTCAGTCAGCTTACGGCGCTTTGCCTCAACGATTTCGTGCATGTCTGGGAGGATTAATGAGAGCCTTGTTTTGAAAGTCCTTTTCATCAACAGTTGCGCGGGGGGGATCCCAGTCAGTGAGTGTGGACGAGATCTGTATGCCAGCAGCAGTCGCGACAGGCGACCCTGCAGCGTGGGACCTTGGATTTTAAGCATGCCTTGTTTAATGATTTGCACTGCTCTCTCCGCCTGGCCGTTGGAGGCTGGCTTGAACAGTGCTGTCTTGACGTGATTTATGCCGTGGTCAATTATAAAGTCTTGGAATTCTGCGCTGGTGAAGCAGGGACCATTGTCACTGACCAATGTGTCAGGGATTCCCTGCGTTGCAAACAGGGTTGCGAGGCTCTCCACAGTGGTGGAGGTTGTGCTCGAGTTTAAAATGGTGCATTCGATCCACTTTGAAAATGCATCTACAACTACGAGGAACATTTTGCCCATGAATGGGCCCACATAGTCTAAGTGCACCCGCAACCACGGTTTGGTAGGCCAGGGCCAGGGGCTCAGTGGAGCCTCCCTGGGGGCATTGCTGAGTTGGGCACAAATGGTGTATCTTTTGACGCAGAGCTCCAAGTCCACGTCAATACCAGGCCACCAGACATGGGATCTGGCTATGGCCTTCATGAGAACGATCCCCGGGTGCTCGCAGTGGATCTCCCAGACAAACGCCTCTCTGCCTCACAGAGGCATGACTACTCGGCTGCCCCACATCAGGCAGTCTGCTTGTAGTGATAGCTCATGCATGCGCCTGTGAAAGGGTTTTAATTCCTCGGGGCAGGCAACGCGAGCCTCTGCCCAGTCAACGGTTAGGACACATCTTTTTGCTAAGGATAACGTGGGGTCGCTGGCCGTCCAGGCTCTGATTTGGCGAGCCGTCATGGGCGAACCTGTGGACTCAAAGGCATTGATTGCCATGACTATCTCACAGTCCTGTTCGTCAGACCCTTCCGTGGTCGCCAGGGGTAGCCTGCTGAGCGCGTCGGCACAGTTGTCTGTGCCTGGTCTGTGCCTTATGGTATAGTCGTAGGACTCCAGCATGAGTGCCCACCGTTGAATTCGCGCCGAGGCGTTGGCATTAATTGCCTTGCTCTCAGATAGGAGGGACGTGAGGGGCTTGTGATCAGTTTCTAAAGCGAACTTGACCCCGAAAAGGTATTGGTGCATCTTTTTGACACCGTACACGTACGCGAGCGCCTCCTTCTCTACCATTCCGTACCCGCGCTCCGCCCGCGAAAGTGACCTGGAGGCATAAGCTATGGGTTGTAATTTTCCCGCACTATTGACATGTTGTAAAACACACCCAACCCCATATGCTGATGCATCGCATGTGAGAACTAGCTTATTACCTGGGTCAAAGAAAGTCAAAACACTGTTGGAACACAGAAGGTTGCGTGCCTTATTGAAGGCGCGTTCCTGGGCGTCCCCCCAAAACCAATCGCACTCCTTCCTGAGTAGCACATGGAGAGGCTCCAGCAGCATGCTTAAGTTCTGCATAAAGTTCCCAAAGTAATTGAGTAGCCCGAGAAAGGCGCACAGTTCTGAGACATTCCGGGGCCTGGGTGCCAGGCGAATTGCTTCTGTTTTGGACTCTGTTGGGCGGATTCCATCAGTGGCAATCCTTCTGCCCAAAAATTCAACCTCGGGTGCGAGAAACAGGCACTTGGATTTCTTGACTCATAGGCCTACCTGATCCAACCGCTTTAGTACTTCCTCCAAATTACAGAGATGGGAATCGGTGTCCCTGCCCATGATAAGTATGTCGTCTTTAATACAACCGTCCCCGGGATGGACTTGAGCAGACTCTCCATGTTGCGCTGGAATATGGCAGCTGCCGACCTGATGCCAAATGGGCATCGATTGTACATGAAAAGGCCTCGATGTGTGTTGATGGTGGTGAGTAGCTTGGATTCCTCGGTCAATTCTTGCGTCATATACGCAGATGTGAGGTCTAATTTTGAGAAAAGTTTACCTCCAGCCAATGTGGCAAATAAGTCCTCCGCTCTGGGCAGCGGGTACTGGTCCTGTAGGGAGACTCTGTTTATGGTAGATTTGTAGTCCCCACAGATTCGTACGGATCCATCAGGCTTCATGACTGGGACGATGGGACTTGCCCAGTCGCTAAATTCCACAGGTGATATAATGCCTTCCCGCAGAAGCCTGTCTAGTTCGTGTTCAATCTTTTCCCTCATCACATAGGGTACAGCTCTGGCCTTGTGATGGACCGGTCTGGCATCCTGTGTGATGTAGATTTTGACTTTGGCCCCTTTGAAAGTGCCCACACCTGGCTGAAAGAGATGTTCAAATTGCCTTATAACTGTTGAGCAGGAGGTCCGTTCCTCTAATGACATGGCATGGACATCATCCCATTTCCAGTTTAGTTTTGCCAGCCAGCTTCTCCCCAGCAGTGCTGGGGGATCTCTGGGGACAATCCACAGGGGAAGTCGGTTCACTGTCCTTTTGTGTGTGACAGAGAGCATGGCGCTGCCGAGGACTGGTACGATTTCTTTGGTATCGGTCCTTAGTGTGGTGTCGACCCTTGTGAGTTTTGGTCTGTCTTTTTTATGCGGCCACAGTTCAAATTGTTGAGCGCCCATGAGAGATTGACTCGCTCCCGTATCCAGCTCCATGTTGACAGATATCTCGTTGAGTAGGACCCTCATCATTATAGGAGGCATCCTGTTGTAGGAGCAACGGCCATTGATCGTGTTGACCTGCTGTACATCGGTGTCCCGGGTACTGTCCCCACCATCTTCTGGTCCGCTTTCCGACCCATCTGATTCGTATACCAGCCAAGCTGCCGTTTGTTTGCACATGCGGGCCAAATGCTCTGTATATTCACAATTTCTGCAAACAGCCTGCTGAAATCAACATCCCCTTGACGAGTGCCCACCCCCACACCTCCAGCACAGACCTGTTCCATTGTTCAAAGTGTTCCCAAAGAATGAGCTGCGTCTGGCTGATCTCTCTTGAGCTTCTCTCAATTTGTAGTTGATTGCTCGCATTGTAGGTTGATGAGGTGTGAACGGCCGTTCCTGTGGCCCTTGATGGCTTCTGCCTGTTGTCGAGAGCCTGTTCTCCCAGTTTTGTCTGTGTGTGGGGGTAGCAGCTTGTTTAGTGCTGTGAACTTCTTGTTCCGATATTTCGTTAGTTGTCGTACCTGCATTGTAAATCAACCTCGTTTCTTCTTCCCCTACCAAGAATGTCTGTGCAACCAGTGCTGCTGCCTCTAAGGTCAGGTTCTTGGTCTCTATGAGCTTTCGGAATATGCCTGCGTGGCCTATTCCTTCAATGAAAAAGTCTCTCAGCATTTCTCTCCTCAGTTCATCGGAGAACTCACATAAACTAGCCAACCTCCGAAGTTCCGCCACGAAGTCGGGTATGCTCTGGCCCACACAGCGTCTGTGGTTGTAGCCTGTGTCTGGCCATGTGTAGGCTGCTCGCTGGCTTCAGGTGGTCTCTTACCAGTGTGCTCAATTCTTCAAATGACTTGCTTGCTGGTTTCTTGGGTGCCAACAGATCCTTCATTAAAGCGTATGTTTTCGAGCCACAGCTGGTCAAGAGATGGGCTCTTCTCTTGTCTGCCTTATCGTCGCCTAACCAGTCTTTGGTTACAAAGCTTTGCTGGAACCTTTCTATAAAGTCCTCCCAATTGTCTCCCGCATTGTACTTTTCATCTGATCCGTTGTTCGCCATTCTGTGGATTCTGTAATCCCGTAACTCGTCGCCACTGTAAAGTCCTGTCCCCTCAGTACAGACTCACACGAGGCATGTAGTGAAGTCAAGGTCACTCTGGACCTGCACCTTTATTTCACAGCTCTGGAATGCTGCACTTGCCTGAGACCTGCCCTTATATACCTGTCTCTTGCAAGTGCACCCCTGGTGGTAAGGTATGCTGGTGGTTACAGGTCATATCTTATTACAGTAATGTATAGCATGTTGGAATACAGATATATATAATAATGTAAGATACATGACAGACTCCACCCCCGGAAGCTAAATGACAGACTGTGCGGCACCAACTTCAAAAAATAGAACGGGGAAACTTGCAAGTTATTTTTTTTGGAGTAGTTGGGGCCAAAAAAAGACAGGTGTAACTCTTGTAATATGCCAAAAAACGGCATTGGGGAAAATTGAGCCCATTGAATCCAATTGTAATACAGCAACCACCAGCATGGCTGAGATCAGCTCACTCTGAATCGCACTTAGTAACTTCCGGGGTTTGAATATACAGCAGAGTTAAAGTGGACATTTCAAAGGAAGTGGCATTCTGTTTTTCTGCGGTGAGAGTTTAGGATCCAGAGCAATTCTGAGGAGCACTGTTCCATTGTGTTCTGCCCCAATTTAATCATTGATTTTTTTTAAAAAGGAGTGATGTCGAAGATTTGCATCAACCCATGACAGTTCGATATACCAGAAGGCAGGCAACTCGTCTCAGCACTTGGTTTGCTGCCGGGTGAAACCATCAGCCAAAGTTGTACTAAGCTCTGTCAGTTCATAACTTTGCTGATGGAGAAGGGCCTCACAGCATCAGAACACTTTGGGTCTACAAAACAAAATGCTGCTGCATCACCCATGTCCCTTTGCAATAGATAGACTTCTCGTCAACTGCACAGACTAGAATTGATGCCAATCATGGTCGAGCCTGTGGCCTGGATGTCTCATCTTGTTAGCTGAATTATGTTTCTTAAAGGTCTTATGGGAGAGACAACTGGGAATGGGAGCCTGTCTAAAAGATTGCAGAAATATTGGTTTTGAGCTCACTAATGTATCCTCTTATTGTACTGTTTCATGGGAAGTTCTGTGCAGCACACAAGTCATTATAACATGCAAAGTGGTTGACTCAGGAGGACTGCATCTCGCAACAAATACAAGTGAAAATGAATTCAGTTGGAAACGTATTACAAGCGTCATAAATAGAATATGTCATGTACATCAGTGTTGTGGAGTGATGTTTAATCTCTTCACTAGTGTAGCTGACAGAACCCTTGGTCGGCCTTACTTCTGGAGGTACCGATTGTCCATTACCTCTGCTAATGATGTGTGCTTTGTACAGTCAGGGTGGGTTTGCCCCATAAAAAAGCTTCATAAACATCTACACTGGACCAAATGCAACGAGAACAGTTTGGTTTCTACAAAAGAAAAATAATGTGACTGCTGGAAATCTGAAATAAAACAGAAAATGCTGGTCAGACAGCAACAGTGGAGAGAGAAACAGAGTTAATGTTTCAGGTCGATGACCCTTCATCAGTTTTGTTTCTGTTTATTTTGCAGCTTCACAGTATATGCTCTGGAAACTGTGTTGCCCACACATTTATCCCTCTCCAGATCCTGCAAATGCCCTGGGACGACAGACGCACCAACGTTAGCATCCTCGACCAGGCCAACATCCCCAGCATTGAAGCGCTGACCACACTCGACCAGCTCCGCTGGGCAGGCCACATTGTCCGCATGCCCGACACGAGACTCCCAAAGCAAGCGCTCTACTCACAACTCCTACATGGCAAACGAGCCCAAGGTGGGCAGAGGAAACCGTTACAAGGACACCTTCAAAGCCTCCCTGATAAAGTGCAACATCCCCACCGACACCTGGGAGTCCCTGGCCAAAGGCCGCCCTAAGTGGAGGAAGTGCATCCGGGAGGGCGCTGAGCACCTCGAGTCTCATCGTTGAGAGCATGCAGAAACTAGGCTCAGGCAGCGGAAGGAGCGTGCAGCAAACCAGTCCCACCCACCTTTTCCCTCAACGACGATCTGTCCCACCCACCCCTTCCCTCAACGGCGACCTGTCCCACCTGTGACAGAGACTGTAATTCCAGTATTGGACTGTTCAGTCACCTAAGAACTCATTTTTGGAGTGGAAGCAAGTCTTCCTCATTTTCGAGGGACTGCCTATGATGATCACTCTCCCCACCCCAGCACCCCACTCACTTAGTCCCTTTACAGTAATCTAAACTCCCCAATATTCAAATACCTGTTAGTGTGAAGTTTGATCTCGGGTTAAATTTGGAATGTATTTTAATACAAGGAAACTCCAGATGGACCAAGAATTGCCACTCTCCTCACATGTAAGAACAAGAAGCACAAATGTCACTGAGGATCCTAGAGGATTGCTAGTAATTTCATTTACAAAATGAGAGCTGTTCTGGCTGTCAATTAGAGGGAATACATGTTTTAATGAATATTGCTAAAAAAGCATATGTATAATTAAGATCATTCACCCAAGAAAGGCATTTTACAAGTTATTTAAATAATGATGTGCATAATATATCCTAAATTAATATTTATAACCTGTGAACTTGAAATAATTCTTTTCCCTGGTTGCCCAGCCACTAAAAGCTTTAACGTTCAAAATATCAATAGAAAGTACAGGAACCTTGATGTAGCAACGACAGATGTTCTACGCTGCAGCAACAACTTGGAAAACAAGTATCACAATATAGTTCACTGCTTAGTTATGTGCATTATATTGCTGTGTACTTCGATAAAATTAATAGATTGTAGTGAAAATTATGGTTGCGGTGTATGCAAAGAGCAGCAGGTTTGTTGTAAACTCACCATCTTGGAAAACCTTTGTTCTCCAACCATATTGCAAGCCATAGATGTTTTAAGTTGAGAAACTTTAGTAGTGGACATTACCAAGATTGAAAAGAATAGAGCCTCAGATGAAGTCTGTAGATTGTAGGGAAGACCTAGGGACCCAGTCCTTTGAAGGACGTCGTAGCCATTAGCACCATTTTTTGAGGCTAACCACCACATACCTCAAGATAGTCCTGGGAGTCGATGGTAAGTTGGGTAGATGCCAAGATTCCAGAGACCCAGCCCCCCCCCCGACCCATCATGGACATGCATGCGGTGCACAGAGAAGGAATGACCAGGGCTATTGCCAACGGAAGTGGGGGAGGAAAATGCAGGTCAGGCCAGTGAGGCCTCGCCACCTCAATTTTCCTTCATTTTCCACCATGGTCCCATCAATCTGGGTGGGATTGCAGAGGAGAATCCAACCCTAGGTCTCTCTTGGGCCTTGTACCTGTAAGCAATGAATCGCCTCACTTGCCTCAACTAGTGGTGTCAACTCCTCTATCTTTATAACACAAGTAGCAATGTTCTTTGTGAAAAATTTCAACAGAACCGACAACTGATTTTTCACACCAGCTGCGCCCCGTTATTGTCCCGATTTTGAAATTTGTTTTGCGCTGACCCTGTAGTGCCCCGTAGCCAAAAAACAGGTGGTCAGAGCTGTCCCGGTGGTGGTGAGGGAAGGAATGACTACATGAGGTAAGCGTGATTGTTTTTTATTGTTTTATTTTTTGCGATTTTTCTTTATGTGGGGTGAGCAAGGGAATGGGAATATTTTTTGTGTGGTGATTTTTTTTTTCCCGGGAAGTCTCTCTCAGGGCGCTCCGAGGCCGGCTCCTTAGCAACGAAGTTTCAGCTGGTCAGTCGGCCTAGCGCCCTGAGAGAGGTGTGGAATGCCTCCCTTAGCGCTCCGCTCCACACTCAGGGCCAGCTGCTGAAATTTGTGGCTGCAGACGCAAACTGTTTCCTGACACAAAATTTACCATCCCGCCGCCATTATCACCCAAGAAAGCCTCCAACTGAAAATATTCTTGGTTAAAAGTTCCATATTCTCATTTGTTTTATTTGCTATTTATTTTTCTTGAAAAGGAGAGCAATTAGTTGTCTGTTGTAAATCGTGTTCCATCTCGGCTGAGATGAGAGGAATGGTGTGTATTGTGAGTCCTTGTTATTCCATTAGAAAACACTGGTCATTATTAAGCAATGGTGCTTCGCAAAACCTGAGCAGCAGTACAAAAAATACTGATTAATTTTTAAGCTTCTGACAAGCAGATATTTTGCCCGAGGCAGATTTGTCAGTTTCAAAGGGTGTTTTTATTAATTTTGTATTTTGCATTTTGTAAGTGGAAAGAGTGAATACTGTAGGGACCGCCAAAAGCTATAGATGGTTCAACATCACCAGAGAGACAGAGCAAGAGAGAGAGCAAGAGAGCTGTAGAGTATTTGACGGACTTAAAACATTGGTGTGAATTACATTTGTTTCGTAAATTCTCAGTAAATTCAAATTTCTCTGGTATCTCTCTGGGATAACATGATTATGTGTGGTGAAATACTTTTTCAATCGTTTAAATGATTATTTTTAGAAATCTAATTATAACTATTTTTTCATTCAAATGATTGCAATGTATACATATTTTTAATTGTACATTTCAGCCTCTTCTAAATTGATAGTTACTGTCGCTACCAGTGTAATTTATAATGTAAACGTAATATTTCAAGAGTTAAAAGTAAAACAAACCCACCCAGCGAGACTGTGAGTTTCATAAATTCCAGTCAGGCAGCTTCAAACAGCATAGAACAAGATTCCAAAAAACATACCCCAAGGCCATAATTTGGTGAAGCTTTACCTGCAGCTGACTCTGACTAGCTTTATGCCTGCAGACAAAAGCACATGATCCCCTTCTGCTTGTTCTTTAAGCTGTATTGTAAGGGTTACCCAGAGTGCTTTAATGCTGTCACCTCTTATTAGTGTTGATGCCCTCTGGTAATTTATTGTCACTCACAGGTAATTTGAAATGGACATGTAGATAGTTGTCGAGAGAGAGAGAGAAAGTCTACAGCAGCCTTTGCATACCTGTAGGGAAGATCATTTGAATTTTTATTTTATATCTATATATTTACTGATGCAAAATATACAAGACGCTGACAAACATACATAGATTTCATTATTAAACTTTTTTTTAAATTCCAGTGGGAACTGCTATTTCAATTTGATTTTTTAATTAATAGGCAACATGAAGATCATGACGGATTTATGATTGATATTTATTGAAATATTTTAATTAAGCAGTTAAGAAAATGTGATCTTTTTATCCTTCTACATCAGCTGCCATTGAAGATTACTTATTTTCATCTGTTCACCAGGATGGAACCATCTTTAAGTTTGAAGTGAAGCTGTTACTGAAATCACTGCTGCAGTGCGTGCAGTCAATTAAGTGATGAATATGAGCCGTATGTGTGTAAGTGAATTACATTTGTGTAACATATAAGCAAACATGTACCCTGGCAAGCACACAAATGCATATACGCTTGTACAAACATGCTCATATGCACAATCTCCTAAATAAAAGAGGACTGAGTAGTGAAGGAGGACAGACCCTGTTCTATTATTTCCATGACATGAGTCTGGCCCAGGTAGGTATATTGAATGTCTCATCTGTCTGCTGACTGGATTGTGTTCGAATTGATCTTGGGGAAACTTTACCCATTTCCTACATGTCAATATATGAAGAGGTTACAAATTAAACAAGAACTGCTGAGTGACAACAGAATTTTTAAATATAACAACTTGAAACTAATAAGTTTTAATGTGATTTTCTTCTAAACACATATTATATGCTATATATTCAATTTCTTTGAAAGTTGTGACAATAATTATGGTCTTTTGGAGCTATAGGTTTATTTTTACCCAAACTGTCTAAACACTTGTTATAAAAATCAATCATGGACTTTCAATGGGGTAGGAGGTGTTACTAAAAATGAATTCCCTTGTGAAATTGTGTCTCTGTGACCCTCAACACTTCAAATAGAGATTATGTGGTTGCAATGTCTTTCAAATTTGTTTTTCTCATAAGCCTCTGCTCAACTTTGTTTAAGGACGACAAAGGTAAATCTGATTTAAGTACTAAATTTTAAACAGCTGTTTATCTCTTCATTGTAATTCTCTTCAATTATTAAAGATGTAATAGCAGCACATTTAGAAAGCAATGACAGGATCGGTCCTACTCAACATGGATTTATGAAAGGGAAATCATGCTTGCCAAATCTTCTAGAATTTTTTGAGGATGTAACTAGTAGAGTGAATAAGGGAGAACCAGTGGATGTGGTGTATTTGGACTTTCAAAAGGCTTTTGACGAGGTCCTACACAAGAGATTAGTGTGCAAAATTAAAGCACATGGTATTGGTGGTAATGTATTGACGTGGATAGAGAACTGGTTGGCAGACAGGAAGCAAAGAGTAGGAATAAACAGGTCCTTTTCAGAATGGCAGGCAGTGACTAGTGGGGTACCGCAAGGTTCAGTGCTGGGACCCCAGCTATTTACAATATATATTAATGATTTAGACAAAGGAATTGAATGTAATATCTCCAAGTTTGCAGAGTGGGTGGCAGTGTGAGCTATGAGGAGGATGACAAGAGGCTGCAGGGTGACTTGGACAGGTTAGGTGAGTGGGCAAATGCATGGCAGATGCAGTATAATGTAGATACATGTGAGGTTATCCACTTTGGTGGCAAAAACAGGAAGGCAGAATATTATCTGAATGGTGACAGATTAGGAAAAGGGGAGGTGCAACAAGACCTGGGTGTCATGGTACATCAGTCATTGAAAGTTGGCATGCAGGTACGGCAGGTGGTGAAGAAGGCAAATGGCATGTTGGCCTTCATAGCAAGAGGATTTGAGTATAAGAGCAGGGAGGTCTTACTGCGGTTGTACAGGGCCTTGGTGAGGCCACACCTTGACTATTGTGTACAGTTTTGTTCTCCTAATCTGAGGAAGGACATTCTTGCTATTGAGGGAGTGCAGCGAAGGTTCACCAGACTGATTCCTGGGATGGCAGGACTGACATATAAAGAAAGACTGGATCGATTAGGCTTATATTCACTGGAATTTAGAAGAATGAGAGGGGATCTCATAGAAACATATAAAATTATGACAGGATTGGACAGGTTGGATGCAGGAAGAATGTTCTCAATGTTGGGGAAGTCCAGAACCAGGGGTCACAGTCTAAGGATAAGCGGTAAGCCATTTAGGACCGAGATGAGGAGAAACTTCTTCACTCAGAGAATTGTGAACCTGTGGAATTCTCTACCACAGAAAGTTGTTAAGGCCATTTTGTTAGTTATATTCAAAAGGGAGTTAGATGTGGCTCTTACGGCTAAATGGATCAAGGGGTATGGAGAAAAAGCAGGAATGGGGTACTGAAGTTGCATGATCAGGCATGATCATATTGAATAGTGGTGCAGGCTCAAAGGGCTGAATGGCCTACTCCTGCACCTATTTTCTATGTTTCTATGCAAGATTCTCCAGAACCCGGGAAAATACCTTTTTTAGAATAAGCCTTTTAAAAATGGACATTGTTATAATGAACTTGAACAATCTATTACACCCCTGTTCTGGCTCCACATTGAAGATATGTGCTGCAGGTGTACTAATATTCTCCTGTAAAACAGTGCAGGTCCTGCTGGATGTTAATAAAAGCGAAATACTGCAAATGTTGGAAATCTGAAACACAAATCAGAAAACATTGGAAACACACAGCAAGTCAGTCAGCATCTGCGGTGAGAGTGGGCAGTTGACGTTTTGGATTAGCATTCTTCTTCAACATTGAAAAATAAGAGATGTACAAGCATAATAATGGAATCAGAAAAACACGGAGGGGAAGGAGTGGGTCTGTCAGTGTTTGGTAGGAGTGGAGACAGGCTGGGTGTTTTGGCTGGTGGAGACTCTTCCTCAGAATATGATGTTAGCAGGGAGACTATGTCTTCTTGGTTGAAATGTTCTTTCTCTTTTCAGAGCTGGTGGATCTACTATATTTTGATACCATCTTCTGCTTTAATTCCTAACCTGATCCCTCAATTTTTCCATGCCTTCCATCTCCCCCATTCCCTGTTCAATGTTATTCCAACTGAAAACTCAAAAAAGTATATTTTACACCAAAGGTGTATGCATGGGTCATGCAGGTGTGCGCCCTGGTGTGTTGGGAGCCACATATAAAGTGCAAATACATGTTCCCATTATTTTGCATATATCTGAAGGTACAGTTAGTAACAGACTTTAGTGTTCTGATTTAGGATCTATTCTCCAATGGGGCAATGGCACCAAAAAACAACCTCCAGGTCCTTGACTTTCAAATCGTACAACTAGTAAATAAGAAATATAAGCCTGCATATAATGGTGCACTTTTCACACACATCCAACTTGACCTCTGCTGGATCTGAGTGCTTTATGGATTCAACAACTTTGCATGTATTTGATAAGCACATCCGGAATTGGCGCTTGCTCAAGATAGAAGATGCAAGGTTGTACACTTTGTAGGTCCTTAAAGAACTTCAGCAGTCTAAAGTGTAGTTTTGACCTGGTTGTGCAGTTTGAAACAACAGACAAAAGAGAGGGATGATGCAGACATTGCAATCGGAGAGGAGTGTGAAACATTAGATGAAATAAACATAATGAGAGAAGAAATGTTAAGGGTTTTAGCATCTTTGAAAGTGGATAAAATCCTCAGGCCTGGATTAACTGTATCCCAGGCTGTTAAGAGAAGCAAGAGAGGAAATAGCAGAGGCCATCATTTTCCAATCCTCTCTGGCTCCAGGTGTGGTGCTGGAGGATTAGAGGACAGCTAATGTTAAACCTTTGTTTAAAAAGGGAAGAAGGAATAGACCGAGTAATTACAGGCCAATCATCCTAACCTCAGTGGTGGGAAAATTATTGGAAAAACGTCTCTGGAACATGACAAATCTTCATTTAGAAAGACACAGATTAATCAAGGATTTGTTAAGGGATGGTCATGGTTGACTAACTTGATTAAATTTTAAGAAGGAGGGTCAATGAGGGTAGTGCGTTTGATGTATATGAATTTTAGGAAAGCTTTTAACATGGTCCCACATGGCAGACTGATCGTGAAAGTAAAAGCCCATGGGATCCAAGGCAAAGTGGCAAGTTGGATCCAAATTGGCTCAGAGGCAGGAAGCAAAGGGTAATGATCAACGGGTGTTTTTGTGTCTGGAAGGCTATTTCCAGTGGGGTTCCGCAGGGCTCAATACTCGGTCCTTTGCTTTTTGTGGATGATTTGGACTTGAATGTAGAGGGTATAATTAAGAAGTTTGCAGATGATACAAATGTTGGCCGTGTGGTTGATAATGAAAAAGATATCAATGGACTGGTCAGCTGGCCGGAATAGTGGCAAATGGAATTCAATCCAGAGAAGTGTGAGGTAATGCATTTGGGGATAGCTAACAATGAAAGAGAATACACAATAAATGGTAGGACACTGAAAAATTTAGAGGAATAGATGGAACTTGGAGTGCATGTCTACAGATCCCCGAAGGTAGCAGGACAGGTAGATAAGGTGGTTAAGAAGGCATACATGACACTTGCCTTTTTTAGCCAAGGCATAGAATATAAGAGCAGGGAGGTTATGCTTGAATGGTATGAAGCACTAGTTAGGCCACTGCTAGAGTACTGCATGCAGTTCAGGTCACCACATTACAGGAAAGATGTAATTGCACTAGAGAGGGTACAAAGGAGATTTACGAGGATGTTGCTTGGACTGGAGAATTTTAGCCATGAGGAAAGGTTGGATAGGTTGGGGTTATGTTCTTTAGAACAGAGGAGGCTGAGGGGAGTCCTAATTGAGGTGTATAAAATGATGAGAGGCCTAGATAAAGTGGATAGGAAGGACTTATATCCATTAGCAGGGGGGTCAATAACCAGGGGCATAGATTTAAAGTAAATAGTGGAACGTTTAGAGGGTATTTGAGGAGAAATTGCTTCACCCAGAAGGTGATGGGGGTCTGGAACTCGCTGCCTGACAGAGTGGTAGAAGCAGAAACCCTCATAGCATTTAAAAATACTTGGATATGCACTTGCAGTGCCGTAACCTACAAGGATATGGACCAAGAGCTGGAAAGTGGGATTGACTGGATAGCTCTTTGTTGACTGGCATGTACACGATGAGCTGAATAGAAACATAGAAATCTACAGCTCAGAAGGAGGCCATTTTGGCCCATCGTGTCCGTGCCGGCCGACAAAGAGCCGCACGGCCCTCGGTCAGCAGCCCTGAAGGTTACATATAAACCTATGAACAATGGCGGAGAGGTAAAGAGCATCTGGTCCAACCAGTCCGCCCCACAAAACTGCGACACCCCTTGCACCGGAACATTCTACACTGGGCCCCCACCCCCTCAATCGGAGCCATGTGATCGCCGGGGAGAGACATAAACCCAGCTAAAAAAAAACAGGCCAATTGGGGAAAAGAATCGAGGAAAATTCCTCTCCGACCCATCCAGGCGATCAAAACTAGCCCAGGAGATCACGCTGGCCGTATTCGATTCCCTGAAGTACTTACCATCGTATCTGCGCCAGCCAACAAAGATTATCCAGTCTAATCCCACTTACCAGCTCGAGGTTGGTAACCCTGCAGGTTACAACACTTCAAGTGCCCATCCAAACATCTTTTAAATGTGGTGAGGGTTTCTGCATCCACCACCATTCCAGGCAGTGAGTTCCAGACCACCACAACACTCTGCGTGAAGAAGCCTCTCCTCAAATCCCCTCTGAACCTTCCACCAACCACCTTAAACCTATGTCCCCTCCTCATTGACACCTCCACCAAGGGAAATAGGCCCTTGCTCTCCACTAGATCCAGCTCCCCCCAAATTTTATACACCTCATTGTGGTCCCTTCTCAGGCTCCTCTGTTCCAATGAGAACAAACCCAGCTTATCCAATCTGTCCTCATAGCTAAGATTATCCATTCCAGGCAGCATTCTCATAAATCTCCTCTGCATCCTCTCCAGTGCAATCAAGTCCTTCCTATAATACTCCAACCAGAACTGCACGCAGTACTCCAGCTGTGGCCTAACCAGTGTATTATAAAATTAAGCATAATCTCCCTGCTCTAGTATTCTATGCCTCGGCCAATAAAGGCAAGCATTCCGTATTCCTTCTTAACTACTTGAGAAACATAGAAACATAGAAAATAGGTGCAGGAGTAGGCCATTCGGCCCTTCGAGCCTGCACCGGCATTCAATGAGTTCATGGCTGAACATGCAACTTCAGTACCCCATTCCTGCTTTCTCGCCATACCCCTTGATCCCCCGAGTAGTAAGGACTTCATCTAACTCCTTTTTGAATATATTTAGTGAATTGGCCTCAACAACTTTCTGTGGTAGAGAATTCCACAGGTTCACCACTCTCTGGGTGAAGAAGTTTCTCCTCATCTCAGTCCTAAATGGCTTACTCCTTATCCTTAGACTGTGACCCCTGGTTCTGGACTTCCCCAACATTGGGAACATTCTTCCTGCATCTAACCTGTCTAAACCCGTCAGAATTTTAAACGTTTCCATGAGATCCCCTCTCATTCTTCTGAACTCCAGTGAATACAAGCCCAGTTGATCCAGTCTTTCTTGATATGTCAGTCCCGCCATCCCGGGAATCAGTCTGATGAACCTTCACTGCACTCCCTCAATAGCAAGAATGTCCTTCCTCAAGTTAGGAGACCAAAACTGTACACAATACTCCAGGTGTGGCCTCACCAAGGCCCTGTATAACTGTAGTAACACATCCCTGCCCCTGTACTCAAATCCCCTCACTATGAAGGCCAACATTCCATTTGCCTTCTTAACTGCCTGCTGTACCTGCATGCCAACCTTCAATGACTGATGCACCATGACACCCAGGTCTTGTTGCACCCCCGCTTTTCCTAATCTGTCACCATTCAGATAATAGTCTGTCTCTCTGTTCTTACAACCAAAGTGGATAACCTCACATTTATCCACATTATACTTCATCTGCCATGCATTTGCCCACTCACCTAACCTATCCAAGTCACTCTGCAGCTTCATAGCATCCTCCTCGCAGCTCACACTGCCACCCAACTTAGTGTCATCCGCAAATTTGGAGATACGACATTTAATCCCCTCGTCTAAATCATTAATGTACAGTGTAAACAGCTGGGGCCCCAGCACAGAACCCTGCGGTACCCCACTAGTCACTGCCTGCCATTCTGAAAAGTACCCATTTACTCCTACTCTCTGCTTCCTGTCTGCCAACCAGTTCTCAATCCATGTCAGTACATTACCCCCAGTCCCATGTGCTTTAACTTTGCACATTAATCTCTTGTGTGGGACCTTGTCGAAAGCCTTCTGAAAGTACAAATACACCATATCAACTGGTTCTCTCTTGTCCACTCTACTGGAAACATCCTCAAAAAATTCCAGAAGATTTGTCAAACATGATTTCCCTTTCACAAATCCATGCTGACTTGGACCTATCATGTCACCTCTTTCCAAATGCGCTGATATGACATCCTTAATAATTGATTCCATCATTTTACCCACTACGGATGTCAGGCTGACCAGTCTATAATTCCCTATTTTCTGTCTCCCTCCTTTTTTAAAAAGTGGGATTACATTGGCTATCCTCCACTCCATAGGAACTGATCCAGAGTCTATGGAATGTTGGAAAATGACTGTCAATGCATCTGCTATTTCCAAAGGCCACCTCCTTAAGTACTCTGGGATGCAGACCATCAGGCCCTGGGGATTTATCGGCCTTCAATCCCATTAATTTACCCACACAATTTCCCAACTAATAAGGACTTCCCTCAGTTCCTCCTTCTTACTAGACCCTCTGACCCCTTTTATATTCGGAAGGTTGTTTGTGTCCTCCTTAGTGCATACCGAACCAAAGTACTTGTTCAATTGGTCTGCCATTTCTTTGTTCCCAGTTATGACTTCCCCTGATTCTGACTGCAGGGGACCTACATTTGTCTTTACTAACCTTTTTCTCTTTACATATCTAGAGAAGCTTTTGCAGTCCATTTTAATGTTCCCTGCAAGCTTCCTCTCGTACTCTATTTTCCCGGCCCTAATCAAACCCTTTGTCCCACTTCCTTGGATTTAATACTATCCCTGATTTCCCTTGATAGCCACGGTTGAGCCACCTTCCCTTTTTTATTTTTACGCCAGACAGGGATGTACAATTGTTGTAGTTCATCCATGCGGTCTCTAAATGTCTGCCATTGCCCATCCACTGTCGACCCCGTAAGTATCATTCGTCAATCTATCCTGGACAATTCACGTCTCATACCTTCAAAGTTACATAGAAACATAGAAACATAGAAAATAGATGCAGGAGTAGGCCATTCGGCCCTTCTAGCCTGCACCGCCATTCAATGAGTTCATGGCTGAGCATGCAACTTCAGTACCCCATTCCTGCTTTCTAGCCATACCCCTTGATCCCCCTAGTAGTAAGGACTACATCTAACTCCTTTTTGAATATAGTTAGTGAATTGGCCTCAACAACTTTCTGTGGTAGAGAATTCCACAGGTTCACCACTCTCTAGGTGAAGAAGTTTCTCCTCATCTCGGTCCTAAATGCCTTACCCCTTATCCTTAGACTGTGACCCCTGGTTCTGGACTTCCCCAACATTGGGAACATTCTTCCTGCATTTAATCTGTCTAAACCCATCAGAATTTTAAACGTTTCTGTGAGGTCCCCTCTCATTCATATGAACTCCAGTGAATACAAGCCCAGTTGATCCAGTCTTCTTGATAGGTCAGTCCCGCCATCCTGGGAATCAGTCTGGTGAACCTTCGCTGCACTCCCTCAATAGCAAGAATGTCCTTCCTCAGGTTAGGAGACCAAAACTGTACACAATACTCCAGGTGTGGCCTCACCAAGGCCCTGTACAACTGTAGCAACACCTCCCTGCCCCTGTACTCAAATCCCCTCGATATGAAGGCCAACATGCCATTTGCTTTCTTAACTGCCTGCTGTACCTGCATGCCAACCTTCAATGACTGATGTACCATGACACCCAAGTCTCGTTGCACCTCCCCTTTTCCTAATCTGTCACCATTCAGATAATAGTCTGTCTCTCTGTTTTTCCCACAAAGTGGATAACCTCACATTTATCCACATTATACTTCATCTGCCATGCATTTGCCCACTCACCTAACCTATCCAAGTCACTCTGCAGCCTCATAGCATCCTCCTCGCAACTCACATTGCCACCCATCACTACTACTGTTTGGAGGTCTGTACACAGCTCCCACTAACGTTTTTTGCCCTTTGCTGTCCTGCAGCTCTACCCATATAGATTCCACATCATCCAAGCTAATGTCCTTCCTAACTATTGCATTAATCTCCTCTTTAACCAGCAATGCTACCCCATCTCCTTTTCCTTTTATTCTATCCTTCCTGAATGTTGAATACCCCTAGATGTTGAGTTCCCAGCCCTGATCATCCTGGAGGCACGTCTCCGTAATCCCAATCACATTATATTTGTTAACATCTATTGGCACAGTTAATTCATCCACCTTATTGCGGATACTCCTTGCATTAAGACACAAAGCCTTTAGGCTTGTTTTTTTAACACCCTTTGTCCTTTTCGAATTTTGCTGTACAGTGGCCCTTTTTGTTCTTTGCCTTGGGTTTCTCTGCCCTCCACTTTTCCTCATCTCCTTTCTGTCTTTTGCTTTTGTCTCCTTTTTGTTTCCCTCTATCTCCCTGCATTGGTTCCCATCCCCCTGCCATATTAGTTTCACTCCTCCCCAACAGCACTAGCAAACACTACCCCCTAGGACATTGGTTCCGGTCCTGCCCAGGTGCAGACCGTCCGGTTTGTACTGGTCCCACCTCCCCCAGAACCGGTTCCAATGCCCCAGGAATTTGAATCCCTCCCTGCTGCACCACTGCTCAAGCCACGTATTCATCTGAGCTATCCTGCGATTCCTACTCTGACTAGCACGTGGCACTGGTAGCAATCACGAGATTACTACTTTTGAGGTCCTACTTTTTAATTTAGCTCCAAGCTCCTTAAATTCTTTTCGTAGGACCTCATCCCTTTTTTTACCTATGTCGTTGGTACCAATGTGCACCACAACAACTGGCTGTTCTCCCTCCCTTTTTAGAATGTCCTGCACCCGCTCCGAGACATCCTTGACCCTTGCACCAGGGAGGCAACATACCATCCTGGAGTCTCGGTTGTGGCCGCAGAAACGCCTGTCTATTCCCCTTACAATTGAATCCCCTATCACTATCGCTCTCCCACTCTTTTTCCTGCCCTCCTGTGCAACAGAGCCAGCCACGGTGCCATGAACTTGGCTGCTGCTGCCCTCCCCTGATGAGTCATCCCCCTCAACAGTACTCAAAGCAGTGTATCTGTTTTGCAGGGGGATGACCACAGGGGACCCCTGCATTACCTTCCTTGCACTGCTCTTCCAGCTGGTCTTCATTCCCTAGCTGGCTGTTCACCCTTTACCTGCGGTACGACCAACTCACTACACGTGCTACTCACGTCATTCTCAGCATCGTGGATGCTCCAGAGTGAATTCACCCTCAGCTCCAACTCCGCAACACGGTCCGTCAGGAGCTGGAGGCGGATACACTTCCCGTACACGTAGTCGTCAGGGACACTGGAGTCGTCCCTGAGTTCCCACATGGTACAGGAGGAGCATAACACATGACTGAGCTGTCCTGCCATGACTTAACCTTTAGATAGGCGACAACAATGCTAATGTTTACTCACTGTTATCGAAGAGAAAAAAGAAAAAAGAAAAACTACTCACCAATCACCAACCAATCACTTACCCCCTTGGCTGTGACGTCACCTTTCTGTTTCTTTCTACTTCTTTTTTGCCTTCTCCCTGTAGCTGCACAAGTACGCCTTTTATAGGCCTCACCAACGGACCTCCTCGGTGCCTCTCCACGCACCTCTCGCCAAACTTACCCTTCTTTAAGTTCTGGACCATGACCTCTGAATTAACTGTTTCCTTCTCCATCCTAATGTAGAATTCCACTATATTATGGTCACTCTTTTCCAAGGGGCCTCGCACAACGAGATTGCTAATTAATCCTCTCTCATTACACAACACCCAGTCTAAGATGGCCTCCACCCTAGTTGGTTCCTCAACATATTGGTCTAGAAAACCATCCCTTATGCACTCCAGGAAATCCTCCTCCACCGTATTGTTTCCAGTTTGATTAGCCCAATCTATATGCACATTAAAGTCACCCATGATAACTGCTGCACCTTTATTGCATGCACCCCTAATTTCCTGTTTGATGCCCTCCCCAACATCACCACTACTGTTTCGAGGTCTGTACACAACTCCCACTAGCGTTTTCTGCCCTTTGGTATTCCGTAGCTCCACCCATATAGATTCCACATCATCCAAGCTAATGTCCCTCCTTACAATTGCATAATTTCCTCTTTAACCAGCAACGCCACCCCGCCTCCTTTTCCTTTCTGTCTATCCTTCCTAAAAGTTGAATAACCCTGGATGTTGAGTTCCCAGCCTTGGTCACCCTGGAGCCATGTCTCCGTCATGCCAACCACATCGTATCCGTTAACTTCTATCAGCACAGTTAATTCGTCCACCTTATTCCGAATACTCCTCGCATTGAGGCACAGAGCCTTCAGGCTTGCCTTTTTAATACATTTTGACCCTTTAGAATATTGCTGTAAAGTGGCTCTTTTTGTTTTTTGCCTTGGGTTTCTCTGCCCTCCCCTTTTACTCATCTCCTTTCTGTCTTTTGCTTCTGTCTCCATTTTGCTTCCCTCCGGCTCCCTGCATTGGTTCCCATCCCCCTGCCATATTAATTTAACTCTTCCCCAACAGCATTAGCAAACACTCCCCCAAGGACATTGGTTTCGGTCCTGCCCAGGTGCAGACCGTCCGGTTTGTACTGGTCCCACCTCCCCCAGAACCGGTTCCAATGCCCCAGGAATTTGAATCCCTCCCTGCTGCACCACTGCTCAAGCCACGTATTCATCTGAGCTATCCAGCAATTCCTACCCTGACTAGCATGTGGCACTGGTAGCAATCCCGAGATTACTACTTTTGTGGTCCTACTTTTTAATTCATCTCCTAGCTCCTTAAATTCATCTCTGAGGACCTCATCCCATTTTGTACCTATATCGTTGGTACCAATGTGCACCACGACAACTAGCTGTTCACCCTCCATTTTCAGAATGTCCTGCACCCACTCCGAGACATCCTTGACCCTTGCACCAGGGAGACAACATACCATCCTGGAGTCTCAGTTGCGGCCGCAGAATCGCCTATCTATTCCCCTTACAATTGAATCCCCTATCACTATCGCTCTCCCACTCTTTTTCCTGCCTTCCTGTGCAGCAGAGCCAGCCACGGTGCCATGAACTTGGCTGCTGCTGCTACTCTCCCCTGATGAGTTATCCCCCTCAACAGCACTCAAAGCGGTGTATCTGTTTTGCAGGGGGATGACCGCGGGGGACCCCTGCACTACCTTCCTTGCACTGCTCTTCCTGCTGGTCTTCCATTCCCTATCTGGCTGTGGACCCTTTACCTGCGGTAAGACCAACTCGCTACATGTGCTACTCACATCATTCTCAGTATCGTGGATGCTCCAGAGTGAATCCACCCTCAGCTCCAATTCCGCAACGTGCTCCGTCAGGAGCTGGAGGCGGATACACTTCCCGCACATGTAGTCGTCAGGGACACCGGAAGTGTCCCTGAGTTCCCACATAGTGCAGGAGGAGCATATCACGTGTCCGAGCTCTCCTGCCATGACTTAACCCTTCAATACACTTAATTTGGCGACAACAATGTTAACAGGTTACTTACTGATATAAAAAAAAAGAAAAGCTACTCACCAATCACCAGCCAGTCACTTACCCCTTTGGCTGTGACGTCACCATTTGATTTCTTTCTACTTCTTTTTTGCTTTTTCTCCCGGCTGGAGCTGCACCGGCTGGGCCTTTATAGGCCTCACCAACGCCACGAACTCCCGCCTCTGACTGCCGCCACCTCTCGCTGCTGCTGGGCCTTTTGTAGGCCTCACCAACACCACGAACTCCTGCCTCTGACTGCCACCTCGTCTGCTACTTTCAGGGATCTGTGGACAAGTACTCCAAGGTCCTTTTGTTCATCTACACTTTTAAGTGGCCTACCATTTAATGTGTAATGTGTATACCCTTTCCCTATTAGCCCTTCTCAAGTGCATTACCTCACACTTCTCTAAATTAAATTCCAGTTGCCACTGCTCTGCCCACCTGATCAATAGATTGATATCCTCCTGTTGTCCATGACTTCCCTCTTCATTATCAACCACACAGCCAATTTTAGTGTCATCTGAAAACTTTTTAATCATACTCCCTATATTCAAATCTAGATCATAGATGTATACCACAAAAAGCAAGAGAGCCAGTATTGAGCCCTGTGGAACCCAACTGGAAAAATTATTCCAGTCACAAAAACATCCATAAACCATTACCCTTTGCTTCCTACCTCTAAGCCAATTTTGGATCCAACTTGCCACTTTGCCCTGGATCCCATGGGCTTTAACCTTCGTGATCAGTCTACAATTTGGGACCTTATCAAAAGCTTTGCTAAAGTCTATACATACTACATCGTACGCACTACCCTCATCAACCCTCCTGGTTATCTCCTCGAAAATTTCAATCAGGTTAGTCAAACACGATCTTCCCTTAACAAATCCGCACTGACTGTCCCTAATTAATCCTTGCCCTTCTAAATGTAGATTTATCCTGTCCTTCAGGATTTTTTCCAATAATTTTCCCACCGCTGAGGTTAGGCTGACTGGCCTGTAATTACTCGGCCTATCCCTTTCTCCCGTCTTAAACAAGGTTACTACATTAGCAGTCCTCCAGTCCTCCGGCACCATGCCCAAATCCAAAGAGGACTGGAAAATGATGGTCAAGGCCTCTGCTATTTCCTCTTTTACTTTGTTCAACAGCCTGGGATGCATTTCATCCGGCCCTGGGGACTTATCCACTTTCAAAGCTGTTAAACCGCTTAATACCTCCTCTTTCATCCAGAATATCACACTCCTCCTCGATAGCAGTATCTGCATTGCCCCTTTCCTTTTAAAAACAGACGCAAAATATTCATTAAGAACCATACCCACACCTTCCGCCTCCACACACACATTACTCTCATGGTCGCTAATCGGCTCTACCCTTTGTTTAGTTATCCTCTTGCTCTTAATATATTTATAGAACATCTTTGGGTTTTCCTTAGTTTTACTTGCCAAGAATTTTTCATGCTCTCTCTTAGCATTCCTAATATCCTTTTTAATTTCACCTCTGGACATTCTATATTCCTCCAAAGATTCTACAGTATTTAGCCATCGGTATATGACATAAGCTTCCCTTTTTTTCTTTATCCTCCCCTGTAAGTCCCTGGGTGACTCCAGGGTGCTCTAGAATTGTTATTCCCATCCTTTTTCTTTAAGAGCCTGAGCCCTCCAGATCTCCTCCTTGAATGCCTCCCACTGTTCCGACACTGATTTACCTACAAGTAGCAGTTTCCAGTCCACTGTGGCCAAATCACTCCTCATCTTAGCAAAGTGGCCTCCTTCTGTGCTGTAAATTTCTATGATTCTATGAACAGTTAAATGGCCTCCATCCCCACAGTGCAACACTGCTGCGGCAAAGTATTGGCGTAAAATAGGGCCCTACTTGTGATGAAGTGAAGTTTCTGGTTCTTACCGGCATTTACCATTCCAAATTAGTGTGGACAGCAGGAACTCTCGAATCTATACAAAGATGCATTGACAAAGGGAAACCTTTGTTCAATACTAAAGTATTGGGGCATTGGAAAATCTCAAATCTTGACAAATCCATATGTACAAAGGAGAATCATGAATTTATATAATCTGTAAGCACAATTCCAGTATACAAAAAACCCATGTGTAGAATGAGGAATCTGGTACATATATTGACATACACTGTCTTTTTCTGTTCAAAGACAGAGGAATATAGTTATGAATCTTGGAAACCATGTAGAGTGAACCATAGAATGAGAAGGATCTACTTAAGGATTTATTTTTCATGCCATAATTGTTTTGAATATACTATACTGTCAAAGGTATATTTTCAAAAGATGCCTATGACTTGTTTTCTCTTGTTTAAAATCGATAAATCGTCCATTATTCTGTTTAATGGTTTTTATCAGGGTCTTACTCCACTAACAAGCTCCCAAGACTGTCAGGTGTTTCCATTGTCAACCTTGTTATGAGGGGAAACCCCTCGGTACGTTTCTGTAGGTATTTATTGATTACAATATTCCCAGTTCAGAGAAAACTTTAAACTCTCATATTGATAAAGTCGTGCTCTATTTGCACGTTTGAGGAGAATGTTCTCTATTGATTTTTTTCCCTTTAAAAGCTCTGATGTGCAGGCAGTAAAATGAATGGCATTCTTAATTGAATTCACTTCACTCGCTGGGTAAAAAAGTTAAAAGGGTGATACTTATAAAGCTTCATTTCTAGACCTGCTCATGGCCCATGTTTATCCAGTGGGTTCACTCTTGTACAAATTGGACCAGTATGCACTCCATTTGCTCTCCACAGTTCTATTTGTACCCCTGTGTAAAATGTTTTAAAATGCTTAACGTTGAAGTACACACACACAAATGACTCCCCCCCCCCCACCCCGTCCCCCGCCCCCCCCCCATTTAAATGTCGAGTGGGAGTTCGGGAAAGCAGCATTTAACTGCTCCCCAGCCTACCACTGTACTTACAGCTTTTCAATAATAACAGCCACGTTGGATGCAGTTACACCCTCTTGAGTGTATTTCTGAATCAATCTAATGTTGGCTCCCTCCAGAATATCTGTGCTTCATTTCTGATAGTGGTTGGGCAAATCTTGGTAATTCCAATATACACTGTCATTCATCCAGCACATTAACCTATGGCTGATTTAAATGGACCTGTCTGTATAAATGCCAGCTCCAAGAAAAGATGTAAAACCCATGTTTAAAATAGATCACCCAAGATGATGGAGCCACTGTTGTCCACCAAGAAGAGGGTTCCTCTCAGATCTGTAATGGCAACAGGTGGGAAATCAAACATTCTCAAATTCTGGTCTTACACATGTGATAGAACTCCAGGCTTGGGAATGTGGGCATGTGCAATACAAAAACTAAACACTATCGTTTTATTCATCAACAAAAGGAGATGAAATACAAATAAGGGAAGAAATATAATTGGTCTATGCAATGCTGTATCTTGTCCCATAAAACTCTTGTGGATACTTGGCGTGTGGATAATAACTGTGCGAATGTAATAGGAGGAGTTGATAAGCCAAACTGTAGGATACCAGGCCCCTCCCAAATAGATACGACGGCTGCATTAGGTCTTCCTGTGCTTTGAGCCTGACCTGTTGGGTACGTGATTTGTCAGTTAACTAGATGGAGTGTTACTTTACAACACTGGAAGGAGAAAGTAACCATATGAGTAAGGGCAACCATTGGTAAATACATAGCTTTATATTACATCCATGGACTAGTTCATCCTTTCAATATAGCGTGCTACAGCATAGGTCCATGAGTGCTGGCAGCACTCTTGTACCTTACCCAAGTGACCGTTCTTTATGTGTGAGCCGAAACATTCAGAATTAGCAAGTTATTTGACCTTGAAATGGGGTGGGGGTAGGCATCAGAGCTTCATTACTTTCATTAAATGTTCAAGGGGGCTGAAATTATGATGTTCACAAATGCTAACCTTCAACAGGAACAGATATAAATTTAATGCAATTTTCCAAGTATGGTATTAGTTTAACACTAACTATCTCCCATTGCATCCAGTTCACATAATTTCACTGACCCCCCATATTTTGCATGGGTGGAAATAGACATTTATTGAAGGAGATGTTATATGTGCAATCTGGGAAGGAGGTGGAATTAGAATCATAGGGGCTGAAATTGTCCACCACCCGAAACGAGGCGCACCCTCCGTTTTTTAAAAGTTTTTCTCCACCGCAACCCATGCGGTATAGTTGACATTCGGCACTTAGAAGTTTTTTTTTTGCTCGGGGCGGATGTCGTGGTGGCTGAGGGGCAGAAGCCCCCTTGCAGCGGGTCCGTTGGCCCGACCAATTATCAGTGCCGCAAAGTCTCTCCCCTTCAGTTAAAGTGGATAGCCGTCGTTAGCGCTGCACACTTTTATCAAAGGTCCACTGGGCTACCAGGGAAGGTTTTGGCCTGGCCAGCGGCCTGGCACCCAAGTGGAGGTGTCGGGGCTGCTTGTTTTCGGCCTGGCCAAACCCGGGGCCATAATTGTTAGGCCGACCTGGCAAATAATAACATGGCAACCACGGCAGTGCGCCCGCCCCTTTGAGGGTGGCTGAACCACCATGCCACAGATAGTGTACCGACAGCAAAAGCTGTCGGGGGCACCGACCTGCGGGGCAATACCGAGAAAGGGGCCATTTCCCGAGTTGCAATTTCGTGAGGGGGCCCCTGCCAGTTGGTAAGAGGTCTGCACATGCACAGCGTGGCGGGAAAACGCGCGGAGCGATCCCGGCCACGGACTCACGAAGGGCAATTCACAAAATGGCTGCCCCTCCGCGGAGTGTCAGTGGCCATTCTGCGCCACCCCATGGCCGCTGCTTTCAGGCAGCCAGTGGCCTTATCGAGAGGGGCAATTTCAGCCCCACAGAATCATAGATTGGTTACAGCACAGAAGGAGGCCATTCAGCCCGTTGAGCCTGTGCCAGGATTGTGGATGAAGGGGTGGAGTTTCTGATGATGGCTTTGCTATTACCAATGTTTGACTACAAGAAGCTCTGCCCATCCACAAGCTGACATTGGACAACACAGTCGCAGTCATAATGGGTCATTCAAATGGTAGGTGCCTGCCATGTGGGGAGGCTGAAATAACAGGCAGGCCGGGCTTTCACCCACCTCCCATAACTATCAAGCTTTCGCTGCAAACTTTCGCTCAAAGTTTGTTGCTGAAATAAGTAGATCTTCAACTTCAGGGGATTAGTTCCTTACCTGGATCCACAAGCTGGCTGTATATTTGCCACTCAGCAACCTGGTTTTACCAGGTTTCATGTATGTAGACCATGTATACTAACTGTATAGTCACATAAGGTGTGCCGCCAGAGGGCACTGCGGTGGGAGACCTGAGGGTCACCTGCATAGGTGTGCAGGGCCCAGTATAAAAGGCTGCTCACCGTGCTTGTGCCTCACTCTGGAGTTACAATAAATGGGACTAAGGTCACAACATCTCAAGTACAACACTAGACCTCGTGGAGTCATTTATAAGAGTATTAAAGACATAACACCACCTGTACCAACCGTCGATTGCCAGGCTTAGAAGAACTCCTAATGTAGAGAATTATTACCCCCTCCTGTGTCAATGGGCTTGTTTGGTGCGGGCAGAAGCTCAGCCCCACAAGGCTGGATGGATCTCTGAGAAAAGATCAGGATCAGGCATATCTAGGCCGCAATCTAATTTATGGCCCTTTAAGTGGGAGGACCGCCTTCTGGCCCCATGGAATCTAGGCTGCAGGCTGAGTATCATTGGTTCTAGCTGGGCATCATTGACTTATGCATGGAAGCTGAGCCTGTGTCACCTGGTGGCAGCATGTAAATGAGTAACAGGAGGGGCCAAAATTGGAATTCTGTCACATATTGGAGGTGACTGTGCAAGAACTGGAGGAGAAGCTGTTGCGTGAGATGTTCTGGCTGCATAAGGACAAGTAAGAATGCAGCTATGAAATGGCAATACCTCAGAGGATAGGCAATGGAGCAGATGGGAGTGGTCAATTGTATTGAAAGCCATGGAGAAATTAAGGGGCTGGGTGGCGATAATGTGCTATGATTACCTTTATATAGGATATTTTAGGTGGCTTTAACCAGGACAGTTTCCATGTTGTGGGGATGGACTGAATGGATTCCAAGAGGAACTGGTGAGAGCAGTGTGTGAAGAATTGATTAGGTAGGAAGGGAAGGTTGCAAATGGACAATGGTCTTGTTTAGCAGTTGTCCCCATTGATACTGGCCTTACATACTGTTTGCCCTCAAGACATTGATCTCAGTCAGTGAACACTGTGAACACTGGTCTCTCTGAATATTTGCTCCTGCAGATATTGGTCTCACTCAGTATTTCCCCTTGTGGACACTGATCAACATGAGAAGTTGTCCCTGTGGACATTGGTCTCCCTCAGTAGTTGCTCTTGTAAAGATTGGTCATGCTCAGAATATGTCTGTGCGGAATCTGCTTTTCCTCAGGGTAACTGTTGTTCGATATTGTGCTGAACTCATTATCAAATAGCTGCAATTGTGTATCTGTCTGTTTTCACCATTTGTAATTATTTTCACTGGCTAAAACTATTCTAATGTAATAAAGTGATATTGTGCAACAGTGACTGTGGAAGTCAAAGCGTAGCACCTCAGCGTGACAGGAAAGCCATTTAACACTGAAGATCCCACATGTTTAAACAGAGGTCACTGTCTCTGTAATGAGTGGCTGTGCCAGTGGTTGCCAGCAGCCCTGTTTAAATAGAGCTGCAATAAAAGTTATAGAGCAATTAAACTGTGAGAAAGGAGAACATACGATCACAGACATAATTTAATTAGGGATTATTAGTCTTCCTAAAATAATCAGACTCTCTTTCTCGAGTCAATCTCTACTCTGTCGACTATTAATTCAGAAGACCTTTTAAATGTCACACAAAAGACAAAATCATTGAGCTCTCTGTATCGCTTTCTTTATGATTAAAGCATATTTCTCCAAAACGGTCAGTCATTTCCCACAGTCAGTTTAGGGTAACAAATAACGGAGCCCCATTTTTTCATATGTTTAGGTATTTCCCTTATGTTTAAATAAGCAATCAGGCCATCTCTCTTGAAACAAGGAAAGAGAGTGATGCAATTATTCTCAACAGCTCCCTGTCATTCTGTGGGATATCCAAAACATTCATATAATTATTATAGCAGACTTTGAGTAAGCCAAACTCTTTTCCAGAACAGTGGCGTCTTTCAGTTTTACCCCTCAGTCTTGCCTTTCTGCCACAGACTTTTGAATCCAAAGCTTGACATTGTCTAACTACTACTCCTTAATTTACCTCATCCAATCTCCTCTTTTTAATCTTGGTGCTGTCCTGCACTAATGGTCATTGCTACATCTCTACATACACATGTTCAGTACGGATAAGCTCTGGACTAAGTTCAGATCTCATATTGAAACAAACTGTTTGTGTTAGCCATGGCTCAGTTGGTAGCCCACTCACCTCTGAGTCAGAAGATTGTGGGTTCATATCCCACTCCAGAAACAGGAACATAAAAATCTAGACTAACACTCCAATGCAGCACTGAGGGAGTGCTGCACTGTTGGAGATGCTGTGTTTTGAATGAGATATTAAACTAAGGCCCCATCTGCTCTCTCAAGTGGACGTAAATGATTCCATGTCACTATTTTGAAAGAGCAGAGGTGTTATCCCTGGTGTCCTCATCAATATTTATCCCACAATCACTAAAACAGATTAGCTGGTAACTTTCGCATTGCGGCTTGTGGAAACTTGCTGTGTGCAAATTGGCTGCCGCATTTCCTACATTACAATACTGACTACACTTCAATAGTACTTCATTGCCTGTAAAATGTTTTGGGACGTCCTGAGATCATGAAAGGCGCTACATAAACTCAAGTTTTTCTTTTCTTCTTTCTTTTAGCCTAGTTTCAATCACATCCGATAATGTCAAATTTGAGAGTCATTCAAATTCTAGGGTTGTTGAAATTAAAACTTGGAGAAATTAAGCCCTGAGTAATTGCTCCTGATGCATGGTCAATATCCAATGACATTAACACTTATAGGTCATCTCAGCACATCACAATGTTTACCAATGCTACATGTTATTGCTTGCAAGCATGGAAATAGATGACATGGGAGCTTTAAATCTATGTATCAAGGAGACAAGCCCTGAACATTCAGCCAGATGTATTTTAAAACATATATGCAACCAGTACCCAAAAGAATTCCAGCCATCTCCTGCTGTGGTAATGGCAGCTTGGGGAGGGAATCGAGCCTGTATCCTGCTCGAGATCTTTGCAGAAAAAGCCAATAAAAGACACCTGGCCATCAGAATTTATCAGGACCTGATAACTCTGAACAGTAACACGTTTTATGGCCTCGGTGTTAAGTGGTATAGGGACTTTAAAAGTATTCAGCTGCACGAAGAAATTGCATTCAATTGGAATGCAGGGGTAAGGGAGGCTTGTACATCAAATACCAATTAAACAATTTGATTAAAAATGCTCCTTGGGAATTATTGGACCCCAGTCAGCATTTTCGAGTGAAATATAGAAACATAGAAACATAGAAAATAGGTGCAGGAGTAGGCCATTCGGCCCTTCGAGCCTGCACCACCATTCAATATGATCATGGTTGATCATTCAATTTCAGTATCCCACTTCTGCCTTCTCTCCATACCCCCTGATCCCTTTAGCCGTAAGGGCCACATCTAACTCCCTTTTGAATATATCCAACGAACTGGTCTCAACAACTTTCTGTGGTAGAGAATTCCACAGGTTCACAATTCTCTGGCTAAGAATGTTTCTCCTCATCTCGGTCCTAAATGGCTTACCACTTATCCTTAGACTGTGACCCCTGGTTCGGGACTTCCCAAACATCGGGAACATTCTTCCTGCATCTAAGCTGTCCAGTCCCGTCAGAATTTTATATGTTTCTATGAGATCCCCTCTCATTCTTCTAAATTCCAGTGAATATAAGCCTAATTGATCCAGTCTCTCTTCATATGTCAGTCCTGCCATCCCAGGAATCAGTCTGGTGAACCTTCGCTGCACTCCCTCAATAGCAAGCACGTCCTTGCTCAGATTAGGAGACCAAACTGCACACAATACTCAAGGTGTGGTCTCACCAAGGCCCTGTACAACTGCAGCAAGACCTCCCTGCTCCTATACTCAAATCCCCTCGCTATGAAGGCCAGCATGCCATTTGCTTTCTTTACTGCCTGCTGCACCTGCATACCAACTTTCAATGACTGATGTACCATGACACACAGGTCTCATTGCACCTCCCCTTTTATTACTTTGTCACCATTCAGATAATATTCTGCCTTCCTGTTTTTGCTTACAAATAATGACACATGTCAAAAATATTGGGTTAAAAAAATCTCCATGTGTATGTTATGTTCAGAATAGCTCCACAAGACTGTATATTGTAGGCTCAAACAGTTGTGACCTTGGACTCTTTAATGTAACTCCAGAGTGAGGAAGCAGCATGGTAGACTGCCTTTTATACCTGCTTGTCCAGGGTGGGCCGGTGACCCTTGGGTCTCCAACAGGTGCATACCCCCCTGATGGCAAATCTTACTAATAAAGTTTACATACATAACATCACTCCACCCCCAAAGTCTTAGATGCAAATTATTTACAAGTTGAGGCGATCCGGGGCTCTGCGTTCCCGGGTTGGTCGCCTGAGTTGAAGTCCTGGCCTGGGTGAGTTGGTCGGATCATGGCTGCACTGCGGTGTGGCTGGTCTGATCGGACTGTCGGGCTTGGTGGGTTCATCCTCATGGTTGACAGTGAGGTCGGTTGCTGGTTGGGTGTGTGTTGGTGGATCAATGATGGTAATGTCCTCTTCAAACTGTTCTTGGTTGTCAGTGAATCACAGTTTGGTCTGAACCAAGTGCTTTCTGCACATTTGTCCATTCAAAAGTTTGACAACAAACACTCTATTCCCCTCCCTGGCTAAAACAGTGCCAGCAACCCATTTGGGACCAAGACTGTAATTAAGAACAAATACAGAGTCATTGACCTCAATGTCACGCAATACAGCTGCGCGATCGTGGTACGTGTTATGCCGGTGACGCTGGGTTTCTACGTGATCATTGAGATCTGGGTGGACTAAGGAGAGCCTGGTTTTGAGTGCTCTCCTCATTAACAATTCTGCCGGGGAACCCTGGTAAGCGAGTGGGGTCGTGCCCGGTAGCTGAGCAGTACACGAGATAACCGGGTCTGCAGGAAACCGTCCGTCAAGCGTTTCGAGCTCTGCTTGATAGGTTGGACTGCCCATTCCACTTGACCATTGGATGCGGGCTTAAACGGGACAGACCTGACATGCTTGATGCCATTACGGGTCATGAACTCGTTTAAATCCGAGCTGGTGAAACATCACCCATTGTCACTAACAAGGACGTCGGGCAAACCATGGGTGGCGAACATGGCCCGGAGGCTTTCAATGGTGGCAGTGGATGTACATGACGACATTATTATTCATTCAATCCATTTAGAGTAAGCGTCCAGTGCTATTAGAACATCTTTCCTAGAAAGGGGCCAGCGAACCACGGTTTGGAGGACCATGACCACAGATTCAGTGGGGCCTCCCTTGGTGTATTGCTCAACTGTGAGCAAGTGTTACATTGGTGTACTCCCATTCCGAGTCAATGCCGGGCCACCAAACATGCGACCTGGCGATAGCCTTCATCATGACTATGCCTGGGTGGGTACTGTGTAGGTCGCGTATAAACGTTTCCCTGCTTTTTTTGGCAAAACCACGCTATTCCCCCATAGGAGACAATCCGAATGGATGGACATTTCATCCTTGTGTTGGTAAAACAGCTTAATTTCATCTTGCATTTCCCTGGGAACAGCCGACCAGCTCCCATTAAGGAAGCAGCTTTTTACTAGTGATAGCACAGGGTCCTGGCTAGTCCAGGTCCTGATCTGGCAAGCCATGACGGGTGACCCCTCACTCTCAAAAACATCCATTACAAGAAGCAAGTCTGCGGGTTGCGCCATTTCCACTCGGATGTGGGCAATGGTAGCCGACTGCGGGAATCAGCACAGTTCTCCGTGCCCGGTCTGTGGCAGATTACATAGTCATACGCAGATAACGTTAGTGCCCATCTTTGGATGCAGGACGAAGCGTTGGTGTTAATACCTTTGCTTTCTGAGAACAGCGAAATGAGCGGCTTGTGGTCGGTTTCGAGCTCGAACCGGAGTCCAAATAGATATTGGTGCATTTTCTTAACCCTTACGCATGCTAATGCTTCTTTCTCAACCATACTGTAGGCTCTTTCAGCCTTAGATAAACTTCTGGATGCATGTGCAACCGGTTGCAGTTTGCCTGACCCATTGGCTTGCTGTAACACACAATCGACCCCGTATGACGACGCATCACAAGTTAGTACTAAACGTTTACACGGGTTATACAATACAAGTAACTTGTTAGAACATAGCAGGTTTCTGGCCTTATTAAAGGCTGTCTCTTGAGATTTACCCCAAACCTAGTTATCACCCTTGCGTAGCAATAAATGCAAAGGTTTCAGCAAAGTGCTCAATCCCGGTAGAAAGTTACCAAAATAGGAACGAATGCAGCTCCGTCACATTCTGTGGTCTGGTGCATTCTTGATAGCCTCCGTCTTGGAGTCCGTGGCTCTGATGCCGTCTGCCACAATCTTTCTCCCCAAAATTCGACCTCTGGCGCCAGGAAAACACATTTGGAGCGTTTCAGCCTGAGTCCCACTCCGTCCAGTCGCTTTAGAACCTCTTCCAGGTTGTGCAAATGTTCGGTCGTGTTGCGACCAGTGATCAGGATGTCGTCTTGAAACACCACGGTACGCGGATCAGATTTCAGCCGACTCTCCATGTTCCTCTGGAAGACGGCCGCAGCCGAGCGAATCCCAAAGGGGCATCTGTGGTATATGAACAGTCATCTGTGTGTGTTGATGCACGTCAACTTTTTCAAAGGTTCAGTCAGCACCTGTGTCATGTAAGGAGAGGTTAGATCCAGCTTGGTGAACATTGCGAACAGGTCATCCACTTTTGGTAGCGGGTACTGGTCGTGTAACGAGACTCGGTTGATCGTTACCTTGTAGTCCCCGCAGATTCTGACCGTCCCATCGCTTTTCAACACCGGAACAATTGGACTGGCCCACTCATTAAACTCGACTGGCGATATGATTCCCTCTCATTGAAGTCTGTTCAGCTCGACTTTCTCTTGCCTCATATATGGAAGCCCCCGGGCCTTCTGATGAATGGGTCATGCTTCAGGAACTAGATGGATCTGTACTTTGGTGCCTGTGAAGTTGCCGATGCCTGGCTCAAATAACGACAGGAATTTGTTTAGCACTTAGGCGCACGAGGCGTCATCCTCCAAAGACAGTGCTTTGATGTAGTCCCAGTTCCATCGGATCTTTCCTAGCCAGTTTCTGACGAACAGCGTTGGGCCATCGCCTGGTACAATCCATAGTGATAAATCATGCACAGCTCCATCGTACGATACCTTCACTGCCACACTGCCAATGACTGGTATGAGCTCTTTGGTGTGCAGCTTTGTGTGAATCGGGCTCAGTTTTGGCCTTTATGCCTTGTTGCCCCACAGTTTCTCAAAAGCCTTCTGGCACATAATTGACTGACTCGCCCCCGTGTCCAATTCCATGGAAACTGGAATGATGTTTAATTTGACTTTCAATATCACCGGCGGACTTTTGGTGGTGAAGGTGTGTACCCCAAACACTTCCTCTTCAGCCTCGGGTTGAGTTGCCTCTCTTACTCATTCAACGTGATCCGCGCCGGATCGGTCATCTTCTGCCGACTCTGCCACGTGGTGAGTCACAGTACGTTTGCACATTCGCTGGAACTGTCCCATTGTTTCAAAGCCCTTGCACACGTAGTGCTTGAATCGACATTGAAGGGCCCGATGATTACCCCTGCAGCGCCACCATGCTGTTAATGGATTCGCATTCACGCCCCACGGCGGACTCTGAGTCATCCTAGGTCTGGCCTCTGCAGGCATGTAGGCCCTGCCATATACAGTTCTGCCTGATGAAGGCGTTAGTTTATGCACAACACTTGCCAGTGAGCTTCGATGCTGCAAAGATATCTGTTTAGTGTTATCGTTAATGGACATGAAAGCCTGGGCTATCGTGATGGCCTTGCTCAGATCTAGGGATCCGGCAGACAGCAGTTTGCGAAGAATGAGCTCGTGGCCGATTCCAAGCATGAGAAAGTCCCGCAACATTTCCCCCAAAAATCCAGCAAATTCGCACGGTCCCACAAGGCGTCTTAGGTCAGCAACATAGCTCACCACATCCTAGCCCTCAGAGCGATGGTGCATATAAAAGCGATACCTGGCCATTAAGATGCTCTCCTTCGGCTTGAGGTGTTCCAGAACCAGCGTGTACAACTCTTCATATGTCTTGTCCGTTGGTTTCGTTGGTGCTAGCAGATTTTTGATGAGGCCCTATATCGTGGACCCACAAACGGTGAGGAGAATCGCCCTGCGCTTGATCGCGTTACTGTCCTTATCCAGCTCGTTGGCCACGAAATACTGGTCAAACGCTCAATGAAGGCTTCCCAATCATCACCCTCAACAAAATCACTCAAGAAAACCAATGGCAGCCATAACCACATGAAAGTTCGTGATCTGTTACTCGTCACCAATTGTTATGTTCAGAATAACTCCACAAGACTGTATACTGTAAGCTCAAACTGTTGTGACCTTGGTCTCTTTAATGTAATTCCAGAGTGAGGAAGCAGCATGGTAGACTGCCTTTTATACCTGCTTGCCCGGGATGTGCAGGTGACCCTTGGGTCTCCAACAGGTGCGCCCCCTGGTGGCAAGTCTTAGAGACTAGTAAAGTTTACATACATAACAGTGTATCTCCTCTGGCTTTACTTTTGAGAGAATTGGCTCTAATATATTTGTGGGGCGATTTAATTGTGGGCACCTATAGATCCATTGAGATATTGTTAGCCAACACTATATAAATTATAAAGCAACTGAAAGGAAAGGCTGAATTACTTGTACCATTACTAATGCTAGTCAAAGGCAGTATTAAGGAACTGAAAAGTTTGGATTATACTAATATAGTGTTTATGGAACTGGACTAGCAACTTTCAATCCTAGTGTAACATGTGTGATTTAATTCAATAAATCTGATAATTTGTACTGGAACATGGAAGATACCAAATTGTTGTAAAAACCCAACTGTCACACTAATGTCCTTCAGGGAAGGTCATCTGCCGTCCTTACCCAGTCTAGTCTACACATGACTCCAGTTTATGTGGTTGATATTTCAGTGACCTGGCAAGCCACTCAGTTGTGAAAACAATCACTGCAGAGATGGGCAGTAAATGCTGCCACTCCAAAAACAAATCTAAACCTTGTTTTTAAAATGGAGGAGATGGGAAATTTTGGTTCATTCAGTTTAGGTTGAGATTCTCTTTTGAATGGTCAGAAATTCAGATCCTATTATGCTAATTTAAAGAATTCTGTAATTTGGCTCATCTGGACTCATTATCAAATCTTCTAACTCATCCTAATTTCTGAGCAATCAACCACATTTTTATTGTACATAAACTTACCTTAATTCTTAATTTACTAGTAGGTTTTATGTCAAATAGACTCTGAGTTGTTTGTGACAGTCCAAAAGTATGAGGACGTAAAGTTGCACCTGAATCGGCGGAAAATTTTAATACGCTTATATCTTCAGCAATTGGCTAGATCTTATACATATAAATTTATCATCAGGCTAGAAGATCTGATCAACACTATGAAGCTACCTACATCTTCTCCAGGCTGGGTAAGATTTGGACTGGGCAAAATTTGGGTAATTGTTCAATTAAGCCAAGCTGATTCGATTCAGGTCACTTGGAATTCACCTTCCAGTTTGATTCTTATCCTTACAATCGTTTTGAAGTAGTGACATCTTGGAACGATATGTGATAGTAATCCTCTGGGCGCTGTTTTTAACAAATTATTTGAAATGGTGTGTCATTGCCCTTGTTAAAATAGCAAACAGAGGAAATTCTTCCAAATGCATTAACCAATTTGTTAAAAGTGATGCATTGAGGAATTTCAGTGTTGTAGGGGAAAGAAACTGGGAGAACAATGAAAGCATTCGTGAAAACAGGAAACACAATGGCACTGTGAAGGAGCACTGTTGATTTGTTTGTGGAAAGAAAGCATATTATTCAAATCATAAAAACCTAGCAGTTTGTAATTTGTTCAAGGCTATGTAAGGAATATATATGAATATGAATTAATATAGAAGTGAGGCAAAGAATTTGATGCAACCCATAGATGGGTAAAAGAGAAAAATTGCTGATATGAGTAACAATCTTCTACTTATGGGTCCATTCAGAGAACTGTCAGTCTACAAATTGAACACCAGTTTTTTTGTATTTGCAGCTCAGCTCCTCAATTATGAAGGTTTTGCTGAGCTGCGAAAATTCACTTTTCCCTTGGGTGTCCATCGGTGCAAAAATAATCACATATCCTAAATCATTAAGATTTAATTAAATTAGGGGAAAACAGCATTTGTGGATTATGCATGGGGGATGGGGGAAACAAATACATGTGTGTGTTGTGGGGAAAAGAAGGAGTTTATACCTTATTTATAATGAATACTAGTGCTTTATGAAAGTCCATCAGCTGAATGGACAATGTCAGAGTTGTGTACTTATGTATTGAGGATAAGAAAAGGCCATTAGGTCCATATGTACTTGTTCCCATCCTTACAAAAGCAAAATACTGCGGATGCTGGAAATCTGAAATATAAAGAGAAAATGCTGGAAATCTCAGTGGGTCACGCAGCATCTGTGGAAGCACTTTCTTAAGAATCTGTTACATTTCAAACTTTTGCCAGTTCTGACGAAGGGTCAGCGACTTGAAACGTTAACTCTGTTTCTCACCACAGATGCTGCCTGACTCTCTGAGAATTCCAGCACTCTCTGTTCACATCCTTTCTTGATTTCATCCTTATACCTACCCTCCTTCCTTACTCCAGCTCCCCACCACCCCCACAACTTCCAGGAACAAGCAAAGAAAAAAGAAACCTCTGGCTAACTCAGAGATCCCCGGTCACAAAAATCATCTCCAACCCTCATTGGTGATGAGGCCAACCATTGGAAACAGCAAACCAATTCATCATTTTCCAGAATAATATAGTGTTAGGTTGAGAAGGGCTGTTCATTAACATCACTGCCTTTCAGTTAGGGCAATTCAATACTTATATGCAAAGAGAACTAAGGTCCAGTTATTTTTTGAACTTTATATAAGATTTACGTTTTCCTACTTTACAATGGTGACTACACTTCAACAACAACAACTTATATTTATATAGTGCTTTTAATGTACTAAAACATACCAAGGCACTTCACAGGAGCGTTATATTAAAAAAAATTGACACCGAGCCATCGAAGGAGATGTTAGGGCAGATGACCAAAAGCTTGGTCGAAGAGGTAAGTTTTAAGGAGCGTCTTTAAGGAGGAAGGAGAAGTAGAGAGGTGGAGAGATTTAGGGAGGGAATTCCAGAGCTTAGGCCTTAGACAGCTGAAGGCACAACTGCCAATGGTGGAGTATTTAAAATCGGGGATGTTCAAAAGTCCAGAATAGGTGGAGCGCAATGGTCTAGGGAAATTATAGGACAGGAGGAGATTATAGAGATATGGAGGGGCGAGGCCATGGAGGGATTTGAAAACAAGGACAAGAATATTAAAATTGAAGTGTTGCTTAGTTGGGAGCCAATGTAGATCAGCAAGCACAGGGAAGATGAGTGAGCGGGACTTGGTGAGAGTTAGGACACAGGCGGCAGAGTTTTGGATGACTTCAGGTTTATGGAGGGTAGAACGTGGGAATCCGGCCAGGAGTGCATTGGAATAGTCAAGTCTAGAGGTGATAAAGGCACGGATGAGGGTTTCAGCAGCAGATAAGTTGAAGTAAGGGTGGAGACGAGCGATATACGAAGGTGGAAATGGGCAGTCTTAGTGATAGATTGGATATGAGGTTGGAAGCTCAATTTGTGATCATCTTTGACACCAAGGTTGCAAACAGACTTGAAAGGTACTTCGTTGGCTGTGAAGCGCTGTGGGGCATCCTGAGATCATGAAAAGCACTATATAAATGCAAAATCTTTCTTTTATAGAGCTGCAAGAATGAAACTCATGTGGAGACTGGAGCTGGGGCAGGGATCAGAATGCAAAATGAACTTGTTCCTGGCAAATGGGAGTAGGATTAAAAATCTACTCTACTTCAAAATTGGTCCTCGCATGAAGCCTATTTGGGAGGTGTCATTATATTATGACAGAATTGATTTATGGTTTGCAACTCTGCATTTACATTGTCTATTTGACTCAGATTGAAGACAATTTCTAATTCCCAATTTAAAAAAAATGATTGGTCTTTCAAACTAGTGACTAGAGATTCAACCAGTGACCTCCCAAAGACACCACCATACTCTTAATTATTAATTCATAAAAAAGAAAAAAAAGACTTGCATTTATATAATGCCTTATCACGCCTGTCAGAAACATCTCTAAGCACTTCACATACAATGGATTACTTTGAAGTGCAGTGAACATTATGTGATAAGTTGTGTCCAAAAATAGTTAAGTCAAAATAAAGTAGATTTGAGGGTTTGACTTTAAATAATCACAGTCGTATAACTTAAAAAAGAAATAAAACATTGCTCAGCCACATAAAAGTCATGCCCCAGATAGTTCAGACAATATAATTTACATTCGCTCTGCAAGAGATAGTTGCCCAAGATCTTGTAGAATCTAAAGGAGCATGCAATGAGCAAACAGCTTGTGATGGCTCCCGAAGGAAGCAGAGATAGTTGTAAAATGTTCCACTTCTGAATTCCATTTGAATAGCATTCTCTTCCTGCATATGGGAAAATTGCATACAATAAAAATGTGTACTTTTATGTGCAAAATATGAATAAAAGCAATGTCATCATCTGTCATATGTGATATTCATTTAGATAGACAGGACAAAAAATAAATATGAAAAGCAATGTGCAGCAGATATCACTGTCTGAAGACAATTTTTACATTGTATAATATATCTATTTTGCGTTGTTTCTGATCAGGAGTAAAGCTTTAACTTCCCTATACAGCAAATATGAAATTGTAGATATTAATCTGCAGTATTCAGTTTTGTTGTTTCATTTCTGTTGTGTCTGATGCTGGTGCGATCCAGGCTGCCTGACAATAAGGAAATTATTTAACAGTGTTTAAAACTTCCACGTGTCTAAATCCTGTCTGCCATGAGCATCAGCATTATACAGTGCTGTCTCAAACCAGTTCTGCATCATTGCCCTTAGATGTAACATGACAGTTACATTAATGTCTCCATGTAAATTGCTTCCTACACATAGTCAACACGCAGAATAACATGGAGCGTTCATTGCTCTGTGACAGTAAAAATTACAACACTGTTATTGTATGCACATTCGGATGTCTGAGCCCATTACTCTATGAAGTAATCTGCCTTCTATATAAATTCATAGAGGGAAGGGGGGGAGCTTCAAGAAATGAACAGCAACTCTGATGATAGACTGCTTCTTAACTGTGTTTTCACAATAAATTAGAGAGCATTTTTGTCACATTAACATTCCCTTAGTGCTGGATTTTTTCCCGTGGTTTTTCAGTCAGTGAGAACTTTGAAAATTGACTGAGAAAGGTTGAGTTAATGGTGAGAAATTTCTGGTCCCAATGTTTCCTCTCATCACTTACCCAAAGTACTTGTTAATGCTGAAAATCAAATGAATATGAATTGCATTAAAATGAGCTGCAAAAAAAAAAGCTTTTTGCCATCCTTACTTTTTATCTTTTAAATCCATTTTCCTAATTAATGTGCAGTGAGATGTTTGCTGCAGCTGGTATAAATTTTGAAACCTGTTTTCTCGCAAATTCTTACACGACATCTGTAAGTTGCACACAAATTTTCGATTCGAAAGGATTATGGGAATGGGGGTTGTATCAGTTTAGTCAGGTTCCCAGTAGAGTTGAATATAAAAGCTGATTGGAAATCTGTCAAACATATTTTTTTTTCCCCCATGTTCATTAAAGTTTGATGACAGCGATTCTTGGCAATGGGACAGCTGTCTGATTTAGGCTCAGCAAAGACATCAGACGGGCTGGAACCTGTGGCTAGAGTTTGCTCCAAACATTAGAATATTTTTCTTCCAATTTTTATTCTGGCTAAGTCAGTCATTGTGAACTAGTGGAGCAGCTTTTTACCCTTTTTGCATGTCTGAATAGTGAATTCGCTATTATTAGTGGTGGAAAATCATTTACCCGGAACTTGCCTTTAATTATGTTGGTTTCACAGTTTCCAGTGGGCTAAATTGGTACCAAACCATAGAGATTAATTAATCCAACCGTGGAGCGCACAGGATATAGCAAAGCAAGTTCCTTGTGGAAGACAGAAGAAACTGAAATGCAGATTCAGGGTCAGAGACATAGAGATAATAGTAGCTGGATGACTTGCTAAACAGGGCAATATTTTTTGAGAAGCCAGACAGAGTGGAGACAGCAAACCTGGCAACAAATCACTGACCGGATGAACCCTGGCTCCTGTGGTATCTTCCTTACGACCTCACAACACACAGATTTTACAAGATGGCTCTTAACATAGGAACTTGTCAGGTGACCTGACATTTTTATTGTAATCAGCAATGGTTGCATTACTATGGTAGTCCACTAAGTGGAACAGTAGTCACTAGATGGAGTGATATATTACACTTCTCCCTCCTTAATGAACAAAATAATCATCATACATAACTTGCATGGTTATACATAACAAAAGATATGGACATATTTCGCCATATTTACAAATCAAACTTAACCACTTGTTTTCGGTTTCGAAGAGGATACCTTCGCACTCGAACAGAACTTTCCAAACATGGTGTTGAACTTAGACTCATTCTAGGCTGAGCCTGAGGAAAGTTTTCCTCCAAGGGATGTCCTTGATCGACATTTGAACTCTTTTCAACTTCAGACTGTTTGTCTGCTTGACTCGGTCTCAGAGTTAAATTCTGGGACTTGTTCTAATACATTTGATATAGGATATACTATTGGTACTGTACCTGTAACAAGACTATCTGATGAGTCAGAAATAATCGAATCATTCCAAACTTCAACTCCTTCCACATCTGTAGGTAAAATATGATCAATGTGAACAAACCTAACCTGTCTATGATCAAACATCTTGGTCAAGGGCCAAGGGCCACATATCTTCACCACTCTTCCTGGTAACCACTTTACCCATTTATGGTGATGGTTCTTCACTCTCACCTTCTGATTTAATTTTACACTTCTCTCTCTTACTCTACCTCTATCATGATTCTCTTTCTGTCTTAATTGTTTCTCTTCTACTGACCGTGCCAAGTTTGGTTATAACAACGAAAATCTGGTTCGTGTCTGTCGTTTGAGAAACAACTCTGCTGGTGTTTTACCAGTAGTTCTATGAGAAGTATTATGTTAAGTAATCAGAACATTTGCCAATTTGTGGTCCAACGCCAACTGTCATTTTTTTGGATGTGGATCCACCATTTGCTTGATGAGGGCATGTTTTACAATTTGTACTGTGTGCTCTGCTGCACCATTTGAAGCAGGGTGGTACGGTGGAACCTTGATATGTTTCACACCATTTTTGCTCGTGAACTGTGTAAATTCTTCTGAACAAAATTGCGGCCCATTATCAGAAACAATCTCTTCTGGGAGGCCATACGAAGAAAATAATCTTCGCAAATTTTCCACATTGGAAACACCTCTACCCACTTCGAATGGCTATCAATCACAATGAACAATTGCTGTCCTTCTAGCTCAGCAAAATTGATATGTAACCTTTGCCTTATCCTGGGAGGCCATTTCCCTGGCTATAATGGTACTGATGGTGGTTTCTTGCTTACCAATTGACATGTTGTACACTGACTAACGATGTACTCTATGGGCCCAAATTTGATCATCTGAGTTTTCTCGATGGTCTCCCTGTTTTCTTGGCACTCTCCCCTCCGTGCGAGATTGGTGAGACCCTCACGGCAGCGGTTTGAAAGGACCACTGGGGAGCATCCACTCGTGTGCAATGCCGAAAAAAGCCCTCCCATCCGCTCCGTCCGAGATTCATCCGAGTGGTCCTCTGCCCCGCAGGAGAAAAGACCACCGCGTGGAAGCAAGTCTTATCTGGGCTGAAAGTATGAAGACCTGCAAGAAAAGGTTAGTGAGATGTTTTTCTTTAATTCTTTTGCAGTGATTTTGTTTGAAAGGGTCCTCTGAAGGTTTTGAGGTTTTGTCATGTTTTGTTTTTTTAATTGGTGAAAATGTTTTTTGGAGTTCCCCCTCCAGCTTCGGCGTTACTTTGTCGAGAATCACATTTGCCACCCAGAATCCGACCTATCGCCCACTACTGCCCAGAATCACCGTGTAATGCCCATTTTTTCTGCCAGGCGTTTCTTTTTCCCTTTTTCACCAAACTTCCGCCCAAAGTACCATCAGGATCTTAGCGGTCTTTTTGACGGTAAATGGGCAGAACTTGGCTTTGATCAATTTCGGCCACTATATCTTTATCGAGATCTGGCCACCATAAGTAACTGTGTGCAAAATTCTTGGTCAAGCACATTCCCAGGTGCTGGTCATAAAGATCTCCGAATAATTTGGACTTGAATTTATTTGGCATAACCACTCTTGCACCCCACATGATACAATCTTTATCCACTAATAATTCATAAACTTACAACCATACAGTAATTATGGAATTTCTTGACCCCAAAAATTAATGGCAAAGTTTTCCTTTCGATTTGCATATAATTACGCTCACTGGCACAGAGAGTGCATGAAGCAAGAGGAATTGGTCTCTCCTCCCCTCCATGTACTACATGAGAGATCAGTGCACAAACTCTATATGGAGAAGCGTCACTTGCTAGCTTGATCTCTTTAGATACATCACAGTGAACTAACATGGTGCTTTCTGCCAATTGGCTTTTACACTCCTTGAATGCTGTGTCGCATTCTTCTGACCACTTCCAATGGACCTGTTTTTTCAACAGCTCATTCTGTGGATGTAACACTGTAGCCAAATTTGGTAGGAACTTCCCATAATAGTGCAAAAGACCCAAAAATGAGTGAAGTTCAGTAACATTCTTGGGAGTGGGTGCTTTTCTGATTGCATCCAATTTTCCCATGGTTGGATGTTCAGCCTTTATGTGCTCAGACGCAGACATCATCCGTGTATTGTAATTCGACGACAGAGGTTGGCGTGGACCTGGCCTGGAGACGACAAAGGTTGAACAGGTTCCAACTGGTTCTGTTGTGTATCTGTAAAGCATGCACTCCCATGTTCCGCAACCAGGGAGCGCATCCCCTGAAGTCCCAAGGGATCCCAACATCCCTTGGGAGCACTGTATATAAGCCGGCCCCTAAGGCCTGTTCCTCACTCTGGAGTGTCTTAATAAAGACTGAGGTCACTGTTACTTTAACCTCCCTTTGTGCAGTCTCATCTGTGTTAGGAACACAATAACTGGCGACAAGAATACGAATCCAATGCAAAAATGCAGCAAACTGTGGGCATCCTGCAGAAGTTCTTGAAGGGTAAGGACTGGGAAGCCTATGTCGAACGGCTAGACCAGTACTTTGTAGCCAATGAGCTGGACGGAGAAGGAAGCGCTGCAAAAAGGAGAGTGGACCTCCTCACGGTCTGCGGGGCACCGACCTACAGCCTCATGAAGAATCTTCTGGCTCCGGTGAAACCCACAGATAAGTCGTATGAGGAGCTGTGTACACTGGTTCGGGATCATCTTAACCCGAGGGAGAGCGTGCTGATGGCGAGGTATCGGTTCTACATGTGCCAGTGATCTGAAGGTTAGGAAGTGGCGAGTTACGTCGCCGAGCTAAGGCGACTTGCAGGACAATGTGAGTTTGATGGCTACTTGGAGCAAATGCTCAGAGACTTTTATGTACTGGGCATTGGCCACGAGACCATCCTATGAAAACTTTTGACTGTAGAGACACTGACCCTCAGTAAGGCCATTGCGATAGCACAGGCGTTTATGTCCACCAGTGATAACACCAAACAAATCTCTCAGCACACAAGTGCTAGCAAAGTTCCTAAATGTACTGGAACTGTGTTTGCGAGCAAAAATGTACAGGGCAGAACCCACATGTCTGCAACTGCCAGCAGGCCTCAGGTGACCCAGATGACTCAGTGTCCGCAACAAAGGATGAATGCAAAGCAATTCACACCTTGTTGGCGTTGTGGAAGCTTCCATTCAGCCTATTCATGCTGCTTCAAAGGGTATGTTTGCAAGAGCTGTGGAACAATGGGGCACCTCCAACATGCTTACAGATGAGCTGCAAGCTCTGCAAAACCTGCAAACCACCACGTGGCAGAGGAAGATTGGTCCATGGTGGATCAAAGCAATTTTGAACCTCAGAGAGGGGAGGCAGATGCTGAAGTACACGGGTTGCACACATTTTCGACGAAATGTCCACCTATAATGCTAAATGTAAAATTGAATGGCTTACCCGTAGCCATTGAACTGGACACTGGCACTAGCCAATCCATCATGAGTAAAAAGATGTTTGAGAGACTGTGGAGCAACAAGACACTCAGACCAGCCCTGAGACCCATCCACATGAAACTGAGAACGTACACCAAAGAGCTTATCACTGTCCTGGGCAGTGCCATGGTCAAGGTCACCTACGAGGGCACGGTGAATGAACTGCCACTCTGGATTGACCCGGGCGATGGCCCCAAACTATTTGGAAGGAGCTGGCTGGGCTAAATCCGCTGGAACTGGGATGACATCCGAGCGCTATCTTAACAAATGTCCTTCCCTTTTTGAGCCAAGCATTGGAAACTTTTCTGGGGCGAAGGTGTGGATCCACTTGGTCCCAGAGGCACAACCCATTCACCACAAGGCGCGAGCGGTACCTCACATGATGAGGGAAAGAGTGGAAATCGAGCTGGACAGGCTGCAACGCGAGGGCATCATCTCCCCAGTGGAATTCAGCGAGTGGGCCAGCCCAATTGTTTCAGTACTCAAAAGTGATGGGACGGTCAGGATTTGCGCCGATTATAAAGTAACTATTAATCGTTTCTCGCTACAGGACCAATACCCGTTACTGAAGGCAGACGACCTACTTGCGACGCAGGCAGGAGGCAAGACATTCACCAAGCTCGACCTGACTTCGGCCTACATGACGCAGGAGCTGGAGGAGTCTTCGAAGGGCCTCACCTGCATCAACACACACTAGGGACTGTTCATCTACAACAGATGCCCGTTTGGAATTCGGTCGGCTGCAGCGATCTTCCAGAGAAACATGGAGAGCCTACGCAAGTCGGTACCACACAAGTTGGTTTTTCAGGACGACATATTGGTCATGGGTTGGGACACCGTTAAGCGCCTACAAAACCTGGAGGAGGTCCTCCAGCGACTGGATCGCGTAGGAATGCAGCTGAAGAGGTCGAAATGCGTCTTCATGGCAACAGAAGTGGAGTTTTTGGGGAGAAAGATCACGGCGGACAGCATTCGGCCCACAGATGCCAAGACAGAGGCTATCAGGAACGCGCCCAGGCCACAGAACGTCACGGAGCTGCGGTTGTTCCTGGGACTCCTCAACTATTTTGGTAACTTCCTACTGGGGTTAAACACCCTCTTAGAGCCCCTACATGTGTTATTGCGTAAAGGTGAGAACTGGGTATGGGAAAAAAACAAGTAATTACTTTTGAGAAAGCCAGAAACATTTTATGCTCTAACAAGCTGCTTGTATTGTATAACCCGTGTAAAAGACTTGTGCTAGCATGTGATGCATCGTCGTACGGAGTCAGATGTGTATTACAACAAGTTAACGTTGCGGGGAAGTTGCAACCTGTCGCCTATGCCTCCAGGAGCTTGTCTAAGGCCGAGAGGGCCTACAGCATGATTGAGAAAGAGGCATTAGCATGTATGTTCGGGGTAAAGAAAATACATCAGTACCTGTTTGGCCTCAGATTTGAGCTGGAAACCGATCACAAGACCCTTCTCTCCCTGTTCGCTGAAAACAAGGGGATAAATACTAATGCCTCAGCCCGCATACAAAGATGGGCACTCGCGCTATCAGCATATAACTATACCTTCCGCCACAGGCCAGGCACCGAGAACTGTGCGGATTATCTCAGTCGGCTACCAATGCCCACCACGGGGGTGGAAATGGCGCAGCCTGCAAACTTGTTGATGGTGGCGCAGCCCGCAGACTTGTTGATGTTCCTGAAGCGTTTGAAAATGATAAATCACCTGTCACGGCCCGTCAGATTAGGACTTGGACCAGCCAAGATCCTCTGCTGTCTCGAGCAAAAAACTGTGTACTGCATGGGAGCTGGGCCAGCATCCCCGTTGAAATGCAAGAGCTAATCAAGCCGTTCCAGCAGTGAAAGGATGAGCTGTCAATTCAGGCAGACTGCCTGTTGTGGGGTAACCATGTAGCGTTACCCAAAAAGGGCAGGGAGACGTTCATCTCGGATCTCCATAGCACACACCCAGGTACAGTAATGATGAAAGCGATAGCCAGATCCCACATGTGGTGGCCCGGTATCGACTCTGACTTAGAGTTCTGTGTACGGCAATGCAGCATATGTGCTCAGTTGAGCAACGCACCCAGAGAGGCACCACTAAGTTTGTGGCCCTGGCCCTCCAGACCATGGACGAGGATCCATGTGGTCTATGCGGGCCCGTTTCTCAGTAAAATGTTCCTGGTGGTGGTGGATGCTTTTTCAAAATGGATTGAATATGAAATAATGTCGGGAAGCACTGCCACCGCCACCATTGAAAGCCTGAGGGCCATGTTTGTCACCCACGGTCTGCCTGACATACTGGTCAGTGACAACGGGCCATGTTTCACCAGTGCCGAATTTAAAGAATTCATGACTCGCAATGGGATCAAACATGTCATCTCGGCCCCGTTTAAACAAGCCTCCAATGGACAGGCAGAGCGGGCAGTGCAAACAATCAAACAGAGCCTTAAACGAGTCACAGAAGGTTCACTCCAAACCCGCCTGTCCCGAGTACTGCTCAGCTACCGCACGAGAGCCCACTCACTCACAGGGGTGCCCCCGGCTGAGTTACTCATGAAAAGGACACTTAAAACCAGACTCTCGCTGGTTCACCCCAACCTGCATGATCAGGTAGAGAGTAGGCAGCAGCAACAAAATGTAAACGATGGTCGCGCCACTGTGTCACGGGAAATTGATCTGAATGACCCTGTGTATGTGCTAAACTATGGACATGGTCCCAAGTGGATCGCGGATAGCTAAAGAAGGGAATAGAGTGTTTGTAGTCAAACTAGACAATGGACACATTTGCAGAAAGCACCTGGACCAAACGAGGCTGCGGTTCACAGACTGCCCTGAACAACCCACAGCAGACACCACCTTTTTCGAGCCCACAACACACACCCAAAGGTTCAATGGCACCACCCCGGACCAGGAAATCAAACCCATCACGCCCAACAGCCCAGCAAGGCCAGGCTCACCCAGCAGCCCTGCAGGTCCAACAACACGCCAGCCCAGCGAGGGCACAGCCAACACACCAGAACAGACATTTGTACCGAGGCGGTCCACCAGGGAAAGAAAGGCTCCCTACCGCCTCACCTTGTAAATAGTTTTCAATTTTAATTTCTGGGGGGAGTGATGTTGTGTATCTATAAAGCATGCACTCCCATGTTCTGCCACCAGGGAGCTCATCCCCTGAAGTCCCAAGGGATCGCAGCATCCCTTGGGAGCACTGTATATAAGCCAGCCCCTAAGGCCTGTTCCTCACTCTGGAGTGTCTTAATAAAGACTGAGGTCACTGTTACTTTAACCTCCCTGTGTTCAGTCTCATCTGTGTTAGGAACACAATAGGTTCTGTAGTTTAGTTCCACTTCAGCGGGGAGCTTGTTGACAGTGAGATGGAGCATGGCAGGGAGGAAGATTGAGAAGAGTGTTGGGGCGATGACGCAGCACTGTTTGACCCCGGTCCGGATATGGATTGGGTCTGTAATGGATCCGTTGGTAAGGATCACGGCCTGCATGCCATCATGGAGCAGGCAGAAGATGATGACAAACTTTTGCGGGCATCTGAAACGGAGGAGGACGCTCCATAGACCCTCGTGGTTAACAGTGTCAAAGGCCTTTGTAAGTTCGAAGAAGGCCATGTATAAGGGCTGGCGCTGCTCCCTGCATTTATCCTGCAGCTGTCGCACTGAAAATATCATGTCCGTTGTACCCCGTAGGGGACAAAATCCGCACTGTGACTCCAGGAGGAGTTCCTCAGCCACAGGGGGAAGACGGTTGAGGAGGACTCGAGCGACAACTTTCCCAGTGGCTGATAACAGGGAGATTCCTCTGTCGTTGCCGCAGTCGGACTTGTCCCCTTTTTTAAAGATGGTCACGATCACTGCATCTCTGAGATCTCCTGGCATGCTCTCCTCCCTCCAGATGAGAGAAATGAGGTCATGCATTCGCGCCAACAGTGCCTCTCCGCCATACTTTAGTGCCTCAGCAGGGATTCCATCCGCTCCTGTAGCCTTGTTGTTCTTATGCTGTCTTATGGCCTTTTCTACCTCATGTAGTGTTGGGGTCTCACTGAGGTGGTGGCGAGTAGCATGCTGCGGGATGGAGTCGAGGACACTCGAGTCAAAGGATGCGTCTCGATTGAGGAGATCTTCGAAATGCTCCTTCCAGCGGGCCCTGACTGCCTCGGTCTCCTTGATGAGTGTTTCCCCGTTCTTGGCCAGCAGTGGGGTGGGGCCTTGGGTGTTTGGACCGCAGGTGACCTTGATTGCAGTGAAGAATCCTCACATATCATGGCTGTCGGCCAGCTGCTGTATCTCCTGTGCTTTCTCCATCCACCATCTGTTCTTTAGGCCCCGAGTTTTTTGTTGGACCGCAGCCTTAAGCCGTCTGTAATGCTGCCTTGCTACTCCCTAGTTGTTTTGTTGTTTAAGGCTCAGAAATGCCCTGCGCTTGCGATCTATTAGCTCTTGGATCTCCTGGTCATTCTCATCAAACCGGTCCTGGTGTTTTCTGGTTGAGTGTCCGAGCATCTCTTCGCAGGCACTGGTTATAGAGGCCCTGGAGAACAGACCAAGCACGGTGGACATTCTGCGTCTCGGGGTCATCAAGGCATGCCAGGTTAGCTGTGAGGCGCTGATTGTATAGGGCTCTTTTAGCTGGGTCTTTGAGTGCCCTGGCATTTACTTTTTTGCAGCACTGCTTCTGCTGCCCGCACCGCTTTGGAGCTATATTGATGTCAATGATGGATCGGATTAGGTGGTGGTCCGTCCAGCAGTCGTCAGCTCCTGTCATGGTGCGGGTGATGCGTACATTCTTGCGATCACTGGCTCGGACGATGACATAGTCGAGCAGATGCCTGTGTTTGGAGCGAGGGTGTTGCCTCGATGCCTTGTATTTGTCCCTCTGACGGAACAAGTACTCCATCTTTGTCTACTCTGTGCGCTAAGTACTCCACTGAGTTTTGAAATAACGCACGCTTGTGAGCAGTCACTTGTACTCTGCTTCCCTAGCCATTTGAGCACTTCATTCAATACGCTATTATGGATTTGCCTGTTGGGTACTGAAATGAGTATGTCATCTAATTAACATACTACTACTTCAATGCCTTACAAAATCTGGTTCACCACCCCATGAAATATGGCGGCGGTGGGGGGGGGGGCGGGGGAAGACATTCCAAATGGTAACCTGTTAAATTGATTTAGGCCTAGATGAGTATTTATAGTCAAACAGAACTTGGACTCCTCATCGAGTTCAAGTTGTAAGTAGGCATTCGTAAGATCTAACTTTGAGAAGATCTGACCACCTGTCAGTGTTGTGAACAAATCTTCTACATTAGGCAATGTATTGGGTAGATAACCCTCTTGAACCTGGTTTGCGGTTACTTTATAATCACCACACAACCTTACCTTACCATCTGACTTAGGTACAGCAACAATGGATGTAGCACAATTAGATAGATCTATTGGTCAGGCAGAGTCAGCATGGATTTATGAAGGGGAAGTCACGTTTGACAAATTTGCTACAATTCTTTAAAGATGCAACGAACAGGGTGGATAAAGGGGAACCAGTGGATGTGGTGTATTAGGTCTTCCAGAAGGCATTTGACAAGGTGCCACATAAAAGGTTACTGCACAAGATAAAAGTTCACGGAGTTGGGGGTAATATATTAGCATGGATAGCGGATTGGCTAACTAACAGAAAACAGAGAGTCGGGATAAATGGTTCATTCTCTGGTTGGCAATCAGTAACCAGTGGGGTGCCGCAGGGATCAGTGCTGGGACCCCAACTATTTACAATCTATATTAATGACTTGGAAGAAGGGACTGAGTGTAATGAAGCCAATTTTGCTGACGATACAAAGATGGGAGGAAAAGCAATGTGTGAGGAGGACACACAAAATCTGCAAAAGGACATAGACAGATTAAGTGAGTGGGCAAAAATTTGGCAGATGGAGTATAATGTTGGAGGTCATGCACTTTGGCAGAAAAAAAATCAAAGAGCAAGTTATTATTTAAATGGATAAAGATTGCAAAGTGCTGCAGTACAGCAGGACCTGGGGGTATTGTGCATGAAACACAAAAGGATAGTATGCAGAGACAGCAAGTGATCAGGAAGGCCAATGAAACCATGGCCTTTATTGCAAAGGGGATGGAGTATAAAAGCAGGGAAGTCTTGCTACAGCTATACAGGGTATTGGTGAGGCCACACCTGGAATATTGCGTGCAGTTTTGGTTTCCATATTTATGAAAGGATATACTTGCTTTGGAGGCAGTTCAGAGAAATTTCATGAGGTTGACTTCAGAGATGAGGGGCTTGACCTATGAGGAAAGGTTGAGTAGGTTGGGCCTCTACTCATTGGAATTCAGAAGAACAAGAGGTGATCTTATCGAAACGTATAAGATTATGAGGGGGCTTGACAAGGTGGATGCAGAGAGAATGTTTCCACTGATGGGGGAGACTAGAGCTAGAGGGCATGGTCTTAGAATAAGGGACCGCCCATTTAAAACTGAGATGAGGAGAAATTTCTTCTCTCAGAGAGTTGTAAATCTGTGGAATTCGCTGCCTCAGAGAGCTGTGGAAGCTGGGACATTGAATACATTTAAGACAGAAATAGACAGTTTCTTAAATGATAAGGGGATAAGGGATTATGGGGAGCGGGCGAGGAGGTGGAGCTGTGTCCATGATCAGATCAGCCATGATCTTATTGAATGGCGGAGCAAGCTCGAGGGGCCGTATGGCCGACTCCTGTTCCTATTTCTTATGTTCTCAGTCTCTAGTCTTTTGAGTTTTTGCTCAACTTTTTCCTTGGGTGCATATGGTACAGGACGTGGCTTGGAGTAAACTGGTCTCACATCCTTCTGTACTCTGACACTCGCCTTGAAGCCTTGGATCGGATTGCCCGATTCACAGAACACCTTCGGATAATTCTTGATGACATCATCCTTTGATGCAAATCTCGTTTCAACACGAAAAATCTCATTCCAATCTAGCTTCAGTGATCCCAAACAATTTCTACCTAGTAAGGCAGGCTTGTTTTCTGACACTACTGAAAGAGGCCAGCTCTGAAATTGATCCTTGTATTTCACCGGTATGGCGATACGTCCTACCACAGAAATTTGCTCTCCTGTGTAGCTGCGCAGCTCTATCTTCGAATTTTCCAGTGAAAAATCACTCAACTCGTTGAGATATATTGATTCCTGTACTACGCTGACGGATGCACCAGTGTTGATTTCCATGGGTATCCTGGTTCCTGCAACATCTACTTGGATGATGAGACTTTTTGAATCGCTTTTATTAGATACTCTCATGCTCCTGATGCCATGTATATCTTTGTCTTGTTGTTGTTCTTCCATGCTGTGTAATCTCTGGGGAGTTCTACTCATAGCTGTGAAAGTCGGTTTACCCTTCAGTTGGCAGACCTTTGCAAGATGCCCAGTTCTCCTGCTGAAGAAACACTCTGCCTTCACGTGTGGACAACTTTGAGCAATGTGTTGTCTCAGACACCGATAGCATGACTTCAATGTACTGTTACCATTGCCAGTTGCTGAGGCCTTAGGGCCTAACTGCCTTTTTCTTTTAAGCTGCAGGCGATTCACCTCGGTTGTCTGATGACAGGAATTGGCTTGAAATTCTCGGGAGTATTGGTCGGCCATATCGATCGACATAGCTATCTGACAAGCTAAATCAAAATCAAGTTAGGAATTGTCAACAACTGATCGCTTCATTCTTCATCCCATAATCAAAGCGGTCATGCAATGCTCGGTCCTGAAAGTTTCCAAAATGATAGTGAATTGATAGCTTCTTTAATACTCATTGATACTTTCATCAATTCACTGATCTCGTATTCCGAAACGATAACTTTCAGAAATTTCCAGAGGCTCAGAACTGTAGTTTTGTTCTAACTTGCTTAGAATCTCTGTAAGTGATGTGTCCTTTGGCTTGACGGGAAAAAGCACATCTTTCAGTGTTTCATACACCTCGGAGCCTGCTTCAGTCAGGAAAAAGCCCGTTTTGTTTCCAACACCATCTGGTTATGGTTTTCTTCATTGGGGACTTCGATGATACTATTTGCTGTGAAAAACATTTCTAGCCGCTCCACATATGCTCCGAAAGTCTTTTGGTCACATTGAAAGGCACCCAAGCGACCTATTGTTTCCATAGGTGCCGCTGTCTGGTCTCTTCAGTTCAGCCAAGTGTGCTTCTAATTTACCTTGGATTTTTAGCTGTTCTGCAACATAATGGACTTCTCTAGTCTCTCTGTTGTTTGACTGGAATCATTCACCAACAAAAATTTCAGCTAGGGAATCTGATTATCCCATCCTTGTCTTCAATGTGATGTCTTCTTTATGACCTCACAACACACAGACTTTGCAAGATGGCTGTTAACACAGGAACTTGTCAGGTGACCTGATCTTTTTATTGTAAACAGCAATGGCTGCATTACCATAATAGTCCACTAGATGGAGCTATATATTACAGCTCCCACATAAGGAGAACCAGTCAGGAAGTGTGTAAAAAGTTTTGTGATGTAAGAAAAGGCAGCCAAGGTAAGGCTAAGGACAGAGACGAGAAAAGCACCATATATGGATGTGAAATTATATCACTTCTTTCAAACAGTGAAGTGTGAATTAAATTGAAAATGCCTCCTGATCTGATCCAAAAAAAGGTATCAGTTACATATGAGTGTGAAGTTGACTAGTTTGTATTAAATGTGCAGGTGATGAAGGGGTAGAAGAGATGGGGATGATGAAGGACAAACAGGGCAGGTCTGCCTAACACCCTCCAATTTTATCAGGACACTAATATTTTGAATCTGATTTCACATATGAGACATTGCAACATTTGAATGAGCATTACCCGCCACGCATCAATTTGCAAAGTAATGGAATGTGATTGTATCAAGATTTTGCCACCCCCTGCTAAACTGAGTTGGAGAATGCATAAAAGCAACCATAAGGGAGGGATTCTGAAAACCATAGTTTTCTGCTACACAAGGGATGGAATGTTGGGTGCCCCTGTAGTTTAAGAGATGATGCTGCACTTTCAGTGCAACTACATATTAAAGGTTTATGCTCAAGGCTGTTCTTGAATTTATCGGATGTTTTTGAGCCTGTGTCAATGTTTTGAGACTATGGCCGTGATTTCCCTTACCTCAGCGGGTCCGCGGTGGGCAATGTCGGTGGGGGGTCCCGACCCCGCAGCTGGCTCTAGTCCGCTGTCCAAAATGATTTTCTGTTGATTGGACTTGTTAAGCCTGCCCAGCGAGTGTCAATGATGCGTCATCAGCTGCTTTCCCTGAATGGACCATGCGCAAATATAGTTTGATGGTTGTGCTGGCAGTGTTCGACACCATTGACACTGACAATCACTGCTCAGAGGTGCATGGCTGTACCCAGGCCCATATGCTTATGTCACAGCATGCAGGGAGATTCTCTTTCCTTCCGATGGGCGGAAGAGACCTCCCCAGGAGACCAACGCAGCCTGGTTGCACATTGCCCAGAAGGGCACAAGCAGGGATATCGTCAGGAGGACCAGGCTGCAGTGGTGAAAACCTTTCCAAGATCTCAGTAGATCACGAAAATCTATTGCAAAGCCACACTCAACCTCATCCTGCTGTGTCACTCATCACATCCCATCACTCTGCCTTCCCTACCCTACTCCTGCACATCCTTACTCACACCCAACTTACCTTGCACCTCCACCCATCCCTCTCTATCTACATTATCACTTCCCCATCTCAGTAGCCACACCTCACACTCACCCTCATCCTAGTGCAATCATACCAACTAATTCTTCTCAGGCGGTCCCTTGTATTGAGGATGACTTGCTTCCACGCCAAAAAGGGATGAGTTCACAGGTGTTTCGATAGAGGACCTAATATTCCAGATCCCGAACTACATGTTAAAGGGTGGAAGATGCCTGTGCGTGGATTTTTTTAACGTGGGGTGGCCGTTGCACACCAGCCACCACATGGGCTTGACAGAGCTCGGTCTTGGTTCAGTGGCAAGGATTGACCAAGACGATTGGAGACCAGCTCTGCTGCACAAGTCTAGTGCGTGCACATATCGCAGTGTGGGCTGGGCCCATGCTGCCCCAGGGCCCTCGCCTCTGCTGAGCCCAGAACCCACGCCTCTCCTGGACTCCAATCGCATCGCTCCACGATCAGTCGCCGCTCCTTCGCCCCGACCTCGCTGCTTCCGCTGTACCTGCCCACGCTCCAGTCACCAACCTGGACCTTGGTGACATCCAATCCAGTTGCCCTCTTCGCTGCCGTCGCTCTCTTGCACCAGCTCGCACTGCTCCCTGAAGTGGTATGCCGCCACACTACTCCAGGGCCGCTCGCCTTGTATGGCCCTGACCTACCACTGGTACTTCCTCGGTAGGTCCACACCTACCTACCTTACATGCACCATAATCTTCACATACAATATGAAGACATGCCAACCCCGGCTGTGAAAGTACGCATTTGAACTACACATTTCCACATTGTCAGAAACGCCATAAATGGTGAGTCCTTTGTGCTGCTTCTGCCAATCTTCTGCCAACATTGCAATGAGGGATTGGCAGAAATTCCAGGTGCGGAACTTGTTTGCTGTCACAAAGTATAATTTCAGCTCTCAAATGAATGTGGAAACCAACTAATAACACACAAGGGTAGGCACTTGGGTGTTTGATGCAATGTTCATGTAAAATTTCTGTTAATGCGGTGTCAAACATTGCAACCTTTATTTTCAACATTTTTCATTCTTGGACACCTTTAGAAGTGGCTTAGTGAGCTGCAGTGAATGGTGAGACATAACAGTAACCCCCGCAATGGTGATGAATGTGAAAGAAATGGCTTGGGCATTGTAGGGATGCTTTATGATATTGGTGTGGGGTGGTGCCAACCTGGTGCACCATGTGGCAGCCAGGGTGTACAGCATCAAGTGAAGTAAATCTGGCCATGGTGAGGCCATCCCTGGCATCCCGGGCAGTAATGAGGTCTGGTGCTGATGCCCCGTGTCCTGTGCAGCATCAGGTGATTGTGGAGAAGGTTGGTGTTATTGTTGGTGCTGCTGGCGTTTGGGTTCATCATGGTCAGATTCTGAGGGCCAAGGTGACAGAGTGTAAATGGTTCCCATCTTGATAGAGTACATAGCAGCTGAAGCACAATCTGTCTTCCCAGGGAGAAACCAAAGAATCTCTGGGTTTTGAAAATATGAAGGTTTTATACAAGTTTTAACACTGCCACCAATCATCTGCTTTAATGGCCACACAATCTCTGCCTCAGATGAACACAGGAGCAGTGTGAAATCCATGGGCAACCTGGTAAAGTTGAAAGGTGAGTAAAATATTACTTCTAAACAAGCCAATAATTGGCTCAACTGGTGCCCCCACTGCTGTGTGTCAGATCTGTTCAGCGCTGATATACCAGACATTTGGGAAAGGCGTGTGGTGACGGGTTGACAGTGGGATCTCAAACCACCATCAAAAAAAACATATTGTCCCACCCAATCCACGACCAATCGCGTCCGCTGACCCCGCAAAAACTTCCCTCCCATTGGTCAGCTTTTGCTTGTTTGGAATGTATAGTGGATAGATATATAAACAGGTATATTTGTTCTAAACTTACTCCTGTTAGGTATAAAATTCTTTGGGGGAAAAATTTGTGTTGGCCAGCACAGTTACAGGTATTACAGACAACTGCCGGTAATGTCCACTGGAAATGGCCGCAATGCTAAGCGAGTGAAATTGGTCTGGGGCACTTGGAGATATGTGGCACAGCGCTCACCTTCCATGCAACGTTGTCCTGGTGGCGTTGCTGGAGGGATCCGGGACAAAGTTGCAGCTTCCCACAGCCTCGGTGAGCGAAGCTGAGGAGCTCGCAAGGAATTGTGGGCAATGAAGAGATATGAGAATTAAAGGAGCCATGCACACTGAAACAATGCAAAATATCATGCAGTGAATCAATACATTTTTGAGCCATTCCTGCTTTTTAAGAAATATTCAACATATATAAAAGAAATTCCGAATGTGAATATTCGGCTGTTGAAGCAGAATGACTTTCCGAATGACCTTCCTAACCTCAACAAATGGGAAAACTGCCTCAGAACTAACAAATGCCTCATGAAGCCAGGGAATGGGCACCGAGGGTCTAGCATGCAGCGCTCCAACTTTATGCAGGGGGTCAACACTCTACTGACCCCCCTTTACCCACAGGAGCCAGGAGGGCCTCCAGAAAGAACAATGTGGGAGTACATCTAACAAGACAAGGGAATGCACATTAAATGGTAGGACACTGAGAAGCATACAGGAACAGGGGGACCTTGGAATGCATGTCCACAGATCCCTGAAGGTGGCAGGACAGGTAGATAAGGTGGTTAAGAGGCATATGGAATACTTGCCTTTATTAGCCGAGACATAGAATACAAGAGCAGGGGGGGTCTTGAACTGTATAAAACACTGGTTAGGCCATAGCTGGAGTACTGCGTGCAGTTCTGGTCACCACTTTACAGGAAAGATGTGATGGCACTAGAAAGGGTGCAGAGGAGATTCACGAGGATGTTGCCTGGACTGGAGAATTTTAGCTATGAGGAAAGATTGGATAGGCTGGAGTTGTTATCTTTGGAACAGAGGTGGCTGAGGGGAGACCTTATTGAACAGTATAAAATTATGGGGGCCCTGGATAGAGTGGATAGGAAGGACCTATTTCCCTTAGCAGAGGGGTGAACAACAAGGAGGCATAGTTTTAAAGTAATTCGTGAGAGGTTTAGAGGAGATATGCGGGGAAATGTCTTCACCCAGAGGGTGATGGAGGTCTGGAGCTCACTGCCTGAAAGGGTGGTAGAGGCAGAAACCCTCACCACATTTAAAAAGTGCTTGGATGTGCACTTGAAGTGCCGTAACTTACAGGGCAACGGATCAAGAGCTGGAAAGTGGGAGTAGGCTGGATAGTTCTTTGTCGGCCAGCGCGGACACGATGGGCTGAAATGGCCTCCTTCCATACTGTAAATATCTATGATTCTATCTCTAAGGCCCTCACTACCAGCAGTGTCAGCCCCACCACCTGGCTCCAGTGCCCAAAGAAGCTTCATGACTTCAGACCACTGGTCAAGGTCAGTAAAAGCATCGTCAAAAGCCGTCTTTACCAATTGCACTTCAAGCCTCGCACACTGCTGAATGCACAACCCCCAGTCACTTATCTACCAACAATTTGCAACAATGACGAGGCACATCTCTCATTCCTAGCCTCACCTCATCCCCTTGGAAGAGACGGTGCTGGCCATTCTTGGCAGGGGCATGGCTGAGCCCTTGGCCAGCCGTGGGGCAGACAGAGTACAAGATGTCGGTATCCTCACACATCATCCTCCTTCAGGCATGCACCTCTTGCTTTCCCGCCCTTGTCAGCACAACTCCACCCTTGTGCCTTCCTCATTTCATACATCCAAGGATTGCAGCCTGCCCAGCCAGTTGGATCGCAGGCGGATGATTCCATTCCAGATATCTCGATCACAAAGGGGCTGTCTGCAATGCATCCCTCCATCTGATTCATAGAAACATAGAAAATAGGTGCAGGAGTAGGCCATTCGACCCTTCTAGCCTGCACCGCCATTCAATGAGTTCATGGCTGAACATTCAACTTCAGTACCCCATTCCTGCTTTATCACCATACCCCTTGATCCCCCTAGTAGTAAGGACCTCATCTAACTCCTTTTTGAATATATTTAGTGAATTGGCCTCAACAACTTTCTGTGGTAGAGAATTCCACAGGTTCACCACTCTCTGGGTGAAGAAGTTCCTCCGCATCTCGGTCTTAAATGGCTTACCCCTTATCCTTAGACTGTGACCTCTGGTTCTGGACTTCCCCAACATTGGGAACATTCTTCCTGCATCTAACCTGTCTAACCCCGTCAGAATTTTAAATGTTTCTATGAGGTCCCCTCTCATTCTTCTGAACTCCAGTGAATACAAGCCCAGTTGACCCAGTCTTTCTTGATAGGTCAGTCCCGCCATCCCGGGAATCAGTCTGGTGAACCTTCGCTGCACTCCCTCAATAGCAAGAATGTCCTTCCTCAGGTTAGGAGACCAAAACTGTACACAATACTCCAGGTGTGGCCTCACCAAGGCCCTGTACAACTGTAGCAACACCTCCCTGCCCCTGTACTCAAATCCCCTCGCTATGAAGGCCAACATGCCATTTGCTTTCTTAACCGCCTGCTACACCTGCATGCCAACCTTCAATGACTGATGTACCATGACACCCAGGTCTCGTTGCACCTTCCCTTTTCCTAATCTGTCACCATTCAGATAATAGTCTGTCTCTCTGTTTTTACCACCAAAGTGGATAACCTCACATTTATCCACATTATACTTCATCTGCCATGCATTTGCCCACTCACCTAACCTATCCAAGTCGCTCTGCAGCCTCACAGCATCCTCCTCGCAGCTCACACTGCCACCCAACTTAATGTCATCCGCTCTTTGGCTTCCTCCTCTTCTGTATCTTCCTCTTCCCTCTGCCAACAGATGCTGTAAATGTGAAATGACATCATAAAATGCTGAAAATACTCAGTTGGTCAGGCAGCATGTTGCTTTGAGATGTGAACTCTGTTTTTCTATCCACTGATTTTGCGCGACTTGCTGAGTTCTCACTTCTCAAAGGCCTTCACTCGCCATCTGAGCCCTTGCAAGCATCCAGCAGCACTCCCCTACCTATACACTTAAAAAAATCTTTCACATCTATTGTAGCAAGCCACCACTAAAAAAACAGACCAATCCCTTAAATTCAAACTTACCTGAATGGTGTGTGTGCCCCTTTAAGAGCTGCAGGGATCACCACTGTCAGCCTGCTTACATGCCAGTTTAACCTGACGTGCTTCGGATCCAGCGATGAATTCAGTGCCGGGGTCGAAGTTCGCGTTGATGACATTCAGCCGGCATTGCACACCGATTGACATCACCGCGCCGCGCTGCCAGTTACCAGCAGCTCAAAAGGGGAGAGCAATATGGCAGCTGTCATGGGACCCACCACCGGCTGGCAAAAGAGTGGCGGCCGCCATTTTATCGCCATTCATGGCGCGATGGAGTGGCGGTAAGTAGAAACTTGAATGGAGCTTCGCATAAGACCATTTTGCTGCAGTGGCATGCGTGTGTGTCTGTGAAATATAGGCTTCCTATGTGAATGTCTGTACTGGTCCTCAGTGAGGAATTCTCTGGAGTTCATACCATAAGAAGAATGATTATCAGAAACTGGTAAGTGTAATTTCACAGGAGCTGTTTCTCATTGAAACAAATGTAACAGGGAGACACGTAAGCTAAGTAACAGTATGATTATTATCATGCTCATGCCTCAGTCACTGGGACTTAGTAAGGACAGTAATCACAGTGCCTTAGACTTTAACACCCCAAATTTGCAAGAAGTGCACGGTGCATGCCAGGAATGGTTGGCTGCCTTGCCCAAAGATATGCTGGGTCAGCTCATCTGAATAATTAGCATAAGCTCCAAGCATAATGTTGGCCTTGTGCTGGCTGCTCGCCTAATTGGGGGAATGTGCAAAACCTGGCCAGCTGCTCAAATTTAAAGGGATAGTGGTTGATTTCCCATGGTGGTGGGTGGCGTGAAGACCAAGGGCAGGACTTAACGCTAGGCAGCCCCTTTTTTTCAGCAAATTCGCCCCAAATGATCCAAACCAATGCAAAAGAAGGCGGAATTTCAAGCGCAAATTACATGCAGCGCAAATGGAGTTTCCGCAACCTCTTGCGCAAGTTTAAAAGAACAAGCCGGCCCCACCCACAAAACCGGTCATGCCCCCCGATCCAATTAATCACCATGGTGGGTTTCCGCTAATTGAGCCTGTTTGCGGGCCTTCGACGAGGCTCTTGAAATGAAGCTGTTATTTTTAGGTACAAGGACACTAATCCTAATAGGCACGTTTTAAAAGCTCAAATGTTTTGAAAAATTTACTAAGAAATGGTTTTGTATTGTTTTTTTTAAAGTAACTTGCAGTGATTTAAAATTGGGTTACTCACAGGTGGTGGACTAGACACTGATTAAAAATACTTATATTTTGTGATTAACCCATTATCAGCTGTGTTAATAAAGCGGCTCCAGGTTACCACTCTTAAATATGTCAAAGAACAGTTTTTAATGCAAATTTTAAAAAATTAACAATATTACGTTCTAAAACTGCGCTGGTTCATGGCAGATATGCAAATAAGTTTGAGCGGAAACCTTGAGCAAAAGAAACTCTAAAAATAAGCGCAATTTCGAGCACAATTTACAGCCGGTTCGCTGATTGCGCCCAATGTGGAAAATCCAGGCCCAAGTTTAGTCTTCAGTCGAAGCAGGGGTGGAGGGTAAGGGGGTAATTGGCCCAGCGGACGCAGATATAATTCAATCATACATTCCTTGTTTTTATCCAATACTTTGGTCTTATATTATTATCTATAGAAAAATAAACTTATAGGCAATTGGAGAAGTAGGTCGTGAAATGCAACACCTTAGGGCCAGCTGTTAAGGCCGGTTTCGGCATTAAAATGGCAGCTGCTTTGCTTCCGTCCACTTCCGGCGCGGTCCGAGGTGGCCGCCATTTTGGGCAGGTGGCAGAGCGGCCGTTGCCTGCGTTCGCCATAAAAAATGCTAATCAGTCAGCTCGTGACATCAGTCTGTGTGCAGCGCTGATTTGACGCACGGCATGCCATTTTGGACGTCGCCACTCCATTCAACGTTCTTGGCAAAACGCGAACAGCTGAACATGTGTCCAGCTGCACGAGGGTCCCCTCACCAGTGGTATTTAAAGGCCGCGTCGGCAACTTGCAAGTGGCTTGCTTTTTGATTTCTACTAGCTCTGCAAGTTTGTGCAACTGTTTGGAGCTTTCTACAGTTATTGAAAGTTGGCGTGGTGGCAGGGAGTGATGCTGCAAGTGGAAAAGGACTTTGCTTCTGAATCCAAGGGTTCTGCCCAGACCACTTGCTCGTGGTAAAGGAGATGTGAGTTGCAGTCCCCCTCACGCTGGAGCATGACAGGGAGCTGGAGCAGAGACAACGAAGAAGAGAACAAGCTGCTCGCAGAGGGAGGAGGGGGAGGGCTGTCAGCAGTAGGTCTTGCCCACCTAGGGTATTCCGAGAGCAATTCTCCTACCTGCACTTTAGTCGCCAGAAGCAGTGTATTTGGAGGTCACAGAACTCTGCCACCTCCTGCAACCAGTACCTGCAGCCTCAGAGCAGGGCGACGATGGTCACTGTATCCCTCAATTTTCCCGCCTCTGGGAACATAGCTAACATCTCCCAATTCGCCATCCGTCGCTGCATCTGGGAGGTCACAGAGGCTCTGTACAGAGCAAGGGACTTCATTATCTTCTCTCTGAACAGAGAGAAGCAGGAGGAATGCGCATGTGGCTTTGCCAGGATATCGGGCTTCCCCACGGTGCAGGGCACAATCGACTGCACACATGTAGCTTTGCGGGTGCTGCATATGAATCCTGAGATGTACTGCAAAGACAAAGGCTACCACTCACTTAACGTGCAATTGTTGTGCGACCACACCCAGCGCATCATGATGGTGAATGCCCGGTATCCAGGCAGGAGTCACCCTGCTTTCATCTGCGCCAGTCCTGTGTGCTAGCAATCTTCGAGCTCCCACATCAAACCCGATGGTGACTGCTCGGAGACAAGGCCTATCCATCTGGCTGATGACTCCTCTCTGTAATCCCAACACTCGTGGCCAGCACTTATAGAATGAGAGCAATGTTGCCACAAGGAACCTCAACGAACAGACCATCGGGTGCTGAAGCAATGGTTCCACTGCCTTGTCTGCCCGCGAAACACCCTCCAGTATATGCAGGAGTGCGTGTCCCATTTTGTGATAGTCTGCTGCATCCTCCACAACTTGGCCATCCTCCACAACTTGGCCCTTGCCACCATGGATTCTGCGACCACCTGAAGAAGAGGAGAAAGAGAAGCAGGCACTTCCATCCTGCAAATCATGGGCTCCAAGCTCCGCGCTAAACCCCGTGCAATATTGGAGCTGGACTCCTCCGTGCTCCTTGACACTGACAAGAGGCCTGCCATTGCACAAAGCTTTTCCTTGTGCAATGCGTATCACTCTTCTTCTCAAAGCCGCCCCTCAAAGTCCTCATCTGAATCCTATGCAGCAGAACTCCTGCGTGAACTCAGCCTCTGGGGAGCTGGCACTTGAGCGACCCTTTCCCCCTGGCCTCACTTATGCCTGGTGACTCACCACGCACAGATCCTGCATCCATGCTCCCTTCTAAAGTACGCGCAGTGCCATTTTCTGAGCTGGTGCCCTGGGTGTGTCAGATCGAGTGATGATGCCTCTTCTCCATCACTCTCCGACTCTACTTCTTGTTGCACAGGTGGGGCAGCTGGCTATTCTTGGGCATCCGAAAGGAGAAACGCACAAGGGTCGGGTTGTTGTGAGGGGAGGAGGGGGATCACACAAATTGATCCCCATTTTCAGGCCTAATCGAATTTTGCCTCCAGGTCTTTGTGAGCAGCTGACTGAATAATTTGGCAGATGTATCCAGCGGTGCTAGGTAGGATCTGGTGATGCAAAGTTTTTAATGGTAGTCCATGAGAAGAGGTGTGTGGAATAATTTGCCTGCAAGTTGGCCTCCAGGAAATAGCATAGCTATGTGGCCATTCCTTTGTGAGTGGGGACACTTGAAGGCATGTTCAGAAAGGGCTGGATGAGTCTGAAAATGTGAGTCTTGGGGTAAGGCCAAATGCGGACTTCATGCTCCGGGTGTCATTACAACTGCATTTGTTGTGGTCTCATTAAATAAACATCCTCATGCAGCACTCACAGAACTCCAAAGACTTCCCATCCCGCCTTTACCACTTTGTTTGCCACTGTTTCAATTGCAGCAGCAGCAAACAATATTTTAAGAAATTATTGCCAAAAAAGATAATGCAAAAATACACAAATAGCACATGCTGCAGCAACAAATACCAACGCACAATGTAAAATGTGAGCGAACAACCAGGTTAAAAGAAAACTAACAACATTTTGCAACAGTAATCTTGCTTTAAGATTTCAAGATGATTAGAGATTCATAAAAAATCATTTTACACGGAGAGGCTCTGGGAGAGTACATTTGCATAATTCTCATGCCTCTAATGAGGCTTATGTTCTCCTGCAGCACAATCGCTCCAGCAGTCCAACATTTGTTCGTTATAGAATGCGACACGCTATGCCTCTGGCCTTGTTTGATGACCACCTCTCGCACTAACAAGGCTCCATGCCAGTAGGTTCATCTCACGGAATTAGCCCTTATTCCCAATGCGGATTGAGAATCCCTGGACTCCATTTAGTTGTGATTGTTATCTATCTGAAAGGGAGATCTTCATGCCAACAGCTAGCATCTCTTTAAAACTGTATTCAGAAGATAAAAGTGCAAGTGTTATGAATCACATTATTACTTTTCCTGCCAGCTCCAATAATCTGAAAAGTCTCAGCACAGAACGGCAACATTGCATCCAAGCGATTCAAGTTGCAGAATAGGCAGGGTCCTACTGATCCAACGCAACCCAGCCCAAACCACCCCACTTTAATGCGCTGAAATAAATAACAAAAATAGATCTCTATAGAAGTGGCTTATAATATCTTTGATACATTGTTTTTGTTATTATCCATCTTACTAAATTTACTACAATGGCATTCGATAAGGTGCCACATAAAAGGTTACTGCACAAGATAAAAGTTCACGGGGTTGGGGGTAATATATTAGCATGGATAGAGGATTGGCTAACTAACAGAAAACAGAGAGTTGGGATAAATGGGTCATTTTCCGGTTGGCAAACAGCAACTAGTGGGGTGCCGCAGGGATCAGTGCTGGGTCCTCAACTATTTGCAATCTGTATTAATGACTTGGATGAAGGGACCAAGTGTAATGTAACCAAGTTTGCTGATGATACAAAGATGGGTGGGAAAACAAATTGTGAGGAGGACACAAAAAATCTGCAAAGGGATAGAGACAGGCTAAGTGAGTGGGCAAATGTTTGGCAGGTGGAGTATAATGTGGGAAAATGAGAGGTTATCCACTTTGGCAGATAAAATAAAAAAGCAAATTATAATTTAATGGAGAAAAATTGCAAAGTGCTGCAGTACAGAGGGATCTGGAGGTACTTGTGCATGAAACACAAAAAGTTAGTATGCAGGTACAGAAAGTAATCAGGAAGGCAAATTGAATGTTGGCCTTTATTGCAAGAGGGATAGAGTATAAAAGCAGAGAAGTCCTGCTACAACTATATAGGGTATTGGTGAAGCAACGCCTAGAGTACTGCATATAGTTTTGGTCTCTGTATTTAAAGAAGGATATACTTGCATTGGACACTGTTCAGAGAAGGTTCACTAGGTTGATTCTGGAGATGAGGGGGTTGACTTATGAGGATAGGTTGAGTAGGTTGGGCCTATACTCATTGGAGTTCAGAAGAATGAGAGGTAATCTTATCGAAACATGCAAGATAATGAGGGGGCTCAACAAGGTGGAAGCAGAGAGGATATTTCCACTCATAGGGGAAACTAAAACTAGGGGACATAGTCTCAGAATAAGGGGCTGCCCATTTAAAACTGAGATGAGGAAGAATTTCTTCTCTCAGAGGGTTGTAAATCTGTGGAATTCTCTACCCCAGAGAGCTGTGGAGGCTGGGTCATTGAATATATTTAAGGCAGAGGTAGACAGATTTTTGAGTAATAATGGAGTAAAGGGTTATGGGGAGTGGGCGGGGAAGTGGAGCTGAGTCCATGATCAGATCAGCCATGATCTTATTAAATGGCGGAGCAGGCTCGAGGGGCTAAGTTTACAAATACCCCATGGAACAGTATTTTCCTCCCCATTTATTGTGATAGATCCTGTGATTTTTTTTTTAAACCTTAATACTGTGGGGTGATGTCTGTCGGTCACTGGCAGTGGGCCAGGAACAACAACAACTTGTATTTATATAGTGCCTTTAACCCAGTAAAACGTCACAAGGTGCTTCACAGGAGTGTAATGAAATAAAATCTGACACCAAGCCACAAGAGCAGAAATTAGGGCCGATGGTCAAGAGCTTGTCAAGCTTTATGTTAAGAAGCATCTTAAAGGAGGAAAGAGAGGTAAAGAGGCAGAGAGGTTTAGGGAGAGAATTCCAGAGCTCAAGCCCTCGACAGCTGAAGACACGGCCACCAATGCTTGACCGATTAAAGTCAGGGATGCTCAAGGGGCCAGAGTGCAGACATCTCAGGGGGTTGTGGGGCTGGAGTAGATTTCAGAAATAGGGAGGGGCGAGTGATTTGAAAACAAGGATTAAAATTTTAAAATCAAGGCGTTGCTTAACCGGGAGCCAACGTGGGTCAGTGAACACAGTGGTGATGGTGAAGGCAACCGAGTTTTGGATGACCTCAAGTTTACTAGGGTAAAATGTGGGAGTAAGAGCCAAATGTGAAAGAATTTCACCTGGTTCAGCCTCTGGAAATACCTGCTGGTCTCTGACTTGGCTCTCTTCCACAGAGTCTCAATCCGCAGTGGCAGGGAGGGGGCGTGCCTGGAATGTGCTCCATCCCACTGAAACAGGGCAGGTGTCAGACCCTGGCGGGATAGCCAAAACCCAGCAGGTAAGTACCATGTGAGCACCATGGCCATTGCTCCCACAGTTGTCCATAATCTAGCGACTCAGTGAATTTGATCTCGAGTCTCATCGCCAAGAGCATGCAGAAATCAAGCATAGGCAGTGGAAAGGGTGTGCGGCAAACCTGTCCCACCCACCCTTTCCCTCAATAACTAGAGGGACTGCCTATGAATGACTCAGTGAAACTTACTACCATGTACCATGTATACTATATTATCTTCTAGATATTATATAAGTGTCAATATGTTGCAACATTAGAATAATTGCAATACATATACAAATGAGAATAATAAACTGGGTCATCTAAATACAGGGTTACTAAGTCTCAATGGGTCATATTCTGTTCTCAAGTTATCACAAAAAATATATCAAAACTTATATTGTGTTTCTGAAGCCTGTACATAATGCATTATTTATTTGCTTGAATGTGAAACTTTTTCTATGATAAATTAAAAGTATTTTGTATCAATTTCAGCAAATTTCACTGCAGAAACTGCGAACAAAGCAAGTAAACAGTGATTTTAGCACTGAATTAAACATTTCAAAATCTTTTTATGGGTGAGGAGAAGAGAGGAGAGGAGAATTATCCCTGCCTCGGCCATTAATTTCACTGGAATGCGCTTTCATAATTTGTCAATTCTGGAACTGTCAGCGGAGCTGATATTCTCAGGTTCTCCAGCGGAACATTGCAGATTGACAGAGAAAAGCCATGCTGTTCACTGAAGGATCTGAAGGCAGCTCACTTTCAGCCAACTTTGGACCTTTCAGTCCAAGCTGATAGTAACTAACTTCATGCACATGCTTATTAGACTCGAGGCCCAATTCTAATCAGGATGTAAATCAACACATCAAATGTATCTCATTAAATCTGTCACAACATAAATTAGCTGTGCTTAGTAAGCTTTTTGGTTCACAATGCGTTTCAATGTGAATCTTGTGTAACTGTATTCAAGGGGGATTGTCTCCATTGCTGGGCAAAGAGCCATGAATCATTTTTGCTGCAATGATTTCACAGGGACGTGACAAGATGTTTTTCCATAAGACAACATCTTTGTTGAAATAATACTGTCATGTATTCTACTGTCATTGTAATCCATGTATAAGCTGACCTAAGTTGTACACTGTGAGAAAACTGACCACTAGGTGGTGAACTTGCGGGAGATACTCCTAACCTGGACTTTCAGGTATAAAAGGGGAAGCTCCACCCATCTTCTCCACTTCAGTGCTGGCAAATAAAGGTTACTGGTCACAGAGTGACCTTCTCTCTAGTATGGGCCTCGTGTGCATTTGTACTGTATAGCAAGGACATACTTTGGCGACGAGAAACTTGGATTTAAACCACGTGAGCATGGCCACGAGCAGCACAGACAAGAGATACTGTGTTGGTGATGATTGGGATGATTTTATTGAGAGACTACAGCAAAGTTTCTTCACTAAGGAATGGCTGGGACAGGATTCGGCCGACAAACGCAGGGCTCATCTCCTGACGGTTTGTGGATCCAGGACGTACTCCCTGATGAAGGACCTTCTAGTGCCAGAGAAGCCAGCGGACAAGACTTTTGAAGAGCTCAGTAAGTTGATCGGGGAACACTTTAAACCGGCGAGCAGCATGCACATGGTGAGACACCGGTTTTACACGCACCGGCGGCGAGAAGGGCAAAGCGTTCCAGACTTCATGGCAGACCTCCGGCGACTGGCGAGCCTATGTAAGTTCCCAGATACATGCAGGGCGGAGATGCTGCGAGACTTTTTTATTGAGGGCATCGGGCACGCTGGGGTTTTCAGGAAACTGATTGAGACCAAAGACTTGACCTTTGATGGCCCAGACATTTATCTCAGGGGAGAAAGAGACCAGAATGATGTTTGACAAAAATGTTGGTTTAAATGCAACAAATGGAGAGGGAGTCAACATTGTTAACGCGACACACAGTTCTCCAGGCAGACAGGGGCAATCGGAGATGTCCGAGCATGTAATCGAACCCAAAGGGGGAATTCAACAGAGGCAATGGCTAGCTGAATGGCGATTCATGCCATCGCAAGGGACAATGCGGCCAGTAATGGGGCCATCAACACCTGTCAATGGTGCGTTTAAGGACAGTTACAGAGATAGTCAGAGACGATTGACTGGTAATGGAGCTTTTGTTTCCAATAACGGCTCATGTTGGGGGTGTGGAGGCAAACACACAGCCAGGGCTTGCAGGTATCAGCAATATACCTGCAGAAATTGCAACATCAGCAGTCACTTGACGCATATGTGCAGGAAGCCTGCAGCCAGGTTGATGTACGAGGAGGACGGGCCCGATGTAAGCCCTACGAGGCCAAATGGACACTGGGGGAAATCGCTGGAAGCTGAAGTTCAGCGAGTTCATGTGAAGCACATATACAGTTCATACACCAGGATGCCACCGATAATGATGAAAGTGCTCCTCAATGGCATTCCAGTATCAATGGAGCTAGACACAGGGGCCAGCCAGTCCCTGATGAGTATCAAACAATTCGACAAGTTGTGGGCGTCCAAGGCCAGGAGGCCAAAATTATTGCCGATTGACGCACAGCTACGGACATAAAAAAAGGAGATCATTCCGGTGCTAGGCAGCGCCATGGTAGTCGTGAACAACAAAGATTCGGAGAACAGGTTGCCATTCTGGATTGTCCCGGGGAACGGTCCCGCACTGCTGGGGAGGAGTTGGCTTGCTGTCATGAACTGGAAATGGGGCGATGTCAATGCAATTTCTTCTGTGGAGCGAGTATCATGTTCACAGGTCCTGGAAAATTTGACTCACTATTTCAACCCGGCATCGGTATTTTCATGGGGGCCAAGGTAGTGATTCACATAAACCCGGACGCCAGGCCAGTACACCACCAGGCCAGAGCGGTGCCGTATGTGATGCGGAAAAAGATAGAAGGCGAATTGGACCACCTGCTGAGGGAAGGCATCATCTCGCCAGTCGAATTCAGTGACTGGGTGAGCCCGATTGTGCCGGTGCTCAAGGCGGATGGGTCGGTCAGGATATGTGGTGATTACAAGGCCACCATCAATCGGGTGTCACTCCAAGACCAGTACCCGCTACCGAGAGTGGAGGACCTCTTTGCGACGCTTTCCGGTGGCAAACATTTTTCAAAATTGGACCTGACCTCAGCTTACATGACCCAGGAGCTGGCGAGTGAGTCGAAGAAGCTGACCACCATCACGACACACAAGGGGTTGTTTGAGTACAACAGATGTCCGTTCGGAATTCGCTCGGCCGCCGCGATCTTCCAACGAAACATGGAAAGCCTCCTCAAGTCGATTCCAGGGATGGTGGTTTTTCAAGACGACATCCTCATCATGGGTTGCGATACTGAAGAACACCTCCACAACCTGGAGGAGGTGCTACACAAACTGGACAGGGTAGGTCGGCGACTGAAAAAGGCGAAGTGCATCTTCCTAGCTCCAGAGGTAGAATTCCTGGGGATGAGGGTAGCAGCAGATGGGATCAGACCTACTGCGTCCAAAATGGAAGTGATCCAGAGAGCACCCAGACCCCGTAACACGACGGAGCTGCGTTCGTTCCTGGGGCTCCTGAACTATTTTGGTAACTTTCTTGCCAAATTGAGCACACTGTTAGAGCCGCTACACGTGCTCCTACGCAAAGGTCGTGAATGGGTCTGGGGGGACAGCCAGGAAAGGGCTTTTGACAGAGCACGCAATTTGTTATGTTCCAACAGTCTATTAACACTATATGACCCATGTAAGAAACTTGTGTTAACGTGCGATGCGTCGTCCTATGGTGTCGGGTGTGTGTTGCAGCATGTCAATGCCAAGAGTCAGTTACAGCCAGTAGCTTATGCCTCCAGAAGTCAGTACCAGGCAGAAAGGGGCTACAGGATGCTGGAAAAGGAAGCGCTTGCATGTGTATATGCTGTAAAAAAAATGCACGAGTACCTGTTTGGCAGGAAATTTGAGCTGGAGACAGATCACAAACCCCTAACATCCCTTTTGGCCGACAACAAGGCCATAAATGCAAATGCATCGGCCCGCATACAGAGGTGGGCACTCACGTTAGCTGCCTATGACTACACAATTCGGCACAGACCGGGCACCGAAAACTGCGCCGATGCACTCAGCAGGCTCCCACTAGCCACTACTGAGGGGGCTACCGAGCATGGTGCTGAGATGGTCATGGCTGTTGAAGCTTTCGAAAGCGAAGGCTCACCTGTGACAGCCCGTCAGATCAAATAGAGACCCACTATTGTCTCTAGTCAAGAAATGTGTCCTGAATGGGGACTGGGCAGCCACGTACAGGGCATGCCCTGAGGAATTTAAACCATTTCACAGGCGCAAGGATAAACTCTCGATTCAGGCCGATTGCCTACTATGGGATAACTGAGTAGTCATGCCCCAGATGGGCAGAGAAGCATTCATCCGAGAACTCCACAATGAGCACCCGGGCATTGTCATGATGAAGGCAATTGCCAGGTCACACGTTTGGTGGCCAGGAATAGATGCAGACCTGGAACTTTGTGTTCGCAACACGTGCGCCCAGCTGGGCAATGCGCCCAGGGAAGCCCCCCTTAGCCCCTGGTCCTGGCCCGCCAAGCCTTGGTCACGCATTCATATGGACTACGCAGGTCCTTTCATGGGAAAAATGTTTTTGGTTGTGGTAGACGCCTACTCCAAATGGATCGAGTGTGACATTCTCAATTCAAGCACATCCTCTACCATGGTAGAAAGTCTATGGGCAATATTCACCGCCTATGCTTGTGCTTTACAAGCATTGAATTCCAGGACTTCATGGCAGGCAATGGTATCAACCTTGTCAGAACGGCACCATTCAAGCCGGCCTCAAATGGCCAGGCGGAACGAGCAGTGCAGAAAATCAAACAAGGGATGCTCAGAATCCAAGGGAGTTCCCTACAAAACCACTTATCATGCCTCCTGTTGGCCAATAGATCCTGACCACACTCACTCACAGGGGTTCCAACCACAGAGCTGCTAATGAAAAGGATACTCAAAACCCGATTATCCCTTATACACCCGACCATGAAAGAAATTGTCGAGAGCAGGCGCCGGTCACAATATGACTACCATGACAGGAATGCGAGGGCGCGATGTATTGATGTCAATGACCCTGTCTTTGTCCTCAACTACGCTGCAGGGCCCAAATGGCTCGCAGGCACTGTGATTGCCAAAGAGGGGAATAGGATTCTGGTAGTTAAACTTACCAATGGACAAATCTATCGCAAACACGTGGATCAAACAAAAAGAAGGTTTAGCAACCCCATAGAAGAAGCAGAGGAAGAAGTCGACGTAGAGTTCACTCCACCACAGGTGACCGAACACCAGAAGCAAGTGGAGGAGAGGCGAGTCACTGTGGGCAGTCCGGACAGGCCTGAAGCACCGCAAACAGCAGACACTCAAACCAGCGCCCAACAACCGGAGCCCCAACTCTGGCGCTCTACAAGGGAGCGTAAACCACCAGAGAGACTCAACCTGTGATCCCAATAAGACTTTGGGGGGGAGGTGATGTCATGTATTCTACTGTCATTGTGATCCATGTATAAACTGACCTAAGTTGTACACTGTGAGAACACTGACCACTAGGTGGCGAACTTGTGGGAAACACTCCTAACCCAGACTTTCAGGTATAAAAGGGGAAGCTCCACCCACCTTCATCACTTCAGTGCTGGCAAATAAAGAGTGACCTTCTCTCTAGTATGGGCCTTGTGTGCATTTGTACTGTATAGCAAGGACATATTAAATACATTGGTGAGTTTTGATGCAATGTAATTCTACACCATCAAAAATAAAGGTTTCAAAGACTTTTCAATGAAGGTGACACCCCATTAAAATTAAACATACCCCCGATGGCTTTGTTGATAAATGCACTGCATCGTTTGGTATTTAGAAGATCTCAGATTCACTCCATTGCTAATCTCAGTTGGAGCAGTGCTAAGGATGTTATGATTGGCCTCAATGTTCCTGCGCTAAGGCGGGGGAAATCAGCCAAGGATTCTACTGCAATTACTATCCAATAACTCCAGCTGGGAGCTGTATGCTAAGGGAGGACAGGATCAGGTTGGGTTGCAATATCCCTTCCCCTCAAATCGAATAGTCTCCCAAGGCTCATTGTCTAGGCTTACACATAGAGATTTGCTATTTGGATAACATAGCAGACAGTGGCCAGTACCTGTGGAACCACTGCCCAACATGACTCCGCATTTCCTGGAAAGGAGAGGTGGGGAGAACCAAAGACTGGGAACGATTATAATTATGTGTGTCGCTCTTGGCATAATTCAGGATAATCACATCACAGTCACTGTGCCTTTTCCAATTTTAGAATTTGGTCCCAAATGAGTGATCAACCAAAAGCTGGAATAGTTTTTTTTTAGTTCATTCATGGATTGAAATGCTCCTATGTCGTTATGTTGTCCATAATAGTATATATAAAAGAGAGCAATTGGGGACCTTCTCTCCAATAATACAGTCGGAAATGTGTTTGATACACATGGAGATTTCTGCAAAAATAATAGCACTGTCAGCCTTTCGAATATCTGCCAATTATGTTGATTTATGACACCATTATCGGAGAAATATCCATCCAAATCAAGACATCACAGTGACAAAGTGACATCACAAAGCAGCTTTAGCTGATATTCTGGGTGCAAATACAACGAGATTCTTATTCAAAACTATATGGCCGAGAAATTGGCCTCCTTAGTGCCTCCCATTATTGCTTCCGGGGGGCAATAACGAGGCGCTAACCACTTCACGACCAGACGCAGTGAGTAGATTGACTCCCGCCATATTTGGCAGGAGGTTTGTGGCGGCGGTATGGCATTGCGCCCTGACCTCCTTCGCCCCGATATCACGACGTCATCGCCCCACTAACACCCCTGACTCGAACTTCGGGCTCACCGCCTGCAACATCGGCGTGCGAAAAACACCGGCAGCCGCAGGAGGCGTTCATCAGGAGGCTGGTTGCATCGGGGGGGGAATGCTTAAAGGTGATGTAAGTAAGGAAACATTGTCACACCTCTCTTTGATTTCTTTCAGATCCTCTTTGCTCGCGATCGATCGGCCCGGCACTCTGCTGCAGTGCATCGGGCTAATCGGGCCAGATCGCGACTGCCTGCGGGGAGAAGGTAAGTTCTTCTTTTGTAGAGCCTGCAGCAATGGCCCTTCCCTTTATGGGAGGGAAGGAGACTCCCAATGCGGCAGCACTGCACGGCCCATTGTGCAGCACTGCACAACTATCGCCCCGTCTATTGCCTCTTGTGCTCCAGGAAGGAAGTCCTCCTTGGAGCGTAAACGCCGAATGTTTTAAAAGTTAGAAAACATTAGCGCCTGGCACTAATTTTTCCAACTTTTAAAAATTAGCACCCCAAACAGGGTACTCCCGAATTTCTCCCCCGATAACTCCTTAGCTCTCTTACTACATACTCCTGCAATCTATTAACTTTGAAAACCCACACTTGGCATCAACTAACGAGAACTGATTAATTTACCTCATTCTCTTGCCTATTCTTTGTCCTGCATTTAGGATAATGGCTCTTCATCTGTCGTCCTCAACAGAAAGAAATCAGTTTTCGTCATATAAATGAATGTTTCATTCAAGTTCATGGGAGCACTGCCTTTGTTTGGTTGCTGGTTCTGGGTGTTACAGTAATGTGTGAGGATCCAATCTGAAGGATTAATCGTTATCTAACTGCTCCGTTTAAAAAGTGATACTCAATGGCTGATTAGTGGAGAATAACAGCAAGCATTGTAAAAAGGTATGACATGTGTCCATTAAAATCTCCTCCAGATGAGACAGGGAAATTGAAGATTCATATAACACCTTTCATGACCACCAGATGTCCCAAAGCACTTTAAGTTCTTTTGAAAGTGTAGTCACTGTTGTAATGTAGGAAACACGGCAGCCAATTTGCGCACAACAGCCCCACAAACAGCAACGTAATAATGATCAGCTAATCTGTTTTTTTTGTGATGTTGAGTGAAGGATAAATATTGGCCAGGGCACTGGGGATAACTCCCCTGCTCTTCAAAATAGTGCCATGGTTTTTAATGTTCCCTATCATGGATAATAATTTGGAGAATGGTGATAGAGTGCAGTGTAGCACCACTATCTGATGTAATATGGTACAACGTAAGCTTCCGCCCACTACGGCCCATTGTGCTGGGTCACCAATCTCAGCAATGTCACTGTGGTAAAGCACCAAGTTCCCAGGGAGCAATGGAATCAAAATCAGAGCATGTTCTCACTGGACGGGTTTCATACACGTCTTGCAGCTTCAGTATAAATAGGGCTTGAGAACAGGTTGCCAGCCCACTCAACCACTCACACAGTGGTTACATTGCATTGCGAGACTAGGGAACCAATAAATAACTTCAAAGAGTGAGTTAATAGAGTTACAGCCTGGAAATTGTTGTTGTTGATATCAGCAGATGAATGATTAACACACTCGTAGGACATTCCTCTATCAAACTTTAGCAGAGGTGTCAAAATAAATGGTTTAACTGCTGCATTAACACAAAATTGCCAACAGAGGAGTGCCATATAAATCAGTTAAGCTTTCAACCACTGATATCGGTAATAGTAATTACTAGGCTTACATGCATAACCAGAATACTTTGGCCGCTAAATTTGATAGCTCCAAAAATGGGCACAGGGATCGCAATCCACAATTAACCTATGCCTGGTGATTCCAATGCAGGCAGCATGCCAACTTCGTGCTGCCTACTAGTTTAAATCAATGTAGAGTCCAGCCGACGCTAACCGCGCTTTTCATTGGCTGCACACATCAGCAGGGACCATTATCGTGAGAGGCTAACACCAGTAAAATCTAGCCTGCACTGTTTAAAGCTAATCCTGCACCTCGTAAAGGCGAGGTGCTGGGAGTCGTGTTTGAAGAAATTCTGATCTGGGAAAGAGTGAGGAATGGCACAACAGGGGAGAGAGTGTGATCCAAGGTTTTTGGTTGCTGCACTGGAGGTCTTGGTGGAGGAGGTGAAAAGGAGGCGCGATGTCTTGTATTCTCAGCGGGGAAGGCTGCCCTCCAGATAAATGGTCAAAAGACAGTCAGAGCAGATAGCCATGGAGGTCAATGCCCGAGAGCGATGCTGCAAGAAGTTCAATGACCTCACACGAATGGTCAAGGTCAGTGAATGCATCTTCAAATACCAACTGCACCACTAGCCTCAGCCACACTCATCCTCAATTCACCACACCCCCAACACTCACTTAACCATCAATCTCTATCAATCAGGCCTCATACCCAGCATTCATATGCTTCACTTCACCCTCGGCACTGCTGCAAGCCTCACACCCACATCTCACAGTTTCCACACACTGCCAGCTATTCAACCATGACAGACACTCACTGATGCACTTCCCTCTCTCTTGCAGGACAAGGTAGAGCACGACTGGAGGCAGCAGTAGCTAACCAAAGGGGGACAGCACGCCTGTATGTCCTAACCCCCATGGAGGAGTCGATGCTGGCCATTAATGCGATGGCCATTGCTGAGCCCATGGCCAGTGGCGAGACTGAATCAAATGAAGATCTCAGTATCCTCACACCTAATCCTCCAGCTCACATCCCACTTCCTCCTCATCCCACAATTTCTTCTGACTGCACATGGTGTAAGCATGCACCTCTTAATTTCCCACCTCCCCTCACCACAACCTTACCTTTGCGCCTTTCTACTTTCCGATAGCCAAGAAGTGCCACCTGGCCGGGCAATGGAGGGACTGCAAGAAGATCGTGATGATGATTTCACGCTCGCAACCATCACCTTATATGCTGACACTGCGTGTAATTTAGAGGATATCTTAGACGTGGGATCGGCACGTGGTGAGACACCGGGCACCGAGTGGCCTGCTGCCAGGGCAGGGGACAAGGATAGCGCAGGTGCCAGCTCGCCAGAGGGCGAGGTCGCAGACAGGTTTTACTGCACAGGGCATCAATGTGCCAGGCTGCAGAAGAAGGCTGATGGGTGTGCATAATGAAATGCTTGGTGTATTTGGCATCTGCCAGAAACGCTGCGTGCAATGTCCAGGAACATGGAAGAGTCCGGCAAAAACGTACGGAAGTGGTAGCATAGTGGTAATATTACTGGACTAGTAATACAGAGGTTTGGACTAATGATCCAGGCCAGAATTTTCCTTACCCAGACGGATCGGGTGTTTGCGGAACGCGTGTCAGGTCGGGATCGCGTTGTTCTTATCAACCTGCTCTTTACAGCGACTTTCAGTTAATGGCGCCTATTAAGGCAGGCCTGTGCATTACCCGGCCCTGTTAAAAGGTGTGGGTCTGATGATGTCATCGATGACTCATATCTAGTGGGGATAGTTAAAGCAACCTTGGCCACATCGAATTGAAAGAGTGTGCAGGGGGGGGACATATCATGATCTGGTTATTGCTCAGGCTTGCAAAGGCAGAGGGCTGCACCCAAATTTTCAGGTGACTCCCTACATAGCCTTGTCGAGGCAGTCAGAGCACACAGGGAGGTCCTCTTCCCTGCTGATGGTCGGAAGAGGACCACCCCAGGAAACAGAAAGAGCCTGGCTCCACATAGCAGAGGAGGTCAACAGTAGGGATGTGATGAGGAAGACCTGGGTGCAGTGCCGCAAACGCTTTAATGATCTCATGAGATCAGCAAAGGTGAGTAGTGAGTTGCGATGAATGTTGAGACATAACGTTACCAACAGCAATGGGGGTTAGTATGAAAGGAATGGCCTGGTCATTGCAGGGATGCTTTGTGGTGTTGTTTGCGGGGTGAGCCTGGCACAGCATGTGGCAGCCATGTGGGTGTAATGCAGGGAGTTAAGTAACACAGGCTTCATCAGTGTCAAAATTCACGTAATTGTCTGACTTGTGAAACATGGCATCGGTGACCTGTGTGATGCATCTGTGGGCGGCTGACTGCGAGATCCTGCAAATATCAGATGCAGATCCCTGGAATCCTCCATAGATCTGGGGGTGGTGGTCAGAGGACTGGAGAATTGCAAATGTTACACCATTGTTCAAAAAAGGTTGTAAGGATAAATCCATCAACTACAGGCCAGTAAGTTTAACCTCGGTAGTGGGGAAGCTATTAGTAATCAGGGTCAAAATTACCAGTCACTTGAATAGGTGTGGATTAATTAAGGAAAGCCTGCACGGATTTGTTGAAGACAAATCGTGTTTAATCAACTTGTTCGAGTTTTTTGATGAGGTAACAGAGAGGGTTGATGAGGGTAATGCGTTTATTTAAAAATTCGTACCAGGACGTGGGTGTCGCTGGCAAGGCCAGCATTAATTGCCCGGCCCTAATTACCCTGAGAAGGTGGCGATGAGCTGCCCTTTTGAACCGCTGCAGTCCTTATGGTGGAGGTACTCCCACAGTGCTGTTAGGGAGGGAGTTCTAGGATTTTGACCCAGCAACAATAAAAGAATGGTGATATATTTCCAAGTCAGGATGGTATGTAACTTGGAGGGGAACGTGGAGGTGGTGGTGTTCTCATGCGCCTGCTGCCCTTGTCCTTCTAGGTGGTAGACGTCGCGGGTTTGGGAGGTGCTGCCGAAGAAGCCATTGCGAACTGCGCCAGTGGTAGAGGGAGTGAATGTTCAATGCGATGGATGAGTTGCCATCAAGCGGGCTGCTTTGTCCTGGATGGTGTCGAGCTTCTTGAGTGTTGTTGGAGCTGCACTCATCCAGGCAAGTGGAGAGTATTCCATCACACTCCTGACTTGTGCCTTGTAGATGATGGAAAGGCTTTGGGGAGTCAGGAGGTGAGACACATGCCCCAGAATACCCAGCCTCTGACCTGCTCTTGTTGCCACAGTATATATGTGGCTGGTCCAGTTAATGTTTTGGTTAATGGTGACCGCCAGGATGTTGATGATGGTGGATTTGGCGATGGTAATGCCGTTGAATATCATGGTGAGGTGGGTGGACTCTCGTATGTTGGAGATGGTCATTGCCGGGCACTTGTGAGCCGCAAATGTTACTTGCCACTTATCAGCCCAAGCCCGAGTGTTGTCCAGGCCTTGCTGCATGCCGGCATGAACTGCTTCATTATCTGAGGAGTTGTGAATGGAACTGAACACTGTGCAGTCATCAGCGAACATCCTCACTTCTGACCTTATGATGGAGGGAAGGTCATTGATGAAGCAGTTGAAGATGGTTGGGCCTAGGACACTGCCCTGAGGAACTCCTGCAGCTATGTATTGGGGATGTGATGATTGACCTCCAACCACCACAACCATCTTCCTTTGTGCTGGGTATGACTCCAGCCAGTGGAAAGATTTCCCCCTGATTCCCATTGACTTCAATTTTATGAGGGCTCCTTGATGCAACACTCGGTCAAATGCTGCCTTAATGTCAAGGGCAGGCACTCTCACCTCACCTCTGGAACTCAGCTCTCTTGTCCATGTTTGGACTAAGGCTGTGCTGAGGTCAGGAGCCGAGTTGACTTGATGGAACCCAAACTGAGCAGGGGTGAGCAGATTATTGGTGAGTAAGTGCGAATTGACGTAGTGTACATGGATTTCCAAAAGGCGTTCGAAAAGTGCTACATAATAGCCTTGCCAGCAAAGGTGAAGCCCATGGAATAAATGGGACAGTGGCAGCATAGATACGAAATTGGCTAAGTGACAGGAAACTAGTGAACGGGTGTTTTTTGGGCTGGAGGACCACTGCTTTTCTTGATATATATTAATAACTTGGACGTGGGTGTACAGGGCATCATTTCAAAATTTGCAGATGACACAAAATTGGAAGTATAGTGAACAATGAGCCTTCAGCAAAACATAGACAGGCTGGTGAAATTGACAGACACGTGGCAGATGAAATTTAATGCAGAAAAGTGTGAAGTGATACATTGTGGTAGAAATAATGAGGAGAGGACATCTAATCCTAAAGGGGGTGCATGAACAGAGAGACATGTGGGTGTGTGTGCACAAATCGTTGAAGGTGGCAGGGCAGGTTGAGAAAGCAGATAAACAGGCTTACGGGATCCTGAGCTTCATAAATAGAGATATAGAGTACAAAAGTGTGGAAGTTATGATGAAACTGTGTAAAACACGGGTTCGGCCCCAACTAGAGTGCTGTGTCCAATTCTGGGCACCACACTTTGGGAAGGATGTGAAGGCCTTAGAGACAGTGCAGAAAAGATTGACGAGAATGGTTCCAGGGATGAGGGACATCAGTTACGTTGATAGACTGGAGAAGCCGGGGTTGTTCTCCTCAGACCAGAGAAGGTTGAGAGGAGATTTGATAGAGGTGTTCAAAATCATGAGGGGTCTGGACAAAGTAGATAGAGAGAAACTGTTCCCATTGGCAGAAGTATTGAGAACTAGAGGTCAGAGATTAAAGGTGATTGGCAAAAGAACCAAAAGCGATGTAGGAAAAAGCTTTTTTTACACAGTGAACGGTTGAGATCTGGAATGCACTGCCTGAGAGGGTGGTGGAGGCAGACTCAATCTTATCTTTCAAAAGGAAGTTGGATAAATATCTGAAGGAAAATAATTGCAGGGCTACGGGGAAAGGGCGGAGGAGTGCAACTAGCTGAGAGTCGGCATGGGCTCGACGGGCTGAATGGCCTCCTTCTGTGCTGTAACTATTCTATGATTCTTTAAAGAGCCTGAGGAAAGAAGTTGTGGGTGATGGTGACTTTGACAGCTACTGGTAAGGTGCGGCCTTGGACAATGTGGGTTATTTTCCATACCTCGGGCACCTACTATCAGCAAGGGCAGGCATCGATGACAAGGTCCAACACGGCCTCCAGTGCGCCAGCGCAGCCTTCGGTCGCCCGAGGAAGAGAGTGTTTGAAGACCAGGACTTCAAATCTGGCACCATGCTTAGGGTCGACAGGGCAGTAGTGATACCCGCCCTCCAAATGGCTCATAGATGTGGACCATGTACAGCAGACACCCTCAAATTGTTGGAGAAGTACCACCAGTGCTGCCTCCGCAAGTTCCTGCAAATCCACTGGGAGGACAGACACACCAACGTCAGTGTTCTCACTCAGGCCAACATCCCCGGCATCGAAGCACTGACCACACTCGACCAGCTCCGTTGGGTGGGCCACATTGTCTGCATGCCCGATACGAGACTCACAAAGCAAGCGCTCTACTCGGAACTCCTACGTGGCAAGCGAACCCCACGTGGGCAGAGGAAATGTTTCAAGGACACCCTCAAAGCCTCCTTGATGAAGTGCAACATCCCCACCGACACCTGGGAATCCCGGGCCCAAAACCTCCCAAAGTGGAGGAAGAACATCCGGGAGGGTGTTGAGCACCTCGAGTCTCATCGCCGAGAGCATGCAGAAACCAAGCGCAGACAGCGGAAGGAGCGTGCGGCAAATCAGTCCCACCCACCCTCTCCCTCAACCACTGTCTGTCCCACCTATGACAGAGACTGTAATTCCCGTATTAGATTGTACAGCCACCTGAGAATGCACTTTTGGAGTGGAAGCAAGTCTTCCTCGATTTCGAGGGACTGCCGATGATAACGATGGTAAGACATGTCCACCAGCTTCTCTAGGCTCCAGCAAGCTGCAAATGTCTGCACTGACCTACACGATAGCCTGAGCCTCCTTTAGCACTGCTGCTCAGTCATGTTGAGGAAGCTCATTCTCTGCCTTTGTACCCTGTGTTGGGGGTATCGCCTCTGACGCGGGGGAGCCCTGCACTGATGCCCTCTGTCCTGTGCAGCATCAGGTCATTGTGGAGAAGACAGACTGCTTGTGTTTTTGCTGCTGCTGCTGGTGTGTTAGTCGAGAATTGGGGAGCAATCTGCTGTGATAGTTATCAGCAATGAGATCAGAGTGGCTTCTGAGGTTGCAGAAAAGACGTGCAGACACGAGACACCTAAATCTGTGCTCAAAATAGAGTCGGCAAAAGCCTTTCCCTGAGGCTACTAATGAGATGCCATGTGGGAGTATTTATTGGGATTTCCATGCTCTGCATTAATGACCTCGATCAATGGCTTCTGACTCAGGTTGACAGACGTGGTTCCCGAGCGGCCATGGTCGTGCAGCGAAATTTAAAAGGTCTGTGTTGTGTATCTGTAAAGCATGCACTCCCATGTTCCGCCACCAGGGAGCTCATCCCCTAAAGTTCCAAGGGATCCCAGCATCCCTTGGGAGCACTGTATATAAGCCGGCCCCTAAGGCCTGTTCCTCACTCTGGAGTGTCTCAATAAAGACTGAGGTCACTGTTACTTTAACCTCCCTGTGTGCAGTCTCATCTGTGTTAGGAACACAATAACAGGTGACGAGAATACGAATCTAACGCAAAGATGCAGCAAACTGTGAACATCCTGGAGAAGTTCTCGGAAGGTGAGGACTGGGAAGCCTATGTCGAACGGCTACACCAGTACTTTGTAGCTAATGAGCTGGACAGAGAAGGAGGTGCTGCAAAAAGGAGAGCGGTCCTCCTCATAGTCTGTGGGGCACCGACCTACAGCCTCATGAAGAATCTTCTGGCTCCGGTGAAACCCACAGATAAGTCATATAAGGAGCTGTGTACACTGGTTTGGGAGCATCTTAACCCGAGGGAGAGCGTGCTGATGGCGAGGTATCGGTTCTACACATGCCAGCAATCTGAAGGTCAGGAAGTGGCGAGCTACGTCGCCGAGCTAAGGCGATTTGCAGGACAATGTGAGTTTGTCTGGAGCAAATGCTCAGAGACTTTTTTGTACTGGGCATTGGCCACGAGACCATCCTACGAAAACTTTTGACTGTAGAGGCACCGACCCTCAGTAAGGCCATTGCGATAGCACAGGCGTTTATGTCCACCAGTGATAACATCAAACAAATCTCTCAGCACACAAGTGCTAGCAATGTTCATAAATTAAGTGGAACTGTGTTTGCAAGCAGAAATGTACAGGGCAGAACCCACGAATCTGTAACTGCCAGCAGGCCTCAGGTGACCCAGATGACTCAGAGTCCGCAACAAAGGATGAATGCAAAGCAATTCACACCTTGTTGCCGTTGTGGAGGCTTCCATTCAGCCTATTCATGCCGCTTCAAAGGGTATGTTTGCAAGAACTGTGGAACAATGGGGCACCTCCAACGAACTTGCAAACGAGCTGCAAACTCTGCAAAACCTGCTAACCACCACGTGGCAGAGGAAGATCGGTCCATGGTGGATCAAAGTAATTTTGAGCCTCAGCGAGAGGAGGCAGAAGCTGAAGTACACGGGATGCACACATTTTCGACGAAATGTCCACCTATAATGCTAAACATAAAATTGAATGGCTTACCTGTAGCCATGGAAGTGAACACTGGCGCTAGCCAATCCATCATGAGTAAAAAGATGTTTGAGAGACTGTGGTGCAATAAGGCACTCAGACTATCCCTGAACTCCATCCACACGAAACTGAGAACGTACACCAAAGAGCTTATCACTGTCCTGGGCAGTGCCATGGTCAAGGTCCCTATGAGGGCTCGGTGCACGAACTGCCACTCTGGATTGACCCGGGCGATGGCCCTACACTGCTTGAAAGGAGCTGGCTGGGAAAAATCCGCTGGATGACATCCGAGCGCTATCACATGTCGATGAGGCCTCATGTACCCAGGTTCTTAACAAATTTCCTTCCCTTTTTGAGCCAGGCATTGGAAACTTTTCCGGGGCGAAGGTGCGGATCCACTTGGTCCCAGAGGCATGACCCATTCACCACAAGGCGCGAGCAGTACCTCACATGATGAGGGAGAGAGTGGAAATCGAGCTGGACAGGCTGCAACGCGAGGGCATCATCTCTCCAGTGGAATTCAGGGAGTGGGCCAGCCCAATAGTTCCAATACTCAAAAGTGATGGCACGGTCAGGATTTGCAGCGATTATAAAGTAACTATTAATCGTTTCTCGCTACAGGACCAATACCCGCTACCTAAGGCAGACGACCTATTTTCGACGCTGGCAGGAGGCAAGACATTCACCAAGCTCGACCTGACTTCGGCCTACATGACGCAGGAGCTGGAGGAGTCTTCGAAGGGCCTCACCTGCATCAACACGCACAAGGGATTGTTCATCTGCAACAGATGCCCGTTTGGAATTTGGTCGGCTGCAGCGATCTTCCAGAGAAACATGGAGAGACTACTCAAGTCGGTACCACACACGGTGGTCTTTCAGGACGACATATTGGTCATGGGTCGGGACACCGCCGAGCACCTACAAAACCTGGAGGAGTTCCTCCAGCGACTGAATCGCGTAGGGCTGCGGCTGAAGAGGTCGAAATGCGTCTTCATGGCAACAGAAGTGGAGTTTTTGGGGAGAAAGATCGCGGCGGACGGCATTCAGCCCACAGACGCCAAGACAGAGGCTATCAGGAACGTGCCCAGGCCACAGAACGTCATGGGGCTGCGGTTGTTCCTGGGACTCCTCAACTATTTTGGTAACTTCCTACCGGGGTAAAGCACCCTTTTAGAGCCCCTACATGTGTTATTGCGCAAAGGTGAGAACTGGGTATGGAGAAAAAAATCAAGTAATTGCTTTTGAGAAAGCCAGAAACATTTTATGCTCCACCAAGCTGCTTGTATTGTATAACCCGTGTAAAAGACTTGTGCTATCATGTGACGCGTCGTTGTACGGAGTCGGGTGTATCGTACAACAAGCTAATGATGCGGGGAAGTTGCAACCTGTCGCCTATGCTTCCAGGAGCTTGTCTAAGGCCGAGAGGGCCTACAGCATGATTGAGAAAGAGGCATTAACGTGTGTGTTCGGGGTAAAGAAAATGCATCAGTACCTGTTTGGCCTCAAATTTGAGCTGGAAACCGATCACAAGCCCCTCAGATCCCTGCTCGCTGAAAACAAGGGGATAAATACTAATGCCTCAGCCCGCATACAAAGGTGGGCACTCACGCTATCAGCGTATAACTATACCATCCGCCACAGGCCAGGCACCGAGAACTGTGCAGATGCTCTCAGTCGGCTACCATTGCCCACCACGGGGGTGGAAATGGCGCAGCCTGCAAACTTGTTGATGGTCATGGAAGCATTTAAAAATGATAAATCACCTGTCACGGCCCGCCAGATTAGGACTTGGACAAGCCAAGATCCTCTGCTGTCCCTAGTAAAAAACTGTGTACTGCATGGGAGCTGGGCCAGCATCCCCGTTGAAATGCAAGAGCTAATCAAGCCGTTCCAGCGGCGAAAGGACGAGCTGTCCATTCAGGCAGACTGCCTGTTGTGGGGTAACTGTGTAGTGCTACCAGAAAAGGGCAGGGAGACGTTCATCTGGGATCTCCACAGCACACACCCGGGTATAGTAATGATGAAAGCGATAGCCAGATCCCACGTGTGGTGGCCCGGTATCGACTCTGACTTAGAGTCCTGTGTACGGCAATGCAGCGTATGTGCTCAGTTGAGCAACGCGCCCAGAGAGGCACCACTAAGTTTGTGGTCCTGGCCCTCCAGACCATGGTCGAGGATCCATGTCGACTATGCGGGCCCGTTTCTCGGTAAAATGTTCCTGGTGGTGGTGGATGCTTTTTCAAAATGGATTGAATGTGAAATAATGTCGGGAAGCACCGCCACCGCCACCATTGAAAGCCTGAGGGCCATGTTTGCCACCCACGGCCTGTCTGACATACTGGTCAGTGACAACGGGCCATGTTTCACCAGTGCCGAATTTAAAGAATTCATGACCCGCAATGGGATCAAACATGTCACCTCGGCCCCGTTTAAACCAGCCTCCAATGGGCAGGCAGAGCGGGCAGTACAAACAATCAAACAGAGCCTTAAACAAGTCACGGAACTCACTCCAAACCCACCTGTCCTGAGTACTGCTCAGCTACCGCACGAGACCCCACTCACTCACAGGGGTGCCCCCGGCTGAGCTACTCATGAAAAGGACACTTAAAACCAGACTCTCGCTGGTTCACCCCAATCTGCATGATCAGGTAGAGAGCAGGCGGCAGCAACAAAATGTAAACGATGGTCGCGCCACTGTGTCACGGGAAATTGATCTGAATGACCCTGTTTATGTGCTAAACTATGGACATGGTCCCAAGTGGATCGCGGGCACGGTGATAGCTAAAGAAGGGAGTAGGGTGTTTGTAGTCAAACTAGACAATGGAAAAATTTGCAGGAAGCACCTGGATCAAACGAGGCTGCGGTTCACAGACTGCCCTGAACAACCCACAGCAGACATCACATTTTTTGAGTCCACAACACACACCCAAAGGATCAATGGCACCACGCCGGACCAGGAAATCGAACCCATCATGCCCAACAGCCCAGCAAGGCCAGGCTCACCTAGCAGCCCTGCAGGGCCAACAACACGCCAGCCCAGCGAGGGCACAGCCAATACACCAGAACAGACATTTGTACCGAGGCGGTCCACCAGGGAAAGAAAGGCTCCGACCACCTCATCTTGTAAATAGTTTTCACTTTGACTTTGAGGGGGGTGGGGAGTGATGTTGTGTATCTGTAAAGCATGCACTCCCATGTTCCGCCACCAGGGAGCTCATCCCCTGAAGTCCCAAGGGATCCCAGCATCCCTTGGGAGCACTGTATAGAAGCCGGCCCCAAAGGTCTGTTCCTCACTCTGGAGTGTCTTAATAAAGACTGAGGTCACGGTTACTTTAACCTCCCTGTGTGCAGCCTCATCTGTGTTAGGAACACAATAGTCTGCTTAAAAGCACTGTTAGCGGTCTGACAACAAGGTTTTAATGAGCAAATAAGATCAGCCACCTCTGCTGTTCGGTTCCGGCCGCACTGGCAAACATGCCCGAGGTTAAGGCGCGAGTCGGCAGGATGATGACGGGTACCTGACATGCTCCCATTTTTCGTGACTTTCACTGCTGGCCCGCCTCCAAACTCACGCACACGCCAGCAGGAAAGTTCCGGCACCAGAATTCAGATCCCACCACGGTGACAGCGGATTTTAATTTCAACTAAATAAATCTGGAATAATAAGCTAGTGTCAGTAATGGTGACCATGAAACTACTGGATTTTCTTCAAAATCCATCTGGTTCAACTAATGTCCTTTAAGGAAGGAAATCTGCCGTCCTTATCCGGTCTGACCTACGTGTGACTTCAGAGCCTCAGCAAAGTGGTTGACTCTTAACTGCCTTGTGCAATGCCCTAGTTATTAACAAGTAGTCTCACCATCTCCTTCTCGAGGGCAATTCGGGATGGGCAATAAATGCTTGGTTTCCCACTGATGCCCACATCCCATGAATGAATAAAATAAAACTTTATGCATTCAGCCCATCCTTTCCAGCATGAAAGTGATGGCCAACTCTATTGGCTCACTTGTGGACCCAGTCAGGATGCAGCGTCTGACGGCTGGTGTTCTCGGCTTCCATTGCAGTACAAGCAACAGCCACCCAACATCTGAGTGCGGCAGAAGGAGCTCAGACTGCTGGCATGCAAGGTTAGCTCGCTGCTATGCAAGCTCAGACTGCTGGCATTTCAGCTGTAGATTACAGCGTTCAAAGAGGCATGCAGGGTATCGTAGCCGGCTAGCAATCTATCGTCCAACACATTTCTAGGATTGGTGAGGCACAGCCCCGGTGGAGTGCAGTGGCTCCATGGATCACAACCTTCTGTCCTCTCTCAGGAGGACAGCAGTCATCCTCCCATCACTGCCTCTCCGCCAGTGCCCTTGCTGTTGCCTGTCAGCCAGCCAGCCACCCATGCCGAGATGGAGCAGTCCACACAGTAGCTACCCTTTGGTTTGCTATGGTATCCGAAATGCAGCCGGCGCAGCGGACTACCGCAGAATGGAAACGTCATTACTGCTGCGAGGATACTGGGCATAGACCTGCATGATGCATTGCCCATGGTCGAACACCAGCTAAATATTGAGGGAATGGAATCCCTTTTGGTTCCGGTATATGGCAGAGTTGATATACAGTGTCCGCAAAGCAGTCGCACCCTGCACCATGGTGAACCTGCAATTCTAGAAAAACCATGTGCTCGGTCTGCTTGCTGGTCTCTGGCAAGAGAGAATGAAATGTAGTCAGCTCGCTTTGACCAGAGAGCCTCAGTGACCTCCCTTATGCGACAGTAGGTAGCAATCTGTAAGATGTTGCAAATATCTGAAGAAGGACATTCTTGCTATTGAGGGAGTGCAGCGAAGGTTCACCAGACTAATTCCCGGGATGACAGGACTGACATATGAAGAAAGATTGGATCGACGAGGCTTTTTTTCACTGGAATTTAGAAGAATGAGAGGGGATCTCATAGAAACATGTAAAATTCTGACAGGATTGGACAGGTTAGATGCAGGAAGAATGTTCGCGATGTTGGGGAAGTCCAGAACTGGGGTCACAGTCTAAGGTTAAGGGGTAAGCCGTTTAGGGCCGAGATGAGGAGAAACTTCTTCATTCAGAGAATTGTGAACCTGTGGAATTGTCTACCGCAGAAAGTTGTTGAGGCCAGTTCGTTAGATATATTCAAAAGGGAGTTAGATGTGGCCCTTACAGCTAAAAGGATCAAGGGTTATGGAGAGAAAGCAGGAATGGGATACTGAAGTTGCATGATCAGCCATGATCATATTGAATGGCGGTGCAGGCTCGAAGGGCCGAATGGCCTACTCCTGCACCTGTTTTCTATGTTTCTATGTTTTTATCTCCAGCTCTAGCCTTGGAGGAGCCAGATGTTTAAAACTTGTTACGGTCACCTTCACAGCCTTTGGCAATGCAGTCTTCGCCCTGTTCTGAGGTTGCAGTTGTGGCAGCAACAGGTGACAGATTTCAGCGAGGATGTCCTTATTCAAGCGCAGACCTTCTCGCAGACTGTTTCTCACTGAGGTTCAGGTAGGAGAATTGCTCCATGACCACCCTGTGCGGATATGGCCTTCTTTTTAGTGGCCGTCTCCCTCTCCTCCTTCTCCCTCTTTCAGCAGATTGTCCTGCTCTGCATGCCCTCCATTCATTCTCCAAGTCATGCTGTAATCCAAAGGGAATGCTTACTAGTACAAGTGATTTGTGCAGAAGCCTTGAAGTCAGGAAAAAGATCCTTCACCAGCTGCCAAATCACTCTCTGTGGACTTTAGCAACTTCAATAACTCCAAAAAGCACCAAACTCTTGTAGAATCAGAGCAACAACCAGTCGAAATCAATCAGTAGCTAGCCTATAAGTAGGGGGTGTTGATCCACATTAAATAGCACTGGTGAGGGTTCCTTCCCGCTGCTGAATGCTTGGTCAGCTGTGTGAGGTTAAGAGATGGCATTAGCTGGGACATTGAGCTCCAAAATGGCAGTGCTGGTGTCAAATCAGCGTTGCATGCTGATTGACGTCATGATTGGCCTGCTCTGCATACTTCCGGTGGACATTCACTGTGCGCGTTAACGCCATCACCAATATGGCGTCTGGTGTAATTAGCCCCACAAGTGTGCGTGGAACCAAAATGTCACTCGTAGTGCTGAAAAAAAACGGGCGCTAAGGATACAAATTTTGTGCCCTTTCTTTTATCATTTCTAAAAGCTTTAAAATATTGGTTCTCAGAGTTAACTAAAGCATAACACTCGAGATTGATACAGGATCTAAGTAGAACGCACCCTACTCCTTACCTTCAAATCACTTTCCCCTCCTCTTAAACAATCCAAACATTACTAATGAGAGGGCAGAGCTTCTTTATACAAATGGCTGTGATGAAAAGACACACATAATTATCAATTTCTCAAGATATGCAACACTGAATACAGCATAATACATGGAGGGAAGTCTGGTAGTTGTAGGTGCACAAAGTAAAGTTCATTACTCGCTTGATATAAATACAGGCCTTTTCATCTGAAGCAGACCTGCAACTCGGAAAAGGGAGTACAATACATATAATTAACCATTTTCCTCTATCCCCTCAGTTAGTGCACCATTAATGCCATATGTCTTTTGTTTCCACAGAGTAGTATTCAGAGACCCTTCAAGTTGTGATCAAGATTGGGGTCAGAATTTGGGGAACATGGACTGGATTTGCAGGAAGGGTTTTTATTGTTGAATAACCTCGATAAGGAACATAACAAATAGGTGCAGGAGTAGGCCATTCGGCCCCTCGAACCGGCTCCACCATTTAATCAGATCATGGCTGATCTGATCATGGACTCAGCTCCACTGCCCTGCCCGCTCCCCATGACCCTTTATTCTCTTATCGCTCAAAAATATGTCTATCTCCACTTTAAATATATTCAATGACCCAGCCTCCACAGCTCTCTGGGGCAGAGAATTCCACAGATTTAATAGAAGAAACTCCTCCACATCTCAGTTTTAAAGGGGCGGCTCCTTATTCTGAGACTATGTCCCCTAGTTTTAATTTTCCCTATGAGTGGAAATATCCTCCCTGCATCCACCTTGTCGAGCCCCCTCATTACCTTATAAAGGACCGTGGTTTGTTGTGCAGGACACCAACAAGGTTGAAAAATGGAGACAAAGTGAATAAGGATTCAATGATTAGGTGGCATCAAACTTAAGTCTCAAAAGAGTGCAAATCATCGGAAGAAGGAAAGATTTAGGGATAAAAGTTGTGGGTAAAAGTTAAAGAAAAGCTTGCCCCTGCATGCAACTTAGGCATACTGGTTTGGAGCTACGGAAGTTTGGCTTTGTATACAGGGTGTGCTGACTGCTGACCCCGGGGGTGAAAACATGGGAAAATGCTTGCTAACCTCAATGCCTCTTCTCTGGCTTATAAAGTAAGTCATGTTGGCAGCAATCCCCTCTTTCAAAAACAAAATATTATACTTCATAAAATTATCTTGGATAAAATATGCATTATGTGCTGTGGTCCGCAAAAGAAATGGACTACTTTGAAAGATTGAAAAGGTAATAATTAATGAAAATTTGTGAATATAGTTAAATAAGTATTAAAGTGATTACATAACAGCAGAAATATGTTAATATTAGTAACAGACCAGTGTGCGGATACATTTTTATTTGATTACCACTTTTTGCTGAATCAACACCCATGTTAATCACTTGGTAATAATTTGAACGGCTGCATTAGGCACTGCTAATGTATGCATGTAAAATGTAAAAATGATTAAACGTATAAATATTGATTCAGAATACTTCAGTAAGAAGTAATCCAGTTGTTTTGCACTTCAATAGGTATATCAAAATTTGTAATTTTATTTTTCTGTCAAAATATGAGTTATCAAACATAATTTATTCCTTTTTTATTTTTCTATTTGGAACAAAAAAACAATAATGTCAAAGACACGTTAAGCCCACAGTCTGCAGGCAGAATACATGAGGACTGCAGGACATTCACTGATCTGCATCTTATTGGAATCTAACGCAAAGCACCATTCATCCTGGGCTTTAGTTGCACCGATGCTGACAGACCTGCAGTACTGTACCCAACAGGCTTCCGATTAGCACCTAGCTACCGTTCTAAGCCACATTTAGTCCAGGATGTATTTAAATTCTGGAAACATATCATAAGGAATAGCCCACTGTTGATGTATTAGGGCTGCTAAAGTTGGTGCCTAAAAGGTTCAATCATAACCAGTTAGTAATGTAAGGTAACCTGCTAACTAAGGCTGAAAGAACTGTCATGGGTTTCAGTATTTGGTTCAATTTGAATGTACCCCAGCATGAAACTATTGGAATTGACAGTCAACATGACAGCTTGTCTCTTTATTTGTTCTGCTACAAATTTTTCCTTTTTGGAAAATTAAAAGCTGATCCTAAAGAGACCCAGCAAATGCAACACATCTTCAGTAAGGTGGGTCGTTTGATCGCCCTTGCCTGTGCCCCTAACCCTGGCCTATTTCCCAGGCATTTTCGCACAGGCACAGGCATCTTCCACCCTTCAGGATGTAGTTCGGGATCTGGAATATTAGGTCCTTCATTGAAACACCTGTTGTGATATATTCACAGAGCACAGCACACACAGCTTCCTAACATGGCAGGCAGCTCTCTCGGAAGTCTCCAGAATTGCCTGGTTCTGTTTAATGATTAACCCTGCACTTGCAGTACACAATACATCCACATCCACAGTGTGGAGCTACAAACATTACAAGCTTACAGACATTACACTTCTCCCTCCTTAATGAGGAAGCCATCATAACAAACATCATATATAACTTTCATGTTTACACATAACACAGAATATAAACTTTTTTTTTTCCATATTTACAAATTTAACTTTACCACTTGTTTTTTTGTTTCGAAGAGGATACCTTCGCTCTCAAACAGAACCTTCCAAAAATGGTGTTGAATCTAAACTCATTCGAGGCTCATCCTGAGGAATGTTTTCCTCCACGGAATTTCCTTGATTTTCATTTGAACTCACTCTAACTTCAGGCTCTTTGTTTTCCTGACTCAGACTCAGACTTTCATTCTGATTCTCTCCTGGATTTGTTTCCAGTATATTGGATTTAGGATTTGCTACTGGTGTATCAAAACTATCTGATGAGACAGAAATAATTGAATCATTCCCTATTGGGTGTAACTTGTGATGGGGAAGGCAATCTAGACATTGCATCAGCATTACTGTGATCAGTTGATCGTCTGTATTCAATATCATATGTATATGCTGACAAAATCAAAGCCCATCTCTGCATTCGGGCTGCAGCTAATGTTGAAACTGGGGACTTTGGATGGAGGATTGCTGTTAGGGGCTTATGATCCGTAACGATGGTAAACTTACGACCATACAAGTATTTGTAAACTTCTTGACCCTAAAAATTAATGCCAAAGCTTCCCTTTCAATTTGCGCATAATTACTCTCACTGGCACTGAGAGTGCATGAAGCAAAAACAATTGGTCTCTCCTCTCCACTACCCCAACTCCATACGGAGAAGCATCACATGCTAGCTTAATCTCCTTAGATATGTCATAGTGAACTAACATGGTGCTCTCTACCAATTTGCTTTTACAATCCTTGAATGCTGTATCGCATTCTTTTGACCACTTCCAATGGACCTGTTTTTTCAAAAGTTCATTCAGTGGATGTAATACTGTAGCCAAATTTGGTAGGAACTTCCCATAATATTTCAAAAGACCCAAGAATGAACGAAGTTCAGAGACATTTCTGGGAGTGGGTGCATTTCTAATTGCATCCAATTTTTCCATGGTTGGATGTAAACTATCTTTGTCTAATCTGTACCCTAAGTACTCCACTGAGTTTTTAAATAACTCACACTTACGAGCAGACACTCGTACTCTGCTTCTCTAGCAGTTTGAGGACTTCATTCAATATGTTATGAATTTGCCTATTTGGTGCGGAAATTAGTATGTCATCCAAATAACATACTACCCCTTCAATACCTTGCAAAATCTGGTTCATCACCCCTTGGAATATGGAAGGGGCGGAAGACAGTCCAAACGGTAGCCTATTGAACTGATATAGGCCTAGATGAGTATTTATAGTCAAACATGACTTGGACTCCGCATCTAGTTCAAGTTGTAAGTAGGCATTCGTAAGATCCAGTTTTACATAAGAACATAAGAACATAAGAATTAGGAACAGGAGAAGGCCATCTAGCCCCTCGAGCCTGCTCCGCCATTCAACAAGATCATGGCTGATCTGGCCGTGGACTCAGCTCCACTTACCCGCCCGCTCCCCATAACCCTTAATTCCTTATTGGTTAAAAATCTATCTATCTGTGACTTGAATACATTCAATGAGCTAGCCTCAACTGCTTCCTTGGGCAGAGAATTCCACAGATTCACAACCCTCTGGGAGAAGAAACTCCTTCTCAACTCGGCTTTAAATTGGCTCCCCCGTATTTTGAGGCTGTGCCCCCTAGTTCTAGTCTCCCCGACCAGTGGAAACAACCTCTCTGTCTCTATCTTGTTTATCCCTTTCATTATTTTAAATGTTTCTGTGAGATCACCCCTCATCCTACTGAACTCCAACGAGTAAAGACCCAGTCTACTCAATCTATCATCATAAGGTAACCCCCTCATCTCTGGAATCAGCTTAGTGAATCGTCTCTGTACCCCCTCCAAAGCCAGTATATCCTTCCTTAAGTAAGGTGACCAAAACTGCACACAGTACTCCAGGTGCAGCCTCACTAATACCCTATACAGTTGCAGCAGGACCTCCCTGCTTTTGTACTCCATCCCTCTCGCAATGAAGTCCAACATTCCATTCGCCTTCCTGATTACCTGCTGCACCTGCAAACTAACTTTTTGGGATTCCCGGGTTTCGGCAATATCTGGTGATGTTGCGTTTCCTTCATTTAGTAGCTTCCCTGGTGGTCTAGTGGTTAGGATTCGGCGCTTTCACTGCTGCGGCCCGGGTTTGATTCCTGGTCAGGGAACATTGTTTTTTCGGCCGTTTGAACTGCAAGGCTGTTCCTGAACAAATTTACAGCTCACTGCACTCTTGCTGCCCCAACCATCAGCAGCGCATCATTCGTTGTAGTGATACAGCATACACTTCTGTGCCTTCCGTTTAACCGTTGGTTAAATGGTGTAATGGTGAGCACTCTGGACTTTGAATCCAGTGATCCGAGTTCAAATCTTGATAAAAGAATCCAAAAGAGTTTCATACACAAGGACCCCCAGGTCCCTCTGCACCACAGCATGTTGTAATTTCTCCCCATTCAAATAATATTCCCTTTTACTGTTTTTTTTTCCAAGGTGGATGATCTCACATTTTCCGACATTGTATTCCATCTGCCAAACCTTAGCCCATTCGCTTAACCTATCTAAATCTCTTTGCAGCCTCTCTGTGTCCTCTACACAACCCACTTTCCCACTAATCTTTGTGTCATCTCTGTCCCCTCTTCCAGGTCATCTTTGTATATTGTAAACAGTTGTGGTCCCAGCACCGATCCCTGTGGCACACCACTAACCACCGATCCCCAACCCGAAAAGGACCCATTTATCCTGACTCTCTGCTTTCTGTTAAACATAAACATAGAAAATAGGTGTAGGATTAGCCCATTCGGCCCTTCGAGCCTGCACCGCCATTCAACAAGATCATGGCTGATCACCCACCCCAGCACCTCCCCCCCCCACGCCCCCTCCACACCCCCCCAACCCCCCCAGCCACAAGAACCACATCCAACTCCCTCCCGAACACATCCAATGAACTGGCATCAACAACTCTCCGCGGCAGGGAACCACAGGCCAACAACTCCCCGAGTGAAGAAGTCTCTCCCAATCCCAGCACCAAACAGCCCACCCCCCATCCCAAGAGCATCCCCCCCGCCCCCCCGGCTCCGGACCCACCCAACACCGGGAACACTCCCCCCACACCCAACCCGCCCCATCCCGTCAGAATCCTTCCCAAATGCCGAACACCCCCGGATGACGGGCCCCCAGCCCCGGCCACCCCGGAGCCACGCCCCCGCGACGCCAACCACACCACATCCACCAACCGCCATCTGCGCAGTCAACCCGTCCACCCCACTCCGAACACTCCCCGCACCGAGGCACAGAGCCCACAGGCCCGCCCCTCCAACACACTTCACCACTCCCCCCCAGACCTTCGCTGCAATGTGGCCCCTCCTGTCCCCCGCCCTGGGTTTCTCCCCCCCCCACCTCCACCACTCTCCCCTCCATCCCCCGCCCCCGTCTCCCCTCATCTTCCCTCTGCCTCCCCGCACAGGTTCCCATCTTGGGGCGGTAACCTTCTGGGGCCGGGAATTTTAGCCCCCAGCGTGGAAGTCCTGCTCCCGCTGCAGAATTGGCCTTACCCCCCCTCAATGGAAGCGGAGTGCAATTTCCCACACTCCACTTCCCTTGGGGGCAATTACCAGGGCACGACTGGATGCTCCTGTGACAGTTGGAACTGGTGCTCTCCACTCTCCCGTCCTGTGACAGTGGGAACTGGTGCTCTCCACTCTCTGTCCTGTGACAGTGGGAACTGGTGCTCTCCACTCTCTGTCCTGTGACAGTGGGAACTGGTGCTCTCCACTCTCTGCCCTGTGACAGTGGGAACTGGTGCTCTCCACTCTCTGTCCTGTGACAGTGGGAACTGGTGCTCTCCACTCTCTGCCCTGTGACAGTGGGAACTGGTGCTCTCCACTCTCTGTCCTGTGACAATGGGAACTGGTGCTCTCCACTCTCTGTCCTGTGACAGTGGGAACTGGCGCTCTCCACTCTCTGTCCTGTGACAGTTGGAACTGTTCGCCAGCCAATTCTCGATCCATGCTAATACATTTCCTCTGACTCCGTGTACCTTTATCTTCTGCAGTAACCTTTTGTGTGGCACCTTATTGAATGCCTTTTGGAAATCTAAATACACCACATCCATCGGTACACCTCTATCCACCATGCTCGTTATATCCTCAAAAAATTCCAGTAAATTAGTTAAACATGATTTCCCCTTCATGAATCCATGCTGCGTCTGCTTGATTGCACTATTCCTATCTAGATGTCCCGCTATTTCTTCCTTAATGATAGCTTCAAGCATTTTCCCCACTACAGATGTTAAACTAACCGGCCTATAGTTACCTGCCTTTTGTCTGCCCCCTTTTTTAAACCGAGGCGTTACATTAGCTGCTTTCCAATCCGCTGGTACCTCCCCAGAGTCCAGAGAATTTTGGTAGATTATAACGAATGCATCTGCTATAACTTCCGCCATCTCTTTTAATACCCTGGGATGCATTTCATCAGGACGAGGGGACTTGTCTACCTTGAGTCCCATTAGCCTGTCCAGCACTACCCCGCTAGTGATAGTGATTGTCTCAAGATCCTCCCTTCCCACATTCCCGTGACCAGCAATTTTTGGCATGGTTTTTGTGTCTTCCACTGTGAAGACCGAAGCAAAATAATTGTTTAAGGTCTCAGCCATTTCCACATTTCCCATTATTAAATCCCCCTTCTCATCTTCTAAGGGACCAACATTTACTGTGAGAAGATCTGACCACCTGTCAGTGTTGTCTAAAAATCTTCTATATTCAGCAATATATTAGCGACATTACCCTCTGGAACCTGGTTCACAGTTACTTTATAATCACCACACAATCTTACCTTACCGTCGGACTGAGGTATAACAACAATGGGTGTAGCCCAATTACATCGATCTATCTTACAAATAATGTTCTCAGTCTCTAGTCTTTTGAGTTCTTGCTCAACTTTCTCCTTGAGTGCATATGGTACGGAACGTGGCTTGTCTTAAACCGATCTAGCTTCTTTCTGTACCCTGACACTCACCTTGAAGCCTTGGATTGGACTGCCTGTTTCACAGAACACTTTCGGATACTTCTTGATAACCTCATCCGTTGATGAAAATCTTGCATCCACACAGAAAATCTTACTCCAATCCAGCTTCAGTGAGTTCAACCAATTTCTTCCTAGTAAGGCAGACTTGTCTCCTTTCACTACTGTTAGAGGCAAGTTCTGAAATTAATCTTTATACTTCACCGGTACGGTGATACGACCTACCACAGGAATTTTCTCTCCCGAGTAGCCTCGCAGCTCTATCTTGGATTTCTCCAGTTGAAAATCACGGAATTTGTCGCGGCACAGTGACTCCAGTACTACACTCATGGATGCACTCATGTCAATTTCCATTGGTATCTTGAATCCCGCAACATCTATGTGGATTTTGATGCTTTCCGAATCGCTGTCCGTTAACCTCGTGCTCCTGATGACGTGTAACTCTAACATCTCCTCATCCTGCTGTTGTTCTTCCATGCTATGTAGTCTTTTGGGATTTCTACTCATAGCTTTGAGCGCTGGACTCATAGCTTTGAACGCAGATTTACCCTTCAGTCGGCATGCCTTCGCAAGATGCCCAGTCTTCCTGCAGAAGAAACACTCTGCCTTCACGTATGGACAACTTTGAGCAATGTGTTATCCCAGGCACCTATAGCATGACTTCAATGCTCTGGTAGAATTTCCAGTTTCTGAGACTTTCGGCCATGCCCGTCTTTTACTTCGAACCTACAGGTGATTTACTTCGGTTGACTGACGACCGTAATCATTATTTAATTCTCTGAAATTTTGTTCGGCCATGCTCATCGACCTCGCTGTCTGACAAGCAATCTCAAAAGTCAAATCATCCGTCCTCAATAACTTCCTTCGGATCGCATCATTTTTCACCCCACAAACAAACCGATCCCGTAATGCTCGGTTTTGAAAGTTTCCAAAATTACAGTGCATCGATAGCTTTTTTAATGCTATGATGTACTCACTGATACTTTCATTAGCCTTTTGATTCCGAATCCTGAAACAATAGCTTTCAGCAATTTCTAACGGTTTGGGGTTATAGTGCTGCTCCATCTTCATTAAAATCTCTTTGAGCGTTGTGTCCTTTGGCTCGTTAGGTACAAGCAGATTTACAAGAGTGTCATAATAATGCCGGACCTGCCTCCAATAAGAAGATCGCTTCCTTACATTCGAACACAGCCCGGTTCTGGACTGCATTGTCTGGAACTTCGATTATGTTATTTGCAATGAAATACATTTCTAGCCGATCCACATACGCTTTAAAACGTTCCCGGTCGTGTCTATATTCACCCAAATATACCAATACACCTGCCATTTTAATCTCTAGCTGTTCACACCATGTGCTGTATTTTACCTCGGATTTTGTAGCTTTTTTCCAAAGACAGAAACTTTCAAAGTCTCTCTGTCGGCTGGCTGAATCCTTTACCAACAAAAATTAAGCTTTAAATCATCCAAAAAATCCCATCCTCGTCGCCAAATGTGATATATTCACAGAGCACAGCACACACAGCTTCCTAACATGGCAGGCAGCTATCTCAGAAGTCTCCGGAATTACCTGGTTCTGTTTAATGATTAACTCTGCACAGTGTGGAGCTACATAGAAACATAGAAACATAGAAAATAGGTGCAGGAGTAGGCCATTCGGCCCTGCGAGCCTGCACCATCATTCAATATGATCATGGCTGATCACCCACCCCAGCACCTCCCCCCCCACGCCCCCTCCACACCTCCCCAGACCCCCCCAGCCGCAAGGACCACATCCAACTCCCTCCTGAACACAACCAATGACCTGGCATCAACAACTCTCGGTGGCAGGGAACCCCACAGGCCAACAACTCCCCGAGTGAAGAAGTCTCTCCCAATCCCAGCTCCAAACAGCCCACCCCCATCCCAAGAGCATACCCCCCCCCCTGGCTCCGGACCCACCCAACACTGGGAACACTCCCCCCGCACCCAACCCGCCCCGTCCCGTTTGAATCCTTCCCAAATGCCGAACACCCCCGGATGTCGGGCCCCCAGCCCCGGCCACCCCGGAGCCACGCCCCCGCGACACCAACCACACCACATCCACCAACCGCCATCTGCGCAGTCAACCCGTCCACCCCACTCCGAACACTCCCCGCACCGAGGCACAGAGCCCCCAGGCCCGCCCCTCCATCACACTTCACCCACCCCCCAGACCTTCGCTGCAATGTGGCCCCTCCTGTCCCCCGCCCTGGGTTTCTCTCCCCCCCCCCCACCTCCACCACTCTCCCCTCCATCCCCTGCCCCCGTTTCCCCTCATCTTCCCTCTGACTCCCCGCACAGGCTCCCATCTTGGGGGCGGTAACCTTCTGGGGCCGGGAATTTTAGCCCCCAGCGTGGAAGTCCTGCAAACATTACAAGCTTACAGACATTACACCTGTAAACTCATCCCTTTTTGGCGTGGAAGCAAGTCATCCTCGTTTCGAGGGACTGCCTACGATTTCGCAGGGTCAGGAGCATGTAAGTATTTATTGGTACTGAGCATGCCAGTACCAATGCCAATGTGATGGCTCTCAGAGGTGGGGGAGCGGCACTTTGCTGTGCTGATGTAGTTGAACTGATTAAAGGATTTAATAGGGTAGGTATAGAGATACTGGCACTGAAATTCCGGTTTGGCCTTCCCGCGGGCATTTTAGAGAAAAAATACGTACCTACCTTAGGCTGGTGCCCACGTGGGACTTTCCGATGCTGAGGCCTCCTTCGGCTGCGATTCACAGCGCATGCACATCAACGCGAGAGCAGGCCTCGAGCTGGAGTCACATGGCTCTGGGCAGCCAATCAGGTAAAGTATCATTGTCATAGTTGTTCCACAGGTTCCTAAACTCCTATTACCATGATTGTGATAGAGCCCAAAACACACAAGGCACACTCCCAAACACCCAAAGCACTAATAAAAAATAGAAAATAATTACACTACATTCATTTAAATGAAAGTTATTAATGTTTTAAAAAAAATGTTTGCCTGATTTTTTAAAAAGTTTTTTTCAAATAAGCTTACCGTTGTGGGGAGGGTTTTAATGATAAAATATGTTTTAATAACTTTATTTTTATATGTTTTTTAAAACACTTGTGCCTGTAACAGTAGGCTATGCACCGGCTTTTTCAGGCGCAAGAATTTTGAGGACATTTGTCAGTGTAAATATCGGAAATTTCCACTTACAAGTCCCCGAGATGTGGCCATCTGTCAAGCCAGGAACTTGTATGTGCATACGCTGGAAACTAGCATTTCCGATGCCTTCCCGGGTCTGTAGGAACTCTGTACGGACCTGGGGAGGCTGGAATTTCAGGGCCACTATTTCTTCTGTTGGGGGGAATCCAGAACAAGAGGGCTTATTCTTAAAATTAGAGCCAGGTCATATAGGAGTGAAATCAAGATAAATTTTTTCATACAAAGGGTATTGGAAATCTGGAACTCGTTGCTCCAACAGCCTGTGGATGCTGGGTCAATTGAAGTTTTCAAGACTGAGATCAATAGTTTTTTGTTTTATAAGGATATTAAGTGGTAGGGAACAAAGGCGGCTAACTGGAGTGGAGGAGCAGATCAGCCATGATCTAATTGAATGGCGGAAAGGCCCGAGGGGCTGAATGACCAACGCCTGTTCCTATGTGCCTATAGAACATACCCTCGGAAACAAGGAGGGGAGGAGAGGACAATAGAGGAGGTAAAGAATTAAAATCTACGAACTACTTTCACAAAGGGGGTGTTGTGTATAAATCACAGGGCAAGATTTAGTTCACAAAATTGGTCTGAGGCTGCAAAGTCTTTTCTATTTATCCGCATAAATGTCAACATTTTAACAATAGTTGGAGCTGGTGAGAAGAACTCTGCACGTTCATTAAATGCACACATGCAGAGCACGGCTTTTCCAGCTTGCAGAGCATTAGGAGCGGACAGTATAATTCCGTGTTGTCTGCTCACACTGCTTCAGAGAGAGTAACGGTTTTGCAGCAGTATCAGCAGTAGAACTGTACAATTAGATTTTTTACAACTTGCTCCAGGTTAAAGGAGGGGAGGAAGATGTTTGAACCATGTGATTGCTGTTAGTTTAGGCAATAAACAAATAAATCCTGAGTTTCCTAAACGTTGGAACCTAATTAATCCTACAGTACTGTTGGCACGCTCCAGCATGATATTATTCAAATACGAGTGCCCCTTGAAAAAGCGAGGATTGTGCATGGGGAATCTTGGTTCCCTGAACAGCCCTTATAACTGGCTCTGACCCTCACCTCTCCAGCCTACTCCTAAACCTATTTTCAAATCAAACATTCTGAGGGCAGTCATCGGAAACACTTTCTAAAGTATATATCACATTACATGCCCAGACAGAAAACAATGTTCCCACTCCACAAGCAATTAATTATTGTGATTAATGTATTCCCTTTTCTCAAGCATAATTCCATGAGGCAGAACAGGCCCATTGACACGTTGTTGAATTATGACGCGTGTCTAATTGAAGATGCACCAAAAGAGGTGGGACATTTAGTTGTCTATGTCAGGGCTAAGAAACTGTTAATTAATCAGAAGTAGTTGCTTTGCCCATTCCCTCCTCCCTCCCTCCCTTTTTATTTTCTGTTAATATCAAATTCTCTTGCCTGCCTGACTGAGCAGATGAGATCTTCAGCAAGCTTTCATCTTTCACAAAAATGAATGGCGCAGAAAGGACATTTTCAAATGAGCTGTTGAAGCAGTCAGTGAATATGTCATTGAGTGTGACTGCTTCCAGAATGAATTCAGATTTATCTCTGTTATCTCTGTTCAAACTCTCTCTCGTCGTGCTAACGGTGTCTGCCTTGAGTGCAGATGTCAGGCCCAGTGGATCATCCTAAATTGCAACGGCCAGTACCTCTTATTTTACTGACTGATAGGTCCAATTGTGCCACAAGTCAGATTCTGAATTAAATTTGTTAACTTTGTGAATTGACTGGGTTGTTTTTTTTGCTACAAATCTAAATAGCTTGAGGTTGCTACTCATTGCAATTTGTTAAAGTATTTCAGTTCCACTCGGAATGAACTGTTGTCATGTAATCCATCCACAGTAAAATCATTTTGAACAATAGCTAACTGTTTTGTTATCTTTGCTGTAGACAGCAGCCATTTATATACAATTCATGTGTGTTCCCATGGTCTCTTTGATTTCATTCCTCCTGTGCAGCATCTACATTCAATATTTTACCCCAAAAAATCAATAGTTCTGTGTCTTACAAAATCACCATGTTTTTTTTAACATTTTAAAATTATTGACAGATGCATTTATTATTCCCAACTGCCAGTTTTATTTCAGGCTGTGGTTAATATTTGTTACAAAGGTTCCATTGGACCAAACAATTCCTTTGTATTTATATTGGAAATCTTGTGATTTTTAATGGATTTAAGTAATTAAAATTTGAGAAGAATCTAATGCTCTGAAGCTTAACTATTTAACTTTATCTTTTACAGAAATGCAAGATTATAAGCTTTCAGTTGCTGTGAGGAACGGGACAATGCGGAACTACTTTGCGGAACGGTACAGCTATCCTGTTCCGCTTTATATCATTCTGCATGAGAAATTAAATAGAGGATATCTCAGCAGTGACAGTCAGCTAATGACATTCTTTCATGAGTGTGAAAGAGCCTTAACCATTGAGTACTGCTGAGAGGAGTGAGTTATGATGGCCTTTCACACGAATGGTGCTCAGTGCCACTGGCAAGCTATTCTGTTTATACCATGGGATCCCTGCAGCCATTAGATTGATTCCATGCAGCTTCAATTTTTTTATTATTCATTCTCAGGATGTAAGGATATTGCCCATGCCTAGTTGCCCTTTAAAAGGAGCGGCCAGCGGCCCCTGGAACCAGTGTGGTGGCCCCGACCTGCGAGGGGACATCTGTGGCAGATCGGGGCCTTTAAAAGGAGCATACCACTCCAGGGAGCAGGGCGAGCTGCTGCAGGAGGGCGACGGCTGTGAAGAGGGCAACTGGATTGGACGTCACCATAAGCCAGGTCGGTGATTGGAGCGTGGGCAGGTACAGCAGGAGCGGCGAGGTCGGGGCAAAGGAGTAGCGAGTGATGTGATCGGGGCCCAGGAGAGGCGTGAGTTCAGGGCCCAGGAGAGGCGAGGACCCAGGGGCAGCATGGGCCCAACCCACACTGCGATATGTGTGTGCATTAGGTCCGTGCAGCAGAGCTGGTCTCTAATCGTCTTGGGTAATCCTTGCCACTGGACCAAGACCTAGCTCTGTCAAGCCCGTGTGGTGGCTGGTGTGCAACGGTCACCACACGTTAAAAAAAAATCCACGCACAGGCATCTTCCACCCTTCAACATGTAGTTCGGGATCCGGAATATTAGGTCCTTCATTGAAACACCTTTGGACTCATTGAACTCATCCCATTTTGGTGTGGAAGTATGTCCTCCTCGATCCGAGGGGCCACTCAAGAAGAGGTTGCCCTGAGAAGGTGGTGATACAACTGACTGACTTGCTCTGTCTTGTTAGAGAACAGTTAAGAGTCAACCACTTTGGTACGGGACTGGAGGATGTCAGATTTCCTTCCCGAAAGAAGAGCAGTGAATCAGTTGGGTTTTACGATAATCTGATGGCTGCATGGTTTTCTACTGCTACAAGCTGTTTACTTTCAGACTTTTTAAACTGAATTCAAATTCTCAAACTGGTTTCTCTGGTTTATTAGTCGAGGCCTCTGGTTTATAGTCCAGTAACATAACCACTAAATGACAGTACAGGCACCTATTATATAGATTAACAATAACTCAATATTTAACGCAACTGGACAAGGAAACGACCTCTCTCAGTCAATGTGATAAAAATCCACAAAACATATGCAATGAGAATTTGTCTGCTGTTAATGGCTATTCCACTCAGTAGGTATTGTGAGAAATGTGGAATTCTAGCCAGTTGTTCCCCCAACTCCAGCTATTCAGAATCACAAACATCTTCAAGCTGACAAACTGAGATAAAGGCGAGTCTGTGCAGGGGGCGGTGGGGGGTTGGGGGGGGGGGGGAGGAAGGGAGAGGGGAGGTGCTGTTGTGAGGTCGGGAAACCTGGAAGAACGGGTTTCCCAAATGTCCTGCAGAATTTAACTGCAAGGCTCCTTTAAGTGAGGTTCCTGCCCACAGGCAGCATGATTGACAGGCTGGAGGCCTTGCAGTCGAGAAGCCTGCTTCACAAGGGGAAGTGAGAGAGCTAGTGCGGTGGTCCGGTGGGTGAGGGGGTGGGGGCTGCAGGGGGGGGGGGGGATACAATAGTGGTCTGGGGGTCCCGATTGTGGAGGAGAGTCCGATGGTGGTCTGGGGGTCCTGCCTGGTTTCAGCTGCCAAGTTTCCTGAAGCCCAGGAAACCCGGCCACCTCTGGTTAAAAATAGAATCACTGTTAAAGTGAAGGCAGGCAGCTTCATTATAATATTTTAATGACCAACCCATTCCCGCGAGCGGATTGGTCACCCGCCCCTCACCTCCGTTACAACCAGAAGTGAGAAGGTTCGAGGCTGATTCAGTTCTTGTTCCACATTTTTTGCATTGTAATCTCTAACATGACCCCAACTCATCTCTTTCTGGGAATTAAGATTCAGCCCAAAGATTTAATTTCAGTACTTGGTAATCCTTGTACTGTGATTGAATTTTCATCTTAGTTCATGTGTTGAGAACATAAAGGTAGGGGTGAAGAATGAGATACACTCACCTTACTTTCAATGCGTACAGCAATTCAGGTCTTATCGAAACAAAAGTCAACTTCCCTAATGGTTTTGCGCTTGAATGTACCACCTATTGTGGTACTGAGACATTCAGAACAGGACATTTCAATTCTTGCTCTTTGCTGTATTGGCTGATTTCAGCCAAGGTAGATGCTACAATTGACCTTATCATCCCCAGGATAGGGAAGGAATAAAGTTGACCAAGGTCGCCACTCCTGACCACAGTCCAATGAACATTGCTGGAAACTGCGATGTGAGGATGCCTGCTTGGAATAGGATTGGGTTTGACAGTGATGCCACTCATGGTCGGATAACCTGCTGGCACTCACATGAAGAATCTCTGAACTGCAGAGTGTATGTAATCTGCAGAGCTTGACGGTAGACAGTTGGGGATGGGGAGGAGCTGGAAATCAAAAAACTGTTTTGGAAAGCAAGTATTTAAGTTAGTAAAAATAGAAAATGCTGGAAATACTCAGCAGGTCAGGCAGCATCTGTGGAGAGAGAAACAAAGTTAGCCTTTCAGGTCAATGGCCATTCAGCAGAACTGGAGAAAGTTAGAGATGTGTAATAAATTTTAAGCAAGTACAAAAGCAGGAAAAGAAGGGAGGGGAGAATGGAACAGAAGTGAAGGTCGGTGTTAGCATGGAAGGCAGAAGAGATTGGAGAGACAAAAGGGATGATGATGCGAGGCAAAATGGGGGGGGTAATGGGATGAGAAAAGGATCAAAAGATGGATCGAGAGGAGCTGTAACTGGCAGCAGCAGAATCGTTACCAGCATATCCTATCCAAAAAACTGGGAGCAGTGGTTATGATCTTAAATTGTTCAACTCAATGTTGAGTATGGAAGGCTATAAAATGTCGAATCGAACAATGAAGTGCTGTTTCCTCAAGCTTCTGTTGAGCTTCTTTAGAATATTGTAAGAGGCTGAGGACAGAGAAATCACTGTGGGAGTGGGTCAGAGAATTAAAATGACAGGCGACTGGAAGCTCGCGGTTACGCTTGCGGACTGAACAGAGGTGTTCCGCAAAATGATCACCCAATCTGCATTTGGTCCCCCAGTGTAGAGGAGAGCAGTGAACAGAGTATGCTGAATTGAAAGAAGTACGAATAAACCACTGTTTAACCTGGAAGAAGTGTATGGGGCCCTGGAAGCTGGGAAGTGAGGAGGTAAAAGGGCAGGTGTTGTATCTCCTGTGCTTGCGTGGCAAGGAGCCATGGGGAGGGGGAGTGGGTGTGGGTTTCGCAGCTGATCGAGGAGTGGAACAGAGTGTTGCGGAGCGAATGGTCCCTTTGGAATGCTGAAAGGGGAGGGAAGGGGAAGATGTGATTGGTGGTGGGATCACGCTGGAGGTGGCAGAAATGGCGGAGGATGATTCGTTGAATCTGGAGGTTGATGGGGTGAAAGGTGAGGACAAGGGAAACCCTGTAATGATTCCGGGAGGGAGGGGGTGAGAGCAAACGTGTGGGAATGGGCAGGACCCTGTCAACCACGGTGGAGAAAGAAGGAAACATAGAAACATAGAAAATAGTAGTAGTAGTAGGCCATTCGGCCCTTCGAGCCTGCACCGCCATTCAATATGTTCATGGCTGATCCTCTATCTCAAGATCATAATCCCGCTTTCTCCCCATACCACTTGATGCCTTTTGTGTCTAGAAATCTTTCTATCTCCTTCTTAAATATATTCAGTGACTTGGCCTCCACAGCATTCTGTGGTAGAGAATTCCACAGGTTCACCACCCTCTGAGTGAAGAAATTTCTCCTCATCTCAGCCCTAAACTTCCTACCCCGTATCCTGAGACTGTGACCCCTTGATCTAGACTTCCCAACCAGGGAACTATCCTCCCCTCATTCAGTATGTCCAACCCAGTCAGAATGTTATATGTGTCATTGAGATCCCCTCTCATTCTTCTACATGCTAGTGAATACAGGCCTAGTTGACCCAATCTCTCCTCATAAGACAGTCCTGCCATCCCAGAAATCAGTCTGGTGAACCTTTGCTGCACTCCCTCTATGGCAAGTATATCCTTTCTTAGATAAGGAGACCAAAACTGCACGCAATACTCCAGGTGTGGTCTCACCAAGGCCCTGTATAACTGTAGTAAGACATCCTTGCTCCTGTACTCAAATCCTCTTGCAATGAAGACCAACATACCATTTGCCTTCCTAACTGCTTGCTGCACCGGCATGTTTGCTTTCACTGACTGGTGAACAAGGACACCCAGATCCCTCTGTACATCCACACTTCCCAAGCCATCATCATTTAAATAATACTTTGTCCTTATGTGTTTCCTACCAAAGTGGATAACTTCACATTTATCTACATTATACTGCATCTGCCATTGTTTGCCCACTCACTTAACCTATCTAAATCATCTTGCAGTGTCTTTGCATCCTCCTCACAGCTCACAATCCCACCTAGTTTTATGTCGTCAGCAAACTTGAAAATATTACATTTGGTTCCCTCATCCAAAACCTTTATTTATATTGTGAATAGCTGGGGCCCAAGCACTGACCCCACTAGTCACTACCCACCACCCTGAAAAAGACTCGTTTATTCCTACTCTCTGTTTCCTGTCAGTTAACCAATTTTCAATCCATGCCAGTACATTACCCCCAATCCTATGTGCTTTAATTTTGCACACTAACCTCTTATGTGGTACTTCATCAAAGGCCTTCTGAAAATCCAAGTACATTACATCCACTGGTTCTCCCTTATCTATTCTATCAATTACATCCTCAAAAAACTCCAGTAGGTTTGTAAAACACGATTTTCCTTTCGTAACTCCATGTTGACTTTGTCTAATCCCGTTGATATTAATCAAGTGTCACGTTATCACATCCTTTATGATAGATTCTAGCATTTTCCCTATTACTGACGTTAGGCTAACCGGTCTGTAGTTCCCCGTTTTCTCTCTCCCTCATATCACCCTGAGGGAGAGGGGACTGAGACACACCAGTTAGAAGCACCAGAAGCACTGGTATGGAATGTGGCATCGTCAGAACAGATGCAACGGAGACAGAGAAACGCGGAGAATGGAATAGAGTGGAATAGAGGAAGCAGGGTGGGAGGAAGTGTAATCAAGGCAGCTGTGTGATCAGTGGGCTTATAGTAGACATTGGTCAACAGCCTATCCCCAGAAATGGAGATGGAGAAGTCGAGGAAGGGAAGGGAAGAGTTGGAGCTGGAAAATGGCGAGGGAGCAATAGAAATTGGAAGTAATGTTGATGACATTTTCCAGTTCAGGGCGGGAGCAGGAAATGGCACCAATGTACTGGAAAAAGAGTTAAGGGAGGGAACTCGAGTAGGACTGGAACAAAGAATGTTCCATGTATCCCACGAAAAGGCAGGCATAGCTAGGATCTATGCAGGTTCCCATAGCAACACCTTTAATTTGGAGGAAGTGAGTGAAGTCAGTGGAGAAGTAGTTCAATGTGAGAACAAGTTCAGCCAGGCGGAAACGGGTGGCGGCGATGGGGACTGGTTGAGCCTCTGTTCAAGGAAGAAGCGGAGCGCTCTCAGGCCATCCTGGTGGGAGATGGAGGTGTAGAGGGATTGGAGATCCACAGTGAAAAGGAGACGGTTAGGGCCATGGAACTGTAAACTGTTTAAGTGGCAGAGGGTATCAGAATAGTCATGGGTGTAGGTTTTGTGGTTAATTCTTGTGCTTGCATAGATTCTGTGTCATCATTCTGTGGCGCAATTGCTGCCATAAAAAAATACATATAGAATATATATGCTTTTTTTTGGAAAAAAGCTGAAACTAAGTCTTTTCCTCTGGTTTTCTATTTCAGTTGTAGGCTTAGTGCTTTTCTTCCACAATTTCCTTCAGATGTATTAAGAAAAAAATAGAGTCGGGATAGGAAGAAATCAGTTCTGTGGAGCAAGAACAGGCTGAAATGATGGGTGTACCATGGCAGTCCTCTTTGTGGATCTTAGGAAGGAGATAGAAGTGGGCTGTGCGGGGTTAGGGGACTATGAGGTTGACGGCCGTGGAGGGAAGATCTCCAGAGGAGATGAGGTCAGTGACAGTCTGGGAAACGATGGCTTGATGTTTGTTTACGTTAACTCATAAATATTCAAGAGCACAGGGGCAGTGTCTTTCTGAAATAATGTGTTTACTGTAGTTACTATTACACACAGTACGATAATTCTGTACCTCAGGGGTTAATGGATTATAGGGTTCGAAGATAACATACCCAATTAACACACCCATGTAATTGCTTTCAGACAGTCTCTTCATTTGGAGTTGAAATAGCTGAACATTCTTGTGAAAAATAGGGTCATAGCCTACATATTAAATGAAAAAATTGATTGGAGCTTATTATATCTTGACTACTGTGAATGTGCCTCAATTACTGATTGCTGTAAATTTATTTTTATAGATCACAAATTGCCCGAGTCATAATGGTAACAATGGCTTAATGAAATTACCTTGATCAAGCTGACATAAGGGTTTTACTAAATAGCTCTAGCAAAGTGAAGGGAACTGATGAGCTAAAACCGGAAAGTATTTCACAGTGAACAATCACTGCGCCCAATGTTTCCAGGGGAGAAAAGACTGAACTTCCAATGCCTGTTACGTTGAAATTTAGTAATTGATGGCTGGTGCCATCACCAATAAGACAGTAAGCCAGAGCCCCCTTTTAACGGGGCACAACCAATAAACCGCAAATACAACCAAATTTAAATAAAACTTAACAAATCAAATCAAAATTTTATTTCTGGGGGTGATGAAGCACTCCAGTCACTCCAGTGCGCAATAGTCACCGAAGGCCTCAGGCGTACCGGTGGGCACAGCGTATTCCATCTCCAGGGACACCCGGGAGCGAACAGAACCACGGAAGAGAGGCAAGTAATCGAGCCGAATGACCCCCTTGACCGCCCGCAGCTTGGATCTGTTAATGGCCACCTTGAGCAGGCCCAGGGGCAGTCCAACAAGGAGGACCGATCTGCCCGCTCCCCTCCGCATCAGGTGCCCAAGTGTCAGGAGATTTTGGCTGAAATGCCAGCAAAAGTTGAGGAGCAGCAACTTCAAAGATTGGAAGAGGGGCTGCAACCTCTCACACTCAATGAACACATGGAACACAGACTGCTCCAGGCCACAGGAATTGCAGGCACCCTGGGCGTCCGTGGACCCACTTAAAAATTTGTTGCATGGGACTGCTCCATGCAACAGCCCCCACGCCAAGTCCTCAATAGGAAAAGTGAGCGCTCCACTGGGGACCCCCGTCTCCTCCGGACGGCAAGAAGTGTCTGGATGGCAGACGAGGAAGACAAAGTGAGGACTGTGCAAGAGCAGCCCATACAGGAATCCCCCTCCGTGCAGAGTAGAAAGATATGGAAGGGATTTCCGAGAGATGGCTCAAGCTGTGAGGCGGCAGCTCCCGAGGGAGGTTCCGGGGGCCTGGCACCGATGAGAAATTCCGTCCGAACGGGGGTCAGTTCAGACGGGATCGCTCCACGCGCTTGAGCCTCCTCGACGCACCTATTGGAGTCAGGGCCAAGTGCCTCTTTTAGCACCTCGATGCCTTTGGCCGCGGACTGGTTGCCGTGCCAGGACATGCGCTATACCAGTTCCTCTGGCAACATCCAGCCTGCTCCCTCCACCATCCAATGTGTTCCCGACTCTGGTCACCTTGCCAGCCAGAGGCCTCCCCTTCATCAGCCACCTGAAACCGCGATCATGGGGGATGGGTGTTCCTGAATAGCGACTCGTGGAGGATAGCCACCGCTCCTGACAGGGCACTCTGGCTGACGGCGACAGTGTACCAGATCCTGATCAGTTCCTGGTAAAAGGCAGGCAGCTCCCGCAAGGAGGCATGACTACACTCCAATTTTATAAACAGGAGCTGCGTGTTTTAATTGAGGCAGTGCAGTTGGCGGAAGAAATACCTCGCCAGCGGGCACCATGTGGGAGGATCTGAACGTCCCACATGGCTGAGTGGCTAAAAGCACAATCTAGCGTGGTTTTGAGCTACAAAGCTCTGAAGGTCCCAGGCTCTACCTCTATAGTTTGAGTTGGCTTTTGGGAGGGGGGAAATCAGTCCGGGTTCCCTCCCCAGATTATTATCCAGCGACCCCCCCATGCAACTTGGCAGTGCAGAGTGTAGATGCTGGATTCGACTCTGCTCGAATACCTTCCTCCGCTGTGAAATAGATTGCAGACACCTGTTCATTAAGCTCACAAATGAAGATTGGTCACTTTGGCGAGTTATTGGAGGGCCTCTGACACCTATACTGCAGCAAAAATCAACGCCTTCAGGAGAGGAAGACAGAAGATTCGGAGAAAAAGATTGACATTAGGAATTTTCTAGAAATTCATTTAAAAAGACTGGACATCACCATTTATAAATGCAGCTACACTTTCATTTGTCTTCAGAATTAAAGACTTACTTAATCATTTTAGATTGAAAGGGATTAGTCGATGTAGTCAAGTGTTTCTGATTGCATTAAGACTGATGCAAAATAGCTTGATGGATATTTAATAGCTGTCCCGTTCCCATCCCCTATATCATGCCACATTTTGATGCACACAGATGCTGTAGAATACTCCAGTGCACAGCACGACACTGCTGATTATAATCATCATGTTCAACTTAAGTAAAAAGCCAAAGCGGATTCCCGAAAGCACCGCTTTCTTTGACAGGTGTGTACAGTTCACCCAGCCCTTCCCTAAAGGGCAGCCAAGTACTGCAGTACGAGAGACTGCCGAGCCTTATCTATTGGCAGAGAAACCACCACACAAAGCAGTCATCTCTCATCCCTGGGATTGTTAATACAGCCTGACTGCTCTCGTTCACTTAATAGAACCAAGGAGTCCCTCTCGCAGCTCACTCACAACATGAAAATTAAGATGTTTTCATGTTTACTATTTTGCTTTCCTCTCCAATTTCCATCCCACTTTCTCCTACAGCCACTGACTCAGTCTGGGGTATGGTTCCATGGGGGCTGGCTCACCCAAGTGGCCATTCTGCATGTGTGAGTTTAGGCAGAATTGGCACGCTGTACAACTTTACGGGGGACACCACAGCATAGCCCCATCCTGTTCTCAACCGTACATTTTCCAGCAGCGCTCACCGAATGGTAATCATGAGCAGGAATGCTGGCTGATCTTTCCTCTTACTGCCCTAGGGACACCGATTGTTCAACTTTCCATTTTAAAGTAGACTCAGACAGGGGCATATTTTCCAGATGACACGATACAGTTATGCTCGTCAGATAACTATAAATGGACTGATGGCAGGTTACTTATTTCTCAGGATTTTAAAATGCTCTGGACCCCACTTGTCCGCATATAGGGCCCAAATTTGCCCAGGAGTTGCTCCGTTTTTTTTGGAGCAACTTGATTTTTCTGGAGTATCTTAAAAATCCCCAAACTGCACATTTAATTTGCGCCAGTGTAAGTGAGTTAGTTAGGATTTTTTTTTTAAGTTTAGTTTTTTTTTCAAAGGGGGGCGTTACCAGCCACCTATGCCTGTTTTGGCCATTTAAGCCAGTTTGGACAGCTAATAGTTGCTCCAAACTAACTTAGGTCAGCATATGTGGCCACTTGTGGCCGCAGAGAAAACCCTTGCAGAGAGTTAAGAAATCAGCGCAGGTAGCCAGAGATGGGGAGGGGAGGGAGGGAAGCAGAGAGCACCTTGCAAAGCACTAAACACCTTCACAACAACATTCAAGAAGCATAAAAACCATCAATAATAAATTTTTTAAAAATAAATAATAAAAAATACCTACCTTCATAACTCGGCCTGGGAAGTCAGCGGGCCAGCCGGTCGGTGAGGGAGGCCATTCGGCCGGGGATAGGTGCGGGACTCTCTCTATGACGTGCAGCAGCCCGACGCACATTGTGAGGCCACTCGGCCTTGGATAGGGACGGGACATCGGGTCCCACGCTGCAGAGGAGCTACTGCGCATGCGCGAAACCTCCAGTGTGCATGCGCTGAGCTGCCAGCGACTTGGATAGGTTAGGTGAGTGGGCAAATGCATGGCAGATGAAGTATAATGTGGATAAATGTGAGGTTATCCACTTTGGTGGTAAAAACAGAGAGACAGACTATTATCTGAATGGTGACAGATTAGGAAAAGGTGAGGTGCAAAGAGACCTGGGTGTCATGGTACATCAGTCATTGAAGGTTGGCATGCAGGTGCAGCAGGTGGTTAAGAAAGCAAATGGCATGTTGGCCTTCATAGCGAGGGGATTTGAGTACAGGGGCAGGGAGGTGTTGCTACAGTTGTACAGGGCCTTGGTGAGGCCACACCTGGCGTATTGTGTACAGTTTTGGTCTCCTAACCTGAGGAAGGACATTCTTGCAATTGAGGGAGTGCAGCGAAGGTTCACCAGACTGATTCCCGGGATGGCGGGACTGACCTATCAAGAAAGACTGGATCAACTGGGCTTGTATTCACTGGAGTTCAGAAGAATGAGAGGGGACCTCATAGAAACATTTAAAATTCTGACGGGGTTAGACAGGTTAGATGCAGGAAGAATGTTCCCAATGTTGGGGAAAGTCCAGAACCAGAGGTCACAGTCTAAGGATAAGGGGTAAGCCATTTAGGACCGAGATGCGGAGGAACTTCTTCACCCAGGGAGTGGTGAACCTGTGGAATTCTCTACCACAGAAAGTTGTTGAGGCCAATTCACTAAATATATTCAAAAAGGAGTTAGATGAAGTGCTTACTACTAGGGGGATCAAGGGGTATGGCGAGAAAGCAGGAAGGGGGTACTGAAGTTGTTCAGCCATGAACTCATTGAATGGTGGTGCAGGCTAGAAGGGCCGAATGGCCTACTCCTGCACCTATTTTCTATGTTTCTATGTTTCTAAGGCCCTAGCTCCGCCCCCTAATTGAATTGCCATGCCGCGCCAAGCACAAGGACAGTCGACTGAGCGGGGAGAATACGGGGATATCTTTTCGCCGCCGTTTTGAGCGTGGAAAGTTGGTGCACCTCACGTGAGTGCATCGAAAAAACCATAGGGCCAAATTTGGGCCCATAGACATTGTGTGTATGGTTTCATTTCAGTCCGACATTTATACATTCCAGTAGGAAGGTTAAAAAATAAATAGAGGTAAAAGGAAGGTAAAAGCGCGGAAAATGGGAGAAACAGGAATAGTTGAAATACAAAGACTGGAACTGGATTATCTTGAAATGATGACTGTCAATCAGTCAGCCATAATTAAGAAAGACTTGCATTTATATAGCGCCTTTCATGACCACTAGATGTCTCAAAGTGCTTTACAGCCAATGAAGTGCTTTTTGGAGTGTAGTCACTGTTGTAATGTAGGAAACTCAGCAGCCAATTGTGCACAGCAAGATCCCACAAACAGCAATGTGATAATGACCAGATAATCTGTTTTTTTCTTATGTTGATAAATATTTGCCAGGACACCGGAAATAACTCCCCTGCTCTTCTTTGAAATAGTGCCATGGGCTTTTTAAGTCCACCGGAGAGAGCAGACGGGGCCTCAGTTTAATGCCTCATCCGAAAGACGGCACCTCCGACAGTGCAGCACTCCCTCAGCATTGCATGGCATGTCAGCCTAGATGTTTGAGCTCAAGTCCCTGTACAGTTTTGGTCGCCTAACCTGAGTGCAGCGAAGGTTCACCAGACTGATTCCCGGGATGGCGGGACTGACCTATCAAGAAAGACTGGATCAACTGGGCTTGTATTCACTGGAGTTCAGAAGAATGAGAGGGGACCTCATAGAAACGTTTAAAATTCTGACGGGGTTAGACAGGTTAGATGCAGGAAGAATGTTCCCAATGTTGGGGAAGTCCAGAACCAGGGGACACAGTCTAAGGATAAGGGGGAAGCCATTTAGGACCGAGATGAGGAGAAACTTCTTCACCCAGAGAGTGGTGAATCTGTGGAATTCTCTACCACAGAAAGTTATTGAGGCCAATTCACTAAATATATTCAAAAAGGAGTTAGATGAAGTCCTTACTACTAGGGGGATCAAGGGGTATGGCGAGAAAGCAGGAATGGGGTACTGAAGTTGCATGTTTAGCCATGAACTCATTGAATGGTGGTGCAGGCTAGAAGGGCCGAATGTCCTACTCCCGCACCTATTTTCTATGTTTCTATGTTTCCTGAATGAGAGAGGTGTCACAAGACATCATTCTTGTGCTATCTCCATGTCACCATTCAACCTTTCTGTCCATTGCCTTTCTTCATTCAAGTATTGTGTACCCATGGCAAAACACAATATTCTATATAGTTCCATGTAAAAAACCGTTACCTTTCCCTGCCCATAATTTCAGAGCAAGGGTTGGCAAGGTGAACAAATTGTCTTACTCCCAGGCCACAACTTAAAGTAGTGCTCCCTTTAAGACTGACAAAGTGATGTCTGAGGAACAGGGCAGCAATTTATGAATGACATTAGCTTTCACAATGATTACTCCCAAATTCAATTGTATAATTAAGGTTTTAAGTTCAGTTAAACAACTAAAAATACACAATGTTATAAGAAATCCGAGATATAAGTAAACTTCCTTCAATCAATTTGTTATTTAATAGAGACCTTAATAATGCAGTAAGCATTTTGCTGAAACCATCAAGAAAAACACACAATTGTGACCTGGGATAAGAATGAAATAATTTATACTCTGAACAAGCTGCTGGGGACAATAGCGAAAAATCTTGTGTGATCAAGTTCAGTTAGATAACCCATGAGAATTGTTTAGCCTTGCACAAGGTTTCTTGCAGAAACAGGAAAACGTGAAAGAAAATCAATTCAGAAATGTCAAAATTGACTCGAGAGGTACTGACGTAGTTGTACGTTAACAGCACCGATACATTGCTACGGCAACTTCAGCACATTTGTTGACATTAAATGTGTTGTGCAATCCCCCCACAGGTTAAAACTGTAGCCATGTCAGGAGTTCCGTAACACAGGATTACCCGCTACAAAAGATCAAGTTTCTTGATTTACTTTGTCTTCTTTTTTGCTTTTTTTCACGTTTGTTGCAGTCCTGCATTAAAGGCTTTAGAATTCTCAGTTGAAAGGAAAAAAAAAATTTAACCATTAATTCCAGCATCTCCATTGCTTTAGTGAATTAACAATAAAACGAGTGAAATAAAAAATGCTGCCTAGCCATTAGAATAAAGAGAGCTCTTCTGCTGTCATTATGACCATGGTCATCTGATTCGTTCCACGTCAGCAATGTCACTTTATTGATCAGAAGTCAAATAACAGGGTGTAACAGCAGCATTCTGTCCAGTAAGTCACAGGGTTGTTCACTGTACTGTTTATAATAAAAAGGGTCGTTGTTTCTGCATCTGTCATGACCCCTTGCTGCTTATCATGTAGGACACATGCACCTATTACAACAGATCCCGCTGAAGTGAATATCTGATCAGTATTTATGTTAAAGGAGCTCTCTCTGGGGAGGAAATGAGACGTCCATCATTTTTCTGGTTATGTCTATGACAGACACCAAACTCAGTCCTGTTTCATATTGTAAAAGCTCTGTATTATATTTTTTGTATCTGAATTTTATAGCTAAGCTAAATTATCACGTCTATTAGCTGCTTTCCGAAAGGATCGCTTTTATCTTGCAGCCTGAAGGTGGGGTAACTGTACAATAATGGCTATAGGCAGCTCTTATTATCGGGATACAGGCTTTAGCCCAATCTACCTCCCAGAGGGGTGTTACTAACTTATTAACTGCGTATGGTCAAGATTGTTTGGCCAAATTCATTAGGCACAGTTCATTATCTATAAAAGTTGACCCACTTGTCCCAAAATTTAATACCAGTGACATGAAAGGTTTCAGGGGAAATTTTGACTCGCTGCAAACGGCAGAAGCAGGATGGATTGGGAGTTAAAATTAAACAGTTCTGTTTGCCGCTCGCTTCCCATCCCACAGCAGATTTAACCCTGTTGGTGTTGTTGGTGGCTGATGTGCCATTTAGAATTTCTTTCTTTACATCTCTCATGATAACTGGCGGGAAGAAGGTGTATGTGTCCTGGAACATTTGTTCATTGGACTCTGGCAACATGTTTCCCAGGATTACACAGCTCTGGATGGGCTCCCAGGCGAACAAATTGTTAACCCCAGGCATTCAGTCCCTTCAGAGAAACTGTTTCTCTTTGAACAAATTATTAATTTTAAGACTCTTGTTCGGAATTACACAGTTATTTTGTACACAGTGTGTTGCATAACCTCTATTATCTCTATAGTCCACCCAATTACAGATAATTAAAAGTAACAACAATTTGCCTGTTGGAATATATTCCATAATAGTTACAAGTGTGCAGGAAATGTTTTGATGGAGGAAGTTTACGAGCATTGTACACTGAAATCCAAATAAATGAATACAATTCTGCAGCAAAGTGGCACTTCACTTAATTGCAATCAAGAGTTTAATGTTTTTTTTTAATCCTCTAATGATGTCTACCATTGCTGAGTTTGTTCCTAGTATTCACTATATTTAATAAATACAGCTAATTTATGTTGAAAACATTGGCCCAAAAATGTGATGCTTTAACTGTGTTCATCTTCACTGCCCTCCTCCTCCTTGCCTTCTCCTCCTCCTTCTCCTCCTCTTTCTCCTCCTTCTCCTCCTCGCCTCCTCCTCCTTCTTCTCCTCCTCCTTCTTCTTCTTCTCTTCCTTGGTCAACCACTGGCTGGGCAGGCTGCATTTCTTGGTTGACTGAAATGAGGACAGTACAAGGGCAGGATTGAGGCGAGGGGAAAGTGGTAAAGCAAGAGCTGCATGCTTACACCATGCGCAGTATGCACATCAGAAGATATTGTGGGATGAGGATGAAGTGGGATGTAAGAAGGGGGATAACATACGAGGATACCAACATCGTGTATCCTTTCAGCTCCAATGCTGGACAAAGGCTCAGCCATACCCCTGCCAAGAATGGCCTGCACCATCTCCTCCAAGGGAGTGAGGTGAAGTTAGGAATGTGAGGTGTGCCTCGTGTTTGTGGGGGGGGGGGGGGGGAGGAATTGTGCAGTGAACAATGTCTGAGGCTCGTGCTGCAGTTGATAGGATATGGCTTTGAAAGATGCATTCACTGACCTTGACCATTGTTCTGAGCTCATGAAACTTCTTTAGATACTGGAGCCAGGTTGTGGCGGCAGTGATGGCCTTGGTGATCTGATCCCACACCGTTCTTTCTGGAGGGCCTCCTGGCGTCTGTAGGTAAAGGACCTTTCTTGCAGTGTTGTCCATCTGCACAAAGCTGGAGCGCTGCGTGTGAGACCCTGGGTTCCCCCTCCCTGACTTGTTGAGCCATTTGTGTTAGTGCTGAAGCATTTTTACCATATATTTACGTGCAGAAGTTCAGCTTTAAGAGCTGAAGCCTGCCATTTTGGAATTATTTTTAGTGTTTTTCTGCCAGAAGGCAGTTGAACTCTAAGGGCTAAAGACTCCCTATTTTTACATGGTTTTTATTTTTTCATTTTAGAAGGCAGTTCCCCTTTAAGAGCTCGAAATTGCATTCTAACATTACAGGCTAGCTTTAAGATAACGCTGCCTCGCTCCAGGGACACTACGGCAATGCTACATTGGGCTTCCTGCTGAGGCTACCACTGAAAACTGTGCGTTACACAGTAGGTTTTGCACTCGGATCATTTAAATCAGCAGGCAGCACCAAAATATCAGAGCCACCTGTGCTCTTTTTGTGGCCGGCCGTTAACATCATCCCACGGAAGCACCGGCCGTTTCCCAGCCTCATTGAATTTCTCGGCCGTTAATTCTAAAATTTAAAACATTATTACAAAACTTTTTTGTTGGACCACTATTTCTTAATATAGATGTAAACTTTCAAAAGCTCTGCAGTCACATGCTAATTCAGTAAGCATAAATGAAATGTAATTCGAATAGACTGATCTATTTTAGATAAGAAAATATGTTAGCAAGTGTGTTAGCACATTCATTTGAAATTCCTCTGCAATTTTAAAGTGTTAACTGGTTCATTTTAATTGAGTTAATGCCTTTGTTAAATAGTGGACAGTGGAATAGGAAAGTGTTAATTTGTTTCATATTATTATCACGTACAAAAATATAATGCTTTTCATGTTTAAATTTGACCAAACAATATTCATAACAACAACAACAACTTTATTTATATAGCGCCTTTAACGTAGTAAACCGTCCCAAGGCACTTCACAGGAGTTTTATAAAACAAAACAAAAACATTTGTTATTAAATTTAGCAGAAAATAAGGAAGCAGAAACAATAATATTACTACTCCCTGCTACATTTCAGCAGATATTCTGATCAACCTATCTGTACTTTTCCTTTATATTGCTGAAGACCAGGCTCAGCTTAAGACTGTGACACCATCATCATCATCATCATCATAGGCAGTCCCTCGGAATCGAGGAAGATTTGCTTCCACTCTTAAAAATGAGTCCTTAGGTGGCTGAACAGTCCAATATGAGAACTACAGTCCCTGTCACAGGTGGGACAGATAGTCGTTGAGGGAAGGGGTGGGTGGGACTGGTTTGCCGCACGCTCCTTCCGCTGCCTGCGCTTGATTTCTGCATGCTCTCGGCGATGACTCGAGGTGCTCAGCGCCCTCCCGGATGCACTTCCTCCACTTAGGGCGGTCTTTGGCCAGGGACTCCCAGGTGTCAGTGGGGATGTTTTTCAGGGAGGCTTTGAGGGTGTCCCCGTAACGTTTCCTCTGCCCACCTTTGGCTCGTTTGCCGTGAAGGAGTTCCGAGTAGAGCGCTTGCTTTGACACCATCAGTGGCCTGCTATCTCCACCAAGTTTGGCACTTAAGGCTCAGTTTAACTGCTGTGAGTTAGAAACTCACCCGCTGCTCCCGAAAGATGCCCAAGGCATTTAACACCTGGGCCTCATTTAAATACCACAACGGAAAATTGTGCAGCCTAAAGGCCACCCGTCGAGACCTGCTCGGTGGTGGGATCGGCTGCTGGTGCCATCCTGTGGGGGATTCGTGATCAGGAAGAGGTGAGTGTCTGTGGCCGAGGAGTCCTAAGCTCTCCTTGCGGAGGTTGGAGGAGCACTCTTGCACCTCCTGGTCCCATGAGGAAAGTGTAGAAAAATCCAAAGCCATTTTGGGCCTCCTCTGGTCTCGATCCTCTTCCCCACTGTCTTCATCTGGCAAGAGACTCATTGCGGCATCTTGCTCAGGCCACCGAGTTAACATCAATGGCATTGGGACCTGACATGTATTGTAAAAGAGGGACCCTCCGGCTTTTGTGGGGTGGGGGTGGAGGGGGAAGTCTTGCAGACTGCTGAGTTGAACACGTTAAAATCAGGAACCATCAGTTCCCGGAGCAGTTAAATAACCTGGGCGATTTGATTTGCCCACATGCTAAGTTTTCACCAGGCGGGTAGTGATATAATCACACCCTTAGTTAAATGTACAGGTCCAACCTCCGAAATTCGGAAACTTCGGGACTGAGGCCGTTCCGGATTTAGGGTATTTCTGGATTTCAGAACGTATTTCCGACGTCCCGAATCCGGAAACACCTGGGCCGAGGTTCAGGTATTTCTGGATTTCGGAACCCTTCGGCCGGCTGTAATTTGGACGGAAAAAAACCCACCCAAGAATAACCTGCATTGCAGCCCCAAGAACAGCGGTAGGTATGAACACTTGCAAAAAAGGCCAGTTAAAGTTTTTATTTATTAATTCTTTTGCAGTGACAAGTTACAAGTCTTGTGAATGTTTTGTGATTTTAAATTTTTTTATTTTTTGCCATTTCATTTGTTGTGTGTGTGTGTGTGTGGGGGGGGGGTGGGGGGGCTTATTTACTGTTGCGAAAAAAACTATTTGGCTCAGCGATGACCCATAGTTAGGTAGAAAAAACTGCCTGGGAAAAACCTGCGTTGCAGCCATTAGGATAGCGGTAAGTATGAAAACCTGCAAAAAAGGTAAATTAATGTTTTTATGTTTTAATTCTTTTGCAGTGATTAGATAGTTAAGTGTCTTGTGAATGTTTTGTGATTTTTAATTTTTTGTTTTTTGCAATTTTTTTTTTGTGTTTTCCCCCCTCCCAAGACCCAACCCGCAGCGGTAATCGGCCTCGGAGTAATGTTGGCAAGGACCGACCATGGTTTCCGCTGATTTTTACAGCTGGGTCTTTAAAAAATAGCGGAGTGATTAGCGGGATATTTGGCACAAAATTCTGCAAAAATACCGCTAGTGCCGTTATAAAAAAATTCCGGATTTCGGATGTCCAATGCAAGTTTATCCTTCCTTAAATATGGAGACCAAAACTGTACTCTGTACTCCAGGTGTGGTCTCACCAATATCCTATACAGTTGGAGCAGAACTTCCCTACTTTTATACTCCATCCCCTTGCAATAAAGGCCAGCATTCCATTTGCCTTCCTGATTACTTGCTGTATCTTCATGCTAACTTTTTGCGTTTCATGCACAAGAACCCCCAGATCCCTCTGTACCGCAATATTTTGTAATCTCTCCCCATTAAATTATAATTATTTTTTTTATTTTTCCTACCAAAGTGAATAACCTCACATTTTCCCACATTATAGTCCATCTGCCAAATTTTTGCCCACTCACTGAACCTGTCTATATCCCTTTGTAGATTATTTGTGTCATCTTCACAACTTGCTTTCCCACCTATCTTTGTATCATCAGCAAATTTAGCTACAGTACACTCGGTCCCTTCATCCAAGTCATTAATATAAACTGTAAATAGCTGAGGCCCCAGCACAGATCCCTGCGGCACCCCACTAGTTACAGTTTGCCAGCCTTAAAATGACCCATTTATCCCGACTCTCTGTTTTCTATTAGTTAGCCAATCCTCTATCCATGCTGCTATATTACCCCCAACCCCGTGAGCTCTTATCTTGTGCAGTAACCTTTAGTTAAACAGGTGTATTGGCAACTACAAGAACAAATGCTGTGTAGCATACATGAAGTCTTTGAATCTCTGCCCCTTCCCCTTCACACAAATACTTCTATTTCCTGAGGTCTGAGCGAAGTCATGCTTGTTCTGTTAAAGTGGCACAAACTCAAGTTTAAATAGGTAACATTCTTCCTTTGAGCAATGCGCCAAGAAAATCAGCTGTAACTCTAGTATGAGCTGGTCCTCGCAGTACAACTGATCTTACTAGCACATTACAGCTGATTCTCGTGTCTAAATTGAAGAATCTTGGATAAGAGCTTGGGGGCACAGCCTCAAAATACGGGGGAGCCAATTTAAAACCGAGTTGAGAAGGAATTTCTTCTCCCAGAGCGTTCTCTGCCCAAGGAAGCAGTTGAGGCTAGCTCATTGAATGTATTCAAGTCACAGATAGATAGATTTTTAACCAATCAGGGAATTAAGGGTTACGGGGAGCGGGCGGGTAAGTGGAGCTGAGTCCACGGCCAGATCAGCCATGATCTTGTTGAATGGCAGAGCAGGCTCGAGGGGCTAGATGGCCTACTCCTGTTCCTAATTCTTATGTTCTTATGTAAAACCTTGAATCGCAAACCATTGCTTACATCGGGTGCTAACTGGCAGATTAAATAAGCATTGTTGTCAGTTGTAAAGAATAATTTCCAATGAATTCTCTGGAGTTTATATGTGATTTTTTTCTGTTGTAAGCCGTGTCCAATCCACCAGCCCCTCGCCCCCCCCCCACCCCCATCCAGCTTAATGTAAGTGGAGCTGATTATATTACAATAAATATCTCGGAAATTATAACGCTTGAGGCATCAGTTTAGAAGCAATATTGTTCAGTGTGATTGAATATATCAAGCTGTGTTTTTATTTATGGGTAAGGAAGAAACACAACCACAAATTAAACAAGAACATGTAGTTGTTTAGAAAAATTAGCTGAGCGAAGTCACGGGGCTAGACAAGCTAATATCTTCTTTCAACATTTGAATTTTTAAAACTCTCTGTTGAAATGAAATTAACCATGATATGATGGTTCTAAATCATTGTATGAAAGTAAATTTAAACAAACAAACATCATTATGTTTGAAACCTGTAATTAAATGACATTTTTCAATCTCCCACTGAGAGAGACTGACAATAGGGAAATAAAAATGGCCACGCAAGTTATGTAAAAGAAATGAAAGAGGCACAGATGAACGAGGCAAGGGCATGAGAAACAAAAAGTGAGATAGAGACAAACAAAATAAAACTAAAGGTAAGAAGTACATAAGAAATAGGAGCAGGAGTCGGCCATTCGGCCCTTTAAGTCTGCTCTGCCATTCAATAAGATCATGGCTGATCTTCTAACACAACTCCACTTTCCTGCACTATCCCCATATCCCTTGATTCCCTTAATATCCAAACATCTGTTGATCTCTGCCTTGAATATACTCAGCGACTAAGCATCCACAGCCCTCTGAGGTAGAGAATTCTAAAGATTCACAACCCTCTGAGTGAAGAAATTTCTCCTCATCTCAGTCCTAAATGGCCGACCCCTTATTCTGAGACTGTGACCCCTGGTTCTAGAGTCCCCAGCCCCGGGGAAACATCCTCCCTGCATCTAGCCTGTCAAGCCCTGTAAGAATGTTGTATGTTTCAATGAGATCGCCTCTCAGTCTTCTAAACTCTCGAGAACATAGGCCTAGTCTACTCAAACTTTCCTCATCGGACAATCCCCCCATCCCAGGAATCAGTCTGGTGAACCTTCGTTGCACTTCCTTTATTCCTAGGTAAGGAGACCAAAACTCTACACACATGTGGTCTCACCAAGACCCTATATAACTGCAGTAAGATGTCTTTACTCTAACACTCAAATCCTTTTGTAATAAAGGCCAACACACCATTTGCTTTCCTAATTGCTTGCTGTACCTGCATATTAACTTTCAGCGATCTGTGTACAAGGACACCCAGGTCCCACTGAACACCAACATTTCACAGTCTCTTACCATTTAAAAAATACTTTGCTTTTCTATTTTCCCTAGCAAAGTGGATAATTTCACATTTCTCCACATTATATTCCATTGGCCATGTTCTTGCCCACTCACTTAACCTGTCTGTATCCCCTTGCAGTCTCTTTGCATCCTCCAGACAACTTAGATTCCAAGTTAGCTTTGTATCAGCAGCAAACCTGGACATATTACTTTTGGTCCCTTCATCCAAGTCATTGATACAGATTGTGAATAGAGGCCCGAGCACTGATCCTTGTGGTACCCACATAATGATAAAGAAAGCAAGAAAATAACATAAGAATTAGTAAGAACATCATAGGCAGTCCCTCGAAGCGAGGATGACTTGCTTCCACGCCAAAAAAGGGATGAGTTCACAGGTGTTTCAATGAAGGACCTAATATACCAGATCCAGAACTACATCCTGAAGGGTGGAAGATGCCTGTGCGTGACCGTTGCACACCAGCCACCACACGGGCTTGACAGAGTTAGGTCTTGGTCCAGTGGCAAGGATTACCCAAGACTAACTGGAGACCTGCTCTGCTGCACAAACCGAGCGTGCACATATCACACAGTGTGGGCTGGGCCCGTGCTGCCCCCAGGGCCTTCGGCTCTTCTGGGCCAGCACAGGGGCAATGGGTGAGCAACATCTTGTTGCAAGTTAGGACATGGGCAGCTGAGAGTGCATTGGAATCGTCAAGTCTAGAGGTACCAAAGGCACAGATTAATCCTTTTATAATAATATGGAGACCAGAACTGTTCAGCACTCCCCTGTTTGCAAGACACACAGTAAGAACAAAAACAAGCTAGCAACATGCTTGCCTCTTATTGCTTGAATTCAATCTGTTTAACCCAGCAACTCGCCATATCCCTCAATCCCTTCTCTCTGTATAAATACATTGCTTTACCTTCTTAACCCACTTATGCTATTTTTTTCAGTATTTTCCCAAGTGCCTTATACAACATGTCTTCTGCTCTTTGATTTTCCTTTTTATTTCTAACCTTCTAATTTTGAACATATTTCCCATAGTAAAACAGCATGAAAAAAAACAAACAAGAGAGGGCATCAGGTATGACACAGATCAAAAAGGGAGTGGTGAAAAGAGGTGAGGATATAATAAAATGGAAGAAAAAGACACACTAACCTAAATTTACCAATTGGGACTATCCCTTTTATTGGCATGGTTCAGATGGCTCTGATTGGATAGGGGACCAGTGTCGCATTCCGCTGTAACTTTGCCCATTTACAGTGCCTGCCCCACTTTCCACCATCATTACCAATGGGAAACAAGGAAGGAAAGCAAGAAAGAATCTTGAGACCCTTTACAAAAGCGCTTTACAGCCAATGAAGTACTTTTATAGTCACTGTCGGAATGTGGGAAATGCGGCAGTCAAATTGCGCACAGCCAGGTTCCACAAACTGCAATGTGAAGACAACTGAATAATCTGTTTGTTGGTTAATGGATAAATATTGGCCAGGATACCGGGGAGAATTTATCTGCTCTTGTAGTGCCATCCGATCTTTTATGTCCACCTGAGCGGGCAGGAGGGGCCTCGGTTTATCGTCTCATCTGAAAGCCTCTCTGATAGTACAACACTCGCTCAGTACTGCTCAGTCAGCCTGGACATTTTGCTCAAGTCTGGAGTAGGCCTTAAACCCACAACCTTCTGAATCAGAGACAGGAGTGCAACACTGAGATTAATTTTATGGCAGTGAACCCTGCTGTTGGAGAATTAATAACTTTGTCTCAATATGCTTTTTGAGTTCAGCCCTCACAATTAGGCACAAATATATTATATGAATCAATCAAATCTTTTTTCAATGATAGATGCTCCAAGTCCAAAAATACAGCATCATTGACTATAATATAAACACAAACTTCGTGCTGCCTGCTAATTTAAAGGATTGCAGCATACCGCCCAGCACGAGACGTTGTTGAGTGGCTACATGCCTCAGCGGTGGCCCAAGTTTGTGCAAGGCTCGCACCACATAAAGCTAGCCTTCACTACTTAAAGCCAGCCTGCACCTCTTAAAGGGAGGGGCATTCTGGCTGGAGCAGGTGCTGGAAGTGGCTGGGGAGGAAAGACTGACCTGTAAAGATAGTGAGTAATGGTACAATAGGGGAGAGAGCATACGCCAGGATTCTCAGAAGCTGCACTGGGGGCCTTGGTGGAGGAGGTGGACAGGAGGAGAGAGGTCCTCTATCCGGAAGTGGGCCAGGAGGCCCTTCAGACAAACTCTGTGAAGGCAGTGGGAGCAGATAGCCATGGCAGTCAATGCCAGGAGTGGAATGCCTTTCGGTTGCAGGACATTCCAAAGTTTGCTTGTGCAAAGCAGCGTGCATGCCTTCAATGGCACCCTGTGCCATGGGAAAGCTTGCAATCCTCACAAAGCCATGTGCTCGCTCCGCCTGCTGCTCTCTGGCCAGAGAGAAGGAAATGTATTCAGCTCTCTTGGAATACAGAGCCTCAGTTACCTCCCTCATGCAACAGTGCATGGCAAACTGGGAGTTGTTGCAGCCTGGGAGCAACCGACGCATAAAAGGTCGTGGCCACTGTGACCTTCACAGCCACTGGCAATGTTGACCTCACCCTGCTCTGACGATGCAGTTGTGGCTGCTGCAGGTGGCAGATTTCAGTGAGGATTTGCTGGGTGAAGCGCAGACGTCTGACCCACTGTTCCTCGCTGAGGTTTAGGTCGGAGTATTGCTCCCTGAACACCCTGGGCGCAATATGGCCTCCTGCTGAGAACGCTTCCCGCCCTCCTTCCTCTGCCAGCAGCTTGTCCTGCTCTGTGTCAGCTCTGCTCATTCTCCCTGCTGTCGGCCAAGCCTACTACTGCACCTCGATCTGGGAGCAAGTGGTCTGTGCAGAATCCTTGAAGTCACAACAAAGTCCTTCAGCACCTGTCACGCCACTCCCTTTCGACTTTTACAACTTTAAATAACTCTAGAAGCCGCCAAACACTTCTACAATCACAGCAAGAGCCAATAGAAATCTATCAACAACTAACCTGTAACAACGGGCGCTATGGAGCCAAATTTTGCAGCCCATGCATATTATAGGGTAACCTTACTTACAGGATATAGCAGTTAACTTATCCTGGGAGCCAACATCTCGAGCTTCCAGAGCTTTACTGCAGCTTGCCACCTGTTGCAGAATCTCTTCCTATATACCCTTTCTTATCACTGTCACGTGACAGCCAGCAAATCTCTCTATCAACAATTTCACTTTGTTCCCAAACTTTACATAAACTTTATGACATGAAGGCTGGGGCCTAGAAATTTGTCGCGGGTGGTGGTGCAAAATGGACAGTATGGGATCGTCTGCTCATTATAGGCAGCGTCTGATATTCAATTCCATTGCAGTCAATGGAACTCAACATCAGATGCTACGTGTAACCAAATGATGTCCTTGCTATCAGTAAATATCAGTTAGCTCATCACCCAGCACATTCTTTTCTATCTCTGGTTACTATTCAGTCTTCGGAACCTGTCGACCACCAAGTCTATTTCCATATTTCACATCTCCCCACTACCCATATTATAACAATTCTATGTTCCAGTGTTTGTGCTACCTTCTAATATATTTGTTCAATATTTCATTAGTAGATTAACCCTATATTCCCTGCTATTTCACTGCAAATACAGACGCACCTGTTTTCCCAACCTCAGCATTCTTATTACAAGGACATTTCTATGTTGCCCAATGCTTCCTTATTAATTTCCCATGCAAGGACCATCTGCTCAAACATCCCCCTTTGCTCACAATTTCAGAATACTAACTAGGCATTGATTAGTTAATTCAAGATGTTGTGGTTTAAAGACTATACTAGCATGCTTCACAAACAAAAAGTTAAAATTTCACACTGTACAATATGCTCAGAAATCTTATTATATAAGAACAAAGCAAAGCAGTACTAGTCAAGCAAATTGCATCAAACTACTCAAGCTGGCAGCAGGATTCTGGCTGCTACCGTTGATTAACCCTTTCCTTTCTGGTCTCCATTTTCGATCTCCAAAGTTATTATCACTGAAAACACATAATTCAAATCTTGGGAGAACAAAGCTTAACTTTTGTAGCCATGGTTCATGACATCTGCATAGTTTTGCAAGATATACCAGTGTGATGAGGTCCATTCATGTGCAAGAGAAATAATTGAGTGCATCATTGGCGTGTTAAGGTATGCTTCAGTTGCTTGGTTTGAACTGGGGTACCCTGCAGTATAGTTACAAGGTCACAAGATTTTTGTAGATGAGGAGGGCCATTCAGTCCATCTTAATTCATCCAACCATAAAAATCCTAAGGTCACCCAAAGTTGTTTCTTAAAAGTTTCCAGGATTAGCCTGGTGTTTCCTCATTTTTTTAATTATTCATTCATGGGATGTGGGCAACACTGATAAGGCCAGCATTTATTGCCCATCCCTAGTTGCCCTTAACTGGCTTGCCTGGCCATTTCAGAGGGTGGTTAAGAGTTAACCACTTTGTTATGGGTCTGGAGTCACATACAGGCCAGACCAGACAAAGACAGCAGATTTCCTTCCCGTTACTGATTTATTCCAGATATATTTAATTAACTGAATTTAATTTCCCCAGCTACTGTGGTGGGATTTGAACTCCTGTCTCCAGATCATTAGGTCCAGGCCTCTGGGTTACTATTCCCAGTAATATAACCACTATGGCTGTTGTACCCCCCCAATGATGTTGAATTGCTGCAAATTGAACAACGTTGCACTTCTGATCGAGTTTGTGCCCAATCGGAAAATGTGATGCTTTTTGTACAGTGATTAATTCTGGATGTTACTTCATTGAAAAAAATATCTTCAATTTAACTCAGAGAAGAATGAGCGAATGCTGATTGGAGATCCTGATAGACCGTGGACTGTGGGGCTGACGTCAAGCAGTGACATGCCGTTGCTTTGGTGAGTGCAGTTGGTATTTTGGGCTGGTGTCAGTTACAGCTCAGATTTACCATAAATGTATTTTTGTTATGTTCTTTTACTGTTATTTAAATTTTGGTTCTTTCTAGTTATGTCCAATTCCACCATCCCCAACCCCATTTTCTTGTTCCCACATAGTATTCATTTTTTGGAAGGGTGAGCTCGTCAGAAGTCCCAGTATAACCAGCAGTGGCTATCAATGTCTGCCAATTTGGGGCAGTTTTGTTGCATCCTATTCTCCTCCTTGCTATTGTTTTATTAGTAACTGTTTGTTTACTGATGACTTTGATTCATAATTTCAAGCGTCCTGATTTTCGCTTTCAGTCCTTAGTACTGTTGAATCAATATCTTTTGTTCCGGCTTTTGATTGCTACATTTCCAACCTATTCAGGTGCAATTTTTTGCTGGTTTATGAAACTAAAATTTGAACCAATCGGGTGCATGTGTGACACATAAATTTGCATGTGTTACAAGTGTGATGCCAGATGTGTAACAGACAAAAAGTTAATTGGACAAAAGATTTTTGTGTTTTTATATATATGTACATGTTATCGTGTTTATCACTTCTGGATAATGGAACGATTTTGTTTTTTTATGTTAAGTTGTGTGTCAGTGCTGGGCATTCCCAGGTCAGGAATGTTTCTATTTATACATTTATACCCTGCTGCTGCCTGATGTTGATCCATGGACACACTTCACAAATATTGACCTCACCAGTACTAAGAGACCTTGAACACTTCCTGGGGAAACAAAACCTCAGTACACCTTGTTCTTGGCTGACAGTTCAACAGATATAAGCCAACAATACCTCATCAAATCGAGAGAGTACTGTTTTTCGAGTAAAGAAGAATTATCAACATATAAGACAATCAGCCCAGGGTGTGGCTTTCTTGTCAATTCGATTTCTTTGCTGGGATAAAGAATTGCAGTACTGTATCCTCCAATTTGTTTGCTGCATTCTAAAACTTGGTGAGTGCGAAATTTCCCTGGGCTCCAAGAGGGGGCAGTAACCATCTGGGGCCGGGACTTTCCACGGCCAGTGCAGAAGTCCCACCTCCATCGCTGGATTCAGCTTAACGCTCCTCAAAGGAAGCGGGGCACAATCTCGCTAGCTCCACTTCCTTTGGGGGAAGTTGGGAAGAAGGATATCCTAGCTTTGGAGGGGGTACAGAGACGATTCACTAGGCTGATTCCGGAGATGAGGGGGTTACCTTATGATGATAGATTGAGTAGACTGGGTCTTTACTCGTTGGAGTTCAGAAGGATGAGGGGTGATCTTATAGAAACATTTAAAATAATGAAAGGGATAGACAAGATAGAGGCGGAGAGGTTGTTTCCACGGGTCGGGGAGACTAGAACTAGGGGGCACAGCCTCAAAATACGGGGGAGCCAATTTAAAGCCAAGTTGAGAAGGAATTTCTTCTCCCAGAGGGTTGTGAATCTGTGGAATTCTCTGCCCAAGGAAGCAGTTGGGGCTAGCTCACTGAATGTATTCAAGTCACAGATAGATAGATTTTTAACCAATAAGGGAATTAAGTGTTACGGGGAGCGGGCGGGTAAGTGGAGCTGAGTCCACGGCCAGATCAGCCATGATCTTGTTGAATGGCGGAGCAGGCTCGAGGAACTAGATGGCCTACTCTGTTCCTAATTCTTATGTTCTTACCGTGGCGCTACTGGGGCGGATGCTCCACATAGCGTGATGCGCTTGAATGCCCCTCCACTTTGATTAAAGGGTAGGGCACACTCTGCAAAGCCTCTGACGGCCTCCATTAGGCCACCAGGGCAGTGTTGTACCAGGCCCGCAGCACGGCATCCAAAACGCTGTACGATGACAGCCCGGACCATGCTAGGGCCACCATCGTTGAGCCGACCCAAAAGTCGGCGGCGACCCGTGAAGCTGACGTTGACACATCTGCTCGTGGCTGCTTCAGGCCCGCGGGGCAATTTCCCCCCGCGGGGGGCAGTAAGGGGGTCAGCTCAGGGCGGTGAAAGGTCGCTGTGCATGATGATGGCGCCATTGCCGCTTGCGCGGCGGCCCGTGGGCGCTAACTGCGAGGCGCGGCCTCCGCAAACACCCGGGCCACTTCCCAGGAGGTGGTCACACCCCCCCTCTCCTGGGCAAAATGTCTCCTCCGCCCCGTTAGCGCCTCCTGGAGGGGCTTTAAAAAAGGTCAATTTCGCCCCCACTTAATGCTCTTACTCTATCAATGAAGTTACATTGACAACGATGTCTGGTACAGCTTAGAAACTGTGGGAGTAAAATTCCGTTGCACCCTATGGGGGCGATAACAAATGGGAGGCCAGAACATTTAGCGCCAGGCGCGGAAGTCCTGCCCCGCTCAAAAATTCAGCTTACCGTCCCCGGTAGGAAATGGAGCACAACATAACGGGATCCATCTCCTTTCTGGGTCGGGAGCGGGGTGCAGCACTAGGCACTGGGCGCGTAAAGCCGCCACGCAGAAGGGTCTCTTCCCATACTTAAAGGTAAAGGTCCAAGCTACAAACTCTGCAGTGAGGAAACGGTGCTCCTGGACCACCAGGGAGCGGGAGTGCTGTGCCAACAGCCTAGCGCTCAGGCAGAGTGCAGCCACAATGGGGTGCAGGAGGAATTTGGCATTTAAAAAAAAATGGTCGCCACCTCCATTTTAAGTTTAAGCCCAGCGAGTGGCCTGCTGCCCAGTTCACGTCCCCTGAAGCTGTCACTGATATTGGCAGGCACAGCTTCAGGGGGCCGAGACCCAAGTTAGGGTTCGGGGCGCTAATAGGGCGCTGCGCACAATTTCTGGGCCACAGGACTTTGGAATGCAACAATTACAAAAGCCCCAATTTTAGCTTGGGGCCGGTTCAGTGCAAGTGGGGCAGGTACTATAAGCAGGTAGACTCCATAATACTGGTATCCCAGGGGCAAATGTGTTGGGAATGTGTGCCGATTCCTTCAACTGCCATTTGAACCACCCATCCGCCACCATCATACCAAGTGAACTGGGTTAAAATCAGGTCGGAAGTTTCAAAAGCAAGGGTATACAACTTTTTGTTTTTGATTCAAGCTTTCTCAGGCCATGATAGATTACAGAATACGTGCTATGCTACTAATAATATGGGGACGAAAGTTGAGCACGGACCCGCGAGGACTCGCAAAATCCAGTTCTCGGGGCGCGATGCGTATGCGGCAAAAATCGACTTTTCCATCTTGTCAAAACTTCTTTTGACAGATCCTACGTAACCCCGCAGGGAGAACATCCACACAGGAGAGATTGGGCTATTTGCCCAACTCATACCCAGCGAATGTCCTTTAAACTTTTGCGCCTGGTAGAGGCAGGCGCATAGCTTATTTTTACCAGCGTAACACTTTTAAAACATAGAAAAATTAAATGTAATCACTCAATTTTATCTTAGAACCCCAATCCATTAAGGTAAGTTTAATTTTAACCCTATTAAAACGCATTTAAAAAAATTCCCCCCAACTTTTTTTTTTCAAAACATTTAATTGCATTTAATTTCAATTAATTTTAAATATGTGATTTTTTTTTTATTTATTGTACTGTGTTTTAGGGAGTTATTCTCTGATAGTAATGGGAACTCGTACAAACGGAGTTCCCATTATTATAGAAACATAGAAAATAGGTGCAGGAGTAGGCCCTTCGGCCCTTCGAGCCTGCACCGCCGTTCAATAAGATCATGGCTGATCATTCCCTCAGTACCCCTTTCCTGCTTTCTCTCCATACCCCTTGATCCCCTTAGCTGGAAGGGCCATATCTAACCCATTCTTGAATATATCCAATGAACTGGCATCAACAACTCTGTGGCAGGGAATTCCACAGGTTAACAACTCTCTGAGTGAAGAAGTTTTTCCTCATCTCAGTCCTAAATGGCTTACCCCTTATTCTAAGACTGTGTCCCCTGGTTCTGGACTTCCCCAACATCAGGAACATTCTACCCGCATCTAACCTGTCCCGTCCCGTCAGAATCTTGTATGTTTCTATGAGATCCCCTCTCATCCTCCAATGTATAAAGGCCCAGTTGATCCAGTCTCTCCTCATATGTCAGTCCTGCCATCCTGGGAATCAGTCTGGTGAACCTTCGCTACACTCCCTCAATAGCAAGAACGTCCTTCCTCAGATTAGGAGACCAAAACTGAACACAATATTCCAGGCGAGGCCTCACCAAGGCCCTGTACAACTGCAGTAAGACTTCCCTGCTCCTATATTCAAAGCCCCTCGCTATGAAGGCCAACATACCATTATCAATGAGATTAACTAGTGATTGGTGGTCCAGGCCCACGTGACTGCAACATAGACGTCTGAACCTGAAAGACAGATCCCCGTATACTGCGCGCGAATGAAGGTCTCAGACTGGAATCGTACGTTTTTCCGGGACCAACAGGTAGATTTTTTTCGGGTCGGATGCGTTCGTACGAAGGAAGCTTCTGACTGCAATTTTCCCCCCATGATATTTGCATATACAAATAATTACCTTTTTACATATCCATTAGTAGGAGTTTGGGTTTTATAAAAAGACCTGGTTTGGGGGCTAGTTGGGCAGCGGATTACAATGAAATGACAAGTGTAAAAATTATTAGTGAAGAATAGAGATTGTTTTTGCTACTGTTTAAACCATTTTACAAGAAATGAAGGAAATTTCAAGAAGTGAGTTTTTTTTGCAGGAGGTGAGTTTATATGTGCATGAATGTCTGACTGTTGCTGTCTAGTTGACGAGGTTCAATGTCATAAACATATTAGGAGCTATCGGGATAAGAGCTGCAAATAGTTCCTTCAACTCTTGTGTACCAGACATTCTGATCAAATCCCACAACACAAGCACTGTAGCCTGCTGAGTTTGCAGGGATTTCATACCCCTTAAAGTCACAAATAAGTCCACAGCTAAGGTGAAGGATCTTGGTGCTGTCAACTTGCTAGCACTGCTAAAAGCTAGCCTGCACTGCTGAAAGGGATGGTGTATTCATTATGGCTGCTTGAGGTGCTGATATTACTGGGATTAGTGAAAGAACAATGGCTGACCATGGAAGAGAGTGTGCACCAAAGTTTTCAGACGTTGCACTGGAGGTCTTGGTGGAAGAGGTGGAATAGAAGAGATATGTCCTGTATCTGAGGGGGGCAGGAGGCCGTCCAGACACACGGGAGTGGAAACAGATAGCCACAGAGGTCAATGCCAGAGATTTAGCCCCGAGGACCAGGATGTAATGCCACAAAAAGTTTAATGATCTCACATAAGTGGTCCAGGTCAGTAAATGAATCTTCAAATGCCATATCCTACCAACTGCATTACTAGACTCAGCCACTACAGAATTCACCACACCCCGATTACCTTACCAACAATCTCCATCAAGCAGGACTCATACGTAAAATTTATATGCGTCACCTCACCCCCACACACTTCGCACTGTTGCAAGCCCCCTGGCCGCATTTCACAGCTTGCAAACATTGCCAGCTATTCAACCAAGACAGCCACATCACCCAGCATATTGAATGACATTCACTGACACTCTTCCCTCTCTCTTGCTGGAGAAGGTGGCGCACAACCAGAGACAGCAGGAACTAACCAGAGGGGGAGAGCAGGCCTGTATGTTCTAACTGCCATGGAAGAGATGGTGCTGGCCATTATCATGGCAGTACGGCGGGACCTGGGGGTACTTGTGCATGAAACACAAACGGTTAGTATGCAGGTACAGCAAGTGATCAGGAAGGCCAATGGTATCTTGGCCTTTATTGCAAAGGAGATGGAGTATAAAAGCAGGGAAGTCCCGCTAGAGCTATATAAGGTATTGGTGAGGCCACACCTGGAATACTGCATGCAGTTTTGGTTTCCATATTTATGAAAGGATATACTTGCTTTGGAGACAGTTCAGAGAAGGTTCACTCGGTTGATTCCGTGGATGAGGGGGTTGATTTATGAGGAAAGGTTGAGTAGGTTGGGCCTCTACTCATTGGAATTCAGAAGAATGAGAGGCGATCTTATTGAAAGGTATAAGATTATGAGGGGGCTTGACAAGGTGGATTCAGAGAGGATGTTTCCACTGATGGGGGAGACTAGAACTAGATCTTAGAATAAGGGGCCGCCCATTTAAAACTGAGATGAGGAGAAATTTCTTCTCTCAGAGGGTTGTAAATCTGTGGAATTCGCTGCCTCAGAGAGCTGTGGAAGCTGGGACATTGAATGAAGTTAAGACAGAAATAGACAGTTTCTTAAAAGATAAGGGGATAAGGGGTTATGGGGGCGGGCAGGGAAGTGGAGCTGAGTCCATGATCAGATGAGCCATGATCGTATTGAATGGTGGAGCAGGCTCGAGGGGCCGTATATCCTACTCCTGTTCCTATTTCTTATGTTCTTATGTTCTTATTATCAAAGGGCCATTGCTGAGGCCATGCCTAGTGTCAGGGCTGAATCTTCATACCTAATCATCCTTCTCACATCCCACTTTACCCTCATTCTACAATCGCTTCTGACTGAGAAACTGCAGCTGGTGTAAGCATGCACTTCTTATTTCTCCCTCTCCCCTCACCACAACATTACCCTTGTGCCTTTTTCCTTTAAGATACTGAAGAAGTACAAAATGACAGTGGAGGAAGACCAAGAAGACAGGTGATGATGAAGAAACACCATTACTTGATTTCACACTCACCGCTGAGATATTGACACTGCATGTATCTGCAGAGGATAGCAGATGGGCAGGATCTGAACATGGGGAGACATTGGGCACATGTGCACTACAGCCCGAGCAGGGGACAATGATAGCGCAGGTGCCAGCATGCCTGAGGGTGAGGTTGCACACGAATTCTGCTGCACAGGATTCAGAAGGGGACTTCGAAGTGCCAGGCTACAGAAGAAGGCTGATGGATGCACACAGCAAAATGCTCGGTGCATTGGCAAACCTGCCAGAACTGTTCAATGTCAAAGAGCATGGAGGCCTCCGGCACCAACTTGGCACAGGGCTTTGCGCAGATCTCAGAGCCCATCCTTTCCAGCATGGAAGGGGGTGGCCAAATCCATCAACACACTTGTGGAGCCAATCATGGTGCAGCATCTGACGGCTGATGGCACAACTTCCATTACAGCATAAGCAGCTTCCACCAAGAGTGTGAGTGCTGCAGTGGAAGCTCAGACCGAGGTCATGCAAGCTCAGCTTGCTGCCATCATGGCCATCAATAGCAGTGTTCAAAGGGGCTTGCAGGGTATCACACAACAGTCCACCAATCTGCCCCCCCGACAGATTGCTCATGTGCCGGCCCGGGGAATGGCAATGGTCTGTGGACGACAAGCCAGCTGTCCTCTCTCAGGGTGACAGCATTCGTGATACCACCCCTGCCACTCCGCCAGTGTCCTTGCTGTTGCCTGTCAGCCAGCCAGCCCTGACTGCTGCCCCCCCCCACCCCGCCCCCCCCCCCCCACATACTGAGATGGTGCAGCCTGAAGCTGGGCTTTCTCGGCCCAGAGCTGCTTGAGGTTGTACTCCAAGACGATCTGCAGAGCCCGCCACTGAAAGCCAGAGACTTCCCACCAGCCATGCTGCAGCTGCTGGGGCAATGTTGCTTTTAATTATTTTTGGCCGCGCCCATATTTGATGGGCTGCGCAACCCATTCAAAATTTTCAATTTAAAAGTTGGCTCACCAGCTGCATGGGATCTAAAGAGCGCGGTGTAGCTTAAAGGGAATGTAGCACTTTGAAGGAGCACTAGGACATGCAAAGGCACACGGAAGACAGGCACATAGTGATGGCCAAGAATGATTTGTTAAAGTTTGTATTATGGAACGATTTAATTTATAAATTTGGTTTGGAATGTTTATTTTGTGTCGGCTTTTATTATTGCACTGTGGCCAAGAGGATGATGTGATAGTCAGTGACAGAGGGAAGTGTGGAGCTGCTGGTGAATGGCAAATTAGGATGGAGGTTAATGGTATCACACTTCAGGTACAGCCCGGGCAGAAAGGGGATGTCGAGGTTGCCATCTCCCTTCCTCTTCCTCGTCTTCTGCTCCTGCTTCCTCCTTCTCCTCATCCTCATCCTCTTCTTCCTCCCCCTCCTCCTCCACCTTCTTCTAGCAGCATGTAAAAACAGAGAGACAGACTATTATCTGACAGATTTAGGAAAAGGGGAGGTGCAACGAGACCTGGGTGTCATGGTACATCAGTCATTGAAGGTTGGCATGCAGTTACAGCAGGTGGTTAAGAAAGCAAATGGCATGTTGGCCTTCATAGCGAGGGGATTTGAGTACAGGGGCAGGGAGGTGTTGCTACAGTTGTACAGGGCCTTGGTGAGGCCACACCTGGAGTACTGTGTACAGTTTTGGTCTCCTAACTTGAGGAAGGACATTCTTGCTATTGAGGGAGTGCAGCGAAGGTTCACCAGACTGATGCCCGGGATGGCGGGACCGACCTATCAAGAAAGACTGGATCAACTGGGCTTGTATTCACTGGAGTTCAGAAGAATGAGAGGGGACCTCATAGAAACGTTTAAAATTCTGATGGGTTTAGACAGGTTAGATGCAGGAAGAATGTTCCCAATGTTGGGGAAGTCCAGAACCAGGAGTCACAGTCTAAGGATAAGGGGTAAGCCATTTAGGACCGAGATGAGGAGAAACTTCTTCACCCAGAGAGTGGTGAACCTGTGGAATTCTCGACCACAGAAAGTTGTTGAGGCCAATTCACTAAATATATTCAGAAGGGAGTTAGATGAAGTCCTTACTACTCGGGGGATCAAGGGGTATGGCAAGAAAGCAGGAATGGGGTACTGAAGTTGCATGTTCAGCCATGAACTCATTGAATGGCGGTGCAGGCTAGAAGGGCCGAATGGCCTACTCCTGCACCTATTTTCTATGTTTCTATGTCTATGTTTTTATGTCCTGCTCTGCGTGGCCTCTGCTCATTCTCCCAGTCATGCTTGGTTCCAAGTGGAAGTGCGTCCATTTCTGGGAGCGACTGGTTTGTGCAGGAGCCTTGAAACCAGCAAAAAGTATTTTAGCATCTGCTGCACCACTCTCTGTAGACTTTTGAAACTTGAAACAACTATGGAAAGCATCAAAAACGTGCAGAAATGCAGCAACTGTCCAGAGTAAATCAACCCCCAACTAACCTGTAAGTAGTTGATGATCCCTATAAATTGTGCTGGTGGAGGTTCCTTCAACTCTTTTAGAGGAGACAAATAAACATAAGGTCAAGTGACCCCCAATCTGGGGGACACTCCAAACATTTTACAAGGCCCTTTTTATTGTTTTTTTTTGTATTTTTGTAGATTTTTTTTGTGTTTTTTTGGGGGGTTCTAAAACCATAATTTACAAGTGCCCCCTATAAAAGGGGAGGGGGACACTAAAACCAGCATTTAAAACAAATTAAACTTTGAAATGTATAAAATCAAATTAAAATTTGGTAGCCGGGTGTGATGATGCACTCCAGTCTCTCCGGCGCCCACCTCTCGCGGAAGGCCGCGAGCGTACCGGTGGACACGGAGGTTCCTTCATACTGCTTAACACGTGGTCAGCTGTGCGAGGTTAAGAGGGTGACGGCTGGAGGGGGATGCTAACTGCGTGCACACTAACCCCTTTACCATGATGGCGTCCGGCATGGATCCCATTTTGGAAACTTAAGGGCTCAAGTAGCAAAAATGGGCATTTTCAATTATATTGAGCTTCATCACCTCTCCCAGAAACATCTCCGAACACTTCACAATAAGAACATAAGAACATAAGAATTAGGAACAGGAGTAGGCCCTCTAGCCCCTCGAGCCTGCTCCGCCATTCAACAAGATCATGGCTGATCTGGCCGTAGACTCAGCTCCACTTACCTGCCCTCTCCCCGTAACCCTTAATTCCCTTATTGGTTAAAAATCTATCTATCCATGATTTGAATACATTCAATGAGCTAGCCTCAACTGCTTCCTAGGGCAGAGAATTCCACAGATTCACAACCCTCTGGGAGAAGAAATTCCTTCTCAACTCAGTTTTAAATTGGCTCCCCCGTATTTTGAGGCTGTGCCCCCTAGTTCTAGTCTCCCCGACCAGTGGAAACAACCTCTCCGCCTCTATCTTGTCTATCCCTTTCATTATTTTAAATGTTTCTGTAAGATCACCCCTCATCCTTCTGAACTCCAATGAGTAGACACCCAGTCTACTCAATCTATCATCATAAGGTAACCCCCTCATCTCCGGAATCAGTCTAGTGAATCGTCTCTGTACCCCCTCCAAAGCTAGTATATCCTTCCTTAAGTAAGGTGACCAAAACTGCACGCAGTACTCCAGGTGCGGCCTTACCAATACCCTATACAGTTGCAGCAGGACCTCCCTGCTTTTGTACTCCATCCCTCTCGCAATGAAGGCCAACATTCCATTCGCCCTCCTGATTACCTGCTGCACCTGCAAGCTAACTTTTTGGGATTCATGCACAAGGACCCCCAGGTCCCTCTGCACCGCAGCAATGAATTAATTTGAAGTACACTGACTGTTATGTAGCATACAACGTATAAGCTATAAACCCGACCGTTAGTACTGTAATGTTCTAATTAATACCAGTATCATTATTCATGAATGTTTTCATGTTTATCAAATTATGCAGAATATAGAGGCAAGTCAGCAAGAATTTTCTACTGTATGGGTCACTTAATGAACTGTGAGTTTATAAAAATTGCCAACATTGGGGTATATTTTCCTTTGTTAATGTCCTCTTTACATTCATGCCAACCTTTTCACTAACATTAGCAAATGGAAGAAAATATACCTCTTTTGGTTTCTAAATCAAGGAAAAGAAAAGTATAGATTATGCACATAGTGACAAGACCAACTTGTTTTGAGTTTTTTTACTTGCTCATTTGTAATGATTTTCAAAAGGCTGATGTGTGCAGCATTTAAACCTCCAATGCAATATCAGGCAAGTGTGCTGTAAAAGCTGCGCTCTTATTACAATTTAAGATTAAAGTTTGCATTGGAAAACATGAATATCCTTTTTACCTAACTGTTGTCAATGCAAACAAACAGAAATTATACTGCAAGTCTTGGATATTTATCATAAATCTAATATATGTATAACATATTCATTCTTGCATCTAGCACACACTTTCTTTATGTCATGCTTACTTTCTGTGTGTTATGATATTTCTCTTGCTTTTAGGCCACATTAAGTGTGTCATGCTTATCAGTCATTCCCTTGGTGTCACATTTTGTTGTCATCTTAAAAGCACTTTAATTGTGAATGTTTTTTTAAACCAACCTGCTACTTGTACTTACCTGTGATTGGTTGTTTTCCCCATGTGACATATTCCCAACTTTGTCCTGCATGCTGTGTCTCTGAGAGTTAGAAAGAGTTGTGTCCCAGCATAGTGTACCATGTACAGTAGACACCTCAAGTCGCTGTAACTTAGACACCATTACCCTACACCTTCCCCCTGCACCCTCCACACAATGCTCCCCCTTCCACCCCCCCCCGCCCTCGCACGCAATATCCTGGGAAAGGCAAAAAACAGAAAGCCTTCGATCAATTTAAGAAAATAACTCTGGCAGATCCCTCTGCAGTCCTAACAGAATCAAGCAAGCTCCGGAGATCACAATGACTGCTGACACTAAGCTCCAATGACTCACTTACCTTCTATATGTAGAGATGGTTACCACTCGTAGGAACTCATCCACCTCCCTTCCAGTTACTGCAAATACAAGCAACTTATTCTAGGGATCGACATCTATCTGCGAAAAGAAGTGCCCCCCGGCATCTAACCTGCTTGTACACTTTCGCAACTTGTACTCTGGTCCACTGGATATCCCTAACTAAAAAGCTCAAATATCCCATCCATGTGGACAGAATCTAATCCTTTTATAACCTTAAAGACTGCAATCATAACTACTCGAAGTCTATGCTTTTCCAAAGTAAAAAAACCCGAGCTCTCTACTCAAGAAGGAGTTAGATGTGGCCCTTACGGCTAAGGGGATCAGGGGCTATGGAGAGAAGGCAGGAATGAGGTACTGAAGTTGCATGATCAGCCATGATCATATTGAATGGTGGTGCAGGCTCGAAGGGCCGAATGGCCTGCTCCTGCACCTATTTTCTATGTTTCTATGTTTCTATATTTACTGAGTCCAATTTCTCGCCCATAGGCTACATATATTTTAGCAGGTTGCAATTTGAAACCAAAATGAGTGCCTCAGAAGTGGCACTTAGTTGGCCTAGTTTTGTTTTTTTGCAGTGTGCACTGATGTGATAAGGAGGCATTCCAGGTGAATTTAGTGGACAGAGCAGAAACAGTAAATACTTCAACCTATAGCTGCATTGCATGACTATTTACTTCCCATAGTTCATTCCTGAGTGAATTGTCTTCTGGGTAGATTATCACTGATGTCATGTTCATCGTAAGCTATTTACTTAGCTTGCCTTACCCATCCATTGTGTGGCGTGTAACGCCTTTCATTAGGCCAGCACCCGCTCGATCCTTTCTCCTGTCGCGGCTCCTGCGCATTTGAGCCGATTTTTCATCACGTGCGGATCCCTCTTCGATCTTATTCTCTAAATTACGCACAGTGTCAGTTTCTGAGCTGGTGGCTGTGACTGTAAGATCGAGTGACAGTGTCGCTTCACATTTACTGTCTTCTTCCTCTTCCTCCACTGACTGGTGTAAAGTCCTGTCCCCTCAGTACAGATTCACACGAGGCATGTAGTGAAGTCAAGGTCACTCTGGACCTGCACCTTTATTTCCCAGCTCTGGAATGCTGCACTTGCCTGAGACCTGTCCTTATATACCTGTCTCTTGCAAGTGCACCCCTGGTGGTAAGGTATACTGGTGGTTACAGGTCATATCTTATTACAGTCATGTATAGCATGTTAGGATACAGTTATATATAATAATGTAAGATACATGACATCACCCTCCCCCAAGGTTTATTGTCTTTATAGGTTCAGTCTCTCAGGTGGTCTACACTCTCGCGTGGAGCGTCTGAATTCTGGTTCAGTTGTTTGCCTTGGTGTCTGTTTTTCTTTGGGTGTGGTTGCTGGTATCTCGCCTGGGCTGTCTGTTTCGATTTGTGTGATTGTTGTTGACTCGCCTGGGCTGTCTGTTGGGATTGCCCTTTCCTCAGGTGGTTCCCTCTGTCTGTCCACCAGGTATGGTGCGAGTTCCAAATTGTGGTCTGCCTCTGATTCCGCAGTGTTGTTGGTAAGTCTGCTTTTGACTTGGTCTACATGCAGGTTTTGCCATTGTCCATTTGTACTTCCAGTAGCCTATTTCCTTCCTTGCCCGTTACTGTCCCTGCAAGCCATTTGGGAACCCAGCCATAGTTTAATACAAACACTTTGCCCCTATCTCATTCCATCTCCCCCTCTAATTTCTATCATGGTATTCAGTCAGCTTATGGCGCTTTGCCTCAACGATTTCGTGCATGTCTGGGAGGATTAATGAGAGCCTTGTTTTTAAAGTCCTTTCATCAACAGTTGCGCAGGGCAGATCCCAGTCAGTGAGTGCGGACGAGATCTGTATGCCAGCAGCAGTCGCGACAGGCAACCCTGCAGCGTGGGACCTTAGATTTTAAACATGCCTTGTTTAATGATTTGCACTGCTCTCTCTGCCTGGCCGTTGGAGGCCGGCTTGAATGGTGCCGTCTTGACGTGATTTATGCCGTGGTCAATTATAAAGTCTTGGAATTCTGTGCTGGTGAAGCACGGACCATTGTCACTGACCAATATGTCACGGATTCCGTGCGTTGCAAACATGCTTGCGAGGCTCTCCACAGTGATGGAGGTTGTGCTCGAGTTTAAAATGGTGCACTCGATCCACTTTGAAAATACATCTACAACTACGAGGAACATTTTGCCCATGAACGGGCCTGCATAGTCTACGTGCACCCGCGACCACAGTTTGGTAGGCCAGGGCCAGGGGCTCAGTGGAGCCTCCCTGGGGGCATTGCTGAGTTGGGCACAAATGGTGCACCTTCGGACGCAGAGCTCCAAGTCCGCATCAATACCAGGCCACCAGACGTGGGATCTGGCTATGGTCTTCATGAGAACGATCCCCGGGTGCTCGCGGTGGAGCTCCCGGACAAATGCCTCTCTGGCTCGCAGAGGCATGACTGCTCGGCTGCCCCACATCAGGCAGTCTGCTTGTAGTGATAGCTCATACATGCGCCTGTGAAAGGGTTTTAATTCCTCGGGGCAGGCATCGTGAGCCTCTGCCCAGTCACCGGTTAGGACACATCTTTTTACTAAGGATAACGTGGGGTCGCTGGCCGTCCAGGCTCTGATTTGGCGAGCCGTCATTGGCGAACCTGTGGACTCAAAGGCATGATTGCCATGACTATCTCACAGACCTGTTCGTCAGACCCTTCCGTGGTCGCCAGGGGTAGCCTGCTGAGCACGTCAGCACAGTTGTCTGTGCCTGGTCTGTGCCTTATGGTATAGTCGTAGGATGCCAGCATGAGTGCCCACCGTTGAATTCGCGCCGAGGCGTTGCCGTTTATTGGCTTGTTCTCGAATAGGAGGGACGTGAGGGGCTTGTGGTCAGTTTCGAACGCGAACTTGGCCCCGAGAAAGTATTGGTGCATCTTTTTGACACTGTACATGCACGCGAGCGCCTCCTTCTCTTCCATTCCGTACCCGCGCTCCGCCCTCGAAAGTGACCTGGAGGCATAAGCTATGGGTTGTAATTTGCCCGCACTATTGACATGTTGCAAAATGCACCCGACCCCATACGCTGACGCATCGCATGTGAGAACTAGCTTTTTACCTGGGTCAAAGAAAGTCAAAACACTGTTGGAACACAGAAGGTTGCGTGCCTTATTGAAGGCGCGTTCCTGGTCGTCCCCCCAAAACCAATCGAACCACTTCCTGAGTAGCATGTGGAGAGGCTCCAGCAGTGTGCTTAAGTTCTGCATAAAGTTCCCAAAGTAATTGCGTAGCATGAGAAAGGCGTGCAGTTCTGAGACAGGCGTGCAGTTCTGAGACATTGCGGGGGCTGAGTGCCAGGCGAATTGCTTCTGTTTTGGACTCAGTTTGGCGGATTCCATCAGCGGCAATCTTTCTGCCCAAAAATTCAACCTCGGGTGCGAGAAACAGGCACTTGGATTTCTTGACTCGTAGGCCTACCCGATCCAACCGCTTTAGTACTTCCAAATTACAGAGATGTGAGTCGGTGTCCCTGCCCATGATAAGTATGTCGTCTTGAAATACAACCGTCCCCGGGATGGACTTGAGCAGACTCTCCATGTTGCGCTGGAATATGGCAGCTGCCGACCTGATGCCGAATGGGCATCGATTGTACATGAAAAGGTCTCGATGTGTGTTGCTGGTGGTGAGTAGCTTGGATTCCTAGGTCAATTCTTGCGTCATAGACGCAGATGTGAGGTCTAATTTTGAGAAAAGTTTACCTCCAGCCAATGTGGCAAATAAGTCCTCTGCTCTGGGCAGCGGGTCTCCGGGGACAATCCACAGGTGAAGTCGGTTCACTGACCCTTTGTGTGTGACAGAGAGCATGGCGCTGCCGAGGACTGGTACGATTTCTTTGGTATCGGTCCTTAGTTTGGTGTCGACCCTTGTGAGTATTGGTCTGTCTTTTTTATGCGGCCACAGTTGTTCAAATTGTTGAGCGCCCATGAGAGATTGACTCGCTCCCGTATCCAGCTCCATGTTGACAGTTATCCCGTTGAGTAGGACCCTCATCATAATTGGAGGCTTCCTGTTGTAGGAGCAGTGGCCATTGATCGTGTTTACCCGATGTACATCAGTGTCCCGGATACTGTCCCCACCATTTTCTGGTCCGCTTTCCTACCCATCCGATTCGTATACCAGCTGAGCTGCCGTTTTTTTGCACATGCGGGCCAAATGCCCTCTATATTCACAATTTCTGCAAACAGCCTGCTGAAATCGACATCCCCTTGACGAGTGCCCACCCCCACACCTCCAGTATGGACCTGTACCATTGTTCAAAGTGTTCCCAAAGAATGAGCTGCGTCTGGCTGATCTCTCTTGAGTTTCTCTCAGTTTTTAGTTGATTGCTCGCATTGTGGGTTGATGAGGTGTGAACGGCCGTTCCTGTGGCCCTTGATGGCTTCTGCCTGCTGTTGAGAGCCTGTTCTCCTGGTTTTGTCTGTGTGTGGGGGTAGCAGCTTGTTTAGTGCTGTGAACTTCTTGTTCCAATATTTCGTTAGTTGCGTACCTGCATTGTAAATCAACCTCGTTTCTTCTTCCCCTACCAAGAATGTCTGTGCAACCAGTGCTGCTGCCTCTAAGGTCAGGTTCTTGGTCTCTATGAGCTTTCGGAATATGCCTGCATGGCCTATTCCTTCAATGAAAAAGTCTCTCAGCATTTCTCTCCTCAGTTCATTGGAGAATTCACATAAACTAGCCAACCTCCGAAGTTCCGCCACGAAGTCGGGTATGCTCTGGCCCACACAGTGTCTGTAGTTGTAGAACCTGTGTCTGGCTATGTGTAGGCTGCTCGCTGGCTTCAGGTGGTCTCTTACCAGTGTGCTCAATTCTTCAAATGACTTGCTTGCTGGTTTCTCGGGTGCCAACAGATCCTTCATTAAAGCGTATGTTTTCGAGCCACAGCTGGTCAAGAGATGGGCTCTTCTCTTGTCTGCCTTATCATCGCCTAACCAGTCTTTGGTTACAAAGGTTTGCTGGAGCCTTTCTATAAAGTCCTCCCAATTGTCTCCCGCATTGTACTTTTCATCTGATCCGTTGTTCGCCATTCTGTGGATTCTGTAATCCCGTAACCCGTCGCCACTGTAAAGTCCTGTCCCCTCAGTACAGATTCACACGAGGCATGTAGTGAAGTCAAGGTCACTCTGGACCTGCACCTTTATTTCACAGCTCTGGAATGCTGCACTTGCCTGAGACCTGTCCTTATTTACCTGTCTCTTGCAAGTGCACCCCTGGTGGTAAGGTATGCTGGTGGTTACAGGTCATATCTTATTACAGTCATGTATAGCATGTTGGGATACAGATATATATAATAATGTAAGATACATGACAGCTGGACCAGTTCCTGTTCTTGGGTATCGGAAATGAAAAAGGGACAAGGATTGGGTTGTGGTGATGGAAGAAGAGAAAGGAGGAAGTATTTATTTACGCCATCTGCAGCTTGTGAGTTGGAAGAGATTGTGGGATGAAAGAGAAATGGGATGAAGAAGGAGGATTAGGTTAGCAAATATCTTTATCATCAATGCCTCCAGTCCCACCAGTGGCCACAACCTTAGCGATGCTCCTTCCCATGATGGCCAGCACTGTCTCTTCCATGGTCTTTAAAACATGCAGACACACTTAGAAATATAGAAACATAGAAATTTCCAACGCAGAAGGTGGCCATTTCGGCCCATCGTGTCCGCGCCGGCCGACAAAGAGCCACATGGCCTTCGGTCAGTAGCCCTAAAGGTTACATATAAACCTATGAACAATGACGGAACGGCAAAGAGCACCCAGCCCAACCAGTCCACCCAACACAACTGGGCCCCCCTTTATACTGAAAACATTCTACACTCCACCCTAACTGGAGCCATGTGATCTCCTGGGAGAGGCAAAAACCAGATAAAAACCCAGACCAATTTAGGGAGAAAATAATGTGGGAGAATTCCTCTCCAACCCATCCAGACAATCGAAACTAGTCCAGGATATCAGCCTGGCCATATTCTTTTCCCTGCAGTGCTTACCATTATATCTGCACTGTCCAACAAAAGGTCACCCAGTCTAATCCCAATTACCAGCTCTAAGTCAATAACCCTGCAGGTTACTGCACTTTAAGTGCCCATCCAACCATCTCTTAAAAGTGGCAAGTGTTTCTGCATCCACCACTCTTCCAGTCAGCTTGTCCTCATCCAGTTATTTCCTGTTGCCTGCTGTTAAGTGCCACCTTCGCTTGCAAGAAAGAGAGAAGTATGTCAGTGAGTTTCCTGCAATATGTTAGAGTGATGTGGCTGTCATGGTTGAATAGCTGCCAGTGTGTTTGAACTGTGAGTTGTGGGTGTGAGGCTTGCAACAGTGCTAGATGTGTCAGAGTAAGGTAAAGCATATGAATTTTAGGGTTGGGTACGGATTGATAGAAATTGTTGGTAGGTGGGTGATGGGGGTGCAGAGAATTGAGCAATGGATTAGGATAGTGTTGTAGTTGATAGGATATGCCATTTGAAGGTGAACCCACCTTGACAATTCATATCAGATCGTTAAACTTCTTCCTGCACTGCATCCATGTTCTAAGAGCAACACTCCTGGCATTGACCTCCACTGCTACTTGTTCCCACTGCCTCCTGACCATGTGTCTGGAGGACCTATTCCCATCCCCCCATCCCCCTCCCACCAAGAGCCCCAGTGCATTGTCTGAAAACCTTGGTGCTCGCTCTCTCGCATGTTCTGCCATCGCTCAAACTGCCACAGGCCAGATTTTCATTTGGAAAAATCCCATCACTTCTTGCAGCCACAATGCACCTCCCCTTTAAGAGGTGCAGGCTGCCTTTAAGTAGCACTAGCCACTTGCACTATTGGGCCCGCTGCTGATACGTGCAGCCAGTGACCAGCACGGGGAGCACTGGCTGCACACAACAATCATTTAGAAGAGCTGGCAGCACCAATTTAACCTGCTACCTGGTTTGCAATGAACGGGCGGAGGTTACTTGCGTACCACAATCCACATGCCCGTTTTGAGGGGTTAGCCAGTTTTTCCCCCAATGACTGATAATTGCACTTTCGTTCACGCCCAGCAATATGTCACCAGTCTTGTCTGGTCTAGAAAACCACTTGCTTGTATATTTTACTGAAGCAGTTTATTCAGCCCCGCGGAGTTGACCCAGTATTCTTATGTTCCAGCAACAGCTTACGCCTTTGATGTTGTTTCTTTTCCATATTGGAGCTCAGAGTTTAGTTCCCCATTTTACTTTTTCATTCCCACTCTCCAGCAATTTATCAAGGAACACCTTTCTGTACTCCAGTCTGTGAGTACAGGTTGCGAAAATCTCTCAAATAATGTTGACTACTTCTTCCAGCTTGCTTTAATCACATTGGCAGCCATGGCTTTCAACATCTCAATTGCTACACTGTTGATCTTTGCACTTGATTCTGCAGTCTGCTTCTCTGCAAAGCCAGTGGGAGATGATGTTGGATGATTTATTCTTCCTTAGTTTTGTCAGATTTTGTCACCATATTTGAGCTATTAACCTCAAACAAAGTGCGTGACACATGGAACTATTTAGCATTGTGCAATTAGATTTGGTTAAACTATTTTTAACGCTGATGTGTGGGGATTTGGGGCCCGGCCTGTCAGAGCTCATGTCAGTTTCTCTCAAATCTTCTGACTTTTGTAGCTGTGAAGTACAAGAATACATTTGAAGTAACAGAAGCTAAAATGTTGTGAAAAAGCTGGCATCTCGATTTGAATAAGAGATATGGGGCTAGAAATTTGTTATTGCCCATTTTGAGGCGTTAATCTTGTTGAGGCGGTAACTGTAGCGCCCTCTGATAGTTTGTGCCGCCTACTGCGAAATTAGGTTTCAGCGCCCCAAGAGGGAAAGGGAGCATTAAACCAGTCGTTGTACAATTCTCTTAGGGTTGTGGAACCGAAAATCTCAGCAATAAATTTCAAGAACGAATGAGCTTGCTGCGAAGGCCGCGATACATCCCGTGGACAGCCGATTTTTCAAGGCGTGGTAAGATAAGTATGCACTCGCGCAGTTCCAACTTCTCAGTCTGCTCAGAAAATGGAGGAGCAAGCAGGTCACCATCGTGCCCACCGTTTCTCACCCACAGCCGTCGAGGAATGAGTGGAGGCAGTGGAGAGCAGGTGGAATGTTCTGCAACGTCCCAGTGGAAGGAGGCCTGCACCTAGAGTATTCAGGAGGCTATGGAGGGAGGTGGCCCAGCACACCTCCGCCAGGAACACGGTGGCCATAACTGCCACGCAATGTCACAAGCAGTTCAACGACCTCACTGGGGTCATCAGGGTGAGTACCCTTTCTATGTGAACCTCACTGTCTCACACAATGTCAAGTCTTTGCAGTACCTGCTCCTTCCCTGCGTGTACCAGGCCATGGTCATCATCGGTGAAGCCACCATAAAAGTTCAGGCTCAGTTCGGCAGCCATGCCCTGGCCATCCAATCGTTGGTGACCTACTTGTTCCCTACTCAGCCTGACCCCTCCTCGCACTACTGTTTCACTCTCGATATGTGTTCGCAAGACTTCAATCTCATCCTTCATCTTAGGTGGTCGTCACCTAATCCCACCGTTCACACAGCCACTCTGCGCAGTCACACAGATTCAAATGGAGATCTGCAGTAGCAGCTATTCAACTATGGAAGGCACATGTGGCACACGATGAGCTGCACACTCACTCACACCTTGTGTATGTTATTGCAATTATCAAAACTGGCCCACAACAGGCGCGAACAGAGGCGCACTGCAGGAGGGGAGCCTGACATCCAGGACCTCACGGAGGTGGAGGAGTGAGTATCCGCCCTCATGAGCACACCAGTTGGTGCAGTAGCAGTCGGTAAAGCCAAGCCCCCTGGGGACAGTGATGGTATGTTAATGCTGTTTGTGTTTTATGTGAGACCCTTTACCCTTGATACCACATGCCTTACCCCCTTTTACATATAAATGTCCAATGCCACCTCCTTCTTCCCTTCCTGCCCCCTCCCCTGCTGCTAGCCACAGTTCTCTTGCTTTGAGCTTACAGATGATGAGCCAGAAGCACAGCAGCCTGCCCGTGAGCCGTCGGCTTCGAACGATGGGGGTGACGAGGAGGAAGGGGACAAAAGTTCTGCGACAGAGCGGGACCCTCCATCAGCTGCACCGAGTGGGGACACCACATCAGTGGAAGACACGCCGTTCCTGGGCTTTGAAGAGCCTGAGGCTCCTGGCCCCAGTGGCCTGCAGCAACGCCCAGTGCGAGGGGAGGCTCGAGGGCCAGCTCCCCGGAGGGTGTCGGCCCATGAGTCCTGCTCAGAGACACCCAGGTGTGGACCTGGACTTGGAGGCTATGTTGAGAGAGCCCATGAGCTTGTGGGTGCATTGGAAAGGGTCCCGCAGAGCATGGCTGCACTTGCTGTGAGGTTGGCGGAGGGTGCCTCAAGCATTGCCCGTGACCCTCAGCAGCCCATCGAGCCCATTTTTGCCCGGTTACAGAGGGAGATGGGCCCAACGAGCGACAGTGGAGTGTCAGAGGTGATGGCGCGTACCATGATCGACGTGACAGCAGCTATCACATCACAGGCCAAAGCCACGCAAGGCCTTCGCGACGTGATACAGTCACTGGTTGCTGGCATCAACTCTCAGGCTGGTATGATTCAGACTCAGTGTGCTGTGAGTCAGTCTCAGGTTGATGCCATGCAAACGCTGACTGCTGCCATTCTTTCTGTGTTCCCCACAGCCCAATGGGGAAGAGACAGTGACGAAGGAGGCCAACAAACTGTGCTCACACATATTGCCCCGGATGCTGAGGCTCTGCCCCGGGGGAAAGGCAGTGGGCCGCTGGAAATGGAAGGGGCTGTTCTTAGTCAAGATGACAGTATTCCAGCTCCTGCTGTGGTGGTGCAATCTGCAGCTGGGCCTTACAGGCCCAGAGCAGGTCCGGGGCATCCTGCTAGACCACAGGCCCAGAGCAGGTCCGGGGCATCCTGCTAGACCATCTGTAGTGTCTGCCTTACAGACACAGCAGCCTTCAAGCAGCCTTGCTGCAGGCACTGCAGCCCCATTAAGGAGGAGCAGTAGGCGTGGCAGGGCGATTAAGGAAAGAGATGGGAAATCAGAGAGCAAGTCTCAATAAAGATGTTTGCCACCATAGACAGAGGTCCACATCCTGTAAATATCATTGTAAATATCTCTTGCTGTTGTTTGACGCCTGCTATTGGTGTATGTGTCTGGGCCTAATATGGCACATGGAAGCTGATATGGAATTACGAATGGCAGGGGCATTTGTACACATATTGCTCAAGTTGATTGTGTGTTATGCTGGTTCAAGGGGCATTTGTTACATTTTTATTAGTTGCTGGTGTGGGTTTTTGGTTTGCTGCTTGTGCCGAGACTTTTGATAACATAAGAACATAAGAACATAAGAATTAGGAACAGGAGTAGGCCATCTAGCCCCTCGAGCCTGCTCCGCCATTCAACAAGATCATGGCTGATCTGGCCGTGGACTCAGCCCCACTTACCCGCCCGCTCCCCGTAACCCTTAATTCCCTTATTGGTTAAAAATCTATCTATCTTTGACTTGAATACATTCAATGAGCGAGCCTCAACTGCTTCCTTGGGCAGAGAATTCCTCAGATTCACAACCCTCTGGGAGAAGAAATTCCTTCTCAACTCAGTTTTAAATTGGCTCCCCCATATTTTGAGGCTGTACCCCCTAGTTCTAGTCTCCCCGACCAGTGGAAACAACCTCTCTGCCTCGATCTTGTCTATCCCTTTCATTATTTTAAATGTTTCTATAAGATCACCCCTCATCCTTCTGAACTCCAACGAGTAAAGACCCAGTCTACTCAATCTATCACCATAAGGTAACCCCCTCATCTCCGGAATCAGCCTCGTGAATCGTCTCTGTACCCCCTCCAAAGCTAGTATATCCTTCCTTAAGTAAGGTGACCAAAACTGCACGCAGTACTCCAGGTGCGGCCTCACCAATACCCTATACAGTTGCAGAAGGACCTCCCTGCTTTTGTACTCCATCCCTCTCGCAATGAAGGTCAACATTCCATTCACCTTCCTGATTACCTGCTGCACCTGCAAACTAACTTTTTGGGATTCATGCACAAGGACCCCCTGGACCCTCTGCACCGCAGCATGTTGTAATTTCTCTCCATTCAAATAATATTCCCTTTTACTGTTTTATTTCCCAATGTGGATGACCTCACACTTTCCGAAATTGTATTCCATCTGCCAAACCTTAGCCCATTCGCTTAACCTATCTAAATCTCTTTGCAGCCTCTGTGTCCTCTACACAACCCGCTTTCCCACTAATCTTTGTGTCATCTGCAAATTTTGTTACACTACACTCTGTCCCCTCTTCCAGGTCATCTATGTATATTGTAAACAGTTGTGGTCCCAGCACCGATCCCTGTGGCACACCACTAACCACCGATTTCCAACCCGAAAAGGACCCATTTATCCCGACTCTCTGCTTTTTGTTCATCAGCCAATTCTCTATCCATGCTAATACATTTCCTCTGACTCTGCGTACCTTTATCTTCTGCAGTAACCTTTTTTGTGGCACCTTATCGAATGCCTTTTGAAAATCTAAATACACCACATCCATCGGTACACCTCTATCCACCATGCTCGTTATATCCTCAAAGAATTCCAGTAAATTAGTTAAACATGATTTCCCATTCATGAATCCATGCTGCGTCTGCTTGATTGCACTATTCCTATCTAGATGTCCCGCTATTTCTTCCTTAATGATAGTTTCAAGCATTTTCCCCACTACAGATATTAAACTAACCAGCCTATAGTTACCTGCCTTTTGTCTGCCCCCTTTTTTAAACAGAGGCGTTACATTAGCTGCTTTCCAATCCGCTGGTACCTCCCCAGAGTCCAGAGAATTTTGGTAGATTATAACGAATGCATCTGCTATAACTTCAGCCATCTCTTTTAATACCCTGGGATGCATTTCATTAGGACCAGGGGACTTGTCTGCCTTGAGTCCCATTAGCCTGTCCAGCACTACCTCCCTAGTGATAGTGATTGTCTCAAGGTCCTCCCTTCCCACATTCCTGTGACCAGCGATTTTTGGCATGGTTTTTGTGTCTTCCACTGTGAAGACCGAAGCAAAATAATTGTTTAATGTCTCAGCCATTTCCACATTTCCCATTATTAAATCCCCCTTCTCATCTTCTAAGGGACAACATTTACTTTAGTCACTCTTTTCCGTTTTATATATTTGTAAAAGCTTTTACTATTTGTTTTTATGTTTTGCGCAAGTTTACCTTCATAATCTATCTTTCCTTTCTTTATTGCTTTTTTAGTCATTCTTTGCTGTCATTTAAATTTTTCCCAATCTTCTATTTTCCCACTCTCCTTGACCACCTTATATGCATTAGTTTTTAATTTGATACTCTCTTTTATTTCGTTGGTTATCCACAGCTGGTTATCCCTTCTCTTACCGCCCTTCTTTTTCACTGGAATATATTTTTGTTGAGCACTATGAAAGAGCTCCTTAAAAGTCCTCCACTGTTCCTCAATTGTGCTACCGTTTAGTCTGTGTTTCCAGTCTACTTTAGCCAACTCTGCCTTCATCCCACTGTAGTCCCCTTTGTTTAAGCATAGTACGCTCGTTTGAGACACTACTTCCTCAGCCTCAATCTGTATTACAAATTCAAAAATATTGTGATCACTCATTCCGAGAGGATCTTTTACGAGGAGATTGTTTATTATTCCTGTCTCATGACACAGGACCAGATCTAAGATAGCTTGCTCCCTTGTAGGTTCTGTAACATACTGTTCTAAGAAACAATCCCGTATGCATTCTATGAATTCCTCCTCTAGGCTACCCCGTGCGATTTGATTTGACCAATCGATATGTAGGTTAAAATCCCCCATGATTACTGCCGTTCCTTTTTCACATTTCTCCATTATTCCCTTGATTATTGCCCTCCCCATCATGAAGTTATTATTTGGGGGCCTATAAACTACACCCACCAGTGACTTTTTCCCCTTACTATCTCTAATCTCCACCCACAACGATTAAACATTTTGTTCATTAGAGCCAATATCTTCTCTCACAACTGCCCTGATATCATCCTTTATTAACAGAGCTACCCTACCTCCTTTCCCTTCTTGTCTATCTTTCCGAATCGTCAGATACCCCTGTATGTTTAATTCCCAGTCTTGGCCACCCTGCAACCACATTTCTGTAATGGCCACCAAATCATACCCATTTGTAATGATTTGTGCCGTCAATTCATTTACTTTATTTCGAATGCTGCTCGCATTTTGGTTGAGTGTTTTAATACTAATTTTTAAACCATGATTTTTAGTTTTGACCCCTCCTGCAGCCCCTTTATATTCAGTGGCCCTTTTTGTTTTTTGCCTTGGGTTTCTCTGCCCTCCACTTTTACTCATCTCCTTTCTGTCTTTTGCTTTCGTCTCCTTTTTTTCCCTCTGTCTCCCTGCATTGGTTCCCATCCCCCTGCCATATTAGTTTAACTCCTCCCCAACAGCACTAGCAAACACTCCCCCTAGGACATTGTTCCGGTCCTGCCCAGGTGCAGACCGTTCAGTTTGTACTGGTCCCACCTCCCCCAGAACCGGTTCCAATGCCCCAGGAATTTGAATCCCTCCCTGCTGCACCACTGCTCAAGCCACGTATTCATCTGAGCTATCCTGCGGTTATTAAAATGTTCATTTGTCTGTTTGCAATGCCGTCTTGTACATTAATGTGGAATTTCACCGAGAAGGACATTTGGAAAAGCAAAATTTGGTCAGGCAGATTCAGCATGGATTTATGAAGGGGAAGTCATGTTTGACAAATTTGCTGGAATTCTTTGAGGATGTAACAAACAGGGTGGATAAAGGGGAACCAGTGGATGTGGTGTATTTGGACTTCCAGAAGGCATTTTACAAGGTGCCACATAAAAGGTTACTGCACAAGACAAAAGTTCACGGGGTTGGGGGTAATATATTAGCATGAATAGAAGATTGGCTAACTAACAGAGAACAGAGAGTTGGGATAAATGGTTCATTCTCTGGTTGGCAATCAGTAACGAATGGGGTGCCGCAGGGATCAGTGCTGGGACCCCAACTATTTACAATCTATATTAACGACTTGGAAGAAGTGGCTGTGTGTAACATAGCCAAGTTTGCTGATGATACAAAGATGGGAGGAAAAGCAATGTGTGAGGAGAACATAAAAAATCTGCAAAAGGACATAGACAGGCTAAGTGAGTGGGCAAAAATTTGGCAGCTGGAGTATAATGTTGGAAAGTGTGAGGTCATGCACTTTGGCAGAAAAAAATCAATGAGCAGGTTATTATTTGGAAACATAGAAACATAGAAAATAGGTGCAGGAGCAGGCCATTCAGCCCTTCTAGCCTGCACCACCATTCAATGAGTTCATGGCTGAACATGAAACTTCAGTACCCCCTTCCTGCTTTCTCGCCATACCCCTTGATCCCCCGAGTAGTAAGGACTTCATCTAACTCCCTTTTGAATATATTTAGTGAATTGGCCTCAACTACTTTCTGTGGTAGAGAATTCCACAGGTTCACCACTCTCTGGGTGAAGAAGTTTCTCCTCATCTCGGTCCTAAATGGCTTACCCCTTATCCTTAGACTGTGACCCCTGGTTCTGGACTTTCCCAACATTCGGAACATTCTTCCTGCATCTAACCTGTCTAAACCCGTCAGAATTTTAAACGTTTCTATGAGGTCCCCTCTCATTCTTCTGAACTCCAGTGAATACAAGCCCAGTTGATCCAGTTTTTCTTGATAGGTCAGTCCCACCATCCCGGGAATCAGTCTGGTGAATCTTCGCTGCACTCCCTCAATAGCAAGAATGTCCTTCCTCAAGTTAGGAGACCAAAACTGTACACAATACTCCAGGTGTGGCCTCACCAAGGCCCTGTACAACTGTAGCAACACCTCCCTGCCCCTGTACTCAAATCCCCTCGCTATGAAGGCCAACATGCCATTTGCTTTCTTAACCGCCTGCTGTACCTGCATGCCAACCTTCAATGACTGATGTACCATGACACCCAGGTCTCATTGCACCTTCCCTTTTCCTAATCTGTCACCATTCAGATAATAGTCTGTCTCTCTGTTTTTACCACCAAAGTGGATAACCTCACATTTATCCACATTATACTTCATCTGCCATGTATTTGCCCACTCACCTAACGTATCCAAGTCACTCTGCAGCCTCATAGCATCCTCCTCGCAGCTCACACTGCCACCCAACTTAGTGTCATCCGCAAATTTGGAGATACATTTAAACCCCTCGCCTAAATCATTAATGTACAATGTAAACAGCTGGGGCCCCAGCACAGAACCTTTCGGTACCCCACTAGTCACTGCCTGCCATTCTGAAAATGGAGAATGATTGCAAAGTGCTGCAATATAGCAGGACCTGGGGGTACTTGGGCATAAAACACAGAAGGATAGCATGCAGGTACAGCAAATGACCAGGAAGGCCAATGGAACCTTGGCCATTATTGCAAAGGGGATGGAGTATAAAAGTAGGGCAGTCTTGCTACAGTTGTACATGGTATTGGTGAGGCCACACCTGGAATACTGCATGCAGTTTTGGTTTCCATATTTATGAAAGGATATACTTGCTTTGGAGGCAGTTCAGAGAAGGTTCACTAGGTTGATTCCGGGTATGAGGGGGTTGACTTATGAGAAAAGGTTGAGTAGTTTGCGCCTCTACTCATTGGAATTCAGAAGAATGAGAGGTGGTCTTATCGAAAGGTATAAGATTATGAGGGGGCTTGACAAGGTGGATGCAGAGAGGATGTTTCCACTGATGGGGGAGACTAGAACTAGGGGGCATGATCTTAGAATAAGGGGCCACCCATTTAAAACAGAGATGAGGAGAAATTTCTTCTCTCAGAGGGTTGTGAATCTGTGGAATTTGCTCCCTCAGAGAGCTGTGAAAGCTGGGACATTGAATGCATTTAAGACAAAAATAGACAGTTTCTTAAACGATAAGGGGATAAGGGGTTATGGGGAGTGGGTGGGGAAGTGGAGCTTAGTCCATGATCAGATCAGCCATGATCTTATTGAATGGCAGAGCAGGTTCGAATGTCCGTATGGCCTACTCCTGTTCCTATTTCTTATGATTTTATATTCTTCTGTGCCATTACAAAGGGTCTGGCCTAGCCGCCTGTCTAATGACCCCCTCCACAACCCAAGTAGTCCAGGCATTGGAAACGCTGCTTCAGCATCCCTATTGTCTGCTCGATTATGTTGCGGGTGGTCGCATGGCTGTCGTTGTAGCGATGCTCCACTTGGGCAGAGCATGTAGAAGGCAACACTGGCATGTTAATCATGCACCCATTTAATTCTCAAACACAAGTTGCTAGGAACTGTAAGGTCAGCTAAATCAGCCGCTGCAAAGTAAGAGGTTCATGCACCGTGCCCTGTCGAAATGTTGCACCCACTGTGACCTCCGATTAATCCTGTTGCTCCTCCCTTCAAATAGCCCCAGGGTATCGCCTAAAGCAGGTGGGTTTCTCTGGCGTGTTCAGCGGCGGTCGCTAAATGAGGCGGACACACCTAATTTTTCAAGTGGGGCGCTCGCGGGTTGTTGCACGCGTACTGATGTCATGATCTGACTGAAGTTAGATAGAAACATAGAAACATAGAAAATAGGTGCAGGAATAGGCCATTCGGCCCTTCTAGCCTGCACCGCCATTCAATGAATTCATGGCTGAACATGCAACTTCAGCACCCCATTCCTGCTTTCTCGCCATACCCCTTGATCCCCCTAGTAGTAAGGACTACATCTAACTCCCTTTTTGAATATATTTAGTGAATTGGCCTCAACAACTTTCTGTGGTAGAGAATTCCACAGGTTCACCACTCTCTGGGTGAAGAAGTTTCTCCTCATCTCGGGTCCTAAATGGCTTACCCCTTATCCTTAGACTGTGACCCCGTGATGGTGGTAATGATGTTGCGTCGCTAGTAAACCAGAACCAAATTTCCCAGTGGGACGCTACAACCTGTGTGGCCGGGCAGTGAGCCACTTGAGATGCATTCACGCCTCTCTGGGCCACTAACTGAGGCGCCTCACAACCAAATTTCTCACCCATGCTCTTTGGAATGAGGGCCTGGACTGAAGTAAACCAACCTTTTTTAACATGAAGCTTGGCTACCTACAAGTTTCAAGTTTCTAACTGGGAAGTACGTGTGCATCATTCAAGAGCTTAAGGGGTCAAAGTTGGGTCCTGCTGTTTTGAGATGGTGTCGCCGGCTGAGCGCCTATTTTAACGCCGGGCGGTAGGTGCCGCCTCAAACTGCAAAATTCAGTTTTGCCGCCCAACGATGAGAGAGCGGCTCTAAAAGTGGCATTGCACACGCATCCTCGGGCGCCAACGGAACGGCACCTCAGGAGGCCGACCGAATTTTCTGACATAGGCTGCCGGCATGCGACTTTTTTTAAAAATGAAAAAAAAAGGTTTCCAACACTTTCCCTCACCCCACTCACATTTCCCCACTGGTCCCATTCATACCTAGAAAATAAACATCAACACTCACCTTGATCCCTGGACGCTCCTGCCCCGGGATCCCCGATGTCCCATCACCTTTCCCAGGCTGTACATTCGCCTGCCGGTAAGGCCACCGTGCTCACCGAATCTCAGAGCCGCGGTGGCAAGGGGGCGTTGCCCGCTCGATGACATCACCACGTGAGTTGCGGCCGAGCGCGCAGTGGTACGTCTTGCCGTTGCCCCCATCGCCCAAGTAAATTTGCAGTCAGCTCAGTAACCCGTTCACCGCCGACGGTAAAGACCTAGCCACCCATTAGCCGCACTTCTCCAGCAGCAACTGGTGGTGATACAAAATGAATTTCGACCCGTAAGATTTTTCTTTTTTGTTCAGACCTGGATATTGGAGTCCCTATAATAGATGAACAAGTTTCAAGTTTCCAACTAGGAAATACATGTGCATCGTTCAATACACAACTGACTTGGCTCAGTCCAGCTTGGCTTGGATTTCTTGAATTCTCACAATAATTCCCCAAACTACACGTCTTAATCTGGCAGATGCCCATACTGTTTTGGTTCAGATGCAGAAAATTATAGTTCCTAATGTCTGTCTCACAGCACAAGATTCCAAAGTAGATACAGATGAGACTGTTTATTTAGCTCCACAGCCCAAATAAAAGCTCTACCATCCTCCCATCACAATTCTAACTGACTCTTGAATGAGTCTAAGGTTTTAGCTCTTCCACAAGTGATTGTTGACACAGAGATCTTTGAGTTGTTCTGTGCATGCGCACCTGTATCTTTAGCCACACAGTTATTTCGCTAAATATCTAGCCACACATTTACCTCCCTAAACTCGTTCTCTCCAGCTTTTCCACCAAGACCGGCAGTGCATTGTCTGAAAACCTTGGAGGTCACTCTCTCGCAGGTTCAGCCATTGCTCAAAGTATCACAGGCCAGACTGACTTTTGGCAAAATCCCACCACTTCTTGCAGCCACAATGCACCTTCCCTTTAAAAGAGAGGAGAGATGGAGGGATGGAGAGAGCATGAGAGAGGATAGAGAGAGAGAGAGGGGGAGTACAACATAGGAAAGAGAGGAAGGGTGTGTAAAGGAGGGGAGAGAGAAGGAGGATGTGCAATAGAGGAGAGAGAGGGAGAGTGGGAGAGGAGAGAGAAAGAGGGAGTGAAAGGGAGTGTGAGAGGAGAGAAAGAGAGAGGGGATGTGAGAGAGGAATGAGAGAGAGAGAGAGAGGGGAAGTTTGAGATAGGAGAGAGATAGAGAGGAAGTCTGAGTAAGGAGAGAGAGCGGGAGTGTGAGAGGAGAGAGGGAGTGAGAGAGAGGGAGAAGAGAGAGGAGGGAATGAGAGAGAGGGAGTGTGAGAGGGGGAGTGTGAGAGAGGAGAGAGTGTGAGGGATGGAGTGTGAGAGGAGAGAGAGCAGGCTTGAAGGGCCGAATGGCCTACTCCTAAAATAAGAACATAAGAAGTAGGAGCTGGATTAGGCCATTTGGTCCTTTGAGCCTGCTCTGCCATTCAAAAATGTCATGGTTGATCTATGTCAACTCCACCTTCCTGCACTGTCCCCATATCCCTTAATTCCCTTTGTTCCCCAAATATTACTTATATTCTTATATTCGTTCCCAAAATACTTCTTATATTCTTATGAGAGAGAGAGAGGGGGAGAGAGGTTGTGTGAGAGAAGAGTGTGAGAGAGAAGGGAGATAGAAAGAGGGTGAAAGAGAAGTGAGAGAGAGGGAGTGTGAGAGAGGAGAGAGAGAAGTGTGAGAGAGGACAGAGAGAGGGAGTGTGAAAGAGGAGAGGGAGAATGTGAGAGAGGAGAGAGAGAGGGAGTGTGAGAGAGGAGTGTGCATGTGAGAGAGGAGCAAGAGAGAGAGGGAATGTGAGAGAGAGAGAGAGAGAGAGAGAGAGAGGGAGTGTGAAAGAGGCGAGAGGGAGAGAGAGAGTAGGAGGGATTGTGAGAGAGGAGAGAGCAGGCTCGAAGGGCCAAATGGCCTGCCCCTGCTCCTATTTCTTATGTTCTTACACTGGCTCATGTGTGACGCTGCTACTAATCCTGAGAATATTGCTGCTGAGATCCTGGGGTAGAAATTGCCCCTCCCGCTCGAAATGGGGCGCTCCCACCCCGATTCGATGTCTTTTTCCGCAGCTGCGGTTCAGGACGACTCTCTCGCGAGATTTCGCTCTTTGTTTATTTTTTGTTTTGATCCAGAAGTCGATCATAATGGGGGCGGTGACTACATCTGAGGGGCAAAAGATGCAGCAGTGACAGCGACTGAGTGACGTCATCACAGCACCACGTCACCACAGATCTCCCCTTTACTTTGCGATTTTTAAACTTCGGTCCGCTGGGCCACCAGGGAGGGTTTTGGCCGGGCGGGTGCCAGGCTGCCTGTTGGCTGCCCGGCCGAAGCTGGGGGCACAATTGTCGGGCTGACACGGCAGTCGGCCGGAAAGAAAACCGTGGCGGCAGCAGCAGTCGGCCCTCCCCTTTAAGGGAAGCCACACTGCCATTGCAGAAGGCTTCAGCCTCACTGGCCCACCGGGGAAAAGCTTGTTTCGGCATCGCCGGGCGGGTCGAAGATTTTCCGAGGGGAATGTCGCTGGCGGTGTGCACGGTGATGGTGTGTTTAGCATCGATCGCCAGCAGCGGAGCGGTAAGGGATAGATCGGGGCATTGCCGGGACAACTCAGGAGGCCAACTGGGCTATCAGCGGCCATTCCACGAAAAGCCGGCGGCCACTCCACTCCGCAGTGTGGCCGCTGATTCGCCGTGGCAACAGGCCTTAAGGAGAGGGGCAATTTCAGCCCCCTGTTTCTTAACGTATTTCCGAACTTCAGGAACCTTTTCCTTTCAGGATGAGAATCCTATTCTTCCCTCTGCCAGCATGAAACACAACTTCAGCTAATGCCCCTTCTATGAACAGCCTCTGCACCCAATTTGTTATGCCCTTACCCTGTCACGTGGGAGGCATTTTGGGACTCATGCTTACGGTGTGCCTGAGGAAAACACGTTTCCTGCAAATGTGTTTCCCTTGGATGCTGAAAGCCTCCAGGAACACTCAACTTCAGCAAGGTTTGTATAACACATAGGGCAGTACATTTAGAGCTTAGGGAGAATAAAACAGGAAACATTCGTCAATGACTATAGTACTACAGATAAAAAAAGAAAGAGAAGAGGGAAAGAGATAGAGATTAAAAGCTAGAAATTAGAGAAAGATCACTTATCAAACTACTAGCTGTTCCTGTCCTTGAGTGTGTGGAAAGTTTAATTGTAGAATTGAAGACTCAAACACCTCGAGCATTTTTTAAGAATGTATTTGGGGTGTGACAGCAGCAAAGTTTTTAAGTAAAGATTTGTTTTCTTTTTATTTGTTTTCTTGCGTATTAGTGATACAGATTGAATACATTAACATTAAATATTCAGAAGCCAACTTTTCAAGCGGTCACTTCAATGCTCATCAATGCATCAGTGCTCAGGTTATTTACATCAGGACAGATTTTCTTGAATGTATTTTAGCAACTTCTTTACTGGCATACATTCTTCTTGACAGCAAATGTCATTCGCAGAGAGTCACATCAATGAAAAATTTACAAGATCTCCAACCAACCTTTCTTGTAATCCGTGAGTGTGTTTAATTCACCTTTTAGGTTTGTACCCCATTTTGCTGTTTGTCCTTTGCTGCCTTTTCCTCTTTGTCTTTAGAATGTTTTAAAACTGGTTTTGTGCTATTTCTTTGTGCCTGCATAAGCTTAAATTGTATCTCAAACTTTAACATTGGAGAGTTCTTGCATGGTTAAATTGACCTATGCATTGCATTAATAGCTGATGGCTTTACACAGTGGGATGGTCGTTTTTTTAAGAACAGCTTGAACACAGCTGCATTAATGTCAGTTCCTGTCGACTGTCTCAAACAACAGCATCGCCAAACCTTGCCTCAAAAGGTGACAGTGAGCAGAGCTGGAGTGACAAAAGGAGACAGAACTGTGATTTTAAAGAAAGGAGAATGGCTTTTAATGTATTTTTTATACTGGTTGATGTATTTCATTCTGTTACACATATATATTTTATTCTGTGTTGTGTAGTTGACCCAATCTACAATTATCCATCCTAAAGGGCATTACCTACCATTGTAATTCACTTAGAAACAAAATAAAAGTGCTGTCAGGTGCAATGTTGTTCACATTATGCTTGCATTAGAAGTGAAACTGTTGAGAGCATTAGGGAAACTCGTCTCCTGGGGCTAAAACAGAATGTATTTGAATTGTCTGGTGGTCGGGGTATGTTAAGGACGAGGCTGTTACAAATTGAAGTGTGGCCCAAATCCACAATGTCTCTTTTCTATGAAGCTGAATACTCACTTACACTTGCATACCCAAACGTCAGAGTCAATGAAATCCACCATGAGGTGATTTGTAAAATAGATTATACGGCATATAACTAGGACTGTGAAGTACGTGGAAATAAATTATGTAAGCACAGTAAGTGTGGAAGATGTACAAATGTTCTGTGCACCATGTATAATGGGATAGGATGTTCGGTTAGATATTCGAGATGAGAGTCCAATAATAGGAGATATGTTTAAGGAGTGCATTACTGTATAATTCTACAGCGGACTGACACAGTAAAAGTGCTTCTTAGTCACAACAGATGTCCAACGCTGCAGTAATTCTATTAACTGTAAGCTTGCATTTTGTATCACTGCAAAGTGACTTCTGCTGCATGGCAACACAAAATAAATACTACCACAGAAGCCAAATTGGTTTCATTTCAGTGCTTTGTGCCTCTAAAGAGCCCGTACATGTAAGGACGTCTCATAGCACTTCAGTTTCAACAATATAATAGCAATCACTACAAAGGCAACTTTTCAAATTTTAACTTTAATAATGGGGCTGAAATTGCCCCCCTGCCCAAAATGGCGCGCACGCCCCCCATTTCAATGGTTTGTATCGCAGCAATGGTTGAGGTCGCCCCTTGAGCGAAATTCTGCTCCTTGTTGTTTTTTTTTTAACTTGGATCCGGAAGTCGCTCTTAACGGGGGCGGTAAGTACACGAGAGAGATGGATACGTGGCAGTGGCAACACCTGAGGGGCGGAGGTTGGGGGGCGGTGCGGAGTGATTACCGTGACGGTAGTCGGCCGACAAAACAAAAATGGCGGCAGCGGCAGTGCATCCTCCCCTTTGAGGGAAGCCACACCGTCGCTGCAGAAGGCCACAGCCTCGCTGGACCGCCGGGGAAAAGCTTGTTGTGGCACCGCAGGGCGGGCCGAAGATTTTCAGAGCGGATTTTCGCCATCGGTGGGGGTGGGGAGGGGGCGGGGCAGATTAGATCGGAGGTGCACATGGTGATGGTGCATTTAACACGGATCGACAGCAGCGGAGCGATGGGGTGGGGGGGATCCGGACACCGCCAGGAAACCTCGGAAGGGCAATTGGGCCAACAGTGGCCATTCCACGAAGAGTTGGCAGCCACTCCACTCCACAGCGAGACCAAGGATTTGCGGTGGTAAAAGGCCTTACGAAGAGGGTCAATTCCGACCACATGAACTCTCTTTGAATTTCTACTGCTAAAAAGAGCCGATTATCTTGGAAGCTATTTCCTAACTTTGGACGTTTCACGGGCAGTTGCACACCAATGAGCAGAGATGTGTATATATACTGAGGATATATGCGCAACTCGGCTTTGCCAAAGCAGAGAGTAATGCGATGAGATTGTATAACTCAACGTTGTCTGCGTTTGTCAAACTTTTAGGACAGTGTTGCTATTGAGATTATTAAGACTTCTGATGAGGTATTGATAATGAACATATACTCAGCCAAAGCTGTATGTTTGCAGAAAGGTATACAGAGTAACATCATCTTGATCTTTGAAGAAGAGCTACAGTGGACTCAAGTTTTGCTTGTAATAATGCACTCGATAAAAAGAGGCAGGTAAATTGGGAAGATGGGGAGGAAAGAAAGGTGTGATACTTTTTCATTTACCAAATATGAACAAGCTAACATATTAAGGGGAAGGGATATGTGTTTTAGAAATGTAAGGCCTGATTTTAACCTTGGGCCCGCCCCCTGCCCTTGGCTTCCTTCCCTTTCTTCCAACCACAATCGTCACCTCCCTAACTGCTTACCTTATGTTGGGGAAGTTGGCACCTGTGGCAGTCCTGCAGATGATCTCACTATTTGAGATGAACAATTCCATGAGTCCTCCCACTGGGGTTAGAGGTTAAGGTGTAAGAGGCAGGGGGAGGGGTTCTGAGAAGGCAGTTTGTCACAGAGGGAAGGGCCATGGAGTCAGACATACGATAGTGCTTCACATGGCCCAACCAAACTAATTCTAGAGCCCCCTGGATGTTTAGGGGCTTACAGGGGAGGATTAAGAAAAAAAGGGATGCTTATGTCATATATCAATGGCTAAATACTTTAGAATCTTTAGAGGAATATAAAAAGTTAAGAGGCAAAATTAAAAAAGATATTAGGAATGCTAAGAGAGAGCACAAGAAATTCTTGGCCAGTAAAATTAAGGAAAACCCTAAGATGTTCGATAAATATATTAAGAGTAAGAGGGTAACTCAAGAAAGGGTAGGGCCTATTAGAGACCATGAGGGTAATCTTTGTGTGGAGGCGGAAGATGTTGGTAGGGTTCTTAACTAATATTTTGCATCTGTTTTCACAAAGGAAAGAGGTAATGCAGATACTGCTATCGAGGAGGAGTGTGATATTCTGGATGAAATAAATATAGTGATAGTATTAAGGGGTTTAGCAGCTTTGAAAGTAGTTAAGTCCTCAGGTACAGATGAAATGCATCCCAGGCTGTTTAGCGAAGTAAAAGAGGAAATAGCAGAGGCCTTGACCATCATTTTCCAATCCTCTTTGGATATGGGCATAGTGCCAGAGGACTGGAGGGCTGCTAATGTAGTACCCTTGTTTAAGAAGGGAAAAAGGGATAGGCCGAGTAATTACAGGCCAGTCAGCGGTGAGAAAACTATTAGAAAAAACCCTGAAAGACAGGATAAATCTGCATTTGGATAGGCAAGGATTAATTAGGGACAGTCAGCACAGATTTGTGAAGGGAAGATCATGCTTGACTAACCTGATTGAATTTTTTGAGGAGGTAACCAAGAGGGTCGATGAGGGTAGTGCGTACGATGTAGTATATGTAGACTTTAGCAAGGCTTTTGTTAAGGTCCCACATGGTAGACTGGTTGTGAAGGTTAAAGCCCATGGGATCCAGGGCAAAGTAGTGGGTTAGATCCAAAATTGGCTCGGAGGTAGGAAGCAAAGGGTAATGATTGATGGATGGATGTTTTTGTGACTGGAAGGATGTTTCCAGTGGGTTTCTGCAGGGCTCAGTGCTGGGTCCATTGGTTTTTGTGGTGTATCAACGATTTGGATTTGAATATAGGGAGTATGATTAAGAAGTTTTCAGACGACACTAAAATTGGCTGTGTGGTTGATAATGAAGAGGAAAGTCGTGGGCTGCAGGAGGATATCAATCTACTGGTCAGGTGGGCAGAGCTGTGGCAAATGGAATTTAATTCAGAGACGTGTGAGGTAATGCGCTTTGGGAGGGCTAATAAGGAAAGGATATACACATTAAGCGGCAGGCCACAATAGTGTAGATGAATAAAAGGACCTTAGAGTGCTTGTCCACAGATCCTTGAAAGTAGCAGGCCAGATGGATAAGGTGGTTAAGAAGGCATACGGAATGCTTGCCTTTATTGGCCGAGGCATAGAATATAAGAGCAGGGAGGGTATGCTTAAATTGTATAATACTTCGGTTAGGCCACAGCTGGAATATTGCATGCAGTTCTGGTCATCATATTATAGGAAGGATGTGATTGCACTCGAGAGGGTGCAGAGGAGATTTACTAGGATGCTGCCTGGAATGGAGAATCTTAGTTATGAGGACAGATTGAATAGGCTGGGTTTGTTCTCATTGGAACAGAGGAGGTTGAGAGGAGACCTCATTGAGGTGTACAAAATATTGAGGGGCCTGGATATAGTGGAGAGTAAGGGTCTCTTGCCACGGTGGAGGGGTCTATTATGAGGGGGCATAGTTTTAAGGTGGTTGATGGAAGGTTTAGAGGGGATTTGACGGGGGGCTTCTTTACGCAGAAGGTTGTGGGGATCTGGAACTCGCTGCTTGGAAGAGTGGTGGATGCAGAAACCCTCACCACTTTTAAGAGATGGTTGGATGGGCACTTAAAGTGCAGTAACCTGCAGGGTTATGGACCTAGTGCTGGTAATTGGGATTAGACTGGATGACCTTTTGTTGGACGGTGCAGATATAATGGTAAGTACTGCAGGGAATAGAAAACGGCCAGGGTGATCTCCTGGACTAGTTTCGATCGGCTGGATGGGTCGGAGAGGAATTTTCCCAGATTTTTTTCTCCCTAAATTGACCTGGGTTTTTATCTGGTTTTTGCCTCTCCCAGGAGATCACATGGCTCTGGTTGGGGTGGAGTGTAGAATGTTTCAGTGTAAGGAGTGTCGCAGTTGTGGTGAGGCGGACTGGTTGGGCTAGTTGCTCTTTGCCTTTCCGTCATTGTTCATGGGTTTATATGTAGCCTTCAGGGCTGCTGACCGAGGGCCGTGCGGCTCTTTGTCGGCCGGCGCGGACACGATGGGCCAGACTGGCCTCCTTCTGCGCTGTAAATTTCTGTGTTTCTAAGACCATCAGACCAGTTGTGTGTGGAGGTGGGTGCTGTACTGGGGGAATGATGTGAGTGGCTTGTTGGCGGTGAAGGCATCAACAAAGGCGAGCACGTTGTTTAGCAGTGCCAAGCGGGGTGAAGATCCAGTGGATGAGGAATTTGAATTGGTGAATTGGTGATTTGGTGAGGGAACTTCGCTGGCTGCACCTGGAGGCAGTCGGTATCGGAGGCGACAGGACAATCCGCCAAATTCCAAAAGAACAGCAAAAAAAAATCAAGGAGTGACATGACAAGACAGCAGGTAATTGATTGGTGGGTGAGTATTCGCATTTCTTTTCTCTTTAACTTAACTAGATAAACTAATTAATATAACTATAAATAATCATTTGAATTAAGACTTTAACTAAGAGAGCGCGGGAAGCGACTGGAGATAAAGGTAGGCCCGACTTTTAAGACTCCTAGGGCTAGAAATTCATGTGGTTTGCGCCACATGTTAGTTGAAAGCTATAACGATATATTTTCAGCGTAATGCCAATGACCTTGGGTTTTTAGACACGAATGAGGAGTGAGGACGAATTTTGCATGCAGCCTAGATGATTGTTGGTGAGGGCTGGAGTCAGCGCCAGCAGGGAGAAGGACTGCTACATGGAGGCTGTTCTCACCCCGGCGGTAGGTATGAAGACCTGCAAGAAAAAGTTCGTGAAAATCTTCAAAAATAATGTTTACAGCGACTTACCTGGATGGGGTCCCCTGAAGGTGTTCCGTGTTTATTTTTTGGTAATGTTTTTCACTTTTCAAGTCTTCCATCCTCCCTGGACCCGACTCCATCCTCAGCGGCACTTGGGCAGCAATCTCATTTGCCGCCGAGATTGTGATCTCCAGCCCGCTGCCGCCCAGATTGATGGCGTAAGCCGTTATTTTGCCGCCGGTCAGTACCGTCACCTCTTTTAGAGGAATCTTTCAGGCAAAGTACCGCCCGGTCTCTCGGCGGCAAATGTGCGGGCCTTGCAGCTCATGAAAACCGGAGCCACTGTTCCTCAGTGAAATTGATGTAGGAGAATTGTTGCCAGAATACCCTGGGAGGGTAAGGTCTCCTGTTGCCATCCCTATTAGGCCTTCTCCCTCTGGCCACATTTTGCAGCCTTTCTCTCTGCCTTGCTCCCTGACCTTCTCACTGACCTTCTCCCTATCCTTCTCTCTGCCTTGATCCCTGACCTTCTCATTGTCCTGCTCCCTATCCTTCTCTCTGCCTTTCTCCCTGACCTACTCCTTGTCCTGCTCCCTATCCTTCTCTCTGCCTTTCTCCCTGATCTTCTCCTTGTCCTGCTCCCTATCCTTCTCGCTGCCTTGTTCCCTGCCATCCTCTCTGCCTGGCTCCCGGTGCTACTCCCTAACCTTGCTCTTGTGCTTCTCCCTGTCCTTCTCCATGTCCTGCCCCCTGTCATTCTCTCTACCTTTCTCTCTGCATTTGTCTCCACCTTTGTCTCCGCCTAAGTGGCCTCTGCCGGCGACATCGGAGCAGGAGGTCAAGTGCCAACACAGCCCCCATGAAGCTATGTAAATGTTGTGTTTTCAAATCTGTCCTCAATGATACAAGGGAATAGTTAGGAGGCAGAACAGTCCTTGAAGTGCTAATCGCTGCAATCTATCCACCAGCCACTCTGCTTATGTGTTCGCAAACTGCACAGAGTAATGGCCGACAAAAATTGTTAGTAACGGTGGCACCTTTAAATAGCTCCAGCCGAGTCCTCCAGCCGAGTCCTGACCGCAGCTCGACAGCTGAAACTGTCGTTGTCAGCGCCATGTGGTAAAGGGGGCCGTGGCGGAACTTCTCTTCCGGGACGGTAACGGGACGCTGCGAACAATGATGACGTCATCAATCGCCAGGCACAGCCAAACGGAGTGCTGCCAGCCTTATCGAGGCGCTCGCCTCCACAAAACCCCATCCAATTCTGCGGGGAGGGTGCTGCTCTCGTGGCCCCCAGACGAAAAACCATTTGTGCCCTGTAAGCGGTAATGGCAGGCTCAGAGGAGGCCAATTTTGTCCCCTTTTATTACATAGAAACATAGAAAATAGGTGCAGGAGTAGGCCATTCAGCCCTTCTAGCCTGCACCGCCATTCAATGAGTTCATGGCTGAACATGCAACTTCAGTACCCCATTCCTGCTTTCTCACCATACCCCTTGATTCCCCTATTAGTAAGGACTCCATCTAACTCCTTTTTGAATATATTTAGTGAATTGGCCTCAACTACTTTCTGTGGTAGAGAATTCCACAGGTTCACCACTCTCTGGGTGAAGAAGTTTCTCCTCATCTCGGTCCTAAATGGCTTACCCCTTATCCTCAGACTGTGACCCCTGGTTCTGGACTTCCCCAACATTGGGAACATTCTTTCTGCATCTAACCTGTCTAAACCCGTCAGAATTTTAAACGTTTCTATGAGGTCCCCTCTCATTCTTCTGAACTCCAGTGAATACAAGCCCAGTTGATCCAATCTTTCTTGATAGGTCAGTCCTGCCATCCCGGGAATCAGTCTGGTGAACCTTCGCTGCACTCCCTCAATAGCAAGAATGTCCTTCCTCAAGTTAGGAGACCAAAACTGTACACAATACGCCAGGTGTGGCCTCACCAAGGCCCTGTACAACTGTAGCAACACCTCCCTGCCCCTGTATTCAAATCCCCTCGCTATGAAGGCCAACATGCCATTTGCTTTCTTAACCGCCTGCTGTACCTGCATGCTAACCTTCAATGACTGATGTACCATGACACCCAGGTCTCGTTGCACCTTCCCTTTTCCTAATCTGTCACCATTCAGATAATAGTCTGTCTCTCTGTTTTTACCACCAAAGTGGATAACCTCACATTTATCCACATTATACTTCATCTGCCATGCATTTGCCCACTCACCTAACCTATCCAAGTCACTCTGCAGCCTAATAGCATCCTCCTCGCATTGCCCATTTCTTGGCTATAATGAATTTCCAACCCTTAGTCTTAAGTTTATTTCTGTAAGTTAGTTAATAGTCGAATAAATTGAGGCATAGCAGAACACCTCAGTTCCGAAATGCGCATCCTGTGCCTTGTGGGAATTCCAGGATGCTTCCAGTGTCTTGGACAACCGTGTGTGCAGGAGGTGTCGTCAGCGGGAGGAGCTCCGGGTTTCGGAGCTTGAGCTGCAGCTGCTGTCAGTGCAGTGCATCCATGAGGCTGAGAGCTACATGGATAGCATGTTTCAGGATGTGGTCACCCCACAGTGTATGATTGTGCAGGCAGAGACGGAATGGGTGACCGTCAGACAGACAGGAAGGACCAGGCAGGTAGTGCAGGAGACCCCTGAGTGCATCTCACTCTCTAAACAGTATTTAGTACACTGGTGAGGGCGATGGTTCCACTGGGGAGTACAGCCAGAGCCAGGTCCAAGGCACCACAGGTGGCTCAGCTGTAAAGAGGGGAGGAGGAAGATTGGGAAAGCAATAGTGGTGGGGAATTTGATAGTTAGGGGAATAGATGGGCATTTCTGCGGCCGTAGATGTGATTCCAGGATGGTATGTTGCCTCCCCGGTGCCAGGGTCAAGGATGTCACAGAGCGGCTGCAAAACATTCTGAGGGAGAGGGTGAACAGCCAGAGATCATGGTCCATATCGGCATCAATGGCATAGGTAGAAAAAGGGATGAGGTCCTGCAGGCAGAGTTTAGGGAGCTAGGAAAAAGATTAAAAAGCAGGACCTCAAAGGTAGTAATCTCTGGATTACTGTCGTGCCATGAGCTAGTGAGTATAGAAATAAGTGGATAGGGAAGATGAATGTGATGGTGCAGGAGAGAGGACTTTAGATTCCTGGGACATTGGCACTGCTTTTGGGGGAGGTGGGACCTGTACAGGCCGGACGGGTTGCACCTCAACAGAGGGGTTTGCAAGTGCTGTTGTATCATTAGAGGAGATTTGATTAGAGGCGTTCAAAATCATGAGGGGTCCAGAGAGAGTAGATAGAAATTGTTCCCATTGGCAGAAGGTTCGAGAACCGGAGGACACAGTTTTAAGGTGATTGGCAAAAGAACAAATGCGACAAGAGAAAAAACCTTTTTATGCAGAGTGGTTAGAATCTGGAATACACTGCCTGAAAGGGTGGAGAAGGCAGACTCAATCGTGGTTTTCAAAAGGGAATTGGATAAGTATCTGAAGGAAAATAATTGCAAGGCTCTGAGGAAAGGGTGGGGGAGAGGGACTAGCTGACATTCTCTTGCAGAGAGCCGGCAAGGGCTTGACAGGCTGAATGACCTCGTTCTGTTCTGTAACCATTCTATGATTCTATAACTTGGAGATTGTATTTTTCCAGAGTCGGAGTGTAAGGCAAAAGGGGGCTTGGAGGTAGACAATGTGACATGCATTTTAAGGAAGTGGTTAAAGGTATATCAGTGATCAAGATTTCAGAGTGAGATGGGAAAAATCTATGTGGTTGGCCATGGGTGTGGCTGGTGGAGTTGCTGTGTGGGGTGAAGTTACAGAGTAACAAAAGAGCAAAAATGTAAGACGAAAAGGACAAAGGCATTTAAGTGGCCGTGAAAGTCTCCACGGATGTGAGCGGAGAAAAGGAGGATCATTGCATGGAAATCATCATGGGACTTGGGGGAGCAGTAGCTGGCATAGGTTAAAGACAAGGTGTGATGTAAAATGTAAAATGCTCAAATGAGGAAAAGGAACCTGAGGAGTATCTGAAGTGCATACCTGAACTTGGCTCTGTAGCACGGGTACATGTGGGATTTATAACAGAAGAGTCTTAAGAGGGACTTGGCAGTGAGACTATCCCTGTGGTGGTCACATAGTAACATGTGTAGCCCTGGCAAGGAGATTTTGATGAGGGAGGAAATAAGTCACTGTCTATAAACCAGATTCCTGTGAGCACCAGGATGTCAATTAATTCATCTATTATAAGGTCAGGGATGGTGACATTTTTCTTTGCTAAAGTGTGACCGTTCAAGAGGATGATACAGAACAGGCCGCCAGTTGATGACTGGTGGGGCTTGGGAGGGAAACAGTGAATTGAAAATAGAGAAGAAGATTAGACAGGTTAACTTCATGGAATGGACTGGCTGGGATAATCAGTGGGAGTAGGGGATCAGGTTGCTACTCTGGGAGAGCCAGCGATGGGTACAATGATGGTTGCAGTGAAGCAGGGGGAAGCCATTCATATCACATGTATGTGTCTTAAGGAGATACTCGAGAGTTTTCTGGAGCAATATGTTCTAGAATCAACAAGAGGGCAAGCCATACGAAATTTAGTAATACGTAATGAGCCAGACTTAATTAATAATCTAACAGTAAGGGAATATTTATCTAACAGTGATCAGAATATGATCAAATTCAGTGTTAGGTTTGAAAAGGAGAAACGTAACACAGTTACTAAGATTTTAGATGTTGCTGAGGCTAACTTCAACAAGATTAGACCAAGACTGACGACAGCAAACTGATCAAAACTATTATCGGATAAAACTACAGATGAACAATGGGAGATGTTCAAAAAAGAAATTAACTTAATATGGTACCAGTATATACCCGTTAGGGACAAGAGTTCTACTTACTAAATAAAACAGTCATGGTCAACAATGCGGGTTAAGATACTCCATCAGCCATGATCTAATTGAATGGCAAAACAGGCTTGAGGGGCTGAATGTCCTCCCGCTGTTCCTATGCTCTTTTGTTCCAGCTCGGATAGCATCTAGGTCAATGCGGGGAAAATCTTAGATTACAAACAAGTCAGAGGGTTAGGCATAGAGGAGGGGCTGATAAGGAGAGGTAATCAATCTAGCACTCAGTCTGGAATCAGCAACGCTGATCAGAGAAATTGAGAGTTCCACAGTTTATTTACTGAAAGTGTAGACTATACATGTAATATGGAAGGAGCAGTCGACAGGATAAAGGAGTATCTTAGCTGAAGGGGCAAGCCCATAGTGCTGGACAACACAAAGATTGAAAAGAGTAGGAGAGAAGATCAAATACATCATGAAACAGCGATTATTTAATCCAAAACTAGATTGTTAGATAAAATAAAGACGAGAAGGGTTTCAGGGTTTTAAGAGACAAATAAATAGTTATTTATTGTGCAATTAACTACACTCTACTCAATTTGATTTTATTGGCACCGCTCACAATAGCGGTTTAACATTAATGTATCTATCATGATTTGTTCTGTGATTTGTTTAAATGAACGAAAAAATAAGGATACCTTGAGACCCTGGGAAAAATTGAGTTCTAATCATTGTTGAACGATGATTACTTCAGAACATTCCTCTGCTAGTTCAGATTTTGATCAACTGCAGCAAAAGTCATTGCACCAGTTAAAGAACAACTTTAATGTTTCCTGTTTCATAATTGCATTCCTGGGAGATCTGATCTAATCCCTTGATTGACAGGTGAATGTACTAATCTGCCTGTTAATGGTTTGCTTTTGTCATGAGGTGTTTGATTCATCTTCAGGGTTATAATCTTTTGACTCCCAGCTTGCTTTGTACTTGGCTCTTTTGTTGTGGAATACTCTGATCACTGTTTCCTTTTTAGATTTCCCTTTGTTGCTGCAGTAGTTTGGATGTCTGCAGTTTTATTATTGCTCTGCTTTTGTAGGTAGTTTGGAATAGTTTGATTTGCCTTTCTCTTCTTGTGGTTAGAATGTCAATAACTTTTTTTAATGTAGTATTGATTCAGTTGCTAGGATCACTCCCCAGTGTTGTCCAGAGTCTTGTGTTTGTGTAGTCTTGATTGCTATTAATTTGTGGCTTTGCTCTGTTTTAGTAACTTATTTTATTGAGGCAATTGTGGAGCTATACTGTTACCCCCTCTCGCCATCTCGTTGCCACTTTTCCCCTCACATTTGACTGACATGTTGAGGCAGATCTTGACTCCGCAAAATAATGTAAAATGGGTGATAGCAAGTCGGCAGCTCATTTTACATCTCTCCCGATTTTTATTTCCATTGAAGTCAGCATAAATAAAAATCAGGAGAGGTGTAAAGCAGGTTGCCGACTCAATGTCATCTATTTACACGAGTGCACAAAGTCAAGATCGATCCCATTTTTTGTTTCAGTTTTCTCCCCTTTCGCACCTAAACAAGCTTACTGTTGCTGGGGTAGAGGTCCACTGATGCTGACAGCTCTCTGATACCTTGCGTCTGCGATTGCGCACACAGAGGCTGAACTCCAGGATATAGTCGACGTATTTACTGAGGCGTACGAAAGCATAGGCCTTTTGCTAAACATTAGCAAGACAAAGGTCCTCCACCAGCCTGTCCTCACCGCACAGCACTGCCCTCCAGTCATCAAGATCAACGGCACGGCCCTGGACACTGTGGACCACTTCCCCTATCTCGGGAGCCTCCTATCAACAAGAGCAGGCATCAACGACGAGATCCAACACCACCCCCAGTGCGCCAGTGCAGTCTTCGGCTGCCTGAGGAAAAGAGTGTTTGAGGACCAGGCCCTCAAAACTGCCACCAAGCTCATGGTCTACAGGGCTGTAGTAATACCTGTCCACCTGTATGGCTCAGAGACATGGACCATGTACAGTAGACACCTCAAGTTGCTGGAGAAATATCACCAACGATGTCTCCGCAAGATCCTGGGAGGATAGGTGCACCAACATTAGCGTCCTCATTCAGGCTAACATCCCCAGTATTGAAGCACTGACCACACTCGATCAGCTCCGCTGGGCAGGTCACATTGTCCACATGCCAGACATGAGACCCCCAAAGCAAGTGCTCTACTTGGAGCTCCTTCACAGCAAACGAGCCAAAGGTGGTTAGCGGAAACGTTACAAGGACACCCTCAAAGCCTCCCTGATAAAGTGCGACATCTCCACTGACACCTGGGAGACCCTGGCTCAAGATCGCCCTAAGTGGAGGAAGTGCATCCGGGAGGGCGCTGAGCACCTCGAGTCTCAAAGCTGAGAGCATGCAAAAATCAAGCGCAGGCAGCGGAAAGAGCATGCGGCAAACCAGTCCCACCCACCCCTTCCCTCAACGATTGTCTGTCCCACATGTGACAGAGTCTGTGGCTCTCATATTGGACTGTTCAGCCACCAAAGAACTCACTTCAGGAGTGTAAGCAAGTCTTCCTCGATTCTGAGGGACTGCCTATGATGATGCCCAAGTGACTATACTTCATGTTGATAAGGTGTTTGCCTATGAGGCCATTCACCACTGAACCTGATTCGGTCTTCACCTAATAGCCACACATGTACAAACTGTTGGCAAAAGGCATTAGATGGGGGTCGCTGGCTGCTTTCTCCCCTCCCTAGCCCGAGGACACTGCAGCTAACTGTACTGCTGCAACTGCTGTGCTCGCTGAGATAAGCACAGGCCCCCCCTCTCTGGAATCTGTAAGTAAATGTTACTTCCAGTGATTAAGAACGTCTGCATCGCTGTCATTCTTAACCTAAAGTATGACGTGCTTTAGAAAATAAGTTCTGTTTAAACAAAAAAAAAATGGTGTCATTTGCATTAAATAACATTGTGTATGGGGCATAGAATGTATTATTTATTAAACAAGGCAATGTGTTGACAACGAATTAGAGACAAAACTGTATCAAAGTGCAGGCAAACCAGAACAAATTCTAGATATTGTAAACTGTTTGGCATACTTTAATAAAAGCCAGCTGAGGCAGCCCATCTCTCATAGTGCAGTAATAGCTCCTCATTGTTGCATTCAATGGGAAAAGCTATTCATACTGTACTTTGATTGAAAGGGAAATTGAATCTTTCAGATGTTATAAATGCGTCTATTACCACATTTGGAGACAAATTTTCGGAGGAAATTATAGTGAAAGCAGAGAATCTCCTCAGAAAATGTTTTAGGAATGACATATGAATTCCAATTGAGCAGAAATAGAAATATAGTGTAGTTCCACTGAAGTGACTTGGCCTATTTTTATACATGCAAGAAAAAATGTAGCGTGTGAGTGGGTCTTCACATATCCTGTTTTGCCTACCATAGTATACATGACATTAGGTTATAAAGGCATCAACTAGACCTATTCTGCTTCAACCATATTGCCTTGCAGATTGCCTCTAAAATGAACAGTGCATTGTTATACTGAACATGTGGGTGAATGATAACACTCAACTCTTATTTGGGTATTATTTCTGTACTGTGGAATTTCTTTTTGGATTGAGACACTTCCTTGTTCTGCTGAACTATTGGAAATGTTTTATTTACATCTGCTTTTCAGTGGTTTTGGATGCAGTGATTTGGCTAATTTTCTATCAACGTAAGCAGCTTCTACATATTCTGATGTAAAAAAAGAAAACATAATTGTCTCCCAAAATCCAAAAATAAACAAAAAAATCTTTAAGACCTCTTTTCTGCAGAACCATAACACCCATTGGAGGAGGGCCAGACATAAGCTGGGTGGGACTTCCACCAAAAGAACAATTCTGTGTTGTAGGCAAAGGCCCTTTATTTGCATGCAGAGTGCATTCTAATTAAGCAGTCATATTTTGTGTGAGTATAATCTAATCCCGCATAAAGGACAACTGGGAAATTACCAATGAGGGATTTCTGTCCAGAACCAGACAGGGTCACTGAATGTTAGATTTCTTGGTCATGGCTGCTATGGGATTATTTATATCACTTGGTGTATTTCTACCATTATTTACCAATAAACCTGTGAAAGTTTTGGGACTGGATTTTCAGTTGGAGGCTTCTAAGGGCGCTAATGGCAGCGGGGCGGTAAATTTGGCGCCCTATAAAAGTTTGTGGCTCCGTCCGGAAAATTCGCCTGAAACTCAGAGGCAATGATCGGGGGCACTAGATCTGACATTACACACCAGTGCTCGGCCAACACAAGCGAAAACTGCCACACATAAAAAAGCTCCGTTCCTCGCGCACGCGCAGAGGCGTGCTATCGTTCCCGAATCCAGCCGCGTGTTTAGGGCGCGGCAATATAAGTTTTGGGCCTGTGCAGATCCACCTGTGCACTTCGAACAGAGCGGGAGAAATGGCGCAGCAGCAAGGATGCCAGAGAGCACGCTGCTTCCCTGTCATGGCCGCTGAGGCACTAATACAGGCCATTGAGAGGAGGTAGCCTGCCTTGCATCTCGCTGGAGGAAGGAGGCCCCTGCCAAGAGTGTTTAGAAGGATTTGGAAGGAGATTGCACCGGAGGTGTCCGCGACAGACACGATGCCTAGAACCGCTACCCAATGTCGCAAGAAGTTTAACGACCTCACAAGGGTCGTCAGGGCGTGTACCCTTTACATTTATGCAGCCCTGCCATGGTTGCAACATCACTGTCTCACACAATGTAAAGTCTTTCACGGAGCTTCCCCTTCTCCATGTGTTCCAGGCCATGGTGTGGGTTGGTGAAGCCACCTGAAAGCTGGAGGCTCAGTTCTCCAGCCATGCCCTCTGTATAGGGGACCCTCTTGTCCCCTATTCACTTTCACCCCTCCTCACACTACCCTTTGACTCTTGATATGCGTTGGCCAAGCATCACCCTGAGCCGCAGTCCTAGCTGCCTGTCACCTCCTCCAAGCCGTCCCACCTGCTCAGTGCACAGCCACACAGATTATAATGCGCATCTTTACACTTCCAGACGGTAGCAGCTGATCTACAATGGAAGGCACATGTGCCACACGATGAGCTGCACACTCACTGACACCTTCTTCTTCTTCTTATTGTAGGCGAAATTGGCGTATAATCGCCGGGAGCAGCAGCGGACCGGAGGTGGAGAGCATGATCTGCAGGACCTCACTGAGGTGGAGCAGCGATTGTCGGCCCTCATAGGTACACTCGTTTGTGCGGTGACGTCCGGTGAGGCAAACCCCCCTATGGGTAGTGAAGATATGTGAATGGCGTTAGCAATTTATAGGTTTCTTGACCCCAATATCAAGTGGACTATACCCTTTACATATCGATGTCTAATGCCACTTTCCTCTAATCTCCCTGCCCCCTCGGCTGCTGCTAACCACACGTCTGTTGCTTTGTGCTTACAGATGACCAGCCAAAAGCACAGCAGCCTGCCCCTGTCACGTCAAGATCTGGGGACGGGGAGATGATGAGGGAGGGGTCGACTTTGTGCTCCATGAACGGGAGACCCCAGCAGTCCCACCAAGTGGGGAGACCATATCGGTGAACGAGCCTGATTTCGAAAGGTTTGAGGACTCTGAGAATCCTGGCCCCGGTGGCCTACACTAATGCCCAGCGGGAGGGGAAGCTCAGAGGCCAGCTCCGTGGAGGGTGAGTCAGCCCAGGCGTCCTGCTCAGAGACAGGCAGATGTGGACCTGGACTTGGTGGCTCTGTCCAGGGAGACCAGGTCCATTGGATAGGGTCCCGCAGAGCATCGACGCACATGCTGTGCCTGTGGCGGAGGCCACCTCAAGCATTGCCCGGGCCTCTCAGGAGTCCAATGAGCTCACTCTTGCCCGTTCACAGAGAGAGATGGGCTCAACGAGCGATAGTGGAGTCCCAGAGGGAATGGCGCGTGCCATGGTTGATGTGACAGCAGCAATCGCATCACAGGCTGAAGCCACGCAAGAGCTTTGTGATGTGATGCTGTCAGTGATTGCCGGCATGTACTGACAGACTGCTGAGTTTCAGGCTCCGTGTGCTCTGACTCAGTCTCAGTGTAATGCCATGCAGTCACTGACTGCTGCCATCCTCTCTGTGTTCCCCACAGTCCGCCGGGGAAGTGACAGTGCCGAAGCAGGCCAGCAATGTGTGCTCACACATCGGGCTTCAAATGCTGATGCTCCACCCCGTGGGAGTGGCAGTGGGCCCCTGGAAATGGAAGGTGCTGTCCTTCCTCCAGGTGACGGCATTCCGGCTCCCACCTCTGCCCCTCTGCCCTTGCACCTACTGCGGTCTAAACCCGAGCCACCACAGACTGCTGCCACCGATGCTGAGTTGGTGGAGCCTACAGCCGGCCCTTCCAGGGCCAGAACTGGTCCAAGGCATCCTGGTCTGCCTTACAAACACAGCAGCCCTTAAGCAGCCTTGCTGTAGGCACTGAGGCCACATTGAGGAAGAGCAGTAGGCGTGAGAGAGGGATAAAGGTGAGAGGAAAGGGGGTGAGAAATGTCAGGTGAAGCTCATTGTCTTTGGTTTTGTTACTTGTTGCGGGGGACGGGGGGGTTGGTTCTGTTGGTTGAGGTGATGACGTTGCGTTGTTCGTTAAATATTACTTTGACTGTTTTGCAGTGGCGTCTTGGATATTATTGTAGAGTTTAACGGAGATTTGCCATTTTCATGGCACATAGCGTGGTCAGTATTAGTTGCATCCTTCACCTTCCTCCATTCAAGAGAACTGATCCATTCTGAGCCACTGACATGCGTCTCTTGGTCCAGCAGCATCTCCATGGATGGTGCTCCTGGTGTGGCTGGCCATTCGGGGCCTCACCAGACTCCTGTTCCTCATCCTATCCTCCTCCTGAGGTAGGGATGCAATCCCCATTGGCATTGCCTGGCCCCTCATGATGGCCAAGTTGTGGAGCATGCAGCACACCACAAAGAATAGCGACATCTATAGAGGGGAGTATTGAAGGCTGCCTCCAGAGCGGTCCAGGCATCGGAAGCGCTGCTTGAGCACCCCGATTGTCTGTTCGATGATGTTGTGGCTGGCCGCAAGGCTCTCATTGTAGCGATGCTCCCCTTCTGTGGTGGGGGTTGTGGAGGGGGGGTCCTGAGCCAGGTGGCTAGACCGTATCCTTTGTCCCCGAGCAGCCAGCCGCACCCTTCCCGTGGCGGCTGAAACAATCGTGGCACGGTGCTCTCACGCAGGATGAAAGCATCACGTGCGCTCCCTGGATAGCGGGCATTCACTGCGAGGATGCATTGCGTGTGGTTGCACACCAGCTGCACGTTTAGGGATATCCCTTTCAGTTTCTGAACACTTCGGCCTTGTGGAATGGTGCTCGCAAGGCCACATGTGCGCAGTCAATGGCTCCTTGAACCCTCGGGAAGCCCGCAATCCTGCCAAACCCACATGCCTGCTCTTTCTGGCTCTCCCTGCTCATTGGGAACATTATGAAGTCCATTCTGCAGGCATAGATAGTCCTTGTGACACGGCGAATGCAGCAATATGCAGCGTTTTGAGAGACGCTGCATTTGTCCCCTGCTGCAGCCTGGAAGGAGCTGGAGGCATAGAAGGCCAGCACCACAGTGACTTTCACTGCGACGGGCAGCGTAGTCCTGTTGCCAACGTGAGGCTGTAGGTCTGCCCGTATGAGCTGGCTTATCTCTGTCAGCACTTCCTTTCGGAAGTGCAGCCTTCTCACACACAGCTCCTCAGAGAGCTGGAGGTATGAGCGTTGCTGCCTATAAACCCATGGGGGGTAAGCCCTCCTGTCCAGACGTCTATGGCCTCTCCACATCCATGGCCCGACATGGCCAACAACCCTTCTATCTTGATGCCGCCTAACATGGAGCATGAAGTAGAAGACACTGGTGAACTAGTTGTAAGGAACCTGTAATGGCAGAGAAATCTGCCGCTTTAAAGTCTGAGGTTCATGCTGTGCCTAAACGTTGCAGTCAATGTGACCTCCGATATAGGATCCTCCTCCCTCAATTTAAAGACGCTGCAAGTAGCACCTATTCGATCGTGGCACCCCTGGTTTTTCAGGTGTGACTTGGGGCGGACGTTAACTGTGGCATTACAACCTAATTTAGTCACTGGGGCGCGAGCGGGGACGTTGCCCAACGACTGACGTCATGATCTAAATGAAACTCTGACGGGACTGGACAGGTTAGATGCAGGAAGAATGTTCCCGATGTTGGGGAAGTCCAGATCCAGGGGTCACAGTCTAAGGATAAGGGGTAAGCCATTTAGGACCGAGATGAGGAGAAACTTCTTCACCCAGAGAGTTGTTAACTTGTGGAATTCCCTGCTGCAGAGAGTTGTTGATGCCAGTTCATTGGATATATTCAAGAGGGAGTTAGATATGGCCCTTACAGCTAAAGGGATCGAGGGGTATGGAGAGAAAGCAGGAAAGGTGTACTGAGGTGAATGATCAGCCATGATCTTATTGAATGGTGGTGCAGGCTCGAAGGGCCGAATGGCCTACTCCTGCGCCTATTTTGAATGTTTCTATGGGGCTCAAGTTTCGGACCCCCGCTAGCATGGTGCACACTCGGAGAGGCCCGCCTAATTTGTAGAACAGAAATTGTGCCGAATTCTTACCTCGCGATTCTCAGACAGCTGCGCAGTAGCTCCTGGCTCTCCCAGCGCAACCTGTCTCTGGGCGACGACCCTATCCCTGGCCGAAGGGACGTCGCCCCTATCCTGGGCCGAGTGGCCTGACACCTCTTACCTCGTCGGTTGCGGGGCTCGCCCGCCCGGCATCTCGCTGGGGGGCGGGTCCCGCCCGAAGTCCTCCGCGGCGGTGATCATCTGCTGGGTGCGGGCCCCCCCCTCCAAAGTGGCGTCAGCGGGGACAGTGGGGTACGCCTGACCGGCATCTCCTGGGGGGCCCCATCACAGCACACTGTTGGAGGGCTCCCGGTGCTGCAGTAGGTGAGTAGAAACTTAATTTTTTATTTATTGATTGATTTTTTAAATTATTTCTTTGAGTTTTAGTTTTTAATTTTTTTTGTTTTATTTTTTAATTTTTTTTATTTTTTTTGATTGAATTATTGGTTGAGTTATTAATTTATTTAACATTTATTATTGATGATGGCTCTTTATTTGTAAAAGTGAAGTGTTTAATGTTGTAAACTTCCCTTCCCCCCCCCCCCGCCATCGCTCGTTCCCTACGCCTGATTTCTAAGTGTAGGTAAGGTTTTGCTGAGCGTACAAAAATCTACACCTACAAGTTAGTTTGGAGTAAGTTTTCGCTGCCTAAACTTGCAAAACAGGCGTAAGTGGCTGGACAGCTCCCTATTGAAAAAAAAAAATCTGTTGTAAACTGAAACTGTTCTAACCCACTCGAACTGGAGCAAACTAAATGCCGAGAATTGCGATTTCTAAGATGCTCCATTCTAAACTAGTTGCTCCAAAAAAATAGGAGCCGAAAGAAACTATAGATCGAGGCGGTAGCGTTTTGGGTCGCTGAAAAACCGGCACCGAATTTCCTGGCGGGGCGCTAGAAGCTGTCCGCCTGGGCGGTAAGCATTTAGACATTCTTCACCGCCCCTCTGGGTATGTGAGTATGACGAGTGACCCAGGAGGCTGCTACAAACCCTGTCCTTCCGCAACAACCGGTGCCCCGCCACCCTCGAGCCCTCCCGGGGTCAGATCGCCGTCTCCCACCACACCGAGCACGGCAGCACCGGTCACGGTTTCAACGCCGCCGCCTACTGCTTCCCGCGGGAGCGGCTGTGCGGCAACGACGGGGACTGCTTCGCCGATGCGCAGCGCTGCGACCGGGTGGCGGCACTGCCCGGACGGCAAGGACGAGGAGAGCATCGCGGCCTGCCAGAAGGACCGAGGTACCCGCTGCGGGGGGGGGCGCCAGCGGCACGTGCTACCCGCTGGCAGACCGCTGCGACAGCCAGAAGAACTGCCCCGACGGCTCCGATGAGAAGGACTGCCAGCCGGGGAAAATTCCAGGGCGGCACCAAGATCTGCGTCTGCGAGCAGTGGCTGTGCGGCGTGGCAGGAGGATTGCCAGGGCCAAGCTGGGCCCGAAATGTGGCTGGTCGCGGGACGCAGCACACCGACCCGGCCTCGGAGAGAGCACCGGAGGCGGCGGGGAGAAGAGGAGCAGCCAGTCCCAGGACAAAGCACGGGTCGCGACCCCCCGCCGGGAATGATGCCAGACGAGGGAGGTAGCCGGATAAAAGAGTGTCGGATTTGAGAGGTTCAATCGGCACTGTGTACATCGCAATAGTGTAAGCATCTGTGACACTGGTGCTGAAACAGTTTATGCAGATCTCTCCTTTTAACATTATTTTCACATGTCATTGTGTGGTACAGCTGTATTATGCTACACTACATTGCTTAATAATTGTACAATATTACTTTTCCTATATCCTAGAACATTTTGTGAAAAGTTATGTTGTTGCCATGAATTTTGGTCATTAATAAATGACTAATGAGCTTGTTAAAACCCTTTGATTTTGTAGAATGTGCAAACCCTTTGATTTTGTAGAATGTGCAAATACCTTTTTGTATGTTCATGTATCATCTCTGCACTGCTAGATTGTCAGTTTAATCCATCAGTGCCTGCGCAGGTGTCTGTGTATAGAAGGCACATTACATTACATGAGACCATCTTGTCTGCTAGGCACAAACAGGTGGTCAGTTTTCTTTCTATAACATGTCCATCTGGTAACGCATAGACTTTCCATCTACATTCATTTATTTTGAATCACAAAGTGCTCAATATAGTCATCCTTCGACATTCAGACACCTACAACTGTACCTAGGGTCAGGTCTTAATATTTTCTAGAAGTAACAATATTTCTCCTCCGCCTGCTGATTTAACCCTCATCCGAGCAATCCAGCCAGAATCAAATAGTCAAGTTCCCTCTGAAATGATGCAACTTGCTGGGAGGACTGTACTGTTGGGAGAATGGGTGAGTGCACTGTCACTCCACCTTTTGATCTGTGTAGGTGATCAGCTTACTGTGTCGATGAGACAAAAGCTTCTCTTTAGTTGTGTGTCCTAAAAAAAATAAAGAAATAAATTACATTTGTATAGCATCTTTCACATCCTCAGCGCAACCCAGGCCACTTCAGAGGTAATGGAGTACTTTAGAACACAGGAAACATAGAAACATAGAAAATAGTTGCAGGAGTAGGCCATTCGGCCCTTCGAGCCTGCACCACCATTCAATATGATCATGGCTGATCATGCAACTTCAATACCCCACTCCTGCTTTCTCTCCTTACCCCTTGATCCCTTTAGACGTAAGGGCCACATCTAACTCCCTTTTGAATATATCCAACGAACTGGCTTCAACAACTCTCTGTGGTAGATAATTCCACAGGTTCAGAATGCTCTGAGTGAAGAAGTTTCTCCTCATCTCGGTCCTAAATGGCTTACCCCTTATCCTTAGACTGTGACCCCGTTACTGGACTTCCCCAACATCGGGAACATTCTTCCTGCATCTAACCTGTCCAGTCCCATCAGAATTTTAGATGTTTCTATGAGATCCCCTCTCATTCTTCTAAATTCCAGTGAGTATAAGCCTAGTTAATCCAATCTTTCTTCATATGTCAGTCCTGCCATCCCGGGAATCAGTCTGGTGATCCCACAAACAGGAATTGGATGCAGTAGGTACAGATGCAAACTGAAGTCCCTTCTCTCCGGCCCAAGAACATATTTTAAACCCTGCCATAGAAAAGTATCACACCACACTAGTCTGCATTTTCCATTCTGCCTCCAGCTACCTTTATAAATAAGTTTATCAACTTAGTACTGAATTATGGACAATTGTTGTACATTGGACTCATACTTACTTGTTTTGTGCCACCTAAGCTGGAGTTCCCATTAATATAGAAACATAGAAACATAGAAAACAGGTGCAGGAGTAGGCCATTCAGCCCCTCGAGCATGCACCACCATTCAATATGATCATGGCTGATCATGCAACTTCAGTACCCCATTCCTGCTTTCTCTTCATACCCCCTGATCCCTTTAGCCGTAAGGGTCACAGCTAACTCCCTTTTGAATATATCCAACGAACTGGCCTCAACAACTCTCTGTTATGATTGAGAAACGCCCCCCAAACACTCAAAGCACTAATAAAAAATAGAAAAAATACACCATATATTTAACATTAATTTAAATTAAAGTTATTTATGTCATAAAAAAATATATATTTTTCCGATTGTTAAAAAGTTTTTTTTATTATGGTTTAAAATAAACTTACCTTAGTGGGCAGGGTTTTTAACAATAAAATGTGTTTTAAAATTTTTATTTTACGATGTTTTTGTGTGTTTTAAAACTCTTACGCCTGTAGGCTATGCACTAGCTTTTATCAGGTGCAAGAGTATTCAGGACATCCGCTGGGCAAGATATGGGTAAATCTCGCAATCTTGCCCATGTGGATGTCCTGGATGTGGAGGTGTGGAGGATTTTGTCGAGCTAGAGCTTGACAGATCGGAAAAGCCTTGTGCGCTGAAAACCAGCTTTTGCGATGCCTTCGCGGGTCCGTACACACTCCGTACGGACCTGGGGAGGCCGGGATTACCAGGCCCATGTGAACACAGGATACACATACACCCCTGGAAGACATGGGCTGGGCTGTGCATCGTAGCGCAAGTCTATGTTCCTCCGGGACCACAAGGTATTATCGTTAAAAAAAAAACTTGGTCTGCAGGAAGCCTCCAACTGCAAGTTTCGGGCCATTATTAACTTTGCTGGCTGTGGGAGAAAGGTTGACTCGGAAATCAATGCAATGTCATAAGAGTAAACATTTTTCAGAAGAGTTGATTTCTGTCTAATTAAATGAGTAGGTGAGCTGAGACAGAAAGAAAGGGTTAGGGTTAGGGTTAGGGTTAGTTATATAGCGCCTTTCACAACCTCAGGATGTCCCAAGGCGCTTTCCAGCCAATGAAGGACTTTTTGAAGTCTCGTCACTAGGAAAAGCGGCAGCCAATTCGCACACAGCAAGTTTCCGCAAACACAATGACCAATACTCTGTTAAACTGTGATAAGATGATAGATCATTTACAGTTATATTGGGCCAGAAGTTGCGGTCGGAGGCTTCCCGCGGACCGATGACTCCGACCAACATTTTTGATACGAAAGTACCTGGTGGTCCTGGAGGAATGAACACTTGCGCTCCGAGGTCTAGACGTGCAGCACAGCGGCAAGGCCCACGCATCCTGGGATCACATGGGCCTGCACCACCAATGACCATGGAGAAATCTCATTGATAGTAATGGTAGCTTCCGTTCGTTTGGAGCTCCCATTACTATCAATGAGAATACCCCCAAAAGCACAGAAACACAATCCATAAATTTAAAAACACCTCACATATTCAAAATTAATCGAAATTGAAATTAAATGCTTTTGAATTTTTATTTTTATTTTCTTGAATTCCAAAAAAAAAATGTTTTAATAGGGTTGAAAGTAAACTTACCTTAATGGACAAGGTTTTTAAGATAAAAATGAGTGATAAATTTAATTTTCCTTTCTTTTAAAACTCTTGCACTGGTCAAAGCAGGCCTTACGCCTGCTTGTACCAGGCGGAAGATTTTTAATGACATTCGCTGGGCAGGAGTTGGGCAAATAGACCAAATCTTCGCCCACGGAGGTCCTTCTCCCGGGGATGCATACGATCTGTCAAAAGAAGTTTTGGGATAGATCACAAGTGCCAGGTTTAGTTGCATGAAGTGCATGCACCTAAACCCCGCATTTGCGAGGCCTTTTTAGGGCGCATGCACACATTGTACATTGCAATTTATGGTCCAATATATACATTCCACCTTAGCCAAAACCATGTGATCTGCTGGGAGAGGCAAAATACTGATTTTAAAAAAACCAGGCCAATTTGGGGGAAAAAAACATTTGGGACATTCCTCTCCGACCTATTCAGGTGATTAAAAACTAGTCCAGGAGATCACTCTGGCCCTGAATTCCATGCAGTACTTACCTTCTGTAAGAGGTGATCTCCACCCCAGTCAGAAACACGTCCAGCTTTCGCTTGAAGGAATTCAGCAAATCAGCATCACCGGACGAGACGGCAGCCTATTCCAAAGGTCTACTCGTCTCTGGGAAAAGAACCACCTCCTGACATCTAACTTAGATCTAGCCTTATACAACTTAACTTTGTGACAACTAGTCATCCCTAATCTATTTAATTGAAACAAACTGTCAACTGGAACATATTCAATTCCCTTCATTATCTTATAAACCTCAATCAGATCACTCCTATATCTAAAGTGTAGAGTCCCAACTCTTTTAGCCTATCTTGATAACTAAGATGCTTTAAAGTGGGAATTAGTCTCGTGGCTCTCCTCTGCAGCCTCTATATCACCCCTATGTGAGGAGACCAAAACTGGACAAAACAAGTAGGAGAGAAAATGGGATAAACCAACAACTAATGGTGGCACGATGCCCAGCTTTAGTTTTAATGGGCCCAAGTTTCGGGCCGCGCCTAAAACGGCGCAGACCGGGCCTGAACGCCCGTTTTTCGCGCCACAAAGTGCTCCTAAAAAAAACTCACCTATTCTCCGGCTCCCTGCACATCCTCTGGAGCTGGGCGCGGCGCAGCATGAACTGAGGGGGGCGGAGCTAGGTTCCTGCGCTGAAAACAGTGCCGGGACCTCTGCACAGGCGCGCTACATTGGGCATGCATATGCAGCAGCTCCAGGCACCCAAAACTGTGTGGGAGGGGCCCGAAGCACGCAGCCCCTAGCCCTGGCCGAATGGCCTCACTGGGGCTGTGTGGATAAGGCTCACCTCCCATCCGACTGGACCCGACCCGACCCCCGCTCTCCCCCCGCCCCCCCGGATCTCCGCGACTCTCCCCCTCCCCAACCTCCGCGACTCTCCCCCCCCCCGCCCCCAGACCTCCGCGACCCCCCCCGAGACCCGACGCCATCTACCTGTAAATCCAGCCCGAAGTCTTAGGCCCGGCCGTTCAGCCTCCTTCTCTCTCTCCTTTCCTCCCCTCTCCTTCCCTCCCCTCTCCTTCCCTCCCTCCCTCTCTCCTTCCCTCCTCTCTCCTTCCCTCCTCTCTCCTCCCCTCCCTCCTCTCTCCTTCCCTCCCTCCTTCCATCCTCTCTCCTTCCTTCTCTCACTCCCTCCCTCCTCTCTCCCTCCCTCCCTCCTCTCCTTCCCTCCCTCCCTCCCTCCTCTCTCCTTCCCTCCTCTCTCCTTCCCTCCCTCCCTCCTCTCTCCTTCCCTCCCTCCCTCCTCTCTCCTTCCCTCCCTCCCTCCTCTCTCCTTCCCTCTCTCCTTCCCTCCCTCCCTCCTCTCTCCTTCCCTCCCTCCCTCCTCTCTCCTTCCCTCCCTCCAACCTCTCTCCTTTCTCCCCCTCTCCCTCCTCTCTCCTTCCCTCCCTCCATCCTCTCTCCTTTCTCCCCCTCTCCTCTCCTTCCCCCACTCTTCTCCTCCCCCCCTTCTCCTCCCCCCTTTCTCCTTGCCCCTCCTCTCCTCCTCCCACCCACTCCTCCTCCCCCACTCCTCCCCCCACCCCTCTCCTCCTCCTACTCCCCCTTCTCCCCCACCCCCTTCTCCCCCTCCCCCTACCACCCCCTTCTCCCCCTCCCCCTCCTCCCCTCCTCCCCCTCCCCTCGCTGTCAGAAACACAGACACTGACAGACAGAGAGTGAGAGATACACACAGACAGACAGAGAGTGAGAGACACTGACAGAGACACACTGGGGAGGGCCGTGCCAGCATGCTATTGGAGGACTCCCGGTACTGCAGTCGGTAAGTAGAACATTTTTTATTTATTGATTTTTTTTTTTAAATTATTTTTTATTAATTTTTTTTGATTGATTTATTGGTTGATTTATTGATGTATTTATCATTTATTATTGATGATGGCTCTTTATTTGTAAAACTGTAGTGTTTAATGTTTGTAAACTTCCCTTTAACCACCTCCCCCCCATTCCCTACGCCTGATTTGTAACCTACGCCTGATTTTTAAAGTGTAGACAAGGTTTTTTCGAACGTACAAAAATCTTCACTTACTCCATTCTAAGTTAGTTTGGAGTAAGTTTTCACTGCCTAAACTTTCAAAACAGGCGTAAGTGGCCAGACACGCCCCCTTTTGAAAAGAAAATTCTGTTCCAAAGTGAAACTGTTCTAACTGACTAGAACTGGAGCAAACTAAATGCCGAGAATTCAAATTTCTAAGATACTCCATTCTAAACTAGTTGCTCCAAAAAACAGGAGCAACTCAGGCCGAAACTTGGCCGCAATAGGACTAAAGACTGTCAGAGGAAGCGAAGGCTGATGGAGATAATAAGCTACAGAGTTTTAACATCTTAGTAAATGATGAATTAGAGTAAGATTGTGGCCAGACAGACAACAGGAGCAGCAATAAAATCCCTGCTAGAATTCGTCTGTAAAGACCTGATAGTGAGAATGAAAAAGGAGAACAGAGACTACAAGGGAAGAGAAACACAGATATCTGAGGGGAAATAAACTGAGAGAAACCAAAGTAGGCAAAAGATGATAGAAAGGGGGTCTCAGAATAAGAAAAAGTGGAAAGGGAATAAAGAGAGTGAGAAATCCATAGAGAAAGTAGTATGTGTGCATTTAGTTGGACAGTGTAACTAAGTGCAGACTGTGAATTACATGCCTATTAACCTTTCATACAATCAACATTTTGGTAAAAGAGAGATCAAAGAGAAAATCGGCGTAAAAAGTGAAGAGACAAGCCAAACAATAATAGTGCAGTCACTGATATTCCTATACATTCTGTTTGGAATAATAAGATACAAGATTTTGCTTTTAATTCTGCACATGTAGAGTTCCTGACCACAGCTGTACCACCATAAGGAGGCACAAAATGACAAACAGAGGGTTCCTCTTAGTGAGGAGGTTGAAGATAGAAAGAAAAAAGGGAATGTCACCCCCAGAAGTGACTGACGTATTTCCTAGTCACTGACTGTACGGCAGAATTAGCAGAAATATGGGAAAAGGTCAGCGGGCTCTCTTTTGGGCTGGAGTATTATGTGGTGTGCAGAGAATATAAACTAACTATTAAAGGACAATGAAGTCAGAGAAAATGATGAGCAAGGGAAGAGTTCAGTGAATAAATTGTTAGAATAAACAGATGGGCCAGGAAATTGCAACACCAACTTAATGTCACCTCAGCAAACTTGGACATTAGCGCTGGGTTCAGTGCTGGGTCCTTAGCTCGCCATGAAAACCCAACATTCAGCAAATTGACAGAGGTGCTGTCATCACCTCTTAAAGGGACCCACACATCTTTCAGGTAAGGTCTCATTTAAGCTTTTGGACTTTTTATTGAAGTGGTGGCTTGGTGCAATACATGTTAAAAACATTTTTAAGTGTGCAGGGAGTGCTGCTGGACATTTGCAAGGCCTCAGATGGTAAAGAAAGGCCACTGAGAAGACAGAAAATGCTGGAAATACTCAGCAGGTCGGGCAACATCTGTGGAGAGAGAAACAGAGTTCACGTCTCAGGTCGAGATATTGCCTAACCTGCTAAGTATTTCCAGCATTTATGCTTTTATATCAGATTTACAGCATCTGTTTACAGAGGAAAGAGGAAGACACAGAAGAGAAAGATGCAGAAGAGGAGGAAGCTGAAGAAAGGATGCAACACAGACAGTCCCTTTCTGGCCAGAATATCCGTGATGGAATGATCCACCTGCTGTACCAGTGACTAAAACCCCAATTCCTCTTTCAACATTTGTCCCACACCTTATCTTCCCTCCGTTACTGACCATCACAGCATCCTCTTTTTTTAATATAAAAATAATTTGATTTATTTTTGCTAGCAGCAAATTCATTGTTATACATTCTGATGTCCATAACTATTGGACATCGTTGTGCCTGTGTTTTGTGAGAACACACACACATACACTGTATTCTATGGGAAAGTGCACAATGTGAAATGTTACAACAAGCCTTTCAATGTTGCAACATCTCATAGCTGTCAAATCTACCTGTGGTTTACAAGGAACGTTCTTGCAGTATTATATGCCGCCGCTGACCAAGGGCTCAGCCGTGCCCCTGCCATGAATGGTCAGCACCATCTCCTCCAAAGAAGTGAGGTGAAGCTAGGAATGGGAGGTGTTCCTCGTGTTTGGTACAGACTGATGGTAGATGAGTGGGGGAGGGAGTTGTGCATTGAAATGTGTGTCAGGCTAGAGATGCAGTTGGTAGGAGATGGCTTTTGAAGATGCATTCACTGACCTTGACCAGCGATCTGAGGTCATGAAACTTCTTTGGGCACTGGAGCCAGGTGGTGTGGATGACACTGCTGGCTGTAACGGCCACGGTGATCTGGTCCCAAATGCTTCTTTCTGGAGGGTCTCCTGGCCCCTATGGGTAGAGGACCTCTCTTGCATGTTGAGCCTCTGCTCAAAGCTGGAGTGCTTGCATGCGAAACCGTGGATGCCTGTTCCCTGACTTGCTGAGAATTTTGTGTTAGTGCTGAAGCACTTTTCACATGTTTTTTTTAAGTGCAGAAGGCAATTCCGCTTTAAAGAGCTGTACACTCCTATTTGGGAATTCTTTTTAATGTTAATTTTTTCCAAAAGGTTGTTGATCTGTAAAGGCTGAAAACTGCATATTTTTACATCATTATTATTTTTATCATTTCAGTAGGCATCGCCCTTTTAAGAAAACAACAATGCATTGCCCTTTTAAGAAAACAACAATGCATTGCCCTTTTAAGAAAACAACAATGCATTGCCCTTTTAAGAAAACAACAATGCATTGCCCTTTTAAGAAAACAACAATGCATTGCCCTTTTAAGAAAACAACAATGCATTGCCCTTTTAAGAAAACAACAATGCATTGCCCTTTTAAGAAAACAACAATGCATTGCCCTTTTAAGAAAACAACAATGCATTGCCCTTTTAAGAAAACAACAATGCATTGCCCTTTTAAGATCCCGCAATGCTTTACGAAATCACAGCTTCCCTTTCAGAGGCATGTGAAGCACGAACACAGTGAATTTAGCGCAGGGCTAAGGATCATTAGCCCCCTGCGCCATTAGTTTCAGTGGCCATTAACCCCAGCCACAGTGGCACTGGCAGCTTTCATGGCAGTCATAAATTTCTAGGCCTATATAAGGTCTCAGTTTAACATCACATCTAAAAGATGGCACCCCAACAGTGCAGCACTCCCTCAATACTGCACTGAAATACAAATCTAGATTATATACTCAAGTCTCTGGGAGGCAGCTTGAACCCACAACCTTCTGTGTTAGTACCTTCGGTGTCAGCTGTGGCTCAGTGGGTAGCACTCGTGCCTCTGACTGAGGGAGTGCTGCACTGTCGGAGGGGCCGTCTTTCGGATGAGACGTTAAACCACTCTCTCAAATGGATGTAAAAAAATCCCAGGCACTATTTTGAACAAGAGCAGGGGAGTTATCCCCAGTGTCCTGGCCAATATGTATCCCTCAATCAACATTAAAGAAACAGATTATCTGGTCATTATCAAATTGCTGTTTGTGGGAACTTGCTTGTGGGTAAATTGACTGCCGCGCTTCCCACATTACAACAGTGACTACACTCCAAAAAGTACTTCATTGGCTGTAAAGCGCTTTGAGATGTCCGGTGGTCGTGAATGGCGCTATATAAATCATTCCTTTTTTTATCTTTATTCCTGACTCAGAGGTGAGATTTCCACCATTGAGCCAAGGCTACACATAATTACTAAATATAAATACAAGTAGAAGGTCTGTAATGGATTAATTACTCCTCATAAGAAACATTTTCCTATATAAAGAGCCAGTCTCTGAACGGCAAATTCTGACTAATCTCACACTTTTGTACTACTTTTTATAATTCAGTGTCTCTTATCATGCTTTGTTCCTCAAATAAGCAAATCCAATGAGAATGTCCCATCTGAATCAGTCATCAGAATATAATGAAGAACTTGATTTTCTAAGTATTAAAGTTGTTTGAAGATCATGGCACTAACAGGCAGCCAGGACCCTGCAGCAGTGCTGTTTAATGGCTCAATCCTTTACATACAGGTTAGTTGCTGCCTTCTGCTTTCTCAGCCAACTGAACAATAACACAATTCACAAGTACAAAAGCCATAATGAACAATATGAATAGACACATAGGAACACGGAGTTTAAACAAATTCCTGGATCAGACAGCAGATACTGTTAGGATTCTCTCACTACGCAAATTAACAGAATTCACAATGGATAAACTATCAGCTCATTCACCTCACTGGAAACTCTTGCAATTTACACATAGATTAGCAATTTAAATCAGCTACCAAATCTGATCCAAGATCAAAAGACTACTTCAATCTCTTGATCAGCATTGTTTGTACTGAAGTTAAAAATGAAATGAACACCATCCACATATTTGTAACAGGCATTTATAGGACATGTTATTGCCAGGTAGGATCATGTACAGCTTGATTTCATGGTATTTCCTTCAGAAGAATAGTTTGACAAAGTTATGCCTAACTTAGCACAAATTAAAAAAAACTTTGCCTGCTCTAGTACACATACAGGCAGAGGGAAGAACTACATAACTATTACCTCTTATGCGTGCTTAAAGGGGCAGGGTCTTCATGAAAAAAGTATTTTTCAAACTTGTTCTGTTTGAAAAGGCAAGAGCTGTATACTATTGTCAGCACAATTACACCCTGTGCATGTGATACAATAATGTGTTTTTATGAGTTTACATTGTGCTTGTAAGCAAATTAAAAAAACACTTCAACGAAGTGTAGCAATTTGATTGCACAGTGCCCATTTTACAGGCTTAAATTGGGTGCCTAAAAGTCCAATATGGTGCGTGCATACTCTTCCTCTGTACTGAAGCGTGTTGACCACCATATTGGATCGGGCCCCTCTGCAGACATCCAGGGTGCATGCTGGAAGTGTGCAATAGTTTCATTGTACTCTTTAAAATAAGGGTCCTACGGATGTTGTAGAAACCTTCTGTGAAATTGGCTGCCCCAGTACCTGACTTGTGACAAATGGTAAGCAGGCCCAGCAGATCATGGCAACAACAGGCTGCAAAGACCCTGCAGCAACACCATTTAAAGGGCTCATCCCTCCATACAGGTGGTTAACGTCTTGGTGTTTTTTGAATTATTTCCTGCCTTTCACAACTTGATTCTGACTTCTGTTCACAACCTGTTGCTAGTGCTGGACCGTGTTTAGCTGCCTTCAAAGTCGTTTTATTGCAGCCGTGGATGGTCTGGTACACCTGTTGTTGTGGCTGGAGGAGGAGGGGAGGCAGTAAAGAAGAAAGGAGAGAGACAGGTGGGTCTGGGAGAAGAGGAAGGAGGAGGGCGCTGCGCACAGTGGATCTTCAAGGAGCAGTCCTCCTACCTTACCTTCACTGAGGAGCAATGGGTGAGGCACCAAAAAGGATATCAGCGAGCTATGTCACTCGCTTCAGTTACAACTTGAGCCTCAAAACAGGGCAAGGGTAGCAATAACCGCGGCTGTCAATGTCATCATGGCGCTTAACTTCTATGTAACAGGCACCTTCCATGCTTCAGCAGGTGAGATCAGCGACATCTCCCAGTTGGCTGAGTACCGTCACTGTTATGTATGCATGCTTGTATTGTTGTATGATGCCTGTAACACTGAATATATCTTTACACTGTAGGCACCTAACATGTACACCAGAGGGTGCTGCTGCTGGAGACCTTAGGGTTACCTGTACACTGCAGGTAACCCAGTATAAAAGGAAGCTCATAGCTTGGTGTCCTCACTCAAAGAGCTGCAAATAAAGGACTACAGTCTGCACAGTTTAAGTACCATACCCTATCTCGTGGAGTCATTACCAAAGGTGCCGACATACACAACAGCTACAAAAGGCTCTTTATGCCAGGAGGAACAACTACATCACCCTCCCAATGGACAGAGTGAAACAAGAGAGTACAAGATTTTGCCCACTTTGCAGGCATCCCCAGGGTACAAGGTGCCATGGATTGTACCCACATTGCATTGTGTGCTCCCCATCATCATCCTGGCATCTTTCTGAACACAAAGGAATTCCACTCCCTCAATGTCCAGCTTGTTTGCGACCACAGGCCAAACATCATGCAGATCTGTGCCCAGGTTCCTGGCAGCAGTCTCGATTCATTCAGCCTGTGCCAGTCCTTCGTGCCGCCTTTATTCCAACCAGGCTGTCAGGTCATAGGCTGGCTACTGGGCAACAAGTGCTGTCCCCTTCAGACCTGGCTCCCGTCAGAAACCAGGGCGCAGCTGCACAGCAGGTCCACAACGAGAGCCATACAGCCACAAGGAACTTGAGTGGCTGCTGCAGTTTGTCATGCAGAATGTGGATGGTGAGATAGAAATAAGGAAAATTAAGATAAGGTGTGAATAAACACTGCATGACATACATACACATATGGAACATAGGAAGATAGGCCATTCAGCCCCTCAAGCCTGCTCCGCCATTCAATGAGATCATGGTTGATCTGCGACCTAACTCCAAATAACCCCGTATCCCTTAATACCTTTGGTTAACAAAAAGCTAGTAATCTCTGATTTAAAATTAACAATTGATCTGGTATCAATTGTCGTTTGCAGAAGTGAGTTCCAAACCTCTACCACCCTGTGTGTTTCCTAATTTCACTCCTGACAGGTCTGGCTCTAACGTTCAGACTATGCCTCCAGTCCCAGAATCCCCAACCAGCGGAAATAGTTTCTCTCTATCTACCCTATCTGTTCCCCCTTAATATCCTAAAAAAACTTTGATCAGATCACCCCTTAACATTCTAAATTCTAGGGAATACAACCCTAATTTGTTTAATCTCTCCTCGTAACTTAACCCTTGAGGTCCAGACATCTCCTCCAGCACTGCCACTTGCCACGGCCATGACACCTCAGCCCATTATGGTCAGCAGGTTTTCTTCCAGAGGGGTCAGGATGTGCAGGCAGACTTGGCCCCCTCTCTTTATCGCCTCGTGCTGCATGTTGTGTGTGACTTTGTTCTGCTGGAAAGAAGTGCATTAGTGACAGCATTATGAGCTGTTTGCAGAATATGCCTCGCTTGGTCAACTAGTTTGTATGCTGTGTGGAAGATGTGAGCTGAGGGTTGCAATAGTGACAAGGCAGTCCCTCGGAGTCGAGGATGACTAGCTACCACACTAATGTGAGTTCTCAGGTGACTGATGAGTCCAATGCGCGACCTACAGTCTCTGTCACAGGTGGGGCAGACGGTCGTTGGAGGGAGGAGTGGGTGGGGTGTCTGGGTTGCCGTGCGCACCTTCCGCTGTTGGCGCTTGGCCATCGCTTGCTACCGGCAAAGAGACTCGAGGTGTTTGGTGCCTTCCCGGATACTTCTCCTCCACTTTGAGCAGTCTTGGGCCAGGGATTCCCAGGTGTCGGTGGCGATGTTACACTTTTTCCAAGGAGGCTTTGAGGGTGACCTTGAAGTGATTACTCTGCACACTTGGGGCTCGCTTGCCGTGTCAGGGTTCTGAGTGGAGCGCTTGTTTTGGGAGTCTAGTATCAGGCATGCAGACGATGTGGCCCATCCCTCGGAGCTGTCCGAGCATGGCCTGAGCGAGAACACTGATGTTGGTGCGCCTATCCTGCTAATGGATTTGCAGGATCTTGCGGAGGCAGCATTGGTGGTACTCCTCCAGTACTTTGAGCTGCCTGCTGTACATGGTCCATGTCTCTGAAGCATACAGGAGGGCGGGTATCACCATTGCTCTGTAGGCCATAAGCTTGGTGCCGGGTTTTAGGTCCTGGTCTTCAAACACTCTCTTCCTCAGGTGACCGAAGGCTGCACTGACACACTGAAGGTGGTGTTGGATTTCGTCATCGATGTCTGCCCTTGTTGAAAGTAGACTCTCGAGATATGGAAAATGGTCCATGTTGTCCAAGGCCTCGTCATGGATCTTGATAATCGGGGGCAGTGCTGTGTGGCGGGGGCAGGTTGATACTTTGTTCTACGGATGTTTAGTATAAGGCCCATGCTCTTGTATGCTGCGGTGAAGGTGTTGGCGATGGCTTGGAGTTCGACCTCCGAGTGTGCGCAGACACAAGCATCGCCTGCGTACTGTAATTCAATGACCGAGGATGGGCCGACCTGAGATCTGGACTGGATGTGTCGGAGGTTGAATAGTTTCCTGTTTGTTCTATAGATTAGCTCTACTCTAGCGAGGAGCTTACTGAGGATGAGATGGAGTATTACAGCAAAGAAGATCAAGAAGAGCGTTGGTGCGATGACACAGCCCTGCTCGACCCCGGTCTACACATGTATTGGGTCTGTGGTGGATCAGTTGGTCAGGATCACAGCTTGCATGTCATTGTGAAGCAGGTGGTGGATCGTGCCAAACTTTTGAGGGCAGCCAAATTTGAGGAGGACACTCCATAATCCCTCATGGTTGACAATGTCAAAGGCCTTTGTGAGGTCAAAGAAGGCCAAGTACAGAGATTGGTGCTGCTCCCTGCACTTTTCTTGAATTTGACGTGCGGTGAAGATCATGTCCATTGTGCCCCTTAGTGGGCGGAATCCACATTGCGACTCTGGGAGGAGCTCTTCAACCACTGGGAGAAGGCGATTGAGGAGGAATCTTGCGATGACTTTCCCTGTGGCAGACAGCAGAGAAACTCCTCTGTAATTACCGCAATCGGACTTGTCACCTTTCTTGAAGATGGTCACGATTACAGCCTCTCTGAGATCCCATGGCATGCTCTCCTCCTTCCAAATAAGAGAAATGAGTTCAGGGATTCACGCCAATAGTGCTTCTCCACCATGCTTTTGTGCTTTGGCGGGAATTCTATCTGCTCCTGAGACCTTATTTTCTTCATTGTTGGATGGCCTTCTCAACCTCATGCCGGGCTGGGGTTGTGCTGAGATGGTGGCGGGTAGCATGCTGCAGGATGGAGTCGAGGACACTCACATCGAAGGCAGAGTCTCAGTTGAGGAGATCTTCGAAGTGCTCATTTCAGCGGGCACTGACTGCCTCTCTGTCCTTGATGAGTACCTCTCTGTTCTTGGCCCTCAGTGGGGTAGGACCTCGGGTGCTTGGGCCGTAGGTGGTTTTGACTGCGCTGAAGAATCCACGCACGTTGTGGATGTCGGCTAGTTGCTGGATCTCCTGCACTTTCTCCACCCACCATCTGTTCTTTAAGTCACAAATTTTATGTTGGACCTCAGCCTTCAGACATCTGTAGAGATGCTTCCTTGTTCTCGAGTTGTGTTGCTGTTTCCAGTTCCAGAATGCCTTGCACTTGCAGCTTATTAGCTCCTGGATCTCCTGGTCGTTCTCGTCGAACCAGTCTTGATGTTTCCCGGTGGAGTGACCAAGTGTCTCTTCACAGGTACTAATTATGGCGTCCTTGAGGGCAGACCAGGCACTGTGGACATTATGTATCTCCAGTTCACTGGAAGTCGTCAGGTTGGTTTTGAGGCGCTGGCTGACTAGGGCTTTCATAGCAGGGTCTTTGAGTGCTCCAGCGTTGATTTTCCTGTGGCATTGTTTCTGTTACCGCCGCTGTTTTGGGGCTACATTGATAGAAATGACAGAGCGGATTAGTGGCAGGACGGTGGTCCGTCCATCAGTCATCAGCTCCTGTCAAGGCGCCGGTGATGTGGACGTCCTTGCTCGGATGATGACGTAGTTTAGCAGGTGCCAGTGTTTGGAGCGAGGGTGTTGCCATGAGCCCTTGTACTTGCCTCTCTGGCAGAACAAGGTGTTGGTTATGACAAGACCATGTTCAAAGTATTTCGTCAGGAGGAGGAAATTGGAACATTGGAATTGGCTTTCGCTACCCCATCTCTGCCGATCATACCTCCCCAGAGGTCTGTGTCCTTTCCAACTCTGGCGCTAAAGTCGCCAAGGAGGATCAGCTTGTTGCCCATTGGGACCCGGGACAGGAATTGTTCCAGGCTGGAGTAGAATTACTCTTTGGTCTTGTCTGTAGCTTCCAGTGTTGGGGCGTATGCACTGATGACCATAGTGTACTAGTTCTGGGCTAGGGTGAGCCGAAGGGTCAAGAGGTGTTCATTTATCCTGCAAGGGGAGTCTCTGGGTCACCCAACTAGTTCATGTTTTATGGTGAAGACTACCCATGGAGGCAGTGTTCGTCTTGTGGTTTACCTTCCCAGAAGAAGATGTAACCACCACCTTGTTCCTTGAGCTGGCCTTCCCCTGCCCACCGAGTCTCGCTTAGGGCGGCGATGTCTATGTCGAAATATTTGAGTTCCCAGGCAACGATAGCAGCACGGCGTTTCGGTCTGGTGGGGTAGTCCTGACGTTCCAGGTCCAGAACTTCATTTCAAAGGGGTGGAAGATGCCCGTGCGTGACTTATTTTAAACATGGGGTGGCTGTTGCACACCAGCTACCACACGGGCATGGCAGAGCAAGGTCTTGGTCCAATGGCAAGGGGGACTCAAGACCTTGTGGTGACCAGGCTGAGATTGGAGGAAAGTGAACGGAAGCTGGGTAGGTAAGTGTCGTGAGTCGTGAGACTGCAGGTGGTGGAGCTGTGAGGAGAGAGTAATTGAGGAGATGAGAGCTAAGATTCTTTCCTTGACAAATCTGGTGAGGTCATTGGACTTTTTCCTGCATTGTAGCTGTGGACTGGGTGCTAAGCTCCTCTGCAAGCTCTTCTCACTGCCAGATGGAAGTATTGCCTAGAGGCCTTTCTGCCCCCAAGGGATAACAGGATCTCCCTCCTCCTGAAAACTGCCATGGCTGCGGCCTCCAAAGCAGCATTGGATAACCTGGAGGTCTGACCTAGAAACATAGGAATGCAGGAGTAGGCCATTCGGCCCTTCGAGCCTGCACCACCATTCAATGAGTTCATGGCTGAAAATGCAACTTCAGTACCCCCTTCCTGCTTTCTCGCCATACCCCTTGATCCCCCCCCAGTAGTAAGGACCTGCAGGTCTTGCAACCGTTTCTCAAATGTTCCCTGCTGTCTGCAGCCAGAGCGCACCTCCCCTTTAAGAGGCGCTAGCTACTTTTATATGACATCAGTGAAGCCCAATTTTCTGCCTGCTTAACCAAGTGTGCAGCCAATGAATACCACGGGTAGCACTGGCTGCATGCCTGCTTAATTAAAATGAGCCGGAAGCACCAGTTGCCTGTGGTCTCTTCCCATTTTTGGATGTAATCCTGTGCTCCCTTAAGAATGCAATTCCTTGCATAATAAATATTACATTGAAAATATAAAAATGTTATCAAATATTCTGTTAACTGTAAAAAAATGAAATGCAATTATGGTATAAATTTACAATGCTCAGGAGATGGAAAAAAAATCAGATTTTTCTTTTCTTCAATGGAATTGGATGATGATTTTTGCAAACAGCCTGGAGCCGATGTTCTCTGTATCACGACTTGATCTGAGTTGTTTAGGGGCGAGGAGAAATGAATTTAATTAGCAGATCTACAATGTGCTGAGGAGTGGAGTAATGTCGCGCTTGCTCTTGTCACTGCCCTGCTGCCACCAGCTCACAGGACTGTTCGTGCAACACCGCTATCAAAGATCTTATTATAGATTCTCTCTGTGTTTAAGAAGAAGAATTTTCTTTTTACACTCCTACATTGATTTAATTTGCATTTCCTCTGGCACTTGTTTCATACCAATCACAAACCCCCTGCCCTTCATTTGCAAGTGCTGTTGTACGGTGGTGCTCTTCGGCTATTTTTGAGGACATTTGAATGTGCTTCACAAGGCAGCATGCTCAGACTTGCGGCCGTCTTAGATTCGGTTCCAGCCTGTCTTTTGAAAGATAAAGGGGGTGGGCATTCGATGTGACCACAATGCACACCCCAATCAGGAGGCCCAAGACCAGCCCGAAATTAGGCCTCTTCTAAATAATTCGGATGAGCTACCAACACGTGCTGCGCTTCCACAGGCAACTTGCACTTTTGCAGCAATGAATTTCAGGCCTCCTGCCTCACCAGGAGCAGCTTGAGGGAAGTGCGGGGAGGTGGACAACGGGATCGCCTCTGACAGTGGCTGTCAGCAGTCCTGTGGAGCTGGGCGGAGGGCACTGCTTCTCCTGGCTCCACAGGTCAGCTTTTTCAAAAGTAAAACTTGCCTTTAGTTGGCTGCAGGAGAATGCTGAGCCTAACACCTGTCCCACTCACGTCAGATAAATTTCCGTGAGGGGATCCGAAACAAGCTCTAGGCCCCTCTTTTACATAAGTAAGACACCGAACGCCTGCTTTAGGTGGCCGCCAGGGGCGCCTGTAAAATGGACTATTCCATTTTCAAGTTGGATGTCTTTCAGGTGTCGTTGGGATGCAGGATATTGTAATGTTTGTGGAGCTGTTGAGTTGGGGGTGGCTTAGCCAGTCACGTGATGTTCACAAGACTCAATAAAACCCCAGCCAGTTGGGTTCAGGGGGATCCATGACGGGACAGGTGGTTGTGAGTCTGGTGGATGAACTGGGAATGTAAAGTGTGATTGTTAAACCTTTTGCTAATAAATCAACTAGTTCTTAATAGCAATGTGTTGCTATGAATTCTTAAGCAGAGACCCGTGAAGCAAATATATTACAGATATTGTTCCCTGAAATTGGGCCATGTTGCGCATGTTTCACACTCAGAAAATGTGAGCAATGATTACTAGCCCAAATCCTTTTTTGCAACAAGACATACTCTAGGAATTAAAGATTTTATTTTAAAGGAATTAAAATAAAAATGTATCAGTAATCGTTTTCTTGTAATCTTAAATCCTCTTTCGAGAATTTAACTGTTGTAATTTTGACTGCACAAGTATCCTAAGTTTGACAATTATCTTCATAGAGTTAGATGGTTGGGCCATTGCTTAGTGACAATGACAATATCAAAGTCTATTTTTTTTAAATGCTTCAAATCAGTGTGCTCCAAAAACACTGGAAAATTGTGAGCAAAGATGCGGGAAAATGTAAAGCCCAGATTTTAACTGTGGGTGTGAGGTGAGCGACAACGATCCATGTTCGATTCACCGTCTATGTTGAATTTACTCATTTCAGCTAGGCCAGTGGTACAAGTGCTACAATTGATTTCAGTGCCCCAGGATTAGGGAACATTAGCCAGGGTCTTCCTTCTCCTCATCACTATTCAATAACCACTTTTGGAAGTTTACGTTGGGTTAGGACAAGTTCTGGTTCAGTTGTGATGCACCCTGCAGTCAAAGAACTTGGCATTCACCATCTAGGACTATTTAAGAAAATTGACGAGTTGAGTGAGGTGTGAGATGGCATCTGTGGGACAATACTTTAGCATTGCTCAGTTTCTTGAGGAGAGAAAGAGAGGAAATTAGGAAAACTAGTGCATGATCATTTCATATGTTGGGATCAATTTTATATTGGAACAGATGCAGTAGCACTGTGGTCTCCTGCATCTTATAAATGAGAAAAAGTTCGTATCATAAACAATCATTGGTCAAAGAGCCTCTATTTTATTTTCAATGGGCCACAGCACTGGCAGAAGAGCAGCAGAGCAGAACTACAGGCTTGACTGCCATCCCTATTCTAAATTATGGGGATGGGGTCATTTGCATTGTCATGTATGGTTGTATCAAAATCCAAGGGGGAAATGAGGAGAATTTTGTTTTACGCAGCGAGTTGTCAAATTTGCAAAGCACTGCCTGAAAAGATGGTGTTGGAAGCAGATTCAACAGTAACTTTCTAAAGGGAATTGGATACATATTTGAAAAAGAGTACAGCGGGACCTGGGGGTACTTGTGCATGAAACACAAAAGGTTAGTATGCAGGTACAGCAAGTGATCAGGAAGACCAATGGAATCTTGGCCTTTATTGCAAAGGGGATGGAGTATAAAAGCAGGGAAGTCTTGCTACAGTTATACAGGGTATTGGTGAGGCTACACATGGAATACTGTGTACAGGTTTGGTTTCCATATTTACGAAAGGATATCTTTGCTTTGGAAGCAGTTCAGAGAAGGTTCATTATGTTGATTCTGGAGATGAGGGGGTTGACTTATGAGGAAAGGTTGAGGAGGTTGGGCTTCTACTCATTGGAATTCAGAAGAATGAGAGGTGATCTTCTCGAAACATATAAGATTGTGAGGGGGCTTGACAAGGTGGATGCAGAGAGGATATTTCCACTCATAGGGGAGACTAGAACTAGAGGGCATGATCTTAGAATAAGGGGCCGGCCATTTAAAACTGAGATGAGGAGGAATTTCTTCTCTCAGAAGTTTGTAAATCTGTGGAATTCGCTGCCTCAGAGAGCTGTGGAAAGCTGAGACATTGAATAAATTTAAGACAGAAATAGACAGTTTCTTAAACGATAAGGGGAGAAGGGGTTATGGGGAGCGGGCAGGGAAGTGGAGCTGAGTCCATGATCAGATCAGCCATGATCTTATTGAATGGCGGAGCAGGCTCGAGGAGCCGTACAGCCTACTCCTGCTCCTATTTCTGATGTCCTTATGTAATTTGTAGGGTATTGGGAAAAGAGCAGGAGAGTGAGACTAATTGGACAGCTCTTTCAAAGAGCCAGCATGGACATGATGGACCAAATGGTCTCCTCCTGTACTGTCTGATTCTGTAATTCAATGGTTCCTGCACAGACACTCCAGTCCCAATCTGGATGGAGCAGCCCTCAGCTGTCCCCAGACCCTTCCTGCCGAATAGTAGCTGTGACAGTCTTCGGTGCCATAAGGAACCATTTTGTCTTAATTGAGCCCCTCTGGGAGTGATTACCATAGTGCAGGAAAATGTACATTAGTATACCTTAGGTAAGGTCTGGGGCTTTTTAAAATGCAGGTGATCTGCTTGTGAGCCCCCATCGGAAAGTAGCAACCCCAAAAAAGTAGCATCCCGGTGGAACTGGCTTCTGCAAAACTTTTCAGCCCCCAAACCAGAGATCCAGCAGGATTTCACCTAGTACTGGAATATTCAGGCCCTATCTCTCAATAATTTTGCTAACAGGCAGTTGTGAGAAAGAAAGGAAGAAAGAAATGTAAAGAAAGAAAGAAAGAAAATGACTGACTTGCATTTATATAGCGCCTTTCATGACCAAAGTGCTTTACACCCAATGGAGTACTTTTGGAGTGCAGTCACTGATGTAATGTGGGAGACACGGCAACCAATTTACGCACAGCAAGCTCCCACGAACAACACTGTGATAATGAACAGGTAATCTGTTTTTGTTATGTTGATTGAGGGATAAATATTGGCCAAGGCACCAGGGATAACTCCCCTGCTCTTCTTCGAAATAGTGCCATGGGATCTTTTATGTCCAGCTGAGAGAATAGACGGGGCCTCGGTTTAATGTCTCATCCAAAAGACGGAGCTTGACAACCTCCTATTAGTGAGTGCAGAGGTAACACTTTACAATAAAGGGTTAATGGTAATTTAGATAGGTTGCATTTAATACATGTGTCAAGGCTTTAAAAAAAAAGAATTGCGAGCTAGATAGCACTTGCATATATTTTAATTGATATCACTGACTCAGTCCATCAACAGCAAGTCAGCGTGCTTCACACAGCAAGAGCAACAAAAAAAAAAATCGGCACCTTGTCAACCCTGACACTTGAGGAGGTATCACAGGTCTCCAACCCTTGGTAATTGCTCACCTGGCTCTTCACACTCCCTTCATTTCCATTCTGATTGTTGACATTGTGCCTCACTGCATCATCTGCACGCGAGAATAAAAAAAGGTGGCAAGAAATGAACAAGGTCTGTCAGGCCCGGTAATTACACTACTGTCGCCTCTGTCTAACTGCTGCTCGATGCCCTCGGCAAAAAAGAAATGGTAGTTGTCACCCTAATATTAACTGTTTCATTATAAGATGGTGATTATGTTAAATGAGTCAACACTTAGTACTAGCACCATCTCTGGAAACTGTGGAAACATTTAGAATTCAGTTATGTGCGAAGTGAGATGAGGTGAAAAATTAAGGCCTGGACACAGAATAGCTGATGCTTTCAATTTCTTCTTTAATCCAAATTAATTTTCATTCGTGTATAAAATAAAATTAATAAATTGCTGCACTGTTGTCCCAGTTGACCAGAACTAAATTTGTTCAGTGAGTGAACAGTGCTCATGTTAAATTGAGTCACAAAATAATAATGATAGGTTGACTCAAGGGATCAGATACAAAGATTTCATACATTTTAAGCAAACAGGAAAAGGATTAGAAAAAAAAAAATGGAAATCTGTACTGAGTGGCAGAGACCCAGAACTGAGTGCAGCATTGAAATTGTTCCACTGTGCAGGCTAGTTTGAAGTTAAGTGGGTTGAAATCGCAGTGCGACATTCGTAACAAAATTCCTCGGTCCATTTTTGAAATGAAGGATTTACCTGTTTTTTTCAGGTTAATGCTCACATTGAAATATCAGGCAGAGACATTTTGAAAAAGATGTTAATGGGTTCATTGATAATATTGTACAGTGCAATTCCAACCCAAAAATGTCATGGTGCTTTTTTATTTTACATAGGATTACGTAGGATATACGGCACAGAAACAGGCCCAACTAGTCAATGTCAACATTTATGCTCCATTCGAGCCTTCTCCCGTCTTTCCTCATCTAAATCTATCCTCTATTCCCTTTGCCCTCATATGTTTGTCTAGCCGCCCCGTAAATGCATCTATTCTATTCGCTTCAACCATTCCCTGTGGTAGCGAGTTCCACATTCTCACCACTCTTTCGGTAAAAAATTTCTTCTGAATTCCCTATTGCATTTCTTGGTGAGTATCTCATATTGATGGTTTCTAGTTATGCTCTTCCCCACAAGTCGAAACATTTTCTTGACTGTGCATGTGTTTTTTCTCCCAGATTTTATTATCCTATCACTGGGGAAGAATGCAGTGACATTCCCAACGGCAAGGGAAGCCAAAGCTGCAGATGTTACCAATCCTGGCCAGAATGGGCTCTCAAATAATCTCAGCTATTCTGACCATGGTCTAGAAACTTTGGACACTGGCCATAAAAGGTTCTAAACTTGTGAGTTAATTTCTGCATAGCAAATATGTTCGTTCTACCTATGTTGGAGCAGATCTTGCTGATACGGAAGCATTCACATGTAATTCGTATACATGTGATATTGTGAGAGGCGGTCACTGCAGAGACGCAAATGTGTACAAGCCTCTTAGCTAACTTTCGCCTACACCAAATATTCTTCCTAAGTTCCCAAACTCAGCTATCTATATTGGAGATTTTAATAGCTGCCAAACCACCAGGAGATAGTCAGATCAAAATGGAGTTGACCTTTTACATTGGGTCATGCTCCATGACCTTCACCTCATCCATGACTCAAAACAAGGCGATACTTTTCATTCTGCCAAACAGAAGCAAGAATACTCTCCTGTCCTCACCTGGATCACCAGCCAATCATACATTTCAAGTTATAAACAGTGTATTGAAAAACTTTCCACAGCCCGACCTCTACCAAAGTTGAAGTTACCATACTTATTATGAACACTAATAAAATCCTTAGCCAGAACTGTCGGAAAGCAATTTGGCCCAGCTTTACATAATTCACCAACCACTATACGAACTGTACCCCGCATGACATCTCTAGTAAAGAAGCTTACGTGTGGGTCACAGGCGCCATTTACACCCTTGCCACCAAGGCAATTCCAAGAGGTTGTTTTAAGAATATACATTTCCCACCCAGAGGAGACACATGGAGAACTATTCAAGCAATATGAAGAAAGTGGTGATCCAGCCATCGCCACAAATCTTTTAGACAGCTTGAATGCTTCCAGAAGAGCAAGATGGGAGCAGGCTACCACGGAAGTAAACATGACAAGATCCAACCACAAAGCCTGGGTGATAATCAGAAAATGTGTATCCAGTCTCTCAAAATAGCATTTCTACCCACCTGATAAATGTCACGAAGACAGATAGGACAAAACATTTGAAAGAGAGGTGAAGGAGAAATGGTGACAATACAAATAGTGCATACCTAAACCGAACTACCATCTTAGCTCAAGACACTCTGGATAATTCCTCTAAGGAACCTTGATGTCTGCTCTGGATGGCATAGTAGGTGGCAAGAACAAGCATCAAACAGAGCCAATGCCTAGTTAGTGATAAATTCAACAGGCCATGCTTCTAAGGTTTTGTGCCGTCTGTGGGTAAGGTTCAAACAATCCAGTTGAGGAATGAACAGCTGCAAATGATTAGAAGTGGGGCTTTTGTGACTCCCCCTTTGCTGCTGGGACCAGTTAGAAGAAGTATGCCATATACTGCTGGCTGCACCCATCAGCAAGGGCAACCTGGTTCCCTAATAGACTTTCACAATGTCCTTCAGTCAGCTCCTGAATGGTTAGAACACTGAGACTAACATGCTTGACTTGACTGTCCATGTTCATGCAATTGCAATAAATAAAATCCTATCACCACGATACAAATACTGGACAGGAATTTATTGTACTTGCTTTCAGAATTGTATTAACACAAGAACATAAGAACACAAGAAATAGGAGCAGGAGTAGGCCATTTGGCCCCTCGAGCCTGCTCCGCCATTCAATAAGATCATGGCTGATCTGATCCTGGCTTCAACTCCACTTCCCTGCCCGCTCCCCATAACCCTTGATTGAATTATCATTCAAAAATCTGTCTATTTCCACCTTAAATATATTCAAAGACGCAGCCTCCACAGCTCTCTGGGGTAGAGAATTCTAAAGATTCACGACCCTCTGAGAGAAGAAATTCCTCCTCATCTCTGTTTTAAATGGGCGACCCCTTATTCTGAAACTATGGCCCCTAGTTCTAGATTCCCCCATGAGGGGAAACAACCTCTCTGCATCTACCCTGTCAAGTCCCTTCAGAATCTTATATGTTTCAATAAGATCAACTCTCATTCTTCTAAACTCCAATGAGTATAGGCCCAACCTGCTCAATCTTTCTTTATAAGACAACCCCTTCATCTCAGGAATCAACCTAGTGAACCTGCTCTGAACTGCCTCCAATGCAAGTATATCCCTTCTTAAATAAGGAGACCAAAACTGTACGCAGTACTCCAAGTGTGGTCTCACCAACGCTCTGCACAGTTGTAGCAAGACTTCCCTACTTTTTTATTCTATCCCCCTTGCAATCCGAATTATTTGCTGTAACTGCATGCAAACTTTTTGTGTTTTATATACAAGGACCCCCAGATCCCTCTGTACCGTATCATTTTGTAGTCTCTCCATTTAAATAATAATTAGCTTTTTTATTCTTCCTACCAAAGTGGATAACCTCACATTTTCCCACATCATATTTCATCTGCCAAATTTGTGTCTACTCACTTAACCTGTCTATATCCCTTTGCAGATTCTTTGTGTCCTCCTCACAACTTGCTTTCCCACCTATCTTTGTATCATCAGAAAATTTGGCTACAGTACACTCGCTGCCTTCATCCAAGTCATTAATATAAATTGTAAATAGTTGAGGCCCCTGCACTGATCCCTGTGGCACCCCACTAGTTACAGTTTGCCAACCTGAAAATGACCCATTTATCCCAAATCTTTGTCTTCTGTTAGTTAGCCAATCCTCTATCCACACTAATATATTATCCCCAACCCCATGAGCTCTTATCTTGTGCAGTAACCTTTTATGTGGCACCTTATCGAATGCCTTTTGGAAATCCAAATACACTGCATCCACTGGTTCCGTCTTGTCCATCCTGCTCATTATATCCTCAAAGAACGCTAGTAAATTTGTCAAACATGATTAACTGGTTAAACTGCCTCTTTTATACTTACAGTTATCAATATGACATTGGCACTTGCTATGGAGCATTGCGAGCTGGCAGTATTGAGTTATAATACAGGCAAAGTGAAGATCTGCCCACATTTACTCAAATGTAAGAGCAAAGGTCCACTCACTGGTTTGGGAACGCTAATGACACTTTTTATGTGAATGGAGAGCTGTCTGTTCTATCTGCTTTTTACAAACATTAAAATACAAACTTGGGGCACAGGGATCTTTTGATGAAAGAAATTACTTTTCACTGATTTTACTGTCATTGATGGGAGGCCCAAGTGATATAATTCTATCTCCGCATCACTGGCCAAAATTCAGATCACCCTTAGATCAACAATTTCAAAAAAACCCTGCAAAATTGAAATGAGAAAAGAAAATGCTGGAAGTATACAGCAGGTCTGAAAGAAAGCATTCCCAAGTTACTAAACTCTTAGTTGCTTTTTTGTGCTCATATTTGACATACTTGATTCAGCAATCTTTAACCGCTGTTCTCCCTTCACTGTATTGACTAAGGGGATTATCAGCCTTCTTGCTTCAATTCTGATAAAGGAATGATACTTGAGAATTGACCCTGACTTTTCTATTTACAGACGCAGGATATTTCCAGCATTTTCTGTTTTTATTTCAGGTGTACTTAATTTCAGTGTGAATGAGATGTGATGACCATGGTACATCAACACTGATATTGTAGTTCAACTGGACCATACCGTCATTTTCTCTGCAATGCTGTTGTCATGGATATGCTTTCTTTTCCCAATGAATACCATTATACTGTGTTAGAGAATCTCTCGTAACTTCCCCTGACTGGGGAGAATAGGGTTGGAGCTTGGCTTACTGCTACGTAAGTATTTCCACAATGCTTCAAAAAAGAGTGTAACGATAAACCCAGAAACTACAGGCCAGTCAGTTTAACCTTGCTAGTGGGGAAGCTTTTAGAAACAGTAATCAGGGACAAAATTAACAGTCACTTGGATAGGGGTGGATTAATTAAGGAAAGCCAGCACGGATTTGTTGAAGGCAAATCATGTTTAACCAACTTGATCGAGTTTTTTGACGAGGGTTTTAACAAAGGGTTGTTGAGGGTAATGCGGTTGACATAGTGTACATGGATTTCCAAAAGGCGTTTGATAAAGTGCTACTTAATAGGTTTGCCAGCAAAGTTGAAGCTCATGGAATAAAAGGGACACTGGCAGCATGGATACGAAATTGGTTAAGTGATAGGAAACCGAGAGTAGTGGTGAACAGTTGTTTTTCGGACTGGAGGGAGTAATGCAGTGGTGTTCCCAAGGGATCGGTTCTAGGACCATTTCATTTTCTTGATATATATTAATGACTTGGACGTGGGTGTACAGGGCACAATTTCAAAATTTGCAGATGACACAAAACTTGGAAGTATAGTGAACAGTGCGGAGGAGAGGCATAGACTTCAGGAAGACATAGACAGACTGATGAAATTTAACGCAGAAAAGTGTGAAGTGATACATTTTGTTCAAAAGAAAGAGGAGAGGACATATAAACTAAATAGTACAAATCCTAAAGTGGGTACACAAACAGAGAGACCTGGGGGTAGGTGTACATAAATTGTTGATGGTGGTAGGGCAGGTTGAGAAAGCAGTTAAAAAGGCTTATGGGATTCTGGGCTTCATAAATAGAGGTATAGAGTACAAAAGTGTGGAAATTATAGCGAACCTTTATAAAACACTGGTTTGGCCCCAACTGGAGTATTGTGTCCAATTCTGGGCACCACACTTTCGGAAGGATGTGAAGGTCATGGAGAAGATGCAGAAAAGATTTACAAGAATGATTCCAGCAATGAGGGACTTCAGTTACGATGGTAGACTGGAGAAGCTGGGGTTGTTCTCCTTGGTGCAGAGAGATTGAGAGGAAATTTGATAGAGGTGTTCAAAGTCATGAGGAGTCTGGACAGAATAGATAGAGAGAAACTGTTCCCATTGGCAGAAGGGTCAAGAACCAGAGGACACAGATTTAAGGTGATTGGCAAAAGAACCAACGGTGACATAAGAAAAAAACGTTTTTACACGAGTGTTTAAGATGTGGAACGCACTGCCTGAAAGTGTGGTGGAGGCAGACTCAATTTCATCTTTCAAAAGAGAGTGGGATAAGTATCGGAAAGAAAAACATTTCAGGGCTAGGGGGAAAGGGCAAGGGAGTGGGACTAGCTGGGCGTCAGTACAGGCTCAACAGGCTGAATGGCATTCTTCTGTGTTGTAACCATTCTATGATTCTATGATAACCAGAAGACATAGATTTAAGATAATTGGCAAAAGAACCAAGGGGAAAATAAGGAAATTTTTAACGCAATGCATTGTTGTGATCTGGAATGCACTACCTCAAAAGGGCGGTGGCATCAGATTCAATAGTAACTTCAAAAGGCAATTGGATATATACTTGAAAAGGAAAAGAAAATGCAGGGCTATGGGGAAAGAGCAGGAAATTGGGACGAATTGGACAGGTCTTTCAAAGAGCCGGCACAGGAATGATAGGCTGAATGGTCTCCTTCTGTGCAGTACGATTCTATATAGTGTCATCAAAATTTCTTAAAGCATTTCACTCAATTAATTGATTTTAGGATGATGTGACGTGGCAACCATTCTGTGTCAGGAACATTCCACAAACAACAATTAGATGAACAGTTAATCTCGTTGTTTGGTTGAAGGAGAATAATGGCCCGGTTTACTGGGAGAGTGCCCTGTTCTTCTTCAAGTAGTGCTGTGGGGTCTTTAAGGTCAATGTGAGTCGGCAGATGGGACCTGTGTGTAATGTCTCAGCTGAAAGGCAGCATCTCCAACAGTGCAGCACTCCTTCAGTACTGCACTGGATGTCAGCCTGGACTCTGTGCTCAAATGCTGGAGTGAGGCTCACACTCACAAACCTTTGATCCAGAGATGATTGTGCAACCAATTGAGCCAAGCTAACACAAAGCTTCCTTCACATGTCCTGTTAAAACAAATGATTTCTTTACCTGCAAACATTTAAGAATAACTGTGTTATTTTAACCTATTGGATTCTGTTATTCTGTGAATATTTCTTCTTTTATACTGCCTTTTCCAATCCTAGTTTATATTTGTTTTTTATCCTACCTACTGTTCTCCCAATAGTGTTTTGTTTAGAATTAGCCTAATGGCTAAATAAGGTTCTGTATGAATCAATTAATTTAAAACGTACGAGTTGTCTAGCTGCTCATTTCTTATGACTTTAACCTGTGAACTTTACAGTTAAAACAATTGATGACTAATATCCTTAAATAATATTAATGTATTTTTATTGGCTTTCTAATTCTCTTTCCTCCGGTCATGAAGGAATTGATTCATACTTGGGCACAGTTCCACGGTATTCTTGCAAACTCTATCCGATCCTCCCTTGATATTTGCACACATGTGCTTTCCAGCACACAGGAACATAAACCCTGGCAGTATTTCCCCCCTTCCAAACCCAGGGATGTTGGAGCCAATTGCAGAGCCTAACTGCAATTTCTGCTAACAGTGACAGTTATGAACCTGTGGAATTCTCTGCTCAGAAAGTTGTTGAGTCCAGTTTGTTGGACATATTCAAAAGGGAGTTAGATGTGGCTCTTACGGCTAAAGGGATCAGGGTGTATGGAGAGAAGGCAGGAAGGGGTACTGAGGTTCCATGATCAGCCATGATCATATTGAATGGCGGTGCAGGCTCGAAGGGCCGAATTGCTTGCTCCTGCACCTATTTTCTATGTTTCTATGGGCCCAAGTTTCCACATGATTTGCGCCTGATTTTTAGGAGCAACTGGTGGAGAATGGACTATCTTAGAAATCGCAATTCTCCACATTTTTTTTTCTGCAGTTCTAGTCAGGTAGAACAGTTCTACTTTGGTAGACCAGTTCTACTTTGGAACAGAATTTTTTCTTCAAAAGGGAGCGTGTCCGGCCACTGACGCCTGATTTGAAAGTTTCCACAGTGAAAACGTACTCCAAACTAAAGTAGAATGGAGCAAGTGAAGATTTTTGTAGAACTGAAAAAACCTGTTCTACACATTAAAAAATCAGGCACAGGTTACAAATTAGGCGTCCAGAACGAGGTGTTGGGGGAGGGGGGGTGGAAGGGAAGTCATTAAATTCTACAATAAATCCTTATTTATACTTCTACAAATATTATACAAATAAATCCAACCTGAATAAACATTTATAAGCAAAGAAAAGATTAAATAAACCATCTTCCTACCTGTGTGAAAGTGCTTCAGGCACAGAGAATCCTGCAATCAGCCTGAGGCGCCCGTTCTTCCCGCGGAGGGGGGGAGGGGTGGGGGAGGGGAGAGGAGGCGCCCGTTCTTTCCCGCGGGGGGGGGGGGGAGGGGAGAGGAGGTGCCCGTTCTTTCCCGCTGGGGGGGAAGGAGGCGCCCGTTCTTCCCGCGGGGGGATGGGGGGAAGGAGACAGTGAGAAGGCTGCAAGTGGCTGATGTGCTGATGGCAATGTGCTTTTATTTTAAAAATATTCAAAAATGAAACAGCTACAAAGAACTACAAAAATGGCCGAGTGCCAATGTTTTTTTCACCGAGCATGCGCGAACGCTCCAACGCGCACGCGCAGCGTTGCCGGCAGGAAAAAAACTAATTTAAATAGTGCCCGCCCCCTCCCACTTACAAAATCGGCGCGAGTGTAGGCTCCGCCCCCCTGGGCGCCGCGCCAAACAGACAAGGAGCTGCAGAACGCTCCAGAATCGTGATTTTTTTTTTTAGGCGCCGTTTTAGGTGCGGAAAACGGGCACCCAGCTCGGAGGGGCGCCCGTTTTTTATCGTGTGGAAACTTGGGCCCAAAATTTCAAAAAGTACTTCATTAGCGGTAAAGTGTTTTGGGACATCCTGAGGTTGTGAAAGGTGATATATAAATGCAAGTCCTTTCTTTCTTAACTCAGTACAGTTCAAGATCAAACCTGGCAGGTTACAGTCTATTTTCCGGTCCTGTCCACCTTTGTTTTCGCCCCGGAGGGCGGGCGACCAGTGCCCCCTTCGGGGTTTTCGGGGCCGATTTTGGTAGGACACGAAGCATTACCGCCCTGAAGAAGCGAGCCAGTGTGCCACACCCGTTTGCCACACCGGCTCACCTTTTGAGTCCCACCCGACCCGTAGCGCCTACTGTGAAAATGGGCAGTCCAACCTATACCAGCTGCCGTGAGGTAAGTAATGGCCGCCTCAGGACAGTGTGATTGATTTTTTTTCTTTAATCTTTTTTTCGGCGATTTATGTTGTGGTGGCATGGGCTATGTATTGGGAATGTTTTTGGTGCTTTGTTTCAGGTTTTTTTTCTCTCCCCAGGCCTGTCTTAGAGCACACCCGTGCCGGCTGTTTAGCTCGGGATTTTTGCATTCTCAGCCGGCCTAAGAGAGGTGTACAACGCCTTCCTTAGTGCTCCTCCCCACATTCAGTGACCAGCTGCCCAATTTTGCTGACTGAGGCGCAAACTGTTCCCAGGCGCAAACTTTACCGCTCCGCCGCCATTACAGCCCCGAAATGAGCAAAGCCAAAGTGTTTTAATTCCGCACTGGAGAGTGAATTTACAAATCACAGCATTGAGTGAGCTGCAATAATGTTTGAGATTAAGATACCAGTTGAAATAAGTGTGCTAACCATTGAACAGTTCAGTACTTGCAACTCTCTGAATTTTAGTTACAGAATCAAAGCATTCAATGGCTATTAACTGAATACATTTACATTGAAATTAATTACATATTACGATCAATTTTATTCAGATTCACAATAACAGTGGCAACTGCTGGAACCACAGTCTTCAGTGAAGGACTGTCAGTTCTCACTTGGCTGCTTTATGGCATTAGTGAGAATGCAGTCACCAGCTACAACTCTATCATCCTAGCAGCTTTAGACTGCATTATGGTGACTGATGACTGCTGTAGGGGCTGTGCCAGTAGAATGCCTTGAGCAGTCCATAATACTGATGGTTCAAACCTTTTGTTGGGAGGTCGGGGGCAGGCGCTAAGGGTGCAGGAGAGTAAGTGACAATTTATTTGATGAGCTCAGTTACATTATTGAAAGAGTAGAGAAAGTAAAAATATAACCTGTGACCACGTACAAATGAAATGCCTCAAAGAGTGAACAGGGTGGAAAGTGGATCGTAAGCAGGGAGGGAAAGAATATATTTAGTGTGGGGAAGGAAGAGACCAAAGAATGAGTTTTAGGAGGCTTTTGAAGATAAGAAGTGAGAGGAGGTGGTTTTGGAAGAGAATTCCTGCGGACGGGGCTGTTGTGATTGACTGATCAGACTTCAATGGGGGAGCAGGGGAGCCGGGAGTCGAGCAGCAATGTGGAGTTCGAGTGGGGAATGCAGACAAGGGTTGTACAGCTGGAGAAGACTACTGAGCTAGGGTAAAGAACTTACATTTATATAGTACTTCTCACGACCTCAGGACATCCTCAAGCACTTTACAGCCACTGAGGTACTTTTGAAATGTAGGGGGAAATTTTAACATGGATGTGGGAGGGGGGTGGGTTATAAGGGCAAAATTCAAAACGTGTCGCTGTCGGCTCTAACCCGCCGACTCCCGGGTTGTACTGAGGTGGGACAAGGGGTATGTTAGTGGGGCTGGAAGCCTCAGATTTAACCTGCTTTGCAGGTTTTACTGTGGCCTCCCTGCAGCTGCAGTGAGTCGAGATCGGCCTCGGGGAGAAGATAAGTGACTTCACAGCACTCCTGTGGGCTAGGAGGAGCAGGAGTGGTTCCCTCCCAGCGCCCCCCCCCCCATGCTCCCTCCCCCATCAGACACCCCCCCCAGGATCGGAGCCCTTCCCCACCCCCTGGGGTCAGGGATCAGACCTACCTGGTCTTGCGGCCACCCACCCGACTGGAAGCCAAGCCTGTGAATGAGACTGACTTCCAGGCAGGGTACCCTTGCTCCCAGTGCATCAGCAAGTTAAAATTCCCTCTGAGTCACTTTTTGCAATGTATGAAATGGAGGGGAGGGAGTGATCATGGAAGGAATCAAATCACGGATCTTGAACTTGATTCAGTGGGGCACAGAGAGCAAGTGAAGCTCAGCAAAAGGAAGGATGCTGAGTATGTCGGACTGAAAAAATTGCTTCATGTTTATCTGTAAGGACTGCAGTGATGACCAGTGTGTATTGAATGAACTATGTTGGCAGTTAAGTCCTAATAAATTGGGATTTTTCTTCAAAGATGATCATTTTATTCAATTGAACACACATTGTTCCTCAAAGGGAACATTTATTTTATTTTGCAGCTTAGGCCTTAGATGAGTAATCTCACTGCATGGCCATGATTTCACCACACGAGGCGGGATCGATGTGGCTGGGGATGATGGCATGTGATAAACACGCTCCCGACTCGAGCCCGTTCTTTGTCCCGACTCTTCCGATGATTGGGCTTGTTAAGCCCGCCCTGCATGCTCCCCAGCTAATTAAGAGGAAGCCAGTCTGATGATGTCATTTTATGATGCACCATCAGCCAATTTCCTTAAAGGGACCGTGCCCAGATTGCTTTTGACAGTTGTGCTGTCAGTGTTCTGCAGCACTGACAATCACTGCACAGAGGTACACGACTGCACCAGGATCTCTCATCTTCCCTTCAGATGCTTATGGATGGAATCTCAGCATGTAGGGAGGTTCTCTTCCCTTCCCATAGGCAGAAGAGACCTCCCTAGGACACCAACGCAGGCTGGTTGCACACTGCACAGGAGGGCACAAGCAAGGATGTCATCAGGAGGACCAGGCTGCAGTGGCGCAAACCTTTCAATGAACTCAGTAGATTACGAAACGTTACTGTAAAGCCACACTCAACCTCAACCTGCTGTGCCACTCATCACATTCCCATCATTCTGCTTTCGCTAATCTACCCATGCACATCCTTACTCACACCAACTTAGGTTGCTCCTCCACCAATCCCTCTCTTTCTCTACCTACATTATTACATCCCCATCTCACTCGCCACCCCTCACACACACCCTCATCCTTGTCCAATCATACCAACTAACAACACACAGGGGTAGGCATTGGGTCCTTTAGCCAATGTTCATGTATAGTTAATGTTGATGTGTTGTCAAACATTGAAATCTTTATTTTCAGCACTTTGCGTTCTTGGACAGATTTGGGGGCACCTTTGGAAGTGGTATAATGAGCTGTAGTTAATGGAAGTGTACCCCCATAATGGTGATGAGTGTGAAAGGAATGGGTTGGACATTGCAGGGATGCTTTATGGTGTTGGTGTGGGGTGGTGCCAACCTGGCGCATCATGTGGCAGCCAGGGTGTACAGCGCCAAGTGAAGTAAATGTGACCATGGTGAGGCCGTGCCTGGCCTCCTGGGCAGCAGTGTGGTCAGGTGCTGATGCCCTGTGTCCTGTGCAGCATCAGGTGATTGCGGAGAAAGTTTGTGTTGTTGTTGGTGATGTTAATGTGTTTAGTGATGTTGGTGTTGGGGCTGATCGTGATGGGATTCTAAGGACCAAGGGGAGATTTTTCAAGGGCACCAATGCTGCTGCAATAGACGGCAGGTGAGGTTGCGATGACAAAAGCGCCCTGTCAATGGTGAGAGCGGTTCCTCCAAGGAGGTGATAGTGAATAGAGAGTTCACTGCCAGCACGTCCAAACTGCATACAGCTCAAAAGTGTCTTCCAAACCCTGAAGGCTTCATTCTGGCATTGGAAAATGAACAGCTGTGAGATGGTAGCCTTTATACCACTTCTGCAGCAGTCAACTAGCCAAAGCAATGGAGGGTCACGAAGAACCTGACTCCACTTAACTGGCGTGGAACCCGAGACACGGCAAACCCATCAAAAGTTTGGTAAAATTGCAAGTAATGCCTACTTTCAAGCCTCTTAACTAGCAGTTAAGTACCTCTTAATGATGTTAATGACCTGCCCCACCGCTTGAGGTCGTGTCTGCTATCCGAACACAGATCTGACAGGTCAGAAACTCACACGAAGGCAGGGTCAGAGCAGGGTCAATCAGGGCCATTTTGAGAGCGGGCCCGCCTCCAAACCCGAACTCGCAGGGCTGGGAAGATTCCGGCCCATTATCCTGCTGCGTGTACCAGTAGATAGTGTAGCTTGGATTCCTGCAAACCAACTGTTATGCACAGGTGTGGACTGACTGCGACAGTTTGAATGGTGCACCAGCGGGAAGTGCTGGCACCATGACCCAATAAGAAACAGATCTTTCATGCCACCAGCCTTAAAAAGTTCCTCAAGTTTATCTTCAAGTTGCCGCTGGCTGCATGAGACCTGAGCGAGATAGGAACAATGTAGGCTTGCCAACCCTCCAGGAACGGACTGGAGTCTCCAGGAATTAAAGGTTAAGCTCCAGGACACTGCTGAATTCATAATGGGGAATAAGGTAATGGCAATACTTTGGTTCTGTCTTCACTGAGGAAGACACGAATAACCTCCCAAAAATAATATGGGACCGCGGGTCTAGCGAGAAAGAGGAACTGAAGGAAATCCTTATTTGTCAGGAAATTATGTTAGGGAAATTGATGGGATTGAAGGCCGATAAATCCCCAGGGCCTGATTGTCTGCATCCCAGAGTAGTTAAGGAAGTGGCCCCAGAAATAGTGGATGCATTGGTGATCATTTTCCAACATTCTATTGACTCTGGATCAGTTCCTATGGATTGGAGGGTAGCTAATGTAACCCCACTTTTTAAAAAAGGAGGGAGAGAGAAAGCAGGTAATTATAGACAGGTTAGCCTGACATCGGTAGTGGGGAAAATCTTGGAATCAATTATTAAAGATGAAATAGCAGCGCATTTGGAAAGCAGTGACAGGATTGGTCAAAGTCAGCATGGATTTATGAAAGGGAAATCATGCTTGACAAATCTTCTACAATTTTTTGAGGATGTAACTGGTAGAGTGAACAAGGGAGAACCAGTGGATGTGGTGCATTTGGACTTTCAAAAGGCTTTTGACAAGGTCCCACACAAGAGATTAGTGTGCAAAATTAAAGCACATGGTATTGGGGGTCATGTATTGACATGGATAGAGAACTGGTTGGCAGACAGGAAGCAAACAGTAGGAATAAATGGGTCCTTTTCAGAATAGCAGGCAGTGACTCGTGGGGTACCATAAGGTTCAGTGCTGGGACCCCAGCTATTTACAATATACATCAATGATTCAGATGAAGGAATTGAATGTAATATCTCCAAGTTTGCTGATGACACTAAGCTGGGTGGCAGTGTGAACTGTGAGGAGGATGCAGGGTGACTTGGACAGGTTAGGTGAATGGGTAAATGCAGTATAATGTAGATAAATGTGAGGTTATCCACTTTGGTGGCAAAAACAGGAAGGCAAAATATTATCTGAATGGTGACAGATTAGGAACAGGGGAGGTGCAACGAGACCTGGGTTTCATGCTACATCAGTCATTGAAGTTTGGCATGCAGGTACAGCAGGCGGTGAAGAAGGCAAATGGCATGTTGGCCTTCATAGCAAGAGGATTTGAATATAGGAGCAGGGAGGTCTTACTGCAGTTGTACAGGGCCTTGGTGAGGCCACACCTTGAATATTGTGAACAGTTTTGGTCTCTTAATCTAAGGAAGGACATTCTTGCTATTGAGGGAGTGCAGCGAAGGTTCACCAGACTGATTCCCGGAATGGCAGGACTGACATATGAAGAAAGATTGGATTGGCTAGGCTTATATTCACTGGAATTTAAAAGAATGTAAGGGGATCTCATAGAAACATAGAAAATTCTGATGGGATTGGACAGGTTAGATGTAGGAAGAATGTTCCCGATGTTGGGGAAGTCCAGAACCAGGGATCACAGTCTAAGGATAAGGGGTAAGCCATTTAGGACCGAGATGAGGAGAAGCTTCTTCACTCAGAGAATTGTGAACATTTGGAATTTTCTACCACAGAAAGTTGTTAAGGCCAGTTCGTTAGATATATTCAAAAGGGAGTTAGATGTAACCCTTACGGCTAAAGGGATCAGGGGGTATAGAGAGAAAGCAGGAATGGGGTACTAAATTTGCATGATCAGCCATGATCATATTGAATGGTGGTGCAGGCTCGAAGGGCTGAATGGCCTACTCCTGCACCTATTTTCTATGTTTCTATGTTTCTATGCTGCAAGGGGAGGATCATTAAAAACATTTTTTTAATTTTCTTTGAACACTTTTGTTTAATAGTTATACAAATAATAGAGATAGGGTAAAGAAGGCAGTTTGACTAAAAGTCAAGAATTATCCAATTGGGTAACAAAAAAGTCGACATTAACCTCCCAACGATTGGCCTGAGAGGGTTGGGGGAGATAAAAATAAAAAAATCACAGAACACAACCCCAAGCTGCCTCGTACATGCCTACCACCATTGTTACGCTGGTGGGTTGCGTGGCGTGTCTGTTTGCCACTCTCCAGAGGTGAGACAGTTCATTATAATATTTAAATCAGGCTCCCACAGTGCAGTTGGGAGCCTAATTTAAATTTAGCGCTGACCAGCTGGGTTTCCCAGGACTCAAGAAACCTGGCAGCTAAATGTAGATGGGAGCAGCCAGATCAAGTAGGTAAATGCCTTTCATAGCACTACTCGCAAGGCAGGAGGAGCAGAAGTGCTTAGAGACATAGAAACATAGAAACATAGAAAATAGGTGCAGGAGTAGGCCATTCGGCCCTTCGAGCCTGCACCACCATTCAATAAGATCATGGCTGATCATTCACCTCAGTACCCCTTTCCTGCTTTGTCTCCATACCCCTTGATCCCTTTAGCCGTAAGGGCCATATCTAACTCCCTCTTGAATATATCCAATGAACTGGCATCAACAACTCTCTGCGGCAGGGAATTCCACAGGTTAACAACTCTCTGAGTGAAGAAGTTTCTCCTCATCTCGGTCCTAAATGTCTTACCCCTTATCCTTAGACAACGTCCCCTGGTTCTGGACTTCTAACCTGTCCAGTCACGTCAGAATTTTATATGTTTCTATGAGATCCCCTCTCATCCTTCTAAATTCCAGTGAATACAGGCCCAGTTGATCCAGTCTCTCCTCATATGTCAGCCCTGCCATCCCGGGAATCAGTCTGGTGAACCTTCAATAGCAAGAACGTCCTTCCTCAGATTAGGAGACCAAAACTGAAGACAATATTTCAGGTGAGGCCTCATTAAGGCCCTGTACAATTGCAGTAAGATCTCCCTGCTCCTATACTCAAATTCCCTAGCTATGAAGGTCAACATACCATTTGCAATCTTCACCGCCTGCTGTACCTGCATGCCAACTTTCAATGACTGATGTACCATGACACCCAGGTCTCGTTGCACCTCTCCTTTTCCTAATCTGCAGCCATTCAGATAATATTCTGCCTTCGTGTTTTTGCCATCAAAGTGGATAACCTCACATTTATCCACATTATACTGCTTCTGCTATGTGTTTGCCTATTCACCTAACCCGTCCAAGTCACCCTGCAGCCTTTTAGCATCCTCCTCACAGCTCACACCGCCACCCAGCTTAGTGTCATCTACAAACTTGGATATATTACACACAATTCCTTCATCTAAATCATTAATGTATTTTGTAAATAGCTGGGGTCCCAGCACTGAGCCCTGCGGCACTCCACTAGTCACTGCCTGCCATTCTGAAAAGGACCCATTTATCCCAACTCTTTTCTTTCTGTCTGCCAACCAGTTCTCTATCCACGGCAGTATATTACCCCCAATACCACATGCTTTACTTTTGCACACCAATCTCTTGTGTGGGACCTTGTCAAAAGCCTTTTGAAAGTCCAAATACACCACATCCACTGGTTCTCTCTTGACCACTCTACCAGTTACATCCTCAAAAAATTGTAGAAGATTTGTCAAGCATGATTTCCCTTTCATAAATCCATGCTGACTTGGACCGATCCTGTCACTACTTTCTAAATGAACATAAGAACATAAGAACATAAGAATTAGGAACAGGAGTAGGCCATCTAGCCCCTCGAGCCTGCTCCGCCACTCAACAAGATCATGGCTGATCTGGCTGTGGACTCAGCTCCACTTACCCGCCTGCTCCCTATAACCCTTAATTCCCTTGTTGGTTAAAAATCTATCTATCTGTGATTTGAATACATTCAATGAGCTAACCTCAACTGCTTCCGAGCAGAGAATTCCACAGATTCACAACCCTCTGGGAGAAGAAATTCCTTCTCAACTCGGTTTTAAATTGGCTCCCCCATATTTTGAGGCTGTGCCCCCTAGTTCTAGTCTCCCCGACCAGTGGAAACAACCTCACTGCCTCTATCTTGTCTATCCTTTTCATTATTTTAAATGTTTCTATAAGATCACCCCTCATCCTTCTGAACTCCGAGTAAAGACCCAGTCTACTCAATCTATCATCATAAGATAACCCCCTCATCTCCGGAATCAGCCTAGTGAATCGTCTCTGTACCCCCACCAAAGCTAGTATATCCTTCCTTAAGTAAGGTGACCAAAACTGCACGCAGTACTCCAGGTGCGGCCTCACCAATACCCTGTAATTACCGGTTTGCTCTCTCCCTCCTTTCTTAAAAAGTGGTATTACATTAACTACCCTCCAGTCCATAGGAACTGATCCAGAGTCGATTGACTGTTGGAAAATGATCACCAATGCATCCACTATTTCTAGGGCCACTTCCTTAAGTACTCTGGGATGCCTCAAGCAAACCTTCTGCTGATCGTGGCCTCTCCTCAGTTGACCTCAACCCGCCACAAACCTGCAATCATTGCCTTCCTTCCATGTTCAGACACCCCCATTATGCCCCGATCTTCTGGAATACCTTCAACCAAAGTTGACAACCCTAGAAAAAGGGTAGGCCATTCAGGCTCTTGAACCTGTTCCTCCATTCTACGAGATCTTGGCTGATTTGTACCTCAACCCCTGTCTTTTCTCCATATCTCTTGGTACCCTTACCTCACAAGAATCTATTGATCTCAGTCTTGAAAATTTCAATTAAAGCAGCCTTATTGGGGGAGAGATTTCCAGGTCACCATTACCTTTTATGTGAAAGAAATGCTTCCTTATTTCACTCCCAACTGGCCTGGCTCTAATGTTAAGATGATGCCCGATTGTTGTGGATTCCCCCACCAAAGGCAAATGTTTCCCTATATCTACCCTATCAAAACCCTGTATCATTGTAAACACCTTGATTAGATCACCTCTGAACTTTTCATGAGATCATAGAGCCTGGAATATTTAGCTCCCAATTATGCCAAGCTTGTAGCCAGGTCTCTGTAATGGCTACTAAATCATACCCTTTGAGCTGAAATTGTGTTTCTAACTCACTGGTTTTATTTATTATGCTACGTGCAGTTGTGTACAGATCTCTTATTTGGGCCACACCGCTCAGAAGCAGCCAGCTGAAAAACAAAATTATATCAGCTTCTAATATGCTAATTTTTATATATGCTGTCTTCCCCTCCAAACTGGGACATTTATTTCTTGACAAATAAGTGGAAAGGACAGTGTTATTTGTATCAGTAAGCTTGGTGCAGTGTAAACAGTAGGACAACAATATGAATGAGGACAACTTACAAAATTCAATTTTTGTATGAATTAATTACACCTTCTATTTCAAAATTGTATTATACAATGAAACTGCTGAAGATCAAGTGGAAGACCTATGGGGCTAGCAATTGGCCAAATGGTACTAGCACCGTTTTTGTTTGGTGCTAATCACGTTTAACGTCTGTTTTTAGCGCCGAAATAGCGTCAAAAGATAAACGCGCAGAATTGTTCAAACGCTTTTTGACGATCACTATAGTGGTAAAATAGCAGCATTTTCAAAAACTTTTGTGCGATGAAAGTCAATTTTTTGCCGTTAAAAAAAAAATGGCCGTTCTGCGCCTGTGCCACATTTTTTTTTCACCCATTTCTTTCTTCCGATCTTTCTGGCACCTTCCAGGTTACGTGCAGGGCGCGCTTGTGCATGTGCAGTACACCCAGGGCTGAATCAGACATTTTTGAGAGGGGATTTAAACATCAGCAGAGTTCAGCGCTGTTCATCAAAAATTAAAAATACTGGGTGATTCAGCAAGGAAGAGGGCCGGGAAATTTACTCAAGATACACATGAGGCCCTTATCACTGCTGTAGAAAGCAGATGGGGGGAGATTTCAAGGGTCATGGAAAACTACACATCTGCTATGAAAAGTATGGCTGAGCAGGTTTCCTCAGTGGTCTCTATCCAGAGGGACCATGTCCAGTGCAGGAAGAGGTGGAATGACCATTGCAGGGTCGTCAAAGTAAGTAATATTTTTATTTATGCACTCCAATTACTTAAATTGTAAATGTGACATATGTTGGTATCGCTAGGCTTAGTGTTGCACCTTATTTGCCATGAATGATTGTAACACATTATAAAGACTGCTTTTTGACATCTTAAAATATGTTTCTGCACTTCGATGTTTGCCTGATGAACCACATGCAACTATCATGGCCATTAAACAGAGCACTGTATTAAATGCACACAGTATGGTATAAGTGCTTTGATGACTATCTGTGTGTGCCACAAGAGCAGAAGAGCCCTCTGTTAAAAATTTCTATTGTCATATTTGCAGGGAAAGTTGTCGTACAACCAGCGAGAGCAGTGGAAAACAGGCAGCAGTCCAGCAAAACTGGTCCCACTCACCCACCTTGACAGTCACGTGGCAGGTCTGACGGGTGCCTCGTAGAGATCGACTTCCTGTGGGGGTGCTGACTCCATGTTGGAGAGAGAGGGTAAGTCCTGCACGGTCTGGCTTGGCTCAATGTTATGTACTGTCTGCGGGCTAGGCTTTGGTTTATGCGATGGACTGATCTGCGTGCTGGGGTTCAATTAATGCAATAGAAACATAGAAACATAGAAAATAGGTGCGGGAGTAGGCCATTTGGCCCTTCTAGCCTGCACCGCCATTCAATGAGTTCATGGCTGAACATTCAAATTCAGTACCCCATTCCTGCTTTCTCGCCATACCACTTGATCCCCCTAGTAGTAAGGACCTCATCTCACTCCTTTTTGAATATATTTAGTGAATTGGCCTCAACAACTTTCTGTGGTAGAGAATTCCACAGGTTCACCACTCTCTGGGTGAAGAAGTTCCTCCGCATCTCGGTCCTAAATGGCTTCCCCCTTATCCTTAGACTGTGACCTCTGGTTCTGGACTTCCCCAACATTGGGAACATTCTTCCTGCATCTAACCTGTCTAACCCCGTCAGAATTTTTAATGTTTCTATGAGGTCCCCTCTCATTCTTCTGAACTCCAGTGAATACAAGCCCAGTTGATCCAGTCTTTCTTGATAGGTCAGTCCCGCCATCCCGGGAATCAGTCTGGTGAACCTTCGCTGCACTCCCTCAATAGCAAGAATGTACTGTCAGTCGTCGACATGTAATGCAGTAGTGGTGGCTGCGCTATGTGAGCCTACTGATGTCACCCTACCCCCTTCCCTGCTGCTAACCAGTCGTCCATTGTTTTCTATTTGGCAGATGTGGATTCTGAGTCCTCAAATGCAGCAGAGGAAGCCCCCAGCTCGACGGATGTCATGGTCGAGGACACTGACCTCAGCCCTGCTGAGGAACGTCCACAGGAGGAGCAGCAGGAGGAGTAACAAGGTGTCGGGGGGGGCGGGCCCACGCAGGCACTAACAACTTCAGCTGCACACACCACATTCCTCGGTTATCCAGCATCCAAGGCCCCGGGTCCCAGTGGATTGCAGCAAAGCACTCCGAGGGTTGAATCCTGTATGCCGTCTGTGCGGAGGCTGAGTCGCTAAAGCCGGTCGGGTGAAAGGCAGGCAGACGTGCACCTGGATTTGGTGGGACTGTCTGGGGAGAGCATCCAGCTCAGCCGACAGTACCTCGAAATCCTGGGTGGGATCTCGGGAAACATTGCAGCACTCTCTGCGGACATAAGCGAGGACATGTTGCAGCTTGTAGTTGCAACAAGCGAGAACACCGAGGCTGTCAATGCCCAGCGGCAATTGACGGTCTCGACTCATGGCGCCCCAGTCCCCAGAGCCATACCACCCAGACTGGTGGCAGCACCAGTGAATGGTGAGGCTGAGCAACAGGCTCATCACTCAGAGGCCGGGCCTTCCACAGCCTCAACTTCTCCAGGGGGTCCAATGGCGTCTCCTACATCACTCCCCCAACAACAACAGTGCCCTGTCCACACTGCTAATTAACGTCCTGGGATCACCGGGGGGTAGGGGCAAGGCAAGGGCAAGGTCAAGGCTAAGGGCAAGGGCAACAAAGGAAGAGGCGGGGTGGGGGTGGGTTAAAATTAAGGGGTGAAAGGTGACTGCAGCTGAAGGATGTTTGGGCAGCGGTTGTTATTTTGCTGTTCTTTTGTTATTTAAGTAAAGTTTACATTTCAAAAGTTTTAACATTCAAACATTTTATTGAAGTTAGTAAATTAATGTTTACAATGTTTCATTGATGTGCAACTGTACAAATGTTTAACAAATTTATATTTATTTTTTCACCTAAGCCAAACTTGTGCAGTGTCTCATTTGCACAATAACAGGGGGAAATAGTCAACATGGTGGGATGGAGTGGGCAGTCAATGATGAAACGTGTCGTTCAGCCTTCATGCAAAGCCTTCAATTATCAACTGCTGACATAGGGCTTTTGCAGCGGGGAAAGCTGCACGAGGTCCCCTCCCCTGTCGTCGTGGGGGTGGTGGTGTCATGGGTTCCTTGTCCCCCTCCCCCTCCTCCTCCCCCCTCTCTCCTGAGGTGTTCCTGCAATCCCCATTGGCAAATCCTGTCCCGTCATGATGGCTAAGTTGTGCAGCATGCAGCACACCACAATGAACTAAGCGACCTGCTGAGGGGAGTATTGCAGGGAGCCTCCAGAGTGGTCCAGGCATCGGAAGCACTCCAATTGTCTGTAGCGGTTCCTCAGCAGGGCTGAGGTCAGAGTCCTCGACCATGGCATGTTGCGTGTGGCTATAAGGCTGTTATTGTAGCGATGCTTGGCTTCTGTCTGAGGGTTGCGGAGGGGATTCATGAGCCAGGTGGCGAGCCCGTAACCTTTGTACCCCAGCATCCAGCTCTGGCCTACTGGCTGATGCTCAAACAGTTGTGAGACACTGCTCTCATGCAAGATGAAAGCATCATGGATGCTCCCTGGAACTTGGGCATTTACTGCCATGATGTGCTGAGTGTGGTCGCACACTATCTGTGCATTCAGCGAGTGGAACCCTTTCGGTTTCAGTAAACCGCCGAATCGTCAAAAGGTGCTCGCAGGGCGAGGTGCGTACAGTCAATGGCAGCCTCTACCTTGGGGAAGTCAGCAATTCTGTGCCTCCCTGGCCATTGCTAAGTTAATGAAGTCCTTCTTGCGTGCATACAGTGCAGTAGTCACCTGGCAAATGCAGCGATGTGTCGCGTACTGCGAGATGGAACATATGTCCCCTGCTGATGCCTGAAAGGAGCCGAAGGCATAGAAAGCATCCCACCGCTGAGCGAAGTCACGAAAACGGTCCAAAAAAAAGGCGGATGCTTTATTTTTACCGCCGGTGGTAAACCACTGGCCAATATAGCAAAATGACAGAAAAAAATGTTAGCGCCAAAAAACAAACTTGTCCCACAAAAAAATGGCAATAAAACGGGCACAATCCTGGACAATTTATGGTGTTTAGATGGCTATACTAGTGACATGAAAATACCAATATTTTCAAATATGTTCCTAGTAACTGTTTATTAAGTAAATGTGTAAGTTGTATTTTTTCCTCAGTTGAGTTATTGGGCACATTTCCCTTTTAAAGTAGCTAAACAAATGATTCATTAAAATTTCTGAATATTCTTGAAGGCAGGGAGGTGCTGTGGTTTTGGAAGAGAATTGCAGCAAGTAAGTGCATGAGTCAGAAAAATTAACACTATGGACGTTTGTCTAAAGTACAGCTTGAGCAGTGCTTACAATGCGTAGTGTTTTCTCTGGATTCACTTATTTAATTGACTTGTCTAGGGTTCCAGCTCCTGACCACTTTCAGGAACACCTGCCAGACAAGTGTGTGTGGTCATAAAAGATTAGACTTGGCTGTGGTGCTCTCCACAGGTGAGAGGTAGAGTTCTGTTAACTAAATGTATTAAGAAATAGGGAGCAAAGACATATGGAGTTAGGTCACACATCAGCCATGATCTCATTGAATGGCAGAACAGGCTCGAGGGGCTAAATGGCCTACTCCTGTTCCTATGTTTACAGTAATACTCATACCGACACTCATTGGCCCTGAAATTCTGGCCTCCCCGGGACCGTACGAGTTTCTACGGACCTGGGAAGGCATCGGAAAAGCCGGTTTTCAGCGCACACTGCGCATGCACTGAAAGCTTGCTTTTCCAATCTCTCAAGCTGGAGCTTGACAGATCCAACGCAGATTGGGAGAGAGGACATTTGCAAGGGCAAGATTGCGGTATTTACCCATATCTTACCCAGCAAATGTCCTCAAAACTCTTGCGCCTGATAAAAGCAGGCACACAGGCTACTTTTACAGGCGTAAATGTGTAAAAACATACAAAAATATAATTAAATTAAATTTAAAAAGCACATATTATTTTTAAAAACCCTGCCCACTACGTTACATTTATTTTTAACCATAATTTTAAAAACTTTTAAAAACTCGGAAAAACATTTTTTCTCTAAGATATTTATTAACTTTAATTTCAATTAATTTTAATGATGTAAGGTGTGTTTTTTATTTTTTATTACATGCGTTTAGTATCTTTGTTTTTTTTTCCTCATTAATAGCAATGAGAACTGGTAGATACGGTGTTCTCATTGCTATTAATGAGAATGCTGTGGAATACAGTACCTGATTGGCTGAGCAGTCACACATGACTGCGCCTTCTGTGTGGGAACCAGGAGGATGGGAGTGCGCTTTGCAGCGCGGGAAGAGAAGGCCCCCCCCCGGAATCCCACGTTCCTCCCGGACCACCAGGTAAATTCGTAGAAATGTTTCGGAGGCAATTGCCCGCGGGAAACCTCCGATGGGAATTTCAGCCCCATTATCGAGGCTCATGCATGAACGCTTGAGAGATTTTAGTGGTACTGTACCTTAGCACAAGTCAACACCTTTAGAGAAGGGAATTGGAGGGAAAAGAGAGAAAAACAAGAAAAATCTTTGTCCGACTTATTTTGGGAGCACAATCAATACATACTTTTCATTGCTGTGTTAGAAAGGACGTTTCTTCTAATTGTTACCTTAAAAACTCTCACACTTACTGACATTGAAAGAAATACAGCACACAGTTACACAGCCATTGATGCTGCATGTGGTTTATAAAATACCTAAGATATAAAACAATCCAAAGGGCATGTGGAAGAGATGTGGATTGGTCCCAAATGAGGGAGACTAGGAAGCGATCTAGATTGCAGCCCATAGGGTGTGTTTATCTCTTTCACACTTTTATTTTTGTTTAATGGCATAAGAATATAAGAACATAAGAATTAGGAGCAGGCGTAGGCAATATGGCGTCTGCTCCGCCATTCAATAAGATCATGGCTGATCTACAACCTCAGCTTCACTTTCCCGCCCGCTCCTTAAACGCCGAGTGCGTCGTGAGTCTGAGCTGGTAACACTTGATTTTTTTTCCGGTGGGTTTTGTCGCCGATGCCAAAAATGGCGATACCACCGAATTTTGCAAAAACGGTGCTCGCGGAGCATTGTACGACGATTGATGTCATAAAAACGCCCCAAAAAAAGGCGGCCGCTAATTTTTATCGCCAACACTAAATCACTGCCGAAACGTGCAAAATGACGATACATTTTTTTAGCGCCAAAAAACACATTTTTAGCACTCAAAAATGGCGCTAAAACAGGCGCACACCTGGCAAATTTCTAGCCATCAGTCTAAATTAAAATGTGAAGAATGGTCACTTGGGTGAAGAACTGAAAGGATTCTAGGTCCTCCTGTGCATTGAGGAGAAGATGAGATAAAAAGAGTGACAATTAGGGGAGAAGTGGCAAAATACTTCAAGTAAATGCTGCAAAATGTAATATCCAGTCCATGCAGTTACATTAACAAAATAATGGAATATATTGGCTGGCAGGTTAGTGAGCAAATAACTTTTAGTGTTTTCTCTTAAGCAATTACTAATAAATTGCATAGGGTGCATGGTATCATGAATGTGCTTTTAAAAACAAGTTTAAAAAAGTAGGATGTTCATTAACCCTAAACAAAATCTTCAGAATGCTATATGAAAGACAATAATGTTTGCTGCAGTTGAGCTATATAATGGCTCAGAAATCCCGGTCGGCTGCTTCCCGCGGCCAATCGGGTAAAAACGTTAAAAAAGAAGCGCACCTACCTGTTCCTGCTGCGCCCACGTGCGACCTCTGCCCTGAGGCCTCCACTGACTGCGCACTGGAGTGCGAGCACGTCAGGACGTGCACAGGGCTGGAGCTGCAGTCACATGGCTCTGAGCAGCCAATCAGGTAAAGTATGTTCTCATTCATAATAATGGGAACTCCGTAAGTTGGAGTTCCCATTATTATGAATGAGAAACCCACCATCCCCCCCAATACACAAAGCTCTAATAAAAAACAGAAAAAATACACCACATATTTTTATTAATTTAAATTAAAGTTATTTATGTATTGTAAAAAAAATAGATATTTTTCCAATTTTTAAAAAAGTTTTTTTATTCATGGCTTAAAATAAACTTACCGTATTGGGCAGGTTTTTTTTAACAATAAAGTGTTTTGTAAATTTTATTTTATAATGTTTTTGTGTATTTTGAAACTCTTATGCCTGTAAAAGTAGGCTATGTGCCTGCTTTTATCAGGCGTAAGAGTTTTGAGGACATTTGCTGGGCAAGATAAGGGTAAATCCTGCAATCTTGCCCTTGCAAATGTCCTCGTTCCCAATATACGGAGGATGTGTCGAGCTCCAGCTTGACAGATCGGAAAAGCCGGTTTTCAGCGCATGTGCACTGTGTGCTGAAAACCGTTTTTTGCGATGCCTTCCCAGGTCGATACACTCCATGCGGACCCGGGAGGCTGGAATTTCTGGGTTAATAATGCAAGAAAATTCCTTGTAAACCACAGGTGGATTTGTGACAGCTATGAGATGTTGCAACATTGAAAGGCTTGTTGTAACATTTCACATTGTGCACTTTCCCATAGAATACTGTGTGTGTGTGTGTGTGTGTGTGTTCTCGCAACGAGGCACTACAATGTCCAATAGTTATTGATATCAGAATGTATAACAATGAATAGCAAAAATAAATCTAATTACTTTTATATTAAAAAAACACACAACTACTGAGCTGCCCAAATATCTCCTAATCAAGCAGGGTATTTAACCACGTCACTGGCACAGTGACATTTTCACAAACTACTGTCCCACTCACTTACAGTCGTATCCTATTAATTAAAATGCGCTAGAATTGTTCCATTTATATTAGATTGTTCCCATTAAGCAAAATCCATCAGAACTGATTTATGTACTATGAGAATTAATTGGTGCCTGAGAAAATGTTGTCTGTAAAGTAATTCTCCCATTAAGTACCCCTCCATTAACTGGGATCAGCTGGATAAGGGAAATGGACCTGATTAAGAATTATAATCTCTGTTGTTTCTGCCCAGTGAAAAATGCTATATTGATTCCAGGGTCCAGGCAGCAAAATCCACAGGAATTCTGCAAGGCCACAGAGAAACTTTGATAAGGTACTAAAATAAAGATGCCTGCATTGAAATATTTCTTATCACTGTAAGAAGAGTCAATTCTGTAAGATTAAAATTGACTCTTTTAAGGTGACACTATTTGCATTATAATTTCCATAATACTTCCATAATAATTTAAGATCAAATTCCCCAGCCACTTCCTCTAGTACAATATGTTTTTGATATCACTCATACAGTGTTCAGACCTACTTCACTGCAGATTAAGGGGGAAACATTTGTGCGGGCCAACAGAATTGCCGGTTTCACTGGCAACTAGAGTTAATAGCCACCGGAAATGGCAGCAGCGCTACCATTGACAAAATGGTTCTGGAGGTTGATGATGTGGAGCACAACGCTAACGTATAGTGCAATGCCTTCTGGGTGGTGTTATTGGAGGCCTCCGACCCGAAGTTCCCGTCCACAGTCAGCGTTGCTGCTTCTTACAGCCTGTGGGAGCGAGACTGTGGAGTTCGTAAGGCAGTGTGGTCAATTAAAGGGGGCATTAATTAAAGGGCCAATGCATTCAAATCGAATACAAATTTAAATCAAGTGAAAAAATGCATTTTTCCGCCCATACTGACTTTAAAAAAAAACGTAAATATTAAAAAGAATTCCCAAATGGCAGTCTTCAGCTCTTAAAGCTGAATTGTCTTCCACACCTCAGAAAATGGTACTCAGCAAGCCAGGGAAGGTGTAATGTATGCACCTGTGAGGATGCTCATAGGTTTGTTGAGCTATTGATGGCGCCAGACACGCTGGCACGGCGCCGAAATTGGGCCGACGTCCGCCGTGCGGCCGATGCCATCGAGTCGCTAAAAACAGCTCTGGGCCCTGACTCCCATCCGGACGGAATTCCTCATCGGCGCCAAACCCCGGAACCTCCCTCGGGAGCCGGCGCCTCACAACTTGAGCCGCCTCGGGGAAATCCCCTCCGTGCCTTTCAGTTCCACGAGGAGGGGTTTCCTGTACGGGCTGCTCCTGCACACTCTCAACTTTGCCATCCTCACCTGCCGTCCGGACACGCCATGGCGTACCATCTTGCCGTCCGGAGGAGGCGGGGGTCCCCGATGGAGGGCACTCTATGCGGGAGTCCTCCCATTATTTATCGGGGACTTGGCCTGGAGGGTGGTGCACGGAGCAGTCCCGTGCAATAAATTTTTAAGCCGGTTCACGGGCTCCCAGGCCGCCTGCAATTTCTGCGGTCTGGAGGAGTCCGTGTTCCATGTTTTTATTGAATGCACGAGGTTGCAGCCCCTGTTTCATTATTTAAAGGGGCTGCTCCTCAAATTCTAGTTGCACTTCAGTCCCACACTCCCGATCTTTGGGCACCCTGTGTGGAGGGGAGTGGGTAGGTCTGAGGGCCTCCTCGTAGGACTGCTCCTGGGCACGGCCAATTGGGCCATCAGCCGGTCCAGGCAGCGGACGGTCGAGGGGGTCATTCAGCCCGACTGCCCACCTCTCTTCCACGGGTACATCCGAGCCAGGGTGTCGCAGGAGATGGAGCACGCAGTGTCCACCGGTACGCTCGCGGCCTTCCGCGAGAGGTGGGCGCCGGAGGGACTGGAGTGCATCATCACGCCCGGCAACCAAATTTTAATTTGATTATTATTGTTTAAAGTCTAATTTTTTGATTGCCGGTTTTAGTGCCCCCCCCCTTTTAGCCAAGGGGCACTTGTAAAATTTGTGTATTATAATGCCCTCAAAAAAATACCCCCAAAAAAACAAGAAAAAGGGCATTTGAAAAATGTTTGAAGTTGTTGAGCTGTTAACTTGGGAGTGGCTTAACCAGTCACGTGATGTTCACAAGACTCAATAAAACCCCAGCCAGTTGGGTTTGGGGAATCCACAATGAGGCAGGTGGGTGTGAGCCTGGTGGATGAACTGGTAATGTGCAGTGTGATTGTTAAACCTTTTGCTAATAAACCAACTAGTTCTTAATAGCAATGTGTTGCTAAGAATTTTTAAGCAAAGAACCCACAAAACAAATACATTACAGAAAGGGCAACAAGGGTCTCAGAAGCAGCACTCCAGCTTTGTGCAGGGGGCCAACAGTACAAGAGAGGTCCTCTACCCATAGGGGCCAGGAAGCCCAGCAGAAATAACGATGTGGGACCACATCACCAAGGCCATTACGGCCATCAGTGTCATGCCCCACAACCTGGTTCCAGTGCCCATAGAAGCTTCATGCCCTCAGAACACTGGTCAAGGTCAGTGGATGCATCTTCAACAGCCAACTGTATCACTAACCTCACACACTGCTCAATGCATGATTCACCCCACCCACCCCCCCCCCCCCTCCATCACTCACCTACCAAAAAATCTGTACCAATCACATGGCAGATCCCCCATTCATAGCCTCACCTCACCCTCTTGGAGGAGTCGCTGCAGGCCATTCTGAGCCATTGGCCAATGGCAGGGCTGAAAGGATACAAGATGCTGATATCCTCATTCGTTGTCCTCCTTCTCGCCTACACCTCTTGCTTTCCCGCCCTCCCCACAACTCCACCCTTGAGGAGGAGGTGGAGGAGGGGGAGGAGGAACCCCCATCAAGCAGCTCCTCGAGGTTGACCAGCAAGGCCATTTGCTGTCTCCCCTACTGAAAGTCAGCAGCCTTCCACCAACCATGCTGCAGCAACTAGGGTAGCACTGCATGACATCAGTAGGATAGGCAAAGGCACACACAAGACAGTCACTAAAAGAATGCAGAAGGGTGATAAGTTGATTTCTTGGGGGGGTGTGAAATTGCCCCTGACCACGGAGTTTAGAAATTGCTCTTCCTCAGGAGCGGAGTGGTGTTCGGGACTGCTCTGCCCATTTTCGTTCCGCGGCGTGAACTCGCCAACCCCTTACCGTCTGGCGGGGACCCCCTCGCGGAATTGCCCTCGAGAACTTGCCCCTTCCCCAAAATTGCCCCGGGGGAGCTGCCCCACCAACGGCCAGTGCCCGTGTCTGTCGGTGCACTCTATGCAATGGTAGCACACGGCCGCTATTAAAGGGGAGGGCGCACTGCTGCAGCCGCCGCGTTATTTTTTTTTTTTTGGCGGCTGTCTACCTGGTTGGGCCGACCAATTATGCCTCCCTGGTTTGGCCGGGCCGCCAACAGGCAGTCTGTCACCCACTTTTTGGGTGCCAGGCCACTGGCCCGGCCAAAACCCTGCCTGGTGACCCAGTGGACCGAACGAAAATGATTGCAGAGTTCTCAGCGGCCCCTCCCCTTTAACTGAGATGTGGTGACACACCAGTGAGATGACATCATCAGTGTGGCGCTGATGACGGACCGCTACGGACACTCCGTCCTGCTCCCACCTCCGCCCCGCTAGTGACAGCCACTGCGCTCTACTCCCACTTCCAACCCAATGATGATCCACTTCCGCCCCACTGGAAAAAAAACCTCAGGGAGCTGAATTTCGCCAGATCCATTGCGGCAGCTAGAACACTTCAAAAACGTTAAGTCTGCCCCACTGCCGGCGGAGGGCAATTTCTAACCCTTGATGTCATATTGGATGGACAGATGTATAAAATTGGATTGGAATGATTGATTTGTGATGGCTTTTATTTCAGCATCGTGCCCAAGAGGATCAATAACAGAGGGAAGGTAAGGTGTGGGACAAATGTGGAAAGAGGAATTGGGGTTATGGTCATTAGTACCTCAGAAGATGATTCCATCCCAGATATCTGTGTTGCATCCTTCCTTCTGCTTCCTCCTAATCGGCTTCTTCCTCTTCTGTGGCTTCCTCTTCCCTCTGCGAGCAGATGCTGTAAATCTGAAATGACAGCATAAAATGCTGGAAATACTCAGCTGGTCACGCAACATCTTGACCTGAGACATGAACTCTGTTTCTCTCTCCGCAGATGTTACCTGACCTGCTGAGTATTTACAGCATTCTCTCAGAGGCCTTCCTTTACCATCCGAGGCCTTGCAAGCATCCAGCAGCACTCCCTAAACACTTAAAATAACTTTTAAAAGCTATTGCAGCAAGCCACCACTTCAATAAAATGTGATAAAAAACAATCCAAAAGCGTAAATCCAAACTTATCCGAAGGGTGTCCCTTTTTAGAGATGCTGACATCGCCACTATCAGCCAGGTTTACCTGTATGTTTACTAGGAAAACATAAATATACCAAGATATTAGGATTGTAAAACAGTTAGAAGGACTTCAGGTGACTTGTAAAAATAGCTTTACTTGATCTCGGTAGCCCGTATTAAGTGGCAGGATTGTTGAACAGCTCCACTGATGGTTTACTGGGTAATTGAAATACTCAATATGATCCATACAGATCAAGAAGAATCTGGTTGAAATGTCTACTGAGTACTCAGCAGGGGAAAGTGGTAGACTCTGCCCTTGACTCGAGTGTTCTCGACTCCATCCCGCAGCATGCTACTCGCCACCACCTCATTAAAACCCTAACACTGCACGAGGTAGAAAAAGCCATAAGGCAGCTTAAGAACAAGCCTATGGGAATGGATGGAATCCCTGCTGAGGCACTGAAGTATGGCGGAGAAGCACTACTGACGCAAATACATGACCTCATCTTTCTCATCTGGAGGGAGGAGAGCATGCCGGGAGATCTCAGAGATGCAGTGATCGTGACCACCTTTAAAAAAGGGGACAAGTCCGACTGCGGCAACTACAGAGGAATCTCCCTGTTATCAGCCACTGGGAAAGTTGCCGCTAGAGTCCTCCTCAACCGTCTTCTCTCTGTGACTGAGGAGCTCCTCCCGGAGTCACAGTGCGGATTTCGTCCCCTACGGGGCACAACGGACATGATCTTTACAGCGCGACAGCTGCAGGAAAAATGCAGGGAGCAGCACCAGCCCTTATACATGGCCTTCTTCAACTTTACAAAGGCCTTTGACACTGTCAACCGCGAGGGTCTATGGAGCATCCTCCTCCATTTCGGATGCCCCCAAAAGTTCGTCACCATCCTCCGCCTGCTCCACGATGACATGCAGGCCGTGATCCTTACCAACGGACCCATCACAGACCCAATCCAAGCCCGGACAGGGGTCAAACAGGGCTGCGTCATCGCCCCAACCCTCTTCGAAATCTTCCTCGCTGCCATGCTCCGCCTCACAGTTAACAAGCTCCCCGCTGGAGTGGAACTAAACTACAGAACCAGTGGGAAACTGTTCAACCTTCGCCATCTCCAGGCCACAGAAACATAGAAAATAGGTGCAGGAGTAGGCCATTCGGCCCTTCGAGCCTACACCATCATTCAATAAGATCATGGCTGATCATTCCCTCAGTATCCCTTTCCTGCTTTTTCTCCATATCCCTTGATCCCCTTAGCCGTAAGGGCCATATCTAACTCCCTCTTGAATATATCCAATGAACTGGCATCAACAACTCTCTGCGGTAGGGTATTCCACAGGTTAACAGCTCTCTGAGTGAAGAAGTTTTTCCTCATCTCAGTCCTAAATGGCCTACACTTATCCTAAGACTGTCTCCCCTGGTTCTGGACTTCCCCAACATCGGGAACATTCTTCCCGCATCTAACCTGTCCTGTCCCATCAGAATCTTATATGTTTCTATGAGATCCCCTCTCATCCTTCTAAACTCCAGTGTATAAAGGCCCAGTTGATCCAGTCTCTCCTCATATGTCAGTCCTGCCATCCCTGGAATCAGTCTGGTGAACCTTTGCTGCACTCCCTCAATAGCAAGAACGTCCTTCCTCAGATTAGGAGACCAAAACTGAACACCTCACCAAGGCCCTGTACAACTGCAGTAAGACCTCCCTGTTCCTATACTCAAATCTCCTAGCTATGAAGGCCAACTTACCATTTGCCTTCTTCACCGTCTGCTGTACCTGTATGCCAACTTTCAAAGACTGATGAACCATGACACCCAGGTCTCGTTGCACCTCCCCTTTTCCAAATCTGCCGCCATTCAGATAATATTCTGTCTTCGCGTTTTTGCCCCCAAAGTGGATAACCTCACATTTATCCACATTATACTGCATCTGCCATGCATTTGCCCATTCACCTAACCTGTCCAAGTCACCCTGCAGCCTCCTAGCATCCCCCTCACAGCTCACACCGCCACCCAGTTTAGTGTCATCTGCAAACTTGGAGCTATTACACTCAATTCCTTCATCTAAATCATTAATATGTATTGTAAAGAGCTGGGGTCCCAGCACTGAACCCCACAGCACTCCACTAGTCACTGCCTGCCATTCTGAAAAGAATCCGTTTATCCCGACTCTCTGCTTCCTGACTGCCAACTCATTCTCTATCCAGGTCAGTATATTACCTCCAATACCATGTGCTTTGATTTTGCACACCAATCTCTTGTGTGGGTCCTTATCAAATGTCTTTTGAAAGTCCAAATACACCACATCCACTGGTTCTCCCTTGTCCACTCTACTACTAACATCCTCAAAAAATTCCAGAAGATTTGTCAAGCATGATTTCCCCTTCATAAATCCATGCTGACTTGGACTGATCCTGTCACTGCTTTCCAAGTGCGCTGCTATTTCATCTTTAATAATTGATTCCAACATTTTCCCCACTACTGATGTCAGACTAACCAATCTATAATTACCCACTTTCTCTCTCCCTCCCTTTTTAAAAAGTGGTGTTACATTAGCTACCCTTCAGTCCATAAGAACTGATCCAGAGTCGGAAGACTGTTGGAAAATGATCACCAATGCATCCACTATTTCTAGGGCCTCTTCCTTAAGTACTCTGGGATGCAGGCTATCAGGCCCCGGGATTTATCGGCCTTCAATCCCATCAATTTTCCGAACACAATTTCCCGCCTAATAAGGATATCCTTCAGTTCCTCCATCTCACTAGACCCTCGGTTCCCTAGTACTTCCGGAAGGTTATTTGTGTCTTCCATCCCAACCTCTGTCGTCGAGCTACAGTACGCGGACGACACCTGCATCTGCGCTCATACAGAGGCTGAACTCCAGGACATAGTCGATGTATTTACTGAGGCGTACGAAAGCATGTGCCTTATGTTAAACTTTAGCAAGACAAAGGTCCTCCACCAGCCTGTCCTTATCGCACAACACTGTCTCCCAATCATCAAGATCCATGGCGCGGCCCTGGACAACGTGGACCACATCCCATATCTCGGGAGCCTCCTATGAACAAGAGCAGACATTGACGACGAGATCCAACACCGCCTCCAGTGCGCCAGTGCAGCCTTCGGCCGCCTGAGGAAAAGAATGTTTGAAGACCAGGCCCTCAAAACTGCCACTGAGCTCATGGTCTACAGGGTTTTAGTAATACTCGCCCTCATGTATGGCTCAGAAATATGGACTATGTACAGTAGACACCTCAAGTCGCTGGAGAAATACCACCAACAATGTCTCCGCAAGGTCCTACAAATCCCCTGGGAGGACAGATGCACCAACATTAGCGTTCTCGACCAGACCAACATCTCCAGCATCGAAACACTGACCACACTTGATCAGCTCCGCTGGGCAGGCCACATAGTTTGAATGCCAGACACGAGACTCCCAAAGCAAGCGCTCTACTCAGAACTCCTTCACGGCAAACGAGCCAAAGGTGGGCAGCGAAAACGTTACAAGGACACCCTCAAAGCCTCCCTGATAAAATGCAACATCCGCACTGACACCTGGTAGTCCCTGGCCCAAGACCACCCTAAGTGGAGGAAGCGCATCCGGGCGGGCGCTGAGCACCTCGAGTCTCGTCAACGAGAACATGCAGAAATCAAGTGCAGGCAGCGGAAAGAGCGTGTGGCAAACCAGTCCCACCCACCCCTTCCCTCAACGACTATCTGCCTCACCTGTGACAGAGACTGGTTCTCGTATTGGACTGTTCAGCCACCTAAGGACATATGTTAAGAGTGGAAGCAAGTCTTCCTTGATTCCGAGGGACTGTCTATGATGATGATGATGGTAGGTGCACCACAATCGACCTCAATGCTGTTGGATTCGGAAGATGCAAATCATTCAGGGGATGAATGAACAGTGGTTTTAGCTCGGATGCTTGCCTAGGCCCACTGTCTAGGCTTACCACAAAAGTTGACTTGCTTAGAAATATACAGGTCCCAAATGAACAAGTTAGTAGGTTTTTTCAACTACCTTTAGATAGAATAGAGCCATTATCAAAATAACCAGAAAAAAATGCTATTTTGAAAATCAACCAAAATCTAAATTTTCAGGAAATTATCCAAATTACAGTATTGATGTGTGTATAAGCCATACCCAGAACTTGAGCTGTCCTGCAAGTTGAAATTATACATATGGCATATTGGTCACACCTACTTGTTGAAATTTTTTTGCCTTTGGAATATGTTAATACAGAAGCTGATTTAAATTCTCAATCTAGTTCAGCATTCATATCTACCTTTGATTTAGATATAAAATGTCAGAGCAAACGACTCCCTCTCTCCCACCTGGGTACTGTTCTTACTTTTGGTATTGATTGTAGTTATGATAATGCTTTCTCACAAATCCAATTTTGATATTATATGGAATAAAAGATGTATTTTTGCTAGAAGCTGTATAAGAAATTAATTACTCTAAGGGTTGAAACTATCTTACTACAAGCAGAAACTAGAGCTGAATAAGTGGAGTTACAAGGTTTTCCATGTTCTTCTAACAGGTAGCAAACATCAAACTCTATAACGTAATTTAAAATTCCCAAGGACAGGTCATAAGGAATTGGAGACGTAATAATTAAATTGTAGCAATATTTGGGAATGGCAATATCATAATTCCCCCTTTACCTTTCTTACTGTTTTTTTTTAAACTTTAACTTTGTTTCATGCAGATGAAAAGTTTATTCATACATTTTGTTGCTTTGATTTCATCGCATTAATTCAACTTAAATCACCCGCTGCATCAAAAGCTGTTCTCTGGGGTCAAAGACCCTTTGCATGAAATGCAGATAATGGCAGCATGAAAGTACCACAGTTTGAAACCACTGAGTCTTTAATAGTTATGTGCAATGTTTTCTTCCTTTTAAATGTGTGTATATTAACGATAGCACAGCAAGCTCCTGATATGCAGCAGCCTACATGTTTTGCAGACTTCTTAATAATCAGCATAGCCGACTGCCCTTAAAATATGAAGCTTGCTGGCTGGGCTAATTATATCTGTGTACAATATAGCATCTCTGACCTGATGTATCTCATACAATTACACCCTGATTCACTGTAGAAGAAAAGAGTTTTATGAATTTAACTGTGGTAACAAGACCAGGTGGTTTGTCATTGTTAAGCTTTGAAAGCCCTTAATGAGTACTACATAATGCAGCACAGGAAAATACTACATTGTTACTGGTTAATTACAGCATGCTAAAAACTGTGACATATTTGCATTTTACAAAATGGGCTTGATTTGCCAAACAGAAAAAACTAACAAATTACACAAAATATACAGCACATGTTTGAAGCTCTGCAAAATATTTAGTCACCATGGGATTTTCAACTTGGCAATAGGCTAAAAACTAAATCATCTGCCATAAACTTTTACTCTATTATCAAGAGTGTTTCACTGAAAGGGAGAGCTGGAACAGCCTGAAAGACTACTTTCTATTCTGGTCAGTTTGTTTTGTCTGAGCAATGTAGTTGTGAGCTGGGAAATGGTATCCAAACATCTTCATTTTGTTCTTGCAGAAAACTGTGGTGCAGTTTTCCAACGTGATGATGTAGGTGGGGATGGAAATGATCAGTTGCACGTACTTCCTGTGGGATCCAAGTTTCCATTGTAACCGTCGTCCAGCCAAGTTTGGGTGTTTTTTCCTCTATGTCAAGTACTTTTTAATCAGGAAATTCCTGATAATTACAGTGGGAAAGTGTTGGACTTCTGTCTCAGATCTGACTGACTCTCATTTGCTCGTCACACCAGTTGCTACTCAAAGGTGCCGTGGTCAATGTTGGTGGTGCTTTCTGTGCTCGGGAAAGGAAACTGGGTGGAGGAAGGATTCCCTCCCGCAAACCGACCTCTTGCCAGTCAACTGAGCGCAGTGTTCTTGGAGGTGTCAATGCGTTGGCCCATCCCAAACTTCAGACCCACAATGGTGTGAATGTCAGATGAGGCATACAAACAAATGAGAAAATCTGATCCAAAAGCAAAATACTGCAGATGCTGGAAATCTGAAATAAAAACAGAAAGTGCTGGAAATGCCCAGTCGGTCAGGCAGCTTCTGTGGAGAGAGACACAGAGTTAACGTTTCAGCTCGATGACCTTTCGTGAGAAAATATGATCTCGTGTCCATAATAGCTCATCATACATAAAGATGTTATCATGCAAGTACAATTTAATTGGACAATGTGGGCAACCATGAGCAGCAGAATTGTATACCACCACCATCTGTAACCTCATCATATCTTTAACCTCTCTGCCACCATCATCAATGAAGAGACAAACCCTGGTTCAGTGGAGACGGTACAAGGACATATCAGAAGCAACACCAGGCATACCTTAGAATGAAGCAACAATCTAGTAAAGCTGCAACATAGGGCGCATCATCATAGGCAGTCCCTCGGAATCGAGGAAGACTTGCTTCCACTCCTGAAGTGAGTTATTTGGTAGCTGAACAGTTCAATACGAGAGCCACACAGACTCTGTCACAGGTGGGACAGATAGTCGTTGAGGGAAGGGGTGGGTGGGACTGGTTTGCCACACGCTCTTTCTGTTGCCTGCGCTTGGTTTCTGCAGGCTCTCGGCGTTGAGACTCGAGGTGCTCAGCGCCCTCTCGGATGCACTTCCTCCGCTTAGGGCGGTCTTGGGCCAGGGACTCCCAGGTGTCGGTGGGGATGCCGCACTTTATCAGGGAGGCTGTGAGGGTGTCCTTGTAGCGTTTCCGCTGCCCGCCTTTGGCTCGTTTGCTGTGAAGGAACTCCGAGTAGAGTACTTGCTTTGGGAGTCTCGCTTCTGGCATGCGAGCTATGTGGCCCTGCCCAGCGGAGCTGATCGAGTGTGGTCAGTGCTTCAATACTGGGGATGTTGGCCTGAATGAGGAAGCTGATGTTGGTGAGCCTCTCCTCCCAGGGGATTTGTCGGATCTTGCGGAGACGTCGCTGGTGATATTTTTCCAGCAACTTGAGATGTGCTGCATGCTAAAGACCAAAATGGCAAGACTATAGAGACAGATAAGTGGTCCTATAGCCAACAGAGCAGAGCATATGTCTATGCCCCTGCCACAACCAGGGAACAAAGATTAGATTAATAATGGGAGAAGAAAGCCCAATACGCTTCCCCATCCTCAAAGAGGGAAGAGCCCAGCTCATAAGAACAACAGACCAGACTGAAGTGTTTGCAAATATTTTAAGAGCTTTATGTGCCAAGTAGACAATCCTACTCTGCCTTCACCTGAGGTTCCAACCATCATTAATGCCAATTTAGTTCAGTCCGCATGACACTGAGAAATGGCTAAGTATGCTGGACACAGCAAAGGCTTTGTAGTCCTAGCTGTAGTGCTGAAGAACGACACACCAGATCTGCCTACCCTCCGACACAAGCTAGTGCAGCAAAGTGAAAAATTGCCCAAGTATGACCTATTCACAAAAAAAGGACCGGTTATTGCCCTAACAACCTCCTCCCAATCATATGGAAAATGATGGAATGAGTCATAAAACAGCATGAAAACTACAGTGCTTCAAGGAAAAGGGCCACCACCACCTTCTCAGGCATGAGCTATCAAAATGCAGCTTTTCTGGTATCACCTCATAGAATCATAGAAGTTTACAGCACGGAAGGAGGCCATTTCGGTCCATCGTGTCCATGCCGGCCGACAAGAGGCTCTCCAGCCTAATCTCACTTTCCAGCTCTAGGCCCGTAACCCCTGTAGGTTATGGCACTTCAAGTGCACATGCAAGTACTTTTTAAATGTGGTAAAGGTTTCTGCCTCTACCACCTTCAGCCAGAGCAACCTCCTCACACCTGACAACAATGCCAAGATCAAACGGTACTGTTTTGTGGGGAACTGCAGGCACAGAGCTTCATTCCACCTGTATGTTCCCTTTAAAAAATACATTTCCGTATTAGTTGAGCACTATAGTTGGCACAACATCTATTTCACAACCATGTGTTTGTGGTTTTGAGTCCCACAACTCAGACACAATGCCAAGTGCTCCAAGATATTGTAATTCTTTGGACAAAACCAATACTCTACTCCGCATCTCATGGTCCGGAAAATCTGATTCCTCCATCCAAAACAATCACAACCAAGCAAATCTGGTGTTCTTTCCCATCCCATTTTCTATTTATAAATTTGTGGTATTCCAAAAATGTTGTCCCCCTAAAATATTATTGTGCCACATATGTATGGCATTGGAACAATTTAAATTACATTCAGTTGTCCAGAAGTGACTGACTAAAATTTATTTTCTAAAAATGCCAGCAATCTCCCTTTAATCTTTTTGATTGCCTCTTTACAGATACGTAAGGACATATTGGGGGTAGAAATTGGAATACGCTGCGCTCATTTTTCCAGTGTAAAATGGTCACCGAGTATATCAATTTAGCAGTGGAACAGTCTGTACCCAAACTGCTAATTTCATGGGGCCCTTTTTTTTAGGTGTCTCAGGCCGACACCTAAAACAGTCATTAGGCATCAAAAGTATGTAAATTGAGGGCCTACTGCATGTTTAAAGTCGTTGAGAGTAATCGGGGCAGGTGTTGGGCCTACTCCACTCAGGATTCTTCTGTGGTTCCTGCAGCTGCCAACTAAAGGTAAGTAATAAAAATAATGCAAGTAAAAAAGCCCTTCCTGTGGAGCCGTGAGGAGCAGGAGTGCTCCTCTGAGTCCTCACGAGTCACCACCAGGCCCTCCCCCCATAGCCCACTCCAATCCCCCTCGGGGACTCACCCAAGAGCCGCTGCCAGAGAGGCAGGTGGCTCCGCACTACTGTCTTTGCTCAGGTGAGCTGCCTGTTGAGCCGCGATGAATGACAGGGCCAATAAGAAAGTACAGCAGCTGAGACTATGGCCTCTGACAAATACATCACCGGCTTGTAGAATTACTCAACCTGCTTTTGCCGGCATTTAACCCGATCATAGTAGAATATGGATATTTGACCAAACGGATAAGAAACTCAGTAAAAGGGGTAGTGGTGAAATTGAGCCACACGTATTTGTTCTTTTTCCCCTTCCTGAAGGTGCTGATTTAAGCTTGGGTTAAGTTCCATGGGTGTGAGGCATCTTCCAGTGCATCACACAAGTGGCCATTATTCACGTGTGAGCTTGTGCAATAAGAGGCAGCTGCTCTTCAACTCTGTAGAGCATCACAGCCGAGTTTCCTCCTGTCTTTGCTTGATGTCCACACATAATTCAGAAGAATTCAGAAGAATGAGAGGTGATCTTATCGAAACGTGTAAGATTATGAGGGGGCTTGACAAGGTGGAAGCAGAGAGGATGTTTCCACTGGTGGGGGAGACTAGAACTAGAGGGCATGATTTTAGAATTAGGGGCCGCCCATTTAAAACAGAGATGAGGAGAAATTTCTTCTCTCAGTGGGTTTTGAATCTGTGGAATTCGCTGTCTCAGAGCTGTGGAAAGCTGGGACATTAAATAAATTTAAGACAGAAATAGACAGTTTCTTAAACGATAAGGGGTTATGGGGAGCGGGCAGGGAAGTGGAGCTGAGTCCATGATCAGATCAGCCATGATCTTATTGAATGGCAGAGCAGGCTCGAGGGGCCTTATGGCCCACTCCTGTTCCTATTTCTTATGTTCTTATATATGCTTTCCAGAAAGAGTCACTGGATAAATATTAACAGAAGTAAACTGATAAGTAAATGGCATGTTAAGATTTGAGCTCAATTTTCTGGAGATGCACACCCTTTCAGTCAAAAATATTGAAGCTTTTGCCTCAGGCACAACACAACAAATCATACTAAATGCAATCATTACAGCCGTTTCTTTTGCTGAAAGTAAAAATATAATAATGACTTTTACAAATAAAAGAAAGCCAACAAACCAATGGAAAAGCATCTTTGTTGGTATAATTTTCAATAATATTCATCACCTGGTATACTCTTGTATTGTTGTGAACAGGTGTGTTGTTGTCTTGTAGATCGTTGAATGAAATTACATGTTAAATTAAGTATGATTACTAACAATTGAGAACAGCTTTTGTAAACGTGAATTGCTAAATTACTATGTGCATGCTATTAAGTTTTTGGAAAGTTGGTCGAGGATCTGCCTGCTACAATTGTAATCTTGAATTAAAGATGGTGATATTAGATGAGTACACTGGGGAAAAGGCCCCGCCATAGGTTCAGGTTGAGCATATAAATTCTGTTATAATGCACTTTCTAAACCTTATCACAATGAAAGACTTCTTACAGTGCCGGCTTGGCTCAATAGTAGCATTCTTGCTTCTGAGTCAGTGCCCCAGGCCAGGAGTTGAGCACACAATCGAAGCTGAAATGTCACTGTGGTAATGAGGGAGTGCAGCCTTATCGGAGTTTCCCATCCATCACATCGGGCATTAAACTGAGGCCCCGTCAACTTGTTCAGGTGGCTGTAAAAAGAATCCCATGGCACGATTCGAAGAAGAGCAGAAGGGGTTCCCCTGGTGTTCTGGCCAACATTTATCCCCCAACCAACACCACCAAAAACAGATTAACTGATCATTATCTCATTATTATTTGTCGAACCTTGTGGTCTGCAAATTGCCTGCTGCATTTACATCTTATAAGTACAGGCAACTCTCGATTGTCCGGGTCACTCGGGGAATTGGGCTATTCCGGGTAAACAATTTTTCCATTAGGGTGAGTCTACATTTTAAAGTTAAAACTTTAATGAATCAATATAAACAGCCACAGACAGTTACAAAGGATGGACATTACCAGTATGCATGGACAGGTTCTGTTCCTGGATCCCGTGCCAGCACTGCCCCCGTGCCCAACGTCAGCGGCAGCCGCGAGAGACAGCGGTTGCAGCAGCGTGCACACACACACACACACACACACACACACACACACCAGCAAAGCAAGGGCCGAGGAGGGTGATTTTTACGGTGAGTGAGAGAGAGAGAGAGTGTGCGAGAGAGAATGTGCGAATGTGAGAGAGTGCGTCAGAGAGAGAATAAGCAAATACAAATGAGCACAGTGTTTGGAAGGCGATTTTTCCTTATTATTTGGAGCTGTCTTTTCACTTGTTAGCAACAGAATTTTAAATCCCGTTACAATGGTTTCCCATGTACGGATAATCAAGAGTGGAAATCCTATGGATGTAAAAGGTTCTATATAAATGCAAGCTATTTCTTTCTATTGGAAGTACATATTTGGATGACAGACAAGGACAGGCTCTGCTTAGCTGTGATGTACCCAAGTCAAATAGCCTACTAACACTCATTCTTAAGTCTGATTTGAGTACCAGCTGGGTACTGGAGAGCATTTGGCATCCATGGACCTTTCGCTCAGGAAAGAATCAATCCTTTTGAACTGTTTGAGAGAAAAATTGACAGAGAAAATAAGTGAGAAGAAAGCGACATTGTGTGGCCACAGGCATAAAACTAAAAGTCATCTGCTGAGTATAAAGAGACATATTGGCCCAGAGTTTTATTTTTCCTGCCCAGGGACTGCTGTGTTTCACTCCAATCCCAACTTGACCCTGGCCTAGTTTCTTAGGCCGGGCTCATTATCTACTTATGGTGGGCTCCCAGTGGGGCTCACCGCTGGCAAGTGGGAGCTTGCCTGGCAAAAGTCCGGCAGTGTTGCAGCAGGACTGTGGGGTCGTTCAGCCCGACTGCCTGCCTCTCTTCCACGGTTACATCCGAGCCAGGGTGTCCCTGGAGATGGAACATGCGGCGTCCACCAGTACGCTCGCGGCCTTCTGCGAGAGCTGGGCGCCGGAGTGACTGGAGTGCATTATCCCCCCCCCGGCAACCAAATTTTAATTTGACTTAAGTTACCGGCAAAAGTTTAATTTGATTAATGTGTCGGTTTTAATGCCCCCCTTTAATCAGGGGGCACTTTTATTAAAGTTTGCAACAAAATAATTGTAGCAGGACTGTCGCTGCAGCAACTGATGAGTCAGGATAAGTTAATGGGGCAGAAGAACGTTGAAGATGAAGGATGGTCAGGCACTTTCTAGGCCTCAACCTGGTAAGGGAATGCAGCCTAATGGAAAGGAGAGGTACCCCTTGTAGGGCCTTCCTCGCAAAAAATGCACCAGGGTTTTGTCGTCTCTGCCGCTGCGAATATTTTAGTGTTCCCTGTCGACAGCTGAAGGTGGGGAAATAGGGTGGCTGCATAGACCCCACTTCCCTGTCATAATTTACATGCAATGGCTGGGGTGTGTGCAGCCTGCGACATCCTGATGGAGCTAGGGGAGGAAAGCAGAGATAGGCCTAACCGCCCCATTACCCCGATGTTGGCTCTGCTGCTTTCATCACTCTCCCATCCAATCTGAGGCAGGACGGCGGAGGAAAGTCTAGGCCATGACCTCTGAGGCGAACCGTGATGAAAGTGCAAACACTTTCACAATGTTGGGACAGCATGACTCCATTGATAGTCAGATCGGGCTGATCTGATTGCAAAGTACATCAGAGGTTTATGTTTTGGGTAAACATCCATTCAACTCATCTGTCACTTGCCTTCACTTTTAATTTTGTCCTTTTATTCCCCTTTTTTTGTCCACCAGTCTGCCAGCTGCAATGTGGAGGGTTGACAATGATCCCTGTAGCTGGTCCACAGGTGTTGTCACAGAACACCTTTCTCACATTTTCTCTCCCTGCTAGCAGATATAATAGCTTGTGCTTAATGGCCCCTCACTCAACATAGTTTAGATCAGAACGGAAGAGAAGCTGCACTTATCTCTGCCCAATGGCAGTGAGTGTTATCAACACCTCACCACCACTGCATCAACCTTTCAATTATTTCTAAATCCAGATAACCCTAAGACTCTTCCGCAACTAAGTGCAATGTTAAGATAGTTACATTAGAGAGCTGACTACTTCATTTTGATATACTGTTTCCCTACTTTAGTTTTAAAACTTTTCATTAAGTGCGTGTTTGAATGTCTTGCAGCATGGCAAACTTTCATTTGAACTTCAAACACATTTTAATGATCTGGATCAATCAAATATGAAAAAAAGGCTATTAAAAAAAATATATAAGATAAAGACATAGCCAAATCTCCTGCTATTTCATGAAACAAATCTGCATGGATTTCAGACTTGTTTGCACGTGGGCACTATGTTATGCTCTATTGTATCACAGACAATATATTTAAAGCCTGCATATCAAAAAGACATAATTAAGCATTGATTTTTTTTCTTCCCTTCCTTGTCAATTTTCTCTCCCACTCGCTCCCATTTCTCCTCGAAGGGTTATGGTTCCACAGTTATCAGCTAACTTCTCTCACCTTATCCAAATAGTCTTTATTTATTTCATGAGCTTGAACAGTTATTGGATCATTAGAAGCATCAACAACAACAACTAACATTTATATAGCGCTTTTAATGTAGTAATGTAATGAAGGCCGATAAATCCCCGAGGCCTGATAGTCTGCATCCCAGAGTACTTAAGGAAGTGGCCCTAGAAATAGTGGATGCATTGGTGATCATCTTCCAACAGTCTATCAACTCTGGGTCAGTTCCTATGGACTGGAGGGTAGCTAATGTAACACCACTGTTTAAAAAGAGAGGGAGAGAGAAAACGGCTAATTAAAGACCGGTTAGCCTGACATCAGTAGTGGGGAAAATGTTGGAATCAATTATTAAGGATGAAATAGCAGCACATTTGGAAAGCAGTGACAGGATCGGTCCAAGTCAACATGGATTTATGAAGGGGAAATCATGCTTGACAAATCTGGAATTTTTTGAGGATGTAACTAGTAGAGTGGGCAAGGGAGAACCAGTGGATGTGGTGTATTTGGACTTTCAAAAAGCTTTTGACAAGGTCCCAAACAAGAGATCAGTGTGCAAAATCAAAGCACATGGTATTGGGGGTAATGTACTGACGTGGATAGAGAACTGGTTGGCAGACAGGAAGCAGAGAGTCGGGTTAAACAGGTCCTTTTCAGAATGGCAGGCAGTGACTGGAGCGTAGATATCTCGGAAGGTTATAGGGGTGGAGGAGGTCACAGAGATAGGGAAAGGGAAGGCCATGGAGGAATTTGAAAACAAGGATGAGAATTTTAAAATTGCAGCGTTGCCAGACTGTGAGCCAAACAAGGTCAACGAGCACAGGCATGATGGTTAAATGGGACTTGGTGCGATTTAGGACACAGGCAGCTGAGTTTTGGAGGAGCTCAAGTTCATGGAGGGTGGAAGATGGGAGTCCGGCCATGAGACCGTTGGAATAGTCAAGTGTAGAGGTATCAAAGGCAAGGGTGAAGTTTTCAGTAGCAGGTGAGCTGAGGCAGGGGTCGATGTTATGAAGGTGAAACTGGATAGAGAGCCCAAACTTTCCCAGCAGGAGGTCACTGGATAGCGATCAGAAGCAGGAACCCTGGTCAATTTTTCACTCCTGTACTCAAGCACCAAGATCAACAGCAGCGCCTCGTACCACCACTACAAATGAGACCAGTCCAGGTTAGGAATGGAAGCTGGAATATCGCTGGTCTGTGTGACCCAGGTACCCATCGGCTAAACTCACCAAGTTATCAGGATGCTGCAATTTAAAATTTTCAACCAGAAAAAAAAAAATCCAATCAATGTCAGGAGTCTCAGAATTAAGTCATTTTTTAAACATCTGAACATGTGCAGTCAGGAAGGGTGTAATGTTTGCCTTGTATATTGTCGAGAAGAGAATGTTCCACACTTGTCTTAATGATGCAAATTGAGGTTGATCGGTTGCAGGTAGTGGCGAATTATGACATTTTCTCTGCCTTATTACAAATCAACTCAACTCTTTAATGGGAAATTATGAACATTAGCTCGCTACCTCCAGTCAGTCAGTGTAAAAAATGTTCCCTCCATATAAACATATTGTCAATTGTTGTGTGGAGAAAACATAAAATGCATTCAGCTTGACAGCACCGGGAAATAATTTGCCCCACAATAGAAAACAAACTTTTAATCAGTGCTCATTACAGCAGTGCAGGTAATATTGTCCTTTTTCAGCTCTGAACAGCTGTGGGTGGAAATCACTGTTCAATTCAGCTCCCTTGCCTGTCTGTATCCTTCAGCATTTTTTTTTGTAAGGCACAGACATGGCACATGATGAACAAATAGCAATTTACAAATGAATGCTTGTGCACCATTACATGAAGAGCTTGGCCACCATTGTTGCCGAGCCATTCTATTTATCAATGGCGAATGACAAATGGGTTTCAGATGCACCTGCAGCTACTCGATAGCATATCGAGAGCTGGCCTCTTGCCAATGCTTGATACCTCAAGAGCCCACAAATGATACTAGATTGATTCACAATACAACATAATAGGCCATCAGCACAATTATTAAAGTGACAACGTTCCGGATGTTTCAAATATATTTTCCTGGGGCTTGTTGGATTGAATATATAATATTTTAAATGCATGGATTAGCATAACATCAGAATAGTCGAGTGCTACTGGTACATTCATCAATATTAAAATAAAAACAAGCATATAAATATCAGTAGCCAGGGCAGCAGTGAATATGCTTCTTTTCATTTTAAGAGCTAAACCTTGTTCCTCTCCCTCAATTCAATTAATATAACAGGAAATAGTCCACACGGCGCTTCATAGGTGGAAAGTAATTAATAATGCAGCTGGCACAAAGAACTTTGAATATCACCTTGCGGAGAATTATTTCTTATAATTTGGTCTGAGAAATCTGTTTGACAGAGGCCCATGCTGAGGTACAAATCCAGCAGCCCTTTGATATCTCACTCCTCCTTCATCCATCATCGGCGGTCTCTCGAAACGAGGATGACTTGCTTCCACGCCAAAAAAGGATGAGTTCACAGGTGTTTCAATGAAGGATCTAATATTCCAGTCCTGAACTACATGTTGAAGGGTGGAAGATGCCTGTGGGTGGATTTTTTTAACTTGTGGTGGCCGTTGCACACCAGCCACCACACGGTCTTGACAGAGCTAGGTCTTGGTCCAGTGGCAAGGGTTACCCAAGACGACTGGAGACCTGCTCTGCTGCACGGGCCTAGTGCGCGCACATATCGCAGTGTGGGCTGGGCCCGTGCTGCCCCTGGGCCCCTGGCCCCGAACTCACGCCTCCCCTGGGCCCCGATCACATCCCTACAGTCTCTTGCCGCTCCTGCTGTACCTGCCCACGCTCCAATCACTGACCTGGACCTTGATGACGTCACTCTTCGCTGCTGTCGCCCTCCTGCACCAGCTCGCGCTGCTCCCTGGAGTAGTATGCCTCCACGCTGCTCCCGGGCCTCCGTACCTCCGCTCCTTTTATGGCCCCGACCTACTGCTGGTATTCTCACGTAGGTCGGGGCCTCCACACTGCTTCACCGAGACAGTGAATGCCAACAGGATATATTTCCCATGGGCGATAACACAACCTTGCCTTGTCCTGTTTTTAACCAAACATTCATACTTCCAATTGGAGTCCCCTGAATAGTGAGCAGGAACAGGCCCCATTGACCCACGAGTCAGCCTGGGATACGAAGATCAGTTATGAGGCTGCCCCCCACCCCACACCCTCTTCCCCCCCCCCCCACCCACTGACCTGTGATCAGCTAATTCAGTACCGACCAAGAATTAAATCTATGGTCTGCTGGTCTATGTCATATACAATCACATTGGGCTCTGCATTTACCAACTGTGCCATTGGGGCAGCCTGTGTAGGGAGCAAGATTTATTTCCTTTAATTATTTTTTTAATTGGCGATAAGCATCTTCCAAATCTTCCCAACCTGTCACAGCCATGCTACTTGTGATAGAGAAGGAATAAGATGGGGGGGAAATGCTGCAAACATCTCCTTCTTGTGACATTTTCAGCACTAGCATGTGTCTGACACAGTAACATTTTAACATGTAACTCAGACTCAAAAAAATCCTGAAAATAGTACATTCGCAACACTTCAGAAAACATATTTTGATTGCAAGTGAAAGTTGCCCTCATCATGTCTTCTCAGAGCACTTTTGAAAATCTGGTTTCATGTTCTTGGTCCAATTATAGGCCTATATTGAAAATGACAGACCCGCCTGTTTGAAGCTCTGCAATTAATTTATCTGATTTGTTTTTTTCTTTTAAATGCCTCTACATATTATTACGATCATCTCTTTACAATCAGTCATGCTTCCATATCATTCAGAGTAGGCAGAGAGCACTGGCTGGGTGTTTTATTTTTAAAGCTGTTCATTTGCTTAACTGTTTTAACATTGACAATTACAATATTAGAAAAGAGAGGTTGGTGATTTATTACAATTTGCAATTTTAAATATCTGTTATCAGTCCCACTGAAATGCATAATTTCACAAACGGTTTGGAAACGACAGATAGAAGATTTCTCTTGGTGACATTGCTGTGTGTTAAGTTGACGGTGCAGAGGAAAAGCATCCAGCTACCAGAAGCAGTAGTTCTTCAGACGAAGGAACATAGGTGGCGGACCCAGGCCCATAGTGCGAGAGGACACTGAGGCTGCAAGAGCCCCGGACGGGTGGCAATGCCGGCGGTGTAGTCTCCTGGGCGGGCGGCCAGCCTCCAGCACCCTGCAGGTGATTTCGGGTCTGGTTTTGCGGTGGCGCGGAGCAGTAACGCACGGAAGAGCTGCGCCGGTGTGCAACGCCCCTGGTTGCGACACCGCCACGCTTTTTGACTCCCGCCTGACCCGTCCGCCCTGTGCCCACAGTAACCGCCGGGGAAATCGGGTGGTTCCACCTGTACTGAATGCAGAGAGGTAAGTAATGCCATCCTTAGTAAAGTGTGATTGTTTTTTCTTTTAATTTTTTTGCGATTTATGTTGTAGTGGCATGGGCTACGTATTGGGAATGGTTTTTTGGGTTTTTTGCGGGTGGGGGTGGGGGGGGTTCTCCCCAGGCGTCTTTCGGAGTGTTCCCAGGCCGGCTCTTTAGCTCGGGATTTTCCCACGCGAATCCCCTAAGAGAGGTGTACAACACCTCCCTTAGCCCATCATCATAGGCAGTCCCGCGGAATCGAGGAAGACTTGCTTCCACTCCTAAAGTGAGTCCTTTGATGGCTGAACAGACCAACACGAGAGCCACAGACCCTGTCACAGGTGGGACAGACATTCGTCGGGGGAAGGAGGGGTGGAACTGATTTGCCGCGCGCTCCTTCCGCTGTCTGCGCCTGATCTCTTCACACTCGCTGCGTTGAGATTCGAAGAGCTCAACGTCCTCCCGGATGCACTTTCTCCACCTCGGGCAGTCTTCGGCCAGGGACTCCCAGGTGTCAGTGGTGATGTCACACTTCATCAGGGAGGCTTTGAGGGTGTCCTTGTAACGCTTTCGCTGCCCACCTTTGGCTCGTTTGCCGTGAAGGAGCTCCGCATATAGCAATTGCTTGGGGAGTCTCATGTCTGGCATGCGAACTATGTGGCCTGCCCAGCAAAGCTGATCAAGTGTGGTCAGTGCTTCAATACTGGGGATGTTAGCCTGGGCGAGGACAGTGATGTTGGTGCACCTGTCCTCCCAGAGGATTTGCAGGATCTTGCGGAGACATCGTTAGTGATTTAGAAACATAGAAACATAGAAAATAGGTGCAGGAGCAGGCCATTCAGCCCTTCTAGCCTGCACCGCCATTCAACGAGATCATGGCTGAACATGAAACTTCAGTACCCACTTCCTGCTTTCACGCCATACCCCTTGATCCCCGAGTAGTAAGGACTTCATCTAACTCCCTTTTGAATATATTTAGTGAATTGGCCTCAACTACTTCCTGTGGTAGAGAATTCCACAGGTTCACCACTCTCTGGGTGAAGAAGTTTCTCCTTATCTCGGTCCTAAATGGCTTACCCCTTATCCTTAGACTGTGACCCCTGGTTCTGGACTTCCCCAACATTGGGAACATTCTTCCTGCATCCAACCTGTCCAAACCCGTCAGAATTTTAAACGTTTCTATGAGGTCCCCTCTCACTCTTCTGAACTCCAGTGAATACAAGCCCAGTTGATTCAGTCTTTCTTGATAGGTCAGTCCCACCATCCCGGGAATCAGTCTGGTGAATCTTCGCTGCACTCCCTCAACAGCAAGTATGTCCTTCCTCAAGTTAGGAGACCAAAACTGTACACAATACTCCAGGTGTGGCCTCACCAAGGACCTGTACAACTGTAGCAACACCTCCCTGCCCCTGTACTCAAATCCCCTCGCTATGAAGGCCAACATGCCATTTGCTTTCTTAACCGCCTGCTGTACCTGCATGCCAACCTTCAATGACTGATGTACCATGACACCCAGGTCTCGTTGCACCTTCCCTTTTCCTAATCTGTCACCATTCAGATAATAGTCTGTCTCTCTGTTTTTACCACCAAAGTGGATAACCTCACATTTATCCACATTATACTTCATCTGCCACGCATTTGCCCACTCACCTAACCTATCCAAGTCACTCTGTAGCCTCATAGCATCCTCCTCGCAGCTCACACTGCCACCCAACTTAGTGTCATCCGCAAATTTGGAGATACTACATTTAATCCCTTCGTCTAAATCATTAATGTATAATGTAAACAGCTGGGGCCCCAGCACAGAACCCTGCGGTACCCCACTAGTCACTGCCTGCCATTCCGAAAAGTACCCATTTACTCCTACTCTTTGCTTCCTGTCTGACAACCAGTTCTCAATCCACGTCAGCACACTACCCCCAATCCCATGTGCTTTAACTTTGCACATTAATCTCCTGTGTGGGACCTTGTCGAAAGCCTTCTGAAAGTCCAAATATACCACATCAACTGGTACTCCTTTGTCCACTTTATTGGAAACATCCTCAAAAAATTCCAGAAGATTTGTCAAGCATGATCTCCCTTTTACAAATCCATGCTGACTTGGACCTATCATGTCACCATTTTCCAAATGCGCTGCTATGACATCCTTAATAATTGATTCCATCATTTTACCCACTACTGAGGTCAGGCTGACCGGTCTATAATTCCCTGCTTTCTCTCTCCCTCCTTTTTTAAAAAGTGGGGTTACATTGGCTACCCTCCACTCGATAGGAACTGATCCAGAGTCAATGGAATGTTGGAAAATGACTGTCAATGCATCCGCTATTTCCAAGGCCACCTCCTTAAGTACTCTGGGATGCAGTCCATCAGGCCCTGGGGATTTATCGGCCTTCAATCCCATCAATTTCCCCAACACAATTTCCCGACTAATAAAGATTTCCCTCAGTTCCTCATCCTTAATAGACCCTCTGACCACTTTTATATCCGGAAGGTTGTTTGTGTCCTCCTTAGTGAATACTGAACCAAAGTACTTGTTCAATTGGTCTGCCATTTCTTTGTTCCCCGTTATGACTTCCCCTGATTCTGACTGCAGGGGACCTACGTTTGTCTTTACTAACCTCTTTCTCTTTACATACCTATAGAAACTTTTGCAATCCGCCTTAATGTTCCCTGCAAGCTTCTTCTCGTACTCCATTTTCCCTACCCTAATCAAACCCTTTGTCCTCCTCTGCTGAGTTCTAAATTTCTCCCAGTCCCCAGGTTCGCTGCTATTTCTGGCCAATTTGTATGCCACTTCCTTGGCTTTAATACTATCCCTGATTTCCCTAGATAGCCACGGTTGAGCCACCTTCCCTTTTTTATTTTTACGCCAGACAGGAATGTACAATTGTTGTAATTCATCCATGCGTTCTCTAAATGTCTGCCATTGCCCATCCACAGTCAACCCCTTAAGTATCATTAGCCAATCTATCTTAGCCAATTCATGCCTCATACCTTCAAAGTTACTCTTCTTTAAGTTCTGGACCATGGTCTCTGAATTAACTGTTTCATTCTCCATCCTAATGCAGAATTCCACCATATTATGGTCACTCTTCCCCAAGGGGCCTCGCACAATGAGATTGCTAATTAATCCTCTCTCATTACACAACACCCAGTCTAAGATGGCCTCCCCCCTAGTTGGTTCCTCGACATATTGGTCTAGAAAACCATCCCTTATGCATTCCAGGAAATCCTCCTCCACCGTATTGCTTCCAGTTTGGCTAGCCCAATCTATGTGCATATTAAAGTCACCCATTATAACTGCTGCACCTTTATTGCATGCACTCCTAATTTCCTGTTTGATGCCCTCCCCAACATCACTACTACTGTTTGGAGGTCTGTACACAACTCCCACTAACGATTTTTGCCCTTTAGTGTTCTGCAGCTCTACCCATATAGATTCCACATCATCCAAGCTAATGTCTTTCCTAACTATGGCATTAATCTCCTCTTTAACCAGCAATGCTACCCCACCTCCTTTTCCTTTTATTCTATCCTTCCTGAATGTTGAATACCCCTGGATGTTGAGTTCCCAGCCCTGATCATCCTGGAGCCACGTCTCTGTAATCCCAATCACATCATATTTGTTAACATCTATTTGCACAATTAATTCATCCACCTTATTGCGGATACTCCTTGCATTAAGACACAAAGCCTTCAGGCTTGTTTTTTTAACACCCTTTGTCCTTTTAGAATTTTGCTGTACAGTGGCCCTTTTTGTTCTTTGCCTTGGGTTTCTCTGCCCTCCACTTTTCCTCATCTCCTTTCTGTCTTTTGCTTTTGCCTCCTTTTTGTCTCCCTCTGTCTCCCTGTATAGGTTCCCATCCCCCTGCAATATTAGTTTAACTCCTCCCCAACAGCACTAGCAAACACTCCCCCTAGGACATTGGTTCCGGACCTGCCCAGGTGCAGACCGTCCGGTTTGTACTGGTCCCACCTCCCCCAGAACCGGTTCCAATGCCCCAAGAATTTGAATCCCTCCCTGCTGCACCACTGCTCAAGCCATGTATTCATCTGCGCTATCCTGCGATTCCTACTCTGACTAGCACGTGGCACTGGTAGCAATCCCGAGATTACTACTTTTGAGGTCCTACTTTTTAATTTAGCTCCTAGCTCCTTAAATTCTTTTCGTAGGACCTCATCCCTTTTTTTACCTATGTCGTTGGTACCAATGTGCACCACGACAACTGGCTGTTCTCCCTCCCATTTCAGAATGTCCTGCACCCGCTCCGAGACATCCTTGACCCTTGCACCAGGGAGGCAACATACCATCCTGGAGTCTCGGTTGCGTCCGCAGAAACGCCTATCTATTCCCCTCACCATCGAATCCCCTATCACTATCGCGCTCCCACTCTTTTTCCTGCCCTCCTTTGCAGCAGAGCCACCTACGGTGCCATGAACTTGGCTGCTGCTGCCCTCCCCTGATGAGTCATCCTCCCCAACAGTACTCAAAGCAGTGTATCTGTTTTGCAGGGGGATGACCACAGGGGACTCCTGCACTATCTTTCTTGCACTGCTCTTCCTGTTGGTCTTCCATTCCCTATCTGGCTGTGGACCCTTCTCCTGCGGTAAGACCAACTCACTACACGTGATACTCACGTCATTCTCAGCATCGTGGATGCTCCAGAGTGAATCCACCTTCAGCTCCAATTCCGCAACGCGGACCGTCAAGAGCTCGAGGCGGATACACTTCCCACACACGTAGTCGTCAGGGACACCGGAAGTGTCCCCGAGTTCCCACATGGTACAGGAGGAGCATATCACATGACCGAGCTCTCCTGCCATGTCTTAACCTTAGATACCCTTAAATTGGTAATAACAATGTTATAGTTCACTTACTGATATAAAAAATAAAAGAAAAGCTACTCATCAATCACCAGCCAATCACTTACCCCATTGGCTGTGACGTCACTTTTTGATAATTTTCTACTTCTATTTTGCTTTCTCTCCCGCTGTAGCTGCACCGGTCGCTTTTTGACAGGTCGCTCCCCTCTCACCAACTGCCGCTGGCTCTCGATCTCCCGCTGGGCTTTTGATAGGTCGCTCCCCTCTCACCAACTGCCGCTGGCTCTCGATCTCCCGCTGGGCTTTTGACAGGTCGCTCCCCTCTCACCAACGACTTGAGGTGTCTTCTGTACATCGTCCCTTAGCGCTGTGCCCCAGACTCAGGGCCCAGCTGCCCAATTTTGATGACTGAGGCGTAAACTGTTCCCGGGCGCAAACTTTACCGCCCCGTCGCCATTACCGCCCCGAAATCATCAAAGCTCAAGATCCAGTCCATAGCAATTAAAATTCAAGGGTCACCTCGGTTCCACTTAGTTTGGGTTTTAAATGCTTGTAAATTGCAGCAGAATAGACAACAGCAAAAATATCTTGCATTAATATAGCACCTTTAACGTCCTAAGGCGATTCACAGGAATGCCTCAGATCTCATCTACATCAGACTGGCGAGCTGCAGTCACCTGCTGGCAACGTTCCCGCTAAGCTGCGCGGCGGTCTGAGGAGCTCCCGTACAGGTTGCTCACTGGCTTTTACATCGAAGAAACCAGGCATGCGTGAAAGTTTTAGTGGGCGCATTGGAAACAAAACATTTGAGGGAATATTGCCGACTGGCTGAACACCAAGAAGCTCGCCGGTGAAGACGGTTTGGATTTTTGGCCAATGCGATGGTGGTAGTGACTGTCTTGGGAGTGTCAGGTATGCCTTGGAAGAAAGGGTTGAGCGATTGGCATGAAGTGGGTGACAGGGAGAGAGGTGGAAGCCATCGGGAGAGGGGGCGAGCAGTGGCATTCGGCAAGCTGTGATTTTAATGCGGAGCCAGGAGGAGTACTCCTGCACGTCCTGGCTCCACAATCAGGTTAAGTATTTTTTTAAAACTTAACATTTATGATGGCTTCCTGCAATGGTCCCTTAAAGGACCACAGGGTAGGTCGCATGTAGACCTGGTTTTCCTGATTACAGTGGCTAAATCAATTTGATAAAGGTGGTATCACACAGGTGTCAGGCCCTTTATTTCCATATGCAAAGCTGTATAATGCCTGTTTTAGATGTGGGTCCTGCACGCCGATTTTGCTGCCTATGCCACACTTACATTTCAGAATGCTCACGCGCGCACACCGCCCCCATATTGGTTGCTTTTGTGCCATTTTACACCGTAAAATGGGTGCAAGTTATTGAGTTTCAAGGCCGAAAGGACGATAATTGGGTGTCAGTTTCCATTTTTAATCAAATATGGGCGTTAAATTCAATCTCAGCGGTTAAATGGGCGGTAACGGGGCAGTAACTGTGCGTTATCTGGGCGAACCCGATGGAAAGTCTAGCCTAATGTGTCCTGTGGGGCGCGCAGGCTTGATGACAACCGGCTAGCCTAGTTCCATGCTTTCTCTTGTTCTCATGATGAGAATCTCAGGTAACGTAAAACTATTGGAACTTCGTACCTCCTTCTGTCTCCACTGCCTCCTATTATTTTCTTTGAATGCTCTTCAGAATTTGACTACTTCTTGATTTAAATTGGCTTCTCTCATACTCTTTTGAATCCTTGTGATGTCCTGCACTAAGGTTTGACTTTCCACATGGGTTTCTTAGTTGGAGGACAATATGATTAAAAATCTAAATACACATTTGCCTTGATCTTTTCGCACAGCTCGGTGGGGCAGGGATGCAGGGGGTGAAATAGCAGCAAGCGGGTGATGGAGAACTGGCAGGATGTTTTTTCCATTGAAGTCATCACCCGTTTTGCACAACTGTCCAAATTTCACCAACATCTTTTCTCAAAACAGATTATTGACTTGGTCAGGATAATATCGTAATACAGGCTTCGATTTTCCTCTTTGCCGATCTTTGGCACACAGGAGGATTTATTTTTGTGCCTGATTGCGCCGAAAAAAAAAGTACAACTTTCGCCAAAGTAAAATGTAATTTTGGCGTTGCGGTACTCGAAGTTAAATCTCAGGGGGGAGCTTCAAGTGTGCGCCGAAAAGTCTGTGAACATAAGAACATAAGAATTAGGAACAGGAGTAGGCCATCTAGCCCCTCGAGCCTGCTCCGCCATTCAACAAAATCATGGCTGATCTGGCCGTGGACTCAGCTCCACTTACCCGCCCGCTCCCTGTAACCCTTAATTCCCTTATTGGTTAAAAATCTATCTATCTGTGATTTGAATACATTCAATGAGCTAGTCTCAACTGCTTCCTTGGGCAGAGAATTCCACAGATTCACAACCCTCTGGGAGAAGAAATTCCTTCTCAACTTGGTTTTAAATTGGCTCCCCTGTATTTTGAGGCTGTGCCCCCTAGTTCTAGTCTCCCTGACCAGTGGAAACAACCTCTCTGCCTCTATCTTGTCTATCCCTTTCATGATTTTAAATGTTTCGATAAGATCACCCCTCATCCTTCTGAACGCCAACGAGTAAAGACCCAGTCTACTCAATCTATCATCATAAGGTAACCCCCTCATCTCCGGAATCAGCCCAGTGAATTGTCTCTGTACCCCCTCCAAAGCTAGTATATCCTTCCTTAAGTAAGGTGACCAAAACTGCACGCAGTACTCCAGGTGCAGCCTCACCAATATCCTGTACAGTTGCAGCAGGACCTCCCTGCTTTTGTACTCCATCCCTCTCGCAATGAAGGCCAACATTCCATTCGCCTTCCTGATTACCTGCTGCACCTGCAAACTAACTTTTTGGGATTCATGCACAAGGACCCCCAGGTCCCTCTGCACCGCAGCATGTTGTAATTTCTCCCCATTCAAATAATATTCCCTTTTACTGTTTTTTTTTCCAAGGTGGATGACCACACATTTTCTGACATTGTATTCCATCTGCCAAACCTTAGCCCATTCACTGAACCTATCTAAATCTCTTTGCAGCCTCTCTGTGTCCTCTACACAACCCGCTTTCCCACTAATCTTTGTGTCATCTTCAAATTTTGTTACACTACACTCTGTCCCCTCTTCCAGGTCATCTATGTATATTGTAAACAGTTGTGGTCCCAGCACCGATCCCTGTGGCACACCACTAACCACCAATTTCCAACCCGAAAAGGACCCATTTATCCCGACTCTCTGCTTCTGTTAGCCAACCAATTCTCAATCCATGCTAATAAATTTCCTCTGACTCCGCATACCTTTATCTTCTGCAGTAACCTTTTGTGTGGCACCTTATCGAATGCCTTTTGGAAATCTGAATACACCACATCCATCGGTACACCTCTATCCACCATGCTCGTTATATCCTCAAAGAATTCCAGTAAATTAGTTAAACATGATTTCCCCTTCATGAATCCATGTTGCGTCTGCTTGATTGCACTATTCCTATCTAGATGACCCGCTATTTCTTCCTAAATGATAACTTCAAGCATTTTCCCCACTACAGATGTTAAACTAACCGGCCTATAGTTACCTGCCTTTTGTCTGCCCCCTTTTTTAATCAGAGGCGTTACATTAGCTGCTTTCCAATCCACTGGTACCTCCCCAGAATCCAGAGAATTTTGGTAGATTATAACGAATGCATCTGCTATAACTTCCGCCATCTCTTTTAATACCCTGGGTTGCATTTCATCAGGACCAGGGGACTTGTCTACCTTGAGTCCCATTAGCCTGTCCAGCACTACCCCCCTAGTGATAGTGATTATCTCAAGATCCTCCCTTCCCACATTCCCGTGACCAGCAATTTTTGGCATGGTTTTTGTGTCTTCCACTGTGAAGACCGAAGCAAAATAATTGTTTAAGGTCTCAGCCATTTCCACATTTCCCATTATTAAATCCCCCTTCTCATCTTCTAGGGGACCAACATTTACTTTAGTCAATCTTTTCTGTTTTATATATCGGTAAAAGCTTTTACTATCTGTTTTTATGTTTTGTGCAAGTTTACTTTCGTAATCTATCTTTCCTTTCTTTATTGCTTTCTTAGTCATTCTTTGCTGTCGTTTAAAATTTTCCCAATCTGCTAGTTTCCCACTAATCTTGGCCACCTTATACGCATTGGTTTTTAATTTGATACTCTGTGAGCATGCCTCGGGGGAAAAAAACTTTTCTCACTTGATGGGTGTGTCCACGCATCAACAGTGAGCTTCCTGGTCTGGATCAGCAGCTTGTGAGAACGCATTCGGATCGGAGCTGGATGTGGACATTTAAATTTTAGCTGCAAACGATAGATCCGAGGGAAGGGGAAGGAGAAGGGGGAAGGACCAAGCGATTTCTAGCAGAAGAAATTGAGCCCCTGGTAGACATCATTGAGAGGTGATGGGATGTGCTTGAGAACAAAGGGAGAATGGGACAAAAGATACTGAAAACCTCTCTACCATCAAATCTTTTGGACCAAGTTGCAAAAGAGTTTAATGCAGTGACCGTGATCCCGAGAAGCGGCAACACAGGTCAAAAAGAAGTGGCAGACCCTTGGCCAAGCAGTTACTATAAGTAATATTTTTATTTATGCACTGCAATTCAATTTGTAAACGTGACTAATATGTGTGTGTGTGTGTGTGGCCACCACAGCAGAAGGACCCTTTCTTAAAAAGTTCTATTTTCATCATTGCAGAGAAAGGTGTCACAGATCAACCGAGAAAGGTCAAAAACTGGAGGAGGTGCACCAAGTAGGCTGCAACTAACAGCCGTGGGACAGAGGATCGCTGATATGATTAAATCTCGCAAGAGAAAATCGATCACCAATGTGGACGCTGGGCCCAGGTTACCGAGGGTAAGCCCTGCAAATTGCAGAGTCTGGGTTGGCATCGTGGTCTTTGAAAAGAGCCTGTGCTGTGTGACCCGTGTACTCATGTCACCCTACCCCCTCCCCTGCTGCTAACCAAACATCTGCTCGGTTATGTTTTGCAGATGCTGTGTATCAGGAAGAGACAGAAGCGGAAGCAGAAATAGAAGCAGAGCATGATCAGGAAGCTGTCAGTCCAGATATTCTTCATTATCAGGACGAGGATGAGCTGGAGAATGAAGGGCAGCAGGAAGACCCCAATACTGAGATGGTTACATTGGAATTGGAGCCGGTGGAGCCCCCGAGGGTCCCAAGCCCTTTGCTGAGTGATACAACCAACGTGACATTTCATGGGGTACAGTCTGAGGCTGCGAGCCCCAGTGGGTTGCAGCAAGCCACACTTCGGAGATGGTCGAGGAGGGTGGGACAGAGCACTCAACCTGAAATGCAGGATCTCGGGGGAATAGGACAGCTCATAGGAATGAGTGGGGAGAACATTGATCTAACAAGATCGCTCCTGGATACCATGGGTGGGGTGAGGGTAGAATTAGCGGGACTGTCAGTAAAAGTAGCAACATTGTCTGAAGGAATGGGAGCAGTGTTGGGACAGATGGGGGAGGAGATGTCAGAGATTAGGGAGTGAATGTCAGAGATAGCTGCTGCAATAAGTGGACACACCCAGGCTGTCATTGCTCAACAGCAATTGGCAGCATCAACTGCTGACACCCGCATTCCAATCCCCAGACCAACCTCAGGTAGTGTGCCACGGGTTGATCCACAGGCTGAAGAAGAGACCGAAGAGGAACGCGGGCCTTCCACATTGCTGTCTGCTAGGTCTGTCCCTGTCCAACCCCACCAACAACAAATGCGCCTTCACGCAGAAAACAGAAAAAACTTAGGGTTCAGGGGAAGGAAGACAATGGGCACAGGTAGGGGTAGAGGCAAAAACAGGGGCAAGAGGGGCGCACTGCGCTAAGGTCTTTGAGTAAGGGGGAGGAGAGATGGCTGCAGCTAGAGTTTGTTTGTTTGTTTGTTGCTGCTACTTGTTGTTTTCTTCATTGAAAAGTTTACAATTTGATACAAAATTTTTATTGAAGTTAAGTAAAACTGTACAAATGTTTAATAAACCTAATTACTCCCCTCCAGACAGACACATGTGTGAGGAGAGCCAATAAGGAAAAGCCCTGGAATCAAGGTCCAATCCTGAGGCTTTCGGAGGAACAATGGACTTAAGGTGTCATGTATGTAACCTTCATGTAACAACACTGCAATACTGTATATACTTGAGAAATGCACACCTTGACCACAGGGGGTGAACTTGTGGGAGACACTCCTCACCTGGTCATCCAGGTATATAAAGAGAGGTCCCACGCAGGGTCATCACTTCTTGGTCCTGTGAATAAAGGTTAGGGTCACAGAGTGACCTTGTCCATAAAATGTGCCTCGTGTGGATTTGTGGTAATGTGTGAGGACTTTACAGTGGCGACGAGAAACGGGAATCAACGACCCACGAGAATGGCCACCGGTAGCACAGAAGAACGGCACTGTGTTGGTGAGGACTGGAATGATTTCATTGAGAGGCTTCAGCAGAGCTTTGTCACGAAGGACTGGCTGCGAGATGCAGCGGCCGACAAGCGAAGGGCTCATCTGCTGACCAGCTGTGGATCTAAGACTTACGCGCTCATGAAAGACCTGCTAGCACCCGAGAAGCCGGCGGACAAAACTTTTGAAGAGCTCAGCAAGCTAATCAGTGAGCGCCTCAAACCGGCGAGCAGCATACGCATGGCCCAACATTTTATACCCACCGACGTCGGGAAGGACAGAGCATACCGGACTTCGTTGCGGACCTCCGGCGCTTGGCCAGCCTCTGTAAGTTCACAGAAGCCTGCAGGGGGGAGATGCTAAGGGATTTCTTTATTGAGAGCATCGGTCATGCCGGGATTTTCAGAATGTTAATCGAGACCAAGGACTTGACCTTGGAAGTGGCGGCATTGCTGGCTCAGACTTTTATGGCGGGGGAGGAGGAAACCAAGATAATATACGTGCGCAACTCTGACTCCAACGTGGCGATGGATCAGGGGGTCAATATCATAAACGTGACTCAGAGCCCAGCAGACAGGCAAGGGCAGTTCGACACACCCCAGGCAGCAATAGACCCCAGAACAGGTTTTCAACACAGACAATGGCAGGCTGAAAGGACATTTACGCCATCCCAGTGGACAATGCATTCTGGGATGGGGCCATTGACACCCACTAACAGGGCACTCAAGAGCAGTCAAAGGGACAATCAGCAAGGAATGCCTTGTAACAGCTCTTTTGTTCACAACAATGAGAATCTCAGTTCATGCTGGAGGTGTGGGGACAGAACTACTGCCAGGACTTGCAGGTTTCAACAGTTCGTCTGCAGAAATTGTAACCTCAGTGGCCATTTAGCCAGAATGTGCAGAAAGCCTGTAACCAGGCTAATATACGAGGCGGATGGACCAGAAGAGCGGTCTGCGAGGCAGGATGACGCGTGGGGAAAATCAATGGACGCTGAAGTTCAGCGGGTTCATGTGGCAAACATTCACAACTCGTATACCAAAACGCCACCTATGGTGATGAAAGTCCTATTAAACAGCATTCCGGTACACATGGAGCTGGACACGGGGGTCAGCCAGTCACTCATGAGCGTTCAACAATTCGAAAAGCTATGGCCACTCAAAGCCAGCAGACCCAAACTAGAACGCATTGAGACTCAATTACGGACGTACACCAAAGAAACCATTCCAGTGCTAGGCAGTGCAATGTTGGCGGTCACACACAATGGATCAGTGAACCGGCTGCCACTCTGGATTGTCCCGGGCAATGGTCCCGCACTGTTGGGGAAGAGCTGGCTAGCTGAGATGAACTGGAAATGGGGGGATGTGCACGCAGTGTCATCTGTGGAGCGAAGTTCATGCTCACAGGTCCTTTTGAGTCACTATTCCAACCTGGTGTCAGGACGTTTAAAGGTACCAAAGTAGTGATTCGCATCACCCCGTACGCCAGACCAGTGCACCACAGAGCCAGAGCTGTGCCGTATGTGATGCGGGAGAAAATTGAAAGTGAATCGGACCATTTGCTGAGAGAGGGCATCATCTCGCCCATTGAATTCAGCAACTGGGTGAGCCCCATTGTTCCCGTCCTAAAAGCGGATGGCTTGGTCAGGATCTGTGGCGACTACAAGGCCACTATCAACCGAGTGTCACTACAAGACCAATACCCGCTTCTGAGAGCGGAGGATCTTTTTTCCACGCTGGCAGGCGGCAAGCTGTTCACCAAGTTGGACCTCACTTCAGCCTACATGACCCAAGAACTGGCCGATGAATCCAAACTACTGACCACAATCACCACGCACCAGGGACTGTTTGTTTACAACAGGTGCCCATTTGGCATTCGATCAGCGGCCGCGATCTTTCAAAGAAACATGGAAAGCCTGCTCAAATCCATTCCTGGAATGATTGTATTCCAGGATGCTATCCTCATCACGGGTCAGGACACCGAGGAACACCTCCACAACCTAGACGAGGTGCTACGCCGACTGGACCGGGTAGGCCTGCGACTCAAGAAGCTTAAGTGTGTGTTTTTGGCTCCCGAAGTTGAGTTTCTGGGCAGGAGGGTTGCTGCAGGCAGGATTCGGCCTACCAAATCCAAAACAGAGGCAATTCGACGAGCGCCCAGGCCCGGCAACACATCTGAGTTGTGTTCTCTTCTGGGACTCTTGAACTATTTCGGGAACTTTCTGCCGAACTTAAGCACATTGTTGGAGCCGCTACACGTGCTCCTGCGTAAGGATTGCGATTGGTTTTGGGGGGACTGTCAAGAACGGGCTTTCAATCGGCCGCGTAACCTACTCTGTTCAAATAAGTTGTTGACCCTGTACGATCCCTGTAAGAAATTGGTTCTGACATGTGATGCATCGTCCTATGGGGTAACTCCAACCTGTGGCTTATGCCTCCAGGTCGCTCTCTCAAGCTGAACGGGGATATGGGATGGTTGAGAAGGAAGCACTCGCATGTGTTTACGGGGTGAAAAAGATGCACCAGTACCTTTTTGGCAGGAGGTTCGAATTAGAAATGGACCACAAGCCGTTAACATCCCTGTTGTCAGACAGCAAGGCTGTCAATGCCAATGCGTCAGCTCGCATACAGCGATGGGCTCTCACGCTGGCTGCTTATGACTACTCCATCCGGCACTGGCCTGGCACCGAAAATTGCGCTGACATGCTCAGCAGGCTTCCACTGGCCACCACTGAGGGGGCAGCAGAGCAAAGCACTGAGATGATCATGGCCAGTGATACCTTTGACAGTGCAGGCTCCCCCATCACAGCCCGCCAGATCAAAATCTGGACCAACAGAGATCCCCTCCTATCTTTGATTAAGAAATATGTCCTGAGTGGGGATTGGGCGCCCGCACACGGAGCATGCCCTGAGGAGGTCAGACCGTTTCACAGGCGGATGGATGAGCTCTCCATCCAAGCCGACTGCCTACTATGGGGCAGCCGGGTAGTCATGCCTCAGAGGAGCAGGGAAGCTTTCATCAGGGAACTCCACAACAAGCACCCAGGCACCGTGCTGATGAAGGCTATTGCCCGGTCACACGTTTGGTGGCCGGGAATTGATTCAGACCTGGAACAATATGTTCGCAGGTGCACGACGTGTGCTCAGCTGGGAAATGTCTCCAGGGAGGCCCTGCTCAGCCCGTGGCCCTGGCCCACCAGGCCATGGTCACGCATTCACGTAGACTACAAGGGCCCGTTCATGGGGAAAATGTTTCTCATTGTGCTTGATGCGTACTCGAAATTGATCGAGTGCATCATTTTGAATTCGTGCAAGACATCCACCACTGTGGAGAGTCTGCGTGCGGTCTTTGCGACCCACGGCTTGCCGGACATCCTTGTTAGCGATAATGGCCCATATTTCACAAGCTACAAATCCCGGGAGTTCATGTCGGGTAATGGCATTAACCATATCAGGTCAGCAACGTTCAAGCCGGCCTCCAATGGCCAGGCGGAACGTGCGGTCCAAATCATAAAACAAGGCATGCTCAGGATTCAAGGTCCCTCCCTACAATGCCGCCTATCGCGCCTCCTGCTGGCCTATAGATCCCGACCGCACTCGCTCACGGGGGTCCCGCCCGCTGAGCTACTCATGAAACGAACACTCAAAACTCGGCTGTCCCTCATTCATCCTGTCTTGTCCGACATTGTTGAGGGCAAGCACCAGTTCCAAAATGAATACCATGACCGTAATTCAAGGGGGAGATGTATAGAAATTGGTGACCCCGTATTTGTTCTCAATTACGCTTTGGGGCCCAAATGGCTTGAAGGTACTGTAATAGACAAAGAGGGGAATAGGGTCATCGTGGTTAAACTTAACCATGGGCAGATATGTTGCAAGCATCTGGACCAAGTAAAAAAAAGGTTCAGCATGGACTCTGAGGAACCTGAGGAAGATCATGAGATGGTATTCACACCACCGGCAGTGAACGAGCAACAAGAACATTCAGCAGCATGCACAGTCCCTGTGGTCAGCCCGGACAGGCCGGAATCACCACAGGGGACAGACACGCAGGCCAAGGCTCAACAACCAGAGCCCCAACTGCGGCGCTCCACGAGAGAGTGCAGACCATCCGAGAGACTTAACCTGTGATCCCAATAAGACGTTGAGGGGGGAGGTGATGTCATGTATGTAACCTTCATGTAACAACACTGCAATACTGTATATACTTGAGAAATGCACAGCTTGACCACAGGGGGTGAACTTGTGGGAGACACTCCTCACCTGGTCATCCAGGTATATAAAGGGAGGTCCCATGCTGGGTCATCACTTCTTGGTCCTGGGAATAAAGGTTCAGGTCATGGAGTGGCCTTGTCCATAGAATGTGCCTTGTGTGGGTTTGTGGTATTGCGTAAGGACTTTATATAAGCGATATAAAAACCCAAGCACAGATTGCTCTTTCTCTCCTTCTCTCCTGAGCACACAGCAAACCGCCTGCTCAAAACCAGCCAAAACAGCAGGCCATGAGCTCAGCCAGCCAGCCAGAGGAAAGTGACATAGACCTTTTTGTAAATCATTATTGTAACTTTGTGTCTGTTGTAACTAAGTAGATCTGTAGGGTAGCTAACGACTGCTGATAAATGTGCATGTGTGTGTGTTTAATAAACTGTTCCGAATTGTGTTAAAAGAATCGGTCTCGCTGTCAATTTAATGCCAGAGATTTAGAGATCTTACAGAGGTCATAAGTCAGGTGGCGAGTCCGTACCCTTTGTCCCTGAGCAACCAGCTCTGCCCTTCTGGCAGCTCCTGAAACATGGTAGATATAACGCTCTCACGTAGGATGAAAGCATCATGGATGCTACCTGAGTATTTGGCATCCGCTGCCATGATCCGATGCAGATCGTTGCAGATGAGCTGCACATTTAGGGAGTCGAACCCTTTCTCGTTGCGATAAACCTCAGCGTCATCCAAAGGTGCTCTCAAGGCGATGTGGGTACAGTCAATTGCACCCTGTACCTTGGAACGCCAGCAATTCTGGAGAACCCCACAGCCCTGTCTCGCATTGCCTGCATGGTCATAGGGAAATTGATGAACTGGTCCCTTTTGGCATATAGTGCAACAGTCACTTGTCGAATGCAGCAATGTGTGGTGTGCTGCGAGATGCAGCACATGTCCCCAGTTGCTGCTTGAAATGAGCCACAGATATAGAAGGCAAGTGCTGCAGTGACCTTCACTTCCACAGGTAGAGCAGTCCTCCTGCCATTTCTTGGCTGTATGTCTGCCCTGACTAGCTGGCAGATCTCGGTGATGACGTCCTTTCTAAATCGCAGCCTGCGAATGCAGTCTGCCTCACTCAGGTGTAGGTATAAGCGCCTGTCCCTGTACATTCGATCAGGAAATGGCCTTCTCCCCATCAATCCCCGAGCAATCTGGTTTGTGCGATGGTGGCGTCGTATTATCTGTTGCCTCTGCATGACATGCATGTAAACCTACCTTACTACGTGAGGCATACTAATATTTGCACCAAGAATTATTATTCTTAATTTTGTTATTCTTGTTATTGTGAGACAGTACTTACTGAAGCACAGCACACACACCTTTGCTGAATGACGCCCTAGTAGAACGGACCACACCCTGATCTGCGCATGCGCAACACTAAGCTCTGTCTCTGTGGAGATGCGATGCACGGCGATGTATGGCACTAAGAGCTTTTGCTTAAATGCATACATTTGCTGTTGTATAGCGCCATTTCCGATGCACAGTTCGGAGTACATGCCAGCAGGATCGCTTCCTCGGCTGGACAGAAGCACATGAGCTCGGCGCTTGTATTCTGTGGTGGATTCTGTGCTGGGGTGGAGTTGCAATTTGCCTTCTCACATAACATGGAAAAAATTTAATTTCTATCATTCTGTGGGAAAAATTAACTTTCCAAGTTAGTTTCCGAGTTCCCTCTGCAAAAATCATCATGATTTTGTCTTTTAAATTGTCTTCTTCCCTCGCACCAAAACCCCAGAAATATACTCAACGCCGATTTCCTTCAGTTAATGTAGGGTTTTTCTGATCGGTACTTAAGGTCACTCTGCGTTGTGCTGAAAAAAGGGCCAAAATCAGCACGGAAATCAGTCTTCAACCAGACCTGTACCAAAAAATCTGGCGTACAAAAATATCGGTGCTGACAGTTGCCGCCAGCGTACAAACTCTGAGGGAAGTTGAAAAATTAAGATTGCTCAAAAATAATTAGCCGACTCCAAAAAAATGGCGCCCAATGGTGGCGAAAATAAAGCCCATAGATTGTTTAAGAGCTCCTGACTTGCAATATTCGTGTTATCATCTGTAAGAGTAAAAAGGGGGACTCAGAAGGATGAACAGCAACCACAATAACGATGAGTAGTCCCCCTGCCTCTCATTTCCTGTCATACCACAGATATTGGGTCATGTGGCTGACTCAGACAATGATAACACACTCATATTTTGGAAAACTCTACACACTGAACAGTTAATGACTACACTGAAACATAAGGTTATCATTCCACACTCCAGTATGCCCATCCATATTACAACCAGGCTGTGCTGTAATTAAATGACTCAGATATTCGTGGGCCTTTGGCCATGTAATAAAATGTCAACAAAAAGCTTAAAAGTAGCCCATCTGATAGCCCTCTATAACGTAAACAAAAGCACAGTAATGCACACAAGTCTGATAGTAGATAGAGAATTTGCAGACCATATTTTGCACTTACCACATGCACTCTAAGCAGAATGCTGGATGAATCGCATTGTGCCAGGATTTGGCAAATTCACCCTTTGAAACACATGGACACCAATACATCTGTGCAATATTTAAATAGAAAACTTTATCTTCAATCTGCTTGGTAACTGAACCATATGTATGCAAAAATGACACATCACACATATGCCAGCTCAAAATAAAGGGTTTGACATGAACAACATGATTATTACACTAAAATATAATGTCCTATCTGATAAATAAATATATTTTGAAAACCTTGTAAATGTATCTATTCAAATTATGCTTACCAACAAATTTGGAAATGTGTTCTAGCTTTAATACACCAACTTACCAGGAATTTATCCAGTGCACCTCACTATTGTTTGCCCCAAAGTTTAGTCATGAGAATCAATCTTACGACACAAGAGGAGGCAATTCAGCCCATTGTGCCTGTGCTGGCTCTTTGAAAGTGCTATCCAATCAGTCACATCTTTCCCCATAACCCTGATTTTTTTTCTTTTTCAAGTATTTGTCCAATTCCCTTTTGAAAGTTATCTTTGAATCTGCTTTCAATACAATTTCAGGCTGGGCATTCCAGATCATAACAACTCGCTGTGTAAAGATAAAATCTCCTCACCTGAAGTCTGAATCTGCTGCAGTGTTTCAAGCTTGCGATCTGTACATACTTGGCCTGTGTAGTGTTGTGTCACAGAGCTGACTTTTATTGACATTCCTTAATACTTGCGGTATTATTACAAATATGTTATTGGTATTGTGAGTGATGTGGCGCTGGAAAAAAGTCAGAAATAAACATTTTCTCCCAGTAACTGTGGCCAGAGTTTTCTGGGGTCTGTGCGGAGGCGATCGGAGGCGGGTCGGGTGGAAAATTTGAAATAAGTTGCAGCCCTGGGGGTATCACCTCTGGCATGGTGCAGCCCTGCGCTGATGCCCTCTGTCCTGTGTGGCATCAAATGGTTGAGAAGGTTGGAGGGGTAGATGTTGGTGCTGATTCTGTACCTGTGCTGCTGGTGTTGGGGCTGATCGTGGTCAGATTCTGAGGACCCAGGTGACACAGGACAAACGGCGCCCATGCTGATGGGATAGATGGCAGGTCAATTGGAGACCGGAGGAGCAAGTTGCCATCATCCCATCCCCACACAACTTTCCTGGTGCAGCAGCGATCTGACCAGCAGAGGCGGGCGACCAAATTCAAATCATCAACAGGTAGTTGTCAGACACTTAAGAGCAAATTTTCAGCCTACCTTTCAAATTTCCCTGGCTGCCCACGGGATTCATGCAACTCGGTAACCACATCTACCAGCCTTGGATGGGATTTGAGTGGCCATTGCTGCAGCTGATTAGCTGACAGCATGAACTATATTACAAAACTTCCCACCTCACAGCTGGTGACTTTCCTCAGGCAAAAGCTGTTGCTGCCTGCATTCTACAGCCTGCAAGTGTTTCAAGCAAAGTCCACTGTCGCCTCATTGTTAGAACCAATCACACCATTGACAGCTTGCTCCTCCGGTCTCTACCTGACCTGCCATCTAGCCCATCAGCATGGGCGCCGTTTGTCCTGTGTCACCTTGGTCCTCAGAATCCGACCACGATCAGCCCCAACACCAGCAGCACAGGTACACAATCAGCACCAGCATCAACACCTCCAAACTTCTCCTCAACCACTTGATGCCACACAGGACACGAGGGCATCAGCGCAGAGCTGCACCATGCCAGAGGCGATACCCCCAACACAGGGGTATACAGGCAGAGGGTGAGCTTCCTCAACATGACAGAGCAGCAGTGACAAAGGAGGCTCAGGCTATCGTGGCAGGTTGTCACAGACATTTGCACATTGCTTGAGCAAGACTGCAGCCCAGAAGAATGGGTGGACGTGCTTTACCTGTGGCTGTCAATGTCACCAGCACCCACAACTCCTTCACCTCAGGCTTCTTCCAGGGATCTGCAGCAAACATTTGCAGCATCTCGATGCATTTCTCAAGTCACCGATGCCCTGTTTGACACGTCAGCCAATTATAATAACTTTGCCACTCGATGAAGCTAGTGTTACTGAGTTGCTGCTCGACTTTGCCACTCTGGCTGGCTTCCCACGTGTGCAGAGCGTTGTCAATTGCACACATGTAGCCATCAGGGTACCCCGTCATAACCCAGGAGTCTTTGTCAACTGCAAGTGCTTCCATTCCCTCAATGTGCAACTGGTCTGCAACCATAGGAAGATCATCATGCATGTGTACGCCAGTCCTTTGCCAGTCCACCCTCCCTCAGCTCCTTCATTCCTCCAAAGTCTTTCCAGCTGGCTGCTTGGAGACAAGGGCTAGCCACTGAACACGTGGCTCATGACACCCTCGAGGAGGCTAAGTATTGAGGCCCAGCAGAGAAATAATGAAAGCCACATTTCCACCAGATGTGTCATAGAGCAGACAATAGGCATGCTCAAAATGTGCTTCAGATGCCTTGGCAGATCTGGAGGAGCCCTTCAATATGCACCAGCCAGGGTTTCCAGAATCGTCGTGGTCTGCAGTGCCCTGCACAACATAGTGCAGCCGCGAGGATTAGTGCTGCATGAGGCGCATGGCACTGAACACACAGCCTTTTCAGAGGAGGAGAAAGAGCAGGAGGAATCTGTGGCCCAGATCCCACCAGCACCTGAGCATATTGCTGTGCAGAAGGTCAGGGGTGGCCGCACCATGGCCAGATTTACTTAACTTTATGCAGTACACCCATATGGCTGCCACAGGCTGTGCCAGGTTGGCACAACCCCGTAAAAGATCCTACAATGACCAAGCCATTCCTTTCACACTGACCACCATTGCTGGAGGTACTGTTATGTTTCACCATTCACTGCATCTCACTAATCCACTTCCAAATGTGGCCAGGATGAGAAAGTGATGAAAATAAAGATTTGTATGGTTGACAACACATTAACGGATACTTGACTTTAACATTGACTAAAACAGCCAAGTAGCTACCCTTGTGAATCTACTTGTGTCATCTTTCTCTTACATGTGCTTCTATGAGATGCAGCCCCTGTGGCTTCAGTAGAGGTAGAGGCAGCCTGCTCATTTCCCTGTTGTGATTGCTTAGACACTTATGGTGGACGTCCTCTGAGTTTTGGAGCCTGTGAGGGCCCCACCAAAGTCTGCTCCTCATGCGACTGTGCAGGGGCAGACTCGGCCATCGCGATCCGAGGCAGCATCTGGGGCTCTGACTGAGCGGGTGGCAAACAGGGGAGAATTCTGAGCGCATTGAGAGGAGCCCCCACTTCCATGTCCCCTCTCACCATCGTCCCTCTCATGGGCCACCTGCACTTCCCTGCCAGCAAGCGGCTGGAGAGCACCTTGCTGCACATCAGTAGGGCCAGGCCATGAGGACCCATGTCTATGCTGATATCCCTCCTAGACAGGAGGTCTAAGAGCCTCTGCCATCTATTCTCCATAGACGCATTAGCTGCACCATGCAGGTGACCATCCTTTACATTGAAGAGCCGACAGTCGCCATCGCCTGCTCATGTTGGAGATGGACTCCTCCATTCTTTGCACTTTTGCAGACATTGCACAACCTGTCAAAGCCTCCTGCACTTCTTGCTGCACTTCCAGGATCACCCTTTTTCTGTATGGCCCCCGAGGCTCAGTGTCTGCCTGTAGCCGAGCAGAGCTGGGAGCGTCCTGCGCCCTCCGTCGAGGGGTCTCCACTGCTGTCCCTGTCTCCACCATCTGCTCTTGCTCACTTGTGTCTTGGGAGACACCAGGTGACAACCCTACTCTATCTCGCCTGGGACCCACCGAGCTGTGCGTCTATGCGCTGGTGCTGGGTGTGCTCATGTCTGGTGACAGTGCGCCCTTGGAGGCTGGTGGCTCCTCTGAGGAGTCGTCTTCCTCTTCCTCCTGGACAGTGCGGTGGTGAGTGGAGGGTTGGGGTTCTTGATGGACCTGTGAGAGAGTAAAGAGATGAGTTAGATACGCCATATGAAGAATGGGTACATACACCATTATGCAAATGATGATCATTCAGTGGCTGATGACATCAGTCCCCATAGGAGTGACTAATGTATGCCATGTACAAAGTTAGGTGAGAAAGTGAGCTGTGAGGAAGACGCAAAGAGGCTGCAGGGAGATGTAGACAGGTTAACTGAGTGGGCAAGGACAAATGGCAAATGGAATACAATATGGGGAAGTGTGAAGTTATCCACTTTTGGAGGAAAAACAAAAAAGCAGAATATTTTTTGAATGGTGAGAGACGGGGAAACGTTTGCATCCAGAGGGATCTGGGTATCCTTGTGCATGAATCACAGAATGTTAACTTGCAGGTACAGCAAGCAATTAGGAAATCAAACGGAATGTTAGCTTTTGTTTCAAAGGGATTAGAGTATAAGAATAAAGAAGTCTGACTACAATGATACAGGGCAATGGACTACAATACTGTGTACAGTTCTGGTCTCCTTACCAAAGGAAATACCTACTTGCCTTAGAGGGAGTGCAACAAAGGTTCACTCGACTGGTTCCTGGGATGAGGGGGATTGTCCTGTGAGGAGAAATTGAGTAGACTAGGCCTATATTCCCTTGGGTTTAGAAGAATGAGAGGTGATCCAATTGAAACATATAAAGTTCTTAAGGAGCTTGACAGGGTTGATGCTGGGGAAATGCTTCCCCTGGCTGGGCAATCTAGAACTTGAGGTCACTATCACAGAATAAGGGGTTAGCCATTTGGGACTGAGATAAGGAGAAATTTCTTCATTCAAAGGGTTGTGAATCTTTTGAATTCTCGACCCCAGAGGACTGTAGATGCTCAGTCATTGAGTATATTCAAGACTGAGGTCGATACATTTTTGGGAACTAATGAATTAAGGGATATGGGGATAGTGCGGGAAGGTAGATTTGAGGTAGAGGGTCAGCCATGATCTTGTTGAATGGTGGAGCAGGGTCGAAGGGCCAAATGGCTTACTCCAGATCTTATTTCTTATGTTCTTATGTAGTTATAATGATATGTAGTTCTGTCATCAGGTCGCTGAGATGTCCCCCTCTCTCTATCTCCCACCTCCAGCTCCTCGGCCAGTCCCGATAATTCTAACACAGCCTCTGCTGTTATGAGGGTGGCAAATGCTGGAGGCCCACCTCCAGTTCTCTCCCTCTTATTGTGCACCCTTTTCTCCTGTAAGGAGGGAAAGAAGAGAAGATTGAATGAGAGTGATGGAATGATGTAAGGAATGGATGGGTTACATCTTTAGACAGAAACTATGATGGATTGGGATGGCAATGCCAAATGGCCTCCTTGCATGTTGTTAGTTGCTATGATTGCACTAGAATGAGGGGGAGTGTGAGGGGTGGCTAGTAAGATGGGGATGTGATAATAGAGAGAGAGAGAGGGATGGCTGGACATGCAAGGTATGTTGGTGTGAGTAAGGAAGTGCAGGAGTAGGGTAGGGAAAGCAGAGTGATAGGGATATGATAAGAGGCACAGCAGGATGAAGTTGAGTGTGGCTTTGTACTCACCTTTCCCAATCTAATGAGATCATCAAAATGTTTCTGGCATTGTTCTAGAAGGAAAGAGGACCTCTCTGCCTGCTCTGGCTCCCTCCACAAGCATATGGAGGGAGTCATCGGAGAACCTGGGTGCAGCCCACTTCCTCTGTGCAGCCATCTCTCCAAGTGTTTGGAGCAATCAAAACCTCCAGTGCAGTGGCTGCACACTCCGAGATGAACCTTCAAATGCACATTCCCACATTACAACAGTGACTACACTCCAAAAGTACTTCATTGGCTGTAAAGCGCTTTGAGGCATCCGGTGGTCGTGAAAGGCGCTATATAAATGCAAGTCTTTCTTTTCTTTTATGTGGCCATGCTCCTAGAAATATCCTGACTGAAAATGCATCGTGGATGATGTCATCAGACTCACACTGTCTAATAGGGCTGGGTATCGTGCAGGGCTGGATTAATAGGCCCCATCAGCACAAAGTCAATTTCTGCAGCGGGGTGGAAGCAAGAATGGAATCGCGATCCTCCACGCTGAGCGCCCGCACCCGACCCGCCCAGGACAGAAAATATCGGCCTATGATTCAATGCAAATACGATTAAGTGGGCTTTCAGGGTAAAGAACCCTTCAGCAGCCCCCAATGGCTCCACAGGTCAATTTCCTACCACTTGTTTATTGAGCTATGAAGACTAGGATGTTCCCAGGTCCATTCCGTGCATTGGGTTAGCTAGTCTCAGGCCAGCGATAGCAGAGGTTCTACAGTTTACTCAGGAACCAGGGAGGGGAAAAACCTGGTTCCTACTCCTGGTTGTACCAATGCTGAAAATAAAGAATTTATATCGCGTCTTTAATTACCTCAGGACATTCAATGAAGCTTTACATCCAATTAAGTACTGTTGAAGTGGAGTCACTGTTGTAATATAGAAAACGTGGCAGCTAGTTTGTGCACAGTGCAATCCCACAAACACCAATGTGATAAATCAGCTGATCATCTGTTTTAGTGAAGTTGGTTAAGGGATAAAATATTAGCCAGGATACCAGAGGGAACCCCCCCTGCTCTTCTTCAAAATAGAGCCATGGAATCTTTTATGTCCACCTGAGAGGGTAGACAGGGCCTCAGTTTAATCCTTCTTCTGAAAGACAGCACTTCCCTCCAGTGTGGTACAGCGCTCCCTCAGTACCACACTGGAAGTCCAGCCTTGATTATCTGCTCAAGTCTCTGGCGTGCAATTTGTACCCACAACCTTCGTGCTCAAAGGCAACTCATCCTCATAGGCAGTCCCTCAAAGCAAGGATGACTTGCTTCCACACCAAAAAGGAATGAGTTGACAAGTGTTTAAATGAAGGACCTAATATTCTAGATCCCGAACTACATCTTGGAGGTGGAAGATGCCTGTGCTTGGATTTTTTTTAACCTGTGGTGGCCGTTGCACACCAGCCACCACACGGGCTTGACAGAGCTAGGTCTTGGTCCAGTGGCAAGGATTACCCAAGAAGACTGGAGACCAGCTCTGCTGCACGGACCGAGTGCACACATATCGCAGTGTGGGCTGGCCCGTGCTGCCCCTGGGCCGTCGCCTCTTCTGGGCCCCAGACTCTCGTCTCTCCTGGGCCCCGGTCACCTTCTTCTACAAACTCTCGCCGCTCCTTCGCCCCTCCTGCTGTGCCTGCCCGCACTGCAATCAGCGACCTGGCTTCGCAGCTGTCGCCCTCCTGCAGTGGTATACTACCGCACGCTGCTCCCTCTGATGGCCCCGGCCTGCTGACGGTCTTGCAGGCTGGGACCGCGCTGATTTCTGGGCCAGGCTGGGCCGCACACTGCTCCCAACTACAGAGCTACCGGTGACACTACCCATGCACATATATTTGGATATCAGGTGAGGCCAAGATTGGATTGGGCCTATACCTTCCATGATTTAATAGTTTGCCAAAACTCTCTTTTCAGACTCACAAATGAAGACTGGGCACTTTAACAAGGGCTGCTAGAATCCATGAATCCATGCCCAGCAAGGAATCTATCTTTTAGGAGAGGAGGGGAAAATTCAAGCCTGAAGGTAATGTACAGCTGATACATGGTTACTCATTCTGAGCTATTTACAATTGATTGAAGGGTGGAACTATCATAAGTCAAGCTCACATGACAAATTGTGAAGGGCTAACTAAGATTAATTATGCAACGGCAATTAGCAGTTCACTTAAAGCACGAATAGCTGACACAAGAACTCTTCTAAAAAATATATTAAAAATCAATCCTTTTTATATCGTGCTCTGCATCTTCTCAGAAATTTAGTTTCCATTAAAAATATTTTTTAGTATAAGTGTTTTTCATTGGCCTGCTTTTAGATTGTCACAGATGCAGACTTTAGTACCCCCATCAGTAAAAAAGCATACTGTCGAATTCAGGTTTTAGCTGTAGATAACGCCATAGTGTACACTTGCTTCAGAATGATGTGAGTCAGCAGTCAGCTGCCTCCGAATCTTTGTTGGATTTGGGGGAAAGCAGAGCACATCTGTACATACTATCTTGTTGCCTCTTTGGTAACAGCAACAAAAGTGGAATACAATCTGAGGAACTCTTTAAACTTTAATGTTTGCACTGCAGTTAAATGGTGTGAAGTCCAAACGTTCATGTGATACTACCTGCTCATGGTAGCCATGTGGTTGAAGCTAGTTTTCAAACTGCAAATGATTCAGATTTAGTTATAGTGCAAATTCTGAACTGTTGTACAGCTGTCACTGCTTTGTAATGATAAAAAATATGGAGCATAAGATGCAGAGAGATGGTGTAGGCACGATGTACTTTTTTTATTGTAAATGAGTGGGAAATTGCATGCATTATGAGCCAGTTATTACACTTGCTCACTTTGCAAAGTAAGTACTCCTTCACTAAATGCCTTATGAGGATTGAATTGCAGGTAAAACACATTAGGGGTGAATGTTATCACCGTTCTCAGCGTGATGTGTAAACGGGACAGCAATCTTTTAGTGAGGAAACTTGAACAGAGGTTGTTTCCACCACTTTTGCCCTGAGTTTCCTTGGGGCTGAAATTGTGCAGCGCCCCGTTTGGGGGCAGTAACATCTGCGAGGAAGTCCCACCCGCTCTCAATACTGAGGTTACCGCCCCTGAGAGCAATTGGAGCACAATGTGCTTCACTTCCTCTGTGGGGCGCTAGCGGGGCGGAAGTTCAAGGGGCGGGGTGCAGCGCTGGGAGGCGTAGTACTGCCGGGTAGAAGGGGCCCTCCCCTTCATTAAAGGAGAGGGCCAAGCTGCTGACCCTACCTGGGCCATCGGGGAGCGGGGTGCCGTGGCATAAGCCCGGCACTCAAGCAGAGTACCGGGATGCCGGATCATAACAACATAAGAACATAAGAATTAGGAACAGGAGTAGGACATCTAGCCTCTCGAGCCTGCTCCGCCATTCAACAAGATCATGGCTGATCTGGCCGTGGACTCAGCTCCACTTACCCACCCGCTCCCCGTAACCCCTAATTCCCTTATTGGTTAAAAATCTATCTATCCGTGACTTGAATACATTCAATGAGCTAGCCTCAACTGCTTCCTTGGGCAGAGAATTCCACAGATTCACAACCCTCTGGGAGAAGAAATTCCTTCTCAACTCGGTTTTAAATTGGCTCCCCCGTATTTTGAGGCTGTGCCCCCTAGTTCTAGTCTCCCCGACCAGTGGACACAACCTCTCTGCCTCTATCTTGTCTATCCCTTTCATTATTTTAAATGTTTCTATAAAATCACCCCTCATCCTTCTGAACTCCAACGAGTAAAGACCCAGTCTACTCAATCTATCATCATAAGGTAACCCCCTCATCTCCGGAATCAGTTTGATGAATCGTCTCTGTACCCCCTCCAAAGCGTGGACCCCGCGTTCAGCGATGCAGCAGCCCACGACCGGTAAGTTGGACGATTCTTTTTCCGCACGCCACCTCCCCTTTCACTAGCACCCTGCGAACGACCTGCAGCAAGGTACGCGCCCCCTGATGGTGTCATTGGTCAACGCCCTGCACAGCTTCAGGAGCCTATACCAAGTTTTTGCTCCGGAACAAAAATGGGGAGCCGTGCACGGTGATGATGTTGTCATCGCCGGCGCAGTGGAGCGGGGCACTACCAGTCACCGCCACCGCTAAACTCCCGCAGAATGTAGCGGCAGTAGTTAGCGCCGCTGCACCCGGGCGAAAAGTCGTTTGCGCCCCGTTAGTGCCCCCCAGGGCAAACGACGCCAATTTCTCTCCCCTTGTATTTTTAGAGGCTCACTCTGTTTAGCGAGTGTCCCCATTGACCACATTTGTAGTTTTCAGAGTGAGAGTCAGTGATGTCAGCTTCACGTTTCCGAGGTTTGCACAGTCGATGCACTCTGGACAACCTAGACCGAGAGTTCTGGGGTGCAGCAGCTGCCACGATCAGCTGATACGGGCAAAAGTGAAACATTCCTGACACAGGAGAGTCCGGAGATTGTGCATATACATTTCTGCAACTGGGAAATACTTTATAAATCTTTTCTTTTTGCAATTATGTTTACACATCCCTGGAGTTGCTTCTCACAGGGTTGGACCACTGACAAATTTTAACTTTCCCTTACCCTGAGCCCTATCCACACTCACGGGTTCCCAGGAGAAGATATGACATTCCCTATGGGCTTGTTCACCATTATCATAGAGGAGGAGGAGCAGCACAGGATGGGGTAAAGTAGATTCAGGTGGAATTAACTGCAAGAGTCTTCACAGCATATCTTATCACAGTTGTCTTCTCTTGGAACGAAGATGGAACGAAGTCTACCTTTGGCACCACAGTCTTCCACGACCCACTTTAAATAAAGCCAAAACTGAGATGAGGAGGAATTTCTTCTCTCAGAGGGTTGTAAATCTGTGGAATTCGCTGCCACAGAGAGCTGTGGAGGCTGGGTCATTGAATAAATTTAAGACAGAGATACACAGTTTCTTAACTGATAAGGGAATAAGGGGTTATGGGGAGCGGGCAGGGAAGTGGAGCTGAGTCCATGATTGGATCAGCCATGATCGTATTAAATGGCAGAGCAGGCTCGAGGGGCCATATGGCCTACTCCTGCTCCTATTTCTTACGTTCTTATGTTCTTTTATCATACCACATGACAACACATTAGCATTTTATGCATGATCATCATCTGAGTGAAGGCGTCAGCACCACATAAGTCTACACTTTCTTGTGTGACTTTAACCTCCATTAATAACATCTTGCTCTTCTTCATCATCATTGCCATACATGGCGAGAAAGAGAAAACTCTTCATCGACTCCTCTTCCTCTTCATTACCTGCCTCCTTCTGTACCCTCTGTTGTGCTGGATCTTCAGGCAAGGCTGGTAGAAGGCAAGACTGGGGAGCATTGGTCCCTCTTAATTAAGGAGACAGAGGAAGAAGGTAGAAGTTCTTTGATGCTACAGGAGGATGCCATGGCAGCAGTACAGGTGCTCAGTTACTAACCTGGCAGCCGTAAGATGCCATCTCCCAGAGTACGTGCCAAGGAGCTCCCTGAAAGGGTGAGGGGTTTAAAGGTGAGGACTCTCCCATCAGTGGCCTGCCAATTTGTCCTGCAAGAAAATCGGGTAACTTAGAGTAAGACCAGCAGTTGAGGAGTGTGTGATCCAAGTGGCATGGGAGAGATGAAATAAGAGATGCGGGATTATGCCCTGTTAAATTGAACGCTCGGTCTTTTGGGTTGTGTTTGTGAGGGCAGCCAGTTAGCCACAGTCAAAAATGCTAAGTTAGAGTTGCCATTAACCAGAGTGTCGTTTGAAGCATTAGTTGTGGAAGTGTTGCTTTGAGAGGGTGAAGGAGTGTGCTGGTTCACAGGGTGGGCAAGGAGAGTGCCCAGTGTGTTACCATGCCAACCCTGTCAAAATTGTTGAGTTTTTTACAGCACTGCTCCCTATTCCTGGGATGCGCTCAGTGCCCGTGCTATCACCTTCCCTGTGGCACAAGTTACATTTGTGAGAGGCTGGGTGGCACCCACAACCAGGGCTTCGTGCCTCCTGCCTTTGATTTCCTCGGAGGGTTTGGAGGTGTGAATCAGTGAAGTTCAACATTGTCTTTCTCTGGCTTGGTGTCTACGTTGCAGCTATTCGGCACTGACATGATCGAGCTAAGCACTGTTCATTCCTTACCTGGTTTTCCTCCAGTCTGCTGCTGAAGCATACAGGCTGATCTGTCTTTTATAAGGCTGAATACAAAGTTCTCATGTAATCCAGCTGCTTACACCTGTTTTACACGGGTTTTACACCAATGAATGTACCAGTGAGGATGCCAAAAAACGAACCCAGGAATCCAGTGTGTAACCCCTTCCAGAGACCCCTGACGGGTGCAATTTCTTTTTCAAGTTGCAACAGTGGTATAACTGACTTTGAAGAAATTTTAGACCATTATATTTTCAGTCTAGACGTGCACCAGCTATTTCTAAATGCATTGGAATCTAGTGAGAACAAGCCAAAGCAATGTTAAAAAAATTAAACAGAAAAATGAGAAAAAAAAGATGTCTTTAAAAGTAGGTGTCCTTGAAATGCACATCTTACAAATTGATGTTTTGAATTAAAAGATTTTTTTTTTTAAAGTCCTGTATAACTTTCCCAGTGGGGCAAAATTGCTTAAGAATTTCAAAACTAAAGATTTCAAGATGAATAGCAATAAGGCTTGTGGTTATCGTGCGTATACAGGCCAGAAAGGCCCCAGGTCCAACTTTTATCTTTGCTGAGCCAGATGAACACACTAGATTGATTTGGCCTCAGAACCCCTTGCCTAGAGAGGGGATAAAAGCAGCTGGGGTCCTCCATTCCAATCGCTGTCCAGTGTCTCCTGCTGGAAAGGACATAGGGCTCGATTTTGGGCTTTTTGGATTTCGGGGCGTTAAAGTTAGCGCCTGAAAATAGTTTGCACCTGTGGCTGCGAGTTTCAGCAAAAATGTAAGTTGGAGGAGCGTTGGCGTTAAGTCAGGTGTTGCATAACGGACTTTGCGTGCCCGAGCCAAAAATTGCGGCGTTAAAGAAGGCGGCCATTTTGCACATGCGCAGTGAAAAAATGTTTTTCCCGGGCGCAAACGCCAGTGCAGGTCGCGGCAGGTTCCTGCACACATGCGAATATAAACCGCCCTACTTCAGCCACTTCTGCAGAGATGGAGGAGCAGGAAGGCAGGCAGTGTGCCAGGCACTTCTGTAATGAGGCGAGTGAGGCCTTAGTCCACGCAATGGAGTGGAAGTGGTCCTCACTCCATCTAGCTGGGGGAGCCAGACCACTCGCAACTGCATTTAAGAGTCTGTGGAGGTAGACAGCATAGGAGATCTCTGCCCTAGACACTGTGCCCAGAACTGGGACATAATGTCGAAAAAAGTTCAACAACATTACCAGACTCATCAGGGTAAGTACCATTCACATTTATGTATGCCTCCTTTCCTTCTCAAAGCTCTTGCTGTCTGTGGGCTGGCTTTCACAATGCATAGGAAAGATGAAGACTTACTTCTGCACCCATTGCCTTCCAATGACCGATACACATGAACTCACAACCCTTCCTCGCAATACACTCCCACTGCTGCAATGGCTTTCAGAAAGATCACCTGCAGCCTCTATGTCACATCCCACTAATCTCCCAACAATCGTTCACGAAGCTCATGCAATATCCAAACAGATTGAACAGAAGCCACTCGAACATTCACACAGTCCATTGTTGGCACATGTGCCACAACAGGAGGGAAAGCCTTTCTGACCCCTTCCTATTTTTCTCTTTGCAGTCGAAGCACTCCCACAGCAGGAGTGAGCATCTGCACATAGGCGGGAGGGGGCCGCATCAAATACTACCATTTACCGATGTCGAGGAACGGGTGTCGGCCCTCATTGGAGTAGCAGCTAGGGCAGTTGCCGGGGGTGATACTGAGCCCCCTTCGGGTAGTGAGGGTATGTAAATGGATAGGGCGCCTGAAGAGACTACATTGAGGTGTATAATGAAGTGGCAGCGGGCCTTCAAATGAACATGTGCAATGGCACCTTGCTCATGTCACCTTGCCCCCGCCCCTGCTGCTAACCACACGTACGTGTTTTTGAGCTTGCCGAAGATCAGCCACAATCGCGACAGCCTTCCCGGGACGCATCAACCTCAGGCCATTTCGGTGATGACGAGGCTGTGGACACAACCAACATCACTGAGCCACTGAGCCCACCTGTTGCCTCTTCTCAACATTCCTCATCTGGCGACAAGAGAATTTTCAGGGATTTTCATCTTCAGAGGCTTCTAGCTCCAGTTGCCGACAGCAACGCAGTACGAGAGGGCAATCTCCCAGGCCAGCTCTCTGGCAGGTGAGTCGGCAAAGTTGGCCTGCTCAAAGGCAGGCAGACATGGAACTGGACTTGATGAAAATGTCCAGGGAAAACACAGGAATGCACCATGACCACATGGATGCGTCGACAAGCTTACTGCGACTATTGCGGAGGTAGTGTCATGGATTATCAAAGCAACTCAGGAGTCCAGCGAGGCCATCATTGCCCACTCACAGAGGCTGGCGGCCTTGAGCAGCGACAGAGTGTGTGGCGCGTGCCCTTGATAACGTCGCAGAATAGGGCGAATCGCAGGCACAAGCTACGCTGTAGCTTGGTGATGTGATGCGGTCAATGACTGATGCCAATCTCTCTGCGTTCCCCACTGTCCAACGGGGAAGGGATGGTGCTGAAACAGACCAGCAAGTTGTGGAGACACATGGTGCTCCGGATGCTGAGGCCCAGCCCCGTCAGAGAGTCAGTGGCTCCCAGGAAATGGAAGGTGCTTTCACACAGTGCTGCGAGGTTGCTAATGTAACCCCATTTTTTAAAAAAGGAGGGAGAGAGAAAACAGGGAATTATAGACCGGTTAGCCTGACATCAGTAGTGGGGAAAATGCAGGAATCAATTATTAAAGATGTAATAGCAGCGCATTTGGAAAGCAGTGACAGGATTGGTCCAAGTCAGCATGGATTTATGAAAGGGAAATCATGCTTGGCAAATCTTCTAGAATTTTTTAAGGGTGTAACTAGTAGAGTGGATAAGGGAGAACCAGTGGATGTTGTGTATTTGGACTTTCCAAAGGCTTTTCACAAGAGATTAGTGTGCAAAATTAAGGCACATGGTGTTGGGTGTAATGTATTGACATGGATAGAGAACTGGTTAGCAGAGAGGAAGCGAAGATTGGGAATAAACGGGTTCTTTTCAGAATGGCAGGCAGTGACTAGTGGGGAGAGAGAAAGCAAGGTTCAGTGCTGGGGCATCAGCTATTTACAATATATATATTAATGATTTAGATGAAGGAATTGAATGTAATATCTCCAAGTTTGCAGATGACACAAAGCTGGGTGGCAGTGTGAGCTGTGAAGAGGATGCTAAGAGGCTGCAGGGTGACTTGGACAGGTTAGGTGAGTGGGCAAATGCATGGCAGATGCAGTATAATGTGGATAAATGTGAGGTTATCCACTTTGGTGGCAAAAACAGAGAGACAGACTATTATCTGAATGGTGACAGATTAGGAAAAGGGGAGGTGCAACGAGACCTGGGTGGCATGCTACATCAGTCATTGAAAGTTGGCATGCAGGTACAGCAAGCAGTAAAGAAAGCAATTAGCATGTTGGCCTTCATAGTGAGAGGATTGAGAATAGGAGCAGAGAGGTCTTACTGCAGTTGTACAGGGCCTTGGTGAGACCACACCTTGAGTATTGTGTGCAGCTTTGGTCTCCTTATCTGAGGAAGGACATTCTTGCTATTGAGGGAGTGCAGCGAAGGTTCACCAGACCGATTCCCGGGATGGCAGAACTGACATATGAAGAAAGACTGGATCGACTACGCTCATATTCACTGGAATTTAGAAGAATGAGAGGGGATCCCATAGAAGCATATAAAATTATGACAGGATTGGACAGGTTAGATGCAGGAAGAATGTTCCCGATGTTGGGGAAGTCAAGAACCAGGGGTCACAGTCTAAGGATAAGGGGTAAGCCATCTCGGATTGAGTTGAGGAGAAACTTTTTCACCCAGAGAATTGTGAACCTATGGAATTCTCCACCACAGCAAGTTGTTGAGGCCAGTTCGTTGGCTATATTCAAAAGGGAGGTAGATGTGGCCCTTACGGCTAAAGGGATCAAGGGGTATGGAGAGAAGGCAGGAGTGGGGTACTGAAGTTGCATGATCAGCCATGATCATATTGAATGGTGGTGCAGGGTTGATGGGCCGAATGGCCTACTCCTGCAACTATTTTCTATGTTTCTATGTTTCCTCAGGATGACAGCATTCTGCCTCCCACCATTGACTCGCCAACCATGTACCATACACGGTCCACACCCCAACCACCAGTAACTGCTTTCGCCGATGATGAGGCGCAGCTGTCCATAGCCAAGCCTTCCAGGCAAAGAGCTAGTCCAGGGCATCCTGAGACACTGTCTGCGTTGTCTTCCCCCCCAACACAGCAGCCCTCTAGCAGCCTTGCTGTAGGCACTGAAGCCACATTGAGGAGAAGCAGCAGGTGTGGAAGGGGGCTGAAATTAATGGAGCGGGGGGGGTGGGGGTGGCGGGGGCGGAAGTGTGGCTAAGAGCCATAAAGGGCTGGCACAAGGTTGAGCTCATGCATTTATGTCAAATTGTTCAAATTGTAAATAGTTGTGTGTTCATAAATGGCTTTTTCCAGGACATAGTCGATGTATTTACCGAAGCGTATGAAAAGCATGAGCGTCACGCTAAACATTAGTAAGACAAAGGTCCTACACCAGCCTGTCCTCGCCGCACAGCATTGCCCCCCAAACATCAATATCCACGGTGTGGCCCTGGACAACATGGACCATTTCCCCTATCTCGGGAGCCTCCTATCAACAAGAGCAGGCATTGATGATGAGATCCAACACCGCCTCCAGTGCATCAGTGCAGCCTTCGGCCGCCTGAGGAAAAGAGTGTTTGAAGATCAGTCCCTCAAAACTGTCACCAAGCTCATGGTCTACAGGGCCCTAGTAATACCCACGCTCCTGTATGGCTCAGAGACATGGACCATGTACTGTAGACATCTCAAGTCACTGGAGAAGTACCATCAGCGATGTCTCCGCAAGATCCTGCAAATCTCCTGGGAGGACAGATGCACAAACATTAGCGTCCTCGTCCAGGCCAACATCCCCAGCATTGAAGCACTGACACACTTGATCAGCTCCGCTGGGCAGGCCACTTAGTCCGCATGCCAGACAGGAGACTCCCAAAGCAAGCGCTCTACTCGGAACTCGTCCACGGCAAACGAGCCAAAGGTGGGCAGAGGAAACGTTAAAAGGACACCCTCAAAGCCTCCCTGATAAAGTGCAACATCCCCACTGACATCTGGGAGTCCTTGGCCAAAGACCGCCCTAAGTGGAGGAAGTGCATTCGGGAGGGCGCTGAGCTCCTCGAGTCTCATTGCCGAGAGCATGCAGAAATTAAACGCAGGCAGCGGAAGGAGCGTGCGGCAAACCAGACTCCCTGCCCACCCTTTCCCTCAATAACTATCTGTCCGACCTGTGACAGAGACCGTGGTTCTCGTATTGGACTGTACAGCCATCTATGAACTCGTGCTAAGAGTGGAAGCAAGTCTTCCTCGATCCCGAGGGACTGCCTATGGGCTTGATGATTTTGCATTGACTTGCTGCAGGAAGCAGTTTTGTGTTTAGTTAGTTTTGGTTTAATCATTGTATTGTTTTGAGTTAATGGGAGGCATTGTTCATTATAGATGTTTATAAAAATGTTTCCTGGACCTTTGCCATTGGTGTCTTGTGTCTCATTGCAGAATTCAGTGCAGATGAGCTGTCGTGGGAGCACAGAGTCATGAGTCAAAGCTGCAACCCCACCTTCCCCATTCAAGCAAACCGCTCAATGATGAGCTGGCGACGTAAGGTTCTTGCTGCGGCCACATCTCCACGCTGCCTCCTCTGTGGTTATGGTGGATCCGCAATGGGTTCCTCGCCAGGCTTGTCTTCTCATCCTCCTCCTCCTGAGGTGGTCCTACAATCCCCACTGGCAATGCCTGGCCCCTCATGGTAGCTAAGTTTTGTAGCATGCAGCACACCACAATAAATTTGGAGACCTGTTGAGGGGAGTTTTGAAGACTGCCTCCAGAGTGGTCCAGGCATCGGAAGCGCTGCTTGAGCACCCCAATTGTCTGTTCGATGATGTTGCGGGTGGCTGCGTGGCTCTCATTGGAGCGCTGCTCCGCTTCTGTGGTGGGGTTGTGGAGGGGGTTCATGAGCCAGGTGGCTAAGCCGTAACCTTTGCCCCCCGATCAGCCAGACCTGCCCTTGTCTTTGTCGCTGAAACATTCGTGACCCACTGCCTCTCACGCATTTGAAAGCATCATGTGCGCTCCCTGGAACGCGGGCATTCACTGTGAGGATGTGCTGCATGTGGTCGCAGACCAGCTGTACGTTTAGGGAGTTGTATCGCTTTCTGTTTCCAAAGACCTCTGCATTGTGTAAAGGTGCTCGCAAGGCGATGTGTGTGCAGTCAATGGCTCCTTGAACCTTGGAAGCCTGAAATTCTTCCAAGCTCTCAAGCCCTCGCATTCTGGCTGTCCCTGCTCGTTGGGAACTTTATGAAGTCCATTCTGCATGTGTACAGTGCCCTTGTATCCTGGCGAATGCAGCAAGATGCAGCATGCTGAGAGATGTTGTATATGTCCCCTGCTGCTGCCTGGAAGGAGCCAGAGGCATAGAAGGCCAGCGCCACAGTCACCTTCAGCTCAATGGGCAGCGCAGTCCTGTTGGTGCTGGTAGGCTGTAGGTCTGCCTGTAGGAGCTGGCATATCTCTGTCAGCACTTATTTTCGGAAGTACAGCCTTCGAATGCACTGCGCCTCCGAGAGCTGGAGGTATGAGCGATGTTCCTGGGTACACCTGTGTGGGGGGGGGGGGGGTAAGGCCACTCCATACATCTGCGACCTCTTCGAATCCGTGGCCCAACATGGCCAAGAACCCTTTTTTCCAGCTTGAAGCCGCCTGCCAATAACAACCAGCATTATACGCTGGTGAACGACTATTGCCCCCCATTCAAATCTCTCATTGACCTTATAAGCAAAGTCTCATGGCACATAAAAGTGCTGTTCGCAACTCGCAGCCTCATACAGGGTCCTGCGCGCAGCCGTAGTCGTCACTGACAACTGCGATATAAGATCCTCCAGCCTCCATTTAAATATGCCACCAACAGTGCCTGTTGCACCCTGGGACCGCCTGTTTATTTCAGGCGTTTCCTGGGGCAGGCGTTAAATGAGGCGTTAAGGCCAAACGCTCCATCTGGGGCGCTCGCACAACTTTGCACGACTATCGACGTCATAATCACGCTAACAACGGAGGGCGGGACTTGAAGTATTTGCGTTGGCGCAAACCAATAGCCGAATCTTCCAGCCGGGTGCTAAATCCTGGGCGCCCGGCATAATGCCGAAAAGCAGCATTTAACACCCCACCGGGGCGCAAGCTGAGGCTCAAATGATCCAAAAATCCAGCCCTACACATCGGTGAATGTGGTGTACGGACTGGATTCAGTTCAGCTGCAATGGGCCCATGGTTGAATAATCTGACAGTGCCCACTGTCTAGCCTCTACTTAAAATATTGTCACTGTAGTGAGTTACTAGTGGGTGGTCAGGGGGGGGCAGTGCCGGGGGGCTGCTGCAGCCTCCTTGGAACTATACCCCAGAACAAATCAAAGCCTTCAAAATAGACGGGGAGGACATTATTTAGGGGAGGGCTGGAAAAAGAAGACTAATAGGTTGTGACACATTGGTTAGCAGAATAAAAGAATTGTCATACTATGAATGGATGTTTGGAATGACCTGTGGGCCGTTCAGGAAAGTGTAACCAGCAGGCAGCTGCTGACCCTGTAATGTAGAGTGTTCATTACAACAGGTTATATATAATTTTATGCACGATGAAGTATGAGTCTCATGTTTAATGTACCGCACTATAATTTTACACTTCATATTGCCCTAATGTGTACAACATCTGCCTAAACTTGAAGTGCCTAACAGTTCTTGTTCAGCTCCTTGTGACACTGTTTTGGATCTGTTTATTATATTGTGTTTTCACATAGTATTACCCACTTTACCTGCATATGTTAAACATTATAAATATTTATCCAAGTGCCACAAATCGCAATACAGTTAGCTGTTACTTCTGAAACAAGTGGGTCAGTTTAGATCAAAACTATGAGGGTCTGCTAAAGATGAAACACAGCCAGGAGTAGTGAGCTTTTCAAGCCGCACTCATTTAGAGATACTTGATACACTGTACAGACTGCACAGTGTATATTGCTGACATTGTTCGAATCTTGTCAGACCATAATCATGACACAGATGCTACGCCCAATCGTAGTTTGCCATCAGGTCATGTGGCATCTAGGTTGTGCAACCATAAAAGCAGTCTTCTCTTTGACTGTACCTATCTAATATCACACAACAGGTGCTGCAAGCATTGAAAATAGAGAGTGAAAGATGTGGTGACTATATATAAGTCTGGGTGCACACAGATATTAATCACTTTTTTTTTTTAACTTGCACAAATGAATACATTTTAAAATTGAAACTCTTGTTAACAGTATTTCAGGTAGAAATTCAGTTTGGGGCAGGTAACAGTTGGCAGGCCCGAGACTTAGCGGCAGGCACCGAACTCTCGCCTCTCTCCAAAAAATTTGGGTTGCCGCCTCCGGAAGGAAGTGTAGTGCGAAAACAAGCGCCCCACTTCCTTCCTGGGCCGCTGAGGGGGGCGGACGCCTCAGCATCGCTGCCACATCCGAGGGGTCCCTCCCTCCCTTAAAGGGAAGGAGTGCCAGGCTGAGTGACTGCGGTCAGGACCCGATGAAGAAATCGGATCAGCAGCGCCAACAAGAAGGTAAGTTTTTAAAAACATTTTTCAATCGGCCACCTCGCCATTAATTTTCGCGCCGCTAGCTGCCGGTGATTTCACACGGCGCTGCTGGAGGGAGTGAAACTGAATTTCGGGGCCAGGAGGCTCATGAGGCGATGTGTGCGTTTTTATCTGTTCCAGTTCTAATGAAAGGTTCACACTTAAAATATCATTGCCTGTGTTTTTCTTTTCCCTATCTTTACAGATGCTGTCTGGTATTTTGCAGAATGTTTGTTTTTATTTTAGATTTCCATCATCGGCAGATTTAAAAAACATACTTGGTCTGTTCCTCTGTTTGGGGCTCAATTTTCCACAATGCTGTTTTTTGGTGTATTGCAACAGTTGCGCCCTTTTTTTTTGGCTGCAACTACTTCAAAAGAATAAATAGCAAGAGTCTCCGTTCTATTTTTTGAAATTGGCGCCGCAGGGGTGGAGCCTAATGTCTGCGCCAAAAAAACGATGCCCCCCTTTTGCGTGTGCGCAAAAAAAAAAGGAGGTTTATGACATGACTGCTATGGGCGCGCATACCCAGTACAACTCCCGGTCGGCATTCGGCCATTTTTAAAGAGCCAGTTGTGTGTGAGAACTTTAATTCTCATTGGAAAAATCGGAGCTGCAATACCATAAGCAACGCAGCTCAAGGACCAAGAATTTCTGACATGATGAAGTGAAGGCACTAGTTACTGTAATTGAGGCTAGATGGCACAAGCTGGACACCAGCAAAGGTCACTTAAAAGTTCCATGCAAAGAAATGAAGATACGCTGGAACCAACTTGCACAAGGTTACTGTGCACTGGTGATCACCCCAAGATCTGGAGACCAGTGCAAAAAGAAATGGCAGGACCTTGGTCAAACAGTTAGTGTACAGTTTTGGTCTCCTAACCTGAGGAAGGACATTATTGCTATTGAGGGAGTGCAGCGAAGGTTCACCAGACTAATTCCCGGGATGGCGGGACTGACCTATCAACAAAAACTGGATCAACTGGGCTTGTATACACTGAAGTTCAGAAGAATAAGAGGGGATCTCATAGAAATGTTTAAAATTCTGATGGGTTTAGACAGGTTAGATGCAGGAAGAATGTTCCCAATGTTGGGGAAGTCTATAACCAGGGGTCACAGTCTAAGGATAAGGGGTAAGCCATTTAGGACCGAGATGAGGAGAAACTTCTTCACCCAGAGAGTGGTGAACCTGTGGAATTCTCTACCACAGAATGTTGTTGAGGCCAATTCACTAAATATATTCAAAAAGGAGTTAGATGAAGTCCTTACTACTAGGGGGATCAAGGGGTATGGCGAGAAAGCAGGAATGGGGTACTGAAGTTGCATGTTCAGCCATGAACTCATTGAATGGCGGTGCAGGCTAGAAGGGCCGAATGGCCTACTCCTGCACCTATTTTCTATGTTTCTATGTTTCTATGTTAGTAATGTTTCCATTTATGCACTGGAATTGCAATTGTACATGTGACCATCTGTATATGTTCCACCCAGCAGAAAGACACCCTCCCTAAAAAGTTATACTTTCATCATGCAGAGGAAGGTGGCACATAACAAATGGGAAAGAACTATTTAAAAAAGGAGGCAGACAAAAATCAGGAAACTATAGACCAGTTAGGCTAACATCTGTGGTTGGGAAAATGTTGGAGTCCATTATTAAAGAAGCAGTAGCAGGACATGTGGAAAAGCATAATTTGGTCAGGCAGAGTCAGCATGGATTTATGAAGGGGAAGTCATGTGGACAAATTTGATGTAATTTTTTGAGGATGTAACGAACAGGGTGGATAAAGGGGAACCAGTGGATGTGGTGTATTTGGACTTCCAGAAGGCATTTGACAAGGAGCCACATAAAAGGTTATTGCACAAGATAAAAGTTCACGGGGTTGGGGGTAAGATATATCAATAATATATAATAAGAACATAAGAACATAAGAATTAGGAACAGGAGTAGGCCTTCTAGCCACTCGAGCCTGCTCCGCCATTCAACAAGATCATGGCTGATCTGGCCGTGGACTCAGCTCCACTTACCCGCCCGCTCCCCGTAACCCTTAATTCCCTTATTGGTTAAAAATCTATCTATATGTGATTTGAATACATTCAATGAGCTAGCCTCAACTGCTTCCTTGGGCAGAGAATTCCACAGATTCACAACCCTCTGGGAGAAGAAATTCCTTCTCAACTCGGTTTTAAATTGACTCCCTTTTATTTTGAGGCTGTGCTCCCGAGTTCTAGTCTCCCCTACCAGTGGAAACAACCTCTCTGCCTCTATCTTGTCTATCGCTTTCATTATTTTAAATGTTTCTATAAGATCACCCCTCATCCTTCTGAACTCCAACGAGTAAAGACCCAGTCTACTCAATCTATCATCATAAGGTAAACCCCTCATCTCGGAATCAGCCTAGTGAATCGTCTCTGTACCCCCTCCAAAGCTAGTATATCCTTCCTTAAGTAAGGTGACCAAAACTGCACGCAGTACTCCAAGTGCGGCCTCACCAATACCCTATACAGTTGCAGAAGGACCTCCCTGCTTTTGTACTCCATCCCTCTCGCAATGAAGGCCAACATTCCATTCGCCTTCCTGATTACCTGTTGCACCTGCAAACTAACTTTTTGGGCCAGGTCCCTCTGCACCGCAGCATGTTGTAATTTCTCCCCATTCAAATAATATTGCCTTTTACTGTTTTTTTTCCCAAGGTGGATGACCTCACATTTTCCGACATTGTATTCCATCTGCCAAACCTTAGCCCATTCGCTTAACCTATCTAAATCTCTTTGCAGCCTCTCTGTGTCCTCTACACAACCCGCTTTCCCACTAATCTTTGAGTCATCTGCAAATTTTGTTACACTACACTCTGTCCCCTCTTCCAGGTCATCTATGTATATTGTAAACAATTGTGGTCCCAGCACCGATCCCTGTGGCACACCCCTAACCACCGATTCCCAACCCGAAAAGGACCCATTTATCCTGACTCTCTGCTTTCTGTTAGCCAGCCAATTCTCTATCCATGCTAATACATTTCCTCTGACTGTGCGTACTTTTATCTTCTGCAGTAACCTTTTGTGTGGCACCTTATCGAATGCCTTTTGGAAATCTAAATACACCACATCCATCGGTACACCTCTATCCACCATGCTTGTTATATCCTCAAAGAATTCCAGTAAATTAGTTAAACATGATTTCCCTTTCATGAATCCATGCTGCGTCTGCTTGATTGCACTATTCCTATCTAGATGTCCCGCTATTTCTTCCTTAATGATAGTTTCAAGCATTTTTCCCACGACAGATGTTAAATTAACCGGCCTATAGTTACCTGCCTTTTGTCTGCCCACTTTTTTAAACAGAGGCGTTACATTAGCTGCTTTCCAATCCACTGGTACCTCCCCAGAGTCCAGAGAATTTTGGTAGATTATAACGAATGCATCTGCTATAACTTCAGCCATCTCTTTTAATACCTTGGGATGCATTTCATTAGGACCAGGGGATTTGTCTACCTTGAGTCCCATTAGCCTGTCCAGCACTACCTCCCTAGTGATAGTGATTGTCTCAAGGTCCTCCCTTCCCACATTCCTGTGACCAGCAATTTTTGGCATGGTTTTTGTGTCTTCCACTGTGAAGACCGAAGCAAAATAATTGTTTAAGATCTCAGACATTTCCACATTTCCCATTATTAAATCCCCCTTCTCATCTTCTAAGGGACCAACATTTACTCTAGTCACTCTTTTCCGTTTTATATATCGGTAAAAGCTTTTGTAACAGAGTTACAACTCTGTAAAAGAGTTAGATGAAGTCCTTACTACTAGCGGGATCAAGGGGTATGGCGAGAAAGCAGGAATGGGGTACTGAAGTTGCATGTTCAGCCATGAACTCATTGAATGGCGGTGCAGGTTAGAAGGGCCGAATGGCCTACTCCTGCACCTATTTTCTATGTTTCTATGTTTCTATGTTTACTATCCGTTTTTATGTTTTGCGCAAGTTTACCTTCGTAATCTATCTTTACTTTCTTTATTGCTTTCTTAGTCATTCTTTGCTGTCATTTAAAATTTTCCCAATCTTCTATTTTCCCACTAACCTTGACCACCTTATATGCATTGGTTTTTAATTTGATACTCTCCTTTATTTCCTTGGTTATCCATGGCTGGTTATCCCTTCTCTTACCACCCTTCTTTTTCACTGGAATATATTTTTGTTGAGCACTATGAAAGAGCTCCTTAAAGTCCTCCACTGTTCCTCAATTGTGCCACCGTTTAGTCTGTGTTCCCAGTCTACTTTAGCCAACTCTGCCCTCATCCCACTGTAGTCCCTTTTGTTTAAGCATAGTACGCTCGTTTAATATATTGGTATGGATCGAGGATTGGCTAACTAACAGAAAACAGAGAGTCAGGATAAATGTTTCATTCTCGGGTTGGCAATCAGTAACTAGTGCCGCAGGGATCAGTGCTGGGCCCCTACTATTTACAATCTATATTAACGACTTGGATGAAGGGACTGAGTGTAATGTAGCCGAGTTTGCTGATGATACAAATATGGGAGGAAAAGCAACGTGTGAGGAGGACACAAAAAACCTGCAAAAGGATACAGACAGGCTAGGTGAGTGGGCAAAAATTTGGCAGATGAAATATAATTTTGGAAACTGTGAGGTTATGCAGGTTTGTAGAAAAAAATCAAAGAGTAAGTTATTATTTAAACGTAGAAAGATTGCAAAATGCTGCAGTACAGCGGGACCTGGGGGTACTTGTGCATGAAAAACAAAAGGTTAGTATGCAGGTACAGCAAGTGATCAGGAAGGCCAATGAAATCTTGGCCTATATTGCAAAGGGGATGGAGTATAAAAGCAGGGAAGTCTTGCTACAGTTATACAGGATATTGGTGAGTCCACACCTAGAATACTGTGTGCAGTTTTGGTTTCCATATTTAAGAAAGGATATACTTGCTTTGGAGGCAGCTCAGAGAAGGTTCACTAGCTTGATTCCGGGGATGAGGGGGTTGACATAAGAGGAAAGGTTGAGGAGGTTGGGCCTCTACTCATTGGAATTCAGAAGAATGAGAGTTGATCTTATCGAAACGTATAACATTATGAGGGAACTTAATAAGGTGGATGCAGAGAGGATGTTTCCACTGATGGGGGAGACTAGAACTAGAGAGCATAATCTTAGAATAAGGGGCCGCCCATTTAAAACTGAGATCAGCAGGAATTTATTCTCTCAGAGGGTCATAAATCTGTGGAATTTGCTGCCTCAGAGAGCTGTGGAAGCTGGGACATTGGAATAAATTTAAGACAGAAATAGACAATTTCTTAACCGATAAGGGAATAAGGCGTTATGGGGGCCGGGCAGGGAAGTGGAGCTGAGTCCATGATCAGATCAGCCATGATCGTATTAAATGGTGGAGCAGGCTCGAGGGGCCACATGGCCTACTCCTGTTCCTATTTCTTATGTTCTTATGTTTCTTATGTAACTCGAACAGGATGAGGCCCAGCAAATCTGCACCCACTGTCACCCTTGGAAGACAGGGTCGCTGCTTTGATGGGTCCTGCCTGGAGAAAAGCAACCACCACTGCACAAGCTGGGCCCACACTCGAGGGAGAGGGTAAGTCCTGAAAATTCCACAGTCTGGCTTTGCTAAATGTTAAGTACTGCGCGGGCTAGCCCTGCTTCGGTTCATGGGGATGTCTCCGTCTGCTACACTTCGGTTGATGCAATGTGCTATTATTCATCATGGTCCTTCAAATGAGCCTGCTGCCTGCGCTGTGTGAGCCGACTCATACCACCCACCCTGGCCCCTCCTCTGCTGCTAACCATTTGTCTGTTCTGTTATATTTTGCAGAACTTGAGACCGACCCTGATGAGGCTGAAGCCGATGCAGAAGAAGATTGAGACGCGGACCAGACTGAAGAGGAGAACATCTTCCAATCCCAGCTTCCAGACCAAGAGCGTGGGGGTGAGGGGGAGGGGGAGGATGAAGCCCACACTGTTGTACTCACTCTGGAGGAGGTGCAGGTGCCGCCCATTGAGGTGCCAGGCCCTTTCCTGAGTGGTGTAAGTGTTGGGATATTACATGGTTTCTCACAGTCCGAAGCTGGAGATTCTAGTGGGATTCAGCGAGGCACACCCAGGGGAAAGAGAGCTCGACAGCGCTCTCCTGAGTTGCAGGATCTAACAGATGTGGTTCAGATGATGGCAACGAGTGTGGAGAACATTGAACTTGCACGATCACTCCTGGATACCATCAGTGGGGTGGATGGTGAGGTATCGGGACTCTCGGGAAAATTAACAATACTCTCACGAGAAATGGGAACACTGTCCGGGCACATGAGGGAGGGAATGTCAGAGGTAGCTGCTGCAATAAGGGAACACACCCAGACCCCGTGCCCAATGACAGAATCAACTCTCACTCCCACTCCAATCCCCAGACCAGTCTCTGAAAAGGCCAAAGCCGGGCCTTCCACGTTACCGCCTGCACCCCTGCTCCCCCATCAAGAAGTGCACATTACCCAAGATGTTCGAAAGAATAAGCTTGGTACCGACCCGAGAAATGCTGCGTCACTGCCTGCAGACAGGGATGGAGTCAACAGGACCAGGCTTAGCGGGCGGTCTTCGAATAAGGTGGAGGAGAGATGGGTGCAGCCTTTCTTTGCTGCTGTTGTTGTTGTTGTTGTTATTGTTGTTATTGTTGTAACTGTTCTCAAATTAAAAGTTTTTTGTAAGTTATGTAAATTTACAAATTTTAAAGTTTTTAAATGATCTTAGAGTTTGTAAGTGATCTTAAATTTTGTAAGTGATCTTAACTGAAAACTTTAAAGTTTGATGCAAGAATATTTGTATAAAAGTTAAGTTAAGTACAAACAAGTGTTAAACTTTTGAATAAAACATATTTTAAATAATAACTGAATCAATTCCATTATTTGTTCCATTATTAAACATGGTCCATTTGGAATAGTTGCCGCTGAGCCTTCAGGCAGCAAAGCGTTCACGGATGAGCTGCTGACCCAAGGCTCGAGCAATTGTTAAAGGGGCACGACGGCCCGCCCTCCTCTGCCATCCTGCTCCGGGTTCAGGTAATTGCATGGCTTCCTTGTCCTCCTCCTCATCATCATCTGCATCTTCCTCCTCATCATCAGCCACTCTCACCTCAGGTGGGTCTTCTACTACCAGCTGCTGCTGCTGCCTCATGATGGCTAAGTTATGCACTATGTACCACACAACAGTGAACTGACCGACAATCTCAGGGGAGTATAGCAAGTAGCCTCCTGAGTGGTCCAGGCATTGGAAACGTTGTTTCAAGATGCCAATGGTCCTCTCTATTACGCTGAGTGTCGCAATGTGCGACACGTTGTATTGACAGTCAGCTCCCGTCTGGGTTACGCGTAGAGGCGTCGTGAGCCAGGTGGTGAGGCCGTACCCTTTGTCTGCTGAAACATGGCAGATATAGCGCTCGCATGTAGGATGAATGCATCATGGGTGCTCCCAGGGTATCTTGCATCAACTGACATGATATGATGCATGTCGTCACACATGAGCTGCACATTAATGGAGTGGAAGCCTTTTCTGTTCCTTTACATGTCGGAATCCTCCAAAGGTGCTCGCAAGGCGATGTGGGTACATTCAATGCAGCCCTGTGTCTTTGGGAAACCAGCAATCCTGGAGAAGCCCACAGCCATGTCATGGGTTGCCTGAGCAGTCATGGGGAACTTTATGTTGTCATTCCTCCGGGCATACAGTGCAGCAATCACCTGCCGAATGCAGATATGTGTTGGATGTTGAGAAATGGTGCACACGTCCCCAGTTGTGGCTTGGAATGATCCAGATGCATAGAATGAAAGTGCAGCTGTAACCTTCACTTCAACTGACACAGCAGTCCTCCTGATGCTTCCAGGTTGCAGGTCTGCTTTTACAAGCTCACAGATCTCGGTTACAACTTCTTTGCGGAAACACAACCTTCTCACACAGTCTGCATCACTCAGGTACAGGTATGAACGCCTGTCTCAATATACCCGACGTGGGTAAGGCCTCCTGCCCATTATCCTACGTGCTGTGAGGTTCCTCATGCGATGACATCTAATCAATCATCTCCTTCACAGCATCATCATGCAGAAGGTATGCACGAAGTATGGCATTGTCAGTCTTGCCCCCATGATTAAATTGTACCTTTGCAAGAAGCTCAAAACAGCAGGACAAGTTTCTTTGTTCTTTCTCTCCCCAAGGTCGACGCCCCAGTATGGGCCACACCCAGGTAGGTCTGCGCCTGCACAATAGGCTTGCTTAGAACGGGAAGCTAGGCATTCAAATGAAGACATTTAGGGCATCAAAGTCTAATGCAATTCATTAATTTCAGATTTTTTTCAAAGTACCAGCCCACCACCAACTGAACATCTCCTCACCGGCCTCGAGGGTCAGCCGACAGAATCGCTCCCTCGCCCGGACACAGGGGCTCAGCAAATACCCACCCCTCCCCCGCCCCTGCCCCCAGGCTTCTTTTGAAGCTGCCGCATAGTGTAAGGGTTCTCATCCCTTCAGTTTGGTTTCCATACCCCCCCCCCCCGCCCCTCCACCCTCCCCCCCGGACTTCTTTTCAAGCCGAGCCCCAAGCCCCTGTGTCCGACTCTGCCGGCCAACCCTCCGACCCTTGAGCCCGGTTTGGAGACGTTCAGTGGTGGTGTGGCACTTTGAAAAAAATCCAAATTTAAAGAATTGCATTAGACTTCCATTTTCTGCATTTTAAGTTTGAAAAAAATGAAGCTTCATGATGCAAATTTATGTATTCTTGACTCCCTCCAAAACGTCACGTAAAAACAATGGCGTCTTTCTGTGCCGATTTTTTAATGTGCCCTGGTTTTTCTTAAGAGCCCAGATGTTTTTTTGGGAGTGGTGACATACGGCATCCTCGGAAAAATGTAATTTGGCCAAACTTGCATAGATGTGAAATACTGGCACAGACATCAGGTTACGTCCCCTATGACGTAAAAAAAACCCCTAAAAAAATCGTTACTAACTGAGTTACGCTGGCTCACAATCTTTGGGGAAACGTGGATATTTTAATTTAGACCAAAATAAGCGGCATGTGCCAACAAAACAGTGCAGATAACTGGGGAAAATTGAGCCCTACTTTAGTTGCAACAAACTTCTAAACGTGTTTCCAAATTTGTTATAGCTAATGCACAGAACAAATGTGAGGGATGATTTTCTTTCTGTTTTTTGGGGAAGTGAATTTTGTCCTCCTGCTCAGATTTTAGTGAAGAGAATTGAATACTTTCCCATTTGGGGTACCCCAGTGTAACCATGAAGTAAAACAGTTAGATACACAATGAATCTCTTTTTATTCTCTCTTAACAATTTGCCTCAACCCCATTATCAAAAGAGTATCTCCTGTTGCATCATCATATTTTCTGTGCTTCATACCAGTTATTCTGTGGTGTTGCCGAGTAAGATCGGCAATTGACACCAAATTAAGGATCATTTTCTGCTGTCGGCCAATACGCAGAGAACTGGGCAGAGGGTGCCCAAACTTATTTCACAAAGGAAACTTGCAGCCAACACATGGAGGAGACTTTCATCTCATCATCATTATCATCTACAGCTGGCACTTATATAGCGTCTTTAATGTAGACAAATATCCCACAGAGTTGTAACTAGAAACTCTGAGCAAAGAAAAGATGGTAGATGGGGTAGGCAAAAGCTTGGTCAGGGAGGGGGTTTAAGGGAGGAGAGCGAGATGAGGAGGAGGTGTGGAATTCCAGAGCATGGGACTTAGGTGTCTAAAGGCACAGCCACCAATGGTGGAGTGAATGGAGGGAGGGATGCATAAAAGGCCAGAGTCAGGAATGGATAGTTTGGTGGTGGGAGGTCACAAAGGGATTTAAATATGAGGATGAGAATTTTAAATTTGAGACACTATAAATAAGTGAGTACAGGATTGATGGGTACTTGGTGCAATGGGTAGCAAATGTTTGGATAAACTGAAATTTAAAGAGAAAGGAGAATGGAAGGCCAGCTCTGAGAGCATTGGAATGGGCAAGTCTGGAGGTGACAAAGATGTGGATGAGTGTTTCGGCAGCAGACAGGCTGGGGTAGGAAGAGAAGTAGACAATGCTATGGAGGTGGAAATTAGCAGTCTTTGTAATACATAGAAACATAGAAACATAGAAAATAGGTGCAGGAGTAGGCCATTCGGCCCTTCGAGCCTGCACCGCCATTCAATATGATCATGGCTGATCATTCAACTTTAGTACCCCATTCCTGCTTTCTCTCCATACCCCCTGATCCCTTTAGCCGTAAGGATATGGGGTCAGAAGCTTAGCTTCGGACTGAATAGGATGTTGAACTCGTGAACAGTCAAAGGAGCAGGAGGTGGGTCTCATCGGTAAAGTGAGCCTTGGGGGAGATGGAAGAGAGTGAGGTGAGGCTTGAGGGCTCTGGTGGACAGGGAGTATCTGGGGGGAGATTTGGCTTGGCGGGAAAGGGAGGAAGCAGCCAGGCAGCTGAACGGATGGTCAGTTTGAGTAGGATTTAGACCCAGATCCCAGGAGTGAGCGATGATTGTGCGAACACACGATATGCAACACTGTTTCTTTCATTGTAAATGACATTTTGTGTTACTTTGGTTTAATATTTGTGGAATGCCATTCATTTTTATGTTGAAAATTTGTATCCCATTGATGCAAACAATGAAAAAATAGTGAGAAAAAGAATCATGCTGTAAAATCTGTGGGGAAAGCAGGCTGCACAACGCTAAAAGTAATTTTCTGAGCCACAGTGTGCACTGAAACCTGTAAGGCAATCCGTCAGAAAATATTTGGGAAGAGAGAAACTCTAAGAAATTGAGTTACTTTGTGTCTAATTGGAAAACCAGTGAATGACATTTAGTTCCATAATTATCACAAAACATTAAAGTATTTATTTTTTATGAACAGCAAAATATGGCAAGAAAATTAAAGTAGTGTTTCCTTATAATTGGAATATATCTGGCAGAACTTGAGCCAGAGCTTTTTGAGACTTGTCTCTGCTGGTCTAATTCACACTCTTTCGCAAACTCACTGTCTTTCGTATTAAGAACCTAAGGGCCCTGAATTCCTGCAGGGTTCTTGCAGTCTCTCACTGTAACTTCAGCAAAAACAGCGCAAATGCCTGTTGTTAGCCTTTTCTCCGGGGGTTCCACCGATCTTTTACTGGAGAGCCCCGCCAAAAATTCCAGGTCAACAACTTTTAGGAACAGGAAAAAGCTATTAAGCCCAACACCACTGTTTGCTTTCAACAGCTCAACTCCCCCAACTTGCTTCCTCACTATATCCCTCAATCCCTCACAACACACATCTAATTGCATCTGATTGTTCACGTTATTCCATGTGATTGCCGTTATTGACTTTTATATCCTTTGGCAAATGACTGTAATCATAATCCCTCCTCTTGCCCTGCTATCTGCCAAAACACTGAATCATCTATCTTACGATCCAACCAGTGACGCAGATGCATACGCATCAGTTCAGTTACTGTTGTTTTTGTCGACATTTGAACAGCAGCTGTTGCCTGCTTTGCTACCGCAGTTCTCAATTTTCTAATTAAAAGTTTATTGGTTCAAACTATGTTAGAATTAGCTGAGAAATGCAAAAATAGATGGCACTGTCCTGCACACTTAGGTTACATTTTTGAGTACGATCTGTTTTTGTCATGAAAATTATTCAATGCCGTGTTTTAGAATGTTCTTGAAGTGAATTAAACTGCTGCTGCACCTTAAAAAAAATGTGACCACCAGAGGCCGCGAGAGGAAATGACACTCGAGTTTCCTGGGTCTGCTCATTTGCATTCCCAGGTAAAATGGGTGTCAGCAGCTGATCGATCAGGAAACTTCTGTGTAGCCTTCAAAAATATAGTTCAGCCTGCACTCTTCAGCAGCAGACTGGGGAACAACCAAGTAAGAGAGGAACAGTACTTGACTCTTTCAATTAACTTCCACATAACTTCACTGCAAGTCTTAAGAATAATTTTTATTATACATGTACAGAATGATGACGACACAGACACCATCTGGACCCAGTGAGCAGCAGAGCACGGCACCAAGCAGGAGGTGAACACAGAAATTCACCGATTCAAGCTTTCCTCAAGAAGATTGAAAGCAGGAGGCAAAGACTCCTGGGTACGGGTCCCACCAAGCTTGCCAGAAAAAGAACTCATTGCAGGTGGTCGTGGCACTGAGTCCCAATTCTCCCAATCCCAGGATTGCAGAGCAATGCCTAAAAATCAACGAGGACTCCTGTGAGTGCAAATCATCCTGATGGTCTGCTCCATGTACTTTTGGATTCACTGAAGCCCGGGCCTCCTGCTCAGCCATGTCAAAGTGCAACCCTTGCTGAATAGCAAAGATGTGAATTAAAAATTAAAAACCAATGCGTATAAGGTGGCCAAGGTTAGTGGGAAAATAGAAGATTGGGAAAATTTTAAACGACAGCAAAGAATGACCAAGAAAGCAATAAAGAAAGGAAAGATAGATTACGAAGGAAAACTTGCGCAAAACATAAAAACGGATAGTAAAAGCTTTTACAGATATATAAAACGGAAAAGAGAGACTGAAGTAAATGTTGGTCCCTTAGAAGATGAGAAGGGGGATTTAATAATGGGAAATGTGGAAATGGCTGAGACCTTAAACAATTATTTTGCTTTGGTCTTCACAGTGGAAGACACAAAAACCATGCCAAAAATTGCTGGTCACAGGAATGTGGGAAGGGAGGACCTTGAGACAATCACTATCACTAGCGGGGTAGTGCTGGACAGGCTAATGGGACTCAAGGTAGACAAGTCCCCTGGTCCTGATGAGATGCATCCCAGGGTATTAAAAGAGATGGCGGAAGTTATTGCAGATGCATTCGTTATAATCTACCAAAATTCTCTGGACTCTGGGGAGGTACCAGCGGATTGGAAAACAGCTAATGTAATGCCTCTGTTTAAAAAAGGGGGCAGACAAAAGGCAGGTAACTATAGGCCGGTTAGTTTAACATCTATAGTGGGGAAAATGCTTGAAACTATCATTAAGGAAGAAATAGCGGGAAATCTAGATAGGAATAGTGCAATCAAGCAGACGCAGCATGGATTCATGAAGGGGAAATCATGTTTAACTAATTTGCTGGAATTCTTTGAGGATATAACGAGCATGGTGGATAGAGGTGTACCGATGGATGTGGTGTATTTAGATTTCCAAAAGGCATTCGATAAGGTGCCACACAAAAGGTTACTGCAGAAGATAAAGGTACGTGGAGTCAGTGGAAATGTATTAGCATGGATAGAGAATTGGCTGGCTAACAGAAAGCAGCGAGTCGGGATAAATGGGTCCTTTTCGGGTTGGAAATCGGTGGTTAGTGGTGTGCCACAGGGATCGGTGCTGGGACCACAACTGTTTACAATATACATAGATGACCTGGAAGAGGGGACAGAGTGTAGTGTAACAAAATTTGCAGATGACACAAAGATTCGTGGGAAAGCGGGTTGCGTAGAGGACACAGAGAGGCTGCAAAGAGATTTAGATAGGTTAAGCGAATGGGCTAAGGTTTGGCGGAAAGTGTGAGGTCATCCACCTTGGGGAAAAAAACAGTAAAAGGGAATATTATTTGAATGGGGAGAAATTACAACATGCTGCGGTGCAGAGGGACCTGGGGGTCCTTGTGCATGAAACTCTTTTGAGTTTATCTGTAAAATAAAAAAACATTAAACCATGCCACCCGCCCTGGATGACACAGCAGACATTTACAAGGCCCTTTTTTTTTTCCTTTTTTGTGTTTTTTTCTTTCTTTTTTTTTTGTTTTTTTTTTTGGGCGCTAAAATCAAATTTTTCCAAGTGCCCCCTATAAAAGGGGAGGGGGACACTAAAAGCACCGGCAATTAAAACAAATTAAACTTTAAAACGTAAAATCAAATTAAAATTTGGTTGCCGGGCGTGATGATGCACTCCAGTCCCTCCGGTGCCCACCTCTCGCGAAAGGCCGCGAGCATACCGGTGGACACCGCGTGCTCCATCTCCAAGGACACCCTGGACCGGATGTAAGAGCGGAAGAGAGGCAGGCAGTCAGGTTGAACGACCCCCTCGACCGCCCGCTGCCTGGACCGACTGATGGCACCCTTGGCCGTGCCCAGGAGCAGTCCTACGAGGAGGCCTTCGGAACTACCCGCTCCCCTCCGCACAGGGTGCCCAAAGATCAGGAGAGTGGGACTGAAGTGCAGCCAGAATTTCAGGAGCAGCCCCTTCAAATAATAAAACAGGGGCTGCAACCTCGTGCATTCCATAAAAACATGGAACACGGACTCTTCCAGACCGCAGAAATTGCAGGTGGCCTGGGAGTCCGTGAACCGGCTTAAAAATTTGTTGCACGGCACTGCTCCCTGCACCACCCTCCAGGCCAAGTCCCCGATGAATAGTGGGAGGACCCCTGCGTAGAGTGCCCTCCATCGGGGACCCCCGCCTCCTCTGGACGGCAAGATGGTACGCCATGGCGCGTCCGGACGGCCGGCGAGGATGGCAAAGTTGAGAGTGTGCAGGAGCAGCCCGTACAGGAAACCCCTCCGCGCGGAACTGAAAGGCACGGAGGGGATTTCCCCGAGGCGGCTCAAGTTGTGAGGCGCCGGCCCCCGAGGGAGGTTCCGGGGTTTGGCGCCGATGAGGAATTCCGTCCGGACGGGGGTCAGTTCGGACGTGATCTCCCCACGTGCTTGAGCCTCCTCGATGCACCTAACGGAGTCAGGGCCCAGAGCTGTTTTTAGCGACTCGATGGCATCGGCCGCGTGGCGGACGTTGGCAGAATTTAGGCGCCGCGCCAGCGTGTCTGGCACCATCCAGCCCGCTCCTCCGCCATCGAGCAGGTCCCTGACCCTGGTCACCTCACCAGCCACAGCCCTCTCTTCCGACCGCCACATAAAACCTCGGTCGTGGAGGTACGGATTCCCGAGCAGCGGCTCCTGCAGGACGGCCGCCACTCCAGCCGGCGGAGAGCTGCGCTTGGTGGAGACTTTGTTCCAGACCCTGATGAGTTCCTTGTAAAAGACAGGCAGCTCCCGGAGGGCGGTCCTGACAGCCCCCAAGTTCACAAACAGGAGCTGCGTGTCGTAATTGAGGTCGCGCTGCTGGCGGAAGAAATACGTCGCCAGAGCACACCACCTAGGAGGGGGCTCGACGTAAAGGTATCTCTGCAGGGTCTGAAGACGGAAAGTCACGAGCTGGGCGCTAACGCACACCAACGACTGACCGCCCTCCTCAAGCAGGAGACTCAAGACCGCAGCAGAGACCCAGTGCTTCCTGTTGTTCCAGAAGAAGTCCACCAGCTTCTTCTGTATCTTGGCGACAAACGCAGAGGGAGGGGTCAAAGTGACCAGCCGGTACCACAACATTGCGGCCACCAGCTGGTTTATGACTAGCGCTCGACCCCTGTAGGACAGCACTCGGAGCAGTCCTGTCCAGCGTCCTAGGCGAGCGGCGACCTTGGCCTCCAGCTCCTGCCAGTTCGCCGGCCAGGCTCCCTCGCCTTGTGCATGAACCCCAAAAAGTTAGTTTGCAGGTGCAGCAGGTAATCAGGAAGGCGAATGGAATGTTGGCCTTCATTGCGAGAGGGATGGAGTACAAAAGCAGGGAGGTCCTGCTGCAATTGTATAGGATATAGGGTATTGGTGAGGCCGCATCTGGAGTACTGCGTGCAGTTTTGGTCACCTGACTTAAGGAAGGATATACTAGCTTTGGAGGGGGTACAGAGACGATTCACTAGGCTGATTCCGGAGATGAGGGGGTTACCTTATGATGATAGATTGAGTAGACTGGGTCTTTACTCGTTGGCGTTCAGAAGGATGAGGGGTGATCTTATCGAAACATTTAAAATCATGAAAGGGATAGACAAGATAGAGGCAGAGAGGTTGTTTCCACTGGTCGGGGAGACTAGAACTAGGGGGCACAGCCTCAAAATATGGGGGAGCCAATTTAAAACCAAGTTGAGAAGGAATTTCTTCTCCCAGGGGGTTGTGAATCTGTGAAATTCTCTGCCCAAGGAAGCAGTTGAGGCTAGCTCATTGAATGTATTCAAGTCACAGATAGATAGATTTTTAACCAATAAGGGAATTAAGGTTATGGGGAGCGGGCGGGTAAGTGGAGCTGAGTCCACGGCCAGATCAGCCATGATCTTGTTGAATGGCGGAGCAGGCTCAAGGGGCTAGATGGTTTACTCCTGTTCCTAATTCTTATGCTCTTATGTTCTTCTGTTCTTATGTTCTTATGTGAAGGGCACAGTAGGCGTGCACTATTCTAGACACCTGATCTGGAACATACTGTAGAACACCTCCCGAACCCTTCCAGGTACTGAAAGCGCCCTTTTGAAATCATCTTGCTGCTCTGTCACCAGCCGGGTCGCTGCAAGTGCCTCAATGTGGTGCTTTTCTGCTGCTGATTGGGGTCATTAGCCATGGGCGATGGGGCTATGCTTTGTTTCCCGGAAGTCATCCATGGATCTGATGCTCTTCCCCAAAAATGTCAGGGAGGGACAAATGACAAAGACATCATGGCAGCCTCTCGGGCTTTACCTATCGGGCTTTGACAATGAGGATCCTGAGAGAGGTGCTGATATGACCTGTGCTGCCTGTATATTCTTTGGGGGTGAGGGTAGGGGGTAGCTCTATTCCATTGGTCAAAAAGATGATACTCAGATTAATATATGGTGATGTTCAAGCAATAGTGGCAAGCCTGTGCCTTCTTAGAAACGTGACCTCAGGGTATTTAAGACCTATTCTTAGTACTGTGTGGCACGGCTTGGTCGTATCACACATTTATTAGATAATGCTCCCTACGTTCAGTACTTGGTGGGCTGTTTGTTCCTGGAATGGTGCCTGACTCTGATTAGTTCCATTCTCTGCTGCTCCTCTCCTCCTCCGTGTTAATGGCAGAGTGCTGTGCCCGTAATAAAAACCATACCTCATAAACCTCAGTTTAAATTACCCATTGTGCAATGGTCGCGTGAAACCAAGAAACTTGTAACTGCTATGCCACAGCCAATGAGGCCAGAGTGTACCCGGCTAGTGGATCGCAGCAAGATTCAAGGGGATACACGGGGGAAGTGTGTTAAGGGAACACCATTGGCAGAAATTACTTCCACCTGAGTTTCCATGCTAAAGAAATTTCCTGCACCTTTTATATACCTCACTAAAGCACTGAAAACGGCAAGGAAATTAATCCTCTATTTCTGTTCCAGTCTAAATCCAGAGAAATATGGATGCAGCTTTGTAGTGAGTACTTTCAAACTTCAACTGCACAGGACAAATGTGTTTCGGTTAAAGACAGATAAAGGAAATATATGTTGGCATCTGCTGACAAGCTGACTTGCTGTTTCTCAACAAAAACACAGAGAGTTGGCTTATATGCAACAGTGCAGTTAGTGAACTCAGTCAGAGTGGCAACGGGGGCACTACAACTGACCTCTGTGTTCCTGCGATAGGGAGGGGAAAACCCAGCCAGCAATCCTGCTCTTAACTTCCTGCTAGAAACCGCACCTTTATGAGCACCAGTTAAACGCAGGATTGATTTGGATGGGATGCCCCCCGCGGTAAAAGAGCCTGCTGACATTCACTGACTAGGCTCAGAGATGCAGAGTGGTAACTATCTGAGGTGAAACCCCCTCCCCAGGATGAACTGTTATCTTCAGGAGGTGAGAAAAAGGGATTGAAAAATAACGAGTCAAAACAATAGAGACTTCTGATTTTGGTCTGTAAGAGAAAAACACATCAAATGATGGGATGAACAAAATGTAGCTGTACTTGTCTGAATTCAGCTTTACCACAGTTCCATTGTGTTGAATGACCTGAGTAGCAGCAGTGTGACATGTTGGCAAGAATATAACTTGAAATCCCTGTGGCAACTTTTGATGCTGAATGCCTTCTCTCAGTTCCAGGTGTTTATAGAATGAGCTCAAAGAACAAGAATGTTTCCTGCGACAATAGAAAAACTTATCCTAACAAGTCTGAGACCACGCTTCTGGTTTAATGCCTCAGGGCTGCTCACTTAAATGGGCTGCATGAGGTTAGAAGCATATTGGTATTTAAGTTACTCCCTCCCTTTTCCATCTGCGTAAGGCCAAATATTCCAAAATACTTGCACAGGTCTGCACTATTCTTGATCAGTGGACTCACCTTCCTTGTCTCTTATGGGCTTGATCAACGTAGAGAAAATTAGTATTCTTAGGCAGCTCAGTGTTGCAGTGCATTATCAGCACGTTGCCAGGGTGTGGTGGGATGAGGCTTTACATTGTGACTCCCTGTTAGAGAATCACAGAAAGTTGCTGTACAGAATTAGGCCATTTATCCATCAATCCACTGGTGTTGTTTCCACATCATCCATCTCATCTACTCCCCATGCTCTTTAATAAAGCATTTCTTTTTCAGCAACGGTCTAGTTTCCTTTTAGAAGAATTGATGGACTCTGCTTCAACAGTGGTTTGTCACATTTAAAATCTAACTACCCATGGTATAGAGATTGTTTTCTCAGCTCCTCTTTAATTCCATTTGTAATTATCTTAAATTTGTGCCCTCATAATTACCAACTTATGGACTAATGGAAACAATCTATCACCATTTACCCAAATATAGTCCTTCATAAACTTGAAGACCTCCATGAGGTGACTCCTTAATATTTTCAGCTCTCAGATGAAAAGCCTTAACTTCTCAAGTCTCTCTTCATTCTTGAAAGGCTCATCCATGCCAATATCCGAGTGAATCTATGTTGCCATTGCTCTGACATTCTTCCTAGAAGGGGAAGGGGGCAGGAGTGCCCATAACTGCACATCATACTCCAGCTGTCGCCCAACTAAGGTCTTGTGCAACTTCAACATTACTTCTTTGATTTTGATTTCTAAGGCTCGAAATAAATTGTGGATTTTGGTTGGGCCTTATCTCATCATCTCTAGTCTTTCCTAATATCATTACAGATGCCTTGGAAAAGATTGCTTGCTTCCCCACCTTTATGGCTGAGAAATGGTGCAAGGAATGGAAAAGGAATAGTCAATAATTTTTTTTAAATCTATTTCTCTATCTTCCTAATAACTCTATTCCATTGGTCAGAAAGACGATACTCAGATTAATATATGGTGACGTTCAAGCCCATGTCTTCTTAGAAACGTGACCTCAGAGTGTTTAAGACCTATTAATATTGTGTGGCACACATTTATTAGAGAATGTATCCTATGTTCAGTGGTTGTTGCAACCTGGGCTCTCAGTCTGCAGTGCCAAATGCCAAGCCGATATACATTCTAAGCTCTGTTACGCCTTTCCCCCAATATTTATCCTACAATATTATGTTTTGAAAGATAACTGCAGTTTTATTGGGCTCAATTTTGCCCAAAGCCGTTTTTTGGCGTATTGCTAACCTGAGGAAGGACATTCTTGCTATTGAGGGAGTGCAGCGAAGGTTCACCAGACTGGTTCCCGGGATGGCGGGACTGACCTATCAAGAAAGACTGGATCAACTGGGCTTGTATTCACTGGAGTTCAGAAGAATGAGAGGGGACCTCATAGAAACGTTTAAAATTCTGACGGGGTTAGACAGGTTAGATGCAGGAAAAATGTTCCCAATGTTGGGGAAGTCCAGAATCAGGGGACACAGTCTAAGGATAAGGGGTAAGCCATTTAGGACCGAGATGAGGAGGAATTTCTTCACCCAGAGAGTGGTGAACCTGTGGAATTCTCTACCACAGAAAGTTGTTGAGGCCAATTCACTAAATATATTCAAAAAGGAGTTAGATGAAGTCCTTACTACTAGGGGGATCAAGGGGTATGGCGAGAAAGCAGGAATGGGGTACTGAAGTTGCATGTTCAGCCATGAACTCATTGAATGGCGGTGCAGGCTAGAAGGGCCGAATGGCCTACTCCTGCACCTATTTTCCATGTTTCTATGTTTCTATGTTTCTATGTTACACCCATTTTTCAAGGCCAGAACTACTCCAAAAATAAATGTGCCAAGTTTCCCCACTCTATTTTTCAAAATTGGCACTGTGCAGCCTGTCCTGTAGTCTCGGGGGGATGGAGCCTACTGTCTGAGCCGAAAAAACGCATGCGCGGGAAAAAGGACGTTTTTGACATGATTCCTATGGGCGCGCATGCGCAGTACAGCACTCGGTCTGCAATCGGCTACTTTTGAAGAGCCAGTTGTGTGTGAGAACTTTAATTCTCAGTGGAAAAATCAGAGCTGCAATACAAGATGCAACGCGGCACAAGGACCAAGAATTTCTTACAGGATGAAGTGGAGGCACTGGTTACTGTGATTGAGGCCAGATGGCAGGAGCTGGACACCAGTAAAGGTCACATAAAAGTTCCACCCAAAGAAATGTGGAAACGCTGGAATCAATTTGCACAAGGTTTACTGTTCAATGGTGACCACCCCGAGGTCTGGAGGCCAGTGCAAAAAGAAGTGGCAGGACCTTGGTCCAGTAGTTAGTGTAAGTAATATTTTTATTTATTCACTGGAATTGCAATTGTGAATGTGACCAGCTGTATATGTCCTACGCAGCAGAAAGACACCCTCTCTAAAAGTTATATTTTCATCTTTGCAGAGGAAAATGGCACACAACAAACGAGAAAGAACTCGAACAGGAGGAGGCCCGGCAAATCTGCACCCAATCACACACTTGGAAGAGAGGGTTCTGCCTGGGAAAAAGCAACCACCACTGCACAAGTTGGGCCCACACTTGAGGGAGAGGGTAAGTCCTTCAAATTCCACAGTCTGGCTTTGCTAAATGTTAAGTACTGGGCGGGCTAGCCGTGCTTCGGTTCTTGGGGATGTCTCCGTCAGCTACGCTTCAGTTGATGCAATGTGCTATCATTCATTGTGGTCCTTCAAATCAGCCTGCTGCCTGCGCTGTGTGAGCCTACTCATTCCACCCACCCTGCCCCCTCCTCTGCTGCTAACCATTTGTCTGTTCTGTTTTATTTTGCAGAACTTGAGGCCAACCCTGAAGATGCAGAAGAAGATTCAGATGAGGACGAGCCTGAAGAGGAGAACATCGTCCAATCCCACCTTCCAGACTAAGAGCATGGGGTTGAGAGGGAGGTTATGGATGAAGTCCCCACTCTTGTACTCACTTTGGAGGAGGTGCAGGTGCTGCCCATTGAGGTACCAGCCCCATTCTCTGAGTGGTTTGAATGTTGGTGGGACATTCCATGGTTTTCCACCATCCACACCTGGAGTATTGTGTACAGTTTTGGTCTCCTAACCTGAGGAAGGACATTCTTGCTATTGAGGGAGTGCAGCGAAGGTTCACCAGATTGATTCCTGGGATGGTGGGACTGACCTATCAAGAAAGACTGGATCAACTGGGCTTGTATTCACTGGAGTTCAGAAGAATGAGAGGGGACCTCATAGAAACGTTTAAAATTCTGACGGGGTTAGACAGGTTAGTTGCAGAAAGAATGTTCCCAATGTTGGGGAAGTCCAGAACCAGGGGACACAGTCTAAGGATAAGGGGTAAGCCATTTAGGATCGAGATGAGGAGGAATTTCTTCACCCAGAGAGTGGTGAACCTGTGGAATTCTCTACCACAGAAAGTTGTTGAGGCCAATTCACTAAATATATTCAAAAAGGAGTTAGATGAAGTCCTTACTACTAGGGGGATCAAGGGGTATGGTGAGAAAGCAGGAATGGGGTACTGAACTCATTGAATGGTGGTGCAGGCTAGAAGGGCCGAATGGCCTACTCCTGCACCTATTTTCTATGTTTCTATGTTTCTAAGGCTGGGGATTCCAGTGGGGTGCAGTGAGACACACCCAGGACCCCACCGTTTGAGGTTGCGGGTCCCAGTGGGGTGCAGAAAGGCAGTGAAGAGCGGCAGGAGAGCTCAACAGCACTCTCCTGAGGTGCAGGATCTAACAGATGTGGTTCAAATGATGACAATGAGTGCGCGATCACTCCTGGACACCATCAGTGGGGTGGGTGATAAGGTCTGTCGGGAGAAGTAACAACACTCTCACGAGAAATAGGAACGCTGTCCGGGAACATGAGGGAGGGAATATCTCAGTCTGCGAAAACCTCGGTGCACATGAGGGGGGGATTGTTGGAGGTAGCTGATGCGCTGTCAGTGAACATGAGGAAGGGAATGTCGCAGGTAGTTCAAACACTCTCAGTGAACATGAAGGAGGGAAAGTTGCAGGTCGTTGACACACTGTTGCTCAACATGAGGTAGCTGAGATACTAATGATAAACATGAGAGAGGGAATGTTGGAGGTAGCTGAGATACTGTCAGGGCACATGAGGGAAGAAATTTTGGAGTTAGCTGCTGCAATAAGGGAACACGCCCAGATCCCGTGCCCATTGACAGAATCAACTGCCATTCTCACTCCAATCCCCAGTCCCACCTCTGAAGAGGCCCAAGCCGGACCTTCCACATTACCGCCTGGCCACACCCCCCAACAAGAAGTGCGCATTACCCGAGATGTTCGAAAGAATAAGCTTGGTACCAACCCGAGAAACGCTACTCCACAGGCAGGGCTGGAGTCACCAAGACCAAGCACAGTGGACGGTCTTAAAATAAGGTGGAGGAGAGATGGGTGCAGCCTTTTTTTGCTGTTGTTTTTATTATTGTTGTTACTGTTGTAACTGTTCACAAATTTAAAGTTTTTTGTAAGTTATGTAAATTTACAAGTTTAAAAGTTAGTAAGCGAACTTAAAGTTTTTAAGTGATCTTAAGTGAAAACTTTAAAGTTTGATACAAGAATATGTTTATTAAAGTTAAGTTAAATACAAACAAATATTTGTTAAACCTTTGAAAAATATATATTTTAAATTATAACTGAATCATTTATATTATTTGTTCCATTATTAACACAACTTTTGGAACTCAAGAAGAATCATTTACATTATTTGTTTGATTATTAACAAAACTTTTGAAGTAAAGAAGAATCATTTCCATCATTTGTTCCATTAACACAGCACAACATTACAGAAAAGGTCCAAACAGTAAACATGGTCCACGTGGAACAGTTGCCGCTGAGCCTTCAGGCAGCAAAGCGTTCACAGATGAACTGCTGGCGCAAGGCTCGAGTAATCATTAAAGCGGCATGACGGCCCACACACCTACGCCATCGTGCTCCGGGTTCAGGTAGTTGCATGACTTCCTCATCCTTCTCCTCATCATCTGCATCTTCCTCATCATTATCATCAGCCACTCTCACCTCAGGTGGGTCTTCCACTACCATCTGCTGCTGCCTCATGATGGCTAAGTTATGCAGCATGCCGCACACAACAGTGAACTGACCGACAATCTCAGGGGAATACAGCAAGTAGCCTCCGGAATGGTCCAGGCATCGGAAACATTGTTTCAAGATGCCAATGGTCCTCTCTCTGATGCTGCGCGTCGCAATGTGCGACATGTTGTACTGACAGTTAGCTTCCGTCCGGGTTACGCGTAGGGGCGTCATGAGCCAGGTGGCGAGGCCGTACCCTTTGTCTCCCAGTAGCCAGCTCTGCCCTTCTGGCTGCTGCTGAAACATGTCAGATATAACGCTCTCGCGTAGGATAAATGCATCATAGATGCTTCCAGGGTGTCTTGCATCAACTGACACGATGCGATGCATGTCGTCACACACGAGCTGCTCATTAATGCAGTGGAAGCCTTTTCTGTTTCTGTACATCTCAGAATGCTCCAAAGGTGCTCGCAAGGCGATGTGGGTACAATCAATGTAGCCCTGTACCTTTGGGAAGCCAGCAATCCTGGAGAAGCCCACAGCCCTGTCACTCATTGCCTGGGGAACTTTATGTCGTCGTTCCGCTGGGCATATAGTGCAGCAGTCACCTGCCGAATGCAGACATGTGTTGCTTGTTGAGAAATGGCGCACATGTCCCCAGTTGTAGCTTGGAACAATCCAGATGCATGGAATGAAAGTGCAGCTGTAACCTTCACTTCAACTGACATAGCAGTCCTCCTGACACTTCTAGGTTGTCGGTCTGCTTTTACCAACTCACAGATCTCAGTTACAACTTCTTTGCGAAAACGCAGCCTTCTGACACAGTCTGCACCACTCAGGTGCAGGTCCGAATGCCCGATGTGGGTAAGGCCCCCCGCCCATCATGAGGTTCCTCATGCGATGACGTCGAATCAATTGTCTCCTTCGCGGCACCATCATGCAAAAGGCTTGCACAAGTTGTGGCATTGTCAGTATTGGTCCCATGATTAAATTGGACCTTTGCAAGAAGCTCAAAATGGCAGGCAGGCAGGACAAGGTTCTTTGTTCTCTCTCCCCACAGGTCTGTATGGACCACACCCAGGTCTGAGAAGGCGCAGTGATCGGGAACTCCCTACCCCCACCAGCCCGCCCCCCCCCCTATCCCCACCAATCCCCCGGGCTACATTTGATGGGTTGTGCAGGCTTCTGATGCCTTCCAATCACCTTCCACAGGACCCTACCTCCCCCTCCGGGCTTCTTTTGTAGCTGAATCCAGAGCCCTTGCAGCCAGGCGTGGGGCTGATTCTGCTGGCTGACGCTCCGACCCTCCAGTCCTGTTTGCAGACGTTCAGTAGTGGCGTGTCAGTTGAAAAAATATTCAAACTTACAGAATTCCATCAAACTTCCATTTACTGCGTTGTAAGGTTAAAAAATGTAATCTTTACGATGCATATTTAAGTCTTCTAGACTCCCTCCAAAACTTCGCTGACTGAAAAACAATGGTGTCTTTTCTACGCCGAATTTTCAACATGCGCTGCTTAATCTTAACTCACCAGAAGGTTTTTCGAGAGTGGTCACATATGCCGACCTGGGAGAATTTTTGGGGGGGTAAACTTCCATAATTGAAAAAACTGGCGCAGACCTCAGGTTATGCCTATGTCTATGACACAAATAAAAACTAAAAAAAATCGTATCTAACCGAGGTACGTTGGCGCACATTGCTTGGGGAAACTTTAGTTTTCTAACTTACGCCAAAAAAAGCGGCGCGTGCAAATAAATGGCGCAAGTCACTGGGGAAAATTTTGTCTGTCTTTCTCCATTTCCTTAATTTGGGCTAGTTCTGAGTGTTGTTAATGTTTGCCGAATGCTTGGCTGGGGATTTATAGATTTCTAAGTCACTTTGATAAGAGTGTACTTAAATCTTTCCAGCAATTCAATGTAGAATTAATAATTGATTTCAAGTCTTTCTATAAATATACCTGTGCTATTTTATTAATCAACAGCAGGCTGCAATGGCTAAGTCTCTCATGCAAAAATGAGTTGAAGATTAAATTAATTTCAATGTAATAACAGATATATACACAAGTAATTATGTTTTGCTTAAAACATTTTGCAGCAAAAATCCAAATGCTTCGATTGCTGATGAAAATTGGGGTGAAGCATTGTTCCTGGTGTGCACAAGAGCTTTTGTGTGTAGGCAATTTAAAATTGTACACAAGGCTATGGAAGATCAATATAAGCCAGAGATCACTAAAATGTTTAATTGGCCTATTTGTATCAATGCAATTTCTTTCTTTCTTTAGTTGGGAGCAGATGGGAGTGCTCATGTCACTTCTGATCATTGGCAGTCAAAAACATGGCCGCCTCCGCCTTTAGCTGAACTCCACTTTGTGTGTATGTTACCATCAGAGATGCTCGCCAACCCAATCTTTTTGATGGTGTATGCTGCTTTCAGCAGTAGAAACTCGACCTCATTCACATTACCAGTTAATTGCTGACAGAGTATCAGGAAGAAAGAAAGGTTTACATTTATATAGCGCCTTTCAATTACACAAGATGTCTCAAAGTGCTTTACAGCCAATGAAGTACTTTTAGAGTGTAGTCAGTGTTGTATTGTGGGAAATGCGGCAGCCAATTTGCGCACAGCAAGCTCCCACAAACTATTTTTGTTATTGTTACACTCATAATAAATGGTCAGACTGAGTACTGTGTGTAATGAGCAAGTGTGACCTTAGCTCCTTTATTAAGGTTCCAGAGTGCAGGTACCTCGTGGGTGGCCTGCTTATATACTGTGTTCCCAAGGGATGCTGGGATCCCTTGGGACTCCAACAGGTAGGGCCCTCTGGTGGTCAGGTGTGATGCAGGTTACAAAGGGTTAAATACATAACATCACTCCCCCGTGAAGTCAACAGTACACTTATTTACAAGGTGAGGCGATCTGGGGCTTTTCGCTCCCTTGTCGATCGTCTCGCTACAAATGCTGGTGTGGTTGGGTCGGTCAGTTCTTCACTGGGCTGTTGGGCAGCTGGCCTTGCCAGGCTGCTGGGGATGATGAGTTCGGTTTCGTGGTCAACTCTAATGTCAGTTGCCACTTGTGTGTGTGTTGGAGGGTCAAAGTTGGTTGTGTCCTCTTCAGGTTGTTCGTAGCTGTTGGTGAACCGCAATTTGATTTGGTCCAAGTGTTTTCTGTGCGTTTGTCCATTGGTCAGTTTGACCTGGAATACCCTACTCCCCTCTTTGGCTGTGACCGTGCTATCCAAACTGCGGTCGAGGACTCCTCCAGCTCCTGCGTCATGTAGGCCGAGGTCAGGTCCAGCTTGGTGAACATCTTCCCTCCAGCCAGGGTCGCGAATAGGTCATCTGCCTTGGGTAGCGGGTACAGGTCCTGCAGCGAAAAACGGTCAATCATTACTTTATAGTCCCCACAAATTCTAACCGTACTGTCCTCCTTGAGTACCGGAACAATTGGACTGGCCCAGTCGTTGAATTCCACCGGCGCGATGATGCCTTTGCGTTGCAGCCTGTCCAACTCGATTTCCACTTTTTCACGCATCATGTACGGTACCGCCCGAGCCTTGTGGCATCCGGGAACCAAGTGGATCTGCACTTTCGCCCCCGAAAAGCTTCCAATGCCTGGCTCGAATAACGAAGGGAACTTGCTGAGAACCTGGGTACATGCAGTGTTGTCGACGGACGCGAGCGCTTGGATGGCATCCCAGTTCCAGCGGATTTTTCCCAGCCAGCTGCTGCCAAACAATGTGGGGCCATCCCCTGGCACAATCCTCAGCGGGAGTTCGTGTACTGCTCCGTCAAAGGAGACTTTGACTTCAGCATTGCCAATTATAGGGATTAGTTCCTTTGTGTAAGTCCTTAGTTTGGTGTGAATGGGGCTGAGCTCGTGCCGATGTGCCTTCTTTCCCCACAGCCTGTCGAAGGCCATTTTATTCATTATGGACTGACTTGCCCCCGTGTCCAGCTCCATAGGCACTGGAATACCGTTCAGTTCAACATTCAACATTATTGGTGGGCATTTCGTTGTGAACATGTGTGCCCCGTACACCTCTGTCTCCTCCGTACGAGTTTCCAATTCCGTCTGATCCATTGTGTGTTATGTATTGTCCAGGTATGTTAAATGTAGAAGTACAATGGTGCGCCACAGAGGGCGCTGTGGTGGGAGACCTGAAAGTACCTGCGAGACAGAGTATAAAAGGCTGCCCACCACACCTGAGAGGCACTCTGGAGTTACACAATAAAGGACCAAGGTCACAGCAGTTACTACAACACCAGACTGCGTGGAGTCAGTGATTTGAGTGCTGCATACATTACATTGGCGACGAGGACACGGACGAGCTTCACGCAACCATGGCTACACTGGGCCCGTTAAAGGATTTTACGGTGGGCAATGATTGGGAGGCCTTTACGGAAAGGCTCGAGTACTACTTTGCAGCAAACGACCTGACGGGGAACATGGACGCACTGAGAGAGAAGCGTAAGGCGATACTGCTCTCCAGTTGTGGTGATGAGGTTTACTGTCTCGTCAGGGATTTACTGGCACCCGCGAGCGCCAAGGGCAAGTCATATGAGGAGCCGATTGAACTTATTCGTGACCAACTGAAACCGAAGGAGAGCATCCTCACGGCCAGACACAAATTCTACCACCACTGCAGGCCTGAGGGCCAAGATGTCACCAAATATGCTGCGGACATCAGGAGACTCACGGCGCCATGTGATTTTGGCACACACCTTGACGAGGCGTTGCGAGACGTCTTTGTTATGGGGATTAGACATGAGGGTCTCCTTCACAGGCTGCTATCCACTGAACCTAAAATCAGCCTGAAGCAAGCCATCACCATCAGCAAGGCATTTATGACCTCGACTTGCAGCACCAAGCAGGTGACCTACACAATCTCGAACCCGCAGGTACTAGTCACAGGATAGTGCCCACCATGGCCAAAACTGCAGAACGTGGCTCTGCCCGGGGCAGAGAGCATGGACCTCGGGGTCCTGGAACTCAGAGTCCGCTGAGGGGGCCAATCAAGCAGCACCATGCTGGCGCTGTGGAGGAAGCCAAGGGGCTCGCCGGTGCAGGTTTACGGAGTATACGTGTAATACCTGCCACACGAAAGGCCACCTTCAGCGTATGTGCAAAAGAAACCTGACTCACCGTGTGGCTGAGGAGATGGTAGAGGATCTTCCAGCGAGGAGCAGGCAGAAGAAGATGATGCGTTTGGACTGTATACGTGTACCGACGGTTCGGCCCCAGTGACTATGGAAGTCAAGATTAAGGAAGTCCCAGTGAGTATGGAAGTGGACACTGGATCGGGTCCGTCTTTGATGAGTCAGGAAACTTTTGATAAACTGTGGATCAACCCAGCTGCACGACCCGAGCTGGTCCCGGTCACGGCAAAGCTGCGCACCTACACCAAAGAACTGATATATGTTCTTGGCAGAGCGGATGTGCAGGTATCTCACGGGGGCGAGACGCACGGTTCACCTTTGTGGGTCATTGCAGGCGATGGTCCGCCACTTCTCAGCAGGAGGTGGATGGGGATAGTCCGTGGGAGCTGGAAAGACTCCATTCCTCCACAGACCGCTGTTCCCCGGGTTCCCAAAGAGCAGAGCCGACCGAGCTGGAGGAGAAATCCCCACACAGGTGAGCAGACCCTGGAAGAGCAGTTTTGTAGGTGCGGGCTGATCGCTGAGGTGCGAGCCGGCGACCCGCTGCAGGTGATGAGTGGGAAATCCATCGATGGCCGACAAATCCAGGTGGGGGGGGGCCCACGCGGAGAAAAAGTTGGGCGGCGGTCACGGCTACGGTGGAGGCCGGGACAGCGGCGCCAGTGCTGGCGGCTATGGCGGCCGCAAGAGAGGTGGCAGTTACTGGGACAACGGCAGGAGCGGAGGCTACAGCGGCGGCAGGTATGACTCGGGAAAACGCGACAGCTACTCGGGTGGGCACAAGAGCTAGAGCGGCGGATGCGGCAGCAATTATGGAGGCCGCTCTCACAGGGACTGTGACTGATTGAATCCAAAGAACCACGATAAAATTGTTTTGGCCATTTTCCTTTCTTCTTTCCTCTTTAATCTTTCTATTCCAGAGAGTAAAACATCATGCCAGCGAGCTCAAGATGGTGGCGGGCCTCCTGGCAGCAGAGCTCTGCAGACAAAGGCAAGCAGAGCAACTAAAATGGCGGCGCCCAAGGGAAGCCTCGTGGGAACCACAAGATGGCGTCTTAAAAGGGAAATGCACCCGGGAGTCTTAAAAGGGCTTTACACCGTGGCGGGTCCCACAAAGAGACTTTTGTAAGGCAAGAGCGAGTCTAAATGAGCAATGTGATTTGTATGATGACGTGAGTTATGATAAGAGTTAATATTTTGATGCTGAAGGGGTAGGTGTTTAAAATAAGGGATATGCATTACGAAAAGAGTTAATACCACAAGGTACAGTAGAAGGGTAACTGGATCCGTGACTAACATGATTAATGGACCAATGCGATTCTCGATCTATGTGATTCATGCAATGGTTCAGCAGCTGCAGATGAGCCGTCGGTGATCACTTCCTGCGAACAGAGGCAACGCACCAGTTGGGATACCCTGTCTCAGCGCAGTCCGTTACCTCGGGCAAAAAGGGGCACTATACCGCCACTGCACCTCACCCAGAGGAGCTGGGATTAAATAACTGTTCAGTGTACCTGCAACATCTGTACCACATTTTATATGTACCATACAAATGTACTGTGTATGTATACCTGTTTTCTGTTGGAGGTTATGCTTGTGTACTTCATCACCCATGTAAGGACTGCAAACACCACGGGCTTGCACCAGATCGCAAGCATAACCTCTACATGGGGGAGAAGAGGGAAGTGGATGGTCATGGACTCACACTCACAAATCAACCAGGACGAACAAGGCCGAGGTCGCCAGCAATGGCTTCTGGAACTGGAGGGGGGGAGTGAGATGTTATGTATTGTCCAGGTACGTTAAATGTAGAAGTACAATGGTGCGCCACAGAGGGCACTGTGGTGGGAGACCTGAAAGTACCTGCGAGACAGAGTATAAAAGGCTGCCCACCACACCTGAGAGGCACTCTGGAGTTACACAATAAAGGACTAAGGCCACACCAGTTACTACAACACCAGACTGCGTGGAGTCAGTGATTTGAGTGCTACACACACTACACTGTGGATCGATCTTCCTCTGCAACGTGGTGGTTTGCAGGGTTTGCAGCTCGCCTGCACATTCGTTGGAGGCGTCCCATTGTTCTGCAGTCATTGCACACATAGGGCATTGATGGGGCCGATGATCACCTCCGCAGCGCCAACAGGGTGTTAACTGCCTCGCGTTAACAGATGATGGCGGACTCTGGGTCAATTGAGGTCGGGCTACAGCAGCCGGCGTGTACATTCTGTCCTGTACATTTCTGCTCAAAACCAACGTTAATTTATGCATCGTACTGGCTGAAACTTCTTTGTTCTGCGAAATCTGCTTGGTGTTGTCGCTGGTGGACATAAATGCCCGCGCTATCGTTATGGCTTTACTCAGATTCGGAGTTTCTACAGTCAACAGTTTGCGAAGGATTGTCTGATGTCCGATGCCCAATACAAAAAAGTCTCTCAGCATTTGTCCTAGGAATCCCTCAAAATCTCAATGTCCTGCAAGGCGCCTTAGTTCAGCGACATAGCTCTCCACTTCCTGGCCCTCCGATCATTGACACGTGTAGAACCGGTATCTCTCCATCAAAAATGCTTTCCTTAGGATTTAGGTGCTCCCGGACCAGCATACACAGTTCTTCGTAGGATTTCTCTGTTGGTTTTACCGGAGCCAGGAGATTCTTCATGAGGCCATAGGTTGTTGCCCCACAGACAGTTAGGAGGATCGCCCTTCGTTTGGTCGCATTCTCGTCCCCTTCCAGCTCGTTGGCCATGAAGTATTGAAACGAGTCTCTCCACGAAGGCCTCCCAATTGTCCCCCTCTGAGAACTTCTCCAGGATGCCGACTGTTCTTTACACTTTCGCGCAGTTGTTCATTACCTCGTCGCCAATTGTTACACTCATAATAATGGTCAGACTGAGTACTGTGTGTAATGAGCAAGTGTGACCTTAACTCCTTTATTAAGGTTCCAGAGTGCAGGTACCTTGTGGATGACCTGCTTATATACTGTGCTCCCAAGGGATGCTGGGATCCCTTGGGACTCCAACAGGTAGGCCCTCTGGTGGTCAGGTGTGATGCAGGCTACAGGAGGTTAAATACATAACAGTTATGTTGATTGAGGGATAAATATTGGCCAGGACACTGGGGATAACTCCCCTACTCTTCTTCGAAATAGTGCTATGGGATCCTTTACATCCACCTAAGAGAGCGGTTTAATGTCTCATCCGAAAGATGGCACCTCCGACAATGCAGCACTTCCTCAGCACTACATTTATGTGCTCGGGTCCCTAGAGTAGGACTTGAGCCCACAACCTTCTGACTCAGAGGTGAATGTGCTACCCACTAAGCCTCAGCTGACACTGTGGCTGAAGGATATTTTCGAAGGTGTTGTTCAAACTGAATCTTTCTGTATTGAATTGCGAAATAAGAACTGCTTTGCAACAAAATTGGACATCCATTATAGACCACTGTACAGTGAGAAAGAAATAGATGAAGAGATTTCTAGACCACTTAAAGTGATTTGCAGCAGTAATAGGACTGTAATAATGGGATAGGCTTTAACTATCCAGACATAGCTGAGATATTGCGAACAATGACACTCGAAATGGGGAATGAAGTTCATGGAGAGCATTCAGGATTATTTCCTCAGTCAGAATGCTAGAGTCCAATGAGGAAAAATGCAGCACTAAACCTGGCTTTGAGTAACAAATCAGCATAAGTAAGTGGTATAAAGGTCAGAGGATATTTAAAGGCCAGTGATGATAACTAGCTTTGGAGGCAGTTCAGAGAAGGTTCACTAGATTGATTCTGGGGATGAGGGGGTTGACTTATGAGGAAAGGTTGAATAGGTTGGGCCTCTACTCATTGGAATTGAGAAGAATGAGAGGTGATCTTATCGAAACGTATACGATTATGAAGGGGCTTGACAAGGTGGATGTCAAGACTAGAACTAGAGGGCACGATCTTAAAATAAGGGGCCACCCATTTAAAGCAGAGATGAGGAGGAATTTCTTCTCTCAGAGGGTTGTAAATCTGTGGAATTCGCTGCCTCAGAGAGCTGTGGAAGCTGGGACATTGAATAAATTTAAGACAGAAATAGATAGTTTCTTAAACCATAAGGGGATAAGGGGTTTTGGGGAGCGGGTGGGGACGTGGAGCTGAGTCCATGATCAGATCAGCCATGATCGTATTGAATGGTGGAGCAGGCTCGAGGGGCCGTATGGCCTATTTCTTATGTTCTTATGTAACGTAATTAGGTTTACAGTAAGAATAAAGAAAAAAATGAAATCAAAATAAAAGGTGTTGGACTGAAAAAAATCTACCAATGTAAACTCAACATCAATTGCTAATCGAATCCATACAAGGGAGAAGTTTTCTGGGTATGGCCCTGGGACTAATTGGAGTGTGGATAAAGCAACAATACTGCCATTAGAATAAACCCATACATTCAGATTTAATCAATGTATAAACATTTGAGGTCAAGATTTGGTGTAGTATGGACACTTTTTTAAGCTGTATTTTGGGTTAATTTTGTTTAACAAAGCTGGAAATTTGTGACAATGCGGATGTGTTACATTCTATCATGAACTTTTGCCTTCTACAATGTATATCTAAAGGGTTGTTTGCAATCTTGAGCTCTACAACATGGACACCTACTCATCATCATCATAGGCAGTCCCTCGGAATCGAGGAAGACTTGCTTCCACTCTTAAAAATGAGTCCTTAGGTGGCTGAACAGTCCAATACGAGAACCATAGTCCCTGTCACAGGTGGGACAGATAGGCGTTGAGGGAAAGGGTGGGTGGGACTGGTTTGCCGCACGCTCTTTCCGCTGTCTGCACTTGATTTCTGCATGTTCTCGGCGACGAGACTCGAGGTGCTCAGCGCCCTCCCGGATGCACTTCCTCCACTTAGGGCGGTCTTTGGCCAGGGACTCCCAGGTGTCAGTGGGGATGTTGCACTTTTTCAGGGAGGCTTTCAGGGTGTCCCTGTAACGTTTCCTCTGCCCACCTATTATGTACTAAACAGAGTGGCATAGATGCTTTGTGCTGTGTGGGAGGAAGAACCAAACTTTTTGCATGTTTGGTGCTACCTAAACGGGCCATAAAATTGCCTGTGTATGTATGACTAGCATGTGGAGGCTGCCTTCTCCAAACAGGGTTGGGCGCTCTTTTGTGTCCATCTGGAATGTAGAGTAGTTGATCGAGAATTCAAGCTCTGCAGCCTGGCTGCAGTTTTGAAAGAACACAGACCACATTGCATTAAGTCATCAATCAACTTGACATTTTAGGACCTTGGGTAGCGAGCCAATTAAAGGTTAAAAGACTATCAATTGAGCCAATAAGGTCAAAGAAGGCAAGTTCTTTTCTGTAAATTGAACCAGGTATAAGTACAGCCATTTTGGCCATGTGGTCTCAGAAGGACAAAGGCCTGGCTTAAAGCCAAGAGCTTGTTGCTGCTGCCGGAATAAAGTTACATTAAAACGACAATCGGAGTTCGTATTTCATTGGAAATTAAGAGATCTAACAGTAGTGACTTTTCATGTCTCTCTTTGACAGTGATTGGACATTGGATGCCCTCTTGGGCCCACCCTGGAAGGAAGTTGGATGTCGGGTGTCTTCACATGTTCCCACCTCCTGTATTTGGGTTGAATGCTCTCACATACCTTTCCTGGTAAGCAGTTGGGTGTATTTTCCTGTAATGCAATTGGATTTTGGGTGCCTTTACAGTTCCATTCTAGAATTGAGTTAGGTAAACACGCCTATCCCTTAGTGAATATTGAATTCCTTCACATATGTCTCTTTAATTGGGAATTGTGCGTTTGATGCCTCAGCAAGTACCTCTTAGAATGTGGTCGTGTGCTCTTGCAGATCACTTAGAACATGTGATTGGATGTTGAGTGTCCTCACATGTTTCTCCAAGGATGGAATTAGGTAGTTTAATGTATCTCTCCCAAAAGCTGAATGTCTTCGTGGACTTTGCTAGTATGCAGTTGGATGTTGCCCTTCCCGGAACATTCTGTGCCCTTTAAATGACTTTCTGCAACCCTGTATATTTTGTTTCTAGATCCTGGATTAGACTTGGTGTCCAGTTCGCCTGCATACTGGGAAAGTATATGTAGGACACTCCCTTCCCTGTTTTAGTAGTAAGGGAAGCTCTGACTTGCCTTGAATGGAGAACATAAGAACATAAGAAATAGGAGCAGGAGTAGGCCATCTGGCCCCTTGAGCCTGCTCCACCATTCAATAAGATCATGGCTGATCTGATACTGGCCCCAACTCCACTTCCCTGCCCTCTCCCCATAACTCTTGACTCCCTTATCCTTCAAAAATCTGTCTTATCTCTACCATAAATGTACTCAATGACCCAGCCTCCACAGCTCTCTGGGTAGAGAATTCCAAAGATTCATGACCCTCTGAGAGAAGACATTCTTCCTCATTTCTGTTTTAAATGGGCGATCCCTTATTCTGAGACTGTTGCCCCTCGTCCTAGATTTCCCTATGAGGGGAAACATCCTCTCTGCATCCAACCTGCTCAGCCCCCTCAGAATCTTATACGTTTCAATAAGATCATCTCTCATTCTTCTAAACTCAATGAGTATAGGCCCAACCTGCTCAACCTTTCTTCATATGACAACCCCTTCATCTCAGGAATCAACCTCATGACCCTTGTCTGAACTGCCTCCATTGCAAGTATATCCTTCCTTAAATAAGGAGAGCAATGCTGTACGCAGTACTCCAGTTGCAGCAGGGCTTCTTTCCTTTTATACTCTGTCCCTCTTGAAATACAGGTGTGGATCCATTGCCCACCTCAGACTTGACTGATAAGACCAATTACTGCTGTCCTTTACAGCACATCTGCATCCATTTTTGGGATTAACAGAAACTAAAATTGGTCGCTATGAGTCGTGGAGTGCATTTGAGCATTAATATCCTTGCACGTCCCTTCCACACCATGGCTAGGCACAGGGTGCCCGTGTGCGTACCCCAGTGTGGTTGGGCTTTGCTGCCTCCTAGTGCCTTTCATGGAGTATGGTTTAGTGGTGCACGCCCTTGCCTGTCCCTTCTGGAATGTGACTGGATGTTGGATGTCCATATTATCCCTCAGGCTGAGTGGACTGCGCCCATATGTGTGTCCCTTCAGGAGGACAATTGATTTCGATGTACTATTGTACATTCCACTCTGGATATGCTTGGGTGTATGGTGCTCTTGGAGTATAGTTAGTTTTGAGGTGCCCTCATGTGTCACTCCTGCGATATGTTTGGGTGTAGGGTGTACTCACAGGACCTTCCTAGTGTGTGCTGGGAGTTGGATGTAATCAAAAGCTACTGGTGCAGAGTTGGTTAGGTGTTAGTGTCATCAGCGTGTGGGATGTCTTTGTGTATCGCTATTAGATTATAGTTGGCTGTCGGGGCCAGAAGAGGCGAGGGTCCAGGGGCAGCACGGGCCAGCCCACACTGCGATAGAGAAACATGGAAACATAGAAAATAGGTGCAGGAGTAGGACATTCGGCCCTTCGAGCCAGCACCACCATTCAATAAGATCATGGCTGATCATTCCCTCAGTACCCCTTTCCTGCTTTCTCTCCATACCCCTTGATCCCTTTAGCCATAAGGGCCATATCTAACTCCCTCTTGAATATATCTAACGAACTGGCATCAACAACTCTCTGCGGTAGGGAATTCCACAGGTTAACAACTCTCTGAGTGAAGAAGTTTCTCCTCATCTCAGTCCTAAATGGCCTACCCCTTATCCTAAGACTGTGTTCCCTGGTTCTGGACTTCCCCATCATCGGGTACATTCTTCCCGCATCTAACCTGTCCAGTCCCGTCAGAATCTTGCAAGTTTCTATGAGATCCCCTGTCATCCTTCTAAACTCCAGTGTATAAAGGCCCAGTTGATCCAGTCTCTCCTCATATGTCAGTCCCACCATCCCGGGAATCAGTCTGGTGAACCTTCGCTGCACTCCCTCAAACGTCCTTCCTCAGATTAGGAGACCAAAACTGAACACAATATTCCAGGTGAGGCCTCACCAAGGCCCTGTACAACTGCAGTAAGACCTCCCTGCTGCTATACTCAAATCCCCTAGCTATGAAGGCCAACATACCATTTGCCTTCTTCACCGCCTGCTGCACCTGCATGCCAACTTTCAATGACTGATGAACCATGACATCCAGGTCTCATTGCATCTCCCCTTTTCCTAATCTGCTGCCATTCAGATAATATTCTGCCTTCGTGTTTTTGCCCCCAAAGTGGATAACCTCACATTTATCCACATTATACTGCATCTGCCATGCATTTACCCACTTACCTAACCTGCAGCCTTTTAGCATCCTCCTCACAGCTCACACCGCCACCCAGTTTACTGTCATCTGCAAACTTGGAGATATTACACTCAATTCCTTCATCTAAATCATTAATGTATATTGTAAAGAGCTGGGGTCCCAGCACTGAGTCCTGCGGCACTCCACTAGTCACTGCCTGCCATTCTGAAAAAGACCCGTTTATCCCGACTCTCTGCTTCCTATCTGCCAAGCAGCTCTCTATCCACGTCAGTACATTACCACCAATACCATGTGCTTTGACTTTGCACACCAATCTCTTGTGTGTGAACTTGTCAAAAGCCTTTTGAAAGTCCAAATACACCACATTCACTGGTTCTCCCTTGTCCACTCTACTAGTTACATCCTCAAAAATTTCCAGAAGATTTGTCAAGTATGATTTCCCTTTCAGAAATCCATGCTGACTTGGATCAATCCTGTCACTGCTTTGCAAATACGCTGCTATTTCATCTTTAATAATTGATTCCAACATTTTCCCCACTACTGATGTCAGGCTAACTGGTTGATAATTACCAATTTTCTCTCTCGCTCCTTTTTTAAACAGTGGTGTTTCATTAGCAACCCTCCAGTCCATAGGAACTGATTCAGAGTCATTAGACTGTTGGGAAATGATCACCAATGCATCCACTATTTCTATGGCCACTTCCTTAAGTACTCTGGGATGCAGACTATCAGGCCCCGGGGATTTATCGGCCTTCAATCCCATCAATTTCCCTAACACAATTTCCCACTTTATAAGGATATCCTTCAGTTGCTCCTTCTCACTAGACCCTCGGTCCCCTAGTATTTCCGGAAGGTTATTTGTGCCTGCCTTCATGAAAACAGAACCAAAGTATTTGTTTAACTGGTCCGCCATTTCTTTGTTTCCTATTATAAATTCACCTGAATCTGACTGCAAGGGACCTATGTTTGTTTTCACGAATCTTTTTCTCTTCACATATCTATAGAAGCTTTTGCAGTCAGTTTTTATATTCCCTGCAAGCTTCCTCTCATACTCTATTTCCCCCCTCCTAATTAAACCCTTTGTCCTCCTCTGCTGTATTACAAAATTCTCCCAGTCCTCAGGTTTGCTGCTTTTTCTGGCCAATCCTTGGATTTAACACTATGCTTAATTTCCCTTGTTAGCCACGGTTGAGCCACCTTCCCCATTTTATTTTTACTTCAGACAGGAATGTACAATTGTTGAAGTTCATCCATGTGATCTTTAAATGTTTGCCATTGCCTATCCACCGTCAACCCTTTAATTATCACTCGCCAGTCTATTCTAGCCAATTCACATCTCAAACCATCGAAGTTATCTTTCCCCAAGTTCAGGACCCTAGTCTCTGAATTAACTGTGTCACTCTCCATCTTAATAAAGAATTCTATGATATTATGGTCATTCTTCCTCAAGGGGCCTCGCACAACAAGATTGTTAATTAGTCCTTTCTCATTGCACATCATCCAGTCTAGGATGGCCAGCTCTCTAGTTGGTTCCTCGACATATTGGTCTAGGAAACCATCGCTAATACAATCCAGGAAATCCTCCTCCACCGCATTGCTACCAGTTTGGTTAGCCCAGTCAATATGTAGATTAAAGTTGCCCATGATAACTGCTGTATCTTTATTGCGCGCATCCCTAATTTCTTGTTTGATGCTGTCTCCATCCTCATTATTACTGTTTGGTGGTCTGTACACAACTCCCACTAGTGTTTTCTGCCCTTTGGTATTCCGTAGCTCCACCCATACAGATTCCACATCATCCAAGCTAATGTCCTTCCTTACTATTGCATTAATTTCCTCTTCAACCAGCAACGCCACCCCACCTCCTTTCCTTTCTGCCTATCCTTCCTAAATGTTGAATACCCCTGGATGTTGAGTTCCCAGCCTTGGTCACCCTGGAGCCATTCTTCTAAACTCCAGTTAATACAGGCCCAGTCGATCCAGTCTCTGCTCATATGTCAGTCCTGCCATCCCAGGAATCAGTCTGGTGAACCTTCGCTGCACTCCCTCAATAGCAAGAACGTGTTTGCACACTAGGTCCGTGCAGCAGAGCTGGTCTCCAGTCGTTTTGGTTAATCCTTGCCATTGGACCAAGACCTAGCTCTGTCAGGCCCGTGTGATGGCTGGTGTGCAACGGCCACCACTCATTAAAAAAATCCACGCACAGGTATCTTCCACCCTTCAAGATGGAGTTCAGGACCTGGAATATTAGGTCCTTCATTAAAACACCTGTGAACTCATCCTTTTTTTGGCGTGGAAGCAAGTCATCCTCGTTTCGAGGGACTGCCTCTGATAGTTGGGTGTCAGCTGCCTTGAAGACCTTTACAAGGAGCACTTTGGAGTGGAGTTGTGGGAAAATGCTGAGTGCATCTTACATCTCTGCTGGAGTGCAGGTAGCTGTGGGGGGTTCTGGCTTGTCCTTCCTGCAATAAGAAGGATGCTGGTGCCTGCTACCTTTGGCACGTAGCTCCTGGAAGAAGAGAGGTGTTCAGGCTGCCCTTGGGGTGTCCCATCCTGGAATCCAGTTGGGTGTCCTCGTCGGCCTCTTCCAGAGAGCCGGCTGCCACCTTGTCCTGCAGGTCAGTGGCCGCCCGTCGCTGCTATCAGAACGCTGTGCACGCACAGAAAGTCGCTCGAATTGCCAGTCAATGCTTGCTTGGGCAGCATGGCGAGCTCTCCTGCAGCCAGCCCGGTCACTGGCACCAAACACCTCGACGTTTTTGTGGACGAGAAGGAGCCCAGAAACGGCGCTGAAGCGCTCCTGAGTGAACTGCGGCCACTTTGGAAACCGACGGACATTAAGTTGAAGGTAAGTAAAAAGTCAATTGGATCAAAGCCGCAGGGTGGAGCCAGCCTCTGAATTTAAACCACGTCAAAAAAAAAATCCTTACTTACTTGTAGCACGGACTTGGAAGGGCGGCCATGTCAGACAGGTTGTTTGAGCACAACAGTGTTTTTTGAGATTTCCTTTCAAAGTCCCCAGCACCAACTCTTGCAAAATAACACCCTGTGCTGAGATTGAAATCGATGTCGTGTTTTAAAAGTAATGTATTTGTTGCTAAAAAAAAAAAAGGCGTCTTGACTTGGAGAGGGAGGGGGCAGAAAAGGGAGCTGGAACAGTGGGCAGCTGGACGTGACTGTATTCAAGTTGAGTTTGCCCCGGAGCTGTCAGTGACACACAGTCAAGGCTGGCACCACTTCCACCGCACCAGTCAATGAGAGAACCTCAACAGGCAAAATTATAGCCAGGAATCAGACAAGGGACTGCTTATGCAGTCGTCTATTAAAAAGGATCACATCTTAAAGATCCCTTTCGTGACCTTTTATTGATTTTGTATACATTAGAGATATTTAAGCTTATAACTGAATGTATTAATAAAGAACTGCAGTATCCAACTGTTAGTTCCCTGTAATTAGGAACACACACACACACACACAAGAAAATAGATCAGTGAAAATATAATTTTGGCAGATATGCAAAGATTGAAACAAAGAACAGACAGTGAGGATCTAATTAGTTGGTTATTAATGTAGTGAGTGAATCTGATCAAATGCGGTTCAAGTAACAAAGACGTAAGTCTGCTTTGAAAGAGAACCCCATTGGGTTTAGATATCGGCTGGTTTAAAGGATAAGTGGACTTTAAAAAATACTCGAGAGGCTTACTGACAAGGTGAGGTGGGTAATACAATCAATTAGCACTTATCACAATTGACTCAATATTAGCCATAATGTGGCGATTGTAAATAGTTATAATACACACAAATCTTCGAGAATTGTGAGCCATTGAGACTTAGCAACTCTGTTTTAGGTCTTTTGGTAAGATTTTGTGGGTCCAGTGGTTCAATATTTTAAAGGGCGGGGAAGAATCTGAAATTGTAGAAGTATGGTGGTAGGTTCAGCCATGAACTCATTGAATGGCGGTGCAGGCTCGAAGGGCCGAATGGCCTACTCCTGCACCTATTTTCTATGTTTCTATGTTTCTATGTTTGGCTTGGAAATCTGGCAGGGACAGCAGTAAGTCTGTTACAATGGAACCCATAGGTGAGCATCAAACTCCAAGTACTATCCAGTGCCATTTCTATCTCTGCAACATTGCCCACATCTGCACTTATATGAATCCCTCCACCACTGCAATCCTTATTCATGATTATGTCACCACTAGATTTGATTACCCTGATACCTTCCTTGCTGATATCCATAAGAACATAACAACATAAGAAATAGAAGCAGGTGTAGGCCTCTGGCCCCTCGAGCCTGCTCCGCCATTTAATAAGATCGTGGCTGATCTGATCATGGAATCAGCTCCATTTCCCCGCCCACACCCCATAACCCTTTACTCCCTTATCACTCAAAAATCTTTCTATCTCCGCCTTAAATATATTCAGTGACCCAGACTCCACAGTTCTCCCATTATAAACGCTCTATAAATGCCAATTTGTCTAAACCTTAACTGCCTTTTCCTGCAATGTTCCATCTTCTCTGACCCAACTTGGCTCTCAGTCTCCAACACATTAGGATTGAAAGCCATATTCTCATCTTCAAATTCCTCCATGGCCTAGTCCCATCTCATTTCTATAACCTACATAAGTCTTAGCTCCCCTAATGCACACTTTGGTTCTTTGACTCTGGGTTTTATGCATCACCTCCTCCCTTTACCACACCACTAGTGGCATCAGTCTTCAGCCACTTTGGCCCTGCACTCTGGAACTCCTTGTCTAAAACTCTTCTGCATCGCCACTTCTTTCTTATTCCCTCCCTAAACCTCTCTGCCTCTCTATCTCCCTCTCCTCCTTTAAGACACCTCTTTGACCAAGCTTTTGCTCTAATATGTCCTAATATCTTCTTGTGTGTCAATTTTTTTTTAGTAACGCTCCTTGGGATGTCTTACTATGTTAAAGGTGCTATATAAATGCAAATTGTTGTTCACGTTTAAAAAGATTCCCAAAACCCATCTTTTCAGCTAAGCTTTGGGTCCCCTTTGCGAATCTCTCCCTCCATCTCCCCCAACTATCCCTCTTCATGAAGTACCTTGGAATTTCTTCTTATGATAAAGATGCTGTATAAGTGCAGGTGTTTAAATCCATCATACTTCAGGAAATTTCTGTGTCACAATTGCTGAATTTCAATTTTAAAAAGTTTATGTGATACAGACAGATAAATATAGTGGATATATATGGACATATAGTGGAACCCTGTCATTTAAGACCTCTCTTATGAGAGACCACCTGTCATCTGAAATTATGAACGTTTGGCTGGAAAGGTTCTCCGACTTCCGACGGAAGACCACCTGCTGAATGCAACTAGTACTCAGGCCCCGTGTGTAATTAACAATCAATGCAACGCCTTAATCAATGTTATCTAATGATTAAGGAGCGAATAAATGTATTTTCAAAGCATCAGTGATGGACTTAATTCAGAACAAATGCAAAAGACCCCTGGAAAAGATCTGAAAAGCATGACATTTTAAAGTTCCTACATTACAACAGTGATTACGCTCCAAAAAGCATTTCATTGTCTGCAAAGCACTTTGGGACATCCGATGGTCGTGAAAGATGCTATATAAATGCAAGTCTTTTTTGCAGCACTTGTTTTATAATTATGAAAGTGTGATCAGCCAGACTCTTCAGGGCAAACTATTTTAGTGGCATCGTAGCAATCTGTAATCGTCCTGCCGTAGATCTTGTTGAATAAGCCAAAGTCTGTCACACAGACCATCACATGCGCCTCCTTTATATTTTAATATTGCAATGCATGGAGCCAACGCATTGTGTTTGCCATCTCACCTCTGTGACCTGGGAGAGAGGAGAGTGACCCAGAGCCACTCTCACAAATAAACATGGAGCATCAAAGTAGTGAATAGGCCAACTGATTGGCTGCCCCGGTTTCATAGAAACATAGAAACATAGAAAATAGGTGCAGGAGTAGGCCATTCGGCCCTTCGAGCCTGCACCACCATTCAATGAGTTCATGGCTGAACATGCAACTTCAGTACCCCATTCCTGCTTTTTCGCCATACCCCTTGATCTCCGTAGTAGTAAGGACTACATCTAACTCCTTTTTGAATATATTTAGTGAATTGGCCTCAACAACTTCCTTCTTATGTAATAACAGTTACTGCACTTCAAAATAATTTATATGACTGTGAAATTCTTTGGGCCATCTTAAGAACATTAAAGGCATTATAGAAATACAAGTTCTTTCTTTCTTTGTGAATCCTGGAAAAGCTACATGAACCTATGGTCAAGTTTTCTTTTATGCTAATTATTTAGTCCCAGCATTTGGAATCCCAATATCCATCACTGGAAGTTTGGCGGGGCGGAACTTCTGTCCTCCCAAAGGCCCTGACTCAAACCCCATCAGAAAATGCAGGGGCAGTTAATTTCAGTATTGCCAGATGGGACAAGGTACAAATTCTGCCGGTAATTTGTACAGCATAACTGGAAGGCCCAGAAATTTCATAAGACAGAGGATTGTCATTCAGAAAGAAGAGGCAACGGCATTTAAAACTAGGCTGGACTTAAAGCAGGACCAGCAGGCAGGAAAATGAAGAAATGGTTGCAACAGGAACAATAATAGGAGAGCAGCAAAGTTATATAAATTTTCTCTGACTGAAATTAAGCACAGAAGGTTGAAACGGTATGTGTGGGTGGTGAGAGACCTATCTACCAATGTAGCAGTGAGGACCATGCAAAAGGAGGTAGCACAGCAGTGAGTAGCAATTCCCTAACTATCAGGATTCCCCTCTGTTGGAGGAAGAAGATTAATGACCTCATAAACAGCCATTCTATATTTTAAGCTTTTCAGACTACAAGCCAATATTAACCCTATTTTGCAGCAACAAAATTAAGGGTATAACCTTGTGAACTAAATAAACTGTACAGACTCCTTCACAGGCAGCAATTATATTAAACCACTGAGGCATGTAAGCCCAGTGCAGAATCACATCCGCTATGCAAAATCCATAAGAGAAGTAATATGAGTTCTCCAATAATCGGCTAATAAAGCAATTTCACCTGAAAGTAACAACCACTCTGTTCTCATTCAGGAGAAAAGTGCAAATAATTCATGGGAATAGAAAGCTAGCAGAAAGAGGCAATTGAGATACTGGGATCACATTCGGCTGAAATGCTGGGGAAGGAGATTGTTTGTGCAGAGGAAGTTATGACGTTCAAAGAGTAAAAAAAATGTCAGCGTTCTGACATTCAGGGGATGAAATTGGTGCCTTTGTGCCTCCAGTTAGCGTCACCGGGGGTGGCATTAACGGGGTGCAAATGGCTTTGTGACTGGGCACGGTGATTACATCGACTCCCGCCACATTCGGCAGGGGTTTTATGGCAGCGCTACGGCGTTGTGCCCTGAGCTCCTTCACCCGGGGATCGTGATGTCATCACCGTGCGCATCGACCCGGTAGCGCCCCGGACCCAAAACTGACTTCTGCCCCCTGCAGCCCCACCGGGCGAAAACACCAACAGCTGCAGGAGGTGTGCATCTGACGGCCGGCCGCTTTGGGGGCGATGATTAAAGGCAAAAAAAACGTACCTTATTCCTTTGAGTTTTTTCTGTGGGTTCCTGCTTGAGTGCTGAGCTGATCGCACGGGATCACAGCTGCCGTTGTGGTCCAGGTAGGTACTTTTTATTTTGCTGAGCCTGCAGCGATGGCCCTTCCCTTTAAGGGGGGAAAGGAGCCTTTCAACGCAACAGCACTGCTGAAGTCACCTGCTGCCGATTGCATTCCAAGAAGGAAGTGGAGCACTTGATTTAGCACCCCACTTCCTTCTTGGTGCGCAAACAGCAAATTTTTTTAAAGTTAACTTTTTAACCTTTTAAAATATAGCGCCCCAAATGGGACGATAGTGAATTCTCCTCCTCGTACTCTGAGGAAGTCCCTTATATTAGCAGAACTAGGAGGGAATAAGTGAATAGCAGGAAATTCAGTGCATTTGTCACAGGAACTGGAAGCATGATCATAGCATGATTGAATTTCAAATTCAGATGGAGGGTGAGAAAGTTGGATCTCTAACCAATTTAAATAAAGAAGACTATGAAGGTTTGAGGGCAGAGTTGGGTAAAGTGGACTGGGAAAAGAGATTAAAGTGTAGGACGGTTGATAAACAGTGGTGCACATTTAAGGAGATATTTCACAACTCTCAAGAAAAATATATTCCAGTGAGGAGGAAAGGGTGTAAGAGAAAAGATAGCCATCCGTGGCTAACTAAAGAAATAAAGGACGGTATCCAATTAAAAACAAGGGCATACAATGTGGCCAAAACTAGTGGGAGGACAGAAGATTGGGAAGCATTTAAAAGCCAACAAAGAATGACTAAAAAAATGATTAAGAAAGGGAAGATAGACTATGAAAGTAAACTAGCACAAAATATAAAAAAAGGTAGCAAAAGTTTCTATAGGTATATGAAAAGGAAAAGAGTGGCTAAAGTAAATGTTAGTCTCTTGGAGGACGAGACCGGGAATTAGTAATGGAGAACATGGAGATGGCAGAAACTCTGAACAAATATTTTGTATCAGTCTTTACAGTAGAGGACACTAACAATATTCCACAAGTGGATAGTCAAGGGACTGTGGGGGGGAGGAACTTAACACAATCACATCACTATGGAGGTGGTACTCATTAAGATAATGATACTAAAGGTGGATAAATCCCCTGGATCTGATGGCTTGCATCCTAGGGTCTTAAGAGAAGTAGCAGCAGGGATAGTGGAAACATTGGTTGTAATTTACCAAAATTATCTGGATTCTGGGGAGGTCCCAGCAGACTGGAAAATTGCAAATGTAACGCACCTATTTAAAAAAGGAGGCAGACAAAAAGCAGGAAACTATAGAAACATAGAAACATAGAAACATAGAAAATAGGTGCAGGAGTAGGCCATTCGGCCCTTCTAGCCTGCACCGCCATTCAATGAGTTCATGGCTGAACATTCAACTTCAGTACCCCATTCCTGCTTTCTCGCCATACCCCTTGATCCCCCTAGTAGTAAGGACCTCATCTAACTCCTTTTTGAATATATTTAGTGAATTGGCCTCAACAACTTTCTGTGGTAGAGAATTCCACAGGTTCACCACTCTCTGGGTGAAGAAGTTCCTCCGCATCTCGGTCCTAAATGGCTTACCCCTTATCCTTAGATCATGACCTCTGGTTCTGGACTTCCCCAACATTGGGAACATTCTTCCTGCATCTAACCTGTCTAACCCCGTCAGAATTTTAAATGTTTCTATGAGGTCCCCTCTCATTCTTCTGAACTCCAGTGAATACAAGCCCAGTTGATCCAGTCTTTCTTGATAGGTCAGTCCCGCCATCCCGGGAATCAGTCTGGTGAACCTTCGCTGCACTCCCTCAATAGCAAGAATGTCTTTCCTCAGGTTAGGAGACCAAAACTGTACACAATACTCCAGGTGTGGCCTCACCAATGCCCTGTACAACTGTAGCAACACCTCCCTGCCCCTGTACTCAAATTAGCCTAACATCTGTGGTTGGGAAGATGTTGGAGTCCATTATTAAAGAAGCAGTAGCAGGACATTTGGAAAAGCAAAATTTGGTCAGGCAGAGTCAGCATGGATTTATGAAGGGGAAATCATGTTTGAGAAATTTGCTGTAATTCTTTGAGGATGTAACAAACAGGGTGGATAAAGGGGAACCAGTGGATGTGGTGTATTTGGACTTCCAGAAGGCATTTGACAAGGTGCCACATAAAAAGTTACTGCACAAGATAAAAGTTCACAGGGTTTGGGTTAATATGTTAGCATAGATAGAGGATTGGCTAACTAACAGAAAACAGAAAGTAGGGATAAATGGTTCATTCTTTGGTTGGCAATCAGTAACAGTGGTGTACGGCAAGGATCAGTGCTGGGACCCCAACTATTTGCAATCTATATTATCGACTTGGTGGAAGGGACTGAGTGTAACGTAGCCAAGTTTGCCGACGATACAAAGTTGAGAGACAAAGCAATGTGTGAGGAGGACACACAAAATCTGTAAAAGGACATAGACAGGCTAAGTGAGTGGGCAAAAATTTGGCAGATGGAATATAATGTTGGAAAGTGTGAGGTCATGCACTTTGGCAGAAAAAAAATCAAAGAGCAAGTTATTGTTTAAATGGAGAAAGATTGCAAAGTGCTGCAGTACAGCGGGACCTGGGGGTACTTGTGCATGAAACACAAAAGGATAGTATTCAGGTACAGCAAGTGATCAGGAAGGCCAATGGAATCTTGGCCTTTATTGCAAAGGGGATGGAGTATAAAAGCAGGGAAGTCTTGCTACAGTTATACAGGGTATTGGTGAGGCCACACCTGGAATACTGCATGCAGTTTTAGTTTCCATATTTATGAAAGGATATACTTGCTTTGGAGGCAGTTCAGAGAAGGTTCACGAGCTTGATTCCGGAATGAGGGGGTCGACTTATGAGGAAATGTTGAGTAGGTTGGGCCTCTACTCATTGGAATTGAGAAGAATGAGAGGTGATCTTATCGAAACGTATGAGATTATGAGGGGGCTTGTCAAGGTGGGATGCAGAGAGGATGTTTCCAGCCGACAGAAACTTGCTTGCATTATCACTCACGTTCTCATTCACACTCACCAGCCAAAGTTACGATCTAGAAAGTTTAGATGAGGGATGTGCACAGCCCACAAGCAATGCAGAGAAAGAGATAGTGTAAGTGGAGAAGGGTGCTCCAGAGTGGAGGCTAAGGAATTGTTAGCCCCAGCTGAAGAGATTTTTAGCGTGATGATCTCTGGTGACCTGTGTGAAAAATAAGAAAGCTAAGAGAGCATGAAGACACTGAAAAGCTTCTCTGCAAATGTGTAGCAGATAACAGGGCTTGTGGCAGAGATCAATGCCATCCTTGCCGGCAACATTATAGAGTGCTTCTCCACAATGCAGAATAGACTGGAGTGAATGGCAGCTGCAGGAACCTCTGCTTCTATCCCAAAGAATACAGAGGCTCCCTTGTGTAGGCTTTGACTACAGACATTCAGGTCTTGGGTGATAGACTGCAGTTTCCAAAATCTCCAGGACACCAATTTGGAAGGTTTGCAGAATATAGCAAGGTACGGTGGCATAGTAGTTATGTTACTGAACTAATAATCTCGAGGCCTGGACTAATAATCCAGAGACACGGGTTCAAATCCCAACATGACAGTTTGTTCAATTGATTAACATAAATATGGAATAAAAATGTAGTGGTGAGCATGCAGCTATTGGATAAAAACCCAACTGGTCCTTTAGGGAAGGAAACTTGGTGTCCTTGACTGGTTGGCTGGCCTGCCAATATCTAACCCTCGCCTCACTGCAATGTAATTGACTTTTAGCTGCTCTCTGAAATGGACTAACATACCATCCAGTTGTATCAAATCACAACAAAGAGGTTTAATAAGAATAAACCCGGATGGACCACCCGACATCTACCGAGTCATTAGATTCGGAAATGACAAAAGCACAGTCGACCCGGCAAAGTCCTCCTCACAAACATCTGGGGACTTGTGCCAAAATTGGGAGAGCTGACCCACAGACTCGTCAAGCAACAGCCTGACATAGTCATACTCGCAGAAACATACCTTTCAGCCAATGTCCCAGACTCCTCCATCACCATCCCTGGGTATGTCCAGCCCCTCCAGCAAGACAGATCAGAGGTGGTGGCTCAGTAGTATATAGTCAGGAGGGAGAGGCCCTGGGAGTCCTCAACATTGACTCCGGACCCCATGGCATCAGGTCAAACATGGGCAAGGAAATACCCTTCTGATTACCACATTCCAACCTCTCTCAGCAGATGACACAGTCGCCCTCCATGTTGAACACCACTTGGAAGATGCACTGAAGGTCGAAAGGGCACAGAATATACTCTGGGTGAGAGACTTCAAAGTCTATCATCAAGGGTAGCTCAATAGTACCAATACTGACTGAGCTGCTCGAGTCCTGAAAAACATAGCTGCCAGACTGTGCTTGCGGCACGTGATGAGAGAAGCACCATCAGAGGGAAAACCTACTTGATCTTGTCCTCACCAAACTATCTGTTGCAGATGCATCCGTATTTGTAGGAGTGACCACTGCACAGTCCTTGTGGAGACAAAGTTCCGTCTTCACCCTGAGGACATCCTCCAGCATGCTATGTGGCACTAACACCATGCCAAATGGGATAGTTTAAGAACAGATCTAGCAGCTCAAAACTGGGCATCCATGAAGCACTGTGGGCCATCAGCAGCAGCAGAATTGTATTCCACCACAATCTATAACCTCATGGCCCGGCATATCCCTCACTCTACCGTTACCAGGCAACCAGCCCTGGTTCAATGAGAACTGTAGAAGAGCTTTCCAGGAGCAGCACCAAGCATACCTAAAAATGAATCGCCAACACAGGACTAAACAGCAGAAGCAGCATGCTATAGACAGAGCTAAGTGATCCCACAATCAATGGCTAAGATCAAAGCTCTGAAATCCTGCCATATCCAATTGTGAATGGTGGTGGATAATTAAATAACTAACCAGCGGAGGAGATACCATGAACATTCCCATCCTCAATGATGGAGGAGCTCACCACGTGAGTGTAAAAGACAAGGCTGATGCATTCACAACCATCTTCAGCCAGAAGTGCCAAGTGGATGATCTATCTCGGCTTGACCCTGAGGTCCCCACCATCAAAGATGCCAGTCTTCAGCCAATTCTATTCACTCCATGTGATATCATTAAAAGGCTGAGCACACTGGATGCAGCAAAGGCTGTCATGTTGAATACTTCAGAACTAGCTGCGCCTCTAGCCAAGCTGTTCCAGTACAGCTACAATGCTGGCATCTATCCAACAAAGTGGAAGGTCGCCCATGTATCTCCTGTACATAAAAAGCAGCACAAATCCAATCTGGCCAATTATCACCCCATCAGCCTACTCACAATCATCAGCAAAGTGATGGAAGGTTTTGTCGACAGTGCGATCAAGTGACACTTACCAATAACCTGCTCACCGATGCTCAGTTTTGGTTCTGTCCAAACCACTCATTCAGTGTAGCCTTGGTCCAAACATGGGCAAAAGAGCTGAATTCCAGTAGGGGAAGTCAGATAACTGCTCTTGCCATCAAGGCCGCATTTGACCGAGTGTGGCACCAAGGAGCCCGAGTAAAATTGAAGTCAATAAGGATCGAGGTTAAACTCTCTACTGGTTGGAGTCATACCTCGCACAAAGGAAGATGGTTGTGGTTGTTGGAGGCCAAACATCCCAGCCCTGGGACATCGCTGCAGGAGTTCCTCAGGGCAGTGTCCTAGTTCCAACCAGCTTCAGCTGTTTCATCAATGACCTTCCCTCCATCATAAGGTCAGAAATGGGGATGGTCGCTGATGATTGCGCAGTATTCAGTTCTATTTGTAATTCCTCAGATAATGAAGCAATCTATGCCCACCTGCAGTAAGACATCCAAGCTTGGGCTGCTAGGCGACAATTAGCATTCGCACCACACAAATGCCAGAAAATGATCATCTCCAACAAGAGAGAGTCTAACCACTGCCCCTTGCCACTGAATGGCATTACCATCATTGAATCCCTCACCATCAACATGTTGGGCATCACAATTGACCAGTAACTTAACTGAACCAGTCACATAAATACTGTGGCTACAAGAGCAGGTCAGAGGTTGGGTATTCTTCAGTGACTGACTCACCTCCTGACTCCCCAAAGCCTTTCCACCATCCACAAAGCACAAGTCAGGAGTGTGATGGAATACTCTCCACTTGACTGGATGAGTGCAGCTCCATCAACACTCAAGAAGCTCGACACCACCCAGAACAAAGCAGCCCATTGATCGGCATCCCGTCCATCACCTTAAACATTCATTCCCTCCACCATCAGCGCAATAAGGCTGCAGTGTGTACTATTTACAAGATGCACTGCAGCAACTCGCAAACTCTCAAACTCTACCACCTAGAAGGACAAGGGCAGCAGGCTCCAAGTTCCCCTTCAAGTCACACGCCATCCTGACTTGGAAATGTATCACCATTGCTTCAGAAATGCTGGGTTACAATCCTAACAGCACTGTGGGAGCACCTTCACCACACGGACTGCAGCGGTTCAAGTGGTTCACCACCACCTTCTCAAGGGGCAATTAGGGATGGGCAATAAGTGCCAGCGACACTCACATCTCGTGAATGAATAAATACAATAAAATAATTCAGGATAGTCTTTCCTAGGAATTACGGGACATTAGTAATTCCATTAGGTCTATTTTCTTGCAGATCATTGGCAACCGATATCCTAATGCTATACCTAGTGGGAGAACAGGAGATGACTCTAAAAATTCAACATTTTCTCAGGACTACAGCATCTGTCCCCTCAGATGCCGTTGTAGGTGAAATAAAATTAATCGGTCAAGGTGTGAAGATTCCAAGCCCTGGGAAGTAGTCATTTTCTGGGCCACCTACGTCCCAAGAGGTTCATTGCCATATGGAGCAGTTGTTCACACTACAGGCTCACAGTTAGCACTTAGAAGAACTGTTAGAATAGGTCTGAGGAAAATTGAAAAGCCAAAAGCAAAGTGCACTGTGGTGTGCCAAATTATCCTCTTAGTTATAAAGTTACAGAAATCTTTATTTGACTGTTTAGCTATAAAAAATTATTGTTAAGATCATACAATCATCGAATAGAATGGTTACAGCACAGAAGAGGTTCATTTTTTAATTGAAAACACAAAGTTGCACAGGATATTAAAAGTATGTTTGTGAACTTAGAACCTTGTGGCCCATCTATTTTTAATGATAAAGGTGATATTCTAAAAGGTTGTATATTTCAAATATGTGGAGAATCCTGGATGTTACAAATGTTGTATAGACATAATATGATTGGACAATACTGAAGATCTCTCTGAGCTTCTCTGAGCAGCTGTCATGACTCAGTTATGTTGTTCTCATGTCCGCCTTTCTCTGTCTCAGTGGGGTCAGCTTTTGACTGTCTGTACCTTGTGAAACTTAATTTCTAGACCTTTTGGAGTAACAAAATTGTGGGGGACAAAACTTTGTGAAACAACATTGGGAGAATACTGGAGGGAGCTCCTGGACCTCCAGAGTGTCTGAAATGTTCCCTTCAGTACGCCAGTGCCCTGCTCAATTTGCATTTGAGTGAAGGTTTGAGCCTTGTCATATTCTTGTGCTACGTTAGTGTTCCTTCTGATGTTAGAAACCACAATAGTATTGGATACTCCTCATCTGCAAGAAGTCAGCCTTTGTTTTGTGCTTCATTCTGCAAAAGTGCAGAGGCATTGAACTGCTGAAGGATGAAATTGGGCTCGACTTTCCACTAGGGGCCAAGGCCCCCAAAAAATGGGCCTTGTTCCAGCGATGTGGGACGTCTCAGCCTTGCTGATCGCTGGTACCATGCCCATTTTTGGGCGATAGATGGGCCTTAGATGGGCGATGTGAAGTGGAAACTCTAGCCCAATGAGTCCCAGGAAACTCATATTGCAGACTTAACATTGGCCGCAAATATCCGCGGGATTGTGATCCTGGCAGTTCCGCTGGTTTGTACCAGCCGCAAAATCCTACCACTGACCCACTGAGCTTTCAGGGTCAACGGAAAGAGCCTGCAGGAGCAATCTTTCTTTGGGAGTGTATCCGTGATGCCCCTTGTTGAAGATCCTGGAAACATTGCTGTGGAATGCCAGGTGCAGGGGTATGCTAGATTCCCCTCTCTGGAAAGCAGTAGATGGTGTCATGAAATTCTGCATGGGACTGCAATTAAATAAACATACAATTGAAATAAGGCTCACGAGTGCCTGTCGCGGAACCTCATTCTGTCCCTGAAGTCACATTTTTTCGAATGCCACACGCAGCAAATCAGGTGCACGCGCTCGTCAGCCCAATTATATGCCTATCCCCACTGGAAACATCATAACATTTACCTTATTGTGTATTTAAGCTCAGAAATGTAGCCGCATAACGCCCATTTTATGGGTGCTAACGACTTCCTGAGCCTTGAATATGGTGGGCTGGACGTACACACTCACTCTGAGCCCAATGTGCACAGTCCACCTTATTGGTAAAAGGCAAAACATTGGCATATCGTGCCCATGCATGAAATAGGCCTAATGCCTATTCGAGGCCCCCACTGCAAGATAGAGTTGAGAGCAAGCCAGGTGGACATGTGGCAGGAATGTTTGTCCTGCTGCTCCAGCTACTATTCTTCCAAGTACCAATACCTGTCCAGCAATCATCCCCCGACCCCCGATAGCCCTGGCCCCATCGCCCCCATCGCCCCCACCGCCCCCCTTCCTCATTTACCTGAGAGCTGCTGCCAGCGTTGTAGTGGCCCAATCTTCAACCATGCTTCACAGTGTGAGTGACCTCTTAATGCAAATGAGGTCTGCGGCCCAATATCGGGGATGTTTCAGGCCTCACCAGTTAGACACCCCCGTACTTTGGGTGCGCTTGAATTTCTAGGCCTTAGTGTCCTCTGGAATGTAGAAAGCTTATTCTATGAGATCTGCACTCTAGTAATTAGCTTAATTGGGTTAGACGTCAACTTTCAGTATTCTATTGCAGCCAGATGAAAAATTATGCAGAATAGTAGCAATTCTAATAAGTGCTGTATTTCCCCCAACACTAACAGAGGCAGTCCCTATTCAATGTGAGGTATCAGTGCTGCACCCAGGATGATTCAGGAAACAGTCATTAACCTTTGAATGCTTTCATATTTGTATCATTTCGGCACTGCATGTGTGTTAATCCGTTACACTTGTGCCTTTGGGCTTAGAAACCAATTCTTTGACAGTTCCCTAGACATTATCAGCATTTGTGCTCTTCAAAGTTTCTTCATGTCTCTTGCAAATCCAACTGACAGCTATCATCGTTCACTACTGAGATGTCATTAGTGTAATAATGAAAAGAAATTCAGTGGGAAGCTACGTTGACATGACAGTAGATTAGTAACAATGAATTATCATTATTGCATTATTTGCTTAACAAAATGAATATCCTCTTGGGACTAATGAATGATATATTATGACTTGATTTGCTTAGAAATGCAGGACTTTTTAATAACAAGTACTAACTACATCTGATTATTCGTTTAATTCTTCCTTTGTTTTATGAGCTTGCTTATTGTTAACAAAAATTACCTGACAAATGGAATGTGAAATATAACAGACCACTTAGAATTGACAGTTTTGTGTAAAGTACTTTTGGCTTTGTGTCATCGAAAACTGTGTTGTTTAATTCGAGTGTGGTGTCAGCCACACTGTATTTAAGCAAGAGGTGTGAGAACACCTTGAAGAGCAATCTCAGACCGCCCCAGGCCTGCACCTGCTGTAATACAACAGCAACTAGGAAGGTGCTACAACAGAGTAATGTGTCAAAATCATGAGTGTGATGTTTAAGTAGTTTATCAACTTCATCTGAATTCTAATAGATGTTTCCACTTTGTAATGCACTGCTATGTTGCTTTTTTTCTTGATGCTACCTACAATAAGGCATCAAAGATTACAGTCTCCACAGATTAATTGAGTTCAAATCTATAGTTGTAAATTTAAATCGTCAATTAATTTAATCCAACCAAAAAAGACTACATTGAATGTGGTCCATGGGCAGAAAGATTTCTAAGTGTTTTTCTGTGCAAATGTTTGAAAACAGACAGTGCTGTTGATTACAAAGACGTGCATTTGATAAAGTTAGTTCTGACCCTGAGCAAAGATTGACTTGTACTATGTTTGCACTTTACAGAGTAAGAGGGTTTATGAACCTCAAATGATACTCCAGCAACTTAAAAAAAAAACTTATTTGTATTTGCAGACTTCCACACTAGTCCACATTCAAGTTCACAGAAATGCTTTCCTAATCAGCAAACTCCAATCGTTCACTGTTATTTTGAAGGGGTGAATGCTTTGGCTAATCTGATTTGCTAGTAGAAACCTTACTAAAGATTTGTTGGAGCAAAGGTGATCATGACTGCATCAGCAGTCCCAGATATTTCTCATATCTCTATTTACAGAATTGGCAAAGTGTTATTCAGAATTGTTTACCAGAGAACAAAGGCCGTTCAATATTTTGAATAGTTGATATATTTTTACATCAAAATATGAATAAAAAATACACATGACAATTGTTTTGTAAATGTGGAGAATAAATAAACAAAAAATATGTTCTTCAGTTCTTTCAGTCGCATCATTTGCACCAGTGTGTCACATTAAATCATTTATACAGATAATCTGTAAAGGAAATTAAGTGTACATATATATATATATATATGTAAGTTAAGGCTAGAAATTATTGCGTGCAATATTACTTGTCAAACACTTAACATGTTGAGTGTCATTACTTTGTCAGGTATTTTAACTGAAGTAGCAAATGATTTGTACACAGTAATTGCTTGGCTTTAAACATAAGAAGAACATAAGAATTAGGAACAGGAGTAGGCCATCTAGCCCCTCGAGCCTGCTCCACCATTCAACAAGATCATGGCTGATCTGGCCGTGGACTCAGCTCCACTTACCCGCCCGCTCCCCGTAACCCTTAATTCCCTTTACAGTCTTTACAGCTTCAAGGATTATATGAAGTGATGTTTCAAACACTGCTGTACTGAGTTAAGCATAGAATTGCTTCATAAACTACAGTCAAATTCAGTGTATTAGTTGAACCTTGCGTACATTTTTGTCCACCAGTGCAACTTGTTTGCTAGTGTGATTTCCACTAGGGTTTGAGAAGGACAATATTATTGCTGAGATTTCAGTGTGTCACTGTCACTATGTTTATTTACAGTTGCTTTTTTCATTAGAGGGTAAGTTACCTCTAAATTTAAGCAAAGCTGAACAGCATTGTAACTAAGGGTGCATTTACACAACTAGTAAAGTTTAGATAGGCTAGGTACTTTGAGCTCAACTTTCCCCAAAGCCGTTTTTTTGGTGCACTTGAAGAGTTACACCCGTTTTTTTGGGGGCCCAACTACGGCTAAAAAAATCATCCAACTTTCCCCGTTTGAATTGTTAATTTTGACGCCGCCTAGACTGTCCTTTAGCTTTGGGGGTGAAGCCTAAGATCTGCGCCAAAAAGATCGGGTTGCCAGGGTAACGAGGGACACACTGTAGGCTGCGGCTGGAAAGTGAAACATACAAGACATTCTGGCCAGCTCACAGCAACCTGCACAAGCACCCTGTACATTGCAGCAACTTACCAGCATTAAATTATTCAAGAGTTTATACCAAAAGTCCATCCCTCCCTCCCCCGCCCCTCCCCGGCCGAAAGGCCTCCCTCCCCTGCTGATGCCGAGTGCCGCTCCTAACCCTGGTCGAAAGGCTTCCCTCCCCTCCCGGTGCCACTCCTAACCCCCCCCCCCGCTTTCCTCTCTCCCCTCACCCACCTCTCTTTGCTTCTGCTGTCCGGACCGTGGAACTGCGCTGATTCTCGTATCTGCGCCGATTTTGTTAACTGCCCAGAAGGTTTTTCTAGAGTAGTCACATCAGCCGTCCTCAGAAAAATTGGAGTAAACCGGACCTGACCAAACTTGCTTAAGTGGCCAGAATTGGCACGGGTGACAGGTTACACCCCCAATGAGGTAAACAAATCGTAGCCTAAAAAAAATCCTATCTCAGTGGATTACGCTAGCACAGAAACCTTGGGGGAACTTGGAGATTTGAATTTACTCCAAAAAAAAAAGCGGTGCATGCTAAAGAAAGGCGCAGATAATTGGGGAAAATTGAGCCCATAATTTTGACAACAATGTTTAAATTTACTTATGTCAATCTGGAGCTGGAGTCCCGCCTGACTCCAGAGTCAAATGGAGTGTGACTCCCTTCTTCAGTGTCTCACTCTGCTTTACAGTGGAGTCAGGTTGGGCTCTGATTTGGGATTTGCAACACAAAACTTTAGTATCAGAGGCGGTTATGTCACTCGACCAATAACCCAGAGGCTGTGAGTAAAAACAAATCCCATCGCAATACGTTCCGAATTGAATTCAATAAATTGAGGAAAAATGACCATAAAAGCTACCAGATTGTTGTGAAAACCCAACTGGTTCACTTCTGTGTTTTTCATCTGGCCTGCACATGACTCCAGGCCTACACTATGCGGTTGACTCTTAATACTATCAGAGCCACTAGGGATGGGTAATTTGCTGCTTTGCCAACACTGCCCACATCCCAAGACTAAATAAAAAACATGCACTGAAGCTTTACCATCAGTCCAAAGTAATCCTGCTTCACACTGATGTTACCACTGTAGATGTAAACGAACCCTTATAAACATGCAAGTAATATCTAAGCACTCACCTCCTCAAATTAATTGTTACTCTTTTGTTGCCTCAGCTTCGTGAACTGTTGCAGGTATCTGCAATCCCACTGACCACCCCCCTGTCAACACAAGGTTTTGTTTAGCATTATTGTTCTGTGGGTTAAAGTTCAAGAAGCAGTTTTTGGTGAGCGAAGAATTAAATTAGATGAGCACAATTTTCCGCACACCAATGTACAGATTATCCAGCTGCTTCTGAATGCTGGACCATTGAGAAGATCTAAAATGAGTATAGGTGTTACTTAAGGCAGGAATCCATGGTCTTAAATCGGTAAAGGTGTTACTGACGTTATCTGCCGTGGATACATTTCATTAGGTTGATTTGACTAGGTTTCTTCAGGTACATTTTCTTCCTAAAGGGGAGAGGGAGGTTGTGATTTTTGAGTAAGGGAAGGACCCAGAGAATGATTGTCACTCTGGCATGTTGAATTACAGTAGCAACATTTGTGATGTAAGTAATATCTGTGTAGACTGAAAAATTACATTTTGGCAGATGATTTCTGTGTACACTATGTGTAGTCGTAAGCTCCTTTTTAATAAATGAGTTTACAGTTTCATGACATATTGCACAGGAAGGAGCATTTACACCAGTAACCCAAAGGTTTGTGCACAGTTTTTTTAAGAGGATGATGCCTCTTTAACATATGTAAAGCCTTGGGCAATTGACTCTTCGTGGGTTGAACATTCCTCTGAATGGTGGAGGACTTAAACTAGTGAAAACATTTCGGTCCTGAGTCAAAATGTATAGGACCATTTAGCGCAGTATTGTTGTAATACTTAGATACTGCCACTAGGTGCCAGTAGTTTACTGTACTGAATAAATACATATTTTTGTCTTTAAATTGCAGACATTAAACAGTGCAGTGCAATATTACAGAATTTTTCATTGGGTTTAAAATGAGACCTGGTGATCTGGCCACAAAATAAATATATCATAGAGCTTAGACCAGGAGCTTTTAACATTTGCACTGATATAAGGAATGGCCACAATTTTAGAAACATAGACATTTTAGAACAGGAGGAAGCCTTTCTTGGCCTCACTAAAACAGATTATCTGGTCATTTATTTCATTACTGTTTGTGGGGCCTTGCTGTGTGCAAATTGGCTGCTGTGTTTACCTATATTAAGGCAGTGACTACACTTTAAAGTACTTCATTGACTATAAAACGCTTTGGAACAGCCTAAGGTAATAAAAGGTGCTATATGCCTTCAACTGACTGGTGCAATAACAAAGTAACTTCTTGTTGGTGGTGACTATCACCCCAAGAAGCTTCTATAAGTTACCACTTTCCACACACCAGGCAAGCGAGAGGTAACTGAAAACAGCCAACACCAGTCAACCATCACAGGTTTGATTAATTTATATGCAGGGTTCTGGTAATGCACAACTCAGGGAGGTCTAGAGCCACCAGATCCCAAGCAGACTGCCAGTGAAACCCTGTAACTAACCAACACACTAACTCTTTCTACAAGGAAATCATTTAGAATCAATAACTGTCACGTATCTGAAGTATAAGTACCAAGGGAATACCATATTTATTCAAGCTGCCAACATTCATATACTACACAATAGAGGAAATAATACCCAGCATGCGACTCGAGCATTATGCTCAGTATTTATTTGCCGATGGTTACAGTATAGAAGAAGCCCAGTAGAATATAGAAATAGATGAAGAACTGAGTATGAAAGTGTAGTTTGGGTATGATTATGCAGATGTGGCTGTCCCCTTTAAGAAATGTTGCAAAGGTGGTAGTTCTTGGAAGCAGTTTAGAATTAGTGTCTGCCACATCACTCTTCCTTCATGCATTGCCAGTATTGCTGCTAACAGAAGATTGGGAAGCATTTAAAAGTCAACAAAGAATGACTAAAAAAGTGATTAAGAAAGGGAAGATAGACTATGAAAGTAAACTAGCACAAAATATAAAAACAGATAGCAAGAGTTTCTATTGGTATATAAAAAGGAAAAGAGTGGCTAAAGTAAATGCTGGTGGCCTTGGAGAACGAGACCAGGGAGTTAGTAATGGAGAACATGGAGATAGCAGAAACTCTGAACAAATATTTTGTATCAGTCTTTATGGTAGAGGACACTAATAATATTTCAATATCAAGGGGCTATAGGGGGGGAGGAACTTAACACAATCACAATCACTAAGGAGGTGGTACTCAGTAAGATAATGGGACTAAAGGCAGATAAATCCCCTGGACCAGATGGCTTGCATCCTAGGGTCTTAAGAGAAGTAGCGGCAGGGATAGTGGATTGGTTTTAATTTACCAAAATTCCCTGGATTCTGGGGAGGTCCTAGCAAATTGGAAAACTGCAAATGCAACGCCCCTATTTAAAAAAGGAGGTAGACAAAAAGCAGGAAACTATAGACCAGTTAACCTAACATCTGTGGTTGGGAAGATGTTGGAGTCCATTATTAAAGAAGCAGTAGCAGGACATTTGGAAAAGCAAAATTTGGTCAGGCAGAGTCAGCATGGATTTATGAAGGGAAAGTCATGTTTGACAAATTTGCTAGAAGTCTTTGAGGGTGGATAAAGGGGAACCAGTGGGTGTGGTGTATTTGGACTTCTGAAGGCATTTGACAAGGTGCCACATAAAAGGTTACTGCACCAGATAAAAGATTACGAGGTTGGAGGTAATATATTAGCATGGATAGAGGATTGGCTAACGAACAGAAAATAGAGAGTCGGGATAAATGGTTCATTCTCGGGTTGGTAATCAGCAACCAGTGGGGTGCTGCAGGGATCAGTGCTGGGACCCCAACTATTTACAATCTATATTAATGACTCGGAAGAAGGGACTGAGTGTAACATAGCCAAGTTTGCCGACTTTACAAAGATGGGAGGGAAAGCAATGCATGAGGAGGACACACAAAATCTGCAAAAGGACATAGACAGGCTAATTGAGTGGGCAAAAATTTGGCAGATGGAGTATAATGTTGGAAAGTGTGAGGTCATGCACTTTGGCAGAAACAAAATCAAAGAGCAAGCTATTATTTAAATAGAGAAAGATTGCAAAGTGCTGCAGTACAGCGGGTTTCTTGGCCTTTATTGCAAAGGGGATGGAGTATAAAAGCAGGGAAGTCTTGCTACAGTTGTACAGGGTATTGGTGAGGCCACACCTGGAATACTGCGTGCAGTTTTGGTTTCCAAATTTATGAAAGGATATACTTGCTTTGGAGGCAGTTCAGAGAAGATTCACTAGGTTGATTCCAGAGATGAGGGTGTTGACTTATGAGGAAAGGTTGAGTAGGTTGGGCTTCTACTCATTGGAATTCAGAAGAATGAGAGGTGATCTTATCGAAATGTATAAGATTATGAGGGGGCTTGACAAGGTGGATGCAGAGAGGATGTTTCCACTGATGGGGGAGACTAGAACTAGAGGGAATAATCTTAGAATAAGTGGCCCCCATTTAAAACTCAGATGAGGAGAAATTTCTTCTCTCTGAGGGTTGTGGATCTGTGGAATTCGCTGCCTCAGAGAGCTGTGTAAGCTGGGACATTGAATAAATTTAAGATAGAAATAGACAGTTTCTTAAACGATAAGGGAAGCGGGCAGCGAAGTGGACCTGAATCCATGATCAGATCAGCCATGATCGTATTAAATGGCAGAGCAGGCTCAAGGGGCAGTATGGCCTTCTCTTGCTCCTATTTCTCATGTTCTTATGTTCTTACTTGCGTTTTCATCCTTTTACCCTGCCGCGACTTGGCTAACCTGGCTATCGAGCTGCATGGTAACATCTTTATTCAGGGAAAAGTTACGGAACATGCAGCAGACAAGAATAATTCTTGAACCCCTTTGGAGGAAGTGGGAGTGTACTGCATGGCTGCTCCTGATTAGTCTAGATATGTGAAGCTCTGCTTCAATGTAACCGTGGGCCGAAAATGTGGCCTCTGCAGGTGCGTACGGTGTGTGCGGGCACACGAAGAGGCCTCGCAAATGCCGGTTCTCGGGGTGCGATGTGCATGCACCGAGAACCAGCTTTTGCGATCTGTTAAAATTTCTTTAGACAGATCCAACGCATCCCCGCAGCAAGGACATCCGCGGGGCAGAGATTGGGCTATTTGTCCAACTCTTGCCCAGAGAATGTCCTTCAAACTCACCAGGCGTATAGCCTAATTTTACCAGCGTAAGAGTTTTAAAACATAGAAAAATTAAATTTAATCACTCATTTTTACATTAAAAACCCTATCCATTAAGGTAAGTTTATTTTTAACCTTATTAAAACATATTTACAAAAAAAATTCAAAAAAAATAAAATGTTATTTTCTAAAACATTTAATTACATTCAATTTCAATTAATTTAAAATATGTGAGGCGTTTTTTTTACTTATTATGTTGTGTTTATTGTTTTGGGGAGGTATTCTTATTGATAGTAATGGGAGACCATACAAACAGAGCTCCCAATAGAATCGATGAGAATGCTACATAGTGATTGGTGGTCCAGCCCCATGTGATGACAGGATATCAATACATACCTGGAGGACATGTTCCTGTGCGCTGCACAGTGAATGGAAGCCTCTGACTGGCATCTTACGTTTCTCCGGGACCACCAGGTATTTTCCTTAAATTTTTTCGGTTCAGAGGCGTTCGCCCAAAGGATACAGAAGTGAACCAGTTGGGTTTTCACAACAATCTGGTAGCTTTTATGGTCATTTCCCTGCAATTTTCTCCCCAGTGGTTTGTTTTATAATTCTGGCTGTAGCTTGAGCTTTATTTACCTGCACTCTACTACAAACCGGGGCTGAATTTGCCCCTTCCCGATAAGGACTCTGGCCGCCTGAAAATGGCGGTGCGGAATGGCCACCGACTCTCCGCGGAGGGGGCCGCCATTTTGTAAATTGTCCTTCGTGAGTCTCGGAGCGGTGCCTGGGACCGCTCCGTCCATTTCTCACCACGCCGTGCATGTGCCAACCGCTCACCAACCAGCAGGGACCCCCCCTCACGAAATTGGCACTCAGGAACTGGCCCCTCACCCGGTATTGCCCCGCTGCAGGTCGATGCCCCCGTCAGCTTTTTGTTTTGGTACACTCTCTGTGGCATGGAGGCCCTGCCCACCCCTTAAAGGGGAGGGTGCACTGCCGTGGCCGCCATGTTATTTCTTTTTGTCGGCCGACTGCCAGGTCTGCCCGACAATTATGACCCAGTTTCGGCCGGGTCGAAAACAGGCACCACCTCTTAAGTGCCTGGCCACTGGCTCGGCTGACACCCTCCCTGGTGGCCCAGTGGACCTAACTTAAAAGTGCGCAGAGCTCGCAGCAGCCCTCCCCTCTAACTAAGGGACAATGCGCATTGGCGCTGATGCCATCACTGCGGTGCTGATGACTGATCGGGTCAGCTGGCCCGCTACAAGGGCACTTCCGCCACTCAGCCACCACGCCTTTCGCCCCGACCCAAAGAAAACTGCCAAGTGCCAAATATTGACGGCACCTCCGCCGCATGGGTTACGGCAGAGAAAAACTTTAAAAGGGTACGCCTGGTTTCAGATGGTGGACAATTTCGGCCCCCATACTGTTGAGTTAAAGAACATAGTGTCATATAGGGCACAACACTGTGCCCAGGTGCTCAAATGGCAATTTGGCTGCAGCTGGTCTTCCTGTGGGCTTTGGAAAACCATTTCTGCAGAATACTCTTTTCTTCTCATGTTATTGATGTTGATAAATGGAGACATTTATGAAGTTGTTGGCCTTGCTGAATAATGTATATTTAACTTCCTTGATGCATGTACGGGCAGGAAGCTGGCATTGAATTTATCCTCGATGTTTGCCTGAAAGGAGCCCAGTTCCCCCAAATGGAGTGTCATGCTGACTTTGACTGCCTCTGGCAGTGCTGTGTTTATGTTATATGTTATGCGGCGGTCATCTTGAAAGCACAGCTCTGTCATTGCCTTCCTGCTAAACCTAAGCCTCCCTAAAAGCATCTCTACTCTTGTTATCAGGTAGTTCTGTCTGGTACAGGTAACCTGCCGTGTCGCATAATGGCATGACTTGACGTATGCCATGTATGTCACTTGACATCATTGACAGCCCTTTCCTTCTCTTGATGGCACTTCAAGTCGAGTACAGCTAGAGTACTGTATGCATAGAAACATAGAAAATAGGTGCAGGAGTAGACCATTTGGCCCTTCGAGCCTGCAATTCAATTAACTGATCATTCCCTCAGTACCCCTTTCCTGCTTTCTCTCCATACCCCTTGATCCCCTTAGCCGCAAGGGCCATATCTAACTCCCTCTTGAATATATCCAATGAACTGGCATCAACAACTCTCCACGGCAGGGAATTCCACAAGTTAGCAACTCTCTGAGTGAAGAAGTTTCTCCTCATCTCAGTCCTAAATGGCCTTCCACTTATCCTAAGACTGTGTCCCCTGGTTCTGGACTTCCCCAACATCGGGAACATTCTACCCGTATCTAACCTGTCCCGTCCCGTCAGAATCTTATATGTTTCTATGAGATGCCCTCTCATCCTTCTAAACTCCAATGTATAAAGGCCCAGTTGATCCAGTCTCTCCTCATATGTCAGTCTAGCCATCCCGGGAATCAGTCTGGTGAACCTTCACTGCACTCCCTCAATAGCAAGAACATCCTTCCTCAGATTCGGAGACCAAAATGGAACACAATATTCCAGGTGAGGTCTCACCAAGGCCCTGTACAACTGCAGTAAGACCTCTCTGCTCCTATACTCAAATCCCCTAGCTATGAAGGCCAACATACCATTTGCCTTCTTCACCACCTGCTGTACCTGTATGCCAAATTTCAATGACTGATGAACCATGACACCCAGGTCTCGTTGCACCTCCCTTTTCCGAATCTGCCGCCATTCAGATAATATTCTGTCTTCGCGTTTTTGCCCCCAAAGTGGATAACCTCACATTTATCCACATTATACTGCATCTGCCATGCATTTGCCCACTCACCTAAACTGTCCAAGTCACCCTGCAGCCTCTTAGCATCCCCCATACAGCTCACACTGTCACCCAGTTTAGTGTCATCTGCAAACTTGGAGATATTACACTCAATTCCTTCATCTAAATCATTGATGTATATTGTAAAGAGCTGGGGTCCCAGCACTGAGCCCTGCGGCACTCCACTAGTCACTGCCTTCCAAAAAGGACCCGTTTATCCCGACTCTCTGCTTCCTGTTTGCCAACCAGTTCTCTATCCACGTCAGTATATTACCCCCAATACCATGTGCTTTGATTTTGCACACCAATCTCTTGTGTGGGGCCTTGTCAAAAGCCTTTTGAAAATCCAAATACACCACATCCACTGGTTCTCCCTTGTCCACTCTACTAGTTACATCCTCAAAAAATTCCAGAAGATTTGTCAAGCATGATTTCCCTTTCATAAATCCATGCTGACTTGGTCCGATCCTGTCACTGCTTTCCAAATGTGCTGCTATTTCATCCTTAATAATGCAGATATTATAGTGTTCAGAAATCTGGAAATTAGTTGGGGGGGGCGGAAATTGATTCAGTTTATTTTTAAATACAAACTCCAGCTTTGTCCCTGCAGCCTTTCCCTGAATGCCTGTTTCATCTGAGTGAGAGGGACACATAACACCAACGATGCATTCCTACAGCAGTATGGAGTGAGTCCTCCTTAAAGATTCAATGTGACCCGTTTATTAATCCATCCAGCGATCTGAATGCATTGGTGTTCTCACTTGGTTTTTGCTCTGCAGCAGTTTTGTTGAAGTTCGGAACTGTGCTTGATACGTTGTACCGTGGTGTCCACACTGTACCCAATATTGCAGCCTTTTCTCATTACCACAATGCTTTAGCAATGACCATGCACAAGAGAAAAATGGTCTGTCTTTGAACCAGGATGTACTAGGGCAGATCAAGCAATTAGGGCAAAAGTTTATTTTGCCACTTGTATTGGCCAGCTTGAACAATCTGAGTCACATGAGAGTTATATTCAGTTGTGTTTGTTTTAAAGTAAACTGAGCTGATTGTATCAGAATTTGCACAGAGAGGCAGGTTTATCAACATGAAGGGAACACTATCTTGCCAGTCTGTTTTTGAGTTCAGGCTAGCATGTTCCTTTACTAGAGCGAGGGTCCTGCTGCCAGACTTGCTTTCAGTTTTAGTTGACTAGGACAAAAGTCTGTGTTCTCTCCCCTAGCTGTAAGGGTCCCATGTGAAATGAGTTTGGGAAGTCACAATCCAGTCTCTAGTGGACATTAATTGGTCACCTTAATTAAGAGTGAAAAATGAAATATCGATGATCTTCTGAGTCTGGGGCTAAGGTACATTGCTGGGCAGAATAGAAGGAGCTAAATTAATAGGTCCACTCTCCTACAATGAGCTGTTTCCCTTTGATGAACACAAAATTTGCCTCTGAAAAATTTGGAGGAAAAAACGCATGGTGTTCGTTACATAACATCATGTTGCCTGTGTGGAAAACGCATGGTGTTCGTTACATAACATCATGTTGCCTGTGTGAAAACAGATTCACAGGAGTTTAGCTTCAACCAAACAGTCACCTCCTTTCAAGGTTTCAGAAATAGAACTCTCTGTGATTCTACATCACTGTTGGACCTTTGGATCACAGTTGTCTGAATCTTTACTGACAAAGCTGCATTTCTCCATTTTATTCTGCTGCTGACTTCGCTGCTGATCATCCCAAGCCATGTTTGAAAACATTCTTTATCTGAAGAGCTGTTTCTCAGCGAGTTTCGTCAATATGCGATGAACTGCATGTTCTACTACCAGCTGAGTCTTTATGTGATCCTTCGTGTGACTTTCCATGCTTTCTATTTCTCCCCTATTCAAGCTGTTTACTTTAAGTTCACACTCATAGAATCATAGCATCATACCATGGTTACAACACAGAAGGAGGCCATTCGGCCCATCGAGCCTCTGCCGGATAATAGCTGCAGTAGTTTTCTCAGACTGCCCAGGAGGATACCAGCGTTGAGATAAATTGCATGTTTCCTGACTGTCTACTACATGAGCATTCCAGTTTCTCAAATGCAACATTTTCCAGGTAATGTCTTTCATAAACTTCTCATGAAGTCCAGTTTCTGTTCTAAAATAAGCATGGTTCTCATTTTTTCACCCATTGCTGTACAACCTTGACTAGCAGTTTGTGAGCATTTGTGATATTATTGACAGCATTGGTTTCTTTCTAAACTTGGTTCCCTTCTCCAGTGCATCAGATATTTAAGGTGTGTTTTACACACACTCGGGAATTCCGTATTCTGTATTACAATGAGGAATGCAATAACACAGTGATTGGCCCCCTTGTTATCTCAGACACTTTTGCTGACCTATTCAAGTGGGCAACCGAACTGACAAAGAGTTTTTCTGCACCATATTAAGGATTAAAAAAAAAGGCATTTCTGTTCCAGTGTGCTTTTTTTAATGTCACGAGCTTCGATGACAGGCATTGTATCAATTCTACTGTGTGCTTTTCTTTTGTTGCAGGTCGAAATTCCTTCTATATTTGCTGCTTTTCTCTCCTTATTTCATACACCCTCTCTGTGCCACACACACCCTGTCTATTTACAATCCTCCGCCACTGCTGCTTTGAAGTCAACCACTGAGCGGTGCATAATATTGACAGAGGCTTGTCAACAGGTTGTCTGCCCTCTCGAGCAGCCCAGGAATGAGTCTTGCAAGATAGGTTTAGATGAAAAAAAGTCCATTGGCCTATTAAATTTAATCTCTCCAGAACACCAATCTTTTCATCTTTCCATTGTCGTCCTGAGGTTGTGCCAAGTGCTATACAACCTACTGAATCGTGTTCATTCTGTGAGTTGCCGTTTGTTTCTGGATGTTAATAACCCTTCAACTAGTATTTTATTTAGTATTTTAGTATTTTGATATTTCAAATAACAGTGTTGATATTTGATGTCTCCAAGATAAGAGGAGACTAATTGATGTCCTGTTTTTGACTGCTCTGTTTTTGATCGGGGCGGAGGAACAGTGAGAGCTCGGGGCTCAGGAGCGTCGTGATCGGGGCTTAGGAGAGGCGAGGGTTCGGGGCCCAGGAGAGGCGAGGGTTCGGGGCCCAGGAGAGGCGAGGGCCCAGGGGCAGCACAGACCAACCCACACTGGATCTATGGATAGTGCGTGCAGCAGAGCTTGGTCTCCAGTCGTCTTGGTTAACCCTTGCCACTGGATCAACACCTAGCTCAGTCAAGCCCAGTTCCAACTGTCACAGGAGCATCCAGTCGTGCCCCGGTAACTGCCCCCAAGGAAAGTGGAGTGTGGGAAATTGCACTCCGCTTCCATTGAGGGGGGGTAAGGCCAATTCTGCGGCGGGAGCAGGACTTCCATGCTGGGGGCTAAAATTCCCGGCCCCAGAAGGTTACCGCCCCCAAGATGGGAGCCTGTGCGGGGAGGCAGAGGGAAGATGAGGGGAGACGGGGGCGGGGGATGGAGGGGAGAGTGGTGGAGGTGGGGGGGACGGAGAAACCCAGGGTGGGGGACAGGAGAGACCACATTGCAGCGAAGGTCTGGGGGGGTGAAGTGTGTTGGAGGGGCGGGCCTGGGGGCTCTGTGCCTCGGTGCGGGGAGTGTTCGGAGTGGGATGGACGGGTTGACTGCGCAGATGGCGGTTGGTGGATGTGGTGTGGTTGGTGTCGCGGGGGCGTGGCTCCGGGGTGGCCGGGGCTGGGGGCCCGACATCCGGGGGTGTTCGGCATTTGGGAAGGATTCTGACGGGACGGGGCGGGTTGGGTGCGGGGGGAGTGTTCCCGGTGTTGGGTGGGTCCGGAGCCGGGGGGGTGGTACGCTCTTGGGATGGGGGGTGGGCTGTTTGGTGCTGGGATTGGGAGAGACTTCTTCACTCGGGGAGTTGTTGGCCTGTGGGGTTCCCTGCCGCTGAGAGTTGTTGATGCCAGTTCATTGGTTGTGTTCGGGAGGGCGTTGGATGTGGTCCTTGCGGCTGGGGGGGGTCGGGGGGGGGGTGGAGGGGGAGTGGGGGGGAGGTGCTGGGGTGGATGATCAGCCATGATCTTGTTGAATGGCGGTGCAGGCTCGAAGGGCCGAATGGCCTACTCCTGCACCTATTTTCTATGTTTCTATGTGTTGTGGCTGGTGTGCAACGGCCACCACACGTTAAAATAATCCATGCACAGGCATCTTCCACCCTTCAGTATGTAGTTCGGGACCGAGAATGTCAGGTCCCTCATTGAAATATCTGTGAACTCATCTATTTTTCGTGTGGAAGCAGGTCATATTCGATAAGAGGAACTGCCGAATACTATACTATATGTGTACATGTATCGGTATACTGAGAAATGGCGGGTAGGATAGCAGCTCCCGTGGGAGCTCTCCCTCAGCAAATCTTCCTCTGGCCATCTGCTGCCCCTCTCCTTCAATCTCCCAACCCCCGCAACTGTTTAAGCCCGGACCTAACAGTGGGTGCACTTCGACCCCCAAAGTATTTTCTTACCCCGAAAATCCACTGCCCACCCCCCATTCCCCAATCATGACTTACCTTCCAGATCGACCTCCCTGCTGCCAAGTCCCTCCAACTGGACTCTCGCTTCTCACTCCCCATTGGCTGACTCAGTTGCTCCAACCGATCCCCGGTGATCTCAACGGCGGTCAGCCTCCGACCAGCTCCAACCGTCTGTTTGGGCCCTAACTTCACTCCTCGCCCTCACGCACGGGCCTTCCCCCATCCCTCGGACCTCCATCGCTCCGGCGATGTTCGGACCGCTATCCCACCGGCGACATCCGGGCCTCCCCCCGGCAGCTGGCCCCACTCAACGGCAGAGTCTCTGTCGAGCACGTGGTGTGCACAATGGCTGTGGCCACTCTGACCTCTCTCACCTCCCCTCCTTCCACAAAATGGACCTCTGACCATCCCAATGCCTGCCCTCAGCCAGGCCTCGGTTTTCTCGCCACCTCGCCGAAGGGCGCTGCTCCGCGCCGAGCTTAAAGCTCGCACCCTGCCGTAGGCAACTAAGCTCATACAGCTGTGCCTGGTCTCCATAGTCTTGGACCTCCTTGCCACAGGACCAAGACCTTGCTCTGCTAAGCCCGTGTGGTAGCTGGTGTACAACGGTCACCCCCCATTAAAAGAACTCACGCACAGGCATCTTCCACCCTTCAAAATGAAGTTCTGCACCTGGAACGTCAGGACCCTCATGGACAACTCCAACAGCAACAGACCGCAACGCTGCACCGTCATAGTTGCCCGGGAACTTAAACGCTTCGACATTGCCACCCGAAACAAGACTCGGCGGCCAAGGGCAGGCCAGCTCCAAGAACATGGTTGGAGGTTTCACCTTCTTCTGGAAAGAAGAACGCTGCCTCCATGGAGTCGATTTCACTATCCTGAATGAGCAGGTTAACCGCCTCAGAGACTCCCTCTGCGGGAGTAGCGAACATCTCATGACTCTCCGGCTCACTGTACCCTGGTGAGCCACAGTCATCAGTGCGTACGCCCCAACACTCGACGCAACAGATGAGGCCAAAGAGAGATTTTGCTCCAGTCTCGAACAATCACTGTCCCGCGTCCCTCTGGACAACAAACTGATCCTCCTCGGTGACTTCAACGCCAGGGCCGGTAAGGACACAGATCTCTGGGGAGGCGTGATCAGCCGAGAGGGGGAAGGGAAAACCAACTCCAGCGGTACCCTGCTCCTGACAAAATGCCGAGAGCATGACCTTGTCACCACCAACACCTTGTTCCGCCAGAGCGACAAGTACAAGGCATCGTGGCAACACCCTCGCTCCAAGCACTGCCACCTGCTCAACTACGTCATCGCTCGAGCGAGGGATCGCAAGGATGTGCGCATCACCCGCGCCATGACAGGAGCCGCCGACTGCTGGATGCACCACCATCTAATCCGATCCATCATCGACATCAACATAGCCCCAAAGCAGCGACGGCAACAGAAACAATGCCGCAGAAAAATCAATGTTGGGGCACTCAAAGACACAGCTAAGAGAGCCCTATACAGCCAGCACCTCACTGCTAACCTGGCAACCCTCGATGACCCTGAGACGCAGAGTGCCCACAGCGCTTGGTCTGCCCTTCAGGCCATGATAACCAGTGCCCGCGAAGAGATGCTCGGTCACGCAACCAGGAAACACCAGGGCTGGTTTGATGAGAATGGCCAAGAGATCCAGGAGCTAATAAACTGCAAGTGCAGGGCATTTCTGAACCTAAAGCAACAACCCAACTCAGGAGCAGCAAAGCAGCTCTACAGTGTAAGTGGTTCTGGGGAGTGTTGTGCCTTGGGTGTCTCTCTCTGGGCTTCTGCCCTCACAGCTTATGCCTGGCCTGTGAGGTACCCTGAGTGCTGCAAGAGCACTCCTGGAGAGACTGTGTCCACCGCTTATGAAGGGGGTTTTGTGACTCGTGCATCCCCACAGCTTATGACTAGCCTGTGAGGCACCTGTGAGTGTCAAACACTCCTAACCCCTTCTTCCCTGGTCTGTGGCACACAATTGAGTGTTTTTGAGGCGCTCCTGGCTTTCCTTACACTGTTCTGACATAAGACTCACGATCAGGAGATGTAATACAATAGAACTGAGACGAGGCGATTCCAAGTCGAACTTTAAGCTTCCAATTTATATGACAAGGTGTATCTCAACAAACAGCAATACACCAACAAAACAATCCCCTAAATCCCACTAAACGGACACAACAAAAATCTTTACACAAGTATTAGCAGTACAATGCCCAACCTCCCACCTTTCCTGACCGAACTGAGTTGGGAGTTCTGGGGACCAGAGGTAGTACTTACTACTGTGCCTTTTGCAGTCTGGTGGTTTGTTTCTTCTGTATTCGGTGTCTTTGGACACTGGTCTTCCTTCTGTGTCGAGAGGCTTGCTGGTTGCTGGATCACGAGAGCAGAACACACGCACACACTGGGTCGGAACGCCCTTCTTATAGCCAGATATCCAGACCGCCTCTCGTGCTGAAATCGATCCTTCCCATTGGTTGACTTTGTGATTTTGAAAAATGCAGCAGTTAGATTTCGCATTTTTTTTCCCACTGGCCATTCAGATGTTAACCTACTCAAGGCTTGAGTAGGTATTGATTGGGTTGGCAGGGTGTGGGCCTCCTGTAGCCATTGTGTAGGCCCTTGGTTTGTTTTGGGTTCCCTAGTTTTCTGAAGGTTTGCATAATTTCCCGATAATGATGTAAACATGGGGAAGACAATAGCCCGATAATGGCGATGAGTCAGTCCCACAGTTTTCGAGCAAGTGCTCCCCCATTGGCTTGAAGCCCCTTGCTTGGAGCTAACTCTGTCCCACCATTGGCCCTCCGGTGTCCTCCCCGATCCAATCACTGCTCTGCCAAGGCCACATCGTCTCAGTTGCAACCCACGCCTGGAACTGGGTTCTCTGTTCCTTCCAGGACACTGGCCTTCTGTTTTATTGCAGCACAGGCAGATCCCACAGCTCCTTTTCTTCTGGATAAAATGAGGGGTTTTCATCCTCCCCTACATAAGCCCCCATCTGACACTGTCAGACACCACTCGAGTGTGTCAAAGTTCAGGGTGGTGAGAAAACCCTTGGTCTCCCAAATTGCCCAACTTTCCCCAGTTTAACTCTAAACTGATTCCGTCGATATATATCGGAATTCCTTTTAACGCGGTGCAAAACACAGAATCCAACAGGTTACAATATACAACAGCAATATACATATATATACTTAAGGTTACAGCAGTAATTGTACATTGAGTCTCATTTCAGTCTTAACCGCAAAACAAACAAACCTGCCCTGTAAGCTCTCCAGGGGCCATTTATGAAAACGCGGTCATCCCTGGAAACAACAAAACTGCCTGAGTGTTGCGGTCAAGCTTTGTTTACACGCCTTGAGTGTTTAGCAACGGCTCTCCTGTCTGTGTAGTAGCCTGAGGAACTGCTTTCTTTTCTTTTTCTCCTGAGCTTACAGCTTATAGCTAGCAGATATGCTACAATCAGGAGTTGGCCGATTACCAAGACATGTGATCCTACCTGGATCCACGCAGGTATGTCTGCCCGTATCCCCAAATCCCACCATGCTGGGGGTTTAATCTGGGCAATCTCCCCTGCTAGAACTTCAGTTTTCTGCTCCATGGTGTAAAAATGTTTTTGAGACAAATCCACTGCCTGGAGGAGGGCTGTAAGTTTCTCAGGTAGTGGGGCAATGGGATAGCCAAAATGGGCGACATATTGTTGTAGGTGACTGAGGTTGTTTTGTACCGTGAGGTGAATCGTGGAAGGTTCAGGGATGGGTGTGATTCTGGTGTGTGCCACTTAAACCTCTGCCCTGGGTTTAAAGCAAAAGCTGCTGTACGGTATTGGACACCACCTTCCCGGTCCGTGTTCATACCGTTGGGCACTTGTGGTGACATAATATGTCCCACCGCCTACATATGCTACCAGTGGAGGCATGTGGTTAGGGGCCATTACCTCCATTGTGCAATTGATAGGCTCTGCCCCAGCAGTGCTGAACCTGCATTGTGGCCTTGCAAAAGCATTCAAGTGCTGGGGGCACAGGATTACCTGTGCTCCCCTGCTCCGACAACCCGAGAGGTCTGTACCTGTCACAGTGTGCTCCCACATTGTGACATAAGGTGGGACCTCTTGGAATCGAACATGCACCCCTCCACGAATGACTCCCACATTCTCCACTCGGTACAGGGGTGCTGGTCGTGGGGACGCCCCCATCACGGGCATCCTGACCACCACACCCATGGTGGTATGGTTTGACTTTCCACAGTCCACCGGTACCGGGTAGGCTTCCGACGCTACACGAAGTTGGCAAGGACTCAAAACATTATCATAAGGGTGCAGTGCTGCTAAGTGCTGGTTGCTGATCCAGGAGGGGACCTGTCCCTGTCTCAGATCCTCGAGGTTACTCCGTCCCTCTCCCAGCAACCAGGCCCCATAGAGCACGCACACCTCATTTTGGGCGGCTTGATCGGAGGCGTTTCTATCCTCCCGAATCAAGGCGTTTACAGCCCTGGCCTGTGCCTCCAATTGAGAGATAATCTCCTTTAAGTGAACTGTCATTGCCATCTCTTCGTGGAGCGCGGATCCCACGACGGTATTCTCGTCCCCCAGGATTTTGCGCAGCTGATTCTTTAACCCATTTATCTGGAGGGCCAGCTGCATGTTATCCAAACTGTTTATGGTGGACGCTTACCAGTGTTAAACCCCGTGAAAATGTCATTTAAAGTGCCACGCCTCTGCCTGCCTGGTTCGGCCCTATCCCACTGTTTATACAGGTCTGTCACACTGACATCCCCGAAGTCCAGTTCATAGAACTTCCGGAACATCTCCCGCAGCAGAGCCTGGTATAACAGCTCGGTTTCCCGGGGACACCACGTAGGTAGGCGGACTTCTGTCAGATTTAGCACCACTGATGCCACCGTGTATAAAGTAGTTTCTCGGTAGGGACCAACACTAAACCATTCCCCGGCCCCCTGGTTATTGTCGGGCACCCGTGTGGGGTGGTGGGCTTGGCCGTAGGTGGAGGGTTTTCTTTCCCGAACTACAAGTTCGGTGGCGTTTACTGGTACCCGGGGATTGGGGGTCACACACGCCTCCCCGCTGCGATCCCATCCCACCCCATCCCCGACATCCTGCCACCACCTATAGAAAGCAATGGAGACCCCCTCTGAACACACGCGAGTGGATCCCCACATTCACACATAAATTCCTTGGTCGTACGCCCACCATTTCTCCCAGCACACCGTGACCCCGCCAGATGACCCCATGATGGTTCGGTAGGTATCATTATCCAGACGTTCCCAGTCCGAGTGTCGGTCTCCCATGTCCCTCTTGAGCTTTCTGAGCCACCACCACCGTCCCAGAGGTATGTCCCCTCGGCAAGTTAGGCATACCTTCCTGCCTTCTGTCACTCTCACTCTGGAAGTGGCCACAGTGATCTCCGGGCAGGGGATGGAGGTCTCTCCGTAGGTAAAGTCCTTATGGTTGGAGTACTTGGTGGAGTTCGATCCCAACCACCCAGGCCATCTCCCCTCGTGGGAGTAGGTGACCCGGCCATCCGCCGCCGGAGTCCCTTCTCCTGTGGTCACTGTCGGCGCTCTGCCCCCGGAGCATCCGAAAACCAGGGAGTCCTCGGTGTCCCCTCGGTGCCCGGTGCAGATCCTTAGCGATACCAGCATCACTAACATCCAGTAGGGAGGTGTTGACATCTGAAAAGCAAGAAGAACATGACCTTGCCCTGAGAGACCTCTCCAGGCTCGGCCCACTTAACATGTTCCAAACATAAAATGCTGTACCCAACCGTCACTGCCTTACCTAAACACATATGCACACAACGCAAAGTAACAAAACAGGAAGGGAAAATATATACACCGCCACCCATCCCCGGGTGGCCAGGCTACATCCTGTCACTGTACAGGCATCGTCGACCACTCGGCTGACCGTACCCTGGGGACCAGGATGCCCTTCACTGAGGGGCTCGTATAGTCCCCCTTAATGGATCTGGTGCTGCCCTCCAAGGCCCTCCCGAGCCTCGGATAATCGGTGGAAGACCCTTGCTGGCGCAACAGAGCACCCTCCCTGTTGTCTTTCGCCTTCTCGGTCTGGGGCGGGGAGCTATGTAAACAGGGGACCATGGCGCCCTGGTCTGTAGCACTCTATTACTCCTCCTTACTGTCGGTGCAGAGTCCCACGTTATGGGCTGCAATGCTATCTCCTCCACCTCTTGGGCTAGCCCCAGCTGATCCACCATGGGAGGTTCAGCTTCCCCTTGGACCTTGCTAATGGTAGAGTCTTTCTCCCTACTTCTGTTAGTGGGCTGGGAACCTCTACCCAGTGGTGGGATAGCCTTACAGGAGCAGTGAACCATCCCCGGCTGTAGAGGTTTGAGGCCCGCTGCCTCCTCCGGAGCATCCAAATCCACCGGGGCCTGTTATTCCCCCAGTGCCTGGTTCCCTTCCCTTGCTCGTCCCCTCTGTTTTTTACCTCTTTTGGGGTCAAACAATTTACACTGATTAATGTGATACCACTTCACCCGGCGAGGCAGTCGAACCACATAGACCATAGGGCTGGCCCTGTCGACTATGCTGTATGGTCCCATATACAGTGGTTCAAATACCCCGACCCGGGCGAAGCTTCTCACCATCACCTGGTCGCCCACCTCCCAATCATGGTGACTGCGGGGTTCCAGCAGCAGCCGATTGGCACGGTGCTGTTTACCCATGTTGTTGGCCGCCTGCCAGTGAATCTGTTGAAGCTGTTCAAACAGATTCCTGACAAAGCGGTCCCGGTTCACCTCTCGGAGCTGCCCTTCGGTGAGAACCGGCGCCAACACATGCACTGGTGTTCTCATGGTCCGGCCCGTCATCAGCTCATGGGGTGAGTACCCTGTGCTCTTTGACTGACTGGCCCGGATTCCCATGAGGACCAACGGTAAGACCTCCACCCACTTGTTCGGTGAGTCTCCCGTCTCCTTGAGCAGCCTTTCCTTTCGGGTCCGGTTCAGGCGTTCTACGGGACCTGAGGACTGAGGGTTGTAGGCGACATGCCATTTGGCCCTTATCCCCAGCACCTTTAGGGTGGCCTGCATCACCTGGCCGGTGAAGTGGCTTCCTCGGTTGGACTCCACGATTTGAGGTAGACCCCACCGAGAGAACACCTCCCTCACCAGGATTTTTGCAGTCCCCACCGCGGTAGCTGTTCGGCAAGGGAAGGCTTCCACCCACTTGGAAAACACATCCACCAGGACGAGGCAGTATTTATAACCTCCCTGGGCGGCCGGTAGGGGTCCGATGTAGTCGATCTGGATCGACTGCCATGGTCCCTCTACCCGCCTGACGTGTCCCATGGACACCTTCCTTTTCTGAGGGTCTGGGTTGTTTGCAGCACAAACCAGATAGCCCGCACGGAAGTCGCGGACGTCTTCCCGGAGGCCTGGCCGCCACCCTGCCTTTTCTACCAGTTGCCAGGTAGATTCCGGCCCAGGGTGTCCCACACCTGGACCCTCATGGGCCAGCTGAAGGAATTCCCTCCGGTGTTGTGGCGGCACTACCCATTTGTCCCCTTTAAACAACATGTTTTCCGCACAGCAATATCTGCAGCACTGTATGGGCCCTCCGCCTTTCCCCCCTTTTTGATAACAGCCAAGGCAGCCTTCAGGATCGGATCCTGCATCTGGACTACTTTAAGGTCCGGGGCCGCAGCCGCCCCAACACTCCCTTGTGTCCCTGGCTTGCTTCTTGCTGCTGCTGTCCTGCCTGCCTCGTATGGGTCCCATGGGCGACCTGTGCGAGCACCTTCCCTTGCCAGCAGGTCTGCCTGCTGGTTACCTTCCCCCCGTGGCTCAGTTTTGGAGTGGGCCTATACCTTATGGATATACACATCCCCGGTTTCTCCCACTGCAGCCACGATCTTTTCTAGCAGGGGTTTGGTCACAAGGGGCTTCCCAGCCGCAGAGGTGTACCCCCGGTGTGACCAAATCGCCAGATACTCTGTACACGAATTGCAAGTGAACATGCTGTCCGAGCAAATCGTGTATGGGGTAGGGAATTCCTCGGGGTGTGTGACCACATACATCACCGCCGAGAGTTCCGCCTGCTGGGCGCTCAGGGTGCATGGGAGTTTAAGAGCCAAGGCAATCCCTGCCTTGGGATCCCAAACTCCGCAGCCCGTGAGTCTTGTACCCGCGGACACTGAACTGGAGCCATCAACGTAGATCTCGCGGCCTGTGGGGTGTATCCCTGCCCAAAATCCAAAGTTAATGTCCCATACTCCCTCCACAGAGCATCGATGCGGCTGCCCTGGATAGATTAAATTTGCTGTGAGCCTGGGTTCGCAGAGGCCCTTGACCTTTAATGCCATTTGGGAGAGGAGGAGGGTCCAGCGAGTGATTGTCCCGCTGCTCACTGTCCCGTCCTTAATTCTCCCGTCCAACAGCATCTGCGTCGGGGTATGATGGGTGAGGAGTGTAATGGGGGATATTCCGGTAAAGATCTGAGCTCTCTTTACTGCCCAGTGGGTGGCAAGCAAGTGCCTCCCTTTTCTACCTCCGTGAGGACCCTGGAGGAGTACACCACTGGTCTCAGCTGACCGTTTCACCCCTGGAGCAGCATGACACTTAAGCTGTTGCCACTGGCTGCCACCTCCAGGAAGAGTTCCTCCCCCCCATCAATTGCCCCGAGGGCTGGTGCTACCTGCAAATCTCTCTTAAGACGGACAAATGCTGCCTCACAGCCCTCGTCCCACTCCCACTCGACCCCCTTATGTAGGAGTCTGAGCAGAGGGGCGGCAGTGGCTGCATAGTCCTCGATGAAGTCCCTACAGTAGCCAGTGATTCCCAGGAAAGACCTTACCCCCGACCTTGGGTGTCTCTCTCTGGGCTTCTGCCCTCACAGCTTATACCTGGCCTGTGAGGTACCCTGAGTGCTGCAAGAGCACCCCTGGAGAGACTGTGTCCACAGCTTATGAAAGGGGTTTTGAGACTCGTGTGTCCCCACAGCTTATGACTAGCCTGTGAGGCACCTGTGAGTGTCAAATACTCCTAACCCCTTTCTTCCCTGGTCTGTGGCACAGAGTGGAGCATTTTCGAGGTGCTCCTGGCTTCCCTTACACTGTTCTGACACAAGACTCACGATCAGGAGATGTAATACAACAGAACTGAGACGAGGCGATTCCAAGAGGAACTATAAGCTTCCAATTTATTTGACAAGGTGTATCTCAACAAACAGCAATACACCAACAAAACAATCCCCCTAAATCCCACTAAACGGACACAACAAAAATCTTTACACAAGTATTAGCAGTACAATGCCCAACCTCCCACCTTTCCTGACCGAACTGAGTTGGGAGTTCTGGGGACCAGAGGCAGTACTCACTACTGTGCCTTTTGCAGTCTGGTGGTTTGTTTCTTCTGTCTTCGGTGTCTTCGGACACTGGTCTTTTTTCTGTGTCGAGAGGCTTGCTGGTTGCTGGATCACGAGAGCAGAACACACACACACACACACACACTGGGTCAGAACCCCCTTCTTATAGCCAGATATCCCGACCGCCTCTCGTGCTGAAATCGATCTTTCCCATTGGTGGGCTTTGTGATTTTGAAAAATGCAGCAGTGTTAGATTTTGCGGGTTTTTTCCACTGACCATTCAGATGTTAACCTACTCAAGGGTTGAGTAGGTATTGATTGGGTTGGCAGGGTGTGGGCCTCCTGTAGCCATTGTGTAGGCCCTTGGTTTGTTTTGGGTTCCCTAGTTTTCTGAAGGTCTGCATAATTTCCCGATTATGGTGTAAACATGGGGAAGATAATAGCCCGATAATGGTGATGAGTCAGTCCCACAGTTTTCACGCAAGTGCTCTCCCATTGGCTTGAAGCCCCTTGCTTTGGACTAACTCTGTCGCACCATTGGCCCTCTGGTGTCCTCCCCCATCCAATCACTGCTCTGCCAAGGCCACATCGTCTCAGTCGCAACCCACGCCTGGATCTGGGTACTCTGTTCCTTCCAGGACACCGGCCTTCTGTTTTATTGCAGCACAGGCAGATCCCACAGCTCCTTTTCTTCTGGGTAAAATGAGGGGTTTTCGTCCTCCCCTACAACAGACGGCTTAAGGCCATGGTCCAACAAAAAACCCGCAACCTAAAGAACAGATGGTGGGTGGAGAAAGCACAGGAGATCCAGCAGCTGGCCAACAGCCATGACGTGCGAGGATTCTTCACGCAGTCAAGTTCACCTATGGCGCAAGCACCCAAGGCCCCACCCCACAGCTGGCCAAGAACGGGGAGACACTCATCAAGGACAGCGAGGCAGTCAGGACCCGCTGGAAGGAGCACTTTGAAGATCCCTTAACTGAGACTCTGCCTTGACACGAGTGTCCTCGACTCCATCCCGCAGCATGCTACCCGCCACCATTTCAGCAAAACTCCAGCCCTGCACGAGGTAGAAAAGGCCATCCATCAGCTCAAGAACAACAAGGCATCAAGAGCAGATGGAATCCCTGCTGAGGCACGAAAGTATGGCAGAGAGGCACTGTTGGCATCAATGCATGACCTCATCTCTCTCATCTGGAAGGAGGAGAGCATGCCGGGAGATCTCAGAGATGCAGTAATCGTGACCATCTTTAAAAAAGGGGACAAGTCCGACTGCAGCAACCATAGAGGAATCTCCCTGTTGTCGGCCACTGGGAATGTCATTGCTCGAATCCTCCTCAACTGTCTTCTCCCTGTGGCTGAGGAGCTCCTCCCAGAGTCACAATGCAGATTCCGTCCACAGTGTACAACGGTCAGGATCTTCACGGCGCAACAACTGCAAGAGAAATGCAAGGAACAGCATCAACCCTTGTACATGGCCTTCTTTGGCTTCACAAAGACCTTTGACACTGTCAACCGTGAGGGATTATGGAGCATCCTCCTCCGTTTCGGCTGACCCCAAAAGTTTGTCACCTTCATCCACCTGCTCCACGACGACATGCAGGCCGTGATCCTGACCAACGGACCCACCACAGATCCAATCAACATCCGGACCGGGATCAAGCAGGGCTGCATCATCTTGCCAAACCTCTGGATCTTCCCCGCTGCAATGCTCCACCTCACACTCAACAAGCTCCCCGCTGGAGTGGAACTAAACTATAGAACCAGTGGGAACCTGTTCAACCTTCATCACCTCCAGGCTAGATCCAAGACCGTCCCATCCTCTGTCATCAAACTCTATTAAGTGGACGACGCTTGCATCTGCACACATGCAGAGGCTGAACTCGAAGCCATCGTCAACATCTTCACCGAGACGTACGAAAGCATGGGCCTTACACTAAACACCCATAAGACAAATGTCCTCCACCAACCGGACCCCACCACACAGCACTGCCCCCCGGTCATGAAAATCCACGGCGTAGTCTTGGACAACGTGGACCATTTTCCATACCTTAGGAGCCTACTGTCAACAAGGGCAGACATCGACAACGAGGTCCAACACCGCCTCCAGTGCGCCAGTGCAGCCTTCGGTCGCCTGAGGAAGAGAGTGTTTGAAGACCAGGCCCTCAGATCTGGCACCAAGCTTATCGTCTACAGGGCTGTAGTGATAACCGCCCTCCTGTATGGCTCAGAGACGTGGACCATATACATTAGACATCTTAAATCGCTGGAGAAATACCACCAGTGCTGTCTTCCCAAGATTCTGCACATCCCCTGGGAGGATAAATGCACCAACGTCAGTGTTCTCGATCCGGCCAACATACCCAGCATCGAAGCACTGACCACACTCGACCAGCTCCGTTGGGCGGGCCGCATTGTCCGTATGCCCGACACAAGATCCCCAAAGCAAGCGCTCTACTTGGAACTCCTACATGGCACGCGATCTCCAGATGGGCAGAGGAAATGTTTCAAGGACACCCTCAAAGCCTCCTTGATAAAGTGCAACATCCCCACCAACGACTGGGAGTCCCTGGTCAAAGATCGCCCTAAGTGGAGGAAGAGCATCCGGGAGGGCGCTGAGCACCTCGAGTCTCATCGCCAGAGCATGCAGAAATCAAACACGGGCAGCAGAAAGAATGTGCGGCAAACCAGTCCCACCCACCCCTTCCCTCAACCATTGTCTGTCCCACCTGTGACAGAGACTGTAATTCCCATATTGGACTGTATAGTCACCTGAGAACTCACTTTTAGAGTGGAAGCAAGTCTTCTTCGATTTTGAGGGACTGCCGATGATGATAATGATACGTGTAAATTCTTTCATTCTTCCTTAGCTGCTTTTTTAGATGTTCTGGATTTAATCACTTCTTGGCCTTAATATCTCCCCCATTCTTCTTACAATTAGTGACTTGGCACATTGAAGATATGCAAACCCATACTCCATTATAACACACTGCAGAACTATATCACAATTTTATATCACTGCGATGGCTTGGCGTTCAGCCTCTGCACGATATAGAGGGAATGTGAGGTGACTCCATTCCCAGACTCTCGAAAATAAGTATCCAAGCTCTGATCATTCATAGTATCATGTTGAATTGCTTTTCACAATTGATATTTTTAATGATCTTATTTTTCTCTATTCATACTTGCTAATTTATAATGTAAAAAACTTACAAGCAAGTACCCGAATACATTTTAGTGTCCGCATAAATCACAGGAGTCAACAAGTAAAACCTTGGCTCAGTATCTCATCTGAAGTTTGGCACCTCCCACAATACAGCGCTCTCTCATATTACACTGAAGTTCAGCCTAGGTTTCAATCTCTGATGTGCGTTTGAACCCAGAACCTCTGACCTAGAGGCAAAAGTGCTACCAACTAATGATTTATTATTAGAATGCTTCGATAATTGAAGCCTGCATTTTCAGCTTCCCTTCATAATGAAACAGTTGTTTGATTTCTGATTGAAGAATACAGAATTTGGCTGTATATTGGGGATGGAAGATGCCCAGAGTTTTAATTGCTTATGAGCTTCATTATATAACATAGCAGTACATGATGCAGAGACACGTGAGTCCGGAGTGTTTGTGTAAACAGTTGTGTGTTACAAAGTTGATTAGTTTGGCTTAGTTTGCAGATTTTTGCTCGCAGGTCTGGGTGAGTTTGAACCCAACATTAGTTTGAATTCACTCCACACAATTTAGTGAGAAAGTGCTGTATTATCAGAGCTGTCATCCTTTGATTGAGATACTAAATATAAGTCCCAATTGTCTAATCTGGTGGTTCAGGTTAATGATAAAATGCAATAGTGCTATGTGAAGAAGGACATTGTTCTTGAGGGAGATATATGTTTATTGCAGTTGGGTACTAGGTTCTCCACTTATTCTTGATAAAAAAAAGTGTAAAGAAAACAGTGGCTACTCTCTTTGGCCACAACTAAAATTGGACAGAGAGTTAGATGAAATCATGACTTGAGTTCTGATGTTTACTATGCTGATGGCAAAGTGTTGAGGAAACTTTAATAATTAATGACTATGATTCATAAGACATGAAAGAAGTTAATTTGCATTTAAAAAAACAGACTATAATATCTGGTTTAGGTTTCTTAGAAATTCCTGCTCTGTTCAGGACAAAGTCAAATAGTGACAAGTAGCTTTAATGAAAGGAAATGAGATAAACAACTCCAAAATCAGGAAAACAATAATATATGAAAATAGCAGAAGAGTGAAGGAAACAGGTAAAATATGACAGAGAAAAATAAACAGAAATAAGAGAACGGAAAATAAGCAAAGAACAAAGTGCATCAGAAATGGAAAAGAGAACAGAAAATAAAATGCAAAGACAAAAACACAATGATTTAAAAAAAACACAGAATTTAAATTCCTAAAATGTAACTGTCTCCAATAAATCCAGACACTCATTCCTTCAATTAATCACAGAGTGCATGGGTATCTGAAAACATGGGATGGTAAGCAAGGCAGCAAAGAAAACTGTCTGATCAAGTGGGACTGAGTACCAAGCCAAGAAGACTACAACATGGAGTTTTCAGGTTGTGGAACCAGGTGTGATTCTTCTATTTGCTGCATCCTCTGATCCCTGTCATTTTTAACTGTTGCCAGCTTCAATCCTTCCCATTCAGCACTCAGTAACCAGCCCTGTGGGGTCCTGGCCACCCACAGTCCTTCGAGGCAGTCCTACTCTTGATCTTTCTTTGCATCTGTTGTTTTTATGTTATGAGAGTGAAATAAGAGAAATTGAAAGAGAGAAAATGAGAAGTGGCGAAGATGGAAAAAATAGACAATAAGTAGAAAATAAGAAAAATACAAAAGTTTTTTTTAGATAAACAGGATAATTATAATCGTATTGAAAAAAGACAAAAGAGAACGGGAAGAAAAAAGCTGACAGAGAAGAAAGAAACAAACTGGCTTTGAACTGCTAGAAATTGCCCATCAGAATATTGCCAGCATATGGATTGAGTGTGTGCTGCAGATGTGTGACAATCTGTGGTTTATTCACAGGCTTGAAGTTTAAAAAAAACATTTTATTTATACCGTTTTACATGAACAAAAGAATATTGGAAATCAAAGAATGTCAAAAGATACAATTTTTTAATAGTTATTTTGAAATCTCTGGGGTATTTTTCAAGTGAATAGCCATAGCTAAAGGCCATGGTTGAACCTTATCTTGGAGCATATTACTGCAAAGGGGGTTGGTTACTTTGCCATATTGGATTGCAAAACAAAGGCATATTAAAAAAGAATGCATTGGCAAAAGGTTTGTATTACAACAGACTTAGTGTCTAGTGTCTGCTACAATGCAAATCTGAGTCAACAGCCAGCATGGCAAACTTTCAGCTGAGCGTTTGGAGCTAGTTATTCCTGGCGGTCCCAGACATGAAGTCTGTTTGAAAGTTTCACAGCACGATGACAATGACTTTTTCCAATATTTGCTGGACCACAATATATGATAACAAGCATATGTCTCGTGACTCGAACTAATACAGACTACATGTGAGATAGTGCACAGCCTGAGTATGTTACAAAGCAATAAAATTGGAACATTTCATGTTACTTTCCAATGCTATTTTTTTCATAGATTCTGCAACAGGCCAGCTTTCATAGACAACCCTATATTTCCTATGAACTGAAATTTAAACTCATGTGTGAACTAGCCAAGATCGTGTGAGACAGGGTACACAGTGAACCATTATATCATGCGGGTATTTACCAGATATAGAGTAGAATGCAACTTATATACTGATCACTTTGAATTGACACAGAAACACCACACCACACAATCAGACATGGTAACATAAGCTAAAACAATTAAATATTCAATTTATTGTTAAAAGTAATGTTATGCATATTGAGTCGGGTAATGTTGCAGGCATCCTTGGCAGATGAGGTCCCTTAAAAATGTAAATGAGAGGCTTAACATCTGTTTTAGGATCCCTCTACTAAACTGGCGGATGCTGACATGAACAGGTTGCTCAGTAATCGTCAACCGTTGCTGAGGCGAAGCCTCCCATAGTCTTCCCCCGCGCATTTGGACTCGGCCAAGGATTCAAGGATGTCGGCCCAGACTTACCTAAAGCAGCAGCACTTGAGGATGGAGAACTCTAGCCAGGTGGCAGAAGTTCCTGAAGTGCAGAGCCTCATTGATGGCACACATGGAGCCATTCAAAGCTCCTAATAACAACCCAATGGAACATATGAATATGAAAGGCTTTCATTTCATGACCATACAGATCAATTGGGCCACAAGAATAGAATAATGTGGGTGAATGTGTGATACCCCAGCGGCAGCAACAATACCTGTCCACTATGCCAAGAAGCGGGCACCCTGGATGGTTGTGAAGAGACCAGAGTCCTGCCCAGGCTTCTATCTCCAGTGAGGGACAGTCGAACAGAGGTCAACGGGAAAAACAGTGAAGGTCAAGCCTCCTTCCAAATCATGCTTAAACATACAATTGGCATGATTCTTCCATCTGAACAGATCAGGTGTAATGCTGCACCACACCTCTGAGAAGGTATTGAAAATTATCAGCCGAATTGCATTCCTTTACTACCTTCCCTGCCTGTTTACCACCATCTGTATCATTCATACATCCCTTCTGACAATAAATCTACACAGTACATTCCAAAGAAAGTGCAATCAGTTTATTTCCCTACTCAAATTTTGACAAGGGTAATGCAGTAGATGTAATTTATCTAGATTTTCTTCGATAAAATAGCCTTCGATAAAAGACCATATAATAGGCTGATGAATAAGGTCAGAGAAAGCAGTCAGGCGACAAGTAGCAGAATGGATAGCTTGCTTCAAGACAGGCAGCAGTGACTAGGGTGTAAAAGGTAGTTATTCAGAGTGGCAGAAGATGGGAAGTGTTGTTCCACACGGATCAGTGCTGGGACTAATGTTGTTCACAATTTATATCAATGATTTAGGCTTTGGAATCAGAAGCACAATTTCTAACTTTGTGGATGAAACCAAATTGGAGGGAGGTGGGGGGCGGGGTTAGCCAATACTGAGGAGGACTGCAACAAATTACAAGAAGACATTATTAAATTTGCATAATGGGCATATAATTGGCAAATGAATTTAAACATAGATAAATGTGAGGTATTACATTTTGGTAACAAAAATAGGCAGGTCACATATTACTTGGAAATTTGGGGTAGAGGAGCAAAGGGATCTCGGAGTGCAAATACACAAATCACTAAAACTAGTGATCCAGGTTAACAAGGCCATAAAAAGCAAGCCGAGAGTTTATTTCGAGAGGGATAGGATTAAAAAGTAGAGAAGTTATGCTAAACTTGTATTGAACTTTGGCTAGACCACACTTGGAGTAATGCGTACAATTCTGGTCGCCGTATTATAAAAAGAATTGAGAGGCACTGGAGCGGGTGCATAAAAGAATTACAAGGATGACACCAGAAATACGAGGGTATACCTATCAGGATAGGACAAACAGACTGGGTCTCTTTTCTTTTGAAAACAGAAGGCTGAGGGGGTAACCTAATAGACATCTTTAAAATAATGAAAGGTTTTGATAAAGTAGACAGAGAGAGAGAGGCCGGAATTTTCTAGGGTCCGTGAGGCGGGTCGGGTGGGAAATGAGTTGGAGTGGTTGGGATACCTGCTGTCATCCTGCCTCCATGCACCTTTCCCTTGGGACGTTTGCCGGTGTGGCAGTGACCCGAATGGCACAGGTGGGCGACCTAATTCAAATCATTATCAACTTGTTGTCAGACCCTTAAGTGCCTTTTTTAGCCTACCTTTAAAATTTCCCTCGCTGACCACAGGATTCACGCAGCTCGGGAACCATGTCAGTCAGCCTGAGGCGGGAGTTGAGTGGCTATATATACAGCTGATTAGTTGACAACAGGAAATGTATTATAAAAGCTCCCACCTCACAGCTGGTCACTTTCCTCAGGCAGAAGCTGTTGCAGATTGCATCCCCAGCACAGATTGAGTTTTCGACAGGCTGCATGTGTTTGCAGCAAAGTCACCGCCCAGTCTCACCTCATGGTAGAACCTATCACACCATTGACAGATTGCTTCTTTCATCTCTACTTGACCTGCCATCTATTCCATCAGCATGGGTGTCTTTTATACTGTCTCACCTTGGTCCTCAGAATCGGACCACGATGAGCCCCAACACCAGCGGCACCAGGCACACCAGCAGCACCAACAACAACACCACCAAAGTTCAACCTCAACCATCTGATGCGGCACAGAACAGAGAGCATCAGTGCAGAGCCGCACCGTGCCGGGGCTGTACTTCCAACACAGGGTATACAGGCAGAGGATGAGCTTCTCAACATGACTGAGCAGCAGTGCCAAAGGAGGCTTAGGCTATTGCACCAGACATTTGCAGATTGCATGAGCAAGACTTGCAGCCCAGAGGAGCAAGTGGTTGTCAAACTCACCAGCGCCCTGAACCTCTTTGCCTCAGGCTCCTTACAGGGATCTGTAGCGGACATTTGCTGCATCTTGCAGTCGAGTGTGCCCGCAGATGCATCATGCAGGTCATCAATGCTCTCTTTGACACGTCAGCCAAATATATCAAATTTGCCACTCGATGAAACCAGTGTTACTGAGCGGGTGCTCAACTTTGCCACTCTGGCTGGCTTCCCACGGGTGCAGGGCGTCATCGATTGCACACGTGTGACCATCAGGGCAGCCCGTCATCATCCAGGAATCTTTGCCAACTGTAAGGGTTTCAACTTCCTCAATGTGCCGCAACCATAGGAAGATCGTCACGCATGTGTGCGCCAGATTCCCTGGCAGCCGCGATGACTCTTTCGTGCTTCACCAGTTCACCTCCCTCAGCTCGTCACTCCTCCAAATTGACTTTGCAGCTGGCTGCTTGGAGACGAGGAGTAGCCACTGAACACGTAGCTCCTGACAGCCTCGAGGAGGCCAAGTACTGAGGCCCAGCAGAGGTATAATGCAAGCCACATTTCCACCAGATGTATCATAGAGCAGACAATAGGCATGCTCAAAATTTGCTTCAGCTGCCTTGACCGATCTGGAGGAGCCGTTCAGTATGCACCAAGCAGGGTCTCCAAAACATAGCGCAGTAGTGAGGATTAGCACTGCTTGAGGAGCAAAGCACTGAGTGCACAGTCTCTTCAGAGGAGGAGGACAGGAAGAACCTACGGCCCAGTTTCCACCAGCACTCGAGCACATTGTTGCCCGGGAGGCCAGGGACAGCCTCATTGTGGCCAGATTTATGCAGTACACCCATATGGCTGTCGTATGCTGTGCCAGGTTGGCACGACCCCACAGCAACACCATAAAGAATCCCAACAATGACCAAGCCATTCCTTTCACACTGACTACCATTGCTGTAGGTACCATTTCACAATTCACTGCAACTCACTAAGCCACTTTCAAAGGTGCACACAAATTTGTAGAAAACCGGAAAGTGATGAAAATAAAGATTTTTATGGTTGATATCACATTAGCGGAAACTTGACATCAACATTGAATAAAACACCCAAGTGATTGTTATTGTAAATCCACTTGTGCGTCATCATTCTCTTATCGTGCTTCTATGAGGTGCTACCCCTGTGGCTTCAGCAGAGGTGGAGGTAGCCTGCTCACTTCCCTGCTGCGACTCCTTAGACACTCTTAGCAGACGATCTCTGGGCTTTGAAGCCTGTGAGGGCCCTGCCAAAGTCTGCTCCTCCTGCGATGGTGCAGGGGCAGTCTTGACCATCGGTGTCTGAGGGGGCATCTGGGGCTCTGACTGAGGGAGTGGCACCGAGGGAGAAGTGTAAGCGCTTTGAGAGGAGCCCACACTTCCACATCCCCTCTCACCGTCATCCCTCTCATGGGCCACCGACATGTCTCTGCTAGCAAGGACACAGAGAACGCCTTGCTACACATCAGTGGGTCCAGCGCATCTATGTTGGCATCCCTCCTAGACAGGAAGTCTATGAGCACCTACCCTCTATTCTTCATAGGTAGCATGCTGTGGCACATTAGCTTCTCCTTCTTTGTGACCATCCTTTCCATGGAAGAGCCTACAAACGGCATCACCTGCGACATGGTGCTGCTCATGTTGGAGATGGACTCCTCCATTCTCTGCACTTTTGCAGACATCGGAGTTGCAAAACACGTCAAAGCCTCCTATACTTCTTCCTGCACATTTAGGATTGCCCTCTTTCTGTATGGCCCCCGAGGCTCAGTGTCTGCCTGCAGCTGAACAGAGCTGGGAGCGTCCTGCGCCCTCCGGCGAGGGGTCTCCACTACTGTCTCTGTCTCCACCATCTGCTCTTGCTCACGTGTGACTTGTGACACGCCAGATGACAACACTACTCTATCTCGCCTGGGATCCACTGAGGTGTGCGTCTATGCGCTGGTGCTGGGTGCGTTCATGTCTGGTGACAGTGCGCCCTCTGAAAAGTCATCTTCCTCTTCCTCCTGGACAGTGCAGTGGTGGGTGGGGGGATGGGGCTCTTGATGGACCTGTGGGAGAATAAAGAGATGAGTCAGATATGCCATATGAAGAATGGATACAGATAGACAATGACCCTATTTAAAAAAGGAGGGTGACAGGAAGCAGGAAACTACGGAATGGTTAGCCTAACATCTGTGGTTGGGAAAATGCTGGAGTCCATTATTAAGGAAGCAGTAGCAGGACATTTGGAAAAGCATAATTCATTTAAGCAGAGTCAACATGGATTTATGAAAGGGAAATCATGTTTGACAAATTTGCTGGAGTTCTTTGAGGAAGTAACGTGCAGGGTGGATAAGAGGGAACCAATGAATGTGGTGTATTGAGATTTGCAGAAGGCATTCGATAAGGTGCCACTTAAAAGGTTACTGCACAAAATAAAAGTTCACGGGGTTGGGGTTAATATATTAGCATGGATTGAGGATTGGCTAACAAACAGAAAACAGAGAGTCGGGATAAACGGTTAATTTTCTGGTTGTCAAACAGTAACTAGTGGGGTACCACCAGGATGGGTGCTGGGATCTCAACTATTTACAATCTACATTAATGACTTGGATGAAGGGATCGAGTGTAATGTAGCCAAGTTTGCTGATGATACAAAGATGGATGGGAAAGCAAATTGTGAGGAGGACACAAAAAATCTGCAAAGGGATATAGACAGGCTAAGTGAGTGGGCAAAACTTTTGCAGATGGAGTATAATGTGGGAAAATGTGAGGTTATCCACTTTGGCAGAAAAAATAGAAAAGCAAATTAGAATTTAAATGGAGAAAAATTGCAAAGTGCTTCAGTACAGAGGGACTTGGGGTTCTTGTGCATGAAACACAAAAAGTTAGTATGCAGGTACAGCAAGTAATCAGGAAGACAAATGGATTGTTGGCCTTTATTGCAAGGGGGATAGAGTATAAAAGCAGAGAAGTCCTGCTACAACTGTACAGGGTATTGGTGAGGCCACACCTGGAGTACTGCGTGCAGTTTTGGCCTCCATACTTAAGGAAGAATATATTTGCATTGGAGGCTGTTCATAGAAGGTTCACTAGGTTGATTCCGGAGATGAGGGAGTTGATTTATGAGGATAGCTTCAGTAGGTTGGGCCTATAAGCATTGGAGTTCAGAAGAATGAGAGATGATCTTATCAAAGCATGTAAGATAATGAGGGGGCTTGACAAGTTGGATGCAGAGAGGATATTTCCATTCATAGGGGAAACTAACACTAGGTTACGTAGTCTCAGAATAAGGGGCCGCCCATTTTAAACTGAGATGAGGAGGAATTTTGTCTCTCAAAGGGTTGTAAATCTGTGGAATTCTCTGCCCCAGAGAGCTGTGGAGGCTGGGTCATTGAATATATTTAAGGCGGAGAAAGACAGATTTTTGAGTGATAAGGGAGTAAAGGGTTATGGGGAGCGGGCAGGGAAGTGGAACTGAGTCCATGATCAGATCAGCCATGATCTTATTAAATGGCGGAGCAGGCTCGAGGGGTCAAATGGCCTACTCCTGCTCCTATTTCTTGTATTCTTGTGTTCTTGTGACCTTTCAGTGGCTGATAACATCAGTCCCCATATGAATGATTGCTGTATGCCATGTAGCTGTAATGATATGTAGTTCTGTCACCAGGTTGCTGAGATGACCCCTCTCTCTATCTCCCACCTCCAGCTGCTCGGCCAGTCCCGATACTTCTAAAGCAGCCTCTGCTGTTGTGAGGGTGGCAAATGCTGGAGGCCCACCTCTGGTTCTCTCTCTCTCCCTTTTATTGTGCACTCTCTTTTCTTGCAAGGAGGGAAAGAAGATAAAGTTGAGTGAGCGTGGTAGAATGATGTAAACAATGGGTGGGTTATATCTTTAGAGAGAGACTATAATGGAGTGGGGTGGCAATCCAAATGGCCTCCTTGCATGTTGTTAGTTGGTATGATTGCATTAAGATGAGAGTGAGGGTGAGTGTGAGGGGTGGCTAGTAAGATGCGGATGTGATAATGTAGATAGAGAGAGAGGGATGGGTGGCGGTGCAAGGCATGTTTGTGTGAGGAAGGATGTGTAGGAGTAGGGTTGGAAATGCAGAGTGATGGGGATGTGATGAGAGGCACAGCAGGATGAAGTTGAGTTTGGCTTTGCACTCACCTTTCCCAATCTAATGAGATCATTGAAACATTTCTAGCACTGCACCCAGGTCCTCCTGAACACATCCCTGCTGTTGACCTCCTCTGCAGTTTGGAGCCATGCTCTTTTTGTCTCCTGGGGACATATCTTCTATCGATTCGAAGAGAAGAGGATCTCTTGCACACTCTGACTCCCTCCACCAGCATATGGAGGAAGTCTTCGGAGAACCTGGATGCCGCTCTGTGCCTCAGACCTGCACCATCGAATAGGGCCAGGTAATGCACAGGTTGGGTCCCATTAGCGCAAAGTCAATTTCTGCAGCTGGGATGGGAGCAAGAACGGGTTTGCGACTTGCCACGCTGACCACACACACCCAACCCAAAAATAAACAAGGTGTTAGTAGACAAGACGAAGAAGAAATAAAATAAATATAAGGTTTTACATTTTTAGGGATAGGTTGCATTAGGAAGGACAATTTCTTTCGAAGAAATAAACACATGCTTTTATGTAACACCTTTAGCTGTCCCTCAGAAATGTCCCCAAAGTGCTTCACATTCAATGAATTGCTTTGATGTTCTGTGGCTCTTGCTTTGTAGAAAAATGCAGTGGCCATTTTATTCACAGCACGATTTCAATGATAGAAAAGATGAATCTGATTTTGAAAGGAATGGCTGAAGGAGAAATTTTGGCATGATGACTAGTGTATGAAATTTTAAATAACCACCTGAACAGGTAAATGGCGCCTTGGTTTTACATCTCATTGAAAGGACAAAACAATGCAGCACTTCCTCAGCACGGTACAGGAGGGTCAGCCGAGATTATGTACTCGTCATACTTGAACCCAGTCCTTTGTGATTAAGAGGCAACCTCCAAGTTGTGATATATCGATATTTTTAATCACATTTTTTTTCGGTTCGGACAGGATATCAATTTTTTTTATTGGCCATGTCGTCCTTTCGGGAGTTGCTTGTGGGTGTCCCAGTAGCGTTGGTCTTATCCAGCACCATTCACTCTGGACAAAAGAAAAAATTGATGAGTTCTCAAAATTGGCAAAAAAACATGAGATTTTAAGTAATGATTGCTCCTCAGCCCCCACTCTACTCAGTCCCCATCTAATTTTGGACCTGGTAGAAAGTGCTGATCCTGTTTACTACACTCTTCGGAGGATTAAAGAAAAATTAAGTGCATGTTTTTAAGTGATAGTGTATGTCCTGTTTGATGAATTAACTTCATCAGTGATGGAGACCACGGTGCTTGGATTTCATTCTATCTGCTCCAATGCAGCATGCAGATAGTTGGAACATTAATCTATGGGCCCGAATTTGATGAAGGCCTCCACCCACCCAAGTGCTGCCCAAAGGATTGCCGATGGCCGCTGAGGTACCTGACGATACTCTAGGCGGGTTTTCATCAACAAGGTCCCTCGCAGGTTGGCGGGCGGCAATTGAGGGACTTACGCCGCCAATCTGGGCGGCAGCCGGCGGGAGCTCCCAACCTCGGTGGCCAAAGTGCCGCCGATGATGGAGTCGGGCCCACGGAGGGTGGAAGACCTGCAAAGAAATAGCATTAAAAAAAAAACATCGGAACGCCTTCAGGGGACCCCCATACAGGTAAAGTCACTGTATGGATAAAAATTAAAAAATGTTTACTGACCTTTATTTTCAGCTCCTCGTACCTACCGTCGGGGACAGACCAGCTTCCTCGCAGCAGCCCATCCCTGTTCTAGCGCTGACTCCCTCCGACTCCCGCCCACGCCAATCTGGCACCTCAGCAGGCGGGAGTCCACTTACGCCACTCGGCCGTCCGCTGACGTCTGCGGGCGCTTCCCGGCCGCTCTCCCTTCCCGCTCGCTCCACACCACATCGGAACTGACACTGGGCGGAACACCAGGAGGAATGTTGCCGGCAATGCATCAGTTTCAGGCCCTTAAGTTTTTTCTGTGACTGGAAAGAATTTAAAATAAAGGGTAGAGTCTATTATTCATGTTTTAAATCTTGGCTGTAAAATCCCACGATCGGAGCCTGGCAGAACCCACAGGGAAATGACTCAAATCCAACTGTGCCAGTGTGAACTTTTTACAGGAGTTTTTGTTAATGCCTTGCGCAGGGTGAACTTCCGTTCATCCTTTACATAGCCAACGAGAGGCAGGGGCTGGGCTGGGTCCAGGGAGCGGGGGGGGGGGGGGGTGGGGGGGCAGAACTCCTTAAACTGGGAATACCTGCTTCTGATCCTCAGTCAGGAATAGTGGAGCAAAGGTGGCCAGTGTGCTGAGTAAGTGGAGGGCATATAGGGGCCCCACTGGTGGGCTCCAAGTTAGGAAACCAGTGAAACTCATAATTTCCTTGTTAAATTCGGAGTGCTACCCACCTTCCTGAAGAGATATTGGATGGACTTAGGCAGAGGAATGTTGTCTCCAACCTGCCTGCCCACTTCTCACCCCATCCCCCTCCAATGGCAGGCAGTTTCCAGAGTTTCCAGCAGGCATGGACAGATGGATGGCAAAGATGAACCACAAGTAACACCTGCGCCAGCTTACCCCATGCTATTGAGGCATCTTCCCACTGACCCCACAAGCTCTGCCAGGAATGGGGGCCCGTGCTATTTCAGGGGCATTAAATTTTGTATTCTTTCTGTAATTCATCATGTTGAGAATCTATAACAACGTAACAAAGTCAGAGATTTGAAAGGACTACTCAGCCTGTCGAAGCTCACGCCTTCCGTATTCTAAATGCAAGGTACTGAGATAGCAGTCACATCACTCACTTTACTTTTACTTTCCTCGTCATGAGTATTTGCCCAAATAGTCTCTAGCTGAGAAGTATTTATTGTGTGACGTGCTTTGAGACAGTTGACAAAGTAAAGAGCTACATAAATGGAAATATTATTTATTTGTACCATCGCCAACCATTGCATAGTTTTCAGACATCGGCAGTAAAGTGAGAAAGGTTGCAAGGGAGCGAGAATAAATGGGTTGAGTTAAAGCAGAAACACAATCCCATCAGTCTGGAGCAGCGTTTCTTAAAGGGAGATGCATGTCCAACGTGAGGAAATTGCATTGTTTCAATAAAGCTAGCTATTTGGGACCAAAGTTATACTAGTGTTAATACAGGTACAATGTCCTGAAACCAGAAACCTCTGGACCGAGGCCGTTCCAGTTTTTTGAGCTTTTCCAGATTTCGGAGAAGAACTCCGACATTCTGAATCCAGAAATCCCTGGGCCGACTTTCGGGTATTACCGGATTTCAGAGACAATCTGACGTCCCGAATCTGGAAACCCTTGAGCCGAGTTTCGGGTATTTCCGGATTTCGGAGCAGAAAACCCGAAGGCCCGAATCCGGCAACATCGAGGGCGGGCTAGGCTGCGCCGGATTGCGTATTTTCCTGGATTTATCTTTGGAAAGGTATGTACAGCTTAAAAGTCCAGTTTTCGGAAAATATTTCCGGATTCTGGACGACGACTCCTGTGATCCGCACAATGTCCGGTTTTCAGACAATTACGGTTTTTATAATTCCAGATTCGGGACGTTGTACCTGTATGTGCTAATCAGGATAGGAAAATACATGAATTAGAAATCTTTCAATAGCAGTTACTGTATTAAGTGAAAAAATATTATGACCGTTGAAAATTAATCCTGAACTCTTAGGAAATTGTGAAGTGCAATATTAGTAATTAATGCTTTCCTATGAATTTTTTTTGTCTCCTATTTTAATAAAGGTATTTACCAATTTATTTTCTGGGAACTATTATCATCTGCCATTTACTTTGTGCCCTTGTTTCAACATTAAGTGTGAGAAATAGGCTGCTTTGTGCCTCCTGTTAGCGCTGGGGCGGGGGGCGTTAACGGGGTGCTAAGAGGTTAGCGGCGCGGCGAATGCAGCGATGCCCGCGAACGCCAGTGCCAGTTTAGTGCTGGCGGTAATTCTTACCGCCTGGGCCTCTAGCTCGCAGATCGTGATGTCATAAAGTGCGCGGCACCCCGTTACCGCCCCAGATGTGAAATTGCCTCTTGCCCCCAGCTGTATTGCCGGACGTGAACAAAGGCAGGTAGAGGAGGCGTTGGCAACTCAGTGGGCCGCTTGGGGAGCACTAGGTAAAGGGAATGGTTTTCAGGAAGGCCAACCTTTATTATTTGCATCAGTCTGGTGCCTGCTCAAAGTTTTCGATGTTTCGTTGCTGCAAGATGACCAAGCCCTCCATTTTGTGAGAGTGTTTGGGACTGTAATGGCATTGAGGCAGTTTGCCTGACAACGCAGAACTGCTGACAAGTACGTTGTGTGCCATCATTGGCCCTTCCCTTTCAGCGAGGAAAGCAGCCTCTGATGCCGTTAGCAGTGTGCTCTGTCATGTTTGTAACTACCACTGTATTACTGTATAAACTCAACGTAGATGCACACCTTGACCACAGGGGGTGAACTTGTGGGAGACACTCCTTACCTGATCACACAGGTATATAAAGGGAGACCCCACGCAGGGTCATCACTTCTGGAGTCCTGTAATAAAGAGTCAAGGTCACAGAGTGGCCTTGTCCCTGGGATGTGCCTCGTGTGGTTTCATGCTGTCGAGTAAGGACTTTACATTGGCGACGAGAAACGGGAATTCACAACCCACGAGAATGGCCACCGGTAGCACAGAGGAACGGTATTGTGTCGGGGAAGACTAGGATGATTTTGTCGAGAGGCTTCAGCAAAGCTTCGTAACTAAAGAATGTCTGGGGGATGCAGCGGCCGACAAGCGACGGGCTCATCTCCTGACGAACTGCGCGCCAAAGCCTTATCCGCTCATGAAGGACTTACTGGCACCCGAAAAGCCGGCGGACAAAACCTTTGAAGAGCTCAGCAAACTAATCGGGGTGCACCTCAAACCGGCGAGCAGCATACACACGGCTCGACACAGATTCTATACCCACCGACGTCGTGAAGGACAGAGCATACTGGACTTTGTAGCGGACCTCCGGTGTTTGGCCAGCCTCTGTAAGTTCACAGATGCCTGCAGCGGGGAGATGCTAAGGGACTTCTTCATCAAGGGTATCGCTCATGCGGGAATTTTTCACAAGTTAATTGAGACCAAAGACTTGACCTTGGAAGCGGCAGCGTTGTTGGCTCAAACTTTCATTGGCGGGGGAGGAAGAGACGAAAATGATTTACGCGCGTAATTCTGCCTCTAACGCGGCGATGGATCAGGGAGTCAACATCATAAATGCTACTCAGAGCCCCGCAGGCAGGCAGGGGCAGTCCGACATTTACCAGGCAGCAATAGATCACAGAGCAGGATCTCAACAGAGACAACGACAGGCTGAACGGACGTTCACGCCATCACAGTGGACAATGCGGCCGGGATGGGGCCATTGACACCCACTAATAGGGTACTTAAGAGCAGTCAAAGGGACAGTCAGCGCGGAATTCCTGGCCTTGGTCCCTTTGTCCCCAACAATGGAAACTTTAACTCATGTTGGAGGTGTGGGGGAAAACACTCAGCTAGATCGTGCAGATTTCAACAGTTAGTCTGCGGAAACTGCAATCTCAGTGGCCATTTAGCTCAAAGGTGTAGAAAACCTGCAACCAGACTAATATATGAGACAGAGGGACCAGAAGAGGGTTCTGTGAGGCAGGATGACTTTTGGGGCAAATCGATGGGTGCCGAGGTTCAGCGGGTCCATGTGGCGAGTATTCACAGTTCATACACCAAAACGCCACCAATGATGATAAGGGTTTTGTTGAACGGCATCCCAGTACGCAAGGAGCTGGACACTAAAGCCAGCCAGTCACTCATGGGCATTCAGCAATTCAAGAAGCTATGGCCACTCAAAGCCAGGAGATCCAAATTAGAACATATTGAGACACAATTATGGACTTACACCAAGGAAATCATTCCGGTGCTTGGCAGTGCAATGATGGCTGTCACACACAATGGGCTAGTGAACCGGCTGCCACCCTGGATTGTCCCGGGCAATGGTCCCGCACTGTTGGGGAGGAGCTGGTTAGCCGAGATGAACTGGAAATGGGGGGATGTTCACGCAATGTCCTCGGTGGAGAGAAGTTCGTGCTCACAAGTCCTACAACAATTCGATTCACTATTTCAACTGGGCATCGGGACTTTCAAAGGCACTAAAGTAAGGATACACATCATCCCGGACGCCAGGCCAGTGCACCACAAAGCCAGAGCGGTGCCGTATGTGATGCGGGATAAAATCGAGAGCGAATTGGACCGGCTGTTGCTAGAGGGCATCATCTCGCCTGTTGAATTCAGCGACTGGGTGAGCCCCATCGTTCTCGTTCTAAAAGCGGATGGCTCTGTCAGGATTTGTGGCGACTATAAGGCCACCATCAATCGGGTGTCCCTACAAGATCAATACCCGCTCCCGAGAGCAGAGGACCTCTTCGCTACGCTGGCAGGCGGCAAGCTGTTCACCAAGTTGGACCTCACGTCAGCCTATATGACCCAGGAACTGGCCGACGAATCCAAACTACTGACCACCATCACCACGCACAAGGGACTGTTTGCGTATAGCAGGTACCTGTTTGGTATTCGATCAGCGGCCGTGATTTTTCAACATAACATGGAAAGCCTGCTTAAATCCATTCCTGGAACGATCGTATTCCAGGACGCATCCTCATCACGGGTCGAGACACCGAGGAACATCTCCACAACCTGGAGGAGGTGCTACGCCGACTGGACCGGGTAGGCCTGTGACTCAAGAAGTCTAAATGCATATTCTTAGCTTCTGAGGTTGAGTTTCTGGGCAGGAGGGTTGCTGCAGATGGAATTCGGCCTACCGAATCCAAAACAGAGGCGATTCGACGAGCACCCAGGCCCTGCAACACATCGGAGTTGCGTTCATTCCTGGGACTGTTGAACTATTTCGGAAACTTTCTGCCGAACTTGAGCACGTTGTTGGGGCTGCTACATGTGCTCCTGCGTAAGGGTTGTGATTGGTTTTGGGGGGACTGTCAGGAACAGGCTTTTGATCGGGCGCGGAACCTACTTTGTTCAAACAAATTGTTGACCCTGTACGACCCCTGTAAACGTTTAGTTCTGACATGTGATGCATCGTCCTATGGGGTTGGGTGCGTGTTGTAGCAGGGCAATGCTGAGGGTCAACTACAACCTGTGGCTTATGCCTCCAGGTCGCTCTCTCAAGCAGAACGGGGATATGGGATGGTCGCGAAGGAAGTGCTTGCATGTGTCTATGGTGTAAAAAAAATGCATCAGTACCTCTTTGGTAGAAAGTTTGAATTAGAGACGGACCACAAGCCACTCACATCCCTGTTGTCAGACAGCAAGGCTGTCAATGCCAACACATCAGCTCGCATACAACGGTGGGCTCTCACGCTGGCTGCTTATGACTACTCCATCCGGCACCGGTCCGGCACTGAAAACTGCGCTGACGCGCTCAGCAGGCTCCCACTGGCCACCACTGAGGGGGCAGCTGAGCAAACTGCTGAGATGGTCATGTCTGTCGATGCCTTTGATGTGCAGGCTCCCCCACCACAGCCCACCAGATCAAAATCTGGACAAACAGAGATCCCCTCCTATCCTTGATTAAGAAATGTGTCCTGACTGGGGATTGGGTGCCCGCACACGGAGCATGCCCTGAGGAGGTCAGACCGTTCCACAGGCGGATGGATGAGCTCTCCATCCAAGCCGACTGCCTACTAGAAACATAGAAACATAGAAAATAGGTGCAGGAGTAGGCCATTCGGCCCTTCGAGCCTGCACCGCTTTTCAATGAGTTCATGGCTGAACATGCAACTTCAGTACCCCATTCCTGCTTTCTCGCCATACCCCTTGATCCCCCTAGTAGTAAGGACTACATCTAACTCCTTTTTGAATATATTTAGTGAATTGGCCTCAACAACTTTCTGTGGTAGAGAATTCCACAGGTTCACCACTCTCTGGGTGAAGAAGTTTCTCCTCATCTCGGTCCTAAATGGCTTACCCCTTATCCTTAGACTGTGACACCTGGTTCTGGACATCACCAACGTTGGGAACATTCTTCCTGCATCTAACCTGTCTAAACCCGTCAGAATTTTAAATGTTTCTATGAGATCCCCTCTCATTCTTCTGAACTCCAGTGAATACAAGCCCAGTTGATCCAGTCTTTCTTGATAGGTCAGTCCTGCCATCCCGGGAATCAGTTCGGTGAACCTTCGCTGCACTCCCTCAATAGCAAGAATGTCCTTCCTCAAGTTAGGAGACCAAAACTGTACACAATACTCCAGGTGTGGCCTCACCAAGGCCCTGTACACAACTGTAGCAACACCTCCCTGCCTCTGTATTCAAATCCCCTCGCTATGAAGGCCAACATGCCATTTGCTTTCTTAACTGCCTGCTGTACCTGCATGCCAACCTTCAATGACTGATGTACCATGACACCCAGGTCTCGTTGCACCTCCCCTTTTCCTAATCTGTCACCATTCAGATAATAGTCTGTCTCTCTGTTTTTACCACCAAAGTGGATAACCTCACATTTATCCACATTATACATCATCTGCCATGCATTTGCCCACTCCCCTAACCTATCCAAGTCACTCTGCAGCCTCATAGCATCCTCCTCGCAGCTCACACTGCCACCCAACTTAGTGTCATCCGCAAATTTGGAGATACTACATTTAATCCCCTCGTCTAAATCATTAATGTACAATGTAAACAGCTGGGGCCCCAGCACAGAACCCTGCGGTACCCCACTAGTCACTGCATGCCATTCTGAAAAGTACCCATTTACTCCTACTCTTTGCTTCCTGTCTGACAACCAGTTCTCAATCCACGTCAGCACACTACCCCCAATCCCATGTGCTTTAACTTTGCACATTAATCGCTTGTGTGGGACCTTGTCGAAAGCCTTCTGAAAGTCCAAATATATCACATCAACTGGTTCTCCCTTGTCCACTCTACTGGAAACATCCTCAAAAAATTCCAGAAGATTTATGGGGCAGCCAGGTAGTCATGCTCCAGAAGGGCACGGAGGCATTCATCAGGGAGCTCCACAGCGAGCACCCAGGCATTGTGATGATGAAGACCATTGCCCGGTCACACGTTTGGTGGCCTGGAATTGATTCAGACCTAGAACATCGTGTTCGCAAGTTCACAACCTGTGCCCAGCTGGGTAATGCCCCCAGGGAGGCCCCGCTCAGCCCGTGGCCCTGGCCCACCAAACCATGGTCACGCATTCACGTTAACTACATGGGCCCGTTCATGGGGAAGATGTTCCTCATTGTAGTAGATGCGTACTCGAAATGGATCGAGTGCAACATTCTGAATTCATGCACGTCATCCACCACCATGGAAAGCCTACGTGCGATCTTTGCAACCCATGGCTTGCCGGACATCCTAGTTAATGACAATGGCCCATGTTTCACGAGTATGAATTCCGGGAGTTTATGACGGACAATAACATCAACCACGTCAGGACTGTGCTGTTCAAGCCGGCCTCCAATGGCCAGGCGGAACGGGCAGTCCAAATCATTAAGCAAGGTATGCTCAGGATTCAAGGACCCTCCCTACAATGCCGCCTATCGCGCCTCCTGCTGGCCTATAGATCCCGCCCGCACTCGCTCACGGGGGTCCCGCCCACAGAGCTACTCATGAAACGGACACTCAAAACTCGGTTGTCCCTCATCCACCCAGTCCTGACCGACATAGTTGAGGGCAAGCGCAAGTCACAAAATGAGTACCATGACCGAAATTCAAGGGGGAGATGTATAGAAATAAATGATGCTGTATTCATCCTCAATCACGCCATGGGGCCCAAATGACTTGAGGGTACTGTAATTGGCAAAGAGGGGAACAGGATCATCGCGGTAAAACTCAACAATGGCCAGATATGCCGTAAGCATCTGGACACGGAGGAACCTGAAGAAGACCATGAGATGGAGCTCACAACACCACCAGTGAACGAGCAACAAGAGCAATCAGAAGAATGCAAAGTCCCTGCGGTCAGCCCGGACAGGCCGGAATCACCACAGGTGACAGACACTGACGTCAGTGTCCAACAACCAGAGCCCCAACTGCGGCGCTCCACGAGGGAGCGTAGACCACCTGAAAGACCAAACCTATGATCCCAATAAGACTTTTGTGGCGGGGGGGCGGCGGGGGGCGGGGAAGGTGATGTCATGTTTGTAACCACAATGTAACACCACTGTATTACTGTATACACTCAACGTAGATGCACACCTTGACCACAGGTGGTGAACTTGTGGGAGCCACTCCTTACCTAATCACACAGGTATATAAAGGGAGGTCCCACGCAGGGTCATCACTTCTGGAGTCCTGTAATAAAGAGTTAAGGTCACAGAGTGGCCTTGTCCCTGGAATGTGCCTCGTGTGGTTTCATGCTGTAGAGTAAGGACATTACATGCTCCACATTGTTCAGCGCACTGTCGCTATTGCCCCGCTCTTGGACTTTAGCACCCTAAGAGAAGTAGTTCGTGCTTGATTTAGCGCTCCAATTCCCTCCTGGAGAGCTAAAGCTGAATTTTCTGGCAGAAGAGGATCATTAGCGCCTGGTGCTACTTATTCTACTTTTCAAAAGTTAGTGCCCCATTTGGGGCCCTAGGTCTATTTGCAAAAGATGTACAATATTGACAATACTCTTGCAAAAAAATCAACTGATTTATTTTGTTATTTATATTTAACAAATGTTGGGAAATCCTAACCAGGTAAACAAATTTCTTCTACACAGTGGAAACATATGAAAAGTACATGAGTTGAACATCAGAACAGAGGAATTGCTAGATGAGAAAAGACCAAGTTCCTTCTAGTTTGCATTCGACTATTTTGATCGTCACATTATACAACAATGATAGTGCAGAACGATACTTGGTTATTCTTGGCCTCAACAGATGCTGTTGACTTTCTGTAAATTTATATGTGGAAAGAAATCCATGGCAAATTTGTTTTACACAGGTTATCGAGTAAAAATGGTGTTGGCTAAATGGGGTTAAATCCCAGGTATGGGGTCATTACCATATCAGGGGCAGGCACCCAGGTCATCATTGGCTCTACACACTAACGTCAGTATTCTCGCTCAGGCCAACATCCCCAGCATCGAAGCACTGACCACGCTCGACCAGCTCCGTTGGGCGGGCCACATCGTCCGCATGCCCAACACGCTCTACTTGGAGCTCCGACACGGCAAGCGAGCCCCAGGTGGGCAAAGGAAACGTTTCAAGCACACCCTCAAAGCCTCCTTGATAAAGTTCAACATCCCCACCGGCACCTGGGAATCCCTGGCCCAAGACCGCCCAAAGTGGAGGAAGAGCATCCGGGAGGGCGCTGAGCACCTCGAGTCTCATCGCTAAGAGCATGCGGAAGGAGCGTGCGGCAAACCAGTCCCATCCACCCTTTCCTTCAACCACTGTGAGACTGTAGACAGAGACTGTAATTCCCGCATTGGACTGTACAGTCACCTGACAACTCACTTTTAGAGTGGAAGCAAGTCTTCCTCGATTCCGAGGGACTGCCTATGTTGATGATCTTTGTTGGGCCACTGGGCAATTGGAGTTTGCTACTGGTGAACCGAACTGCCAAATACCTGGCAGTTCCAGTTTCCACGCCAAATTTCAATGCCTCCACCTCAATGCACTAGAATTTTAACCCAGGCAGGAGCAGAATTTCCGCGTGCATATTTTTACTGAAGGATCAGCCTAAATGTCTCTCTCTCCAGTGTATTAATTATATTTAATTTTGGTTAATTTATATGTAAAGAGTTGTTTTTTTATAAGTTTGAAGTATTTTCTTTCCACCCCTATTTTCCATGTTTCATCCCAGAGCTCCCCAACTCTTCTTTCATTTGGAGGAGTAGGTTGCACAATCTTACATAGATTTTGGTGTCAGCGCCCCTGTGACAAAGATATACTTAAATGGAGGGTGTTTCATTTGAACCTCCTGAGGTGTGATACCTGACATCCATTATAGTGATCACTCGACTAATAAATGGTAATGCGTGTGCTGTTAGACTTACACTTGTTACAGAAGCGAGCAGCCCAGCTGCTACATTATTCGGCTCTCCTTGGGTGCTTATTTTAGGAGCCATTTTGTATTGGATACATGTGAAAAAGTTAAAAAAATATTTATTAGGGTTGGGACAGCAGTTTTGGACTTGTGATGTACCCAAAGATATCAACCTCAAAGGAAAACGATTTATTTTTAACCTTTAATTCTGTGTGGTTAGACCTGTACCTCTATAAGCTGATCCTTTCTTCTCCGAATTGCATTTTGGTTTTGATCCCACAATCATCAGGGCATGTTATCCAGCACATACCTGAACGCTACACACACAGGATGTTTTAAGGGGATGGAACAGCATGCATCAAATTGGCAACAAATGCGATATACTGTACAGTGAGAGTGCAAAGCGTTTTGAATATGGTTGCCCGAGAAAATTCCAAAATAAAAATCTTTGTCCTACTTTACATAAAAAGGGGTATTTTTTGGTATACTCTACAGTAAAAATCGACAGGAGATTATTGCCATTTTTACTGCAGCTCCTTTTTGTTCAAAACAGAATCTGTGACTGAACAGTTCATTATCATGCTTTGACGTCTCGCTGCTTGATCCTTGTCCAGCTGGAGAGTAATAGGATCTCATCAGCATCTTTTTTAGCTGAGGGTGTCTTTTTAGTTTGTGCCCAAAGATCATTGTGTGAGCCTAACCAGATCCTCCATTCACTAGTCTTAAGAAAAGCAGCGTCAGTATGCCAAGAGGTTTGGAAATTTAAAATATTCTTTATTTTGTTCTTACTGCGTTATTGGAAAGAACTAGTCATTTGTAACAAACGCCACTAGCACTGTATGTCCGTGGGCGACTGCCAGTTCTTTGCAAAGTAAATAAGACTGTCACTGCACCAGTGTACTGAGTAAGTCAAGTAGACGTACAACAAATAAGGGACCATTTTAGATTAAAGTGGTCATGTTTTTCAAACGAGACTGCAACATTTTTCGACATAAACACTTTCTCTGGGACAACATTTGTTGTCAGACTTGTATCTCCATGTACTGTGTGAATATGCTAAATGTTCTTGCTGAGGTGTTTTCACGGTAGATATTAGCATATTCATTGTGACAGTGCAGGCGTCGTTTTCTCAGCTGTTTGCATGATTTATGGAAAATTGCAAAGCTCATACTCTGTAACATAATAGCCCGTCCAGATAAACAAAGGGAAGGTGCATTTTACCAACCCTTCTTTAGAAAATAAAATTATGAATACCTATTTGTAGTTAACAAAAGACATTTCACCTTTTCTTTATTCCCCACCGCCCCCTGCTCTCCCCCCGCCATCCCCACCGCCTTACTGAACAGAGATCAATAAATCAACAATAAAAGTTTTCTTAAACATAAGAACATAAGAACATAAGAATTAGGAACAGGAGTAGGCCATCTAGCCCCTCGAGCCTGCTCCGCCATTCAACAAGATCATGGCTGATCTGGCCGTGGACTCAGCTCCACTTACCCGCCCGCTCCCCGTAACCCTTAATTCCCTTATTGGTTAAAAATCTATCTATCTGTGACTTGAATACATTCAATGAGCTAGCCTCAACTGCTTCCTTCGGCAGAGAATTCCACAGATTCACAACCCTCTGGGAGAAGAAATTCCTTCTCAACTTGGTTTTAAATTGGCTCCCCCATATTTTGAGGCTGTGCTCCGACCAGTGGAAACAACCTCTCTGCCTCTATCTTGTCTAGCCCTTTCATTATTTAAAATGTTTCTATAAGATCACCCCTCATCCTTCTGAACTCCAACGAGTAAAGACCCAGTCTACTCAATCTATTATCATAAGGTAACCCCCTCATCTCCGGAATCAGCCTAGTGAATCATCTCTGTACCCCCTCCAAAGCTAGTATATCCTTCCTTAAGTAAGGTGACCAAAACTGCATGCAGTACTCCAGGTGCGGCCTAACCTATACAGTTGCAGAAGGACCTCCCTGCTTTTGTACTCCATCCCTCTCGCAATGAAGGCCACCATTCCATTTGCCTTCCTGATTACCTGCTGCACCTGCAAACTAACTTTTTGGGATTCATGCACAAAGACCCCCAGGTCCCTCTGCACCGCAGCATGTTGTAATTTCTCCCCATTCAAATAATATTCCCTTTTACTGTTTTTTTTCCCAAGGTGGATGACCTCACACTTTCCGACATTGTATTCCATCTGCCAAACCTTAGCCCATTCGCTTAACCTATCTAAATCGCTTTGCAGCCTCTCTGTGTCCTCCACACAACCCGCTTTCCCACTAATCTTTGTGTCATCTGCAAATTTTGTTACACTATACTCTGTCCCCTCTTCCAGGTCATCTATGTATATTGTAAACAGTTGTGGTCCCAGCACCGATCCCTGTGGCACACCCCTAACCACCGATTCCCAACCCGAAAAGGACCCATTTATCCCGACTCTCTGCTTTCTGTTAGCCAGCCAATTCTCTATCCATGCTAATACATTTCCTCTGACTCCGCGTACCTTTATCTTCTGCAGTAACCTTTTGTGTGGCACCTTATCGAATGCCTTTTGAAAATCTAAATACACCATATCCATCGGTACACCTCTATCCACCATGCTCGTTATATCCTCAAAGAATTCCAGTAAATTAGTTAAACATGATTTCCCCTTCATGAATCTATGATTGCTTGATTGCACTATTCCTATCTAGATGTCCCGCTATTTCTTCCTTAATGATAGTTTCAAGCATTTTCCACACTACAGATGTTAAACTTACCGGCCTATCGTTACCTGCCTTTTGTCTGCCCCCTTTTTTAAACAGAGGCGTTACATTAGCTGCTTTCCAATCTGCTGGTACCTCCCCAGAGTCCAGAGAATTTTGGTAGATTATAACAAATGCATCTGCTAAAACTTCCCCCATCTCTTTTAATACCCTGGGATGCATTTCATCAGGACCAGGGGACTTGTCTACCTTGAGTCCCATTAGCCTGTCCAGCACTACCCCCCTAGTGATAGTGATTGTCTCAAAGGTCCTCCCTTCCCACATTCCTGTGACCAGCAGTTTTTGGCATGGTTTTTATGTCTTCCACTGTGAAGACCGAAGCAAAATAATTGTTTAATGCCTCAGCCATTTCCACATTTCCCATTATTAAATCCCCCTTCTCATCTTCTAAGGGACCAACATTTACTTTAGTCACTCTTTTCCATTTTATATCTCTGTAAAAGCTTTTACGATCCGTTTTTATGTTTTGCGCAAGTTTACCTTCATAATCTATCTTTCCTTTCTTTATTGCTTGCTTGGTCATTCTTTGCTGTCATTTAAAATTTTCCCAATCTTCTATTTTCCCACTAACCTTGGCCACCTTATACGCATTGGTTTTTAATTTGATACTCTCCTTTATTTCCTTGTTTATCCACGGCTGGTTATCCCTTCTCTTACCGCCCTTCTTTTTCACTGGAATATATTTTTGTTGAGCACTATGAAAGAGCTCCTTAAAAGTCCTCCACTGTTCCTCAATTGTGCCACGTTTAGTCTGTGTTTCCAGTCTACTTTAGCCAACTCTGCCCTCAACCCACTGTAGTCCCCTTTGTTTAAGCATAGTACGCTCGTTTCTGACACAACTTCTTCACCCTCAATCTGTATTACAAATTCAATCATACTGTGATCACTCATTCCGAGAGGATCTTTTAATAGGAGATCGTTTATTATTCCTGTCTCATTACACAGGACCAGATCTAAGATAGCTTGCTCCCTTGTAGGTTCTGTAACATACTGTTCTGAGAAACAATCCCATATGCATTCTATGAATTCCTCCTCCAAGCTACCCCGTGCGATTTGATTTGACCAAGCGATATGTCGGTTAAAATCCCCCATGATTACTGCGGTTCCTTTTTCACATCCCTCCATTATTCCCTTGATTATTGCCCGCCCGACCGTGAAGTTATTATTTGGGGGCCTATAAACTATGCCCACCAGTGACCTTTTCCCCTTACTATCTCTAATCTCCACCCACAATGATTCAACATTTTGTTCATTAGAGCCAATATCGTCTCTCACAACTGCTCTGATATCATCCTTTATTAACAGAGCTACCCCACCTCCTTTCCTCTTGTCTATCTTTCCGAATCGTCAGATACCCCTGTATGTTTAATTCCCAGTCTTGGCCACCCTGCAACCACGTTTCTGTAATGGCCACCAAATCATAATCATTTGTAATGATTTGTGCCGTCAACTCATTTACTTTATTTCGAATGCTGCGTGCGTTTAGGTCGAGTGTTTTAATACTAGTTTTTAAACCATGATTTTTATTTTGACCCCTCCTGCAGCCCCTTTATATTCAGTGGCCCTTTTTGTTTTTTGCCTTGTGTTTCTCTGCCCTCCACTTTTACTCATCTCCTTTCTGTCTTTTGCTTTTGTCTCCTTTTTGTTTCCCTCTGTCTCCCTGCATTGGTTCCCATCCCCCTGCCATATTAGTTTAACTCCTCCCCAACAGCACTAGCAAACACTCCCCCTCAGACATTGGTTCCAGTCCTGCCCAGGTGCAGACCATCTGGTTTGTACTGGTCCCACCTCTCCCAGAACCTGTTTCAATGCCCCAGGAATTTGAATCCCTCTCTGATGCACCACTGCTAAAGCCACATATTCATCTGCGCAATCCTGGGATTACTACTCTGACTAGCACGTGGCACTGGTAGCAATCCTGAGATTACTACTTTTGAGGTCCTACTTTTTAATTTAGCTCCTAGCTCCTTAAATTCGTCTCGTAGGACCTCATCCCTTTTTTTACCTATGTCGTTGGTACCAGTGTGCACCACGACAACTGGCTGTTCACCCTCCCATTTCAGAATGTCCTGCACCTGCTCTGAGACATCCTTGACCCTTGCACCAGGGAGGCAACATACCATCCTGGAGTCTCGGTTGCGGCCGCAGAAACGCCTATCTATTTCCCTTACAATCGAATCCCCTATCACTATCGCTCTCTCACTCTTTTTCCTGCCCTCCTGTGCAGCAGAGCCTGCCATGGTGCCATGAACTTGGCTGCTGCTGCCCTCCCCTGATGAGTCATCCCCCTCAACAATACTCAAAACGGTGTATCTGTTTTGCAGGGGGATGACCGCGGGGGACCCCTGCACTATCTTCCTTGCACTGCCCTTCCTGCTGGTCTTCCATTCCCTAGCTGGCTGTGGACCCTTCACCTGCGGTAAGACCAACTCGCTACACGTGCTACTCACGTCATTCTCAGCATTGTGGATGCTCCTGAGTGAATCCACCCTCAGCTCCAATTCCGCAACGCGGTCTGTCAGGAGCTGGAGGTGGATACACTTCCCGCACGCGTAGTCGTCAGGGACACCGGAAGTCTCCCTGAGTTCCCACATGGTACAGGAGGAGCATATCACGTGAGCGAGCTCTCCTGCCATGACTTAACCCTTAGATACACTTAATTTGGCACCAACAATGCTAAAATTTACTCACTGATATAGAATAGAAAAGAGAAAAACTACTCACCAATCACCAGCCAATCACTTATCCCCTTCTTTCACCATCCCGTGCCTGGTTAGTGACTGGCATTCATTTTGTCTCACCTCAAGATTTATTAATAGCATATATAAAACAATATACTCAATGGGTGAGAAAATGGACCCTAATTTGTGGGTGTAAAATGGGGGCAAAAATGAACAATTTGGCAGTACAATGTCCCATGCCTGAATGACGCCAGAGGTCTATCTGGTGCCATCTTGGGTCAGGTGTTTTTTAGGCATCCCCAGTGGCTACGCTGGCGTAATTAAAATATCGAAGTAAGTGTCCTGCACCTGAATCAAGACCCTTTTGTAAAATTGGTCTCTGGGAGCACCTGATTTGTCAATTGGTAAAACTGCCCAGTAAACCACAGTTAGAAAGCAGGCTGTGTTCAATCAAAATTTAAAGGGATCCTCACCTCTGTTAAGGGAGGTCTCTGGTTAGACTTTCTACCACGCTTGTGTGTTTTTGAACCAATCGTTGTTATTTTGGCTTTTATTTCGCTGTTTGTTAGTTTTTGGAGATTGAGCTTTGTGATGTGCTATTGGCTTCAGCACAATTGTGAAAGATGGGTATGCTGCTTAGGTTGCCTTTGAAGATGCCAAGTGAGCAGGGAGAGCATCAGCAGCAGCAATGGAGGTAGCACAGACCGGGTGACACTGCGAGAAGAGGACAAAGGATGGGAGGGTGCAGGAGGCCTTACATCAGGTGGGTCTTCAGGAACCAACTATCTGACCTGAGCTTGACAGTGGAGCAGTGTGTCGAGTGGCTCCGCTTCAGCATAGAGGCAGTGACTGAGCTGTCGCGTCAAGAATGGGAGCCCAGCCCCAGGGCATGGACAGCATGGCCTGTCGCAGTGAAGATCACTGTAGCTCTCAACTTTCATGCCTCTGGGTCATCCCAGACTCCATCAGGGGACAATAGCAATGAAAGTAAGTTTGCTGTGCATTGTCCAATCAGAGAGATCACCAGATGCACTCTTTGCAAAGCAGCAACAATCCTTCACCTTCCTGATGGCTGCCAAGCATGAGGACAGAGCTGTGCAATTGCTGGATTTCCACAGGTACAAAGAATCATAGACTGCGCCCATGTAGCTCTGCATGCTCCCTATCATCGATCAGCAATGTTCTATATTGGGAAGGGCTTTCATTCCTTGAATGTTCCAGTCGTCTGTGACCACAGGGAGAGAATCATGCAGGTCTGTTCCCTGGTGGTAGTCATGATGCTTTCATCATGCACCACTCTGCAGTCCTCACTCTCTTCCACCTGGACCATCGGCTCAGAGGCTGGCTGCTGGGGACAAGGGGTATCCCCCTCAACATCTCGCTCACGACTCCTGTCAGGAACCTGGGCACAGATGTGGAGCTTTGATATAACAAGACCCACGCAAGAGCAAGAGTTCCCATAGAGCAGACCATTGGAGACTTAAAGCAAAAGCTCCACTGTCTGGACACGTCTAGAGGCATCTTTCAGTACAGTCCCAAAGTGTTTCTCTCGATTCGTCGTCATCTGTTGCATGCTGTACAACTTTGAAATGCAAAAGGGGAAAGGCTCGGAGCTGCCAGAGGAGGAAGAACTGGAGGAACAATGAAAAGAGGATGAGGAAGCTGATGCTCCAGAGGAAGTGGAAACCCAGTAGTGCTGCACCTACTGGAGCTCTAAGGCAGCACATTATTGAAGAGAGGTTCACTTGAAGAATTCTTCCCCTCCCCAAAAACGCCAACAGTCCCCACTGTCATTTCACCCAGCCCTTACACCCACCATCTGAATGCCCTCATTCGGTATGATTTCATGAGTTTTGCTCTTATATTACTAAGAATATCAAAACCAACAGCAATCCAAAAAAGGTTTACTACTCCAACATACTTCATCACTCTTCATATGAAAACTGCTTTTATTGAAGACAGGGAGCTAAAAATCATCCTTGTGCAAAGCCCTGGTGCCTTTTTGCTGTGTTTGTTTACCTATTCTGGTGCTCCTATGAGGTAGTTCAGCAATGGCTACAACTTGGGATGTGGAAGGCTGCTGATCTTCTGGTGAGGGCACTTGAGATAGTTGTGGTGGTCAACCTCATGGAGCTCTGGGCCGAGGTGGCCCGGTTGCAGACTGCTGCTTCTTGTCGTCAGCCAGGGAAATCTGGTCCAGCTAGCTGTCTGGCACCAAGAGGAGCACTGGGTCAGAGACTTGTGAATGAGCAGACATGCTGTCATCATTAGTGAGAACAGCATCTGCCTCTCCCATGGAGCCAATGCCAATGTTATGCATTCGCACCTCAACATTTCCATTGCTGTGCACTAGAAAAGAGTTCAATGGTGTGTGGTACTCTCTAAGCCCTTACTCAGACTCTCCATCACGGTTTGATAGCCTGAAGAGATGCTGGTCTCCAGGGCCAAGATGACATCAGTCTGAGCATCCATCGAAGCTGTCAGATCTGTCACCAGAGTCTCCATCACCGTGGGTCCATTGCAATGCTCATAAAGCTGACTACTTACTCCATGGTTGAGTGCATGGTCTCAATTCAGTGGGCAAAGATCCCAGACAAGTTGGAGCTGTATTTCTCCATGCTCTCCAGTATTATGCGTAAGTTCACTGGTCGGCAGGCCAGTGCACTTCGAAGGTCCTGGTGTATAGCCATTAGTCACCTTCTGTATGCTGGGCCCTTGAATTCTTTATTTTTGCCCTCTGTAGCAGAGCTAATATTCGAGCTCTACCTATATGGAACCGTTGCATGGGCCATCCTATTCCCCTGCCCTTCCTTCTGCCCACTAGTGCTGGGTGTGACTCCCAGTGCAGACTCCTCTAGCCTACCCTGTGAACTACACAGGGTGTCAGCCTCTGAGCTGGTAGCTGCAAGGGTAAGGTTGAGTGATGTTTACTCTTCTCTCTCTGCTCCCTCAGGGCCCTCTTGAGCTTCTGAGCATGAAATGGAAAAGAGGGACAAGAGTTAGCCTTTAGTGGCAGATGAGTGACTGCTCAAGGCAGCAGCAATCTGTCTGACATAGTGTGCGAGGGTGAGATTTCAGTGAGAATGGAATGAGGGGTCAGATGATCCACCAGCACCTCCAACGCAGCATCTGAAAACAAGGGAGCCCTTCCAGTCGCTCATCTGCCTGCCATTTATAGACATCTGTCATTGTAGCTCATTGCAGCTAAAGTGTGGCTCCCCTTTAAGAGGTGCTGGCTGCCTTTAAAAGGGATGTCCGATATTCAGGCACACCCCCGCCCCCATTGAGCAAGCTGCCAATAAACAGCATGAGCAGCACCAGCAACCTGCCTATTCTCGGCAAATGAGAGCGAGGGACCAATTTGGTGTGTTTCTTGCGCCTATGTAATTAGGTTCTGAGCACGCCACCTATTCCATGCCAAAATTGGGCCTATACCAGTTTTTTCCCTGATGTCTCTTTCTCAGGCTACCTTGTCCATTTAGCCATTTTACAATTGTGTATTTTCAATGTGTTTTCTATAACATCATGTTAGCATACCAGTATTGGTCACAGCTTCAGGAAGGGCTAAATGTCTTTATACACTGCATATATATTATTGTAATTATTTACTGTGAGGATAGGGCAGTGGAATGGGACTAATTGGATAGCTCTTTCAAAAAGCCATCATGGGCACGATAGGCCAAGTGGCCTCCTTCTGTGCTGTGTCATTCTATGATTCTATGGCTGTTCTATGGGCTGCACCATCCAATGTACCTTTATGCCAGTGAATTCTGAAGCAGTATGAATTGCTGCGGACTATTAACGGTTGCTCTATTAAGAAACATAGAAACATAGAAAAATAGGTGCAGGAGTAGGCCATTCGGCCCTTCTAGCCTGCACCGCCATTCAATGAGTTCATGGCTGAACATTCAACTTCAGTACCCCATTCCTGCTTTCTCGCCATACCCCTTGATCCCCCTAGTAGTAAGGACCTCATCTAACTACTTTTTGAATATATTTAGTGAATTGGCCTCAACAACTTTCTGTGGTAGAGAATTCCATAGGTTCACCACTCTCTGGGTGAAGAAGTTCCTCCGCATCTCGGTCCTAAATGGCTTACCCCTTATCCTTAGACTGTGACCTCTGGTTCTGGACTTCCCCAACATTGGGAACATTCTTCCTGCATCTAACCTGTCTAACCCCGTCAGAATTTTAAATGTTTCTATGAGGTCCCCTCTCATTCTTCTGAACTCCAGTGAATACAAGCCCAGTTGATCCAGTCTTTCTTGATAGTTCAGTCCCGCCATCCCGGGAATCAGTCTGGTGAACCTTCGCTGCACTCCCTCAATAGCAAGAATGTCCTTCCTCAGGTTAGGAGACCAAAACTGTACACAATACTCCAGGTGTGGCCTCACCAATGCCCTGTACAACTGTAGCAACACCTCCCTGCCTCTGTACTCAAATCCCCTTGCTATGAAGGCCAACATGCCATTTGCTTTCTTAACCGCCTGCTGCACCTGCATGCCAACCTTCAATGACTGATGTACCATGACACCCAGGTCTCTTTGCACCTCCCCTTTTCCTAATCTGTCACCATTCAGATAATAGTCTGTCTCTCTGTTTTTACCACCAAAGTGGATAACCTCACATTTATCCACATTATACTTCATCTGCCATGCATTTGCCCACTCACCTAACCTACCCAAGTCGCTCTGCAGCCTCACAGCATCCTCCTCGCAGCTCACACTGCCACCCAACTTAGTGTCATCCGCAAATTTGGAGATACTACATTTAATCCCCTCGTCTAAATCATTAATGTACAGTGTAAACAGCTGGGGCCCCAGCACAGAACCTTGCGGTACCCCACTAGTCACTGCCTGCCATTCTGAAAAGTACCCATTTACTCCTACTCTTTGCTTCCTGTCTGACAACCAGTTCTCAATCCATGTCAGCACACTACTCCCAATCCCATGTGCTCTAACTTTGCACATCAATCTCTTGATGACTGTCCCACACACAGTGAAATGACTGAAAGAGAATCCTCCCAGAATCCAGGAGAGAACAAAAGACCAAATGACAGGTGGAAAGAAAACGTGAGTTGCCCAACCTTCGCTCACACTTCTCTTTGCTTGTGAGGCACATTCAACTGTGGACACAAAGACAGCAAGTGCTCCAAGTAGTCAGTCTGGAAAAGAAAACAAATGTAGGTTCTCTAAGATGAAGTTGTCCTCTCTTTCAGACACTTTTGTTTTTGAAAGTTTGTGGCTGGCAGCGTTGAACTGAGACCCTCAGCAGCCTATTCTGGTGACTGTGAAAGATCCCATGGCACATTTTCAAAGAAGAGATGGCAGTTCTCCTGATATCCTGACCAACATTCTTCCCTCAACTAACACAACTAGGAACAGATTATCTGGTGCTTCATTTGCCGTTTGTCGCAGTGTTGGGTTTTATTTTCAGTTATATTACTGTATAACTGGGTGGATATAAGTGGCTGATAGTGGCAAGTGTGGGGTGAATGTTCTTGAAGATGTCCACTTTTTCTACCAGCTTTTTGGCATTCTTTCCTTATTCACGACAGATCAGATCAAATCTGAATGTCAAGATAAGCCACTGGCCAACCATAAAAATCCTTGAAAAGCAGATAAAAGGCGGGCAATTGCATTGTCCATATTTCTTGACCAGAGTTATCTCCCTGAGCTTTTGCTCATTTTTTCATCCTGCCATTTCAATGCTGCTTTCATTGCTTCTCCTCTCACAGACCTGCCCAAAGTTCTGTTGCCACGCCAGCCCTTTCTCATTCTGGTTGTGGAACAGCCGGCATCGATCTGAATCGATCTGTCTCCGAAAATGAAAACAGAACACCAGTGAAAGTTCGAAAAAAAACTTCAGAGGAAGGAATGAAAATTGTGCAATGAAATAAAGGCACATTGGCCAAATGGCAAAAAAGCAAACAGAAAAATAGAATATGATGAAAAATATATCTACAGTGTCGAGGCAGAGGAAGGGGGTGGGTGGGGGGGGAAAGAAAAAAAATAAATGCAATTGAAAATAAATCTGATGGAAGAAAACGTGAAAAATAATTGAAGGAAGTAAAATTTCCTCCGTGTTGCATTTTTACATTTGTTTACCAGTTTACTCCAACCTTTCTTTCTCTACTTCTATTTATCGTTTCTTTTGGATGTCTGTCTCTTGCAATTCATTTTGCAGCTATTCTAAGTACTTCCCTTTTTAAAGTTAAACTCTAGACTTACGGAGCTGAGTGATTCCCCCCCATTACTGCCTATTTCTGGGCTGTACGCTGATGACACCAGCTCCACCTCACTAGGACCTATCTCGACCCCACCAATGTCTCTAAATAATCAGACTGCTTGTCTGACAGCCAGTACTGGATGAGCAGAAATTTCCTCCAACTAAATATTGGGAAGACCGATGCCGTTGTCTCCATTCCCCATCACAAACTCCATTTCCTAGCCACGAGCTCCATCTGTTTCCTTGGCAGCAGTCTGAGGCTTGGTGTTGTATTTGATCCCGAGTTGAGCTTCTGACCACATATTCATGCCATCACTAAGAACGCCTATTTCCACCTCCATAACTTTGCCCGATCCAGCCTCTGCCTCAGCTCATCTGCTGCTGAAACCATCATCCATGCCTTTGTTACCTCTAGACTTGACTATTCCATCGCTCCCCTGACCAGTCTCCCATCTTCCACCCGCCATAAACTTAAACTCATCCAAACTCTCTCACCCGTATCCTAACCCGCACCAAGTCCCGTTCACCCATCATCATGTGCTCGCTGACCTACATTGGCTCACAATTAAGCAACATCTCAATTTTAAAACTCTCATCCTTGTTTTCAAATCCCTCTATGGCCTCACCCCTCCCTATCTCTGTAACCTCCTCCAGTTCTACAACCCTCCAAGATATCTGCGCTCCTCCAATTCTGGCCTCTTGCGCATCCCTGATGTTAAGTGCTCCGCCATTGGCCACCGGACCTTCAGTTGTTCTAGAATTCCCTTCCTACACCTTTCCGCCTCTATACCTTTCTTTCCTCCTTTAAGATGCTCCTGAGGCGGGAAAGTGGAGTTAAGATCGATGATCAGCCATGATCTTATTGAATGGAGGAGAAGGCCTGAGGGGCCATAGGGCCTACTCCTGCTTCTATTTCTTATGTTCTTAAAACCTACCTCTTTGACTAAGCATTTGATCATCTGGCCTACTTTCTCATGTGGCTCTGTGTCAAATGTTGTTTGGTAATGCTCCTGTGAAACGCCTTGGGACGCTTTATAGGTGCTATATAAGTGCAAGTTGTTGTTGTTGTTGTTTGGTCAGTGGCAGGACGCGCAGGGGAAGAATTTCACTGCGGTGTTATTCTGTCAGCATCCCACCTGTTCCTGATGCTTCAAACAGAGAATAATTGTCTAGCTCTTCCTGTCACTACCTTTCTGCTGGTCTTCTGCTCCTCAGGTGTTTATGCGGCATGTACACATACTCACGTACATAAGTCTGAAAATTGTTGTTGGATTGTTATTTGGGAATAGCCTGTGGCTTACAAAAGTTTTGGGACTGAATGCCTGTCTATTAACCCACGATTTGTTGGTTTCAGTACAAGAGTAAATTTTGCACTACAATACCTGCACAGTGGGTTGGCTAATTATATAATGGGCTAGAAATTGGTCTTTTGGTGATTGTGGATTTTTTTGGGGCATTTGTCGCCAAAAATACCGTTATTTTTTAAAGGGGTAAAATTGGCAACAAAATGCGCCCGACGGTAAGAATCGGCGTTGCACAAGGATTCGCGGTGGAAACCACGGTCCTTGCCAACTTTAGCTCGGGGCCGATTACCGCTAAAAAGACAGGCTCTGGCAAAAAAAAAATCACAAAATATTTACAAGGAACTTCTCCAGCGAATCGCTGAAAAAGAATTAAAACGTAAAAACTTTAACTTACTTTATTAGCAGGTCTTCATACTTACCGTTGTTTCTGGGGCTGTAACGCAGGCTGTTCTCGGGCGTTTTTTTCTTCCCATCTACGGGTGCACCAAATGGTCAATTTTAAGCGGTCGCATTTTTTTGGCGTTGTACGCTGACGGTCCACTTTTCGGCGGTATTTCAAAACCGCCACGCGCAACTTTGGCCAATTTAGGTGAACACCTTTTACCGTCAAAAAAGGCAAACTATCGCCAAAAAAACGGGTGCAAGGCTGGCCAACTTCTAGCCTTATATAGAATTTACAACATTGAAATGGATCATTCAGTCCATTTTGGTGTTTATCCTGTACAGGAGCAGTAGTAATAATCCCATGTGACCACCCTGTTGTTATATGCATTTATCTCCCTTTCTTTCAACCACCTATCTAATCTTTTCTTAACCATTTACAAGGTCTCTGCTTCAATCACCAACTCCGGTAGCATATTCCACAGCCTCGCAACTCTCTGTAAAATGATATCTCCTACTCTCTATCCCAGATCTTTGACAGTTAATCTTATATCTATGTTTCCTCCTTCTAGCTCCCTCAATCACTGGAAACAGTCTGTTTCTAATTGCTCCAGCCCATCCCTTCATAATTTTAAACAGCTCTATCAAATCACCCCATAATCTCCTCTCTAACAAAAACAGCCCCAGTTTTTCAAGTTTTGTATCCTATTTCCTCATACTCGGCAGTATCTGAGTGAATCCATGCTGTTTTGCCACAACATCCTTCCTATAGCGCTGAGCACAAAACTGCACATAGTGCAATGGTAAGTGAAACAATTAAGTTGAGCAGCTGATAACTACATTAAGTTGGAATTTACACCCCTGGTTGTCAAGGCGGAGAGCTGGCCAGTGATTTACTTTGCAGTATTTCTGGAAAGTGCAGACATCTAGGGCTCATAAGAGCTTTTTTTGATGACGAGGGCTCAAGGTGGCCATCCAGCAAATAAGGGACAAGCAGGTCAGTTCTCTGCGGCAAAGAAGAGCATCTTCAGAAGCATCCAGTGCCGCAGGCTTGAGAACAAACCAGTAAGAACACAGTAGACCTCGACATACATCAAGAAGTAGTCAGCTGATCTCAATAAAGCAGCTACGGTAAGTTTACAGTGAAGTCTGCATTTCCAAGCACCTGTTCCAAGTACATATGTCACAGAGTGAACCCTCATAAGCCATAAATCATTTTGTGCTGAACCATAATACGCAGTAGCAGCTTATTCTGTGTAGCCTTGCTGTGAGAAACGGAGCACTGAATGCTTACCATGTGTGGTAATCTCGCTGCTTTCAAGAAATGCAAACAGCAATTGTCGAACTCAAACTGCCGGCACCTAAAAAATCTTAAAGGGACATTAGAAATCCTTGTAAACAAACCAAGTGGTACATGATACATGTTTGTTTAGTGTCAGACAAGATGGGGTTATTTGTCACGGTCTGTGCCACCTAAACTTGCACAATCTTCAGAATACTTATCTGCATGTAGGGAGAAAAAGGCATATAATAGAAAAGAGTAGACATTGGTCCAGATTTTACGGTCAGCAGCTCACCGCTGACCTCGTTTAAAGCGCCCCATAAAGATTTAGCTCCATAGCATCGATTTACCCTTTTCCAATGTGACTTTCCATCTGGCAGCATCCACAGGGGATCTATGCTGTCCAGCAGGAGTGATATCATCAAGCATGCTGAGAAGCCAATGACATTGAAGAATTCTCAATGACAGCAAACCAGGAAGTAAAAAGCAGGTTTTATCATTTACTTTTTAATCATTTTACAGAAAGCAAAATACAGATTGAGACATATACATGGGACTAAGGTAAACGTAATAAACAAATTTAAAACATTAAAAAAAATTATTTTAAAAATCTATGGAATGGATAAAATGACGCTCCACAATTTAATTTTGTTTTTTTACAGCCTAAGAGGCTGTTCAGCAGTATTTATCACTTGGTACACCATTAAAAACTCAGTTGCACCTCATTAAACAAGGTTTAACTTTTTCAAGGATTTTTACAGCGAGAATAACATGTAAAAAGTTGAAGTTTACATCAAATCAAGTGATTTCTAATTGATTCCATCTACGAGAACTGCAACAGTACACCCTGTGGAGGCAGGGTATCACTGACAGCAACTTCTGAATTTCCGTATTTAACTGCGTATAGGCAGACTCCAGAAGTTGCTGACAGTTTTACAGAGTAATGATGGCAAGCACTGAAAGTTCCGCCATCATTATAACTGTAAATTCTGGACCAAGATCTGGAGTAGAGCCCAGGCACTTTACTCCATTTGAGGAGGATACCTGGGACATCTTTGGGTATGAGAGCACTGAGGGGGCAAGGAAGTTTGAAGATGGAGACTTCCTCTAGCTTCAGATCTAATACCATTCTGATCTTCTTCTGTCTTATCTGCATATTATACCAAACTTCAATAATTTACCACACATTAGCAATGCAGAGACTGTTTGAAGGCATTTCTTTAGGGCAGTATGTTGACATTGTTCCCCTTCAGTTTCTCTGGGCCTGAAAGAATAGTGAGTCAGTGTCCCTTAGCAAGCAAGCATCACACAACATCCTACATTACTCTCACTATCAGTGCCAAGCACCAGCATAGCTACATAAACACTGGATGACTAAGATAGAGAGTTTGAGGAGCTAGTAGTGGGTGAGTCAAAGTGCAAGGGTGAGGAGGAGGAAGTGCTGGTTACATCTGAAGAGCAGGCACCTGCTGCCTGCAGAGTTATCAGGGTTTCCACCTCTGACACAGCGCCTAGGGACTCATAGGATCTGCTTGGAAAAGGAGGTTGATCTCTGAGCAGGTTCACCTGCAGGAATCACTTGTGCTAATGCAAAATACATTGCAAGGTCTGGAGTATGGAGGACCCAACTCGCTGGACCTACAGCCAGAGACAATGGATGGATTTATGAAGGGGAAGGCATGTTTTACAAATTTGCTGGAATTCTTTGAGGATGTAACGAAGAGGGTGGATAAAGGGGAACCAGTGGATGTGGTGCATTTGGACTTCCAGAAGGCAGTTGACATGGTGCCACATAAAAGGTTACTGCACAAGATAAAAGTTCACGGGATTGGGGTAATATATTAGCAGGGATAGAGGATTGGCTAACGAACAGAAAACAGAGAGTCGGGATAAATGGTTCATTCTCGGGTCGGCAACCAGTAACTAGTGGGGTGCCGTGGGGATCAGTGCTGGGACCCCAACTATTTACAATCTATATTAATGACTTGGAAGAAGGGACTGAGTGTAATGTAGCCAAGTTTGCTGATGATACAAAGATGGGAGGAAAAGCAATGTGTGAGGAGAACACAAAAAATCTGCAAAAGGGCATAGACAGGCTAAATGAATGGGCAAAAATTTGACAGATGGAGTATAATATTGGAAAGTGTGAGGTTATGCACTTTGGCAGAAAAAAATCAAAGAGCAAGTTATTATTTAAATGGAGAGAGATTGCAAAGTGCTGCAGTACAGTGGGACCTGGGGGTACTTGTGCATGGAACACAAAAGGTTAGTATGCAGGTACAGCAAGTGATCAGGAAGGCCAATGGAATCTTGGCCTTTATTGCAAAGGGGATGGAGTATAAAAGATGGGAAGTCTTGCTACAGTTATACAGGGTATTGGTGAGGTCACACTTGGAATATTGCGTGCAGTTTTGGTTTCCATATTTACGAAAGGATATACTTGCTTTGGAGGCAGTTCAGAGAAGGTTCATTAGGTTGATTCCGGAGATGAGGGGGTTGACTTCTGAGGAAATGTTGAGTAGGTTGGGCCTCTACTCATTGGAATACTGAAGATTGAGAGGTGATCTTATAGAAACTTATAAGATTATGAGGGAGCTTGACATGGTGGATACAGAGAGAATGTTTCCACTGATGGGGGAGACTGGAACTAGAGGGCATGATCTTCGAATAAGGGGCCGCCCATTTAAAACTGAGATGAGGAGAAATTTATTTTCTCAGACGGTTATGGATCTGTGGAATTCACTGCCTCAGAGAGCTGTGGAAGCTGGGACATTGAATAAATTTAAGACAGAGATAGACAGTTTCTTAACCAATAAGGGAATAAGGGGCTATGGGGAGCGGCCAGGAAAGTGGTCCTGAGTCCATGATCGGATCAGCCAAGATCGTATTACATGGCAGAGCAGGCTCGAGTGGCTGTATGGCCTACTCCTGCTCCTATTTCTTATGTTCTTATAAGTGTTTTTCTGAATTGCAGCACCCGAGCACGGAGAGTGTGGCAACATCTGCAATGCAGCTCTCAGTGCCACAGGTCCTGCGCACTGAAGTATCTGCCACCAATGCTCAGACAGCTGCTGTAAAGGCCTTGAGCTCCAATCTAAAAGAGGTTTTCGAGTCTGCGTTAATATGATTGGATAGAGAGAACATTGAGGCAGAAATTCACAGACATCATTGCTGCCCACATGGGTCAGTGGACAGGCTGAGGGCCTGTCCAGCAGCACTGTGTGGCTAAAATAGATACAGAAGAGGCTTCTGCCTCTCAGGGTGCCTCTACATCTGGCCCATCTGGCATTCCTCGCAGTGACAGTCGCTGTCGGTGCACACTGCGATATATATGTGCGTGCACTTGGCCCGTGCAGCAGAGCTGGTCTCCAGTCGTCTTGGTTAATCCTTGCCACTCTGTCAAGCCGGTGTGGTGGCTGGTGTGTAACGGCCACCACACATTAATAAAATCCACGCACAGGCATCTTCCACCCTTCAACATTTAGTTCGGGACCTGGAATATAAGGTCCTTCATTGAAACCCCTGCAAACTCATCCCTTTTTTGGCGTGGAAGCAAGTCATCCTCGATGCGAGGGACCGCCTATGATGATCATGATGATGAGGTGTGCCACAGGACAGGCAAGACTATTCAACACAGAAACATAGACATAGAAACATAGAAAATAGGTGCAGGAGTAGGCCATTCGGCCCTTCTAGCCTGCACCACCATTCAATGAGTTCATGGCTGAACATTCAACTTCAGTACCCCATTCCTGCTTTCTCGCCATACCCCTTGATCCCCCTAGTAGTAAGGACCTCATCTAACTCCTTTTTGAATATATTTAGTGAATTGGCCTCAACAACTTTCTGTGGTAGAGAATTCCACAGGTTCACCACTCTCTGGGTGAAGAAGTTCCTCCGCATCTCGGTCCTAAATGGCTTACCCCTTATCCTTAGACTGTGACCTCTGGTTCTGGACTTCCCCAACATTGGGAACATTCTTCCTGCATCTAACCTGTCTAACCCCGTCAGAATTTTAAATGTTTGTATGAGGTCCCCTCTCATTCTTCTGAACTCCAGTGAATACAAGCCCAGTTGATCCAGTCTTTCTTGATAGGTCAGTCCCGCCATCCCGGGAATCAGTCTAGTGAACCTTCGCTGCACTCCCTCAATAGCAAGAATGTCCTTCCTCAGGTTAGGAGACCAAAACTGTACACAATACTCCAGGTGTGGCCTCACCAATGCCCTGTACAACTGTAGCAACATCTCCCTGCCCCTGTACTCAAATCCCCTCGCTATGAAGGCCAACATGCCATTTGCTTTCTTAACCGCCTGCTGCACCTGCATGCCAACCTTCAATGACTGATGTACCATGACACCTGGGTCTCGTTGCACCTCCCCTTTTCCTAATCTGTCACCATTCAGATAATAGTCTGTCTCTCTGTTTTTACCACCAAAGTGGATAACCTCACATTTATCCACATTACACTTCATCTGCCATGCATTTGCCCACTCACCTAACCTATCCAAGTCGCTCTGCAGCCTCACAACATCCTCCTCGCAGCTCACACTGCCACCCAACTTAGTGTCATCCGCAAATTTGGAGATACTACATTTAATCCCCTCATCTAAATCATTAATGTACAGTGTAAACAGCTGGGGCCCCAGCACAGAACCTTGCGGTACCCCACTAGTCACTGCCTGCCATTCTGAAAAGTACCCATTTACTCCTACTCTTTGCTTCCTGTCTGACAACCAGTTCTCAATCCATGTCAGCACACTACCCCCAATCCCATGTGCTCTAACTTTGCACATCAATCTCTTGTGTGGGACCTTGTCGAACGCCTTCTGAAAGTCCAAATATACCACATCAACTGGTTCTCCCTTGTCCACTCTACTGGAAACATCCTCAAAAAATACCAGAAGATTTGTCAAGCATGATTTCCCTTTCACAAATCCATGCTGACTTGGACCTATCATGTCACCTCTTTCCAAATGCGCTGCTATGACATCCTTAATAATTGATTCCATCATTTTACCCACTACCGATGTCAGGCTGACCGGTCTATAATTCCCTGTTTTCTCTCTCCCTCCTTTTTCAGCAATAACAGCTGGACCATTGCATGAAACAGCTCAAGGACCACCAGTGAGGTACAGGGCCAGCAGAGTCCCAGCTTCCTGTCCATGAAATGCGGAAGCCAGCCAGCACATTTACTCCTTCCACATGGAAACCATTTAGAAGATTTAATAATTATGGGGTTAGGAAGTTACAATGAACCTTTATAAAACACTGGTTCGGCCTCAACTGGAATATTGTGTCAAATTCTGGGCTCGGCATTTTTGGAAGTATGTGAAGGCCTTAGAGAGGGCGCAGAAATGATTTACAACAATGGTTCCAGGGAAGAGGGACTTCAGTTGTATGGATAGACTGGAGAAGCTGGGTTCTCCTTCGAACAGAGAATGTTGAGAGGAGATTTGATAAAAGTGTTCAAAATCTTGAGGTATCTAGACAGATTAGATGGAGAGAAACTGTTCCCATTGGCAGAAGGGTCAAGAACCAGAGGACACAGATTTAAGGTGAATGGCAGATGAACAAAAGGCGACATGAGGAAAAATGTTTTTATGCCGCGAGTGGTTAGGATCTGGAATGCATTGCGTGAAAGAATGGTGGAGGCAGATTCAATCACCGCTTTCAAAAGTGAATTAGATATAAAGTGAAGGAAAGAAATTGCAGGGCTATGGGGAAAGAATGGGGAAGTGGGACTAGTTGACATGCTCTTGCAGAGAGCCGATACAGACTCCTTTTGTGCTGTAACCACTCTTTAATTCTATTCGAAGATTGCATATGATGTACACAAGCCACCAGAACTTTGGGGATGTCCCATGGTCCAATACACTCACATCACTTACACATGTAGGAAAATAAACTGATTACACTCAATTTCTACTTTGTGCTGAGATTTCTTGGTGACTGTATAGAATAAGGGCAAGTGGAAAAATCTTGCATTTATATACTACCTATGATGTCCTCAAGGTGTCCCAAAGAGCTTTACTGACGTTACTTTTGAAGTGTAGTCACTGTTATAATGGGCCCCAAGTTTCCCCAGGAGTTGCTCCGTTTTTTTTTTCGAGCAACTAGATTTTTTTGGAGTAACTTAAAAATCGCAATTCTCTCCATTTAATTTGCTCCAGTGTAAGTGAGTTTGTTAGATTTTTTTTAGTTTCGTTTTTTTTCAAAAGCGGGTGTTACCAGCCACTTATGCCTGTTTTGGTCATTTAAGCAAGTTTAGCCAGCTAAAAGTTACTCCAAACTAACTTAGGCCAGCGTATGTTGCCACTTATCAAGTCACAGATAGATAGATTTTTAACCAATAAGGGAATTAAGGGTTACGGGGAGCGGGCGGGTAAGTGGAGCTGAGTCCACGGCCAGATCAGCCATGACCTTATTGAATGGCGGAGCAGGCTCAAGGGGCTAGATGGCCTACTCCTGTTCCTAATTCTTATGTTCTTATGTTCTTATGTTCACTTGTGTCCACTCAGAAAAACCTTGCGGTGAATTAAGAAATCAGCGCAGGTAGCCAGAGATGGGGTGCGGGGGTGGGGAGGGGGAGGCGGGGGAGGGAAGTGAAAGGATTTTGCAAGGCACTGAACACCTTCACAACAACATTAAAGAAGCATAAAAACCATCATCAATAATAAATGAAAAATAAATCAATTACTAAAAAATAAAAAGTCCGACCTCGCCAACTGCAGCATGCACTGGCCAGGGCTAGGGGCGGGAGGCTTGCAACAAGCAGCAGGAGAGCCCCCCGGGGCATGTCAATGGAACTATTTGAAAGGTGCAAACACTGGACTCAAGCCGCATCCCCCCGAGGCTCCTCCAGCTCCTGCTCCTGCTCCCCTGGGCTCCTCCAGCTCCTGCTCCTGCTCCCCTGGGCTCCTCCAGCTCCTGCTCCTGCTCCCCCAGGCTCCTCCAGCTCCTGCTCCTGCTCCCCCAGGCTCCTCCAGCTCCTGCTCCTGCTCCCCCAGGCTCCTCCAGCTCCTGCTCCTGCTCCTCTGAGCTCCTCCAGCTCCTGCTCCTGCTCCTCTGGGCTCCTCCAGCTCCTGCTCCTGCTCCCTCGAGGCTCCTCCAGCTCCTGCTCCTGGTCCTCTGGGCTCCTCCAGCTCCTGCTCCTGCTCCTCTGGGCTCCTCCAGCTCCTGCTCCTGCTCCTCTGGGCTCCTCCAGCTCCTGCTCCTGCTCCTCTGAGCTCCTCCAGCTCCTGCTCCTGCTCCCCCAGGCTCCTCCAGCTCCTGCTCCTGCTCCTCTGGGCTCCTCCAGCTCCTGCTCCTGCTCCTCTGGGCTCCTCCAGCTCCTGCTCCTGCTCCTCTGGGCTCCTCCAGCTCCTGCTCCTGCTCCTCTGAGCTCCTCCAGCTCCTGCTCCTGCTCCCTCAAGGCTCCTCCAGCTCCTGCTCCTGCTCCTCTGGGCTCCTCCAGCTCCTGCTCCTGCTCCTCTGGGCTCCTCCAGCTCCTGCTCCTGCTCCCCCAGGCTCCTCCAGCTCCTGCTGCTGCTACCCTGAGCTCCTCCAGCTCCTGCTCCTGCTCCTCTGGGCTCTTCCAGCTCCTGCTCCTGCTCCCCCAGGCCCGCCCGGCAAGCTTCCCTCGGCACACACCGTGCACACACTGAACTGCAGTCTAAGTGAGCGCGGGAAGGCAGCAGCTGGGATGTGCGGCAGGCCGCTTGGCGAAAATCGGGTCGTCCCTTCGGCCAGGGATAAGGCAGCGAGTATCGAGGCGCACTGGGAGGGCGAGGAGCTACTGCGCATACACGCAGACTCCACTGCGCATGCGCACAGCCGCCAGCACTGTTTTCGGCGCAGGGCTGTAGCTCTGCCCCCCAATGTGATTGCCACTCCAGGCCAAGCCCTCGGACGGTCCACGGAGCGGGGAGAATCAGCAGCTACATTTTGGGTGCCTGGAAAAAGGGGTTGGGGAAACTTGGGGCCAATGTAGGGAAACATGGCAGCCAAGGTATCAGTGCAGCAAAGGATTTATTTGTAATTGAGGAAGTGCGGAAAACACTGGTGTTTAAGGTCGCTTTATGTTAATATGTAAACCGGAGCGTTTCTTAAGAGAGTGGCTTAGGCACTTAGCTAAGTATATCTTGTATCAACATCTGGTACATAAAAATCCTGGTTGCACTTGTGTTTTAAGACTTGCATGCTCATGATTTGAGCACTAGTTATAAACATTGAAACATAGAAACATAGAAAATAGGTGCTGGAGTAGGCCATTCGGCCCTTCGAGTCTACATCGCCATTCAATAAGATCATGGCTGATCATTCACCTCAGTACCCCTTTCCTGCTTTCTCTCCATACCCCTTGATGCCTTTAGCCATAAGGGCCATATCTAACTCCCTCTTGAATATATCCAACGAACTGGCATCAACAACTCTCTGCGGTAGAGAATTCCACAGATTAACAACTCTCTGAGTGAAGAGGTTTCTCCTCATCTCAGTCCTAAATGGCTTACCTCCTTATCCTTAGACTCTGTCCCTGGTTCTGGACTTCCCAAACATCGGGAACATTCTTCCAGCATCTAACCTGTCCAGTCCCGTCAGAATCTTATATGTTTCTATGCGATCCCCTCTCATCCTTCTAAACTCCAGTGAATACAGGCCCAGTCGATCCAGTCTCTCCTCATATGTCAGTCCTGCCATCCCGGGAATCAGTCTGGTGAACCTTCGCTGCACTCCCTCAATAGCAAGAACGTCCTTCCTCAGATTAGGAGACCAAAACTGAACACAATATTCCAGGTGAGGCCTCACCAAGGCCCTGTACACCTGCAGTAAGACCTCCCTGCTCCTATACTCAAATCCCCTACATACCATTTGCCTTCTTCACCGCCTGCTGTACCTGCATGCCAACTTTCAATGACTGATGTACCATGACACCCAGGTCTCGTTGCACCTCCCCTTTTCCTAATCTGCCGCCATTCAGATAATATTCTGTCTTCGTGTTTTTGCCACCAAAGTGGATAACCTCACATTTATCCACATTATACTGCATCTGCCATGCATTTGCCCATTCACCTAACCTGTCCAAGTCACCCTGCAGCCTCTTAGCATCCTCCTCACAGCTCACACCGCCACCCAGCTTAGTGTCATCTGCAAACTTGGAGATATTACACTCAATTCCTTCATCTAAATAATTGATGTATATTGTAAAAAGCTGGGGTCCCAGCACTGAGCCCTGCGGCACCCCACTAATCACTGCCTGCCATTCTGAAAAGGACCCATTTATTCCTACTCTTTGCTTCCTGTCTGCCAACCAGTTCTCTATCCACGTCAGTACATTACCCCCAATACCATGTGCTTTAATTTTGCACACCAATCTCTTGTATGGGACCTTGTCAAAAGCCTTTTGAAAGTCCAAATACATCACATCCACTGGTTCTCTCTTGTCCACTCTACTAGTTAAATCCTCAAAAAGTTCCAGAAGATTTGTCAAGCATGATTTCCCTTTCATAAATCCATGCTGACTTAGACCGATCCTGTCACTGCTTTCCAAATACGCTGCTATTTCATCTTTATTAATTGATTGCAACATTTTCCCCACTACTGATGTCAGGCTAACTGGTCTATAATTACTCATTTTCTCTCTCCCTCCTTTTTTAAAAAGTGGTATTACATGAGCTAACCTCTAATCCATAGGAACTGATCTAGAATCAAGACTGTTGGAAAATGATCACCAATGCTCAACTATTTCAAGGACCACTTCGTTAAGGACTCTAGGATGCAGACTATCAAGCCCCAGGGATTTATCGGCCTTCAATCCCATCAATTTCCCAAACACAATTTCCCGACTAATAAGGATTTCCTTCAGTTCCTCCTTCTTACTAGACCCTCGGTCCCCTAGTATTTCCGGTAGGTTATTTGTGTCTTCCTTCGTGAAGACAGGACCAAAGTACTTGTTCAACTGGTCTGCCATTTCTTTGTTCCCCATTATAAATTTACCTTATTCTGACTGCAAGGGACCTACGTTTGTCTTCACTAATCTTTTTCTCTTCACATATTTATAGAAGCTGGTACAGTCAGTTTTTATGTTCCCAGCAAGCTTCCTCTCATACTCTATTTTCCCCTCCTAATTAAACCCTTTGTCCTCCTCTGCTGAATTCTAAATTTCTCCCAGTCCTCAGATTTTCTGCTTATTCTGGCCAATTTATATGCCTCTTCCGTTGATTTAACACTATCCTTAATTTCCCTTGTGAGCCACGGTTGAGCCACTTTCCCCGTTTTATTTTTACTCCAGACAGGGATGTACAATTGTTGAAGTTCATCCACGTGATCTTTAAATGTTTGCCATTGCCTATCCACCATCAACCCTTTAAGTATCATTCGCCAGTCTATTCTAGCCAATTCATGTCTCATACCATCGAAGTTACTATTCCCCAAGTTCAGGACCCTAGTCTCTGAATTAATTGTGTCACTCTCCATCTTAATAAAGAATTCTACCATATTATGGTCACTCTTCCCCAAGGGGCCTCGCACAACAAGATTGCTAATTTGTCCTTTCTCATTACACATCACCCAGTCTAGGATGGCCAGCCCTCTAGTTGGTTCCTCGACATATTGGTCTAGAAAACCATCCCTAATACACTCCAGGAAATCCTCCTCCACCATATTGCTACCAGTTTGGGTGGCCCAATCTATATGTAGATTAAAGTCGCCCATGATAACTGCGGTACCTTTATTGCATGCATCCCTAATTTCTTGTTTGATGCTGTCCCCAACCTCACTACTGCTGTTTGGTGGTCTGTACAGAACTCCCACTGGCGTTTTCTGCCCTTTGGTATTCCGTAGCTCCACCCATACAGATTCCACATCATCCAAGCTAATGTCCTTCCTTACTATTGCATTAATTTCCTCTTTAACCAGCAACGCTACCCCACCTCCTTTTCCTTTCTGACTATCCTTCCTGAATGTTGAATACTCCTGGACATTGAGTTCTCAGCCTTGGTCACCCTGGAGCCATGTCTCCGTGATGCCAATTATATCATATTCGTTAATTGCTGCCTGCACAGTTAATTCGTCCACCTTATTACGAATACTGCTCGCATTGAAGCACAGAGCCTTCAGGCTTGTCTTTTTAACACACTTTGCCCCTTGAGAATTTTGCTGTAATGTGGCCTTTTTTGATTTTTGCTTTGGGTTTCTCTGCCCTCCCTTTAACTTTTACTCGCTGCTCTTTTTAAGCGACGGCATACCACTGCAAGGTACAGCGCGAGCCGGTTCAGGAGGACGACGACTTGGAGGAGGGCGACTGGATTGGACCTCACCAAAATCCAGGTCGCTGATTGGAGCGTGGGCAGGTACAGTAGGAGCGGCGAGGTTGGGGCGAAGGAGCGGCACAAGATTGTAGGGGGAAGTGACGGGGGCCCAGGAGAGGCGTGAGTTCAGGGCCGAGAAGAGGCGAGGGCCCAGGGGCAGCACGGGCCCAGCCCACACTGCGATATGTGTGCACACTAGATCCATGCAGCAGAGCTGGTCTCTAGTCATCTTGGTTAATCCTTGCCACTGGACCAAGACTTAGCTCTGTTAAGCCCGTGTGGTGGCTGGTGTTCAACGGCCACCACACGTTAAAAAAGTCCACGCACAGGCATCTTCCACCGTTTCACATGTAGTTCATTGAAACACCTGTGAACTCATCCCATTTTCGTGTGGAAGCAAGTCATCCTCGATATGAGGGACCACCTAAGAGAAGAAAGTTATAAGGGTGCAGATCACTTCAGTTCTCTTACGACACTCCTATGCAGCTGCTAACATTTCTTTGGCAGTTTTTGGCAGCTATATAGAAAATTCCCTAAATAGTTCCCTGACTAAACTTTTGTGAACTGTTACAACACCTAGGATTAAAGGTAATTTTAGTGTTCATTGCAGGGGTAAAGGAAACATGAGTTTGCTCTGATAACACACTGATTAAGACCTTTGCATACAGTTCTTCCGTGAGCTATTTTATGTATTTGATAAGCAGTTTAAAATAAATGAATTAACTTTAGGTGGCTTTTGAGACCAGATACCAGATCCTAATCTCCAATTTTGGTCATCTACCATCAGACTTGAGAACTTGTAAATTCTGTCAGGTCAGGCTCTCGACCGATCTACGCCCTTTACCAGGAGTGGAGCTTTGCATATTCCTTGTCTTCGCTGTGAAAATGGCCAATATTTTAATAGAAAGTTATAAAAGAACCACTTGAGGGAAGCTGGCTAATCTGACATAAGGATCGAAAATGCACCTCTGAGTATTTTCGGAAGGAATTATAAGGCAAATTCACTAATCCCATGCTCGATGGAAATGCAGCTTTGACAATGTGGTAGACCTGCCTCTGATCTGTGCTCTTTTTGAGAAGGATTTTTCACTGTGAGAATGGGATCTTGGAATTTACCATAATATCTGTTCATTTCTAGGCCAATTATGTCAGTCTGTCAATGTTCGGCATTCATCATCTAGTTCCAAAGTTGTGTAGCAGGACACACTAACTGGAAATGTGCATGACCTGTCACTATTACTGGAGTTATCATACATCTTCTGCCTTCTCTTGCTAATTGCACAGGTGATGAGAGAACACTTTCAGATCAGCTTCATCAGCTGGAAAGTATCTGGGGTCCCAGAAGGATTTGAATATTACCACAGAACATGGTAGATAGCTTTGCAAGTGAGTGCAGTGTAATCTTGGGAGCAAAAGGCTGCTAGTTACGACATTCTTACGCAAAGTACACCGTGCCACTTGTACATTAGCCTGTGTTTGGTGCAATAACAACTCCTTTAAATCAGTCTTGAGCACTATATATTTTTGCAGAGTATTAGTTAAAAAGTAGAGTTATCATTTTTGATTTTTATATATGAGAATTATTCATCCTGTGGCCAGTGACCATATCCATAAAATATACGTGCTTCAATCCACTGAGCAATCCAGTCTCTTCATTTTATCCCAACAGTCAAACTTCGATTTTTTTTTTCTTTGAAGTGCACCTCACATTTATTTCCCTGAGGGTTTGGTCTAAGTTTTGACTTCGCTTCTGGTTCCTAGTTGGGCGCTTTTCTTTTGGGCACTGTATTTCTTTGATGATGGACTGTTTTGTTTGATTTCTATGTGACTTGTTCCTGGATTTCTTTCTTAAATATCAGCTGCTTCATCTTTTATCTTTAGATTCTTTTCATGAAGCTCATTAAAATTCTACACTTTACAGTTTCTGATGGTTACTCTTACTTTACCGGGTGCCATTAAAATTCAACTGCACAATGCATCTGGAGCACATTTCCAAAAAGCTCCAGGATATCTCCACCTTAAAAAATCCTTATTTAAAGCTGAAATTTGAAGTGGAATTCAGTCCTCTTAGGGGCATTGATTTGGGGAGAAAACACATAATTTTCTATTCTTCTCAGCTTGTAATATCTGTCCGTTTTTAGTGGGCAATATTTAGTGGGAAACCATGTTGATACGATTAGTAAGTCAGGAGAGTCTCAGTAGCAATATGGCAACAACTGGCCAGAGATCAACCGCTAATCCGAAAGTCTAGCTGTCCTTCATTCAAAGCCGCTGGTATCTTGTTGAATGCTAGTGGTGGCTATTAGCCATTTGATAACGACTGATCGGTACTTATTGTGGCAACTCCCGACCTGGTGGACAGTAATCTGTGTCGTGCAAAGTCTCTGATCATCATGATACCAGCATAATTGAGAAGGTTATCCATCTTTTTGTGAGGCAATTCCAAAGCAATAACACATTGCTGGGCTGAAGACAAGCATGTTTGCTCCACTCTTCTCACCTGTAATCACCTTTATAGATCCCGAAGCGTTAATGGGCCCCTCCGGTTCCTCGTCAGCATCATGTACATAGACCTGTCAGCTGATGGCATTCAGTATCTGACAATTACTTCCTTGAACCCTATAACCACCTCTGTTCTATCAGGCTGCCTGACTGGCATTACGTTGACAAGTCAAATTCTTCCAACTGACCGCAGGGAAGACCAAAGTTTATTTTTGGCTCCCACCGTAAATTCGACTCCCTTGCCACTAATTTTATTCCACTTCTTGCTCATTTGCTCGGGCTGAATCATGCCATGAGAAACCTTAGGGTCCTGTTCAACCCAGAGTTGATTTTCAAACACACATCCTATCTATCATCAAGATGTTTTACTTCTGCCGCTGCAATATCACCCACCCCTACTTCACCCCCGCTGCTACTGAAACGATTATTACCACTGTGGCTTTCTGTGCATTCCATACCTTCAGCCCAACATTGGTGACAGTCTCCTAGGCCCCTGTCTACTTCTCTCCTCACTTTTAAAAGCCTTCTAAAAACCCATCTTTTTGATCAAGCTTTCAGACAACTCTCTTAACTCTTCAACTATAGCTCAACATCTATTCCTCTTTGAACTACTTGGGATGTCCTTCTGTGTTAAACTTGCCTTTACCTTTTTCTTGTTATAATTTGAAATATTTTCGCCAACTCCAGAAAAATAAAGATCAGCTATTTCAGGTTGCCAGATGGAGCAGAAAGATATTCAGTGAAAGATTAGCCAGCAAACAGATGAGCAGAATTCCCCACTGGATGCCAATCAGAAAGTATTTAAGGCATGAGACCTCAATATTGGTTGAGTCCTGCTGAAGTTTATTGGTTGAAGGAAATAAAAGTTTCCTTTATAAATATTAACGGAGGTTAGGTAAAATCCTTCTGTGTTTTAAACATACATAAAAGAAGTGTTTCTCAGGTTTATATTTCAAGAAAAATGCCTCAGTTACAATTAGAACAGATATAAAAGTGGACTGGCAGTGAAATTACCCCACAATATAAAGGAATGATTGTCACCAAGACAAGTTATTTCCATAGCATCACATTTCCATGCCAGTTTCCATGAGTTACATGATGGTGGTTCCAAGAGAGAATTCATTGAGGTATGATGTGTGTGTGTTTATGTGGAGGAAATGCATCCGGGAGGGAGCTGAGCACCTCGAGTCTCATCGCCGAGAGCATGCAGAAATCAAACGCAGGCAGCGGAAAGAGCGTGTGGCAAACCTGTCCCACCCACCCCTTCCGTCAACGACTGCCTGACCCACCTGTGACAGGGACTGTGGTTCTCGTATTGGACTGTTCAGCCACCTAAGGACTCATTTTAAGAGTGGAAGTAAGTCTTCCTCGATTCCGAGGGACTGCCTATGATGATGATGATGTTTATGTTGTAAGCGCAAGTATTACAAAATGTATTAAAAACAGTCCCCCTTTTTATACAAACCATTTGCAATAAGCACTCTGCTTAATGGTGCTTGATAATCACGAACCAATCAGAAAGATCTGTCACACAATCCACTCAATTAGAACACTTCCGTGCAATGAGGAAGCTGCCACTGATTCTGAAGACCAACATTACTTGCATATGTCAGCCTCTCAAATAAGGGCAACATTACAGTTTGCTCATATTCATACCTTGTACTGGTGGCTGTCTGTTCATCATAACATACATTCCAGTATCATCAGTGGAGTTCGCTTGCCTTCTATGTTACCCTCATAAGCCATCTAAAATTTTAGAAAAAGCTACTAGAATTTCAATTCTTATCAAATGTTTGGGGCCAATAGAACACTGGCTGTTGAGATGTTGAATACAGGATTTAGTGCAGCATATTGGCAGGTTCACAAGATACACCTGAGTGAGGAAGTCCATTTGTCCTAGCCCATTCCATCCATCCAGAAAGAGCCTAAAGTTCCCCCATGACGGTATCCATTTTCGATTTTTTTCAACTGATTCAAGGGATTTTACCTCCATAACTACAAGGTAATTTCATGTATTGATCATTATTTGTAATCAGCTTCCTGACATCATTCCTAAATTTCCCTTTCATTAATTTAAAACCTGCAGTATTTAGGTTTACCTTGTCAGTCATCATCATCATAGGCAGTCCTTCAGAATCGAGGATGACTTGAATCCAATGCAGGAATTACAGTCTCTGTCACAGGTGGGGCAGACAGTGGTTGAAGGAAAGGGTGGGTGGGGAGTCTGGTTTGCCGTACACTCCTTCCGCTGCCTGCGCTTGATTCCTGCACGCCCTCGGCAGCGAGGCTTGAGGTGCTCAGCGCCCTCCCGGATGCTCTTCCTCCACTTTGGGCGGTCTTGGGGACAGGGATTCTCAGGAATCGGTGGGGATGTTGCATTTTATCAAGGAGACTTTGAGGGTATCTTTGAAGTGTTTTCTCTGCCCACCTGGGGCTCGCTTGCTGTGTCAAAGCTTCACGTATAGCACTTGCTTTGGGAGTGTCGTGTCGGGCATGCAGCTGATGTGGCCGCCCAATGGAGCTGATTGAGCATGGTCAATGCTTCGATGCTGGGGACGTTGGTGCATCTATCCTGCCAATGGATTTGCAAGATCTTGCACAGGCAGCGTTGGTGGTACTTCTCCAGCGCTTTGAGGTGTCTGCTATATAGTCCACGTCTCTGAGCCATAAAGGAAGGTGGGTATCACTACCGCCCTGTAGACCATGAGCTCGGTGCCGGGTTTGAGGTCCTGGTCTTCAAATACTCTCTTCCTCAGGCGACTGCAGGCTGTGCTGGCACATTGAAGGCGGTGTTGGATCTCGTTGTCAATGTCTGCTCTTGCTGACAGTAGGCTCCCGACGTATGGAAAATGGTCCACATTGTCCATGGCCTCATCGTGGAATTTGATAATTGGGGGGCAGTGCTGTGTGGCGGGATCAGGTTGGTAGAGGACTTTTGTCTTACGGATGTTTAGCGTAAGGCCCATGCTCTTGTACGCCTCAATGAAGGTGTTGACAATGGCTTGGAGTTCGGTCACCGAGTGTGCGTAGACACAAGCGTCGTCTGCGTACTGTAGTTCAATAAAAGAGGATGGGACAACATTGGATCTGGCCTGGAGGCAGCAGAGGTTGAACAGATTCCCATCTGTTGTATAATTTAACTCCACTCTGGCAGGAAGCTTGCTAAGGGTAAGATGTAATATTGCAGCAAGGAAGATCGAAAAAAGCGTTGGTGCGATGACACAGCCCTGCTTGATCCCGGTCTGGACGTGGGTCTTTGGTGGATCCATTGATCAGGATCATGGCCTGCATGTCATCATCGTGGAGCAGGTGGGGGATGGTGACAAACTTTTGAGGGCATCCGAAACGGAGGAGGGTGCTCCATAGTCCCTTACGGTTGACAGTATCAAAGGTCTTTGTGAGGTCAAAGAAGGCCATGTACAAGGCTTGGTGATGTTCCCTGCAGTTCTCTTGTAATCATCGTGCAGTGAAGATCATGTCCGTTGTCCCCCTTAGTGGGCGGAATCCACATTGCGACTCTGGGAGGAGCTCTTCAGCCACTGGGAGAAGATGATTGAGGAGGATTCTTGCAATGATTTTCCCTGTGGCCGACAGCAGGTAGGTTCTTTTTTAGTTACTGCTGTCGGACGTCCCCTTTTTTGAAGATGGTCACGATTACGGCACCTCTGAGATCTCCTGGCATGCTCTCCTCCTTCCAGATAAGAGAAATTAGGTCATGTATTAGTGCCTAATATGATTCTCCCCATCCTCCTCCTCCTCCTCCCACGAAGTGGATCTCTGGCCATCCCAATGCCTGCCCTCAACCAGGAGCTAATACCTGGGAGAGGGAAGCATTACCTCAAATCTCTCACTCACACTCTCCACACCTCGGATCTCTCACCATCTCTCTGAAAGACGCTGCTCAGTGCCGAGCTTACAGCTCACACTCTGCCGTAGGCAATTAGACCCACACAGAAGAGCTTGGTCTCCACTCATCTTGGACCTCCTTGCCACTGGGCCAAGACCTCGCTCTGCTAAGCCCGTGTGGTAGCCAGTGTGCAACAACCACCCCATGTTTAAAGAGCTCAGGCACAGGCATCTTCCACTCTTCAAAATGAAGTTCCGGACCTGGAATGTCAGGAGCGCCCTTGGACAACTCCAACAGCGACAGACTGGCACCGCACCGCCATCGTTGCCCGGCAGCTCAGACTCTTCACCGTTGAAATTGCCGCCCTAAGTGAGACCCGACGGGCAGGGGGAAGGCCAGCTCAAAGAGTAAGGTGATGGTTACACCTTCTTCTGGAAAGGCAAACCAGAAGAAGAACGCCGCCTCCACAGAGTGGGCTTCGCCATCGAGAATGAGGTGGTGGGCCAGCTCAGAGACTCCCTTTGCGGGATAAGCGAATGTCTCATGACTCTTTGACTCACTCTAGCCCAGAACCAGTGCGCGATGGTCATCAGTGCATACGCCCCAACACTGGACACTACAGATGAGACCAAAGAGGAATTCTACTCCAGCCTCGAACGATCCCTGTCCCAAGTCCCAACGGACGACAAGCTGATCCTTCTTGCCAACTTTAACGCCAGAGTCGGAAAGGACACCTTGTCAGTATCATTAATATCTTATACACCCCTAGAAGATCACTTCTCAGATTCCTCCTTTTTCGGCCAAAAAGCAAAGTCTGTCCAATCTTTGTTCATAACTTAGATTTCTAACACCAGGGGTCAGTCATGTGACTCTTCTCTGAGGTACTTCCAGAACTTGAATGTCTTTATTATGTCTCGGTGACCAAAACTGGACACACCACAATACAATTTAGTATGAATTAATTTACTGTTTTGGCTGTGTAGTTTAGCATTCTATTTGCTTTGCTGTTTGCTGCAGACTGTCACTTGCATGTTAATAATATATTTTACCTCAACAACGCATAAACTCTATGGGCTAGAACCTCCACTTGGGCGATATTTCGGCGTGGGCGTTAAAAAAGGGTTTTCAGGTCGCCGGCTTCTCGCCCATTCTCAAAGCACTATGGGCCCAAATTTCCCCAGGAGTTGCACTGTTTTTTTTGGTGTAACTTGATTTTTCTGGTGTATCTTTTTAGTTGCAAATACGGCGATTTAATTTGTGCCAGTGTAAGTGAGTTAGTTAGGTTTTTGTTGGGTCAGTTTTTTTTTCAAAAGGGGGCATTCCCAGCCACTTACACCATTTATGCCAATTTGGCCAGAAAAAAGTTGTACTAAACTAACTTAGGGCAGCGTATGTGTCCACTTTTGTCTGCACAGAAAGACCTTACTTACAGTTAAGGAATCGGCGCAAATAACTACATTTAAAGCACCACCAAGCACCAAACAAAGCACAAAAAGTAATAAGCAATTAGTTAACAAATAAAATAGAAGGAACCCTGCCCCTAAAGCACCAAAATCAATCACTAAATAACAAATAAAAAATAGAAGTCCTACCTTAGGGAACGCAGCAGGCAGCCGATGAGGGAGCCCATTCGGCCAGGGCTAGGGACGGTGTGCTTCGGGCCCCTCCCACACAGCCTGCAGAGCACGTTTGCCGAAACGGCCTGCCAGGAGTTACTGCACATGCGCGCAGACTCTAGTGCGCATGTGCAGAGTGCCGGGACCTAGCTCCGCCCCCCTCTCTTCTGTGCCATGCCAGCTCCACAGACGGCCGGCGAATCGGACATGATCGCACGGATTTTTTTTGGCGCTGGTTCTGATGTAAAATATCAGTGTGGAGCTCGGAGGTGCGCCGAACAAACCGGAGGGCCAGATTTGGGCCCCTAGTCTCCACTTTTGAAAATGGGCCTTACTGCTAATTTTTTTGACCTTTTGCCGCAAAGTGTAGCCGTCCTTAGCAACTGAATGGCAAAGCTCAATTCCCGCGATTCAGGAGGTCAAGGGTCATGCGCAGAGAATGAGACAGAGAGAGAGGGAGCTCAGAGGGACTGAAGGCGTGCCTGGGTATGGTGTGGCTGCTTTGGGAAGAAGGAGGGAGACTTTAGAGCTTCACAGCAAGTAGGCAAACAAAAATTAGCTGTTACCAGCCACATATTTGCCCGAATTTGGCCTATAATGGAGAGAGAGGAGGAGGCATCACAGCACGCTGTGGAGACTGACGTTGGAGAGAGCAGTGAGGTGGGAGAGGAGCACATTGGAGGGCGCAATGAGCCAGGTGGTTCTTGGACAAGGCAAATGCCTCCCTCCTGCAGGAGGTCGGGTCACGCTGGGGTGATTTGACACAGGGAGGGCGTGGGAAGCCCACCCCAAAGGCATACCAGAAGATATGGACCGAGACAGCAGAGGTGGTCTCGTCGGCGACCAACAAGGTGCATGAGGGCAACCAATGCCGCAAATGATGGAACGACCTTGTGGGATCCGCAAGAGTAAGTATTACATTTATTTACATGTACTTATGTATTTATATAATTTGATTTGTAACAGTCATGAGTGACTATCATCAGATGTGAGGTCTTTCACTTTTACCAGGAATGTTTTACTCAAAGCCTGCGGTCACGGTGTACGTCTTTAGGTAAAGAATGATAATTTTCATGTTAATCATGATTACATCTGTCGGTTATAAGAACATAAGAACATAAGAAATAGGAACAGGAATAGGCTATACGGCCCCTCGAGCCTGCTCCGCCATTCAATAAGACCATGGCTGATCTGATCATGGACTCAGCTCCACTTCCCTGCCCGCCCCCATAACCCCTTATCCCCTTATCGTTTAAGAAACTGTCTATTTCTGTCTTAAATTTATTCAATGTCCCAGCTTCCACAGCTCTCTGAGGCAGCAAATTCCATAGATTTACAAGCCTCTAAGAGAAGAAATTTCTAATCATCTCAGTTTTAAATGGGCAGCCCCTTATTCTAAGATCTTGCCCTCTACTTCTAGTCTCCCCCATCAGTGGAAACATCCTCTCTGCATCCACCTTGTCAAGCCCCCTCATAGTATTATACGTTTTGAAAAGATCACCTCTCATTCTTCTGAATTCCAATGAGTAGAGGCCCAACTTACTCAAACTTTCCTCATAAGTGAACCCCCTCAACCCCGGAATCAACCGAGTGAACCTTCTCTGAACTGCCTCCAAAGCAAGTTTATGTGTTGTATCAGTGTCTGTGACAGTACCTAGCGGTGATATCATGCAATGATCTCATGCCATGTCATCCTGTCACCTTTTACAGAAGAAGCTATCGACGATGAGGTCCGTGCAGAGGTGAATGGGTGGGGGGCCACCAGTCCCCAGCGACATCACTGACATGGAGGAGTGTGTGCTCGCACTCGTGGGGAATCACACCCGGACCGCCACGGACGCATCTGCAGGCACTGAAGTGATGCCGCGTGAGTAAGGCCTACACCACTGCGTGATGTAAAGTCTATAGATGCCACACCCACTCATATCCGAACAATCATATATGATCGATGATTTCTAAAATTGTCATAGAAATAATGCTGGCCAAATGAAAATCATTGCAATGCAAATGTGCTGATGGTCATGAAATGTGATGACTGCGATGATTTTGAGAGTGGTGGTGTTTTTGTCGTGTATATGCTGCATGTAGCGGCGTACTCACCTTGTGACCCTAGCACCCCCTTCTCCTCTAATAACCACATTTGTGTTTTGCAGCTCAGCCAGCAGCACGTCCCAGGGCAGGACCACAGAGGCCAGAAGGTGGGGGCGCGGGGCAGGAGTCGACGGACGATCCTACTACATCTGGTGCTGAGGGGCTCCGATTCTCACCGTCAATCCGCTGGGTCTGTTCTCCATGGATGAGAGCGCGGACTTCGAGGAACCTGCAGCACCACGCTCCAGATGCCATTCCACCCCAAGGCCATCTAGTGGTCCTCCAGTCATTCCCGCCTCCACTCTGGAGGTACCGGCCCCAAGCACCTCTCCTCAGGGCACCCCATTTGTCCCCAGGACGGCGCCGACCCCGCGGAGGTCCCGTGGATGCGGCAGGTCTGGTCCACGAGCGCCACATGAGAGCGGAGAGATGGTGCAGTTGTCCAGGAGGACTGTAGACATTGGTGACCAGCTCATCAAAGCATTGGGGGGGCATATCCCGACAACTGGCCACCATAACGCAGCCATCACCTGCGCACATGCATCTCACTTTCCTTCCCCCCTCCCCACCTCTACCCCTTCCCTTCCTCGCTCCATGGCGCCTGGCCGAGGAGCATTGGCGGATGGCGGAGGCCCTGGATGCGATAGCCAGGAACACTGCTGGCACAGACCTCCCAGTGGTCCCCGAGCGCGGCACTCCACCCCTCGGTTCCGCACCACCACTGCGAGCGACAGATGAGAGCAAGGACCAAGATCCTGCTTCTGCATCAGAGAATGTTGCCCTCTCGGCACCCCCCACTCCCGTACCCTTGGAACCACCGCATCTGCCTTCATCCCCCCCAATGAGGCACCGCCTGAGGAGCTCCTCGGCCAGGCGCCATGGAGCGAGGAAGGGAAGGGGTAGAGTTGGGGAGGGGGGAAGGAAAGTGAGGTGTATGTCCACAAGTGATGGCTGTGTTATATCTCCATCTGGGTGTATGTAATTTGTTGCAATGTATGGGGGCTGGGGACCATGCTCCTGCTTTGCCTTTGTATTCTGTGTGCTGGACACGTTGAACATGTGATTTATGTCAATGGTGGAAAAAATGGGGTGTGGGCGGGAGTTGGGTGTTATTGCCTGTGATGCTTATGATTTCAGACCAATGTTGGTATAAAATTTTTGTTATTGAACATAACCTTGTTGCGCATTGTCTCAGATAGCTGGACCGTTACACACTGGTGATTCCTTAACATGAAAGGGTTAAATACAACTTAACATCAATCAACGTAAACTTTAACTGGCACCAAGGAGATGGGCACCATTGATGTCTGAGCTGCACACACAGCAGTGTGTCAGCGTTGTCACTCACATTAACGCTCTTTCAGACAAATCGTTCAGATATCAGCTCCTCATGTAAGAGTGGGATTTAACAAATGCCAGCCACACCGCTGGCGTTCATTCAGAACAGTTCCACTTTTTGTGGGCGGTTTTTTGGGCGAGCGATATTGTGGGCGATATGTGTGCGAGGTGGTGAAATTGACGCTGGGCGATCTCATGGCCGCTAGTTTCGATAAATATGCTCTTCACGACAAAAAAAAGTGGGCGGGCGGTATTATTGAATCTCGGCGTTAAATCAGAGTGGAAATTAACGCTGGGCGATATTATGGGCGTTGATTTTGCCCATTCTGATGATTCCACCCCCCAAAAAATGGACAGCTGGTAATATTTTTTCCTGACGTTAAGCACATGGGGAAAGTAACATTCGGTGATAAGTTTCCTAAAAATGGGCCTCAGTTTCCATTTTGTAGCTAAATGGGTGATATCTGGGCGTGATACGTCATTTCAGCGATTAAAGGGGCATTAAGTGGGCATTAAGCATGCAAAGAAAGTGGAGGTTCTAGCCCTTTCGATGTTGCTGCTGCACCTTTTAATAAAGTGGCTTACTTTCTTTTCTTTTGAATTTATTTTTTAAAGTTCTGATTTTAGAAATTCAGTACTAAATCATGAAACTTGTTTAATTCATTACCAACAGGGGTAGGCCATTCAGCCCCTCAACCATTCAATTAGATCATGGCTGATCTATACCTCAACGCCATTTAGCTGCTTTTGCTCCATATTTCTTGAGACCTCTATCCAGCAAAAATCTATCGTTTCAGTCTTGAAAGCATCAAGTAACTGAACATCTACAGCCTTTTGGGGGCGAGAGTTCCAGATTTCTGCTTCCCTCTCTGTGAATAAGTGCTTCGTAATTTCATCTCAAGTAGCTTAAAGCCACTCAACTAGTGAAATAATGGACTGGGACATTAATTCAGCTCTGGAGAGCAGGAAACTAGGAAATTAAGCTGAACTGCAAATTTGTACATCTCTATTTATTAACACAGTTAGAATGATTATCGAATAATGGAATTGGGACCATAGTACTTACTTTTATGTGTGGTACCAACTTATGTGTTCTGGCAAAGAGCAAACTACAATTCAAGTCTTAAAAACATATGCCTCATCTGCTTACGAAGTTTGTATCGAAGATTTTATTTAAATTATATTTTCGTTAGTTCTGCCCATCATCGTGTTTGCATATAATTACTTTAACATCCGTAACTTGAGATTGTTTTGCGATTTTCCGTGGGGATATTGAAATATAAAGGTGGCCAGCAACGATGGCTGATAAACAGTTTACAGCTTATGTGTTTAAAGTGGCCCAAGCCAAGCTCCGTTCAATTGATCACAACACATAAGAACATAACATCAGAAATAGGAGCAGGAGTTGGCCATACGGCCCCTCGAGCCTGCCCCACCATTCAATAAGATCATGGCTGATCCGATCATGGACTCAGCTCCACTTCCCCGCCCGCTCCCCGTAACCCCTTATCCCCTTATCGTTTAAGAAACTGTCTAATACGGCGAACTGTTTCACAGTCTGGAGGTAGTTAGTGGGGTGGGTGTTTGGTCCTCACTGGAGCCTGTTCCCTGGTCAGCCTTTCTCACCAATGGCAACACAGTGGCAACTAATGTAATAACTGCGACAAAATCTGTGTTGAACCAATTCATGCGACAATTACAGCAAAATTCACATTGAACAGATAGTCTTCCAAAGAGTTCGGCTGTTTGATCATTTCATTAATTCCTAAGAAGGTAAGCTAATTCTTAACTTGTCATATACAAATCTTCACAAAAACAAATCTTTGAAGGTGGCGGGACAAGTTGACAAGGCTTTTAAAAATGCATGCAGGATCCTGGGCTTTGGAAATAGAGGCAAGAGTACAAAAGAGATGGCAAGTAAAATCAGGGAAAACCCAAAAATGTTTTATAAATATATTAAGAACAAGAGGCAAACTAGAGAAATGGTGGGGCCTATTAGAGACCATAAAGGAAAAGTGTCTATGGAGGCGGAAGACGTGGGTATGGTTCTTAATGAATACTTTGCATCTGTTTTCACAAAAGAGAGGGGTGATGCAGACTTTACAATGAGGGAGGAGGAGTGTGAAATATTAGATGAGATAAACATAGTGAGAGAGGAAGTGTTACAAGGATTAGCAGTTTTGAAAGTGGATAAATCGCCACATCTGGATGAAATGTATGCCAGGTTGTAAAGAGAAGCAAAGGAGGAAATAGCAGAGGCTCTGACCATCATTTTCCAATCCTCTCTGGCTACAGGTGTGCTAGAGGACTGGAGGACTGCTAATGTACTTTTGTTTAAAAAGGGAGAAAGGGATAGACCGAGTAATTACAGGCCAGTCAGGCTAACCTCAGTGGTGGGAAATTTATTGGTAAATATCCTGAGGGACAGGATAAATCTTCATTTGGAAAGACATGGATTAATCAAGGATAGTCAGCATGGATTTGTTAAGGGAAGGTCGTGTCTGACTAACCTGATTAAATTTTTCGAGGAGGTAACCAGGAGAGTCAATGAGGGCAGTACATATGATGCAGTGTATATGGATTTTTAGCAAAGCTTTTGATAAGGCCCCACATGGCAGACTGGTCACAAAAGTAATAGCTCATGGGATCCAGGGCAAAGTGGCAAGTTGGACCCAAAATTGGCTCAGAGGCAGGAAGCAAAGGGTGATGGTTGATGGGTGTTTTTGTAACTGGAAGGCTGTATCCAATGGGGTTCCACATGGCTCAGTGCTGGGTCCCTTGCTTTTTGTGGTATATATCAATGACTTGGACTTAAATGTTGGGGGTATGATTAAGAAGTTTGCAGATGACATTAAAATAGGCTGTGTCATATATGTATACTTTGTGTATATACTATGCTGGTACCACTAGAGGGTGCAACTGTGGGAGGCCCAGGCAGGAGCTGTATAAAAGGCTGGTCACCATGCGGTGAAGGCACTCTGCAGTTACAATAAAGAGACTAAGGTCACAGCAGTTCAAGCACAGCACTAGGCCTCTTGGAGTGATTCTACAGATCAGTAGAGACATATTAACTGGCGACGAGAACAGATCACGGACTTACACACAGAGATGGCTGCCGTTGGTAGTTTAGAAAAGTTTACAGAGGGTGAAGCCTTTACTTGGATTTCGCTGGCCAGGTATCGCTTCTACACACATCACCGCACCGAGGGCCAGGGTTTAGCGGAATATGTTGCAGATCTACGAAGGCTCGCAGAACCATGCAAATTTGGCAAACTCCTCAACAATGTGTTGCGGGACGTTTTCACGACGGAACGGGATGTGAAGCGGAACATTACCTTAAGCCAGGCATTCACGGCCTGAACGTTGAGATTCTCCCAGAATCAAAACTCACTGGCAAGTACTGTGCAGAAAATAACTGTTGATCAAAGAATTAGTCCGACTCAGAGTCCGCCAAGGGGTGTAAATGTGAATCGTTTAAAATGCTAGCATTGCAGGGGTAACGATCGGGCCCGTCTGTGTCGATTCAGACACTATGTTTGCAAAGACTGCGGCCAAAAGGGCCACCCACAGCGAACGTGCAGAAGAACTGCGACTCAAAACGTGGCAGAGGAGTTAGCAGGAGGTTTCCGATCCTGCAAGGATCATGAAGTACAAGCTAGAGAGGTGACTCAGTCCGAGGAAGCAGTACACAGGCTGCACACCTTCACTACCAAAAGTCCTCCCATGGTGATGAAATTCAAGATAAATGGCATTCCTGTTTCCATGGATTTGGACACGGGGGCGAGTCAGTCACTTATGAGCCAGAAGGCATTTGAGAGGCTGTGGGGCAACAAAGAACAAAGACCCAAGCTGAGCCCGATTCAGGCAAAGCTGTGCACTTACACCAAGGAACTGATCCCAGATTTTGGCAGCGCAAACGTAAAGGTATCCTATGATGGAGAGATACACGAATTGCCACTGTGGGTTGTACCAGGCGACGGGCCAACGCTGCTTGGCAGAAGCTGGATGGGGAAGATTCGGTGGAACTGGGATGATGTCAAAGCACTATCTTCAGTGGACGATGCTTCCTGTGCTCAAGTGCTGAGCAAGTTCCCATCCCTATTTGAACCAGACATCGGCAACTTCACAGGCGCCAAAGTGCAGATCCACTTGGTCCCCGAGGCACGGCCTGTTCATCACAAGGCTCGAGCGGTCCCCCACATAATGAGGGAGAAAGTGGAGATCGAATTGGACAGACTTCAACGCGAGGGAATCATATCAGCAGTCGAATTCAACGAGTGGGCCAGCCCGATTGTTCCGGTACTAAAGAGCGATGGCACGGTCAGAATCTGCGGCGACTACAAGGTAACGATCAAACCGAGTTCCGTTACAGGACCAGTACCCGCTACCCAAAGCCAATGATCTCTTTGCGACATTAGCAGGGGGAAAGGCATTCACCAAGCTGGATCTAACCTCCGCTTACATGACCCAGGAGCTGGCTGAGTCATCGAAAAAATTATCGTGCATTAACACACAAAAGGGACTGTTTTTGTATCACAGGTGCCCGTTCAGTATCCGCTCAACTGCAGCCATCTTCCAAAGGAACATGGAGAGTCTGTTGAAATCGGTTCCACGCACCGTTGTATTTCAGGATGACATCCTAATCACTGGTCACGGCACCACCAAACACCTGCACAACATGCAAGAGGTTTTAAGTCGACTAAACAGAGTCGGACTCCGGCTGAAACGATCCAAGTGTGTCTTCCTGGCGCCAGAGGTAGAATTCCTTGGAGGAAGATTGCAGCAGATGGCATCAGGCTCATGGGCTCGAAGACAGGCCATCAAAAATGCATCCAGACCATGCAATGTAACGGAGCTGCGCTCGTTCCTGGGACTTCTCAACTATTTCGGTAACTCTCTTCCAGGGTTGAGCACCTTGCTCGAACCGCTGCACAAGTTGCTACGCAAGGGAGATGATTGGGTTTGGGGTCAAATCAAGAGGCCATTTTCAAAAAGGCCAGAAACTTGCTGTGTTCGAACAAGTTGCTTGTATTGTATGACCCAGGTAAACGTCTAGTTTTAGCATGTGACTTGTCGTCCGATGGTGTCAGTTGTGTTTTACAGCAAGCAAATGTAGCGGGCAAACTCCAACCGGTTGCATATGCGTCTAGAAGTCTATCCAAGGCTGAAAGAGCCTACAGTATGGTCGAGAAGGAGGCTTTGGCCTGTGTCTATGGGGTAAAAAAAATGCACCAGTATTTGTTCGGACTCCGGTTCGAGTTAGAAACCGACCACAAGCCCCTGATCTCACTGTTTACGGAAAAAAAAGGCATAAGCACCAATGCTTCATCACAAATCCAAAGATGGGCACTAACACTGTCGGCCTACGGTTATTGGTGCAGTTCTCAGGCCAGGCACTGAGAACTGCACCGAATCCCTCAGCCTGCTATTATTACCCACCACCGGAGTGGACTTGGTGCAGCCCGCAGACCTGTGCCTGGTCATGGACGTCTTCGAAAGTGAAGGGTCACCCGTAACGGCCCGCCAGATCAGGACCTGGACCAACCAGGACCCTGTGTTATCTCTTGTAGAAAGTTGCATCCTCAATGGGGGCTGGTCAGCGGTCCCAAGAGAAATGCAAGACGAGATAAAGCCGTTTCCCCATCGTAAAGACGAAATGTCCATCCAATTGGATTGCCTCTTATGAGACAACCGCGTCATCCTTCCAAAAAAAGACAAGGCAACCTTCATACGCGACCTACACAGTGCCCACCCAGGCATAGTCATGATGAAGGCTATCGCCAGGTCCCACGTCTGGTGGCCCGGCATTGACTCGGACTTGAAGTCGTGCGTGCACCAGTGTAACACTTGCTCACAATTGAGCATTGCCCCCAGGGAGGCTCCACTTAGTCTGTGGTCCTGGTCCTCAAAACCATGGTCCAGGATCCATGTAGACTATGAGGGCCCCTTTCTAGGAAAGATGTTCTTTGTTGTAGTGGACGCCTGCTCCAAGTGGATTGAATGTGTAATAATGGCATCCAGCATGTTTACCGCCACCATTGAAAGCCTCAGGGCCATGTTCGCCACACATGGCTTGCCCAACATTCTGGTCCGTGTTTCACCAACTCGGAATTCAATGAATTCATGACCCGCAATGGCATCAAGCATGTCAGGTCTGCCCCGTTCAAGCCCGCATCCAACGGCCAAGCGGAGCGGGCAGTCCAAACCATAAAGCAGAGCTTGAAACACGGCACAGAAGGCTCCTTACACGGAAGGCCGCCTATCCTGGGTGCTGATCAATTACAGGATACAACCCCACTCGCTTACCAGGGTACCCCTGCGCAGTTACTAATGAAACGTGCACTCAAAACAAGGCTCTCCTCAGTCCACCCTGACCTCAATGATCAGGTGGAAACCAGGCGTTATCGGCAAAACATGTACCATGATCGCGCGGCTGTATCACGCGACATCTCTGTAAATGACCCGGTGTTTGTGCTGAATCATGGTCATGGCCCCAAATGGGTTGCTGGCATTGTTTTAGCCATGGATAGGAATATAGTGTTTGTTGTCAAACTGCTTAAGTGACAAACGTTCATAAAGCATTTGGACCAGACCAAATTGCGATTTACAGGTAACCAGAAATTACCGAGAGAGGATCTTACCTTCAGCGATCCACCTACACACACCCAATCAGCAACAGACCAAGCTGTCAACCACGAGGATGATCCCACCATCTCCAACAGTCCAGTCACACCAACAGCGCCGCAAGACAGCAGTGGCCCGGCCAACTCACCCATGCCAGAAGTGGCACTCAGACGATCAAACAGGGAGTGCAGAGTTCCGGATCGCCTCAACCTGTAACTAACTCGCATCAAAGACTTTGAGTGGGAATGTTGTCATATATGTATACTCTGTGTATATACTATGCTGGTACCACTAGAGGGTGCAACTGTGGGAGGCCCAGGCAGGAGCTGTATAAAAAGCTGGTCACCACGCGGTGAAGGCACTCTGGGTTACAATAAAGAGACTAAGGTCACAGCAGTTCAAGCACAGCACTAGGCCTCGTGGAGTTATTCTACAGATAAGTAGAGACATAGAAGGCTGTATGTTTGATAATGAAGAAGAAAGCTGTGGACTGCATGAAGATATCAATGTACTGGTCAGGTGGGCAGAACAGTGGCAAATGGAATTCATTCCGGATAAGTGTGAGGTAATGCATTTGGGGAGGTCTAACAAGGCAAGAGAATACACATTAAATGGTACGACACTGAGAAGTGTAGAGGAACAAAGTGACCGTGGAATGCAGATCCACAGATCCCTGAAGGTTGCAGGCCAGGTAGATAAGGTTGTTAAGAAGGCATATGGAAGACTTGCCTTTATAGGTTGAGGCATGCAATACAAGAGCAAGGAGGTTATGCTTGAACAGTATAAAACACTGGTCAGGCCGCAGCTGGAGTACTGTGTGCAGTTCTGGTCACCACATTACAGGAAAGATGTGATTGTACTGGAAAGGGTGCAGAGGAAATTTACAAGAATGTTGCCTGGACTGGAGAATTTTGGCTATGAGGAAAGATTGGAGACGCTGGGTCTGTTTTCTTTCATCACCATCATAGGCGGCCCCTCGAATGAGGATGACTTGCTTCCAAGAGTCCACAGGTGTTTCGATGAAGGACCCGATGTTTCAGTCCTGAACTCCAATTGAGGGGCTGGAAGATGCCTGTGCGTGGATTTATATAACGTGTGGTGGCCGTTGCAAACCAGCCACCACACGGGCTTGACAGAGCGAGGTCTTGGTCCAGTGGCAAGGGTTAACCAGGACGACTGGAGACCAAGCTTTGCTGTACGGACCCAGTGCATGCACATATCGCAGTGTGGGCTGGCCCGTGCTGCCCCTGGGCCCTCGGCTCTTCTAGGCCCCAAACCCTCATCTGTCGCACCTCTTCCACAATCTCTCACCGCTCCTCTGCCATAACCATTCACTGCATCTCGCCACAAACACTCCCGGTTCATCCGCCCCGACCTTCCCACTCCTCTGGACCTGGGATCTGCCGATGTTCCTGCCATCGCTCCAAAACGGCGACCAGGGTTTTGATGACGTCACCCAGTCGACCATCTCAAAATTGTCAAATACTTGGAGCAGCTCGCGCTGGAGGTTGAAGTGGTATGCCACTCCAGCTCTTTACTTCCCGATCTGCGGAGCTGTTCTCAAGGAACAGGGGAGGCTAAGGGGAGACCTGATTGAGGTGCATAAAATTATGAGGGGCAAGGATAGAGTGGATAGGAAGGACCTGTTTCCCTTGGCAGATGGGTCAACAACCAGTGGGCATAGATTTAAAGTAATTGGCAGGGGAGGGGGGTTTAGAGGAGATATGAGAGGAAATTTCTTCAATCAGAGGGTGGTAGGGGTCTGGAACTCACTGCCTAAAAGAGTGGTAGAGGCAGAAACCCTCACCACATTTAAAAGATACTTGGATGTGCAGTTAAAGTGCCGTAACCTACAGGGCTACGGACCACGAGCTGGATAGTGGGATTAGGCGGGATAACTCTTGGTTGGCCGAAATGGCCTCCTTTCGTGCTGTAAATTTCTATGATTCTATGAAAAGCAAGGAAGTTCTGCTAATCCTTTATAAATCACTGGTTAGGCCTCAGCTGGACGATTGGGCCACAACTTGCGGCTCTTATGGGCATGTACGAGCTGTGCACGTGCCCGTAGAGGCCACGCATGTTCCGGGTTTAGGCATACGCGGTGCATGGGCTAAAACCCAGAACTCGCAATCTGTCAAGAATTTTCTTGACAGATTGCACGCATTCCCGGGAAAAGGGCCTTTGTCCATCGAATGCCCGTGAAATTTTTACAACTCGTAAAAACAGGCATTATGTCTGCTTTTACCAGCATAAGACTTTCAAAGGACATAAAGATATTTGTTTTTAATTAATTTAAACATTAAAATACATGTAAAATAAGGTAAGTTTCTTTTTAGACCCTTTGAAATGTGTAAATCTATTTTTCAAAACATTAATTTTTGTGAATATAAGAACATAAGAAATAGGAACAGGAGCAGGCCATACGGCCCCTCGAGCCTGCTCCGCCATTCAATAAGATCATGGCTGATCCGATCATAGACTCGGGTCCACTTCCCCGCCCGCTCCCCATAACCCTTTATTCCCTTATTGTTTAAGAAACTGTCTATCTCTGTCTCAAATTTATTCAATGTCCCGGCTTCCACAGCTCTCTGAGGCAGCAAATTCCACAGATTTACAACCCTCTGAGAGAAGAAATTCCTCCTCATCTCAGTTTTAAATGGGCAGCCCCTTATTCTAAGATCATGCCCTCTAGTTCTAGTCTCCCCATCAGTGAAAACATCCTCTTTGTATCCACCTTGTCAAACCTCCTCATAATCTTATACGTTTCGATAAGATCACCTCTCATTCTTCTGAATTCCAATGAGTAGAGGCCCAACCTCCTCAACCTTTCCTCATAAGTCAACCGCCTCTTCTCCAAATCAACCAAGTGAACCTTCTCTGAACTGCCTCCAAAGCAAGTATATCCTTTCATAAATATGGAAATCAAAACTGTACGCAGTACTCCAGGTGTGGTCTCACCAATAACCTGGATAACTGTAGCAAGACTTCCCTGCTTTTATACTCCATCCCCTTTGCAATAAAGGCCAAGATACCATTGGCCTTCCTGATCACTTGCTGTACCTGCATACTAACCTTTTGTGTTTCATGTACCAGGACCCACAGGTCCTGCTGTACTGCAGCACTTTGCAATCTTTCTCCATTTAAATAATAACTTGCTCTTCGATTTTTTTCTGCCAAAGTTCATGACCTCTCACTTTCCAACATTATACTCCATCTGCCAAATCTTTGCCCACTCACTTAACCTGTCTATGTCCTTTTGCAGATTTTTTGTGTCCTCCTCACACATTGCTTTTCCTCCCATCTTTGTATCGTCAGCAAACTTGGCTCTGTTACACTCGATCCCTTCACCCAAGTCGTTAATATAGATTGTAAATAGTTGGGGTCCCAGCACTGATCCCTGTGGCACCCCACTGGTTACTGGTTGCCAACCCGAGAATGAACCATTTATCCCTACTCTCTGTTTTCTGTTAGTTAGCCAATCCTCTATCCATGCTAATATATTACCCCCAAATGTGTGAACTTTTATCTTGTACAGTAAGCTTTTATGTGGCACCTTGTCAAATGCCTTCTGGAAGTCCAAATACACTACATCCACTGGGTCCCCTTTATCCACCTTTTCACTACATCCTCAAAGAATTCCAGCAAATTTGTCTTCCCCTTCATAAATCCATGCTGACTCTGCCTGACTGAATTATGCTTTTCCAAATGTCCTGCTACTGCTTCTTTAATAATGGACTCCAACATTTTCCCAACCACAGATGTTAGGCTAACTGGTCTATAGTCTCCTGCTTTTTGTTTGCCTCCTTTTTTAAATAAAGGCATTACATTTGCAGTTTTCCAGTCTGCTGGGACCTCCCCAGAATCCAGGGAATTTTGGTAAATTACAACAATGCATCCACTGTCCCTGCCACTACTTCTCTTAAGACCCTAGGATGCAAGCCATCAGGTCCAGGGGATTTATCTGCCTTTTGTCCCATTATCTTACTGAGTACCACCTCCTTAGTGATTGTGATTGTGGTAAGTTCCTCCCCATCTATCACCCCTTCACTGTTGGGATGTTTTTAGTGTCCTCTACCGTAAAGACTGATACAAAATATTTGTTCAGAGTTTTTGCCATCCCCATGTTCCCCATTACTAATTCCCCAGTATTGTCCTCTAAGGGACCAACATTTACTTTTGTCACTCTTTTCCTTTTTATATACATGTAGAAACTCTTGCTATCTGTTTTTATATTTCATGCTAATTGAGTTTCATAGGGCCCAAATTTGGCCCACCCGTTTTTTCGGCACAATCACTTGAGATGTGCTGACTTCCTACGATCCAAATGGCACCAAAAAGATGTTACCGGATTCTGGCCCCTCTGCCGACTCTCCCGGGGCTTGGCACGGCATGGCAATTGAATTAGGGGGTACGGAGCTAGAGCCCTGCACTTAAAACAGTGCCGGCAGCTCAACGCATGCGCACAGGAGGTTTTGTGCATGCGCAGCAGCTCCTTTGCAGTGTGGGACCCGATGTCCTGCCCTATCCCGAGCCGAGTGGCCTCCCGCACCAGCCGGCCGGTCCGCTGACTTCCCGGGCCGAGGTAGGACTTAAATTTTATTTTTTATTTATTATTGACGGTTGTGCTTTGTTTAGTGAGGAGAGTTTTGATGGGGGGCGATGGGGAGGGGGGGGGGGGAGGGGGGGAGTTTTGATCCAGCTGGGGAGCGAGTTTTGATCGGGGGGGGGTGGAGTTTTGATCGGCGGGGGGTGGGGGGAGAGTTTTGATGGGGGGAAGAGAGAGGAATTTTGATGGTGTGGGGGAGTTTTGATGGGGGAGAGGAGTTTTGATGGTGGGGGGGAGTTTTGATCGGGGGGGGGGAGTTTTGATGAGGGGGGTGATAACTGTTGTAGCCAATAATTTTAATGAGCTTACTCAAGACTTTCCTTAAGCCAGCTGATGAAAATACTTTCTTCCATAAGAACATAAGAATTACGAGCAGAAAGTACTTCTATTTTTTAGTTGGACATTTTGAAAAAATTATGTACATATGTTTTGTCTCTTTACTTCTTTTTTTGTAGTTTAAGCTTCCATGAATGCTTCTGTTGTATAGTAAATTAACTTTGCGAAGTTTGCCAGTCCTGTATAGCTGTTTGATCCGATTTAAATTCTTTAGTCATGTCATTAAGTACCTACCTGCGCTGATTTCTTAACTCTCCGCAAGGGTTTTCTATGTGGCCACAAGTGGCCGCTTACGCTGGCCTATGTGAGTTTGGAGCAACTATTAGCTGTGCAAAGTGGATTAAATGGTCAAAACAGGCGTAAGTGGCCGGTAACACCTCCTTTTGAAAAAAAAACGAAACCAAAAAAAAATCCTAACTAACTCACATACACTGGCGAAAATTGAATGTGCAGAATGGGGATTTTTAGAAACATAGAAAATAGGTGCAGGAGCAGGCCATTCGGTCCTTCGAGCCTGCACCGCCATTCAATGAGTTCATGGCTGAACATGCAACTTCAGTACCCCATTCCTGCTTTCTCGCCATACCCCTTGATCCCCCTAGTAGTAAGGACTGCATCTAACTCCTTTTTGAATATGTTAAGTGAATTGGCCTCAACAACTTTCTGTGGTAGAGAATTCCACAGGTTCACCACTCTCTGGGTGAAAAAGTTTCTCCTCATCTCGATCCTAAATGGCTTACCCCTTATCCTTAGACTGTGACCCCTGGTTCTGGACTTCCCCAACATTGAGAACATTCTTCCTGCATCTAACCTGTCTAAACCCATCAGAATTTTAAACGTTTCTATGAGGTCCCCTCTCATTCTTTTGAACTCCAGTGAATACAAGCCCAGTTGATCCAGTCTTTCTTGATATGTCAGTCCTGCCATCCCGGAATCAGTCTGGTGAACCTTCACTGCACTCCCTCAATAGCAAGAATGTCCTTCCTCAGGTTAGGAGACCAAAACTGTACACAATACTCCAGGTGTGGCCTCAGCAAGGCCCTGTACAACTGTAGTAACACCTTCCTGCCTCTGTACTCAAATCCCCTCGCTATGAAGGCCAACATGCCATTTGCTTTCTTAACCGCCTGCTGTACCTGCATGCCAACCTTCAATGACTGATGTACCATGACACCCAGGTCTCGTTGCACCTCCCCTTTTCCTAATCTGTCACCATTCAGATAATAGTCTGTCTCTCTGTTTTTACCACCAAAGTGGATAACCTCACATTTATCCACATTATACTTCATCTGCCATGCATTTGCCCACTCACCTAACCTATCCAAGTCACTCTGCAGCCTCATTGCATCCTCCTCGCAGCTCACATTGCCACCAACTTAGTGTCGTCCGCAAATTTGGAGATACTACATTTAATCCCCTCATCTAACTCATTAATATACAATGTAAACAGCTGGGGCCCCAGCACAGAACCTTGTGGTACCCCACTAGTCACTGCCTGCCATTCTCAAAAGTACCCCACTAGTCACTGCCTGCCATTTTTAAGCTACTGCAGAAAAATCAAGCTGCTCCAAAAAAAACAGGGCAACTCCTGGGCAATTTTGGACCTGTTGTCTATCATCCATTTCTTAATCATTTTTTTGTCGTTCTTTGCTAGTTATTCAAAGCTTCCCAATCTTCTGTCCTCCCAGTAGTTTTGGCTACTTTGTATGCCCTTGTTTTTAATTGGATACCATCCTTTATTTCTTTAGTTAGCCTCGGATGGCTATCTTTTATTTAAACCCTTTCCTCCTCACTGGAATATATTTTTCTTGAGAGTTATTAAATATTTCCTTAAATGTACACCACTGTTCATCAACCATCCTACACTTTAATCTATTTTCCCAGTCCACTTCCGCCAACTCTGCCCTCATACCTTTGTAATCTTCTTTATTTAAGCTTAGTACGCTGGATGGAGATCAACTTTCTCGTGCTGCATCTGAATTTGAACTTCAACCATGCTATGATCACTCATTCCAAGGGGATCCTTTACTAGGAGATTGTTTATTAATCCTGTCTCATTACACAGGACCAGATCTAAGATAGCCTGCCCTCTGGTTGGCTCCATTACGTACTGCTCAAGGAACCTGTCCCTTACGCACTCTATGAACTCCTCCTCAAGGCTACCCTGACCAATTTCATTTTTCCAATCAATACGAAGGTTAAAACCACCCATGATTATTGCTGTTCCCTTTTTACAAGCCCCCACTATTTCTTGGTTTATGCTCCAATCAACAGAGTTGCTACTGTTTTGTTTTAAATATTTCAATATTTAATTAGCCATTTTGATTAATTTTAAATACCTGATTTAATTAAAACATATATATTTTATGAGTGTTTTTGTGGGTACTCCCATTTAAACTTAAAGGGGGTTCTGTACATATGGAACCTCAGAAGTATGAATGGGGATCCCTCCTTCTTTCATTGGTTAGGCCGGCCCATGTGATCCCAAGGGCACTTGCGAACCGCATGCGCCCCGGGATACAGCGGGCCTCTGCGCAGGCCTACGCGTGGGGGCCCAGGCGCGCAAGTGCCCGAGCTTCCAGGACCACCAGGTAGGTTTGTAGATTTTGTGCAGGTTGGCGGCATCTGCTTGTGGGAAGCCTCCGACCACAATTTCAGGTCCATTGTGTCCAATTAGGGGCACCGCACTTTCGGAAGGATGTCAAGGCCTTCGAGAGGGTGCAGAGGAGATTTACTAGAATAATGCCAGGGACGAGGGACTTCAGTTGTATGGAGAGATTAAAGAAGCTGGGATTGTTCTCCTCAGAGTAGAGAAGGTTAAGGGGAGATTTAATAGAGGTGTTCAACGCTGAGAGCATGCGGAAATCAAGCGCAGACAGCGGAAAGAGCGTGCGGCAAACCAGTCCCACCCAACCCTTCCCTCAATAACTATCTGTCCCACCTTGGACTGTTCAGCCACCAAAGAACTCACTTCAGGAGTTGAAGCAAGTCTTCCTCGATTCCAAGGGACTGCCTATGATGCCTATGATGATGATAAAAATGATGAAAGGTTTTGATCGAGTAGATAGGGAGAAACTGTTTTCACTGCAGGAGGGCGACATCCAGAGTACACAGATTTAAGATCATTGACAAAAGAACCAGGACGAGAGGAGGAGAATTTTTTGTATGCAGCAAATTGTTATGATCTGGAATGCACGACCTGAAAGTGTGGTGATAGCAGATTCAGTACTAACATTCAAAACGTAATTGGATTTGTACTTGAAAAGGAGAGATTTGCACGGCTATGGGGAAAGGGCAGGGGAGTGGGACTAAATGGATAGCTGTTTCAAAGAGCTGGTACAGCCAAGATGGGCCGAATGGCCTCCTTCTATGCTGTACGATCCTATGATTGTCATTATAATTTTCCTTCAGTGGAAAACTGTCAAGTCTCATTAACACCTTTACCCAGAGAGTGGTTAGAGTGGTTTACTGATGTCATCCCTGCTTGTGTCCTCCTGTGCAATTTGTAACTAGGCTGCGCTGATCTCCCAGGGAGGTCTCTTCCGTCCATTGGCAGGGAAGACAATCTCGCTGCATGCTGTGATTCTCTCCATAAGAACCTTGAGAGAGTCATGGGAGAGCCTGAGTGAAGCTGTGCACCTCTGTGCAATGCTTGTCAGTGTTTGCAGCACCTCAATGCCGTAGAACACTGACAGCACAACTGTCAAATTAAATTTGATCACGGCCCCTTTAAGGAAACCGGCTAATGATGCGTCATGAAATGTAGTCATCAGACCTGCTTCCTTCAATTGGCTGGGAAATGCGCTGGGCTGGCTTAACAAGCCCAATCACAGTAAAATAATTTTGGACAGTAGGCTGGAGCCAACAGCGAGGCCGGGACCTGCCACCAATCCCTGCTGCACTGGACCTGCCGAGGAAGGGGAAATTGTGGATTTCATTTCTATTCATCTCCCAATTTTGCACTTGTTTTAATATTCATTTCTGCCTTGAGAGTCCTGAGAAAACAGGGAAAAATTTCCCCTAAAATTAACAGTAGGTACAGAGATAGTTATCTGCAAGAAAACTTAGAAACTTTTTGGAAATGCAGACAACAATATTAAAGTTACACTAAATAGTATTTAAATTTAATCCCCACATGATATATTACATTGTAGGGTTGGTCAGAAACCCAGCATCACTGAAAGATCTATAATGAATAGTTTGAGTTGCTTAACTGAAGCTGCAGTGCAAATGCATAGCTTGAACATGCACAATATTTGCACTGTATAAATCATAGGTACAATTCACCCTCACAAGAGCCAATGTTCTGCGCATTATAGTGACGTAGATGGTGTAGCAAGAATCCAGGCATTGAGTGTAAGAAATCATTCACCCAACGGTAACCAGAGAACAAGTTTGTGAAAATTTGTGGGTTTGATAGGATCTGTGTTAAAAAGGTATTTATTTTATTAGTGTCTGCTTGGCTGGGTCGTCTGCACACTGCAGCAAGCAGATCTATCTATGGAGCTGGAAAAGAAAGAGACTGAAAAATTACCGCTTGTAAATAGTATTACTATATGGGCTGCTTGGCTGTGCAGTGTGCACTGTAGCGAGAGTTGAGAGTGACTTTTAAAAATCAGAGGTCTGCTTATGGAGCTGGAAACTGTTGATGAAAAATTACTCTTTTTACAGTATTGCAGTCCATTTTTTTTTACACGTTCTGTATCGAGAGGCCAGGTAATGAGCTTTAGACGTGTCTACAAAACTGTAAAGGGGAACAGTGAAAAATGACTTCTTATTTTATTACAATTTGGATAGCAGTGGTTCTGTGTGGTACAGAAATGAGCTGGACCTGTCTGGGCAAAATGAACTATGTTGGAAACGAAGGCACAGACTTCATAATTATATCTCAGTTAATGCATTAATTATTTGACCCTATTATTTTCATTGATCTTCCCAGCTAAGATATCGCATTCTTGCCGACTGTTTCTTTTCAAACTGATTGCTGTATTAGAAGTGCACATTGTTTAAAAGTCACACTGTTATGTATTTTACAAGATCATTTTCACCAATATTCAACACACAATGGGAAAAGTAACCATGAAAATCAGTGTGGTTTGTAGCTTTAAGAGATAAGGTTTGACAGGTGATTATATCAGAAGTACTCCACAAGTTAAAAGGGCAATAGTTCTTTTATATAAGGGAAGACTTATAGAACCCCTTAACACATCTCTCAGATACATACAATGTATTTGCTTAAAATATGCTGACTGTTATATCAGTAAATACGGCAGCCATTTGGCACACAGCAATTTTCCATGAACAGAAATAAGATGAATGACCAGTTCACTGATGGTATTGGTTGAGGGGCAGCACGGGCCAGCCCACACTGCGATATGTGTGCGCACTAGTTCCATGCAGCAGAGCTGGTCTCCAGTCGTCTTGGTTAACCCTTGCCACTGGACCAAGACCTAGCTCTGTCAAGCGCGTGTGGTGGCTGGTGTGCAACGGCCACCCCACGTTAAAAAAATCCACACACAGGCATCTTCCACCCTTCAACAGGTAGTTCTTGACCTGGAATATTAGGTCCTTCATTGAAACACCTGTGAACTCATCCCTTTTTAGTGTGGAAGCAAGTCATCCTCGTTATGAGGAACCGCCTATGATGATGATGCTGCTGATTGGTTGAGGGAAGAATGTTGGCCAGGACATCCCGTGCTTCTTCATATGGCACCATGGAATCTTTGGCATCTATTTGTATCACCAGAACTGCTAGATAGGACTTTGCCTTAATAACTTTGCAATATAAAACAGTTTTACCCATGTAATAGTGAATGATGCAAGATTCTGAAAACTCCCTATTATAGTTGAACAGTCAGTAGGCCTTTGAGATTCAGTTCAGTAGTAGTTTCTCATGCTTTCACAGTATATCAGGCTCAAGTCCAAAGTGTAGAAAGTGAGTTTGAAGGACAGAGAAAACAAGCAGGAAAAAAGGGTAAAAAAAACAAATTTAAAGCTCTTTGTCTAAATGCACGTAACATTCGTAACAAGATAGATGAGTTGACGTCACAAATAGATACAAATGGATATGATCTGATAGCCATTAGAGATATGGTTGCAAGGTGATCAGGACTGGGAACTAAACATTATGGGGTATTTGACAATTCGGAAGGACAGACAGAAAGGAAAAGGAGGTGGGGTAGCACTGATAATAAAGGATGGCATCAGTGTGTTAGTGAGATACGATATTGGCTCAGAGGATCAAGATGTTGAATCAATTTGGGTGGAGATAAGGAATAACAAAGGGAAAAAGTTGCTCGTGGGCGTAGTCTATAGGCCCCCTAATAGTAGCTACACTGTTGGACGGAGTATAAATCAAGAAATAATGGCTTGTAATAAAGGAACATCACTAATCATGAGTGATTTTAACCTTCATATTGTTTGGACAAAGCAAATTGGCAAGGGTAGCCTTGAGGAGGAGTTCATAGAGTGTATCCGAGATAGTTTCCTTGAACAGCACATTGCGGAACCAACCAGGCAGCAGGCTATCTGAGATCTGGTACTGTGTAATGAGACAGGATTAATAAATGATCTCGCAGTAAAAGATCCTCTAGGAATGAGTGACCATAACATGGTTGAATTTCCAATTCAGTTGGAGGGTGAGAAACTTGGTTCTCAAACCAGGGTCCTAAGCTTAAATATAAAGGAGACTACAAAGGTGTGAGGGGAGAGTTGGCTAAAGTGGACTGGGAAAATAGACTAAAGAATGGGACAGTTGATGAGCAGTGGCAGAAATTTAAGGAGATCTTTCATAACTCGCAACAAAAATATATCCCAATGAAAAGGAAAGATTTTAAGAGAAGGGACAACCATCCGTGGCTAACTAAGGAAATAAGGGAGGGTATCAAATTGAAATCAAAGGCATACAATGTGGCCAAGATGAGTGGTAGGCCAGAGGATTGGGACATTTTTAAAAGCCAGCAGAGAATGAATAAAAAAATGATTAGAGAATGAAGCTAGATTGTGGCTGCAGAGATAGTGGATGCATTGGTTGTAATCTACCAAAATTCCCTGGATTCTGGGGCGGTCCCAGCAGATTGGAAAACCGCAAATGTAATGCCCCTATTTAAAAAAGGAGGCAGACAGAAAGCAGGAAACTATAGACCAGTTAGCCTAACATCTGGCATTGGGAAAATGCTGGAGTCCATTATTAAGGAAGCAGTAGCAGGACATTTGGAAAAGCGTGATTCAATCAAGCAGAGTTAGCACGGTTTTATGAAAGGGTAATCATGTTTGCCAAATTTACTGGAGTTCTTTGAGGATGTAACGAGCAGGGTGGATAAGGGGGAACCAGTGGATGTGGTGTATTTGGACATCCAGAAGGCATTTGATAAGGTGCCACATAAGAGGTTACTGCACAAGATAAAAGCTCACGGGGTTGGGGCTAATATATCAGCATGGATAGAGAATTGACTAACTAACAGAAAACAGAGAGTCAGGATAAATAGGTAATTTTCTGGTTGGCGGACAGTGACTAGTGGGGTGCCGCAGGGATCGGTGCTGGGGCCTCAACTATTTACAATCTATATTAATATCTTGGATGAAGGGACCGAGTGTAATGTAGCCAAGTTTGCTGATGATACAAAGATGGGTGGGAAAGCAAATTGTGAGGACACAAAAAATCTGCAAAGTGATATAGACAGGCTAATTGAGTGGGCAAACATTTGGCAGATGGAGTATAATGTGGAAAAAAGTGAGATTATCCACTTTGGCAGAAAAAATACAAAGCAAATTATAATTTAAATGGAGAAAAATTGCAAAGTGCTGCAGTACAGAGAGACCTGGGGGTCCTTGTGCATGAAACACAAAAAGTTAGTACGCAGGTACAGCAAGTAATCAGGAAGGCAAATGGAATGTTGGCTTTTATTGCAAGGAGGATAGAGTATAAAAGCAGAGAAGTCCTGCTACAACTGTACAGGGTATTGGTGAGGCCACACCTGGAGTAATGCATACAGTTTTGGTCTCCAACTGTACAGGGTATTGGTGAGGCCACACCTGGAGTACTGCGTACAGTTTTGGTCTCCGTATTTAAGGAAGAATATACTTACATTCGAGGCTGTTCAGAGAAGGTTCACTAGGTTGATTCTGGAGATGAGGGGGTTGACTTATGAGGGTAGGTTGAGTAGGTTGGGCCTATACACATTGGAGTTCAGAAGAATGAGAGGTGATCTTTGTTATGTATTTAAGTCTTTGTAACCTGCATGACACCTGACCACCAGAGGGCCCGCCTGTTGGAGTTCCAAGGGATCCCAGCATCCCTTGGGAGCGCAGTATATAAGCAGGCCACCCATGAGGTGCACTCTGGAATCTTATTAAAGGAGCTAAGGTCACACTTGCTCATTACAGACTGTACTCAGTCTCAGCCTTTATTATAAGAGTAATAATCTTATTGAAACTTATAAGATAATGAGGAGGCTCCACAAGGTGGATGCAGAAAGGATATTTCCACTCATAGGGGAACCTAAAACTAGGGGACATAGTCTTAGAATAAGGGGTGGCCCATTTAAAACTGAGATGAGGAGAAATGTCTTCTCTCAGAGGGTTGTAAATCAATGGAATTCTCTGCCTCAAAGTGCTGTGGAAGCTGGGTTATTGAATGTATGTAAGGCGGAGATAGACAGATTTTTGAGTGATAAGTGAGTAAAAGGTATTGAGGAACGGGCAGGGAAGTGGAGCTGAGTCCATGATCAGATCAGCCATGATCTTATTGAATGGCAGAGCAGGCTCGAGGGGCCGAATAGCCTATTCTTGCTCCTAGTTCTTATGTTCTTAAGTTCTTACTGGAATTCTTTGCCTATGTTTCTATACAGGTTATATCAATCAACATGCTTTATAGAGTAACGTCAACATTACTGAGGCACATTGCGTTATGTGTACACACGAGGTCCGTGCAGCAGAGCTGGTGTCCAGTTGTCCTGGGTAATCCTTGCCACTGAACCAAGACCTAGCTCTGTCAAGCCCGTGTGGTGGCTGGTGTGCAATGGCCACCACACATTAAAAAAATCCAAGCACAGGCATCTTCCACCCTTCAGGATGTAGTTCAGGACCTGGAATATTAGGTCCTTCATTGAAAAACCTGTGAACTCATCACTTTTTGGCGTGGAAGCCAGTCATCCTTGCTTCGAGGGACTGCCTATGATGATGATGACATGGTGTAAGAATTTTTATTGTTTATCTCAGGATTGCTACCAGTGCCACGTGCTAGTCAGAGTAGGAATTGCAGGATAGCTCAGATGAATACGTGGCTTGAGGAGTGGTGCAGAAGGGAGGGATTCAAATTCCTGGGACATTAGAACCGCTTCTGGGGGAGGTGGGACTAGTACAAATCGGACAGTCTGCACCTGGGCAGGACTGGAACCAATGTCCTAGGGGGAGTGTTTGTTAGTGCTGTTGGGGAGGGGTTAAACTAATGTGGCAGGGGGATGGGAAGCTATGTAGGGAGACAGAGGGAAGTAGAATTGGGGTAGAAGCAAAAGATAAAAAGAAGAAAAGTAAAAGTGGAGGGCAGAGAAACCCAAGGCAAAAAGCAAAAAGGGCCACATTACAGCAAAATCCTAAAGGGGCAAAGGGTGTTAGAAAGACAAGCCTCAAGGCTCTGTGCCTCAGTGCGAGGAGTATTCGGAATAAGGTGGACGAATTAACTGCGCAGATAGCAGTTAATGGATATTATATAATTGGCATCACGGAAACATTGCTCCAGGGTGACCAAGGCTGGGAACTCAACATCCAGGGTTATTCAACATTTAGGAAGGATAGACAGATAGGAAAAGGAGGTGGGGAGTGTTGCTGGTTAAAGAGGAAATTAATGCAATAACAAGGAAGGACATTAGCTTGGATGATGTGGAATCTGTATGGATGGAGCTGCGGAATACCAAAGGGCAGAAAACGCTAGTGGGAGTTGTGTACAGACCACCAAACAGTAGTAATGAGGATGGGGACAGCATCAAACAAGAAATTAGGGATGCGTGCAATAAAGGTACAGCAGTTATCATGGGCAACTTCAATCTACATATTGACTGGGCTAACCAAACTGGTAGCAATGCGGTGGAGGAGGATTTCATGGAGTGTATTAGGGATGGTTTTCTAGACCACTATGTCGAGGACCCAACTAGAGGGCTGGCCATCCTAGACTGGGTGATGTGTAATGAGAAAGGACAAATTAACAATCTTGTTGTGCGAGGCCCCTTGGGGAAGAGTGACCATAATATGGTAGAATTCTTTATTAAGATGGAGAGTGACACAGTTAATTCAGAGACTAGGGTCCTGGACTTAAGGAAAGGTAACTTCGATAGTATGAGACATGAATTGGTTAGAATAGACTGGTGAGTGATACTGGTGAGTGATGGTGGATAGGCAATGGCAAACATTTAAAGATCACATGGATGAACTTCAACAATTATACATCCCTGTCTGGAGTAAAAATAAAACGGAGAAGGTGGCTCAACCGTGGCTAACAAGGGAAATTAAGAATAGTTTTAAATCCAAGGAGAGGCATATAAATTGGCCAGAAAAAGCAGCAAATCTGAAAACTGGGAGAATTTTGTAATACAGCAGAGGAGGACAAAGGGTTTAATTAGGAGGGGGAAAATAGAGTTTGAGAGGAAGCTTGCTGGGATCATAAAAACTGACTGCAAAATCTTCTGCAGATATATGAAGAGAAAAAGTTTACTGAAAACAAATGTAGGTCACTTGTAGTCAGATTCAGGTGAATTTATAATGGGGAACAAAGAAATGGCAGACCAGTTAAACAAATACTTTGGTGCTGTTTTCACGAAGGAAGACACAAATAACCTTCCGCAAATATTGGGGACCGAGGGTCTAGTGAGAAGGAGGAACTGAAGGATAATCTTAAAAAGCGGGAAATTGTGTTCGGGAAATTGATGGTATTGAAGCCCGATAAGTCCCCGGGGCCTGATAGTCTGCATCCCAGAGTACTTAAGGAAGTGGCCCTGGAAATAGTGGATGCATTGATGGTCATTTTCCAACAGTCTATCGACTCTGGATCAGTTCCTGTGGACTGGAGGATTGCTAATGAGACACCACTGTTTAAAAAAGGAAGGAGAGACAAAATGGGTAATTATAGATCGGTTATCCTGATATCAGTAGTGGGGAAAATGTTGGAATCAATTATTAAAGATGAAATAGCAACGCATTTGGAAATTAGTGACATGATCGGTCCAAGTCAGCATGGATTTATGAAAGGGAAATCATGCTTGACAAATCTTCTGGAATGTTTTGAGGATGTAACTAGTAGAGTGGACAAGGGAGAACCAGAGGATGTGGTGTATTTAGACTTTCAAAAGGCTTTTAACAAGGCCCCACACAAGAGATTGGTGTGCAAAATTAAAGCACATGGTGTTGGGGGTAATGTACTGACGTGGATAGAGAACTGGTTGGCAGACAGGAAGCAGAGAGTCGGGATAAACGGGCCTTTTCAGAATGGCAGGCAGTGACTAGTGGGGTGCCGCAGGGCTCAGTGCTGGGACCCCAGCTCTTTACAATATACATTAATGATTTGGATGAAGGAATTGAGTGTAATATCTCCAAGTTTGCGGATGACACTAAACTGGGTGGCGGTGTGAACTGTGAGGATGACGCTAAAAGGCTGCAGGGTGACTTGGGCAGGTTAGGTGAGTGGGCAAATGCATGGCAGATGCAGTATAATGTGGATAAATGTGAGGTTATCCACTTTGGGAGCAAAAACACAAAGGCAGAATATTATCTGAATGGTGGCAGATTAGAAAAAGGGGGAGGTGCAACGAGACCTGGGTTTCATGGTACATCAGTCATTGAAAGTTGGCATGCTGCTACAGCAGGCGGTGAAGAAGACAAATGGTATGTTGGCCTTCATAGCTAGAGGTTTTGAGTATAGCAGCAGGGAGGTCTTACTGCAGTTGTACAGGGCCTTGGTGAGGCCTCACCTGGAATATTGTGTTCAGTTTTGGTCTCCTAGTCTGAGGAAGGACGTTCTTGCTATTGAGGGAGTGCAACGAAGGTTCACCAGACTGATTCCCGGGATGGCTGGACTGACATATGAGGAGAGACTGGATCAACTGGGCTTTTATACACTGAAGTTTGGAAGGATGAGAGAGGATCTCATAGAAACATACAAGATTCTGACGGGACTGGACAGGTTAGATGCGGGAAGAATGTTCCCGATGATGGGGAAGTCCAGAACCAGGGGACACAGTCTTAGGAGAAGGGGTCGGCCATTTAGGACTGAGATGAGGAGAAACTTCTTCACTCAGAGAGTTGTTAACCTGTGGAATTCCCTACCAGTTGTTGATGCCAGTCCATTGGATATATTCAAGACGGAGTTAGATATGGCCCTTACGGTTAAAGGGATCAAGGGGTATGGAGAGTCCCCTTAATTAAAAACAAATAACTGATCCAGGGAAGACTATGATATAGTGTCTTATCCACCCCTTGATTTTCCCATTGATCACTTGTGCGTGCGTCACACGGCATGTTCCATCCCACACTACTTGTCTTTCCTCTTCCTTTGCAGTCTGTCCACCTGATTCCACTGCCTCTGTTTAAAACTGCCTATTAATATTAAAAATATTTTTCAGATATTTTCAGATGTTCCTGTAGATTTCTGTGAAATAATTGATATTTGACAAAAATTTCAAATTCAATAATGAAACTACCTAACATTTATATTCACACGAGTCAATAATTTAGTACTCAAACGTCAACTTGGTTGAGTTGATAGCACTTTGTCTGAGTCAGAAGGTTGTGGGTTTAAGACGCACTACATATGTTAAGATGCACTACATACATCCAAGCTGACATTTCAACTGCGATTTCCCCTTCCTCGGCGGGTCTGGTGTGGCCAGGATCGGTGGCAGGTTCCGACCTTGCTGCTAGCTCCAGCCCGCTGTATAGAAATGATTTTATGCTAATTTGGCTTGTTGAGCCTGCCCAGCATGTTTTCCAGGCAATTGATGGACGCATCATCAGCTGGTTTCGTTAAAGGGACTATGTCCAAATTTATTTTGACAGTTGTGCTCTCAGTGTTCTACAGCATTGAGGTGCTGCAAACACTGACCAGCATTGCACAGAGGCGCACAGCTTCACCCAGGCTCTCCCATGACTCCCTCCATATACTTATGGAGAGAGTCACAACATGCAGAGAGGTTCTCTTCCCTTCCAATGGGCGGAGACGATCTCCCCAGGAGACCAAAAGAGCAGTTTGCACATTGCACAGGGGGACACAAGAAGAGATGTCATCAGGAGGACCAGACTGCAGTGGCGCAAACCTTTCAATGATCTCAGTCGATCACAAAACGTTACTGCAAAGCCACACTCAACCTCATCCTGCTGTGCCATCATCACATTCCCCCATCACTCTGCCTTCCCTATCCTACTCCTACACATCCTTACTCACACCAACTTACCTTGCAGCTCCACCCATCTCTCTCGATCTACATTATCACATACGCATCTCTCTAGCCACCGCTCACACTCACCTTCATCCTTGTCCAATCATACGAATTAACAACACACAATGGTAGGCACTTTGATGTTATAGCCAATGTTCATGTAAAGTTTCTGTTAATGTGCTGTCAAACATTGAAATCTTTATTTTCAACACTTTGCATTCTTGGACAGATTTGTGTGCACCTTTGGAAGTGGTTTAGTGAGTTGCAGTGAATGGTGAGACATAAGGGTACCTCCTGGAACAGTGATGAGTGTGAAAGGAATCGCTTGGGTATTGTAGGGATGCTTTATGGTGTTGGTGTGGGGTGGTGCCAACCTGGTGCAACATGTGGCAGCCAGGGTGTACAGCGCCAAGTGAAGTAAATCTGGCCATGGTGAGGCCATCCCTGGCCACCCGGGAAGCAGTGTGCTCGGTTACTGATGCCCTGTGTCCTGTGCAGCATTAATTGATTGTGGAGAATATTTGTGTTGTTGTTAGTGCTGCTGGTGTGGCTGGTGTTGGGGCTGATTGTGGTGGGATTCTGAGAGCCAAGGTGAGATAGTTTCAAGGGCACCGATGCTAATGTAATAGATGGCAGGTGAACTTGAGATGATAGAAGCGATCTGTCAATGGTGAGAGATGTTGTTCCAATGAGGTGAGCCTGGATAACGAGTTTGCTCCAAACACTTGCAACCTGCATAACGCTCAATCGGCCTTTCAAATACAGTAAGCCACAGCTTTTGACCTTGGAAAGTGAACAGCCATGAGATGGGAGTTTTACAGCACAATTACAGCTGTTGAGTAAAGAAATGAATTCATGGTCACACAACTCCCGATATCGTTACCTGATGTGATTCCCGAGCAGCGTAAACCCTGTGGACAACCTGGTAAAATGGTTAGTTCAGCTCAAAATTCTTTTTAATAGGCTCTTGACAAGGTCATAATGATCTAAGTTGCCTCCACCGGCCCTGCGTTCAGCGTTAACAGAACCGACATCTGGGAAAGTAGATTAGTAGCGGGTTGATAGCGGGGTCCCGATCCATTGTTGATCATTTTAAATTTAACATCTGACCTTCCACCCATCGCATCGGCTGAAAGTTAGCAAAGCTTTGGCCTTCAGCACAGTACTGATGACGTGCTGCGTTGTTGGAGGTGTCATCTTTCAGATGAGACATTAAACTAAAGCCAGGTGGATGTAGATCCCATGGTGCTATTAGAAGAAGAGCAGGCAGTTTTCCTTGGCTAGCATTCCATCACAATCAAAACTGGATTAACTGTGCATTTGTGCTTGTGGGACCTGTGTTCAATTTGGCTGTCTTTGCCTGCCTAACAAAAATGTTTGTACCAAAAAAATTAATCCATGGGTTATACAGCCCTTTGGGCTGCAATAAGGACATGATAGGCTACTATACAGATGTCAGCCATGACTCAGTTGGTAGTACTCTTACTTCTGAGTCAGAAGGTTGTCAGTTTAATTCCCACTCCAGTGATTGGAGTACAACATCTAGGCTGACAGTACAATACTGAGGGAATACAACACTGTCGGAGAAGCCGTTTTTCGGATGAGACTTTAAGCTGAAACCACGTGTGCCCTCTCAGGTGGATGTAAAAGATTTCATTGTACTGTTCAATAGAAGAATAGGGGAGTTCTCCATGGTGTCCTGGTCAACCAAAATCGCTTTTAAAAAAAAACAGATTATCTGGATCATTATCTCAATGTTGTTTCTGTGACCTTTCCGTGGGTAAATTGGCTGCCGCTTTTCCGACATTAGAACAGTTACTCCATTTTTAAAAAGTAGTTAATTGGCTGTGAAGCATTTTGGGATGTTGTGAGAGGCGCTATATAAATCTAAGTTCTTTATACAACTGTATGACAGATACATCAGAGTTCCCCTTCCTTTAAGCTCCAATCTTTGTTGATTAATATGTGCACAGATATAAAGCTGCTGTTGGTAAGGGAATTTAAAATCTGCCTGGCAGCTCGACCTTTTTAACACCTTAACTAGATGAAGTTTACTATACATCAAAGTATATATACACGTCCTAACACAAATATTTATTGATTTGAATAACAATTGTAAACAAATGTCTGCCGACAGTGCACAACTAAAATAGTTGAATGAGCTGTATACATATGCACAATAAGCCACTGGGGAATATGAGCATTTTCATATAAAGTATACATGCAAGAACAATTCACAGTTCGGCTATTTTATTCGGATAAATCTCTAAATGCTAGGGTTTATGATTGTTTAAAATGTTATTAGCAATAGAACTGGTAAATACCAAAGTTAATTGTCTTGAATAGGTGTTAATCACAGAGAATAGGGGAGCTGAGTCAACACCTGTAAATTGGGTATAATTCCTCAGAGTTTAAATGTCTACAGTTTTTCAGAGCACAAAGAGGTCTTAAAAGGAGTGGACTTAAGCAGAGTGGTTTATTTGGGAATTTGGAAAGAGTGGGAATTCGGGGAAGATTAAAATCAATTAAAAAAAGTAAACATAGATAGGTGATATTTCTAATCTAAACAAAACCTCATGAATTAAATCAGCTAAGTAGCTGCTGGGTGTGTTTTGCTAAGTTTTAGAGTTTATTTCTGCTCGATAGTTCCAAGCCTATTAACTAGAGGGATGGCTGGGCAGCTCAGTCCCGTGGATTGCACATCCTGTGGCATGTGGGAAGTCCTGGACCTTTCGCTCAACCTGAATGACCACGTGTGCAGGAGGTGTCTCCAGCTGCAGCAACTCGAACTTCTCTTGAATGGCGGCTGGAGTCACTGCGGTGCATCCGCGAGACTGAGAATTTCATGGATAGCACATTTCAGGAGGTGGTCACCCCGCAGCTTAAGAATGTGCAGGCAGAGAGGAAGTGGGCGACCACCAGACAGAGCAGGAGGACCAGGCAGGTAGTACAGGAGCCCCCGAGTCCATCTTGCTCTCCAACCAGTACTCTGCTCTGAGTGCTGGTGGGGGCGATGGTGCCTCTGGGGAGTGCAGCCAGAGCCAAGTCCACAGCGCCACAAGGTGGCTCAGCTGCACAGCGGCGAGGTAGAAAAATGGAAGAGCAATAGTGGTAGGGGATTCAATAGTCAAGGGAGTGGACAGGTGTATCTGTGGTCGCAGACATGACTCCAGGATGGTATGTTGCCTCCCTGGTGCCAGGGTCAAGGATATCAACGAGCAGCTGCAAGGCATTCTGGGTGGAGAAAGAGAACAGCCAGAGGTCGTGGTCCATATCGGGACCAATGACATAGGTAGAAAGAGGGATGAGGTTCTGCAGGCAGAGTTTATGGAGCTAGGAGAGAGATTAAAAAGCAGGACCTCAAAGGTAGTAATCTCCGGATTACTCCTGGCGCTACATGCTGGTGAGTACAGAAATAGGAGGATAGAGAAGATGAATGCATGGCTGGAGAGGTGGTGCAGGCGGGAGGGCTTTAGATTCCTGAGGAATTGGGACCGCTTCTGGAAAGCAAGTTTTCAAAATAAAGATCTCAATGTTTGACAACACATTAGCAGAAACTCGACACGAACATTGGCTAAAAGACTCAATTTCAGTGGGATGAGAATGGATCTGGCCCGGGTAAACGGGAATCAAAGATTGGCAGGCAAAACTGAAATGGAAGAACAGGCTGCCTTTAAGGAGGAAATAGTTCAGGCACAGTTGACGTACTTTTCAACTGGGGGGAAAGGCAGGGCAACTAAAAAGTCAGGGCACCCTGGATGACAAAACAGAGAGGGAATATGTTGAAGCAGAAAAAGAGCACGTATGACAGATGTCAGGTTGCTAATACATCTGAGAATCAGGCTATAAAAGATTTGCATTTATATAACAACAACAACTTGTATTTTTATAGCACCTTTAACATAGCGAAACATCCCACGGTGCTTCACAAGAGTATTATGAGATAAAAACTAGACGGCGAGCTGCATAAGCAGAAATTAGCACAGGTGACCAAAAGCTTGGTCAAAGGGGTATGTTTTAAGGAGCGTATTGAAGGAGAGTTGGAGGGGTTTAGGCAGGGAGTTCCAGAGCTTGGGGCCGAGGCAACAGAAGGCATGGCCACCAATGGTTGAGCGATTGTAATCAGGGATGCTCAAGAGAGCAGAATTAGAGGAGCGCAGCCATCTTGGGTGGGGGGAGGGGGTTTGTGGGGCTGGAGGAGATTACAGAGACAGGGAGGGGCGAGGCCACGGAGGGATTTGAAAATAAGGATGAGTATTTTGAAATCGAGGCGTTGCTTAACCGGAAGCCAATGTAGGTCAGTGATCACAGGGGTGATGGGTGAGCGGGACTTGGTGCGAGTTAGGACATGGGCAACCGAGTTTTGGATCACCTCTAGTTTACGTAGGGTGGAATGTGGGTGCCAGCCAGGAGTGCGTTGGAATAGTCAAGTCTAGAGGTAATAAAGGCATGGATGAGGGCTTCCGCAGCGAATGAGCTGATGCAAGAGCGGAGACGCACGATTTTACGGAGGTGGAAATAGGTGGTCATAGTTATACTGTGGATATGTGGTTGAAAGCTCATTTCAGGGTCAAATATGACACCAAAGTTGCGAACCGTCTGGTTCAGCCTCAGACAGGAGTTGGGGAGAGGGATGGAGTCAGTGGCTAGGGAACGGAGTTTGTGGCGGGAACCGAAAACAATGGCTTCGTTCTTCCCAATATTCAATTGGAGAACATTTCTGCTCATCCAGAACTGGATGTTGGACAAGCAGTCTGACAATGGAGGGGTTGAGGGAACTGGTAGTGAGGTAGAGCTGGATGTCATCAGCGTACATGTGGAAACTGACGCTGTGTCTCCGGATGATGTCGCCAAGGGGCAACATGTAGATGAGAAATAGGAGGGGGCCAAGGATAGATCCTTGGTGGACACCAGAGGTAATGATGCGGGGGGTGGAGAGAGAAGCCCTTGCTGGTGATTCTCTGACTACGATTAGGTAAGTAAGATTGGAACCAGGCGAGTGCAGTCCCAGCTGGACACCGGTGGTGAGTTTTATCTACTCTTCCCTCAAAAAGCAATCACCTCTGCCTTGACTACTCCTACTACTTTGTACAAATTATTTCATAATTGTAAGTGTCAGCTGTAGTTTAGTGGGTAGCACTCTCACCTCTGAGTCAGAAGGTTGTGGGTTCAAGTCCCACTCTCGGGACTTGAGCACAAAAATCTAGTTTGACACTCCAGTGCAGTATTGCGGGAGTGCTGCACTGTCAGAGGTGCCGTCTTTCAGATGAGACATTAAAACCAAGGCTCCGTCTGCCCTCTCAAGGATGTAAAAGATCCTATGGCACTATTTTGAAGAAAAGCAGGGGAATGTCCTAGCCAATATTTATTCCCCATTCAGCATCTCTAAAACAGGTCATTATCACATTGCTGTTTGTGGGAGCTTGCTGTGTGCAAATTGGCTACTGCATTTCCTACATTTTGACAGTGCACTTCAAAAAGTACCTCATTGGCTGTAAAGCATTTTGGGACGCCCGGCGGTCGTGAAAGACGCTATATAAATGTAAGTCTTTCTTTCTTTCATAAATTAGCTTCTCCTATCCTCCCCTTACTCTTAGTACACCGCAGGGTATAGCCTTTCCCTATTCACCTTTCATCATTTTAAAAACCTCAATTAAATCTCGTAGTTTTTGTTGCTCTAGTGGAAATACTCTGAGTATTTTGAGTGTCTCCTTATACCTATAGTTTTCCAGCCCTGATATCATCCTGATGAATCTATCCAGTATAATCTCAGAGTCAGCATGGATTTATGAAGGGGAAGTCATATTTGACAAATTTGCTGGAATTCTTTGAGGATGTAACGAACAGGGTGGATAAAGGGGAACCAGTGGATGTGGTATATTTGGATTTCCAGAAGGCATTTGACAAGGTGCCACATAAAAGGTTACTGCACAAGATAAAAGTTCACGGGGTTGGGGGTAATATTAATGGTTCATTCTCAGGTTGGTAACTAATGGGGTGCCGCAGGGATCAGTGCTGGGACCCCAACTATTTACAATCTACATCAAAGAAGGTTCACTTGCCTGATACTGGAGATGAAGGGGTTGACTTATGAGGAAAGGTTGAGTAGGTTGGGCCTCTACTCATTGGAATTCAGAAGAATGAGAGGTGATCTTATCGAAATGTATAAGATTATGCGGGGGCTCGAGAAGATGGATGCAGAGAGGATGTTTCCACTGATAGGGGAGACTAGAACTAGGGGGCATAATCTTAGAGTAAAGGGCCGCCCATTTAAAACTGAGATGAGGAGAAATTTCTTCTTTCAGAGGATTGTGGCTCTGTGGAATTCACTGCCTCAGAGAGCTGTGGAAGCTGGGTCATTGAATATATTTAAGACAAAAATAGACAGTTTCTTAAACGATAAGGGAATAAGGGGTTATGGGGAGCGGGCAGGGAAATGGACCCGAGTCAATAACCGGATCAGCCATGATCATATTAAATGGCGGAGCAGGCTCGAGGGGCCATATGGCCTACTCCTGCTCTTATTTCTTATGTTCTTACGTTAATCTTGTACATTATGGGCTGGAAATTCATCAGTATTCTGTCCATTTTCCACCCATTTTACCGCCGTTTTACCGCCGAAAAATTGCTTAAAAATCACTGAAATGCCGCTGATCTAATAATTTATCGCCGAAATACCACCAACCGTAAATCCATCAGTGATTATCCATCAGCGATAAAAAATACCGGCGGCTCTATTTTTTCACCATTTTTATGGCACCCGAAATACCGCTGGCGGTAAATTCGTCAATACCACCATTTTTACCACTGGTCTAAAATAACGGCATGAAAACTGTAGTCTTACCTCCTCGGACCGAGCAGTAAAATGTTATTTTGAAAACGGAGCCCAAATTCATTGCATGAAAGGATTTTGAGAGAAGGCTGAGTTTTACACAGGGAGCCTTATGTGAGTTCAGAGTTTGATTTTAAGGCTGTTTCAGGCTATTTGAGACTACTTGAGGACATTTAAAAGAATGTGGCCTATAATTTCTCTGCCAGTAATGCTGGCTACTTATTGTATGCAGAATAGAGCTGGAAGAAGGTTTATTCAAGAGCATTATGAGCGTAATCAAAGAGCTTGCAGACTTATGAGGAGGAGGCCTTACCCCCAATGACTTTTCAGAGAGAAACGTTCATACCTGTCTGAGGCATAGTGCGTTAGAAGGCTGCGCTTTTGAAAAGAGGTGGTCACAGAGAAATGCCAGGTCATAAAGGCAGACCTGCAGCCCATCAGCACCAACAGGACTGCACTGCCTGTCGAGGTGAAGGTGACTGTGGCACTTGCCTTCTATGCCTCCGGCTCCTTTCAGGCATCACCAGAGGACATATGCTCCATTTTGCAGCAGGCTACACATCGCTGCATTCGCCAGGTGACTGCTGCACTGCATGCAGGATGGACTTTATAAACTTGCCAATGACCAGGGAGGCACAGAATGAGAGGGCTGTGGATTTTGATCGAATTGTTGGCTTCCCCAACGTTCAGGCTGCCATTGCCTCTATGCACGTCGCCCTGTGAGCACCTTTGCATAACCCAGAAGTTTACCGAAACTGAATGGGATTCCACTCCCTGAATGTACAGATCGTTTCTGACCATACGCAGAGCATCATGGCAGTCGATGCCCAGTTTCCAGGGAGCATCCATGATGCTTTCATCTTGCGTGAGAGCTGTGCCTCTGACCTGTTTAAGCATCAGCCACAAGGTCACAGCTGGATGCTGGGGGACAAAGGTTACGGCCTCGCCTCCTGGCTCATGAATCCCCCCCTCCGGAACCCTCAGACACAAGCCGAGCTACAATGACAATCGTATAGCCACACGCAACATCGTCGCGAAGACAATTGGAGTGCTCAAGCAGCACTTCCGCTGCCTGGACCACTCTGGAGGCAGCCTGCTATCCGACCCTGAGCAGGTCGCTGAGTTTATTGTGCTGTGCTGCATGCTACACAACTTAGTCATCATGCGGGGACAGGAATTACCACTGGGGACTGCAGGACCACCCGAGGAGGAGCGGGAGCAGGCGGAGGATAAGGAGCCTGGCGATGAACCCATGCCACCACCACCCGCCCCTCCCAACCCCCCCCCCCCGCCAACCCCACCCCCCCGCCCACGACCACAGGGGAAGTCTCATTGGAGCTTTCGTCATTGCAAAACTAATTACGTCAGCAGCTCATAAGTCAACGCTTTGCTTGAACAGTGAGAGTTATGTTTCATCTTTGCCTGCCCGCGCTCTCCCACCATGTTGACTATTACCCCTCTTATTCTAAAAGTGAGACACTGTACAAGAATGGTTAAGGTGAACAAAACGATTTGTAACAAATGTTAAATTTGTGAAACATTGAAAACTTTGAAAATAAATAAATAGTTTTTTCTCTTCAAATAATTTGTAAATTTGTACATTTTTTGCGAAAGAACAATAATGACATAACAACACAACAATAACAACAACAGTAACAACAACAACCACCACCATCCCCCTTGCACCTATTTTTACTGTGGCCACCTCTCCCACTAACTCCCCCCCGCCAGCCTCCCGACCTTAACCCCCCATTTCTTGCTCCCGCCACGCCTACCCCTATCCCTACCCGCGTTGGGACCAGAAAGTTGTGCAGCAAGGCGTCCAGAGCGCTGTTGTTGTCGGGGATAGATGATGGAGACGCTATGTATGGATCCACTGGAAAAGCTCGGGGTATGGAAGACTCGGCTTGTGAGTCGGAAGGCTGTTCTAGCTCCCCACCCTCAGGTGCTGCCAGTCTGGGTGATGTGACACTGGGGGCTGCAGTCCCAAAAGCCGAAACCATCAATTGCTGCAGGGCATTGACTGACTGGGTGTTTTCCCACACCGCAGCCACATCGGCGACATGTGCGCCGGTTGTCTGGCAGATTGTGCGGTGATGTTGCCGGAAATTCCACCCAGGGCCTGGAGGAACTCTCGACCTTGCCAATCCCACCAAGTCCAGGTGTGTGCCTGCCTGTCTCTCAGCAGACCGGCTTTGCCAACTCGACCACCGTAGAGGCGGCATATGGGTTCTACCCTTGGGGTGCGTTGCTGCACACCGCTTGGTCCCCCTGCCTTGGAGGCGGGGATCCCTTGAAATGTGGATGCCTCTGAGGGAGTTGTGGCCACAGCTAAAATAGGTGCTGCCTCGTCCAACCGCTCCAACCCCACCTCCCCCTCAATGCACAGCTCCTCTTACACCTCCCCCCTCCACGCTCACTGACTCTAACAACGAACCCCCCAGCAATAGCTGTTTCCTCCATAGGGTCCTCTGGGTGCCCCTCATCCGTCTCTTCTTCCTCCTCATCCTCCTCGTTGAACCAAGCACGAAGGTATGACCTGGAGATGAAGGCTTCCATGGTGGGATGCGACGCATGTGACTCCTCATCTGGAAATAGAAAACAGCAGACGAGTGGTTAGCAGCAGGGTAGGGGGCAGGGTGACATGAGCACGGTCACATAGCGCAAGCCTATTTGAAGGACCACCACCACTGCACTATATGCCGTCGAGAAACACCGCATCACATGACCCGAACCCGAGTCCACAGACACTACATGACATTATATTACATGACCCTCAACATAGCCCGGGGATTTTGCAGGACTTACCCTCAGTTGAAGTCATAGGATCAGCACCCCCATGGTAGTCGATTGGTTGAGGGCACCCACCAGGGCTGCCACACGTTCCTCCACCTCTGTTAAAGGCTGGATGTCAGGTGGACCTCCCCCTGTGTGTCACTGCTCATTTCGATTGTGAGGCAGTTTCTTCTGCAAAAATGACAATAGCAATGCTTAACCGAATTGCCCTTCTGCTCTTGTGGCACACACAGATACTTATAACACACTTGTGTGCATTTAATACAGTCCTCAGTTTAATGGCCCTGGTAGTTGTACATGATTCATGAGGAAGGCATCGAAGTGCAGAAATATCTTTTAAGATCTCAGACAGCCATCTTAATAATGTGTAAAGATCATTCATGGCAAATAACGTGCAACACTAAGCCTACCTACAGCAACATTGTAAGTAATCAAGGAGTGCATAACTAAAAATATTACATACTCTCGCGGATGCGCAAAGGTCACTCCGTTTCTTCCTGCACTGCTGGGGGCCCTGTGGATGTCATCTCTTCACAAATAGCAGTCCATATTCTTCTGCCTACAGCTGGGGCGAGTTTTGCTCGTCCATCGCGAAACAATTGTTCCCGCCTGGCCTCCGCTGCTGTTACCCGTGTCTCTTGGGCATCTAGGCTGAATTTTCGTGCCGTCTGCTTAGCTACTTCTGGATGCTGCATTTTTCTCCGATGATCTCCTATTACAGAAGCAGTGTCCAGAATCCGGAACCCTCGGGACCGAGGCCATTCCGCATTCCGTGTTTTTCCCGACTTTGGAACGTCTTTCTGACGTCACGAGTCCAGAAATACCTGAGCCCAGGTTCAGGTATTTCCAAATTTTGGAACATCAGAAAGGGGGAGGGGGAGGGGGGTGGGGGGGGCTGCTCACTGAGGAGCTATTCAGGTCACCGACACCATCGATGAGGTTGCCGGGCGGGGCCCCGCCACTGAGGAAATGTTCGGGCGGGCCCACCGAGGAGGAGCTGTTTGGGCAGGCCGGTGAGGAGGCCCCAAGGTAAGGACAGTGGCGGCAAGGGGCGGTGAGGCGAGGCCCGAGGTTGAGCAGCGGACGCACCTCGAGGTCGGCAGGGTCGGCGGGTCCAGATTCCGGAACATTTTACAGATTCCGGACAACCCTGCCACTGATCGGTCCGGATTCCGGAACATTCCGGATTCCAGAACTCCAGATTTTGGACACTGCACCTATATCTCTTATTATCTCTCCAATTATCTCCTATTATCTCTTTTTCTCTCTCTCCAAACTGGATGACTGCTGGGTGCTCTGCACATGCGCGGGCGAACCCTGGCCTTCACACCTGACCAGAATTGCGGGGGTAAAAAATCGTGAAAAAAATTGCGCATGCGCAGAAGGTCCATTTCTTTTTGGCGTTAAAAACCTGAGTCGTGCAAAAATGAAAATACCTCTACCGCTACCATTGGTCAACTTTTGGCCAAACGAGTGGCATTCAGTCATAGCTTAGATTACCCCTTAGATTAATTAATTCAAATTTGGTGGTCCCTGATCAGGGACAGGAAGGTGTGACTACAAGTGAGGAAGATAAGGGAACCCAGGACGAAACGATGGAGGAGCCTCAGCCCTTGCTCTTGTCCAACAGTTTCAAGGCTCTTACGCTTTGTGTGGACGAGAGCAAACTGACCACAGCACCATGGTCCAGGGGGCCATTCAAGTCAGGGGGGGTGGTGAAAAGAAAAGTTGTAGTAGTAGGAGACAGTATCATTTAGGGGATAGATACGGTTCTCTGCAGCCGAGAGCATGAGTCCCAAAGACTGTGTTGCCTGCCCGGTGCCAGGGTTAAGGACATCACCTCTGGGCTGGAGAGGAACTCGGAGTGGAAGGGAGAAGGTCCAGTTGTCGTGGTCCACGTGGGCACCAATGACAAAGGGAGAACAAAGAAAGAGATTCTGCTGAGAGAGTATGAGCAGCTAGGGGCCAAATTAAAAAGCAGAACCACAAAGGTAATAATCGCTGGATTACTACCTGAGCCACGAGTAAATTTGCATAGGGTAAATAAGATCAGAGAGTTAAATACATGGCTCAAAGACGGGTGTGGGAGAAATGGGTTTTGATTTTGGTGGGACACTGGCAGTAAGAGTGAGCTGTTCCATTGGGGCGGGCTCCACTTAGACCGTGCTGGGACTAGGGTCCTGGCGAATCAAATAACTCGAGCTGTAGAGAGGGCTTTAAACTAAATAATGGGGGGGAGGGTTCAGGTGAGCAGAAATCTAAAAAATCAAAGGACAAGGAGATGGAAGTACAGCAGGGTAGTACTGGGGGAAATGAAAACCAGAGCGTGCCAGGAAGAGACCGAATGTATAAATATAAAAGTCTATCAGAAAGTGGGGTCAAAGCAAGAAATAATGGTGAAAAACAAATTTAAAAGCTCCACTGGGAAGCCAGTAATCCTGGAGAAGCCCACAGCGCTGTCTGGCATTGCTTGGGCAGTCATGGGGAACTTTATGTAGTTATTCTTCTGGGCATATAGTGCAGCTATCACCTGCCGAATGCAGACATGTGTTGCATGTTGAGAAATGGCGCACATATCCCCAGTTGTAGCTTGAAATGATCTGGAGGCATAGAATGAAAGTGCAGCTGTAACCTTCACTTCAACTGACAAAGCTGACCTCCTGACTCTTATAGGTTACAGATCTGCTTTCACCAACTCACAGATCTCAATTACAACTTATTTGCAGAAATACAGCTTTCTGACACAGTCTACAACTCTCAGGTGCAGGTACGAACGCCTGTCTCAATATACCCGAGGTGGGTAAGGCCTCCTGCCCAGCACCCTACGGGCTCTGCGGTTCCTCATGCAGTGACATTGACTCATTTATCTCCTCTGTAGCACCATGATGCAGAAGGCTCGCACATGCTATAGCATTGTCAGTATTGTCCCCATCGTTAATTTTACCTTTGCAAGAAGCTCAAAATGGCAGGAAGGCAGGTTCTTTGTTGTCTCTCCCCAATGTCTGTATTGAGCACACCCAGGTCTCAGCAGTCTTGTGTCCCCCCCAGGCTCATTGCAGTCTTGTGACTGCTCAAAAAATGAAAACTTCAGAATTCTATCAAACTTCCATGTAGTCCATTGAACGGTAAAAGAAATGTTATCTTTATTATGGATATTTAAAGTATTCTTAAGTCCCTTCAAAAACTTTGATGATAAACAATGGCGTCTTTCTGCGTCAATTTCTCAATGTGCTCTGCTTTCTGTGAACTCACCAGAAGGTTTTTCGGGAGGGGCCAGATATGCCGACCTAGCAGAAAATGTTTTGGGGCAAACTGTGACAAATGATCAAAGCTGGCGCAGACATCAGCAAACTTGGCTACATTATAATCGGTCCCTTCATCCAAGGTGTACTTGGATTTCCAGAAGGCATTCAATAAGTTGCCAGATAAAAGGTTACTGCACAAGATAAAAGTTCACGGGGTTGGGGGTAATATATTAGCATGGATAGGGGATTGGCTAACTAACAGAAAACAGGGAGTCGGGGTAAACGGGTCATTTCCCGGTTCACAAACAGTGTTTAGTGGGGCGTTGCAGGGATCGGTGCTGGGGCCTCAACTATTTACAATATATATTAATGACTTGGATGAAGGGACTGAGTGTAATGTAGCCAAGTTTGCTGATGATACAAAGATGGATGGGAAAGCCAATTGTGAGGAGGACACAAAAAATCTGCAAAGGGATATAGACAGGCTAAGTGAGAGCGCAAAATTTTGGCAGATGGAGTATAATGTGGGAAAATGTGAGGTTATCCACTTTGGCAGAAAAAATATAAAAGTAAATTATAATTTAAATGGAGAAAAATTGCAAAGTGTTGCAGTACAGAGGGATCTGGGGGTCCTTGTGCATGAAACACAAAAGGTTAGTATGCAGGTACTGCAAGTAATCAGGAAGGCAAATGGAATGTTGGCCTTTATTGCAAGGGGGATAGAGTATAAAAGCAGAGAAGTCCTGCTACAACTGTACAGGGTATTGGTGAGGCCACACCTATAGTGCTGCGTACAATTTTGGTCTCCATACTTAAGAAAGGATATACTTGCATTGGAGGCAGTTCAAAGAAGGTTCACTAGGTTGATTCCGGAGATTAAGGGGTGACTTATGAAGATAGGTTGAGTAGGTTGGGCCTATAGTAACTGGAGTTCAGAAGAATGAGAGATGATCTTATCAATACATATAAGATAATGCGGGGGCTCGACAAGGTGGATGCAGAGAGGATATTTCCACTCATAGGGGAACTAAAACTAGGGGACATAGTCTCAGAATAAGGGCCCACCCATTTAGAACTGAGATGAGGAGGAATTTCTTGTCTCAGAGGGTTTTAAATCTATGGAATTCTCAGCCCCAGAGAGGCGTGGAGGCTGGGGCATTGAATATATTTAAGGCGGAGATAGACAGATTTTTAAGCAATAAAGGAATAAAAGGTTATGGGGAGCGGGCAGGGAAATGGAGCTGAGTCCATGATCAGATCAGCCATGATCTTATGAAATGGTGGAGCAGCTCGAGGGGCCAAAAGGCCTATTCCTGCTCCTATTTCTTATGTTCTTATGTTCTTAAGTGGTATTACGGCGGTTAAAAAAATCTCGATCCGCAAATACTGCCGAAATACCTCCGAAAAACTGGTGGTAGCAGGATTTGATAGATTTCTAGCCCCTTGTATTTCATCTCTTTTCTATGATGAGACTCCCAAAACTGCACCCCATCTGTGACCTAAAGAAAAAAGAAAGAAATACTTGCATTGAAAGCGTCTTTCACAACCACCGGAAGCCCCAAAGCGCTTTACAGCCAATGAAGTAGTTTGGGAGTGTAGTCACTGTTGTAATGTTGCTGACCTAAGGATCACCTCATAAAATTCATCCTTAACTCTGTACTTTTGCACTGTAAGTTTCCATTATAAAATTAAAATTACCAATGGCCTTTTTTCTTATGGCTTAATCTATGTGTATGTATTTGCACCCACAGGTGTTTCTGTTTCTCCATATCTTTCAGAGTTTTTGCATTCAACGAAATGCACCATCTCACCTTTCTCTGCAACTACAACCCAGCTGCCTCATCTATTATCCTGTCCATCTCTCCCTTCTTTTATAATCCTCCTGCTCTGCTTTTGCATTATCGGAAATTTATGATATTATGTTCCCTATATCTAAATACAAATCATATGTACGTGTGCGCATGTAATGTATATAAAATATACACACATACATACATACATACTTACTCTGAAAGCAAAAATGGATCCAACAGTGACCCATGGGGAACACTGCTTAACAGAGCTACCATTTCAGATCAAAAGTTCTGACAGTTCTGACAAATGATCAGTGACCTGAAACGATGATGATGATAACTCTATTTCTCTCTCCACAGGTCTCTCTACCTGACCTGCTGAGTATTTCCAGCATTTTCTGTTTTAATATCAGATTTCCAGCATCCGCAGTCATTTGCTTTTCTAACAGTGGCACCTGTCACCCTGATGAGCACAAAAAAAATCACTAAAATAATGTTAAAAGATTTCATGATTAAATATATATTTGTTGATATGAATTATATAAAATATTGTAAAAAGTATGTGAATAATTTGCAGATATGACTTTATACTGGTGAATTATTCAACCATTTGGTGGTGTTTCTTTTAAAGGAGCTGTTCTGTCTGTAAATCCAAATTATAGCCTTATTAAAACTAGTTTGAGGAATGGCTTTCACCTGCTTTATCCAGATTTTAATTCAATCCAGAACAATGTTTTACGCCATTTTCTTGGGTTTCCATGGCTCTTTCGCTGAAGTTACAGCAGACTAGTGGAAATTCAGACCCCAAGTGTTTTGCGTGCTCCACTGAGCATACTATAATAAATATCCCGTGTTGGAACATAAAATGGATTGTGGAAGAGATGGACACTTAAGTTCAACAGGTTTGGCTGCACTACATTTTTGGTCAATGATTTTCCAGGGTTGCAGCTTTTTCTACTTGCTTAAGGTTCATTTTTCAGCTTAACACAATGCTCTATCCTTTAGATTGGGCTTCTCATATTTATCACAAGATCATTCCTTGTGTGAAGGAACCGTCCTTTTAATGGAGTTATCATTTTTTATTGGAGTCAGCTAGTTAGAACAAGTTGTTCCAATAATTCTTCAATGCTTTGAGTTATCAACTAAATTTCCTCAGAGGACAGTAGGATATTTTTCCCATCAAAAGTCATTGCTAATGCCCATTTATAAATTCAGATTTATAAACTTTTTCCACCCCATTTGATAACACATCATCTGGAGAAAATACAGCTACTTTATTACTATCAAATGCCATAAAAATGACACCATGGCAATTAACGTGATGGTTTTAATTTTCTGATAAGGGAGCTATGGTCCAGTTTTTTGATTGGAGGTGATTAAACAACCATACCCACCAAGAAGTCAAGAGGATAGATTGTCCTCTTCACTGCACTTGGGAAACTGGTGTACCCACACACAGTAAAGAGGAAAAAGGGCTGGAGACCCATTACATCATGTTCCTTGCCCACCACTCGTTCCCCCACCTGCATGATGCCCTTGTGTTGCTCTGGAATTCACCAGAGATTTTGCAGGTGACTTAAATTAGGTTCAGGCCCATCGTTTCCATTATAATGAGGCAGAAGGATAGGGTTTTCAACCTCCCGTCTCAATTTCCTAAGCTTTTGACCATTGGGTATCCAAGCATAGGCACACCTGAGGATACACACATTTGCCCCAGGACCTGTGAGGCATCCCAGGGGCAAGCTGAACAATTTTTTTTACAACCTTCCCCGCCCATCTCGCCCCCTCCCCCCAAATGATATAAAAATGTGGATGAGAGCATCCAGGAATACGGCTGCACTTCTAATTCCTGCTCGATATTCTGGGGACAAGCTCTGCAGTGCACCCAGATTATACAAATGGTCTGGGCAGATCGTTCTTGTGTGGTTCACCTTCATCTCAGGTGCCCCAAAAGTGCAGTGCCAGCAACCAGAGAAAGTAAGAGACAAATTGTAATCCAATGCTCTCAATCTGGCTCGGACACGATGGGCCGAAATGGCCTCCTGCCGTGCCGCAAATTTCTATGATTCGATAATTCAATGAATAAAAGTTGACACACCAAATAAAGTCGCATCCCTTCTGCTTATTCTTCCATTCCGACCACCGCCAACCCCACCCCTGCCCCCCCCACACACACACCCACATGCACACACACCCTATTTCCTTCATAATACAGAAGTCTAGACTTTCTGTATTATCGTCCAATGGCAAAAGGTTACAAGCATACACAAAAATTAACTTAAAACTTTATGCTCAAGCCGTGATTGCTTTCACAGCCTGAAGTTAAACTAGGCCAGTGTCAATCAGATCACCCATGATCGTACTCATGAAAGAGTACCAGTCCATTTCAGTCCAAAACTTGGTACAGCAAAAGAGTGTCCAGGTACGACTTAATATGAAGGAGGGGGCAAAGCCAGCATTTGCTAAGCCCAGCGCAATACCATTTGCTCCATAGGAAAGAATATCAGTGGAATTAGATTGCATGGAGCCTGAGGGCATAATTGAGAAAATCTACCACAGAGACTGGGCAAGCCCAATCGTGCCTGCGGTAAAACTGGAACAGAACAGTGCGGTGACCATCTCTGAAAGTGAAGGCACTGAGACCAACACCAAAGGAAGCCCTGAGGCCAGTTTTGTGTGTTGGTTTCTCGGGAATTTCTCCTTGGATTCCAGTTCATGCAAGCTAGTGTACAAAAACCAGATGGTTTGTCAGCAATCAATAATGTTGTTCTTGTCAAGACTAAGCAGACCAAACTAATGACAAGACGCTCGGAACCCCCATCAAATCTGCCCAGGGGACAGGCGATGTATATTTTGGAATACGGTCCAAAAGTGAATGAGAGGGAATTTCTGATGATCCTGAAATACAAAAAGAAATCAAGAACTATACCAAAGAGTGAAAAGCATACTGAACAAGTTCATACCACAGAAGGCATTTGACAAGGTGCCACATAAAAGGTTACTGCACAAGATAAAAGTTCACGGGGTTTGAGGGTAATATATTAGCATGGATTGTCTAACTAACAGAGAACAGAGAGTCGGGATAAATGGTTCATTCTCTGGTTGGCAATCAGTAACTAGTGGGGTGCCGCAGGGATCAGTGCTGGGACCCCAACTATTTACAATCTACATTAACGACTTGGAAGAAGGGACCGAGTGTAACGTAGCCAAGTTTGCTGACGATACAAAGATGGGAGGAAAAGCAATGTGTGAGGAGGACACAAAAAATCTGCAAAAGGACATAGACAGGCTAAGTGAGTGGGCAAGAATTTGGCAGATGGAGTATAATGTTGGAAAGTGTGAGGTCATGCACTTTGGCAGAAATAAATCAAAGCGCAAGTTATTATTTAAATGGAGAAAGATTGCAAAGTGCTGCAGTACAGCAGGACCTGGGGGTACTTGTGCATGAAACACAAAAGGATAGTATGCAGGTACAGCAAGTGATCAGGAAGACCAGTGGTATCTTAGCCTTTATTGCAAAGGGGATGGAGTATAAAAGCTGCTACAGTTATACAGGGTATTGGTGAGGCCACACCTGGAATACTGCGTGCAGTTTTGGTTTCCATATTTACGAAAGGATATACTTGCTTTGGAAGCTGTTCAGAGAAGGTTCATAGTTTAATTCTGGGGATGGGGGCCTTGACTTATGAGGAAAGGTTGAGTAGGTTGGGCCTCTACTCATTGGAATTTAGAAGAATGAGAGCTGATCTTATCGAAATGTATAAGATTATGAGGGGGCTATAAAGGGTGAATGCGGAGAGGATGTTTCCACTGATGGGGGAGACTAGAACTAGAGGGCATGATCTTAGAATATGGGGCCGCCCATTTAAAACAGAGATGAGGAGAAATTTTTTCTCTCAGAGGGTTGTAAATCTGTGGAATTCGCTGCCTCAGAGAGCCGTGGAAGCTGGGACATTGAATAAATTTAAGACAGAAATAGAGAGTTTCTTAAACGATAAGGGGATAAGAGGTTATGGGGAGCAGGCAGGGAAGTGGAGCTGAGTCCATGATCAGATCAACCATGATCTTATTGAATGGCGGAACAGGCTCAAGGGGCCGTATGGCCTACTCCTGTTCTATTTCTTATGTTCTTATGTTCTTATGCTTCAACAGTTAATGAAGCAGGCTCAGGAACTGACAATTGATATTTAGGTAGTAGCTGTTACAACTCTTCAGAAAGCTGCAGATGCATCGCCTGTTCTCATGTGTAACAAACCAATCACTTCAAACGACATGATTCTGATGAAAACTCCAGGACAGTCTCTGAAGAAAGTTGTGAGCCTTGGCAATGTTGAAATCGAAACAAAGAAGCCCCCATCTATTGCTCACCCATTGTCAATCCTAATCGAAGATAACCTCAAATGTCAAACCTCCGAATCACTTGGAATTGTAGATAGTTATGAGTATCGTGGTTTTCATTATGGTTCTAGTGTTGGCATATCCCATCTGTCCTGCGTATTACTGGGAGAATGCTGCGGTTATTTTATTATCCCGTTATTGGAAGAAATCGGTGCTGATTTGTCTTACTTGATGTTTTATAGCTGCTAACCAGGCCATTCTTGGAGATTATTATTTTGACCTTTAATTCTGAGGGGATGGATGGGGGGCGCGGAAGGCGTGTCATGCATGATATGAATATTGTTACTAGAAAAATGGAGATGTTGATGGGAAATGACTTCAATGGAAATAAGAATCAAGAGAAATGTAACACAGGCTACCGACTCACTATCACCCGTTTGACACTATCGTGCAAAGTCAAGAGGTGCCCTATTGTCTCTTTCACCAGATATTGTGCGATTATTTAAGGGGGATATCGACAACAGGTTCACTGATGTCTTGGATGCTGCTAGTTTTGTTGAGATGCCATTGTGCATAAAACAAGAGGATTTATTTGATTCAACTTGTCCTGTTCAGCTGAATGCTGCGGGAAGCCTGTTGAAACACAACTAATTATGAATATTGTTGAGCTTAATTCTAGCATGGTATTTGGGTTTTGTGTAATAATTGATAATCCTCTTTCTGTGCTGCAATAAACTGCTTTTATTTTATCCAGCTGTGCCCAGCATGCTATGCGTACTATGAATTCCACGGAGAGAGAGGTCCTGTGGGAAGGAGGGAAGAAGGAGGACAGTAGGAGTATGTTTGAGTTTGTGTGTGTATGTATTGGCACATGCGGTGGAGCCTGGTCTCCAGTTGTCTTGGATCCCCTTACCACTGGACCAAGATCTTGCTCCGTCAAGCCCGTGTGGTGGCTGGTGTGCAACGGCCACCCCATGTTAAAAGAATTCACACACAGGCACCTTCCACCATTTAAAATGAATTCATCAGTCACCTGAATGCTCATTTTTAGTGTGGAAGCAAGTCATCCTCGACCCGGAGGGACTGCCTATGATGATGATGAAATAAGAGGCTGTAATAAAATACCACTCAATATCTATCCGTAGGTTGTGAGCTTGGAAGGAACCCCCGCCCCACCCCACATTACAAGTGGACTGTAGTAGAAGAGCAGTGTCAAACAGTGGACAGGCCTAAGCAGACACTGAGGCCTAGATTTTTCAGATGCTTTCTGCCAATTCTGTGGCAATTTTTCAGGGGGGGCGGGGGGGGAGGAATTGTTCCACCGTGTCATTCTCTCTTTGTATCTCCTCTCCATTTCCTGCTGTCCATAGGCTGCCAAACTTTGGTTAAATGTATTCCTTGAGGTTTCATCACATTACCTGCTGCCACCAACTATCCCATCGTCATACACCTGCTATTGGTCACCCACAGCGCACCATCTTCCCACGCTAATTGGCAAGCAAAGGAGGTGGTGTGGCACTATTGGTTAAGGAGAATGTTACCGTATTGGAGAGGGAGGTTGTCTTGGAGGGGTCAAGGACAGAATCTATATGGCTCGAGTTAAGAAATAATAGAGATGCCATTACACTATTCTATAGACCACCAGATAGTGGGAAAGATATGGGGGTGCAAATCTGTGGAGAAATTACAGAGAGGTGCAAGAACTATAGGGCCCGAAATTTGTGGACTTACCGTCTGCTGCCGCCGAGTTTTCTGCCCCGTCTCCCTGGCTTCTGGGCGGTCTCCCGTCTGAGTGAGTTTGGTGGAGTCCTCCCGCCGGTGGGGGGAGAAGACCCCTGGGTACCGTCCACTGACGTCCGCCAGCGTGCAATGCCCACAAGAGTCCTCCCACCCGCTGAGCTGCCAGTTTGGTCAGGGTGGTCCTCCCCTGCAGCAGGGGAAAAGACCGCCGTGTGGAGGCAGGTCTTGACCTCAATGGTAAGTATAAAGACCTGCAAAAAAAGGTTAGTCCACTTCTTTTCTATAATTCTTTTGTTGGGATTCAGGTGGATGGGGTCCCCTGAAGGATTTGTAGTGTTTTTTTTAATGTGTTGAACATTTTTTATTTTAACAGTTCCCCCCTCCCTGGGCCTGACTCAATCCTTGGCGGTACTTTGCCGAGGATTGCATTTGCCGTCCAGAATGGGAGCTACCGCCCACTGCCGCCGAGATTCGGCGCATAAGTCCCATTTTTGCCGCCGGGCAGTCTTGCCCAGAATTTTCCATTCAACTTCCGCCCAAAGTACCATCAGGATCTCAGCGGTCCTTTGGATAGTACTTGGCCGGAACTTAGCTTTCACCAATTTCGGGCCCAAAGAGTCGTAATAATGGGGGACTTCAACTATCCTAATATAGACTGGAATCGTCATAGTGTTAAGGGCAGAGAAGGGGAAGAATTTCTGAAGTGTGTTCAGGAGAACTTCGTTGATTAATATGTTTCGGCCCGACGAGGGAGGAGGCATTGCTGGATCTGGTTCTGAAGGATGAGATCGGTCAACTGGAGCAAGTGTCAATAGGTGAACATTTAGAGAACAGTGATCAGAGTATCATAAGGTTTAGATTAGCTATGGATAAGGACAGGGAGCAATCTAGAGTAAAACATTTTTAACTGGGGGGGAAGGCCAATTTCAGTGGGACGAGTTCAGATCTGGCCTGAGTAAACTAGAATCAAAGATTGGCAGGCAAAACTGTAGTGGAACAATGGGCTACCTTTAAAGAGGAAATAGTCTGGGTACAGTCGAGGTACATTCCCACGAGGGGGAAAGGTAGGGCAACGAAAGTCAGAGCTCCCTGAATGACAAAACGGATAGAGAATATGATGATGCAGAAAAAGAGCATATATGATAAATGTCAGTTTGTAAATACATCTGAGAAACAGGCTATATATAGAAAGGTCAGAGGAGAAGTGAAAAAGAAAATAAAAGGGGCAAAGTGAGGGTATGAGAATAGAATGGCAACATAAAAGGTAATACAAAAGTATTCTATAGTCATATAAATAGTAAAAGGGTAGTAAGGAAAGGTGGGGTCGATTAGGGACCAAAAAGGAGACCTATGCATGGAGGCAGAGGGTATGGCTGAGGTACAAAATGAGCACCTTGCATCTGTCTTCACCAAGGACACCCTCAAAGCCTCCTTTGCAACATCCCCGCCAACACCTGCGAGTCCCTGGTCAAAGACTGCCCTAAGTGGAGGAAGAGCATCCGGGAGGGCGCTGAGCACCTCGAGTCTCGTCGCCGAGAGCATGCAGAAAACAAGCGCAGGCAGCGGAAGGAGCGTGCGGCAAACCAGACTCCCCACTCACCCTTTCCTTCAACCACTGTCTGTCCCACCTGTGACAGAGACTGTAATTCCCAAATTGGAATGTTCAATCACCTAAGAACTCACTTTTAGAGTGGAAACAAGTCTTCCTCGATTTCAAAGGACTGCCTATGATGATAACCAAGGAAGAGGATGCTGCCATAGGCATAGTGAAGGAGAAGATAGTGGAGACACTTGATAGGATAAAAATTGATAAAGAAGAGGTATTAGAAAGGCTGGCTGTACTTAAGTAGATAAATCACCAGGAGTGGATGGGATGCATTCTAGGATGCTGAGGGAATTGAGGGCAGAAATCACAGACGTACTGGCCATAATATTCCATCCTCCATAGATACGGGGTGGTATGAGAAAACTGGAGAATTGCAAATGTTACACCATTGTTCAGAAAAGGGAATAAAGATAAACCCAGCCAGTTTAACCTTGTTAGTGGGGAAGCTTTTAGAAACAGTAATCAGGGACAAAATTAACAGTCACTTGGATAGGGGTGGCTTAATTAAGAAAAGCCAGCACAGATTTGTTAAAGGCAAATCGTGTTTAACCAACCTGATCAAGTTTTTTGATGAGGTAACAGAGAGGTTTGTTGAGGGTAATGCAGTTGACGTGGTGTACATGCATTTGCAAAAGGCATTCGACAAAGTGCCACATAATAGGCTTGTAGCAAAGGTGAAGCCCATGGAATAAAAGGGACAGTGGTAGCCTGGATACGAAATTGGCTCAGTGACAGGATACAGAGAGTAGTGGTGAACGGTGGCTTTTCAGACTGGAGAAAGGTATACAGTGATGTTCCCCAGGGGTCGGTTCGAGAACCACTGCTTTTCGTGATATATATTAATGACTTGGACGTGGGTGTACGGGGCATAATTTCAAAATTTGAAGATGTCACAAAACTTGGAAGTATAGTGAACAGTGTGGAAGACATAGACAGGCTGGTGAAATGGGCCAGACATGTGGCAGATGATGTTTAATGCAGAAAAGTGTGAAGTGATGCATTTTGGTAGAAAGAATGAGGAGAGGACATGTAAACTAAATGGTACAAATTAAAGGGAGTGCACGAACAGAGAGACCTGGGGGTACGTGTGCATAAATCGTTGAAGTTGGCAGGGCAGGTTGAGAAAGCAGTTAAAATGGCTTATGGGATCCTGAGTTTCATAAATAGAGGTATAGAGTACAAAAGTGTGGAAATTATGGTGAACCTGTATAAAACACTGATTTGGCCCCAACTGGAGTATTGTGTCCAATTCTGGGCACTACACTTTAGGAAGGATGTGAAGGCCTTAGAGAGGGTGCAGAGGGAGATTTACGAGAATGGTTCCAGGGATGAGGGACTTCAGTTACGTGGATAGACTGGAGAAGCTGGGGTTGTTCTCCTTGGAGCAGAGAAGGTTGAGAGGAGATTTGATGGAGGTGTTCAAAATCATGAGGGGGTCTGGACAGAGTAGATCGAGAGAAACTGTTCCCATTGGCAGAAGGGTCGAGAACCAGAGGACACAGATTTAAGGTGATTGGCAAAAGAACCAAAGGCGATGTCAGAAAAAACGTTTGTACACAGCGAGTGGTTAAGATGTGGAAGGCACTGCCTGAAAGGGTGGTGGAGACAGACTCAATTTCATCTTTCAAAACGGAGCTGGATAAGTATCTGGGATACGGGAAAAGGGCAGGGGAGTGGGACTAGCTGAGAACTGGCACAGGCTCGATGGGCCGAATGGCCTTCTTCCGTGCTGTAACCATTCTATGATTCAAATAGACCCTTCATTACCCAATTGGATGATTGTCAGTGATACGTCCATTTTACCCATCTGCAATATTTTTCTAACTGATAAACAGAAGTGTTCAAAGAAAATGAAAAATACACTCTGTGTAAAAATGCCACGATGATTTTTGTTCTCCAGGGTTGTGTGCAGCTTTTTCCTGGAGACTAATCTTCAATTGATGGAGACTGCAGGTCAATCCTAGAGGGCTGGCAATGTTAGCTGTCCAAGATTATTCTTGATCGCTGCATGTTGGCAACATCATAAAGATAGTAGGAAGAATCCTATGTCCTTTTAGTGTACAGTGGACTGGACTTTTGTTGGGCTTGGGCCTCTGTTAGTGGCCCGGAGAGGCGGTAACGTGTCTGCCAATGATTTCTACACGGGCGGCCAGCTTCTGGCGCTCCACCGGGAAATTTGCTGCCAGTATTGCGGTGGCGCTGAGCAGTACGGCCCGGGAGCGCCGAGCCGGTGTGCAACACCACCGTTATCACCCCAATCCCGAAATCTGTTTTGCGCTGATCCAGTAGTGCCCCGTAGCCAAGCCGCCTGAAAGGCCAGGCGGTCAGAGCTGTCCCGGTGACGGTGAGGGAAGGAATGACTACCTGAGGTAAGTGTGATTGTTTTGGGGTTTTTTTTTTTTTTGCGATTTATCTTTATCGGGGGTGAGCAAGGGACTGGGAATGTTTTTTGTGGCGATTTCATTTTCAGTGAAGCCTCTTTTAGGGCACTCCAAATCTGGCTGTTTAGCAATAGATTTTCAGTTTCTCAGCTGGCCTAGTGCCTTAAGAGAGGTGTGAAATGTTTCCCTTAGCGTTCCGCTCCGCACGCAGGACCCAGCTGATGAATGTTCGCCTGAAAAAGCCTCCAACTGAAAAGCCAGCCCAGCAACATTCTTGCTGTGTTTACGTTGTTTCCATAGTGACTAGAAGAAATCTTCCTCCCCCCACCCCTAATTTGGTAATCCTATCCACTGGTGATGCATGTCCCTGCAGCCTTGCACACAGGTGACTTCTAAACTTAAAGTATAAAAAACAATGCGAGGATCCAGAGGAATTCCCATAAATTACAGTAAGGAGCTATCGTGCTAGCTCTTTCCAATGTTGGAAGTTGCACCAACAGTCCAGAACCAGTAAATAGAGCTGAGCCATGCATTAAATGAATGGCAGAGTTTGGCTTCTCTCAACAGGATGGAAGCTGGCAGTACAATCATGGCTCTAGTCTCCCATTGCTCTCCGAAATATTCTTCACAACTGTACTGCTTGGCCCAGGCAGAAGAACGTCCGGAAGGCTGGGTCACAGATGAAATGCACAAGAGTTCAGTTTCCAGCACAATCCTAATTCACAATACCTGCAGTACATTTTAATTTGTGTCACATTTGCTGGGTATTTAATTATATAGGATTCTCTATCAAGTTATTTGAAGCTGCCTACACTGTAAATGTACAAGTGGCTTCAATGCTTGCAGTCTAATGCAAAAAAAAACAGTTAGAACATGTACAAAAGAAATATAGAAACACTCACTGGCTTTCAATTATTCATAACCGGTGTGGTCCTGGCTCATACAGTACCATAATCAACATTTTTAAAACACTGCTCTACTTTGATGGGATGTTACGGCAATAATGCTAGTGAGCCTTGTATGACTTGCAAAAATAGTGCTTTTAGTAAAGCTCATTTTGCTTTTAAATAATTTTTTTTAAATTGGCTAGATTTTCAAATGGATTATTTAACCAGAGTTAGGATAGACAGGGGCTGAATTTGCAGCCCCCACCCAAACGCCCTTAGGGGCCCCCGCACAAGTTCTTGGTTTAGGTATGCGCTGTGCATGCGCTAAAACCCAGAACTTGAGATCTGTCATCGTACGAATCCCTCGGGAAAGGGACTCCGGGGACAGTGAGTTGGGCTATTTGCCCAACTTTTGGTCAGCGAATGCCTATGAAATTCTTACACCTGATAGCGTTAAAGTTTTAAAAAACCATAAAAATAATTTTGTTTCAATCATTTAAAAACCCTCTTCAATAAGATATGTTTATTTTTAGCCCCATTAAAACATATCAATTCATTTCTCAAAAAAATTAAATTTTTGTTTTAAATATTTAATTAAATGCCATTTTAATTAATTTTAAATATGTAATGTTTTTTCATTTATTTGATGTGTAGAGGTATTTTTTATGTGATCCCCATTCATACTTATGGGAGTTCCGTACATACAGAATCCCCATAAGTATGAATGGGGATCCCTCATTTTTCATTGGTTGGGCTGGCCCATGTGATTCCTGGGGCGCTTGCGAACTGTGTGCGTCCCTGGGATACCTGGGCCTCTATGCGTAAGCCTGGTAAGTGTCCCAACCTCCGGGACCAAAGGGTAAGTTCATAGATTTTTTGCAGGTCGGAGACAGCCGCCCGCAGGAAGTTTCTGACCGCAAATTCAGCCCCACGATGTTAGATTCTGTGATAACTAGATGTAAGGTCGGCATAACCAATTGGAAATATGGATAGAAATCATTTATGCCACATCCACATCCAATTAACATCTCCGTTGGGTTTTCAAGTAGAACTGAAGTTAGCCAGCAGTTTCCCAGTTGCAGCATATAATGAGTCCTGATGAGTTTGCACCGGAATAATAATCATAAGCTCACTCATATAAAATGGAAAGGGCTGGCAGAGTGACATTATAGTTCATTACAGAGGATCGTTTGCAAACCTGATAATACTGTAGACCAGGTTTAGCAAGCTAACTGTCTCATTCCTCCTTGCCTACCCTGGCATCACCAAACTCTTCAATAGCTGAATGCATCGTCATGAGCTTCATGGCCTTATCCTCATGAGGGGTGAGGGGTTTGAAGCTAGGGGTGCCCCCTCCATTTGCCTGCCTTTTGCTGGGCATTCATTATATGCTATCTTTTCCTGCAAAGAGATAAGTCAGTGAGGGTAAGGCCGGCAGTTAAGGAGTGGTTGGCTATTGCCATGGGGAGATGAAGTCAGAGATGTGGGGATGTGAGGATGTTACACCGGTGGAAGATGTTTTGGAGTTGTGCAAGGCAGTTGCTGTATGTTGGAGGAGTTGTGTAGCCATAGTGCAGGATAGGGTGATAGTGGTGCCCATATCCAGAGAGCATTGTGAAGGGTTAGTTGTGTAAGTGTTGGTTTAATAGCTGACAGAGAACAGAGAGCCAGGATAAATGGTTCATTCTCTGATTGGTAACCAGTAACTAGTGGGGTGCCGCAGGGATCAGTGCTGGGACCCCAACTATTTACAATCTATATTAACGACTTGGAAGAAGGGACTGAGTGTAACGTAGCCAAGTTTGCTGACAATACAAAGATGGGAGGAACAGCAATGTGTGAGGAGGACACAAAAAATCAGCAGAAGGACATTGACAGGCTAAGTGAGTGGGCAAAAATTTGGCAGATGGAGTATAATGTTGGAAAGTGTGAGATCATGCACTTTAGCAGAAAAAATCGAAGAGCAAGTTATTATTTAAATGGAGAAAGATTGCAAAGTGCCGCAGTACAGCGGGACCTGGGGGTACTTGTGCATGAAACACAAAAGAATAGTATGCAGGTACAGCAAGAGATCAGGATGCACTGCCCAGCCACTGGCAACTTCCTGCTGGGATAAGCTGTCGGGAGCACTGGCCGGGGGCGGTAAGGGGTCGGCGCGTGCCCAATGTGGCGGGAACACGGGGCACGGCAGAACCCGTTTCTGCCATCCCCCCCAGCCCGGGGGGCAATTTCAGACCATCCACCTGTCGTCCCCCCCCCCATCCTGGTTGGAAAGGCCTTACCGCCCCATTGCCACCTCTTAGAGGCGGTAATAGGCCTTAAAGAGGGGGCAATTTCAACCCCTAAATATAATGAAGGTTCTGGAAAAGAACACAGTTATATTAAGGTTTGTGTAAACTAAAGTGTAACCCATCCGCTTGAAACTTGCCCAAAGTTAAGATCTTGCCTCACATGAGCACATGGTTAGCATGGACCAATCAGAAAGCAATTTGCAACACCACATTCTTTGAAGAAGAAAGACCTTGAGTAACGTGATTTTCATGCCCATTATCTGTTTGTCAAAATATTGAAGATATTTCAAAGACTGTATGTGAGCACCTGGTTGAGACATTAATTCTCAATCTGACCAAAGTTGTGACAGTATATAATTGTAATCATAAAGCTGACTACTGTCTAAGCTGCTTAAGTTGAAAGAATCTTGGCGCTGTGTATGTTTCCGTAGACCTAAGTAAGGCTTTTCATTTGATTCACCATTTGCACATCGAACTTACAGCTTACACTACAATGCCTCTGGAGCGTGAGTGTTGTGCTCATTAAATCCCATGTGATCAACTATCATCAGAATTTAAGAATAAGAATTTTCTTGGAAATGTAGCTTTCAAAACTGAGTTTTTAATGGCTGATATTCATCAATTATAAGTGACGCTTACATACTGGGCTTGTAATTTTACACCGTGCCAGACACTAATAACACACAATATCTGCTTTCTGGTTTAAATGCAGAGAGAGAATGCCCTCAATTGTACAGTGAAATTCTTACAGTACTACAACAGTCAGAGGGTCGGGATAATTGTACCAGTCTTTGCTGCCACTGGAGACCCATTTGTAGCACAAATCGGAAATTTGTCACCGACTGTCCACGATTCTCTGACCATTCATTTACATTTCATTTGTACTTCTGTATTAGAACAGTGTTTTTGTAATTAAGGATTATTTTGTTTTCCTTTTTGTGTTAACTGTACAGGAAAGTGATGGCAGTCGTGTAAAAGGTAATATGCTGCGTGTGGCTCAAAAATAGTTGAATATTACATCTGAAGTGTGGACTTGTACATTTAAGATTCATTCTAATTTCCAACTTGTATAAATTGCTCTGTTTATTTTGGTTCAGTAATTGCAAACAATCAGATGAATCGATTTCTACTCACCTACTGTTAAGTTTAGGTGTTTTCTAGTAAGTTATAGTTGTCTTGCTTTACATAGACTCACTTGAACAGATAGCAAAGGGTGGTCATTACCTGTGGAAATGTAACCCTCGGCATTGAGTCCAGAACTTCAGAAGAAACTGACCTCTTTGACTTTTGTTCCTAGACTTTCACAGATGGAATCACAAACAAGCTTGTCGGTTGTCACGTGGATTCATCTATGGAAGATGTTGTTCTAGTCAGAATGTATGGCAACATGACGGAACTCTTTGTAAACCGCGATAATGAGGTGAAAAGCTTTCAGGTTCTTCACGATCACCACTGTGCTCCAGAACTTTACTGTACTTTTCAGAATGGAATATGCTATGAATTCATCCAAGGAACAGTCTTAGACATGAGGCTGCTCAGGGAGCCTTCCATTTACAGGTAACAAACGTTAAATTATCATATTGTCTTTTTGCAGCTAATAATATTGTTTTGCTAAGACATTGTATAATCTTCCACTCCAGCTGTTACAGGGGTGAAACTAGCATAATCTAGTTTGAATATTTATGTGGTTTCCTTTCAGATTAGGGCTTCCACACAGAGTCATTTGGGAGCCAGACAGTAATGTTGGGTGATCAGTAGTTTAATGGGAATGTGATCAAGGGAGGCGGAATTGGCTCTCATGGATGAGATGAGCTTGGAGAGAGCTTGTGGGAGATGGGAGAGAAGCTAGAGAGAGATGGGAGTTCAAGGATAGGATAGGAGGACCTCAGGGGAAGTTTTGCTTAGTGGCTAAGGAGAAGAACAAAACCGGCAGAGGCAGCTGCTTTGATGGTCTCTTTCTGAAAGAGACCATTCGCCAAACCAATCCGTGTCAGCATTTACCCTCCATGCAAGCAAATAGTTCTAATCACATGTACTGTTCCTATATCTCGTCAACCTCTTTCCATCATCCATCTATCCAATCTCATATTGAATGTTTCTGCCTCAAACACTAACCCTGGAAGTGAATTATAGAGTCTCACAGCTGTCTGTGCAAAGAGGTTTTTCCTGCCCTGTGCTCTAAATCTATTACTTTTAATCTTGTACCTGTGGCTGTTTGTTCTTGACCCCTCAACTAATGGAAACTTCTTCTATCTACCCTGTCCCATCCTTTCATAATTTAACACTTTACACTTGGAAACTATGGTCTGGAAATTGCGGTCGGAGTCTTCCCGCGGGCGAATACCTCTGAACCGCAAGTAAACTCCATGCCTACATGGTGCATCCTTATCTTCGAAGACTCGTGCTCCTGGGCCTTCAGGGGTAAAGGCCCACGTATCCCAGGGGTGCATGCAGTTCACAAGTGTCCCTGGGATCACGTGGGCCAGTCCAACAAATCACAAAGGGCGACTCCCATTATGTTTCCGTTTACGGGAGATTCTATTTACGTACAAAATCCCCATAAGCATAATAGGAATCCCCTAAAAAACACAATTTCACAGCACTTAAATAAAAATAAATCACCATATGGTCAAAATTAATGAAAATACAATTTAGTTAAACATTTAAAACAAAAATTAAATTTTTTGAAAAATACATTTCAAGATTTTTCAAGGGGCCAAAAAGTAACCTAAACTAATTTTTTAAGTTTTTGTATGGTTAAAAGCATTTAAATATGTTGATTTAATATTTAGTTTACCCCTTACGCTGGTAAAAGAAGGCCTTACACCTGTTTTTACCAGGCGTAAGTGTCTCGTGGGCATTTGCTGGGCAGTCGTTGGGCAAATAGCCCAACTCTCTGCCAGCGGAGGTCCATTTCCTGAGGATGGGTACGATCTGCCAAGCTTAAACTTGACAGATCACAAGTTACGGGTTTTTGCACATGAGCATGCAGAAACCCAGAGCTTGCGGGGCACTTACCACCACGTACACACATAGGCCCTGGAAAATCCAGTCCAATATATTTACCTGCTGGAAAAGCGAATCTACAATCTACAAGTATGTACATATATATACGTTGTAGCAGAATACGATGCAATATGTGCGACAAAAAGCTTTTTTGCACATTACGTATTCCACAGTAATATAAACAGAAAATGCTGGAAATCTCAGTGGGTCAGGCAGCATCTGTGGAGAGAAAGCAGAGTTAACGTTTCGAGTCGTTGCTTGATCCACTGAGATTGCCGGCATTTTCTGTTTTTATTCCAGATTTCAGCATCCGCAGTATTTTGCTTTTGCTTACATATTCCACAGTGTTTGGTAGTTGTCATCAACTGCCTGCAGTCCTTCCACTTCATTTGCCACTTGGAATCACATAGCCAATAAAGAACACAATTGAAGTTTTATAATGCAGCCAAAGGCTTATTGCATTATTTTATGAATTCCCCACCATCGGGTTATATTTACCTTTTCAAAGGCATGAAAATATTATGTTGCTATGCTCCAAGAAATATAATACAGTGCTGTTGTAGTAGAATAAAAAGTATAGAAAGAGAAACGGAGTACTTTTCTATTGCTTTTGTGGGCAAAATTTTAAAATGTACTTTGTGTCATTGCCTTGAATTGAAATTTGAGATACCATTTCAAAATTGTAGTATGAATGACAATGTAATCTTGAAATCGTAAGTTTCCACAATACGTTGAGGTTTTTAAAGGTACGACAGAAATGTAGACTTTAGTCACAGGGTGTGGCAATTTGGTTGGCAAATTAATCCTTTTGCTGACCTGGGTTTAAGTGTGCATTTTTTGGTTAGCATGCTAACCTCTGGGGAGCAAAAGAGAATTTATTCACTTTTTTGTGTTCCATGCCAAAAGGAGTATTTATTGTACTCTTGCTTTAGAGCGTTGATTCTGAAGTTGTTCCAGTGTATTGCACATTGGAAACTATGATTTGATGTTGGGTCACTTTATGAGTGTACTAGAGTTACTATTGAATTGGATTCCTTTGGTTTACCACTGAAAAAGGAATAAAATCTATGATAAACAAAAATATGGTGTTTTGAAAACTGAAAATTGTCATCCGCTGGTAAATGCCACTCTCTTTTACACATATGCTTGGCAATAAATGATCAAACCACTGTGCAGATTGCCACATCTTGCTACAGTTTTGCGTGGGAGCAGTTGCCAAGAAATGACTGCGCGCCAACTTTCCACAAATCGTGTAGCGCAGTTCTTAAGAAAACAAGTTCAAATATAGCAGTCTGAAACACAATCACAAATAGGTTTGGAATTTCAATCATTCTACAACCCACAGTACCAAAGCAAATACCTTTCTGATTTATATTCTGGGTTAAAATGTAAAAAGAAAACGCAAAGGAAATGAAACTCGTGCGTCTTTCAGTGACATTTTTCCCCATTTTTGGGAGAAGTCAGAACCAATGCACTTCTCAATCAACCTGGCGGTTGCCCCCGGTTTCCGATTGGGGGTCTCCAGGTTGTAAGTCTTTCTTGTGAGAACGCGGTCAATCAGTATGCACTTGCAATGATTATCACTTTCCCACTTCTCACGCAGCTAATGATCCACTTACTGTGGGAAAGACAACAAGGAAGTACAACCAGCTGTGTTTAGGAGAGGGCCTCTGAGGGTTTTGTCAACAGCTGAGCAAAATGTTGGCAAACCTAAGTTGTCAGATCCCTTAACACAGGTTATATACTTTTTTCTTCCCTACTTTTGTTATTTTCCCTTCAGCATTATAACCAAGATTTTTGAGCATTCGTTTCTTCATGGAAGACATCAATGAACCAGTTGGGTTTTTATGTCAGGCTTTCTGCTGCCAGCCCAGAAAGGGTCCGATTTATTGAATTCAGTTTCATAACCTGCCATGGTGGGATTTGAGTTTCTGACTTCAGCCGGTCCTATGCCATAACCACCGGGCGATTGAACTCGTACTGGGGTTGAGCTATGTTTAAGTCTTGCATTTTGAAACAACATGAATTCACACTGGTTTAAATAAAGTAAGATGCTCAGACCACTTACCGGAGCATTTAGTGTCACTGAATCCAAGAAGGTATCCAAGAGGTAAGTCAAAGCACAACAAGATACGGGGTGGAAATTTGTTTGTGCCTCTGCTGTGGCATTGATCCGGGCGGAGCGGTAAATTGTGCGCCGGGAAACGGTTTGTGTCTCCAGCTGCAAAATTCACCAACTGGGCACTGAGTGTGGAGCGGAGTGCTAAGGGAGGCGTTCTACACCTCTTTTAGGGAGCTAGGCCGGCTGAGCGACTGAACGTCCCAAGATAAACAGCCGGCCTCGGAGCGCCTGAAGAGAGGCTTCCGTGGAAAAAAGAAAATTGGAAAAAATGCACCAAAATCATTCCCAACACATCAACATAAATCGCAAATATATATATATATATATGTATATATTTTAAATCACATCACGCTTGCCGGTACAGCTGGAACCGGCAGCTTTCACAGACGGTCCCACTCGGGCGGCACTATGGATCAGGCGAGTTTCAAATTTCAAGCTGGTTGCAACCAGGGATGTTCCACACACCGGCTCGCCTCTCTCGGGCAGTACTGCTCTATGCCCCCGTAAACCCTGCACCGAATGTCCCAGTGGGGCATTGGAAGCTGGCCATCCACCCAGAAATGCTTTCCGCCACCATTACCACTCCTCCGGGGCGAAAACAGGCGGCAACAAACCGAAAATCCAGCCTATGTGTTTAACAATAATTGGTCAAATTTGCAGCATGTCACGGTGTGTGCCCTGGGTACCGAGAAGTGCTTTATTAATATCGCTGCTGCATCTAGCTACCATCTGAGAGACAGCATGGTGAAGTGTAATTGGTTGCTGGATTGGTACAAGAGGCTCAGCCTCGAGAAACCCGCCGGATCCACACGGGAAGCAGGCGCTCGAACCCTCCGTACAACAGCACTCTCCCTGGTAGTACTCTACAGCTGAGTACTGCTCTCCAGCATGGCTATCAAGTCCGCATGTCAAATCCGTTGATGTCCAGCTGAAATGTACTGTGAGAATTATCACCGGTACGCTTTTAGCGACACCAACACCTTGGCAGCCCGTGCTTGCAAACATCGCATCACCATACCTACACCGCGAATATACAGTCTCCAGAGAATACAACCGCTACACCAGCAAAGCCATGCCGATCCAGGCCGACTTGAACAACCTACCGCCAACCCGTCTCAAATCTAGAAGGCCATTTTGGACTGTTGCCGAAGCCCTTCAGTGATCTCCCCTCAGCCTTGATGTCCGGTGGCGAAATGCTTGGAAGAACTGTGCCGTACCGAACGGATCCCTTATAGAGGACCCCACAGGACAACCTGAAGGATCAAACTTGCCTTGCAAACAGTGGACAACCATCAACCACGTCAAAACCACATTCTTCATAGATGGAAGATTAAAGCACCCCGATCATGTGACTGTGGAGCTTCTAATCAGACCCTGGAGCACATCATTGAGCACTGCCCTCCGAGGAAATTCTCAGGCAGCCTACAAGATATTCATGCTATTACACCGGAAGCTTCGGCCTGGATATCTGACTTAAATATTGACATTTGATTTGCTCTGCTACTACCATACGAAAGAAGAAGACTAAGATCTGCTCACCTATCATCGCAGTCCTCCTGTGGGTTCCCATCCTCCAACGTGTTGATTTCAAAATCCTTGCTCTTTTATGAATCCCTTTATGACCTCACTCCACACTACCTCATCAACCACCTCCAATCCTACATGTTAGCTTTCACCCACCGCCCCTCTGAGTGCAAATTAAGAACATAAGAAATAGGAGCAGGAGTAGGCCATATGGCCCCCTGAGCCTGCTCCAGCATTTAATACGACCATGGCTGATCCGATCATGGACGATTATCCACTTCCCTGCCCGCTCCCCATAACACCTTAATCCCCTATCGGTTAAGAAACTGCCTATCCCTGTCTTAAATTTATTCAGTATCCCAGCTTCCACAGCTCTCTGAGGCATTGAATTCCAGAGAGAAGAAATTCCTCCTCACCTCATTTTTAAATGGGTGGCCCCTTTTCTAAGATTATGCCCCCTAGTTCTAGTCTCCCCGATCAGTGGAAACATCCTCTCTGCATCCACCTTGTCAAGCCCCCTCATAATCTTATATGTTTTGATAAGATCACCTCTCATTCTTCTGAATTCCAATGAGTAGAGGCCCAACCTCCTCAACCTTTCCTCATAAGTCATCTCCGGAATCAACCTAGTGAACAGTCTCTGAACTGCCTCCAAAGCAGGTATATCCTTTCGTAAATTGCACATGTTCTCTTCCCGCTCACTTCCCGCAGACTCGAGGGGGCCAAAAGGCCTACTCCTGCTCCTATTTCTTATGTTCTGCTGCAACATCAGGAATAGACTGTTCAGTCACTTGGGCATATTCACTGGAACTCATTCAAACCCTCATCATCTTACTACATCTCTTCCCGAACTCTCATGCTCAGTGTCTCCCCCACTCACCTCACTAAAGCACCTTGAGGGATTTCACTACATCTATATACAAAGGTTCTGCATTAGGGTAAGTTACTGTCTTAAGAGCCTATTGATTGGCGAAGGAAGCAAAAACTGAGGGAACGAAGGAGTTTTTTCTACCCTGGGAAAGAATGAGTTAGACAATGGAATCAGGGTAGTGAGAAATTACGTAGAATGTACGGCACAGAAACAGACAATTCAGCCCAACTGGTCTAAGCCGGTGTTTAACTCCACATGAGAAATAGGACGGAGTGTCAGAAGGCATATTTGGAACTTAAGAAGAATAAGAGAGGAAAGTTTGCAATCAATGAGGATGATGTCATTAATGATGCAGTTGCATCTGAGTAATGTAATGTTAATAAGACGAACACTGATCACACAAATCAGACTGTCCAGAAAATGTGCAACACAATCACTGAAAGTTAATAAAGTCTTGTTGATCAATTTTAAGATTTTGTTTGATGTGTCTGAGTGGAGTTCACACTACAGTTGGTGTGTTTGTCAGTTCAGACTATAGTTCATTTTGTAGAGGTACAACAGCATCATCATCATAGGCAATCCCTCGGAACAACAGCATCATCATCATAGGCAGTCCCTCGGAATCGAGGAAGACTTGCTTCCACTCTAAAAATGAGTCCTTAGGTGGCTGAACAGTCCAATACGAGAACCACACTCCCCGTCACAGGTGGGACAGATAGTCGTTGAGGGAAGGGGTGGGTGGGACAGGTTTGCCGCACGCTCCTTCCACTGCCTGCGCTTGATTTCTGCAATAACAACAACAACTTGATTTATATAGCACCTTTAACATAGTGAAAAGTCCCAAGGTGCTTCATAGGAGTATTATGAGATTTTTAAAATCGCCACCGAGCTGCATAAGGAGAAATAATTGCAAGTGACCAAAAGCTGGGTCAAAGAGGTAGGTTTTAAGGAGCGTCTTGAAGGAGGAAAGAGAAGTAGAGAGACGGAGAGGTTTAGGCAGGGAATTCCAGAGCTTGGAGCCGAGGCAACAGAAGGCACGGCCACCAATGGTTGAGTGATTATAATCAGGAATGCTCAAGAGGGAAAAATTAGAGGAGCGCAGACATCTTGGGGGGTTGTAGGTCTGAAGGAGATTACAGAGATAGGGAGGGGCGAGGCCATGGAGGAATTTGAAAATAAGAATGAGAATTTTGAAATCGAGGCGTTGCTTAACCGGGAGCCAATATAGGTCAACGAACACAGGGGTGATGGGTGAGCGGGACTTGGTGCGAGTTAGGACAGGGACAGCCGAGTTATGCATCGCCTCTAGTTTATGGAGGGTAAAATGTGGGAGGCCAGCCAGGAGAGCGTTGGAATAGTCAAGTCGACAGGAAACAAAGGCATGGATGAGGGTTTCAGCAGCGGATGAGCTGAGGCAAGGGCGGAGACGGGCGATGTTATGGAGGTGGAAATCGGCGGTCTTAGTTATGCTGCGGATATGTGGTCGAAAGCTCATTTCAGGGTCAAATATGACACCAAGGTTGTGAACAGTCTGATTCAGCCTCAGACAGAAGTTGGGGAGAGGGATGGAGTCAGTGGCTAGGGAGCACAGTTTGTGGAGGGGACCAAAAAAAATGGCTTCGGTCTTCCTAATATTCAATTGGAGAAAATTTCTGCACAACCACAACTGGATGTCCATCAAGCAGTCTGACAATTTGGAGAACGGGGGTCGAGAGAAATGGTAGTGAGGTAGAGCTGGTACATGTAGATGTGGCAACTGACGCTGTGTTTTTGGATGATGTTGCCAAAGGGCATCATGCAGATGAGAAATTGGACGGGGCCAAGGATAGATCCTTGGGGGACACCAGACGTAACGATGCAGCGTGGAGAGAGGGGAGATGGAGCATTCTGCAATAATTTGATGTGGAAAGAGGGGAGATGTAGCTGTTGTGTATCTGTAAAGCATGCACTCCCATGTTCCACCACCAGGGAGCGCATTCCCTGAAGTCCTAAGAGATGCCAGCATCCCTTGGGCGCACTGTATATAAGCCGGCCCCTAAGGCCTGTTCCTCACTCTGGAGTGTCTTAATAAAGACTGAGGTCACGGTTACTTTAACCTCCCCGTGTGCAGTCTCATCTGTGTTAGGAACACAATAACTGGCGACGAGTATACGAATCCAACGCAAAGATGCAGCAAACTGTGGGCATCCTGGAGAAGTTCTCAGAGGGTGAGGACTGGGTCGAACGGCTAGACCAGTACTTTGTAGCCAACGAGCTGGACAGAGAAGGAAGCGCTGCAAAAAGGAGAGCGGTCCTCCTCATAGTCTGTGGGGCACCGACCTACAGCCTCATGAACAATCTTCTGGCTCTGGTGAAACCCACAGATAAGTCGTATGAGGAGCTGTGTACACTGGTTCGGGAGCATCGTAACCCGAGGGAGAGCGTGCTGATGGCGAGGTATTGGTTCTACACGTGCCAGTGATCTGAAGGTCAGGAAGTGGCGAGCTATGTCGCCGAGCTAAGGTGACTTGCAGGACAATGTGAGTTTGATGGCTACCTAGAGCAAATGCTCAGAGACTTTTTTGTACTTGGCATTGGCCACGAGACCATCCTACGAAAACGTTTGACTGGAGAGACACCGACCCTCAGTAAGGCCATTGCGATAGCACAGGCGTTTATGTCCACCAGTGATAACACCAAACAAATCTCTCAGCACACAAGTGCTAGCAATGTTCATAAATTAACTGGAACTGTGTTTGCGAACAGAAATGAACAGGGCAGAAACCACGAGTCTGCAACTGCCAGCAGGCCTCAGGTGACCCAGATGACTCAGAATGTCGATGAGGCCTCATGTACCCAGGTTCTCAACAAATTTCCTTCCCTTTTTGAGCCAGACATTGGAAACTTTTCCGGGGCGAAGGTGCGGATCCACTTGGTCCCAGAGGCACGACCCATTCACCACAAGGCACGAGTGATACCTCACATGATGAGGGAGGGAGTGGAAATCGAACTGGACCGGCTGCAACGCGAGGGCATCATTTCCCCAGTGGAATTTAGTGAGTGTGCCAGCCTGATTGTTCCAGTACTCAAAAGTGATGGCACGGTCAGGATTTGCGGCGATTATAAAGTAACTATTAATCGTTTCTCGCTACAGGACCAATACCCGCTACCTAAGGCAGATGACCTGTTTGCGACGCTGGCAGGAGGCAAGACGTTCACCAAGCTCGACCTAACTTCGGCCTACATGACGCAGGAGCTGGAGGAGTCTTCGAAGGGCCTCACCTGCATCAACACGCACAAGGGACTGTTCATCTACAACAGATGCCCGTTTGGAATTCGGTCGGCTGCGGCGATCTTCCAGAGAAACATGGAGAGCCTACTCAAGTCGGTACCACACACAGTGGTCTTTCAGGACGACATACTGGGCATGGGTCAGGACAACATCGAGCACCTAGAAAACCTGGAGGAGGTTCTCCAGCGACTGGGTTGCGTAGGGCTGCGGCTGAAGAGGTCGAAATGCATCTTCATGGGAACAGAAGTGGAGTTTTTGGGGAGAAAGATTGCGGCGGACGGCATTCGGCCCACAGATGCCAAGACAGAGGCTATCAGGAACGCGCCCAGGCCACAGAACATCACGGAGCTGCGGTCGTTCCTGGGACTCCTCAACTATTTTGGTAACTTCCTACCGGGGTTAAGCACCCTTAGAGCCCCTACATGTGTTATTGTGTAAAGGTGAGAACTGCGTATGGGGGAAAGAACCAAGTAATTGCTTTTGAGAAAGCCAGAAACATTTTATGCTCCACCAAGCTGCTTGTATTGTATAACCCGTGTAAAAGACTTGTGGTAGTATGTGATGCGTCGTCGTATGGAGTTGGGTCTGTATTACAACAAGCTAACGTTGCGGGGAAGTTGCAACCTGTCGCCTATGCCTCCAGGAGCTTGTCTAAGGCCGAGAGAGCCTACAGCATGATTGAGAAAGAGGCATTAGCGTGTGCGTTCGGGATAAAGAAAATGCATCAGTACCTGTTTGGCCTCAAATTTGAGCTGGAAATCGATCACAAGCCCCTCATATCCCTGTTCGCTGAAAACAAGGGGATAAATACTCATGCCTCAGCCCACATACAAAGGTGGGCACTCGCGCTATCAGCGTATAACTATACCATCCGCCACAGGCCAGGCACCGAGAACTATGCGGATGCTCTCATTCGGCAACCATTGCCCACCACGGGGGTGGAAATGGCGCAGCCTGCAAACTTGTTGATGGTGGCGCAGCCCGCAGACTTGTTGATGGTCATGGAAGCGTTTGAAAATGATAAATCACCTGTCACGGCCCACCAGATTAGGACTTGGACCAGCCAAGATCCTCTGCTGTCCCTAGTAAAAAGCTGTGTACTGCATGGGAGCTGGGCCAGCATCCCCATTGAAATGCAAGAGCTAATCAAGCCGTTCCAGCGGCGAAACAACGAGCTGTCCATTCAGGCAGACTGCCTGTTGTGGGGAACTGCGTAGTGCTACCAAAAAAGGGCGGGGAGATGTTCATCTGTCATCTCCACAGCACACACCCGGGTATAGTAATGATGAAAGCGATAGCCAGATCCCACGTGTGGTGGCCCGGTATCGACTCTGACTTAGAATTCTGTGTACGGCAATGCAGCGTGTGTGCTCAGTTGAGCAATGCGCCCAGAGAGGTACCACTAAGTTTGTGGTCCTGGCCCTCCAGACCAAGGTCAAGGAGCCATGTCGACTATGCAGGCCTGTTTCTTGGTAAAATGTTCCTGGTGGTTGTGGATGCTTTTTCAAAATGGATTGAATGTGAAATAATGTCGGGAAGCACCGCCACCGCCACCATTGAAAGCCTGAGGGCTATGTTTGCCACCCACGGCCTACCTGACATACTGGTCAGTGACAATGGGCCATGTTTCACCAGTGCCGAATTTAAAGAATTCATGACCCGCAATGGGATCAAACATGTCACCTCGGCCCCCGTTTAAACCAGCCTCCAATGGGCAGGCAGAGCGGGCAGTACAAACAATCAAACAGAGCCTTAAACAAGTCAAGGAACTCACTCCAAACCCACCTGTCCTGAGTACTGCTCAGCTACCGCACGAGACCCCACTCGCTCACAGGGGTGCCCCCGGCTGAGCTACTCATGAAAAGGACACTTAAAACCAGACTCTCGCTGGTTCACCCCAACCTGCATGATCAGGTAGAGAGCAGGCGGCAGGAACAAAATGTAAACGATGGTCGCGCCACTATGTCACGGGAAATTGATCTGAATGACCCTGTGTATGTACTAAACTATGGACATGGTCCCAAGTGGATCGTGGGCATGGTGATAGCTAAAGAAGGGAGTAGGGTGTTTGTAGTCAAACTAGACAATGGACAAATTTGCACCTGGACCAAATGAGGCTGCGGTTCACAGACTGCCCTGAACAACCCACAGCAGACACCACCTTTTTCGAGCCCACAACACACACCCAAAGGATCAACGACACCACACCGGACCAGGAAATCGTACCCATCACGCCCAACAGCCCAGCAAGGCCAGGCTCACCCAGCAGCCCTGCAGGGCCAACAACACGCCAGCCCAGCGAGGGCACAGCCAATACACCAGAACAGACATTTGTACCGAGGCGGTCCACCAGGGAAAGAAAGGCTCCCGACCACCTCACTTTGTAAATAGTTTTCACTTTGACTTTGGGGGGGGCGTGATGTTGTATATCTGTAAAGCATGCACTCCCATGTTCCGCCACCAGGGAGCGCATCCCCTGAAGTCCCAAGGAATCCCAGCATCCCTTGGGAGCGCTGTGTATAAACCGGCCTCTAAGGGGGCAGACAAAAGGCAAGTAACTATAGGTCAGTTAGTTTAACATCTGTAGTGGGGAAAATGCTTGAAGCTATCATTAAGGAAGAAATAGCGGGACATCTAGATAGGAATAGTGCAATCAAGCAGACACAACATGGATTCATGAAGGGGAAATCATGTTTAACTAATTTACTGGAATTCTTTGAGGATATAACGAACATGGTGGATAGAGGTGTACCGATGGATGTGGTGTATTTAGATTTCCAAAAGGCATTCGATAAAGTGCCACACAAAAGGTTACTGCAGAAGATAAAGGTACGCGGAGTCAGAGGAAATGTATTAGCATGGATAGAGAATTGGCTAGCTAACAGAAAGCAGAGAGTTGGGATAAATGGGTCCTTTTCGGGTTGGAAATCGATGGTTAGTGGTGTGCCACAGGGATCGGTGCTGGGACCACAACTGTTTACAATATACATAGATGACCTGGAAGAGGGGACAGAGTATAGTGTAACAAAATTTGCAGATGACACAAAGATTAGTGGGAAAGCGGGTTGTGTAGAGGACACAGAGAGGCTGCAAAGAGATTTAGATAGGTTAAGCGAATGGGCTAAGGTTTGGCAGATGGAATACAATGTCGGAAAATGTGAGGTCATCCACCTTGGAAAAAAAAACAGTAAAAGGGAATATTATTTGAATGGGGAGAAATTACAACATGCTGCGGTGCAGAGGGAGCTGGGGGTCCTTGTGCGTGAATCCCAAAAAGTTAGTTTGCAGGTGCAGCAGGTAATCAGGAAGGCAAATGGAATGTTGGCCTTCATTGCGAGAGGGATGGAGTACAAAAGCAGGGAGGTCCTGCTGCAACTGTATCGGATATGGGTGAGGCCGCACCTGGAGTACTGTGTGCAGTTTTGGTCACCTTTCTTCAGGAAGGATATACTAGCTTTGGAGGGGGTACAGAGACGATTCACTCGGTTGATTCCGGAGATGAGGGGGTTACCTTATGATGATAGATTGAGTAGACTGGGTCTTTACTCGTTGGAGTTCAGAAGGATGAGGGGTGATCTTATAGAAACATTTAAAATAATGAAAGAGATAGACAAGATAGAGGCAGAGAGGTTGTTTCCACTGGTCGGGGAGACTAGAACTAGGGGGCACAGCCTCAAAATACGGGGGAGCCAATTTAAAACCGAGTTGAGAAGGAATTTCTTCTCCCAGAGGGTTGTGAATCTGTGGAATTCTCTGCCCAAGGAAGCAGTTGAGGCTAGCTCATTGAATGTATTCAAATCACAGATAGATAGATTTTTAACCAATAAGGGAATTAAGGTTTCGGGGAGCGGGTGGGTAAGTGGAGCTGAGTCCACGGCCAGATCAGCCATGATTTTGTTGAATGGCGGAGCAGGCTCGAGGGGCTAGATGGCCTACTCCTGTTCCTAATTCTTATGTTCTTGTGTTCTCACTCTGGAGTGTCTTAATAAAGACTGAGGTCACTGTTACGTTAATCTCCCTGTGTGCAGTCTCATCTGTGTTAGGAACACAATAGTAGCATTCAACAATAATTTGATGTCCATGAAAATGCATGCTTGTCTGTGTTCATCAATCAATGTTTTACTGTAAGCTTTAATGACAGATGAAGCACCAATTGCTTTTTTCTTGCAGTGCAATAATGTCCCTGCTGTTCTTAAAAGGTTAAATGTACGTTCGGTTAATATTCTTTTCCAGTAAATCAACAATCATTATTAATGTGTTTTCTTTAAACCCTAATAACCCTAAAATCTCTGGAAATGAAAGAAAACCTAATGACTGGGGTTATGAGTGCCCTTACATTTTTGAGAGAATCAGTAAAACCACGGATTCTTGCACTGAGACAGAACAGAACACTTTTAATGTATTTTGTTCAAAAAAAAAGTTATTGCTATAAAAGGGGTCTTGAAAAGTTTACTTTGAAAGCAGGGTCAGAGGTCACAAGTGTTTATGGTCGATATCCTTCATCCACTCACGCTACTACATAAAGTGTACGCGCTGAGGATCCAAGACTCTTTCTTGTATTCTTCTTTTGACGTGGGACGATCAAAAAAACACAAAGCATATTTGGTTCAGTTCTGTGTAAAGCAAGATAGCAGGATTCCTCAGCACAAATTCTACCTCCCCCACCACCATCTGCAATTTTCTCTCCCCCTCCCCTGAAGGTGCTGAATCTTCGCCAGGACATGAGGGTTAATTCCATGCTCCCAAAAATCCAGCAGGGAGCAGGGCAGGCAGGGAGGGTATGGCAGAAAGTCAGGTGTGCACAGGCCATGGTTTTCCTTCTATTAACGTGAATGCGATTTCGAACCAGTCATTCCCTGTGAGCGCCGCTGCTGGCTGGGATCGTGGGAGCGTGGAATCTGCCCGATGATTCCATAGGTGCCAGTCGCCTTCCAGTACTGCAACAAGAGGACGTTCTTCATGTGTGAGCTTATCCAGTAAGCACCAGTAGGCTATTCTACTCATCATCATCGGCAGTCCCTTGGAATCGAGGAAGACTTGCTTCCGCTCCTTTGGTGGTTGAACAGTCCAATACGAGAGCCACAGTCTCTGTCACAGGTGGGACAGATAGTCATTGAGGGAAGGGTCGGGTGAGACTGGTTTGCCGCACGCTCTTTCCGCTGCCTATGCTTGATTTCTGGATGCTCTCGGCGTTGAGACTCGAGCTGCTCAGCGCCCTCTCGGATGCACTTCCTCCACTTAGGGCGGTCTTGGGCCAGGGACTCCCAGGTGTCAGTGGGGATATTGCACTTTATCAGGGAGGCTTTGAACGTGTCCTTGTAGCGTTCCTTGTTGGCCCTCACATCCAAGCCCAACTTGACCTCATCATGTACACGTTTTCAGCCAGGAACACTGGATATAGTGGCTATTTTTCCTTCTCTAACATCAGATGCAGTGGAAAATTGGGGTTTGTATTGCAATCCTGACCGAGTTCTCTAACGTAACAAATACTGGGTGTCAAATTTTGGACTTTCAATACTTTAATAATTTTGTTTATACCATACTGATAACACATCAAATTTGACAAGGCTCAGGACAAGGAGAGAAGGTCAATACAGGAATATCTGTAGCCAAGGTTAACAAGGAGCATTAACACTGTTGTCTGAACTCAAGGCAAGCACTGTTCTGAATGTCTTTGACACCAGACCTTCTCAGCTTAAATTGGGGATTTGACCAGAATCAGTAGCCAGGCAGTGAACCACTGCTATTGTGATGTGGCTGCTATTTTCTACTGTAAGTAATTGAGTTCAGCACAAACCATGAGCACAGTTGGACAGGTGACTTGCCTTCCACCAGTTGACGCAAGGGGATTTGGGTGTCCATGTACACAAATCAATAAAAGCTAGTGCATAGGCACAAAAAAATAATCAAATGGCATATTAGCCTTTGTCTCAAGAGGGTTGGAATTCAAAAGTGAGTAAGTGATGCTTCAGCTGAACAGAGCCTTGATCAGATCCCGTCTGGAGTTCTGCGTTGAGTTTTGGGCACTGCCCCTCAGGAAAGATATATTGGCCTTTCGCCAGAATGGTACTGGGGCTTTAGGAGTTAAGTTATGCGGACAGATTGTATAAAGTTGGTTTGTATTTGCTTGTGTTTAGTAGGTTGATGGTTGATCTAATTGAGGTGTTTAAAATGATATGAGGATTTAATAGAATAGGTACAGAGAAACGATTTTCTCTGGTGGGGGATTCCAGAACAAGGGGCACAAATTTAACATTAGATCTCGGCCATCCAGGAGTGAGTATTTTTCACACTAAAGGAGTGGAAATCTGGAACTCTCTCCCCCCAAAAGGTTGTGAATGCTGGGTCAATTGAAACTTTCAAGATCTACTGATTCTTATTAGGTAAGTTTATGGAAGGGACATGGAACAAATGGAGTTGAGGTACAGGTGCATGGCCTAATTGAATGGCACAGCAGGCCTGAAGGAGCTTGATGGCCTACTCCTGTTCCCAAATAACCCTTTCTCTTTCAAGCTGATTATACACTGCATCTCGAATGATCCTGTCTAATAAACTGTCTATAACTGAAGTCAAACTAATAGGTGTACAGATTCCTGGTTCTGACCTATTTAGCTTTTTAAATACAGCTACCACATGGGCCTCTGCCCGGCCCATGGGAACAATCCCAGAGTCCAGCAAGTTATTGGCCCAGAAATCCCGGTTTCTCCTTCCCGCGGGCGTTCGACTGGATTCGAGAAAAAAGAAGCGCACCTACCCGTAGCTGCTGCGCCCACGAGCGACCCCAGTCCTGAGGCCTCCCCTGACTGTGCGTCGCAGCGCGTGCACATCGGGACAGGCCAGGGCTGCAGCTGCAGTCACATGGCTCTGGGCAGCCAATCAAGGTACAGTATGTTCTCATTCATCACAATGGGAACTCCGTAAGTTGGAGTTCCCATTATTATGAATGAGAACCCCCCCCCCCCCAACAAACACAAAAAACAGTAATAAAAAATAGAAAAAATACACTACATATTTAACATTAATTTAAATTAAAGTTATTTATGTATTATTAAAATAATATATTTTTCCGATTTTTTAAAAAGTTTTTTAAATTATGCTTTAAAATAAATTTAACATAGTGGGCAGGGTTTTTAAAAATAAAATGTGTTTTTTTAATTTTATCTTTTGTGTTTTAAGTGTGTTTTAAAACTTTTATGCCTGTAAAAGTAGACTATGCGTTTGCTTTTATCAGGCACAAGAGTTTTCAGGACATCCACTGGGCAAGATATGGGCAAATACCGCAATCTTGCCCATGCGAATGTCCTGGATGTGGAGATGTGGAGGATCTGTCAAGCTGGAGCTTGACAGATTGGAAAAGCCGGTTTTCAGCACATGCGCGTTGTGTGCTGAAAGCCGGCTTTTGCGATGCCTTCCCGGGTCTGTACACACTCCGTACACACTCTGTACGCACTCCGTACACACTCGGTACGCACTCTGTACACACTCCGTACACACTCTGTACATGCCCCGTACACACTCGGTACACACTCTGTACACGCCCCGTACACACTCTGTACACACTCCGTACACACTCCGTACACGCTCCGTACACGCTCCGTACACGCTCCGTACACACTCTGTACACGCCCCGTACACACTCTGTACACACGTACACACTCCGTACACGCTCTGTACACGCTCCGTACACACACCGTACACACTCTGTACACGCCCCGTACACACTCTGTACACACTCTGTACACGCCCCGTACACACTCTGTACACACTCCGTACACACTCCGTACACACTCTGTACACGCCCCGTACACACTCCGTACACACTCCGTACCCGTACACACTCTGTACACACTCTGTACACGCCCCGTACACACTCTGTACACACTCCGTACACACTCCGTACACACTCTGTACACGCCCCGTACACACTCCGTACACACTCCGTACGGACCCGGGGAGGCTGGTATTTCTTGGCCATTAGCTACATGAGCACGTGCCTCACAGAGCACACCTCCCACTTCGATGAGCGTGAATGCCATCGGGGCCAGCAGCCCGATCCATTTTGTGATCATTAAATCTAACAAGGACTGTATCCACATCTATTTTAACATACTGAATTGCAGCAGTAATCCCATGTTATGTTATTGGTAGTGAAGACTGACGCAAAGTAGCCATTTAAAGCATCTGCTATACCTTGGAACTGCACCTTAATTGGCCCTGTGCAATCCTTCAATGGCCTTTTACAGTTCTTAATGGCCATCTGACACCTAACATAGCTGGGAAAGACTATTACTACCACACCCATTCTCTTTCCCAGTGTTCTTTGACTGTTCTGATAGCACCTTTCATTGTCCTCAGCTGAATTTGATACCTACCCTTGTTCTCTTGGGCTATTTTCCTTTTCCCAGTAGAAATATTTATGCTTTAGTCTAATTTATATTTGGACATGACCAGATGGCCAATTTGGTTTGGTTTTACTATGTGCCCTTCTTTTAACTAAGAGACAAACATGGTTTCTTTCTGCTTAAGCATTCCACTTTTTGCCAATGTTGTTAACCCTGCTTAGCAGCACAACTCAATCAATCTTGCTCAAGTCATCTGCCATCTTTGCAAATTTAGCCCCTTTATAACGTGGTTAGAAACATAGAAAATAGGTGCAGGAGTAGGCCATTCGGCCCTTCGAGCCTGCACCGCCATTCAATGAGTTCATGGCTGAACATGTAACTTCAGTACCCCATTCCTGCTTTCTCACCATACCCCTTGATTCCCCAAGTAGTAAGGACTTCATCTAACTCCTTTTTGAATATATTTAGTGAATTGGCCTCAACAACTTTCTGTGGTAGAGAATTCCACAGGTTCACCACTCTCTGAGTGAAGAAGTTTCTCCTCATCTCGGTCCTAAATGGCTTACCCCTTATCCTTAGACTGTGACCCCTGGTTCTGGACTTCCCCAACATTGACAACATTCTTCCCGCATCTAACCTGTCTAAACCCGTCAGAATTTTAAACGTTTCTATGAGATTACAGTTTCAGCACCGCTGGTTTGGTTGGACAAGTTAAATCTAATAATATCATCACAACGAGGTTGCCATGTCAAATTAATATATACAGTCATCACTGCTATTGAGTTACACCTGGCAGGTCTGCGTACATCACCCAGAGGAGGAAATTTAGCAATGCTTTACACCCAACAGAGGTATTGGTCGAACACAAAAGCAAAATACTGCAGAGGCTGGAAATCTGAAATAAAAACAGAAAATGCTGAAAATACTCAGCAGGTCAGGCAGCACCTGTGGAGTGAGAAACAGAGTTAACGTTTCAGGTTGATGACACTTCGTCAGAACCGGTATTGGTCGATCTCACCATTCATCAAATAAAAAGATCAAATTAGCTCCACCGATAGCTCAGTGAGTAAATGCTATCTGGTCACCGTTTTGGAGTGTGGGCAGGAGCATCGGCAGGGCCCAGATACGGAGGAGTGGGAAGGTCGGAGCGGATAAGAGGTGAGTGCTTGTGGTGAGATGCGGTGAATGTTTGTGACGGAGGAGCGGCGAGAGATCGTGGCGGAGGTGTGGCGATTGAGGGTACGGGGCCCAGAAGAGCCGAGGGCCCAGGGGCAGCACGGGCCAGCCCACACTGCGATATGTGTGCGCACTAGGTCCGTGCAGCAGAGCAGGTCTCCAGTCGTCTTGGTTAATCCTTGCCACTGGACCAAGACCTAGCTCTGTCAAGCCCGTGTGGTGGCTGGTGTGCAACGGTCACCTCACGTTAAAAAAATCCACGCACAGGCATCTTCCACCCCCTCAATTGGAGTTCAGGACTGGAACATCGGGTCCTTCACTGAAACATCTGTGAACTCTCGTGGAAGCGAGTCATCCTCGTCCGAGGGACCGCCTATGATGATGATGATGATGATGAGATTATTTAAACTGAGGCACAACAGTTGGGGGGTCATTTTAACCTAACCCGCTCAGGAAGAAACTGACAAACTCAGAGCAGCTGCCTGTTTAACACCCCGCCAACCTTACTGCCTAGTGAAGTCAATTGATAGCAAAATTGAGCTGTGTTATAAAATGGGTGGCCAATCCAGTCCTGTCAGTTTCCTCCCAAGTGAGTTCGATGAAAATTGCCTCCTTGATCTTGGCTTGGAGCCCTGATCACAATCTGATGATCCAGTTGTTATACAACCCTTGTTTAGGAATAATGCGTATTGATCTTATTGGAGAAGATTTTGACAAGGGTTGGAAGTGATGTCCTCCAGGGCTGTACATAGAAACTACTGCACAGCAACAGGCCATTCGGTCCAACTAATCCATTTCTGCATTTGCCCTCCGTGCAAGTAAATACTGAATTACATTTATCCATCCTGCACCCATATCCCTTCAACCCATTTTGCTTCATCTAACTATAGAGTCTAAGCTTAAACGTTGACAGTTTCAGCCTCAATCGCTGACTCTAGAAGTGAATTTCACAGCATTCTAATTCTCTATGTGAAATTTCTCCTGCCCCGTGTTGCAAATCTCTTAGGCTAGAAATTCCCCAGCCTATCGCACATTTTAACGCATCTTTTCACGTTAAAATGTTTTTTTTGCCGTGAAAAAAATTTAAGGACATCTTTCAAATTTGGCCAGTGGTTTAACGCCGTCATTAAAAAATAACGACCGCCTTTTTTCAGAACCGTTTTTATGACGTCACTTGGCGTCAAAAATAACGATATCGCTGTTTTTGTGAATTTGGCCAATAACGACATTTTTAAGGACAGTGATAAATACCGATCTGAAAAAGCTTGTCTTACCTGGTCGAGTCGGATCGAAATCGGATATAATGGTGCCACCTTGGAAAATGGAGCTGAGTTGAAGGTTTTGGAGGGAAGGCTGCATTTAGAGATTAGTGAGTTTTTAATTCGTTTCTAGGGACATTTAAGAGCATTTAAGGACATTATAAGAATTGGGCCTATTCTATCTGTGCTATATTTAGTGACTGCTTATGCTATCCAGGATAATCATAGAAGAAGGCTTATTCGACAGCATTATCAGCATAATCAAAGAGGTCGCAGACTTATGGGGAGGAGGCATTACCCCCGACGAGTTTACAGGGAACATCGCCATACCTCCACCTGACTGAGGCACAGTCCGTTAGAAGGCTGTGCTTTCAAAAAGAGGTGGTCACAGAGATATGCCAGCTCATATAGGCAGACATACAGCTTACAAGCGTAAGGAGGATTGCACTGACCATCGAGATCAAGGTGACTGCGGCACTTGCCTTCTATGCCTGCGGCTGCTTTCGGCAGGTGTCTAATGCTCTGTTTGCAACGCAGGAAGGATTTCATCAACTTACTGAATGAGAGGGCTGCAGGCTTTGCATGAATTGCTGGCTTCCCGAAGGTACAGGCGGTCATTGACTGTACGCATATCGCCTTGCGAGCACATTTTAAGGATCCGGAGATTTACCGAAACCGAAAGCAATTCTAGTCACTGAACGTTCAGGTTGTCTGCCACCATACTCGGTGCATCATGTCAGTAAATGCAAAATTTCCAGGGAGCATCCATGATGCTTTCATCTTGCGTGAGAGCTGTGTCTCACAGCTGTTTGCACCAGAATGGAAGGCCAGAGTGCCAGAGCTGGATGCTGGGGAACAAAGGTTACAGGCTCGCCACCTGGCTCATGACCTCCCTCCGCAACCCTCAGACACAAGCCGAGCATCGCTACAATAGCAGCCATATAGCCACACACAACACTGTCAAAAAGATAATTGGAGTGCAGAAGCAGCGCTTCCGATGCCTGGACCACTCTGCCGGCTCCCTGCAATACTCCCTTCAGCACAATGAGTTCACTGTGGTGTGCTGCATGCTACCCAACTTAGCCAGCATGAGGAAACAGGATTTGCCAATGGGGATTGCAGAACCACCTCAGGAGAGAGGGGGGGAGGAGGAGGAGGAGAAGGAGGAGGATGAGGAGGAGGAGAAGGAGGAGGATGAGGAGGAGGAGGAGGAGGACGACGAACCCATGCCACCATGACCATCCCCAGGAGGACACAGGAGGGGGCCTCATGGACCTTACGCCATTGCAAGAGCCTTACATCGGCAGCTGATACTTCACTGCTTTGCATGAAGGCTGAATGGCCATTTCATCATGGAGTGCCCATTGTATCCCACCACGTTGACTATTTCCCCCAGTTATTCTGCGAATGAGACACTGCAGAAGTTTGGTTTCTTTGAAAAAATAAGTTGAAATTTATTAAACATTTGTACACTTGTACTTAACCTTCATAAAAACTTTTGGTATTATATTAAACTTTTACATTAACGTCACATAAATAACAATAATGCAAACAACCAACCACAACAACAACATGAAAGAAGAACAAAAGAACAGAAAAATGACGGTAACACCAACAACAAGAAGGACAGCAGCTGCAGTCACCTCTCCCCCACCCCCTTATTTAAACACCGCTGTGCTGCCCGTCTTGCTTGCCCTTGCCATCAGCCTTGCCCATTACCGCCGGCTTAGCCCTAGTCCCAGTGAGCCCAAGCTTCTTATTAGTTTGTCAGGTGCGGCCCTCTGCATGTTGGGGGACAGACGAAGGAGACGCCAATGGAAGCCCCTGAAAACCTCTGGCCTCGGACTCTCCTGCCTGTGGATCGATCTACATGCTGACTGGTGAGGTTGGTCTGGGGATTGGAGTCACATCACTCGAGACCGTCAATTGCCGCCCAGCCTCGGTGTTTTCCCCGAGTTGCAGTGACCATCTCAGACCTGCGCTCCCGAATGTCAGCAGATAGTGCTGCTGTGCTTGCCGAGATCCCACCCATGGCCCACAAGGAGTGATCTGGTGAGCCGGACGCTCTCCCCAGTCACTCCTGTCAGCTCTACCACCTCCCGTGGAGCCTGCATCTTGCGAGAGCGCTCTTCACATCTCTGCCTCTGTACCGATGGACCTGTTGCTGCCCTGGGTGTGGGATCCTTCAACCCACTGGGACCCGGGACCTCGGATGGTGCATAACCGACATATGTCTCCTCTTGCGTAGGGCAGGCTAAAACCCTTTCTCCCTCCGTGGCATCGACCTCCTCCAAATTCAATACCACCGACTGATCATTCTCCTCCCCCCCCCCCCCAAAAGCATCTTCCTCCTCCTCCTCCTCCTCCTGTGGAGCTTCTGCAGGATGGCTGAGTTCGGTGTCATCCATTACCGCTTGTGGCGAGCTGTGGCGGGGTCTTCTCCGTTACTGGATGTATCTGAAACATCCGCAAAATATAAAAGAACAGACAAATGGTTAGCAGCAAGGGGAGGGGGCAGGCTCGCCATAGCGCAGGCTCATTTGAAGGACCACAGTGAATGATAGTACATCGCATAAACCGAAGCCGAGCCGACGGAGAGTACATCACATAAGCCGACGGGTAGCCCACACAGTACTTAACATCGAGCCAACCCAGATTGTGGATTTTGCAGGACTTACCCTCTCTCTCGAACCTGGGCTCAGCACCCGCTCAGGTGGGCGATCTCTGCGACGCCCCAGTGAGACCTGCAATTCAACTTTCCAGGGCTGTGATTGGGAACAGTCTTGCCGGACCCTTACCAGTTTTCCGCTGCTGTCGCTGGTTCTCGGGCAACCTTCTCTGCAAAGATGGCAATAGATATTTTTAAGAGAGGGGCCTTCTGCTGTTGTGGCACACACAGATACTCATCAAAGCACTTATACCATACGGTGTGCATTTAATGAAGTGATCTGTATAATGTCCCTTTAATTGCATGTTGTTCGTCTGGACTAACAGTAAAGGTGTGTATGTGATAGGCCTGAAAATGCAGTACTTTAAAGCGTCATCATTAGCAACAAAATACAAATAAGTACTGATTTTTTTCCATATTTTTGTGAAAGATTTAGAAGCTCAAAACATAATTCATAATAGTATTAATACACTAATTAATAATACATGAATAATATATAAATTAATAATACATGCATTATTTTATTTTGTTCTCTGCAGACTTGTCGCAAAGGCAATGGCTCAATTTCATTCTGTTCAACTTGATAATGGCTATCCTTCTGAACCTGTCCTGTGGAAGACCCTCTCCAAGTACATGACTTTACTTAATAACAGCCAGTCTAAACCAACGGCAGATGTGAGGTAGGAGCAAAATCAATATTTTTTTCCCCTGAAATGCAGCTCTTTAAATATTAATGTACTACTTAATGCATTCATGTCAAAATTCTTTTTCAACTGTTTTAATGGGTTAGTGCCTCAATAGAAGTAGCAAACAAAGCAATTGCATAAACACTGAGAATTCCTGTAGTAATTTTTGCAACGCCTAACTTCAAGCCATTTCTCATACAAATGTTGCAGATATGTTTACATATAGTGCAAACTGTTTAACTGGAGAGTGAAAGGTATTTTAATTAACAAAAGTCAAAAACAGAGGAAAAGAAAATTGTTGCGGCAATTAAAAACTAATGGTAAGTTAAATGAAACAGGATGTAGATTAAAAGATCAGTGGTGGATGCCAATATTGGATAAGGAGCAATGATGGGTCACTTTTCACTTCTGGGAGGAGGGAAAACTAAAGTGATCCTTCAGACAGCACAAAATGAATATTTTCTGAGGCTTTCTCAGATGATAGCTTTATCAGTTAAAATGTTCACTTTTATTTACTTTAGCGGCTCTTTTGAAATATTCATGCCATCATCTGATTAAAGTCAGGACTGAGCAGTATCTATGTCTGTTTTATTTCAATAGACTGAAGGAGCGTGTATGATTTACATAGGGTTATTTTGGTATTTGACCATATACTGACTTCACAAAGCAAGCCTCTGATCATCACACTATGTCATGTGCATAGTGATATGCGACCTGTAATATTATAGTGCAGCAGAACTTACCTGCTTTCTGTATGCTGAGAAAACATTGAAAATCGCATTCAATACGACTGCCACAAGGCATCCAGTTAGCAAGACAATAAAGATAGTCCATTCAGGTCCTAGAAATAATAAAAGTGAGAAGAAGGGACGTGTATGGAAGCATTTTGTTTAAATAATTAAAACTTGATAAAGGAACAAAGCCAGAACTAAAATGATTAACAGAGAGAGACAGTAGAAATGAATACTAAATGAAGGAAAGAAAGGGCAAAAAAAATTGAAATAAAGAATTAATGGAAAATAAAAGATGATGGCTAATGCAAGCTGTTCAAATACACTGTTACAGTTCTAAATGGCAATGAATTTGTTTTATAGACGAGCAGGGAATAGTTTAAGAAAATAATTCAATATTAAAAAGTGGTTTGTTAGAATTTGTGGTCTATATAAGTTTTACCATGTTCTGAATACTCATTGTCAAATTTAGCCTTCTTGAGTTAAACAAGATACGCTGGCTGAGAAATTCGCCCTCTTACCGCCACGAGTTTTCGCCACGATCTAGTCTCAAAATGGCAGCCGCCACTCCAGCACCCTTCACTAGTGCATGACTCGTTGGCCGCCAATTTGGCGAGGGCTCTGGAAATGTAAATTAAAAGAGGATGGCATCGCATGTTGACTTAATGTCACCTCAGTGAACTTTGACTTTAGCACTGAATTCAGTGCTAGGTCCTAAGCTCACCGTGAAAACCCAGCATTCAGCAGACTGACAGAGAGGCGCTGTCAGCACCTCTTAAAGGGACACACACATCTTTTAGGTAAGTTTGCATTTAAGTGTTTGGACTGGGGCTTTTTTTTTAATGAAGTAGTGGCTTGGTGCATTACATGTTAAAAGTTTTTTTTAAGTGTGCAGGGAGCACTGCTGCATGTCTGCAAGGCCTCAAATGATAAAGGAAAGCCTCTGTGAAGACAGAAAATGCTGGAAATACTCAGCAGGTCAGGCAACATCTGTGAAGAGACAAACAGTTCATGTCTCAGGTCGACCTGGTGAGTACTTCCAGCATTTTATGCTTTTATTTCAGATTTACAACATTTGCTTGCAGCAGGAAGAGTAAGTAGCAAAAGAGAAAGACGCAGAAGAGGAGGAGCAGAAGAGCAGGAAGCAGAAGGAAGGATGCATCCCAAACAGCACCTTTCTGGCCGGGATATGCGGGATGGAATCATCCACCTGCTGAACTAGTGACCACAACCACAATTCCCCTTTCAACATTTAGAGTATAAGAGTAAAGAAGCCTTACTACAATTATACATCATCATCATCATAGGCAGTCCCTCAAAATCGAGGAAGAGTTGCTTCCACTCTAAAAGTGAGTTCTCAGGTGACTGTACAGTTCAATACAGGAATTACAGTCTCTGTCACAGGTGGGACAGACAGTCGTTGAAGGAAAGGGTGGGTGGGGAGTCTCCTTTCGCTGTCTTCGCTTGATTTCTGCATGCTCTCAGCGACGAGACTCAAGGTGCTCAGCGCCCTCCCGGATGCTCTTCCTCCACTTGGGGGGGGGTCCTTGAATCTTTTCCTCTTCCCTCCTGGGGCTCACTTGCAGTGTGGGAGTTCCATACCTCGGGAGCAAAGGCAGACGTCGACGACGAGGTCCAATACCACCTCCAGTGCACCAGCGCAGCCTTCAGCCGCCTGAGGAAGAGAGTGTTCAAAGACCAGGAGCTCAAATCTGGCACCAAGCTTATGGTCTACAGGGACCATATACCGTAGACACCTCAAATCACTGGAGAAATACCGCCAACGATGTCACCGCAAGATCCTGCCAATCCCCTGGGAGGATAGACGCACCAACGTCAGCGTTCTCGATCAGGCCAACATCCCCAGCATCAAAGCTTTGGGAGTCTTGTGTTGGGCATGCGGACGATGTGGCCCGTCCAACGGAGCTGGTCGAGTGTGGTCAGTGCTTTGATGCTGGGGATGTTGGCCTGATCGAGAACACTGACATTGGTGCGTCTATCTTCCCAGGGGATTTGCAGAATCTTGCAGCGACATCGTTGGCGGTATTTCTCCAGTGATTTGAGGTGTCTACGGTATATGGTCCCTGTAGACCATAAGCTTGGTGCCAGATTTGAGCTCCTGGTCTTTGAACACTCTCTTCCTCAGGCGGCCGAAGGCTGCGCTGGTGCACTGGAGGTGGTGTTGGACCTCGTCGTCGATGTCTGCCTTTGCTCCCGAGGTATGGAAAGTGGTCCACGTTGTCCAAGGCCACACCGAGGATTTCGATGACCGGGGGAGGGGCAGTGCTGTGTGGCGGGGTCAGGTTGGTGGAGGACCTTTGTCTTACGGATGTTTAGTGTAAGGCCCATGCTTTCGTACGCCTCGGAGAAGATGTGGACAATGACTTGGAGTTCAGTCTCTGAATGTGCGCAGACGCAAGCGTCGTCCGCGTACTGTAGCTCGACGACAGAGGATGGGTCGATCTTGGATCTAGCCTGGAGGCGACAAAGGTTGAACAGGTTTCTACTGGTTTTATAGTTTAGTTCCATGCCAGCGGGGAGCTTATTGAGCATGAAATGGAGCATTGCAGCGAGGAAGATCGAGAAGACGGTTGGGGCGATGCCGCAGCCCTGCTTGACCCCAGCCCGGACATGCACTGGGTTTGTGGTGGATCCATTGGTAAGGATCATGGCCTGCATGTCGTTGTGGAGCAGGCGGAGGATGGCAACAGACTTTTGGGGGCAGCCGAAATGGAGGAGGATGCTCCATAGTCCCTTGCGGTTAACAGTGTCAAAGGCCTTTGTGAGGTCAAAGCAGGCCATGTACAAGGGTTGGTGCTGTTCCCTGCATTTCTCTTGCAGTTGTCGCGCCGTGAAGATCCTGTCCGTTGTGCCCCGTAATGGATGAAATCCACACTGTGACTCTGGGAGGAGCTTCTCAGCCATAGGGAGAAGACGGTTGAGGAAGATTCTAGCATTGACTTTCCCAGTGGCTGATAACAGGGAGATTCTTCTGTAGTTGCCGCAGTCGGACTGGTCCAATTTTTTAAAGATGGTCATGATTACTGCATCTCTGAAATCTCCCAGCATGCTCTCCTCCTTCCAGATGAGAGAGATGAGGTCATGTATCCGCGCCAACAGTGCCTCTCCGCCATACTTTAGTGCCTCAGCGGGGATTCCATCCGCTCCCGATGCCTTGTTGTTCTTAAGCTGGCGGATGGCCTTTTCTACCTTGTGCAGGGCTGGGGTTTTGCTGAGAAGGTGAAGCGTATCATGCTGCGGGTTGGAGTCGAGGACACTCGAGTCAAAGGCAGTCTCGATTAAGGAGATCTTCGAAGTTCTCCTTCCAGTGGGTCCTGACTGCCTCGGTGTCCTTGATAAGTGTCTCCCCGTTCTTGGCCAGCAGTGGAGGTGGGGCCTTGGGTGCTTGCGCCATAGGTCGACTTGAGTGCGGTGAAGAATCCTCGCACGTCATGGCTGTCAGCCAGCTGCTGAATCTGCTGTGCTTTCTCCAACAACCATCTATTTTTAGGTCGCGGGTTTTATTGGACCTCGGCCTTCAGCTTTCTGTAGCGCTGCTTTGCTGCTCCCGAGTTGGGTTGTTGCTTCAGGTTCAGAAATGTCCTGTGCTCGCAGTTTATTAGCTCCTGGATCTCCTGGTCATTCTCATCAAACCAGTCCTGGTGTTTCCTGGTTGAGTGGCCGAGCGTCTATTCGCAAACATTGGTTATGGTGGCCTGGAGGGCAGACCAAGCGCAGTGGGCACTCTGCATCTCGGGTCATCGAGGGTCGACAGTTTGGCAGTGAGGCGCTGGCTATACAGGGCTCTTGTAGCTGGGTCTTTGAGTGCCCCAGCATTGATTTTTCTGCGGCATTGCTTCTGTTGACGTCATCACTTTGGGGCTATATTAATGTTGATAATGGAACGAATTAGGCGGTGGTCCGTCCAGTAGTCGTTGGCTCCTGTCATGGCGCGGGTGATGCACACATCCTTGCGATCCCTCGCTCGAATGATGACGTTGTCGGGCAGGTGCCAGTGCTTGGAGCGAGGGTGTTGCCACGATGCCTTGTACTTGTCCCTCTGGTGGAACAAGGTGTTAGTGATGACAAGGTCGTGTTCGAGGTATTTTGTCAGGAGCAGGGTACTGCTGGAGTTGGTTTTCTCTTCCCCCTCTCTGCTGATCACGCCTCCCCAGAGGGCTGTGTCCTTACCGACTCTGGTGTTGAAGTCGCCAAGGAGGATCAGTTTGTTGTCCGCGGGGACGCAGGACAGGGATTGTTCGAGGCTGGAGGAGAATACCTCTTTGGCCTCATCTGTTGCTTCGAGTGTTGGGGCGTACACACTGATAACTGCGGCGCACTGGTTCCAGGATAGGGTGAGTCGGAGAGACACGAGACATTCGCTAATCCCGCAGGGTGAGTCTCTGAGGCAGTCGACCAGCTCGTTCTTGATGGCCAAACCAACTCCATGGAGGCAGCGTTCTTCGTCTGGTTTGCCTATCCAGAAGAAGGTGCAACCTCCAACTTGTTCTTTGAGATGGCCTTCCCCTGCCCGCCGGGTCTCGTTTAGGGAGGCGATTTCGACATCGAAACGTCTAAGTTCCTGGGCAACTATGGCAGTGCAGCATTCCAGCCTGTCGCTGTGGGAGTTGTCCATGAGGGTCCTGACGTTCCAGGTCCCAAACTTCATTTTGAAGGGAGGAAGATGCCTGTGCGTGAGTTCTTTTAACGTGGGGTGGCCGTTGCAGACCAGCTACCACACGGGCTTAGCAGAGCAAGATCCTGGTCCAGTGGCAAGGAGGTCCAAGACGACTGGAGACCAGGCACTGCTGTAGGGGCCTAGTTGGCTACCGGGGGGGTAGCGACCCGTAAGCTGAGCCGCGCACCTTCGGTGAGGTGGTGAGAAAACCTGGGCCTGTCTGAGGGCAGGCATTGGCTTGGTCAGAGGTCCACTTCGTGGAAGGAGGAGAGGTCAGAGAGGTCAGAGTGGCCACAGCCATTGTGCACAGTTCAACAGAAACTCAACAGAGGAGTGTTGACCCCCTGCACAAAGCTGGAGTGCTGTGTGCGAGACGCTGGGTGTCCATTCCCTGGCTTGCTGTGCCATTTGTGTTGGTGCTGAACGACCATTTTGTTTAGGTATGGAAGGCAATTCAGCTTGAAGAGATGAAGACTCCAATTTAGAATTCCTTTTAATGTTAATTTATTTTCAGAACACAGTTGACCTATATGGGCTAAAAAAAAAACATAATTTTTATTTTTCATTTCAGAAGGCCCTTTTAAGAAAACAACAATTTATTGCCCCTTTCAGATGCTTTGTGAAATCGCAGCCTCACTATCAGAGGCCGTTGAAGCAGCAAAGTCACTTGGACACGCCATATTGGGGCTTGCTGCCAGCACCAACTCCACCAGGACCGTGTCACACTCTGCCGCTCGATCGAAAGGTCAACGTGAGCGGGCTAATGGTGCGTTGGGGTCGTGTTTTACATTTTTACAACTTTCAGTTCGCCCCCATGCCTCCATCCCACCTGTTCTTACCTGTGAAAATTCCGGCCCTAGTGGATTATTAAGTTTGTCACAGTGGCCACAAATACCCAAGTACCTTTCGTGAGTTAAAGATATGTTGTACAGAAAATGCTGCCGGTCTCAGCAGGTCAGGCAGCATCTGTGGAGAGAGAAACAGAGTTAACATTAACGTTAACTCCGTCTCTCTCTCCACAGATGCTGCCTGACCCGCTGAGATTTCCAGCATTTTCTGTTTTTATTTCAGATTCCAACACCCGCAGTATTTTGCTTTTGTATAGATATGTTGCAAGTCATTAAATCACATCTTTGCACTATTTCCCTGATTTTACCCCTGCCCCGCACCCCCATCTCTCCTGAAGGGCTGATTCATGCTGGACTATCATTCCATGGGCACCAGTGACCTTTGAGTATTTTGCTGAAATGAGTGCTCTGAGAGCTTAGACTGTGAGTGTCAATAAGCTATCTGACTGTGAGAGAGGGGCATTCTTGTCAAGCCTGAATCCATCCTCATTTTGCATACACTTAATTGGTCTTTCTAATGGATGTCAATAGTTAACAATCAAGAGTAACCTTTAACTTTACCACTCCGTAGCCCCGGAATGCAGAGGTTAATTGTAGACTTCCGACTTTTGCCTCAAATAACGTCAGTAATATCAGTATGGATGGCAATTAAAATAGCACCTTCTTGGTCTGTATGACTCAATTCTGTACCAATGCACCTTTGGGTGAGCTCTGGACTTGTACACACAGGCCTCATTTTCTGAATTCGTGCTCCCAACAGGTAGCCTCAGCTACCAGGAGTGCAATCAAGACAATTTTCTGTGGAAGTTTATGCATAGCATGCACCCAAATATCTGGGCCCCGATTTGAACTCCACGTTGATTCCCCACTCAGGCCTGAGTTAAAATTACAGTTAGGTCTCAATTATGTCATCGGGCCGCAACATGCATCTGTAAAGAAGGAACCGATTGGCTCTGGGTCCTTGCCGCTTGCTCAGGAGAGCAGATTAAAATTGCAGATGTTGGTATCATGGTGGCTATCAGACATGTAAGAGCCAGGGCAATTTTAACTGCCCACCTGCCTGGTTTCTGCTGGTCGGGTTAAAATCGCCCTGCTCTGTGCCCCCGTCAGCCAAGCCTCTCCTCTGACAGTGCAAATTTGGAGAATTACTGCTATAATGCCAGGTTCAGTTTAGATAGGACCGGAGCTGCAAAGAGTTAAGATCTTGCCTTCTTTCTCAATTAACATTACAGATTAACAGATATTGAAAATCTAGTGATCGCATGCTTAATGAGCAGAGACTAATTCCACTTTCTCAGAACGCAATTTGAATTTCAAATTGGTACCATGGGTATTTTGAACTCTGCACTAATGGGTACAGTTTGCAATTGTACTTGTTCTTTGCTGGAGAAAACCACCTTTTGAGATAATTAAAACATTTAGCAGTGGGTTCACTTTACCCTGTTGTAGCAAAGAACACGGATGACTGCACACTACAGCCCTGCTCTCTTGAAACTGCAAATTCATGGGGGCTGAAATTGATGGCCTTACTGCCCACTGCCTCCGCTGACATTCCTCTCCGGATCGCGCCCAGTGCCAGTTTGCACTTGGGCTGGAGCGGGCAGGAGGGGAGAACTGCTGGGATCCGCCCGCTGATGTCAGCGGATGGCCAAGTGGCCCAAGTGACCTCCTGCCCGCTGAGATGCCAGATTGGTGTGGGCGGGAGTCGGTGGGAGTCGGTGCCAGCAGGGGGAAGGATCGTCGCGAGGAGGCTGGTCTAACCCCCATGGTAAGTTTAAAAAACTGAAAAAAAACGGTTACTGAACTTTTTAGTACATTTTTTTTCACGGCGACTGAAGGTCTTCTGGGTAATGTTTTTTTCCAATCATTTTTATATGAACGTTTTCGACCCTCCGTGGGCCCGACTCTATCCTCGGCGGCACTTCGGCGACAAGAGCCTTTGCCGCTGACATTGAGAGCTCCCGCCCGCTCCCGCCCAGTTTGATGGCGTACGTCTCTCGTTTGCCGACGGCCCAACTTTTAAATTATTTTTCATCAATTTCCCGCCCAAAGTGCCGCCCGGTGTCTCGGCAGCTATCGGCGGTCTTTTGGGCGGCACTTGGGAGGGACTTGGCCTTCACCAAGTTCGGCCCCGTGGAGTACAGTTTAATTGGTACCAGCTGCCTGCATCCCAGCCACAAGTGCCTGAAAGCTGGTGCACAATGTGCTGCCTAATCTGTCCCCAAACGCCACAAGAGTAGTGGTCTGTGATTACCTAGAGGAGGAGGCAGTGGTCTGTGGGTGGGAGGGTGGGATGGTGGGGGGTATTGGCAAAGATTCCAATGAAGCTTCCCCATCATCCATTCATACCTGCAATCAACCTTCCATTGGTTGGCAAATCAGTAACCAGTGGGGTGCCGCAGGGATCAGTGCTGGGATGTCAACTATTTACAATCTATATTAGCGACTTGGAAGAGGGAACTGAGTGTAACGTAGCCAAGTTTGCTGACGATACAAAGATGGGAGGAAGGGCAATGTGTGAGGAGGACATAAAGGGGCTGCAGGAGGACATAGACAGGCTAAGTGAGTGGGCAAGAATTTGGCAGATGGAGTATAATGATGGAAAGTGTGAGGTCATGCACTTGGGCAGAAAAACAATCAAAGAGCAAGTTATTATTTAAATGGAGAAAGATTGCAAAGTGCTGCAGTACAGCGGGACCTGGGGGTAGTTGTGCATGAAACACAAAAGGATAGTATGCAGGTACAGCAAGTGATCAGGAAGGCCAATGGTATCTTGGCCTTTATTGCAAAGGGGATGGAATATAAAAGCAGGGAAGTCTTGTTATAGCTGTACAGGGTATTGATGAGGCCACACCTGGAATACTGCGTGCAGTTTTGGTTTCCATATTTACGAAAGGATATATTTGCTTTGGAGGCAGTTCAGAGAAGGTTCAATAGGTTGATCCCGGGGATGAGGATAGGTTGAGTAGTTTGGGCCTCTACTCATTGGAATTCAGAAGAATGAGAGATGATCTTATAGAAACATCTAAGATTATGAGGGGGCTTGACAAGGTGGATGCAGAGAGGATGTTTCCACTGATGAGGGTGACTAGAACTAGGGGGCATGATCTTAGAATAAGGGGCCGCCCATTTAGAACTGAGATGAGGAGAAATTTATTCTCTCAGAGGGTTGTAAATCTGTGGAATTCGCTGCCTCAGAGAGCTGTGGAAGCTGGGACAGTAAATAAATTTAAGACCGAAATAGACAGTTTCTTGAGTGATGGGCCAATGAGGGGTTATGGGGAGCGGGCGGAGAAGTGGAGCTGAGTCCATTATCAGATCAGCCATGATCTTATTGAATGGCGGAGCAGGCTCCTGCTCCTATTTCTTATGTTTTTATGTTATGATTCTTCCCTAAATGAAGTCAGTGGATTCTAGAGTCACAGGTGTCTGTTGCCACACATCCACGGAGATGGATGGTCCTTGAACATCCTTCTTTTCAGGTCAGTACACATAAGATTTATGGCCCACTATTCCAAAGTCAGGGCAGCATTTTCTATGGGGAAGCTGGCACATATTCACCCTCTCCCAACTCCTCAATTTCGAGGATGAACAGTGTACTAATGCCAAGTCAGAAAAGGCAAAGTGGTTGGTCTGTTACCTTGCCTGATCTGCTCAGGTCATTGAACATTTACTGACATTGATTTACTAATCTGGAAGAGATCGAGCTGTCGAGTGCTGAAGGTTGCTTTTCTGGTGGGTGTGGGAAAAATGCAGCTTACAGATTTTAGCAAGCCATTTGCAACTCCCTATTTGTTGCTTCTTCCATAAGTACCTGTTGTAGCTATGTTACATCTGTCTACCCTTTTGTTGCATCTTACTGAGATGTGAGCTGATTCGCAATTGCGCAAGGAAATATCCAGCCCAATTAGCCGGTCATTCTTGCTCACAACCTCAGATTGTGAACTTCATATCTTCTTCAGTTTATCCTTTCTACTTAGTCTTATCTGTACTGTTTTCAGCACTATGGGCCTTGGTCCAGATTCCAGCGATAGAGAAAAAAAAAACGGAGTGATGCACACTGAGTTTAAAATCCTGTAGTGTTCATATCCTCTCAGATTGAATTGCAGCCAGTAAGATATTTTCTTTAAAGCACCATTCACAAATCAGTTTGTATCTTGTTCATGAAAGATGTTGATGAATCTCTTTTACTTGCCTTTCTAAATCTGTGAAGACATCAACTTAAAACCATCTTGGAAACATGTTAAATAAAATGTTTAAGATATGGAATGCAAAGGGGCAGGAGAATTGGAAACTGTCGAATTGCCTTTATTATAAACACAGCATTAAACTTCGAATATCTTGGATGACTCTTAGAACATGTCTTAGTTGAAGTTTGGTAAGACTCAGCAGTAAGGCTGTATTTTTCACTGAAAAAACCCAATGTCAACATGGGCTCGTCACATTGTACTTGCAAGCCTTCAGTTACTTGCTGGTCCACTGATGCCTCCACCTTCGGGAGCGGCTGAAGGACAGAAATACTAAAGATTTTTCCCAAGATAGAGGAGGAGGGCAGGATAAGGGGAGAGTAGCGAAAACAGATAAGACTGTGGCAATGAAGAAGGAAAGGGCGAACAGTGCAACAGACTGGTCATCAGTGGCAAAGAAGCAGGAGCAGGAAGTAGATCACTGGCATACGGGAACTGGGTAGGAAATGGTTGAAGACCTAATCGGAAATGGCCACAAGAGGGGTAGAATGGCTGGGAGTGGAGAAGAAGGGGAATGCGATATAAAGTAGCAAGTTGCAGCATGAGAGCAGCAAGAGGGGAAATGGAAGTGGCCTTTATGCAGGTGAGAATGGTAGAACCAGCAAGGCAGAAGGAAGAATAGGGCATAAAGTGCCTGAGATCAGGCAAAGACTGTAAGATGAAAAGGGAGTAGAGTCTAAAACATCCCAATAAAGAATGGGAAGGTCCAGAGTTGTGAGACAAGAGCTGGGTAGAGGGAGGAAAAGCAGGTTTGTGTTGTATTAGAGCTAGAGGAGGTGGATGCATGATTGGGGAACCAGCAAGTAACTGAAGGCTTGCAAGTACAATGTGACGAGCCCATGTTGACATTGGGTTTATTCAGTATAAATGTTGTCATAAAAGTCTAACTCAAAAATCATGATAGAGGAAGTAAGGGTAATGCGTACAAGAAGTGTGCACCATATGCAAGGCATATTTATTATAATTGATAAATAAGTAGTAAATGAGTTCAAGGAAGCTGGATAAATCTGGATGTTTGTGCTTTATTGATACCATCATTCACCTGTACATAAGACTGAACAGGAAAAGCTGTGATCAATAGCCCTTTCTGTCAAATCAACCTTACCTATCCACCTTCTCACCACATCTTATCTCTCTCCAGAAACAGTTCTCATTGTGTCTCGGATCCATTAATACTGTCCACATTCCTCTGCAACTCTATTGTGGTTTGAGTGAAAACTTAATCTAAACGTTACTTGTGTGCTTGTGTTTGAAACTCTTGGCATAGTGTAGTTCAGTCTGTTTCCATGCGCGACTTGTTCTAAAAGAGTTCAACGCTGGTAGCGTGAACTTTACAGAAGAAATTCACAAAAGTTGTACAGTTACAGACTAACAGATACAGTTAGCAGCACCTACAATATTGATAGCAGATGTTTCAAGAGAGGACTGGGCCAGCAGGGTTGCATTAGGCTGCTGTACACCAATAACTGTCAAGTTGGATTTTATGTCAATTTAGTCCCAAACAGTCTGAATAACTGGATTTATTTTTTCAAAATTGCTGTCTATTTTGTTATCTTACTGGTTGTGGCCATTGTGTCATTCAGTGTATTAAGTTGTCAACTGGGAAACCATCAAACATCTCTTGAGTCACTTTCTACAAAGATAAAACTGTCTTTAACTATTAGTAAAAATAGAAGAAGTAGCATAGAAACACTTTAATTCAATTTCAAGCCCAAGTTGAAGCTATTTAATAGTCATGCGGATAAACTTTGATGTGAGCTGAGGGATTACAATGAGTCTATTTTGCATATCACCAGCTGCATGATAATGTCACATGAAAAAATGAGAACACAACTGAATCTGCACAATCATTTTCGAAACCATAATGGAAATGAAAACACGCTTTTCCCCTTGACATTTTTTTTTTACCAGAGCTTGTTAGCATGTGACCATATTTTTTTTTAAACTGCTGGTACCATAATTACATTGATATTTTGACACAGATAGAGATAAAAAGTGAAGTGTTAAATTAATGAAGTTATAGTGGTGCTTGGTGCATATGGTACTGTAGGTGATAATTCTGTATCAATGGCCTTCAAAATTAACACTAGGACCCCCCTGCTAATATTGACGTACTCACAGGCACCCCCTGCAAATATTGACACACTCTCAGGGAAACCTGCAAATATTGAAACACTCCTAGGAAACCCCTGCAAATATTTGCACGCTTACATAAATAAAACACTTACCTCTAACTTCTGGCCTACTGCTATTTTCGAGCAAGCCACGATTTATGCAGCTGGTACTCCCGCCAGAAAAAGGCACAAGCTTCATTAAAACATGAAAATTAGGATCCAATGACATTGTTAAAACCCCAATGCCATTTTGGTAGGGTTCAACGCAGCGCCCATTACATGTTGGACCTACCCACTAACCACGGCCAGGTTCATTGTCGCTTAAAGTATTAGACAGTTTTGGGTCTTTGGCTTTAGTATAATTGTCCTCCCTGCTCCTTGCTCATAATCCTCTGTCCTTTTTGTAATGCTGTCTCATGCTCTTTCCTCCCCCCTCCCCTCCCACACCCCGCGCCCCCCCCCCCTAGTTAGCCCAGCCTACCCCTTTAATCTGATGCTGCAGGCTTATGCTGTGTAGTTGCCCCATTAGATTTTCTGCCCTCCCAAATGGCGAGCTGCCTATCAGTGCAGGAAACGTGCAAGGACTTTGCCAATAGTATCCAAAAGGAGTCCAACCATCACAAATGGCTCAATCCTGTCACTGGTGACATCTGGGGAGCGTTCTGATCATTGTGGCTATCGCCCGCTCAGTAAATGCTCAAGATAAAAATCAAGCATGTATATTCTGACCTTATTTTTATATCGTTCTTTGATTTTCTCTTATCATTTATCGTTAAATAGCAAAACTGATGGCAATCTGGGAAACAGAGAAGTAGTGTTAGTTGGAGCAGCAGAGTTGCTCTATAGTATAGGCTGAAGAGCTGGGAGATACTAAACTGCAGCATTACAGCACCAGTACTGGCTCTTTCCTCTGCAGTATGACTAGTTTACATCGGTATTTTCCATTTTAAATATGGATATTTAATTAAAATTTATAATGGATAAAGTTGACAATAAGAAGCACATTTTTCATACAGGAAGTGCATACAGACTTAAGATTTTCAATATATTGTATATGATAGATATACAGCAACAGAAATAATGTGGAAACAAGGCAATAAATACAAAAAAAATACAGAATTCTTGAGACTCTGCTGGCAGTGGCCCTCAATGCACAGAAATCCGATGATTCATGGAACATCAGCGGTCAGTGAATCCCAGCTTGGAAACCAGTGCTAGATGAGCAGAAATAGCGATGCAGTTATATTAAGCCTGAATAGTTTGAAGGATCAAATACATTTAACAACCTGCAAACATCTGGGCAAAACAGATGCTGTATAGGTGCAATCGGAAAGTATTGAGTAGATTCGAGTTGTGGTTGATCTGCCAATGAGGACCCTGTTCGACTAGTTCAAGAATGCTTTCGGGTGCATTAGTGATTATTTGGAATTGTGAATATCACTAGATATTATGTGATCTAACAAGAGTACTGCACCACATTTTAGACATGGGGCGAGGGAACAACCTATGGGATCAGAAAGTAACCTGTTGTAGGCTACTTCACCACGACATTTCCCACAGACATACCACAGACATACCAGTAGAGATTATCACCAGTTACAAATGAGTCCGATTTTGTGGTGGCTATGACGGTGTACTCCCAGAGACATCATCATAGGCAGTCCCTTGAATTCGAGGAAGACTTGCTTCCACTCCAAAAATGAGTTCTTAGGTGACTGAACAGTCCAATACAGAGAATTACAGTCTCTGTCACAGGTGGGACAGACAGTGGTTGGAGGAAATGGAGGGTGGGACTGGTTTGCCACACGCTCCTTCCGCTGCCTGCGCTTGGCTTCTGCACGCTCTCGGCGATGAGACTCCCAGAGTACTTCGCCGTCATACCATCTTTGAAATTGAGTACAAGTTCGGGATTTCCGCACGTGCTTGCGCTAAACCCCAAACTTGCGATCTGTTAAGGTACACCCTGACAGATGATCCACACCGACTGGGAAGTACTCATTGCTGCTGCAGAATTAGGCTAATTGCCCAGCAACAGCCCAGCAATTATGCCCGAAGATTTTACGGTTAGTGAAAGCAGACGCAGGAACCTGTTTCACTGTGAAAGGAACCCAGTGGAGTGCGGCTGAAAGGATTGTTAACTGCTCTGGTATCACGTCACACTGAAATACATGGACCTAGTGGCAACATTTAGAAACATTCAAATTATAAAATATGACAATTAATATTTAAAATTATCAATGTTTTCTGCACTCCAATGGTATGATCAAGAACTGAGCAGTCGGCACAGATCATCTCGACTGCCTCCAAATGTATGAAATAAAACCATTTTGCTATTTAATTATTTTATATAATACATTTAAAGCTGCCCCACAGCTGGTGTGCCATGTGCTTCAGTGCTGTTGAATCGCAATCTGTCGTAATGGACCTTTGACAGAATATTAAATGCTAGACTCATAAGAATAAAAAAACTTACCTGATTTACATAAAATAAATCCAAACATATCCTTAATTTAAAAAGCGGGGATGTCTGAAGTACAGCACAGGTAATTCTTTGGGCTAGCAAAATCCCCAACAACATTCTGCAATGCTCCTTATTGCAAATAAGAAAAGGAACATGATTCTTGGTATGAAATATAAATAATGTAACATTTAATACACTTCGCAAGTGATAGAAACTGTTTTAATCTCAATCGAAGGTTGAACAGCGAAACAATTTATTTCACTTTAGTAAACAAAGGACGAGAATATTTCTATTGTCCTCAAATGATCTTTTTTAACCTTCAAAGTGGAAAACAGATACCAAATTATTGTTGCTATTTGTTACATAATTTTGAAATAAGTCCAAATGTCAGATTAATTAAAAGTTTTTAATTTTTTATAAACATTTTTTTTAAATGTAATTTCAATGGAAGAGACTTGAAAGAAGTTTCCTTGGTGTGGCTTAGATTTGATAGATTTTGTGGGTGCGTCTTGCCTTACATGTGCGCTGCACTCCTGGCCTTCAAGATTTAATAAGCTGTGCACAACTCTGCAGTGCAGAACAGCAACTTTACGTTCTGGGCCTCGTTCAAGGTAAGTTCATATTCTTTTCGGAGGTTGGCAGCGTACTCTGTAGCTATGTGCCGACTGCAATTTTTGGACCATTATTTATATGCACTAGGCTGAAAGCTATTATTTTGGACGGGGATGGAATTTAGCCAGAATTGTAATTGAAATTGCACTCGCACCAGTAGAAACAGAAACTACGCTCAATATCTTGAGTTCTCCCATCATTGTTGAATGTGTGTGCTCTGCATTTAGGGTTAGGGTTGGGCCATTATTGACCAGTTTCTGACTGGCAGCCATTTTATTTTTTTCATTTTTCTGATTTGCTCCCCTGCAGTTGCGAATTCATACTGGGATGTGGTTTCACAGATGCCAGCAGCCCTCTGCTACTTCACTCATGTAATCATTGTTCACATGCAAGGCCAAATAGTGACCTGGAAAATGTACGCATGATGATGGGTGACATTTGGATTAGGCTAGAGGGACTGTGGGGCATCATTTCTGACCTAATCCTGTCCTCGCCCAACTTTCACGCCCACACTTTCCAGCAGGGCTCTCTGGATAATGATCACAGCTGGAGCCCTTGTTTATTTTACCCCTCCCTCGCTCAGGGCAATTACAGCAACTTCATTACCACCCTGGCTGAGATCAGCTAACTTATCATAAACAGTTATTATGCCAATGACCTGCCTGGTTCATGTGGTCTAGTACCACATGGCTGATAGTCAGCTTGTTTCTGTTACTAAAATTGAACATCAGTGTAGTGCAAACCTCAGTGTTAAACAGTGAACTTAACACCAGCAGCAGTTATATTGTAGTGAAAGCACAGAGCTGACAGGGAAAGAGTACTTTGTCTAACGTTTGTACCAACCAGTATTAAACTGCGCAGAAAAATATCAGTGCATCTGTATTAAATAACACATGAGTCTGTGCAGTGAGAATGAACATATTGCAAGTTATTATTGTAGGGTTAGGGTGTAAATCCAGAGTGCATTATCCTATCATGGCATTTTTTTGCCCAGGAGTATCCGCTCTGTCATCATAACTTCAGTATTTTAATGAGAAAATGGAAGGGGTAAGATGCGGCCTATTTGCTCAAGTTGGCTTCTTAAAGGTAGATTACTTTTATACTATTGTTATGTAGAGTTTTTTTTTGCAATATTTGTTTTTGTTGCATTTGCTCCATGTTGGCTTTGCTGGGAACTCTGCTAATTTGGGGGTTTTGTTACTGCCAAAACATTCCTTCATTATTCTTGGCTGCTGCCATTTAAATCACACTGTATGCAATGTGGAGTATGGGCGTTCCTTTCAGGGTTCCAAATAGGCTAATTGCTTTAGATGAGGAAAAGGAGTTCATGAGGTGCCAACAAGTGCAGGTTGCAAAGGTTGAGGCATTTTGTCCGCACCAATCATTGCCCTGGGAACCGTATTTACAGGCTCTTCGCCATGTATCTAAAGCATGTCAGAGGTCAGTTGTCTTCACGACCAATGTTTCATAAGACAGGCTGTCACACAATTGTGCCATTTGCTGCAAGGTGACCTACATCTGGGACAGGACAGCTCTTCACGTAGAAGTGAAGGTTAAGGCAGCAAGAAACTTTCATGGTACTGGATTCTTATAAGTCACCCACGGACAGTTACCACATCAGGCACTCTGTAGTGCACACCCATTGATAGCAAGTGATGTTTACAAGGGACAACATCTTCATCGCTTTCACTGTGGTAAGCAAGCATCAGCTGAGCTTTCGCCAGGCAAATCGTTTCTCTCCAGTGTGACGTTTTGTAGATTATACTCATGTGGGCATCAGAGTGCCTCATGTCAACCCCATGACCGAGAGTGGCTTTGCATAGTAATCTTCAGGTGGCATCTGGACAGAAATGTCATTGTACACATCAATGACTGTTGTGCAGGAAGCAGTCTTGATATCATCATTAAGTGAGAATCAATGTGGTTGAATTCTTAGATGAGAAAAGAACATGGGGAATTGATTATGAGAAGTGGCTCCGAGGAGATCAGAGCTTCCCTCTTTGTTCATGGTTGCTGACCTCATGAAAAATCCCCTTAATAGCAGAGGATAGTGTCATGTATTCAACCAGCATTGTAACCCATGTATAATCTGACCTAAGTTGTACACTGTGAGAACACTGACCACTAGGTGGTGAACTTGTGGGAGACACTCCTAACCTCGACCTTCAGTCGCAAAGAGATCCTCCACTCTCGGTAGCGGGTACTGGTCTTGGAGTGACACCTGATTGATGGTGGCCTTGTAATCGCCACATATCCTGACCGACCCATCCGCCTTGAGCACCGGCGCAATCGGGCTCGCCCAGTCACTGAATTCGACTGGCGAGATGATGCCTTCCCTCAGCAGGCGGTCCAATCGCCTTCTATCTTTTCCCGCATCATGTACGGCACCGCTCTGGCCTTGTGGTGTACTGGCCTGGCGTCCGGGTTTATGTGAATCACTACCTTGGCCCCCATGAAAGTGCCAATGCTGGGTTGAAATAATGAGTCAAATTTGTCCAGGATCTGTGAGCATGATACTTGCTCCACAGAGGAGATTGCATTGACATCGCCCCATTTCCAGTTCATGACAGCAAGCCAACTCCTCCCCTTAGTAGTGCGGGACCGTCCCCCGGGACAACCCAGAGTAGCAACCTGTTCTTCGTGTGCCTCGTGTGCATTTATACTGTATAGTAAGGACGTAGTAGATAGTCTCATACTGGAAGTGTAAACTGTTCCACGTCCACCACCTCCACTGACAGGATAAATGTGTCATCCAGCTTTGGCACAATGAGAGAGTGTGTGCAAAAAGGCAGTGAGTGTGTACAGTGCTTGGAATGGTGCCTTCCGGAGGATGTGAGAGTTCTGTCATAGGTCTGTTGCCATGCCATCACTTTCCCCCTGATGTTAGAAAAATATGTCCTTGTTTCAGCCAGATGCAAGGAACCTGCATTGACGCAGGTGACAACTTCTCTCCGTGCAGCTTACACCAGTGATTTTATTGGTCTTTAGCTCCTTTCTTCCACAGTAGGATCTCCAACTATTCATCACCAATATTGCTCACATGTCTCCACTGTGCCATTGTGATCAATTTCTCCAATGTTTTGTCATCAGTATCATTTCCCCATTAAGGACTAGCTGCAGCCCTTTAAAAGCTACTGCTTCACTGGACTTTTCGATCTTCAACCGAGTGTGCTCCAGGACAAACTCTCTAACAAGCGTTTTTCTTTGCCTATAGCCTATTCAAATTAGGGAGTGAGACTCCTGTCAGAATATTGGGCCACACCTATCCTCTGTACTTCAGGTGAACTTGGACATTGGGTCAGCTCCATTCCATTTATCCTGATATTGGGAAATTGTGTGAGGAAGAACCTTATGACATCAGTCCCAAATTTTCCATTTGTTAGTTTGATCCTGTGCCCCATTATTCTTATGTTGTGCTTTAACTTAAAGTACCAGTCCAAGAATGCTCTAAGCAACTTAAACAAGACAGTTTAAAGAACATCAGAAACTTCAAGAGCAAAGCTCAAGCAATTTATCATCATCTGAATTCCAAACTGTGATTCCAGCCTTGAAGTAATTAGCATATAACGCTTCTATTGTAAGTAAGTTTCTGAGAACCTTGTTGGGAGTCGTTATATTATGTTTTGAGTCAGATAGGTCTCATTGAGTTGAATTAATGGTTGTGCTGCAGTCATTTTTTGTTCAATCGTTTAATAATTGACAGATCATGAATGTAAAATAAAACTGAGCTTTCAGTGCACTGATTGTGGTTTCAACTGATTAATCATTGCACAAGTGTTACTGGATCTGCATTACAAATTCCAGCTTCTCTGTGTGTAAAATATGCTCTGTAGCCTAAAACAAGTTCAGGTGTAATACATTTGGGATTGCAGCAGATGGCACTGGCTTTGTGGAAGTTGTGTGAAAGTGCAATGTGTCATGCACAACATAAATCACGGCATTTCCACTTGCTCTGATCCAAGCTTGCACCAGGAACCCATCTGAGACATATGCCGTTTACACCACTGTAGAATTCAGGTCGTTCCCGAGGAAGCTGGGCAAAGCTATTGGAGTCAACTTTCAACTTAACGCCAACCGTAAAACTGGTGTTGTGGATGTGCCATCCATTAGAGAACACCCCCTCCCCCAGATTTTAATTTCTATTAATTTGAATGGAAATGAAAATCAGATGGCTTGGATTAAAAGAGGTTTTTCCATAGTTATCCAAGTAATTTGTTTTTAACTTAACTTTTCATCATCATCATAGGCAGTCCCTCGGAATCCAGGAAGACTTGCTTCCACTCTTAATGAGTCCTTAGGTGGCTGAACAGTCCAATGCGAAAGCCACAGTCTCTGTCACAGGTGGGACAGACAGTCGTTGAGGGGAGGGGTGGGTGGGACTGGTTTGCTGCACGCTCTTTCCGCTGCCTGCGCTTGATTTCTGCATGCTCTCGGCAACGAGACTCAAGGTGCTCAGCGCTCTCCCGGATGCACTTCCTCCACTGAGGGCGGTCTATGGCCAAGGATTCCCAGGTGTCAGTGGGGATGTTGCACTTTATCAGGGAGGCTTTGAGGGTGTTCTTGTAATGTTTCCTCTGCCCACCTTTGGCTCGTTTGCCGTGATTGAGTTCCGAGTAGAGCGCTTGCTTTGGGATTCTCGTGTCTGGCATGCGGACAATGTGGCCTGCCCAGTGGAGCTGATCAAGTGTGGTCAGTGCTTCAATGCTGGGGATGTTGGCCTGATTGAGGACGCTAACGTTGGTGCATCTGTCCTCTCAGGGGATTTGTAAGATCTTGCAGAGATATCGTTGGTGGCATTTCTCCAGCGACTTGAGGTGTCTACTGTACGTGGTCCATGTCTCTGAGCCATACAGGAGGGTGGGTATAACTTTTGAAGAACGTTCTTCATGGGTCAGAGGGTGAAGGCTGAGCCATGCAGACCAAGCAAGACCTAGGTTTGATTGCTGGTCTGTGTTGAGATCATTGATTTCAGCAGTTTGGCAGTAGCAGCAGTACAATTGGCCTCAGCGCCCTTGGGCTAAGGTAGGGAAAAAAATCAGCCGGAGTTCCCACTATCCAGTAATTCCTGTTGGCAAGTGCGTATGTTTCAAGGTCCAGTGAGCAAAGTATTGAGTTCAGCTATGATGCTCCCCATGATGCAATGACCTGCCAACACTAAGCTTAAACATGAAGCATGGCTATTGGGGTGAGGACTGCTGGTACTTGTGGAACTGTATCTGATTGTGAATCAACACCTTCAGAAAAGGGGATAAAATTAGGGGGAAATCTTTTAATTTAACTTCAGTGGTTATTATTATTATGTATCTGTAAAGCATGCACTCCCATGTTCCGCCACCAGGGAGCGCATCCGCTGAAGTCCCAAGGGATCCCAGCATCCCTTGGGAGCACTGTATATAAGACGGCCCCTAAGGCCTGTTCCTCACTCTGGAGTGTCTTAATAAAGACTGAGGTCACTGTTACTTTAACCTGCCTGTGTGCAGTCTCATCTGTGTTAGGAACACAATAACTGGCGACGAGTATACAAATCCAACGCAAAGATGCAGCAAACTGTGGGCATCCTGGAGAAGTTCTCGGAGCGTGAGGACTGGGAAGCCTATGTCGAATGGTTAGACCAGTACTTTGTAGCCAACGAGCTGGACGGAGAAGGAAGCGCTGCAAAAAGGAGAGCGATCCTCCTCACGGTCTGCGGGGCACCGACCTACAGCCTCATGAAGAATCTTCTGACTCCGGTGAAACCCACAGATAAGTCGTATAAGGAGCAGTGTACACTGGTTCGGGAGCATCTTAACCTGAGAGAGAGCGTGCTGATGGCGAGGTATCGGTTCAACACGTGCCAGCGATCTGAAGGTCAGGAAGTGGCGAGCTACGTCGCCGAGCTAAGGCGACTTGCAGGACAATGTGAGTTTGATGGCTACCTGGAGCAAATGCTCAGAGACTTTTTTGTACTGGGCACTGGCCACGAGACCATCCTACGAAAACTTCTGACTGTAGAGACACCAACCCTCAGTAAGGCCATTGCGATAGCACAGGCATTTATGTCCACTAGTGATAACACCAAACAAATCTCCCAGCACACAAGTGCTAGCAATGTTTTTAAATTAACTGGAACTGTGTTTGCGAGCAGAAATGTACAGGGCAGAAACCACGAGTCTGCAACTGCCAGCAGGCCTCAGGTGACCCAGATGACTCAGAGTCCGCAACAAAGGATGAATGCAAGGCAATTCACACCTTGTTGGTGTTGTAGCGGCTTCCATTCAGCCAATTCATGCCGCTTCAAAGGGTATGTTTGCAAGAGCTGTGGAACAATGGGGCACCTCCAACGAGCTTGCAAACGAGCTGCAAGCTCGACAAAACCTGCTAACCACCACGTGGCAGAGGAAGATCGGTCCATGGTGGATCAAAGCAATTTCGAGCCTCAGAGAGAGGAGGCAGATGTGGAAGTACACGGGGTGCACACATTTTCGACGAAATGTCCACATATAATGCTAAATGTAAAATTGAATAGCTTGCCCGTAGCCATGGAACTGGACACTGGTGCTAGCCAATCCATCATGAGTAAAAAGATGTTTGAGAGACTATGGTGCAACAAGGCACTCAGACCAGCCTTGAACCCCATCCACACGAAACTGAGAACGTACACCAAAGAGCTTATCACTGTCCTGGGCAGCGCCATGGTCAAGGTCACCTACGAGGGCATGGTGCATGAACTGCCACTCTGGATTGTCCCAGCCGATGGCCCTATACTGCTTGGAAGGACCTGGCTGGGCAAAATCCGCTGGAACTGGGATGACATCCGAGCGCTATGTCGATGAGGCCTCATGTACCCAAGTTCTTAACAAATTTCCTTCCTTTTTTGAGCCAGGCATTGGAAATGTTTCCGGGGCGAAGGTGCGGATCCATTTGGTCCCAGAGGCACGACCCATTCACCACAAGGCACGAGCGGTACCTCACATGATGAGGGAGAGAGTGGAAATCGAGCTGGACATGCTACAACATGAGGGCATCATCTCCCCAGTGGAATTCAGCAAGTGGGCCAGCCCGATTGTTCCAGTACTCAAAAGTGTTGGCACGGTCAGGATTTGCGGCGATTATAAAGTAACTATTAATTATTTCTCGCTACAGGACCAATACCTGCGACGCAGGCAGAAGGCAAGACGTTCACCAAGCTCAACCTGACTTCGGCCTACATGACGCAGAGCTGGAGGAGTCTTCGAAGGGCCTCACCTGCATCAACACACACAAGTGACTGTTCATCTACAACAGATGCCCGTTTGGAATTCGGTCGGCTGCAGCGATCTTCCAGAGAAACATGGAGAGCCTACTCAAGTCGGTACCACACACGGTGGTTTTTCAGGACGACATATTGGTCACGGGTCGGGACACCACCGAGCACCTACAAAACCTGGAGGAGGTCCTCCAGCGACTGGATCGCGTAGGGCTGCGGCTGAAGAGGTCGAAATGCATCTTCATGGCAACAGAAGTGGAGTTTTTGGGGAGAAAGATCACAGCGGACGGCATTCGGCCCACAGACGCCAAGACAGAGGCTATCAGGAACGCACCCAGGCCACAGAATGTCACGGAGCTGCGGTCGTTCCTGGGATCCTCAACTATTTTGGTAACTTCCTACCGGGGTTAAGCACCCTCTTAGAGCCCCTACATGTGTTATTGCGTAAATGTGAGAACTGGGTATGGGAAAAAAAACAAGTAATTGCTTTTGAGAAAGCCAGAAACATTTTATGCTCTAACAAGCTGCTTGTATTGTATAACCCGCGTCGTCGTACGGAGCTGGGTGTGTATTACAACAAGCTAACGTTGCGGGGAAGTTGCAACCTGTCGCCTATGCCTATAGCAGTTTGTCTAAGGCCGAGAGGGCCTACAGCGTGATTGAGAAAGAGGCATTAGCGTGTGTGTTCGGGGTAAAGAAAATGCATCAGTACCTGTTTGGCCTCAAATTTGAGCTGGAAACCGATCACAAGCCCCTCACATCCATGTTCGCTGAAAACAAGGGGATAATTACTAATGCCTCAGCCCGCATACAAAGATGGGCACTCGTGCTATCAGCATATAACTATACCTTCCGCCACATGCCAGGCACCGAGAACTGTGCGGATGCTCTCAGTCGGCTACCATTGCCCACCACGGGGGTGGAAATGGCGCAGCCTGCAAACTTGTTGATGGTGGCGCATCTCGCAGACTTGTTGATGGTCATGGAAGCGTTTGAAAATGATAAATCACCTGTCACGGCCCACCAGATTAGGACTTGGACCAGCCAAGAACCTCTGCTGTCCCGAGTAAAGATCTGTGTACTGCATGGGAGCTGGGCCAGCATCCCCGTTGAAATGCAAGAGCTAATCAAGCCGTTCCAGCGGCAAAAGGATGAGCTGTCCATTCAGGCAGACTGCCTGTTGTGGGGTAACCGCATAGTGCTACCCAAAAAGGGCGGGGAGACGTTCATCTCGGATCTCCACAGCACACACCCAGGTATAGTAATGATAAAAGCGATAGCCAGATCCCACGTGTGGTGGCCTGGTATCGACTCTGACTTAGAGTCCTGTGTATGGCAATGCAGCGTATGTGCTCAGTTGAGCAACGCGCCCAGAGACACACCACTAAGTTTGTGGTCCTGGCCCTCCAGACCATGGTCGAGGATCCATGTCGACTATGCGGGCCCGTTTCTCGGTAAAATTTTCCTGGTGGTGGTGGATGATTTTTCAAAATGGATTGAATGTGAAATAATGTCGGGAAGCACTGCCACCGCCACCATTGAAAGCCTGAGGGCCATGTTTGCCACCCACGGCCTGCCTGACATACTGGTCAGTGACAACGGGCCATGTTTCACCAGTGCCGAATTTAAAGAATTCATGACCCGCAATGGGATCAAACATGTCACCTCGGCCCCCGTTTAAACCAGCCTCCAATGGGCAGGCAGAGCGGGCAGTACAAACCATCAAACAGAGCCTTAAACGAGTCACAGAAGGCTCACTCCAAACCCACCTGTCCCGAGTACTGCTCAGCTACCGCACGAGACCCCACTCGTTCACAGGGGTGCACCCGGCTGAGCTACTCATGAAAAGGACACTTAAAACCAGACTCTCGCTGGTTCACCCCAACCTGCAGCAACAAAATGTAAACGATGGTCACGCCACTGTGTCACGGGAAATTGATCTGAATGACCCTGTGTATGTACTAAACTATGGACATGGTCCCAAGTGGATCGCGGGCACGGTGATAGCTAATGAAGGGAGTAGGGTGTTTGTGGTCAAACTAGACAATGGACAAATTTGCAGAAAGCACCTGGACCAAACGAGGCTGCGGTTCACAGACTGCCCTGAACAACCCACAGCAGACACCACCTTTATCGAGCCCACAACACACCCCAAAGGATCAATGACACCACCCCGGACCAGGAAATCGAACTCATCACTCCCAACAGCCCAGCAAGACCAGGCTCACCCTGCAGCCCTGCAGGGCCCACAACACGCCAGCCCAGCGAGGGCACAGCCAACAAACCAGAACAGACATTTGTACCGAGGCGGTTCACCAGGGAAAGAAAGACTCCCGACTGCCTCACCTTGTAAATAGTTTTCACTTTGACTTTGCGGGGGAATGATGTTGTGTATCTGTGAAGCATGCACTCCCATGTTCCGCCACCAGGGAGTGCATCCCCTGAAGCCGCAGGGGATCCCAGCATCCCTTGGGAGCACTGTATATAAAACAGCCCCTAAGACCTGTTCCTCACTCTGGAGTGTCTTATTAAAGACTGAGGTCACTGTTACTTTAACCTCCCTGTGTGCAGTCTCATCTGTGTTAGGAACAAAATAATTATTATTACTAAATAGATTGCTTTAACCGTGTCCATGTCATATGAAACTTTTTCCAACTCTTTTATACATGCCAATCGAGAAACTCAACAATAGCTTCTCAACAGCTTCAACAAAACTGACAACTTGAGAATGGCTCTAATTATAAGCCTATGGCATGTGAAAGCAAGTAGTTACATGAGGCTTTGTCATTTAGGCTGTAGGTATACCCAACATTCCTTCACGTGGAGTGAAAGGAACTAGACAGAATTCATTGTTAGAGCCAAAAAATTAGAATGATCTCAAAACATAAATAACACAGCAAAGTGGGAACAAAGTGCTAAGGAACTTCAATCCAGTGATCTCCAATTAAAACGATTAAATTGTAAATGAAAGCTTGAAGGGGTTAATCCAAATGTTAAATGCACAACATTGAAGGTGTGTTTCTTGGAGTGGGCTCTTCCAGAAAATGTTTCATTTTTACATGAAAAATGATGCTTTCTGATTCATCTAAAGTACTTTAATATTTCACAATTAATAGATTTTTAATACTTTTTTAAAAGTCTTCTTTGGATATTCTCCGAATTGGCAATCTCCCCCCCTCATCCCCTTCCCGTTCATGCTGGAAGCTTTTTCCCGTTAGTTTAAGCCAACAATCTTCCCTTTTTCCATTCCCATTAATGCTGGCATTCTCCTTCCTCCTCACCCCAAAACATTTGTCTTGGTTTCTTCCCTTCCCTATTCCCTTTATCTCTCCTCTCCACTTAATTACCATTCATTTCCCCCTTTATTAAAATAATTTTCCCCCTTCAACACCATCGAATGCACCCCCCCAATTGCCACCCATTCTCCTGCCCCTCAGCCGCTCCTACTTGAGTTCAGCTAAAGATGGAGTAAACTAGGGCCCCTATCTCCTCGACATCCCTTCACAGACTCTCTACTCCAGAGGTAGGAATTCCTGTTCGCACAAGAGTTCTCGTCTACATTGTGCAAGATCACTGGTGTTTGGAGTGGCATTGAGGAGACAGAGGCTCCAGTTCAAGTCTATTAGCAGCTAGACTTAGACAGGTGCTGGGCAGCTCACGGGGATCTGGGGGGGTCGCAGTCCAGTGCAATAGAACAGATTGAATGGCAGTAACGGATAAACAGGGGTCCAGTCTACACTTATTTTTGTCAGAAAGCACCGTCATGCTGATTGGACCCTGAAAACACTGACTGTAGTGTCAAATACTGACACTTGGAATGTATGTGTTCTGCAAAAGTGCTTGCCTGTTTGAAAGCCGACTGAGTGAAAATTTGGGTTGTATATTGCAAGTTAAAAGATTACAATGGTTTTCTTGCTGGTCATAGAGATGATGAAAACTTTCAGCTCTGTCTGCACAGCATTACACAGCAAAAGTAAATATACTGATTAAAAATCCGTTCCACCTTTCTAAGTTCTTGGGAGCACCTGTACTTAAGGAGGCCTCACAGGCTGGAGAGGCCCTCTGGAGACCTGTAATGAAAGACTAAGGTCACACTTTACTTTGAGCTCACAGTATCTGGTCAGACTCTTTATTCATACAATAACAATTCCCTCTGGGCACTTAATCTCGTGCTTCCTCAAGGTGCCACCTGAGGGTCAAAATCGCACAAGGTGGCTGGCTACCCATGAACTACAGAAGGCTCATGGGACTGAGGTGGCCCTTATCTCATGTCAGCTTGTCCTTGGGCAGCTTGGTCCCCCCCCCTGCCCCCTCCCCCATGTTTCACTGGTGCAGCGCTCTGAGTGGGACAGCTGGGGGCCAGACATGTGCAGACAGGTCACGAGAGGCAGCGATATCGTGCAGCTGTCTTTTTCGAGGCCGCACAGAAGTTTCCACGGGGAGGGTGAATTTCCTTCTGAAGCAGGGTTTCCGTCAAAGTTACGGCAGCGGAGAGGGAGAAACCTTGATGAAACTCACCTCCCAGCGAGGCGGGATGCTTTTGCCGTTACTGGTAGCGATGGGAATGCAAATGAGCAGAGCCAGGAAACTAGCATGCATTCGTCTCTCGAGGCCACTGGCAAACGCAACACTTCCCACAGCTGCAACAGCAGTGGGACTCCATTTGAGGAAATTCCTGACATGGTTGTTTGACCAACTCTGGGACGAACATTAAACCATCATGTTTGAGCTGCATTTAATTCAACTCCCTGTTCAGATGATTTTCAGTCCAGTGCGGGAGGCGAGACGGAAGCTGTATTCCGACTTTTTTAAACATATTCTCATGAGGATATTTTAGAGGTGATTTCCCCCCTTTTTCTGTTTTTTTTATTGTTAACCAGCCTGGCCTAAAATCTCATACCGTCGCCACCTAGGCTGTGACCAAAACTCAATATAACAATCATTCAGAGGAGACTGGGGACCACCCAGGTCAGAGTCTCCCTTCCTTCCCTCTCTCACTGAGAGACACTGAAGTCCCTGCTCTCCCCCCTCAGTGTGGCTTAGATCTGGAACTGAATGGAGCTAGAACATGCATCCATCCTGTTCTGTGACATTCCGCTTCAGCACTCCCGCGCCTCCTGTCTTAACTTTGTTTTAATTCAGCCGATACTTCATTGCAGCCTGGGTGCAATAGTGTTCTGACTCTGCCTCCCTCTTTACATGCTGGCTTGCCTCAGCTTGTCACCTTCGCCTTTCAAGCCAGGTTATTTCATTACTTAAGAATAGCAATTGCAAGCTGCATCTTACCATTTTTGTAATATATTCATTACGAACTCACACACATAAACACACACAAGATGGCTCTACAGGAACCTTGTCATGTGACTTGTCACATGACCCTTATATTGTTCTACATCAGCAGTTGCATTACCACAGTGATCCACTAGGTGGAGCTCTAATTCCGAGGTGGAGTTCTATAATACACTGCTCCCTCCTTAATGAAGAAGTAATCATAACAAAATAATCATCGTACTTAACTTGCATGATTATACACTACAAAAGATATGGCCTTATTTTGCCATATTTCCAAATCAAACTTAACCACTGGTTTTCTTTTCGAAAAGGATACCTTCACTCTCGAACAGAACTTTCCAAACTTGGTGTCGAACTTAGACTCATTCTAGGCTGATCCTGAGGAGAGTTTTTCTTCAAGGGCAACCCTTGATCTATATTTGGATTCTCTACAACTTCAGACTGTTTGTCTGCCTGACTCGGACTCAGATTTAAATTTTGACTTTCTCTTGGACTGGTTTCTAGTACATCTGATGTAGAAACATAGAAACATAGAAAATAGGTGCAGGAGCAGGCCATTCAGCCCTTCTAGCCTGCACCGCCATTCAATGAGTTCATGGCTGAACATGCAACTTCAGTACCCCCTTCCTGCTTTCTCGCCATAACCCTTGATCCCCCGAGTAGTAAGGACTTCATCTAACTCCCTTTTGAATATATTTAGTGAATTGGCCTCAACTACTTTCTGTGGTAGAGAATTCCACAGGTTCACCACTCTCTGGGTGAAGAAGTTTCTCCTCATCTCGGTCCTAAATGGCTTACCCCTTATCTTCAGACTGTGACCCCTGGTTCTGGACTTCCCCAACATTGGGAACATTCTTCCTGCATCTAACCTGTCTAAACCCGTCAGAATTTTAAACGTTTCCATGAGGTCCCCTCTCATTCTTCTGAACTCCAGTGAATACAAGCCCAGTTGATCCAGCCTTTCTTGATAGGTCAGTCCCACCATCCCGGGAATCAGTCTGGTGAATCTTCACTGCACTCCCTCAATAGCAAGGATTTACTACTGGTACTGTACTTGTAACAAGGCTATCTGACTCATCAGCAATAATCGAACCATTCCAACTTTCAACTCCTTCCACATCTGTAGGTAAAATATGATCAATGTGAACAAACCTAATCTTTCCATGATCAAACATCTTGACCAGATAGGTGCGAGGACCATATATCTTCACTGCTCTTCCTGCTAACCACTTTAACCATTTATGGTGATGGTTCTTCACTCTAACCTTTTGATTCAATGTCCCACTTCTCTCTCTTACTCTACCTATATCAGGACTCTCCTTCTGTCTTAATTGCTTCTCTTCTACTGACTGTGCCAAGTTTGTCTTTAACAACGAGAACTTGGTTTGAGAAACAACTCTGCTGGTGTTCTACCAGTAGTTGTATGAGGAGTATTATGATAAGTAATCAGAAAATCTGCTAGTTTGTGATCCAACATGAGTGAATTTCCACAGGTGTTCTCCTCTCGTCTGTTATAATGCCACGGAAACCCTGGATTTCAGCGTCTTCTGGAAGATTTATGGGAGAACCTTGTAGGAATTCTCCTCAATCTGTTTTTGTAGTTGTTTATTGAGGGATAATTGTTGTCCAGGACATCAGAGAAACTCTGCTTCAAATAGTCCCAAAGATCATTTACATCCACTTGAACAGGCAGACAGGAGCTCGCTTTAACATCCAAAAGACTGCACATCCAGGAATACAGCACTCCTTCAGTACTGCAATGAAGTGTCAGATAGATCATGCGCTCAAGTGCTGGAATGGGACTTGAACCCACACCTTCTAACTTGGACACAAGAGTGTTGCCACAGAGCCAAGCTTTGGTTTGTTCTCTGGTCTGTACTGAGTTAACTTACATCTGCTGAGCGCTACAATTGGTCTAAATGCATCTGTATTAGGATCGGGAAACAAATCAGGGTCCCTACTTCTGAAAGCTATCCAGTAATTCCTGCAAAAATGTGAGCATGTGTGACAGGACTGGACTCAATTCTCAACTATGATGCTCTCCATGAATAAATAGACAGATTACACTCATTATCTAGATTCTAGAGTCGCAGGTGAAGAATGCCCAATTGGACAGGTTAGTGAAGGGCATTCCTGCCTGTGAATGTGTGAATACATAACATAAGAAATAATAGCAGGAGTAGGCCATTTGACCCCACGAGCCTGCTCCGCCATTCAGTCGGATCATGGCTGATCTAATCTTGGCCTCAACTTCACCTCACTGCCCGCTCCCCATAACCCATGATTCCCTTATCATTCAAAAATCTGTCTATCTCCACCTTAAATATATTCAATGACCCAGCCTCCACAGCTCTTTGGGGTAGAGAATTCCAAAGATTCACAACCGTATGAGAGAAGAAATTCCTCCTTATTTCCATATTAAATGGGCGACCCCTTATTCTGAGACTATGTCCCCTCGTTCTAGATTCCCCCACAAAGGGAAACATCCTCTCTGCATCTACCCTGTCCAGCCCATCAAAATCTTATATGTTTCAATAAGATCACCTCTCAGTCTTCTAAACTCCAATGAGTATAGGTCCAACCTGCTCAACCTTTCTTCATATAATAACCCCTTCATCTCAGGAATCAACCTCATGAACCTTCTCTGAAGTGCCTCCAATGGAAGTATATCCTGCCAAGACCACCAGTGTACCAGTGCAGCCTTCGGTCGCCTGAGGAAAAGAGTGTTTGAAGACCAGGACCTCAAACCCAGCACCAAGCTCATGGTCTACAGGGCAGTAGTGATACCCGTCCTCCTATATGCTTCAGAGACATGGACTATGTACAGCAGGCACCTCAAAACACTGGAGAAGTACCACCAACGCTGCCTCCGCAAGATCCTGCAAATCCATTGGCAGGATAGGTGTACCAATGTCAGTGTTCTCGCTCAGGCCAACATCCCCAGCATCGAAGCACTGACCACGCTCGATCAGCTCCGATGGAATGGCCACATCGTCCGCATGCCCGATACGAGACTCCCAAAACAAGCGCTCCACTCGGAGCTCCGACACGGCAAGCGAGCCCCAGGTGGACAGAGTAAACGCTTCAAGAACACCCTCGAAGCCTCCTTGAAAAAGTGCAACATCCCCACCGACACCTAGGAATCCCCAACCCAAGACCGCTCAAAGTGGAGGAGAAGTATCCGGGAAGACACCAAGCACCTCGAGTCTCTTCACCGGGAGCAAGCGGAAGCCAAGCGCAAACTGCGGAAGGAGTGCACAGCCCAAGCACCTCACCCACCCGTCCCTTCAACCAACGTCTGCCCACATGTGACAGAGACTGTAGGTCCCACATTGGACTCTTCAGTCACCTGTGAACTCATTTTTATTGTGGAAGCAAGTCATCCTCGATTCCGAAGGATTGCCTAAGAGAGTGAGATCCTTTATTAAATACGGAGACTAAAACTGTACACAGTACTCCAGGTGTGGTCTCACCAACACCCTGTACAGTTGTAGCAGGTCTTCGCTACTTTTTACTCCATCCCCCTTGCAATAAAGGCCAACATTCCATTTGCTTTCCCAATTACTTGCTGTAGCTGCATGCTAACTTTTTGTATTTCATGTACAAGGATCCCCAGATCCCTCTGTACCGCAGCATTTTGTAATCTCTCCCATTTAAATAATAACTTGCTTTTTTATTTTTCCTACCAAAGTGGATAACCTCACATTTTCCCACATTATACTCCATCTGCCACATGTTTGCCCATTCACTTAGCCTGTCTATATCCCTTTGTAGATTCTTTGCATCCTCCTCACGACTTGCTTTCCCATCTATCTTTGTATCATCAAAACATTTTGCCACATTACACTCAGTCCCTTCATCCAATCAATAATATAGATTGTAAATAGTTGAGGCCCCAGCACTGATCCCTGTGGCACCCCACTAGTTGCAGTTTACTAACCTGAAAATTACCCATTTATCCCAACTCTCTCTGTTTTCTGTTAGTTAACCAATCCTCTATCCACGCTAATATATTACCCCTAACTCCGTGAACTCTTATCTTATGCAGTAACCTTTTATGTGGCACCATATGGAATGCTTTTTGAAGATCCAAATATATGACATCCACTGGTTTCCCTTTATTCGCCCTGCTCGTTACATCCTCAAAGAACTCTAGCAAATTTGTCAAATATGATTTCCCTTTCATAAAACCATACTGACTCTGCTTGACTGTATTATGATTTTCTAAATGTCCTGTTATTACTTCCTTAATGATGGACTCCAGCATTTCCCAATGACAGATGTTAGGCTAACTGGTCTATAGTTTCCTGCTTTCTGTCTCCCTCCTTTCTTAAATAGGGGTGTTATATTTGCGGTTTTCCAATCTGCTGGGACCTCTCCAGATTCCAGGAACTTTTGGTATATTACAACCAATGCATCCACTGTCTCTGCAGCCACCTGTTTTAAGACCCTAGGATGCAGGCCATCAGGTGTCGGGGGCTTGTCCACCTTTAGTCGCATTAGGTTGCCTTGTACTTTTTCTCTAGTGACAGTGATTGTTTTAACTTCCCTCCGCCCCCCCAATAGCCCTTGATTATCAATTATTGGGATGTTTTTAGTGTCTTCTACCGTGAAGACCGATACAAAATATTTGTTCAAAATCTCCGCCATTTCCCTATTTTCCCTTGTTAATTCCCCAGTCTCATCCTCTAAGGGACCAACATTTACTTTAGCTACTCTCTTCCTTTTTATATACCTGTTGTCAAAAAAGAAATTGTAGCATCTTTTTGTAAAAACATCTTGCATCCTCGTATCGATTGTACTTTGGATATCAAACTTATACACATTCAGATTTCTGTGTTACACTTGCACCTGACTGGCTCAACTTTAATATTCATAAAACAGCACCCAATCTAAACTTATGAAAACAGCCAATCAAAATCAGCAGGAAGAAAATGGTTATCAATAAAACAAAGCAAGGTGGAGAACTGGAACCAAAGAAATCACTTCAAGCAGTGTTTGAACATCGTTTTGGCTGCCATCTTGCTTTCTCACAAAGCTGATTTAAACTCCAAATAGAGGAAATTGGAATTAAAAACATGTTGTGTAAGCATGCCTGTTCACTGTGCGGTGTCTGTAACACGTTGAATGTACCCTTGTACTGTAGATACCTTACCGGTACACCAGAGGGTGATGTTGCTGGAGACCCAGGGTTTGCCTGCACACAGCAGGCAACCCAGTATAAAAGGGAACTCACAGCTGGTTGTTGGCACTCAGGAGCTGCAAATAAAGGACTGCAGGTCTGCACAGTTTAAGTATCATACCCTGCCTCATGGAGTCATTACTAAAGGTGCCTGCATACACTACAAAACAGATGTTACTGGATATATGCAACAGGTCAACTAGTAGCTGCAAGAAGTATTGGTAACTGTTTTGGTGTGGTCTCCTTCAGAACTGGACACTGAAAGATAAACCAGCCTCTTTGCAGGGTGGAAGGAAGAGAAAATGGAAAGCGGGGGAGGAAAAGTTACAGCCGATACACCAGTCACTGAGACAAGGTTACTAAGTTGAATGACCAGCCAATTGCTTAATTATAGAACTAGGAACCTATGAAAAGATACTAAAGATCATCTCAGTGAGGCAATGAAAAGGCAATTACTGTTACTGAGCTTCACATACACCTCCTTCCAAAGTCTTTTAACAGCCATGTTCATTCCTGCTCAGCATCCACCCTTACAATGACAGAAGCTGGCCCTCACCTTGAGCAACGCCACAGGAGATGTGCTTGTTTTAAAATATGAATGTAATGTAACCATAACTATGTACAATATTGTGAACTAATTTTTTGATCATATCTAGCCCTAGTTTTAAAATAATATTCAAACCAGTCTTCATATATTTTATCATTCTAACATCAGGAGTCTGGATTATGACGAGTCTTTAGTAGACACAATAAAAATCCCTGCACCGTTCTGTATAAAAACCATAAATAACTGAATTAGGAACATATGGAGTTATGAAGAATGCTTCTGTCATGGTTGTCAACAGAATTTATAATATGTTGTTAATAATAAAAACTGGTATGGCAAAAAAATCACTAAACGGAGTTTAGTTCACATTAAATTGGTAAAATTAAAATAACATGGTTTTGTTGGCTGCAGCCTTTAATATGGTATCAGGCCTGCAGTTGCCATAATGGTTTTGCAAAGCTGGAGTGGAGCTAAATTATAGAACAGATGGGAATCTGTTCAACCTCCGCCACCTCTAGGCCAGATCCAAGGCCATCCCATCCTCGATCATTTAACTACAGTACACAGACGACGCTTGTGTCTGCGCACACTCGGAGGCAGAACTCCAAGCCTTCGTCATCATCTTCACCGAGGTGCACGAGAGCATGGGCCTTGCGCCAAACATCCGTAAGACAAAGTTCCTCCACCAACCTGATCCCGCCGCACAGCACTGCCCCCCCCGGTTATCAAAATCCATGACGAGGTCTTGGGCAATGTGGACCATTTTCCATACCTCGGGAACCTACTGTCAGCCAGAGCAGACATTGACAACGAGGTCCAGCACCGCCTCCAGTGCGCCAGCGCAGCCTTCGGTCGCCTGAGAAAAGGAGTGTTTGAAGACCAGGACCTCAGATCCGGCACCAAGCTTGTGTTCTACAGGGCAGTAGTGATACCCGCCCTCTTGTATGGCTCAGAGATGTGGACCATATACAGTAGACACCTCAAAACACTGGAGAAGTACCACCAGCGCTGCCTCCGCAAGATGCTGCAAATCCATTGGAAGGATAGATGCACCAACGGCAGTATCCTCGCTCAGGCCAACATCCCCAGTATCGAAGGAATGACCACGCTAGATCAGCTCCATTGGGCAGGGCCACATCGTCCACATGCCCGACTCGAGAGTCCCAAAGCAAGCGCTCTACTCGGAGCTTCGACACGGCAAGCGAGCCCCAGGTGGGCAGAGGAAATGCTTCAAGGACACCCTTAAACCCTCCTTGATGAAGTGTAACATCCCCGCTGATACCTGGGAATCGCTGGTCCACGACTGCTCAAAGTGGAGGAAGTGCATCCGGGAGGGCGCTGAGCACCTCGAGTCCCTTCACCGAGAACAAGCAGAAACCAAGCGCAGGCAGCGGAGGGAGCGTGTGTTAACCCAGGCTCCCCGACCACCCGTTCCTTCAACCACTGTCTGCCCCGCCTGTGACAGAGACTGGAGGTCCCGCATTGGACTGTACAGTCACCTGAGAACTGACTTTTCAAGTGGAAGCAAGTCTTCCTTGACTCCGTGGGACTGCCTGTGATGATGATGACGATGACAAAGCACACAGTATTATGTAGCAGGTTGATCTATAACTACAGCAGCGCACTTCAGTTGCATTTTTAACGGTTTAATTGTTTCAGTTATTTAGAGCTTGCCGGTAAATAGTGTTTCGACCAATGTTGCTATTTAAGAGGGAATTTTAACTGCGAGCGGGAGGCTGGTGAGCCAGCTGACTGGGAGTCTCCATGGTGGGGAGGGGGCACACAACTTCACTAATCCAGTGCTACAAGATTCGATGAAAATCAGGTAAATCAGACAATAATGATGAGGTAATACAAAACTAGAAACCACAAGGTGGTTGGGGGAAAGGAGGAAATAAAGTGAAGGGAAGTTAGAACCACCTGCATGCTAGCGTCCACATTTGATGCAGGCAGTGAGCGTTCCAGGTGGTCTGTCACTGTGTCCACTTTTGTAGGCGACAACCAGCACAGACCGGGTCCCTCCCCTGAGCACTGCAACTGATCCAGTTCTGACTCTGACTCCTGCTGTCATTGAAGCTGCTGTACATCGTGACAGGCATCCTTACGAGGTCAGGAATTTCCTGTCACAGTGTGATCAGAAGTGTGAGCAGTGAGGAGCCCCTGGCCAGCCCTCGGAAGGGGGAGAGGTGACTATCGAGAGTGCAACGAGAGGGGTAAAGTGGGAGCAGCACATTTTGGTGGCAGAGCGGGAATTAGCAGGGCCAGTATTTTTTTTTAGGAGAATGTCGCAGAGAGCGGGAGAGAGAAGACAGCGTTATTCGGAGGGAAGAGAGAGAGAGACAAACCAGCATGACTTTGAGGGAGATGGAAGAAAAACAAGCAGCAATTGGTGAGGGGGAGAACATAAGAACATAAGAATTAGGAACAGGAGTAGGCCATCTAGCCCCTCGAGCCTGCTCCGCCATTCAACAAGATCATGGCTGATCTGGCCGTGGACTCAGCTCCACTTACCCGCCCGCTCCCCGTAACCCTTAATTCCCTTATTGATTAAAAATCTATCTATCTGTGATTTGAATACATTCAATGAGCTAGCCTCAACTGCTTCCTTGGGCAGAGAATTCCACAGATTCACAACCCTCTGGGAGAAGAAATTCCTTCTCAACTCGGTTTTAAATTGGCTCCTCCGTATTTTGAGGCTGTGCCCCCGAGTTCTAGTCTCCCAGACCAGTGGAAACAACCTCTCTGCCTCTATCTTGTCTATCCCTTTCATTATCTTAAATGTTTCTATAAGATCACCCCTCATCCTTCTGAACTCCAACGAGTAAAGACCCAGTCTACTCAATCTATCATCATAAGGTAACCCCCTCATTTCCTTAATCAGCCTAGTGAATCGTCTGTGTACCCCCTCCAAAGCTAGTATATCCTTCCTTAAGTAAGGTGACCAAAACTGCACGCAGTACTCCAGGTGCAGCCTCACCAATACCTTATACAGTTGCAGCAGGACCTCCCTGCTTTTGTACTCCATCCCTCTCGCAATGAAGGCCAACATTCCATTCACCTTCCTGATTACCTGCTGCACCTGCAAACTAACTTTTTGGGATTCATGCATAAGGACCTCCAGGTCCCTCTGCACCGCAGCATGTTGTAATTTCTCCCCATTCAAATAATATTCCCTTTTACTGTTTTTTTTTCCAAGGTGGATGACCTCACACTTTCCGACATTGTATTCCATCTGCCAAACCTTAGCCCATTCGCTTAACCTATCTAAATCTCTTTGCAGCCTCTCTGTGTCCTCTACACAACCCGCTTTCCCACTAATCTTTGTGTCATCTGCAAATTTTGTTACACTACACTCTGTCCTCTCTTCCAGGTCATCTATGTATATTGTAAACAGTTGTGGTCCCAGCACCGATCCCTGTGGCACACCACTAACCACCGATTTCCAACCCGAAAAGGACCCATTTATCCGACTCTCTGCTTTCTGTTCGCCAGCCAATTCTCGATCCATGCTAATACATTTCCTCTGACTCCGCGTACCTTTATCTTCCACAGTAAATTTTTGTGTGGCACCTTATCGAATGCCTTTTGGAAATCTAAATACACCATATCCATCGGTACACCTCTATCCACCATGCTCATTATATCCTCAAAGAATTCCAGTAAATAAGTTAAACATGATTTCCCCTTCATGAATCCATGCTGCATCTGCTTGATTGCACTATTCCTATCTAGATGTCCCGCTATTTCTTCCTTAATGATAGCTTCAAGCATTTTCCCCACTACAGATGTTAAACTAACCGGCCTATAGTTACCTGCCTTTTGTCTTCCCCCTTTTTTAAACAGAGGCGTTACATTAGCTGCTTTCCAATCCGCTGGTACCCCCCCGGAGTCCAGAGTATTTTGGTAGATTACACCGAATGCATCTGCTATAACTGCCGCCATCTCTTTTAATACCCTGGGATGCATTTCATCAGGACCAGGGGATTTGTCTACTTTGAGTCCCATTAGCCTGTCCAGCACTATCCCCCTAGTGATAGTGATTGTCTCAAGGTCCTCCCTTCCCACATTCCTGTGACCAGAAATTTTTGGCATGGTTTTTGTGTCTTCCACTGTGAAGACCGAAGCAAAATAATTGTTTAAGGTCTCAGCCATTTCCACATTTCCCATTATTAAATCCCCCTTCTCATCTTCTAAGGGACCAACATTTACTTTAGTCACTCTTTTCTGTTTTATATATCTGTACAAGCTTTTACTATCTGTTTTTATGTTTTGCGCAAGTTTACTTTCGTAATCTATCTTTCCTTTCTTTATTGCTTTCTTAATCATTCTTTGCTGTCGTTTAAAATTTTCCCAATCTTCTAGTGTCCCACTAACCTTGGCCACCTTATACGCATTGGTTTTTAATTTGATAGTCTCCTTTATTTCCTTGGTTATCCACGGCTGGTTATCCCTTCTCTTCCCGTCCTTCTTTTTCACTGGAATATATTTTTGTTGAGCACTATGAAAGCGCTCCTTAAAAGTCCTCCACTGTTCCTCAATTGTGCCACCGTTTAGTCTGTGTTTCCAGTCTACTTTAGCCAACTCTGTCCTCATCCCACTGTAGTCCCCTTTGTTTAAGCATAGTACGCTCGTTTGAGACACTACTTCCTCACCCTCAATCTGTATTACAAATTCAACCATACTGTGATCACTCATTCCGAGAGGATCTTTTACTCGGAGATCGTTTATTATTCCTGTCTCATTACACAGGACCAGATCTAAGATCGCTTGCTCCCTTGTAGGTTCTGTAACATACTATTCTAAGAAACAATCCCATGTGCATTCTATGAATTCATCCTCAAGGCTACCCCGTGCGATTTGATTTGACCAATCGATATGTAAGTTAAAATCCCCCATGATTACTGCCGTTCCTTTTTCACATGCCTCCATTATTCCCTTGATTATTGCCCGCCCCACCATGAAGTTATTATTTGGGGACCTATAAACTACACCCACCAGTGACTTTTTCCCTTTACTATCTCTAATCTCCACCCACAATGATTCAACATTTTGTTCATTAGAGCCAATATCGTTTCTCACAACTGCCCTGATATCATCCTTTATTAACAGAGCTACCCCATCTCCTTTCCCTTCTTGTCTATCTTTCCGAATTGTCAGATACCCCTGTATGTTTAATTCCCAGTCTTGGCCACCCTGCAACCACGTTTCTGTAATGGTCACCAAATCATACCCATTTGTAATGATTTATGCCGTCAACTCATTTACTTTATTTCGAATGCTGTGTGCGTTTAGGTAGAGTGTTTTAATACTAGTTTTTAAACCATGATTTTTAGTTTTGACCCCTCCTGCAGCCCCTTTATATTCATACATATTGTCCCTTCTTATCACCTTGTTGTTTACACTTACCCCAGTGCTACTCTGCTCTGTTGCCTCCTGCCTTTTGCATTCTTTCTTGGGATCCTGTTCATCTGAGCTCTCACCCACTCTAACTAGCTCAGAGCCCTCTCCTGTGTTCCGAATACTCCTTGCATTGAGGCACCAAGCTTTCAGGCTTGCCTTTTTATTACACTTTGACCCTTTAGAATTTTGCTGTACAGTGGCCCTTTTTGTTTTTTGCCTAGGGTTTCTCTGCCCTCCACTTTTACTCATCTCCTTTCTGTCTTTTGCTTTTGTCTCCTTTTTGTTTCCCTCTGTCTCCCTGCATTGGTTCCCATCCCCCTGCCATATTAGTTTAACTCCTCCCCAACAGCACTAGCAAACACTCCCCCGAGGAGATTGGTTCCTAGGGATGTGTTGAAGGGGCTTTGGGAATCAGGACTTGGGAAAGCTGGGTCTGGTTGATTTATTGAAAACCCAAAGGTCTTCGCTTTTTAATCTTAAAAGAAGGAAGAACAACCACGGACTGTTCGAATATTAAATTTGCTGCCTACAGCCCTGACTGAAATTATTCTATGGTCAATAAGACTGGGTTGGAATTCCCTTGTATTCTGCAGTATTTTTATGAAAGTAAATGGATCATCTGGCTGCAACTTGAAGAAAGAAGTTTTATAATCTGAATAATTAATATCAAGAATGGCAGCTAGAAAACATGCAATGCCTTTGTTACACGTCTCTGAGTCAGAAAGTTGTGGGTTCAAGTCCCACTCCAGGCACTTGAGCACAAACTCTAGACTTACACTTCAGTGCAATACTGAGGGAGTGCTGCACTGTCTAAAGTGTCATCTTTGCAATGAGGCGTTAAACCGAGGCCCCATCTGCCCTCTCAGGTGGATGTAAAAGATCCCACGGCAGAATTTCGAACAAGTGCAGGGAAGTTCTCTTTGATCCTGGCCAATATTTATCGCTCAACCTGCACCAGTAATATTTATTATCTGCTTATTATCACATTGCTGTTTGTGGGTCCTTGATGTGCACAAATTGGGGGCCACGTTTTCTACATTACCACATTGAGTACACTCCAAAAGTACTTTGTTGACTGTATAGTGCTTTGGGACATCCTGAGGTCATCAAAGGCACTATATAAATGGAAGCCTTTTTACTTTCCTCATTGTAGATTGCAAAGTTCTGGAAAATGCAGCAAATGAACAAATGTCAAAGGCAACATTTTCTAAGGGGCATAATGCCCCTTGTCCTTTTCCCCCATGTAACACCTCTCTGGCTTTCATATACTTAAAGTACAGGTATTTTTGGCATGCTGTTGAGTTATAAGTGCATGTCCCCATGCACTTTCAGTCTAACTAATTGCTTTTATATGTCAGAGGTTTTTAATCAGGGCAGTTTGCGACTTCTTTGAAGATGTTTGTCAATGTTTGCTAATTTTCCGTAGCTGTTGTATTTAGACTTTCCAAGTTGCACTGCTTTATCTAGTTCAGTTTGATGAAATGGTGCTTTTGAAACTGTTTGAAGAATATAGTGTATTTATCTATCTTTTGGGTGAGATTCCGTGCCCAAAGTCTGTCTTGTTTCCCCGCTCTGCTGCTTTGTAGAGAATTAGGTTCAAAGTAAGATGGTTTTAAGTGATGTTGCAATATGTCTGTAGCTTTGACAATTATTAAGAAAAAAGCCATTAGTTTCTGCATTTGTTTGTGCTGTTTATAATCCTTTGATTCTTTTGAAAAACACCAGCTAGCTTTCATGCAAATGAATACTTGGAAACACTAATGTCATGGGAAGTAAAAAAAAAAATGGTGTCTGTTTTTTACCAGAGCTTCAACTTTCATATTTTAGAGGATTAACTGAATGTTCAAAGTGCACTTGTGCATTGGCAGGGATTTGAGGCTTTTGAAGGTTATACAGGAAGCTTCAATTCCTTCACATTTTTCTCCACCATTGTGTCCTTTTATCTCCTCTTTAGCATTCCCCATTGTGTGCCAATATCTGTATCAATGTTGAACTTTAGCTAGTCATATGAAGAGACATAAGAATAGATTGGAATGAAAATATAAATTTTCAGTGCCTGCTCTTTCCTATAGTTGATTGTTTGGTTTATGCTTGTCTTCCATTAATGATGTGACTGAGATTGGGAACTTGCCAGTTAAGAAAATTGCAAAAATGAACTTACATGTGCATACCTGGTGTCATCATAGGCAGTCCCTCGAAATCAAGGAAGACTTGCTTCCACTCTAAAAGTGAGTTCTCAGGTGACTGTACATTCCCATATGGGAATTACAGTCTCTGTCACGAGTGGGACAGACAGTCGTTGAAGGAAAGGGTGAGTGGTGAGTCTGGTTTGCCGCAAGCTCCTTTCGCTGCCTGCGCTTGTTTTCTGCATGCTCTCGACGACGAGACTCGAGGTGCTCAGCGCCCTCCCGGATGCTCTTCCTCCACTTAGGGCGATCTTTGGCCAGGGACTCCCTGGTGTCGGTGGGGATGTTGCACTTTATTAAGGAGGCTTTGAGGGTGTCCTTGAAACACTTCCTCTGCTCACCTAGGGCTCGCTTGCCAGGTAGCGCTTGCTTTGGGAGTCTTGTGTCGGGCATGTGAACAATGTGGCCCGCCCAACGGAGCTGGTCGAGTGTGGTCAGTGCTTCGATGTTGGGGATGTTGGCCTGATTGAGAACACTGATGTAGGTGCGTCTGTCTTCCCAGGGAATTTGCAGGATCATGCGGAGACATCGTTGGTGGTATTTCTCCAGCAATTTGAGGTGTCTGCTGTATATGGTCCACATCTCTGAGCCAAACAGGAGAGTGGGTATCACTACTGCCCTGTAGACCATGAGCTTGGTGCCAGATCTGATTCTTGAACACCCTCAGGCGACCGAAGGCTGCGCTGGAGCACTGGAGGCAGTGTTGAACCTCGTCTTTGATGTCTGCCCTTGCTGATAGTATGCTCCCGAGATATGGAAAGAGGTCCACATTGTCCAAGGCCGCACTGTGGATTTTGATGACCGGGGAGGGGGCAGTACTGTGTAGCGGAGTCAGGTTGGCGGAGGACCTTTGTCTTACGGATGTTTAGTGTAAAGTCCATGCTTTCGTACGCCTCAGTGAAGATGTTGACGATGGCTCAGAGTTCAGCCTCTGAATGTGCGCAGGCGCAAGCGTCGTCCACGTACTGTAGCTCGACGACAGAGGATGGGACGGCCTTGGATCTGGCCTGGAGATGACGAAAGTTGAACAGGTTCATTCCTATGAAAAATGAATTTACATGTGCACACGTGGTGTATAATGTGATGCATGACCCTACAGAATTAATTGACTTTCTGTTATATATGTGGACCTGTATTTACTCTGTACAGCCACCAGAGGGCTCACTCCCTGGAGCCCCAAGTGATCCATAATCCCTTGGGAGCACAGGTATTTAAGAAGACGTCACAGGTTGGAGAGGCACTCTGGGGACCTGTCACACTTTGCTTTCTCACAGTGTTCAGTCTGACTCTCCATACACAACACTTTCCCATTTAATTCTGATGGGAAAGTATGAGAAGATAACAGGCCCCAAAAATCTGCAGAAGCTCTGACGGTCTCCTGTGAGACAACTTTTCAGATTCTAAGAGTTATAACCTTCTAAGGGCCGGACCCTCTAATCATCTCTTACAAGGCAAATCTCATCAGAGGTGGTGATTCCCCATGGTGGGAGCTCTCACTTGCATAGCTCAGCCAGGAGTGAGCTTATCTCTGGACACGGGTACATTGTAAAGTGGAACATTAGCCAGGAGACTGTGAGAACGTCTTGATCTTCTTCAAGTAGTGACCTGGATGTTCATTGTCTACTTGAATAGGAAGAAAGGACCTCAGTTTATGGTCTCATCCAAAGGATGGCACCTCCGCCAGTACTGTACCGTGTGCCAGCCTGGATTGTGTTTAAGTTCTGCAGCGTGACATGAACCGGCAACCTTCTGATTCAGAGGCATTGCTGCCATCTGTTCAGAGTCAGCTTTGTAACAGACATTTTATATGGAGTCCCCCTGCAGCAACTACACAATGGTAGCATTGCCTGCAACCAGCTGACCTCAGCGGTGGGTTCAATGCAGGGGAGAGTGCTACACACATTTTCCATTTCCGAGATTAACTCCGACAAGTTTCAAACTTTTAAACACAAGAACAAGGACGACAGTGAGGCACTGGTAAATGTGCATATTTACAGCAATACATGCAGCATTTCAAATAAACATAGTTCATTTTTAAACAGGTGTTCCCGTGTTCCTCTGTTTCAGTTCATCTTACAATGCAAGCCAGTTGTTTGCTGCCATATGCAGACATACTGGCACCATTGGAGGTTACAAAACGGGAAACTATGAATAAAGAACATGCTCGTGGAATTGGTTGCAGCATGCCTGTTTTAGAGGAGTATCCCATCTTGCCCGTTGCACAGGATTATCTCAAATTCACCCATTTTACGGGAGTATCTCAGCCTTTCCCGTTTTACAGGAATATCCTAGCTCGCCCGTTTTACAGGAATAGCTCAGCCTCGCCCGTTTGACAGGAGTATCACTGCCTTTCCCGTTTTACAGGAATATCCCAGCTTGCCCGTTTTACAGGAATATTCAGCCTCGCCCGTTTGACAGGAGTATCACTGCCTTTCCTGTTTTACAGGAATATCCTAGCTTGCCCGTTTTACAGGAATATCCCAGCTCGCCCGTTTTACAGGAATATCTCAGCCTCGCCCGTTTGACAGGAGTATCACTGCCTTTCCTGTTTTACAGGAATATCCCAGCTTGCCCGTTTTACAGGAATATCCCAGCTCACCTGTTTTACAGGAATATGGCTGCCTTTCCCGTTTTACAGGAGTATCCCAGCTTCATCCGCTTTCTGGCACAAACCTATTTCTGGGCCTGTATCTTATAAATCAGAGCACTTTCTATGTCCATGATCAGTAAAGTTCTAGAACAAATACTTTCCTTACATATTCCCCGAAATTCCGACGTCCTGGGTCCGTACGAAGTTTCTATGGACCCGGGAAGGCATCGGAAAAGCCAATTTTCAGCGCGCAATGCGCATACGCTGAAAACCGGCTTTTCCGATCTGTCAAGTTTCTGGCTTGACAGATCCTCCATATCTCGGGAGCGAGGACACTTGCAGGGCAAGATTTCCGATATTTAGGAATATCTTGCCCTGCGAATGTCCTTTAAAATCTTGTGCCTGAAAAAGCAGGCGTATAGCCTACTTTTACAGACGTCGGAGTTTAGAAACATAGAAAAAGCATGATTAAAATAAAAATGTAAAAAACACATTTATGTTAAAACCCTGCCCACTCAGATAATTTTATTTTAAACCCTAACCCTAACTTTTTTTAAAAATCGGGAAATTTTTTTTAATTTAAAAAACACGTGTAACATTTTTAATTTCTATTAGTTTATTGTGTGATGTGTTTTTTAAATGTTTTGTATAGTGTTTGTGCGTTTTAGGGTTTTTCTCATTCATAGTATAAGAGCGAATCTCCTATTACTATGAATGAGAAAATACTTATCTGTGATTGGGTGTCCAGGCCCACGTGACTCCTGCGGACATCCCGACGTGCACAAGCTGCGTGTCGTTGGGAGAGGAGGCCCGTGAATCAGAAGTCCCAACGCGTGCAGCAGCTCCAGGTAAGTGCACAGTTTATTTCTATTTTTTCAGGATTTACCCCTGGGAAACCCTCCTCGGAATTTCAGGGCCAATATACTGGGGAATGTTGAAAGCCTTGTAGAGTTAGGTCCTGAACTCTCAACCAGTTGGTTTGATGGCATTGTCTCTGAGAATTACACACCTCCCTCTCACTCTCCCTGGAGCAGCACTAAATTTATGAATCAGTTACTGCAATGTGGCTTCTTGTATCATTTCACCAACAAAACACCTAGCACATCTGTTGCATCATCTCTCTGGGTTAAGCTTACGCACCGCAATTCTTCACGGTTCTCAACAAGAGAAGAAATGAGTGTCAGCTTTTCCAGCTGCTTATTGAGAACTTCCTTGAAGTTCAGAAATCCAATATGAATACCATAGTCACCATTGGGAGCATGCAGCATTGTTTCATTTTGCACCGCCATGTTAAGCAGCAGTTGTTTAAGATCTGTACCGTTTTATGATTTAGTGAGTATTCCCAATGGGAGCTGGAAAAAGCTGCCCTTAGAGGTATTGTATATCCGTCATACATGAGGGCAGGTATTACTACAGCCTTATCGACCATGAGCTTGGTGGTAGATTTGAGGGCCTGGTCTTCGAACACTCTTTTCCTCAGGTGGCCGAAGGCTGCACTGGTGCACTGGAGGCGGTGTTGAATCTCCTCACTGCTGGCCAAAGACCACCCTGAGTGGAGGAAGTGCATCCGGGAGGGCGCTGAGCGCCTCGAGTCTCATCGCCGAGCGCATGCAGGAAACAAGCGCAGGCAGCGGAAGGAACGCACGGCAAACCAGTCCCACCCTCCCTTACCCTCAATGACTGTCTGTCCCACCTGTGGCAGGGACTGTGGTTCTCATATTGGACTGTTCAGCCACCTAAGGACTCATTCTAAGAATGGTAGCAAGTCTTCATCGATCCCGAGGGACTGCCTATGATAATGATGATGTATATCCATCACCTGGACTGGTCCACAGTACTCATCTCGTTTAGGCTGCTCGGGGTTAGATGGAATCTGTTTGAAAATGTTTAACTGAATGAATTTAAATCTTAGATTTTCCATTGCCCTAAGCAGACCCTTGCAAATGTGACACCATCTTCCTGGGTTGCAGTCTACTCCATATCAATTGGCCATCGTTGACTGGTTGAGCTGGAGAAATTATTCATATAGTCTGTCACGATCATGCATATATTTGGATACAAAGTGTTTCCTTCTCTTTATTCTTTTCGAGAAAGCATTCAAGTTTTGATGGCAGGCCTTCAATAACCATCTATTTAGCGTTTTGCAAACAAGGTTAACCCCACTCACCCATAAATCTCTGATCTACTGTGACATCTCGGTTAAGACATTTTTCTTTCTTTTTTTTATATGAAAGATTTAAGTTCAAGAAGCCAATCATTACAATAAACAGATTGCAATACTCATTCACCAGTAAATTTATGCTGACATCAAATCGGCAGGAAGTTGGAAATATATTTTCATATATTATAATGGCCCTTCCAGCAGTCACTGCAGTTCAGTATGTCGTAGTACAAGTGAAAATCTGCACCAGAATCTCAACCCACTATTATTTTCAAATCCATGTGATAAAGGGTCCCAATCCATATAACTGGGGGAAGGCAGATCCAGATCCTCAGTAGGCGGAATGATTAGGTGAGTTGACTGAAAAAATGGTGAAAGGGACAAGTTCTGAGCAGGTTTTTGAAGGTGACGGGAGAGGTAGCAAGGTGAAGAGGTTTAGGAAGAGAATTTCAGAGTGCAGGGAAGTGGATTGCAAAGTTGCACAGTAATGCAGAGGGTGTGAGCTGTGACATCGGGCTGGAGACAATTCACATCTCGGATGGAATGAGATCATCAGATGAGAATTCTGAGGTCACTACTAAGACGCAAGGAACCAGCAGAGGTCGATAAGAATAGTAAATATAGGTGAGTGAGAATTTGTGCAGGATATGATTTGGGCAGCCAAGTTAAGTTAGAGTTGTGTAGGGTGAGCATAAGAAATAGGAGCAGGATTAGGCCATGCTGCCCCTCGAGCCTGCTCCGGCATTCAAATAGTTCATGGCTGATCTTCGACCTCAACTTCACTTTTCTGTCCTATCCCCATATTGCTTGATTCCCTTTGTGCCCAAAAATCTATCAACCTCAGTGTGGAATATACTCAATGACTGGGTATCTGCAGCAGTCTGGGGTAGAGAATTCCAAAGATTCACAACCCTCTGAGTGAAAAAATTCTCCGCATCCCAGTCCTAAATGGCCGACGCCTTATCCTGAGACCATGACTCCTAGTTCTAGACTCCAGCCAGGGGAAACAGCCTCTCAGCATCTACCCTGTTTGAGGTCAGCAGTTGAGTATGTTGTCTGTAGTGCATGTGGAATTATATTGACTTGGTCTACATGGTTATGGGATGATACATTTGGCTGTGTTTCTGCACATAATTGCTGACCTGTTAGTAATTTCTTACATCCTTGGGAGGCCAGAAGTACTGGAGTGATAGCCGTTGAACTTGTTAGTTTGATCGGACGTGATCGGGACCCGGGAGAGGTGTGAGTTCGGGGCCAGAAGAGGCGAGGGCCCAGGGGCAGCACGGGCCCAGCCCACACTGCGATACGTGCGCGCACTAGGTCCCGTGCAGCAGAGCTGGTCTCCAGTCGTCTTAGGTAACCCTTGCCGCTGGACCAAGACCTAGCTCTGTCAGGCCCGTGTGGTGGCTGGTGTGCAACGGCCACCCCACATTAAAAAAATCCACACACAGGCATCTTCCACCCTTCAGGATGTAGATTGGGATCTGGAATATTAGGTCCTTCATTGAAACACCTGTGAACTCATCCCTTTTTGGCGTGGAAGCAAGTCATCCTTGATATGAGGGATTGCCTATGATTGATTGATTGATTGTTAAGCCCTCTACTAATGTCCTATGTTTCAATGAGATCATCGTTCATTCTTCTAAACTTCAAAGAATGTGGGCACATTCTACTCAATCTCTCCTCATAGGACAGCCATCTCATTCTAGTGAACCATTTGTTGCACTCTCTTCTGCAAGTATTTCCTTCCTGAGACCAAGGGGGCTGAAATTCAGGCATGCCAGAAAGCTGGCACACCCACGATATTTTACCTTTATTCACCGCCGGGTACGATGAGACGGCCTGCCGAGAGATTTTTTCAACTTAACAAAAATGTTTTTCTCGTTGGACCGCGAGTCTAGGACTACATAGTGGGGACGGAAGTGCGGCGGTAAGTCCTGTTGAGGGGCGGGACCGAGTCTCTGCCGCTGTCACTCAGCGGCGAGGCAGAGATAACGTCACGGTGCGTTTACGACGCCATGCTCGCCCCTTCACTTAAAGTGGAGAGCATTCGGCATTCACAAACATCGGTCCACTGGGCCACCAGGGAGGGTTTCAGCCGGGCCTGCTATGTCTCAAATAAAGCAATGTGACTGAGTACTGTAGACTTGAGTAAGTGTGACCTTAGTCTCTTTATTCTGACTCCAGAGTGCTGGCACAGCATGGGAGGCCTGCTTATATACAGTGCTCTCAAGGGATGCTGGGATCCCTTGGGACTCCAACAGATGCGCCCTCTGGTGGTGGTAGAATGCTGGTTACAGGGTGTTGCATACATAACAGGGCCAATGACTGGTTTTTGCTCCTGCATCTGCCAACCTGGACTGATTGTGTGAGCTTCCAACGTAAATATCTTCCAATATTATAACCCAGGTCTTACGTCCTCACTGGCCCATTCACCGCCAGTCTCATTTGACTTTTATTTTGTGTATTTCTGTTGTTGATTAGTTCTGAGGAATGGGACCTTTTTCCACTTTACATCCAGTTACATCATGGGATTAGTACAGGTTTGGCACAGATAGATGCAACAAGCTGCTTCTCATAGAATAATTCATCTTAATTTCAACCAGTACTACAGCACTGTCAGTGAGATTGATCAACAGTGCCTGTAAGTGCCAAATATGATTACTGTTTTGTGTTGTGGAATATTGAGAGCCAAGAACTAGAATCAGTTACATTTGTGGTCCTCGGAAGGTTTTCCATCCGAGCTACCCTTAATATCCTTTTTCTAAGTGTTACTGTAACTAAAGTTGTAAAGTTGAAGCTAGTGCCCCCCCCCCCCCACAGTGTAGGCATTTTCATAAATAAAAAGAAACTAAAAATTTGCAGCGATGCTGTTGAGTAGAATATTAAATTACACAGTGTATGTAAGGCTGGAGGTATATTTTACAAATGCATAAGTTTGCATATAATTGAACAATTTGTCGGCATTTAAGAGCCCAAATCCATTTGCTTGATTAATTAGATGTTTTCTTAATTGTAAGAAAAGTGTCTAAACATGAATAAGGCTATCCATTCATTTCCCAGGTTGCTTTGAACCAAATCACTTGTTGGAAAGGAGACCGGAGGTTTATGTTTCCTGCAGGGTGGAGATTGCCCATGAGATCTGCAGTGCATTCACACTCCTCCGGGTTGTTGCATATATTCTCCAAAAAATGTAATTATCTCATCTTGGTGTTGTACAAAATCCACAGCACTTGGGTTATATTTGTCAAATTAGTGTGGTTAGAGGCCGCTTGTTAAATCATTGCGGTTGGAGGCCACTTTCCTACTATCAACAGCAGTCCCGTTGGCTTGGACTTGCTTTGCATGAAATCTATTTTTTTCCAGTGATGTTTCCCTCTGCCATCTGGTTACAGTTCCCAATCCTGCTTTAGAGCAGGTTTACCTGAATCACTCTGAAAATATCTGTAGAATTGTTGAGATATTTAACAGTAAGCCTTGTAGAACTTTTGCAATCAAAGACAAGCCTAAAACTACAGTTACTTCTTACCATTCGATGTCAGGATCATAGGCAGTCCCTCGGAATCGAGGAAGACTTGCTTCCACTCTTAAAATGAGTCCTTAGGTGGCTGAACAGTCCAATATGAGAACCGCAGTCCCTGTCACAGGTGGGGCAGACAGTCGTTGAGGGTAAGGGAGGGTGGGACTGGTTTGCCACATGCTCTTTCCGCTGCCTGCGCTTGATTTCTGCATGCTCTCGGCGATGAGACTCGTGCTCAGAGCCCTCCCGGTTGCACTTCCTCCACTTAGGGCGGTCTTTGGCCAGGGACTCCCAGGTGTCAGTGGGGATGTTACACTTTATCAGGGAGGCTTTGAGGGTGTCCTTGTAATGTTTCCTCTGCCCACCTTTCGGTCGTTTGCCATGAAGAAGTTCCGAGTAGAGCGCTTGCTTTGGGAGTCTCGTGTCTGGCACCAATGTGATGCACCATTGGTTGCTTTATACCAGATGGTAGGTTTCTTTTAATGGAACGGCAAATCATTTTATTGTAACGTTAAAAAAAGGCACAGGAAATACAATGATCCGATTGGTCATTAGTGTAGGTTAGAATTTTAATGATCTCAGTGTAGACACCTAGATTAATATGGTTTTTGTAAAGTCTGGGTTTTTTCTGATTGGCATTATCCCTGTAATGTTGCTGTTCACCTTTGCAGTTAATAAAGTTGGGCGAATTATATTTTATCAGACCAGATCCAGAAAATAAAACTGAAACTGAAGTCAGGTTTCCTCTTTCAAAGAGCCTTTTGTTTCGTGAAACTGCCTTTTTAATAAAGTCGTGCACAACTGTGAATCAGAGTACACTAAATAGTGTCCCCTTAACACCGGCTGTTTCTACCCTCCCACTAGGCAGTTTTGTTCTTTGTCTACCAGTTCTCCTCTTGGCAAGGTAAATTTAAAATCTAAACAAAAAAAATGTTTTTAAAAATCACTACGATTTCATTAGTGAATTCACCTGGCAGTTTATGCCAGAAGACGTGCATTTATATAGTACCTTTCATGGTTTACAGGGCTGTAGTAATACCCGCCCTCCTGTGTAGCTCAGAGACATGGACCATGTACAGTAGACATCTCAAGTTGCTGGAGAAATACCACCAACAATGTCCCCGCAAGATCCTACAAATCCCCTGGGAGGACAGACGCACCAACGTTAGCGTCCTCGACCAGACCAACACCCCCAGCATTGAAGCACTGACCACACTTGATCAGCTCCGCTGGGCAGGCCACATCGTCCGCATGCCAGACACGAGACTCCCAAAGCAAGCGCTGTACTCGGAATTCCTTCACGGCAAACGAGCCAAAGGTGGGCAGAGGAAACGTCACAGGAATATCCTCAAAGCCGCCCTGAAAAAGTGCAACATCCCCACCGACACCTGGGAGTCCCTAGCCAAAGACCGCCCTAAGTGGAGGAAGTGCATCCGGGAGGGCGCTGAGCATCTCGAGTCTCATCGCCGAGAGCATGCAGAAACCAAGCGCAGGCAGCGGAAAGAGCGTGCGGCAAACCAGACTCCCCACCCACCCTTTCCCTCAACTGTGACAGAGTCTGTAGTTCTCGCATTGGACTGTTCAGCCACCTAAGGACTCATTTTAAGGGTGGAAGCAAGTCTTCCTTGATTCCGAGGGACTATGACGATGATTTCACGATCACTAGACGTCCCAAAGCGCTTTACAACCATTGAAGTACTTTTTGAAGTGTAGTCATTGTTGTACTGTAGGAAACGCGGAAGTCAATTTGCGCACAGCAAACTCCCACAAACAGCAGTGTGATAATGACCAGATAATTTGTTTTTTTAGTGATGTTGATTGAGGGATAAAGATTGACCAGGATAATCTGTTTTATTTTTAGTGACGTTGATTGAGAGATAAATATTCGCTGGAACAAGGCCATCTGCATCTGAATGGATCTGGGGATGAGGCCCCTTCCTGAGACAGATCTTACTGACCCTGATGCTAATTCAGATCCAGACAGTTTGGGATTTTAATGACAAAAAGGAGTCTGGATTTAAGAGTAATTTATGGTTGTCAAGTTTTTCCAGGCCATCAAAAGATTTTTCAACCTGCTTAAGTTTTAAAGCTGGAATCATTTGCTTTCTGCGTTAATTAAAGGGAAATGGCAGGTTATTTTATTTTTTAAATTTAAGATTGCAAGTAAGTTCTTGTTAGAAATTAAAAATGTTGCATCTTTTATTAATGATATCAGCTGGTCAGGCAGAGCTTCAAAACAAAGCTGGGGAAGTGTCAGGTTTTCCAGTGAGCTGCTCTCTGTACTGCAATACATTGTTCCAGTATAAATGGTGTGCTGCTAGTTATATCGCTGTAAACCAGGCTACCCTTGTGTAATCTGCAACAACAAAAGCGTTCAGAGAAGCATTCCATGTTTTTGATCTTGTTGCAATCACTAGTGAAGACACCTTTGAAGATTTGATGTTTACCTTATGTGTATTGAGTATTTGAGGAAAAAGAGACTAAGCCATTAAAAACAACTTCTTTGCTCCTCTATTTCAAACAGACCCTGACGTGGGAGGGGAGGGGTTACAAATTCTGAAGGACAAGTGGAAGCAAAGCAAAACTTAAGTGAAGCAGTAAATGAGACAGAGATAGAAGTTCTTAAAAGACCGGTCTTTCTTTTTGATAAAAATAAAATAAAAATGTTGAATCAGTAGCTGTGATAAGTAAGCCTTTGACCTCCAGCCAGAAGAATGTGTATTTGAGAGCCAGAACTTCCCTTTACATGAGAGAGCTTGTATTGGGTAGTTAGGTCGTTGAAAGTTTCCCAAATCTAGGCTTTTTGATTGTTTGGTAAATCTGAATATATTATTTCAAGCATAAAATCGATGCCAAATGTGAAACAAGAAGAATATTCAAAAACAAAAACAAAATACAAATGCATAAATAAAAACGTATGAAATGATGGCCCTGAAATGCTATGCTCTCAGCTCAGCAATGATGTGGGTGCGTGAAGGTCATCATTTTAGGTGCGCGAGTTGGTGCATGCTACAATTTATAACCATCAAAAAAGGAAACCAAAGAGAGGCTTCCCCTCCACCGTGGTTAACATGGCCCTTGACTGTGTCCGCTCAACCATGTTCGCTCTATTTCCCACACTTCTGTTCTCACCGCTTCCCCTTCCTCTCAGAACCATGACAGGGCTCCCCTTGTCCTCACCTTTCACCCCCACCACCTCCATGTTCAATGGATCTTCCACAGAATGCTGCCTGACATGCTGAGATTTCCAGCCCACTCTGTTTTTATACCAAAGAAAGGCTGTTCTGGTGGCCAGCACCAACTTCCTGGTGAAGAAGGAGTGGAGGTAATGAGGTCCCATGCAAAGCTCTGTTTGGTGAACCCTACTCCAAGTGTTCATCTCACCCCCTGACTAATCCACTGGCCTGGTATGCTGAAGTTGGATTCTTCAAACTAATTTATCATTCCCAAAGTTTATTCATGGGGTGCATCTGTTTCTTTGGTAGCAGCATTGCTATTTAGTTGCATGTAACTCCCTGCATTTGTTTCTTTTACCACGCAGAAGTGTGAGGGTGGTAACTCAGCCCGCCGAGCAGAAAGGGCAGGTCAAATCGTCCAAGTTAGTTATCTGCCGGCAACCGAATGATTGCTATTTTAACCTCTTCAGCAGACCCATCCAAAGTCCTGTTTTACATATGCCTGTCAGGTCTTGATGACGTCATTGGCACCCGCCAATGGCCTGAGCTAATTAAGCGAGGAGTGGATCAGGCCCAGAAGAGGCCCAAAAAGATAAGTTTTACATGTTTTTAACTATCCTTGTGGAGACACAATGAGCAGGATTGCTCCTTCGGAACTCACAAGGAAATTTTAGGTCTCCCCTGTTGCGATCTCTTACAGGAGCAGATGGTGAGCTTAGCAAGAGTTTCTCTGATAAAGCAGCGTTGCGCTGGGTCACCTGCCCTTTATAGAACCTGCCTGATTTTCATTCCATTCATTTCAGATTGCTGCTCAAGTCATAAAGACAAAAGTCTACCCCAATATGCTATACGTTTCCATCTACTGTCTCATACCACCCTATCCTGATTTGAAGCCTTAACATGCACTTCCCAACAGGTACACGCCAAATAAAGTGCTCAAAATTTATTAGGTGATATTTACATAATGTTTCTACTGACTACCACTATGCCTCCCCTTGGCGAAAAATAATAACTTGCACCTTTTATGTAGAAAGGTGCTAATATAGCACCTTTAATGTGGAAAAATATCCCAAGTTGTTTCCCAGAGGCACAAAGACAAACAGATCCCATGTCAAAGAAAGACCAAAAGCTAGTTCAAAGATTTGTGATTTAAGGTGGGGGGGGGGGGTGTTCTTAAAGAAGGAGAGAGAGTTGGCAGGATATAGAGAGGGAACGCCATAGCATCGGGCCTCGGTGACCGAAGACTTGGCTGCCATTGGCCTGGTGAAAGGAGGGGAGGGATGCACAAGAGACTGGAGTCAGAGGAACGGAGAGTTAGGGGGAGGGTTTGTAGAGCTGGAGTAAGTTGCATAGAAAGGAAAGGATGAACCCATGAAGGGATTTAAACAGAATATTGAGAATTTTAAATTTGAGGCTGTCAAGGATTTTTGACCTTTTCCTCCACAGAAAGGATTTGGAAAAAAATTATTAATAGCTTTAAAAAGGAACGACCACAAGGAAAGCTTAGGTCTCCCAGAGGAGTCATTGGCTGCAAAATTCCTCGAGGCTGCTCCTGCTTCACCAATGTTACTTTGCTGGAACTATGGGGGAGACGACCTTTACAGGGTTTCCACTGCAGACCTGCCAAAGTAGTGACAGGGTGACAGGAGCAGCTCTAAGGAATTTCCCGGCCTTTTAAATATATTTAAATAAGCAGCAGAGCAAATAATCCAAAATAAATTAAAATAATACTCCTTGTGAAATAACTGCTTAATATTGCAGCCAAACCTTTGGGACACGTAAATAGAATCACAGTTGAAGTGATTGGGAGCATCGAAGTGTTTTTTCAGCCATTGCTCAAAAAAGCACTTTGGAAGCACTGCACAGTGTGGAGTCTTTTCCTGGAAATTACCTCTATCCAGACATCCCCACCACACACCTCGACTGCTCCACAGGATGGTAAGAATGGCTTAACTTGGAGCAGATTTGCAAGCTATCAAGAGTTGTCCTTCTCTCAACTAGGCCATGAAAGCCCCATACAGGCTAATGACCCAGCTCCTTGTGACTCACTGTTGAGGCAGGACACGAGAGATCTGCCTGACCCCGGAGATTATGGTTCCCAGCTAGTCTTAACAGCATAAGAACATAAGAAATAGGAGGAGGAGTAGGCCATTTAGCCCCTCGAGCCTGCTCTGCCATTCAATTAGATCATTGCTGATCTGATCTTGGCCTCAAGTCCATTTTCCTGCCTGTCCCCCATAACCCTTGACTCCCCTGCAGTTCAAAATCTGTCTATCTCCACCATGAAGGCCGATAAATCCCCAGGGCCTGATGGATTGCATCCCAGAGTACTTAAGGAGGTGGCCTTGGAAATAGCGGATGCATTGACAGTCATTTTCCAACATTCCATTGACTCTGGATCAGTTCCTATCGAGTGGAGGGTAGCCAATGTAACCCCACTTTTTTAAAAAGGAGGGAGAGAGAAAACAGGGAATTATAGACCGGTCAGCCTGACCTCAGTAGTGGGTAAAATGATGGAATCAATTATTAAGGATGTCATAGCAGCACATTTGGAAAGAGGTGACATGATAGGTCCAAGTCAGCATGGATTTGTGAAAGGGAAATCATGCTTGACAAATTTTCTGGAATTTTTTGAGGATGTTTCCAGTAGAGTGGACAAGAGAGAACCAGTTGATGTGGTATATTTGGACTTTCAGAAGGCTTTCGACAAGGTCCCACACAAGAGATTAATGTGCAAAGTTAAAGCACATGGGATTGGGGGTAGTGTACTGACATGGATTGAGAACTGGTTGTCAGACAGGAAGCAAAGAGTAGGAGTAAATGGGTACTTTTCAGAATGGCAGGCAGTGACTAGTGGGGTACCGCAAGGTTCTGTGCTGGGGCCCCAGCTGTTTACATTGTACATTAATGATTTAGACGAGGGGATTAAATGTAGTATCTCCAAATTTGTGGATGACACTAAGTTGGGTGGCAGTGTGAGCTGCGAGGAGGATGCTATGAGGCTGCAGAGTGACTTGGATAGGTTAGGTGAGTGGGCAAATGCATGGCAGATGAAGTATAATGTGGATAAATGTGAGGTTATCCACTTTGGTGGTAAAAACAGAGAGACAGACTATTATCTGAATGGTGACAGATTAGGAAAAGGGGAGGTGCAAAGAGCCCTGGGTGTCATGGTACATCAGTCATTGAAGGTTGGCATGCAGGTACAGCAGGCGGTTAAGAAAGCAAATGGCATGTTGGCCTTCATAGCGAGGGGATTTGAGTACATGGGCAGGGAGGTGTTGCTACAGTTGTACAGGGCCTTGGTGAGGCCACACCTGGAGTATTGTGTACAGTTTTGGTCTCCTAACCTGAGGAAGGACGTTCTTGCTATTGAGGGAGTACAGTGTACATTCACCAGACTGATTCCCGGGATGGCGGGACTGACCTATCAAGAAAGACTGGATCAACTGGGCTTGTATTCACTGGAGTTCAGAAGAATGAGAGGGGACCTCATGGAAACGTTTAAAATTTGACAGGTTTAGACAGGTTAGATGCAGGAAGAATGTTCCCAATGTTGGGGAAGTCCAGAAGCAGGGGTCACAGTCTAAGGATAAGGGGTAAGCCATTTAGGACCGAGATGAGGAGAAACTTCTTCACCCAGAGAGTGGTGAACCTGTGGAATTCTCTACCACAGAAAGTTGTTGAGGCCAATTCGCTAAATATATTCAAAAGGGAGTTAGATGAAGTCCTTACTACTAGGGGGATCAAAGGGTATGGCGAGAAAGCAGGAAGGAGGTACTGAAGTTGCATGTTCAGCCATGAACTCATTGAATGGCGGTGCAGGCTATAAGGGCCGAATGGCCTACTCCTGCACCTATTTTTCTATGTTTCTATGTTTCTATATATTCAATGACCCAGCCTCCACAGCTCTCTGGGGCAGAGAATTCCATAGATTTACAACCCTCTGAGAGAAGAAATTCCTTCTCATCTCCATCTTAAATGTGCGACCCCTTATTCTGAAACGATGCCCCCTAGTTCTAGATCCCCCCATGAGCGGAAACATCCTCTCTGCATCTACCTTATCAAGCCCCCTCTCAGAATCTTATATGTTTCAATAAGATCACCTCTCATTCTTCTAAACTCCAATGAATATAGGCCCAACCTGCTCAACCTTTCCTCATAAGACGGCCCTTTCATCTCAGGAATCATCCGAGTGAACCTTGTCTGAACTGCCTCCAATACAAGTATATCCCTCCTTAAATAAGGGGACCAAAACTGCACGCAGTACTCTAGGTGTGACCTCACCAACGCCCTGTGCTGTTGTAACAAGACTTCCCTGCTTTTATACTCCATCCCCTTTGCAATAAATGCCAACATTCCATTTGCCTTCCTAATTACTTGTTGTACCTGCATGCTAACTTTTTGTGTTTCATGTACGAGGACACCCAGATCCTTCTGTACTGCAGAATTCTGTAGTCTCCTTTTAAATAACAACAACTTCAATGTGTCATTGTAATCTCCTGGAATGACAGTGTAACATAAGTGTACATAAATGTATGTAAGGATTTTTTGGAGTAAATAAATCAAACCAATTCAAAATAGCAGAATGGCTTCACAAATTATTTCGCTTTAAATTTGAATTCAGCAAAAGTTTTAATAGGTGTATTTTTGGTATAACAAATATTCACAATGAAATAAAGAGAATACTCCAAGGGTGTGTGAATCTTCAGGACTGTCTTCTAACTTCATTACTTGTAAGTCACTGGATCATCTGACGAGTATGACACCCTGTGCATTCCACGGTTCCTTGTTGCATATCCTCAATATCACTCAGCCCAGAGTGTTTTCTTTGCTGATACAGCTGGTTCTAATCCTGACACTTGTGTAGCTTTCTGTGTGATGTGGTTCAGTGGTCAAGGTGGAACAAAATGGTATGCAATCATTCACTCATGCCACAAAGAAACTGATGATGATTGTTTAGAATTAAGAACAATGCCTATGGTAAAGCTACCAGTGATTTAGTGTGTTTAGACTTTCAAATTGTGTGGATATAGGTTACAGAAATGTGCGCTACATTTATTTTAAATGTGTGTTATTTATAGGTGCAGTCAGTGCTGGGAAAGAGGGCAGCTCCAGTGACAATCAGCAGTGCATGTAAATAATGGAGAAACTAATGTAGAAAATAGAAGCTGTCAAACGCATGCAGTCTATTTTTTTAGTTATCCATCCAAAAATACTAATCACTTTTATTCTGTAATTCATTTGATTTAAGTATGTGGGGAAAGTGTTAGGATGAAAATGGCATGTAAGCTTTTGAACTATCGACCTTGGCATTTGGCTTATTTTCTTTCCTCCCCGTGTGACTTTTAATATCCGCCATATTTCCCATTCAGGAACCAATGGGACATGGTTAGTGGCTATTATTAAGGCAAGGGATTTGTAATAACTCTGATCCACTCAGTAACTGGCATTTTCACTGGCCCTGGGACTCCATATACATAATTGCAGTACTTGGCCCAAATCTGTTCGAAATTTGCAGGATGTTGCACTGCAGCAACATCGCTTGCCCAAGTTTTGGTTGCAATTGGAAAGCTCTCCCAATGTGGGAGGGACGAGAATCGCGTTTTGCTGTCTGTTGGAGCTTCAAAGTCATCCAAATGGGCTGAATAAAGGCTTAAAAGAATAAAGTGGTTGCAAAACACATTACTTGGAAAACAAATACTCCTTGTAATGTACGTATTTGATGTCTAAATATATTAAATCAGAAACCTTTAACAGGTGAAGCAAAACACATTTTTTGTGGCAGACCCATCTGCAGTACTTTAAAAAAATGAAAGAATAGCATTGCGTGTTTAAAGAAGAATGGAGCGAAATTGCCTCTCTGTATAGCTACGTTAGCGTCTCCTGGGAGCGCTAGTGGGACACAAGGCACTTTTCACCATTGGGGAGGGGGCACGACTGCCTCCCGGGAAATTGCCCTGGAGGTTTGAGAGGCGCTGTCCCGGCAGTGACGTGCTCCGCAGTTAGCACCCCGGGCTGCCATGTAACCGGCAATGAGGTCAACACATGCGCTGTGAACACTCACCACCCCAGGCCGACCCTTAACACTCCGCGGGGGGGGGAATTGTCGGGGAAATCTGGGCAGATGTCAATGCCGCTCCCGGGGTGCTGTTTAAAGGGGAAGCCTACAATGCCCCGGGGCCGCTATCTTTGTTGGTCGGTCGACTCTTGGGTCAGCCCGACCATGGCAGCCCGAGCGTGGACTGGGCTGTCATCGTGCAGCCCGGCACTCCGTCTTGGGCGCTGGACTGCTGACCCCGGTCCCACATCAGGGCGGGACTTCCGTCCGGGCAATAAAAGTCCCGGCCCCGCAATGTTACCACCCCTAATCGGGGGCGCGGAGCCATTTCACCCCCGTATCATCTATATTTTTGTTGCCATGTTTATTCTCATTTTCAAGAGCAGCAGTGATAAATGGTGCAAGGTGAAATATCTCTCATGTCCACACTGAAAGGCTGTGTAAATGGCAGATTCATAGCATGCCATATAAAGCTCATATTGTGAAAAGGTCAATTTCTTTCCCCAAAAAGCTATTTTTTTGTTCTGCTTCATTTTTTTTTTTGTTGGTGTATCAATGGGAATATGACCAAAGCAGAACAGGTACTGGGAGAGATGAGAAACAGGAATGGATTAACAGGGTGGGTAAACTGAATGTACTAATTATTGGAGAATCTGGAGAAAGCTCCAGTCTCTACAACAAAAACAAACAAGTTTTAGGAATTATTACGTTATTTCATCTGCCACATTATATTTTTAATGATTAGTGATATGTGAGTAATATAGAGCATCATGCATCTGTTAATCCTTAGTGATCTACATCGTAAGCGTGTCCTATGTAAATAAAGTACAAATACCTGATGGTCTTTTATCTCCTATTGGCTCCTCTTTGATGATGTTTATCAGTGGAGGCTTTAACTTAATCCTGCTGCATATAATGACATCTAAGCCTCTACTGTGGTTTTATTTGATATAAATGTTGTTACCTTAAGCCACGCTATAATTCTCTTTTGAATGGTTTACTATGCTGTAATATTTAAATATATGTGTAATAAAACTTAAAGGGTTACAAATACAATATAAAACAAAACTTTAAAACTGCTTTTAACATGCACCAGCATCTGTGAACATTATAGTCTCTCTTTTTTACCACTTTCTAGCCAGCGTTCTCCTCCGCATTTCCTCTCATTCCTTGGAAAAGTTTTAAAAATCAAATGTTACAAAGAGAGTCAGACCCACAATAACATACTTTTTATTTCATTCTGTCTCATTCAATCATGTTTTTAAATGAACCTATGGGACATCAATGCATTCAGTGGATGCAGAGATGAACAAAAATGATCAAATGGGGATGAGCCAGGAAAAAGATCAGAGAAGCTTAAATTATCCAGCCTAGTTATGAGAAGGTTAAAGAGGCAACATAAAGTACTAAATAAAGCAAACCCAAAATATCACAAAGATTACTCAGGCTTGTAGGACAAGGGGGCATAAATTTAAATTAGTAAATTTAAAACAAATGCTTGAACATGTTTTTACTGCAAGGATAATAAATATTTGGAATAAACCGTCAGGTAAAATAACGGAATCAAATATGTTAGGGGAGTCCGGGATGTTAGATTGGGTGACTGGAAATGCTAAAGGGAGGAGCTTGATGGACTAATAGATCCTTGACGTTTTCTCATTTTGTTATTACTTTTGTTTGAGCTGGGAGTGCTGCTGGCACTGAATCTGACAGTATGATGGGATAAATTAATGTACCTGGTCAAATGATAAACAATCCCATGGTTTATAACTATATCTCTATCACTTATGATTCATTTCAGCCCTTGTCAGCTGAATTGTCAGCCTTAGTAACTCCCTCTAGCCAATACCTCAATGATGTCATCAACACTCGCAGATTGATTTTTTTTTTAAATTCAAAAATGTTATAAACTTTATAAAATCATCAAAAAATCAACAAAGGTAAAGGAAATTTGTTTTAATTAGGATTCTTTATAATCATTTGAGTTTCAGTGGTGTCCTGATGGCGTCCTCTTTTCAAGTAGCTTTGACCTTCTTAATGGGCAGAAGTTTGTCACTAAGATGAGGTAGCATTAACTCCACAAATGAAAGGGTGAAGAAGGTTTAGTTGGACACACACAAACTCCAATTAAACAAATAGAGTCACTTTGGAAGCAGTGGCAAATTGCCATTATTCTTCGGGCTGTATTTTGCGGGTCGAATGGGAAAGTGTTTTTTTTCCCCCAGCAGGTCGGGACCCCGCTGTGAATCTGCCACCACGCACCTTTCCCCGATGTCGGGTCAGTCAGCGCTGGGCAGACCAGACACACATTGGCGAGCGACCCAATTCAGTTCTTTGCTTAGAGATGATTCAGAGCACATTTCAGCTCACCTTTTGCTTTTACGTCCTCACCCACGGGGTTCCCTCTGCTCGGGGATCACATCTGTTAAGCTGAGGCGGGCGTTTGGAAGCCATTGAATCGGCTGTTGAGTTGACAGCTTCAAATGTAAAGTGAAAACTCCCACCTTACAGAGATATTTTCCCTCAGCCACAAGCTCTTTCTCACTTAATTTCCACAACAGATTCACCATGCTGCAGGTCTTTATATAAGTCTCCATCCCATCTGACCTCATTACCTCTCATCATTGACAGATCTCTTTTGTCACCTCTACTTCACCTGCCATCTATTCTGTTATGTTCAGAATAAATCCACCGGACAGTATTGTAAGTTCAAACTGTTGTGACCTTGGTCTCTTTATTCAGACTCCAGAGTGAGGAAGCAGCATGGTGAATCACCTTTTATACCTGTTTGCCCCAGGGTGCACAGGTGACCCTTAGGTCTCCCACAAGTGTGCCCCCTAGTGGCAAGTCTTATATATTGGGGAGGTTTACATACATACATAACACATTCCATCAGCATGGGTGCCCTTTACACTTTCTCCCCTGAGTCCTCAGAATCCCACCACGATCAACCCCAAAGCCAGCAGCACCGACAACAACACCAACCTTCTCCGCAATTAACTGATGTTGGCCAGGATGCAGGGCATCAGCACCCGGCCACATTGCTGCCCAGGAGGCCAGGGATGGCCTCACCATGGCCAGATTTGCTTCACTTGACGCTGTACACTCTGGCTGCCACATGATGTGTCAGGTTGGCACTACCCCACACCAACACCATAAACATCTCTACAATGCCCGAGCCATTCCTTTCGCACTCATCACCATGGTGGGGTGTACCCTTATGTCTCACCATTCACCACAGCTCACTGAGTCACTTCCAAAGGTGCACACAAATCTATCCAAGAATGCAAAGTGTTGAAAAATAAAGGTTTCAATGTGTGACAGCACATTAACAGAAACTTTACATGAACATTGCATAAAACACCCAAGTGTGCTGTTAGTTGGTATGATTGGACTAGGATGAGAGCGAGTGTGAGGGGTGGCTAGTGAGATGGGATGTGTTAATGTAGTGATAGAGAGGGATGAGTGAAGGTGCAAGGTAAGTTGGTGTGAGTAAGGATGTGCAGGAGTAGGGTAGGGAAGGCAGAGTGATGGGATGTGATGAGTGGCACAGCAGGATGAGGTTGAGTGTGGCTTTGTATAATGTTTCCTGATCTAATGAGATCACTGAAAGGTTTGCAGCACTGCAGCTAGGTCCTCCTGACCACGTCCTTGCTTGTGCCCTCCTGTGCAATGTGCAACCAGGCTGTGTTGATCTCCTGGGGTGGTCTCTTCTGCCCATTGGAAGGGAAGAGGACCTCCTTGCGTGCTGTGACTCCCTCCATAAGTATATGGAGGGAGTCATGGGAGAACCTGGGTCCAGCCGTGCACCTCTGTGCAATGCTGGTCAGTGTTTGCAGCACCTCAATGCTGTATAAAACTGACAGCACACTTGTCAGAATAAAGTTGGCCACGGTCCCTTTAAGGAAACTGGCTGATGACACATCATCAAATGACGTCATCAGAACCGCTTCCACTAATTGGCTGGCAAACCTGCTAGGTGGGCGTAACAAGCCCAATCAAGGGAAATTCATTTCAGAGGCCGGGATGGAGACAGCATCGAGTCGGAACCCGCCTTAGTTTCTTCATACTATATAAATTGGTATTAGATGTATCTTTTCAAGTTTGACTGCCCATTTATCAAATCATAAATTAGAAACAGCTCAGAGCAAACCATCCTGGTTACAATAAGCAGCTGATTTCTTTACCAGACCAGGACAACCTCTGTATCAGTTGAGATAGATTGACAGAGCGGAGTGTCCCAGGCTTGCTCACTCGGGTAAATGACATTCCAATGGGTCTGAAGTAGCCTCCCAACATGTGATGTGGGTGAGGTTTGACCTTTACTGCTGTAACCATGGAGCTAACTGAAGGACGTGTGGGATCCTAGTAGTGCCAGAATATCTAAAAAGTCAAGCAGAATTAAGAATGGCAGCAATATCAGCCTTTCATTTACCAATTAATGGTAGTACATGAGCACAGACCCTCTGGTGGTACAGCTTGTGGACTGTTTAAACTGTGATGCAATTCTATGAGACGAAAGCTTCTTGATGGAAAGATTTAAGGATACATGATTGGAACTTCATGTTGCCAGTGCCCACAAGCAACATTTTGTTCCAATCTAGGAAAATAACTTCTCCAGCAGCCTTAGTCTTGGCCAGGACACTCATTGATTCAAACTTGCTGTCATAGCAGATGCCCAAGATGTTATATTTGTGGCAGTGCTTTAGGCTTGGCCCTTTGTTTTGTGCCCATGGTGTTTACAAACTTCCATTTGGTTCACAAGATTTTGATCGCATTGATCTTTCAAGTCAGAGGTTAAATGTACAGTCCTATAGCTGGTTGAATATGCATACACTCTTTTCCTCAGACGGCCGAAGGCTGCACTGGCGCACTGGAGGCGATGTTGAATCTCAGCATCAATGTCTGCCTTTGTTGATAAGAGGCTCCCGAGATATGGTAAATGGTCCACGTTGTCGAGGGTCACACCATGAATCTTGATGATTGGAGGGCAGTGCTGTGCGGCGAGGACAGGCTGGCGGAGGACCTTTGTCTTACGGACGTTAAGCGTAAGGCCCATGCTTTCACATGCCTCAGTGAATACATTGACTATATCCTGGAGTTCAGCCTCTGAATGTGCGCAGACGCAGACGTTGTCCGCATACTGCAGCTCAACGACAGAGGTTGGGGTGATCTTGGACCTGCGCAAAGAGCGTGAAGAGGCCAGGCGCAGGCAGCAGAAGGAGTGTGTGGCAAACCAGCCTCGCCAACCCCTTCCCTCAACGAATGTCTGTCACGCCTGTAACAGGGTCTGTGGCTCTCCTGTCGGATTGTTCAGCCATCAAAGAACTCACTTTGGGAGTGTCAGCAAGTCCTCCTCGATTCCGAGGGACTGCCTATGATATGATGAATATGCATAGGACATAAATTTCCAAACATTTGTTCATCACTATAGAACGTGTACTCTAGGTCAACCAGCGGCCAAAAGGAGATAGGAAAAAATTGTTGGTGGTGAGAGCTCAACACAATTGCAGTTACTAATCTTTCATTAAAAGTCATTGTCCAAGGACAGTGGTCACTCCAGGCGGAGCTCTTTTCACCGAATGGCATCTTCTGGGCAAGTGAATGTTTCAGTGTGTCTAAATACAGTCTGCTACAGTGGCTTTGTGTGAGGGACCCCATGAGAATATTGGCACATTTCTATCCCCCTTCCCCTACACCCTCCTCCCAATGCTAAGTAGTTTTTAAAAAGTTTGCCATCCAAAAAAATTATAGTACAGTACTTTTAATACAGAAATTATTTTTATCATACACAGCAGCAGAAACAAAGGCCCTGGTATTATTGGGGAGGCAGGGAGGATGCGGGGGAGGGAGGAAACAATGGGGGAACGAGTGAAGGCCAAAGATGGGGAGGTCCCTCGAATTTAATGGCAGGTAATCGTGATAATTTTTTTCTTCAGCTTCCTGCCAGATAGCAGGCAAATTGACAGTCTGGCTGGCTACTGGGCGGGGAAAACCAACGGGAGGAGGAGGGAAGGCTGGAGATCGGGGCTTGGGTGTGTGAGAGGGGAGAAAGAGGCCATCGAGGGAGGGGAGAAGGCCGGAGATCGGAGCTTAGGTGGGGGAGGTTGGCCACAATTGCCCAGGGAGAGGACATAGGTAGTGGTGGGGGGGCGATGGTGGGGAAAGGTCTGTGATCATGGTGGGGGGGAAGGGGAGGTCTGTGATCATGGTGGGGGGCGGGGGGAGAGAGGTCTGTGATTATGGGGGGAGGGGGGAGAGGTCTGTGATCATGGTGGGGGGGAGGGGAGGTCTGTGATCATGGTGGGGGGGAGGGGAGAGGTCTGCGATCATGGTGGGGGGGGGAGAGGTCTGTGATCATGGTGGGGGGGGGAAAGGTCTGTGATCATGGTGGGGGGGAGAGGTCTGTGATCATGGTGGGGGGGGGAGAGGTCTGTGATCATGGTGGGGGGAGGGGAGGTTTGTGATCATGGTGGGGGGGAGAGGTCTGTGATCATGGTGGGGGGGGGAGAGGTCTGTGATCATGGTGGGGGGAGGGGAGGTTTGTGATCATGATGGGGGGAGGTGAGAGGTCTGTGATCATGGTGGGGGGAGGGGAGGTCTGTGATCATGGTGGGGGGAGGGGAGGTCTGTGATCATGGTGGGGGGAGGGGAGGTCTGTGATCATGGTGGGGGGAGGTGAGAGGTCTGTGATCATGGTGGGGGGGAGGGGAGGTTTGTGATCATGGTGGGGAGGTGAGAGGTCTGTGATCATGGTGGGGGGAGGGGAGGTCTGTGATCATGGTGGGGGGAGGGGAGGTCTGTGATCATGGTGGGGGGGAGGGGAGGTTTGTGATCATGGTGGGGGGGGGGAAGGTCTGTGATCATGGTGGGGGGAGAGATCTGTGATCATGGTGGGGGGGGGGAGGTCTGCGATCATGGTGGGGGGGAGGGGAGGTATGTGATCATGGTGGGGGGGGGGAGGTCTGCGATCATGGTGGAGGTGGAGGGGGGAGATGTCTGTGATCATGGTTGGGGGGGGGGGGGAGGTCTGTGATCATGGTGGGGGGGAGGGGAGGTATGTGATCATGGTGGGGGTGGAGGGGAGGTCTGTGATCATGGTGAGGGGGAGGGGAGGTTTGTGATCATGGTGGAGGTGGAGGGGGGAGATGTCTGTGATCATGGTTGGGGGGGGGAGGTCTGTGATCATGGTGGGGTGGAGGGGAGGTCTGTGATCATGGTGGGGGGGGGAGGTCTGCGATCATGGTGGGGGGGGGGTTGGGTGGAGGGAGGACACAATCGGCAGGCTTCCTTGACGGTCAGGGGGAGCACTCCCACCCCTGGTTCACACATTGTTCTGTAAAAGGCACTTAGCATTATTAGCCAGCATCTTCTGACTCCCCATTTTTAAAATATTTTTAATCCCCCGCACCCTCCCCCCCACCCCCGTCCCCTGCCCCCACCCCCGTCCCCTGCCCCCACCCATCCCTCCCACTCAACTCTCTCCCGCCCATCGTGGGGAGGGTTAATATCGAGGCCAACATGTTTCCAAACAAACATTTAAAAAAATGAAGGAATCCAATGATTAAAAAGTCCCCATGGTGTCTCGGGATCCCAATTTAAAAACCTATGGCTGAACACTTCAATTTAAACAAGCCTATGAGAACTTGCCTACATTGGTTGCGTTTAACTGAAAATGGTGAGTGTGCATTTATATCCATTTACCAGAGTGTGGTTGAGTGGGGTCTCCTGAGAGCATTTGGGTACGCTCAAATTTAAAAGTGCAAGCATGCATCTTCTCATGTGATGATTACTGATAGGATTCAGTGACCCATGGTATGTGGAGAAGCCCTTTCTCTTCAGAGAACTTCTGGTGAGTAATCGTTCCTTTAATTTCAAATTTACTACATGCCATTCAGTTGTATTGTATATTTTGACAACATAACTACCCGTGACCTATTGTAACATGTATCACCTACGCTGCAATTAGCAATGTTGTACTCGTGTACATAGCTATATTACTGTTATCTTTCCTATAATATTACATTGCCGTTTCCTTTTCCCTCTGATTGTGCTGCATTAATGAGGTAAATATAGGCAAACTAGTGGTCACAGTAGCGCTTTCATTTATTAGCTCACTTTCAGATTATTCCACATAATTAGATCATTATTTTACAAGACTGTTTAAAGGTCATTGCTAAAGAGGATTCTGTGTTACAGATATGCCTGAAATTCTTTCAATTTATTTAATAAATAACTGCAGTGCAGTACACAAGAAATAGAGGGGGCAGCGTGAATTTGAAACTGGTGCAGCCTGGAGCTGTGGTATCATAATAATAAAATTTCACATCTATTCTGTCCATTCTTGCAGGGACTATTATAATGCTCCACTATACAGGGGAATTTCTGATATTGGCTTTTTAAATTTGCCAGCAGATCAAGTAACAGTAAGTGTCAGTAAGTAAAAAGGTTTAAAGTGATTCCGTCAAAATGCTTACTACTGTATGTAGCTAGTAAGTTGCTTTTCTCTTGACTGGTACTAAAACCTTGTGGAGATTTTGATCATGTTTTTCATTCAACTGTGGGGTACAAACATTGAAACTGATTGGGCGAGAAATTTGGTTGCCTCAGTTCGCGGCCCAGAGAGGCAGTAATGCGTCTCAAATGGCTCACCACCCGGCCACATGAGTTGTAGCGTCCCGCTGGGAAATTTGGTTGGGGTTTCCCAGCGGGACAGAACGTTACCGTCTCGTCGTCTAACTTCAGTCAGATCATGGCGTCGCAAAATTAGGTGTGTCTGCCTCATTTAGCATTCGCCACTGAACATGCCGGAGAAACCAGGCGGCCCCACCTACTTTAGGCCGTAGCAGGAGGCTGTTTGAAGGGAGAAGCAACAGGATTAATCGGAGATCACTGTGAGTGCAATGTTTCGACGAAGCATTGTGCGTGAACCTCTGACTTTGCAGCGGCAGACTTATCTGACCATACAGGTTCCTGGCAACTTGAGTTTAAGAATTAACTGGGTGCATGACTAGCACGCCAGCATTGCCTTCTACATGCTCTTGTCAGGCGATGTCAAGATGGAAGGGCCCCCATTAACCGTGTCGGCCCATGACTGAGGAGACCCCATAGATATCGGGATAGGAGGCCTTACCCCCCACGGGTTTACTGGGAGCATCGCTCATGTTGGAAGAGTAATGTGTCAGAAGGCTGGGTTTCTGAAAGGAGGTCCTGACAGAGATATGCCATCACCTGCAAGCAGACCTGCAGTCTAACATCAGCACCAGGGCTGCACTGCCCGTCGCAGTGAAGGTCACTGTGGCCACATCAGGGGACATACGCTGTGTTTCTCAATTCGCAACACATCGCTGTGTCCACCACGTGACACAGGCTCTGTACAGACGGAGAATGGAGTTCATAACATTCCCAATGAGCAGGGATAAACAGGATGAGTGGGCATGTGGCTTTGCCAGGATAGCGGGCTTCCCAAGGGTTCAAGGAGCAATTGACTGCACACACTTGGCCTTGCGAGCACCATTCCAGAATAGCGAGGTCTTCCGAAACCGAAAGGGATACGGCACCCTGAATGTGCAGCTGCTGTGCGACCACACGCAGTGCATCCTTGCAGTGGATGCCCGCTATCCTGGCAGAGCACCTGATGTGTTCATCCTGCATGAGGGCACTGTGCCACGATTGTTTGAGCCACCACAGGAAGGGCACGGCTGGCTGCTCGGGGACAAAGGATACGGTCTAGCCACCTGGCTAATGACCCCCGCCCCCCCCTCCGCAACCCCACTACTCAAGCGGAGCATCGCTACAACGACAGCCATGCAGCCACCTGCAACGTCATCGTGCAGATAGTAGGGGTGCTCAAGCAGTATTTCTGACACCTGGACCAGTCTGGAGGCAGCCTTCAATATTGCTCTTAACAGCTGTTGCTATTCATTGTGGTGTGCTGACGGATGCAGCTGATATTACCCGGGCTATGTGCTACGATAATGGGCACATCTCGGTGACATTCCACATTAATACACAAGGCGGGAATACAAACTATCAAATTAACATTTTAATAACTCCATTAAAAGTCTCGCCTCACACAGCACACCAACAACTCCTCACCAGCAACCAATAAATGTCCCTTGAAACAGCATAACACATAATCAACTTCAGCAATATGTGTACAAACGCCCCGACCAGTTGAAATTCCACAACAGCTTCCACATTCCATATTAGGCCCAGACCCATACGCCATCATCATCATCTGAGGCAGTCCCTCGAAACGAGGATGACTTGCTTCCACACCAAAAAAGGATGAGTTCCCAGGTGTTTCAATGAAGGACCTAATATTCCAGGTCCCGAATTACATCCTGAAGGGTGGAAGATGCCTGTGCGTGGATTTTTTTTAACGTGGGGTGGCCATTGCACACCAGCCACCACACGGGCTTGACAGAGCTAGGTCTTGGTCCATTGGCAAGGGTTACCCAAGACGACTGAAGACCAGCTCTGCTGCACGGGCCTAGTGCGCGCACATATCGCAGTGTGGGCTGGGCCCGTGCTGCCCCTGGGCCCCTGGCCCCGAACTCACGCCTCCCCTGGGCCCCGACCACGTCCCTTCCCAGTCTCTCGCCACTTCTGCTGTACCTGCCCATACTTCAATCACTGACCTGGACCTTGATGACGTCACTCTTCGCTGCTGTCGCCCTCCTGCACCAGCTCGCGCTGCTCCCTGGAGTAGTACGCCTCCACGCTGCTCCCGGGCCTCCGTACCTCCGCTCCTTTTATGGCCCCGACCAATACACCAATAGCAGGCGTCAAACAACAGTAACGAGATGTTTACAATGATTTTTACAGGATGACGACATCTGTCCATGGTGGCCAAAGCATTAATTGCGACTTAAGAACATAAGAAATAGGAGCAGGAGTAGACCATTTGGCCCCTCGTGCCTGCTCCACCATTTAATAAGATCATGGCTGATCTGATCATGGACTCAGCTCCACTCGGACTCAGCCCGATCCCAATAACCCTTTATTCCCTTATCGCTCAAAATATCTCCGCCTTAAATATATTCAATGACCCAGCCTCCACAGCTCTCTGGGGCAGAGAATTCCACAGGTTTACAACCCTCTGAGAGAAGAAATTTCTCCTCATCTCAGCTTTAAATGGGCAGCCCCTTATTTTGAGACTATGTCCCCTAGTTTTAGTTTCCCTTAAGAAATATCCTCTCTGCATCCACCTTGTCGAGCCCCCTCATTATCTTATAAGTTTCAATAAGATCACCTCTCATTCTTCTGAACTCCAATGTGTATAGGCCCAACCTACTCAACCTATCCTCATAAGTCAAACCCCTCATCTCCGGAATAAACCTTGTGAACCTTCTCTGAACAGCCGGAGACCAAAATTGTACTATAGATGTGGCCTCACCAATACCCTGTACAGTTGTAACAGGACTTTTCTGCTTTTATACTCTATCTCCCTTGCAATAAAGGCCAACATTCCATCTGCCTTCATGATTACTTGCTGTACCTGCATACTAACTTTTTGTATTTCATGCACAAGGACCCTCAGGTATCTCTGCAATTTTTCTCCATTTAAATTATAACTTGCTTTTCTATTATTTCTGCCAAAGTGGATAACCTCACATTTTCCCACATTATACTCCATCTGCCAAATGTTTGCCCACTCACTTAGCCTGTCTATATCCCTTTGCAGATTTTTTGTGTCCCCCTCTCACAATTTTCCCTCTGATTTCCCACCCCTTTCCTTAATGTCCCTCCCACACCTACTGCTCCTCCTTAATGGGGACACAGTGCCTGCTTGAAGGCAGCTGTGTCTGTAAGGCAGACACTACAGACGTCCGAGCAAGAGACCCTGGGCCAGCCCTGGGCCTAAAAGGCCCAGCTGCGAACTGTACCGCCTCAGCATCGGTGGCAGCAGTCTGGGATGGCTCGGGTGTAGACTGCGGCAGGTGCAAAGGCGGAGTGGCAGTGGTGGGATCTGGAATGCTGTCATCTTGAGCAAGAACAGCCCCTTCCATTTCCAGGGGCCCACTGCCACTCCCCCGGGGCAGAGCCTCAGCATCCGGGGCAATATGTGTGAGCACAGATTGTTGGCCTCCTTCGTCACTGTCACTTCCCCATTGGACTGTGGGGAACACAGAAAGAATGGTAGCAGTCAGCGTTTGCATGGCATCAACCTGAGACTGACTCACAGCACACTGAGTCTGAATCATAGTCTGAGAGTTGAAGCCAGCAACCAGTGACTGTATCACATCGCGAAGGCCTTGCGTGGCTTTGGCCTGTGATGTGATAGCTGCTGTCACATCAACCATGGTACGCGCCATCACCTCTGGGATTCCACTGTCACTCGTTGGGCCCATCTCCCTCTGTAACCGGGCAAGAATGGGCTCGATGGGCTGCTGAGAGGCACGGGCAATGCTTGAGGCACCCTCCGCCAACCTCACAGCAAGTGCAGCCATGCTCTGTGGGACCCTTTCCAATGCACCCACAAGCTCATGGGCTCTCTCAACATAGCCTCCAAGTCCAGGTCCACACCTGGGTGTCTCTGAGCAGGACTCATGGGCCGACACCCTCCGGGGAGCTGGCCCTCGAGCCTCCCCTCGCGCTGGGCGTTGCTGCAGGCTACTGGGGCCAGGAGCCTCAGGCTCTTCAAAGCCCAGGAACGGCGTGTCTTCCACCGATGTGGTGTCCCCACTCGGTGCAGCTGATGGAGGGTCCCGCTCTGTCGCAGGACTTTTGTCCCCTTCCTCCTCGTCACCCCCATCGTTCGAAGCCGACGGCTCACGGGCAGGCTGCTGTGCTTCTGGCTCATCATCTGTAAGCTCAAAGCAAGAGAACTGTGGTTAGCAGCAGGGGAGGGGGCAGGAAGGGAAGAAGGAGGTGGCATTGGACATTTATATGTAAAAGGGGGTAAGGCATGTGGTATCAAGGGCAAAGGGTCTCACATAAAACACAAACAGCATTAACATACCATCACTGTCCCCGGGGGGATTGGCTTTACCGACTGCTACTGCACCAACTGGTGTGCTCATGAGGGCGGATACTCACTCCTCCACCTCCGTGAGGTCCTGGATGTCAGGCTCCCCTCCTGCAGTGCGCCTCTGTTCGCGCCTGTTGTGGGCCAGTTTTGATAATTGCAATAACATACACAAGGTGTGAGTGAGTGTGCAGCTCATCGTGTGCCACATGTGCCTTCCATAGTTGAATAGCTGCTACTGCATGGAAGTGTGGAAATCTCCATTTGAATCTGTGTGACTGCACAGAGTGGCTGTGTGAACGATGGGATTAGGTGACGACCACCTAAGATGAAGGATGAGATTGAAGTCTTGCGAACACATATCGAGAGTGAAACAGTAGTGCGAGGAGGGGTCAGGCTGAGTCAGGAACAAGCAGGTCACCAACGATTGGATGGCCAGGGCATGGCTGCCGAACTGAGCCTGAACTTTTATGGTGGCTTCACCGATGATGACCATGGCCTGGTACACGCAGGGAAGGAGCAGGTACTGCAAAGACTTGACATTGTGTGAGACAGTGAGGTTCACATAGAAAGGGTACTCACCCTGATGACCCCAGTGAGGTCGTTGAACTTCTTGTGACATTGCGTGGCAGTTATGGCCACCGTGTTCCTGGCGGAGGTGTGCTGGGTCACCTCCTTCCATAGCCTCCTGAATACTCTAGGTGCAGGCCTCCTTCCACTGGGACGTTGCAGAACATTCCACCTCCTCTCCACTGCCTCCACTCATTCCTCGACGGCTGTGGGCGAGAAACGGTGGGCACGATGGTGACCTGCTTGCTCCTCCATTTTCTGAGCAGACTGAAAAGTTGGAACTGCGCGAGTGCATACTTATCTTACCACGCCTTGAAGAATCGGCTGTCCACGGGATGTATCGCGGCCTTCGCAGCAAGCTCATTCGTTCTTGAAATTTATTGCTGAGATTTTCGGTTCCACAACCCTAAGAGAATTGTACAACGACTGATTTTGTGCTCACTTTCCCTCTTGGGGCGCTGAAACCTAATTTCACGGTAGGAAGTGCACATTTTCAGAGGGCGCTACAGTTACCGCCCTGAAAAGATGAACACCTCAAAATGGGCGATACCAAAATTCTAGCCGTCTTGGTACAAAAAAGCAGTCTAATATAAGAACATGAAAATGTTATACTGTTTAAATAAAATTTAAATGTGGTAATGGTAAAAATTGACAAAAAATACAAAATGTTAATAGGAACATTAGGAACAGGAGTCGAACATTCAGGCCCTCGAGCCTGTTCTGCCATTCAGTTTGTTCATGGCTGATCTGTCATGAGGCTTCAATGAATTTGTAATGGAGTGAAATCATGCGGTGCGATATTAGCATATCAATGCAATATTATCACCGGGAATTTCCTTGGGTGGGGTGGGGATTGGTGGGGTTCCAGTTCAGCTGCCATAGCTTAGAAGATCGGAAGAAGAACTGTTTACGCAGTATATTGGGGTTTCTGCCGATCTTCCATCATAGTCACTGTGGCCAAATGGGAGAATCCCAAGAAATACTTGCACATGTTTGTAATTCATTAGTCTGATATTTCCAGCAACAGTGATAAAAATATAGATTAGGGTTTTGACAGTGGAGGGGAAGAGGAAAGGGTGGAGGCGGGCTGTGTTGCAAAGATAAAAGAAAATGGTCTTGGTGACATGTCAGATTCAGTGAGAAAGCTGAGCCTGGAGTTGAGCAGTAAGCCAAGGTCCCTCACCACTTGGCTGAGCCTGAGTTGGCAGTCTGGGGTGGAGGGAGAGTTCAGGCTGGAAGCACACAGATACTTGTGGTGAAGTGAAGACGATAGCATTTATTTCTACATTAAGCTGAAGGAGGTTCTGCTTTATCCTGGTGGCGACAGCTGTGGGGTTGACCGAGGAGATGGCGAAGATCAGAAAGTGTGTATGCAAAAACTGATCCCAAGCTTCCATTTAACATTTCCAAGGCTAGCATGTAAGTGATGTAAAAGAGTGAGCCGAAAAAACAGTCCTGGTGTACACCACAGGTGACAGTGTGGGCATGGCAGGAGAAACCATTGGAACAAATAGTTGAAATTGCCTGTGTGTGCCTCTGGGGGGCACTACCGAGGCATGAAACAGTTTTCACCCGGGGTGGGGGTTACCAGCTGCTGCGCGGGAGTTAGTGGGTGCGCTGCTACAGTAGCGCCGTGCCCCACCGGTAGCGCACCGGGCCGGCGTGCAACCGCTGGTGATGTGATCGGCGTGCGTGGCGAGCCCACAGCGCCATGTGCCAACCCCTTTCCACCCCGCAGCGGATATAAGCCGGTGCCCCGCGAGCGGTGTCAGCCCCAGCCTCTGCGGGTCGCGGACCCAGGCCGTCATCCGTTCGCGGGGCAGAAGTTAAAGAGGTCGGGAGCGCCGTTCTGGTCGACTCGCCGGTCGGCCCGACCTCTCACTCTGTTGCGTGGTCCGGGCCGCCATCATTGCAGCCCGGCGCTCCGTTTTGGGTGTCGGGCTGCGGACTTAGCACCTGGTGGTCCGGTGGAGGCTGTCAGAGGCCTGGCAGAGTATGCAGTGGCCCTCCCCTTTAACCGAAGAGGAGGAGCATTGAAACGCATTAGCGCTATGTGGAGCAGCTGCGTCGGGCTGACCAACGCGCCCCCAGAAGTGCCCCGACAGGAAGTGGAACGTGCGGGATTCCCGTGAGGGGCGGTAACCACAATTTCGTGGCGGGGCGGGACTTCCCAGACCCAGACGTCGCCGGACCCGCTTACTCTAATTGGATCGGGAAACCATGCTGGGCGGGCTGAACAAGCCCAACCAACGGAAATTCACTTTCCAGAGCGGGATGGATCTCGCAGTAGGGCCGCAAACCACCACCGACCCCAGCCGGACCGGACCCACCGAGGTAAGGAACGTTTTGGCCAGAGTGACTGAGCGAGAGGATAAGGATAGCTTAATGGTTCAGTTATCGTACGATTGAGAAGGAGAAGTTGAATAGTCAGGCGATGGAATGGGGGTGCCCTCCTGAGTCGAGAGCCACGGTTTAGGGAGGTTGCAGCATGAGAAGCCTTCTGTGCAAGAGTTTGGTTGTCAAGTTTTTCCTGGGGCGGGCAAGGAGATAGGTAGGAGAAAGATGATGGGGAACTGATTTAAGTTGTTTGGAGACCTCCGAGATCTCAAGGCCCTGTGCGACAGAGTAGCCATGTATCTGGGTTCGGCGGGGGTTCACGCGAGGGCTAAATGTGAAGTAGACAAGGAGGCAACAAAATGAACCATGCCAGAGTAGGGTGAGTTGAGGTGGAGGTTGAAGTCACTGAGAAAGAGCAATGTCACGGTGCACAGACTGGGAGCCAAGAGGAGAATTGAGTGATAAAGGCACCTGTGGTCTGGAGGGTGGTGGCACACAGTAAATGAGAAAGATCTTGAAGGAGGGTGAGGTGTTTGAATGTGGAGAAGGAGACACAGTTACAAGTAAAGAAACTGAGGTGGGATTGATAGACCATGATAGAATCATAGGGCCCAAGTTTCCACATGATTCGCGCCTGATTTTTAGGAGCAACTGGTGGAGAACGGACTATTTTAGAAATCGCAATTCTCCACATTTTTTTTTCTGCAGTTCTAGTCAGGTAGAACAGTTCTACTTTAGAACAGAATTTTTTCTTCAAAAGGGGGCGTGTTCAGCCACTGACGCCTGATTTGAAAGTTTCCACAGTGAAAACGTACTCCAAACTAAAGTAGAATGGAGCCAGTGAAGATTTTTGTAGAACTGAAAAAACCTGTTCGACACATTAAAAAATCAGGCGCAGGTTACAAATTAGGCGTCCAGAACGAGGTGGGGGGAAGGAAACTCATTAAATTCTACAATAAATCCTTATTTATACTTCTACAAATATTATACAAATAAATCCAACCTGAATAAACATTTATAAGCCAAGAAAAGATTAAATAAATCATCTTCCTACCTGTGTGAAAGTGCTTCAGCCAGGGAGAATTCTGCAGCCGTTCGTGCTGCTGAGCGAGAGAGGGAGGGAGAGAGAGAGAGAGAGGGAGGGAGAGAGGGGAGAGAGGGAGGGAGAGAGAGAGAGAGAGGGAGGGAGAGAGGGGAGAGAGGGAGGGAGAAGGAGAAGGGGAGAGGGAGAGAGGGAGGGAGAGGGAGAGAGGGAGGGAGAGAGGGGAGAGAGGGAGGGAGAGAGGGGAGAGAGGGAGGGAGAGAGAGAAGGGGAGAGGGAGAGAGGGAGGGAGAGGGAGAGGGAGAGGGGGGGTCGGGGAACAGGAGCTGGTGTCGGGTCGGGTCGCGGGGGGGGGGGGAGCGGGTCTCGGGTCGGGTCGGGGGGGGGAGAGCGGGTGTCGGTCGGGGCGGGGGGGGAGCGGGTCTCGGGTGTCGGGTCGGGGCGGGGGGGTTGGGGGGGAGAGCGGGTGTCGGGTCGGGTCGGGGGGGGGGAGAGCAGGCTTCGGGTCGGGTCGGGGTGGGGAGTGGGTCTCGGGTGTCGGGTCTCGGGCGGGGGGGAGCGGGTGTCGGGTCTCAGTCGGGGCGGGGGGGAGCGGGTGTCGGGTCTGGTCGGGCGGGGAGCAGGAGCTGGCCGTGGGAGGAACCTTATTCACGCAGCCCCAGTGAGGCCATTGGGCCAGGGCTAGGGGCTGCGTGCTTCGGGCCCCTCCCACACAGTTCGGCGCCTGGAGCTACTGCACTTGCGTGCCGACTGTAGCGTGCATGTGCAGAGGTCCCGGCACTGTTTTCAGCGCCGGGACCTGGCTCCGCCCCCCCACAGCTCGTGCTGGCTGTGCCGAGGGCCAGAGGACCTGTAAGTAGGTGGAGAATACCAAGGATTTTTTTAGGCGCCGTTTTAGGCGCGAAAAACGGGCGCCCAGCTCGGAGGGGCGCCCGTTTTTTTCTTGTGGGAACTTGGGCCCATTGACTCTGACAGCACAACAGGAAGCTATTCAGCCCGGTATGCCTGTGCCCATTCTTTGAAAAGGTTTAACTTTCAGGCAATACATTTCAATCTTAACAGCCCTCTGTGTGAGGAATTGTCTCCTCATTTCTCCTCTAGTGTTTTTACCAATTATTTTATGACTCTGGTTACTGTCGCACTTGCCAGTGGAAATAGTTTCTCCCTACGTGCTCTATTAAAACCCCTCGTAATTTTGAATACCTCTATGAGAAGGTTAAGGTCTCCCCTTAACCTTCTCAGCTGCTCTAATCTCTCCACATAACTCTATTCCCTCATCCCTGGTGTCATTCCGGTAAACCTCCTCTGCACTCTCTCTAGGGCCCTAACATCCTTCAGGCGGTGTGGTGCCCACAATTGTACACAATACTCCAGCTGAAGCCGAATAAGATTTGTTAAGGTTTCACATGACTTCCTTGTTTCTGTATTCAATGCCCATATTTACAAAGCCAGTTGTCCCATATGCTTTCTTAACACCTTCTCAACATGCGCTACCACCTTCAAAGATTTGTGAATATGCACCCCCGGTCCCTTTGCCTTTGCACCCCCTAAAAATAGTATGATTAGGATTATACTGTTAATCCATGTTGTTTCTCCTGTAGTGCATCACTTCACACTTATCTGCAATAAATTGTATCTGCCCATTCCACCAGGGTGGCTATGTCCTCTTGAAGTCAGCTACTATCATGCTCACTATTTATTACGTTGTCAAGTTGTCAAGTTTTGTATTGTCTGCAAACTTCAAAATTGTACTCGCTACACCCAAGTCCAGGTCACTTATATATACCAAGTCACCATCACAGGCAGTCTCTCGGAATCGAGGAAGACTTGCTTCCACTCCAAAAATGAGTTCTTAGGTGACTGAACAGTCCAACGCGAGAACCTCAGTCCCTGAAACAGGTGGGACAGACTGTCGTTGAATGAAAGGGTGGGTGGGACTGGTTTGCCGCACGCTCCTTCCGCTGCCCGCGCTTGATTTCTGCATGCTCTCAGCGGCGAGACCATAAACAAGTAAAGTAATGGTCCTGGAAGTCCCCACTGTATACTTCTCTACAGTCAGAAAAACATCCATTAACCACTTCGCTCTGCCTCCTATCCCTTAGCCAATTTCGTACCCAAGTTACTTCTATTTTCCAAATAAGTCTGATATACGGTATTTTATCAAATGTCTTTTGAAAGTCCATAAATACAACATCTACTGCGTTATCTTCATCAACTCTTTCTGTTACTTCATCAAACAACTCAATCAAGTGAGTCAGACACAATTTGCCTTTAACTGGCTGGCTGGCCCTTATTAACCCATGCTCCTCCAAGTGAGAATTAACTTTGTTCTTGATAATGGTCTCTAGTAGTTTTCCCGCCACTGATCTTTGACTGGTTAGCCTGTAGTTACCAGGTTTATCCCTCTCTCCTTTTTTGAACAGAGGTATAACATTGTCAATCCTCCAGTCCTCGGCATCACTCCAATATCGAAGGAGGATTGAAAGATTGTTGTCAGAGCTTCTGCTATCGCCATCCTAGCTTCCCTCAGCAACCGACGATACATAGCATCTGACCAGATGACTTGTTGACTTTGAGTGATGCCAGCCTATTTAGCACGTTCTTTCTATCTATTTTTATCCTATCCAATATCTCTATTCCCTCCATCACTACTGTGAAATTAATGTCATCCTCTTTTGTGAAGACAGATGCAACGTACTGATTCGGTACCTCAGTCAAGCTCTCCACATCCACAAGGATATTTCCCTTTTTGTCGCTAATTGGCCCCACCATTCCTTTAACTATTATTTTACTTTTTTATATGTTCATAAAATATTTTGGGGTTCCATTTTATGTTACCTGCTAATCTTTGCCCTTCCTATTTCTTCTTTCAATTTCCTCCTGCACTCTCTGTATTCTGCCTGGTTTTTGATCGTATTCTGTACTTGACATTTGCCATAAGCCTCCTTTTTCTGTTTTATTTTAACCTCTAGTTCCTTTGCCGTCCAGGGAGCTCGATCTTTGGACGCTCTGTCTTTCCTCCTTATGGGAACATGCTTGGTTTGATGTGAGAGAGTTTTACTTTTGTCTGCACTCCTTAATGTAGTCCTAATCTGAGGAAGGACATTCTTGCTATTGAGGGAGTGCAGCGAAGGTTTACCAGACTGATTCCCGGGATGGCTGGACTGACATATGAGGAGAGACTGGATCGACTGGGCCTGTATGCACTGGAATTTAGAAGATTGAGAGGGGATCTCATAGAAACATATAACATTCTGACGGGACTGGACAGGTTAGATGCAGGAAGAATGTTCCCAATGTTGGGGAAGTCTAGAACCAGGGGTCACAGTCTGAGGATAAGGGTTAAGCCATTTAGGACTGAGATGCGGAGAAACTTCTTCACTCAGAGAGTTGTTAATCTATGGAATTCTCTACCACAGAAAGTTGTTGAGGCCAGTCCGTTAGATATATTCAAAAGGGAGTTAGATGTGGCCCTTACGGCTAAAGGGATCAAGGGGTATGGAGAGAAAGCAGGAAAGGGGTACTGAAGTTGCATGATCAGCCATGATCATATTGAATGGCGGTGCAGGCTCGAAGGGCCGAATGGCCTACTCCTGCATCTATTTTCTATGTTTCTATGTTTCTAAAATGCTTCGAGTCTTTAACTCCCTTCTCCTTCTCTGCACTCCAGGTTTTGCTTTTCCCTGAATGCATGTTTCCTATGAGACTATCTGAACTCACTCTGATTCCAGATTAATGTTTGGGTTGCCTGAATTAATTGCTGTCAATTCATACGTGTTTGGAATGAACTCAATTGGTCTAGCAAGGTGAATAAAGATAAAAAATGCTTGCTCACATTTTTAAGGCTTTTTGAGAAAAGGAAAAGGGAAAACAGCCGGAAAATTTCAAAAATGACGCAACCATCAAAAGGCAGAGGGTTGATTTTCAACTTGCCTCCCAGGCGTCAAACTGACGTTGTGGATGGGCCCCCTTTATGGAAACTATGTTTGATTTTCATTTCTAGTGGTTTCAATAGCAATGAAAGCCGATCGGTGCCTATAATCCAAAGTTGGGAGTCAACCCCCGTAAGTCAAAATATCACAGCATGTGAGGCAACCCGGATTTTCGGGATTCCCTTCCGAACTCTACCCCCACTCCCCCACCCTTTACCTACGCAACCCGCCCCTGTTAATATCCAGGCCAATCTTTCCTCGGATGTGACTTTAATTGTATGGGAAATGAATCTTAGACATGCTTTAACTCTATGGGCTTTAGTTTAAACTCCAGTGGAAACCGTGATTATGCCCATATTCTTGTACTGCCAAGAAAATCAAATTGTGAAAGCTCTACCCACAGTCCAAGTTTAAATTAATACTGCTATTGCATTTTATATGAAGAACTGTTGAGCAGCAAATGTAAAGCTTTCGGCTTAGAAATTTGAACCTTTAGCGCCGGCTGTTAAGGCCAGTTTTGAAGGCAAAATGGCGAGCGCCTCATTACACCCGCATTTGGCAGGGAACACTGCAGCCGCCATACTGGGCAGTCCGGCAGTGCTGCCATTGCGTGCGTTCACCGGCAAGTATTTTAATTACCGGAAGCGTGACGTCACTCGGCGTGCAACACCAAATTGACGCACACTCAGCGAATTTTGGTCTTTGCCGCTCCTCTCTTAAGCATTCCCGTGCGTGTAGCCGTCAACAGGGGCGAGAGCTGGGAGAAAACGGCGGTGAGCGAGAAACTTACTTATGAACAATCTGTACAATTCACATTTACTGTGCTGCTTTTAAATAAGTTACACACAAATAACTGACTTCAATTGTCTTTCAGTTTGTTGCAAACATTCTTTAATATGATCCAGATCGAGCTGACTTCTTTCTCGTTGTTGCTTAATTTAATTTATTTTTTTGTTTTTTTTTTCATCAAGATCCAGTTTACATCAAGAAAATGCTGATGAGTCTGCTAAACAAAGAAATATTAACATTTATAGAGGGTTTATTTGTTCGTATTGAAAATCTTAACCTCAACGAGCCCCATATCTCATAAAGATGGGAAATAGCAATTTGCATTGTCTGGGGAATTGGGAGGGGGCAGTGCAGGTTCAACATTGTTTTGTATTGTGATAACCTAATTGGTGGGCCCCACTTAATGTCTTGAATTGCAAACTGTACGAAGTGATTAAAGCATTAGTTCAAACATGTTCTGCTCCGTTTGGCATCTATGCCACATTCTTTCACTTGGAAATGGCTGCCCGAGTACACTGCTCGAAGATCCTTTGGACCCGAGCTTTGACCTCCGCCAGAAAGAGTGCATTGCAAGGGATCTTCTGCGCTGCAATCATTTAAATCAGCGGGCAGCACCAAAATACCCGCCTGCGCTCGTTTTGCAGGCGGCCGTTAACCTTGGCCCACAGAGGCACTACGCAATTTCGGGCTTAATCGAATTTCTAGGCCTTACTGCTAACTGGAGAGTAGAAGAGAACATTTAAAGGAACAGAAAGCCTCCTTGACTGTTTATAAATTCAGTTTTGCCATATTTTCCTGGATAAAAGGTTGTTGTTTTCTCATTGTTTTCTAAAATAATTCAGTAATCTTTCTCTGCCCTAAGTAGGGTAAGAAAGAAAATGTAGGGAGAACATTGGATCAAAGGAATCATGAATGCTGGAAGTTTGTATTAAGATATACCGGTCAAAACTTGTTTCCACCCACCAAAATGGCAGCCATTTGTATTACAGTGACTTATAAATAACCATACTGCCAATGTCTCATTTAATTTCTGTACAGCATGTGTAAGATTCAGCTTTTGCCAGTGCAATTAACAATTAGCTACTACATTTTTTGGACTTATATTTTGCTTTTTACAATCCTGCCAACATTTTTGCTAACATTAGTGAATTGAGGAAAATGTATCGCAGTGTTGAAGAGTTAAGTGCAGAGATCTGGGCTAAGTTCACTCTGTCTAAAGACAACAGTGGTACTGATGCCATTAAAAGTTAAAACAAAATTTTGACCAGCAGGAACTGATCATATTCTTGACCTCTGCTTTGGCATCATTTAACACACTATGTCACATGTTAGGGGCAAAAGGGAATGAGAAGGCAGTTGTTAAGCATCTATTAAATTCCTTCATAATTGGAATTAAAGCGGCTGTGGTCAGGAAATAATTGTGAGAAGCAGACACTTCAGTGTTAGTGTCGTCATGGCTGAATCCTGCATGAAAGCCCACTTCAGGGCCATGGCTGCAAAAAAGCATTTGTGGATGAAGTGCTGGCTCAAACAGCAGGTTTTCTTTGGGTCAGTGTTTAACACATCCACCAAGGCTTGCTGAGAGCAAGGGTGAGAGGAGGTGACATACCGAGGAATACTGTTACAAACCAGGAGGATAGTTGAGGAGGCCAGAAGAAATGTCCAGACAATCAGAAGGTCACCAAAGGGCATCTTATGTAAACTTCTATTCTGCACTATTTTGGATCGTGTAGATGCATTGGCTCCAGAATTCCAGGGGTGGGAGTGTTTCTGCTGGTATCTTGCTGCAAATCTAGCACAATTACTAGGAAAACGGCAGAGATATGGTTATGCTGGTCTTCCATCATTTCCGTGAGTTACCACTATGCCTTGTATGGGTTAGAACATTAGTCCACCACTTACAAAGCAAATGGCAGCTGGGGCTAAGGACTGGGGACGGGAGCTCGCTAAGTCAGACGTTGCCACGCCTCAGGCGCTGGTGTGATCCAGAGTTTTCCGTGGGCGGCCGGTACACTGAGTGAGTGGAGACGTGCTGGCTGACACTAGGATGTACGTGGGCCCCACCGGCGCAGTCCAGGCCAGGAAGCTGGGATTGAAAAGCCTCACTCATCCACTGAACAACTGTCACTGCCACTGTGTCTTTCGTAGAGTACTTCCCTTGGGCCCTACGGTGCCTCACTTTGCAAACAAGTCTTCAACCAGTGCTGGTGGCACTGCACAAGACAGGAGGTGTATCCAAGGCAGGCTTGAGTGATGGGAGCAGGCCCGTTGCAGAAGTTCAATTTACTTGTTGCCACTCCTGGATTGCTTGTCGCCGAGAGCATGCAGAAAACAAGCGCAGGCAATGGAAGGAGCGTGCGGCAAACCAGACTCTCCCCCCACCCTTTCCTCTAATGACTGTCTGTCCCATCTGCGACCGAGACTGTAATTCCCGTATTGGATTGTACAGTCAACTGAGAACTCACTTTTGGAGTGGAAGTAAGTCTTCCTCGATTTCGAGGAACTGCCTGTGATGATGATGCAAATGGATGGAGACCTCAGTGAGGGTCTTGGAACAGAGGATGGTGATGCATGTTGCGAGTGAGGAAAGGTCTTTCAATTCCATAGAGCATGTTGGGAGTGCATGATTCAGAAGTCCACCAATATAGGCAACTATCCTAAAGCATGCAGCAAGCTGGCACAATACACATTATGCTCGGCTCCAAGAGCACAGGTACAAGTTGTGCAAGCCCAGGATTTCCACAACAACTTTGCTTTATGCATTGCGCAACAGAGTCTCTAACGATGTCAAGACCATCTTTAACTCGCTGGGGGAAATGGTGGAGAGCCTCGCGGAGTGAAAGCAAGATCTAATGCTGCATCAAAGGTCATTCCTATTGCATGGCCAAGCTCTGTCCAAGTTCCTGTCTTCTGGTTTCAGAGTAGTACCCACACACAGGATGTCACAATTAAACTCCTGCTTGATACACCTACGAGACTCCCAAAGCAAGCGCTCTACTCGGAACTCCTTCACCGCAAACGAGCCAAAGGTGGACAGAGGAAACGTTACAGGGACACCCTCAAAACCTCCCTGAAAAAGTGCAACATCCCCACCGACACCTGGGAGTCCCTGGTCAAAGACCGCCCTAAGTGGAGGAAGTGCATCTGGGAGGGCGCTGAGCACCTCGAGTCTCATCGCCGAGAGCATGCAGAAACCAAGCGCAGGCAGCGGAAAGAGCGTGCGGCAAACCAGTCCCACCCTCCCCTTTCCCCCAACGACTATCTGTCCCACCTGTGACAGGGACTGTGCTTCTCGTATTGGACTGTTCAGCCACCTAAGGACTCATTTTAAGAGTGGAAGCGTCTTCCTCAATACTGAGGGACTGCCTATGATGATGATGACTATGAACCACGGATTGATTCGTGGTGCTGATATCATCACTGGCAACTTTGAGTGAGCTAAAGACATCAAAATTATTTCATGATGGAAAATTAAATATGCAGTTGGACAGTGCATGAAGGTTTTTAAACTGTTTACTGAACAATCAGTGGGTGATGTGAGTGCTTAATCTTTGGTGGCGCCTGCTTCCCAGGAGAACTCCCCCACAGCTGCTGACACTGAGCCAGTTATTACAATATTACACAAACTCCATGCTGAGCAGATAATATGCCAGAGTTTAACCGCCCCATCATTGAATTCATTGCAGCTCACTGAGTAAGGTAACTAATACTTCAACATTCTAATATTCTTCACTGGAAAACTGAAACACTTTTCACTGAACACCCATTAACAAGATCTTAACAAGCAACATCAGATTCAATCAAAAAGAATTTGCTATGAATTTCATTCCCCTTTTGGCTCTGCCGGTTGTACTCTCAATGAAAACAATGATTGTCATTCTGATCACCTTCACTAAATCGCTATTTGTCTACAGCAATCTTTTCCTCATAAGCAAATGGTTTGTAGTTGACTGTGATACACAAGCCTGCACCATTGAACACTATCATGCAGGAAAGTTATGTGGCATAGTTTCCATCTGTTATGTATGTATAACTCGATAGACTGAATACTGTAAACTAACACAGGTACACACCAGGCTCTGCTTTATTAGGGCCCAAAGTGATTACATTACATGATGGCTTGCCTTTTATACCTGGGCCACACACGTGGGTACAGCCCAATGACCTCCGACAGTGGCACCACCTGGTGGCTAGTAACCCCAAGCATACATACATGACAATATCTCCCTTTAAGATATTAGTAACGGTCTTTTTACAAATTGAGATGGTCCGGGGCTTTCCGCTCCCGAGTTGATCGTCTCAGTTCAACTCCAGCCTTGGGCGAGTGTTCCGAGTCTGTTATGACTGGGGGCTGGGGCCGATCTGATGGGAGTGGCAATGACCATGTCAGGGATTGAAAGTCCAGATTCATTGCTGACAGCGGAGTCCTCTGATGACTGAGGGTAGGTTGGTTGGTCACTGATTGTGTCTTCCTCAGTCTGTTCCAATTCATCCGTGTGCTGCAGCTTTATCTGATCAACTTGTTTCCTGCATGTTTGCCCATTCTTGAGCTTGACGATAAATACTCTGTTACCCTCCTTGGCCGTAACAGTACCGGCGATCCACTTGGGACCTTGACCATAATTTAGTACATACACAGGATCGTTAACAGAAATGTCACGTGACACAGCAGCGCGATCACGATGCCACTGATGACTTCGACGTCTGTATTCAACATGATCGTTCAAGTCATGGTGGACAAGAGAGAGGTTGGTCTTGAGTCCTCTCTTCATCAATAGTTCAGCAGGGGGGACCCCGGTAAGCGTGTGGGATCTTGTCCTGTAACTAAGCAATATGCATGACAAGCGAGTTTGCAGTGAACCTTGAGTTACACGTTTCATACTCTGCTTGATGGTTTGGACAGTACGCTCTGCTTGACCATTAGCTGCTGGTTTGAATGGTGCTGACCTCACATGTTTGATACCATTGAGTTACGTTAACTCTTGAAACTCCAGACTAGTGAAGCAAGGTCTGTTGTCGCTTACAACGATGTCGGGCAGACCATGCCTGGCAAACATGACACGAACGCTCTCAATGGTAGCTGTGGATGTATTGGATGACATGATTATACACTCTATCCACTTGGAATATGCATCCACCACAACTAAGAACATCTTTCCCAGGAAGGGACCTGCAAAGTCGATGTGGATCCTGGACCATGGTTTAGATGGCCATGACCACAGACTCAGCAGTGATTCTGATGCACACATGATTCCAGATCAGAGTCAATTCCAGCCCACCATACATGAGACCTGGCAATGGCTTTCATCATGACAATACCGGGATGAATGCTATATAGATCATGTATAAATTTCTCTCTGCCTTTCTTAGGCATTACACCACGATTACCCCACAGTAAACAATCTGAATGGAAAGTTCATCTTTGCGACGGTTGTAAGATTTGGTCTCATCACCCATTTGCTTGGGTATGGCAGACCAATCACCACTAAGGACACAACATTTCACAACCAATAATATCGGGTCCTGGCTGGTCCAGGTTTTAACTTGTTGAGCCGTGACAGGGGTTCATTCACTTTCAAAAGCATCCATAACTAACAGTAGGTCTGCAGGTTGTGGCCTCTCCACCTCCGGTGTGGGCAATGGCAGACGGCTCAGTGCATCGGCACAATTCTCGGTGCCAGGTCGATGGCGAATGACATAATCATAGGCAGATAATGTCAGTGCCCACCTCTGGATGCGGGACGATGCATTGGTATTTATACCTTTGTTTTCTGAAAACAATGAAATGAGTGGCTTATGATCTGTTTCCAGTTCAAACCAAAGACCAAACAGGTACTGATGCATCTTTTTAACCCCATATACACAGGCTAATGCTTCTTCTTCTACCATGCTGTAGGCTTTTTCCACCTTTGACAAACTTTTAGAAACATACACAACAGGTTGTAGTTTACCCGACTCATTAGCTTGTTGGAGCACGCAACCAACTCCATATGACGAAGCATCACAGGCCAATACTAGACGCTTACACGGATTATAACGTACCAGCAGCTGGTTAGAGCAAAGCAGATTAGTAGCTTTCTCAGCTCTATCTTGAGATGCACCCCAAACCCAGTTGTCGCCTTTTTTTCGCAGCATGTGCAATGGCTCTAATGAAGTGCTCAATCTAGGTAAGAAATTACCGAAGTAGTTGAGTAGACCAAGGAACGAACGCAGCTCCGTCACATTCTGAGGCTTGAGTGGATTTTTGATGGCCTTGGTTTTCGAGTCCGTGGACCTGATGCCGTCAGCAGCAATTTTCCTCCCCAGGAATTCAAATTCCGGTGCCATGAAGATGCACTTCGAACGCTTCAGTCTGAGTCCCACTTTGTCCAGATGATGTAGAGCCTCTTCCAGGTTGTTCAGATGTTCAGTGGTGTCACGACCTGTGACCAGGATGTCATCTTGGAACACGACGGACTTCAGTAGACTCTCCATGTTCCTCTGAAATATGGCTGCAGCTGAGCGAATTCCAAAAGGACACCTGTTGTAGATAAACAGTGCTTTATGAGTGTTGATGCACATAAGTTTCTTCGACGTCTCGACCAGCTCCTGTGTCATGTAGGCCGACATCAGATCTAGTTTAGTGAATGACTTCCCCCCAGCTAGCATTGCAAACAGGTCATCAGCCTTCGGTAAAGGGTATTGATCCTGTTTCGAAACTCGGTTGATCGTAACCTTGTAATCTCCACAAATCCTGACAGTGCCATCACTCCTCAACACAGGAACAATGGGGCTGGCCCATTCGTTAAATTCGACCGGTGATATGAACCCTTCATGCTAGAGTCTGTCCAGTTCAATTTCGACTTCCTCCCTCAACATGTACGGAACTGCCCGAGCTTTATGATGAATGGGTCTTTCATCCGAGTCCATGTTAATCTGCACCTTGGCTCCCGTGAAATTGCCGATGCCTGGTTCAAACTGCGAGGGGAACTTGCTCAGCACTTGAGCACATGGAGTAATATCCTCTGATGACAATGCTTTGATATCGTTCCAATTCCATTTGATTTTTTCGAGCCAATTCCTGTCAAACAGCGTTGGACCATTGCCTGGAACAATCCATAATGGTAAATCATGAACCGCACCATCATACAACACCTTGACTACTGCACTGCCAATCACCGTTATGAGTTTTTTAGTGTACGTATGCAACTTGGCATTGACTGGACTCAGCTTAGGCCTCACAGCCTTAGTATCCCACAGCTTGTCAAATGTCCTCTGGCTCATTATTGATTGACTCGCACCCGTGTCCAATTTCATCAGTACCGGCACACCGTTAAGTTTCACATTAATCATTAGCGGTTGGCTCTTTGTTAGGAACGAATACAGTCCATACACTTCCTCCTCTGGTATCTCGGATTGCATATCTGGATCCGTGCTATACTGCTCATCATCCTCCACATGATGTGTCGCAGCACGCTTACTCAGTTACGGACACATGCGCTGGAGATGCCCCAGTCTCGAACAGCCTTTACAAACCAACACTGATGAGGCTGATGATTGCCCCCACAATGCTAATGTGGTGAAATCGGATTCATTCCCATTGGCAGACTTTGGGCAGCCACAGGTTTCGCATACGCAGTCGAGTAGGCCCTGCCATATGCAGCTCCGCCAAACGACGATACAATCTTGTTTACAGTACTTGCCGAGTTCCAATTTTTCGATGATATCTGCTTTAAGTTTTTGTCTGTCGTCATGCATGCCTGGGCAATCGTGATGGCCTTGCTCAAATCCAGTGTCTCCGCCGCCAGTAGCTTATGCAGGATCACCTTGTGGTTGATGCCGATTACAAAGATTCCCGCAGCATGTCTCCCAACGTGTTTTCGAACTTACATGGTCCAGCTAGACGTCTTAGGTCAACAACGAATTCCGACACATCCTGGCCCTCAGAACGAACGTGCGTGTAGAATCGATATCGTGAGATGATGATGCCTTCTTCTGGTTTGAGATGGTCATGTACCAGACCACACAATTCCTCATAGTCCTTGTCCGTTGGACTTGCAGGCGAGAGAAGATTCTTTATGAATCCATAGATTTTCGGACCACAAACCATGAGGAAGACCGCCCTCCGCCTAACTGCGTCAGTGTGTTCCTCCATTTTGTTGGCTATGAAGTATTGGTCCAGGTGAGCTACAAAATCTGCCTCTTCCTCTCCCTCCAAGAATCTCTCCAGAATTCCGATTGTGCTCAGTTTTGCATGCAGAGGTTCTTAAGTTACCTCATCACCAAATGTTATGTATGTAATAACTCGATAGACTGAATACTGTAAACTAACACAGGTACACACCTGGCTCTGCTTTATTAGGGCCCAAAGTGATTGCATTACATGATGGCTTGCCTTTTATACCTGGTACCGCACACACGTGCGTACAGCCCAATGACCTCCAAAATTGGCGCCACCTGGTGGCTAGTAACTCCCAGCATACATACATGACACCATCAATGGGAGGCAACTTTCACCTTGGCATCAATGAAAATTGTCTAGTGTAATTCAGGTGTCAAATTGCCTGAATTCACATTGGGATAGTGGTACAGCCATCTCAAGAGGTTAGTATCTCATCCCTTCAGCTTCACACTTCCTGCAGCATAACAGTAACCGGTGTGAAATGAAGTTTAAATAGTTTCCCAGGTGGGATCGCCTAGTAATCCTTTTACTGTTAGCACGGAGTTGACAGGACAGCCAACTCTCTGCTAATGTTGAAAATGTAAATTGTATTTAATGGTGAGAGAGTCAGCAGTACAAATCAGATCTATATCACTGTAAATAGGTAGCAATTTCAAACTGGTCTGTGCAATATAATGGCATCAAAAATGAACGTTTAACCTTTAAAAAAAAATTACAATACTTGTACCAAGGAAAAAGTACTGAATGACTAAACTCAATTTCAGAAAATGTTGAGCAAATGGTTTCTAGCAAGAGCACTTCAAAATACATCAATGTCATGGCACTGAAAAGTACATTGATTCTATACCAAATCAAAGATCTGAAAGAATGGAACACATGCCATAAAACTTCAGGAGCCGAAGAACTTTGTAGTTTAAACTGTAACAAATGCGCCTTTTAAAAGAACCACTTATTCTCGTGTTCTTTTGGTAAATAAATGCATAATAATGATTTCAAACATATCTGAATTGTGGATTAAATTGTTTTGAAAGCGAACAATGAGATTCGGTCTCAGAAGATCCTAGTTGTTAGTTTACAGGACTGATGTATCTGTTGAAGACCAATGGCTGTTGAACCTCCTGTGTTGTTCTGTTCTAAATATGTCCTCCCTTTACGTGACTTGCTGCATTGTTACTGATACAGCTTACCTTAAATATGTTTAGCTAAAATATTTGGAGGATAATGGTTATCCCTTGGTTAGCAACACAACAGTGGTCCAGTTGAGGAGTTCAGATCATGTTCTAAGCCACAAGAAGCTTAAACATTGAGGTACATTGCTACCTTAAACCGGTACTTAATATATATATAGCATATTGTTAAGTCAAAAAGGATCGTTTCATCAAATTAATTATTTTTGAAGTGCAGTGACTGCTTTTATATATACTCCCATGGAATTACTTACAATGAGTTTGAGTTTTATTAGAACAGGGATATTATGCAAAGTAGTAGTACAGGGTATAAAGGGCAGTCCTGCAATCTGGAAAGAGGGTCTGGGGTCGAGCAGTACTGGAATGGGACTAAAATGTCTAGCATTAATTTGAGGGGGCCCTGTGATCTGAAAACACCGTGGTAGGGGGCAGGGTCTAGAAGCACGGCAGAGATGGACTCAAGGAACATTGGGACAGGTCCCAGTATCTCTGATCACTGGGAGAGAGCCCCACAAAGTGGGAGCATTGGAGAACGAGGGTTCTGAGATCATTGGGGGTGGTCCTGCTGTTTTGGAGTGCTGCGAGGGTGGCGAAGGGGTTGGGAGCACTGCAAGGGAAGTTCTGGAATCTGTAAATGGGGGCGGTCGGGGGGGTGCAATAACAACTTTGATTAATATGACGCCATTAACATAGTAAGATTACTATGTATGTGGTTTATGTGCATATCTGCATAGGACTAAGTGAGAAGATGAGGAAGAAATAAGAACAGGATATATAAAGCCATAGTTTGAAGTAAGCCTCTAGCTTTGTGCCTGAGAGCAGAAAGGCCACTGAACATTCAGTCTTAATGTTTTAATGCCAAGACGAGTACATCGTCACTATTGTGTTTGCACTCTCTTCAATCAGTTTACAATTCATGTATTTTCTGTTGCAGAGTTTCAAAAGATTTATTATATATTGTTAGTGTAGGGGTTTTTTGCTCTGCCCAATTACGGGGGCCTTTGGTGGCTGTTGGTGTATTGGGCCTCTCTGTCCCTTCTAGGGGACGGTCCAGCAGCTTATGGCTCGCTGACCACTAAACTGGCGGTTTCGAAGCGCCCTAGCACCCCTATCTGGTTCTAAGCTCAGAATTTTGGTGGATTATGAGCTTCCACAAGGGAAAACAAAACACTCAGAGACAAGTGGTCCTTGGAACAAAAAAAACCTGCTAAGTCCCATTTATTAACCACGGTAAGTTTCCAAATCGGTCAAACTTCATCAAAACACATATCTGACGCACACTTATAAACTATGAAAATCTATGGGAAGAAACGGACACAACGAAAACCTTACACAATTTTACCTTTGCAAGACAGTTCTAACACCACCCCCACCCCCCTTTTTACCTGACTGACCGAGGCTGACAGTTGGGAAAAGAAAACCCCAGGATAATAATTACGATCCCTTTTGACAGTTATTTTTTTAGCCTTAGGATGGTTGGTTTACGGGGTAGCCAGAGTGAATGTTGCCTCTCCCAGTTACTTCGGTCTCCGGTTCTTCAGCTGGTTGGCCTCGGAGCGTTGTTCGGTGTGCGGCTCGGCTTCTTGAGACGATGTTGGGCCTCTCGATAGTTGGGTTGTATATTCTGCACACAAGTCGAGTCCAGGGCCCGTTCCATGGTAGGTTTCCCAGCCGGTAACAGTCCGTCTCCGTTCTCTCTCGGTTTCTGTCTGTCTGTGACTGCTGCTGCTCCTCGACTCCTTCTCCTACTTCTCCAGCGGCTTCTCTCCTTCCTCACTGTTCCAGCGGCTTCCTCTCTGTTCTCCCAGTGGTTCTCTAGGTCCTATATTTGTACCCAATTGTGTAAGTTTGGGCAGGGAGATAGCTTTGAATGTTTAATCAGAAGATGTTCATAATTTGATTAGGGGTGAGTCATATTTTCAAACTGGGCCAGGTAGTCCCCATTGGTTGAGGATTTCCCCACTTCAGGCCCGACTCGACCCCTGATTGGCCTGCCAGAATGTACTTTTTCCCCATTGGCCAGTGCCTCTGTCTCGCTTGTGAGCCAGACTCCACAATGTAATTAGAAGATGTCACAGGTACAGGTAGGTGTGAGGACAGGGGTATTGTTTCCGTGCACATTGGTGCCTCAACATCTGCTGGCCCATTGTAACAGTCCTGGGAGTCAGTCACTGCAGTGATCTCAGGGCGATTGTCCACTGTCCATATTGATTAGGTAGATAATGGTCCACATTCATAATTTGATTAGGGGTGAGTCATATTTTCAAACTGGGCCGGGTAGTCCCCATTGGTTGAGAATTTCCCCGCTTCAGGGCCGACTCGACCCCTGATTGGCCTGCCAGAATGCACTTTTCCCCCATTGGTCAGAGCCTCTGTCTCGCTTGTGAGCCAGACTCCACAATATCTGTATCCGCCCACACGTGTCCCAGCCTGCCTGGTCTGAGGATTTTACTTGGTCAAAAATGTTCATTTAAAATGTATAGAACGATCCCATTTAGTTTTCTTGTCCTTAGGGTGTTCCAATAAAATGCGGCTTTGGATTTTCGAACCTTACACTAGTATTTCTCGCCTCCTTCTGTGAGACTGCAGATTCATTGCTGCAGAAACCAAACATCTCTGATTTCTGTTTTCAGAATTATTTTCAAGCAGCAAATGGATGTAAATCTTTTATTGAGATTTGGAGTGTCTGATCACAGTCCTGTTAAAATATTATGACAAGAACATTGTTATGATGTAACTGACATCATGTCTGAGTGGAGGAAGACAGATTTGCAACTCAGTGACTAAGGATCTCTGTTGTAAGTTAAAACACTCCATTTGTATGATGTAATTTATTTTGCAAAATTAAAATTTCTCTGACACGTTGTAGCCAATAAAGAATTTATTCAAATACCAGAAAGCGTGCCAGTTTCTTCTCCTGTAAGGGGGGGTATTGTATTTTCTGAAATATGTAATGTTGAAGTGTAACACATTAGATTTTAACACTTTTGCTTGTTTAAAGTGAAGTGAGCTAACTTCAGTTTAACTGTTTTATAGTGCAGGCACTAAAGGGAATTAGTACATCCCAACACTAAAATCAGTTTGATTTATTGTGTCATTTTTTTCTGGTGTGACATAAATATTCAGTATTTTGCTTTGGCTCCAGCATAAGGAAGGAATAGGAAATTACATCAGATATTAAAGCATCATCAATCCTCTCCACCATCATCACCACCAACACCACACTAGCACCACATATGGAAATATAGAAACATAGAAAATAGGTGCAGGAGTAGGCCATTCAGCCCTTCGAGCCTGCACCACCATTCAATATGATCATGGCTGATCATTCACCTCAGTACCCCTTTCCTGCTTTCTTTCCATACCCCTTGATCCCTTTAGCCGTAAGAGTCATATCTAACTCCCTCTTGAATATATCCAATGAACTGGCATCAACAACTCTCTGCGGCAGGGAATTCCACAGGTTAACAACTCTCTGAGTGAAGAAGTTTCTACTCATCTCAGTCCTAAATGGTTTACCCGTTATCCTTAGACTGTGACCCCTGGTTCTGGACTTCCCCAACATCGGGAACATTCTTCCTGCATCTTACTTGTCCAGACCCGTCAGAATTTTATATGTATCTATGAGATCCCCTCTCATTCTTCTAAACTCCAAAGAATACAGGCCCAGTTGATCCAGTCTCTCCTCATATGTCAGTCCTGCCATCCCGGGAATCAGTCTGGTGAACCTTTGCTGCACTCCCTCAATAGTAAGAATGTCCTTCCTCAAATTAGGAGACCAAAACTGAACACAATATTCCAGATGAGGCCTCACCAAGGCCCTGTACAACTGGAGTAAGACCTCCCTGCTCCTATACTCAAATCCTTGCACTTTGAAGGCCAACATGCCATTTGCCTTCTTCACAGCCTGCTGTACCTGCATGCCAACTTTCAATGACTGATGTACCATGACACCCAGGTCTCGTTGCACCTCCCCTTTTCCTAATCTGTCGCCATTCAGATAATATTCTGCCTTTCTGTTTTTGCTACCAAAGTGGATAACCTCACATTTATCCACATTATACTGCATCTGCCATGCATTTGCCCACTCACCTAACCTGTCCAAGTCACCCTGCAGCCTCTTAGCATCCTCCTCACAGCTCACACTGCCACCCAGCTTAGTGTCATCTGCAAACTTGGAGATATTACACTCAATTCCTTCATCTAAATCATTGATGTATATTGTAAATAGCTGGGATCCCAGCACTGAGCCCTGCTGCACCCCACTAATCACTGCCCGCCATTCTGAAAAGGACCCATTTATCTTGACTCTCTGCTTCCTGCCTGCCAACCAGTTCTCTACCCATTTCAAGACATTACCCCCAATACCATGTGCTTTAATTTTGCATACCAATCACTTGTGTGGGACCTTGTCAAATGCCTATTGAAAGTCCAAATACATCACATCCACTGGTTCTCCCTTGTCCACTCTACCAGTTACATCCTCAAAAAATTCTAAAAGATTTGTCAAGCATGATTTGCCTTTCATAAATCCATGCTGACTTGGACTGATCCTATCACTGCTTTCCAAATGCGCTGCTATTTCATCTTTAATAATTGATTCCAACATTTTCCCCACTACTGATGTCAGGCTAACCGGTCTATAATTCCCTGTTTTCTCTCCCTCCTTTTTTAAAAAGTGGTGTTACATTAGCTACCCTCCAGTCCATAGGAACTGATCCAGAGTTGATAGACTGTTGGAAAATGATCACCAATGCATCCATTATTTCTAGGACCACTTCCTTAATACTCTGGGATGCAGACTATCAGGCCCTGGGGATTTATCGGCCTTCAATCCCATCAATTTCCGTAATACAATTTCCTGACTAATAAGGATTTCCTTCAGTTCCACCTTCTCACTGGACCCTTGGTCCCCTAGTATTTCCGGACAGTTATTTGTGTCTTCCTTCGTGAAGACAGAACCAAAGTATTTGTTCAATTGGTCTGCCATTTCTTAGTTCCCCGTTATAAATTCACCTGATTCTGACTGCAAGGGACCTTCGTTTGTCTTCACGAATCTTTTTCTCTTCACATAGCTATAGAAGCTTTTGCTGTCAGTTTTTATGTTCCCAGCAAGCTTCTGCTCATACTCTATTTTCCCCCTCCTAATTAAACCCTTTTTCCTCCTCTGCTGAATTCTAAATTTCTCACAGTCCTCAGGTTTTCTGCTTTTTCTGGCCAATTTATTTGAGTCTTCCTTGAATTTAACACTATCCCTAATTTCCCTTGCTTTAGAAAGATTGTTTGGAATGCATCTCCTTCAGGGTTAGTGGCCCATAACGTATTGACTTTTCTGTTCTTTCACATTTGCTGTGAGATTGATAGTAGTGCCATTACCTTCCCACCATCTACAAGGCACAAATCAGGAGTGTGATGGAACACTCTCCACTTGCCGAGATGAGTGCAGCTCCAACAACACTCAAGAAGCTCGACACCATCCAGGACAAAGCAGCCGCTTGATTGGCCCCCCATCCCCCACCTTCAACATTCACTCCCTCCACCACCGGCGCACCGTGGCTGCAGTGTGTACCATCTACAAGATGTACTACAGCAACTCGCCAAGGCTTCTTCGGCAGCACCTCCCAAACCCACAACCTCTACCATCTAGAAAGGCATAGGAACACCATCACCTGCAAGTTCCCCTCCAAGTCATATACCATCCTGACTTGGAAGTGTATCGCCCTTCCTTCATTGTTGCTGGGTCAAAATCTTGGAACTCCTTCACCACACAGACTGCAGCGGTTCAAGAAGGCGGCTCACCACCACCTTCTCAAGGATAATTAGAGATGGGCAATAAATGCTGGCCTTGCCAGCGATGCCCACATCCCAGGAACAAATTCTTTTTTTTAATAACCATGTTGCTTCTAAAGCCCATCTAGCTGCTAAGGATTTTCACAACTCTGGGCAATTGTCCATTGTTGTCCACTCTCCACAGCAACATGGTGCAGAAATCCTCATCTATTACTGATGAGAAGGAGGGGAACAGTATTCTGTAGCATTTGGTTTTATGCTGTAAAGTACCATGATGTCGCTTTGTTATTGCTGGTACTGCATTGGTAACAAATGTATTGTAACTCTGGTGCAAGAAGACAAGTTGTGGACAAAAATAGAACAAATTAGGCTGATTGAATTTACATTATCCATTTGAAGATGTTTTCATAGTATCTCCTAACATGATGAGCATTTATTAATGCTTCTCATGACAGAAAAGTCCCAGGTTAAATCATTGGTTGATGCTGCTTTAGCTGAGCTCAGGTGAGGCTGTAGTCAGGGTGCTAGGATTTGGGAGAGGAAAATTGGTCTGGATTCTCATTCTTGCTCATTATCCAATGATTAGAAGTGCTAATTGTTATGTATGCAAGCTTACAATGTTATGATGTCATCATCATCGTCATAGGCAGTCCCTCGAAACGAGGATGACTTGCTTCCACGCCAAAAAAGGACGAGGTCACAGGTGTTTCAATGAAGGACCCGAACTACATCCTGAAGGGTGGAAGATGCCTGTGCGTGGATTTTTTTAACGTGTGGTGGCCATTGCACACCAGCCACCACACGGGCTTGACAGAGCTAGGTGTCGGTCCACTGGCCAGGGTTATCCAAGACAACTGGAGACCAGCTCTGCTGCACAGACCTAGTGCGCACACGTATCGCAGTGTGGGCTGGCCCATGGTGCCCCTGGGCCCCTGGCCCAGAACTCACGTCTCCCCTGGGTCCCGATCACGTCCCTCTACAGTCTCTCGCCGCTCCTTCGCCCCGACCTCGCCACTCCTGCTGTGTCTGCCCACGCTCCAATCACCGACCTGGATCTTGATGACGTCACTCTTCACAGCCGTCGCCCTCCTGCACCAGCTCGCGCCGGACCTTGTAGTGGTATGCCTCCACGCTGCTCTCTGGGCCTCCACACGCTGCTACTTTTATGGCCCAGATACTGACATTGCACATATCTTAGAGGCTGGATTCGAGGCGGGATCTGCACATAGTGTGACAGTGGGCACAAGTTCGCTGCAGCCAGGGCAGGAGGCAAAGATAGCACAGGTTCCAGCTCACCAGAGGATGAGGTTGATGGTTATGATGTACTGTAACACTGAATGTACCTTCACCCTGTATACACCTTACCTGTACACCAGAGGGTGCTGCTGCTGGAGACCCAAGGGTCACCTGCACACTGCAGGTAACCCAGTCTAAAATGGAGCTCACCTCTTGGTGTCCTCACTCTAGGAGCTGCAATAAAGGACGATAGTCCTCACAGTTTTAATACCATACCCTGCCTCATGGAGTCATTAACAGAGTGCCTACATACACAATACTAATGGGTGCACGTCATGGCATTACAAGGTTCAACTCTGCTATGAGATCCTCCACAGTTCAATGGATAACAAGTGCTTACAATCAAGCCTCACCAATCATGGACCCTTGGGTGTAGTCTAAGGATAAGGGGTAAGCCATTTAGGACCGAGATGCGGAGGAACTTCTTCACCCAGAGAGTGGTGAACCTGTGGAATTCTCTACCACAGAAAGTTGTTGAGGCCAATTCACTAAATATATTCAAAAAGGAGTTAGATGAGGTCCTTACTGCTAGGGGGATCAAGGGGTATGGCGAGAAAGCAGGAATGGGGTACTGAAGTTGAATGTTCAGCCATGAACTCATTGAATGGCGGTGCAGGCTAGAAGGGCCGAATGGCCTACTCCTGCACCTATTTTCTATGTTTCTATGTTTCTATGTTACCAGACTACATGGATGCCCAGTATCCATGGGAATGTACTTTGTTTGAGGAGGGGGAAAATTGGAATAAAAAAATGATGCTTTGCATATGCTGTGGTAAATATGCTGTAGCAAAACAAGAACATTGAATGTGCAAGTCATTCCGACAGATGTTCCCTGCCAGTGGCGAGCACTGGTTCAATGTTTCCCCTGCGTGTGGCATTGAGGTTCTAATCAGAATTGAGCTGCTAAGTGGAGTTTGGCTAGCTTGCCACAGACAGACACCGGTACATCTCCCAGCCGACAACTTATAAGAGAGTGATACTGTGTTCAAGCTGCCTGTCGAACCCAAAGAATTTGGACAGAAAATAGAAGGATTTGGTAACCTGAAAAGCGCAGATAAATCTGCATCACAGCCAACTACTTCCTTCAATGACATATAAGGAGGGCTCTTGGTTGGAAATTGCACAAAATCTTTTTTTCTCATTTCTGTTTAGTTTCTAGTTATTTTCCAGTCGAAAAACTAAAATTCTATAGGGCTGAAATTGGCCTTGAGCAATGTTGCCGTTACACAGAGCGGCTGCATGGCCAGGCAGCGATCTGGAGCTCCCACACAGGCTGCTTGCAGGCTTTCCAGTTGAAAAAACTGCGCATGCGCGAACAGGTGAATGGGCTGCGCAGCCACTTAAAGGAGCCTTGCATCCCAAAAACCATTACAGGGAACATCAGTGGCATTAACCACCTAACAGGTGAGAGGAAATCGCAGCCTGTTTTACAACCCAGCCAACTTTCATTTCCTTGTAAAAGGTTTGCTTTTGCAAGTTTTGTGATACCATGGAAGACCAACTTCACGCCTTGTGTTTTGTTAACTCAACCTCGCACAGGCTTATTGTACACTGAAAAATAACGGAAAGTCACATGTAACAATAAAGAATTTTAAAAAGTTGAAACGTGCACTAATATTTGTTCTGCATAATTTTGAAAAATTGTAATTTTTAAAACTAACAATTGTTGCTAAATGCTAAATGGGTGGAGAAGGAGGAAGAACTGTTCTGTTTGCTAACTGTGCACCCTCACTTTGAGTGAATCTATAATATTGCTACAGCTGGTTGGTACAGCAATAGTTCTTCCAAGATCGAACAACCAAGTTTGAAACAAAGCATTTGTGCAGATACTGGCCGAGAAATTGGAGATCGTTAAAAACCTGTCGGTGCCAACAGCAGGCCAGGGTTAATGGCCGCCCAAATTGATGGCGCTGGCAGGACCGGTAAATTGGCGCTAGTTGCTAATTAACATTAGCCCAGCGCTAAACTTACTGTGCAAGGCCGTTTTCGTGCGCTAATCCCATCAGGAGGTCCCAATGTAGCAATACTGCAGCAAGAACAATCTTCTCTTAAAGCAAGGCTGTCATTTTAGAGAGCAGTGCGGTCCCTTAAAGGGGAACTGCCTTCTAAAATGAAAAAAAATTAAAATCAGATAAAAATTGCCAGGTTTTAGCCCATACAGCTCAACTGTCCTCTGGAAAAAAGTTAACATCAGAAAGAATTCCCAAGTGGAAGTCTTCAGCTCGTAAAACTGAATTGCCTGAAAAAGAAAATGAGCAACGTGCTTCAGCACTAACACAAATGGCTCAGCAGGCCAGAGAAAGGGCAGCCAGGGTGTTGCACGCAGCACTCCAGCTTTGTGCAGGGGTCAACACTGCAAGGGAGGTCCTCTACCCACAGGGGCCAGGAGACCCTTCAGATAGAATGATGTGGGACCAGATCACCGAGGCCCTCACTACAAGCAGTGTCGCCCTCACAGCCTGGCTTCAGTATCCAAAGAAGCTTCATGACCTCAGACCACTGGTCAACATCAGTGAATGCATCTTCAAAAGCCGTCTCCTACCAACTGCACCACCAGCCTCACACATTTCTCAATGCATGACCCCCCCCCCCCCCATCACTCATCTACCATCAGTCTGTACCAAACACGAGGAACACCTCCCATTCCTAGCCTCACCTCACCCCCTTGGAGGAGACGGTGCTGGCCATTCTTGGCAGGGGCACGGCTAAGTCCCTGGCCAGCCGCGAGGCTGAAAGGATACACGATGCTGGTATCCTCACAGGTTACCCTCCTTCTCGCATACACCTCTTGCTTTCCCATCCTCCCCCACCCACCCTCACCACAACTCCACCCTTGTGCCTTCCTCATTTCACACACTCAAGAAATGCACCGGTTGGCCAAGAAGAGGGCGAGGAGAGTGAAAAAGAAGAAGAAACACCGTCACTCGATTTCGCACTCCCAGCTCCTCAAGGTCGGCCACCAAGGCCATTTGTAGTGTCCCCCATTGACAGTCAGCAGCCTCCCACCAGCCTTGCTGCAGCCACTGGGGTAGCACTTCATGACATCATCTAGGGTTGCAAAGGCACACACCAGACAGTCACTAAGGGAATGCATAGGGTGATTAGCTGATTTCTTGATGTGATATTGGATGGATAGATTTATAAAGTTGGATTGGAAAGTTTGCTTTTTGCTGGTTTTAATTTCAGCATTGTGGCCAAGAGGATGCTGTGATGGTCAATAACAGAGGGAAGTTAAGGTGTGGGACAAATGGGGAAAGGGGATTTGGGGCTGTAGTCACTGGGACCTCAGGCGGATGATTCCATTCCACATATTCCGGCCACAAAGGGACTTTCTGGGATGCATCCTTCCGTCTGTTTCCTCCTCTTCTGCATCTTCCTCTTCCCTCTGTGAGCAGATACTGTAACTTGGAAATAAAAGCATTAAATGGTCAGGCAGCATCTCTCCCTGAAACGTTAACTCTGTTTCTCTCTCCCTGAATACTGCCTGACCTGCTGGGTACTTCCAGCATTTTCTCTCTTCTCAGATGCATTTGTTTATTATTATATGCATCTGTTCCTTTCTTAACTATCTAATCGTAACCAGAAAACCTCCTGCAATGGCATCTCTTCCCATTCCCGCATCATTACCTCTGATGTTCCCCAAGGATCTATCCTTGGCCCCCCCCTCTTATTTCTCATGTATATGCTGCCCCTTGGCACTTTCATCCGAAAACACGGAGTCAGTTTCCACATGTACGCTGACGACACTCTCACCACCACTTCTCACGACCCCTGCTTAGTATGTAAATTGTCACATTGCTTCTCCGACATTCAGTACTGGATAAGCAGAAATTTTCTCCAATTAAATATTGGGAAGAACGAAACCATTATCTTTGGTCCCCGCCACAAACTGCGTACCCTAACCATTGACTCTATACCTCTCCCGAGCATCAATTTGAGGGTGAACAAGACTGTTCATAACAGAGGTGTCATATTTGACCCCGAAATGAGTTTCCAGCCACATATCTGCGGCATGACTAAAGCCGCCTATTTCCACCTCCGTAACATTGCCCGCCTCCGCCCCTGCCTCAGCTCTTCTGCTGCTGAAACCCTCATTCATGCCTTTGTTACCTCTAGTCTCGACTACTCCAACTCACTCCTGGCTGGCCTCCCACATTCTATACTACATAAACTTGAGGTCATCCAAAACTCAGCAGCCCGTGTCCTAACTCGCACCAAGTCACAATCACCCATCATCCCTGTGCTCGCTGACCTCCATTGGCTCCCCCGGTTAAACAATGCCTCGATTTCAAAATTCTCATCCTTGTTTACAAATCATTCCACGGCCTTGTCCCTCCCTATCTCTGTAATCTTTTCCAGCCTCACAACCCCACAAGAGGGCTGCGCTCCTCAAATTCTGCCCGCTTGAACATCCCATATTGTAAACTGCTCAACCATCGGTGGCCGTGCTATCAGCTGTTTGGGCCCTCAGCTCTGGAACTAGCTCCCTAAACCTTTCCGCCTCTCGACCTCTCTTTCCTCCTTTAAGGTTCTCCTTCAAAACTTCCTCTTTAACCAAACTTTTGGTCATCTGCCTTAATTTCTTCTTCTGTGGCTCGTTGTCAAATTTATCTGTTTTATCTTGTTACACTGCTGTGAAGCATCTTGGGATACTTCACTACATTAAAGGCACTATATAACTAAAAGTTATTATTATTATTTATTACCATCCGAAGCCTTGTAAGCATCCAGCAGCACTTCCTGCACAAATAAAATCACGCCACTACTTCAACAAAACATTTTTCTTAATCCAGTGGAAATGCTTAAATGCAAACGTATCTGAAAGATGAATGTGTCCCTTTAAGAAGCGCTGACAGCATCTCTGTCAGTCTGCTGCACGCTCGCTTTACAGAGCGAGCTTAGGAGCCAGTGCTAAACTTAGCACTAATGTTGCAGTTCGCAAAGCATGATGTTAAGTCATCGTTGCACTGCGATTGATGTCACGCTCCCCATATTTGCATCTCCTAGGGCCAGCGCTACGAACAGCAGCGCTAAGGCTCTCAACAAAATGGCGGCCACTGAGTCGCGCACCAGAAAGGGTGTTAGCGTGGCTGCTGCCATTTTTTGTTAGTATTGGGGCGCTAACTTGTGGCAGTAAGATGGGGAACTTCTGGGCCATTAATTCTTCCCTTTGGTTTGTTGCATTGTCTAAGCTTAGTAATACTTGAATGTTTAACTACTCTACTTTACCGGCCAACATCCATAAGGCATAATGGTTATTGAAGGCATCCACACACCAGCAAATATAGACACTCTCCTGAGACACCCCCATAAATATAGATACGCTCCTGAGACCCCCCTGATAAATATAGACACTCTCCCAAGACACCCCCCGATAAATATAGACACTCTTCTGAGGCACCTTTCCCCTCCCCCGACCCCACACTTAAATATAGACACTCTCCTGAGGCACCCCCATAAATATAGATACTCTCCCGAGACCCCCCAATAAATATAGACACTCTCCCAAGACACTCCCGATAAATATAGACACTCTCCTGAGACACCCCCATAAATATAGACACTCTCCCGAGACCCCTCCGATAAATATAGACATTCTCCCAAGGTTCCCCCATAAATATAGACACTCTCCTGAGAATCCCCTCCCCCATAAATATAGACACTCTCCCGAGACCCACCCATAAATATAGACACTCTCCCAAGAATCCCCCATAAATATAGACACTCTCCCGAGACCCCCCCATAAATATGGACACTCTCCCGAGACCCCCCCATAAATATAGACACTCTCCCGAGACCCACCCATAAATATAGACACTCTCCCAAGAATCCCCCATAAATATAGACACTCTCCCGAGACCCCCCCATAAATATGGACACTCTCCCGAGACCCCCCCATAAATATGGACACTCTCCCAAGAATCCCCCATAAATATAGACACTTGCCCAAGACCCCTCCATAAATATGGACACTCTCCCGAGACCCCCCCATAAATATAGACACTCTCCCGAGAACCCCCAGAAATATAGACACTCTCCCGAGACCCCCCCATAAATATAGACACTCTCCCGAGACCCCCAATAACTATAGACACTCTCCCGAGACCCCCCCATAAATATAGATACTGTCCCAAGACCCCCCATAAATATAGACACTCTCCTGAGAATCCCCCACCCATAAATATAGACACTGTCCCGATCCCCCCCATAAATATGGACACTCCTGAGAATCCCCCCCCCCATTAAATATAGACACTCTCCCGAGACCCCACCCATAAATATAGACACTCTCCCGAGACCTACGATAAATATAGACACTCTTCTGAGGCCTCCCACTAGCCCCCCACCCCCCAATCAATATGGATACCCTGCTTTGGGCCCACTGTCCTTAGTATCAATAGACAACGGCCCAGAAATTGCGGTTGGAGGCTTCCTGCAGGCGGATGCCTCCGACTGCAAAAAAAATTGGGAAAGTACCTGGGTGTCCCACAGGAACGAACACTTGCACTCCGAGGCCTCGCTGTGCAGCCCAGCGCAGAGGCCCACACATCCCAGGAACGCAAGTGCATCCTGGGATCACGTGGGCCTGGACCACCAATGAAAATGTCATATTCCCATTCATCGTGAGAATACCCCCAAAAACAAAAAAAAACACTTTCCATGAATAAAAAAAACACCTCACTTATTTAAAATTAATAATAATTGAAATAAATGAAATGTTTTAGAAAATAAAATGTTATTGACTTTTTTTTAATTGAGGCCTCGCGGGGTACGTACGATATGCGCACACACCCGGCGCGGCCTCGCAAATGCTGGTTCTCGAGAACCGGCTTCTGTGATTTTGACAGATCTAACGCATCCCCGCAGGAAGGACATCCGCGGGCAGAGATTTAGGCTATTTGCACAACTCTTGCCCAGCAAATGTCCTTCAAACTTTTATGCCTGGTAAAAACAGGCATGTGGCTTACTTTTACCAGTGTAAGAGTTTTAAAACTTAGAAAAATTAAATTTAATCATTCATTTTAATATTAAAAACACTGTCCATTAAGTTAAGTTTATTTTTAACCCTATTAAAACACAAAAAAATAATATATTTTTTGTTCTAAAACATTTAATTACATTCAATTTCAATTAATTTTAAATATGTGAGGTGTTTTTTTTAATTTATTGTGTTTGTTTGGGGTGGGGGGGGGGGGTTCTCATTGATATTAATGGGAGTCTGCACAAACAGAACTCCCAATATTATCAATGAGAATACTGCATCGTGACTGGTGGTCCAGGCTCACGTGATACCAATATGTACCAGGAGGACATGTTCCCGTGCGCTGCACAGTGAACGGAGGCCTCCGACCGGAATCCTACGTTCCTCCGGGAACACCAGGTACTTTCGTAAATGTTTTCGGGTCGGAGGTGTTTGTCCAAAGGAAGCCTCGAACCACAATTTTCCCCCAATGTGTTTTAATTGTTACAAAAAAAACTTATCTTAATGTAAAAATTGGTTAAAACATGTATTGTTTCTATCTTTTAAAACCCTTACGCTGGTAAAAGCAGGCCGTACGCCTGCTGTTATCCCGGCGCAAGAGATTTAAGGATATTCGCTGGGCAGGAGTTGGGCAAATAGCCCAACTCTCTGCCCGCGGAGGCCCTTTACTTTTGCAGTCGTATGACCTGTCAAAAGAAATTTTGACAGATTGCAAGTGCCGGGCTTCGGAGCATGTGCCGTGCACGCCTAAACCCAGAACGTGCGGGGCCTCTTCAGGTGTGTGCGCACATCGCACATCGCACACACCCACAGAGGCCGCAATATTACAGCCCAATGTCAGCTACTCAAAGGAAAACAGAATTGAAAAAAAAAATTATGTCTAACAACAGCAACAACATGCCAATATAGAAAAAATATAGAGGTCTGATGACTGTGGAAACTTTATGGCATATCATTACAGACTGTTTTGGGTCCTCTGACTCCAGATTGAAAACCTTAGTTACAGTAACCAGGCAACTTCCTGTATGTGTGGGAGACTGTGGGTTAATAACATCCAGCACAATGAAACAAGTTAAATATATTTTTTTAAGTCTATAAGGTTGTATTTTATTAAAAGGGCTTAAATATATTTATCGATAAGCTTATGCATCCTGTGAACCAGTTGTTCGTCGCCCTATTAAGCGGAGCCTGTAGGCTGTATTTCAGCAGTGATGGAAAACACAGATTAATTCAGTGAATGTAACAATGAAGCTGGATGCTAATCAACTCCATATAACAATGTAGCTGGACGTCTTGTTTTCAGTTTTCAAAGTATTTGTTCTCAGATAAAACCCAGGAAATTGCTAGCTACATGCTGGTGGGAACCTATGGAAAAGAATACACTTTCTATCAATTGTGCTGTGCTTATCCCCAGGGCTGTTCGAGTGGGTGTGGGAATAGCGTGCGGCCAATGTGTTCTGTGCCACTGAGATAGTATTGAAAAGGCAAGCAGAACAGCAGGCTTTATTTCCAAAGCATTCAGGCGAGGGAGCGAGGGACAACCTATACCCAGCAGCTTGTGGGGATAGACAATGTAATGCTATATTTGGGTTTACAAATAAGGACTTCATAGGGAGGGTAATGAAAATACACAACGTCTGCTTTACAAGAGAATTTTATTCTTCTCTTTCTCTCCATTACTGGATTACACGTTTTCCTACAGCGTTCCACATCTAACATGCATTATGAAGTAATATTCTGAAGAAAAACACCTGATTATTGTAAAAGTCGAAAACTCTTTGGATTTCTGTGGCAAATGTTATTTACAGAAAGTACAAAATCCCAGGTATCTATGTTTCTATGTTTCTAAACATAGAAACATAGAAAATAGGTGCAGGAGTAGGCCATTCGGTCCTTCGAGCCTGCACCGCCATTCAATGAGTTCATGACTGAACATGCAACTTCAGTACCCCATTCCTGCTTTCTCGCCATACCCCTTGATCCCCCTAGTAGTAAGGACTACATCTAACTCCTTTTTGAATATATTTAGTGAATTGGCCTCAACAACTTTCTGTGGTAGAGAATTCCACAGGTTCACCACTCTCTGGGTGAAGAAGTTTCTCCTCATCTCGGTCCTAAATGGCTTACCCTTTATCCTTAGACTGTGACCCCTGCTTCTGGACTTCCCCAACATTGGGAACATTCTTCCTGCATCGAACCTGTCTTTTAAACCCATCAGAATTTTAAACGTTTCTATGAGATCCCCTCTGATTCTTCTGAACTCCAGTGAATACAAGCCCAGTTGATCCAGTCTTTCTTGATATGTCAGTCCCGCCATCCCGGGAATCAGTCTGGTGAACCTTCGCTGCACTCCCTCAATAGCAAGAATGTTCTTCCTCAAGTTAGGAGACCAAAACTGTACACAATACTCCAGGTGTGGCCTCACCAAACACCTCTCTGCCCTGTACTCAAATCCCCTTGCTGTGAAGGCCAACATGCCATTTGCTTTCTTAACCGCCTGCTGTACCTGCATGCCAACCTTCAATGACTAATGTACCATGACACCCAGGTCTCGTTGCACCTCCCCTTTTCCTAATCTGTCACCATTCAGATAATAGTCTGTCTCTCTGTTTTTACCACCAAAATGGATAATCTCACATTTATCCACATTATACTTCATCTGCCATGCATTTGCCCACTCACCTAACCTATCCAAGTCACTCTGCAGCCTCATAGCATCCTCCTCGCAGCTCACACTGCCACCCAACTTAGTGCCATCTGCAAATTTGGAGATACTACATTTAATCCCCTCGTCTAAATCATTAATGTACAACGTAAACAGCTGGGGCCCCAGCACAGAACCTTGCGGTACCCCACTAGTCACTGCCTGCCATTCTGAAAAGTATCCATTTACTCCTACTCTTTGCTTCCTGTCTGCCAACCAGTTCTCAATCCACGTCAGCACACTACTCCCAATCCCATGTGCTTTAACTTTGCACATTAATCTCTTGTGTGGGACCTTGTTGAAAGCCTTCTGAAAGTCCAAATACACCACATCAATTGGTTCTCCCTTGTCCACTCTACTGGAAACATCCTCAAATAATTCCAGAAGATTTTTCAAGCATGATTTCCCTTTCACAAATCCATGCTGACTTGGACCTATCATGTCACCTATTTCCAAATGCGCTGCTATGACATCCTTAATAATTGATTCCATCATTTTACCCACCACCGATGTCAGGCAGACCGGTCTATAATTCCCTGTTTTCTCTCTCCCTCCTTTTTTAAAAAGTGGGGTTACATTGGCTACCCTCCACTCCATAGGAACTGATCCAGAGTCTATGGAATGTTGGAAAATGAATGTCAATGCATCCGCTATTTCCAAGGCCACCTCCTTAAATACTCTGGGATGCAGTCCATCAGGCCCTGGGGATTTATCGGCCTTCAATCCCATCAATTTCCCCAACACAATTTCCCGACTAATAAGGATTTCCCTCAGTTCCTCCTTCTTACTAGACCCTCTGACCCCTTTTATATCCGGAAGGTTGTTTGTGTCCTCCTTAGTGAATACCGAACCAAAGTACTTGTTCAATTGGTCTGCCATTTCTTTGTTCCCCGTTATGACTTCCCCTGATTCTGACTGCAGAGGACCTATGTTTGTCTTTGCTAACCTTTTTCTCTTTACATATCTATAGAAGCTTTTGCAGTCCGTCTTAATGTTCCCTGCAAGCTTCCTCTCGTACTCTATTTTCCCTGCCCTAATCAAACCCTTTGTCCTCCTCTGCTGAGTTCTAAATTTCTCCCAGTCCCCGGGTTCGCTGCTATTTCTGGCCAATTTGTATGTTTGTATATAGAGAAGGACTGGCTCGTGGGTGCTTTACAGATGTGCATTCAGCCCTGAATTGACTTCGGCCTAGTATGGAAGCAGTCACGTTTGAATAATATACATGACGGTGTTAGATACATATCCTTCAGTTTTCACCTTTGGGGGTTGGAGGAATTTATTTTGCTTCATGGAAGTTTTATGTGTGGCTACTTGTCTCCCTCAAGAGATGAAATAAATGAGAGTCTATGACAGCCAAGTTTGTACAGTCTATTTTGGAAGGCGGAGGTCCAACAGGATAGTGACCTTTCTCAATCTAGTCGTATAATCTAGGTTCACACAACCAGAAAGTGATGGAGAGGTTCAATATATGTCTATAATTCACCATTGGTCAGCATGTTGTGGGTCTCATTTCCTCTCTGTGCTATTTTTAATGCACTCATTAATATATTTGCTGTCCGGACTATTGTAATACAAGTATTTTCCAGTGTCCTTCAAACTAACATCTGTATTAAAGTAGTGAAGACAGAAACTCATATGAACCCACTTTGCAGTCTGCTAAAAATGGAGAATATAGAGGGAACTAATCACAACCCCCACCCTGTGAATATGTTATTTTCTTATATTTCATGGACTTGATAAATTGCTACAATTATTCATCCATTTTTTTTAACTCTTAGAACTTATTACACTAAATGTATTTGCTTGAAATTCTGTCTCTTTATAATGTAGAGTTTAATGAAACGTTAAAGAGTCCACGTGAGGTAAGATCTGCTTTTGCCACCAAGAAATTTAGCAAGAGGCAACAAAAATAAAATGGGGAAGGGGGAAGAGTATTTTGCTTGACTGCTCCATGATAATTTTATAAATAAACAGTTACAAATATCTGTTAACAGACAGCCTAATTGTATCGTCCATCTTGGATGGTAGAAAAATAAACATTCTCTCATTTCCTCCACCGCTTCCCCAACTCTTTCAGTTTGTGTTGTAATGTCAGAGACCTTTTGCTCTTTGACAATAACGCAACGGTCATTGATGCAACAAAATGAAAGTTTGTTTCACATCAGTTTCATTTGAGACCCAACTATTCTCAGCCAATGAATAGATCCAGTTCCACCTGAAAATAGTAAGAGGGAGTATGGAAAGAGAAACAGCCATTCATTCAATCTCTTGAAAGAAGCATCCAACAAGCAATGAAATTTCAACCAGGCGCCAAAATATAATGAAAACTCAATATTAATGGGGAAGGAAAAGTACTAGGAGAAGTACTTTTTATTCAAGGTGCTCCTATTTTTGTAGAATGAACTACTATGCTTACCAAAAATGTCTTTGAACTTTATTTTTAAATATAGGGCTGCCTGGCAGCCCTCCCTTAGGCTGCCCTTCTCTGTTAGGCGACTCCATGACATTAATTATGAGGAACAATCTTTTGTGCCATTGAGCAGCATTACTGCAGTGGAGATTGCCCTTGAAGGTTGTTTCCGGGGTCAGGTGGCTATAGAGCATCTCTCTGTCTGCTCTGAAGTCACATCCTTGCTATCTGGATCAATCCTCTCTGAGACACTCCCCATAAATTGATGTCAGCAGTAGAGCAGGACATCTGACTCAAAGGTCTTCATACTGGCACTAAAATTGGCATGAAAAAGAGAGTCGAAGAAATATCTGGTAAGGATGGTATTTTCTTCTGTATATATACCTTGAAGCAGCCTTTTAACATATATCTACCATGCTGACCAGGTATATTCTGCAGGTAACACAACTGTAGTCCTAGCAATGATAGTGATTTCATCATCATCACAGGTGGTCCCTCGAAACGAGGATGACTTGCTTCCAAACCAAAAAAAAGGACGAGTTCACAGGTGTTTCAATGAAGGACCTGAACCACATCCTGAAGAGTGGAAGATGCCTGTGCGTGAACTTTTTTAACGTGTGGTGGCCGTTGCACACCAGCCACCACACGGGCTTGACAGAGCTAGGTCTTGGTCCAGTGGCAAGGGTTACCCAAGACAACTTGGGTATAGGATGTATAGTGATTTAACGAGAATATAAATACTGATGATTTCTAACCAGTAGTAATGGGAACATACTCTCCACTTCAATTACTTCTCAAATGGCCAATTTCAAATATATTTATCTTTACAGTGTCAATGAGTTGCAGAGATAGTCATTTAGTCCAAGACTGAAGCAAGCTATCGAAAATGCACACCCTGTAAATGCTACCTTTAGATTACTTGTGTCTAAATACATTTTGAAGTGTAATTTTTTATAGGTATTTTTGGTTTACATTAGTGAGAACTTTGCTAAGTACACATAGCAGTACTCAATGGGTCATGTGATCTATCTCTTACTCCAGAAGTGAATGGCTGCCACCTTGAAATCCGTTTAAGAATGGTGAAGCATTAAATACTGGACCTTTCCCAGCTCCGACTGATTATGTTCCAGCAGTGAGCTACTAGGATGAGGTTTTATCTCACTGAATCAGAACCTATTATTCATCATAAGATGTGAAACATATACCCTACCATTCTCTTTCCATAGATGCTGCCTGCTCTGTCAATTATATTCTACCTTTATCTTTAAAATCAGGCTCGTACAAGTAACAGATTACAGATAAAGATACCTTTACAGTTAATCAAAACTGTCAACCAAAATAGATTACAAGGCATCAGAGTCCTCAACTGTAGGATTTAGGACATTGGCACTCTGGTAATTAAAGCTTTTAAATAGTAGCATTGTTCTGGTTTGAGAATGGCTGGTTGCTTGTTCTCTCGTTCTTACCTTGTTAATTACCAGAACAAACTTCCTGTCTCTGGCATCACCTTGAAAAGAATAGGATGAGAAAACTTCCAGTTCACGCAGCTGGTAAACATATCGAAGGGCCGACAATTTCCTGTCAGTTTGTGGCCATAAAACACCAGAATCACAGTGCAATGCCAGTGCAATGCCAATTTCCGATGCAAAGGGAAACTTGTACATAGGTAACTAATGGTCCTACTTATTCTATGTTTGAATTTCCTTGATCTTTTGTGCTAGTTCTTTGAAATCTTCGCACAGACATTCATCAGCATAGCCTTCGCCCATCCGAAGCAGAAGACAATGTGAATTTCCATCATTTATGCAAGTTCAGTGCAGCTATAAATTTGCACCAACATTTTTAGGGGCACAGGCCTCCTTTTAATTTATGCTTATTGAGAACTGGTTGTGATTGTCAGAATAATAGTTCAGTGGCATATAAAACACAAAGTAATTTGAATCAAAACCAATCAGACTAGATGCCCCTTCATAATGGGAAACAATACATGCCCACTTCCTCCTCAACGTGTTATTGGGGGGAAAATAGCGGTGGGAGGATTTATTTGTACAAACATCTCCGACCCGAAAAAAATCTACGAAAGTAGCTGGTGGTCCTGGAGGAACGTAGGATCCAGGTCGGAGGCCTAGATTTGCTGAGTAGTGCATGGGAAGATGCCTTTCAGGTACGTACATATAGGCTGGAGTCACGTGGGCCTGGACCACCAATCATTATGCAGTATTCTCATTGATAAAAATGGGAGCTCTATTTGTACGGACTCTCATTGCTATCAATGAGAAATACCCCTAAAACACCGAAACGGAGCATAATAAATAAAACACCTCACATATTTAAAATTAATTGAGATTAAATGTAATTAAATGTTTAAGAAAAAAAAGTATTTTTTGGATTTTTTTTTAACATGTTTTAATAGTGTTAATAATAAACTTACCTTAATGGACATGGTTTTTAATATAAAAGTGAGTGTTCAAATTAAATTTTTATATGTTTTAAAACTTTTATGTTAGTAAAAGTAAGCTAAGCGCTTGCTTTTATCAGGCGTAAAAGTTTGAAGGACATTCGCTGGGCATGATTTGGGCAAATAGCCCAATCTCTCCCGCGCGGATGTCCTTCTCCCGGGGATGCGGAGGATCTGTCTAGAGAAATCTGGACAGATCGGAAAAGCCGGGTTTCGGCGCATGCGCATCGCGCCTCGTGAACCGGCATTTGCGAGGCCTCGCCGGGTCCGTAAGCACTTTGTAAGGACCCGGCGAGGTCGGAATTTTCAGCCCATTGGGTTAATATGAAGATCACTTGCCTGCCCTTAAACTTGGTTTGCTGCTGATCTCTTTACGTAAATAATACATGTTTGTAAAGAAATCAGAAGCAGACAAAGTGTAAGAGTCAGCAAGTGATCTTCATATTACTAGCCCAATATGTTGAGGAGGAAGTGGGTAAGAGCACAGTGTAAGATTTCCTTAGGAGTTGCGTTTATTGGTTCTGCACATTCTTTGCTTCGGATTTTGGATGCTGAAATGCAGAGGGTCAGAATCCTGGTTGAAGACTCTGGCATGTATGGCTGCCATTGTAAATCTCAGGAGACCGGTGCAATGAAATGAGGAAACTAGGAAACAGTATTTCTCTGAGAGACCATTTTGCATAGGTTTCACAAATCAAAAAAAGTGAAATGAGGTTTTTGTGCTGAATGACCAAGGTTTTAAAAAAAGTCTATATTCTCCCTTCTATTTCAGTTAGTTTGATTGAAGTGTGTTGAATTGAAGTTAATAGTGTTTGGAACTAGCGATAGACCTTTCTAATTCAGCGAAGTTGACAGCATTGCTATTAATTGTTTAAAGCAGTTTTTAGAAAACACTTTACTTTCTGTTGGGTGATTTGGAACTTGACTAAATTCTATTTTCTCTGGTGAATATTAGCCAGATAAATAAATCATTAAAAAAGCACTAACTGTACCTTTGACAGAGACTGGCTGGTCATTAGGAGAAATGAAGAGCTGTAATAGATCAGTGCATGTCGCGACAATGCTAGAAGACATTTTTTACATTAAGTTGTAATCAGGCTGGTTTTTTACGACTGGGCGTAGTCTAATTCGATGCACAGGGAATTCTGCCGTAAGCTGATCTCAGCAAAATTGTCGTACAAGTGGGTGTAAAATCGGGCGTAGAGGAAATTCAAGCCACATGCTAGAGTCAGCAGAGAAGAACAAAAAAACAAAGTTACACTATTTTTGAAAAGAAGCTAGACAAGCAGAAAGATATTTCGCATCTTCCCCATGAAAGTGTTCTGGTCACAGTCACAGAAGATACTTTTAAACATATTACAAAATAGGTAAGCTATAAATTCCTAATTAAAACTGGATGGCCTGTCGTTTTTTCATTAACTCTCATCCCTATTCACTATTTTAATGAATGCATTAAAATGAGCATGTTAAACTTTGTTCAAATAGCGAATAGAGGAATTTGATATGAGCATGCATCATGCGCTATTATTGCACGTTATAATTTCCAGGCTAATGTATTCCAGCTTTATATTCTGGCCACATAAGCATAATCCCAGGATATTTTTTTCCTGTTTAGGATTTCAAATCTGATTAGAACAAAGCTATTAAAAGGGATTTCAGATAAACAAACCAATTGCATTGACGGAGTTTTAGGTGTGCAGCATATATTGCATACTGAATGTCAGTGAGTTTGTTACTTCTTAATTAGTATTATTTTACTGACAAACAAAACCATTATTAACTGCTATTGAAGTAACTAAGCTAGTCCGTTAGCAATCTGACATTTTGTTTGACTTGGAAAAATTTCCGTTCTTTTGTTTTTTGTTTACACTGCAGTAACTATGGGCAACTCAAGAAAATGAAGCTTTTGTATTGCAAATACAAGGGCTTTAGTCATCACAGAGAGGCAGCTTACTGTACATGGCTTGATTTATTCAGGGCCGACAAGGCTCCCAAGTATCAAAAAAATTATTATAGCGTGTTTAAAAGAAACCAGTATACCAAACTTAAACGTGGTGTTAAATATGTAATTATTGCCTATGACAGAATAACAATTTTAGAGAGAATTTGCTATGTTCACATTTTTTAGGATCAAATGAATCTGTTATGTGAAGCAAAATGCAATTTTATTACTTTTGTCTCCTTGCACTGAAATGGATATGGATAAAATGGGACTTGTTAAGTGAGAATTAAAACAGAGCCGCCCTTCGGAAATGGGTCAGAAGCAACCTCTAAAATAGCTGTGCTGCACTCCCTCCGCATTCGGTTTCCACCCACCACCATATTCTCCCCCCCCCCCCCACCGCCCTCTGCAGGGGAGTTCGGACGCTGACTGAAACAGGCAGTAGCCTCGTTCCTGCATGTAAATCGAGTTGCTGAGATGTACGTCGGGCCTTGATGCAATTTTGTGGGGCCACTGGACGGAGCATGTGCCATGCATGTTTCGCTCAGTTATACTGGGCAGTGAAGCAAAAAAAAGGCCCACAGTGTTAAGTTTAGAGTTGTGTTTGTTGGGCCAAGAGGAGTAAGAGTGCTCCTCCGGTCTCCACCAGAATAGTGCTGCCCCAGTCCTCCTCCCTGGTGTTATGGTAACGAGGCCTGACCCTCGCAATGGACCGGGGCCTCCTGCTGGCAAGAATGGGCCAGCGTACTGCCTGCTGCCTGCCCATTCCATACCTGGAATTAAAATCGAAGCCCCCCCCCATCGTCCAAACTGATTAAAATCTGTTTGCGTTTAGACGGCAGCGCAAACAGCAATTGCAGACACTCACGACGGGAAAGTACTGTGTGTGCGCACAATGGATAGCCTATTGCCTGGTGAAAAATACTGCTCCCGAGTTGCCGCTTGATCGTGCTGTTTTTTTCGGCACAATTCCCTCGATATCGGCATAACCCCGCAAAAGACTGCGGAATTTTAAGAGCAAATTGTCTTCGGTGCAACTCGAGTTTCCACGATCATTTGCGCTAATTTAAAAAACATCTCGAAGCAGGCCCCGCCCACCACACTGACCACGCCTTCCCCCCCCCCCCCTCCCCCACCAGGGTGATTAAATCACCATTGGCCATTTCCTCTCATTTCATTCGTTTGCAGGCCTTCGAGGATTCTCCAAAAAAATTAAGCTGGATCTTTTGGGCACAACGTCACTAATAGACACGTTTTATAAACTTTTGAATTACTTTTTTAAGAAAAGTTACTAAGGAACTGACGACTGTACCCTATCTAATGAGAAAATAGTTTTGTATATATTTTAAAGGCCATTTTCAGTCAGTTACGATCGGGTGACTTACAGGTGGCAAATTGACACTTTGATTTAAAATGCCTATTTTTCATGATATACCCATTTTCAACTGTTTTAATCAAACTCTTAAATATATCAAGGAAAATTTTGTAAAGCAAATTTTTAATTTTAAATTGCGTTTTAAAAAACGCTGCTCAAATGCACTGGTTCATGGCAGATTTTGCATTTGGTGATATGCAAATGAGTTTGAACCGAAACTTGGGAGAAGAAAAACACTTTTCAAAATGGGCGCAATTTTGGGCGCAGTTTGGATCGGAATTGCCAATTGCGGCCAAAGTGGAAACTCTCCCCTACTGTGTATAACACTCAAAGTGGAGATGACCGTGCACATAGTGTGTATTTATCTACAGTATAAGGTTGAAATTTGCATGATATTAAGAACGAACACCTTGAAGTGACATTCTACGAATATTAGCCTATGAACACTTAATACATTAGAATGCAGTTTGTTTGTCGACTACTTTACTAGCGGAACAGTATAACCTTTGTTAAAATTAAAACACAAAGCAATTCCATACTAATGTGCTCAGTACTAATATTGCACAATGTTATTTCCACCCCACAATGTAGATCATTTTAATGGGTTAGTGTCTGTTTAAATAATGACTAAAGGTTTTCCATAGGAACATGGTAAGTATTCAAATGCTAATATTCACAGAGCTAATATTCATTGAGAGGCCACTAATGATTTTCCACATGCTAAAAGTAACCTTCTGGTTCAGTGTAAGGCCATTTCAGCATATTTTATCTCAGTATTGTAACTGGGAAAAACTATATACCTGCCCGCTTAAAAAAGTATGCAGAACAGACTAGACCTTTCTTGCATTATTGACGGCAGTACCACAAATATTAAATTTGGTTTATTTTCACTAGACATTACAGCAAGTCTTCAGTCATTCTGTTGCTGTTCATGCCGAGGAGAGCTCAATATTAAGCCGCTTTTGTTATCCTTGTGTGTATTATTGGGAGTTCAGCCCAAGCTTGCAAGTTTAGGGTAACTAAACCACCCTGCTCCGCCCCGCCAAGACTCCCTAGTGCCACAGTCGCATTTCAAAAAAACCAAAGCATGCTGTGATGTGCATTAAAGCTCGTCTGATATTTCCCGGCATGAGTCAGACCACTGCAATCGGTTAACCTGGATACACTTCTGCTAGGCATTCGCCTTTCCACCGAAACTCAAACCCACACCAAAAGGCACGCAGTGGGTACGTGCCCGAATGCGCACAATAGGTGTTGTATGTTTCGGATGTTTTGGGCAAGCTCACCGCAGGAAATATAATCTGCTCAGTACAAGTAGGGCAGTTTGATCAATGTACCCAAATAGTTTCAGCTCCACAGTGTAAGAAGAGGAGGGAAGAAAAGATAACGGGGTACAGTTTCTGCTTTGGGCACAATTGCCGATCCGGGTGCAAAGTGCGCCCAAAAACTGCGCCCGTTTTGAGAAGTGTTTTTTTTTTCTTGAGTTTCTGCTCTAACTCATTTGCATATTGCCGAAGGCAGAAGGTGCCATGAACCAGCGCAATTGGGCAACGTTTAAAAAGAAAACATTTTGCTTTAAAAAATATTCCTTGATATATTTAAGCCACAACTTGGTGCATTTTGATTTACACAGCTGAAAATGGGTTTATCAAAAAACTACGTGTTTTTAATCAGATTGTCAATCTGTGACTAACCTGATTTCAAATGATTGAAAATTACTCAAAAAAATATAGAGAACCATTTGCTAATTGTATTGGGTACAGTCGGTAATTTCTTAGCAAATTAAAAAAATGACAATCAAAACCTTTTAAAACATGCCTACAACAACTACAACAACAACAATGTGAATTTATGTGGCAACTTTAACAGAGTGAAATGTCCCAAGGCGCTTCACAGGAGTATTATGAGATAAAAAATTTTGACACCGAGCCGCATAAGGAGAAATTAGGTCAGGTGACCAAAAGCTTGTTCAAAGATGTAGGTTTTAAGAACGTGTTGAAGGAGGGAAGAGAGGTCGAGAGGCGGAGAGGTTTAGACAGAGAATTCCAGAGCTTGGGGTTGAGGCAACAGAAGGCACGGCCACCAATGGTTGAGCGATTATAATCAGGGATGCTCAAGAGGGCAGATTTAGAGGAATGTAGACATCTCGGGGTGGCAGGGTGGGGTGGGGTTGGGGCTGGAGGAGATTACAGAGATAGGGAGGGGCGAGGCCATGGAGGGATTTGAAAACAAGGAAGAGAATTTTGAAATTGAGGCATTGCTTAACCGGGTGCCAATGTAGGTCAGCGAGCACAAAACCTAAGAACATAAGAAGTAGGAGCAGGTGTAGGCCATTTGGCCACTTGAGCCTGCTCTGCCATTCAATATGGCTGATCTGATCATGGACTCAGCTCCACTTCCCCGCCCGCTCCCCATAACCCTTCATCCCTTATCGCTCAAAAATCTGTCTATCTCCGCCTTAAATATATTCAATGACCCAGCCTTCAAGCTCTCTGGGGTAGAGAATTCCATAGATTTACAACCCTCTGAGAGAAGAAATTCCTCCTCATCTCAGTTTTAAATGCGTGACCTCTTATTCTGAGACTATGGGCTCAATTTTCCCCGAGCCCGATTTCTAGCGTACTTGCCCGAGTTGCGGCGCTTCATTACGTCAGTAGATGCTCCAGAAAAAAAATCTTCGTACTTTCGTCGCTATTTGGCCTCTACTCTGCAGCTGCGCAGCATGGCCAATCGCCTCGCGGGGGTGGAGCCTGCGTTCTGCGCTGGAAAATGTGCCGGGACGTCTGCACAAGTGCAGTGGAAAAAGGTGACGTTCCTGATGTCACTGATATGGCCATGCATGCGCAGTAGCGCTCCAAGTTGGCAATTGGCCATTATCCCCACACCAGAGGATTAGAAGAGCTTAAGTCCACAAGAGGAAGGTATGATTTACTCAGTTAATAATGATACTTGTTCTTGCATTGAGTACCCTCCACCCGCCCCTCCCTCCCCGCACTCCCTCCCCGCACTCCCCACCCCCGCAGCCCCTCCGTTGAATTGCCGCCGCCCTGTGGCCCCCGATGCCGGCCAATTCACTCCCTCCTGCCCCTAACCCAGGCCGAGTTGGCCTCCTGGTGCATTCTCCAGCCCCTAGCCCAGGCCGAGTGGCCCCCTGGTGCATTCTCCAGCCCCTAACCCAGGCCGAGTTGGCCTCCTGGTGCATTCTCCAGCCCCTAGCCCAGGCCGAGTGGCCCCCTGGTGCATTCTCCTGCCCCTAACCCAGGCCGAGTTGGCCCCCTGGTGCATTCTCCAGCCCCTAACCCAGGCCGAGTGGCCTCCTCCCTCCCGGTCCCAGCACTTAACTGCACCCCTCTCTCTCCCTCCCCCACACCCCTGCCCCATTCTCTTTTGCCCCTTCTCTCTTTCTCTCTCACCCCCGCCTCTTACCTTTCCTGCTGCTGCTGCTGTCCAGGCATCCGCTGCACTTACCTGTGCCGATTTCTTTAACTCTCTGAAGTGTTTTCTCGAGTGGCCACATACGTTGGCCTGAGTAGAAACGGAGTAACTGGCCAAAGTTGCCTAAAGGGGCAGAATTGGCATAGATGGCTGGTAATGCCCCCTTTTGAGCAAAAAAAGTACCTAAAAAAAATAACTAAGTCAGTTATGCTGGTGCTAATTGATTGGGGAAACTGGGAATTTTTAAGTTGAGCAAACAAAGCAGCCCCTACTCCAAAAAAACTGGGGCAAATACTGGGGAAAATTGAGCCCCATGTTCCCTAGTTTTAGTTTCCCCTATGAGTGAAAATATCCTCTCTGCATCCACCTTGTCGAGCCCCCTCATTATGTTTCGATCAGATCACCTCTCATTCTTCTGAACTTCACTGAGTATGGGCCCAACCTACTCAACCTATCTTCATAAGTCAACTCCCTCATCTCTGGAATCAACCTAGTGAAGCTTCTCTGAACAGCCTCCAATACAATTATATCCTTCCTTAAATACGGAAACCAAAACTGTACGCAGTACCCCAGGTGTGGTCTCACCAATATCCTGTACAGTTGTAGCAGGACTTCTCTGCTTTTATACTCTACCCCCCTTGCAATAAAGGCCAACATTCCATTTGCTTTCCTGATTACTTGCTGTACCTGCATACTAACTTTTTGTGTTTCACAGGGGTGATGGGTGAGACTTGGTGCGAGTTAGGACACAGGCAGCCGAGTTTTGGATCACCTCTAGTTTACGTAGGGTAGAATGTGGGAGGCCAGCCAGGAGTGCGTTGGAATAGTTAAGTCTAATCGAGGTGACAAAGGCATGAATGAGGGCTTCAGCAGCAGATGAGCTGAGGCAAGGACGGAGACGGGCGATGTTACAGAAGTGAAAACAGGTGGTCTTAGTTATGCTGCAGATATGTGGTTGAAAGCTCATTTCTGGGTCAAATATGTCACCAAGGTTGCAAACAGTCTGGTTCCACCTCAGACAGAAGTTGGGGAGAGGGATGGAGTCAGTGGCTAGGGAACGGAGTTTTTGGCGGGGACCGAAAACAATGGCTTTGGTCTTCCCAATATTTAATTGGAGAAAATTCCTGCTCATCCAGAACTGGATGTTATTTAAAAAAGGAGGCCGAAAGCAGGAAACTACAGACCAGTTAGCCTAACATCTGTCCTTGGGAAAATGCTGGAGTCCATCATTAAGGAAGCAGTAGCAGGACATTTGGAAAAACATAATATAGTCAAGCAGAGTCAGCATGGTTTTATGACAGGGAAATCATGTTGGCAAATTTGCTGGAGTTCTTTGAGGATGTAACAAACAGAGTGGATAAGGGGGGAACCAGTGGATGTGGTGTATTTGGATTTCCAGAAGGCATTCCATAAGGTGCCACATAAAAGGTTAGTGCCCAATGTAAGAGCTCACGAGGTTGGGAGTAATATATTAGCATGGAGCGAGGATTGGCTAACGAACAGAAAACAGAGAGTTGGGATAAATGGGTCTTTTTCCAGTTGGCAAACAGTAACTAGTGGGATGCCACAGGGATCGGTGCTGGGGCCTCAACTATTTACCATCTATATTAATAACTTGGATGAAGGGACCGAGTGTAATGTGGCCAAGTTTGCTGATGACACAAAGATGGGTGGGAAAGCAAATTGTGAGGAGATCACAAAAAATATGCAAAGTGATATAGACAGGCTAAGTGAGTGGGCAAACATTTGGCAGTTAAAGTAGAATGTGGGAAAGTGTGACGTTATCCACTTTGTCAAGAAAAATAACAAAGCAAATGATTATTTAAATGGAGTGAGAGATTACAAAGTGCTGCAGTACAGAGGGACCCGGGGGTCCTTGTGCATGAAACACAAAAAGTTAGTATGGAGGTACAGCAAGTAATCAGGAAGGCAAATGGAATGTTGGCCTTTATTGCAAAGGGGATGGAGTATAAAAGCAGAGAAGTCCAGCTATAACTGTACAGGATATTGTGAGGCCACACCTAGAGTACTGTGTACAGTTTTGGTCTCCGTATTTAAGGAGGGATATACTTGCATTGGTGGTAGTTCAGAGGAGGTTCACTAGGTTGATTCCTGAGATGAAGGGGTTGACTTATGAAGAAAGATTGAGCCGGTTGGGCCTATATTCATTAGCATTTAGAAGAATGAAAGGTGATCTTATTGAAACATATAAGATACTGAGGGTGCTCGGCAAGGTAGATGCAAAGAGGATGTTTCCCCTCGTGGAGGAATCTAGAATTAGGGGGCATAGTTTAAAAATAAGTGGTCGCCCTTTTAGAACTCAGATGAGGAGGAATTTCTTCTCTCAGAGGGTTGTGAATCTGTGGAATTCTCTGCCCCAGAGAGTTGTGGAGGCTGGGTCACTGAATATATTTGAGGTGGAGATTTTTGAACAATAAGGGAGCGGGCATGGAAGTGGAGCTAAGCCCAAGATCAGATCAGCCACGATCTTATTAAATGGCGGAGCAGGCTCAAGGGGCCAAATGGCTTACTCCTGCTCCTATTTCTTATGTTCTTATGTTTTTGGACAAGCAGTCTGACAATTTAGAGACCGCGGAGGGGTCGAGGGAAGTGGTAGTGATGTAGAACTGGGTGTCGTCAGCGTACATGTGGAAACTGAGGCTGTGTTTTCGGGATGATGTCGCCAAGGGGCAACATGTAGATGAGAAATAGGAATGGGCCAAGGGGGTCACCAGAGGTAATGATGTGGGGACAAGAAGAGAAGCCATTGCAGGTGATTCTGTGGCTGCGATTAAATAGATAAGAATGGTACCAGGCAAGTGCAGTCGCACCCAACTGGATGGCGGTGGAGAGGTGTTGGAGAAGGATAGAGTGGTGAACTGTGTCAAAGGCTGCAGACAAGTCAAGAAGGACAACGTGGGATAGTTTGCCTTTGTCACAGCCGCAAAGGATGTCATTTGTGACTTTGATGAGAGCCGTTTCGGTACTGTGGCAGGCGCGGAAACCGGATTGGAGGGATTCAAACACAGAATTGCGGGAAAGATAGGCACGGATTTGGGAGTCAACACCACATTCGAGGACTTTGGAGTGGAAAGGGAAGTTGGAGATGAAGGCATGGCCACCGATGGGTGAGCGATTATAATCAGGGATGCTTAAGAGGGAAGAATTTGAGGAGCGGAGACATCTCGGGGGTTTGTGAGGCTGAAGATTACAGAGTTAGGGAAGGGGTGAAGCCATGGAGAGATTTGTAAACAAAGATGAGATGAGGCAGTTCTTAACCGGGAGCCAATGTAGGTCAGCGAGCACAGTGGTGATGGGTGAACGGGACTTGGTGCGAGTTAGGACACGGGGTGCCGAGTTTTGGATGACCTCAAGTATACGTAGGGTAGAATGTGGGAGGCCAGCCAAGAGAGCATTGGAGTAGTCAAGTCTAGAGGTAGCAAAGGTATGGATGAGGGTTTCAGCAGCAGATGAGCTGAGGCAGGGTTGAAGATGGCCGATGTTACGGAGGTGGAAAAAGGTGGTTTTAGTTATGCTGTGGATCTGTGGTCGGTAGCTCATTTCAGCGCACTTCATCAAAAGTGCCGTATAAATGCTACTTGTTGTTAAATGGGGTGAGGCTGATGGTTGATGAACAAGGAAGTGAGTGCAGATGTGCAGTCCTGTGGAATGACAGAGAGAAAGGGGCGTACAGATTAGGAGGCATTTGGGCTGAAATTCTTGTCCGCCAGAAAGCTGGGGCTCATTCCGTTTTTTTTAGGTTATTAACGTCGGGTCCGATGAGGCGGGCTCTCGATGGATTTTCTTCTCTTTGCCGTTTTTCGGACCGGAAGCCGGTCATAATGGGGGCAGAAGTGCAGCGGTAAGTGCTGGTGAGGGGCGGGAGTGGAGGTGGGACAAATTCTTCGCCGCTGTTACTCACCAGCGGAGCGATGGTGACATCAGCGCGTGTCTGCGTCACCACATCTTTCCCCTGCGTTAAAGAGGAGAGAAGCAGCGAATAATTAGGATTGGCCTCCCTGGGCCACCAGGGAGGGTTTCAGCCTGGCCAGCGGCCTGGCACCCAAGAGGGGGAGCCAGGCTGCCTGTTGGCGGTCCGGCCGAACGCGGGGGGCATAATTGTCCAGCCGATCGGGAAGTCAGCTGGCAAAAAAAACAACATGGCGGCCTCGGCAGTGCGCCCTCCCCTTGAAGAACCACTGTGGTGGCTAATGGACCGGAAGTCGGTAGCTGTTGGACTCTGCTGCCTGGCCGCTGCTTTCTGCCGGTAACGGGCCTTATCCGGACCATGAATTCCGGCACCATTGTGTATCAGGACTTGAGAAAATTCGCCTCAGACCGACTAGCCCAACTCCTTTAATGACTTTACAGTTTCATGTTTAAATTTTCTGCATATAGCACAAGCAGCACAATTAGCAAATCTTTTTGTGGCTTTTTCAACTTTTGGTCCCAGGAAGGAACTGTGCGTCTGTGAATGCTGAACAGCAGCGGTTTCAAGGTTTGCATTGGCTGCTGCAGTAAAACATGTCCCCAAGTCATTGAGTCAACAGTGATTTGTTCCGTGCCTAAATCTGACCATGTAACAGAACATTCCTGTCACAGCAATAAATACTGGAAACACACAGCAGGTTAGATGCAGAAAGAATTCCCAATGTTGGGGAAATCCAGAACCAGGGGTCACAGCCTAATGATAAGGGGGTAAGCCATTTAGGACCGAGATGAGGAGAAACTTCTTCGTTCAGAGAGTTGTGAACCTGTGGAATTCTCTACCACAGAAAATTGTTGAGGCCAGTTGGTTAGATATATTCAAAAGGGAGTTAGATGTGGCCCTTATGGCTAAAGGGAGCAAGGGGTATGGAGAGAAAGCAGGAAAGGGGTACTGAAGTGAATGATCAGCCATGATCATATTGAATGGTGGTGCAGGCTCGAAGGGCCGAATGGCCTACTCCTGCACCTATTTTCTATGTTTCTATGTTTCTATGTCAGTCAGCATCTTTAAAAAGGCAAAAAACAGGCTGTGATGTTTCAGATGTTCTGGTTGGGAGAAGAACTGAATGATGAATGAATACGGATGGAAGGCTAAAATACTATACAGGATTTGAAGTGCCTCCTATAAGTGCACAGAACTTTAGCATCAAGCATGACATGTCCCATAAGAGTTTTGATCACTCCCATAGAAGGCACCGTAGTAAGCACAAGCCTTCTTTGCAGTAACTGATGGACACCTCTCTGTTCGATCTGGTGCAGGACACCACTGGTTTATCATTCTTTTCTGCCTCTCATAAGATGGATACAGAAGTTTCTATTATGTTGACGTGTGTCTCTGGGCCAGAGATCAAATGACACTGAAGAATGCCAAACAGCTTTGGATGTCTCCTTTCCAAATGGCGAATTGCTCGGGATCTGGTTGAATGTCTTCTTCATTGCTATCAGTCAACAAGTCGAGCTCCACTGTGTGACCTTTTGATGAGTTTCAAAGCAGTCCACCCTGGACACATTTGCAGGGCTACTTCCTGTGCGGTCTGTAGTACCACTGCCTTTATTTATCTCTAGGGACTTGGAATGTGGTAGAACTTTTTTGTCTTCCATGACCTTCTAGGCCAACACTTTAAAGCAGATAAATGTGCCCTGCTCCTGATGAGACACTGCTTTATTATAGGTAACCCTTGGTATGTGGAGGAGACCAGACAAAGAAGTAGAAAGATAGATTACTTATCGTGCAGAGATCAATCCTCATTTTCTGTGTGTAGATCTCCTACACATACCTACATCCTACTTTCCTCTCCTTCAAAGCTGTTGGACAGTTAAGACTAGGGAGTGGAGTAACTGGTAACAGATGTTATGCAGAATTTCTAGTTAGTAACCCAACCAATACTCCAGATAGGGCATGCATTCTTCATTGTGTGTTTTTTGCTACTCACGTTACACAAGTGACATATAACTCTTACCTCAAGTTTAAATATATAGATCTACAATGTATGAAACACAGGCTCTCAGGATCATATTAAGAGAGGTGGCTGTTTGGCTATTGTTGCAAATCATTTTGTTATTTGAGAATGGGACTGTATACCTGTTCTATCACAGCTTAAGTATTTTATTGATTCTGATGAATTGACATTCAGAATTAGCACCGTACTGTATTGAATTAGAATGGCGCAGAACATTAATCAAATACAAAATGGGAAGCAGATGAGAAATATTGTATGAACAATTTGGAGGGTAACATCTGAAGGAGTATGTGCTCAGCTCATATTTTTAGGATACTTGCACATCTTTAACCAGTGATATGAATAGATCATCACTCGTCCAACGAAAGTTGAGCAATTGTAAAGCGAGCAATTTGGACAGTTTTTTAAAAGGAAAAAAGACTTGGGGCTTGAACTTCCACATTTGTGCTTATCGCCCAAAAATGGGCATTATTTCCAGCGTGGGCATTAAAAATGGGTTTTCAGTTCGCCGGCTTCTCGCCCATTCTCAAAACACCTAGTTTACATTTTTGAAAATGGGCGTTACCACGAGCGATATCAAATGGGCAGTAGCGTTAAATTTTTTTGACCTTCTGCCGTAAAGTGTGGCCGTCCTTAGCAATGGCACGGCAACGCTCGATTCCCACGATTCAGGAGATCAAGGGTCATCATGACATGCGCAGAAGAGGAGACAGAGAGAGAGGGAGCTCAGAGAGCACTGAAAGCATGTGTGGCTGTGGTGTGTGCTTGTCTGGCTGTTGTGGGAGGCACGACGGAGATTCACCAGCAGCAAAAAGCCCACTAAGCACCAAGAACATAGTTGGCACCGAGTTTTTATCCAACAAATAAGAAAGAACATGGAAGGGATGGAGGGGGCCCTGGAGCTGGTAGCCAGGAACACGGGCTCCCAGTGGTCCCAGAGCGTGGCACTGCACTCCAAGGTGACACACCCTCATTGCCAACCGCACATGAGAGCCAGCAGCAGCATCTTGCTTATGGCTCGGAGCACATTCCCACCTCGGGACCGTCCGCTCCCGTATCCGTCCAAGCAGCACTTCGGTCATTCCACCCCCCCCAATGAAGCATCGCCTGAGGACCTCCTTGGCCAGGCAGCTTGGAGTCAGGAGGGTAAGGGGAAGGGGTAGAGGTCGGGAGGAGAAGCGGGGAAGGGGTGGCGGTGGGGGGGGTGGGTTGGGGAGGCTTGGTTTGTACAGAAATACTGATGATTTCAGACTAATGTTCAGTTTAAATGTTTTTTATTTAACAAAACCTTGTAGCATATTGGCTCAGATAGCTGCACCATTACACGCTGGTGATTCCTTGACATCAAAGGGTATAATCACACTTAACTTCAATCAACTTAAATTTTAACTGTCACCAAAGTGATGCCCACCATTGATGTATGACCTGCACACCCAGCAGTGTGTCAGCCTTGGAAATAACACCAACGTTCTTTCAGGCAAAGCGATCATTGATGAGCTCCTGATGTAAGGCTCTTGCAGTTATCATGCTACCATGGGCCCTTTCTTGTGGGGGTCCTCCTCATCTGTCTGTCACTTCGTACATTGGGCACATAATGCAGTGGAGGTTTCCTTTGGTGATGTTGAGTCTACTGCATGTATTTGGTCACCAAGAGAGGGTGAGAAAGGACAGACCCCATTGCAGTAGCTCTCTGTTTTCCACCAATTGCTCACAAACCAGGAATGTCTCGACGAACACACCTCTTCAATTCCAATCGGTCACAGTGTGGTCAAGATGTTTTTAGAGATGTTCACATCAACTCCAATGACCTGCAGAGTACATCCGAACTCCCCCGAGGTTGAAGCACAGCAGCCTTTTAAAGGAAGCGACATGTGATCTACAACATGACGTCCATAACGCTGTGATTCGTTCCGGTTTGTTCCACTTTTTGTGGGTGGTGTTTTGAGCGATCAATATTGTGGGTAAAATGTGTGCGAGGTGGTGAAATTGACGATCTCCATGGCCTCTACTTTGTGTAAATATGCTCTTTACGACAAAAAACAGTGGGTGGGCATTAATATTGAATCTCGGTGTTAATTCCGTGCGGAAAGTAACGATGGCCGATATTACGGGCGTTAATTTTGCCCATTCTGATGATTCCGCCCCAAAAAAGTGGACGGGCAGTAATATTTTTTCTCGCCGTTAAGCACATTGGGAAAGTAATACTCGGCGATAAGTTTCTGAAAAATGCCCGGCAGTTTCCATTTTGTGCCAAAGTGGGCGATATATGGGCGTTATATGTAATTTTAGCGGTAAAATGGGCGTTGAGTGGCCGTTAAGCAGGCAGAAAAAGTGGTGGTTCTAGCCCTTGATCTCAGTAGTAACTCCTGAGGACTTAGTGGAGAAGCTTGGTATAGAGGTAACGAATCCACTGCAATTTAGTTCAAATTAGAAAATTATTTTGTGTGTGTTTCTGTCTGAGTTTCTCCACTCTGATCCCAAAGTAAAAAAGGAACACCCAAATGAACAATACTGCCTTCGGAACGAGAAGCTTTTTCTAGAAATTCTATGGCTACAATTGGTTAGGTAAGTGTGGAACCGAGCAAGGGCAGTCCACTCGGAAGACTAACGACCGTATCAAAGCCCGCAAAGAGAGAGGATGAGGAGGGATAATGCACCATGGTCACCGTCACAGAGGAGACCATTTGTGACTTTGATTAGGGCCTTGTCAGTGCAGGGGCAAGGAACCTGATTGGAAAGATTCAAACATGGAGATGCAGGAAAGGTGGAGAAGGATTTGGGAGGCGTCAAGGATGAGTAGTGGTGGGCTGGGATAGCACTTAGGGTGCAAGAGGAGTGAAATTAAAGGTGACGTGATAGGAGGAGGCAGAAGAGTAGAGCCCGAGAGGGTCCAAGAGTAAAAGGAAACGGAGATCAAAGTAATCGGTTACACAGGCATGGCAGAGATTAGAAGAGACGTCAAATACAAACAGAAAATGCTGGAAATACTCAGCAGATCAAGCAGCATCGGTGGAGAGAGATGTTCTGTTGAAAGGTCACCGACCTGAAACGTTAACTCTGTTTCTCTCTCTACAACTGCTGCCTGGCCTGTTGAATATTTCCAGTGTTTTCTATTTTTTATTTCTGATTTCCAGCATCCACAGCATTTTGCTTTTGTATTAGAAGAGACATATCCTGGTTGTAAACATAGAACCACCCCCCTTGCTTCAGGTGCCTTGTATCAGGTGGAATAAACATTGGCCCCCGGAATTTGCAGTCCTGATGGCAATGAACTGTCAGCGTTCGCTGTCATTTCGCCTTTGGACCTGACGGAGGAAATGTTTCAAGGACACCCTCAAAGCCTCCTTGATAAAATGCAACATCCCCACCGACACCTGGGAGTCCCTGGCCAAAGACCGCCCTAGGTGGAGGAGGTGCATCCGGGAGGGCGCTGAGCACCTCGAGTCTCGTCGCCGAGAGCATGCAGAAATTAAGCGCAGGCAGCGGAAGGAGCGTGCGGCAAACCAGTCCCACCCTCCCTTTCCCTCAACGACTGTCTGTCCCACCTGTGACAGAGACTGTCATTCCCGTATTGGACTGTTCAGTCACCTACGAACTCACTTTTAAAGTGGAAGCAAGTCTTTCTCGATTCCGCGGGACTGCCTATGATGATGATGATGATGAACCTGACCGCAACTTCAGGATTTAGCGCCTGTGCAGCCTAACATGGAAATCCTGAAGTTGTGGCCTTTTGTTGACTGCTCCTCCACACATTACTCTGTATACCCCACCCCCACAGCGCTGGCAATCAGTGTAACTTATCAAATCACAGAAACTGACAAAATCTTTAGCTCTTCCATGGTAATATCGCTGTTAAATACCCCAATAAAAGTTCGACCCTTTTGCATTAGGTGCAACTGGGGTTTTAACAACATAATGATTGCTAGACAAAGGTAATGGCCCTGAAAAATGCATTTTAATGTTGAGGAGTGTCAAATTTATCCGTTTGATAAAAAAATTAAAATTTTTAAGAATCTTTAAAAAATATATTTATTTTTTTGTTTGTTCATCTTTATTTCAGGTTTGCCTTTTCCCCATGTCAGAGCCCCAATCTTTGCTTTTCTCTCTCTAACATTTAAAAAAAAGTTAGAATCAAAAGGAGTTTACTCATTTCTTGGTTCGCTGTCTGTGAGAATTCTGCATTGTGATTGGCTGCTTAGACAGCTCGGTGATGTCACAGCAGCTGTTCATGGGATTTCAATTAGGCGTCGAAAAACCCAAACTTCTCGCCACAAAGATCACGAGAGCTTTGTGCAAAGCTTAATTCGTGGCCAGTGGCGAACACCTTTGCTTCGCTACTGACCGCAAAGTACAAGCCGTTGTTACGCTTAAGAACCTTTGATACTTTACTGTTATGAATAAATGTTACAATGTCCAATTAATCAACAAAACCTCACTGCATCAACAATCTCTCCAAACACGAAATCAATCTGTAAAGTAAGGCTTACAAATCCAACAGAAGTTGTCCTTTGTCTTGGTGTGTTTCGTGGACAAAGGCACCAATCTCTCATCTGTCCTCTTGTCCAAATAGTTTACTGGGTAAAGGCATCAATCTGAAGTAGGCAAAGTATATCAACAAAATTGGATACAAAAAAAAAGTTAAAACTGACAGCACTGAGGTGAATACTTCTTTATTAGGTGATAAAAATCAAGTGCCAGTCCAAGCAGCATTTTGAGAGACACTGGGGAGATAGTGGCTCCACATCAGGTGACTTGGGTCACCGTGGTCCACTTCTTCACTACTGATTTTCTCCTGGGCACAGAATTAAAGTGGCTGTAGTTTGGCACTAAATCCCAGTCTTGCTCAAAGACTATAAGCATGGCTAGCTTGGAAAATGAAAATGTTACTCAGGAGAGGGTGGTGGTTGAGGCACATTTCTGTGGCAGCAAAGAAAACCTCACCCTGCATCTGACCTCTGACCTGGCCTGACCTGGGAGTGCCTTATATGGATACTGGGTGCTAAAACTGGAAAAAGCTTTCCACTCCCAGCACCAATATCTCTCATCTCGAGCACATAAATTAATCAAAAAAGAAGAAAGAGAAAGCTTTGTTTTTGATGCTCAGGCTTCAAAAGCACTTGTGTAACTACCCTCCACCCAAATAGGCAATAAATTCCCAGATTGTCATGTTTCATTAATTTAAAAGGCCTAGTCACCTGCGTACGTATCTAGCTGGGTGTTATGTGCTGTTGACTATTACTTTCATAATAAAGGATGAAACTGAGTACTGCACGCAATGAGTAAGTGTGACCTTAGCTCCTTTAATTAGACTCCAGAGTGCAGGTACAGTGTGGGTGGCCGTGCTCCCAAGGGATGCTGAGATACCTTGGGACTCCAACAGGTAGGCCCTCTGGTGGTGGTGTGATACAGGTTGCCAAGGGTTAAATACATAACAGACTGGATATTGTAATTAAAGATAAACTGTTACTGCATTAGCTATAAAGTACAATTAAGGTAGTGTTTTTATAATATGATGTTTGTTAGAATTACTTAAAGTAAAATAAAATATGTAGCTGCTTTTAGTCCTGAGTTCCTCAATGTAATATACTTGGGTAGAACGAATGAAGGACAGCGACACAATGGGTTGCCAGTCCATGTGCTTGCTTTATTAGGCCAGAGCGAACTGAGCATGCTCATACCAAATCATGTAACAAACCATGTGATAATACATTACACTGCATTTCCCCTCAAAAAAATGTATGTATTCCCCTCTCAAATACAACAAAACTATGGTCCCACCTTTCCCAGCATTACATGTACCACATAACGCAAACTCCTGGCTTTTTTTCTTTTAAATGACCGACAAACCCAGTTTAGTAACAGTTGATAGATTGAGTAGACTGGGGCTTTACTCGTTGGAGTTCAGAAGGATGAGGGGTGATCTTATAGAAACATTTAAAATAATGAAAGGGATAGACAAGATAGAGGCAGAGAGGTTGTTTCCACTGGTCGGGGAGACTAGAACTAGGGAGCACAGCCTCAAAATACGGGCGAGCCAATTTAAAACCGAGTTGAGAAGGAATTTCTTCTCCCAGAGGGTTGTGAATCTTTGGAATTCTCTGCCCAAGGAAGCAGTTGAGGCTAGCTCATTGAATGTATTCAAGTCACAGATCGATAGATTTTTAACCAATAAGGGAATTAAGGGTTATGGGGAGCGGGCGGGTAAGTGGAGCTGAGTCCACGGCCAGATCAGCCATGATCTTGTTGAATGGCGGAGCAGGCTCGAGGGGCTAGATGGCCTACTCCTGTTCCTAATTCTTATGTTCTTATTTATGTTCTTATGTTGGGCCGAGCCTTCCTGATCTCTTTATAGAGGTGTTGGTGTTGAACCAATTTTCGGGCTGTTTTGTTTTGGTTCCAAACTCAAAGATGATCCTGTTTCTATCTCAGAGTAATTTGAACCTGGTACTTCAGTTACTGAAGCCTGAACTGAGTCAAACTCATGGGGCTAGACTTCCCACTTTGTTTGCCTGCTTAACGCCCACTTAACGCCCATTTTTCCGCTGCACTACCGTATAACGCCCATATATCGGCCATTTAACCACAAAATGGAAACTGACGGGCATTTTTCGGAAACTTATCGCCGAGTGTTACTTTCCCCATGTGCTTAACGCCGGGAAAAAAATAATACCGCCCGCCCACTTTTTTTGGATGGAATCATCAGAATGGGCGAAATCAACGCCCATAATATATCCCAGCGTTACTTTCCGCATGGAATTAACGCCGAGATTCAATAATACCGCACGCCTATTTTTTTTTGTCGTAAAGACCACATTTGGCGAAACTAATGCCCTCCGACACTTTCACCACCTCGCACACATATCGCCCCCAATATCGCTCGCCCAAAAATCCGCCCAGAAAAAGTGGAACTACTCTGAACTAAAGCCAGCGATATGGCTGCCAGTTTTAAAATCGCAGGTCGCTTCATTCAAAAGGTTGCTTCAACTATGGGGGAGTTTGCATTGACTCTGGAGTTCTTCTCAGGTCTCAACAGATGTATTTTCAGACTCTGGACTATTGGGGGTTCACTGTAGGTGTATTTTAGTGAGGAAATTATTGCTTCTGATCAAGCGCTATTATATTTTCACTGCAATGGGGCCAGCCATTTCTCAGCCTGCATCGATTAATACGCAGATGCTGCAGAGTGCAGATGGCTCAATGTGTGTTGCATATCATTAAGTCCCCAATTTAAGACATGCAAGAATGAGGAGGAGGGCCACACCCGGAACGAACAGAGAAAAGAGGTCTTACCTTGACGTCTCCGACCAGACCTGCCTTCGGAGACTGCGCTTCCACAAGGTGGTGATCAATGAAATTGTCATGTATTCAACTATCATTGTAACCCATGTATAAGCTGACCTAAGCTGTACACCTTGAGAACATTGACCACAAGGAGCGAACTTGTGGGAGACACTCCTAACCTGGACTTTCAGGTATAAAAGTAGAAGCTCCACCCACCTTCATCACTTGAGGTCTTGGTAATAAAGGTAATTGGTCACAGAGTGACCTTCTCTCAAGTATGGGCCTCGTGTGCATTTATACTGTATAGTAAGGACATATCATTGGCGACAAGAAACTGGGATTTAAACCACGCGAGCATGGCCACGAGCAGCACAGAAGAGAGGTACTGTGTTGGTGATGATTGGGACGACTTTATTGAGAGACGACAGCAAAGTTTTGTCATTAAAGAATGGTTGGGAGAGGATTCGGCCGACAAACGCAGGGCTCATCTCCTGACGGTTTGTGGATCCAGAACGTACTCCCTGATGAAGGACCTTCTAACGCCAGAGAAGCCGGCGGACAAGACGTTCGAAGAGCTCAGTAAGTTGATCGGGGAACACCTTAAACCGGCGAGCAGCATGCACATGGTGAGACACCGGTTTTACACGCACCAGCGGCGAGAAGGGCAAAGTGTTCTAGACTCCGTGGCAGATCTCCGGCGACTGGCGAGCCTATGTAAGTTCCCAGATGCACGCAGAGCGGAGATGCTGCGAGACTTTTTTTATTGAGGGCATGCTGGGGTTTTCAGGAAACTGATTGAGACCAAAGACTTGACCTTGGAAGCAGCGGCTCTGATAGCCCAGACATTTATCTCGGGGAGGAAGAGACCAGAATGATGTATGACAAAAATCTTGGCTCAAATGCGGCAAACGACCAGGGAGTCAACATTGTTAATGCGACACACAGTTCTCTCGGCAGACAAGGGCAATCGGACATGCCCCAGCATGTAGTCGAACCCAAAGGGGGAATTCAACAGAGACAATGGCTAGCTGAACGGCGATTCATGCCATCGCAATGGAAAATGCGGCCAGTAATGGAGCCATCAACACCTGTTAATGGTGCGCTTAAGTGCAGTTACAGAGACAGTCAGAGACGATCGACTGGTAATAGACCTTTTGTTTCCAACAATGGGGCCTCCTGCTCATGCTGGAGGTGTGGAGGCAAACTCCCAGCCAGAGCTTGCAGATATCAGCAATATACCTGCAGAAACTGCAACGTCAGCGGTCACTTGACGCGTATGTGCAGGAAGCCTGCAGCCAGGTTGATGTACGAGGAGGATGGGCCCGATGTAAGCCCTACGAGGCCAAATGAATACTGGGGGAAATCGCTGGAAGCTGAAGTTCAGCGAGTTCATGTGGAGCACATTTACAGTTCATATACCAGGATGCCACCGATAATGATGAAAGTGCTCCTCAGTGGTATCCCAGTATCAATGGAGATAGACACGGGGGCCAGCCAGTCCCTGATGAGTATCAAACAGTTCGAAAAGTTGTGGGCGTCCAAGGCCAGGAGGCCAAAGTTATCGCCGATTGACGCACAGCTACGGACTTACACAAAGCAGATCATTCCGGTGCTAGGCAGCGCCACGGTAGTCGTGACCAACAAAGATTCAAAGAACAGGTTGCCACTCCGGATTGTCCCGGGGGACGGTCCCGCACTACTGGGGAGGAGTTGGCTTGCTGTCATAAACTGGAAATGGGGCGATGTCAATGCAATTTCTTCTGTAGAGTGAGTATCATGCTCACAGATCCTGGACAAATTTGACTCATTATTTCAACCCAGCATCGGCACTTTCATGGGGGCCAAGGTAGTGATTCACATAAACCCGGACGCCAGGCCAGTACACCACAAGGCCAGAGCGGTGCCGTACGTGATGTGGGAAAAGATAGAAGGCGAATTGGACCGCCTGCTGAGGGAAGGCATCATCTCGCCAGTCGAATTCAGTGACTGGGCGAGCCCGATTGTGCCGGTGCTCAAGGCGGATGGATCGGTCAGGATATGTGGTGATTACAAGGCCACCATCAATCGGGTGTCACTCCAAGACCAGTACCCGCTACCGAGAGCGGAGGACCTCTTTGCGACGCTATCTGGTGACAAACTTTTTTCAAAATTGGACCTGACCTTAGCTTATATGACCCAGGAGCTGGCGAGTGAGTCGAAGAAGCTGACCACCATCACGATACACAAGGGGTTGTTTGTGTACAACAGATGTCCGTTCGGGATTCGTTCGGCCGCCACGATCTTTCAGCGAAATATGGAAAGCCTCCTCAAGTCAATTCCAAGGACGGTGGTTTTTCAAGACGACATCCTCATCATGGGTTACGATACTGAAGAACACCTCCACAACCTGGAGGAGGTGCTACGCAGACTGGACCAGGTAGGGCTGCGACTGAAAAAGGCGAAGTGCATCTTCCTAGCTCCAGAGGTAGAATTCCTGGGGAGGAGGGTAGCAGCAGACAGGATCAGACCCACTGCATCCAAAACGGAAGCGATCCAGAGAGCACCCAGATCCCGTAACACGATGGAGCTGTGTTCGTTCCTGGGGCTCCTGAATTATTTTGGTAACTTTCTTCCCAAATTGAGCACGCTGTTAGAACCGCTACACATGCTCCTATGACAAGGTCGTGATTGGGTCTGGGGGGACAGCCAGGAAAGGGCTTTTGATAGAGCACACAATTTATTATGCTCCAACAAACTGTTAACATTATATGACCCATGTAAGAAACTTGTTTTTTAACGTGAGATGCGTCGTCCTATGGGGTCGGGTGTGTGTTGCAGCATGTGAATGCCAATGGTCAGTTACAGCCGGTAGCTTATGCCTCCAGCAGTCTGTCCCAGGCAGAAAGGGGCTACGGGATGGTAGAAAAGGAGGCGCTCGCATGTGTATATGCAGTAAAAAAAATGCACCAGTACCTGTTTGGCAGGAAATTTGAGCTGGAGACAGGTTACAAACCCCTAACATCCCTTTTGGCTGACAACAAGGCCAGAAATGCGAATGGATCGGCCCGCATACAGAGGTGGGCACTCACGTTAGCCACCTATGACTACACAATTCAGCAACGACCGGGCACCGAAAACTGCGCCGATGCACTCAGCAGGCTCCCACTAGCCACCACTGAGGGGGCTACCGAGCATGATGCTGAGATGGTCATGGCTGTTGAAGCTTTTGAAAGCGAAGGCTCACCTGTGACAGCCCATCAGATTAAAGTCTGGACAAATAAAGACCCGCTACTGTCTTTAGTTAAGAAATGTGTCCTGAATGGGGACTGGGCAGCCACGTACGGGTCATGCCCTGAGGAATTTAAACCGTTTCATAGGCACAAGGATGAACTCTCGATTCAGGCTGATTGCCTACTGTGGGGAAACCGAGTAGTCATGCCCCAGATCGGCAGAGAGGTGTTCATCAGAGAACTCCACAATGAGCACCCGGGCATTGTCATGATGAAGGCAATTGCCAGGTAACACGTTTCGTGGCCAGGGGTAGATGCAGACCTGGAACTTTGTGTTCGCAGGTGCAACACATGTGCCCAGCTGGGCAATGCGTCTAGGGAAGCTCCCCTTAGTCCTTGGTCCTGGCCCGCCAAGCCATGGTCACGCATCCATGTGGACTACGCAGGTTCTTTCATGGGAAAAATGTTTTTGGTTGTGATAGACGCCTATTCCAAATGGATTGAGTGTGCCATTTTAAATTCAAGCACATCCTCTACCACGGTAGAAAGTCTACAGGCAATGTTCGCCACCCATGGTCTACCGGATGTCTTGGTCAGCGACAATGGCCCATGCTTCACAAGCACTGAATTCCATGACTTCATGGCAGGCAATTGAATCAACCATGTCAGAACGGCACCGTTCAAGCCGGCCTCAAATGGTCAGGCGGAACAAGCAGTGCAGATAATCAAACAGGGGATGCTCAGAATCCAAGGGGGTTCCCTACAAAGCCGCTTATCACGCCACCTGTTGGCCAATAGATTCCGATCACACTCGCTCACAGGGGTTCCACCCGCAGATCTGCTAATGAAAAGGACGCTCAAAACCCGGTTATCCCTTATTCACCCTACTATGAAAGAAATTGTTGAGAGCAGGCATCAGTCACAATGTGACTACCATGACAGGAATGCGAGGGCGCGATGTATTGATGTCAATGACCCTGGTTTTGTCCTTAATTACGCTGCAGGACCCAAATGGTTCGCAGGCCCCGTGATTGCAAAAGAGCGGAATAGGGTTTTGGTAGTTAAACTTACCAATGGACAAATCTGCCGCAAACACGTGGCTCAAACTAAAAGGAGGTTCAGCAACCCCATAGAAGAAGCAGAGGAAGAACACGATGTCGAGTTCACTCCACCACAGGTGACCGAACACCGGAACCAAGTGGAGGAGAGCCCAGTCACTGTGGGCAGTCCGGACAGGCCTGAGGCACCGCAAACAGCAGACACTCAGGCCAGCGCCCCACAACCAGAGCCCCAACTCAGGCGCTCTACAAGGGAGCGTAAGCCACCAGAGAGACTTAACCTGTGATCCCAATAAGACTTTGGGGGGGGAGGTGATGTCATGTATCCAACTATCATTGTAACCCATGTATAAGCTGACCTAAGCTGTACACCTTGAGAACATTGACCACAAGGGGGCGAACTTATGGGAGCCACTCCTAACCTAGACTTTCAGCTATAAAAGGAGAAGCTCCACCCACCTTCATCACTTGAGGTCTTGGTAATAAAGGTAATTGGTCACAGAGTGACCTTCTCTCAAGTATGGGCCTTGTGTGCATTTATACTGTATAGTAAGGACATATCAGAAATATGTGAGCTCATTCGGCCAAATATGCAGCCTGCCATCAGGACACCAATGTCGGTTGAGGTCAAGGTCACCGCGGCACTGTCCTTCTACGCGTCCGGTTCCTTTCGGGCCTCTGTGGTCGAGATTTGCCCTCTGTATCACCATGAAACCCATCGCTGCCTTAGACAGGTCACAGAAGCCCTTTACACGAGAAGGATGCACTTTATCAACTTCCCCATGACCATGGAGGCTCAGACTGACAGGGCTGGAGCATTCTACTGCATTGCTAAGTTCCCCAGGGTGCAGGAAACAATACAGTGCACTCACATCGCCATGCGGCCACCTTCTCAGGACCCGGAGCGTTTTCATAACAGAAAAGGATTTCACTCCCTGAAGGTCCAACTAGTTGTCGACCACAACCAGATCATAATGGCAGTGAATGCCAAATGTCCGGGCACCTTCGATGAGGCTCACATCCTGCATGAGAGCGCTGTCTCTGACATCTTTAAGAGTCAGTCACAAGGACAATGCTGGATGCTTGATGATTACCGATATGGCCTAGCCACCTGGCTGATGACCCCCCTGCGTCCTCTTCCTCTCTCTCCTGAGATGGAACATCAGTCCCTTCTGGCAATTCTTGGCCCCTCCTGATAGCCAGGTTGTGCAGCATGGAGCACACCACCACGAATTTACCGACTTGCTCAGGGTTGTATTGTAGCTCCCCTCCTGAGTAGTCCAGAAACCAGACACACCGAGGTCGAGAAGCAATGCAACCAGAGCCACAGAGACACACGCAATGTGGTCCACAAAACAATAACCTTGCTTAAGCAGAGCTTCAGATGTCTGGACTACTCAGGAGGGGAGCTACAATACAACCCTGAGTAAGTCGGTAAATTCGTGGTGGTGTGCTCCATGCTGCACAACCAGGCTATCAGGAGGGGCCAAGAATTGCCAGAAGGGACTGATGTTCCATCTCAGGAGAGAGAGGAAGAGGACGATGAGAGGCTGGACGCTGACCTAGGGCCAGACAATCAGGCTGGCTATGCAACCATACCCACGACCCCTACCAGACCGCAGGGAAGGGCCCGTGGTGGCTACATAGCTGCAAGACTCTTATGTGCGGAGCTGATATCTGAACAATTTGCCTGAAAGAGCGTTGATGTGTGTGACAACGCTGACACACTGCTGTATGTGTGCAGCTCAGACATCAATGGTGCCCATCACCTTGGTGCCAGTTAAAGTTTACGTTGATTGAAGTTAAGTTTTATTCAACCCTTTCATGTGAAGGAAACACCAGTATGTAATGGTCCAGCTATCTGAGACAATGCGCAACAAGGTTATGTTCAAGAACAAAAATTTTATACCAACATTGGTCTAAAATCATAAGTATCACAGGCAATAACACCCAACCCCCGCCCACACCCCACTTTTTCCACCATTGACATAAATCCTCATGTTCAACATGTTCAATAACACAGAATACAAAGGCAAAGCAGGAGCGTGGTCCCCTCCCCCCATACATTACAACAAATTACATACACCCAGATGGAGATATAACACAGCCATCAGCTGCGGACATGCACCTCACTTTCCGCCCCCCCTCCCCTTCTTCTCCCCATATCTACCCCTTCCCCTCCTCGCTCCATGGCACCTGGCCGAGGAGCTCCTCAGGCGGTGCCTCATTGAGGGGGTTGAAGGCAGATGCGGTGGTTGCACGGATACGGGAGCGGGGGGTGCCGAGGGGGCAACATTCTCTGATGCAGAAGCAGGATCTTGGTCCTTGCTCTACTGTCATTTGCAGTGGTGGTGCGGAACCGAGGGATGGAGTGCCGTGCTCGGGGACCACTGGGAGGTCTGTGCCAGCAGTGTTCCTGGCTATCGCCATCCAGGGCCTTTGCCATCCGCGGAATGTACTCAGTCATGGTGGCCAGCTGTCGGGATATGCCCCCCAATGCTTTGATGAGCTGGTCACCAATGTCTACAGTCCTCCTGGACAACTGCACCATCTCTCCGCTCTCATGTGGCGCTCGTGGACCAGACCAGCCGCGTCCACGGGACCTCCGCGGGGTCGGCGCCGTCCTGGGGACACATGGGGTGCCCTGTGGAGAGGTGCTTGGGGCCGGTACCTCCAGAGTGGAGGCGGGAATGACTGGAGGACCACTAGATGGCCTTGGGGTGGACTGGGTTCTGGAGCGTGGCGATGCAGGTTCCTCGAAGTCCGCGCTATCATCCGTGGAGAACAGACCCAGCGGATTGACGGGCGACAATCGGAGCCCCTCAGCACCAGATGTAACATCATTCGGAGAGCCGGGCCCCGCGCACCCACCTTCTGGCCTCTGTGATCTTGCGTGGGGCTGCGCTACTGGCTGAGCTGCAAAACACAAATGAGGTTATTAGAGGAGAAAGGGGTGCTAGGGTGACAATGTGAGTCCAGCGCTACACACAGCATATGCCGACAAAAGCACCACCGCTCTCAAAATCATCGCAGATATCACATTTCATGACCATCAACCCATTTGCATTGCAATGATTTTCGTTAGGCCAGCATTATTTCTATGACAATTTTAGCAATTATCTATCATATATGATTGTTTGGATATGAGTGGGTGTGGCATCTATTGACTTTACATCGCGCAATGGTGTAAGCTTTACTCACGTGGCATCACTTCAAGGTCTGCAGATGCATCCATGGCTGTCCGGGGGTGCTTCCCCACGAGTGCGAGCGCCCACTCCACCGTGTCAGTGATATCGCTGGGGACTGGTGGACCCCACCCGTTCACCTCTGCACGGACCTCATCATCGATAGCTTCTTCTGTAAAAAGTGACAAGACGACATGGCATGAGATCATTGCATGATATCATCGCTAGGTACTGTCACAGAGACTGATACAACACATAACCGACAGATGGAATCATGGTTATTATGATAATTAGCATTCTTTACCTAAAGACGTGCAGCATGACCGCAGGCTTTGAGTAAAACATTCCCGGTAAAAATGGAAGACCTCACATCTGCTGATAGTCACTAATGACTGTTACAAATCAAATTATATAAATACATAATTACATGGAAATCAATGTAATACTTACTCTTGCGGATCCCACAAGGTCGTTCCATCGTTTGCGGCATTGGTTGCCCTCACGCACCTCGTTGGTCGCCGACGAGACCACCTCTGCTATCTCGGTCCATATCTTCTGGTAAGCCTTTGGGGTGGGCTTCCCACGCCCTCCCTGTGTCAAATCACCCCAGCGTAACTCGACCTCCTGCAGGAGGGAGGCACTTGCCTTGTCCGAGAACCTCCTCATTCTTTTGCGCCCTCCAATGTGCTCCTCTCCCACCTCACTGCTCTCTCCAGCATCAGTCTTCACAGCGTGTTGTGATGCCTCCTCCTCTCCCTCCATTATAGGCCAAATTCGGGCAAATATGTGGCTGGTAACAGCTAATTTTTGTTTCCTTATTTGCTGTGAAGCTCCAAATTCTCCCTCCTTCCTCCCAAAGCAGTCACACCACATCCACACATGCCTTCAGTCCCTCTCAGCTCCCTCTCTCTCTGTCTCCTCTTCTGCGCATTTCATGATGACACTTGACCTCCTGAATCACGGGAATCGAGCGTTGCCATGCCGTTGCCAAGGACGGCGACACTTTACGGCAGAAGGTTAGTGAGATTTAACACTACCGCCCATTTCATATCGCTCGCGGTAACGCCCAATTTCAAAAATGGAGACTAGGTGCTTTGAGAATGGGCAAGAAGCCAGCGATCTGAAAATCCATTTTTACCGCCCACACCGGAAATAACGCTCATTTTTGTGTTCATGATCAAGTCGATCATGATTATGCCTTGGTTAATCTCTAGCAAACATCATTTGATCTACATGAACAATTCAGATTTTTCACCAATTTCAACCAAATATCTCTTGGTTCCACAAACATCTATGTGTTTCTGGTTCCTACATCCCACTTGTGTGAACGCAACTTGCCAGGGGCATTGAGAACACAAACACACTTGTTTTGTTTGAAATGCATTCTTTCTGATTGCTGTCATGATAATGTTTCTGGCTCAACTGTTTCTGTTTAGCACTTGAGGCCAAATTCAGTTGAACAAGACTCAATCGTATTCTCAATCTCCTTTTCATCAAGAGTTCTGCTGAGGTATGTCCAGTTGTAGTGTGTGGAGTAGTGCTGTACTTCAGCAAGAAATTTGCCAAATATTACTTCATGCTGAGTCCCGAACAACCCTACAAGTCATGCTATTTGAGAGTTTTTTTCACTATTCTGACTGATCTTTCGGCTACTCCCTTTGAAGCTAGATGCTATGGTGGAACGAGAGTGTGTTTGATACCATTCCGCTCCATGAATTCTTGGAATAGGGCAGAATGGAAATGAGGGCCATTGTTTGAATCAAGCTCTTCAGGTAAGCCATGACATGCGAAGATAGACCTCAACTCATCCATGGCACGTTCAGTTGTAGTATTTGAACCCAAGTGTTTCACTTCAATACCCTTTGAGTGACAATCTACAAATACAAGGAAATAATCATTTGCTTTCTCACAGAAGTCTACATGTACTTTCTGAAAAGGTCTACTTGGCCATGACCAGGGTTATTGTGGAGTTTGGGGTGGTTTGTTTCTGCAATTTTGGCAAATGCTGCATTTGCTGACAAGTAATTCAAGATCACTGTCCAATCCAGGCCAGTAAACAAAGCTTCTTGCAATTGGTTTCATACTGACAAGCCCTGGCTGTTCAGTATGAAGTTCGGCCAGAATTCTGTCTCTCAAAGAAGTAGGTACCACCACTCTGTTTCCCCACATGACACAAGCTTGCTCACAAGACAATTCAGTACAACGGGTTATGGAATGGTTTCAATTCTATGTCCATACACTGATCAGTCCATCCATTCAAGGCCTTTTCATGCCTTGCCTTACAATAGATAGGCTTTGTGTCGCACTTGATGCAGATATGCGCGTTATATGCAGTGATGCCGTCATAACTGTCTGTCAACATGCTTTTGTAGTTGTTCAGCATTGTGTCGAGTCACTTCTTTATGCATCCAGCCTCGTTTTAACTTTCTCACCTAGTCTTTGCTCATGAGAGTTGGTCTGTTGTTGTAGCTCGCTTTAATAATGGGCAGCTTTACTAACTGGCTATTATGTTGAACTGCACATTCTATTTGTCCATATGTCTCTAGGATTTCTCTGGACTTGTAAGTGGTACCAGATTAAACCTACTCTCATCTACGTCCTTCAGCAGTCTGCTGCCACGTCAATACACATATCAATATATTGCTCGTTGATCAAAGGTTTTGCATGGAAGTCTTTCTCATGACTGCTAGAGTTGCCACTAGTGGCATACATACTGTAGATGCCCAGTTCTTCAACATCAGGTATGTTCACTTCAATATTGTGAACTCCTCCCTTTTGTTGTCACTGCTTTACATTGCCTCTCGAACAGTTCTTAATTCCTGCTTTAGATCTAGCTCTGCAAGCTGTTGAAATATGGCCTTGCTTCTGGCAGTGAAAACACTTCACATTTCTGTATTGGCAGGACTGTGGTGAGTGATTTCTATTGCAGTGATAACAATTCACTGAACTGCTTTCACCGACATGCTTTTGACTCGGTCTCACAGCTTTAGGGCAAGTTTGCATGCTATGTCAAACATTAGATATCTGGCCCAATCTCCGTCAGAAAAATTGCTTTCTTCTGTTCACGAATTACTTTATTTTGAGCTTGAACATTCTCATCTGCACCTTCGGTCTCAGTAATGTAATTGGACCTAAAAACATCTCCATCTGCTCAATGTAAGAACTAAATGGTTCGCGAGCTCGGTCATACATGCCGAGGTTTCGGATGAATCCCATAGGCGCGGCCATGATTGTCCCGGTCCCATCAAACAAGTGACTCAGCACGCTACCTGTGTCCCTGTGAGAATCAACACCGATGTTGCTGTGTATACAAACACGCAGAGGTGAAGCACAGATGATTCTGCATGGGCAGTGATGGAAAAACATCACAAAATATCAGCTTAGGTGTCACAAGTTCATCAAACTTGTCCACTCAAAGGTTGAACACCCTGTCCTTCCATGATCAAAAAATGGTTTTGGGATCCCGTCCTCATCGCCAAAATGTAACACACTTGGTCGGGGAGAAATACTGAAGTAGAGAGACACAATAAGTTGCTTCTCCATGTGCTTGCTTTATTAAGCCAGAGTGAACTGAGCATGCTCATACCAAACCGTGTGATAATACATTCGACTCAAAGGAAAACCAGACTTGAGCTGCAGAAAGTTTTCCATTGAATATCGGGCCTGAATTTGGTGAAAACTTGCGCACGGCGTATGTCATCATTATACATAAGAACATAAGAATTAGGAATAGGAGTAGGCCATCTAGCCCCTCGAGCCTGCTCCGCCATTCAACAAGGTCATGGCTGATTTGGCCATGGACTCAGCTCCACTTACCCGCCCGCTCCCCATAACCCTTAATTCCCTTATTAGTTAAAAATCTATCTATCTGTGATTTGAATACATTCAATGAGCTAGCCTCAACTGCTTCCTTGGGCAGAGAATTCCACAGATTCACAACCCTCTGGGAGAAGAAATTCCTTCTCAATTCGGTTTTAAATTGGCTCCCCCGTATTTTGAGGCTGTGCCCCCTAGTTCTAGTCTCCCCGACCAGTGGAAACAACCTCTCTGCCTCTATCTTGTCTATCCCTTTCATTATTTTAAATGTTTCTATAAGATCACCCCTCATACTTCTGAACTCCAATGAGTAAAGAACCAGTCTACTCAATCTATCATCATAAGGTAACCCCCTCATCTCTGGAATCAGCCTCGTGAATCGTTTCTGTACCCCCTCCAAAGCTAGTATATCCTTCCTTAAGTAAGGTGACCAAAACTACACGCAGTACTCCAGGTGCGGCCTCACCAATACCCTGTACAGTTGCAGCAGGACCTCCCTGCTTTTGTACTCCATCCCTCTCCCAATGAAGGCCAACATTCCATTTGCCTTCCTGATTACCTGCTGCACCTGCAAACTAACTTTTTGGGATTCATGCACAAGGACCCCCAGGTCCCTCTGCACCGCAGCATGTTGTAATTTCTCCCCATTCAAATAATATTCCCTTTTACTGTTTTTTTTTTCCAAGGTGGATGACCTCACATTTTCCGACATTGTATTCCATCTGCCAAACCTTAGCCCATTCGCTTAACCTATCTAACTCTCTTTGCAGCCTCTCTGTGTCCTCTACACAACCCGCTTTCCCATTAATCTTTGTGTCATCTGCAAATTTTGTTACAATATACTCTGTCCCCTCTTCCAGGTCATCTATGTATATTGTAAACAGTTGTGGTCCCAGCACCGATCCCTGTGGCACACCACTAACCACCGATTTCCAACCCGAAAAGGACCCATTTATCCCGACTCTCTGCTTTCTGTTCGCCAGCCAATTCTCGATCCATGCTAATAAATTTCCTCTGACTGCGCGCACCTTTATCTTTTGCAGTAACCTTTTGTGTGGCACCTTATCGAATGCCTTTTGGAAATCTAAATACACCACATCCATCGGTACACCTCTATCCACCATGCTCGTTATATCCTCAAAGAATTCCAGTAAATTAGTTAAACATGATTTCCCCTTCATGAATCCATGTTGCGTCTGCTTGATTGCACTATTCCTATCTAGATGTCCCGCTATATCTTCCTTAATGATAGCTTCAAGCATTTTCCCCACTACAGATGTTAAACTAACCAGCCTATAGTTACCTGCCTTTTGTCTGCCCCCTTTTTTAAACAGAGTCGTTACATTAGCTGCTTTCCAATCCGCTGGTACCTCCCCAGAGTCCAGAGAATTTTGGGGTAGATTATAACGAATGCATCCGCTATAACTTCCGCCATCTCTTTTAATACCCTGGGATGCATTTCATCAGGAGCAGCGGACTTGTCTACCTTGAGTCCCATTAGCCTGTCCAGCACTACCTCCCTAGTGATAGTGATTGTCTCAAGGTCCTCCCTTCCCACATTCCCGTAACCAGCAATTTTTGGCATGGTTTTTGTGTCTTCCACTGTGAAGGCCGAAGCAAAATAATTGTTTAATGTCTCAGCCATTTCCACATTTCCCATTATTAAATCCCCCTTCTCATCTTCTAAGGGACCAACATTTACTTTAGTCACTCTTTTCCGTTTTATATATCGGTAAAAGCTTTTACTATCTGTTTTTATGTTTTGCGCAAGTTTACTTTCGTAATCTATCTTTCCTTTCTTTATTGCTTTCTTATGCATTCTTTGCTGTCGTTTAAAATTTTCCCAATCTTCTAGTTTCCCACTAACCTTGGCCACCTTATACGCATTGGTTTTTAATTTGATACTCTCCTTTATTTCCTTGGTTATCCACGGCTGGTTATCCCTTTTCTTACCACCCTTCTTTTTCACTGGAATATATTTTTGTTGAGCACTATGAAAGAGCTCCTTAAAAGTCCTCCACTGTTCCTCAATTGTGCCACCGTTTAGTCTGTGTTCCCAGTCTACTTTAGCTAACTCTGCCCTCATCCCACTGTAGTCCCCTTTGTTTAAGCATAGTATGCTTGTTTGAGACACTAATTCCTCACCCTCAATCTGTATTACAAATTCAACCATACTGTGATCACTCATTCCGAGAGGATCTTTTACGAGGAGATCGTTTATTATTCCTGTCTCATTACACAGGACCAGATCTAAGATAGCTTGTTCCCTTGTAGGTTCTGTTACATACTGTTCTAAGAAACAATTCCGTCTGCATTCTATGAATTCCTCCTCCAGGCTACCCCGTGCGATTTGATTTGACCAATCGATATGTCGGTTAAAATCCCCCATGATTACTGCCATTCCTTTTTCACAAGCATCTATTATTCCCTTGATTATTGTCCACCCCACCGTGAAGTTATTATTTGGGGGCCTATAAACTACGCCCACCAGTGACTTTTTCCCCTTACTATCTCTAATCTCCACCCACAATGATTCAACATTTTGTTCATTAGAGCCAATATCGTCTCTCACAACTGCCCTGATGTCATCCTTTATTAACAGAGCTACCCTACTTCCTTTCCCTTCTTGTCTATCTTTCCAAATTTTCAGATACTCCTGTATGTTTAATTCCCAGTCTTGGCCACCCTGCAACCACGTTTCTGTAATCTCCACCAAATCATACCCATTTGTAATGATTTGTGCCGTCAACTCATTTACTTTATTTCGAATGCTGCGTGCATTTAGGTAGAGTGTTTTAATACTAGTTTTTAAACCATGATTTTTAGTTTTGACCCCTCCTGCAGCTCCTTTATATTCATACATATTGTCCCTTCCTATCACCTTGTAGTTTACACTTACCCCAGTGCTACTCTGCTCTGTTGCCTCCTGCCTTTTGCATTCTTTCTTGTGGTCCTGTTCATCTGAGCTCTCACCCACTCTAACTAGCTCAGAGCCCTCTCCTGGGTTCCGAATACTCCTCGCATTGAGGCACTGAGCTATCAGGCTTGCCTTTTTAATAAACTTTGACCCTTTAGAATTTTGCTGTACAATGGCCCTTTTTGTTTTTTGCCTTGGGTTTCTCTGCCCTCCACTTTTACTCATCTCCTTTCTGTCTTTTGCTTCTGTCTCCATTTTTTTTCCCTCTGTCTCCCTGCATTGGTTCTCATCCCCCTGCCATATTAGTTTAACTCCTCCCCAACAGCACTAGCAAACACTCCCCCTAGGACATTGGTTCCGGTCCTGCCCAGGTGCAGACCGTCCAGTTTGTACTGGTCCCACCTCCCCCAGAACCGGTTCCAATGCCCCAGGAATTTGAATCCCTCCCTGCTGCACCACTGCTCAAGCCACGTATTCATGTGAGCTATCCTGTGATTCCTACTCTGACTAGCTCGTGGCACTGGTAGCAATCCCTAGATTACTACTTTTGAGGTCCTACTTTTTAATTTAGCGCCTAGCTCCTTAAATTCGTCTCGTAGAACCTCATCCCTTTTTTTACTTATATCGTTGGTACCAATGTACACCGCGACAACTGGCTGTTCATCCTTCATTTTCAGCATGTCCTGCACCCGCTCTGAGACATCCTTGACCCTTGCACCAGGGAGGGAACATACCATCCTGGAGTCTCGGTTGCGGCCGCAGAAACGCCTATCAATTCCCCTTACAATTGAATCCCCTCTCACTATCGCTCTCCCACTCTTTTTCCTGCCCTCCTATATGGTGCAGAACTTCCAGGAAGTTATGGCGTGAGTGTTACTTACACCCTGCCGTCATTTGCTGGGACTTTTGCACTGCATCACAGAGCCCGTCTTCGAAAAAGTTCAATGCCAAATTATCATAGCTCCGCTCCTGCATCAATGGTGAGATTGAGTTTGCTGAATTAACGCCACTGTGATTGCCAGTTGCCACAGCCACTTCGACCGTTACAGAACAACGCTGGTGAGCTCGGAATCAGCAGAATATTCAATCACTCAGCATCTTGCTCGAAGATACCATTTTTACTGACATGTTCTAGAAACTTCATTGAAATATTGGAATATGACTAGGAATCATCGCAGTTCGGGAGGCAAGCCAATGCACACGGGTCTCTTGTTAACTCTGATTTATATCTTTATAGTTTCAGTACTTGTCAGAAACTTAGGAGTCTTTTTTTACCCGACCGTACAAATTTCCATGGATGAGCACAGTAATCACGCAGCTTGGGAACCTCGTCTGTGAACCTGAGGTGGAAACTGAGTGGTTATTGATCCAGCTTATTAGTGCACAGCATGGAAAGTACAATAAAAACTCCCAGCTGACAGCTGGCCACTGTCCTAAAGCAAGTGCTGTTGCTGAGTACATTGTCAGCACAGGTTTAGCTTTCTCGAGGTTGCAGGTGGTTCCAGCAAAGTCTGCCACCTCATTGGTAGAGCCTATGACAACTTCCTTCTGTCATCTCCACTTGACCTGCCATCTATCACATCAGCATAGTGAGTGTTTGCTCGTGCTGTTGGGGAGGAGTTAAACTAATATGGCAGGGGGATGGGAACCTGTGCAGGGAGACAGAGGGAAGTAGAATGGGGGCAGAAGTAAAAGATAGAAAGAAGAAAAGTAAAAGTGGAGGACAGAGAAACCTAAGGCAAAAAGCAAAAAGGGCCACATTACAGCAAAATTCTAAAGGGCAAAGTGTGTTAGAAAGACAAGCCTGAAGGCTCTGTGCCTCAATGCGAGGAGTATTCGGAATAAGGTGGACGAATTAACTGCGCAGATAGCAGTTAATGGGTATGATGTAATTGGCATCACGGAGATATGGCTCCAGGGTGACCAAGGCTGGGAACTCAACATCCAGGTGTCTTCAACGTTTAGGAAGGATAGACAGAAAGGAAAAGGAGGCGGGGTGGCATTGCTGGTTAAAGAGGAAATTAATGCAATAATAAGAAAGGACATTAGCTTGGATGATGTGGAATCGGTATGGGTGGAGTTACAGAATACCAAGGGGCAGAAAACGCTAGTGGGAGTTGTGTACAGACCACCAATCAGTAGTAGTAAGGCTGGGGACAGCATCAAACAAGAAATTAGGGATACATGCAATAAAGGTACAGCAGTTATCATGGGTGACTTTAATCTACATATTGATTAGGCTAACCAAACTGGTAGCAATGCGGTGGAGGAGGATTTCCTGGTGTGTATTAGGGATGGTTTTCTAGACCAATATGTCGAGGAACCAACCAGGGAGCTGGCCATCCTAGACTGGGTAATGTGTAACGAGAAAGGACTAATTAGCAATCTTGTTGTGCGTGACCCCTTGGGGAAGAGTGACCATAATATGGTAGAATTACTCATTAGGATGGAGAGTGACACAGTTAATTCAGAAACTAGGGTCCTGAACTTAAGGAAAGGTAACTTCGATGGTTTGAGGCGTGAATTGGCTAGAATAGACTGGCAAATGATTCTTAAAGGGTTGTCGGTGGATAGGCAATGGCAAACATTTAAAGATCACATGGATGAACTTCAGTCATTGTACATCCCTGTCTGGAGTAAAAATAAAACGGGGAAGGTGGCTCAACCGTGGCTAACAAGAGAAATTACGGATAGTGTTAATTCCAAGGAAGAGGCATATAAATTGGCCAGAAAAAACAGCAAACCTGAGGACTGGGAGAAATTTAGAATTCAGCATAGGAGGACAAAGGGTTTAATTAAGAGGGGGAAAATAGATTACACGAAGAAGCTTGCTGGGAACATAAAAACTGACTGCAAAAGCTTCTATAAATATGTGAAGAGAAAAATATTAGTGAAGACAAACGTAGGTCCCTTGCAGTCGGATTCAGGTGAATTTATAATGGGCAACAAAGAAATGGCAGACCAATTGAACAAATACTTTGGTTCTGTCTTCACGAAGAAAGACACAAATAACCTTCCAGAAGTACTAGGAGACCGTGAGTCTAGTGAGAAGGAGGAACTGAAGGATATCCTTATTAGGCAGGAAATTGTGTTAGGGAAATTGATGGGATTGAAGGCCGATAAATCCCCAGGGCCTGATAGTCTGCATCCCAGAGTACTTAAGGAAGTGGCCCTAGAAATAGTGGATGCATTGGTGATCATTTTCCAACAGTCTATCGACTCTGGATCAGTTCCTATGGACTGGAGGGTAGCTAATGTAACACCACTTTTTAAAAAGGGAGGGAGAGAGAAAGTGGGTAATTATAGACCAGTTAGCCTGACATCAGTGGTGGGGAAAATGTTGGAATCAATTAGTAAGGATGAAATAGCAGCACATTTGGAAAGCAGTGACAGGATCGGTCCAAGTCAGCATGGATTTATGAAGGGGGAATCGTGCTTGACAAATCTTCTGGAATTTTTTGAGGATGTAACTAGCGTGGACAGGGAGAACCAGTGGATGTGGTGTATTTGGACTTTCAAAAAGCTTTTGACAAGGTCCCACACAAGAGATTGGTGTGAAAAATTAAAGCACATGGTATTGGGGGTAATATACTGACATGGATAGAGAACTGGTTGGCAGACAGGAAGCAGAGAGTTGGGATAAACTGGTCCCTTTCAGAATGGCAGGCAGTGACTAGTGGAGTGCCGCAGGGCTCAGTGCTGGGACCCTAGCTCTTTACAATATACCAGACTGATTCCCGGGATGGCGGGACTGACCTATCAAGAAAGATTGGATCAATTGGGCTTGTATTCACTGGAGTTCAGAAGAATGAGAGGGGACCTCATAGAAACGTTTAAAATTCTGACGGGTTTAGACAGGTTAGATGCAGAAAGAATGTTCCCAATGTTGGGGAGGTCCAGAACCAGGGGTCACAGTCTGAGGATAAGGGGTAAGCCATTTAGGACCGAGATGAGGAGAAACTTCTTCACCCAGAGAGTGGTGAACCTGTGGAATTCTCTACCACAGAAAGTAGTTGAGGCCAATTCACTAAATATATTCAAAAGGGAGTTAGATGAAGTCCTTACTACTCGGGGGATCAAGGGTTATGGCGAGAAAGCAGGAAGGGGGTACTGAAGTTTCATGTTCAGCCATGAACTCATTGAATGGCGGTGCAGGCTAGAAGGGCTGAATGGCCTGCTCCTGCACCTATTTTCTATGTTTCTATGTTTCTACATCAATGATTTGGATGAAGGAATTGACTGTAATATTTCCAAGTTTGCAGATGACACTAAACTGGGTGGTGGTGTGAGCTGTGAGGGGGACGCTAAGAGGCTGCAGGGTGACTTGGACAGGTTAGGTGAGTGGACAAATGCAATGCAGATGCAGTATAATGTGGATAAATGTTAGGTTATCCACTTTGGTGGCAAAAACGCGAAGACAGAATATTATTTGAATGGCGGCAGATTAGGAAAAGGGGAGGTGCAACGAGACCTGGGTGTCCTGGTTCATCAGTCATTGAAAGTTGGCATACAGGTACGGTAGGTGGTGAAGAAGGCAAATGGTATGTTGGCCTTCATAGCTAGGGGATTTGAGTATAGGAGCAGGGAGGTCTTACTCCAGTTGTACAGGGCCTTGGTGAGGCCTCACCTGGAATATTGTGTTCAGTTTTGGTCTCCTAATCTGAGGAAGGACGTTCTTGCTATTGATGGAGTGGAGCGAAGGTTCACCAGACTGATTCCCGGGATGGCTGGGCTGACATATGAGGAGAAACTGGATCAACTGGGCTTTTATACATTGGAGTTTAGAAGGATGAAAGGGGTTCTCATAGAAACATACAAGATTCTGACGGGACTGGACAGGTTAGATGCGGGTAGATTGTTCCCGATGTTGGGGAAGTCCAGAATCAGGGGACAGAGTCTTAGGATAAGGGGTAGGCCATTTAGGACCGAGATGAGGAGAAACTTCTTCACTCAGAGAGTTGTTAACCTGTGGAATTCCCTGCCGCAGAGAGTTGTTGATGCCAGTTCGTTAGATATATTCAAGAGGGAGTTAGATATGACCCTTACGGCTAAGGGGGTCAAGGGCTATGGAGAGAAAGCAGGAAAGGGATACTGAGGTGGTTACACAGGCATACGGAATACTTTCCTTTACTAGCCGAGGCATAGAATACAAGAGCAGAGAGGTTATGCTTGAACTGTATAAAAAACTAGTTCGGCCACAGCTATAGTACTGCATGCAGTTCTGGTCATCACATTGCAGGAAAGATGTGATTGCACTAGACAGGGTACAGAGGAGATTTATGAGGATGTTGCCTGGACTAGATACTTTTATGAGGAAAGATTGAATAGCCTGGGTTTGTTTTCTTTGGAGCAGAGGAAGCTGAGGGAAGACCATATTGAGGTGTACACAATTATGAGGGGCCCAGACAGAATGGATAGGAAGGACCTATTTCCCTTAGCAGAGGGGTCAACAACCAGCCGTATAGATTTAAAGTAATTGGGAGGAGGTTTAGAGGGGATTTGAGGGGAACTGTTTTCACCCAGAGGGCGGTGGGGGTCTGGAACTCACTGCCTGAAAGGGTGGTAGTGGCAGAAACCCTCACCACATTTAACAAGTGTGTGGACGTGCACTTGAAATGCCGTAACCGACAAGCGTACAGACCAAAGTTGAAAAGTGGGATTAGGTTGGATAACTCTTTGTCGGCCGGCACAAACATGATGGGCCGAAATGGCCTCCTCCCGTGCTGTAAATTTCTATGGTTCTATGACCAGTAGCACCAGGCACATCAACAGCACCAACAACGACACTTCCGACCTTCTCAACCACCCGATGTTGCACAGGACAGAGGGCATCGACACAGGGCTGCACTACACCGGAGGCGATACCCCCAACACAGGGTATACAGGCAGAGGATGAGCTTCCTCAACATGACGGAGCAGCAGTGCTTCAGGAGGCTCAGGCCATCGCGCCAGGTCGTGGCAGACATTTGCATATTGCTAGAGCAAGACCTGCTGCCCAGAGGATCGGGTGGACACACCTTACCAGTGATGGTCAAACTCACCCGCTCGCTGAATTTCTTCGCCTCAAGCTCCTTCCAGGGATCTGCAGCAGACATTTTCGGCATCTCGCAGTCAGCTGCCCACAGATGCATCACACAGGTCACCGATGCCCCCTTTGACAAGTCAGCCAATGATATCAACTTTGCCACTGATGAAGCCAGTGTTACTGAGCGGACGTTCGGCTTTGCCGCTCTGACTGGCTTCACACAGGTGCAGGGCATCATCAACTGCATGCATGTGGCCATCAGGGCACCCCGTCATAACTCAGGTGCCTTTGTCATCCGCAAGTGCTTCCACTGCCTCAATGTGCAGCTCGTCTGCAACCATAGGAAGATCATCATGCATGTGTGCACCTGATTCGCTGGCAGCCGCCAGAATATTATCTGAATGGTGACAGATTAGGAAAAGGGGAGGTGCAATGAGACCTGGGTGTCATGGTACATCAGTCATTGAAAGTTGGCATGTAGGTACAGCAGGCGGTGAAGAAGGCAAATGGCATGTTGGCCTTCATAGCGAGAGGATTTGAGTATAGGAGCAGGGAGGTCTTATTGCAGTTGTACAGGGCCTTGGTGAGGCCACACCTTGAATATTGTGTACAGTTTTGGTCTCCTAATCTGATGAAAGACATTCTTGCTATTGAGGGAGTGCAGTGAAGGTTCACCATTCTGATTCCCGGAATGCAGGACTGACATATGAAGAAAGACTGGATCGACTCGGCTTATATTCACTGGAATTTAGAAGAATGAGAGGGGATCTCATCGAAACATATAACATTCTGATGGGATTGGACAGGTTATATGCAGGAAGAATGTTCCCGATGTTGGGGAAGTCCAGAACCAGGGGTCACAGTCTAAAGATAAGGGTTAAGCCATTTAGGACCGAGATGAGAAGAAACTTCTTCACTCAGAGAATTGTGAACCTGTGGAATTATCTACCACAGAAAGTTGTTGAGGCCAGTTCATTAGATATAATCAAAATGGAGTTAGATGTGGCCCTTACTGCTAAAGGGATCAAGGGGTATAGAGAGAAAGCAGGAATGGGATACTGGAGTTGCATGATCAGCCATGATCATATTGAATGGTGGTGCAGGCTCGAAGGGCCGAATGGCCTACTCCTGCATCGATTTTCTATGTTTCTATGGGCCCAAGTTTCCACAAGAAAAAAAACGGGCGCCCCTCCGAGCTGGGCGCCCGTTTTTCGCGCCTAAAACGGCGCCTAAAAAAATCCTCGGTATTCTCCACCTCCCTGCAGGTCCTCTGGCCCTCGGCGCAGCCAGCACGAGCTGTGGGGGGGCGGAGCCAGGTCCCGGCGCTGAAAACAGTGCCGGGACCTCTGCAATTGCGCGCTACAGTCGGCACGCAAGTGCAGTAGCTCCAGGCGCCGAACTGTGTGGGAGGGGCCCGAAGCACGCAGCCCCTAGCCCTGGCCCAATGGCCTCACTGGGGCTGCGTGAATAAGGCTCCTCCCACGGCCAGCTCCTGCTTCCTGCCGACCCGACTCGACTCCTGCTCCCCCCCCCCGCCCCTGGCCGGACCCGACACCCGCTCTCCCCACCTCTCTCCCTCCCCCTCTCTCTCTCTCTCTCCCTCCCCCTCCCTCTCTCTCCCTCCCTCCCCCTCTCTCTCATCTCTCTCTCTCCCTCCCCCCCTCTCTCTCTCTCTCTCTCCCCCCCCCTCTCTCTCTCTCCCTCCCCCCCCCTCTCTCTCTCTCCCTCCCCCCCTCCCCTCTCTCTCTCCCTCCCCCCCACACTCTCTCTCTCTCTCTCTCCCCCTCCCGCTCAGCGGCACGAACGGCTGCAGAATTCTCCCTGGCTGAAGCACTTTCACACAGGTAGGAAGCTGGTTTATTTAATCTTTTCTTGGCTTATAAATGTTTATTCAGGTTGGATTTATTTGTATAATATTTGTAGAAGTATAAATAAGGATTTATTGTCGAATTTAATGACTTCCCTTCCCCCCACCTCGTTCTGGACGCCTAATTTGTAACCTGCGTCTGATTTTTTAATGTGTAGAACAGGTTTTTTCAGTTCCACAAAAATCTTCACTGGCTCCATTCTACTTTAGTTTGGAGTACATTTTCACTGTGGAAACTTTCAAATCAGGCGTCAGTGGCCGGACACGCCCCCTTTTGAAGAAAAAATTCTGTTCTAAAGTAGAACTGTTCTACCTGACTGGAACTGCAGAAAAAAAAATGTGGAGAATTGCGATTTCTAAAATAGTCCGTTCTCCACCAGTTGCTCCTAAAAATCAGGCGCGAATCATGTGGAAACTTGGGCCCTATGTTTCTATGACTCTTTAGTCCTGCGCCAGTCCACCCTTCCTCAGCTCTTTTTTCCTCAAAACAGACCTCCCAGCTCACTGCTTGGAGACAAGGGCTATCCACTGAAGACGTGGCTCATGACACACTTGTGGAAGCCAAGTACTGAGGCCGAGGAGCATTATGGTGAAAACCACATTTCCACCAGATGTGTCATAGAGCAAGCAATAGGTATACTGAAAATGCGCTTCAGATATCTTGCCCTTCAGTACGCACCAGCCAGGGTCTCCAGAATCATTGTGGTCTGCCGCGCTGCACAACATAGCGCAGTAGCGAGGATTAGCGCTGCGTGAGGAGCTCGGCTGTGAGCACACAGCCTCTTCAGTGGAGGCGGAGCAAGAGGAGGAGGAGCATCAGCTGGACGACTCGGATGAGCGAGAGCTGGAGGATCCCACCAGCGCCCGAGCATATTGCTGCCTGGGAGGTCAGGGATGGCCTCATCATGGCCAGATATACTTAACTTCTTGCATTACATTAACTTCACTCCAACTCACCAAGCCACTTCCAAAGTTGCACACAAATTTGTTCATGACTGGTAAGTGGTGAAAGTAAATAGTTTTGACATCACAGCAACGGAAACTTTACACAAACATTTAACAAAACACCCAAGTGGCTACCATTGTGCATCTACTTGTGTTTCCTCTTTCTCTTCCCCGTGCCTCTATGAGGTCCTAACCCTGTGGCTTCAGCAGAGGTACAAGCAGCCCGCTCATTTCCCTGCTGCGACTGCATAAACACTTGTGGCAGGCATCCGCCAAAGTCTGCTCCTCCTGCGGCTGTGTCATTGCGATCCAAGCAGCTATCTGGGGCTCTGACTAAGGGATGGGGGGGCGGGGGGGCGGGGGGAGATCGGAGGAGAAGTGAGAGGAGCCCCTACTTCAATGTCCCCTCTAACCATCATCCCTCTCATGGGCCACCTGCACTTCACTGCGAGCAAGGAGCTGGAGAGCACCTTGCTGCACATCATGAGGACCCACGTCTATGTTGACATCCCTCCTAGACAGAAGGCCTATGAACACCTGTCCTCTATTCTCTATAGATAGCATGTGCTTCTGTGAGTGGCGCATTAGCTGCTCCTCGTTGGTTACCATCCTTCCCATGGAAGAGCCTACAAACGGCATCACCTGTGACATGGTGCTGCTCATGTTGGAGATGGACTCCTCCATTCTCTGCACTTTTGCAGACATCGTGGCCACATAACCTGTCCAAGCTTCCTGCATTTCTTCCTGCACTCCCAGGATTGCCCTCTTTCTGGATGGCCCCCGAGGCTCAGTGTCTGCCTGCAGCTGAGCAGAGCTGGGAGCATCCTGTGCCCTCCGGCGAGGGGTCTCCACTGCTGTCCCTGATTCCACCATCTGCTCTTGCTCCCTTGTGAGTTGTGAGACACCAGGTGACAACCCTACTCTATCTCGCCTGGGATCCACCGAGCTGTGTGTCTATGCGCTGGTGCTGGGTGTGCTCATGTCTGATAATGGTGCGCCCTCAGAGGCTGGAGGCTCCTCTCAGGAGCTGTCTTCCTGGACAGTAGGGGAGGCTCTTGCTGGACCTGTGTGAGAGTAACGAGATGAGATAGATATGTCATATCAAGAATGGGTACAGATACCAGTATACACATGATGAACACTCACTAGCTGCTGACATCAATCCCCATATGAGTGACTGTTGTATGCTATGTGGCTGTATGCAATGTAATTCTGTCACCAGGTTGCTGAGATGTCCCCCTCTCTCCTGTCTACTACTGCCAGCTGCTCTGCGACTCCAGAGCCTACCAAGGCAACCTCCTCTGCAGCTGTTAATGTGGCCAATGATGAAGGGCCACCTCCAGTTGTCTCCCTTTCCCTCTTGTTGTGGGCTCTCTTTTCCTGCAAAGAGAGAAAGAAGAGAAGGTTGAGTGAGACTGATGGAATGAGTGTAAGAATGGATGGGTTACATCTTTAGTGGCTGACTATGATGGAGTGGGATGGCAATACCAAATAGCCTCCTTGTGTGTTGTTAGTTGGTATAATTGCATTAGGGTGAGTGTGAGGTGTGATTAGTCAGCTGGGGAAGTGACAATGTAGATAGAGAGAGAGGGATGGGTGGACATGCCAGGTATGTTGGCTTGAGTAAGGATGTGCAGAAGTAGGGTAGGGAAGGCAGAGTGATGGGGATGTGATGAGAGGCACAGCAGGATGAAGTTGAGTTTGGCTTTGCACACACCTTTCCCAATCTAATGAGATAATTGAAACGTTTGCAGCACTGCAGCCAGGTCCCCCTGAACACATCCCTGCTGCTGATATTCTCTGCTATTTGGAGCCAGGCTCGTTTGGTCTGTTGGGGAGGTCTCTTCCGCTCATTGGAAGGGAAGAGGGCTTCCCTGCATGCTCTCACTCCCTCCACAAGCATATGGAGGGATTCATCTGGGAACCTGGGTGAAGCCTTCTGTCTCTGTGCAGTCATGTTTGCAACTCAGTACAGCACTCCAATGGTGCAGTGCAATACCTGCACTATCCTAGATGAACCTCCAAATGCAACGTGGCCATGGCTCCTTTAAATATCCCGGCTGAAAACGTGTCATGGATGACGTCATCAGACCCGCATCATTTAATAGGGCCGGGTAATGCTCAGGGCTGCCATTAACAGAAAATCGATCTCGGGAGCAGGATGGAATGATGAATGGGGTCGCGACCTGCCATGGCGAGTGCCCGCACCTGACCCGCCCAGGTACATAAAATTCTGGCCTCTGTACAGAATTCAGCCGATCCCCATGTTATCAGATCAGAGCCGTTGCCATTAAACGTATTGTTTCATTCTGTATCAGGCCCTGATACCTTGGATGTGTATCAGACATTGGCCGTGCGACTCCGGAACTGACCGCTGTGCTCACTCAGGGAGCACAACGGTCTAACCTATGGCATCCCTTGCCAATATTGCTGTCACTACAAATTCCAGGTCATTATTCCTATTGTGGATCACTAGACCCACAAAAATTATAAACCCAAATCCTTTATCGGGGGCATTTTCCAGTATGTAATCATGCTTACAATCACAAAAATAAGTTCATAGGTCACTTGCATCCCACAATTATTCCCTTGAGTTACTTAAGGGAACACTGGAATAAAAAAATCCTTCAGTATATAAGAGCTTGTGCTTTAAAGCACTTCTATACTGAAGGTTTTTTTATGGAACAGTTATATTATTGAACTAGAATAACCAAACCTGGGGCTGTAGTCAGCCAGAATTTATTGAGAAACTTCGGTAAAACTTCCACATTTCCTGTCAGAATCTTCCTGGAACATTCTGTGACTGAAGTAATTATCCAAACAGTTTTCATCACAGATACCTATTAACATCTCCCATGACTTGACCGAATGATACTCAGCTTGTTCCAGTGACCTCATAATGAAACGCAGTGAAGATTAACATACGAATGTTTAACCTGTTGATGTGAAATTCCTTTGCCTGCTATTTTAACAGGGGTAATTTATTTCAAACGGGTTAAAAACTGCACTAAAATAGACCACGGGATTTTATTAGGGCATGCCAAAGCGGGGTTCGTTCGCAGTGTAATTCGAAGGTTCACATGCTAAGTCACAGATTGGTGATGCTGAGACACACAATAGGTTTTTGGTACCACTGTTTCACTATGCAAGGATCAAAACACAGTTTGGAGAGCGGCCTTCATATTTTCACCAGTTGAAATGAAGGTTTTGAATTCTCCTGCAAATTCTCTTTTTTGGCCTGAAGATTTAATTTCAAACCATGTATCAAACCTACAGTTTTATTTCAACTCAAGGGGTTGCGTGTATAATCTCTATAAAATCCAGCAGAATGTGCAAGATATATTTTTGTTCCCTCTAGTGACTGTGGATGATGTTATTCAGACATCTGTATATAATACTTTTTAAAATGTTTGTTCCAAATATAAATATTGAAAGCATTTACAGGTTTAAATTGCTGTCTGATATTTTTGCTTAAAGGGGAAAGGCATAAAAAGTAATGAGGATAACAAGGCTTGGGAACAATGCTGGCACAGTAGGGTATCTTTTATTGTGTCTTAAAAGTGAGCGCATAACACCGCAATGGTCCTTTGATTCAATTGCCATTGAAAAAAAAAAATTTAAAAAGTACAGTAAAATCATAGTAAACCTAGCTGCAGTGTAATAAACTGCCAGTCTGGCATATCCAGGTTAGCAAGTTGCCTTGTAAATAATTTTAATGGAATTTAAAATGATACGTTTTTTTTTTTAAAGACTCACCCCCTATTTTTATTGCATTCGTTTGGGGTACCGTGATATCTTGGGCAGAACTCCCTCTGCACTTGTAGCACTCAGGTTTGTGTGAGTGAAGAGAGGGAATTTTGCCCTTTGTGCTTTTATCTTTGTATTCAGTTTTTTTCCCTTCACTTTTGGAGAGGCCGGGGTGGGGGCAGGTTTCGTCTTCATGGCATGAGCGGTAAGGAAACCGGGTGGATCGCCAGCTCACAACAGCAACTGCCCCAACTTTCATTTCCGATGATTTGAATGGAAGTGACAATCAGGTGGTTTCTATAACTAGCTGGCCTCCCCCATCCGTTTACCGCTCAAGCGGTGAAGACACAAATGACCGCCACTGACGCTGGTCCAAGTATGGTTCCACGCACATATACGGGTTCAGAAGACATGAGAGCAGACTATTCAACAGTGGAGGACCACACAGCCAAGCGCATTACTCTCCTCATCCAGCAAACAGCTGACGTCACTAGATAGCGATGAGGAATGGAAACATGAGCTCATTTTTTTTCTGTTCTCCCTAACTCATTGGTATTAAGGTGAGTGAGTCATGACACAGACTACAACTAGCTCAGCACTAACCAGGGATCGAGCCCAGCACCTTCTTGGTTTGTATGCCTTTAATTTATTAAGGAATATGTGACTGACGTTGTTAGCGAGAGTCAGATTTCTTGTTTAGTCAGTGATTCGTGTGTATATGTGAAGATTGCAATTCTTTTTCTAATGCTGTAGCAGTTTTATCCAAAAATTCCTAAAATAAGATTCACAAAATATATATTGGAAGCAAACAACCATGTAATTGGTTGCAAAATGTTAGCCCTCTCCTGTCATCCTGAAAGAGCTACCTGTAAACATCAATCCCATGACTTTCATGTATTTAGTTTTACTTTTCTGTTTTTGTAAACCAACTTGTTATTCAAGCTTTAAGATGAATTTTAAAGGGAAATAATATATGGATGAAACAATTTTCATAAGCAACCTGACCCATTTGATATTACATTGGCAAGCTGTTGAAATACATCACTGATCTATTTATACAAATTAGCATTATAGTTTAAACAAAAATCATCTGTGTTTCCACGCTACACAAAATTTAATTCATACTGAACTAAGCAGATAGATTCAGGGCACTGTTTTAAGTTAAGCCTTGACTGCAGGACAAAAGGATATAAGTACAAATATGATGGATATCAGCAAACACTTGTTTATATAAAAGAGGTTGATCACAGCAATGGTTTGCTAGGTAGGACAGTGCAGGCAAAAACTCTTGACTTTCATGAGAAAGTTAGTAGCTTTCTATGATAGTGGAACCAAATGGACCAAATGACCACCCTTATCTGCAATTATCTGTGTTACTTTGATCATAACAAGCAACTGTTCCAGTTTCTGACTTCGGTACAATGCCTTAGAACAGGGAAAGGAATAGAACTAGAATGTGCTCATTAAAAAAGAAAAGACATTTCCTTTGCACAGCACAGTTATGTACTGACATTCCACAAATTTATATGTTTTGAAGAAAATACTTCACATGACGAGTTGTAAATTTGAACCAAAATTTTGCGATTTTCGATTTGAAATATGTTTTGGGAATGTTGTTTAACCCTTGACCCAATTGTAACACTCACCTCTGAGTCAAAAGTGTGTGCGGTTCAAGGCCTACTCAAAGACTTGAGTGCACAATCTGGACTGACACTCCCGTGCAGAACTAAGGGAATGCTGCATTGTCTTTGTGGTGAGATTGTGATATATGCTTGTCGACATCACTAAAACACACTTACACAAGATGGCTCTACAGGAACTTATCATCATGTGACATGATCCTTTTATTGTTACACATCAGCAGTTGCATTGCCACAGTAGTCCACTAGGCGGAGCAATAGTCCACTAGGTAGAGTTCTATATTACACTTCTCCCTCCTGAATGAAGAAGTAATCATAACAAAATAATCATCATACATAACTTGCATGATTATACACAACAAAAGATATGGACTTATTTTGCCATATTTACAAATCAAACGTTATGACTCATTTTCTGATTTGAAGAGGATACCTTCGCTCTTGAACAGAACTTCCCAAACTCAGTGTCAAACTTAGATTCATTCTAGGCTGAGCCTGAGGAGAATTCAAGGGCAATCTTTGATCTACATATGGATTCTCTACAACTTCAGACTATTTGTCTGTCTGACTCGGACTCAGACTTAAATTCTGACTTTCTCTTGGACTTGTTTCGAGTACATCTGATGTAGGATTTGTTATTGGTACTCTATTTGTAACAAGGCTATCTAACTCATAATAAATAATTGAATCATTCCAATGTTCAACTCCTTCCACATCTGTAGGTAAAATATGATCAATATGAACAAACCTAACCTTTCCATGATCAAACATCTTGACCAAATATGTGCGAGGGCCACATATCTTCACTATTCTTCCTGCTAACCATTTTAACCATTTATGGTGATGGTTCTTCACTCTAACCTTCTGATTCAATTTCACACTTCTCTCTCTTATTCTGTTCTATCATGATTCTCTTTCTGTCTTAATTGTTTCTCTTCTACTGATTGTGCCAAGTTTGGCTTTAACAACGAGAACCTGGTTCGTGGCTGTCATTTGAGAAACAACTCTGCTGGTGTTCTACCAGTAGTTGTATGAGCAGTAATATGATAAGTAATCAGAATTATTTTTGCCAGTTTGTGGTCCAATGTCAACTGCCGTTTCTTTGAATTTGGATTCAACATTTGCTTGATGAGAGCATGTTTTTTAATTTGTACCATTTGAAGCAGGATGGTATGGTGGAACTTTGGTATGTTTCACACCGTTTCTGCTCATGATCTGTGCAAATTCTTCTGACTAAAATTGTGGCCCCTTATCAGACACAATTTCTTCGAGGAGACCATATGAAGAAAACAAACTTTGCACATTGTCTAGTGTTTTACTTGGTGTTATTTTACGCATCAGAAACACCTCTACCCATTTCGAATGGCTATCAATCACAATGAACAATTGCTGTCTTTTCTGCTCAGCAAAATCTAGATGTAAACTTTGCCACACCCTAGGAGGCCAGTTCCATGGCAGTAATGGTACTGATGGTGGTTTCTTGCTTATTGATTAGAGTGTTGTACACTGACGAACAAAGTACTCTATGGGGGCGAAATTGGTGGCCTTACTGCCAACACCAAGTTTTATAGCCACTGTTCACTCAGTAACAGATTTCTCCAGGTCTGCGTCCGGTGGGAGAGGAGTACCGCCGGGAATTGGCCGATGATGCCCGCTGACAGCCTCTGGCAAACAAGTCACGTAAGTGACTTCCCGTTCACCAAGCTGGCATATTGGTGCGTGCGGGAGTCAGCGGCAGCAGGGGGAAGGACTGCTGCATGGAGGTAGGTCTAACCCCAACGGTAAGTAAGAAGACCTGCAAAAAAAGGTTAGTGATAATTTTTCAATTTTTTTTCTTTCAGCATTTTATCTGTAAGGGGTCCCCTGAAGGTGCTCCGGTGATTTTTTTTTTTTTTGTGAAGATTTTTATTTTTCAGTGTTCCCCCCCTCCCTGGGGCCAACTCAATCCCTCGTCGACACTTTGGCGAGGAATGCATTTGCCGTCAAGATTGTGAGCTCTCGCCCCTACCGCCCAGATTGACGGCATGAGCCATCATTTTGTCATCGGGCTGTACTGCCATCTCTTTTTGAGGGATCTTCCTGGCAAAGGACCGCCCAGCCTCTCAGCGGCCATCGGCTGTCGTTTGGACGGCACTTGGGCTTCCACCAAGTTGGGCCCTATATCTTTATCTCGACCTGACCACCATAAGTAACTACCTGCAAAACTCTTGGTCAAGCACATTCCCAGGTGCTGGTCATGAAGATCTCCTAACAATTTGGACCTGAACTTATTTGGGATAACCAGTCTTGCACCCCATGATACAATCTTTATCCACTGATAATTCATTCCTATGAATGAAGTATGGATGAATATCTTTCTCTGATACCTGGTTTGGCCAACCATTTGCTATGTAATCATACACCTTTGACATAACTGGGTCACGTTTGGTTGCTCTATCAATTTCTTCAGCTGTGACTGGCAGCTCAGCAATGTATGAAAAATAGAACACTTCTTCAACCTTAGAGATAATGTTTTCAGTTTCTAATCTTTTGAGTTCTTGCTCAACTTTCTCCTTGAGTGTGCATGGTATGTGACATGGCTTGCAGTAAACTGGTTTAGCATTGTTCTGCACTCTGACACTCGCCTTCAAGCCTAGGATTGAACTGCCTGTTTCACGGAACACCTTTGAATACTGTTTGATGACATCATCATTCGATGCAAATCTCATTTCAACACGAAAAATCTCATTCCAATCCTGCTTCAGTGATCCTAACCAATTTCTACCTATCAAGGCAGGCTTGTCTCCTGCCACGACTAAGAGAAGCAAGCCCTGAAACTGATCCTTGTATTTTACCGGTATGGCGATACATCCTACCACAGGGATTTGCTCTCCTGAGTAACCTCGCAGCTCTATCTTCGACTTCTCCAGTGGAAAATCACGCAACTTGTCAAGATATAGCAATTCCGGTACTATGCACACAGATGCACCAGTGTCGATTTCCATGGGTATCCTGGTTCCTGCAACATCTACTTGTATGACGATACATCGCGAATCATTGTTAGATACCCTCGTGCTCCTGATGACGTGTATCTCCAAAACCTCCTCATCCTTTTGCTTCTCTGCAATGCTATGTAGTCTCTGACGATTTCTACTTCTAGCATTGAACATCGATTTATTCTTCACTCAGCATGCCTTTGCAAGGTGCCCAGTTTTCTTCCAGAAAAAACATGCTGCCTTCACATAGGGACAGCTTTGAGCGATGTGTTGCCCTAGGCACCGATAGCACGACTTCAATGTATTGTTACCATGGCCAGTTGCTGAGGCCTCGGGGCCTGCTTCAGTCAGGAAAATAGACCATTTTCTTTCTAACCCAGTTACGGATTTCATCATCGGGGACATCAACGATACTATGTGCAGTGAAAAACATTTCGAGCCGCTCTCCATATACTCTAAAATTCTCTTGGTCACATTGGAACTCACCCAAGCACTGCATTATTCCCATAGGCACAGCCATCTGGACTCTGGCAATGTCAACAGTGTGCTTGAAATTTACCTTGGATTTTTAGCTGTGCTTCAAAACAAAGAACCTCTCAAAATCTCTCTGTTGTTTGGCTGAATGATCCACCAACAAGAATTTCAGCTGGGAATCCGATTATCCTAGCCTACTTCGCCAACGTGATATATTCTTTATGACATCACTCACACACACATTACACAAAGTGGCTCTACAGGAACTTGCCATCATGACCCTTTTATTGTATTTACGTCAGCAATTGCATTACCAAACTAGTCCACGAGGTGGAGCTCTATATTATGGAGATGTTAACCTGAGGGTTTCTCTGCTCTCTCAGGTGGACATATAAGATCCAATGGTACTATTGGAAGAAGAGCAAGGACATTGTCCAGGCAAAAAGAGCACAGAACACCAGGGAGAGGGAGAGAATCGGAGGAGGTCCTCGAAACATATTGCAACTGACGACCACAGAGGAGGAGGCATTGGACATCAGTCGAGTTTTGGCAACCCTGGCCATTGGAGATCGGGAGATGAGGAGCTCCAAGCTACCTGGTGACACATTTGCATAACAGCCACCCACATGGCAGATTGACTAGATTTCAAAATCGAGTTGAAAATTATCATTTTCATAATGATAACTTGTACTATATTCTTACCTTACCCAGGACTAATTCATGTCCTTGTATCTCCGCCAGGGTTTTCACACATGCAGCAGCAGTCGGTGGAGGTCGCTGACGCCGATTCCTCAGAGGAGCTGAGTTCTCTGAGGGTGCACCATCGCAGAACTCATGCAGACCATGCACCAGCGCAGAGAGTTGGGTTGTCACCTGATGACTGAAGCTTCACACGTGAGCAAGAGCAGATGATGGAGACAGGGACAGTGGAGAGTCCTGAGTTGGAGGGCACAGCCCTCAAGCTCTGCTCAGCTGGGCACAGATGCTGTGCCTCGGGGGCCATCGATGAGAATCATTGTGCAGTAGCAGATAATGTGTGATGAACTGACGGGCCTGCAAAGTGGAATCACCATGATTGCAGTGAGATTGGAGGAATCCACTTCAAGCATGAGGGGTTGATGTCACAGGCTATTGAAATGATGTCTTCTTCCATGGATAGAGTGGCCAGTGCCATGGGCCATCATACATGCCAATTAATTGAGAACATGCACGCTTTCAGCATGACAACATGACTCTGGATGCCAACATGTCTGCCACCTTAAATAGGTTGACCGATTCATCAGCCTTGATCTGCACCAAAAGTGCTCACCAGCACTGTGTTAGCAGTGAAGTATGGCTGGGCCATGAGTGGGATGATGGCAAAAGGGGTCACAGACTCTACTCAAAGCGCTTCCACTGCTCACCCACAGCCCACCTCTCAGTCAGTAGCCCACACGCTGCCTCGTGTTCCGATGCCCGAGTCTACCCCTGCACAGGTGCAGGTGGAGCAGTCTTTGGCGGAGCCCTCACTGGGTCCAAAACCCAGAGGGCGTCGGCCAAGAGCATCTCAACAGTCAGGCCAGGGATCTGAGTAGCCTACCGCTACCTCTGCTGGAGCCACACAGGCTGCACAACACGGGAGTAGCAGGAAAAGGCAGAGTAAGACTTTGTAGCTGCACAAGGGTATGGAGCAAAAGTTGTTTTGGTAAGTTTTCGTTCTTTATTTAGCTCACGTACATGTTCTTTTCACCACTTTCCCGTCTGTTCTTGGGTGCTTGGTGGTAAGTGGCCTTCTAACTTGTTTGGTGATGAATAGTGGACATAAGTTGAGAGGGACAAATGGGAGGATGCTGAAGGTGTGGTTGGTTGGTTGCAGAATCTCTTGGTGTCAGCGTCATGGGAGGGCAGGGAGAGGGGAGAGTGGCCATTGCATTTTCTGGTGACATAGGTGCACTGGTGCAACCTAAGTGAACCTTGTTTTGATAATGGCATCCTGAGCAGCAATGTGAGCAGCTGGGAGTGCACTGCCCTCAACACCCTCCTCCTCTCCTTCCTCCTCCCCTCCGAATCGTCCGAGGAGGATCTGAGCTCGTCGCCTGGTTCCTCCTGCAGGTCCAAGCCTGACTGTTGCGTAATATTGTGCAGAGCACCACAAACCCTGACCATTCTAGAGATCCCGATTGGTGCCTCCGGATCTGTCCGGCACCTGAAGTGGTCCTTCCGCATGCTGCTGGCCTATTCAGTCACACATCTGATGGCGACATTCACTGTAGCACTGTTGGGTTTCAGTGGTTTGGTTTGTGATGGGTGTCATCTGCCAAGTTTGCAGTGGGGTGCCCCTTGGCGCCAGCCCTTAAGTCTGCTCTCAGGCCCAAAGTGATCAGGGAGTTTGGACTGCTGCAGGACGAAAGCATCACGGCAGCTGCCCGGGAATCTTGCACACACTCGCATAAGGATCTTTTTATGGTAGCTCACCAGCTGCACATTGATGGAGAGGAAGCCCTTGCACTTGACAAATACTGCTGGCTTTCTGGGGGTGCCCGGATTGCCATGTGTGTGCAGTCGATGGTGCCCTGCACATGTCGGAAGCCAGCCAGAGCTGCAAAGCCCAGCGCCCGCTTATTCTGACTGATATCACCGACGGCAAAGTTGACATAATTACCGGCCCTGGCAAATAACCCATCAGTCACTTGTCTTATGCATTTGTGTGCAGCCGACCAGGAAATCCTGCGTATGTCTGTGACAGAGCCTTGGTTGTACAAATAACCTCTCAGCAAAGGTACCGTGTACAAACCCTTTCCCACTAGCAAATAAGAATGCAGCTGTGAGCACTGAGCATTTATTGGCGCCTTTGCCTGAGTTTGCTGCTGTCCCCTCAATTGCCGCTGTGCAATTGCCTTGGTTTCACAGGCGACATTCAGGAAGCCCAGGAAACCCATGGACCCGACGTTAACCTGAAAACAGTGCCTCAATATCGCTCTAATTGAGTGATTAGCATATGGAAAATGACAACCCGTCTCTCCCGAGGGGGGTTGCGTGCACGCAGCCTGACGTGTTCGAGTGAAATGCAGAAGTCGGCAGGTTGGAGCCAGCCTCCTCATGCGCTGTCAATTTTGCCAGTTTTAACCCCACCCTCTCACACCTTCCCCGCAAACACCACCCCCCCCCACCCCCCCGGCCCCCAAACCCACGCTTCACCCCAGGTAAAATTTAGCCCAACGTTTCAGGCCGATGACCTTTCATCAGACTTGAAATGTTAACTCTGTTTTTCTCTCCACAGATGCTGCCTGACTTGCTGAGTATTTCCAGCATTTTCTCTTGTTATTTCAGATTTCCAGCATCTGCAGAATTTTGCTTTGGTATTTAAATAAAACGTTGTTTCACAGTAATGTCTTCCTGGTGCCATCAGTCCTAAACAATTTAATCAGCCCTGCGCATTTGTTTATATGATTTATCTGGAAACAGTGAAAGCACCAATGCTTTACTGAGAGCCTCTCTGTCCTATATATCTCCATTGCATAATTCCTGAGGAAATGTTTGAACACCACTACACTGGTAATAGTCCTTTACATTGCTGTATCTTCTGATAGCAATTACTGCAGTAATTTTAACATGGTATGTAATACTTTGTTCAGCGGGACTATACCTGAAAGAACAGGAAGATTGGAGTATATTTCAAAGCTGTTATGCAATGGAGAGGTTCAGGTAACTTTCAGGAGAGAAAAGCTCGAGCAGTTACTAGCAGCAACAGAAGCCCTCAAAATTCTGCTATATTGTGATGATGTCACTGGTTAGAGTAATGGGGGGGAAGTTCAGCCGCGTTTTTGTTGCAGCATTGTCCTGCGCGGAGCGGTAAATTTAGCGCCGGCAAATTGATTGCGTCTGCAGCCGCAAAATTCATCAGCTGGGCCCAGAGTTTGGATTGGAGTGCCAAGGGGGGCATTGCACACCTCTTTTAGGGCACTAGACCGGCTGAGCAAGCAAAAATCTCGAGCTAAACAGCTGACCTCGGGGCGCCATAAGAGATGCTTCGGCAGGAAAAAAACCCTGAAAAAAAAACCACCAAAAACATTCCCAATACATAACTCACGCCACCACAACATAAATCACAAAAAAAAAAACAATCACATTTACCCGTGGCCAGCATTACTTACCTCACTGAGACCGCGACAGCTCAGGACACCAGCTTTCACAGGCGGTCCCACCAGGGCGCCCGATGGAGCGCGACGGATCGGAGCTGGAGCCAAAAATCAAGCCGATGTCGCAACCAGGGGCGTTGCACACCGGCTCGCTACTTCCAGGCGGTAATGCTCCCCGCCACCTCGAAACCGGCACCGAATGTCCCAGCGGGGCGCCGGAAGCTGGCTGCCCGGGCACAAGTGCTTACCACCCCCATTGCTGCCCCCTCCGGGGGTCTAACAGAGGTAGCAGAAGACCGAAAGTTCAGCCCTGTGGTGTTATGGAATGAAGCCTGACCAGCAATTATCTTCCATATCAATCATGTTAGGTTGGAAGTAGATGCAGCATTATGTTACAGGATGAGGTGGTGGAACAGAAGCAGTGGCAGAAACCGGAGAATGCATTTCTACATACCCAGCTGGGGGTGGGAACTGTTCCAAGGGGCAGCACCCATGCTGCACCCGGCTGGTTTACCCTCGCGGTTTATAAATGCTGTACATTAGCAGCATGCCCACCATGTTTCCACATGGCCTCTGTTGCTAAATAACAGCTGTGCAGGCTTCCAACATTTCGAGGGACCGTTTCTTTGCAACTGGGTTGATACGATGAATTTGCCACTGATTTTCGCAGTGCTGTTGACAGCGAACGTGTAATGTAGGTGGGTCATGAGATCTATCACATAACGTGACAGGAAGGGTCAGTGATTCAAGAATATGTTTGCCAGTATGTTATGGAAAAATAACACATATTGTAAATTAGGTAGACTATTATACAGTCACTGTTCTGTGTTAGATAGACAGTAAGACTGATAGATATAGATACATTTCATTTCGAGGATAATACAGCTTGCCATATGTATGAATGAATGGATGTATAACTATGTTGCAGCTGAAGAACTATTACAACAACTAAAAATACACGCACCATACTAAGAAAAAGGAGAATATTGACCATGGAGCAGACTGAAGCAGATAAAATAAAATCCAGTTCTTTCTGTGGTGGACCATGGTAACCATGGTAAAATCATCAAGAGTTGGCATAGTATTTCCTATATAAAAAAAACACTGCCAAAAATCACTGTGTATTTGTTATTTTCTGCTTGCTAATGAATATATGCCTCCCACACTTCATTTAGTAAGAGCGCCTTCTGACTGGAAAATTTAAGTTAGCTAATATTTCTTAAATGTTTTATGCAATCCCATAAAATAAACCTCTAGAGTTATTCGATTTTTTTGCACTTGACTATATATATATATATATTTTATCCCCAGTTCCATGGAAATGACTGACATGCCAAGTTTTGACATTCTTGTCAGTGAAATTGAAGGACTCAAAGAACACCTTTCCCAAATTAAATCCCCAGTGGTCCTGTGTCATAATGATCTACTGTGTAAGAATATAATCTACACTGAAGCAAAAGGTAGGTTTAAAATGTTTAAATAAAAATAATAATACTTGTATTGATATAGTGCCTTATTATGTCAAACTGTCTCAAAGCTCTACGCATAATAAATTATTTTTTGAAGTGCAGTGACTATTACAGAAAATAATGTTAAAGCTTTACTTTTGCTAAGTAACACCTGAAATGTTAACAGTTGAACATGGGTACTGTTATGGAAAGAAATTAAGGGGGCATAATTGCCCCTTTTTAAAGCCCCATTGGCGCCTCCGGGGGGCATGACACTTTTCGCCTGAGGGAGGGGGGGGGCGCTACCTTCTCAAATTCCCCGGGAGTTTGTGGAGGCAGTGCCACAGTAGCACCGTGCCCCGCGGTTAGTGCTCCAGGCCGCTGCACAATAGTTGATGACATAATCGCCGTGCGCGATGACCTCTCAGCGCCCTGCGCCGACCCCTTAATGCCCCATGGGGGAAATTGCCCCAAGTGCCATGAGACTGGCGTGAGCTGGCCAACATCCGCTCTCCTTAAAGGGCTGGCGCCATCTTTCTTTTGTCTGCCGACTCTCGGATTGGCTCAACGATGACGCCCTCGAGTATGGACCCGGCCGCCACGGTGCAGCCCGCCACTCCGCCTTGTGTGCCGAGCTGGCAGCCAGTCGCACGCTGCCCCTGGGGGCCCCAGCGGAGACCATCAGAGGCCGTGCAGAGTGTGCCGTGGCCCTCCCCTTTAATCGAAGGGGAGGGGCGTTGAAGCGCGTCAGCGCGACATGGATCATCCGCGTAGCGCTTTCCTCAGCACGCCGGTTACCGCCCCCAGAGGAAGTGGAGTGCACGAGATTGTGGCGGTAAGGGCAATTCCACGGCGGGGTGGGAATTTTGCACCACGGACTTAAAGTCCCTGCCCCAGAAGATTACCCTCCCCCAAATGGGGGCACAGGGTTTACACCCCCTAATTGTTTAATGTATTAACTTTATTGAGTTTTTTGATGAGATAACAGAGAGGGTGGATGAGGCAGTATAGCTGATGTTGTGTATATGGACTTTCAAGTGGCGTTTGATAAAGTATCACATACTAGGCTTGTTAGCAAAATTGAAGTCCATGGGATAAAGGAGCCAGTAGCAGCATGGATACAAAATTGGCTAAGGGATAGAAAACAATGGGGCGAAATTGCCCTGCGAGATTGGGGGCGGTAACCTGCTGGGGCCGGGACTTCCTCTGCCCTGCACAGAAGTCCAGCCCCGGCCGCTGAATTGGGCTTAAATCCCCCCTCTATCCCCCCCCCCCCCCCCAAAGAAAGTGAAGCGCAATCTCGCGCACTCCCCTTCCTTTAGGGGCCGGTCCCGGGGCGAGGCTGGGGCCAATAGTGCAGCGCTACGCGGATGTTCCCTGTAATGCTGACACACTTCAACGCCCCTCCCCTTCGCTTAAAGGGGAGGGCCACAGTGTGCACTCTGCAAGGCCTTTGGTGGCCTCCACTACCCCACCAGGGCAGCGAGGTACCGGGCCTGCAGCCCAGCGCCCAAAACGGAGTGTCGACCTGCTCGATGGCGTGCCGCGGGGCAATTTCCCATGCGGGGCGGTAAGGGGTTGGCCCTCAGCGTGGAGGGGTAATGATGCGCACGGCAATGATGTCATCGGCGGTTGCATGGCGGCCCGGGGTGCTACGCCTCCGCAAAACTCCCGGGGAATTTCCCAGGAGCCGGTAGTACCACCATACCTCCCGAGCCCCCCAGCCCCAGGTGAGGAGTATCTTGCACACCATTAGTGTCCCCCAGAGGCACCAATGTGGCGAATAGCTTTGCGGATTGGAGGGCGGAATGCTGTGGTGTTACCCTGGGTCCAGTACTAGGACCACTGCTGTTTTTGATATACATTAATGACTTGGACTTGGTGGGGGCGGGTACAGGACACAATTGTGAAATTTGCGATGAGACGAAACTTGGAAGTGTAGCAAACAGTGAGGAAGATCGTAATAGCGTTCAAAAAGACATAGACAGGCTGGTGGAATGGGAGGATGGCAGATTAAATTCACTGCAGAAAAGTGTGAGGTAATACATTTTGGTAGGAAGAATGAGGAGCGACAATATAAGCTAAATGGTACAATTTTAAAGTGGGTGCAAGAACAGAGAGACCTGGGTGTGTTTGTGCACATGTCTTTGAAGATGGCAGGAGAGGTTAATAATATGTATGGGATCCTGGGCTTTATAAATAGAGGCATAGAGTACAAAAACCAGGATGTTATGTTAAACCTATATAAAACATTAGTTTGCCCACAGCTGGAGTATTGTGTCCAATTCTGGGCACCACGCTTTAGGAAGGACATGCAGGCTTTGGGGAGGGTATAGAAGAGATTTACTAGAATGGCTCCAGGGATGAGGAGTTGCACTTATGTGGACTGACTGGAGAAATTGCGGTTATTCTCCTTAGAGCAGAGAAGGCTAGGAGGAGATTTGATAGAGGTATTTAAAATCATGAAGGGTTTAGATAGAGTAAATAAAGAAAAACTGTTTCCAATGGCTGGAACGGTTGATAACCAGAGGACACAGATTTAAGGTGATTGGCAACAGAACCAGAGGCGACAGGAGGAAAAACATTTTTACGCAACGAGTGAAAAATTCCAGGGATATGAGGAAAGCGCTGGGGAGTGGGACTAACGGGATAGCTCTTTGTAAAAGCGATGGGGCGAATCACCTCCATCAGTGCTGTACTAATCTATGATTCCATGATTCGATAATTTATATCATCATCATCATAGGCAGTCCCTCGAAGCGAGAACGACTTGCTTCCACGCCAAAAAGGGATGAGTTCACAAGTGTTTGATCATTTTTATAAGTGTTTCATGGACACGGTCAAAGTACAGAAGGTGTTGTTATGATGGGAAACATGACAGACATTTTGTACACAGCAAAATCCCACATATAGGGCCCAAAATTGCCCAGGAGTTGCTCCATTTTTTTTGGAGCAACTTGATTTTTCTGGAGTACCTTAAAAATCCCCGTTTTGCACATTCAATTTGCGCCATTGTGTGAGTTAGTTAGGATTTTTACATTTTGTTTTGTATTGTTCAAAAGGGGGCATTACCAGCCACCTATGCCTGTTTTGGCCATTTAAGCCAGTTTGGACTGCTAATAGTTGCTCCAAACTAACTTAGGCCAGCATATGTGGCCACTTGTGGCCGCACAGAAAACCTTTGCGGAGAGTTAAAAAATCAGTGCAGGTAAGTACTTAATGACTTGACTAAAGAATGTGAATAGGATCAAACAGCTATCTAGGACATCATATGACAAACTTTGCAAAGTTAATTTACTGTACAACAGAAACATTCATGGAAGCTTAAACTACAAAAGTAAAAGAAGTAAAGAGACAAAACTTATTTACATAATTTTTTCAAAATATCCAAATAAAAAATAGAAGTACTTCCTGCTCTTATGTAGGAAAATATTTTCATCAATAGGGTTAAGGAAAATCTTGAGTAAACTCACTAAAATTACTGGCTACACAGTTATCACACCCTATCACCCCGATCAAAATTCCCCCCGGGATCAAAACTCTTCCCCCACCCAATCAAAACTCTCCCCCCCCGCCACCCCCCCCCCCCCATCAAACTTTGGAGATGGATTTCAAAAGAGACAATTCTACCTGAACCTTTGCATGGCAATGTCCTCAAGTCTTCAAGTTGTGTGTAGAATATAATGCAGACAGCCAACAAAAGAACCAAGAAGGCAGGCTTCTCTCGTTACGGTGCAACAAGCCACTCGGCCCGGGATAGGGGTGGGACACATCAGGTCCCATGCTGCAGCACGCATCATCATCATCATCATCATCGGCAGGAGCTACTGCGCATGCGCAAATGCTCTAATGCGCATGCGGACAGCTGGCGGCACTCTTTCACGCGCAGGGCCCTAGCTCCGCCCCCCCCCCACCCCCAATGGAATCGCCATGCCACCCCAAGTCCCGGGAGAGTCAACAGAGCAGCCAGAATCCAGGGACATCTTTTTGGCGCCATTTTGAGCCCAGGAAGTTGGCGCATCTCACTTGAGTGTGCCGAAAAAACGGGTGGGTCAAATTTGGGCGCAAAGTCTTGAGATAAATCATAGAATCTGACAGTACAGAAGGAGACCATTCGGCCCATCATACCTGTGCTGGCTCTTTAAAAGAGCTACCCCATTAGTCCTACCTCGCTGCTCTTTCCCCACAGCCCTGAAATGTTCTTCCCTTCAAGTATTTATCCAATTCCCTTTTGAAAGTTACATTGAATCTGCTTCTCCTGCCCTTAAAAGTAATGCATTCCAGAGCATAATATCTCGCTCTGCCAATGACCTTAAATTTGTGTCCTTTGGTTACCAACCCTTCTGCCAGTGGATACACTTTCTCCTTATTTACTCTATCTAAACCCTTCATGATTCTGGATGCTTCTATTAAATCTTCCCTTCACCTTATCTGCTCTAAGGAGAACAATCCCAGCTTCGCTAGTAACTGAAGTCATTCTTTCCTGGTTCCAGTAAATCTCTGCACCCTTTCCAAGGCCTTGATATCCTTCCTAACGTGTGGAGCCCAGAGTTGAACACAATACTCCTGCTGAGGCCTAACCAGTGATTCATAAAGTTTCACCTAACTTCCTTGCTTTTGTACTCTGCTTCTGTCAAAAAATCTCAAACCAATTCCAACGCGCTCACTTCTGAGTTTACTGAAGGCAGGACAGGGGACGGGGTGACTATTTAAATAATATAACGAGGGAAACTCAGCAGCTCAAGGGAAGCGAAGACAGCCTTGGGGAAAGGTAAGTGCATTTACAGCCCTGCTTGTGGGCCAGAGGGAGCAGGAATACTTTCCCCGAGCCCCCCAAGCTTCCCTTTGTCCTGGCCATTGAAATCCCCTCCATCCAAAGACCCCGCCCACAGAACGGTGACCAGACCGGCCTCTGGAATTGTTCTGCTCCCCAGGATCAAAAATCAGACCATCCCAGATCGAGATTTGGACCCTCCCCTGCTGGATGGGAGTTTGGACATGCCCTCCGCGCTCCCACTAATCCAGCAGCACACTCGTTACCTGCTCCTGTGCCTACATCTTCCTCTGGAATGCTCCCTGCTCAACAGGGAGCCAAGCCTGTCAATCAGGCTGACTTCCGGACGGGAATCCTGTAGATAAAAAAGACACACGCTGTCAGAAAACATCCCAAGGTGCTTCACAGGAGCGTTATCAAACAAAATTTGACACCAAGCCACGTAAGGCTATACTGGAGCAGATGACTAAAGGAGCACCTTGAAGGAGGGAAGAGAGGAGGAGAGGTTTGGGGAGGGAATTCCCGAGCTTGGGACCCAGGCAGCTGAAGGCATGATCACCAACGGTGGAGCAATTAAAAGTGGGGAATGTGCAAGAGGCCAGAATTGGAGGTGCGCATTGGAGAGATTGAGGAGATTACAATGATAGGGAGGGGCAAGTTCATGGAGGGATTTGAAAACAAGGTTGAGAAATTTGACATGGAGCCATTGCTCAATTAGGAGCCAATCTAGGTCAGCAAGCAGAAGGGTGATGAGTGAACAGGACTTGGCGTGAGTTAGGACATGTGGGCAGAGTTTTGGATGACCTCAAGTTTATGGAGGGCGGAGGATAGGAGTCCGGCCAGAAATAGTCAAGTCTATAGGAAACAAAGGCATGGATGGGGGCTTCAGCATGCGATGAGCTGAGGCAGGGGAGGAGACACTGTTACAGAGGTGGAAATAGGTGGTCTTAGTGATGGTGTGGATATGTGGTCAAAGGTTATGGGTTTCCCAACCGAAGCAGAAGAAACCAAAAGCGGAAGGGACCCGATTACGTACATTGTGAGTGCTTTCCGCTCAATGCCTTTTATCTGTCTTTAACTTTAACATCCTAATCAGATGAGCCATGTGTCACTTTCATCAGAAAGGTGTTGCATGGAAATAATGCAATTAATGCAAAATGGCATCAAAACACAGCACTGCATTATCTCATTGGTAAACGATTCGTTTTTTTCTATCATTTTCTCATGCAGACAGAAACCCTCTGAATTAATAAGAATTTATTTCAACTTAGTGGTTGTGCCTTCAGCTATCTGGGCCCTAAGCTCTGGAATTCCCTCCCGAAACCTCTCCACCTCTCTACATCTCTCTCCTACTTTAAGATGCTCCTTAAAACCTACCTCTTTGGCCAAGCATTTGGTCCTAATATCTCCTTATGTGGCCCAGTGTCAAATGTTGTTCGATAAGGCTCCTGTGAGCCTTACATTAAAGGTAAGTTGCTGTTGTTAAAGAGATACTGACGTTTGACTCCTGTTTTGATCTTTGTCCAAGTCATGTTGGCCTGGGGATGGGGAGGGGCAAAAGGGGTTGTTGTATCCCAGTCCCACAGCGCATGCATTCAAGTTTCTAGCCGGGCTTCATTTAAAGAGTAGCAAGACTGGCATATCGGTCCAGAGGATTCATATTTAACTCGGGTAAACACCAAAGTGATCGAAACTGAAAGTTGATAGTATTGAGCCACGTTAAAGAAAGAGAAAACTTAAATATAAATGGCACCTTTCACATCCTCAGGATGCGCTGAAGCACTTCAGAGTCAATGAATTACTTTTAAAATGTAGTTTTATAGATAAACGCGGGTGCCAGTTTGCACAGCGCAAGGAGTGGTACGAACAGCAATGGGATCAGCGAGCAGTTAATCTGCTTTTAGTCGTGTTGGTTGAAAGACAAATATTGACTTGAACACTGGGGACATTCTCTGCTCCTCTTCGAAAAATAAATCATTGAATCCTTTACATCCACCTCAACAGGCAGATGGAGCCTGGGTTTAACATCTCATCGGAGAGGTAGTGCTTCCTCAGTACGGTACTGAAGTGTCAGTGGTGATTATGTACTTCAATACTGAAGGAAAGCATTGAACCCACAACTTTCTAACTCAGGGGAAAATGCGACCACAGAGTCAAAGCAGCATCTTAATTCCAATGAATGGATACTCTGGAGCAACTTGTGCCCAAGTTTGCAATAAGCCCTACCACCCTGCCAGGCTGTCACACCTCATTGCTGTACAGGAAACTCTACCCTATACAATGAGCTGTTCACATGGTCTGCGTATCATCACTGGTTCAAGGGATCTATCCCAAAGTGATCTGACTAGTTAGCAGCTTAGCCTGTGCATTCCCAGCCTTTGTTTATACACAACATTTTATCTGAACAGACAGTAAAGTAACAAGGAACACAGTTTGTACCATGACTGGAAAGATAGGTTACTTGTATATTTAAATTCCCATCATAATCGGCTATTAAGGGATTATGTTTCCCTCTCTGTTTCTTGACCCATATATTACATATTGCCCTGTGAATCATGCATGTCAGTTTATATGTCTCAGTGTATTAACTAAAAGGAAACTGCTGAAGTGAGCTTGCTTGAGGAGACTTTTGGCCATATCACGAGATTGGCTGCAGCTCTTGGAAATTAATTTTTTTTGTTGAACTCAGAACTACGTGCCTACATGCTGCATTACTCTCAGAGAACATTGTATATAAAGGGAATTAGTACTTGAAGGTTGCACAACAGTCTTCGAAATAATAACTGATAAATATTCACTCTTTCTTAGGAGTTGTAAAATTCATTGATTATGAATATACTGGCTACAACTACCAAGCATATGACATCGGAAACCACTTTAATGAATTTGCAGGTAAGATACAGATTGCCAATTTGAATAGAGCTATCATTTTAAACCGAGGCCCTAAGAAATGAGTTACCGGTAAGTGGAATTGTGCATCGATACAGGATGATATCCCAACCGTTCTTATGTGCCAATATCATACGACTCGTGCACACTTCAACCAATTTCCTTTCCCTTCTTTTACCTGTGACAGGAGGTCACACACACAAGTCAGTTGACTACATTTGAGAGGGTACGTGGCTGACTCCACACCTGGCTACAACTGAATGCTACATCTATCTCCTGCACACAGTATTGCAGAAAGATCCAAGTCTACCCCAGGCCCTGTTAAATGTTTAAAAGGCAAAAATGGACATTATTTCAATGGAGCAGAAAAGAGCCAAAAAAATAACTGAGAAGAGAAATGCAGAAAGGAAGCAAGGTAATTGCTACGGAAAAAGCCCTATTTCAAAGGGAAATTTAGTGTTGAAATAAGTACAGTGAGATCAATGCAACGCTGTATCACACAGTTTCTTTTTAATATCATTAAAAATATTTCAATATTTAAAAAGGAATGAACATATCGGGCCGAAAAGTCCGGCCTGGCCGGGTGTGTACAAAGTGCACATGGACCCGGCGAGGCCTCGCCAAAGCCGGTTTTCGGGGCGTGATGCGCATGCGCCGAAAACCGGCTTTTCCGATCTGTCACGATTTCTCTAGACAGTTCCTCCGCATCCCCGGTAGAAGGACAGCCGCGCGGGAGAGATTGGGCTATTTGCCCAACTCATGCCCAGCGCATGTCCTTCAAACTTCTGCTCCATTGCTTGACAGATTGGAAAAGCCGGTTTTTGGCACATGCGCATTGTGCACCAAAAACTGACTTTTGCAATGCCTTGCCAGGCTCGCATATACTCCATACCGACCCGGCAAGGCAAGGATTTTACCGCCAGTAAAAAAAATTCCAAAATATTTATTTTTTTCAAAAATATTTAATTACATTTAATTTCAATTAATTTTAAACATGTGAGGTGTTTTATTTATTTATTATGCGGTGTTTCAGTGTTTGCTGATACAATGTGAGGAATTTTGAGCGCCCGAAGGTTTGGAAAAGGTTGCTTTTAGCCTTAAACCCCCACCATACGTCTCTTGACGCGCTCCCGGCCCGGCTCCTTAGCTTGGGATTTTATCATCCTTGCACCAAGAGAGATGTCAGCATCATAGGCGGTCCCTCGAAACGAGGATGACTTGCTTCAATGCCAAAAAGGATGAGTTCACAGGTGTTTCAATGAAGGACCTAATATTCCAGGTCTTGAACTACATCCAGAAGGGTGGAAGATGCCCGTGCGTGGATTTTTTTAACGTGGGGTGGCCGTTGCACACCAGCCACCACACGGGCTTGACAGAGCTAGGTCTTGGTCCAGTGGCAAGGATTCCCCAAGACGACTGGAAACCAGCTCTGCTGCACGTACCTAGCGCACACACATATCGCAGTCTGAGCAGTACGGGCCAAGAGAGATGTACAGTGCCTCCCTTAATGCTGCACCCCCAGCAGCCGGGCCCAGATGGCCAAATTTAACGAAAATGGCGCAAACTATTCCCAGCTGCTAACTTTCCCGCCCCGCCGCCATTATCACCCCAAAATAATAATAGCCTAAAATCCAGCCTGACCTCTCTCTCTCTTTTATGGAACTTTTTAAAACCTACCTCTTTGAACAAGCTTTTGGTCACCTGACCTAATATCTCAATGTGTGGCTCAGTGTCAAATTTTAACTCGCCCTGTGTGCAATGCCTTGGGACATTATTATATTAAAGGCGCTATATGAATGCAAGTTGTTGGTTCCATGGGAGCAAGCAGGCCTCTGGTAGCTTTTGCCAAGTGGCCATGTGTGAACCCAGACATTGCATTCTGGTAGGTTGTTAGACTGTGAAGGGCTTTGTAACCAACCTGTATCCTACCCTCATCCAACTGCCACACATGCACACGTTCCTGCAGTAGTCACTGCATCGCAGTTAAAATATGGGAACTTGGGTCGATTTTTTACTCCCTAGCACAGGGACAGTGAGACCAACGATATTACCCTAGCTAATTCCTAGTTAGTCTTTAAGAACAGAAATATTGATGGCAAAACTGACACTTAGCTTTTCTCCCATTCACAGATCAGAGATGGCCACCAAACATCCAATTTACATATCATAATGTTCCAATTTTATCTCCTAGTGCCCTATGACAAAATAAGTAACCTTGGCTGTTTACTTTTAATTTCCCAAAACGTGTAAGGAAGGGAAATTCAGTTCCCAGTGTTGCAGAGAATAGTAAGATAGTACTTTTGTTCTAAAGTTACATGAACATGCAAATCCGTCATTCGCAACTCAAGAAATACGTCGCATGATTCCATTTCATTTGCTCAAGAAATTGTCATCTGTAAAATGGAAGAGAGCCTGTAAAATTCAACTTGTGAGCATGTTGTATATCGTTAGGCTTGTGACAGGTTCAGCGGCCATTGTAATATAACAACTCCATCAGGATTTAACACAAAAAGCAGGATTGGAAAAATGTGGTTCACTTGGCATTGCCACTGTAGTCTTTACAGTTTTTATTTTAAAATGTTATTGTTTAATTAACTATTTATTTGTTTGATTAGTGGAAATCAACTTTTATTACCTCGTACCCTGTCCCATAACAGACTTTATCACTTAAATAAATGTAATAATCTCTGATGGACAAAATTTATTGTGCCAAGTTTTATGACTGTCTTTATTGCTGCCCGTTTATTACTGAATAGTAAAATGTTTGTTGCATTGTAAATTCTGAATCACTACCATCCATGGAATAGAACCACTGGTAAAATGGGTAACGAGTTGGGTTGTTTTGTATCCTATATAAAAGGAGTTGTCAAAGGATCGCTCCAGCTTCTTGTGGATGTGTCCAGAGTACAAAATATTGTCAGTTTGGCAACAACATACATTTGTTAGTGTTGGTCAGTCACTCAAATGTACAACAGGGGTTGAGGACATTTGTAGCGGGGGGAGGTGGGGAGGGGGGAGGAATCCCAATTACTGAGTAAATGTTGTGTGGCACTGAGTCAAATAGATCAGGAAGGTTTTTGGTTCAATTTTGGACTGTCCTTAGATAATTGAGGACCAATTATACAGTTGGTACAACTCTAGTACCAGCACCGATCAGGTGTACAAGCCATAGGCTTGTTTCTCGCCTGATACACAAAGGCGAGCATTCTGTACCATACTGCATTTTAAGAGAAGAGGGCAATCGTGCTTTAGTGCTATGCGTTCAGGGTGTAAGCCGTGACTCAGTTGGTAGCAAGCTCGTCTATGTATCTGAAGGTTGTGGGTTCATAATCCTGCTCAGGAGATTTGAGCACAAAAGTAAGACTGACATTCCAGTGCAATAATGAGGTATCGCTGCCCTGCCAGAGAGGCTGTCTTTCAGATGAGATGCTAAACCAAGGCCCCACCTGTGCTTTTGGGTGGACTTGAGAGGCACTGTTTCAAAGAAAACCTGAGGGATTATCACTGATGTCCAGGCCAAGATTTACCCTCAACCATCATCTTAGGCAGTCCCTCGGAGTCGAGGATGACTTGCTTCCACACCAAAAGTAAGTTCTCAGGTGACTGAGGAGTCCAATGTGGGACCTACAGTCTCGGTCACAGGTGGAGCAGATGATGGTTGAAGGAACGGGTGGGTGGGGGGCCTGGGTTGTCACGCTCTCCTTCTGCTGTCGTCGCTTGGCTTCAGCTTGCTCTCAGCGAAAAGACTAGAGGTGTTCAGCGCCTTCCCGGATGCTTTTCCTCCACTTTGGGCGGTCTTGGGCCAGGGATTCCCAGGAGTCAGTGGGAATGTTACATTTTTTCAAGGATGCTTTAAGGGTGCCCATGAAATGTTTCCTCTGTCCACCTGGGGCTCGCTTGCCGTGTCGGAGCTCCAAGTAAAGCGCTTGCTTAGGGAGTCTCATGTCAGGCATACAGACGATGTGGCCCCTCCAGAGGAGCTGATCGAGCATGATCAATGCTTCGATGCTGGGGATGTTGGCCTGAGCAAGAACACTGATGTTGGTGCACCTATCCTGCCAATGGATTTGCAGGATCTTGTGGAGGCAGCGTGGGTGGTACTTCTCCAGCGCTTTGAGGTGCCTGCTGTACATAGTCCATGTCTCTGAGCCATATAGGAGGTCGGGTATCACCATTGCTCTGTAGACCATGAGCTTGGTGCAAGGTTTGAGGTCCTGGTCCTCAAACACTCTCTTCCTCAGACGACCAAAGGCTGCGCTGGCACACTGAAGGCGGTGTTGGACCTCGTTGTTGATGTCTGTCCTTGTTGACAGTAGTCTCCTGAGGTATGGAAAATGGTCCACGTTGTCCAAGGCCTCATATTGAATTTTGATAACCGAGGGACAGAGCTTTGTGGTGGGGGCAGGTTGGTAGAGGACCTTTGTCTTATGGATGTACAGTGTCGACGAGGTACAATACCACCTCCAGTGTGCCAGCGCAGCCTTCGGTCACCTGAGGAAGAGAGTGTTTGAAGACCAGGACCTAAAATCTGACACCAAGCTTATGGTCTACAGGACAGTAGTAATATCCGCCCTTCTGTATGGCTCAGAGACGTGGACCATAGACAGTAGACATCGCAATACGCTGGAGAAGTACCACCAGCACTGCCTCCGCAAGGTCATGCAAATCCACTGGGAGGACAGATGCACCAACGTCATTGTTCTCACTCAGGCCAACATCCCCAGCATCGAAGCACTGACCACACTCGATCAGCTCCAATGGGTGGGCCACATTGTCCACATGCCCAACACGAGACTTCCAAAGCAAGCGCTCTACTCGGAACTCCTACATGGCATGCGAGCCCCAGGTGGGCAGAGGAAACATTTGAGGGACACCCTCAAAGCCTCCCTGATAACGTCCCCACCGGCACTTTGGAATCCCTGGCCCAAAACTTTCCTAAGTGGAGGAAAAGCATCTGGGAGGGCGTTGAGCACCTCAAGTCTCGTTGCCGAGAGCATGCAGAAAACAAGCACAGGCAGCGGAAGGAGCGTGCGGCAAACCAGACTCCCCACCCACCCTTTCCTTCAACCACTGTCTGTCCCACCTGTGACAGAAACTGCAATTCCCGTATTGGATTGTACAGTCACCTGAGAACTCACTTTTAGAGTGGAAGCAAGTCTTCCTCGATTTCGAGGGACTGCCTATGATGATGATGTAAGGTCCATGCTCTTGTACGCCTCGGTGAATGTGTTGACGATGGATTGGAGCTCGGCCTCCGAGTGTGTGCAGAAGCAAGCATCATCTGTGTACTGTAATTCGCTGACGGAGAATGGGATGACCTTGGATCTGGTCTCGAAGCGGCAGAGGTTGAACAGATTCTCGTTTGTCCTGTAATTTAGCTCCACTCCAGCGGGGAGCTTGCTCAGGGTGAGATGGAGCATTGCAGCAAGGAAGATCGAGAAGAGTGTTGGTGCGATGATACAGACTTGCTTGACCCCGGTCCGTACGTGGAATGGGTCTGTGGTGGATCTGTTGGTCAGGATCACAGCTTGCATATCATCATGGAGCAGGCGGAGGATGGTGACAAACTTTTGAGGGTAGCTGAATCTGCGGAGAACGCTCCCATAATCCAGTATCGAAGGCTTTTTTGAGGTCAAAGAAGGCCATTTACAAAGGTTGCTGCTGTTCCCTGCATTTCTCTTGTAGTTGTCGAGCAGAAAAGATCATGTCTACTGTGCCCCTCAGTGGGCAGAATCCGCATTGCGACTCTGAGAGCAGCTCTTCAGCCATGGGGAGAAGATGATTGAGGAGGATTCTTGCGATGACTTTCCCGGTGGTCAACAGCAGGGAGATTCCTCTGTAGTTACCGCAGTCGGACTTGTCACCTTTCTTGAAGATGGTCACGAATGCAGCGTCTCTGAAATCTTCTGGCATGATCTCCTACCCACGAGCAGTTATGACTCCTTCATTTTACAATCTGTGATGCCACTATTTGTTGAAAGAGCTTAAAAACTGGGTGGTTGGCGCATTAGCAACCAAGAAAATCTCTACAGCCCTTTCTAAATATGCACTTGAGATACCCATGAACCAGAGCTGAAACTTGATAACATGAGGCACAAGTTCCTGGTTGAATAGACTATAGATAGAGGTCAATAACCATAATTGGTAATAAGAACATAAGAACATAAGAATTAGGAACAGGAGTAGGCCATCTAGCCCCTCGAGCCTGCTCCGCCATTCAATAAGATCATGGCTGATCTGGCCGTGGACTCAGCTCCACTTACCCGCCCTCTCCCCGTAACCCTTAATTCCCTTATTGGTTAAAAATCTATCTATCTGTGACTTGAATACATTCAATGAGCTAGCCTCAACTGCTTCCTTGGGCAGAGAATTCCACAGATTCACAACCCTCTGGGAGAAGAAATTCCTTCTCAACTCAGTTTTAAATTGGCTCCCCCGTATTTTGAGGCTGTGCCCCCTAGTTCTAGTCTCCCCGACCAGTGGAAACAACCTCTCTGCCTCTATCTTGTCTATCACTTTCATGATTTTAAATGTTTCTGTAAGATCACCCCTCATCCTTCTGAACTCTGAGTAAAGACCCAGTCTACTCAATCTATCATCAGAAGGTAGCCCCCTCATCTCTGGAATCAGCCTCGTGAATCGTCTCTGTACCCCCTCCAAAGCTAGTATATCCTTCCTTAAGTCAGGTGACCAAAACTGCACGCAGTACTGCAGGTGCGGCCTCACCAATACCCTGTACAGTTGCAGAAGGACCTCCCTGCTTTTGTACTCCATCCCTCTCGCAATGAAGGCCAACATTCCAATTAATTGGTGGAAGGATTCGAGGGGAGTTGAGGAGAACTTGTTACACCCAAAGGGCAGTGGGGGTCTGCAATGCACTGCCTGAAATGGTGATAGAGGCAGAAACCCTCATCACATTTATAAAGTAGATGGATATGCAGACCAAGAGCTGGAAAGTGGGTTTTGACTGGACAGCTCTTTTTCAGCTGGCACAGAAGCCGAATGGCTTCCTACAGTGTAATAAGTTTCTACAATCTATGACTAGCAGAGTGATGAAACAAAGATTGAGACAGGTCAAGTGGGGAGAGTATTGCAGAATAGTCCTACCAAGATCTTCAAAACTCAATGGCCCAAAAATTGCAGTTGTTGGCTTCCCGCAGATGCAAGCCTCTGCCCACCTCTGCCCACCGAATACGATGCCCACCGACCTGCAGTCCTTACGCACACAGAGAATTCCGGTTTGAACCGGCAGAGTCCTGGGCAGTGCATGACATCACGCCGCTCTGGAAAGCCTGTGGCTTCGGTCGGAAAATAGTACCGCCCACAAGACCCGTCAAAAAAGATCACCTGAATAGGTCACGTCCCCGATTTCTTTTTAACTCCACAGTCTTGTTGTATGGAGCTGCCATTACTATGAATGGGAATTCCCCAAAAACAAAGAAATCACTTGGCATGAATTTAAAAAAACACCTAATTTATTTAAAATGAATAGAAATTTAATTCAATTAAATGTTTTAGAAAACAATTTTTTTTTACATTATATGTTTTAATAGTGTTAAAAATAAACTTACCTCAATGGACAGGGTATTTAATATAAAATTTATTCTTACATTCTTTTTTCTATCTTTTAAAACTCTTAGGACTAGAACCTGCACTTTGTTTGCATGCTTAATGCCCACTTAATGCCCATTTTACCGCTAAAATAACATATAACGCCCAGATATCGCCCATTTAGCCACAAAATGGAAACTGGCGGGTATTTTTTGGAAATTTATCGGCGAGCATTACTTTCCCAATGTGCTTAACTCCGGGAGAAAATATTACCGCCGGTCCACTTATTTTGGGTGGAAACATCAGAATAGGCTAAATTAACGGCCATAATATCGCCCAGCGTTAATTTCCGCACTGATTTAATGCCAAGATTCAATAATACCGCCCACCCACTTTTTTTTGTCATGAAGAGCATATTTATCGAAACTAGCGCCCATGAGATCGCCCAGCGTCAATTTCACCACCTCGCACACATATCGCCCACAATATCGCTCGCCCAAAAAACCGCCCAGAAAAAGTGGAACTGTTCTGAACGAACGCCAGCGGTGTGGCTGGCATTTTTTAAATCCCACTCTTACATGAGGAGCTGATATCTGAACGATTTGTCTGAAAGAGCATTAATGTGAGTGACAACGCTGACACACTGCTGTGTGTGCAGCTCAGACATCAATGGTGCCCATCTCCTTGGTGTCAGTTAAAGTTTACGTTGATTGATGTTAAGTTGTATTTAACCCTTTCATGTTAAGGAATCACCAGTGTGTAACGGTCCAGCTATCTGAGACAATGCGCAACAAGGTTATGTTCAATAACAAAAAATTTATACCAACATTGGTCTGAAATCATAAGCATCACAGGCAATAACACCCAACCCCCGCTCACACCCCACTTTTTCCACCATTGACATAAATCACATGTTCAACGTGTCCAGCACACAGAATACAAAGGCAAAGCAGGAGCATGGTCCCCAGCCCCCATACATTGCAACAAATTACATTCACCCTGATGGAGATATAACACAGCCATCACCTGTGGACATACACCTCACTTTCTTTCCCCCCTCCCCAACTCTACCCCTTCCCCTCCTCACTCCACAATGCCTGGCCGAGGAGCTCCTCAGGCGGCCCCTCATTGGGGGGGATGAAGGCAGATGCGGTGGTTGCACGGTTACGGGAGTGGGGGGTGCCGAGGGGGCAACATTCTCTGATGCAGAAGCAGGATCTTGGTCCTTGCTCTCATTTGTCGCTTGCAGTGGTGGTGCGGAACCGAGGGGTGGAGTGCCGCGCTCGGGGACCACTGGGAGGCCTGTGCCAGCAGTGTTCCTGGCTATCGCATCCAGGGCCTCCGCCATCCGCGGAATGTACTCAGTCATGGTGGCCAGCTGTCGGGATATGCCCCCCAAATGTTTCGATGAGCTGGTCACCAATGTCTACAGTCCTCCTGGACAACTGTACCCTCTCTCCGCTCTCATGTGGCGCTCGTGGAACAGACCTGCCGCGTCCACGAGACCTCCGCGGGGTCGGCGCTGTCCTGGGGACAAATGGGGTGCCCTGTGGTGAGGTGCTTGGGGCCGATACCTCCAGAGTGAAGGTGGGAATGACCGGAGGACCACTAGATGGCCTTGGGGTGGAATGGCTTCTGGAGCGTGGTGCTGCAGGTTCCTCGAAGTCCGCGCTCTCATCCATGGAGAACAGACCCAGCGGATTGACGGGTGAGAATCGGAGCCCCTCAGCACCAGATGTAGTAGGATCGTCCGTCGACTCCTGCCCCGCGCCCCCACCTTCTGGCCTCTGTGGTCCTGCCCTGGGACGTGTTGCTGGCTGAGCTGCAAAACACAAATGAGGTTATTAGAGGAGAAGGGGGTGCTTGGGTGACAAGGTGAGAACGCCGCTACACGCAGCATATACACGACAAAAGCACCACCACTATCAAAATCATCGCAGACATCACATTTCATGACCATCAGCACATTTGCATTGCAATGATTTTCATTAGGCCATCATTATTACTCAGACAATTTTAGAAATCATCGATCATAAATGATTATTCGAATATGAGTGGGTGCGGCATCTCTTGACTTTACATCACACAATGGTGTAAGCTTTACTCGCGTGGCATCACTTCAGGATCTGCAGATGCATCCGTGGCTGTCCGGGGGTGCTTCCCCACGAGTGCGAGCGCCCGCTCCTCCATCTCAGTGATGTCGCTGGGGACTGGTGGCCCCCCACCCGTTCGCCTCTGCACGGACTTCATCGTCGATAGCTTCTTCTGTAAAAGGTGACAGGACGACATGGCATGAGATCATTGCATGATATCATCGCTAGGCACTGTCACAGACACTGATACAACACATAACCGACATGATTATTATGATCATTTTCATACTTTGCCTAAAGATGTACACCGTGACCGCAGGCTTTGAGCAAAACATTCCCGGTAAAAGTGAAAGAACTTACATCTGATGATGGTCACTCATGACTGTTACTAATCAAATTATGTAAATACATAAATACATGTAAATCAATGTAATACTTACTCTTGCGGATTCCACAAGTTCGTTCCATCGTTTGAGACATTGGTTGCCCTCACGCACCTCTTTTGTCGCCGACGAGACCACCTCTGCTATCTCGGTCCATATCTCCTGGTAAGCCTTTGGGGTGGGCTTCCCACGACCTCCCTGTGTCAAATCACCCCAGCGTATTGACAGGGGGGAGGCATTTGCCTTGTCCGAGATCCTCCTGGCTCTTTTGCACCCTCCAATTAGCTCCTCTCCCACCTCACTGCTCTCTCCAGCGTCAGTCTCCACAGCGTGCTGTGATGCCTCCTCCTCTCTCTCCATTGTAGGCCAAATTCGGTCAAATATGTGGCAGGTAACAGCTACTTTTTGTTTGTCTACTTGCTGTGAAGCTCTAAAGTCTCCTTCCTCCCAAAGCAGCCACACCAAACCCACAGACGCCTTCAATCCTTCTGAGCTCCCTCTCTCTTTGTCTCCTCTTCTGTGCATGTCATGATGACTCGTGACCCCCAGAATCACGGGAATCGAGCATTGCAATGCCATTGCCAAGGACGACCACACTTTATGGCAGAAGGTCAAAAAAATTTAACGCCCATTTTCAAAAGTGGAAACTAGGTGCTTTGAGAATGGGCGAGAAGCCGATGATCTGAAAATCTTTTTTTAATACCGACGCTGGAAATATTGCCCATTTTGGGGCGATAACCACAAAAGTGGAGGTTCTAGCCCTTGGGGTGGTAAAAGCTGACCTTACGCCTGCTTTTACCAGGTGTAAAAGTTTTAAGGACATTCGCTTGGCAAGATTTGGGCGAATAGTCCAAGAGAGGTCGCAATTTGTGGCCCATTGCTTTCTGTTGCCTGGTGCAGAACCTCCACCATATAAAGAAACATTACCATGATCGAAGAGGAGGCCTATCCAGCACCATTGGCACAGGACAATAAAACTTCGGGAGAAGGCGCACACCTGCTGAATCTTCGTTAAAGGCTGAAAGGGTCCTAAGGCGGGCTGTTATCAATGATCCCTTCACCTGTGTCTGATCCACACCATACACAGCCATTCTTGTCCATACTTGCCCAATAAAGTGGACTAATGTACTAGCTACACCTTTTCCCTCAATGACCATGGATGCAATGCATTATTTTGCTATCTTCCCCATTCTTAAAGTGTAAGTTGCATGTTTTTTATTACCCAACCTAATGCTCTATCTAAGTAATTCTCTGTTGGAAGAAGGAAATGTTGTAGCCACCTACTTGATGTCAGTATGTGTCGCTTGACATGAAAGTGGTCTCTCAACTTCCTGTGCTGGGTCTTGAGATGGTCCTACAACTGCTGGTGCTACATCTAATAGTGCTGTCTCTGCCTGGTCCCACACACTATATGGCATATTGCAATTCATTTGTGTGGAGTGACTGTCTGGGATAGATGTGGAGTCACCTTGAGACAGCTCCAAGATATATGCCAACTCCTGCCATTCCCTTGATACTGGGAACTCCATCGGGATGTCTGTGTTGGAGCAGATTGCTGAACATAAATGAAGATGTTGAAGCCCTGAATTGTAGCTCTCTTAGTCCTATGGATCAGCATGTTGAAATTAGACAAGAGAGACAACTGTACATTCAAATCTACGGCAGCTATAGCCCCAGCCAGCACATTTATCAGAAAGACTACACTTGGGTTCAGGACTTCTATCACTGCAGGTGACCCTCGATTGGCCATTCTCTCCCGATGGCTCAGTTAGGTAGTCAATCATCACTGCACAAATATGAATAGTGGACTCCTCTAAGGCTGGCACACACTGAGGGGGAGCAATTTGTGCTGAAACCTGGATCAGAGTAATTTCTGCCCTATGCCTGTTGTTGACACAGCGTCTACATGTACGATGGGCACTCGGGCACAGTCATGGAGGGTTGTCAGTCTCTGAGGAATTGTACCACAGCACAAGGGAGAAAAAAAAGATACAGAGTATGCAGAGCAGCAAACCTCTGCCTGTCCATTTACATAAGAACATAAGAATTAGGAACAGGAGTAGACCATCTAGCCCTTCAAGCCTGCTCCGCCATTCAACAAGATCATGGCTGATCTGGCCGTGGACTCAGCTCCACTTACCTGCCCGCTCCCCGTAACCCTTAATTCCCTTATTGGTTAAAAATCTATCTATCTGTGACTTGAATAAATTCAATGAGCTAGCCTCAACTGCTTCCTTGGGCAGAGAATTCCACAGATTCACAACCCTCTGGGAGAAGAAATTCCTTCTCAACTCGGTTTTAAATTGGCTCCCCCGTATTTTGAGGCTGTGCCCCCTAGTTCTAGTCTCCCCGACCAGTGAAAACAACGTCTCTGCCCCTATCCTGTCTATCCCTTTCATTATTTGAAATGTTTCTATAAGATCACCCCTCATCCTTCTGAACTCCAATGAGTAAAGACCCAGTCTACTCAATCTATCATTAAGGTAACCCCCTCATCTCCGGAATCAGCCTAGTGAATCGTCTCTGTACCCCCTCCAAAGCTAGTATATCCTTCCTTAAGTAAGATGACCAAAACTGCACGCAGTACTCCAGGTGCGGCCTCACCAATACCCTGTACAGTTGCAGCAGGACCTCCCTGCTTTTGTACTCCATCCCTCTCGCAATGAAGGCCAACATTCCATTCGCCTTCCTGATTACCTGCTGCACCTGCAAACTAATTAAGAGAGAGGTTAAGATTCAAGCAGATTTATGAATCTAATCTAAGGGAAGCTGTGCATATCTTTGACTTACCTTGGATATTGCTACAGGACGAACATGGATAGATGTTTAATGGACAGTAATGGATAACACAGTGAATCATTCAGTCACCATTTTTAACATGATAATGAATATGACCTCAAATGAAATTATGCCATGGTTGTCCATTTAACAGCATTGTTTCCCCTCCATTCTTTTTATGACTAACATCATAATTTATGGAATATATTTAAACGATTGAAGACAGCATTGTTATGACATACAATTCACTGACGTGACATCCAGAAGTTGCCTCCTGTAATTAATCATGAATCATTAATCATGCAGTCATTATCTTCTATTTTATTTTTAATTATTATAAGTGTGTATGAGCTTTATGAATAGTGACAGTGATTGCTAGAGTTGTGAGTTTTTTTGTGTTATTAACCATTTGGCCTCAGCACTGTGCTCGCATTCAACAAAACGAAACCAGGCTGCTTTGTAAAATGACAATTGGGGAGAGAGAGTGCAACACTGCTACCTCCACAGACAAATGCAGTGCGATTTGTTTAAAAAATATGATAAAGTAAGCCTGTTGATAACTACGTTTATGGCCCACATGTGTGGTCTCCAGGCTGGTGGCTTATGACCAGCCGGACTTATTCTTGTCAGTTGTATGATTCAGACAAATCACTGTCCACAACAGCATCTTGTTAAGTCTGAAGTAATCTCAACACTGACAGGACTTGTAATGGCAAATAGTTATCTTGGTGCAAACAGAAATCATCACTAATTAATGGTTTCCTAAAGGAAAATAAATTCCTTATTTTGCTGCAAGTATTATAATCCACTTTTACTCTTTGTGGATAAAATGGTGCTGGCATTCATTTTTGTTGCTGTTGAGATACGAAGGCAAGGCCGAGGGTCAGAGTGCAGGACACTACCAAGGTTGACCAGAGTAGGAGAGAAACCAAGAAACAGTGGTTAGGTAATGCCAAACCTAGGTTTAAAAAAGCATGTAAAAGGAAGGGGTGATTGAGCGAAGTAAGGAGTACTGCAGTTATCAAAAGAAGGACAGCATGAAAGAGCACATACATTCTGAGATATTTGCAGGTTCGGAGTAACAAGGGTGAACATGGCATTTTATTAGTGAAAGAGAATGTTGAATCACAAACAACACAGAATACAGAGTTTATGCACCAAACATTTCAATCATATTTTTAGTTTAAAATGGCGACAATGTTTGGGCTGAATTTTAAAGGGGAAGGCAGGTTGGGGGCAGGAGGCACTGAGGCAATCGGAAAACCCAGGAGAGCGGACTGATTTGAATGGGATCCCTCTGTTTCCCACCCACAGCCAGTCAAATTGAGAGGCTGGCTGGCTGTGGGCAGGAAGGCCTGCAGCACTAGGCCGCACTAGAGGAGGGAGGAGGGTTCACGTGGGGGGCTGGGGGAGGTGGGGGGGGAGCTGGGCCAACAAAGTGGGGGCATTCAGATGAGCATTGCGGATAGGGGGCTTCGGGAGGAATACAGGGTGGGCCGGGACCAGCACAGGGGGGGGGGGTGGGGGGATGGGGTCGCTAAGGATCAGGAGGGTGTGAGGAGGATCGGCGGCCAGCTAAGGTTCGGGGAGGGGGGGGGGGTTGTGGGGGGATGTGAGGAGAATTGGGGATTGGTACCAGCATGGGGGTGGGTGGGGGGGGGGGGAATCGTAGGCCTGAGGGGGGGGATCAGAAGCCTGGGCAGGGGAGAGGGGGAATTGGTGGGCTTAGTGAGGAGGGGTAATTGGAGGCCTGGGCAGGTGATCAGAGGCCTTGTGGGGGGTTTCCGATCGCGGGGGATGGGTTAAGAAGGGACCCTAGATCCAGGAGGTAAGTGTAAAGGCACGAGGTGTGTACAATCCAACCAGCTAAAGTTAAAGACAAAATGGAGGTTAAAGAAGATGCTTCCAGCCTCATTATAATATTTAAATAGACAGCCTGCCCCCCTGGCAGCAGATTGGTCGGCCACCCCATCCCGCTTCCTATCCCACTTCCATTAAAACCGGAAGAGCGCGGGTTGGAGGCGGGTTCAGGTCGGGATTGTGATTTTTAACACTTTAATTACCTCCACGCCCCCAAACCCATACCTTTTTTTTTAGGTGAACATTCCTACATTTGTATCCATTATATCCCACAAACAGGCGCACACACACACACACAGAACAATGGAACAGATAATGTGCGCTGCGTGATGTTACCCAATCTCTGATGAGTTTGCAAATGGTGCACATTTCTAGTTCAAGCACCAAAATCTCCTGCCAGAAATAGCTGGGGGCTTCATTAATATATTTTAATGGCAGGGAAGTGAGTGAGATCATTTAGTGGTCGACGTGATTTCCATCTTTTCTGCTGAAAGTGCACAACTTAATCTTACCGTATAAACGTGAGGCATAGAATGTGAGAGCAGGGGGGTTATGCTTGTCCTGTATAAAACACTAGTTAGACCACAGCTAGAGTACTGTGTGCAGTTCTGGTCACCACATTACAGACTGCACCAGAGATGGTACAGAGGAGACTTACGAGGATAGGATTGTTTTCTTTAGAACAGAGGAGGCTGAAGGAAGATTTGATTGAGGTGTGTAAAATTACGAGGGCCCTAGATAGAGTGGGTGGAAAGGACTTACTTCTCTGAGCAGAGATCTCAATAAGCAGGGGATATAGATTTAAAGTAATTCATAGGATTTGAGGAGAGTTAAGAAGACATTTTTCGCCCAGAGGGTGGTGTGGGTCTGGAACTCACTGCCTGAAAGGATGATAGAGGCAGAAACCCTTATTGCATTTAAAATATACTTGGATATGCACTTGAAGTGCTGTAACCTGCAGGGCTACGGACTGAGCTGGAACATGGGATTAGGCTGGAAAGCTCTTTTTCGGCCAGCACAGACATGATGGACCAAATGGCTTCCTTCTGCGCTGTAAATGTTTATGATTCTATGAGTGCACAGGGTCATTCAGCTGTGCCTGTCAATAAAATGGTATTTAAAGGGACAGGCAGCAACCTTTAGGTGTGATGTTTTTTTAAACTTTTACTGATCTTATTTTTTTTGAGTGGTCAACTCTGTGGGTGAAGAGATTTTTAGGCAGGATTTTGTTGGACCAATATTGATGGCAACCTACCCCTTGCGATGCTTGCTCTCGCTATTGGAAACCTTTTTTATTTGCGCGACCTGGACAAAGAAAAGGAGGAGGAGGGTGCAAAGCAAGCTGGATTCCATGAAAGGAGGAATGTGCTTATCGGGCATTACGCTCTCATCATCAAAGGCAGTCCCTCGGAATCGAGGAGGACTTGCTTCCACTCCCAAAGTGATTTCTTTGGTGGCTGAACAGTCCGATACGAGAACCACAGACCCTGTTACAGGTGGGACAGACATTCGTCGAGGGAAGGGGTGGATGGGGCTGGTTTGCCGCGCGCTCCTTCCGCTGCCGGCGCTTGGCCTCTTCACGCTCTCTGCCAGGTTTTGTAAACAACGGGCCAAACATTGTGGTCGGAGGCTTCCTGCAGGCGGACGCCTCTGACTGGAAAAAAAAAAATCACAAAAGTACCTGGTGGTCTCGGAGGAACAAATACTTGCGCTCCGAGGCCTAGATGTGCAGCCTACCGCACAGGCCCACACATCCCAAGAGGGTGGTGGGGTGGGGGGGGGGGTCGGGCAGGGGTAAGGCCGTGCCATTAAAAGGATCAGCGTAGAGGGGGGGGGGGCGGTGGGGGGTCGGGTCGATATTCGGAGTGGTGAAGGGAAGATAATGGTTAGCCACCGGAGGATCATGGCCGGCCTCAGCATCATCAGTGGGAATGGGGGAGGGGGGGAGGGGCCTCGGGGGGATGATCAAAAGCCCGAGCAGTGGCTGGGGGTGGGGGGGGCGGGGGGTGATCGGAGGCCTCGTGAGTGGGTCTGCGATTGCGGGAGGTGGGTTACGTCGGGACCCTGGATCCAGGGGTTTGGTATTAATATGTCTCTACTTATCTGTAGAATAACTTCATGAGGCCTAATGCTGTGCTTGAGCTGCTGTGACCTAAGCCTCTTTCTTGTAACTCAGAGTGCCTGCACAGCATGGGAAGCCTGCTTATATACAATGCTCCCAAGGGATGCTGGGATCCCTTGGGACTTCAGCAGAGGTGCCCTCTGGTAGCAGTGGAATGCTGGTTACAAGGTGTTGCCTACATAACATCACTCCCCCCCGCCCCCCCCGCCAAAGTAAATAGTACACTTACTTACACGGTGAGTCGATCTGGTGCTTTCCACTCCCTAGTCGATCGTCCCGGTACAAACACAGGTGCAGGTGAGCTGGTTGGGCCTTCGCTGGGCTGCTGCACAGCTGGCTTTGCTGGGCTGCTGGGGATGGTGAGTTCAGCTTCATGATCAACCGTGATGTCGGTTGCCACTTGTGTGTGTATCGGAGGGTCGAAGTTGGTGGTGTCCTCTTCAGGTTGCTCGTGGCTGTCTGTGCTGTTTGGTTTAGTCCAAATGCTTTCTGCAGGTTAGTCCATTTGCGAGTTTGACCCCACTCCCTTCTTTGGCTATGACAGTGCCAGCAAGCCATTTTGGACCATGTCCATAGTTGAGTACAAATACACGGTCATTGACTTCAATATCGCGTGACAAATTTGCGCGATCATGGTACATGCTTTGTTGATGCTGTCTGCCCTTGACATGATCATGGAGATCAGGGTGAACTAGAGAGAGCCTTGTTTTGAGTGCCCTTTTCATGAGCAGTTTGGCAGGGGGATCCCTGGTGAGCGAGTGGGGTCTTGCGCGGTAGCTGAGCAGGACTCGGGACAGGCGGGTCTGCAGGGAGCCTTACGACACGCGTTTCAAGCTTTGCTTGATGGTTTGGACTGCACGCTCCGCTTGGCCGTTGGATGCATGCTTGATGCCATTGCGGGTCATGAATTCATCGAATTCTGAGCTGGTGAACCACGGACCATTGTCGCTGACCAGAATGTCGGGCAAGCCGTGGGTGGCAAACATGCCCCTGAGGCTTTCAATGGTGGCAGTGGACGTGCTGGATGCCATTATTACACATTCGATCCAGGTCGAGTAAGCGTCCACTACAATAAAGAACATTTTTCCTAGAAAGGGGCCCGCATAATCTTTGTGGATCCTGGACCATGGTTTTGAGGACCAGGACCACAGACTAAGTGGAGCCTTCCTGGGGGCATTGCTCAATTATGAGCAAGTGTTATACTGGCGCACGCACGACTCCAAATCCGAGTCAATGCCAGGCCACCAGGCGATAGCCTTCATCATGACTATGCCTGGATGGGCACTGTGCAGGTCGCGTATGAAGGTTGCCCTGTCTTTTTTTGGCAGGACGACACGGTTTCCCCCATAAGAGGCAATCCGATTGGATGGACGTTTCATCTTTATGACCGTGAAACGGCTTTATCTCGTCTTGCATTTCTCTTAGGACCGCTGACCAGCCCCCATTGAGGACTCAACTTTTTACAAGAGATGACACAGGGTCCTGGTTGGCCCAGGTCCTGATCTGGCGGGCCGTTACGGGTGACCCTGCGCTTTCGAAGACATCCATGACCAGGCACAGGTCTGCGGGCTGCGCCATTTCCACCCCGGTGGTGGGCAACAGTAGCCGGTTGAGGGCATCGGCGCTGTTCTCAGTGCCTGGCCTGTGGCGGATTGTATAATCGTAGGCTGACAGTGTAAGTGCCCATCTTTGGATTCGCGATGAAGCATTGGTGTTTATGCCTTTGCTTTCCGAAAATAGTGAGATTAGGGGCTTGTGGTCTGTTTCTAACTCGAACCTGAATCCAAACAAATACTGGTGCTTTTTTTTACCTCATAGACACAGGCCAAAGCCTCTTTCTCTACCATACTGTAGGCTCTTTCGGCCTTGGATAGACTTCTAGACGCATATGCAATCGGTTGGAGTTTGCCCGCTGCATTTGCTGGCTGTAAAACACACCCGACACCGTACAACGATGCATCACATGCTAAAACTAGACATCATACAACACAAGCTTGTTCGAACACAGCAAATTTCTGGCCTTTTTGAAGGCGGCCTCTTGATTTTGACCCCAAATCCAGTTGTCTCCTCTGCCACGTTTTGAGTCGCAGTTCTTCTGCACATTCGCTGTGGGTGGCCATTTTGGCCGCAGCCTTTGCAAACATAGTGTCTGAATCGACACAGACGGACCCGATCGTTACCCCTGCAACGCCAGCATGTTAAACCATTCACATTTACACCCCTTGGCGGACTCTGAGTCGGACTAATTTTTTGATCAACAGTTATTTTCTGCACAGTACTTGCCAGTGAGTTTTGATTCCGGGAGAATCTCAACGTTGAGGTCGTGAACGCCTGGCTTAAGGTGATGTTCTGCATCACGTCCCGTCCTGTTGTGAAAACGTCCCGCAACACATTGTTGAGGAGTTCACCAAATTCGCACGGTTCCGCGAGCCTTCGTAGGTCTGCGACATATTCCGCTAAACCCTGGCCCTCGGTGCGGTGATGTGTGTAGAAGCGAAAGCTGGCCAGCGAAACCCGAGTAAAGGCTTCACCCTCTGTAAACTTTTCTAAACTACCAATGGCAGCCATCTCTGCATGTAAGTCCGTGATCTGTTCTCGTCGCCAGTTAATATGTCACCACTTATCTGCAGAATAACTCCACGAGGCCTAGTGCTGTGCTTGAGCTGCCGTGACCTAAGCCTCTTTATTGTAACTCAAGAGTGCCTTCACAGCATGGGAGGCCTGCTTATATACAGTGCTACCTAGGGATGCTAGGATCCCCTGGGACTCCAACAGATGCACCCTCTGGTGGCGGTGGAATGCTGGTTACAAGGTGTTGCATACGTAACAGGTATAAAGGCACTTACCTCTTGGATCCAGCAGTCCCCATCTTGTTGTAACTGCCAGATTTTACAAAGTGTGCAAAACCCGGCCACATGCAGTTAAAAACAAAATGGAGGTTAAAAAAGAGGCTTCCATCCTCATTATAATATTTAAATTGCCATTCCGCCTCCTGGGAGCGGATTGGTTGCCCGACCCAACCCACCCCCACCGTTAAAACCAAAGTGGACGGCTTGGGGGCAGGTTCAGTTCAGGAATTCCATTTTTAACAATATAACTATCCCCATGCCCCCAACCCACCCATTTTCTTTTAGGTTAAAATTCCCGCTATGTGTCAGGTGCAGGCTAGCATTGCATCGCCCGACATGGGTACAAATGTAGGGCCAACATCAAATTGTCTCCAATGTATCTTGTTTTAAACTGCTTTGTGTTGGTCCAGCACTTTTGGTCTTAATGCAGAAAAATGCTGTAATCAGTCTTGTGTGCATTGCTACTTTAATACAATTTAACTGAGCTTCACAGGGAATTTCCTGAGTCTTTGTTGCATTGGAAGATGAGGTGGGGATGGGGAACTTTACTTGTTATGATTCCTATCACAAGATGGGGTTAGGAGACGTTACTGAGTGTGATTTCTAACACAGTTGACCTCATTCTAACATGCCCCAAGTCATGAGAAGAAGCAGATCGCAATTGCTGATGGTGAAGTTAAATAAATAAGAAAAATTGTGAATGATACAACAACAACAAACTGCATTCTTGCAGCTCCTTTAACGTAGTAAAACGCCCCAAGGCACTCCACAGGAATGCTATCAAATAAGATTTGACGCTGAGCCAGATAAACAGGTGATCAAAAGCTGCGTCAAAGGTTGAAGGAGCATTTTAAAGGATGAAGAGAGGTGGAGAGGTTTAAGGAGGGAATCCCAAAGCTTAGATTGAGGCAGCTGAAGGCATGGCCGCCAGTGGTTGAGTGATGAAAATCAGGGATGCAAAAGGGTTTCAAGTGTTTCTAAAGAATACTAGGCTACACTGACTGCTCTGGAGTTAGATTCATGTTCTCTATCCACAACAAAATACATATTGGGCCTGAAATTCTGGTCGGAGGCTTCTTTCAGATGAACATCTCCGACCCGAGAATTTTTAATGAATTTACCTGGTGGTTCCGGAGGCGCTTGCGATTCCGGTGGTTAGGCCTTCTCTTCCCGTGCATCGGAGCGCGCTCCTGTCATAAGAACATAAGAATTAGGAACAGGAGTAGGCCATCTAGCCCCTCGAGCCTGCTCCGCCATTTAACAAGATCATGGCTGATCTGGCCGTGGACTCAGCTCCACTTACCCGCCTGCTCCCCGTAACCCTTAATTCCCTTATTGGTTAAAAATCTATCTGTGACTTGAATACATTCAATGAGCTAGCCTCAACTGCTTCCTTGGGCAGAGAATTCCACAGATTCACAACCCTCTGGGAGAAGAAATTCCTTCTCAACTCGGTTTTAAATTGGCCCCCCCCGTATTGTCCTTAACGTTTGGACGTGTGACCGCACAACCAATCAGGTACAGTATTCTCATTAATAGCAATGAGAACTCCGTATCGATTGATGAGGAAACAAACCCAGACACACTAAACACAACATAAAAAATAAAAAACACACCTCACATAAATAAAATTGATTTAAATTACAGTTAATAAATGCGTTCGAAAAAAAAATATTTTTCCGATTTAAAAAAAAAGTTTTGTAATTTAGGGTTTAAAATAAACTTACCTTAGTGGACAGGGTTTTAATATAAAAATGTGTTTTTAAATTGTATTGTTATATGTTTTTATATGTTTTAAAACTCTTACGCTGTTTTTACCAGGCACAAGAGTTTTAAGGACATTCGCTGGGCAAGAGTTGGGCAAATACCGCAATTTTGCCCATGCGAATGTCCTGGCTGCCGAGATGCGTGCGATCTGTCAAGCCAGAACTCGACAGATCGGAAAAGCCGGTTTATGCCGCATGTGCATTGGGTGCCGAAAACCGGCTTGTGTGATGCCTCCCTGGGACCGTACACACTCCGTACGGACCCGGGATTTCAGGTCCATTTAGATTTTTGGATGTAGAGTTTCTATCTTACTATTTGAAAAATTCTGAATGGTTCTGCACTGACATCAGAATAATGATGAAACACAAAAGCATTTTGTAATGTTTATCCTTTTGTATTTTTGGAAGAAACATTTTAAACTGATGGTGAAAGATAAAACAATTGATACAAAAAGCCAGCTGAATTTGCAAGAAGTTACAGATCCACCTGTCATTAATATTACATTGTGTCAGACATTCATTTTTAATTGTCACGATACAAAGCTCAGACACTAATGAGGAAAAATACATGTGAAATGTTTAGAAAGTCAAGAGCAAGTGATAAAAGGAATTCTCGACACCGGTATCTTGACATCAAGTTAGCTCCCACCTCGGGATTACTGATTCTGGAATGGCAGTCTGCCAAACTTCTGTATCCCTGTAACTTTTGCATTTTTACAAAGATAAATGATATTTAAGTGAAATAAGTATTTTCCTGCCAGGTTTTTCTGCAGGACTTCCTTAAGCACTAGTAACTTTGCTAAATATAACACAGATAAATGCTCTTTCCTTTTATCATTTAAATAATTACGCTTAAGCACTGAACCTAACTGTACACATCCGCGGATGTCCCCTGGCTTTGCGCACAGTTTTATGAGAACCGAGTATTATGTTTAGCGATATTGATTTAGCAGCTTTCGGGCATCCCTGGGATTTGAGAGCGTTGGGAAGTGGGACCACCAATAGCAGCACTGGGGACCGAGCAATGTTTTGAGAAGGGTCTTTGGATCTGGGAGCTCTGAGAGGGTGACATTGGGATCTAAAATCACTGCACAGAAAAGTTCCGGAACACTGGGACAGATACTTGAGGTCTGGTGTCACTGGTAGGAGCTCTGTGATCTGGGAGCATTGGGGGTGGAATGTCCTGGGGTCCAGAAGCATTTGTCGTGGCTCTGAGGTCTGGAATTCCTCTGAGAGAACAGTCTAGGTATTTGTGGGCACTGGGAGAGAGTCGTGGGTTCCTGAAGTGCGGGAACAGAGCCCTAAGGGAAAAAAATTGTGGAGTCCAGAAGTTCTTTGAGCATTGGTGGGGCCAAACACACTGGCTTTAATTGGGGGTTGCTAGAGCCTAGTAGTGCCGCCGTACAGAGTTTATCAGCCTCGAGGGGGAGAGGGCACAGGAGAATGGAACTAAAATGCCCATGGCCTTTTTCAGACCATCAACCTCCCCTGCCACTAGCTTCCTGCTTCTCGGCTTTCTTTTCTGACCCATCCAATGCCCCTTTTGGCCACTCACCCCTTCAAATGCTTTCCTATTGTCAATCCCTGTCTTAAGTCATTCCATGTACTATTAGTGAGTTTAAAGTCTGGAGCTTTACCAGCGCTGGGTCGACGGAATCGGAGGCGGGTTCAGCTGTGAAATTTGAAATGACTGTCAACCCGCCCCCAAACTAATCTCCCAGGTGTCGGGTGTGACACTGAACAGACCCGACACCAAGCGGCAGGGGAAGCAGTGTGGATAATTAAGAGCTTGTTAACAGGTACTTAAAAATAGTTTAAGCTCACCTTTAGATTTTAAGTGTTCGGCAATGGCTTCCCCACTCCTCGGGGATCATGTCAGGTAAGGAGATCGGGTGTTGTGTCAGAATGGGTTGATTTTTTAACTTGACAGCTGCAAATGGCCTATAAAAGCTTCCATTTCATGCATGTTCACTGTCCAAGGTTAGAAGCTGTTGCTTACTGCATTTGGTAGACAGATTGAGATTTATGCAGCGAGCAAGTATTTGGAGGAAACACTCTATCCAGTATTACCTCATTGGAACAACCACTCTCAATATTGACATCGCTTCTGTCATCTCAACCTCAGCTGCCATCTATTCCATCGGCATCAGTGCCCTTGAAAAACTCTCACCTTGGGCCTCAAAATCCCACCACGATCAGCCCCAACAACAGCAGCACCAGGCACATCAGCAGCACCAACAAAAACACCAACCTTCTCCACAATCACCTGATGCTGTACAGAACACAGGGCATCAGCATCTGACCATATTGCTGCCAGGGATGGCCTCACCATGGTCAGATTTTACTTCACTTGACACTGTACACTCTGGCTGCCACATGATGTGTCAGGTTTGACCATGCTAACACCATGAAGCATCCCTGCAATGCCCGAGCTATTCCTTTCATACTCATTACCATTGTGGGGGTGGGGGATGGGGAGAAGGGATTGTTATATATGTGGACTTGTATTTACTCTGTACAGCCACCAGAGGGCTCATTCCCCAGAGTCCCAAAGGATCCCATAATACCTTGGGAGCACAGGTATTTAAGGAGGCTTCACAGGTTGGAGAGGCACTCTGGAGACCTGCAATAAAAGATTAAGGTCACAGTTTACTTTGAACTCACAATGTTCAGTTTGACTCTTTCTCCATACACAACAGCTGGCGACGAGATACAGATAGCGAACCCAAAGATTCAGAGAACAGTGGGCATCCTGGAAAAATTCTCGGAGGAAGATGATTGGAAAACTTTTGTGGAACGACACGACCAATACTTCGTGGCCAGCGAGCTAGATGGGGAAGAGAGCGCTGCCAAATGAAGGGCGATCCTCCTCACCGTCTGTGGGGCACCAACATATGGCCTCATGAAGAATCTGCTCACTCCAACGAAACCCATGGAGAAATCGTACGACGATTTGTGCACACTGGTCCGAGAGCAGTTGAACCCGAAGGAAAGCGTTCTGATGGCGAGGTACCGGTTCTACACCTACAAAAGGTCTGAAGGCCAGGAAGTGGTGAGTTATGTCGCCGAGCTAAGACACCTTGCAGGACATTGCGAATTTGAAGGACATTTGGAGCACATGCTCAGAGACTTTTTCGTACTTGCCATTGGCCACGAAACCATACTTCACAAACTTTTGACTGTAGAGAGCCCAACCTTGAGTAAGGCCATAGCGATAGCCCAGGCGTTCATTGCCACCAGTGACAATACGAAGCAAATCTCTCAGCACACAAGTGCTGCTACGAGTACTGTGAACAAAGTGATGTTGTTTTCGAATCGTAATGTACAGGGCAGGTCACACATACCTGCAACTACACGTCCGCAGATGTCTCAGAGTCCATCATCAAGGGTGATGAATGCAAGGCCATTAACACCTTGTTGGCGCTGCAGGGGTGATCATCGTTTCCATTCATGCCGATTCAAAGGATACGTTTGCAAGGGCTGTGGAACAATAGGACACCTCCAAGGAGTGTGCAGGCGAGCAGCTAAACCTGTTAAACCTGCAAACCACCATGTTGCAGAGGAGGACAGATCCACGGAGGATCACTACGAACCAGAGCCTCAGGCCGAGGAGGCAGAGGTACATGGGGTGCACACATTCACCACGAATTGTCCCCCGATAATGCTGAATGTTGAACTAAATGGACTCCCGGTGTCAATGGAGCTGGACACGGGTGCGAGCCAGTCCACATGGGCAAAAAGACTTTCGAAAGGTTGTGGTGCAACAAGACCTCAAGGCCAGTCTTAACTCCAGTTCGCGCGAGACTAAGAACATACACAAAAGAACTGATTCCTGTAATTGGCAGTGCTACCGTAAAGGTCTCCTATGATGGAGCGGTGCACAAGCTACCACTCTGGGTGGTACCGGGCGATGGTCCCATGCTGCTCGGCAGGAGCTGGCTGGGAAAGATACGCTGGGACTGGGACAACGTCCGAGCGCTATCGCCCGCTGATGACACTTCGTGTGCCCAGGGCTTAAACAAATTTCCTTCGCTGTTCGAACCAGGCATCGGGAAATTCCAAGGAGCAAAAGTGCAGATCAAACTTATTCCGGGGGCGCGACCCATTCATCACAAGGCGAGAGCAGTACCGTACATGATGAGAGAAAGGGAAGAGATCGATCTAGACCGACTGCTACGAGAGGGCATCATTTCACCAATCGAGTTCAGCGAGTTGGCCCAGTTCTCAAGGGAGAAGGCACCATCAGAATCTGTGGCGATTACAAAGTAACTATCAATCGTTTCTCCCTGCAGGACCAATACAAACTACCAAAAACCGACGACCTCTTTGCAACGCTGGCGGGAGGAAAGACTTTCACGAAGCTGGATCTGACTTCAGCCTACATGACGCAGGAACCGGAGAAATCATCGAAGGCCCTCACCTCCGTCAACACGCACAAAGGTCTTCTTGTTTATAACAGATGCCCGTTTGGAATCCGATCAGCGGTGGCAATATTCCAGAGAAGCATGCAAAGCTTACGGAAGTCGGTCCCACACACCGTGGTCTTCCAGGATGATATCTTGGTCACAGGTCGGAACACAGTCGCGCACCTGCAGAACCTGGAGGAAGTTCTTAGTCGATTCAACCACATGGGGCTCCGGTAAAACGCTCGAAGTGCGTTTTCTTGGTGCCTAAAGTGGAGTTCCTGGGAAGGAGGATTGCGGCAGACAGCATCAAACCCACCAACGCGAAAACGGAGGCAATCGAGAACGCACCGAGGCCACAGAACGTGACGGAGCTGCGGTCATTTCTGGGACTCTTGAACTACTTTGGTAACTTCTTACCAGATCTCAGCACACTGCTAGAACCACTGCATGTCTTACTACATAAAGGGGGCGAATGGGTTTGGAGCCAAAGCCAAGAAAATGCCTTTGTAAAAGCAAGAAAATTGTTATACTCAAACAAATTGCTTGTGTTGTATGATCCATGTAAGCGTTTGGTACGAGCATGTGATGCGTCGTCATATGGCGTTGGGTGTGTATTGCAACAAGCTAATTATTTTGGGAAACTGCAACCGGTTACTTATGCATCCAGGAGTCTGTCTAAGGCCGAGAGAGCCTACAGCATGATTGAAAAAGAAGCATTACCGTGTGTCTATGGGGTATAGAAAATGCACCAATACCTGTTTGGACTAAAATTTGAATTGGAAACTGACTATAAGCCACTTATATCCCTGTTTCCCGAGAGCAAAGGGATAAATACCAACGCATCGGCCCGCATCCAGAGATGGGCGCTCACATTGTCCGCATACAACAACGCCATCCGCCACAGGCCAGGCACAGAAAACTGCGCAGATGCTCTCAGTAGGCTGCCATTGCCCACCACGGGGGTGGAAATGGCACAGCCCGCAGATCTAGCCATGGTTATGGAAGCATTTGAGAGTGAGCAATCACCCGTCACTGCCCGGCAGATCAAAACCTGGACAAACCAGGACCCCTTATTATCTCTAGTCAAAAGCTGTGTGCTTCATGGGAGCTGGTCCAGTGTCCCAGTGGAAATACAGGAAGAGATAACGCAGTTCCAGCAGCGCAAAGATGAAATGTCGATACAAGCAGACTGCCTTCTGTGGGGCAATCGAGTAGTGGTCCCCTAGAAGGGTAGAGACACTTTCATAAGTGATCTCCACAGTACCCACCCAGGCATCGTAATGATGAAAGCGATAGCCAGATCCCACATGTGGTGGCCCGGTATTGATGCGGACTTAGAGTCCTGCATTCACAGATGTAATACATGCTCGCAGTTAAGCAATGTAACCAGGGATGCGCCACTAAGTTTATGGTCTTGGCCCTCCAAACCGTGGTCTAGGGTACATGTCGACTATGCAGGCCCGTACTTGGGTAAAATATTCCTTGTGGTTGTAGACGCGTACTCCAAGTGGATTGAATGTGAGATAATGTCGGCTAGCACGTCTGCTGCCACCACTGAAAGCCTGCGGGCCATGTTTGCCACACACGGCTTACCCGATGTCCTGGTGAGCGACAACGGGCCATATTTTACCAGTGCTAAGTTCAAAGAATTCATGACCTGTAACGGGATCAAACATGTCACATCTGCCCCGTTTAAACCAGCATCCAATGATCAGGCAGAGAGAGCGGTGCAAACCATCAAGCAAGGCTTAAAGAGGGTAACTGAAGGCTCACTGCAGACTCGCCTATCCCGTGTCCTGCTTAGCTACCGCATGAGACCACACTCACTCACTGAGATCCCACCTGCTGAACTGCTCATGAAAAGAGCACTTAAGACAAAGCTCTCGTTAGTTCACCCTGATCTACATGAACAGGTAGAGAGCAGGCGGCTTCAACAAAGTGCATACCATGATAGCGCAAATGTGTCACGCGAGATTGAAATCAATGATCCTGTACTTGTATTAAATTATGGACAAGGTCCCAAGTGGCTTCCCGGCACTGTTGTGGCCAAAGAGGGAAGCAGGGTGTTTCGGGTCAAACTTTCAAATGGACTCATTCACCGGAAACACTTGGACCAAATCAAACTCAGATTCATGGACTACCCTGAGCAACCCACCTTGGACCCTACCTTTTTTGACCCCCAACATACACACCAGTGGCAACCGGCACCACGGTTGACCACGAAGCAGAACCCATCATCCACAGCAGCCCAGCAGGGCCCAACACACCAGGCAGCCCAGCAAGGCCAGCTGCACAGCAGCCCAGCGTGGGCCCAACAAATGATTCAACAACACCAGCTTTCACACCGAGACGATCAACCAGGGCAAGAAGGGCCCCAGATCAACTCACATTGTAAATAGTTACACTATTGACTTTGGGGGGGGGGGAATGTTGTTATATATGTGGACGTATTTACTCTGTACGGCCATCAGAGGGCTCATTCCCCGGAGTCCCAAAGGATCCCATAATCCCTTGGGAGCACAGGTATTTAAGAAGGCTTCACAGGTTGGAGAGGCATTCTGGAGACCTACAATAAAAGATTACGGTCACACTTTACTTTGAGCTCACTGTGTTCAGTCTGACTCTTTCTCCATACAAAACAGCGGTACCCTTATGTCTCACCATTCACTGCAACTCACTAAGCCACTTCCAAAGGTGCACACAAATCTGTCTGAGAACACAAAGTGTTAACAATAAAGATTTCAATATTTGACAACACAATAACAGAAACTTTACATGAACATTGCTGAAAACACCCAAGTGCGTACCCTGATGTGTTATTAGTTGGTATGATTGGACTAGGATGAGGGTCAGTGTGAGAGGTGGCTTGTGAGATGGGAAAGAGATAATGTAGATAGAGAATGAGGGATGGTTGGAAGTGCAAGGTAAGTTGGTGTGAGTAAGGATGTGTAGGAGTAGGATAGGAAAGGCAGATAGATGGGGATGTGATGAGTGGCCCATCAGGATGAGGTTGAGTGTGGCTTTGCAGTAACGTTTTGTGATCTGCTGAGATCATTGAAAGGTTTGTGCCACTGCAGCCTGGTCCTCCTGACCACATCCTTGCTTGTGTCCTCCTGTGCAATGTGCAACCAGGCTGCGTTGGTGTCCTGGGGAGGTCTCTTCCGCTCATTGGAAGGGAAGAGACCCTCCCTGCGTGCTGTGATTCTCTATAAGCATATGGAGTGAGTCATGGGAGAGCCTGGGTGTAACCATGCACCTCTGTGCAGTAGCACATTGAAGCATAACTGTCAAAATCAATTTGTACATGGGTCCCTTTAAGGAAACTGGGTGATGATGTGTCATCAAATGACGTAATCAAACCCGCTTCCTTTTAATTGGTCGGACACCTCACTGGGCCGGCTTAACCGGCCCCATCAGGGCAAAATGACTGGTACAGGGTGGGATGGAGCGGGCACTGGGCTGGGACCTCTCTACGGACCCTGGCCACACCGAAGCCGCCTTGGCCGGCAAAATCAAGGCCAAAGTCTTTAATAAACACAAATTTCCATAAACAAACAAAAATACCTCACAAAATGCGTAGCAGTGTGTTATTTTAACAGTTTCCCAGTTTTCGTGCAGGAAAAAAAATAACTTTTTCCAGAAGAGAAAGATTTTTCAACTGAATTCGGACCCAAAACAAAGATGAGAGGGCCCTTGCTGTGTTTGCCACAGATATTGGCCATTCAGGAGGAAGACACTAATTCAACTTTATCTTCCAGCAAGGTTTGAAGTACTTGGAGGACGTAATTGAGACCTTGTTCAGCTTTTCCATTGAGAAAAACAAAAATCCATGCTTGAAACAAGCTTTGTTTGATTTTCTCAGGAGCAGCAAAAGAGACGACAGGAGCTGTTGTTTAAATTATACGTGAGGGCTGAAATTCAGGCCTGCCAGAAACCTGGCGTACACACCGACTTTTTTGGCCCATTACCGCCGCTATATTTGCGGCAGCCACTTGATCCATATTCAGTCATTTATTTTTAAATGGTTTCCTGCGGTAATGAGCGGCAGGAATTGGGAGTTTACAGCGGTGTAGGTGGCTTGATTGGAGCGGGATAATCTCTGAGAAATTAAGCATTCTGGTCATGTGCAGATAACGAACCAGCTGCTCCCTGGCCTTAAAGGCCACGGTTTGCCGCTAGGCCCTGAGGAGGGAAGGAGTTGGCTTGAAGGATGGCTGGTGCTGCTCTACCAAAGAGAGCAAGCCGATTTTCCGACGCAGAGCTGGAGACCCTGATTCAGGCTGTCGCGGGCAGGAGGCAAGTGCTTTATCCAGACATGGGGAGACCCACTCGTGAGGTGTTCATGAATGAATGGAGGGAAATTGGTGTGGAGGTCTCAGGAACCTCCATTCATAACCGGGTCGTGACACAGTGCAGAAAACGTTCAGTGACATCATCCATCTGATGAAAGTGAGTACCTGTTTCAACAACTGCTGACTTTGCATTTGCAAGCTTCTCCTTCATCCTTCTCTTATTTCCCATCTTCATTGTTTAGTCACTGAAGCAGCATTTCATTGTTGATGCCTCTCTCTCTCTCTCTCTCTCTCTATATATATATATATATCTGTGTGTGTTCTCGCAATGGAGGCTCCCTTTCATCTGACACTTACAGCTGCATGTCAGGGACAAACACTTGTGCACTTATTTCTGATGCACCATCACAGTGGTGCTCACCAACCATGCTTTGTTTTGCAGGCCAAACTGGCTGACAATAGAATGGAGCAAAGGAGAACTGGGGGTGGCGGGGCACATATACAGGTCCTCACACCCTTGGAGGAGAGGGTCGAGGCGCTCATGGGCAGACATGGTGCCTCCCACGTGGGCCAGGGTACTGCTGATGCCGATGTGGGTAAGTGAGGGCCCTCATTTAATGCTATCTCTCCCTGAATGCTCCAGTACTTACTGTGCCTTTCCTTCTGGAAGTCTGCTAGTTGCAGCCTCTATGCGTCAATTCCCCATCTCCCCTCACGGCAGCCCTTCTCCCATTTATGCTTGCAGATGAGAGTCTGAGTGGCAGCACAGGCAGCACAGGAGAGAGAGAGGTCTTGATGAAACCCTTGACGACACAGAGATGTCTAATGAGATCATTGAGGACATTGAGAGGTCCAGATGTGCTGATACTGTGGAGTGGAGATCTCAGTGATGAGGAAGAGGAAGAGGAGGATACTGCCGGCAACACTGGGTCACCACTTCCACCCACACACGCCTGGGAGTGCGCGGTCCGATCTAGCGCAGATAGTACAGGGGTCTGCACCGGGGCCTAGTGGGCTGCAGCATTGTGATGGGCAAAGGGAATCTCGGGTGCCATCTCTCCGGGGGAGCAAGTCTGCACCAGAGTTCTGCTGAAGGGGACTCAGACGAGTCCATCGATGTTGCGGCTTATGAGAGAAGGGTGCAGGCCTTCATTGCCAGATGTTGGGGGCACTGTCAAGGGTGCCGGAGAGGCTGTCAGAAGTGGTCAGGAGCGTGCCTCCCGCATAGTTGACAACTCTATGCACTCCATGGAGCCCATCATTGCCAGTGTGCAGGCGATGGTGGACTCCCAGAGTGACCGTGTGGATCCAGCTGTGATGCTGCAACCTGCAGGTGATGTGGCAGCTGCCATTTCAGCACAGGCGCGAGGGAACGAGTGCATCGATGCTGGATTGGAGAGGATGGCCGTGGTCCTGTAAGCTCAGAATGCTCATATGCACTCTAGGCAACAGGCCACGGAGCATCTTAGTGCTGCTACGGAGCGTCAAACTGCTGTCATGTCTGCTGGCATCGAGACTCTGGATGTTCTCCTGTAGTCTCAGCTCAATGCCACCCAAAACGTTCGTGTTGCCTTCACGGCTGGGTCCACTACAGGCCATGGGGGACCTTCTGGTGTGGTGCCACAGCACCGACCTAAGCTCCCTCAGATTGGTGGTGGTGGGAGTGATGCAGGCTCCTCGGACCAGGATACGGATGAAGCGCTCTCTCAGGGTCACACCATTCCTGACCCCAGACCTGTAACTCCGCCATTGCATCCAACCAAGGACTCGCCCAAGCCAAGCCAGACTGAATGCTCCCAGGAAGGTACTGATCAGTCTGCAGACAGCCCTTTCAGGGCCAGAGCTGGTACTAGAAGGACATCTGTAACTTCCACACAAGAAACATAGCAGGCTTCCCAGACCCATGTGGCAGCCACAGGGGAGACACTGAGGTGAAGTAGTAGGTTAGGCATGCGTATGAGGGGTTATAAGGAGATGCACAAGGGTGAGAAATGATGTTTTTGTGTACGTTTTTTGGACTGTTTTTTGTATTGTTGGCTTTTTGCACTGATTTGGATGATGTCATAAATCTTTATTTGTTGCACGTATATCCGGGCAGGTATTTCATTTAGAAGTGGGCAATTATGTGTGAAGGCACTCATTGGGATGGCCATGGAAAAGAGGGGCTGAAGGGTCATGTGGAGATGAGATTATGTGAATCGAGCACCAATCAGTCATGTCTGCACCTCCCTTGCAGAGTCGCGATGGCGATGATGCCTCCTGGCTGGGTGGCGACGGGGATTCTGGTCCTCCTCCTCCTCCTGTTGAGCCTCCTCCTGGTCCTCCTCTTCCTCCTCCTCCTGCGCCTCCTCCTCAGGTGGTACTGCTGGTTCAACCTCCAGCGGCTGGCCCCTCAGGTTGTGCAGCATGCAGCCGACCGCCATGAATATGGAGACCCGTTCAGGGGGAGTACTGCAAGGTGCCACCAGACTGGTCCAGGTAATGGAACCTCTATTTGAGCATCCCGATGCAGTGCTCGATGATGCATCTGGTGGCAGAATGAGTGTCATTGTGAGCATGCTCAGCCGCTGTCCTGGGGTTCCTTGGTGGAGCCAGCAGCCAAGTGGACAGGGGATATCCCTTGTCGCCAAGCAGCCAACCACAATCCTGATTTGGCCAGTGAAGACAGCGGGCACACTGCTCTGGTGCAGGATGAAGGAATCACGGCTGCTGCCTGGATACCTAGCATCAACTGCCAGGATCCTACGCTGGTGATCACACACCAGCTGCACATCCAGGGAGTGGAATCCCTTTCTGTTGATAAAGAGTTTGGGATTGTTCATTGGCACCCTCAGGCCAACATGTGCGCAGCCGATGGTACCCTGCACCCTGGAGAACCCCGTAATCCAGACAAATCCAGCCTACCACTCCACCTGCTTCTCTCTGGTCATGGGGAAGGAGATATCTTCGACTCTTCTCCTATACAGAGCATTGGTCGCCTGCTGGATGGCGCGATGGACAGAGAATTGGGAGATGTTCGATATGTCTGCAGTTGCAGACTGGAAAGACCCCGTCGCGTAAAACTTCAGAGCTATGGTGACCTTGGCTCAACAGTCAGAGCTGTCCTGAGCCTTGTGTGAGGCTGTAGATCAGGACATTGCACAGCTCCCTCAGTACGTCCTTTCTAAACCACAGCCTTCGCAAATATTGATCATCACTGAACTCCAGGAAGGAAAACTGATGTCAGTACACCCTTCCCCCAGGCCTGTGCTGGGCTCCTCCAATGGCAGCTGGCTGATCACCTTCTCCCTGTTCCTGCTGATGTTCCTCAGCCTCTGCAGGCTGCTGCTGGCAAGGCTCTTGGCCCAGTTTGTGGTGCGAGGGGTCAGCGTACTTGAGCCTCTTCCTCATGCCATCTCCCTCCTGGCCACCCTCGTTGAGGTCTGCGGCCATCTGCAGGCCCCTTCTCCAGGTTGGGCTGCTGCCTCCCTTGCCCGCTGCCTCTGTACCCGTTGCTGACGGTGCCACCTTCTCCTGTGTGCGTCCCTGCCTCTCACAAGATGCACAAGGCGTTGCCCTGCCAACACTGAGCCCTTTCTGTCTGAAGGCTGGACCCTCACAAGCAGACCTTGGTGGAGCAGAGAACGAGGCCCAGCGGCCTCGATTAATCAGTGAGAGTGAAAAAGTTTTCTAAACTCACAGAAAGTTCTGAAAAGTCCGCTGCGGGTTTGCCAAATCCCCGCAGAGAAATCCGAAAAAGTTCGGACAAAAAATACCCGATCGCACAAAACCTCCATTCTCCTCTTCTGGCGCTCTCAAGCAGCCTGGCAAAGTGCACCGACCAAAAAGCTGGTGGGGGCACTGGCAGGAAAAAAAAGCTGTTTTTTTTATAGCGAATATAGGTGGTGCGACCGCGTAGCAGCAGTGCGCATTCGAATGATGTCATCACGGCCGCAAGCCCCACACCGCAGCGGAAGTCAGCGGTTTGGGGCGGAAGTTGACTCCGCCCCAAAAATCCCCCCGCGTTGAATACGTGTCGCGGGGGCCAATCAACTGCAACGTGGCAGCCACTCGATTCCACCGCATGGCCACCGCAAACCCACGTTAACGGGCCTTAACGGGACCCCGAATTTCGGGCCCGTGTTGTCTAACTTTTTCGAAGCTAAATTTGATCAGTTCACAACAAAATGGTATAGATGTTAATATTTCAAATGTGAAACATTCACAAAATAAGGCCCTGAGAATTCATACTCCAGTTTGTTTTGAAATCTTTTTGGAAAAAGCAAAGAAACTTGCAAATTCTCACAAGATGAGGGGCTACAACCCTCTGCTTCAACTCAGAAATCTACTGAAGCATGGACACTGCATATGATCCGGATGTGCAGATTGTACGTTGCGAAATTCTACAATCTGCACATTTTCAGATTGCAGGGGTCTGGTTGGTAACTACCATTAACTTTCTGCTGCAAAACACCTCAGGTCGCTGGAGAAATATCACCAACGATGCCTCCACAAGATCCTGCAAATCCCCTGGGAGGACAGATGCACCAACGTTAGCGTCCTCGACCAGGCCAACATCCCCAGCATTGAAGCACTGACCACACTCGATCAGCTCCGCTGGGCAGGCCACATTGTTCGCATGCCAGACACGAGACTCCCAAAGCAAGCGCTCTAGTCGGAACTCCAACATGGCAAACGAGCCAAAGGTGGGCAGAGGAAACGTTACAGGGACACCCTCAAAGCCTCCCTGATAAGGTGCAACATCCCCACCGACACCTGGGAGTCCCTGGCCAAAGACCGCCCTCAGTGGAGGAAGCGTATCCAGGAGAGCGCTGAGCACCTCGAGTCTCATCGCCGAGAGCATGCAGAAATCAAGCGCAGGCAGCGGAAGGATCATGCGGCAAACCTGTCCTCCCCTTCCCTCAACGACTATCTGTCCCACCTGTGACACGGACTGTGGTTCTCATAGTGGACTATTCAGCCACCTAAAGACTCATTTTAAGAGTGGAAGCAAGTCTTCCTCAATTCCGTGGAACTACCTATGATGATGATGATCTGCTGCAAGAAAATATTCACGAGGCTTTTGAGTTAGGCTGATGCCTTGAAGTAAAAACGCAAAGACAATCTGTGTGCGTATATATAAGCATGTTATTACGAAATATAAATTTTTTTATGTTTTTATTTTGTTTATAACTTTATTTGGGATGTTAGAAATTTCAGTTACTCAGGAAAAAATTGGCTGAGGGAATTTTTTTTCACAAAGCATATTGCGTGATTCCATTGATTCCATTTATTTATTTTATCTTTATTATTGCTCGACCTTCCTGACTAGTTATTCAGGATTGGTTGTTTGCATAAGGCCTTAGTAGTTTCTGGTTGGTGGTTTTCTAGTCGTTTTGATCCACACGTCCCCTATCTCTTCAGTTCTAATTTGCTGCTGTTTTACTTTGATTCAATTAACAAAATGTGGCTGTGACAGAAACAAACATGACCATTGCAGAAGTGTGCCTTTATTAGATGCCACAATGGTTGGTCTGCAGTACAAGATAATAGACCATGAGAGGGCACCAATAGCATTATAACTGAAACATATAGGGACTTGGCAGAGTTAATGCTGTGAGGATGTTTCCCCTGGCTGGGGAATCTAGAACCCGGGGTCACAGTCTCAGAATAAGGGGTTGGCCATTTAAGACTGAGATGAGGAGAAATTTCTTCACTCAAAGAATGAAATTCTCTACCCCAGAGAGCTGGATGCTCGGTCGTTGAGTATATTCAAGGCAGAGGTCGATAATCTTTTGGGGAACTAAGGGAATTAAGGGACATGGGGATAGTGCAGGAAGGTAGAGTTGTGGTAGAAGATCAGCCATGATCTTGTTAAATGGCAGTGCAGGCTCGAAGGGCCGAATGGCCTACTCCTGCTCCTATTTCTTACGTTCTTATTATAAACCACCTTGTGCAGGAAAAAGGTGAAAATGAACACATTAGGCCCTGAAATAGGATCTCGGTTGGTAGAATGAGTAACAGCTGGCTCCTGGAATCGAAGCAATGATGGTTTACATGACTCAGTTATAAATTTCACTCCTAAAATTCCAGCCTCTTCCAGGCATAATTATCCATTTTAATGACTGTAGGAATAAAAATTTTGCTTCCATTTAGGTGTGAGTGAATTGGACTTCAGCATGTACCCGCCTCAGGAAATGCAGCTGGAGTGGCTCAAGTCCTACCTGGAGGTATATAAAGAATGTACTGGCTGTGAACCTGTGGCGACCCAACTGGAAGTGCAGAAGCTGTATGTACAAGTGAACAAATTTACATTGGTGAGTAACAAGTGCTTAATGCCATTTTTACGTTTTAGATTTGGGCTGTGTGAGAATGATTTTCAAGTGGAAATCGAGAAGCTATAAGCCTTCTCGTATTTTGCTTGCAGTATGCTGCTGGGCCTGAGGGAGATCCAGTAGGGATGGAGGACCATGGTTTGCACTGCCTCAAACAACAGTGTTCAGGGCCTACACAAATGTAAGCCCTGGTCACTATCAGAGGTTCTGGGTTCTTCTCCTTTCCATTGTCAGGCGGTGTTGGCAGTAGTATATGGCACTGTCAACAGAAAATGAACAAATTAGAATCACAAGGCAAAATATGGAACAGAATCACATTTGTGGCTCAGAACGCATTCTTTATAAGAAATATTTTATTTGATTGTGTGTGACGGCATAGATATTTAAACGTTGGTCACTGTTCTGTAATAGGATGCATTAGAAAGATATTAGCATCCATATTCCTTGAAAGCTTACATTATCCATTCCTTTTAAATCACATTAGTTGTCTACATTTGCTTAAATAAGAAGAAGGACTGCACTTCAAAAGTAATTCATTAGTGGTGAACTGCTTTGGGACATCTTGAGGATGTGTTGATATGTTAAATATATAAGAAAGAAGAAAGAAAACATTCATATTTATATAACACATATTCATGGTTGCATACAGATGCAAATACTCTTTGATATGTGAGAACGCTTGGAGAGTAATTGTTGTCAAAGTAATTGTTCTTACTTCAGCCAACTAAATTAATTACGTACAAAGTGACTCTTGCAGTATATTAAAAATAATTGACTGCCTTAGGCAACACAATTTGATTGCATGCTTCATACTTGCTTGCAAAATGGTGTTTCCATGTTGTTCGCTGGCCACAGCTACAGGCCAGGGGTCACCATGAGAGCTGCCTACAGGGTGTGGCCAATGTGGGCAAAGCCAGCTGCACTGTTTTTCCAAAATGATGTGCCATTCTATATAAAGCACCAATGATGTACTCGTATAACTGGGCACCCAAGATCTCAACAGCACCAGGCACAGTGAATATGAGAGAATGCTCTTCTGGAATTGTTCGCTAACTCTCTTAGTTAGGGGCTCCCCTACTTTACTGGTCCCTGCCTGATTGTGTGCAGCTGGCTTGTAAACAGAACACATTAACAGATGATAGGAAGTCGCTGAACACCCCTGTGCGCAGACCACCTTCCTCCTGAGGCCAAGATTTGCAAATGACTAGCATGGTATTTCTGCAGCCAGTTCTCAATGAACTGCTGTGGGCGAGGTATTATTGTGCAATTATATTGCACTGCGATTACACCCTTCACATTACCGTTGTATGCAAGAGCACTATGACGATTGGTACATGTTCTGTGAATGCTGTTCTCTGAGAATGCAGGAGAGAAGCATCTGTATTGGGGCCACGCCTTTCATGGAGGACAAGCAAGCATATATAAAAAGTACGGTACGCTTATCTTGGCCCGTCTCAAGATACCAAAGGATGTTTGCCACCTCCGTCCACTCAACTTGCACTTCTGTCTTAACAGGAGAGTAATCTTATTCTCCAACAAGATGCACCCTCCTTTTCTGCACCTGTAGCAGGACTTCCAAAACTTTGGCCGCAATGTTCAATTGTGATGGGGGTGTAAAACGAGCTGCAGTAAATCGGACGGGTTGTATATCAGCCCATTTTGCGCTTTCCCCCAAATGTGAAAGTTCCACCCATTATCAAAGAAGGAACTCATTCACCACTTTTCTCCTTTCTACACAAGGTTGATTTGCAGATCCAGAAATTATTTGCCTTTTAAAGGCTGGTAGCAGCCCATTAAGAGGTGCCGGCTAGCTGATTTTTGTGACTGGTAGCCAATAGCACTCGTGGTCTGACATTCTGTGCAAATACTGCATGCACAAGGAGCCTATTCTATCGAAGGTGAGAGGCTTGCCTTGAAAAACTCAGCAAGACCAACAACTCCCGACCCCACCCACTTGCACCGGCGGTGTGAGAGTGCCCACAGTGAAAGTTGTCATGTATTCAACCAGCATTGTAACCCATGTATAATCTGACCTAAGTTGTACACCGTGAGAACAATGACCACTAGGTGGGAGGCACTCCTAACCTGGACCTTCAGGTATAAAAGGGGAAGCTCCACCCACCTTCATCACTTGAGTGCTAAGGAATAAAGGACAGGTCACAGACTGACCTTCTCTCAAGCATGGGCCTCGTGTGCATTTATACTGTATAGTAAGGATCTATCAAAAGTGAGTACAGTCCCGCAACATCAGAGCTTGCATAGAATTACATAGAAGGTTCAGTACAGAAACAGGCCATTCGGCCCAACTGATCCAGGCTGGTGTTTATGCTCCACACAAGCTTCCTCGCACCTCACCATCTAATCCTATCTGCATAACCTTCATTAAAACTAATTGAACTCCTAATAAGTAAGAAGCAATTGAATTAATCTTTAAAATTTAGATGTTTCTCAGATTTGTTTCTGGCTGTTGAACCATTTTAATATAAACATCATAATTTTGACAAGTCATGTATAATTTTACAGTAACTATTATTATGAAGATAAATCCACAACATCCCGCAAGCAGCAATGAACTGAATTTATTTTGGTGGTATTGGTTGATGGAATGTTGACAAGGACACTGGACAGCTATCTGGTATCACTTGGCTTATCACATTGTTCTGATGATATCACAGTATGTGCCCTTTACTGTACTGTATGACAAGTATTTATTTAACAATGTACATTCCTAGTGTTATTACGGTTAAGACTGATAAATGATGTGTTGACTTCAGGGTAGCTTTGCACTTTAGAAAAAAGTTTTTTTTAAAAGAGTACTTTTTTAAAAGGTCTACAGGAGCATAGTAATACCCACCCTCCTGTATGGCTCAGAGACGTGGACCAAGTCGCTGGAGAAATACCACCAGCGATGTCTCCACAAGATCCTACAAATCCCCTGGGAGGACAGACGCACTGACATTAATTTCCTTGTCCAAGCCAACATCCCCAGCATTGAAGCACTGACCACACTTGATCAGCTCCGCTGGGCAGGCCACATATTTCACATGCCAGACACGAGACTCCCAAAGCAAGCGCTCTACTCGGAACTCGTCCACGGCAAACGAGCCAAAGGTGAGCAGAGGAAACGTTACAGGGACACCCTCAAAGCCTCCCTGATAAAGTGCGACATCCCCATTGACACCTGGGAGTCCTTGGCCATAGACCGCCCTAAGTGGAGGAAGTGCATCCGGGAGGGCGCTGAGCTCCTCGAGTCTCATCGCCGAGAGCATGCAGAAATCAAACGCAGGCAGCGGAAGGAGCGTGCGGCAAACCAGATTCCCTGCCCACCGTTTCCCTCAACGACTATCTGTCCGACCTGTGACAGAGAACGTGGTTCTCGTATTAGACTGTACAGCCACCTAAGAACTCATGCTAAGAGTGGAAGCAAGTCTTCCTCGATTCCGAGGGACTGCCTATAATGATGATGAGTTCCCGAGAGGTGAAAAATGTTTTAGTTGCAGTCTTAATCACATTATTTCACATTATAATATTGAATTACCATATTACTCATCAATCCATTTGGAACAGGTCCTGTAGTATACAATGATTGAGTTGTTTTCTGCAATTTATTGGCCTCCTCCACACACGGATGGATCATGACATCAGCAGACTGGAAATGGGAGTACACTTGTGTTTTCAGTTAAACATTTTTTCAACAAACACTACATGTCATCTAAGCCACAGGCACAATCATTTCCTTATCATGTGTCAAATATAACCTCGCTTCCCATATTAATATTCAATTTAACTTCTCGCATTGTCACATTTACCACATTTCCTTGGACTCCCATGCTGTTCCAGGTCGAATTCATCACTTCCCTTTTCTTTACAAAGACGCTAATGCTGTAAGGTTACATGAGCATTGGCATCAGTTTGAACTTTACATCTGGATTTGGAGTTGCCAAAATTGCAAGATGGAAGGAGTCTCTATCGACAAATAAAGAATTTTAATGCGTTTAAAATAGTGGACTAGACTAAGGAAATTAAGAAACACCACCCCACCCCTCCAGGCACACAGAGTGGACTACCTGAAAATTGACTACAAACCCAATAGTATACCCCAGAAAATTGGGAGGTAGAAACATCTTAGTCCATTGCCAATTTCTTTTGGGCTTGAGCGAGATGTATCTGAATTCTCACAGTTTAATTCAAATTCCTTAGTGTGTATGTTGGGATTGGGAGGAAGGGGAGGGAATAGAGAATTTATCTATTCAAATTCTTTGTTGATTTAGTGGCTCATGTGTTGGAATTTGCTTGTAGTCAAGGAAAGGTCCATGGCGTTTTGCTGTTTTTTGTCTGAGCACAAAAAGAGTTAATCTCACATTTTCTGTCATTGAAATTGCCCCTTCCCAGAAGGCCTGTTACCGCCGGGGCCATGCTGCAGAGTGGAATGGTGGCCGATTGTTTATGCAATGGTCGCCATTTTGAAAATTGCGCTCCTGCGGTATCCCGGTGGTCACCCGCTACCCCACCGCTGCTCTGCTGCTGCCGATCCGTCCTAAGATCCGCAGAGTGCCCACCACAGATGTCCCCCTCCCCGGATGGCAAAATTCCACCGGAAAAAATCTTGCCACCGCCGAGCGGTGCCAATAGCTGCTTTTTTCTGGCGGTGCAGTGAGGTCGTAGTCCTTGTGAAATTGCGGTGCGGCTCCCATTAAAGGGGAGGACTATTGCCGCTCCGCCATGTTTTTCTTGTCAGCTGACTGCCATGTTGAGCCAACAACAGGCAGCCTGGCACCCCATCTTGGGTTCCAGGCCGCTGGCCCGACCAAAAACCTCCCTTCGTGGCCCAGTGGATTGAACTTAAAAAATCGCGCAGGCTCTCCCCTTTGAGTGAAGGGGCGAGCTTGGTGATGCGGCACCGTGATGATGTCATCAGCGCTACGCTGATGACTGACAACAGCGGCCACTCCCCCCGCCCCCAACTTCTGCCCCTCTAGACTCTGAACTTCCGCTTACCGCCCCACACTATGGCCGCCTTTCGGTCCGTCGGAAAAAAAGCCAAAGAGCAGAATTTCGCTCAAGAGGTCACTGCATCCACTGCACCGGTAAAATCAACAGAAACAGGGTAGGTATGCCCCACTTCCAGCAGTGGGCAATGTGTGTTCCTAACAGAGGACCAGGCTACAAATCACCTCAGGCTAAGATTCCACTAAGACCCTAGATAGTACTTTAGTGACTTGCTGTTGAGCAACAGTTAATGTTTGTTAGATCATAGAATATATCATAGCATGTGGAGTACAAATGGAACAATATTTTGTAGTTATTCTCAACTAACTGACCATGGACATGTGAAAAGTGCCAAACCTTCACTTCAACTGCAAATGATATTGTGCATAAATAAATAACTGCAGATATAAGTTAATTAAGTACTGTGTGAAGGGAGTTACATTCATTAAATAGAATTAGTTGAACATGAATTCAAGCTATGTCAAATTTGGATTTTGGCAAATTGGAACTGGACCAGAAATTGCAGTTTATGTAATCAAGCATAGTTAAAATCCACACGAGAAATTCGCATTTTAGCAATTTTGCCCATTTTTGAGCGATAATTGCAGAGTAATTTTTTTTTACCGCCAGGGTACTGCTATCGCTGGACATCGCAAAATTCACCAAACGCTGACCAGCGATAGTGGTAAATCCAGCCTTGCACGAGTGAATTTGTGTGCCAGAGCTGAAATTTGCGATCTAAATAAAACTGACATTCTGCGCATGTGCAAATTTTTTTTTTTTAATTTCCCCGATTTTTTTTTTTCTTCCCGTGATTCTGGTCAGCTGTCCACACATGAACTTCCAGGACTTCCAGGGCTGAGTCCGCTAATTTTCACAGAGCAAGCATCCACGATGGAAGGGGACTCCAGCAGGCAGAGAGCGAAAAGTTCAGTGATGAGGCAAATGAGGCCCTCATCTTTGCTGTGCAAAGTAGCTGGGGGGATTTTAATAGGAGGGGTGTCAGTAAAACCCTCCCAGCACTGCTAAGGCTTCTGTGAACTATAAACTCACATAAAGCTCATTGTGTAATCTTTTTATGCAATGAACTTCTGCTCCGTTTTTCAAGATAGCACCGTTCACGCCAAGTGCTCCCTGGATCTGACCTGATAAGGCTTGATTTTTTTCGGGCATGCTTTTGGGCAGGCGGTAAAAATGGCGATATCGGTGAATTTTCCGTGCCGGCAATAGCGCAGTGTTGCACGCCAATTGACATCATAAAAATGGCTCACACGATTCACACGAGGCATGTAGTGAAGTCAAGGTCACTCTGGACCTGCACCTTTATTTCCCAGCTCTGGAATGCTGCACTTGCCTGAGACCTGTCCTTATATACCTGTCTCTTGCAAGTGCACCCCTGGTGGTAAGGTATGCTGGTGGTTACAGGTCATATCTTATTACAGTCATGTATAGCATGTTAGGATACAGTTATATATAATAATGTAAGATACATGACATCATTCTCCCCCAAGGTCTTATTGTCTTTATAGGTTCAGTCTCTCAGGTGGTCTACGCTCTCGCGTGGAGTGTCTGAGTTGTGGTTCAGTTGTTTGCCTTGGTGTCTGTTTTTCTTTGGGTGTGGTTGCTGGTATCTCGCCTGGGCTGTCTGTTTCAATTGGTGTGATTGTTGTTGACTCGCCTGGGCTGTCTGTTGGGATTGCCCTTTCCTCAGGTTGTTCCCTCTGTCTGTCCACCAGGTGTGGTGCGAGTTCCACATTGTAGTCTGCCTCTGCTTCCGCAGTGTTGTTGGTAAATCTGCTTTTGACTTGGTCTACATGTCTCCGGGGGGCTTTGCCATTGTCCATTTGTACTACCAGTAGCCTGTTTCCTTCCTTGCCCATTACTGTCCCGGAAAGCCATTTGGGACCCCTGCTATAGTTTAGTACAAATACTTTGTCCCCTATCACATTCCATCTCCCCCTCGAATTTCTATCATGGTACTCAGTCAGCTTACGGCGCTTTGCCTCAATGATTTCGTGCATGTCTGGGAGGATAAATGAAAGCCTTGTTTTTAAAGTCCTTTTCATCAGTCAGTGAGTGCGGACAAGATCTGTATGCTAGCAGCAGTCGAGACAGGCGACCCTGCAGCGTGGGACCTTGGATATTAAGCATGCCTTGTTTAATGATTTGCACTGCTCTCTCCACCTGGCCGTTGGAGGCCGGCTTGAACAGTGCCGTCTTGACGTGATTTATGCCGTGGTCAATTATAAAGTCTTGGAATTCTGCACTAGTGAAGCACGGACCATTGTCACTGACCAATATGTCAGGGATTCCGTGCGTTGCAAACATGGTTGTGAGGCTCTCCACAATGGTGGAGGTTGTGCTCGAGTTTAAAATGGTGCATTCGATCCACTTTGAAAATGCATCTACAACTACGAGGAACATTTTGCCCATGAATGGGCCCACATAGTCTACGTGCACCCGTGACCACAGTTTGCTAGGCCAGGGCCAGGGGCTCAGTGGAGCCTCCCTGGGGGCATTGCTGAGTTGGGCACAAATGGTGCACCTTCGGACGCAGAGCTCCAAGTCCGCGTCAATACCAGGCCATCAGACGTGGGATCTGGCTATGGCCTTCATGAGAATGATCCCCAGGTGCTCGCGGTGGAGCTCCCGGACAAATGCCTCTGCCTCGCAGAGGCATAACTACTCGGCTGCCCCACATCAGGCAGTCTGCTTGTAGTGATAGCTCATGCATGCGCCTGTGAAAGGGTTTTAATTCCTCGGGGCAGGCATCACGAGCCTCTGCCCAGTCACCGGTTAGGACACATCTTTTTACTAAGGATAACGTGGGGTCGCTGGCCGTCCAGGGTCTGATTTGGCGAGCCGTCATGGGCGAACCTGTGGACTCAAAGGCATTGATTGCCATGACTATCTCACAGTCCTGTTCATCAGAACCTTCCGTGGTCGCCAGGGGTAGCCTGCTGAGCGCGTCGGCACAGTTGTCTGTGCCTGGTCTGTGCCTTATGGTATAGTCGTAGGACGCCAGCATGAGTGCCCACCGTTGAATTCGCGCCGAGGCGTTGGCATTTATTGCCTTGCTCTCGGATAGGAGGGACGTGAGGGGCTTGTGGTCAGTTTCTAATGCGAACTTGGCCCCGGAAAGGTATTGGTGCATCTTTTTGACACCGTACACGCACGCGGGCGCCTCCTTCTCTACCATTCCGTGCCTGCGCTCTGCCCACGAAAGTGACCTGGAGGCATAAGCTATGGGTTGTAATTTGCCCGCACTATTGACATGTTGCAAAACGCACCCGACCCCATACGCTGACGCATCGCATGTGAGAACTAACTTTTTACCTGGGTCAAAGAAAGTCAAAACACTGTTGGAACGAAGAAGGTTGCATGCCTTATTGAAGGCACGCTCCTGGGCGTCCCCCCAAAACCAATCGCACCCCTTCCTGAGTAGCACGTGGAGAGGCTCTAGCAGCGTTCTTAAGTTCTACATAAAGTTCCCAAAGTAATTGAGTAGCCCGAGAAAGGCGCACAGTTCTGAGACATTCCGGGGCCTGGGTGCCAGGCGAATTGCTTCTGTTTTGGACTCTGTTGGGCGGATTCCATCAGCGGCAATCCTTCTGCCCAAAAATTCAACCTCGGGTGCGAGAAACAGGCACTTGGATTTCTTGACTCGTAGGCCTACCCGATCCAACCGCTTTAGTACTTCCTCCAAATTACGGATATGGGAGTCGGTGTCCCTACCCGTGATAAGTATGTCGTCTTGAAATACAACCATCCCCGGGATGGACTTGAGCAGACTCTCCATGTTGCGCTGGAATATGGCAGCTGCCGACCTGATGCCGAATGGGCATCGATTGTACATGAAAAGGCCTCGATGTGTGTTGATGGTGGTGAGTAGCTTGGATTCCTCGGTCAATTCTTGCGTCATAGACGCAGATGTGAGGTCTAATTTTGAGAAAAGTTTACCTCCAGCCAATGTGGCAAATAAGTCCTCCACTCTGGGCAGCGGGTATTGGTCCTGTAGGGAGACTCTGTTTATGGTAGATTTGTAGTCCCCACAGATTCGTACGGATCCATCAGGCTTCATGACTGGGATGATGGGACTTGCCCAGTCGCTAAATTCCACAGGTGATATAATGCCTTCCCGCAGAAGCCTGTCTAGTTCGTGTTCAATCTTTTCCCTCATCACATAGGGTATAGCTCTGGCCTTGTGATGGACCGGTCTAGCATCCTGTGTGATGTAGATTTTGACTTTGGCCCCTTTGAAAGTGCCCACACCTGGCTGAAAGAGATGTTCAAATCACTTTATAACTGTTGAGCAGGAGGTCCATTCCTCTAATGACATGGCATGGACATCATTCCATTTCCATTTCAGTTTTGCCAGCCAGCTTCTCCCCAGCAGTGCTGGGGGTCTCCGGGGACAATCCACAGGGGAAGTCGGTTCACTGTCCCTTTGTGTGTGACAGAGAGCATGGCGCTGCCGAGGACTGGTATGATTTATTTGGTATAGGTCCTTAGTTTGGTGTCGACCCTTGTGAGTTTTGGTCTGTCTCTTTTATGCGGCCACAGTTGTTCAAATTGTTGAGCGCCCATGAGAGATTGACTCGCTCCCGTATCCAGCTCCATGTTGACAGATATCCCGTTGAGTAGGACCCTCATCATTATAGGAGACGCCTGTTGTAGGAGCAGCGGCCATTGATCGTGTTGACCTGCTGTACATCGGTGTCCCGGGTACTGTCCCCACCATCTTCTGGTCCGCTTTCCGACCCATCCGATTCGTATACCAGCCGAGCTGCCATTTTTTTGCACATGCGGGCCAAATGCCCTGTACATTCACAATTTCTGCAAACAGCCTGTTGAAATCGACATCCCCTTGACGAGTGCCCACCCCCACACCTCCAGCACAGACCTGTTCTATTGTTCAAAGTGTTCCCAAAGAATGAGCTGCGTCTGGCTGATCTCTCTTGAGCTTCTCTCAGTTTGTAGTTGATTGCTCGCATTGTGGGTTGATGAGGTGTGAACGGCCGTTCCTGTGGCCCTTGATGGCTTCTGCATACTGTTGAGAGCCTGTTCTCCCAGTTTTGTCTGTGTGTGGGGGTAGCGGCTTGTTTAGTGCTGTGAACTTCTTGTTCCGATATTTCGTTAGTTTTCATACCTGCATTGTAAATCAACCTCATTTCTTCTTCCCCTACCAAGAATGTCTGTGCAACCAGTGCTGCTGCCTCTAAGGTCAGGTTCTTGGTCTCTATGAGCTTTCGAAATATGCCTGCGTGGCCTATTCCTTCAATGAAAAAGTCTCTCAGCATTTCTCCCCTCAGTTCATCGGCGAACTCACATAAACTAGCCAACCTCTGAAGTTCCGCCACGAAGTCGGGTATGCTCTGGCCCACACAGCGTCTGTAGTTGTAGAACCTGTGTCTGGCCATGTGTAGGCTGCTCGCTGGCTTCAGGTAGTCTCTTACCAGTGTGCTCAATTCTTCAAACGACTTGCTTGCTGGTTTCTCGGGTGCCAACAGATCCTTCATTAAAGCGTATGTTTTCGAGCCACAGCTGGTCAAGAGATGGGCTCTTCTCTTGTCTACCTTATCGTCGCCTAACCAGTCTTTGGTTACAAAGCTTTGCTGGAGCCTTTCTATAAAGTTCTACCAATTGTCTCCCGCATTGTACTTTTCATCTGATCCGTTGTTCGGCATTCTGTGGATTCTGTAATCCCTTAACCTGTCGCCACTGTAAAGTTCTGTCCCCTCAGTACAGATTCACACGAGGCATGTAGTGAAGTCAAGGTCACTCTGCACCTGCACCTTTATTTCACAGCTCTGGAATGCTGCACTTGCCTGAGACCTGTCCTTATATACCTGTCTCTTGCAAGTGCACCCCTGGTGGTAAGGTATGCTGGTGGTTACAGGTCATATCTTATTACAGTCATGTATAGCATGTCAGGATACAGTTATATATAATAATGTAAGATACATGACACTGGCGATCATTTTTAGCACCGTCACAAAACTACTGCTGAATTTTCTGCCAGGGCATTAAATTTTGTGCGACTCGTTTTGCGCCCCAAAAATGTACATTTTCCGATTCGCCATGCCGATAAATGTGCTCAAACCTGCCAAATTTCTAGCCCATAGATTCTTCCTAGAAGTCTGAAGGCACTATTAAAAGGTTGCTGGAGCAACTCTCAAATGGACCTGGAAATGTTCTTAAAGAGAATGCTCTTCCAATGATTCCAAAGTTTTGTGCTGTCTTAATATCAATAATAGATCAATTGCAGCATGTTGCTCAGTCAGTCGATCATCCAGAAAGTATAGTTAATTGATTCTGACTCGAACACTCATGCTCCTTCCTCACTATTCAGCCTGCCCACAAGTAGTCACACAGAAGGCTTGTGTCCATGTTTCCTACATGAAAATAACAGAAGCGCTTATAATGACTCTATGGTGCTATATTGCATGAGAACCAGTTTTACTTCAGTGGGTTATTTCAGTGGGTGTCGGAGATACCAGTCCTGCAGTCAGACTGCATTAGGGACATCCAATCTGAGTATTCATTTCTTTGATGGTGCAATAGCTTTTAACGCACTAATATATTAATATACGGCCAAAGCATTAATGTGATTCCACATTCCAAATCTATAGAGGGTTTGATTTCGTACTTTCCTACCTTGAAACCCTCTTGGCTCCATGAAGAGTTCTAGGAACGAGTTGAAAACTGCCAAGATTGACTCAACTCTTTTCTACCTTACTTGGGGGGGGGTATACTCAGCCCATGAATTGTCTCATCAAAGTCACATTAGGCCATCTTGAGGTCAAGAAACAACATTTACGCAATAAGGCTTCCAGTGAGGGTAGTGAATAAACAGATTTGCTTGTTAGCAAAATCCCCCAGCAAAAGTTTTATGAGGTGATAGATAGAATGATGTCAAGTTTCTTGGTAAGCAACAGCGCTGAACTGCTCCTGGGTATTGGATACCCAATTCTTGGTGATGAAAGACAATATTAGGTGTGATAGCAGAAGTTTTTCCACATAAAGAGTGATCAATAGTTGAAATAGGTGGGTGATGGAGGCACAACAAACGATTGGATGTTGTGATGTGGGAACTGTGGGTGTTTTCTGGACGGATGAGTTAGGATGGGCTGTATAGCTGTACTGATCCGTATCTTCCTTGTGAGCTTGTTTGTCATGAACTGTTTTGGTAATCCTTAGGTGAAGTACTTAGCGTTATCTATCTGGTAATTAGTCTGATTGCTCCCAGTATCTTCAGGACGCATATTTTGAGAGCACTGTAATAATTAGTTTGAGTCTCAAACTTAGTGTACACAATATAAAACTCTCATCAGACAAGAACAATACCTTGCTTTTTCACCATCATCCGCTTGCAAGAAGCAGGAGTCCTGATGTGAGCACTGGGAATCCAGGAATAAGCCCCTTCTTTAATTGCCAAGTGTAAATCTATTACGCTAGGAGAAACAGCTGTAAATATAGAAATCTAGCTTGATGCAATATAGTCTCTGAGAGGCCCTTCTCAATTCTGCCAGAGCATACAATGACTGCATTGTGTTTGGACCTCCACAGCTGAGCACTCCTTCTCCTCGAGAATGCTATAAAAGGTTGCCTTTGTCTGTCAACAAATGTGTGAAAATCACAATGAACTCATGGGTGCTGGCGACACTCTTGGGTGTAAGTACACTCTTCATTTCCAAAGAGCTCCTTAAGGGCCCATAAAAGCCTAACAGTCACCTTTTCATTGTCGATTTTTATTGTTTTTCATAATAAAGCAGAACATTTTCTTCATTTAGCAATTAACTGAAAATCTGGCTACAGGGAATTTATAATGTTTGCTGTGACGGGCATTGCACACGACTACAAGGTGCTGGTTTTTAATCGCTGACGTCATTATGAAATTTAGTCAAGTCAATTTGCATAGAATTAAGATATAGGCAAGATTCATTTTCAAGTTCATTTTCAGTTTGATTTTTCTTTGAATGAGTTCAATGTCACTAAAATACACAGCTTAACCTCTCCAGTAAAATAGCAGATGGAGTCATTGCATTCAAATGATGTGCTAGATGTTCATATGCAATTATGCTATTATATGCAATCACATTTGGAAAAGCAAAATTCGGTCAGGCAGATAAGATAACATTTCACGGGGTTGGGGGTAATATATTAGCATGGATAGAGGATTGGCTAACTAACAGAGAACAGAGAGTCGGGCTAAATGGTTTATTCTCGGGTTGGCAATCAGTAACCAGTGGGGTGCCGCAGGGATCAGTGCTGGGACCCCAACTATTTACAATCTATATTAATGACTTGGAGGAAGGGACCGAATGTAACGTAGCCAAGTTTGCCAATGATACAAAGATGGGTGGAAAAGGAATGTGTGAGGAGAAAACAAAGCATCTGCAAAAGGACATAGACAGGCTAAGTGAGTACCCAAAAATTTGGCAGACGGAGTATAATGTTGGAAAGTGTGAGGTTATGCACTTTGGCAGAAAAAAATCAAAGAGCAAGTTATTATTTAAATGGATAAAGATTGCAAAGTGCTGCAGTACAGCGGGACCTCGGGGTACTTGTGCATGAAACACAAAAGGTTAGTATGCAGGTACAGCAAGTGATCAGAAAGGCCAATGGAATCTTGGCCTTTATTGCAAAGGGGATGGCGTATAAAAGCAGGGAAGTCTTGTTACAGTTATACAGGGTATTGGTGAGGCAACATCTGGAATACTGTGTGCAGCTTTGGTTTCCATATTTACGAAAGGATATACTTGCTTTGGAGGCAGTTCAGAGAAGGTTCACAAGGTTGATTCCGGAGATGAGGGGGTTGACTTATAAGAAAAGGTTGAGTAGGTTGGGCCTCTACTCATTGGAATTCAGAAGAATGAGAGGTGATCGTATCGAAATGTATAAGATTATGAGGGGACTTGACAAGGTGGATGCAGAGAGGATGTTTCCACTGATGGGGGAGACTAGAGCTAGAGGGCACAATCTTAGTGTTACGTCCATAATAAAGTAATGTGATTGAGTACTGCAGACGTGAGTAAGTGTGACCTTAGTCTCTTTATTCTAACTCCAGAGTGCCGGTACACCATATAAGAGGCCTGCTTATATACAGTGCTCCCAAGGAATGCTGGGATCCCTTGGGACTCCAATAGATATGCCCTCTGGTGGCAGGAGAATGCTGGTTACATAGGGTTGCATGCATAACATGACTCCCTCCGCAAAGTCAATGATGCGGGCTTGAACGGGGCAGTTATGACGTGCTTGATCCCATTGCGGGTCATGAATTCCTTGAATTCAGCGCTGGTGAAGCGTGGCCCATTGTCGCTGACAAGGACATCAGGCAGGCCGTGAGTGGCAAACATGGCTCGTAGACTTTTGATGGTGGCCGTGGACGTGCTTACAGACATTATTACACACTCAATCCATTTTGAATAAGCATCCACAACAACCAGAAACATTTTGCCTAGAAGCTGGCCAGCAAAGTCAACATGGATCCTAGACCAAGGTTTGGAGGGCCGTGACCATAAACTTAGCAGTGCCTCCCTAAGTGCATTGCTCAGTTGAGAGCAAGTGATGGATTGGTGCACGAAAGACTCCAAATCTGAGTCGATGTCGGGCACCACACATGGGATCTGGCTATAGCTCTCATCATTACGATGCCTGGGTGGGTACTGTGTAGGTCACGTATGAACATTTCCCTTCCTTTCTTTGGCAAAACCACGCGATTACCCCACAAAAGACAGTCCGCCTGTATGGACATTTCGTCTTTGCGCCTCTGGAACGGCTTGATCTCTTCATGCATCTCCACTGGGATGCTGGACCAGCTTCTATGGAGGACACAGTTTTTTTACCAGGGACCATAAAGGATCCTGGTTGGTCCAGGTCCTGATCTGGCGGGCCGTAACGGGTGACTTTTCATTTTCCAAATGCATCCATCACCAAGAGCAAGTCTGCAGGCTGTGCTATTTCCAACCCGGTGGTGGGCAATGGTAACCAACTGAGAGCATCAGCGCAGTTCTCTGTGCCTGGTCTGTGGCAAATTACGCAGTTATATGCAGACAGCGTGAGCGCCCATCTTTGGATGTGAGCAGAGGCATTGATATTAATACCTTTGCTCTCTGCGAATAGCGATACGATCGGCTTATGGTCAGTTTCTGACTCAGACTTAAACCCAAACAGACACTGTTGCATTCTTTATACCCCGTAAACACATGCCACAGCTTCTTTTTCAATCATGCATTAGGCCCTTGCATAGAGACATATAAACATTGAAAATAGGTGCATGATTAGAAAATTCGACCCTAAGAGCCTGCACCATCATTCAATAAGATCATGGCTGATCATTCACCTCAGTACCCCTTTCCTGCTTTCTCTCTATACCCCTTGATCCCTTTAGCCGTTAGGGCCATCTCTAACTCCCTCTTGAATATATCCAATGAACTGGCATCAACAACTCTCTGCGGTAGAGAATTCCACAGGTTAACATCTCTGAGTGAGGAAGTTTCTCCTCATCTCGGTCCTAAATAGCTTACCCCTTATCCTTAGACTGTGACACCTGGTTTTGGACTTCCCCAATATCGGGAACATTCTTCCTGCATCTAACATGTCCAGTCCCATCAGAATTTTATATGTTTCTATGAGATTCCCTCTCATTCTTCTAAACTCCAGTGAATACAGGCCCAGTCGATCCAATCTCTGCTCATATGTCAGTTCTGCCATCCCGTGAATCAGTCTGGTGAACCTTCGCTGCACTCCCTCAATAGCAAGAACATCCTTCCTCAGATTAGGAGACCAAAACTGAACACAATATTCCAGGTGAGGTCTCACCAAGGCCCTGTACAACTGCAGTAAGACCTCCTTGCTCCTATACTCAAATCCCCTAGCTATGAAGGCCAACATGCCATTTGCCTTCTTCACCGCCTGTTGTACCTGCATGCCAACCTTCAATGACTGATGTACCATGACACCCAGGTCTCGTTGCACCTCCCCTTTTCCTAATCTGCCGCCATTCAGATAATATTCTGCCTTCACGCTTTTGCCACCAAAGTAGATAGCCTCACATTTATCCACATTATACTGCATCTGCAATGCATTTTCCCACTCACCTAACCTGTCCAAGTCACCCTGCAGCCTCTTAGCATCCTCCTCATAGCTCACACTGCAACCCAGCTTAGTGTCATCTGAAAACTTGGAGATATTACACTCAATTCCTTCATCTAAATCATTGATGTACTTTGTAAATAGCTGAGGTCCCAGCACTGAGCCCTGCGGCACCCCACTAGTCACTGCCTGCCATTCTGAAAAGGACCCGCTAATCCCGACTTTCTGCTTCTTGTCTGCCAACCAGTTCTCTATCCACATTAATACATTACCCACAATACCATGTGCTTTAATTTTTCACACCAATCTCTTGAGTGGGACCTTGTCGAAAGAAAGCCTTTTGAAAGTCCAAATACACCACATCCACTGGTTCTCCCTTGTCCACTCTACTAGTTACATCCTCAAAAAATTCTAGAAGATTTGTCAAGCATGATTTCCCTTTCATAAATCCATGCTGACTTGGACCGATCCTGTCACTGCTTTCCAAATGCGCTGCTATTTCATCTTTAATAATTGATTCCAACATTTTCCCCACTAATGATGTCAGGCTGACCGGTCTATAATTACCCATTTTCTTTCTCCCTCCTTTTTTAAAAAGTGGTGTGACATTAGCTACCCTCCAGTCCATTGGAACTGATCCAGATTCGATAGACTGTTCGAAAATGATCACCAATGCATCCACTATTTCTACTGCCACTTCCTTAAGTACTCTGGGATGCAGACGATCATAGACATAGAAAATAGGTGCAGGAGTAAGCCATTCGGCCCTTCTAGCCTGCACCGCCATTCAATGAGTTCATGGCTTTACCGGCCTTCAATCCCATCAATTTCCCGAACACAATTTCCTGACTAATAAGGATTTCCTTCAGTTCATCCTTCTCGCTAGACCCTCGGTCCCCTTGTATTTCCGGAAGGTTATTTGTGTTTTCCTTCGTGAAGACAGAACCCAAGTATTTGTTCAATTGGTCTGCCATTTCTTAGTTCCCCATTATAAATTCACCTGAATCTGACTGCAAGGGACCTACGTTTGTCTTCACTAATCTTTTTCTCTTCACATATTTATAGAAGCTTTTGCAGTTAGTTTTCATGTTCCCAGCAAACTTCCTGTCATACTCTATTTCCCCCCTCCTAATTAAACCCTTTGTCCTCCTCTGCTGAATTCTAAATTTCTCCCATTCCTCAGGTTTGCTGCTTTTTCTGGCCAATTTATATGCCTCTCCCTTGGATTTAACACTATCCTTAATTTCCCTTGTTAGCCACGGTTGAGCCACTTTCCCCGTTTTATTTTTACTCCAGACAGGGATGTACAATTGCTGAAGTTCATCCACGTGATCTTTAAATGTTTGCCTTTGCCTATCCACCATCATACCTATAAGTATCATTCGCCAGTCTATTCTAGCCAATTCACGTCTCATACCATCGAAGTTACCTTTCCTTAAGTTCACGACACTAGTCTCTGAATTAACTGTGTCACTCTCCATCTTAATAAAGAATTCTACCATATTATGGTCACTCTTCCTCAAGGGGCCTCGCATAACAAGATTGCTAATTAGTCTTTTCTCATGACACATCACCCAGTCTAGGATGGCCAGCTCTCTCGTTGGTTCCTCGACATATTGGTCTCGAAAACCATCCCTAATACACTCCAGGAAATCCTCCTGCACTGTATTGCTACCAATTTGGTTAGCCCAATTTATGTGTCGATTAAAGTCGCCCATGATAACTGCTGTACCTTTATTGCACGCATCCCTAAGTTCTTGTTTGATGCTGTCCCCAACCTCACTACTACTGTTTGGTGGTCTGTACACAACTCCCACTAGCGTTTTCTGCCCTTTGGTATTCCACAGCTCTACCCATACCGATTCTACATCATCCTCACTATTGCGTTAATTTCCTTTTTAATCAGCAATGTTACCCCACCTCATTTTCCTTTCTGTCTATCCTTCCTAAATGTTGAATACCCCTGGATGTTGAGTTCCCAGCCTTGGTCACCCTGGAGCCATGTCTTCGTAATCCCAATTATATCTTTTCGTTAATAGCTGCCTGAGCAGTTAATTCGTCCACCTTATTACGAATAGTCCTCACATTGAGGCACACCCTCCCCCTCCAAAATGCCCTGCAGACGCTCCGAAACATCCTTGACCCTTGCACCAGGGAGGCAACATACCAACCTGGAGTCTCGATTGCGGCCGCAGGAACATCTATCTATTCCCCTGACAATAGAATCCCCTACCACTGTAGTTCTCCCACTCTTTTTCCTGGCCTACTGTGCAGCAAAGCCACCCATGGTGCCAAGAACTTGGCCTTGGACAAACTCCTGGACGCATAGGCAACTGGTTGCAATGTTCCCGATTCGTTTGCTTGTTGTAACACACACCCGACCCCGTACGAAGAAGCATCGCAAGCTAGCACTAAACGTTTACATGGGTCATACAGAACAAACAGTTTGTTGGAACCTAACAGATTTCTGGCTTTCTCAAAAGCAGCCTTTTGTGATTTCCCCCATATCCAGTCATCTCCCTTGCGTAGCAACACATGTAGGGGTTCTAGCAAGGTGCTTAACCCGGGTAGGAAATTACCAAAATAATTGAGTCCCAGGAACGACCGCAGCTCTATCACGTTCTGTGGTATCGGCGCGTTCTTGATGGGCCTCCGTCTTGGCGTCGGTGGGTATGATGCCATCTGCCGCGATTCTTCTCCCTAAGAACTTGACCTCTGGTGCCAGGAAAACACACTTCGAGCATTTCAACCTGAGTCCCACACGATCTAGCCAACTTAGAACCTCTTCCGGATTCTTCATGTGTTCGATGGTGTCCCGACCTGTGATCAATATGTCGTACTGGAAAACCACGGTGCGCGGAACTGACTTTAGCAGACTCTCCATGTTCCTTTGAAAAATAGCCGCGGCCGATCGAATCCCAAATGGGCATCTATTGTAGATGAACAGATCTTTGCGCATGTTGATGCAGGTGAGGCCATTCGAAGATTCCGCCAGTTCCCACATCATGTAGGCCGAGGTCAGGTCCAACTTGGTGAACGTCTTTCCTCCAGCCAGGTTCTCAAATAGGTCATCTGCCTTTGGTAGCGAGTGCTGGTCCTGCAGCGAAAAATGATCAATCATTACTTTATCGTCCCCACAAATTCTGATTGTACCATCGCCCTTGAGAACTGGAACAATCGGATTGGCCCACCCGTTGAACTCCACCGGCGCAATGATGCTCTCTCATTGCAGCCTGCCCAGCTCGATCTCCACTGTCTCTGACATCATATACAATACCGCCCATACCTTGTGGTGGATGGGTCGTGTACCAGGAGTCAAGTGGATCTGCACCTTCGCCCCCGAGAAACTTCTGAAGCTGGCTCAAACAATGATGGAAACTTGCTCAGAACCTGGGCACACGAGGCGTCGGCGGCAGACGAAAGCGCTCGGATGTCGTCCCAGTTCCAGTGGATTTTTCCCAGCCAGCTTCTGTCGAACAATGTGGGGCCATCTTCTGGTACTATCCATAGTGGTAGTTTGTGCACTGCTCCATCATAGGAGACTTTTACTGCTGAGCTGCCAATAACAGGGATCAGTTCTTTAGTGTAAGTTTTCAGCTTGGTGTGAATAGGGCTCAGCTTGGGCCTGTGTGCCTTGTTGCACCACAGCCTGTCGAAGGTTTTTTTGCTCATGATAGGCTGACTTGCACCCATGTCCAGTTCCATGGATACTGGAATTCCATTCAGTTTGACTTTTAACATGATCGGTGTACATCTTGTGGTGAAGGTGTGTACCCCGTACACTTCTGCCTCCTCGGTTCGAGTCTCTGGTTCAGTTTGATCTGCCATGGATCGATCTTCCTTTGCAACGTGGTGGTTTGCAGGGTTTGCAGCTCTTCTGCACATTCGCTGGAGGTGTCCCATTGTTCCACAGCCTTTGCACGCATAGTGTTTGAAGCTGCATTGTTGGGCTCGATGATCACCTCCGCAGCACCAACAAGATGTTAATTGCCTCACATTCACACTTGATGGCGGACTCTGAGTCATCTGAGGTCGTGCAGCTGCAGGCGTGTACGTTCTGCCATATGCATTCCTGCCTGAAAACAAAGTTACTTTGTGTTCAGTACTTGCCGAAACACCTTTATGCTGCGAAATTTGTTTGGTGTTATCGCTGCTGGACATAAATGCCTGGGCTATCGTTATGGCTTTGCTCAGGTTCGGTGTTTCAACAGTCAATAGTTTGTGAAGGATAACCTCATGGCCAATGCCAAGCACAAAAAACTCTCTTAGCATTTGCTCGAGGAATCCATCAAATTCGCAATGTCCTGCAAGGCGCCTTAGTTCGGCGACATAGCTCACCACTTCCTGGCCTTCAGACCGTTGACATGTGTAGAATCGATACCTTGCCATCAGAACGCTCTCCTTCGGAGTTAAGTGCTCCCGGACCAGCGTATACAGTTCTTCATATGATCTGGTTGTTGGTTTCACCGGAGTGAGAAATTTCTTCATGAGGCCATAGGTTGTTGCCCCGCAGACGGTGAGGAGGATCGCCCTTCGTTTGGCAGCGTTCTCATCCCCTTCCAGCTCATTGGCCATGAAGTATTGGTCGAGTTGCTGCACGAGGGTCTCCCAATCGTCCCCTTCTAAGAATTTCTCCAGAATACAACAGTTCTCTGCATTTCCGTGTGATGGTTCATTATCTCGTCGCCAGTTGTTGCGTCCATAATAAAGTAATGTGATTGAGTACTGCAGATGTGAGTAAGTGTGACCATAGTCTCTTTATTCTAACTCCAGAGTACCGGTACAGCATGGGAGGCCTGCTTATATACAGTGCTCCCAAGAAATGCTGGGATCCCTTGGGACTCCAACAGATACGCCCTCCGATGGTGGTAGAATACTGGTTACAAGGGTTGCATACATAACACTTAGAATAAGGGGCTGCCCATTTAAGACAGAGATGAGGAGAAATTTCTTCTCTCAGAGGGTTGTAAATCTGTGGAATTCTGAAAAGGACCCATTTATCCCGACTCTCCTGGGACACCTGTTCAGAAGCAGGGCAGCACGTCAGGAGAAGGCATCAGCACCGTGCAGACAGGCAGCGGGCAAGGGAGACAGCGGCCATGATTCATTCATTCTGCACCAGACCAGTGTGCCCGCCGTCTTCACCGGTCCGAATCAGGATTGCAGTTTGCTGCTTGGGGACAAGGGATATCCCCTGTCCACTTGGCTGCTCACTCCTCTGTGGAACCCCAGGACAGTGCCAGAGCATGCATACAATGACGCTCATTGTGCCACCAGGTGCCTCATCGAGCAGTGCATAGGCATCCTTAAACAGAGATTCCGTTTCCTGGACCACTCTGGCGGCACCTTGCAGTACTCGCCTCAACGGGTCTCCATCATCGTCGTGGTCTGCTGCATGCTGCACAACCTGGCCACCATGAGGGGACAGCGGCTGGAGCTCGAGCCAGCAGTACCACCTGAGGAGGAGGAGGTGCAGGTGGAGGAGGAGGATCCCTGTCGCCCCAGAGCCTGGAAGGGCCGGGTACAGACTGGCCAGCACCCTCCTGAGAGGGTGCGTCCTCACTTATATGGAGGTGCCTGACACCTCCCCTGCAATCTCCCTCCATGCATTACGTACTGGCAGTCTGCCAGGTCTCCCCACGTCAGGAAGTAGTATTCTTCTTCTGTCCTCCACACCGTCCATCATTGTCTCCAGCTTCGTATCAGTGAACCTGTTGGCTCTCCTTGCACCTCTTACACCCGCCATCCTTCCATCCTCCTTCCCCCCTCAGGCCAGGGAGCAGCTGGCTCATTAGAAACCCTTAACTGCATGCTGAATTTCTCAGTGGTGATAACACTCAAATTAAGACAGGCACACCGCTGAAAAATCCACTTTGGAAGGGTTCATTAGCGCTGGAACCCATTTGTTCACTTTTGGAGCTGAATATGGGGTGGCCCAGCCACGAAAAAAATGTTGGCGTTAATAGATACGAAGAGGTGGGGGGCAGCACCAGTTTTCCAGTGGTACTGAATTTCGGGCCCTCAGTTATCTCGACATGTCTGAAAACTAGTGTGCCAGGAGGCGCAGGTTGTCACGTCAGGTGGTGGCAGACATCCGCAGGCTCCAAGAGGAAGTCCTGCTGCCTGCTGGACCTGGTGGCCACACATTACCAGGAGCTGTCAAAGTCACCACCACTCTCAACCTTTTTGCATCCAGATCCTTCCAGGGCCCTGTCACAGACATGTCCAGGATCTCTCAGTCTGTCACCCACAAATGCATGAGGGGTGATCTTATAGAAACATTTAAAATAATGAAAGGGATAGACAAGATAGAGGCAGAAAGGTTGTTTCCACTGGTCGGGGAGACTAGAACTAGGGGGCACAGCCTCAAAATACGGGGGAGCCAATTTAAAACCGAGTTGAGAAGGAATTTCTTCTCCCAGAGGGTTGTGAATATGTGGAATTCTCTGCCCAAGGAAGCAGTTGAGGCTAGCTCATTGAATGTTTTCAAGTCACAGATAGATAGATTTTTAACCAATAAGGGAATTAAGGGTTATGGGGAGCGGGCGGGTAAGTGGAGCTGAGTCCACGGCCAGATCAGCCATGATCTTGTTAAATGGCGGAGCAGGCTCGAGGGGCTAGATGGCCTACTCCTGTTCCTAATTCTTATGTTCTTATGCATCAGACAGGTCACTGATGGGTTGTTTACCAGGGCCCTCAATTATGTCAACTTTGCCACTGGTGATGCCAGTCAGAACGAGTGGGGGCTCGGCTTTGCGGCTCTGGCTGGTTTCCCACAGGGGCAGGGCGCCATCGACTGCACACACGCAGCAATCCGAGCATCCCCAGAACAACAGCAGGGGCTTCCACTTCAGTAATGCGCAGCTGGTGTGCAACCACAAAAAGATGTTTCTGCAGGTGTGCGCAAGGTTTGTGCACAGCTGCCATTGATGCTTTTGTCCTGTGGCAATCCAAGCTCCCCGATGTCTTCGCACCTGGAAGCAGACATGGCGGGTGGTTGCTCGGCAACAAGGGATACCCCACTGCAAACTTGGCTCATGACACCCGTCGGGAACACCAAAAACCTAAGCCCAACAGAGCTACAGTGACAGCCACATCACCACGAGATGTGTGATTGAACAGGTCATCGGTGTGCTTTGGGTGCTTTGACAGATCTGGAGGCGCCCTTCAAGTCACAACAGCCAGGGTCTCCAGAATGGTCGGAGTTTGCTGTGCTCTGCACAACATCACCGAACGAGGGAGGCTTGGACTTACAGGAGGAAGAAGCAAAGATCCTCCTTGGATGATTTGGTGTGGAGAAGGAAGAAGAGGAGGAGGGTGCTGAGGGCTCATGTTGCTGCCAGGGATGCAGGTGTGCCCTTAGTAAAACAAGGTTCACTTAAATTGCACCAGTGCCCCCATTGCCACCAGAAAATGCAATCACCACCCTGCTTCAGAATCGGTCCAAGTCAGCATGGGTTTATGAAAGGGAAATCATGCTTGACAAGTCTTCTAGAATTTTTTGAGGATGTAACTAGTAGAGTGAATAAGGGAGAACCAGTGGATGTGATGTATTTGGACTTTCAAAAGGCTTTTGACAAGGTCCCACACAAGAGATTCGTGTGAAAAATTAAAGCACATGGTAAAAATACATTATACATTATGGGGGTAATGTATTGACGTGGATAGAGAACTGGTTGGCAGACATGAAGCAAAGAGTAGGAATAAACGGGTCCTTTTCAGAATGGCAGGCAGTGACTAGTGGGGTACCCAGGGTTCATTGCTGGGACCCCAGCTATTTACAATATACATGAATGATTTAGACGAAGGAATTGAAAGTAATATCTCCAAGTTTGCAGATGACACTAAGCTGGGTGACAGTGTGAGCTGTGAGGAGGATGCTAAGAGGCTGCAGGGTGACTTGGACAGGTTAGGTGAGTGGGCAAATGCATGGCAGATGCAGTATAATGTGGATAAATGTGAGATTATCTACTTTGGTGGCAAAAACAGGAAGGCAGAATATTATCTGAATGGTAACAGATTCGGAAAAGGGGAGGTGCAACAAGACCTGGGTGTCATGGTACATCAGTCATGCAGGTACAGCAGGCGGTGAAGAAGGCAAATGGCATGTGGCCTTCATAGCGAGGGGATTTGAGTATAGGAGCAGGGAGGTGTTACTGCAGTTGTATAGGGCCTTGGTGAGGCCACACCTTGAATATTGCGTGTAGTTTTGGTCTCCTAATCTGAGGAAGGACATTCTTGCTATTGGGGGAATGCAGCGAAGATTCACCAAATTGATTCCCGGGATGGCAGGACTGACATATGAAGAAAGACTGGCTTATATTCACTGGAGTTTAGAAGAATGAGAAGGGATCTCATAGAAACATAAAATTCTGACAGGATTGGACAGCTTAGATGCAGGAAGAATTTCCCGATGTTGGGGAAGTCCAGAACCAGGGGTCACAGTCTAAGGATAAGGAGTAAGACATTTAGGACTGAGATGAGAAGAAACTTCTTCACTCAGAGAATTATGAACCTGTGGAATTCTCTTCCACAGAAAGTTGTTGAGGCCAGTTCGTTAGATATATTCAAAAGGGAGTTAGATGTGGTCCTTATGACTAAAGGGGTCAAGGGGTTTGATGAGAAAGCAGGAATGGGGTACTGAAGTTGCATGATCAGCCATGATCATATTGAATGGTGGTGCAGGCTCGAGGGTCCGAATGGCCTACTCCTGCACCTACTTTCTATGTTTCTATGTTTCTATGCCCACCACCAACACCTCTAATGCCACTGAAACAAAGCAGTCATGCAACCAACCAACCACCCTTGAACATCCCCTTATCGGTCTCCATCAATTCATATCTTCATACTCATCATCAAACAAGTTCTTCTCCTCTTCTCCTTCTTAGGCAGTCCCTCGGAGTCGAGGATGACTTGCTTCCACACAAAAAGTGAGTTCTCGGGTGACTGAAGAATCCGATGCGGGTCCTACAGTCTCTGTCACAGGTGGGGCAGATGGTGGTTGAAGGGACGCTGCTTGAAGGGATGGGTGGATGGGGTGCTCCTTTCGCTGTTTGCGCTTGGCGTCCGCTTGCTTCCGGCAAAGAGACTCGAGGTGTTCAGCGCCTTCCCAGATGCTTCTCCTCCACTTTGAGTGGTGTTGGGTCAGGAACTCCCAAGTTATGGTGGGGTTGTTGCACTTTTTCAAGGAGGCTTTGAGGGTGTCCTTGAAGCATTTCTTCTGCCCACCTGTGGCTTGCTTGCCGTGTCGGAGCTCCGAGTAGAGCGCTTGTTTTGGGAGCCTCATATCGGGCATGCGGATAATGCGGCCGGTCCATCGGAGCTGGTCGAGCGTGGTCAATGCTTCGATGCTGGGGATGTTGGCCTGAGCGAGAACACTGACATTGGTGCACCTATCCTGCCAATTGATTTGCAGGATCTTGCGGAGGCAGCATTGGTGGTACTTCTCCAGTGCTTTGAGGTGCCTGCTGTACATAGTCCATGTCTCTGAAGCATATAGGAGGGCGGGTATCACTACTGCTCCATAGGCCATGGGCTTGGTGCCGGGTTTGAGGTCCTGGTCTTCAAACATTCTCTTCCTCAGATGCCCGAAGGCTGCACTGGTGCACTGAAGGCGGTGTTGGACTTCATCATCAACGACAGCCCTTGTTAACAGTGGGCTCCCGAGGTATGGAAAATGGGTCACGTTGTCTGGGGCCTTGTCGTGCATTTCTATAATCGGGGGGGGGCAGTGGTGTGTGGCGGGGACAGGTTGATAGAGGACCTTTATATTACGGATGTTTAGTGTAAGGCCCACGCTCTCATTACGCTTCAGTGAAGGTGTTGACGATGGTTTGGAGTTCGGCCTCCGAGTGTGCGCAGGCGCAAGCGTCGCCTACACACTGTGAATCAATGACAGAGGATGGGATGACCTTGGATCTGGACTGAAGGCAATGGAGGTTGAACAGTTTCCCGTTTGTTCTGTAGCTTAGCTCCCCAGCAGGGAGCTTACTGAAGGTAAAATGGAGCATTGCAGCAAGGAAGATGGAGAAAAGCATTGGTGTTGACCCAGTCCGCTTGTGAATTGGATCTGTGATGGATCCGTTGGTCAGGATCACGGCGTGCATGTCATCATGAAGCAGACAGATGATGGTGACAAACTTTTGAAGGCAGCCGAACTTGAGGAGGACACTCCATAACCCCTCACAGTTGACCGTGTCGAAGGCTTTTGTGAGGTCAAAGAAAGCCATGTACAAGGGTTGGTGCTGTTGCCTGCATTTTTCTTGAATTTCACGTGCGGTGAAGATCATGTCCACTATGCCCCTTAGTGGGCGGAATCTGCATTGCGACTCTGGGAGGAGCTTTTCAGCCACTGGGAGAAGGCAATTGAGCAGGATTCTTGCGATGACTTTCCCTGTGGCAGACAGCAGGGAAACTCCTCTGTAATTACCGCAATTGGACTTGTCACCTTTCTTGAAGATGGTCACGATTACGGCATCTCTGAGATCCCCTGGCATGCTCTCCTCCTTCCAAATAAGAGAGATGAGTTTGTGTATTCGTGCCAGTAGTGCTTCTCCGCCACGTTTTATTGCTTTGGCGGGGATTTCATCTGCTCCTGTTCTTCAGTTGTCGGATGGCATTCTCAACCTCCTGCCGGGCTGGGCTGTGCTGAGATGGTGGCGGGTAGCATGCTGCGGAATGGAGTCGCGGACACTTGCATTGAAGACAGAGTCTCAGTTAAGAAGATCTTCAAAGTGCTCCTTCCAATGGACACTGATTGCCTCTCGGTCCTTGATGAGCACATCTCCGTTCTTGGCCCGCAATGGGGTAGGGCCTTGAATGCTTGGGCCGTAGGTGGTCTTGACTGCGCTGAAGAATCCCGCATGTTGTGGTTGTCGGCTAGTTGCTGGATCTCCAGCACTTTCTCCACCCACCATCTGTTCTTTAGGTCAAGCGTTTTTTGTTGGACCTCGGCCTTCGGACGCCTGTAGCGTTGTTCTCGTGCCCTCGAGTTGTGTTGCAGTTTCCAGTTCAAGAATTCCTTGTGTTTGCAGCATATTAGCTCCTGGATTTTCTGGTCATTCTTGTCGAAGCAGTCTTGGTGTTTCCTGGTCGAGTGACCGAGCGTCTCTTCACAGGTGCTCATTATGGAGGCCTTGAGGGCAGACCAGGCACTGTGGACACTTTGCGTCTCAGGGTCATTGAGGATCGGCAAGTTGGTTGTGAGGCGCTGGCTGAATGTGGCTTTCTTAGCAGGTTCTTTGAGTGCCCCAGCATTGATTTTCCTGCGGCATTGTTTCTGTTGCCACCGCTGTTATGGGGCTACCTTGATGGAGATGATAGAACGGATTAGGCGGTGGTCCGTCCAGCAGTCGTCAGTTCCTGTCATGGCGTGGGTGATGCGCACGTCCTTGCGGTCCCTCGCTCGAACGAAGACGTAGTCAAGCAGATGCCAATGCTTGGAGCGACGGTGTTGCCAGGATGCCTTGTACTCATGGCACAATGCCACACCGCTACTGCAAACCTCCCACCCAATATGGCGGGACTAATTGTTATTGGCAATAACGGGAGGCAATAAGGAGGTCAATTTCTAGGCCTTTGATTTGAATAAATAGCCTTTTATATGGAACTTTATCATAAAACTTTTTTGGAAGTTGAGGTACACTACATCATGGAGCTTACCACAGTTCATTTGGGTTGTCACTTCCACAAGTCAAGAATATTAGTCAGGCAGGACCTTCCTTCTCTGAGTCCATGTTGATTGCTGTTAACTAGGCTATTGATGGACATTGACCCTCCAGCTTGTTCGTGATAATCGATTCCATTATTTTACATAGAATGGAGTAAAATAATGGGACTAAAGGCAGACAAGTCCCCTGGACCTAATGGCTTAAATCCTAGGGTCTTAAAAGAAGTGGCTGCAGAGATAGTGGATGCATTGGTTGTAATCTACCAAAATTCCCTGGATTCTGGGGAAGTCCCAGCAGATTGGAAAACCGCAAGTGTTATGCCCCTATTTAAAGAAGGAGGCAGACAAAAAGCAGGAAACTATAGAACAGTTAGCCTAACATCTATCGTTGGGAAAATACTGGAGTCCATTATTAAGGAAGCAGTAGCGGGACATTTGGAAAAGCATAATTCAATCAAGCAGAGTCAGCATGGATTTATGAAAGGGGAATCATGTTTAACAAATTTGCTAGAGTTCTTCGAGGAAGTAAGGAGCAGGGTGGATAAGGGGGAACCAGTAGATGTGATGTATTTGGATTTCCAGAAGGCATTCGATACGGTGCCGCATAAAAGATTTCTGCACAAGATAAAAGTTCACAGGGTTGGGGGTAACATATTATCATGGATAGAGGATTGGCTAACTAACAAAAAACTGAGAGTAGGGATAAATGGGTCATTTTCCGGTTGGCAAACAGTGACTAGTGGGGTGCCGCAGGGATCAATGCTGGGTCCTCAACTATTTACAATCTATATTAATGACTTGGATGAAGGGACCGAGTGTAATGTAGCCAAGTTTGCTGATGCTACAAAGATGGATGGGAAAGCAAATTGTGAGGAGTACACAAAAAATCTGCAAAGGGATATAGACAGGCTAAGTGAGTGGGCAATCATTTGGCAGATAGAGTATAATATGGGAAAGTGTGAGGTTATCCACTTTGGCAGAAAAAATAGAAAAACAAATTATAATTCAAATGGAGAAAAATTGCAAAATGCTGCAGTACAGAGGGACCTGGGGGTCCTTGTGCATGAAACACAACAAGTTAATATGTAGGTACAGCAAGTAATCAGGAAGGCAAATGGAATGTTGGCCTTTATTCTAAGGGCGATAGAGTATAAAAGCAGAGAAGTCCTGCTACAACTGCACAGGGTATTGGTGAGGCCACACCTGGAGAACTGCATACAGTTTTGGTCTCCATATTTATGGAAGGATATACTTGCACTGGACCCTGTTCAGAGAAGGTTCACTAGGTTGATTCCAGAAATGAGGGGGTTGATTTATGAAGATAGGTTGAGTAGGTTGGGCAGATTGGCATTCAGAAGAATATAACATATAAGATACTGAGGGGGCTCGACAAGGATGATGCCGAGAGGATATTTCTACTCAGGGTAAACTAAAACTAGGGGACATAGTCTCAAAATAAGGGGCCGCCCATTTAAAACTGAAATGAGGAGAAATTTCTTCTCTGAGAGGGTTATACATCTATGGAATTCTCTGCCCCAGATGGCTTTTTGAGCGATAAGTGAGTAAAGGGTTATGGGGAGTGGGCAGGCAAGTGAAGCTGAACCCATGATCAGATCAGCCATGATCTTATTGAATGGCGGAGCAGGCTCGAAGAGCCAAATGACCTACTCCTGCTCCTAGTTCTTATGTTCTTATAACGAAGAAAGGTTGCCGATATAAATCCCTCAGAGAAAGGGGAAGGTGCTCACTGTGATGAAAGAAAGAAAGAAAGAAAGAAAGAAAGATGTGGATTTCTATAGCGTCTTTCACAACCACCGGACATCTCAAAGTGTATCGGTTCAAAGTATAGGCTGAACTTTAATTTGTTTGTTAATCCAATTAATATCATGAGATTCTCACTTGTTGATCTTGGGAATATATGTATGCTCAGCATGATACCTGTAAATGTGTTCCACTTGTCTTCAGTATACTATAGCTAGGACTCCTCTCTTCCACGTCCTGAATTGAAGTCAGCACTTTTCTCACCCCTCCCAGTTTATTGCGAGTATTCTTCTTCTTCCTCACTCCAAGCTTCACCCCTCTTGCCTCTCAAGGTGCTACGTACAGCTTCTGCTCCTACATTGCCATCGGTTTCTCCCTTCATTCCCTTAATGCAGTCTCCACCACTTAAAACAGCTTCTTTTAAAATGGGCAATCGCTTATATCGTCATGAACACCCCAACTACTGAGAAACATAGAAACATAGAAAATAGGTGCAGGAGTAGGCCATTCGGCCCTTCTAGCCTGCACCGCCATTCAATGAGTTCATGGCTGAACATGCAACTTCAGTACCCCATTCCTGCTTTCTCGCCATACCCCTTGATCCCCCTAGTAGTAACGACTTCATCTAACTCCTTTTTGAACGTCTGATAGGTAGGGGGGGGGCGGGGGTGGTGAAAGATATCTGCTGGTATTTACTCACCTTAATTTTTGAATGGGAATATCTGCTGATATTTTGGTAGCTGTGAGCATCAGCATGCACTTGCCTCAGTCACCTACCCCACCGATACTTCCTTTGCTTTAGATGTGGCAGAATCAGCAGCAGGAGAGGAAGTGGCAGAATGTGCAGTGAGAGACCCAGAAGGAGTGGGAGAGATTTGTGTGACACGGTTGTTTTTTTTTTACTTTTGCTGCTGCATCCATGAAATGTTGGTATTAGCCTGAAACTTTATAGTAAACTATCCAAAATTGGGCTTTGGGCCTCATTTCGATAACTTGGGCGAGCTGCCAACACATAGACGTATTTCGGGCCATTTGCCTTGCCGCAATCACCATGGATATAGTCTCTTTGTTTGACACAGCTCCGATCAGGGACTCAACTAGGAAGCCTGCATCTGTGCTTGTTCTACTGCACAATGAGTGCCAGAACTGCCCACCCACCTGCTGTATTTATTGCAGTCAGAGTTATGCAAACTAAATACAGATGGGACGAGAAGAGATGGCAGCATAAATGATTTCATGAGACATTTAACATTATTTTTCTGGACTTAACTTGTATTTTGAGCAATTTGTATTGTTAAAGACCAAATTCACCCTCTTTGCACCCACTAGGAAAGGTGGGTCCATGGACTTCCTCTCCACCCCATCTCCCACCCTCCCCACCCCCATTCCATTCCATTCATACATTCCTCCAGCCTAGTTCTGCCATGGTGCAGTAGCAGTGGCTTCTCGGTTGTTGTGTATGCATGCCTGTTTGCTGTGTGATGTCTGTAACACTGTATGCAACATTGAATGTACCCTTGTACTATACACACCTTACCGGTACACTAGAGGGTGCTGTTGCTGGAGACCCAGGGGGTTGCCTGCACACGGCAGGTAACCCAGTATAAAAAGGAACACACAGCTTGTTGTTGGCACTCAGGAGCTGCTAATAAAAGACTGCAAGTCTGCAGAGTTTAAGTACCATACCCTGTCTCGTGGAGTCATTACTAAAGGTGCCTGCATACACTACACCGGTGACGATGCCAGTTAGACTCAGAGCAATCTATGCCTGCAGGCCCAAGGCATCTATTAACGCTTGCAACAGGAGCCAAAACCACCAAGTGCGGGAGCTGATAGTCTGTACCCAAGAAAAAAAGAAGGTTGCAGGACAAGGTTCTGTAGTGTGACATTGTCCTGGTTAATGTGGTTTTGTGCATTCCCAGAATACATGGTGGCAACATTGGAGACAGTCATTTGGATTTTAAAGCTATATAAAGAAAAGAGGAAAGCAATGCAAGTGCCGTGTAAAACGCTTTTCATTTATTGGAAAAGTTGCTAAGCAACTTGCTTTTTACCTTTCATAACAAAGGAATCCACTACAAAAGGCCTTTTTTGCTGACAGTGACCTTAACATCTTTCAAAGCTCAATTCATCAGGTTGGCTGTTGTTACTTTTGTGTCTGTTCCTGACCATAGTGCACCTTATGCAGGGCTTGTTACGTTGAATGGTGACCAAACATAAAGATGCTCCATTATCTCTTGTCAGAAATTGATGCAGTTATGACTGCAGTGGACCAGGATATAAAATGTGATGTTCACTTAAGGCTCTTCTTTATAGTGAATGGCACAATGGTTTTTTTTTTGCTGCCCTGTGTCACAGATATGTTACTTTTATGCTTTTAATCCCAATTCTACAAGTACATTTAATAGAACTGCATTAAGCCCTCATGTTTTACATCTTTACAAAACAAGTATGTTCGTCTTGAGAATTAACTTCAAATAGATAGTAATTGTGTATAAACATCATGCCTATAAATATCATGCCTTATACAATATACAAAGGACAGCAGGATGTCCATTCTATTTGTAGTCTATCTCCATTTAGGTCAGAAATTAACAATGCAAGGGATCTTTGGATGCTCCGGCTGGCGGAAAGACTTAATCTAGTGAGTAGCTGAACTATTGGCATGAAAATTGAGGCCTCTCCGGGTGTGTACGATATACACGCTCCCGAAGAGGCCTCGCAAATGCTGGTTCTCGGCGTGCGATGTGCCAAGAACCAGCTTTTGCAATCTGTCAAATTGCGCGCATCCCCAGGAGGAGGACATTCGCGGGTGGAGATTTGGGCTATTTACCCAACTCTTGCCCAGCGAATGTCCTTCAAACTCTTGCGCCTGGTAAAAGCAGGCGTATAGCCTAGTTTTACCAGGGTAAGAGGTTTAAAACATCGAAAAATGAAATGTCATTACTTATTTTTAAAATTATTAGTAAAATTCTGTCTATGAAGATAAGTTTATTTTTAACATTATTAAAACATTTTTTTTTTAATTTGAAAAAAGATCCATTTTTATCTAAAACATTTAATTTAATGCAATTTCTATTAATTTTTAAAAATTTATGTTGGTATATTATTTGATTTTAGGGGTATTCTCATTGATAGTAATGGAAACTTGGAGATCCCATTACTATGAAGGAGAATACTACATTGTGATTGGTGGTCCAGGCCCACGTGACCCCAAGATCAGCATATGCTCCTGGAATATGAGGGCCCCTACGCTGTACTATGCAACTAGGCCTTGGAGCGTAAGTCTACGTTCCTCCGGGATCACCAGCACTTTCGTTAAAAAAATTTGAGTCAGAGGCATCCGCCTGTAGGAAGCCTCCGACCACAGTTTTCGGGCCGTTAAATCCAGTTCCAGGCAGATTCCCCGATCTGTGCTGAGTTAGGGATGCTCCAGCTGCTCTCAGCAGCCCTCATTGAAAATGAAGGAAATTATCCAGGACTCTAACACCTACTGGTTAATCAGCAACCCTCGTTGAAACACCCTATTTGTTTGCTGGGCGAGGATAGGAACAGATTTGGCTCTGATGCAGTGGACAGTGGAATGGCCTATCAGCTTTTGTGGTCAAGGGTCACAGATGGTCGTTAATGGCAGTATCCGGGGCTGATGTCCACTCTACTAGTTACATCCTCAAAAAATTCCAGAAGATTTGTCAAGCATGATTTTCCTTTCATAAATGCATGTTGAATTGGACCAATCCTGTCACTGCTTTCCAAATGCGCTGTTATTTCATCTTTAATAATTGATTCCAACATTTTCCCCACTACTGATGTCAGGCTAACCGGTCGATAATTACCCGTCTTCTCTCTCCCTCTTTTTAAAAAATAGCACAGCAAGCAGTCGAAGAGATCAAAATTGGTAAGCTTGGCACCGACTTTTAGGGTGCAAGATAGGTGCAAAGCATATCAATTTATTGGTGGGAGGGCTAAATTTGTGGGGCCCTCATTTTAGGTGTCAGAGGCGGCTGTCTAAAACAGACAATAGGGCCCTCCAATGTGTAAATTAGAACCCAACCCCTGTTAAAGGACCCTTTTTCAAAATGAGTCAGCGATGAGTGGGGCCGGGGTCAGGCCTACCCCACCATTGATTCTTCAGTGGTCCCTGCGGCTGTCAATGAAAGGTACGCTTAAAAACATTTCTTTTAAAGCCCTTCCTGTGGAATCAGGAGGAGCAGGACTGCCTCACCGATTCCACAGGAGTCACGATCAATTCCCCGCGACCCCCATCAGTGCCTCCAAACCCTCAACCCAGGACTTACCTGAGGGCCACTGATGGCAAGGCAAGCAGCCTGACATTGATCTTGTTCCTGGGGCGAGCTGGCTGAGGAGGTGCTGCTGGCACAAGCAACTCACATTGAGTAAGCTGGGGAGGGAGGCCCTGTAAAAGTCGGATAACCAGCTTGTAAAGGAGAGAATGCCAGAGCCTTGACTGCAGTCACTGACAAGTCTTTATTTCCAAAGTAATTGGTAGAAGGATTGGAGGGGAGTTGAGGAGAACTTTTTTCACCTAGAGGGTGGTGGGGGTCTGGAACTCACTGCCTGAAAGGGTGGTAGAAGCAAAAACCCCTTATCACATTTGAAAAGTACTTGGATGTGCACTCGAAGTGCTGTAAACGGCAAGGCTACGGATCAAGAGCTGGAAAGTGGGATAAACTGGATAGCTCTTTTTTGACTGGTGCAGTCATGATGGGCTGAATGGTATAAATTTCTATGATTCTATAAAAATAATGGCCTAGAAATTCGATATCAGTAAAAGCCTGCCAATACCGTCGCAAATGGTGGCGCTGGCAGGACTGGTAAGTTGGGGCAACATTAGCCCAACGCAAAACTTACTGTTCAATGCCCTTCAGGTGGCATTCGTTCTGACAGGAAGCCCCAAAGTAGTTTGGTCATAGCAGCATTGCAGCAAGAACAGCCTTCTCTTAAAGCAAGGCTGACATTTCAGAAAGAGGCCTTCCTCAATGAAAAAAATAAAAATCATGTCAAAATAGGCTGTTTTTAGCCCATGCAGCTTAACTGCCGACTAGGAAAAAAAAATTAACGTTAAAATGAATTGCCAAGTGGGAGTCTTCAGCTCTTGAAGCTGAATTGCCTTCCACACTTAAAATAAAATGCTCAGCACTGAAACAAATTGTTTAGCAAGCCAGGGGTGCCCAAGGTATCGCACGCAGCACTCCGACTTTGTGCAGAGGGTCAACAGTGCATGAGAGGTCTTCTACCCACAGGGGCCAGGAGACCCTGCAGAAAGAACAATGTGGGACTAGAATGCCGAGGCCGTCACTGCCAGCAGTATCACCTGCACTACCTGGCTCCAGTGCCCACAGAAGCTTCATGACCTCAGACCAATGGACAAGGTCAGTGAATGCATCTTCAAAGGCCATCTCCTACCAATTGTATCACTAGACTCACACACTGCTCATTGTACCCGCCCCCCCCCCCCACTCACCCCAATCACTCACCTGCCAACAATCTGCACAAAACACGAGGAACACCTCCCATTCCTAGCCTCACCTCACCCCCTTGGAGGAGACGGTGCAGGCCATTCTTGGCATGGCTAAGCCCCTGACCAGCAGTGGGGCTGAAAGGATACACGATGCTGGTACCCTCATAGGTTATCCTCTTTCTCACATACACCTCTTGCTTTCCCGCTCTCCTCTCACCACAACTCTACCCTTCTGCCTTCCTCATTTCACACACCCAAAAAATGCAATCTGCCCAGCCAGTGGCTTACTAAGAAGCGGGAGAGAAGAAGAATATGAAGAAGATGACGAAGATGACCATCACTCATTTTCACAGTCCCAGCACCAACTCCTTAAGGTTGACCAGCAAGGCCATTCAGCCACCTTCCACCAGTCATGCTACAGCCAGTAGGCCTATTTACGGTAGGCAAAGGCACACACAAGACAGCTACTAAGGGAATACATAAGCATCACATGTTGATTTCTTGATGTCCTATTGGATGGATAGATGTATAAAATTGGATTAGAAAGTTTGCTTTGTGGTGGCTTTTATTTCAGCATTGTGGCCAAGAGGATGCCATGGTGGTCAGTCACAGAGGGAAGGTCAGGAGTGGGACAAATGTTGAAAGGGGAATTGGGCTTATGGTCACTGGTATGGCAGGCAGATAATTCCATCCTGGCCAGAAAAGGGTCTGTCTGGGTTGCATTCTTCCTTCTGATTCCTTCTCTTCTGCATCTTCCTCTTCTGTGTCTACCTCTTCGGTCTGCAAGCAGATGTTGGAAATGTGAAATAAAAGCATAAAATACTGGAAATAATCAGCTGGTCAGCCAGCATCTCACCCTGAGATGTGAACTCTGTTTCTACCCCTCGGACACTGCCGAATCCGCTGAGTATTTCCAACATTTTCTGTCTTCACAGAGGCTTTCCTTTATCATTTGAGGCCTTGCAAACATCTAGCAGCGCTCCCTGCACACTTAAAAAACTTTTAACACCAAGCCACTACTTCAATATAATTTTTTTTAATCCAGTCCAAAAGCTTAAATGCAAACTTACCTGAAAGATGTATGTGTCCCTTTTAGAAGTGCTGACAGCATCTCTGTCAGTCTGCTGTATGCTTGTTTTTCAAAGCAAGTTTAGGACCCAGTGCTAAACTCAGTGCTAAGGTCAAAGTTCGCAGAGCGTGACGTTTGACATTTGACATCACGCTCTCGTAATTTGCATCTCCAGGGCGCATGCTGCTATCGACAGTGCTAAAATCCTCACCAAAATGGTGGCCACCAAATCCCACACAACAGAAAGGTGTTCGAGTGGCGGCCATCATTTTTCGCCAGGATTCCAACGCTAACGGATGGTGGTAAGTAGCCCAATTTCTGGGCCAAAAGGTTAAAGGGTGGCTGGGATCACTTAAAGATGAAGAACATACTATACTTGTGGAAGATTAAAAATGGCAGTGATATCAAATAAATATAAAAGTGCAAAGTGATACATTTTGGTCGGAAGAACAAGGAGAGGCAATATAAACTAAAGGGTACAATTTTAAAGAGGATGCATGAACAGAGAGGCCTGGGGGTATATGTGCACAAATCGTTGAAGATGGCAGAGCAGGTTGAGAAAGCGGTTAAAAAAGCCTCTGGGATCCTGTGCTTCATAACTAGAGGCATAGAGTACAAAAGCAAGGAAGTTATGGTGTACCTGTATACAACACCGGTTCGGCCTCAACTGGAGTATTGTGTCCAATTCTGGGCCCCGCACTTTAGGAAGGATGTGAAGGCCTTAGAGAGGGTGTAGAAAAGATTTACAAGAATGGTTCCAGGGATGAGGGACTTCAGTTATGTGGATAGACTGGAGAAGCTGGGGTTGTTCTCCTTACAGCAGAGATGGTTGAGAGGAGATTTGATGGAGGTCTTCAAAATCATGAGGGGTGTCGATAGAGTAGATAGAGAGAAACTGTTCCCATTGGTGGAAGGGTCGAGAACCAGAGGACACAGATTTAAGGCGATTGGCAGAAGAAACAAAGGCGACATAAGGAAAAACTTTTTTATGCAGTAAGTGGTTAGGAACTGGAATGCACTGCCTTGAAGGGTGGTGGAGGCAGATTCATTCGTGGCTTTCAAAAGAGAATTGGATAAGTACCCGAAGAAAAAAGATTTGCAGGGCTGCAGGGAAAAGGCAGGGTAGTGGGACAAGCTGAAGTGCTCTTGCAGAGAGTCAGCACGGGCTCGATGGGCCGAATGGCCTCCTTCTGTTCTGTAACCATTCTGTGATTCTATATTTAAGCATTTACAACTGATGCTGGAAGTGAAAACATGGATGTAAAAGAAAAGAAAGATCCTGCAGGTGACCTCCCCTGCTCTTCTAATGCTGTGGGATATTTTATGTCCTCCTGAAGGGAACTCAGTTTATTGACTCATCTGAAAGACGGCACCTCCGACAGTGCAGCACTCCCTCAGGACTGCACTGTCAGCCTAGATTTTGTGCTCAAGTCTCTGGAATGGGACTTGAACCCATAACCTTCTGGCTCAAAGGTGAGAGTGCTTTCCACTGAGCCACGGCTGACACCGAATGTACTAAAATAGGATACGAATAATTGATGGCTAACTTCCAAAAATGAATTGATTCTAAAACAATTAGCAGAACACAAGATGGATAAGTCTGTAATTATGCAACCTCGACTCTTGAAAGAAGCCAGAGAAGAGATAGCAGAGGTTCTGGCTGCAATTCTTCCTTCTTTAAATATGTAAATTGTCACAGGACTGGAGAGTGGCTGATGTAACAAGAATGTTCAAGAAAGGAGAGAAGGATAAACCGAGTAACTATAAACCACTTGGTCTAACATCAGATGTGGACAAACGATTAGAATCTTTAAATTGAGATAAAATTAGTAAGCATTTGGAAATTAATGGTGTTGTATATGCAGACTATGGATGTACTCTCTGTGTAGTCAATGTGTGGTTGCATAAGATGGAGACTTGTTTGCCTGATGTACTTTCAATAAGGTTTACACTGTGTATATACATGCTGGCACCACTAGAGGGTGCAACTGGTGGGGACCAGCGTTTCCTGCCCTGGTGGCCGGGCCCAGTATAAAAGGCTGCCCACTATGCTTGTGCCTCACTCTGGAGTTAGGAATAAAGGACCACGGTCTCTACAGTTTGAGTACAACACATTGCCTCGTGGAGTCATTCATAAGTACATCACAGATATAATAAATGGGTTGGTCAAAGACAGCCTACATGGACTTGTTAAAGGCTTGTTAAGTTTTTTTGAAGAAGTGACTGAGTGTATATATAAAGTGAATGAAGTAGATGTAGTATCTATAGATTGTCACAAGGCATTTGATTATTTATCTCAAAAGATGCTGATCTGTTTACTGGGGCACCTTGTTTTACTGTTGTTCATTATTAAGGAAAGCGATTGGTGCTGCACAATTTGTCATGTCAAATCCTGTATATTTCTGTAATTATTGTGTGTGGGCTGAGGGCTACAGGTTTGCATTAGAAGTCACAAAGTTACTGAAAATTAAGGTTTCAGATGAACCCGGGCCATAATAAGTCACTTGCTGCAGCAAATCATTTGCTCTATCCATCACAGGCTGATAGGATTCTCTGACAATGCATAGATTTCTGGTCTTTTTTTTTTAAAAAGAGTTCTGTTCTGTTAAAGTTTTTGCTTTTCACCCCAGAAATGTTTTGAAACAAAGAAATACACATATCTTTTTAATTACCAATTCCTTAGGTTGTCAGCCAATGTGAGAAAATGACCACCACTCTGAGCCAGCCCGATTTTAAAGTTCTCAGTTCCATCACCACTGGGAAATAAGCACGCTGTGAGTTTCACGAACTGTGCTTGGAACTCCTCCCCAGTACTCTGCTTTTGGTTATACAAATAGCTGTTTCCAATTGAGTGACAGATTCCCAACTATTTCAGTGGCTGGAAAATTGACTCATTTACAAGAGCAGGATTTGAAACGAAGACCAACTCCAGTAAATTTAGCATTGGGTCACTAATAGTTGAAGTGTAAGTGATAATATTCTTTCCAGGTGCTGATTCTTGCTGGGGTATTGTTCCGAAGCGGCCGTTTGCCCTCTGGCAGCTCAAGTGTTGGCAGGCTATTCGCTTGTGAAGGGAATCACTGGCGAACTTAAATCTGTCTTCAGCTGATATGCACACAGGCATACGTTTTCTTGTCTGGTAGCATTGTGCAGTAGGTGAAGAAAACTCCGAAATTCCAGCAATCAGAACGGAGCAGTCCGCTGTTTCCCCGCCCTCTTGGGTGAACTACAGCGCTTCTCCAGCAATCACACAACAGACTATAGCGATATTCTGGTCTACATGGCATTTGTACTAAACCATGCAGCATGTTAACTCATTAATCCTTTGCTGTGGGGGTTTAAAAATATTTCTGGTCTACAGCTATTGATTGAGTGTGCTGCCATATTCATGATATCTAATAAGGTGGAAAACCAAACTCTTTTTCCTAAGTACTGACATGATAGATTCAATAACACATCACCGCAGTGCAATAAAGGTGGCATTTCTGTCATTTTCAACACCTATGGCACAGTGTCATCAGACAAGGAAACATCTTCCAAACTGGGCTTTGATAGCAACAGTTTGCCACTATACATGCAATGATGAATAGTGCCGATAACTAAAATATAGTTACATTGGGAGATGTGATCACACTTTTTAAGGTAAGTACATAGCTACATTCGCTACATTTCAATTACATTATTAAGGCTTCATTGTTAAATCTCAATTCAGTTTAATTATAGCCTAGAGGCCTATTATTTGATTTTATAGCAAGGTATACTTGTACTATACATAATGAAATAACTTATAGTCTGAACATTCTGTGTAATTAATACCTAAAAATGGTTCCTTCTTTTTACTTTAACCTTCTCTTGGATAACATAATATCTTATACATTAGATTATTGTGATATTTACAGAATAAAGTTGGCAGAATATTCATTTATATTAACACTGCATTTTTTGAAAATTATATCTTTGATTTACAGTTCTTACATATAATATGCAGATCAGTTTGACTGTAATTTTGTAATTCATTCATCAGACTTCTGTTGCGATATACCCCACTGACTTCAATGCTCTTTGTGACCAGCCAACTCTCTCACTGCACCTGCCAATTCAGCTCAAACAAAACAAGAACCATTTTTAAGTCAGGACAAGTAAAACATTTTCATTATTAAACCCGTACCCCCAGTAAATTCTTGCTGATTATAGCACTTAATTATACTCATCCATTTAAGAATGTCTTTATCATTGCCTTTCCATACTGGGTGGTCTTAAACCAAATTTTTTTATTCATCACAAGACTTTCCAGTCACAATTTTGATGTTTAAAATCCAGGAAATCCTGGGTCAGCCCTCTTTCCTTTTGCCTGCAATAAACCCTTGTTAATCTATCACTCATCTTGCTCAACACATGACCAAAGCAGTAACATTGAATTTTCACAATCTGTCTAATTAGTAAATTAATTTGGTAGAGTTAATAAAATACTTCTTCACTGGTAATTTGATGACAGCATGCCTGTTAAAGCAGTGAGACCAAGCAGTAGTGAGCTGACACTCTGAGAAATAATGGAACTAAAGGTGGACAAGTCCCCTGGACCTGATTGCTTGCATTCTAGGGTCTTAGTTGTAATCTACCAAAATTCCCTGGATTCTAGTAAGGTCCCAGTGGATTGGAAAACCGCAAATGTAATGCCCCTATTTAAAAAAGGAGGCAGACAGAAAGCATGAAACTATAAACCAGTTAGCCTAACATCTGTCATTTGGAAAATGCTGGCGTCCATTATTAAAGAAGCAGTAGCAGGACATTGGGAAAAGCATAATTTAGCCAAGCAGAGTCAGCATTGTTTTATGAAAGGGAAATCATGTTTGACAAATTTGCTGGAGCTCTTTGAGGATGTAACGAGCAGCGTGGATAAGGGGGAATCAGTGAAAGTGGTGTATTTGGATTTCCAGAAGGCATTCAATAAGGTGCCACATAAAAGGTTACTGCACAAGATAAGAGCTCACGGGGTTGGGGGTAATATATTAGCCTGGATAGAGGATTGGCTAACTAACAGAAAACAGAGAGGTGGGATAAATGGGTCATTTTCCAGTTGGCAAACACTAACTAATGGGGTGCCACAGGGATCGGTGCTGGGGCCTCAACTATTTACAATCTATATTAATGATTTGGATGAAGGGACCGAGTGTAATGTAACCAAATTTGCTGATGATACAAAGATGGGTCAGAAAGCTGTGAGGAGGACACAAAAAATCTACAAAGGGATATAGCCAGGCTAAGTGAGTGGGCAAACATTTGACAGGTGGAGTATAATGCGGGAAAGTGTGAAGTTATCCACTTTGACAGAAAAAATAAAAAAGCAAATTATTATTTAATTGTAGAAAAATTACAAAAATGCTGCAGTACAGAGGGATCTGGGGGTCCTTGTGTTGAAACACAAAAAGTCAGTTTGCAGGTACAGCAAGTAATCAGGAAGGCAAATGGAATGTTGACTTTTATTGCAAAGTGGGGTAGAGTATAAAAGCAGAGAAGTCCTGCTACAACTGTGCAGGGTATTGGTGAGGCCACACCTAGAGTACTGCGTGCAGTTTTGGTCTCCTTATTTAAGGAGGGATATACTTGCATTAGATGCAGTTCAGAGGAGGTTCACTTGGTTGACTCCTGAGATAAAGGGATTAACTTATGAAGAAAGATTGAGCAGCTTGTGCCTGTACTCATTGGAGTTCAGAAGAATGAGAGGTGATCTTATTAAGACATATAAGATAATGAGGGGGCTCGACAAGGTAGATGCAAAGAGGATGTTTCCCCTCGTGGGAAAATCTAGAACAAGGGAGCATAGTTTTAGAATAAGGTGTCATCCATTTAAAACTGAGATGAGGAGGAATTTCTTCTCTCAGAGCATTGTAAATCTATGGACTTCTCTGCCCAAGGAAGCAGTTGAGGCTAGCTCACTGAATGTACTCAAATCACAGACAGATGGATTTTTAACCAATAAGGGAATTAAGGGTTATGGGGAGCGGGCGGGTAAGTAGAACTGAGTCCACGGCCAGGTCAGCCATGATCTTGTTGAATGGTGGATCAGGCTCGAGGGGCTAGATGGCCTACTCCTGTTCCTAATTCTATTGTTCTTATGTTCTTATAAGTGGAGCTGAGCCCATGATCATATCAGCCATGAGGGGCCAAATGGCCTACTCCTGCTGCTACTTCTTATGTTCTGATGTTTATGATCTTATGTTCTATGTTGAGTACATAACAATATTTTTCAGGACACACCAAATTTGAAGGTTTGCTTGAAAGTCAAGTACTTTGCTGTTGGTTGGAATGTGGTTGCTTTGATGATTATCAGAAAGGGGCCTAAGATTTTTGAGAAGTCTGAAGCGCAGTTGATTATCTACTGGCCCCTGAGGCATTGCCAAAAAGCCTAAGGGCCCAAAATTCATCAGGATATAAGGTCCGCCCATTTCTCGGTGGGTATCCCGGTGGTGTGTCGTTTAAAACCGCCAGAATACCGCTGAAACCGAAGAGCGCTAGTTTGGTGAAAAGCTTTTTGGCGGTATGCGAGTGGTGTGCAGCGGGCGGTATGCAACATAGTAGTCAATCGAGATCGACTTTCTTGTTGATGGACGGTGTGGGACTGTACTGCGCATGCGCAACATTTTTTTTTGCCGTTTGTGCACAGATGCTTTTTTTCCCGCGATTTCGGGGGTCAGGGGTCACCTGCACGTGCGCAGAGAGTTGAAGTCGGGGGAGGGAGAGAGAGTGAGAAGGAGCAGCAAAGTATTCGAGGGTCAGTTGGTTTCATCAGAGATTCCAGAGTCAAATAATATTAATAACAAAGAATAATAATACAATAGCAACAATAATAATACATATTTTATAAATAAAAAATCATGCAATTATTATAATAAATATAAATATAATGGAAATGCTGAAAAAGAAGTCTAAGCGCAGGAACAGCGAGAAGGACGGGAGGTTGAGGGCGCCCACCTTCGACGAGACGGAGCTACCTGCCCTGCTGGAGAACGTCACGGAGAGATACTCTGAGCTAACGAAGGATGGTCGTGGAAAGTCCGCCCACAAAGGAGTAGAACAGAATATGGGACGAGATCGGGGAGGCTGTCTCCTCCACAAGTTCCATGGTACGCACCGGGGAAAGGTGTCGAAGGAGGCGGAACGACCTGGTGAGGGTAACAAGAGTAAGTAATGCTTTTATTTATGCACCCTCCCATGTGCCATGTACCGTGTAAATGTAGGTTCAGTGACACAGGAATTATGTTATTTATCCCAAGGTTACGGCGATGTATTTGCGCTTTCAGGCAATGACAAGAGGATCAACGCAGTGTTTTGATGTGTGTGTGTGTGTGTGTATGTATGTGTGTGTGTGTGTGTATATGTGTGTGAGTGTGTGTGTGTATATGTGTGAACCTGTGTGTGTGTGTGTGTGTGTGTGTGAACGTGTGTGTGTGTCTGTGAACCTGTGTGTGTGTGCGTGTGTGTGTGTGTGTGTGCGTGTGTGTGAACCTGTGTATGTGTGTGTGTGTATGTGTGCGTGTGTGGGTGAAGCTGTGTGTGTGTCTGTGTATGTGTGTGTGTGTATGTGTGCGTGTGTGGGTGAAGCTGTGTGTGTGTCTGTGTGTGTGTGTGAACCTGTGTGTGTGTGTGTGTGTGGGTGTGTATGTGTGTGTGTGTGTGTGAACCTGTGTGTGTGTGTGTGTGTGTGTGTATGTGTGCGCGCGTGTGTGTGTGTGTGTGTGTGTGTGAACCTGTGTGTGTGCGATGTTAAATGGATCGAAGATTTTTACTTTCATAGGGCTCAATTTTCCACAAAGATTTTTTTTTGGCGTACTTGAAGAGTTACGCTCATTTTTTGGGGGCCCAAGTATCCCAAAAAAAATGTTCTAAGTTTCCCCGTTGGATTTCTTCATTTTGGCGTGGCCTAACCTGTCCTTTAGTTTTGGGGGTGGAGCCTTGATCTGCACCAAAAAGATCGTGTTGCCACGGTAACCAGGGACACAATGCGAGCTGAGGCTGCAAAGTGAAATATACAGCCAGCTCCCAACACATTAAAATACATTACATCAATTTAAAAACACGTTAAAATATTTTGTAGCAAATTACCTCCAATTAGTAAAGCCTCTCCCGCCCCTAGCCCAGGCCGAATGGCCTCCTCCCTCCCGGTCCCCGCACCTAACTACACCCGAAAGACTTCCCCCCACTCCCTCTCTTCCCCCCCCCACCCCCACCTCTCTCTTCCCCCCCACCTCTCTCTCTCACCCCCCCCCTCACCTTTCCTGCTGCTGCTGTCAGGTCATCTGCTGCACTTACCTGCGCCGATTTCTTTACGTCTTCAGAAGGTTTTTCTGCAGAGGCCACATACGCCAGTCTAAACAGAACTGGAGTAACTCTCAGCTGGCCAAACTTGCCTAAATGGCCAGAATTGGCGTGGGTGGCAGGTTACGCCCCCTTTGCCTGAAAAAAAATGTACCTAAAAAAAATCGTAACTAACTGAGTTACGCTGGTGCAAATTGATCGGGAAAACTGTGTTTTTTTTCAAACTTAGGCCAAAAAATGCAGCCTGCTCCAACAAACAGCGCAAAACACTGGGGAAATTTGAGCCCAGATACCTTACTTTCTGCAGAAGAAGACATCTGTAATAGCAGCGGATCAGTGGCGTATGGGGTGGGGGGGGGAAGACCCCCAATGCAAGAACCCTTGAAAGAAATGGAGATCCGTGCCCTGTCACTGGTCAGCGATAGCAACCGTACTACCACCGGCGTTGGGGCTGACCCACCCACACAGGATGGTCAGTTCAATACTATCTCCGGTCTGTGTTGCGGTCCTATAATGTAACTGTAATGTAACTGTAATGATGGCCTCATGTAATGTAATGTAAGTTTATTGCACTGTAATTTTGGGCTCATGTGATGTACTGCAATGTTGGGGCATGTAACGCAATGTATATATGTATTGTCTGTCTGCGATATGTAATGCAGTAATGCAGCAGTGGTGGACATTTAAGTAAGACTACGCTACGTCACTGTACTCATTTACTCATGTAACCCTGACCCCGCCCCTGGTGGCAAGCACTATTAAATGTTGTTTTGTACTTCCAGAATTCAGACCAGACCTCCGCAAAGGGACCAGACAACAGACCCACTGCCTCCACCTCTGGCATCACCCAGCCCTCTCCCGGCTTCACCCCTGGCAGAGATGATGAAGATGAAGAGGAAGAGGAAGAGCCGCTGATCCTGGAGCCAGTGAGGGTGGAGGTGGGGGGTGGGGACAGAGGAGGTTACACCAGCTCCATGTGGGCCAGCTGGAACATCCCCCACCACAGAGTCTGTATTCAGGGGATTCCCCCATGTATCCTCGGATTCTGCGGGACCAAGCAGTGCGCAGTAATGCACCCTCAGTGTTGCAGCGCCTTTGCCGCAGCGACGGAGGTCGGTGCACAAAAAGTCCGTTGCTGTAAGTCAGAGAGGCGCGCACCAGGACATGGTGTGTCTGTCACAGGCCAGCGTCGACATGGTTCGAGAGCTGCTCAAGGTCATGGCTACGATAGCCGGAAACATTGCAGCGCTATCAGAACGACAGTCGGAGGACATGTTGCGTCAGATCACGGCGATGGAGCGAACCCACGACTCTATCGATGCTATGCGGCAATCGACGGGATCAGGATATGGCATGGAATCCCCTTGTGCCTTAGTAGTCGGGTTGACAGTACCTGAGGATGGGGAACTGCCAGAAGATTCCAGCCCTGAAGCCATGCCTTCCGGATCACGAGCTTCTCCTGAGGCCCCATTCATTGCGCCTGCAATGTCTGACCCCCAACAACAGCAACAGCACTCGGGGTGCACTGCTGCACACTGGCTTGGTACCACCATGGAGAGGTCCAGGCTCAGAGGTAGTGGGAAAGGGAAGGCTGGGAGTAAGAAGGGGAGTGGGGGGGTGAGTCCGAAGGGTGTGGGAGTATACAGTTGAGGTCGAGGACAGTAAAGGGTATTTTGTTGTACTGAATTGTTCATTGTTAATTTAAAATAGTTGAAGTTTGAGTTTTAAAAGTTTATTTCAAGTTGTTAAAGTTGTTACAGTTGTTCAAAGTTATCGTTATAAGTTTTACAAAGTTTTATAATTGTTCTATATTTTTTACATTTTTACTTAAACGTTTGAATTGAATTTAATTTAAGTTTGAATTTAAGTTTGTACAGGGTCAAACTTTTGGGCTAACAGTCATCAGGATCCCACAATGCAGCTCTCCACATTCAAGCAAAGTGTTTATTTATGAGCTGCTGACGTAACAATTTTGCAGTGGCATACGCTCCGCGTGCCTTCCGCTGTGGTGTTCGGGGGGGGTGGGGGGGTGTCATGGGTTCAGCTGGAAGCTCTTCCTCATCCTCCTCCCCCTCATTGTCCTCTTCTTCCTCCTCCGTCTCCTGCACTCTCTCCTCAGGTGGTCCCGCAGTCCCCTGTAACAATTCCTGTCCCCGCATGATTACTAAATTATACAACATGTAACACACCACTGTGAACTGAGCAACCTGCTCAGAGTGCTATTACAGCCTGCCCCCCGAGTGGTCCAAGCATCGAAAGCACTGCTTCAGCACTCCCATTGTTCGATAATATTACGTGTGGCTATATGGCTCTTATTATATCGTTGTTCAGCTTCTGTCTGAGGGTTCTGCAGGGGGGGTCAGGAGCCAGATGACGAGGTCGTATCCTCTGTCCCCCAGCATCCAGCATTTACCTTGTGGCTCAGACTGCAACAGGTCAGACACAGTGATCTCACGCAAGATGTGCGCATCATGGATGCTCCCTGGATAGTAGGCATTCACTGCCATTATGCGCTGTGAATGGTCACAGACGAGCTGCACGTTGAGGGAGTGGAATCCCTTGTGGTTTCGGTACACCTCCGCCTCCTGTAATGGTGCTCGCAGGGCAACATGGGTACAGTCAATAGCACCCTGCACCTTGGGGCAGCTGGCATTGCGTGCAAAACCCAAAGCCCTCTCACTCTGTGCCTCCCTGGTCATTGGGAAGTTTATAAATTCCATCCGGCGTGTATACAGTGCTTCGGTTACCTGTCGAATGCAGCGATGAGTAGCATGCTGGGAAATGCAGCATATGTCTCCAGCTGATCCCTGAAAAGAGCCGCATGCATAAAAGGGAAGTGCTGCAGTCACCTTCATCTCGACAGAGAGTGCAGTAGTGTTGGTGGTACTGGGCTGCAGGTCAGCATTAATGAGCTGGAAAATCTCATTGATCACCTCTTTTTGGAATCACAGCCTTCAAACGCACTGTCGATCGGTCAGGTCCAAGTATGAGCGCTTCTCCCTGAAAATCCTTTGGGGAACAGGCCTCCTCAACAGTCTGCAACCTCCTCCATTACCCTGATAACTCTGCTCAATGAACCTTCTCCCATCTGGATCCTGCATTAGACAAGTAGTCAGCAATACAGGCTGAGATAGTAGAGGCCCATTCTTTTTAAATCTCCAGAATCTCCTCAAATATCCTGAGATAAACTGAAATGAATTTTCAATGAAAAAAATATTAACTCAAATGCCTTCTATCTTAATAATGTACTCAGTACAAATAAAAATACCTTTCCCACTGTAAATCGCGCTGTAAATCGCACAGTAAACCGCGCTGTAAATCGCACAGTAAATCATGCTGTAAATCGCGCTGTAAATCGCGCTGTAAATCATGCTGTAAATCGCGCTGTAAATCGCGCTGTAAATCGCGCTGTAAATCATGCTGTAAATCGCGCTGTAAATCGCGCTGTAAATCGCACAGTAAATCATGCTGTAAATCGCGCTGTAAATCGCGCTGTAAATCGCGCTGTAAATCGCAGTGTAAACCGCGCTGTAAACCGCGCTGTAAATCGCGCTGTAAATTACTGTTCACCTCTGAAATACTGGGGTGTTGCTTTTGTTGACTGTTCCCGATTTCAAAATGGTGGCACCAAGCACTACTGCCCATTCCCGCCCACTTAAAATCGAGTAAAACCACCCTTTCCAGGGCGGTATGCAGCTCCGGTGATATGTCGGCAGTATGTTATGAAACTTGCATTTTTTGGGCAGTATGCGAACGGTTCTACATGGTGAACGGTATGCATACCGCTCAGCGATATGTCAATGATGAATCTTCCACCGAGCAGTATGCCGGCGCTATGTACCTGTTTTTTTGATGAAACTTGTATTTTTGGGCGGTATGTCGATGAATTTCGGACCCTAATTGTGAAAAGAGGCAGAAAACTTCACAATTTACATTTTGTTGTTTATCACCGATCCTGTGGATAATAATGATATGCAAAAATGTTAATCAAGACTGCTAGTACTTGAGCTTTTTTCTCCACACCTTGTTGGTGTTGCAATGAGACTACAGTTTTCACAAGCGGGTTGAAGCCTCTTGTGAACTGACAACTGCATCCTTATTCTCCACCGTGTATGGGTTAGTATTGTCCAGATCTATCAACAAATTCAAATCACAGTAAATTGCTTGGTGGAAAATATGTGGGACGCCCACCATGGTCTTCTATCACACGTTCACAAAGTTGTGCAGTGCCCTTAAGGTGACAGCAGCCAAGCCAATAAGATCATTAGTTCATTTTGGTTGAGGAAGACCATCCAGAATGACCCTAAACTCCCAACATTGCAGCACCAAGGTGGTTCTTAAATGATTCCAGTGAATTTCCCTCCATTGCTCTATCGAGGAGACCATTTCAATTGTTGATCACTCTGTGAGAAGAAGCACTTCCCGATATCAGTTCTAAATTTGAGCCTTTGGCCGCTTGTCCCGCAGTCCAATTTAATTTAAAGTAATTTTCCAGATAGAACTTTTCCATAAGATCACCTCTCCAATGCTTCCTTTACAGGCTGAAAAACCTAAGTTACTCCAGTTTTTCCTCATAACTGAGACCTCTCAGACTGGGAATCAGCCTCATAGACCTTCTATGCACTGCCTCCAAAATTTGAATGTCTCCGTTGTATCTCTGTATTGGACATAGTACTCGATTTGTGATCTGACTAGAGCACTGTACAGTCTGGTCAGGACATTGCCCAATTTGTATTCAATTGTTTTGGCTATGTACATAAGAACATAAGAAATAGGAGCAGGAGAAGATCATACGGCCCCTTGAGCCTGGTCCGCCATTTAATAAGATCATGGCTGATCCAATCATGGACTCAGCTCCACTTCCCTGCCCGCTCTCCATTACCCCTTATCCCCTTATCGTTTAAGAAACTGTCTACTTCTGTCTTAAATTTATTCAATGTCCCAGCTTCCACAGCTCTCTGAGGCAGCGAATTCCAAAGAGCTAAAACCCTCAGAGAGAAGAAATGTATTTCTCCTCATCTCAGTTTTAAATAGGCGGCCCCTTATTCTAAGATTATGCCCTCTAGTTCTAGTCTTCCGTATCGGCGGAAACATCCTCTCTGCATCCACCTTGTCAAGCCCCCTCATAATCTTATACGTTTCGATAAGATCATCTCTCATTCTTTTGAATTCCAATGAGTAGAGGCCCAACCTACTCAACTTTTCCTCATAAGTCAACCCCCTCATCTCCGGAATCAAACTTGTGAACTTTCTCTGAACTGCCTCCAAAGCAAATATATCCTTCCATAAATATGGAAACCAAAATTGCACGCAGTACTCCAGGTGTGGCCTCACCAAAATCTTGTACAACTGTAGCAAGACTTCCCTGCTTTTATACTCCATCCCCTTTGCAATAAAGGCCAAGATTCAATTGGCCTTCTTGATCACTTGCTGTACCTGCATACTAACCTTTTGTGTTTCATGCACAAGTACCCCCAAGTGCTACTGTACTGCAGCACTTTGCAATCTTTCTCCATTTAAATAATAACTTGCTCTTTGATTTTTTTTCTGCCAAAGTACATGACCTCACACTTTCCAACATTATACTCCATCTGCCAAATTGTTGCCCACTCACTTAGCCTGTCTATGTCCTTTTACAGATTTTGTGTGTCCTCCTCACACATTGCTTTTCCTCCCATCTTTGTATCATCGTCAAACTTGGCTATGTTACACTCAATCCCTTCCTCCAAGTCGTTAATATAGATTGTAAATAGTTGGGGTCCCAGCACTGATCCCTGCGGCACCCCACTGGTTACTGATTGCCAACCCGAGAATGACCCATTTATCCCAACTCTCTGTTTTCTGTTCGTTCAACCTTCGATTGGCTCTGGTGATTGCTGCTCTGCATTGGTTGCATATGTTAATCATCACATCCATTAAGACTCCTCGGATCTTTTTGAACTCCATCCTTAGCTATTTCAACACCATTCATCAAATGTGTGTAATATCAATTTTTTCTTCCTATTTTTCACTTATCAGCAGTAATTTCCTCAAACATTTTATGCCCACTCCCATATTTTGTCCACTTCATTCTGTAATCTGCAATTCAACTTCCCCTCCCTGGTTTATCATCTGTAACTGAACCAATTAGTATTGAGTTTCTGAGTCCAAGTCATTGATATAAATAGAAATATTTGTCCCAACACTCATCTCTGAGCTATCCCATTCAGTAATTAGACCCAATCTGATGTAACTCCTCCAGCAAATATCCATTGTTTTATATCCTTCAGCTAAATTACTTATTCACGTCCATGATCTATCCTGAATACACATAGCTTTGAGTCTTACATGTGGAACTGTCAAACATCATTTGGAAGTCTAGGCACAACACATCTTCGAGCTACTACAGTCGACTTGGGATATCAGTTCCTCAAAGAAGTCAAGGAAGTTGGTCAGGTAGGATCTTCCCCTTGTGAATCTATATTGACCTCTGTTAACTCAGTTATTGTTGTGCAGCAAATCTTCACCTGCACATTTTACAAGGGATTGAAGTAAGGCCTGTGTCTGATTTGTCATCCATTTTAAATAGAAGTGTCATGTTAGTCTGTGTCCTGCATAATGATTGTTAATGCGACAAAAATCTCCTCCCCCAGAAGGTTGAGAAATAGCACACTGCCAAACCACTGCATGAAGGCCAAACTACTTGTCCAGATTAATTTAAGATAACATAATATACAGAAGCAGAAAGATCAGTACCATGTTACCAGTACAATAATCAAACATATACTTTACACAAACTGCGTGGACTGTTCAAAAATAAATGCAACATCAAAAATTCTTACAACTCTGCTCAACATGTTCTTAGAAACGCTGTCTATGAGTGTACACCCATAAGATTTATTTCTTCCTATTTCCTCTACACTAAAGAGGCTAACCAAATACAAAGAGGGTCCCTAGATTATACAGGTGCCTTTTCCTTTGAAGTTCAGGCACATTTTCTGAAGATGACAACCGTTTGGATTGCATTAGACTTCAAAGCAACAATGGCGTCTTGCCCTGTGATAATGACCACAATCCTAAATCAGATTTTCCAATGGATCACTAATTGCTCAGTGTTCATGGAACCTAGGACCATCTGTATTTAGCAGTTATCTCGCGATGCTACTGTACCCATACAAATTATGTTTTCATTTGCAAATCTGTATGCATCAATACCTTTTAAGCCTGTCACCAGGCGATGAACAATCTTTACCTTAATTGATTTCTGAACAAAAAGCATTTTTCCCGTTCTTTAAAGGCAGTCTTCGGACTTCTTTTTGAAAATCAGTGGAAGAGAGTGCACCTTCCATCCTAACCATAGTTATTTATCTCGCCGCTCCTGCTGTACCTGCCCACGCTCCAATCACCGACCTGGATCTTGGTGTTGTCACTCTTCACTACCGTTGCTCTCCTGCCCCAGCACGTGCTGCTCTCTGGAGTGGTATGCTGCTACACTGTTCCTTCCGCTCCCCGGCCTGCTCCGATGGTGCTTGCAGGCTGGGGGCCGCTCAGACTGCTGGGCCAGTGTAGAGGGATGTGATCGGGGCCCAGGAGAGGCACAAGTTCGGGGCCTAGATGAGGCGAGAGCCCATGGGCAGCACGGGCCAGCCCACACTGCGATATGTGTGCGCACTAGATCCATGCAGCAGAGCTGGTCTCCAGTCGTCTTGGTTAATCCTTGCCACTGGACCAAGATCTAGCTCTGTCAAGCCCATGTGGTGGCTGATGTGCAACGGTCACCCCACGTTAAAAAAATTCACGCACAGGCATCTTCCACCCTTCAGGATGTAATTCGGGATCTGGTCCTTCATTGAAACACCTGTGAACTTTTTGACATGGAAGCAAGTTATCCTCGATTTGAGGGACTGCCTATGATGATGATAAGTTATTTATAAAATCAGGTAAAATAAATATAGAAATTTGCATGTTCTTCACCATGACATCGCCTCTTGTTTTAGGATGGTTGAGTGAGATCTGAGCTGAGTCTGTTTCTTTTCCATTTTTGGCATTCACAGCTCTGGAGATTGTTCACATAAGCTTTCTGTCTTCACAGTGAGATCTGTGGCATTGTGCTGCTAATACTTGTGTCAGAACAGATGGCCCATGGCTATGTTTCACATTAGATGACTGAAATGTTCTATCCTGTGATCAATTATCTTTTTTACTTTTGGAGGCAACTGTTGCATTTTGATTTATTTTGGGGGGCCCTACAACTGAGAAATGGGGGATTCATGAACATGAAACTGCATCCTACCACATTAGAAAATCAACAATTTGCTTCTTTGTCTCACTTTTATAACTATTCCATTCTTATCCTTTATTACGCAGATTCTATGGGTGAACATTTAAGGAGTTATGTACATTCAGGGAATAGGCCTGACATCCAAGATTAAGATTGATTATGCTGGATGGGTACAATTCAACTGCTTATCTTTATCCTGCGAAACATGTTCTTTTTGCTACGTGGATCAAAATCCATATCTTCCATCATGCGCACTTTGGTATCATTTCATGGATACCATCTTCCCATCTAAACCATTCTTCTGTTAAGACTGGCAAGTATTTTTTGTATGTTTGCTTTCAGAATAAGTATTACCTGTTATCTTTTCTTGGGTCTGCCTGTACCATACCCAATCTAGAAGGTGGGTCGACAACCTGCTTACACCCCTCCATCTGCTGAAAGTTGTGTAAGATCACCCTCCCCTCGCTCCTCTCTCTGGGAGCACCTCAACCCTGCCCTTTACCATGAGATAATGACCTGATCTGCCTGATCTTTTCTTTTACCCCAAATTTTGGGAAAAAAATTAACAGCTGAAAATCAGTGGTTATCTTTTAGTCTTGTTCACTCACTGGACAATCAACTTATATATTGATTGAAAAAAACATAGTCCCCATTTAAACTACCCACGCTTACATTGGGCAACCATTCAAATCGGCCAAAAAGCGCCAACCACTTTCCATTGCCTTTACAGTCGACTACAAAGTTGGGGTTCACAGCATGTTAAATGCGCGGTGTATTTTGGGCAGAAACAGGTGCTTACTCAGTAGTTCGCACCTTGACCAGGTGCAGTTTCTTTGTATCCTTAATCACCTCTAACTGGTGTCAGGTTACAGCTTGCACTTTCAGCACTGACCCCAGTAACAAAGTAAATAGTATCTCGTTAAGGTCCAAAGTATGAAGTAGCCGGAAGGTACTCTTCCATCTCTGTTGTACGGCCATTGCTACTGTGCTTCAGTTATCATCATTTGTTTTTCAGCTTTCTGACTATATTTACCTCAGGAATATTCTGAAATATCCCAAATTCTCATGTTCCTCTACAAAGGAATAGCTGAATCTCAAGAACTTTTTTTTATATATACATAACTGTCAACATTTTAGCATTAAATCTATTCCATTGATATTTCAGTTCTTCTAAACATCATGGGCGTTGTAGATGGAGGGGGTAAACAGTCCAATGGGTATAGTGGGCAAATTGTATTAGCACCGATGTGTCCGCTATAAGCAGTGGAGACTGTATTCCAAAGACCAATGACCCATTTGTACCACTCTCTGATCTCCTGTGCACACTGCATAACGTGTCACACTGAAAAAAGTCCAGGAACAAATGTTAAAGGAATCATTTTAATATTTAGTGATAATAATCAGCTCAAAATGTAATCAGTCGACACAATTGTAGTTTTGAGTGATGAGCTTTCCAACTCTGGTAAAATAAATTGCCTCCAGCAGGCAAAGCTATTAATGTTAAAATAATTTTTCAAAAAAGATAAGTTTCCATGGTGAATGATTTTCCTGTAATTCCCATTGGGGAGTTGGTTCTACATCTGTATATTCCATAATCTCATTCCTCAATATATGTATGTGTATATATATATATATATATTTATATTACAACAAAATATATGACACATGCTTTTAATATGTTTTAACCCTACTTTACACAAGGATAAATAAAATCCTCACATCCAACCTGAGGTGGCCAATGTTTAGTGCTTTCCAGTGACATAGCCTGACATTCTTAATTTATGTAGGTCAAGACCATTGGGTTGTGAAGTGTTCTCAAAGTAACATTAGCTTTCATGGATGTTAATGAACAGAATGATTTGGAGTCTTGGGAAATGGATGAAATAATTAAAAGCTAGAGAGTACCATATCAAAATATCAAACATTTTAACCAGAGAAACCATATTGTCTGTTCCTTCATACCGTTAGATACTCAACTATAAGTAAACAGGTTGGACTTCCCTTATCCGGGACTCCCTTATCCGGCACCACCCCTCGTCCGGCATGATTCCGGCAGCTGGGGGTGCATGAGCAGAACGCGACCGACCTTCACCCCGACTTTGGAGCCCGCTGACACGCGGCCCACTGGGGCCGCACCGACACTCGGCCCGTCGACACTATGGGCCCGCCCAGAGCGCCGAACTCCTCCCTACCTCCCTGAGCTCGGGCTGCTGGCCACCTCTCATCCAGCAAAATCCCTTATTCGGCACCGGCCAGATCCCGAGGGTGTCGGATAAAGGAGGTTCAACCTGTATTTGATTTCGCTACAGGATGGACATAGCATGTGTTTAATCATGTTGGTAAAGCTTTATCACTTATTTTTGCGCAGGATCTGTAGTTTATTTTGAAACTCATTTCACGCTTTTGCCATAATTTTACTGCCACCTTTAAACCGCGGCTATTGATCATTGGTAATCTTTATTTATACCAATACCATAACATGGCAACTTGAATTTAAATTGGGGTGTGTATATCGAAGCCACTATAGGCAACACTCTCCTCTAGTTACTATATACTGGTGACATTGTAAAGAAAGAAAGAAAGACTTACATTTATATAGCGCCTTTCACAACCACAGGATGTCGCAAAGCGCTTTACAGCCAATGAAGTACTTTTGGAGTGTTCTCACTGTTGTAATGTGGGAAATGCAGCAGCCAATGTGAACACAGCAAGTTTCCATAAACAGCTGATAATGACCAGATAAACTGGTTTTGTTATGTTGATTGAGGGATGAATATTGGCCAGGACACCGGGGATATCTCCCCTGCTCTTCTTCGAACTAGTGCCATGGGATCTTTTACGTTCACCTGAGAGAGGCAGACAGGGCCTCGGTTTAATGTCTCATCCAAAAGACGGCACCTCCGACAGTGCAGCACTCCCTCAGCAGTGCATTGGAGTGTTGGCCTGGATTTAACGTGCTCAAGTCCCTGGATTGGGATTTGAGCATCACTAAACCTGTGATGTGATCAGAGATGACATCCCCTTCCCCGCCTTTGTAAAAATACACACACACATTTTAATTTTAATAAGGAAAAGTCATTGGGCCTGAAATTCCTCATTCGGTCAAAAACAGGAGATTACTTGCTTTCCTCTGTAATTAACAATTACAGGAATGTGCTGCTGTTAAATGTGAACTGTACATTCATTGGTGGGCCCTTAATTACAGAGACAAGCAGGCATTGCCTCCATTGTTCATTCACAAGGATTTCCACCCCACAGTGACTAAAGATACAATTGCTAAACTAAATATAGCTCAAGAGAAGAGACTTCTGATCAGTTATATTAAATTATAGATGCTTTGTTATCATTGCTCTATTTCATTCAGAACTTGGCCCATTTCCTTGACATCGAGAAGGCTGAGAACTTGTTCTCAAGATGAATAGTTTGCATTGCTCTGCTCTGCGTGGGGACTCGGAAAGTTTGTTTTGCTTAATAAAGAACAGGTGCAGTGTTATTTTTTTAATGTTTTTTTTCTGCTGCAGTAATGTAACTGCTGACATGGCAACAATGAAACGTGGTGCTAAGTGGGATAAATGTTTTTCCTAAGGGCAGCATCAGTTTTACAAATCACTCTTTTTTGGAGGAGTTCTCCATGTAAACAGATATATCTATTCCTTTATAAGACAAAAAAACAAAGAAGTTACTCACTGACTGAAATATTATCGGCTGCTTCGCAAGGTTTTAATTAAGGTAAAATAACTTATAATGTGATGTGACTCCTTTGCTCACTTGTTACTGCACAGACACATGCAAACACACACTCACATATATATATATAAACGTACACAAAGTATGAGTATTTTCCCCTTTCAATTGATGGAAATTCATTGCCTATGTGATTGAACTTTAAAAATCTTGCCCCTTGGCCTAGTGAGTAAATGCACTTACCCAGTGTGGAACTGAGACATACATAAAAGAAAGGAATCCAGTTTAATCTGTACTGACTGAGCTGATCTCAGTGGGACTTGAACTCCAGCAGCACTCAAGGGGTGAAAAGCACTCCCACCTCACCCCACTTGATCAAATCTTTGTTCCATCCTGATCATTATAATTTATACGGCAGTCTATTTAAAATATCAAGCTCACTGTCACAAAATACTGCTACCTGTACATGTCAAAACCAAGAGATTGTTCATTCAGAAAAACAACTCTGTCCACAGTTTCTCATCAGGCTGCAGTGCAAGAGGAGTTAAAAAATATGGCTCCTTTCATGGGCTTTGGGAGTGCTTTGGTACTGAATGACCCATAGTTCTGTGGGAGAGACCTTGAAGTAAAAACGAAAGGAAAGGTTAATCATCAGTAACCATCTGTCTTCAGATAAACCATTTCCTCCACATATTGTTCATTCCTTCCTCCCATTTTGGACTGAAACATCTCTTCATTCCAGGGTGGTTTGTACTTGTAGGCCAAAGTTGAAATGATGCTGTACCGATTTGAAGGCCGTTATATATGGACAGTTGTGAGGTTATTTTCTTCAAGGCTTTTCTTTGCAAAGACACACAACTTCCCATGTGCGTGAACTAACCCGTAGGTCCCTTTTAAACCAATTTGTGATGACAGCAGCTATAAAGTGTGCAATTTTGCTGTGAGATCTTAAAGCACTTGTACTCAAATATCCATTAAAGCCTCTATTAAAATGGAAGACAAAGGAATTCCATGCAAATGCGTTGCACATTATTACACAAATTTACTTTGTGTGCTATATCTAATGCACTGGGTTAATGAGTTTGTTAAAATCTTGTCTGCATTATTTGAATGTAGTTGTCAACCTGTTTATTTTAAATGGGTTAATCCCTTGCTGTGCATTACATGATTTAAATGAGATGGCAATTACAGAAATGAATTTATTTTTGTTGCTGTTTGCACGTAGCAAATTTCTTCTTGGCAAATTATTACTTTTAAAAAATCTGGTTTGAAGCAACTTGACTTAGTAAATAGAACACTTTTTTGATGTCACTTTCCTTGCGGGAACTCATTTGAATTGTTTTATCTAAGCATGTTTAAGCATTTAATAGCTGCTAACAGGTAAATGATACATCAGCTTCTGTTTTTACTCTAAGATGAAAGCACAGAAATGAAACAACATTAACAACTAGGTTACAAAGGATTAAATATAATTTGTTCTAAACCTGGAATGTTCCTTTAATTTGATCCCATTTTTCTTTTGCTCTGTTGTTATTTTAAGCTGCACCTGACTGAGTTCACTTTCTCCCTACCTCTGCTAAAGACATTGGGCCAAAGCTTGCAGCCTCTCTGGGTGCGGACGATGTGCACACGCTCCCGGAGAGGCCCCGCAAACGCCGCGCGATGCGCATGCAGCAAGAACTGGCTTTCACGATCTGTCCAAATGTGTTTCGACAGATCACAAGCATCCGCAGGAGGAAGGACATTCACAGGCGGAGATTTGGGATATTTGCCCAACTCTTGCCTTCAAACTCTTACGCCTGATAAAAGCAGGCGTATAGCCTACTTTTACTAGCGTAAGAGTTTTAAAACATAGAAAAATGTTATGTTACTACTTATTTTCATATTAAAAACCCTGTCTATGAAGATAAGTTTACATAGAAACATAGAAAATAGGTGCAGGAGTAGGCCATTCGGCCCTTCGAGCCTGCACCACCATTCAGTAAAATTATGGCTGATCATTCCCTCAGTACCCCTTTCCTGCTTTGTCTTCATACCCCTTGATCCCTTTAGCCATAAGGGCCATATCTAACTCTCTCTTGAATATATCCAATGAACTGGCCTCAGCAACTCTCTGTGGTAGGGAATTCCACAGGTTAACAACTCTCTGAGTGAAGAAGTTTCTCCTCATCTCGGTCCTAAATGGCCTTTATCATTAGACTATGTCCCCTGGTTCTGGACCTCTCCAACATCGGGAACATTCTTCCTGCATCGAACCTGTCCAGTCCCGTCAGAATTTTATATTTTTCAATGAGATCCCCTCTCATCTTACTAAACAACAGTGAATACAGGCCCAGTCGATCCAGTCTCTCCTCATATGTCAGTCCCGCCATCCCGGGAATCAGTCTGGTGAACCTTCGCTGCACTCTCTCAATAGCAAGAACGTCCTTCCTCAGATTAGGAGACCAAAACTGAACACAATATTCCAGGTGAGGCCTCACTAAAGCCCTGTATAACAGTTTATTTTTAACACGATTAAAATATATTTTTTTTAATTTCAAAAAAATATTTTTTTCTCTAAAACATTTAATTTAATGGAATTTCTATCAATTTTTTAAAAGTGAAGTGTTTTTTTTATTCATGTTTGTGTTTTATTTGATTTTAGGTGTATTCTTTGATAGTAATGGGAGCTTGGAGATCCCATTACTATGAATGCGAATACGACACAATAATTGGTGGTGCAGGTCCACGCGATCCCAGGATACGCTTACAATCATGGAACACAGGTTCCTGTACGCTGGACTGCGAAACTAGGCCTCGGAGCGCAATCCTACACACTTTCATGACCACCGGGTATTTTTGTTAAAAACTTTCAGTTGGAGGCCGCAGGAAGCCTCCGACCACAATTTCCCCCCCATTTACTCGTGCTGGGGTATGATTCTGCGAGGTCAGCAGCCCTCTCGTACTTTGTCGGGCAGGTCCAGAGGCAGCATGGGCCCAGCCCACACTGCGATATGTGCGCGCACTAGGTCCGTGCAGCAGAGCTGGTCTCCAGTCGTCTTGGTTAATCCTTGCCACTGGACCAAGACCTAGCTCTGTCAAGCCCGTGTGGTGGCTGGTGTGCAACGGCCAGCCCACGTTAAAAAAATCCACGCACAGGCATCTTCCACCCTTCAGGATGTAGTTCAGGATCTGGAATATTAGTTCCTTCATTGAAACACCTGTGAACTCATCCTTTTTTGGCGTGGAAGCAAGTCATCCTCGTTTCGAGGGACTACCTATGATGATGATGAGTAATTTGTCCAAGTTGCCATTTTTCATATCCGCAGGTTATTCGACCATGTGGAACTCACAATTGAGCCTGATTCCGTCTTCAGCAAGAGGCCCTCGATCGCGACGAGGAGGAAGATTCCTGTCCGGTTTTCCCCTTCCCATATCCGAGGGGGCTGAGCCAAATATGTATTGCATCTACTGACAGCTCAACTGAGAGCAGCTAACTTAATGCTGACTGGGAATCAAACTTGGGACTTTTGTGGATTAGTTGGCTAGTTCCACACCAGGTGCATTTACCCACTGGGGGTAATGATAACATTTGCCAATGGAGTAAATCATGCTCTATTGGCTCAGCTGCCCATCAAAATCCTCTCCTGATTTTCATTTCGATTGAAGCCTTGGATATTAAAATCAGGAGGGGTGGTCAATCTGATATCACACTATCACCAAAGTCAAAATTACTCTCATTGAGTCATATGGGGAACTTGCTTTTTTATTGATGTTTTTATTAAAGTGGGGGTTTGTCTGGAGTTTACATTTTGATCCTGGCACTTTAGTTCTTACCAACAGTTCACACTTTAAGTAAACGTGTGCCTTTAACATTTATCAAAGAGTAGAGCAAACAGCCAAGTAAACACATCTCCTGCAAATGCAGTTGTGAGGATGAAAGCACAGGGGAGGTGTGCTGCTGGATGCATGTAGAAAATGGCCACTCATTCAGAAGAAACAAATATCAAGTAAAATTTTATCAGTTTCTTTCTCTGTCCAGTGGGCAAAAAGGATCAAATGCTAAAATGGGAATCGCATGTTCTTGATAGATTACAGTATAAAGCTTTTAGTTCAATGGTTTCAGTGCCGCAACTAAAGCTTTTAAGTCTAACTGGTTAACTGTGCACCTTATTGAAAGATTCAGAACCAGATTGCAGTTGTAACCAGAGTAGAGTTCTTGCCAAAGGGTGTACACCTGAAACTGTAAGCAATTGTTTTTTTGTTAGATGTTGATGCAGTTGCTGTATATTTTGCGCATCTTCTGTTTTTTATTTCACCCACCAGGGCTAACTGCCTGTTCCAGGGTATATTCTGTGACAGTGCTGGTGGTCACAGCTGCAGACTATCGGGGCAATTTTAACTCTCCATGGCGATGGGCCCTCAGAACGCGCCCTGTCGCCCTAGCGATGCAGCGAGTGATCTGGGGTCCATTTTTACAACCGGCCCTCATAAGTATAGATGTGGTAAGCTGTCTGCCCATAACTGGGGCCCGGTTCTGGCGGGCAAATATCGAGTGAACGTCCCACCAGGCCGACACTTGGGTAAGTCATCGGTGGGGGCAGGGGTGGAGGAAGTTTTGAAGAGATTTGTCAATCTGCAAGGGAAGGAGTGGCCCAACCATCCAGTGTGGGGCCGAGAGGAGCATTTGTGCCCTGCAAAAATAATGGGGAGAAAATTTCAGTCGGAGATTTCCTTCGGACGAACGCCTCCAACCCAAAATCTTTTTACGAAAATACATGGTGGTTCCGGAGGCACCTTCGATTGCGGTCGGAGACCTTCATTCCTTGCGTAGCGCACAGGAAGATGACTTCCCCGTACGTACGAAAATGCTGGAGTCACGTGGGCCTAGACAACCAATCACTCTGAGGCCTTCTCATTGATAATAATGGGAACACGAGATCCCATTACTATCAATGAGAATAACCCCCTAAAACAAGAAACACCACATAATAAATTAAAAATACACCTCACATATTTAAAATTGATTGAAATTAAAGTTAATTAAATGGTTTAGAAAAAAATATATTTGGGGGATTTTTTTAATTGTGTATTTAGTAGGGTTTAAAATAAACTTACCTTAATGGGTTTTTAAACATAAAAATGTCTGATCAAATTTAATTTTTATATGTTTTAAAACTTATGGTGATAAAAGTAAGCTATGCGCCTGCTTTTACCAGGTGTAAGAGTTTGAAGGACATTCGCTGGGCATGAGCAATCTCTCCCGCACGAATGTCTTGACAGATCTGGATTTTGGCGCCTGCACATTGCGCCCTGAAAACCCGCTTTTGCGAGTCCGTGCGCACTCCTTACGGACCCGGCGAGGCGGGAACCTTTGGCACAATGTTCACACTTGCCTGTAAAGGTCTCCTTGTCCACCGGATTTTACTGAGCAGAGGGCCATTAAAATAGCTCCAAGGTCCTACAGACATCACAGGGCCCTGATTGAAATGTTTACGTGAGGTTCCTGCCCGAGTCAAGCAGGCGTCTCAACTGCCCAAGAAAATAACAGCATTAATATGATCATGGGCACTTAAGAAGCCTGGGATTTAACTCCTGCTCCGCCTGCTTTCTGCTGGCCCAAGGGAGTTAAAATTGACCCTTATAGTTTCAGACATGACCATGAATGTTCAAAATCCAAAACAAAAACCGGGAATGGAGGGAAATTGCACAGCAGGTAAGTTAACATCTGAAAGAATAAGCTAAGTAAGTTGCATGGGAGGGATCCACAGTAAGCACAGTCGCAAGAACAGCATTAAATACATCAGATGTCAGTGGTCCCAAAATAGAGAGGTAACATTTTAACTGAAGTCCACAAGGAATGAAGTGGAACTGGAGAACCTTTCAAAGATTGATTAGTTTTCTTTATATTTCCACCATTTTCTGTCCTGAATGCTATTTTGAAATTGTTGCTGTAAAACTACATGTTCCCTGCTCATCATTCCCACAACTCCAGGTTTAAATCCCTCCAATCAGGTCTCTGCCCCGCCACAGTCCTTATCAAAGTCACAATTGACATCCGATGTGACTGTCAAAGGCACACCATCCATCCCGTCCTTCTCAACCTGTCTGCAGTCTTGGACACGGTTGACCATACCATTCTCCTCCAACACCTCTCCTCCGTCATCCAGCTGGGTGGGATTGCACTCGCCTGGTTACATTCTCATCTATCCAGTCAGAGCCAGAACATCACCTGCAATGGCTTCTCTTCCCGCTCCTGTCCCGTTATCTCTGGAGTCGCCCAAAGTGACCACCCATCCTATTTCTCACCTGCCCCTCAGCTACATAATCCCAAAACAAAACATCAGCTTCCACATGTACGCTGATAACACCCAGTGTCACCTACCTCACCACCACTTCTCTTGACCCCCTCCACTGTCTCTGAATTGGCACGTGGCTTGTCCGACTGGATGAGCAGAAATTTCCTTCAAATAAATACTGAGAAGACTGAAGCCATTATCTTCTGTCCCCGCCACAAATTCCATCCCCAAGCCACCCACTCCGTCCCTCTCCCTGGCAACTGTCTGAGGCTGAACCAGAACATTCGCAACCTTGGTGTTGGATTTCACCCCGAGATGAGCATCCAACCACATATCTGTGCCATCACTAAGACCGCCTACTTGCATTTTCGTCCACCCATCTCCGCCCCTGCCTCAGCTCATCCGCTGCTGAAGCCCTCATCCATGCCTTTGTTACCTCTAAACTTGACTATTCCAATGCACTCCTGGTCGGCCTCCCATCTTCCACTACATAAACTTGAGCTCATCCAGAACTCTGCTAACGCGCACCAAGTCCCATTCACCCATCACACCTGTGCTCAATGACTTACATTGGCTCCCAGTCCGGCTACGCCTCAATTTTAACATTCTCACCCTTGTTTTCATATCCCTCCATGCCCTCGCCCCTTCCTATCTCTGTAACCTCTTCCAGCTTTACAGCCCTCCGAGATCTCTGTGCTCCTCCAATTCTAGCCTCTTGCGCATATCTGAGTTTCATTACGCCACTATTGCCTGCAGTACCTTCAGTTGCCAAGGCCCTAAGCTCTGGAATTCACTCTCCAATCCCCATCGACTTTCTCGCTCACTCTCCTACTTTATGATGCTCCTTAAAACTACCACTTGTCATCTGTCCTAATATCTCCTGATGTGGCTCGGTGTCAAATTTTGTTTGTTATATAAATGCAAGTTTTTGTTGTTTTGCAAAACTTTCAATATCCTTGAAAGTGTAAATCGCCACTCACTCGGCAATGAGTGTAACCGGTGATCTGAGATTTCCAGAAAATAAGAAGGCAGTTCATATTAATCACGAAGATCCTATTTGTAACAGAGGTCACTGAGATATACATAGTGCAGTAGCTGAGACAGAGAATGACAACATACCAAATCATTTTTTTTTGTGGGCTCAAGTCCCGGAGCTCTAACCATCAAGGATTGACTTTTACAAGTTTTATGCCAGGCCAGTAGGTGGAGTATGTGGCTATGGTGGGTGTTCCATCTGCGACAGGACGGAAGGGGAAGGGATATAAGCACACTGACTATCAGCTGTTGACTGGTGCATTTACTTGCATCATGGTGATACGCCTGGTACGGACCATCTTGCCCTCCCTTCTGATGGAAGGAATCAGAACGGCAATTTCTAACAATGGGAAATAACAAGGGGGGCTGGGGGTGGGGGGTGGGGGGGGAGATAGAAAGGCAGAAGGTTCAGAGTTAACAACTAGATACTCCAGGACAAGTGCTTAAAGCATTCATAGGGCATTCCTCTGCCGGCTATTTAACAGAGACATTAATCCATTTTAAATAAACTCCTCGATTAAAATAGCAGATAGAGGAATGCCGTTTGAATGCATACAGCGTTTGTCGCTTACTGTCAGCAGCGGTAAATGCTAGGCTTTAGAATTGAAACTTTATACAACGGGTTTCCTAATTTTATTGTATTTTAATTTACCTGTTGTCACTCTTAAATCAACAGAAGGTAAAAGCCACCTTGATGAAGAGGTCAACAATTGGCCTCAACAATCTGGTTTAGGGAGGGGGAATTGGTCAGGGTTACTGTCGAGTGCTGGATGGCACAGGCGTGGATGTTGGCTGAGGACAGGGTCAGGCTCGGCTGCGGTGCCCCCAACAGTCGAATAGCCTGCCAACAGCCACTGTTGAGGCTCACGTGTGAATAATGGCCACCTGCCAAAGTCAGAGAAGACTCGGCACCTCAGAAACCATCCCCCAGCAAAGAGCCAACGTTTTCAGAGGAAAAAGGGCGTTGTACAGAAGCTTGGCAAAGAAAAATAAAATATCTCTTAGGGGCTAATCCAGAGTAGCATTTCTGTAGGCTGAGAAGAAGATTGCCTGATTGCTTTTGTTCCATGCCTGGGGAGCAACATAGATGGTCTGCTTGGTGTAATTTTTCAATCCCCTTTCAAGCCTGAAAATTGAAATCAGACATTTTGTAAAAATTAATGCAGACAAGGTTACTCACCAGGTTAAAATATAAACAGCACAGCATAAGAACAGCTTGCATATAAGGGCTGATTTTATCAATTTTAATGGATGGAAAATCATCGGGGAGCATGTACCTGAATTCATGACTTAAATATAGGGGGTATGATTAAGAAGTTTGCAGTTGATACCAAAATCGGCTGTATGATTGATAATGAAGAAGAAAGCTGCAGACTGCAGGAAGATATCAATCAACTGGTCAGGTGGGCAGAGCAGTGGCAAATGGAATTTAATCTAGAGAAGTGTGAATTAATGCATTTGGGGAGGGCTAACAAGGAAAGTGAATAGACATTAAATGGTAGGACACTGAGATGTGTAGAGGAACAAAGGGACCCTGGAGTGCAGGTCCACAGATCCCTGAAAGTAGCAGGCCAGGTAGATAAGGTGGTTAAGAAGGCATACGGAATGCTTGCCTTTATTAGCCGAGGCATAGAACACAAGAGCAGTGGGGTTATGCTTGAAATGTATAAAACACTGGTTAAGCCACAGCTGGAGTACTGCGTGCAGTTCTGGTCACTGCATTAGAGGAAGGACATGATTGCACTGGAGAGGCTACAGAGGAGATTTACGTGGATGTTGCCGGGAGTGGAGAATCTAAGCTATGAGGATAGATTAGATAGGCTGGGTTTGTTTTCATTGGAACAGAGGAGGCTTAGGGGAGACCTCATTGAGGTGTATAAAATTATGAGGGGCCTAGATATAGTGGATAGAAAGGACCCATTTCCCTTAGCAGAGGGGTCAATAACCGGGGGTATAAATTTAAAGTAATTGGTAGAAGGTTTGGTGGGGATTTGAGAGGAAATTTCTTCACCCAGAGGGTTGTGGGGATCTGGAGCTCACTGCCTGAAAGGGTGGTAGAGGCAGAAACCCTCACCACATTTAAAAAGTACTTGGATGTGCACCTGAAGTGCTGTAACCTGCAGGGTTATGGACCTAGAGCTGGAAAGAGGGATTAGGCATGTTGGCCGTCATGGACACGATGGGTTGAAATGGCCTCCTTCTGTGCTGTAAACTTCTATGATTCTATGATTGATTCTCCCAGAGCGGTAGGCTTTGCATTGGGAGCACAATTTCCTAAAATCATCTCTATAGTCTGAAAAACATACAACATTTAAAAAAAAATACTCTTTACTCCTTCCTTTTAAAGTTTGAGTATATTGTATATACATTCAGAAGTTGTATTATATTATTTTTTATCAAAGCTCTCCATGAACTAGACTGTACTTATAAATGTTATTGTTAAACTTATTAACAGGAGTTTTCTGCCCTCTTTGAGCTGAATATTTTGTGGTATTAGGCTGGTTGGAGGCAGGACTTGGGCCAAGAGTGTGATCTGCTGCATCACCGCCTATTTATATATCCCCCTGACTTTACACAGGCAGGACCACTGTTGTACAATGCACCTGTAATTTACGGGTGGGTGTATTGTAAAGTTACACCAGAACTACTCGTATGACATATTTTCCTCCATTTGCACGATAGCAATGCTGGGTGCAAAGGGCGTTTGCTGGTGTCTGCTGTGCAATGTTCCTACATGGGCACATTTAAAATTTAATGGGAGTGATCAAGTTTTTAAAAATTTCTCCGGCTGCCTGGCAACACTGGCCAGGCTGCATTTATTGTCCATCCCGAGTGACCCTAAGAAAATGGTGGTGGGTCTTCTCTTGAACTATTGCAAGCCTGATGGTGACGGTGCACCAATGGTGCTGGCAGGTTGGAGATTCCAGGACACTGACCCAACGCTGATGAAGGAACAGTGACATATGTCCAAGTTAGGGCAGTGTGTGACTTGAAGGAGTTGATCTTCCTACAACTTTGCTGCTCTTGTTCTTGGTGACAGCGGTCACAGGAGATGGAGGTGTTGTCAAAGTAAACTTAGTGAGTTGCTGCAGTGCATCTGATAGATCGTACATACTGCAGCACAGTGTGTCGGTGATAGGTAAGGAGTCCAGTGGCAGGGCAGCACTCAACCAGGCAAGTGGTGAGTGTTTCCTCACACTCTTTGACTTGAGCTTTGTAGATGCTGGATAGATTTTGAGAGGTCAAGAGGTGAGCCAATTATCACAGTGTAGTGTATGAAATGATACAATGAACTCCGTACTGTGAGCCAGTGGCTAGGTGTAACCTGGTCAGTCTTTAATGGCTTCCAGAAGTGAAGATACAAAGGTGAAGTTCAGGTTATATACCGGGCCCAGTGTACCTATGACCCTAGGACCTCCGACGGTAGTGCCCCCTGTTGGTGGGCAGACCTTATGTACATACATTACATACAGAGTACCTGCATTTGTAGTTGCAATGTTGATATGGCTGGCCCAGTTAAGCTTCTGGTCAATGGTGACCCGTTAAGACATGAATGACAGAGGTCTCGGTGAAAATGACGCCGTGCAAAATCAAGACGAGATGGCAGGTCCTTCTCTTGCTCTAATTGGTCACTTATTGAAGTGTGATTGTTGCCTACAACTGTCAACCCAATTATCTAGGTCCTGTTGTGGGCTGGCTCAAGCTGCTGCATTATCAAGGAAGTTGTGAATGGAGCCAAACACTGTGGGATCATTGGATGCTGCAGGCAACACTGCGTCTGGCAGGCTCTGAGGCCTACCGCAGTCATTCTCCATCCCGACAAACAAACACAAATCCTGGTGGAGACTGGGGGGTCTGCCAATGTTATGCAAATGCCTGCAAGGCAACAAAGCAAGAAAATCCACTGGGGCCAGGGCCCATCTTTGTGGCAAGCAGAAGGTAGGAATTTGATGCAGTTCGTACTTTGGAAGAAGTTTGACCAAATTATTCACATGCACACAGGAAGTGGAAAATAAGGGCTCTTAATCTCAGTAAAGGACGAAATGCTCTATTGTAACATTAAATATCTAGCCGGCATTTGTATACTGATGAGTGGAGCTCCGTGTCTAATAAAATATCCAGTTTTGCCTGGCTAGAAAGCAAACCGAAAGTGGTAGTATAACTCAACGCTACTGGGTTGCACCACTTTAAAACAGCTAACTGCCACAAACAGCGCCATTACTTAAACAGAGCTGAACTTAATAATTATTGACCTGTTGAATACCAAAGGGAAATTCTTCGGTAACTGCTGGAATATTATCGTATTAGGCAGAGCACAGTTACCTAATAGATTTTTGTTGGGTAAGGGTAAATAGAATTAAGATACAGATCAGCCATGATCTAATTGAATGATGGAATAGGCTCGAGGGGCTAAATGGCCCACTCCTGTTCCTATGAAGAACAGGCTATATTAAGACCATGTTTTTGAGAAACTTGCAGCATTTAATTGATATTTCATTTTATTGCACAAATGTCAGTACCTCAATTCTCAATTCTCAAGAGTCTAACCATCTCCCCTTGACATACAATGGCATTACCATCGCCGAATCCAGACCCCCATTAACATCCTGGGGGTCATCATTGACCAAAAGCTTAACTGGACCAGCCACATCAATTCTGTGGCAACAAGAGCAGGTCAGAGGCTGGGTATTCTGCGGCAAGTGACTCACCTTCTAACTCTCCAAAGCCTTTCCACCATCTACAAGGCACAAGTTAGGAGTTTGATTTAATACTTTCTACTTTGCCTGGATGAGTGCAGCTTCAACAACACTCAAGAAGCTCGACACCATCCAGGACAAAGCAGCCCGCTTGATTGGACCCCATCCATCACCTTAAGCATTCATTTCCTCCACCACCGGCACACCGTGGCTGCAGTGTGCACCATCTACAAGATGCACCGCAGCAACTCACCATGGCTTCTTCGGCAACACCTCCCAAGCCCACAACCTCTACCATCTAGAAGGACAAGGGCAGCAGGCGCATGGGAGCACCACCACCTCCACGTTCCCCTCCCAGTCACACACCATCCTGAGTTGGAAATATATCGGCCGTTCCTTCATCGTCGCTGGGTCAAAATTCGGGAACTCCCTCCCGAACAGCATTGTGGGAGTACCTTCACCACAAGGACTGCAGCAGTTCAAGAAGGTGGTTCACCACCACCTTCTCCAGGGCAATTAGGAATGGGCAATAAATGCTGGCTTTGCCAGCGATGCCCACATCCCAGAACGAATTAAAAAAAAAAAAATTGGTATCATAAATAAACTGCATCAACTAACAGTGAATAGGTATTTGTCTGAATGTATGAAGCTATTAGGAAGGACAAAGGGCATTCTCTAGGCATGTTGCATTTAACATACTCCCTGACCACTAATTCCTTTGTGTTGGCAATTCCACCAAGAAGCTGACACAGTATTATCTGATACCTCGGAATCTAGCTGCAGGCTGGAACAGATGCATTGAACAATGCTATGTGTTCTTTGGAATCTCATGTATTCACTCTCCAAACCATTTCCCTGTCAGCACAAACTCTGAGGTGTTTTATTTGAAAAAAAAATTAAATGCACAGCTGTACTCTTAATTTCACTGCTGAAAACAGTCTCGTAGCTTTTGACAGTTCATCTTTTTGGTACAATTAATTAGCTCTTTTAACCACATTCTCTCTCAAGTGTAGAGCAAGAGTCAAGAAAAGTAAGAGCTGAGAAATATGCTGAATATATGAGTTTGCACTTGCCTGGCATACAATACATTTGGCAAAACTGTACTATAGTAAAATTTACTGTACCATAGAAACATAGAAAATAGGTACAGGAGTAGGCCATTCGGCCCTTCGAGCCTGCACCGCCATTCAATAAGATCATGGCTGATCATTCCCTCAGTACCCCTTTCCTGCTTTCTCTCCATACCCTTGATCCTCTTAGCCGTAAGGGCCATATCTAACTCCCTCTTGAATGTATCCAATGAACTGGCATCAACAACTCTCTGCGGTAGGGAATTTCACAGGATAACCACTCTCTGAGTGAAGAAGTTTCTCCTCATCTCAGTCCTAAATGGCCTACCCCTTATCCTAAGACTGTGTCCCCTGGTTCTGGACTTCCCCAACATCGGAAACATTCTTCCCGCATCTAACTTGCCTGTGTGTCAGCTTTACTCAGTTAATAGCACGTTCATGACTGCAGCAGAGTGTGGGTTTGAGTCCCGCACCAGGACTTCAGTCCACAATCTAGGACGTAAACCAGTAGACTCCCAGGAGAAGAAAGATGCAGTCTCAAATGAATTCTCACTAGGAATTGTAAGATTCCCCCAATGGCTCTGTTGCTGTGTGTATTGCTCAGTGTGGAACTGAGGCACATTAGGATTGATGCCTGGTGTATGTTGAGATCCCTGATCTGAGATGAGATTGGATTGGCTGGGGTTGTTTTCTTTGGAACAGAGGAGGCTGAGAGAATATTTAATTGAGGCGTATAACATTATGATGGGCCCAGATAGAGTGGACAGGAAGGATCTATTTCCCTTCGTGGAGAGGTCAATAACCAGGGGGCATAGCTTTAAAGTAATTGGTAGAAGGATTAGAGGGGACTTGAGAAATGTTTTCACCCAGAACTCACTGCCTGAGAGGGTTGTAGAGGCAGAAACCCTCATCACATGTAAAAAGTACTTAAAGTGCCGTAACCTACAGGGCTACGGACCAAGAGCTGGAAAGTGGAATTCGGCTGGATAGCTCTTTGTCGGATAGCATGGACACGATGGACTGAAGGGCCCCTTTCTGTGCTGTAAATATCTTTGATTCTATGATTCTGGGGGGCTGTTGTAGGGCCAATACAATTGGCCTCAGCACCCTGGCTAGGAAAAGAAAAGTCAACCAAGTATCCCACTAGAGACTGCTATCCAATGATGCTATTGTGTGGTGTTCATTTGTGGATTATGGGTGAGAACAGGATTGGGTTTGGTTGTGACTCTTGCTATGGTCAAATAGCCTGCTAACACTCATGGTTTCGGTGTACATATGGAGAATAGCCGCTTTATAAGCTTCTATAAGGTGGTAGACCAGCAGACAGGAAAGGAGGAGTAATACAATCAGAGGACTACATAGCTGGAACTCCTCAAACATGATTGAGATGAAAGATCTCAATCGTGTAAACACTGAGCTTTTTATTGAGTCATCAGGATAAAGTATTCGCAAAACATGGTGGGGCCGAAATTGCCTCCTCCACTGGGCCTCTCACCGCCCAAAAGCGGTGGCCACGGGGCAGCGCGGAATGGCCGCCGAATCTCCGTGGAGGGGCCGCCATTTTGTAAATTGCCCTTCATCAGGAACGGAGCAGTGTCCGGGACCGCTCTGCCCATTTTCCCACCACGGCATGCATGCGCCAACCCCTTACCGTCTGGCGGGGACCCCCTCGTAAAATTGCCTGGCCGAAATTGTCCCTGTACCTGAAATTGTCCCTGTACCTGAAATTGCCCCTGTACCTGAAATTGTCCCTGTACCTGAAATTGTCCCTGTACCTGAAATTGCCCCTGTACCTGAAATTGTCCCTGTACCTGAAATTGTCGCTGTACCTGAAATTGTCGCTGTACCTGAAATTGTCCCTCTACCTGAAATTGTCCCTCTACCTGAAATTGCCCCTGTACCTGAAATTGCCCCTGTACCTGAAATTGTCGCTGTACCTGAAATTGTCCCTCTACCTGAAATTGTCCCTCTACCTGAAATTGCCCCTGTACCTGAAATTGCCCCTGTACCTGAAATTGCCCCTGTACCTGAAATTGCCCCTGTACCTGAAATTGCCCCTGTACCTGAAATTGCCCCTGTAACTGAAATTGTCCCTCTACCTGAAATTGTCCCTCTACCTGAAATTGCCCCTGTACCTGAAATTGTCCCTGTACCTGAAATTGTCCCTGTACCTGAAATTGTCCCTCTACCTGAAATTGTCCCTCTACCTGAAATTGCCCCTGTACCTGAAATTACCCCTGTACCTGAAATTGTCGCTGTACCTGAAATTGCCCCTGTACCTCAAATTGCCCCTGTACCTGAAATTGCCCCTGTACCCGAAATTGCCCCTGTACCTGAAATTGCCCCTGTACCTGAAATTGCCCCTGTACCTGAAATTGCCCCTGTACCTGAAATTGCCCCTGTACCTGAAATTGCCCCTGTACCTGAAATTGCCCCTGTAACTGAAATTGCCCCTGTACCTGAAATTGTCGCTGTACCTGAAATTGCCCCTGTACCTGAAATTGTCGCTGTACCTGAAATTGCCCCGTACCTGAAATTGCCCCTGTAACTGAAATTGTCGCTGTACCTGAAATTGCCCCTGTACCTGAAATTGTCGCTGTACCTGAAATTGCCCCGTACCTGAAATTGCCCCGCCAGAGTGAAGCCGGCACTGGCCAGTGCCCCTGACAGCTTTTGCTGTCGGTACACTCTCTGTGAAATGGCGGCATGGCCAATCGGCAGCCTAGCACCCGCTCTTGGGTGCCGAGCCACTGGCCTGGACAAAATCCTCCCTGGTGGCCCAGTGGACCTTCGAAGCGGCCCTCCCCTTTAACTGAAGGGGATCTCGAGACGTTGTGATGCGCCAGCGCAATGACTGACAGCCTCAGCTATTCCGTCCTGCCCACACTTGCGCCCCGCTAGTGCTGGCCACTCCGCTTCGCCCCTGCTTCCGCTCAATGATGAGGTCACTTCCGCCCCGCTGGAAACAAAATCATGAAGAGCTGAATTTCGATGGATAGGCCACTGCAACCATTGTGGTGGCCAGAACACTTCAAAAACGCTAGGTGCGCCCCGTTTCGGACAGAGGGCAATTTCTACCCCGGTATGTTTAAAAGCAATAGACTACATGTGAGTTAAGGTAGAATCTCTTCACATTTTTAATAACAATAACTGGTATTTATACAGCGCATTTACCATAGCGTAGTGGAGGAGGTTACAGAGATAGGAAGCGTTGAGGCCATGGAGTGATTTCAAAACAAGGATGAGAATTTTAAAATTACAAGTACTGTTGAATATTGCAAAGACAAATGTTAAAAGCTAATTAGCCACATGTTTACTGATTCATGCTTAATTTAAAAAGCTATTTATTCAACTGAATGTTATAGCTAATCTAATTGTAGGACAATTTTTTGCATTGTATGGTACATTAATAATGAGAGCATTAATATTATTCAGCAATTTTGGCGATATGTTTTGTTGCTGTAAGTTATAAAATATAAGCAGAAAGTGTGTAGAAATTGTAATCTAGCTACAACTTCATGATAAATGGGTCATTTTCGGGTTGGCAGGCTGTAACTAGTGGAGTGCCACAAGGATCAGTGCTGGGGCCCCAGCTATTCCCAATCTATATCAATGATTTGAATGAGGGGACCATCTAATCTGCTGATGATACAAAGCTAGGTGGGAATGTAAGTTGTGAGGAGGATGCAAAGGGACTTCAAGGGGATAGAGACAGGCTAAGTGAGTGGGCAAGAACATGGCAAATGGAATATAATGTGGAGAAATGTGAAGTAAACTCTTTGGTAGGAAAAATATAAAAGCAGAGTATTTTTTAAATGGTGAGAGATTGGGAAATGTTGGTGTTCACAGGGACCTGGGTGTCCTTGTACACGAATCACTGAAAGTTGACCTGCAGTGAGCAAGTGATTAAGAAAGCAAATGGCATGTTGGTCTTTATTACAAGAGGATTTGAGTATAAGAGTAAAGACATATTATTGCAATTATATAGGGCCCTGGTGAGACCGCACCTGGAGTATTGTGTACAGTTTTGGTCTCCTTACCTAAGGAAGGATATATTTGCCATAGAGGGAGTGCAACAAAGGTTCACCAGACTGATTCCTTAGATGGGGGTATTGTCCTATGAGGAGAGATTGAGCAGATTAGGCCTATATTCTCTAGAGTTTTGAAGACTGAGAGGTGATCTAATTGAAACATATAAAATTCTTACAGGGCTTGACAGGGTAGATGCAGGGAGGATGTTTAGAAACATAGAAAATAGGTGCAGGAACAGGCCATTCGGCCCTTCGAGCCTGCACCACCATTCAATATGATCATGGCTGATCATGCAACTTCAGTACCCCACCCCTGCCTTCTCTCCATATCCCCTGATCCCTTTAGCTGTAAGGGTGTGGAGTCCAGAAGCAGGGGTCAGGGTCTCAGAATAAGGGGTCGGCCATTTAGGACTGAGATGACGAGAAACTTCTTCACTCAGAGGGCTGTGGAGGCTTAGTCTTTGATATTCAAGACTGATATCAGTAGATTTTTGGATATTAAGGGAATCAAGGGATATGGGGACAGTGCAGGAAAGTGGAGTTAGAATATCAGCCATGATCTTATTGAATGGCAGAGCAGGCTCGAGGGGCCGAATGGCCTACTTCATAGAAACATAGAAACATAGAAATTAGGTGCAGGAGCAGGCCATTCTTATGTCCTTATGTTCGTATAAACATTTTAAATGCAGTCATTATTTTTAATTTTAGATTTTGTTCGATGTCATGTCTGATAGCTCATTGATTAAAACACTACCTGATGTAGTACTGAGCCATTTGGACGAGGAAGCTCTTGAATTTGATTGATGGTCAGTGCTAAGCTACTAGATCTCACAGCAGAATTGACCTCAGCATCCTTGGAATAGGGAGAGCTGGAAGTGTGAGTGTCTGGGTGTGAGTTGTAGGCATATAGGTTCATTCTAGAGACACCTTCTTAAACGCTGCCATTCTTCGATTGAACCACCAGTAGATGTGCTCAATCAGACCTGAAAAGTGCTCTCTACAGGCAAAACTTTTCCCAAAGGAATTAGCTAAGCATGGATGTTGGTCAGTACTCTAATTTGAATATTTTTCAGGAGCCTAGCAGTTTATTATTCATCATCATCATAGGCAGTCCCTCGGAATCGAGGAAGACTTGCTTCCACTCTAAAAATGAGTCCTTAGGTGGCTGAACAGTTCAATATGAGAGCCACAGTCCCTGTCACAGGTGGGACAGATAGTCGTTGAGGGAAGGGGAGGGTGGGACAGGTTTGCCGCACGCTCTTTCCGCTGCCCACGCTTGATTTCTGCATGTTCTCGGCGATAAGACTTGAGGTGCTCGGTGCCCTCCCGGATGCACTTCCTCCACTTAGGGCGTTCTTTGGCCAGGGCCTCCCAGGTGTCAGTGGGGATGTTGCACTTTATCAGGGAAGCTTTGAGGGTGTCCTTGTAACGTTTCCTCTGCCCACCTTTGGCTCGTTTGCCGTGAAGGAGTTCCGCGAAGAGCGCTTGCTTTGGGAGTCTCGTGTCTGGCATGCGGACTATGTGGCCTGCCCAGCGGAGCTGATCAAGTGTGGTCAGTGCTTCAATGCTGGGGATATTGGCCTGGTCGAGGACGCTAATGTTGGTGCATCTATCCTCCCAGGGAATTTGTAGGATCTTGCAGAGACATCGTTGGTGGTATTTCTCCAGTGACTTAAGGTGTCTACTGTACATGGTCCATGTCTCTGAGCCATACAGGGAGGCTACCAGGCCACTCATCAATGCCAATTCTTAGTAGCCATGTTTTATTTTACCTTTATTTTATTAGTTAGTATTGAATTCTCAAGCTACTTGTACAATAAACTGTAAGGGACTGACACAAAAACATGTAGTTATTTATGTTACTTTCCATATTTTCTATATAAAGTGTGTCTGATCTTTCAACTAGCAAAACCCACAGTGGAAGCTGGCGATGAGAATTTGGATTAATCTGGGTTTTAGTTCTAATCGCCTCACCACTAAAGCCAAAGGTTGTATGAAGGGAAGGAGGATTGAATGTACCCACTAGACCACCCACGAAGTCAGACTGATTTCCCCCACTAGATTGTTAAGGAGTTAAACTTATCGACTGAAGAAACCAAACAACAGTCATTGGACCATGGTACATCCAACCATGGAAAACAAAACCACCTTCTTTCAAATAGCGCCTGTAATGTAGAGAGTGCCCCAAGCATTCCATGGAGAGCGAGGAAATGGATGCCGAGCCCTGGAGGGAGTGGTTAAGAAGGGTGGCCAATAGTTTTTTGCAATGTAAGATTTTTAAAGATAGAGAAAGAGGTGGAGAGGCTGCGAGGTGTACGGAGACAACATCATGGCCGCTGATGACTCCACCACCAAAGGTGGGAGATAACACCAGTAGGTTAACTTTTTTTTTCATTTTAAAAATAAACCAAAGGACTTTTCCTATTTATTTTATTTTTAATTGATTTGTTTGCAGAATGTGACTGATACTGTCAAGGCCACATCCCTAGTTGCCTTCTGGTTTGTTACAATTGTTTGTACAACTTAGTGGCTTGCTAGGTCATTGAAGGGGCACTGAGAGTCAATCATACCGTGTGTGACTGTAGTTATATTTGGGCTAGACCGGATAGAAACTGACTGGTATACACCAATGAAACCAGTAAATGGTTCAGTATAGTTTTTTTTTTAAAGTCATTTGCAGTGATTTAAAATTGGGTTACCCAAAGGTGGTGGACTAGGCACTCTTATTAAAAATGCTTTTTTTTTGTGATAATCCCATTTTCAGCCGTATTAATAAAACTGCACCAAGTTACCACTCAATTAATAGTTTTTAATACAAGGACAAAAAAAAAAATTACATTTTATTACGCTGCCCGATTGTGCTGGTTCATGGAAGATTTTCCGTTTGTGATTATGCAAATAAGTTTGAGCGGAAACTTGAACCATAAAATCAATTTGGAAAACCAGTGTATTTTCAAGCGGAATTTGTGCCCAGATTGCCGATTGCGCCCAAAGCAGAAATTCTATCCCTTATTTTTTATAGAAGCACGCAATTATCCCTTCAAATTTAACATCTGAAGGCACTTTTACTTGACCTTTGTTTTGTTCCTGTCTCAGGAGAGAGTCCTCGATGTGCCAATCTTCTTCCATCGTCTTTGTGGTCAGTACCGGACTCTATATGGGGCCCAATTTTGGCCATGACTTGCTCCAATTTTTTTGGAGTTAATTGGTTTTTCTGCCGTAAGTTAAAAAACGCCATTTTCCCCAATAAACTTGGTCCAGAGTAACTCAGTCGGCTACGATTTTTTTTAGTTGAGTTTTTTTTCCAAAAGTGGGCGTTCCCAGACACTTACGTCAGTTTTGGCCATTTATGCCACTTTGGCCAGCTAAAACTTACTCCAAATCGACTTAGGTCAGCGTATGTGGCCAGCTCTGAAAAACATTGCGGGCAGTTAAGAACTCAGCGCAGGTTAGTACATTTAAAGCTTCACACCGTTTATTTCTTGGGTCCAAAGTGGATAATCTCAGCCAGGAGAAACAATCTTTCAACACTTAATCAACTTAGCTTATTTTTTTTAACTCATAACTTGATCAAGTTTAAGTTATAGGTAGATTATATGAAATATTTAAATATGTAACATGAACCACTACAAATATTGAAGCCAAAAAACAGAACCTGCTTCCCTTCTCTGCATCGAATTCCCACTTACCAAATTCCCAACTTTTGCACTCCGTTTCTGACAACTCTGTACGACCCTGAATAAATACTGCAGGATATTGCCCACTCACCAGGCGAACATCTGGGCATCTCTTTGGCCGGGGATAGGGTGCGGCGAACGTCAGGGTGTCCCTTTGGTCAGGGATAGGGGCTGCGAGCATCGGGTCCTGCTCACAGCCCGCAGGACACACTGGGAGGGTGAGGAGCATGCGCGCAGACTCCACTGCGCATGCGGACAGCTGCCGGCAGTGTTTTCTGCGTTGGGCTGTTGCTCCGCCCCCCCAATTCACTATGTACGCCGCGCTAGGACACGGGAGACTCGGCAAAGCGGGCAGGATGGGGGCCACTTTTTTTTTCGCTGCCATTTCCAGCGTGCAAAATCGCCGCATTTAGGGTAAGTGCGCTGAAAAAAGGGGTTGGGGAAAATTGGGTGCCATCGGCCTGATATGCTGCAATGCAAAATAGAGAGAACTATGTTATGCACAGGGCATTACAAATCCGGATTTATTTTACTGCAGCAATGGCCAAATGCTGAGTCATGGTGGGGGTGCAGCTCTGGGAACCAAAGTTAGGAAAAGTTACATTATGTCTGGAAATTCAGGTGGAGCCAGTTGTGTGCCCCATGAGCCAAGCTCACTGAATCAACTCAGTGCCTTTAGTGAGGCAGAAATGAAGGCGCTGAATCCAATAGCAGATTGCCAGTTCCAGGAAATCTTGCATCCATAAACTGTTGGGAAGGCTCAATCCTTGCCTCGAGACCAATGTGACTTTGGCTTCTCACATTGTATGTACTATGATACATTTGGTCACTTCTTGGATGCCTCAAGAAAATCCTTCGGCATTTTGATTTATTCCCCAGGACAATAGCCACCCTGCTCTCTGCTTTTGGACTCTAGGGGCTAGAAATTTCCCAACTTTGCGCTGGGTTTTTCGGCGATATTTCACCATTTTTGGCGAAAAACGGTGAATCGGAAAATTTGCTGAAATCTTACGGCGGTGGTTTTTAAATATCGCTGGGGAGCGGACTGCCGGTGTGCAAGACTCGAAAAAGCGCTTTTGCCTAAAATTTGGCTCGCAGTGCACCCATAGATAGGACCAAAAAACACCCGGGAAAAACCTGCGTTGCAGCCCTTGTAACAGAGGTAGAAACATAGAAACATAAAAAATAGGTGCAGGAGTAGGCCATTCGGTCCCTCGAGCCTGCACCGCCAATCAATATGATCATGGCTGATCATTCAACTTCAGTACCCCACTCCCGCCTTCACTCCATACCCCCTGATCCTTTTAGCCGTAAGGGCCACATCTAACTCTCTTCTGAATATGTCCAACGATCTGGCCTCAACAACTTTCTGTGGCAGAGAATTCCACGGGTTCACAATTCTCTGAGTGAAGAAGTTTCTCCTCATCTCGCTCCTACCCCTTACCCCCTTATCCTTAGGCTGTGTCCCCTGGTTCTGGACTTCCCCAACATCGGGAACATTCTTCCTGCATCTAACCTGTCCAGTCCCGTCAGAATTTTATATGTTTCTATGAGATCTCCTCTCATTCTTCGAAGTTCCAGTGAGTATAAGCCTAGTCGATCCAGTCTTTCTTCATATGTCAGTCCTGTCATCCCGGGAATCAGTCTGGTGAACCTTCGCTGCACTCCCTCAATAGCAAGCATGTCCTTCCTCAGATTAGGAGACCAAAACTGTGCACAGTACTCCAGGTGTGGTCTCACCAAGGCCCTGTACAACTGCAGCAAAACCTCCCTGCTCCTATATTCAAATCCCCTCGCTATGGAGGCCAACATGCCATTTGCTTTCTTTACTGCCTGCTGTACCTGCATGCCAACCTTCAATGACTGATGACACCCAGGTCTCGCTGCACCTCCCCTTTTAGTAATCTGTCACCATTCAGATAATAATCTGCCTTCCTGTTTTTGCCACCAACGTGGATAATAGGTATGAAGATCTGAAAAAAAGGTAAGTTAATATTTATATTTTTTAATTATTTTGCAGCGATTTGCTAGATAAGTGTCTTTTTTTTGTGATTTTTTTTTTCTTTTTTCCAATTTATTTTCAGGTGTTTTTCCGCTCTCCCGAGGCCCAACTTGCAGCGGTATTGGCCTCGGACTAAAGTTGGCGAGGATCGCAGTTTGCGGCGCGAATCCTTGTGCAACACCGATCTTTACCGCTGGGTGCATTTTCTCTCGAATGTTAGGCCTCGGAATCAAAGCAGAGTCATGGCGTTATTTTTGGCAGAAAAATGCCCAAAAATGGAATTTCTAGCCCAAAGTCAGGAGCTGGACTCCAATGTTTCCCTGGGCTGGTGTACAGAAAACCCACATTTTAATAGCTCTATGATGTTGTAAGTTTCCGGAACCTGAGCTTGAGCTTATCTACAATTTGGAAGCCAGCCAATGGAGGAAGACCTGCACACCTGTAATTAATTGTGTTCATGTGGAGTAAAAGAACCTTCCACAACTACTTTTAAAGACAGAAGGAAAGAGCTTACATTTTTGTAGCTCCTTTCAAGACCTCAGGATATCCCAATGCACTTTACGGCCAATGAAGTACTTTTGAAGTAACTGTTTTAATGCAGGAATGTAAATTGGGGATACAGGGTTTGGCCGGAGGTAAGAAAGATGGGACTCTTACACCTTCCAGTTTTTAACCAATTATGTTTTGCTAACTCTGATTATCAAGGGACCTCATTCCTTTCTACATTAATCATCCAGATTCAAGCCTTATAATGTGGTAATAGCTATTCTTAAAAGGTGAGAAGGAGTAGTTCCGGCAGCTTATGTCAATGGCACACAATTGTTTTCCTTCTTTAATTCGGCAACTAGCTGAGACCTTTAAATAAAGGCTTCTTTTTCCGAATTCTGTTTTACCTTTTACAAATGACTCTGCTAATGAGGAAGTCACTTAATGGCAATTTACACCCAAGCACTGGCTTTCTGATCAATTGGTAATACAGAAAAGGTGAAATGCTCAGAACATTGGAGTCAAGAGCAGAATTAGTTATCATAAACCTAATTTGCCATTAACTCTTAAGGCACAGTTATGTTGGCTCTTGTTTGATTCAGATTGGCAGGGAATAGGGTCAATGCACCTGCATATACAATGCAAAAGCTGGTTCTCTTAACCTAAATTCGCATTTTTGTGTGGTTCATCATCATCATCATAGGCAGGCCCTCGAAATGAGGATGACTTGCTTCCACGCCAAAAAGGGATGAGTTCACAGGTGTTTCAATGAACGACCTAATATTCCAGGTCCTGACTACATGTTGAAGGGTGGATTTTTTTAACGTGCGTTGGCCGTTGCACACCAGCCACCACACGGGGCTTGACAGAGCTCGGTCTTGGTCCAGTGGCAAGGGTTATCCAAGACGACTGGAGACCTGCTCTGCTGCACAGGCCCAGTGCGCGCACATATCACAGTGTGGGCTGGGCCCATGCTGCCCCTGGGTCCCTGGCCCCGAACTCACGTCTTTCCTGGGCCCCAATCACATCCCCCCACAGTCTCTCGCCGCTCCTGCGTATCTGCCCACGCTCCAATCACTGACCTGGGCCTTGATGACGTCACTCTTCGCTGCCGTCGCCCTCCTGCACCAGCTCACGCTGCTCCCTGGAGTGGCATGCCTCCACGCTGCACCTCTGCTCCTTTTATGGCCCCAACCTGCCGCTGGTGTTCTCACGCAGGTATAAGTTTGTAGGGGTATAAGTTTTAGCAATGTATCCGCAGATTGCCAATTCACAGACACCACTGTCCTGGCATTCAAACTGAACAAGTGACAATGCAAAAATGTCAGACAGGTTAATGTTGCTGGTGTGAGGTTCACACCTACAATATTAAATTGTCTGTTTGCTCTACAGACGCTGACTGACCTGCTCAGTGTTTCCAGCATTTTCTGTTCTTGTTTCAGTGATTTCCAACATTAGAATATTGGAAATACTGAAACCATCGCTTTTGGTCTCTCCCACAAATTCTGTACTATCACCACCGATTCTGTGCACCTCCCCGGCCACTGTCTCAGGCTGAACTTGACCATTTGCAATCACAACATACTATTCGTGCCCGAGATGAGCTTCCAACCCCACATAACTTCCATCACACAGAGACTGACTACTTCCACCTCCATAACATTTCTAATTTATGCCCACCTACTGCTGAAATCTTGTCTATGCCTTTATCACCTACATATGCAACCCCCACTCCCTTCACCCCACCATTGGTGATGCCTAAATGCACCCACCCCCCACACCATTGGTGGCCCTGCCTCATGCTCTGGAACTCCCTCCTTAAACCCCTCTGCCTCTCCACCTCCCTCTCCTCCTTTAAGACCTTCCTTAAAACCCATTTCTTTAACCAAGGTTTTAGTCATCCCACGTAATATCTCCTTCTTTGTGTTGGAGTCCATATTTGTCTGATTATGCCACAGTGATACAATAAAGGTGCTATATAAATGCAAGATGTGTTGTTGTTGAATGAAGAAGCAGCAACGGTGTCCTCAAACACAATGCTAAAAACATGCAGCAGTTAGTTCAGTACACTGGACAGAGTATTGCATTCACAAGTGGACCACAGACATTTATCATGTTTTGAATAGAAAAGAATTCCTTTCATACACTCATACTAAACAAGCTTTCCTTCACACCACACCTAAAAATGAAAGGGCGGATTTTTCACTCCAGGTTCTGAGAGATTACCACAATTTGTAACCAGGATTAGCACTGGCACTGTTTAATGACCGAAATGATTTAATTTTCCATTTCTCACCAAATTTCTTCCCTCTTCTGAAGGCACTGACTCCTTGCTGGGTACAGTTCCATGGGCGCCAAATGATCTACATTGCCCAACTAATCATTATTCACATGTGACCCTTGTGTCAGTGAATGCTGGAGGATTATTTGATCAGAGAGGCAAATACAGCTGTGTATTCATGGTCTGCTTGCCATATAATGCCACCTTATTCAAAGTGTGCATGAGTGACTCCATTGTAATGTTCCCCATGAATGAATGGCCTGCCAACACTCAATACCTGTGCTCATAAAGAATGGTTACTTGGGTGGAGGTGCTGAAGGACTCCTGCTCATTAAATCTTACCCCAGCAAGACTGAACCCTTTGAGAAGAGGATGAGAAATGTTGGGCAGTGGAATAAAGTACATTTTTTGGTCCTTAAAAAAAAAAAAAACTTCTGGCTTGGAAAATTTGCATGAAACATTTTTGTTCTCCCCAATCTATGCAAGCAATGTGGTGGGAGGGATTATGATATGGGTTTGTCTGTCTGTCCAAGTAGCTTAAATAAACAAGGCTGCTGCATCCAATCAGTACATCCAACCGTGTGTCCATACACACTGAACCTTTCAACACTAATCTGTGACCTCAGTAATTGAGGAAATATTTTATGTCCGAGCCCGAACTCTTATTACAGCAAGTTACATTTTTTTAGCCCGATATAATTTAGAATCTTTCACTAACACATTTATTTTAAAAAGTCTTTCTGGAGGCTTGTATTTTATGCTGTTTTGAACATTGTTGTGTCCATATGACCCTCCTGAACCAGACCAGTCCCCTCTCAATAATTTAAATAATTTTTATCAGATTATTATTGAAAGTGATTAAATGACTGCTGTCAGATTCTATATTTACTTATAAAAAATGTTTTTAAGAGCAATTTGTGAATTTGTAAATGCTTAAATCTGAAATTATAACATAGAATCCTGAAAGTGGATTGTGAACCCCTCAGCATCTTGAATGGGAAAAGATAGATTAACATGTCAGGTGGACATTATTTGTCTATTCCAAAGCAGGGTTGCCATCAAAATATTTTCTCCATGTGATCCTCCTGAACGACATTAGACCCCTATCCATCAAAACATTGATCTGTCTTTCTCCTTTCAGATGCTGACAGATCTATTATATATTTGCAGTGTTTTCTGTTTTTATTACACACTGTGTTTAATTCAGTACTCGTGGGATTTTCTTAATGTGGGCAATATGATGAATTGAGTCAATTTAATTCCCACAAAAGAATCCCAATTTAAAGTCTTCAGTTGCATTAAGAGCTTAATTTCCTGCAGTGAATGACATGTCATACATGTGCTGGAAGTTAGTTAATAGGTGAAGTGTAGCTTTTAGCCTTTATGCTAGTTTAATTGAATGTTTCTGCATAAATACCATGCTTCTCTTTATAATCAATTTTGGTCTCACTAAAGCACATAGGAAATGCAGTGCTGAAAGTTCAATTCACCCACAAGTAATAATCTGGTCTGAAGATCTATCTTCCTTTTTTGGAATCCTGTGTCATGGTTTGTTCCATTCCAAAGTGTTTTTTTCCTCCTTCACCATGTGTACAATGTATTGAATTGTCTTATGGACCCCCCTTGCATTTCAAGCCAGTTGCCTTAAATTACAAGTAAATTATGATGAAGTGCTTTTAAAAGCAGCCCATATGCAACAAAACCACCACGAGCAGCCCAGATGGAACACTCCACATGCAATAATTTTTTACAGATTTATATTGTGGTGGCACATTCATTTTTTCCAGAATTTGCAAAAATGCTAAAAGCAAGGAATCAAATTGCTTTTTGTTTTTTTTTCAGATTTTTTTTTAGGAACTGTCTGAAACCTTCAAAATGTTCTCCAAAATGTTTCTCAAACTTTACATAAGAACATAAGAAATAGGAGCAGGAGTAGACCATAAGGCCCCTCGAGCCTGCTCCACCATTCAATAAGATCATGGCTGATCTGATCATGGACTTCCCTGCCCGCTCCCAATAGCCCCTTATCCCCTTATCAATTAAGAAACCGTCTATTTCTGTCTTAAATTTATTCAATATCCCAGCTTCCACAGCTCCCTGAGGCAGAGAATTCCACAGATTCACAACTCTGAGAAGAAATTTCTCCTCATCTCTGTTTTAAATGGATGGCCCCTTATTCTAAGATCATGCCCTCTAGTTCTAGTGTCCCCCATCAGTGGAAACATCCTCTCTGCATCCACCTTGTCAAGCCCCCTCATAATCTTATACGTTTCGATAAGATCACCTCTCATTCTTCTGAATTCCAATAAGTAGAGGCCCAACCTACTCAAAAGTCAACCTCCTCCTCCCCGGAATCAACCCAGTGAACCTTCTCTGAACTGACTCCAAAGCAAGTATATCCTTTCATAAATATGGAAACCAAAACTACACGCAGTATTCCAGGTGTGGTCTCACCTGGAATACTCTTATATAGCTGTAGTAAGACTTCCCTGCTTTTATACTCCTTTGCAATAAAGGCCAAGATACCATTTGCCTTCCTGATCATTTGCTGTACCTGCATACTATCCCTTTGCTGCTTGTATTCAACTTTATCACATTTGGATCCTGAAATTATATTTCCAACATATTTGTCTGAATTCCTTTTTTCTCCCATTTTAGCAAAGGGTTTCATCCACTTAAATAAAGTGGGCTAATGCCTCAACCAATATAGGGAGAAAAGGAATTTCTGACCAACATGCAAAGGGCTCGATATTGCGTAGTGCCCCATTTGGGGTGATAACTTTTGCTGGAGCGCGAAAGTATTGCCAGGCGCCAACGGTTGATTCCAACAGGAACTTCTGTTTTAGCGTTCCAAGAGGGAAGTGGAGCATAAAATCAATGGCTACCATTCCCTTAGAGCGCTAAAGGGAACGAGAGGGATAATATCAGCAGAGCACTGCCGATTTCACAGGCTCTTTCCCGATGTTAAAGGGAAGGGCCAAAGCTACGGCCATTGAAGGCGAAGGCTGGAATTGGTTGTTGACAACACCTGCGATACAAGCATAGCAGCCCCAAACACTCGAAGAGAGTGCAGGGCTGATCAATCATGGGTTGGAAACAAATCAAAACACAGCACACAGATTTTAGCCTACCTGATCACCACTGCCTTTAATTAACGCTTCCCAAATGGCCAGCCGAGGTGACAACACCTCCTGCAGCTGCCGTTGTTGACCCCGGGCGATAATACAGGAGGCGGAAACGAACCTTACATCCGGGGCGATAATTGGGCACTATGCACCGAGTTTATACACTATGGGGCCAAAATTGCCTCTTCCCTTAAGACCTGTTACCACTGGAAATTGGCGGCCATGTTGTGGAGTGCAATGGTCGCCGATTCTTCGTGTAATGGCCGCCATTTTGAAAATTCCACTCCTGCGGTATGCCGGAGTAGACCCGCTCTCCTCCTACTGCTCCGCTGCTGCCGATCCATCCTGAATGCGTCATTAGAGCATGCACCGCCGATTTCCCTACCCCCCCCCCACCCCCCCCCCCCCCCGATGGTGGGCTTCTGCCGAAAAAATCTCGCGCCCGCCGTGCGGTGCCAAAAGCAGCTTTTTGTGGCAGTGCACTGAGCTTGGAATCCTTCTAAAATGGCGGTGCGGCTCCCATTAAAGGAGAGGGCCTACTGGGGCCATGTTAGTTTTGTCGGGTCAACAATTATACGCCCGGGTGCCAGGTTGCTGGCCTGAACGAAACCCTCCCTGGTGGCCCAGTGGATCGAACTTAAAAAATTGCCCAGGCTCTCCCCTTTAAGTGAAGAGGGAGCCATGGTGATGCAGCACCATGATGACGTCATCAGCGCTACGCCCACCCCCAACTTCCGCCCCGCTAGACTGCGAACTTCCGCTCACCTCCGCACGCCCGCCCCTATTATGACCAACTTCCGGTCCACTGGAAAAAACAAGTCAAAGAGCAGAATTTCGCTCAGGAGGCCACCATAAACACCGCACCAGTAAAAACCGGGTAAGTGCGCCCCGTTTCCAGCGGTGGGTCATTTCGGCCCCTATTATTCCACCACGTTATTGCAAGCCATTTCAGTTTTTAATAGTAAATATAATTTTTATTTATGATGCTAGCCATGGCTCAGTGGTAGGAATCTCACCTCTGCGTCAAGAAGATTGTGGGTTCAAGTCCCACTCCAGAGACTTGAGCACAAAATCTAGGCTGACACTCTAGTGCAACACTGAGAGAGTGCTGCACTGTCGGAGGTGCCCTCTTTTGGATGAGATGTTAAACCCAGGTCCCGTCTGTCCTCTCAGGTTGATATAAAATATCCCATGGCACTGTTTCGAAGAAGAGCATGGGAGTTCTCCCTGGTATCCTGGCCAATATTTGTCCCTAAACCAATAGCACTAAAATGATCTGGTCATTATCATATTGCTGTTTGTGGAAACTTGGCTGCCATGTTTCCCACATTACAACAGTGACTGCACTTCAAAAGTAACTTAATAGGCTGCAAAGCACCTGAAGGTTGTGAAAGATACTATATAAATGCAAGCTTTTCTTTTTCATTCTTTCTTTTATTTTTAAATGAGTATAAATGTTGCTAGGTTGAAGATTTTGCAAGCATTCAACATAAATAATATCAGAAAACCTAAGCAGTCTTCATGCTGTTCTTTTCAGTCAGGAACCCAGCACCAGGAGTCATTTATGCTGTTCATCCACTCCATTTTCTGCAGCCCAGTGACATATTAGATCATGGACTGAGTCTATGCTCTTACTGGGCAGGCTACAGAAAATGGACTTAATGGTATTAACAGCGCATTTATAGATATCAGTCTCTCAGAATTCAAATTTTAAAAAGAACAAAATAAAAGCTGCCCTAAACTCTTGCTGCTTCTTGAATAAGTATGCAACACACTGTCTGTGGGAGGATTTAAATACTTTGAACAGATTAACCTTCACTTACTCTCTGGTGACAAGTTTGCATCGTGCCAAAAAGATGCAATTTTCAGTTCTTTATTTAGATTCCAACAGTACAGAATTTATGTGCTCTATATCTCTGTTTTTGTAGCATGCAAAGTATGAACATTATAATTTGGCTGAAGATTGTTTTGCCAAAGTTATGCCATTTTCCACATCATGGAAGATTCAGTGGTGTTAAATATGTTTTCATTTATAGTGTTGTTAGCCAGTTTGTTTCCTTGTTTGTTTTGGAGGTAGATTCATACCTGGGTTCTCCTGTCGAATGCAACTGCAGATCATGCAAAGCTCTCCAAAACTCAACACACAGAAATGATCTTGACCGTGGCCACTAGTAGTTGGTCTGTTTCCTTTTTTTGTCAGGCCAGCCCACACGGAGTAGCACAGTGCTTGCATTTCGACAAAAAGCCAGCACAGCTTAACTGTGACACAAAAAGAAAATCATATTTGGCCAAGTCTGTGGACAAAGAAAATGTAGAAGTAAAATGAAAACCACAATTGCTGGAAATTTGGAATTAAAACAGAAAATGCTTGTATTGCATAGCAGGTTGATGAGTGTTTGAAAAAAAGAAAGTTAATTTAATATTTTGAGTGTGCGAGTTCTGATGCAGGGTCCCACCCAAAACGTTAATCTATCTTTCTTTGAGTCACTGATTGACTGCATTTATAACATTTTATGTTTTTACGGCACAAAAATGATTGTAGATTTCGAAGCAATGTTCCAATGAAAAGATTAGCTTATTTTGAGATGCATTTTGAAATAAAATCTGTAATACTTAGAAGAATTGATTTGCAATGACATTCTGGAATAAAAGGGAAAAAAAGCTGCAGTAAGTTCTGATTCAGTTTTGAAAGTCTAAAATAACATGAAAGCTGAGCTTAGACGGAGACGCCTAGATTGGGAGTAAATTTAATTTAAGGATAGAAAGGGATAGACATTAGTTGCAGGTGTCGGACCTGCCCCGCTCAGGATTTCTAAGCAGCCGATCAAAAATGTAAGCTTTTGAAAATTCTTTTCAAAAACAACTTCCTATGGAGCCAGGAGGACAGGATATGTGATTGTCCCTATCCCGGGACTTACCTGATGGCCGGAGTTGGTTCTCCCATGGGGGCGAGCAGCCTGTGGAGGCAAGGCCAGTGCCGACAGCTTGCCCCGAGTGAGCGGACAATTTCTATTGATCCTCGGACACCTTGTTTTGATTGTGCTGTCTTTGCAATGCCCAGTCTGGGTCAGTAAATGGGCCCTGACACATTTCTACCCCTAAAAGTGTTCATTCAGAGAAGGATGACCCATTTCCTCTCCTCAATCAGCTCTCCTATCTGTGCTCTGGAGAAAAAGCTGAGCTTAGTTGTGTTCAGCATTTTTCTTTATTGTTAAAAAATTAATCAAAGCATAACACTTTTTTAAAAAGTTATTACTATGCGAAAATAATGAAAATTATGGGATGTGCAGCATCCTATATGAAAGTATATATATGAAATCCTATACAAAATAATCCTATGATAATTGGTCTAGTTATTACCCATGCGTTTATGCGTAAATGCATTAATCTGGTTATGGTGACAGCCACATTATTTTTGGCTTTTCTAGAGAAGCTATAGACAACAACAACAACTTGCATTTATGTAGTGTCTTTAACATAGTAAAATATCCAAAGGCGCTTTACAGCAGTGTTATAAGACAAAAAAAAAATTTGACACCGAGCCAGATAAGAAGAAATTACGGCAGATGACCAAAAGCGCCGTCAAAGAGGTATGTTTTCAGGAGCGTCTTGAAGGAGGAAAGAGAGGCGGAGAGATTTAGGGAGGGAGTTTCAGAGCTTATGGCTCAGGCAGCTGAAGGCACGGCCACCAACGGTTGAGCAGTTATAATCAGGCATGCTGAAGAGGGCAGAATTTGAGGAGCGGAAATATCTCGGGGGTGTTGTGAGGCTGAAGGAGATTAAAGAGATAGGGAGGGGCGAGGCCATGGAGGGATTTGTAAACAAGGATGAGAATTTTGAAATCGAGGCATTGCTGAACCAGCAGCCAATGTAGGTCAGCGAGCACAGGGGTGATGGGTGAGCGGGACTTGGTGCGAGTTTTGAATGATCTCAAGTTTACATAGGGTAGAATGTGGGAGGCCAGCCGGGAGTGTATTGGAGTAGTCAAGTTTAGCAGTAAGAACTGCACGGATGAGGGTTTCAGCAGCAGATGAGCTGAGGCAGGGGCGGAGACAGGCAATGTTACGGAGGTGGAAATAGCCGCTTTTAGTTATGCTGCAGATATGTGGTCGAAAGCTCATTTCTGGGTCAACTATGACACCTAGTTTGTGAATAGTCTGGTTTAGCCACCGACAGATGCTAGGGAGAGGGATGGAGTCGGTGGCTAGCGAACGGCGTTTGTGGCGGGGGCCAAAGACAATGGCTTCGGTCTTCCCAATATTTAATTGGAAAAAATTTCTGCTCATCCAGAACTGGATGTGGGACAAGCAGCCTGACAATTTAGAGACCGTGGAGCGGTCGAGAGAAGTGGGGTGAGGTAGATCTGGATGTCGTCAGTGCACATGTGGAAACTGACGGCGTTTTCGGATGATGTCGCCAAGGAACAGCATATAGATGAGAAATAGGAGGGAGCCAAAGACAGATCCTTGGGGGACACCAGAGGGAATGATGCGAGAGTGGGAAGAGAAGCCGTTGCAGGTGATTTTCTGGCTAAGATTAGAGAGATAAGAATGAAACCAGGTGAGTGCAGTCCCACCCAGCTGGACAATGGTGGAGAGGTGTTGGAGGAGGATGGAGAGGTTAACTGCTGCAGACAGGTCGAGAAGGATGAGGAGGGATAGTTTACCTTTGTCACATTCACAAAGGATGTAATTTGTGACTTTGATGAGAGCCGTTTTGGTACTGCGGCAGGGGCGGAAACCAGATTGAAGGGATTCAAACATGGAATTGCGGGAAAGCTGGGCATATATTTGGGAAGCAGCAACTCTTTCAGGACTTTGGGGAGGAAAGGGAGGCTGCAGATGGGCCGGTAGCTTGCAAGCACAGTGGGGGTCAAGGGTTGTTTTTTTGAGGGGAGGGGTGGTGACAGCACATTCGAAGGAGAGGAGAACCATACCTGAGGAGAGAGAACCATTAACAATGTCGGCTAACATGGGAGCCAGAAACGGAAGTTAGGTGGTCGGCAGTTTAGTGGGAATAGGGTCAAGGGAGCAGGAAGTGGGTCTCATGGACAAGATGAGAGTGGAGAGGTCAAGAGGGGAGATCAGAGAGAGGCTGAAGAAAGATGCGAGTTCAGGGCTTGGGCAGGGGGAAACCGCAGAGGAAGTTTGGCCCGATGGGCTAGGAGAAGGACGGGAAGTGACAGAGGCAGTTGATCGGATGGTCTCAATCTTTGAGACAAAGAAGTCCATGAGCTCCTTGCACTTCTTGTTGGAGGTGAATGTGATGGAGACAGGGGAGAGGGGTTTAAGAAGACGGTTAGAATAGTAGCCGGGGGTTCTCTTGGATGGTTGACCATGCTCGGTCCTATGAACATCTCTGTTCCTACGACCTATTGGTCCTGAAATTCCGGTCAGAGCTTCCTTCGGACAAACGCCTCCGACCTGAAATTTCTCTATGAATGTACCTGATAGTCCTGGAGGTGCCTTGGATTCCGGTCGGAGGTCTTCTTTCCCCGCGCTTCGTAGCCCGTTCACGTCTTCTAGATACGGATGGAGAAACTGGAGTCACGTGAGCCTGGACCACCAATCACTCTGCAGTACTCTCATTGATAGTAAAGGGAACTCCGTTTTTAAGAGTTCCCATTGCTATCAATGAGAATAACTCCCTAAAATACCAAGGGCTAGAAACCCCACTTCTGTGCTTATCGCCCAAAAATGGGCGTTATTTCCAGCGTGGGCGGTAAAAAAGGATTTTCAGATCGTCGGCTTCTCACCCATTCTCAAAACACCTAGTTTACATTTTTGAAAATGGGCGTTACCGTGAGTGATATTAAATGGGCAGTAGCGTTAAATTTTGCTGACCTTCTGCCGTAAAGTGTCGCCGTCCTTAGCAACGGCATGGCAACGCTCGATTCCCGCAATTCAGGAGTTCAAGGACCATCATGACATGCGCAGAAGAGGAGACAGAGAGAGAGGGAGCTCAGAGGCAATGAAAGTGTGTGTGGCTGTGGTGTGTGCTCGTCTGGCTGTTGTGGGAGGCACGACGGAGATTCACCAGCAGCAAAAAGCCTACTAAGCACCAAGAACATAGTTGGCACCGAGTTTTTGTCCAACAAATAAGATATAAAATGGAAGGGATGGAGGAGGCCCTGGAGCTGGTAGCCAGGAACACTGGTGGCAGAGGGCTCCCAGTGGTCCCGGAGTGTGGCATTGCACCCCAAGGTGACGCACCCCCATTGCCAACCACACATGAGAGCCAGCAGCAACATCTTGCCTCTGCTCGGAGCACGTTCCCACCTCAATACCGTCCTCTCCCGTATCTGTCCAAGCAGCGCTTCAGCCATCACCCCTTTCCCCCCAGCCCCCCACCAATGAAGCATCGCCTGAGGAGCTCCTCAGCCAGGCGGCTTGGGGAAGGGGAAGGGTTAGAAGTGGGGAAGAGAAGAGAGAGGGTGGGGGGGAAGGGCTGGTTTGTACTGAAATACTGATGATTTCAGACTAATGTTCGGTTTAAATGTTTATTATTTTACAAAACCTTGCAGCTCATTGGCTCAGATAACTGCACCATTACACGCTAGTGATTCCTTATCATCAAAGGGAATAATCGCACTTAACTTCAACCAATGTAAACTTTCACTGTCACCAAGGTGATGCCCACCATTGATGTATGATCTGCACACCCAGCAGTGTGTCAGCCTTGGAATTAATGCCAATGTCCTTTCAGGCAAAGCGATTATTGATGAGCTCCTGGCATAAGGCTCTTGCAGCTATCATGCCACCATGGGCCCTTTCATGCGGTCTACAGCGGGGGCGGGGGCATGGCTTCAGCGTCAGCCTGATTGTCTGGGTCGATGTCAGCGTCCGCCTCCTCATCCTCCTCTTCCTCCCTCAGGTGAGATGGACTGTCAGACTCATCAGGCAATTCTTGCCCCCTCCTGATAGCCAAATTGTGTAGCATGGAGCACACCACCACGAATTGAGCTACCTGTTCAGGGTAGTATTGGAGCTCGCCTCCTGAGTGGTCCAGGCGTCTGAAGTGTTGCTTCAGCACTCCAATGGTTTTCTCCACGATATTGCGATTTGCTCTGTGGCTCTCATTGTTTCGCCTCTCGGCCTCGGTGTGGGTGTCATGCAAGGGGGTTATCAGCCAGGTGGCGAGGCCATTTTCTTTGTCCCCAAGCACCCAGCATTGACCTTGTGGCTCATTGTTCAACAAGTCAGATACAGTGCTCTCATGCAGCACGTGAGCATCTTGGATACTGCACGTAAATTGAGCATTCACAGCCAGTATAATTTGCTGGTGGTCAACAACCAGTTGGACATTCAGGGAGTGGAATCCCTTGCATTTCCTGAAAACCTCAGCATGAAAAGATGCCCGCATCGTGATGTAAATGCAGTCTATTGCTCCCTGCACCTTGGGGAAGTTTGCAATTCTGGAGAATCCTAGAGCCCTCTCACGCGATGCCTCCCTGATCATAGGGAAGCTGATCAAGTCCCTCCTGCATGCGTACAGAGCTTCAGTGACCTGTCTAATGCAGCGATGTGTGGCATGCTGAGAAAGTCTGCAAATGTCGCCAGCTGTGGCCAGAAAAGAACCCGAGGCGTAGAACGACAGTGCCGCGGTGACTTTGACCTTGACGGACAGTGCAGTACTGATGGTGCTGGCAGGTTGCAGGTCTGCCCTTATCAGCTGGCATACCTCAGTGAGAGCCTCTTTGTGGAAGCGCAGTCACCGAAGGCAGCCGGTGTCGGGAAAGTCGAGGTTAGAATGCTTCTCCTGGTACTTGCGGGGTTGTAACGTCTGGTCCTCCTCATCTGTCTGTCGCTTCGTTCATTGGGCACATAATGCAGTCCAGCGTTCCTTCAGCGATGTCAACTCTGCTGCATGTACCTGGTCACCAAGAGAGGGTGAGAAAGGACAGGCCCCATTGCAGTAGCTCTCTGTTTGCCACCGATTGCTCACAAACCAGGAATGACCCGATGAGCACACCTCTTCAATTCCAATTGGTCATAGTGTGCTCAAGATGTTTTTACAGATGTTCACATCAACTCCAACGACCTGCAGAGTACATCCGAGCTCCACCGAGGTTGAAGCACAGCGGCCTTTTAAAGGACGCGACATGTGATCTACAACATGGCGTCCATAACGCGGTGATTCGTTCCGGTTAGTTCCACCTCTTGTGGCCGGTTTTTTGAGCGAGCGATGTTGTGGGCGATATGTGTGCAAGGTGGTGAAATTGAAGATGGGCAATCTCCATGGCCGCCAGTTTGGGTAAAAACGCTGTTTACGACAAAAAACAGTCGCCGGGCGTTACTATTGTTATTTCCACGCGGAAAGTAATGCTAGGCGATATTATGGGCGTTGAATTCGCCCATTCTGCTGATTCCGCCCAAAAAAAGGGGGCGGGAGGTCATATTGTTTCTCGGCATTAAGCCCATTGGGAAAATAACGCTCGCCGATAGGTCTCCGAAAAAAGCCTGTCAGTTTCCATTTTGTGCCAGAATGGGTGATATTCGTCATTTCAGAAGTAAAATGGGTGTTAAGTGGGTGTTAAGCAGTCTAAAAAAGTAGAAGTTCTAGCCCCAAAACACAACATAATAAATACAAAAAACACCACACATATTTAAAATTAAAGTTAATGTTTTAGAAATGTGTTTTAATAGGGTTTAAAATAAACTTACCTTAGTGGACAGGGTTTTTATTATAAAAATGTAATTTAAATTTTATTTTTATATGTTATAAAACTTTTACGCTGGTAAAAGTAAGCTATGCGCCTGCTTTTACCAGGCGTAAAAGTTTGAAGGACATTCTCTGGACAAGAGAAGGGCCAATAGCCCAATCTCGCCCATACGAATGTCCTTCTCCTGGGGATGCGGAGGATCTTGACAGATCGGAAAAGCTGGTGTTTTGCACATGTGCATCTCGCCTCGAAAACCGGCTTTTGCGAAGCCTCGCCGGATCCGTGCACACTTCATACCGACCCGGCGAGGTCGGAATTTCAGGGCCAGTGTTTGTTACAACTAGTTATCTGAGACTATACGCTTTCATAGTTTCAGATGAATATAATAATAAAAAATAAAACTTGGAAGTCTAAATCTGAGAGTATGCATCACACGCCCTGTCTTGATCCAATGGTAGGACATTCCAACTGATCCTAGTAGAATATACAATTTCCCCCTCCCTTTTAAGAGGCTTTACACAGGAACCTGAATATGTTATTAATCTTTGAAAAGTTTTAAAAATGTTTTTCCGCAGTGCAACTCAAATTCATGAATTAACCCTGGATATGCCATTTTGAATATTTGAGACATTGTGCAGTGGTTGCAATGGATTGGTGTGTGTGAGTTCTGTGCTCGCAATGCATAGAGTCTGTTCGACATTAGTGCTCTGCATAAAATGACAGACCTTCTGACATAAGAAAATAAAAAAAACATGGCTATTCAATCTATCAAGCCTGCTCATTTCAGAGACCGTAATCTGCCCTTTTAGGGATTCTATCCCCGCCCATTTACTCTCCAAAGGGAAAATGCTGCATGAATATTGCCTGATCGATAAAGCTAATCGAGTGAAGCCTCAGTATATCCATTCATCTTCACATCTCTACCACTAAACTCGGCCTTAGTGTGTTCTAGACAACATTCTCCTCCATGGTATCCCATGGAGTACTCCATCATCTCAGACTATTCCAATCTCATTCCATTTATCTATATTTTTAAAGGATTTAATTATCTCAACCTCAGCTGCTTTTGCCAGTGGGTGAGTCACTTTGGTTTAAATATATAGCAGTTCTATATAATAAATGGAGCATTTGCAGCAATGAGAATGAAACTGATGAATTATGCTCAAAACTTGTTTTCAGATAGCTCGAGTTGTGATTATATTATCTGGAACCCTAGTTATGAAGGAACGCTCCCTTAAAATTTATCACTTGGGAACTCAATTATGCTTCATTAGATCTTCTGTTTGCATCTGTCTCTGAAAATGTGCACTGAACATAACTGTGACAAAGATCAATATGTTTATATCCTACAGAGCCAGTGTTTGAAGTATAGTATTCCTGTTCGTGAAATAGCCTCAACTACAAGGCAAACTGGCTGGAATGAAGAAAAATTTCAAGCATTGCATATGGAGAATTCAAAATCATATATAATTGGTATTACGTTTTTGACAACAAAGCAACTGCATGGCATATTAAAGAGATACTGCATTCGGTATCAGGGAAAGCAAAAGAAGTAACGCAGCTGGGTGCCGTTATTAGTGATACTATTACATCAGACAAACCTGGCATGGTTATGTTTCCATACAACACAATGGCCAGAATTTTCCCTCTGTCGTGTGAGCGGGTTTAGAGAGCGGTCGGCGATAAAAGATGCAGAAATTGTGGGCGGGTTGGGAATACGCCGTCATCCCACCTCCTCATGCCGTAAACGCGGGCGTGTTTGCCAATCCGCCACGAACCCGAACAGCAGAGGCGGGCGACCTGGTTAAGCTCATTAAATCCTTGTTGTGAGACCCTTAGCAGGGATTTTAATTTTGATCTTTGATATTTACTGGGTGACCGCAGGAATCACGTCTGTCAACCTGAGGCGGCAGTTCAGTGGCCATTGATCGAGGTCATTAATGCAGAGCATGGAAATCCCAATAAATACTCCCACATGATACCTCATTACGTACCTAAGGGAAAGACTCTTGCTGAGTGCATTTTGAGCACAGATTTAGGTGTCTAGAGTTTGCAAGTCTGCAACCTCAGAAGTCATTCTCACCACATTGCTAGTAACTATCACAGCATTGAAAGATTGTTCTTTTGCTCTTCTGCTCTCTACTTGACCTGCCATCTATTACATCAACATGGGTGCCACTTATACTGTCTCACCTTGGTCCTCAGAACCAAACCAAGATGAGCCCCACCACCACCAACAACAACAACACCACCAACCTTCTCCTCGATAGCCTGATGCTCCACAGGACAGCGGGCAGAGCATGGGCTTCTTCAACATGTCTGAGCAGCAGTGCCAAAGGAGGCTCAGGCTATGGTGCCAGGTCATTGCAGACATTTGCACCTTTCTGGAGCAAAACCTGCTGCCCAGAGGACCTGGTGGACACTCCTTACCAGTCGCTGTCACAGTCACCAGCGCCCTCAACTTCTTCACCTCAGGCTCCATCCAGGGACCTGCAGCAGACATTTGTGGCCGCCCACAGATGCATCAAAGCAGGTCACTGATGCCATGGTTTCACAAGTCAGCCAATTATGTGAACTTTGCCGCTGACGAAGCCAGTGTTACTGAGCGGGCGCTCGGCTTTGCAGCTCTAGCTGGCTTCCCACAGGTGCAGGGCAACATCGACTGCACGCATGTGGAAATCAGGGCACCCGCCCCCCCCCCCCCCCACATCACCCAGGAATGTTTGTGAACCCCAAGGGCTTCCACTCCTTCAATGTGAAGCTGGTCTGCAACCATAAAAAGATAATCATGTATGTGTGCGCCAGATTCCCTGGTAGCTGTCATGACTCTTTCGTGCTGCACCAGTACACCCTCCCTCAGCTCTTTGAACCGCCAAACAGATTTACCGGCTGGCTGCTCGGAGACAAGGGCTATGCGCTGAAGACGTGGCTCATGACCCCCTTGAGGAGGCCAAGAAATGAGGCCGAGGAGTGTTATAATGAGAGCCACACGTCCACCAGATGCGTCATGGAGCAAACAATAGGCATCCTGAAGATGAGCTTCAAATGTCTTGGAAGATGCGCTTCAGATGCCTTGACAGATCTGGAGGAGCCCTTCAGTACGCACCAGCCAGGGTCTCCAGAATCATCGTTGTCTTCTGCGTGCTGCACAACTTAGCTCAGCAACGAGGATTAGAGCTGCAGGAGAAGCAAGGAGGGAAGGCTGGCAGAGTGCACAGCCTCCTCAGAGGAGGAGGAGCATCAGTTGAGGGACAAGGAGGAGGAGCAGGAGGGACCTGAGGTCCAGAGGGCATCAGCTGCCCGGGAGGCCAGGGATGGCCTCAACATGGCCAGATATACGTAACTTCCTGCATTGTACCTATAGGGCTGCCACATGCTGTGCCAAGTCTCCAACCACACACCCCCCCCCGCACCCCCCAAACACCCAACAACACCATAAAGCATCCCAACAATGACCAACCCATTCTTTTCATGACCCCCATTGCTGGAGGTAACGTTATGTCTCACCATTCACTCCAACTCACTAAGCCACTTCCAAAGTAGCAGACAAAAATGGGCTTTACCAGAAAGTAGTGAAAATAAATGGTTTTAAATGGGTAATATCATGTAACACAACCTTAAAAATAGCACTCTTTTGTGCTTACCCTTGTGCATCTACTAATCTGTCATTTTTCTTTTACGCATGCTTCTCGCAGTCACAGCCCCTGTGGCTTCAGCCACAGGCTGCTCACTTCCCTGCTGCGGCTGCAAAGACACTTTTGGCGGACATCTTCTGTGATGGCCCGTCAAAGTCTGCTCCTCCTGCGATTGTGCAGGGGTAGACTCAGCCTTGGCAATCCGAGGAAGCATCTGGGGCTTTGACTGAGGCGGGGGTGGGGGGGGGTGGCAACAGAGGAGACGTGTGAGCGTTTTGTGATGAGCCCCCACTTCTATGTCCCCTCTCACCATCATCCCTCTCATTGGCCACCAGCACTACCCTGCTAGCAAGGAGCTGGAGAGCACCTTGCTGCATAGCAGTGGGGCCATGATGACCCAAGTCTACATTTAGATACCTCCTGGAAGTGAGGTCTATGAGCCTCTGCCAGCTCCATATGTAGCCTGTGCTCATGTGAGTGGCACATTAGATACGCCTTGCAAGTGTCCATCCTTTCCATGGAAGAGCATATTCTCGCCATTGCCTGCGAGATTGTGGTGCTCATGTTGGAGGTGGACTCCTCCATTCTCTGCACATTTTCAGACATCGCAAAACCTGCCAAAACCTCCTGAATTTCTTGTTGCCCCTCCAAGATCGCCCTCTTTCTCGATGGCCCCCGAGACTCAGCACCTGCATGCAGCTCAGCAGAGCTTGGAATGTCCTGGCCCTCTGGCGAGGAGTCTCCACTGCTGTTACTGTCAACACCACCTGTTCTTGCTCACTTGTGAAGTGTCAGTTACCGGGTGACAACTCTACTCTATCTTGCCGAGGTGTGCATATCTGTACCGATGCTGGGTCTGCTGACGGTGCACCCTCAGAGGCTGGAGACTCCTCTGAGGAGTTGTCTTCCTGCTTCGGTTGGACAGTGGGGACGGGGGGGGGGGGGGGGCTCTTGTTTGACCTGTGGAAAAGTAAAGACATGGGGGCAGAAATTGGTCTCCTTTGTGCCTCCCATTAGCGCCTCCAGGGGGGCGATAATAGGGAGCAAATGGCCGTAGCGACTTCCGCTGAATTTGGCAGGAATTTTGCACCCCGATCTCCTGCACTCGGAGATTGGGGTGTCATCAGCGTGCACATCGCCCCGGTAATGCCCCGGAACAAAACATGCATTCTGCCTGCTGCAGCGTCATCGGGAGAAAATACTGACAGCTGCAGGAGGCGTTGATCGGGAGAAGGTAAGTCTTCTTTAGCAGAGCCTGCATCAATGGCCCTTCAATTTAAGAGATGGAAGGAATCTTTCAATGCGTCAGTGACATGAATTGCATCATTGTGTTAGCAGCTAGTTGGGACATTCACTACTTTAAGGATAATTGAATTATTTATTGTATTGCTGTAAACATTCCGTATGTGTGTATTTAAATGAGATGGTAACAGTAGATTTTAGTGTCTGCAGTAGACGTAGAAAATGGGGGATAATTAAAAGTGTCCCATATTTAGTCTGACACAGTGGCCGGAATTCTCTGGTGGCAGTGGTGGTGGGTCAGGTGGAAAGTTGTTATTTTTGACAATGGGTCAGGAACCAATTGAAATCATTATCAGGTAGTTTACAGGCACTTAAGAGCATAGCGACAGGATTCACTTAGTTTGGGAACCACATCTGTCAACCTGAGACGGGAGTTCAGTGGCCATTGCTCCAGCTGATTACTTGACAGCATCAAATGTACAGGAAAAGCTCCCACATGACAGAGAATGACTTTCCTCAACGGAATCCTCAGTTCATTTCCAACACAGATTCTGCAGGCTGCAAGTGTTTCCAGCAAAGTCTCCATCCAGACTCACCTGATTGGAAGAAATTTCTCACCATTGACAGATTGCTTCAATCATCTATACTTCACCTGCCATTTATTCCATCAACATGGGTAGCATTTATACTCTCTCACCTTGGTCCTCAGAATCGGGCACAATCAGCCCCAGCACCAGCAGCATCAGGCACACCAGCAGCACCAGCAACAAAACCAACCTTCTCCACAATCACCTGCTGCCGCACAGGACAGGGGGCATCAGCACCTGAGCACACTGCTGCCTGGGAGGCCAGGGATGGCCTCATCACGGCCAGATTTAGTTAACTTTACACTGTGCACATTGTCTGCCATATGATGCACCAGGTTGGCACGACCCCATACCAACCCCATAAAGTATCCTGACAATGTCCAAGCCTTTTATTTCCACACTCATCACCATTGCGGGGGTACGGTTATGTCTCACCATTTACTGCAACTCACTCCGTCACTTCCAAAAATGCACACAAATCTGTCCAAGACCAGGAAGTTTTGAAAATAAAGATTTTTACGTTTAACATCACATTAACAGAAACTTTACATAAACATTGGATAAAACACCCAAGTGGTTACCCTTGTGTGTTGTTCGATGGTATGAGCATTCACTGCCAGCATAATTTGCTGGTGGTTGACAATCAGTTGGACATTCAAGGAGTGGAATCCCTTGCAGTTTCTGAAAACCGCAACATCCTGAAAAGGTGCCCACATCGCGATGTGCGTACAGTCTGTTGCTCCCTGCACCTTGGGAAGTTTGCAATTCTGGAGAATTCTAGAATCCTCTCACTCTGTGCTTCACTGGTCATAGGGAAGCTGATCAAGTCCCTCCTGCATGCTGATCAAGTCCCTACAGGGCTTCAGTGACCTGTCTAATGCAGCGATGTGTGGCATGCTGAGAAAGTCCGCAAATGTCTCCAGCTGTGGCCTGAAAAGAACCCGAGGCATATAACGACAGTGCCTATTTGATTTTGACCTCGACGGACAGTGCAGTATTGATGGTGGAGGCAGGCTGCAGATCTCCCTTTATCAGCTGGCATACCTCAGTGATAACCTCTTTGTGGAAGTGCAGTCTCCGAAGGCAGGTGATGTCGGGCAAGTCGAGGTAAGAATGCTTCTCCTTGTACTTGCGGGGGGTGTAACGTCTGGTCATCCTCATCAGTCTGTCATGTCTTACATTGGGCATATAATGCAGTGGAGCGTTCCTTCGGCGATCTCGAGTCTGCTGCATGTAATTGGTCACCAAGAGAGGGTGAAGAAGGACAGGTCCCCTTGCAATAGCTCTCTGTTTTCCACCGATTGGTCATAAACAAGGAATGTCCCGACGAATACACCTCTTCAATTTCAGTCGGTCACAGTATGGTCAAGATGTTTTTACAGATGTTCACATCAACTCCAACGACCCGCAGAGTATATCCAAACTCCCCCGAGGTTGAAGCACAGCGGCCTTTTAAAGGACGCGACATGTGATCTAGAACATGGCGTCCATACCGCTGTGAGTAGTTCCGGTTAGTTCCACTTTTTCTGGGCGTTTTTGTGGGCAAGCGATATTGTGGGCGATTTGTGTGCGAGGTGGTGAAATTGACGCTGTGCGATCTCATGGGCGCTAGTTTCAGTAAATATGCTCTTTACGACAAAAAACATTAGGCGGGCGTTAATATTGAATATCAGCATTAAATCTGTGCGGAAAGTAATGCTGGGTGATATTATGGGCGTTGATTTAGCCCATTCTGATGATGCCGCCCAAAAAAAGTGGGCAGGTGGTTATATTTTTTCCTGCCGTTAAGCACATGGGGAAAGTAACGCTCGCCGATAAGTTTCTGAAAAATGCCAGTCAGTTTCCATTTTGTGCCAAAATGGGCGATACATGGACGTTATACATCATTTCAGCAGTAAAATGGGCATTAAGTGGGCATTAAGCATGCATACAAAAGATGGAGATTCTAGCCCGAAGGGTTTTAACGAGGCGTAAAAATAAAAAAGGGAAGGTGGCTCAACCGTGGCTATCAAGGGAAATCAGGGATAGTATTAAAGCCAAGGAAGTGGCATACAAATTGGCCAGAAATAGCAACGAACCCGGGGACTGGGAGAAATTTAGAACTCAGCAGAGGAGGACAAAGGGTTTGATTAGGGCAGGGAAAATAGAGTACGAAAGGAAGCTTGCAGGGAACATTAAAACGGACTGCAAAAACTTCTATAGATATGTAAAGAGAAAAAGGTTAGTAAAGACAAACGTAGGTCCCCTGCAGTCAGAATCAGGGGAAGTCATAACGGGGAGCAAAGAAATGGCAGACCAATTGAACAAGTACTTTGGTTCGGTATTCACTAAGGAGGACACAAACAACCTTCCGGATATAAAAGGGGTCAGAGGGTCTAGTAAGAAGGAGGAACTGAAGGAAATCCTTATTAGTCGGGAAATTGTGTTGGGGAAATTGATGGGATTGAAGGCCGATAAATCCCCAGGGCCTGATGGTCTGCATCCTAGATTACTTAAGGAGGTGGCCTTAGAAATAGCGGATGCATTGACAGTCATTTTCCAACATTCCATAGACTCTGGATCAGATCCTATGGAGTGGAGGGTAGCCAATGTAACCCCACTTTTTTTGAGGATGTTTCCAGTAGAGTGGACAAGGGAGAACCAGTTGATGTGCTGTATTTGGACTTTCAGAAGGCTTTCGACAAGGTCCCACACAGGAGATTAATGTGCAAAGTTAAAGCACATGGGATTGGGGGTAGTGTGCTGACGTGGATTGAGAACTGGTTGGCAGACAGGAAGCAAAGAGTAGGAGTAAATGGGTACTTTTCAGAATGACAGGCAGTGACTAGTGGGGTACCGCAAGGTTCTGTGCTGGGGCCCCAGCTGTTTACATTGTACATTAATGATTTAGACGAGGGGATTAAATGTAGTATCTCCAAATTTGCAGATGACACTAAGTTGGGTGGCAGTGTGAGCTGCGAGCAGGATGCTATGAGGCTGCAGAGTGACTTGGATAGGTTAGGTGAGTGGGCAAATGCATGGCAGATGAAGTATAATGTGGATAAATGTGAGGTTATCCACTTTGGTGGTAAAAACAGAGAGACAGAATATTATCTGAATGGTGACAGATTAGGAAAAGGGGAGGTGCAACGAGACCTGGGTGTCATGGTACATCAGTCATTGAAGGTTGGCATGCAGGTACAGCAGGCGGTTAAGAAAGCAAATGGCATGTTGGCCTTCATAGCGAGGGGATTTGAGTACAGGGGCAGGGAGGTGTTAGTACAGTTGTACAGGGCCTTGGTGAGGCCACAGCTGGAGTATTGTGTACAGTTTTGGTCTCCTAACTTGAGGAAGGACATTCTTGCTATTGATGGAGTGCAGCGAAGGTTCACCAGACTGATTCCCGGGATGGCGGGACTGACATATCAAGAAAGACTGGATCAACTGGGCTTGTATTCACTGGAGTTCAGAAGAATGAGGGGGGATCTCATAGAAACGTTTAAAATTCTGACGGGTTTAGACAGGTTAGATGCAGGAAGAATGTTCCCAATGTTGGGGAAGTCCAGAACCAGGGGTCACAGTCTAAGGATAAGGGGTAAGCCATTTAGGACTGAGATGAGGAGAAACTTCTTCATTCAGAGAGTGGTGAACCTGTGGAATTCTCTACCACAGGAAGTTGTTGAGGCCAATTCACTAAATATATTCGAAAAGGAGTTCGATGTAGTCCTTACTACTAGGGAGATCAAGGGGTATGGCTAAATACATTTTTGATCAGTAAATTTTCAGCAGAAGATACCACCAATGAGATCACATGAATATATGTGTGATATAAATTTACCTAGATTGCGTTTGAGGTGCTTTCTACTAAAATTAGTGCATGTGACTAAAATCATAGAAAATACAATCATACAATGGTTATAGCAGGGAAGAAGGTCACTCGGCTTGTTGAGCCCGTGCCGGCTCTCTGCAAGAGCACTTCAGGTAGTTCCACTCCCCTGCCGTTTCCCTGTAGCCCTGCAAATTTCTCTCCTTCAGTTACTTATCCAACTCCCTTTTGAAAGCAGTGATTGAGTCTGTCTCCACCACTTTTTCAGATCCTAAACACTCACTGTGTAAAAACATTTTTTCTTACGTCGCCTTTGGTTCTTTTGCCAATCACCGTAAATCGGTGTCCTCTGGTTCTCGACCCTCCTGATAATGGGAACAGTTTCTCTCGATCTACTCTGTCCAGACCCCTCATGATTTTGAAAAGCTCCATGAAATCTCCTCTCAATCTTCTCGGCTCCAAGGAGAACCATCCCACCTTCTCCAGTCTATCCACGTAACTGAAGTCTCTCATCCCTTATCATAATTCCCACGCTTTTGTACTCTATACCTGTATTCATGATGCCCAGGAACCCATAAGCTTTTTTAACCGCTTTCTCAACCTGCCCTGCCACTTTCAATGATTTGTGCACATATACCCCTAGGTCTCTCTGTTCATGCACTCCCTTTGGGATTGTACTTTAGTTTATATTAGTTTATATTTCCTCTCATCATTCTTGCTACCAAAATGTGTCACTTCACACTTTTCTGCATTAAATTTTATCTGCCACATGTCCACCCATTGTCTATGTCATCTTGAACATAAGAACATAAGAAATAGGAGCAGGAGTGGGCCATTTGGCCCCTCGAGCCTGCTCCGCCATTCAATACGATCATGGCTGATCTGATCATGGACTCAAGTCCACTTTCCTGCCAACTCCCCATAACCCTTGACTCCCCTATTGTTCAAAAATCTGTCTATCTCCACCTTAAATATATTCAATGGCCCAGCCTCCAGAACTCTCTGTGGCAGAGAATTCCAAAGATTCGTGACCCTCTGTGAGGAGAAATTTCATTTTAAATGTGCAACCACTTATTCTAAAACTATGCCCCCTAGTTCTGGAAAACATCCTCTCTGCATCTACCCTGTCGAGCCCCTTCAGAATCGTATATGTTTCAATAAGATCACCTCTCATTCTTCTAAACTCCAATGAGTATAGGGCCAACCTGCTCAACCTTTCTTCATAAGACAACCTCTTCATCTCAGGAATCAACCTCGTGAATCTTCTCTGAACTGCCTCCAATGTAAGTAGATCTCTCCTTAAATACGGACACCAAAACTGTATGCAATGCTCCAGGTGTGGTCTCACCAATACCCTGTACAGTTGCAGCATGACTTCCCTACTTTTATACTCTATCCCCCTTGCAATAAAGGCCAACATTCTATTTGCCTTCCTGATTACTTGCTGTATCTGCATGCTAACCTTTTGTTTTTCATGCACAAGGACCCCCAAGTCCCTTTGTGTTACAGCATTTTGTAGTCTCTTGCCATTTAAATAATAATTTGCTTTTTTATTCTTCCTACCAAAGTGGATTAACCTCACAGTTTCCCACATTATACTCCATCTGCCAAATGTTTGTCCATTCACTTAACCCATCTCTATCCCTTTGCAGATTCTTTGTATCCTCTTCACAACTTTCTTTCCCACACATCTCTCTATCATTAGCAAATTTAAGTGTATCTAAGGGTTAAGACATGGCAGGAGAGCTCGGTCGGGTGTTATGCTCCTCCTGTACCATGTGGGAACTCAGGGACACTTCCGGTGTCCCTGACGACTACGTGTGCAGGAAGTGTATCCACCTCCAGCTCCTGACTGTCCGCGTTGCGGAGTTGGAGCTGAGGGTGGATTCGCTCTGGAAATGACCCATTTATCCCGACTCTCTATTTTCTGTTAGTTAGCCAATCCTCTATCCATGCTAATATATTACCCCCAACCCCGTTAGCTCTAACCTTGTGCAGTAACCTTATCGAATGCCTTCTGGAAACCTAAAAACACTACATCCACTGGTTCCCCTTTATCCACCCTACTTGTTACATCCTCAAAGAATTCCAGCAAATTTGTCAAACTTGATTTCCCTTTCATAAAACGATGCTGACTCTGCTTGATTCTATTATGATTTTCTAAATGTCCTGCTACTACTTTCTTAATAAAGGCTCCAGAATGTTCCCAATGACAGATGTTAGGCTAACTGGTCTATAGTTTCCTGCTTTCTGACTCCCTCCTTTTTTGAATAGGGGCGTTACATTTGCGGTTTTCCAATCCGCTGGGCCCTCTCCAGAATCCAGGGAATGCTGATGGATTACAACCAATGCATCCACTATCTCTGCAGCAACTTCTTTTAAAACCACAAGATGCAGGCCATCAGGTCCAAGGGGCTTGTTCACCTTTAGTTCCATTTGTTTGCCTAGTACTTTTTCTCTCGTGATAGTAATTGTTTTAGGTTCCCCCCTCCCAATCGTCCTTTGATTATCAATTATTGGGATGCTTTGAGTGTCTTGTCCATGAATACAAAATATTTGTTCAAAGTCTCTGCCATTTCTCTGTTTTCCATTATTAATTCCCCAGTCTCATTCTCTAATGTTTACTTTAGCTATTCTCTTTTTATATACCTGTTGAAGCTCTTATTGTCTGTTTTTATATTTCTTGCTCGTTTACCCTGATAATCTATCTTCTCTCTGTTTATTATTTTTTAGTTGCCTTTGCTAATTTCTAAAATTTTCCCAATCCTCTGGCCTACCACTAATCGTCGCAACATTGTATGCCTATGTTTTCAATTCGATACCATCTTTAACTTCCTTAGTTAGCCATGGATGGTTCATCCTTCTCTTAGACTCTTTCTTTCTCACTGGAATATATCTTTGCTGAGAGTGCTGAGATATCTTCTTAAATGTCTGCCACTGCTTATCTACCGTCTTACCTTTTAATCTATTTTCCCAGCCCATTTTAGCCAACTCTGTCTTCATACTTTTGTGCTTGCCTTTATTTAAGTTCAGGCCATTAGTTTGAGACTGAAGTTTCTCAGCCTCAATCTGATTTTGAAATTCTAACGTGCTAGGATCACTCTTCCCTTGAGGATCCTTTACTATGAGATCATTAATTAATCCTACCCCATTGCACATTACTAGATCTAAAATAGCCTGCTCCTTGGTTGGTTCCACAACATATTATGCTAAGAAACCATCCCGAATACACTCTTTGAACTCATCTTCAAAGCTACCTTTGACAATTTGATTTGGAAAATCTATGTGAAGAATAAAATCGCCTCTGGGCTCTTTGGTCTACCTTTATCTGTGTCCGTTCCTTTTGATGTCCTGCAGGTCTGCTCTCGTGTCTTTTAACTTAGAGACCTTGGGTTCTGTAGCTCCACTCCTCCTTTTCAGTCAGATGTCTCCACCATCATCCTGCTGTCCACCGAATTCATGCGCTCACAAAATTTTTCAGTCTGCTTGCGAACCAAAATGGTCTCACTGTAGCCACAGTCAGTGATTTCTCTTGGACAACACTATATTAGACTGATTTGCAGGTGCGGACAAAGATTTTACATTTGCTGTATTGGGCAGGAGGCCAGTGTTGGTCAGCAAGGACAGCAGCAGTGTTGGGAAAGCAGGATTTAGTGTGGGACAGGATCAGGACTGCTGAGTTTGGATAAGTTATAGTTTATGTCAGATAGAGGATGAGAGTCCAGCAAAGAGGGCATTGAAGAAATCGAATCTAAAGCTCCAAAGACACTGTAGCTCTGTTCTCTGCACTGGTCAACTATACTTTGACTACATTATTGAACTAACTTCTTGTTGTGAGATTGATTATCTGGTGCCCAAAATTATTAGACACCAATCCTTTAGAGTCAACATGGGAAAATAATGGAAAGTTCAGGGCCATCACCATCACAGAGGATTTCATTTGTAACTTTGGCTAGAGTGGTCTTGGTGCTGAATGCATTTTGGAAGCCAGACTGAAGGGATTTGAATAGGGATTTTTTGGCGAGATGGGCATAGAACCAGTGAGGTGAGGTTCGAGGACCTTAGAGAGGAAAGATAGGCTTTTGGTGGCTTTGGCTGTCCATGAAAACACAGGAGGCACGATGGCGATAGACAGGAAGTGAGGCGATAAGTCCACCACTATGATTTTAATTCTGCTACTGCCCGGTTTCTGCAGGATGAAGAGAGTTACAATCAGCCCTTATATCAGAATAAACATTTTTTTTAAACTCTTTGCACTAGGCCAAGCATTTGGAAAATTCTCCCATCGTCTTTGTTCCTATAATACCATCTGTGGATGACAGATTCATTTCCGATTACTGTGCTGGCATCACCTTTTCTCACCAAGCTGGGCAATCAGAAGCTTTGGTGGTTTTGCCCAATATTTGTTCTCAATATCCCTTTACGGGTTCTATTTTTTACCAAATGCATGAGCCAAAAGCACTCGGGAACATTGTTATTTCATTGCCATCTAATATTTCTTGTTCTGTGCTTGAGGTTTTATTCAGCATGTTGATAGGTTCAGATTTTAGTTGAAATTTAATATTGCTTCAGCATTACAGAGACCATGGTGCTTTGTATTTCATTTTGGTTGCTGCCTTGGTGAGAGAATGTAATACCATTTTGTGGCAGGCTGCAGGCTGGTTATGTCCATTGTAAAAACCAACAGTATTTCTTCCTCAATGTTCTCTTCTCCACTCCTGAAGGCACCGACTCTGTTTTGGATATGTAAAGTCCTGTCCCCTCAGTACAGATTCACACGAGGCATGTAGTGAAGTCAAGGTCACTCTGGACCTGCACCTTTATTTCACAGCTCTGGAATGCTGCACTTGCCTGAGACCTGTCCTTATATACCTGTCTCTTGCAAGTGCACCCCTGGTGGTAAGGTATACTGGTGGTTACAGGTCATATCTTATTACAGTCATGTATAGCATGTTAGGATAAGGTTGGCATGCAGGTACAGCAGGCGGTTAAGAAAGCAAATGGCATGTTGGCCTTCATAGCGAGGGGATTTGAGTACAGGGGCAGGGAGGTGTTGCTACAGTTGTACAGGGCCTTGGTGAGGCCACACCTGGAGTATTGTGTACAGTTTTGGTCTCCTAACTTGAGGAAGGACATTCTTGCTATTGAGGGAGTGCAGCGAAGATTCATCAGACTGATTCCCGGGATGGTGGGACTGACCTATCAAGAAAGACTGGATCAACTGGGCTTGTATTCACTGGAGTTCAGAAGAATGAGAGGGGACCTCATATAAACGTTTAAAATTCTGACGGGTTTAGACAGGTTAGATGCAGGAAGAATGTTCCCAATGTTGGGGAAGTCCAGAACCAGGGGTCACAGTCGAAGGATAAGGGGTAAGCCATTTCGGACCGAGATGAGGAGAAACTTCTTCACCCAGAGAGTGGTGAACCTGTGGAATTCTCTACCACAGAAAGTTGTTGAGGCCAATTCACTAAATATATTCAAAAGGGAGTTAGATGAAGTCCTTACTACTCGGGGGATCAAGGGGTATGGCGAGAAAGCAGGAAGGGGGTACTGAAGTTGCATGTTCAGCCATGAACTCATTGAATGGCGGTGCAGGCTAGAAGGGCTGAATGGCCTACTCCTGTACCTATTTTCTATGTTTCTATGTTTCTATGTTTATATATAATAATGTAAGATACATGACAGGATACAGTTCCATGGATGATGGCAAACCTCCACTGCCTTGTCCAAGAGGCCATTTTTCACATATGAGCCTGGACAGTGAGGGAGAAATTAACATGGGGGAGCGTGTGTGATTGGGTGCAGGTGGGGTGGGGGGTGGGGGGGGGGATTAAATGGGCAATAAAATGGAAGCATGTCAGGAAGCCAGTTCCAACCCGTTGACTTCTGGCTTTTATTCAGGCGGGACAAGGGGCAGGCAGCCAACTCCCCCCCACTGCCCCCAGGAATATGTTAATGAGGCTGGAGGCCTTGGATTTAGCCTGCTTTCCCGGTTTACCTGTGACCAGCTCGGGCTCATTGACCTTGGGATACCCAGTAGCTGCAGTGAGGAGAAGACAGTTTCGGGCAACACTCCTTGTGGGCCAGGAGGAGCAGGAATGCTTCCTCCCGGCCCCCCAAGCTCTCCCACCATCAGACCCCACCACCCCCCACTCCCCCACATACAAATCCCCAACCCCGGAATCCGGATTCCCCTCCCCAGAGTCGGTGATTGGATCCTCCCTGGGATCGGACCAAGCCCCTTGGGTTTGGGGATTGCCCCCCCCCCCCTAGGATTGGAGCCCCACTCCCTCCCCCCAGGATTGGACCCCCTCCTCCCCGGGGTTGAGGATCGGACCCTTCCTGGGATCGAAACCCCACCCCACCCGCAAGGTTGGTGATCGAACCTACCAGGTCCCGGTGCTAACTTCCGGGCGGGGAACCTGTCAGTGCTAAAAGATGCATTCTGTGGAGTTGAATCTCCACTTGCATGCGGGGATACCTAGACTTCAGCCTTGCACTGCCTCCCTGGATCAGATTAGCTAACTCAGCACATACCAGCAATTGAAACAGGGAGCCTTCCTCGTTTGTCTGTTTGACGCGTGAGTGTCCCTTTCAGCACACTTAACATCTGTGCTTTAAGAGAATCTCAGCAAAAGAAACAACACCATTACATTTCCAGCAGTGACATTGGGAAGTTATTGATGAACGTCAGACGTAAAGGTGGGGCATATCACCACTGTGAACATTTTACCATGCAATTTTCTCATAATGTTCCTTCACAACCCCCACCCCATTACCTCTTCGACCAAACATTTGGCTGCCTGCCCTGATGCCTTGGTGTCAAATTCTGTTTGATTACGCTCCTGTGAAGCACCATGGGAAGTTTTACTACATTAAAGGTGCTCTATATATGTCAGTTGTTGTTGTTGTTGATATATCCTGGATAAAACCTGCATGATATAATTAAAAATTGTATTTATTTTAGCTAAAAATTATTCCTTACTCCCCTTAAACAAATTTCATCTTTGTACAAGAAGTATAAAAAATGTAAAGTTTTATTTTTAGTTATTTTGCAAAAGGGCAAATTTATGAAGGCTCTGGAAGTGCTTCAATCACAGATCAATTTTTGACTAATATTAGTTTCAGCTAGAAAAACTGCATTAACCTTTAAAAATGTTATTAACTAAGCTGTTCTTGTCTCAGTCAAAACTCTTATCATCTGTCTTCGATGATTGAACTATGGGGACTGAAATTGGTCGACATACTGCTGCATACCGCCCAAAATGACAAAATTCATCACAAAACACCTACATACCGCCCACATGCCGCCCGGCGGAAAATTCATCAGGGGCGCTTACCGCCCACCCATGCAGACTGCCAACATATCGCCCAAAATTACAAAATTCGTGACTTACCACCGGAGCTGCAGACCGTCCTGGAAAAGGTGGTTTTAAGTCAATCTTCAGTGGGCGGTATGTAGACACAGCTGGCAGGTCATCTTTAATTTTAATAAAAATGTTGTCTCTCACACACCATAGTCTCTCCCACATCCCAGTCTCTCTCACTGCCCACCCCCCCACCCCCCGCCCAGTCTCTTCCCCCCCCCCCCTCCCCACCACAGCGATCCCTACACACTGCAGCGATCTCAACCACCCCACCCCCACCCGTAGCGATCTCTCCCTCGGCACCGATCTCACCCCCCCCCCCCCCCACACACATACACACACACAAACACACACACACAGCAATCTCAGGCCGCCCCACAATGTCATGAGTAGGGGAGAGAGTAGAGAAACATTAAGATGCACTGTAGCTTTGATCTTTCAGAGGATTGTCTGGTGAATGGGAGATATACAAATAATGGACACACAATTAAAAGTACCAACTGTGGGCGTTATGTTATGCAGTGTGGGATCAGACACCAACATGCTGTCCTCTATGCATTGAAAGCACATTCACTGTTAAAATAGGTAATAATTTGGAGAACTACATTAAGAAAGGGCAATGTATTTAAGGTTAAACTCATTCCTGTGTATCAGGAACTCCAAACAGTCTCTGGCCTCTTGTCAATGCCTCTCGGGGGGGCGGAGCTTCACAGCAGCATGCTCCGTGCGCACGATTCGGGAGCCGAAGATTCCGAGGGAAAACGCCTCTCCGTCGCACATCACCGGCTGCACTCCGTTCGGCTTACCTGCGAGAAAACATTTATCAAAATCCCGCACACTCCGCCCCAGCGGTACCGGGCGGTAAAAACCAACGCCCAGCTCGCAGACCGCCAAAAAACCGGCAGACCATCTGTTCGACCAATCTCGGCCCCCTGGTGTTTAACTAGATTTGTCTCATCTGCTCCCCTAAAAACCTAACATTGGCTGGCCTTCCACCTTAGTGCAGTTGGAGCATGCACTGTAGTGTGGAGCAGCAGGTCATTTATACAGAATATGATCTTTGACTTTCCAGCTTTGGCCAATTTCCTCACTCACTAGTTAATATTTTGTGTAGCTTCGTTCCTTCACTGATTTACTCCTTTTTTAATTCATTCTTGGATATGAGTGTCACTGGCAAGGTCAGTATTTATTGCCTAGCCTTGGTTACCCTTCTTCTTGAACCACTGCAATCTCGAGGCCATTTCAGAGGGCAGTTATAGGTCAACTATATTGATGTGAGACTGGAGTCGCATGGAGGTCAGATCAGGTAATAACAGCAAGTTTCCTTCCCTGAAGGATATTAGTGAACCAGTTGGGTTTTGACGACAATCCGACAGCTTCAGGGTCACTTTTACTGATACAGGTTGAACCTCCCTTATCCAGAACTCTGTTATCCAGAACCACCCCTCATCCAGAACCATTCCCGACCACCGGGTGGCGCATGCGCAGCAGTCCAACATGAACAGATTGAACAATTTGAAGTCCTTCCTCGCTGCTGACTCCCGCAACGCTGGCCTGACCCCGCGATCCACCTCCACCGCTGCCCCGCCCTTGATCTCTCTGTCACACTCCCAGCCCCAAGCCAGCCAGCCCCGCTATCCCCTTGCTCAGTACCTATACCATCCAATTTAATGTGACCACCCCTGTCTGAAAAAAAAATCCCTTATCCAGAACAGGCCAGGTCCCGAGGGTTCCGGATAAGGGAAGTGCAACCTGTACCAGCTTTTTATTTGTAGAATTTAAAAAAAACTGAATTCAACTTCCCATCGTACAATGTGTTTTGATCTCATAGGCCAGAATTTTCTATACCTGGGTGGGTCGGGTCCGGATGGTTGCCGTGGCGTGTCGTGACCCCATTCTTCATTCCATTCCACTGCTGAGATCGACTTTCCATCAGTGGCGTCTATTAAGGCTGCCCTGCACATTACCCAGCCCAAATAAATGGTGCGGGTCTGATGAAGTCACCCATGACACGTTATCAGCTGGGATATTTAAAGGAGCCACGTCCACATTGTAATGTATGGAGAAAGAGTCAGACTGAACACTGTGAGCTCAAAGCAAAGTGTGACCTTAGTCTTTTATTGCAGGCCTCCAGAGTGCCTCTCCAATCTGTGAAGCCTCCTTAAATACCTGTGCTCCCAAGGGATTATGGGATCCCTTGGGACTCCAGGGGATGAGCCCTCTGGTGGCTGTACAGAGTAAATACAAGTCCAAAAACAGGGAGGCCCTGCTGCAACTGTATAGGGTATTGGTAAGGCCGCACCTGGAGTACTGCGTGCAGTTTTGGTCACCTTACTTAAGGAAGGATATACTAGCTTTGGAGGGGGTACAGAGACGATTCACTAGGCTGATTCCGGAGATGACAGGGTTACCTTATGATGATAGATTGAGTAGACTGGGTCTTTACTCGTTGGAGTTCAGAAGGATGAGGGGTGATCTTATAGAAACATTTAAAATAATGAAAGGGATAGACAAGATAGAGGCAGAGAGGTTGTTTCCACTGATAGGGGAGGCTAGAACTAGGGGGCACAGCCTCAAAATACGGGGTTGCCAATTTAAAACCGAGTTGAGAAGGAATTTCTTCTCCCAGAGGGTTGTGAATCTGTGAAATTCGCTGCCCAAGGAAGCAGTTGAGGCTAGCTCATTGAATGTATTCAAGTCACAGATAGATAGATTTTTAACCAATAAGGGAATTAAGGGTTACGGGGAGCGGGCGGGTAAGTGGAGCTGATTCCACGGCCAATCAGCCATGATCTTGTTGAATGGCGGAGCAGGCTCGAGGGGCTAGATGGCCTACTCCTGTTCCTAATTCTTATGTTCTTATGTTCTCACATATATAACAACACTCCCCCTCAAAGTCAGTAGTGTAACTATTTACAATGTGAGTCGATCTGGGGCCCTTCTTGCCCTGGTTGAGTGTATCGGTGTGAAAGCTGGTGTTGTTGAATCATTTGTTGGGCCCTCGCTGGGCTGCTATGCAGCTGGCCTTGCTGGGCTGCCTGGTGTGTTGGGCCCTGCAGGGCTGCTGTGGATGATGGGTTCTGCTTCGTGGTCAACCGTGGTGCCGGTTGCCACTGGTGTATATGTTGGGGGATCAAAAAAGGTAGGGTCCAAGGTAGGTTGCTCAGGATAGTCCGTGAATCTGAGTTTGATTTGGTCCAAGTGTTTCTGGTGAATGAGTCCATTTGAAAGTTTGACCCAAAACACCCTGCTCCCCTCTTTGGCCACGACAGTGCTGGGAAGCCATTTCGACCTTGTCCATAATTGAAAAAAATATCATTGGTTTCATTGATTTCAATCTCGCGTGACACATTTGCGCTATCATGGTATGCACTTTGTTGAAGCCGCCTGCTCTCTACCTGTTCATGTAGGTCAGGGTGAACTAGCGAGAGCCTTGTCTTAAGAGCTCTTTTCATGAGCAGTTCAGCAGGTGAGATCTCAGTGAGTGAGTTGGGTCTCGTGCGGTAGCTAAGCAGGACTCGGGATAGGCGAGTCTGCAGTGAGCCTTCAGTTACCCTCTTCAAGCCTTGCTTGATGGTTTGCACCGCTCTCTCTGCCTGACCATTGGACGCTGGTTTAAACGGGGCAGATGTGACATGTTTGATCCCGTTACAGGTCATGAATTCTTTGAACTCATCACTGGTAAAACATGGCCCGTTGTCGCTCACCAGGACATCAGGTAAGCCGTGTGTGGCAAACATGGCCCGCAGACTTTCAGTAGTGGCAGTGGACGTGCTGGCCGACATTATCTCACATTCAATCCACTTGGAGTACGTGCCTACAACCACAAGGAACATTTTACCCAAGTACGGGCCTGCATAGTCGACGTGTACCCTAGACCACGGTTTGGAAGGCCAACACCATAAACTTAGCAGTGCCTCCCTGGGTACATTGCTTAACTGCAAGCATGTATTACATCTGTGAACGCAGGACTCTAAGTCCGCACCGATACCGGGCCACCACACATGGGATCTGGCTATCGCTTTCATCATTGCGATGCCTGGGTGGGTTCTGTGGAGATCATTTATGAAGGTGTCTCTGCCCTTCTTGGGGACCACTACCCGATTGCCCCACAGAAGGCATTCTGCCTGTATAGACATTTCACCTTTGCGCCACTGGAACGACTTTATCTCTTCCTGCATTTCCACTGGGACACTGGACCAGCTCCCGTGAAGCACACAGCTTTTGACTAGAGATAATAAGGGGTCCTGGCTTGTCCAGGTTTTGATCTGCCAGACAGTGACGGGTGATTGCTCACTCTCAAATGCTTCCATAACCATGGCTAGATCTGCGGGCTGCACCATTTCCACATCCGTGGTGGGCAATGGCAGCCTACTGAGAGCATCGGCGCAGTTTTCATGGTCAGTTTCCAATTTGAATTTTAGCCCAAACAGGTATTGATGCATTTTCTTTACCCCATAGAAACACGCTAACGCTTTTTTTTCAATCATGCTGCAGGCTCTCTCAGCCTTAGACAGACTCCTGGATGCATAAGCAACCGGTTGCAGTTTCCCGAAACCATTAGCTTGTTGCAATACACACCCGACGCCATATGATGACGCATCACATGCTAGTACCAAACGCTTACATGGATCATACAACACAAGCAATTTCTTTCAGCATAATAATTTTCTCACTTTTACAAAGGCATTTTCTTGGCTTTTGCCCCAAACCCATTCGCCCCCTTTTTGGTAGTAAGATGTAGTGGTTCTAGCAATGTGCTGAGACCCGGTAAGAAGTTACAAAAGTAGTTCAAGAGTCCTAGAAATGACTGCAGCTCCGTCACGTTCTGTGGCCTCGGTGCGCTCTCACTTGCCTCTGTCTTCGTGTTGGTGGGTTTGATGCCGTCCGCCCAATCCTCCTTCCCAAGAACTCCACTTCAGGCGCCAGGAAAACGCACTTCGAGCGTTTTAACCTGAGCCCCAAGCAGTTGACTCGACTAAGAACCTCCTCCAGGTTCTGCAGGTACTCGTCTAAGGCTGAGAGAGCCTGCAGCATGATTGAAAAAAAAGCGTTAGCGTGTTTCTATGGGGTAAAGAAAATGCATCAATACCTGTTCTGACCTGTGACCAAGATGTCGGCCTCGAAGACCACGGTGTGCGGGACCAACTTCAGTAAACTTTGTTTCTCTGGAATATCGCTGCCGCTGATCGTATTCCAAACGGGCATCTGTTATAAACAAAAAGACCCTTATGCGTGTTGATGCAGGTGAGAGCTTTTTGATGATTCCTCGAGTTCCTGCGTCATGTCGGCTGAAGTCAGATCCAGCTTCGTGAAAGTCTTTCCTCCTGCCAGCGTTGCAAAGAGGTCGTCGGCCTTTGGTAGTGGGTATTGCTCCTGCAGGGAATAACAATTGATAGTTACTTTGTAATCGCCACAGATTCTGACGGTGCCGTCTCCCTTGAGGACAGGAACGATCGGGCTGGCCCACTTGTTGAACTCGATCGGTGAAATGATGCCCTCTCGTTGCAGCCGGTCTAGCTCGATCTCTACCCTTACTCTCATCATTTACGGTACTGCTCTCGCCTTGTGATGGATGGGTCACGCCCCCGGAATTAGGTGGATCTGCACTTTTGCTCCTTGGAATTTCCTGATGCCTGGTTCAAACAGCGAAGGAAATTTGTTTAAGACCTGGGCACACGAAGTGCCGTCAGTGAGCGAGAGTGCTCAGACGTCGCCCCAGTTCCAGCGTATCTTTCCCAGCCAGCTCCTGCCGAGCAGCGTGGGACCATCGCCCAGTACCACCCAGAATGGTAGCTTGTGCATCGCTCCATCGTAGGAGAGCTTTACAGTAGCACTGCCGATTACAGGAATCAGTTCTTTCATGTAAGTTCTTAGTTTCGTGCAAACTGGAGTTAAAACTGGCCTTGAGGCCTTGTTGCACCACAACCTTTCGAAAGTATTTTTGCCCATGATGGACTGGGTCGCGCCCGTGTCCCGCTCCAGTGACACCAGGAGTCCATTTAGTTCCACATTCAGCATTATCGGGGGACAATTCTGGTGAATGTGTGCACCCCATGTACCTCTGTCTCCTCTATCTGAGGCTCTGGTTCGTCATGATCCTTTGTTGATCTGTCCTCCTCTGCAACATGGTGGTTTGCAGGTTTAACAGGCTTAGCAGCTTGCCTGCATACTCCTTGGAGGTGTCCCATTGATCCACAGCCCTTGCAAACACACTCTTTGAATCGGCATGAATGGAAATGATGATCACCCCCGCAGCACCAACAAGGTGTTAATGGCCTTGCATTCATCACCCTTGATGGTGGACTCTGAGACATCTGCGGATGTGCAGCTGCAGGTATGTGTGACCTGCCCTGTACGTTACGATTCGAAAACAACATCACTTTGTTCACAGTACTTGTAGCAGCACTTGTGTGCTAAGAGATTTGCTTCGTATTGTCACTGGTGGCAATGAACACCTGGGCTATCGCTATGGCCTATGGTCTCTACAGTCAAAAGTTTGCGAAGTATGGTTTTGTGGCCAATGCCAAGTAGGAAAAAGTCTCTGAGCATGTGCTCCAAATGTCCTTCAAATTCGCAATGTACTGCAAGGCGTCTTAGCTCGGCAACATAACTCCCCACTTACTGGCCTTCAGATCTTTTGTCTGTGTAGAACCGGTACCTCGCCATCAGAACGCTTTCCTTCGGGTTCAAATGCTCTCGGACCAGTGTGCACAAATCGTCGTATGATTTCTCCATGGATTTTGCTCGAGTGAGCAGATTCTTCATGAGGCCATACGTTGGTGCCCCACAGACGGTGAGGAGGATCGCCCTTCGTTTGGCAGCGCTCTCTTCCCCATCTAGCTCGTTGGCCATGAAGTATTGGTCAAGTCGCTCGACAAAAGTTTCCCAATCATCTCCCTCCGAAAATTTCTCCAGGATGCCCACTGTTCTCTGCATCTTTGGGTTCGCTATCTGTTTCTCGTCGCCAGTTGTAGTGTATGGAGAAAGAGTCAGACTGAACACTGTGAGCTCCAAGTAAAGTGTGACCTTAGTCTATTATTGCAGGTCTGCCTCTCCAACCTGTGAAGCCTCCTTAAATACCTGTGCTCCCAAGGGATTATAGGGTCCCTTGGGACTCTAGGGGATGAGCCCTCTGGTGGCTGTACAGAGTAAATACAAGTCCACATATATAACACACATTACATTTGAAGGTTCATCTAGGAGTGTGCAGCCACTACACTGCACCATTGGAGTGTTCCAAACAGTGCCAGAGATGACTGCACAGGGACAAAGGGCTGCACTCAGGTTCTCAGATCATTCCCTCCATATGCTTGTGGATGGAGTGAGAGCAGGCAGCAACATCATCTTCCCTTCCGACGAGCGGAAGAGACCTCCCCAGAAGACCATGTTGCATGCGATGGTGCAAATTGAAGGGGTCCTCCTGAACTGTCAAGGCATCTGAAGTGCATTTTCAGCATGCCTATTGTCTGCTCTATGACACATCTGCTGGAAACGTGGCTTTCATTATATCTCTCCTGTGCCTCAATATTTGGCCTTTTCAAGGGTGTGTAAGGGGGGGGTGGTCTCTATGAGGGGGTCAGGTTCCCTTCTGACCAACTTGAGCAGCTCGAATCACTCCCACTCCCTTGGGTTCTGTACTCTGGATTTATTTGGGGGTTGTGACAAAAGTGCAGAGGACACTAGTTTGATGCAAAAGAACTTTGGTTTTATTACAGTCAAAGTAATACAGGCTTATTACTCTAGTAAGAAAATACACGGCCAAACTTACAATCACTCTAATAAAGGACAATGCAAGGAAAGGTACAAGGTCAAACTTAAAATCACTCTAATAAAGAACCATACACTACATATTCAAAGGGGGTTACAGTAAAATTATACCTCCCACCTCCCAATACCTAAATCTAGCTAGGTCGGACTCCAGGGCATGCAGGGACTATGCTTACCAATTCTTTTGATAGTTAACTGTAGATTGCGGTTGTTTTTCCCTTGATACCATGTTGACTGTGGTCCGTCGCTGCTTCAGGACTTCGAAGCTGGAGAAGTTAGTTGACAATTGTCGCGTTGGTTTCTCTCCTTGTCGTGCTGACATACTCGCAGTATAGCACCTGGTGTAGTATGGCACCTGAAGTAGTAGCAGCCTTGTAGCTACTTAGCAACCACCTAACTCTGTTGAAAACAGGGGCCAGTTAATCGATTTCAGTGTTCTAATCTTGGCACCAAATCTCTTCAAAACCCTTTGTATAATTTTGGCAGGCTTGTTTCTTCTTTGTAATATTTTGGTGGGCTCGTTACAAGTTGATATGTTTTGGGTGGGTTGATGTTCGAAAACTGTTTCCTGATGGAAACATTAGTTTGGTAATTGCAATGTCCTTTTGTGTTTCGTCTTTCGCATACAGGCTGGTTTGGGCCTCTTTGTGATGTATATGCTGAAATGGTTGTCCAGGTGGCTAGCTATCTCTGGGTAATTTTGTGATGTTAATGTCTCTTGTGGGGTAAGGATTTTCAAATACTCATTCCAGACAGGTTAACTTAGTCCTCACACCCAGGTAGCTTCGCGTAATTAGACTGTCTCTTGCTAGTGCCGTAGGCCCGCCCACAGACTTGAGTTTGTCTTTTAAAATCCAAAATTCTATTAAAGTGCGTAGTTTCTTCCATAAGCACTTTAGAGTTCCAAACTTTTCGGTAGATAGTCCCAAATTAAATTTCCTTTCGAATGCCCCAAACACTGGGGGGGGGGGGGTTTCTTGTGAATTTTGCACCCCTTCATTCCCCCTGTTGACACTTCACACTCTTGAGTGTCAATCAAGGTAAGCAAAATTCCTGCTCCCGAGAGTCAACCTTCCCTGCATTTACACTGGCTAAACATTAACCTGCATCCCCCGTTGAAAAGCAAATGCAATTTACAGGCGAATACAGTGGTTACAATTCGGTTGCGGTATAGAGGGGGTATGCTGCCCCTCTTTTACTTAATTTTCACAGTGGAAAAACGGTACATGACCAAACACAGTTCAAAGCAAAACAAGTAAAAGCACATAGTCAAACACATTCTCAGGTAACAGAAAGGTCCATAGTCAGACACATTTTAAGTTCAGTACATAGTTAAAACATTTCAAGTAACACTCTCACAACACTCAAGATTTTTGCGGTTTACAGCAGGTAAAATCAAACACAAATTAAACATAGCAGTATGGTGTCACCCCTCTCTGCGCGATTCCCAAGTTTGGTCAAGGAGCGTATAGCACCCTTTGGTGCCTGACCTGACGGCCTCTGTGTTTCACTTGGCAAGTGAGACACCATAAGTAAAGTATAATCGCGAGTTGGCAGGTGACTAAAGTGTGGGGAGTGATTCTGATCCAGACTGGGACTTCTATATTTCTGAAAAGGTCCCACCAAGGCGGAATGGTGATCTCGAGAATCTTTTTCCCTAGTGTCATGTATTCAACCAGCATTGTAACCCATGTATAAACTGACCTAAGTTGTACACTGAAAACAATGACCACTAGCTGGTGAACTTGTGGGAGACACTCCTAACCTAGACCTTCAGATATAAAAGGGGAAGCTCCACCCACTTCCTGCACTTGAGTGCTATGGAATAAAGGACAGGTCACAGACTGACCTTCTCTCAAGCATGGGCCTCGTGTGCATTTATACTGTATAGTAAGGACGTATCAATGGCGACAAGAAACTGGGATTTAAACCACGCGAGCATGGCTACTAGCAATAACAGGGGCAGTCAGGGACGATCGACTGGCAAGGGACCTTTTGTTTCAAACCGCAGCTCATGCTGGAGGCATGGAGGCACACACTCAGCCGGAGTTTACAGAGGTGAGCAAAATACCTGCAGAAATTGCAGAAATGAATGCTGGGGAAAATCGCTGGAAGCTGAAGTTCAGCGAGTTCATGTGGAGCACGTATACAGTTCATACACCAGGATGCCACCGATAATGAAGAAAGTGCTCCTCAATGGCACCCCAGTATCAATGGAGTTAGACACGGGGGCCAGCCAGTCCCTGATGGGTATCAAACAGTTCGAAACGTTGTGGGTGTCCAAGGCCAGGAGGCCAAAATTATCGCCGATTGACGCACAGCTACGGACTTACACAAAGGAGATCATTCCAGTGCTAGGCAGCGCCACGGTAGTCGTGACCCACAAAGATTCAGAGAACAGACTGCCACTCTGTCCCAGGGGATGGTCCCGCACTACTGGGGAGGAGTTGGCTTGCTGTGATGAACTGGAAATGGAGCGATGTCAATGCAATTTCCTCTGTGGAGCGAGTATCATGCTCACAGGTCCTGGACAAATTTGACTCATTATTTCAACCCGGCATTGGCACTTTCATGGGGGCCAAGGTAGTGATTCACATAAACCCGGACGCCAGGCCAGTACACCACAAGGCCAGAGTGGTGCCGTACGTGATGCGGGAAAAGATAGAAGGCGAATTGGACCACCTGCTGAAGGAAGGCATCATCTCGCCAGTCGAATTCAGTGACTGGGCGAGCCCGATTGTGCCGGTGCTCAAGGCGGATGGTTGGTCAGGATATGTGGCGATTACAAGGCCACCATCAATCGGGTGTCACTCCAAGACCAGTACCCGCTACCGAGACGCTATCCGGTGGCAAACTTTTTTCAAAATTGGACATGACCTCAGCTTACATGACCCAGGAGCTGGCGAGTGAGTCGAAGAAGCTGACCACCATCACGACACACAAGGGGTTGTTTGAGTACAACAGATGTCCGTTCGGGATTCGCTCAGCCGCCGCGATTTTCCAACGAAATATGGAAAGCCTCCTCAAGTCGATTCCAGGGACGGTGGTTTTTCAGGACGACATCCTCATTATGGGTTACGATACTGAAGAACACCTCCACAAACTGGAGGAGGTGCTACGCAGACTGGACCGGGTAGGGCTGCGACTGAAATAGGCGAAGTGCGTCTTCCTAGCTCCAGAGGTAGAATTCCTGGGGATGAGGCTAGCTGCAGACGGGATCAGCCCTACTGCGTCCAAGACAGAAGCGATCCAGAGAGCACCCAGACCCCGTAACAAGACATAGCTGCATTCATTCCTGGGTCTCCTGAACTATTTTGGTAACTTTCTTCCAAAATTGAGCACGCTGCTAGAGCCACTACACATGCTCCTACGCAAAGGTCACGAATGGGTCTGGGGGGACAGCCAGGAAAGGGCTTTTAATAGAGCACGCAATTTGTTATGTTCCAACACTCTGTTAACGCTATATGACCCATGTAAGAAACTTGTGTTAACGTGCGATGCGTCGTCCTATGGTGTCGGGTGTGTGTTGCAGCATGTCAATGCCAAGGGTCAGTTACAGCCGGTAGCTTATGCCTCCAGAAGTCTGTCCCAGGCAGAAAGGGGCTACGGGATGGTAGAAAAGGAGGCGCTCGCATGTGTATGTGCGGTAAAGAAAATGCACCAGTACCTGTTTGGCAGGAAATTTGAGCTGGAGACAGATCACAAACCCCTAACATCCCTTTTGGCCGACAACAAGGCCATAAATGCAAATGCATCGGCCCACATACAGAGGTGGGCACTCACTTTAGCCGCCTATGACTACACAATTCGGCACAGACCGGGCACCGAAAACTGCGCCAATGCACTCAGCAGGCTCCCACTAGCCACCACTGAGGGGGTTACCGAGCATGCTGCTGAGATGGTCATGGCTATTGAAGCTTTCGGAAGCGAAGGCTCACCCGTGACAGCCCGTCAGATCAAAGTCTGGACAAATAGAGACCCGCGATTGTCTCTAGTCAAAAAATGTGTCCTGAATGGGGACTGGGCAGCCACGTACAGGGCATGCCCTGAGGCATTTAAACCATTTCACAGGCGCAAGGATGAACTCTCGATTCAGGCCGATTGCCTACTGTGGGGAAACCGCGTAGTCATGCCCCAGATGGGCAGAGAGGTGTTCATCAGAGAACTCCACAATGGGCACCCGGGCATTGACACAATGAAGGCAATTGCCAGGTCACACGTTTGGTGGCCAGGGATAGACGCAGATCTGGAACTTTGTGTTCACAGGTGCAACACGTGTGCCCAGCTGGGCAATGCGCCCAGGGAAGCCCCCCTTAGCCCCAAGCCATGGCCCGCCAAGCCTTGGTCATGCATCCATGTGGACTACGCAGGTCCTTTCATGGGGAAAATGTTTTTGGTTGTAGTAGACGCCTACTCCAAATGGATCGAGTGTGACATTTTAAATTCAAGCACATCCTCTGCCACGGTAGAAAGCCTACGGGCAATGTTCGCCGCCCACGGTCTACCGGACATCTTGGTCAGCGACAATTGCCCGTGCTTCACAAGCACTGAAATCTAGGACTTCATGGCAGGCAATGGAATTAACCATGTTAGAACGGCGCCGTTCAAGCCGGCCTCAAACGGCCAGGCAGAACGAGCAGTGCAGATAATCAAACAGGGGATGCTCAGAATCCAAGGAGGTTCCCTACAATGCCGCTTATCACGCCTCCTGTTGGCCTATAGATCCCAACCACACTCGCTCACAAGGGTTCCACCCGCAGAGCTGCTAATGAAAAGGACGCTCAAAACCCGGTTATCCCTTATACACCCCACCATGAAAGAAATTGTCGAGAGCAGGCGCCAGTCACAATATGACTACCATGACAGGAATGCGAGGGCGCGATGTATTGATGTAAATGACCCTGATTTTGTCTTCAACTACGCTGCAGGGCCCAAATGGCTCGCAGGCACTGTGGTTGCCAAAGAGGGAAATAGGATTCTGGTAGTTAAACTTACCAATGGACAAATCTGCCGCAAACATGTGGATCAAACAAAAAGGAGGTTCAGCAACCCCATAGAAGAAGCAGAGGAAGAACACGATGTAGAGTTCACTCCACCACAGGTGATCGAACACCAGAACCAAAGGGAGGAGAGCCCAGTCACTGTGGGCAGTCCGGACAGGCCTGAGGCACCGCAAACAGCAGACACTCAGGCCAGCGCCCAACAACCGGAGCCCCAACTCAGGCGCTCTACAAGGGAACGTAAACCACCAGAGAGACACAACCTGTGATCCCAATAAGACTTTGGGGGGGGGAGGTGATGTCATGTATTCAACCAGCATTGTAACCCATGTATAAACTGACCTAAGTTGTACACTGTGAGAACACTGACCACTAGGTGGTGAACTTGTGGGTGACACTCTTAACCTCGACCTTCAGATATAAAAGGGAAGCTCCACCCACTTCCTGCACTTGAGTGCTTTGAAATAAAGGACAGGTCACAGACTGACCTTCTCTCAAGCATGGGCCTCGTGTGCATTTATACTGTATCGTAAGGACGTATCACCTATCTCAATTGTTTTTTGTTCTCGAGTGTAGAAGTGTTTTTGTGAGATAATTACAGATTTTAGCAGAGCGGTGAGATGTTCGGGTAGAGGGGGAAATTGCATAGCCAAAATGTACAACATAATCCTGCAGGTTTGTAATGTTTTCCTTCACAGTGAGGTGGAAAGTGGATGGTTCAGGAATGGGGACAATCCGTTCCTGGGCCACTTGAACTGATGCCTCAGGTTTGAAGCAAAAACTGCTGTCACTCACTGGACACCAGAAGTGTCCATGTTGGTAGTGGGGCGCACTGGTGGTGACACAATATGTCCCAGCCCCTATGTATGCTACCTGTGGAGGGACCTGGTCTTGTGTCGTTACTTCCATGGTGCAGTTAGCAGGCTGTGCTCCAGCAGCTTTGACTTTGAATGGGCACTCAAGTACTGGGGACATAGTATTACATGTGCATCCCGGCTCCGGCACACGGAGAGTTCAGTACCCGTCACAGGGTGCTCCCACTTTATGACACAGGGTGGGACCACTGCAAAACGAATGTGTGCACCTCCCTGAATAACTCCAATGTTCTCCACCCGGTATACCGGTGCGGGTCGGGCTGTCCCACCCATGACCGGCATCCTTAATACTATCCCCATAATAGTGTGGTTAGATTTCCCACAGTCTATTGGGACAGGGTAGGCTTCAGAGGCTAGGCGGAGCTGGCACGGGCTTAGTGAATTGCTGTACAGGTGGAGGGCTGCGAGGTGCTTGTTCCTGATCCAAGAGGGGACCACACCTTGTTTTAAATCCTCCAGGTTGTTGCGGCCCTCACCCAACAACCATGCCACCATATAGTACGCACACCTCGTTCTGTGCAGCCTGGTCAGAAGCGTTTCTATTCTCCTGTATGAGTGCATTCACTGCCTGTGCATGTTTTTCCAGCTCACCCACTATTTTTTTTAAATGGACAGTCATAGCCTGGTCTTTGTGTAGTTCTGAACCCACTACAGTGTTCTCGTTTCAGGATTTTTCTCAATTGGGTCTTTAAACTGTTTATCTATGTTTGCAGTTCTATGTCATCTGGGCTATTTATGAATGAGGATGCTTTATTGTAGGTAGTGAAAAAGTCGTTCATGATTCCCCTTCTAGGTCTCCCTGAGCCCATGGTGTCCCTAGTGTTTAGGGTGTATAAGTCTGCTTTGTCTACATTTCCACAGTCTAACTCATAAAATTTCTTAAACATGTCTCTAAGTAGGGCCTGGTATAGCAGCTCTGTTTCCTTCGGACACCATGCAGATAGGTGTACCTCGGTAAGGTTTAATATTACTGAAGCTACTGCATAATGTACCCCCTGATATAACACCTTTTTGGTCGGGACCAATACTAATCCGTTCCCAGGTCCCTTGGTGCTGGTAGGACACCTTTCTATTACTGTGCGTATTGGTGGGGTTGTGGACAGCGGTTTCTTAATGTGTGCTCTTAGTTCGGTGGTGTTAATTGGGAGTGGGGAGTGTGGAACCGTGCACCTGTGTAGGCTAGAATCCCACCCCATCCCTTCCCCATCATCTTGTCAATGCCTGGCGAAGGCGATCGATATGCCTGCGGGACAAATACTCTCTGATCCACACATGCAAACAAATTCCTTGTTCGGATTCCCACCATTTGTCCCAACACACTGTTACTCCTCCCCGTGTCCCCGTGATGGTGCGGTACGTATCATCACCCAGTCTTTCCCAGTCCGAATCCTGGTCCCATGCGTCCTTGTTAAGTTTTCTGAGCCACCATCATCTTCCCAGGGGAATGTTCCCTTTGCAAGTCAAACACACACGCTTTCCCCTCTGTAACACTGACTCGGGCAGCGATGATCCGCATCCGGGAGCATGGGAGTGAGGCCTCCCCGTAGGTAAAGCCTTCCTGGCTGGAGTAGCGGGTAGAGTTAGATCCCAGCCATCCTGGCCATCTTCCCGATGAGGGATTCTTCCACATCTCCTCAATCACCGCTGCTCATCCTTTATCAGGGCGAGCAGGAACAGGATCCTTCTCATGCTGCTCTCTTTTTCCTGTCGGGGCACATAAAACAGATTGTCTAGCCCTGAGAAATTCTCTGGCTTGACAAAGGTGACCGAGTTCCAAGTTGGGCTCATAGTCTTTAATTGACTGGCTGTCTTATTCAGTTCCTTGTGGACTGATTGCTTTTAACTTTATCTCACAGTTGTTCTGCTTGTTATCTCACCGGTGCTTCCTTAATAGCCATACTGGTAGATTCTTCCAACTCCCCAGGGATTACTCGGCCTATGCCTCTTTTAACAGCTCCACAGGTAGATTCTTTTCCTTACTCCAGTAACTAATACATATACACTTATCATTTCACAGATAATCTTACTCTATTCTAACTTATTACTAAACATTCTTAAATCCATATCGCTATATATGTACATCTGCCACCCGTCTCCGGGTGGCCAGGTTAATTCCTGCTCTCTTTCTTTCTTCTTTCGCTGGGTGTCCAGCGAGGTAGGTGATAGGTCGGTCTGCACCCACTAACCCTAAGTACCCTGACTGGATGTGGGTTTGAGTCCCACACTATCGGGGGAACGTTCCCTCCGGTGCTGCAGCACACCGCTCCTTTGGGGGTGGCTGACTGGTTCCTTTCTTCCCCTGGGGGTTCTGCCTGGTTGAGGGCAGACAGGGACTTGGCACTTGGTGGCTGGTCCATCGCTATCTCTTCTGGGAGTCCCTCGTTGCCCAAGGTTACCGGCTGGGCATCCCTGCTCGCGGGCTGGTCTCTGACCTTAGGTACCCTTTTGCGGCTGGTCCCTTTCCCGGGGCTGAACCATTTAAACTGGGGCGCTGGTGACCACGGTGCCTTTGGCCGTGGTGTGCGGGGAGTCCTTCTTAAGGCTCCGGCTGCTGGGGGTGCGTCCGAGTCCCAAATGAGTGGGGGGTCAGCTCCTCCAGTAACACAGTCCACCACCCCTCTAGGTGCAGTCTGTGGGTCTGACACGCCCCCTGTGGGATTTCCACAGTCGGGGGCTGTTGGCTGGGGGTCCCTGTCTTTAGCACGGTTTACAGTTTTTGGCTGTCCCTTACGTTTAGCTGCTGTCCCTGGGTTGAAAAGTTTACACTGATTTATGTGGAACCACTTTGTACGGTGGGGCAGTTTTATGGCATAGACCATGAGGCTTGCCTTGTCGACAATGTGGTACGGTCCCATATACAGTGTCTCAAAGACCCCTACTCTAGTGCAGTCCCTCACCATGACCTGGTCCCCTATCTCCCATTCATGGTGCTTGCGGGGTTCTAGCAGCAGTCGGTTGCTCCGATGCTGTTTTCCCATGTTGTTAGCAGCCTGTCAGTGAATCTGTTTAAGGTGTTCAAACAGATTCCTGACAAAGCTGTCCCGGCTCGCTTCCCTAAGCTGACCTTCCGTGAGTACCGGGGCTAATACATGGGTAGGGGTTCGCATGGCTCTGCCGGTCATGAGCTCGTACGGGGAGTACCCCGTGCTCTTTGACTGGCTGGCCCGGATCCCCATGAGGACCAGTGGTAGGACCTCTACCCACCCCTTTGGGTGAGTCCCCTGTCTCTTTGCGCAGCCTTTTTTTGATGGTGCGGTTTAAACGCTCCACAGGCCCAGATGACTGCGGGTTGTGGGCGACATGCCATTTCCCTTTGATGCCGAGTATCTTAAGTGTCTCCTGCATCACCTGCCCGGTGAAGTGACTCCCTTGGTCGGACTCCACATATTGTGGTAGTCCCCATCGAAAGAACACTTCTCTGACCAGAATCCTAGCTGTTCCCAGGGCAGTGGCTGTTCGGCATGGGAAGGCTTCCACCCATTTGGTGAACACATCCACCAATACTAGGCAGTACTTGTAACCTCCCTGGGCAGTGGATAGGGGCCCGATGTAATCGATCTGGATCGATTGCCAGGGTCCCTCTACCCTCCTGATACGTCCCATAGACACCTTTCTTTTCTGGGGGTCGGGGTTGTTGGCCATGCACACCAGACAGCTAGCACAGAACTCGCGGACGTCTTCCCTGAGTCCTGGCCACCATCCTGCCTGTTCCACTCGTTGCCAAGTGGTCTGAGGTCCGGGGTGTCCTGCTCCTGGACCCTCGTGGGCCAGCTGGAGGAATTCTCTCCGGTGTTGTTGCGGTACTACCCATTGCTCCCCCCTGAACAGCATGCCTTCTTTAATGGCAATCGCTGCGGTGCCGTACGGGCCGTCTATCCTTTCACCTTTAGCTAACCTGTTCAGGACAGTTTTGAGGACGGAGTCTTGGTTCTGGACCGTCTTTAGGACTGGGGACAAAGCTATCCCTGCCTTCCCTGCCGTCCCCATCCTACCCCTGATTGCTGCTATGGGTCCTGAGTTGTACGGATCCCAGAGCTTGCCCGTGCAGGCTCCCTGCTTGGCTAACATGTCAGCCTGCTGGTTTCCCTCGCTACAGGGTTCGGTGGTGGAATGTGCCTTCACCTTATGTATGTAGATATTCCCTTCCTCCCCTACGGCTTTTATGATCTTTTCCAGTAGGGGTTTAATTGCCAGGGGTCTCCCGTCTGCGGATGTGTATCCGCGGCGGGACCAAATAGCCAGGTACTCCGTACACGAATTGCATGTGAACATACAGTCTGAGCAAATCGTGTATGGGGTAGGGGATTCTTCGGGGTGTGTGACTACGTACACCACCGCAGACAGTGCAGCGTGCTGGGTGCTCATAGTACTGGGGAGTTTAATCGCCAGGGCACTGCCTGCCCCGGGGTCATAAACACCGCAGCCTGTGAGTCGTTCACCTGCAGATACCGTGCTTGAACCCATCCACGTAGATTTCTCAGGCTGTGGGGTGTAACCCAGCCCGAAAGCCTATGTTAATTTCCCATACCCTTTCTATGGAACACCGGTGGGCTGTCCCTGGATAAATCATGTTGGCTGCGAGTCCTGGCTCGCAGAGACCCTTACCCGTAAGTCCATTTGAAAGAGGAGCAGGGTCCAGTGAGCAAGAGGGCACTGCTCACTATGCCATCCTTGATTCTCCCATCCAGGAGCATTTGGGTGGGTGTATGGTGGGTAAGGCGTGTGATCGGGGACCCCCCTGTGAAGATCAGTGATCTTTTCACAGCCCAGTGAGTGGCTAGGAGGTGCCGCTCACAGTTGGAGTATCCCTTCTCCACATCCGGTAATATCCTGGAGGAGTAGACCACTGGTCTCAGCCGGCCATGCCGCTCTTGGAGCAGTACTGCACTCAGGCTGTCCCCACTGGTTGCTACCTCCAGGAAAAACTCTTTACCCCCATTGATGGCCCCTAGAGCTGGCAAGGCCTGCAGGTCTTTCTTGAGTTGGATAAATGCTGCCTCGCAACCTTTGTCCCATTCCCACTCCACTCCCTTGTGTAGGACTCGGAGCAGAGGGGCTGCGGTGGCTGCATAATCCTCAATGAAATCTCTGCAGTACCCGGTTAGCCCGAGAAAATATCTTACTCCTGTCACTGTGTTGGGGGCGGGTAACTTCTGCACTGCTTCCCTTCTAGCTTTGTCCATGGCTCTTTCCCCAGCGCGCACAGCCAGTCCCAGGAATTTTACTTCCTTCAGGCCGATCTGTGCCTTCTTGGGGTTTACTTCAAATCCTTCTTCTTTCAGCAGCTCCAGCAGTTCAGCCAGCAGTGGGCCATGTTCCTCCCCCTGATCGGTGAACAGGAGCAGGTCATCCACATACTGCACCAACTGCTGGGGTCTGCTGAAACTCTTTAAACAGTTGGCCATACACTGGTGGAAAATACTGGGGCTGTTGTGGAAGCCCTGAGGGAGACAGTTCCAAGTGTATTGCTGCCCTTTAAAGGTAAAAGCAAACTTGTACTGATCTTCCCTTCTTAAAGGGATGGACCTGAACCTGTTGGAAATATCCAGCACCATGAAGATGGTCGCGGAGGCTGGGATACTTCCAATGAGGTCGGCGACAGCAGCAACGGTGGGTGCACAAGCGGGGATGTTACGGTTCAATACTCAATAGCCCACCGTGGCTCTCGAGGAGTTGTCTGGTTTCTTAACCGGCCACAATGGAGAGTTCACATGGGTGGCTATTGGTCACAATATCCGCTGTTTAACCAGCGAACCCAAGGCTGTTTCCATGTCTGCCTCCACCTCCCTGGGGAAGTTGTACTGTTTCTGTGGCCGGGTCATGGGGTCCCCATTTATACTAACCTCGACCCCATTTATTCTCCCACAGTCGTGTTTGTGAGTGGCAAAAGCTGCAAGGTATTCCTCACATATTCTTGATATTCTTCAGGGGTGTTACTGACCAGTGATTCAAGGTCGTAACCCTCCTTTCGTTTCATGGTGCACACCGTCCCTTTTCCCTGTTTTCCCAGGATAACCATCACCTCACTCTCCTGTCCCGTACAGACTGACCCCCAAATACAGTGGTTTCTTAAATCCACCAGGATCCCGTGGCCTAGGATGAAGTCAGCCCCGAGGATCCCTCTCCCTTCCTGCTCCCACTTCATCAGGACACAAGTTCACTTAGTGTGGAGTGTACCTAAATGAATGGAGAGCGGAACGGAGAATGAGCCAGTCTGTTCAGTGCCTGTGAAACCCACCAAGCTGTAGGGGACCCCGTTAGACAGAGGTGAGGCGGCGGGGTTAGCTGCATAGACAAGGGTGCTTGAGGCCCCGGTGTCCAGCAGGTAAGTCCCTTTCACCTTTTCCATTTCCATCTGTACGGTCGGTCTCCCCCACGTATCATACTCGAGGGCACACAGGTGGACAGACTGTGCCTGTCCTAGTCACGGTTTTGGTTGGGAGGGGGCAGATGGGATCTCGGTACCGGTGGCGGTGGCTACCTTTCCCGGGCCATCTAACATGGCTCAGAGCGCAGTTAAAAGGATATCAAATAAGTGGGGAGGGACTGGCTTCTCGGTCTCGGCCTTTTTGGCCGGGGCTGGAGAACTCTTTCCTGCACTATTCTTCCATGGATTTTTACAATCCTTTCTCCAGTGCCCACTCTTTCCGCACCCAAAGCAGGTACATTTTGTATTGGAGGGGTTGGCTCCCTCATGGCGCCATTCCCTCTTATCTTGGTTAGGTCGGATTTCGTGCACCCTTCCCTTTTGTGGGTGCTCTTCTGTCCCTCTGCCGTTTCTGTAAGCTAGGGTCAGTTACCTAAGCACTCCTTGTTCTGTGGCTTGGGGATCTCTGGGGTCGAACCAGGCCTCAGCCTTGGTTCTTATTCTGGGTAAACTGTTAGCTACTAGGCTTCGGAGCCAGTGTGCTAATTCGTCCGGGTTTAAGTGATCTCTGTCTATGTCTCCACTACAGGCGCTTTTGTACACCGGCCACAGTCGGTCTGTGAAAACCTGTGGGGTTTCTCCTGTGAGCTGCACCGTTTTCTCTATTCTAGAGAAGGGGACTCCTGTCATTGCAGCCCATAGCTTCTAAAATGTCCTTTTGGACGGCAGCAAGTGTTTGATTTCTGTCCTCTTTTGCTCTAAGTAGAGAGGCACTGGTACAGTTTGCAGTCTCGGGATTTGAGAAGAATCTTTGCCATTTCTGCATCATCGCACACCCATTAATATCCCCTGCCTGTTCCACTTCCACAAAGTGAACCGAGGGGTCTCCCTTTGGAGTGAGCTTTCCCAGGTGGCTTATCATAGCCCTAAGCTGGTGGACAGTGTGGGGGACCACAAACTGACTTTCCAGGGGCCCAGGACCCCCGTTAAGGGTGGGCGGGCCAAACTTCTGTTGCCGGACCGGGCACATTGGCTCTGGTTCTGGCTCTCCCTGTTCTGGCTCACCTCCCTCACCTCCCTGCGGCCAAGCCGAGCTGAAACTCGGTGCTACAGGTAGTGTTGTTTCACTATCTCTGTCCACCCCGCAACTGATTTGCCCGTCCTGCTGCTGAACCGGTGTAGTCACCGGTGCCACAGGTGGTGGCCAGGTAGTTTCTTCCTTCTCTTCCAGGTTTACCTGGGGCATACCCGGGCTTATTAGGCGTACCATGCCTTTTGCCTTGGACAGAGCAAGGGTTAAACTCTTGATTTGTTGCTGGCAGGGACCGTGGTCTCCCGATTCAAACCCATTAGTGCTAGCTACTTTATACGCTGCCTGCACATCTTTTAATCTTTCCTGGAGCTCTTTTACTTGTAGGGTGAGGCGAGTGCTTTCCTCCCTCAGTGTCTTTTCATTACTCTTGGCGTCGGTAACCTGACATTGAAAATAGTCCTGACTGTTTTTAAACCTTTCCATTATTTGGATCCTTTCCTGTTTTAGCTTGCGGAGTTCTCCTGATAATCTTTCTTCTGACATAACCCTTTCCTGGTAATCCTCTGCGCATTCCCATAACTCTGTCTGTAATGTTTCATTCATTCTGTCTCGGACTTGGACCTGATGCTGTAGGCAGACCAGACAAATTGCTTTCTCTATTGCTTCTTTGTGATCTTTGCTTGCTGTCCACTGGGCTGCAGCGTCAGCTGGGCGCTCAGCGCGCAATAGACTAAGCACCCATTCTTTAGTTACATTGACCTTGTACACATAAGAAGAAATCCTCTCTTCCCTTTTGGTTCTTTGCCCCAAACCAGCACTCCCCCACATCGCACCCCTTGTACCAGAGTCCTGCTGCGGTTGCCATTTTGTAAGGGGGTGGTCTCTATGAGGGGGTCAGGTTCCCTTCTGACCAACTTGAGCAGCTCGAATCACTCCCACTCCCTTGGGTTCTGTACTCTGGATTTATTTGGGGGGGGTGACTCTGGTTTGATGCAAAAGAACTTTTAGTTTTATTACAGTCAAAGTAATACAGGCTTATTACTCTAGTAAGAAAATACACGGCCAAACTTACAATCACTCTAATAAAGGACAATGCAAGGAAAGGTACAAGGTCAAACTTAAAATCACTCTAATAAAGAACCATATACTACATATTCAAAGGGGGTTACAGTAAAATTATACCTCCCACCTCCCAATACCTAAATCTAGCTAGGTCGGACTCCAGGGCATGCAGGGACTATGCTTACCAATTCTTTTGATAGTTAACTGTAAATTGCGGTTGTTTTTCCCTTGATGCCATGTTGACTGTGGTCCGTCGCTGCTGCGATGGTGATGTTCTTCCTTCCTTCAGGACTTCAGGACTTCGAAGCTGGAGAAGTTAGTTGACAACTGTCGCGTTGGTTTCTCTCCTTGTCGTGATGACATACTCGCAGCATAGCACCTGGTGTAGTATGGCACCTGAGGTAGTAGCAGCCTTGTAGCTACTTAGCAACCACCTAACCTCTATTGAAAACAGGGGCCAGTTATACGATGTCACTGTTCTAATTTTGGCGCCAAATCTCTTCAAAACCCTTTGTATAATTTTGGCAGGCTTGGTTCTTCTTTGTAATATTTTGGTGGGCTCGTCACAAGTTGATATGTTTTGGGTGAGTTGATGTTCGAAAACTGTTTCCTGATGGAAATATTAGTTTGGTAATTGCAATGTCCTTTTGTGTTTAGTCTTTCGCATACAGGCTGGTTTGGGCCTATTTGTAATGTATATGCTGAAATGGTTGTCCAGACCCATGTTGATGGGTAGATTTTGTGATGTTAATGTCTCTTGTGGGGGAAGGATTTTCGAATACTCATTCTTCCAGACAGGTTAACTTAGTCCTCACATCCAGGTAGCTTCACTTAATTAGACTGTCTCTTGCTAGTTCCATAGGTCCGCCCACAGTCTTGAGGTTGTCTTTTAAAATCTAAAATGTTATTAAAGTTCGTAGTTTCTTCCATAAGCACTTTAGAGTTCCAAACTTTTCGGTAGATAGTCCCAAATTAAATTTCCTTTTGAATGAGCCCAAACACTGGGGAGGGGGGGTGGTTTCTTGTGAATTTTGCATCCCTTCAGGTGTCATGAGCCATGTCTTCAATGGCTAGCCCTTGTCTCCAAGCAGCCAGTCGGAAAGTGTTTTTGGAGGAGCGAAGAGCTGTGGAAGGGTGGATTAGTGCAGGATGGAAGAGTCATGTCAGTTGCCAGGAAATTTGGTGCATGCATGATGATCTTACTACGGTTGCAGACCAGCTCCACATAGAGGGAGTGGAAGCACGTGCGGTTGACAAAGACTCCTGGCTGATGACGGGGTGCCCTGATGGCCACATGTGTGCAGTCGTTGACACCTTGCACCCGTGGGAAGCCAGCCAGAGTGGCAAAGTTGAGCACCCACTCAGTAAGTCTGGCTTCATCAGTGGCAAAATTGATATAATTGACTGACTTTTCAAACATGGCATCGGTGACCTGTTGATGCATCTGTGGGTGGCCGACTGCGTGTACCACAAATGTCTGCTGCAGATCTCTGAAAGGAGCCAGAGGTGAAGAGGTTGAGGATGCTGATGACTTTGACAGCCACTAGTAAGGCGTGTCCACCCATTCCTCTAGGCTACAAGACTTGCTCCAACAAGCTACGAATATCTGCAACGACTTGACACAATAGCCTGAGCCTCCTTTGGCACTGCTGCCCAGTCATGTTGAGGAAGCTCAACCTCAGCCTGTATACCCTGTGTTGGGTGCAACCCTATCCTCTGTCCTGTGCAGCATCAGGTGGTTGAGGAGAAGGTTGGTGGTGCTGCTGGTGTGCCTGTTGCTGCTGGTGTTGGGGCTCATCGTGGTCTGATTCTGAGGACCAAGGTGAATCAGTATAGATAGCACCTATGCTGATTTAATAGATGGCAGGTTAAGTAGAGATGACGGAAGCAATCTGTCAATGGTGTGATGGGTGGTACCAATGAGGTGGCAGTGGATCTCGACTTTACTGAAAAGACTTGCAACCTCTAGAAAGGTAAATCTGTGCCAGCAATGCAGTCAGCAAAAGTATCTGCCTTGGGAAAGTGACCAGGTGTCAGGTGGGAGTTGTTATTTTAATTTCCATGCTGTGCACGAATCAGCTGGATCAATGGCCACTCAACTTCCACCTCAGGTTCACAGACGAAGTTTGCAATCTATGTGGTTCCCGTGCTCATCCACGGAAATGTGTAAGGTAAAGTTAAAAAGACTCATAAGGTCCTGACAAGTACCTCATAATCCTTTTGAGTTAGCTCGGTCTCTGCCGGTTGGGTAGCGGCTGTGCTGGAAAACGCGCCGGAGGGAAAGGTGCGTGGGGGCGGGATTATGGCGGGTTCCCGACCCGATCCAACTTATTTCAAAATTTCCCACCGGACCCGCCTCCACTTGCGCCTGTACAGACGGCAAAACATTCTGGCCATATTCTCTGGCTTTCGGATTACTAGTCCATTAGCACAACAATTACCCGACCATACTCTCTCTTACATTCTTTGCTCACATCCTAGGCAGAGCATTAGAAATTCTCTCAGTTTGTGCGAGCTACTTTAATTGGTAAGATGCCTAATTGTGCAAATAAAACATGAATATTTTGTAGTCCACCTATTTAGAAATTAGCTTCATTACTCAATGCTGACTCATTCTATTGACTCTGGATCAGTTCCTAAGGACAGGAGGGTAGCTAATGTAACACCACTTTTTAAAAAAGGAGGGAGAGAAAAAACAGGGAATTATAGACCGGTTACTGTTGGGGAAAATGTTGGAATCAATTATTAAAGATGAAATAGCAGCGCATTTGGAAAGCAGTGACAGGGTCGGTCCAAGTCAGCATGGATTTATGAAAGGGAAATCATGCTTGACAAATCTAGAATTTTTTGAGGATGTAACTAGTAGAGTGGACAAGGGAGAACCAGTGGATGTGGTGTATTTGGACTTTCAAAAGGTTTTTGACAAGGTCCCACAAAAGAGATTAGTGTACAAAATTAAAGCACATGGTATTGAGGGTAATGTATTGACGTGGATAGAGAACTGGTTGGCAGACAGGAAGCAGAGAGTCAGAATAAATGGGTCCTTTTCAGAATGGCAGGGAGTGACCAGTGGGGTGCCGCAGGGTTCAGTGCTGGGACCCCAGCTATTTACAATGTATATCAATGATTTAGATGAAGGAATTGAATGTAATATCTCCAAGTTTGCAGATGACACTAAGCTGGGTGGAGTTGTGAGCTATGAGGAGGATGCTAAGAGGCTGCAGGGTGACTTGGACAGGTTAGGTGAGTGGGCAAATGCATGGCAGATGCAATATAATGTGGATAAATGTGAGGTTATCTACTTTGGTAGCAAAAACAGGAAGACAGAATATTATCTGAATGGTGACAGATTAGGAAAAGGGGAGGTGCAACGAGACCTGGGTGTCATGGTACATCAGTCATTGAAAGTTGGCATGCAGGTACAGCAGGCGGTGAAGAAGGCAAATAGCATGTTGGCCTTCATAGTTAGAGGATTTGAGTATAGGAGCAGGGAGGTCTTACTGCAATTGTACAGAGCCTTGGTGAGGCCTCACCTGAAATATTGTCTTCAGTTTTGGTCTCCTAATCTGAGGAAGGACATTCTTGCTATTGAGAGAGTGCAGCGAAGGTTCACCAGACTGATTCCCGGGATGGCAGGACTGACATAAGAGGAGAGACTGGATCAACTGGGCAGGTATCCACTGGAGTTTAGATGAATGAGAGGGGATCTCATAGAAACATATAAAATTCTGACGGGATTGGACAAGTTAAAGGCAGGAAGAATGTTCCCGTTGCTGGGGAGTTCCAGAACCAGGGGTCACAGTCTAAGAATAAGGGATAAGCCATTTAGGACCGAGATGAGGAGAAACTTCTTCACTCAGAGAGTTGTTAACCTGTGGAATTCTCTACCGCAGAAAATTGTTGAGGCCAGTTCGTTAGATATATTCAAAAGGGAGTTCGATATGGCCCTTATGGCTAAAGGGATCAAGGGGTATGGAGAGAAAGCAGGAAAGGGGTATTGAGGTTGAATGATAAGCCATGATCTTATTGAATGGTGGTTCAGGCTCGAAGGGCCGAATGGCCTACTCCTGCACCTAATTTCTATGTTTCTATGTTTCTATGTTTCTATGTTTCTATGTTTCAATGTAGATTTACTTCCCATCATCATAGGCAGTCCTTCGAAATCGAGGAAGACTTGCTTCCACTCTAAAAGTGAGTTCTTAGGTGGCTGAACAGTCCAATACAGGAACCACAGCCTCTGTCACAGGTGGGACAGACAGTCGTTGAAGGAAAGGGTGGTTGGGACTGGTTTGCTGCACGCTTCTTCCGCTGCCTGCGCCTGTTTTCTGCATGCTCTCGGCAACGAGATTCGAAGTGCTCAGCGCCCTCCCGGATGCACGTCCTCCACCTAGGGCGGTTTTTGGCCAGGGACTCCCAGGTGTTGGTGGGGATGTTGCATTTTTCAAGGAGACTTTGAGGGTGTCCTTGAAATGTTTCCTCTGCCCACCTTGGGCTCACTTGCTGTGTAGCAGTTCCGAGTAGAGGGCTTGCTTTGGGAGTCTCGTGCCTTGCATGCGAACGGTTTGGCCTGCCCAGTGGAGCTGATCAAGTGTGGTCAGTGCTTCAATGCTGGGGATGTTGGCCTGATCGAGAAAACTAAGGCTGCTATTAGATCAGCAAAAAGGCTAATGGAAAAAGGATTGTGGCAGTAATGGGAAGAGCATTTTTAGCTATGTGAAGAGTCAGAGAACTATCAAAGACAGTATTGGGCCATTGAAGGATGTTCAAGAACAGGTTGCAAATGACACACTGAGCATGGCGGAAATATTAAATGCGTGCTTTGCATCAGTATTCACCCTTGAAGATGATGCTCGAATATTAGAATTTAATAATACCAGTTTTATCAATAACATTAACATAGATAAGTATATTGTTTTAGAAAGAATTAAGAACAAAACTAGATAGAGCAGCAGGACTGGATGATATCCATCCAAGGGTCCTCCGGGAGATGGGACATGTGCTGTGTGAGCCCCTCCAGGAGATAGGACATGTGCTGTGTGAGCCCCTCCGGGAGATGGGACATGTGCTGTGTGAGCCCCTCCGGGAGATGGGACATGTGCTATGTGAGCCCCTCCGGGAGATGGGACATGTGCTGTGCGAGCCCCTGGCCTGTATGTTAAACAGCTCACTGCACTCTGGACTGGTTCCTACAGATTGGAAAGAGGGTAATGTTAACCCCATTTTTTAAAAAGGTGACAAGGTAGACCCGGGTAACTATAGGCCCATCAGTTTAACATCAGTAATAGATAAGATGTTTGAAAGAATCATAAGGGATGCAATATATGTATACTTGGATAGGTAGGGACGTATTAGGGGCACCCAACATGTCTTCATAAAAAAGGGGTCATATCTCTCAAATCTCATTACATTTTTGAAAAAGTTACTAAATTATTGGATGAAAGAAGCACAATAGACATTATCTACTTAAATTTGCAAAAAGCTTTTGATAAGGTACTGCATAAGAGGTTGGTCCCTTAGAGGATGAGGCTGGGAAATTAATAACGGGGAACAGGGAAATGGCAGAGACTTTAAACAATTTTTTTTGTATCAGTCTTCGCGGTAGAAGACATTAAAAACATCCCAATAATGGATAATCAAGGGGCTATAGGAAGGGAGGAACTTAAAACAATTACTTTTCACTAAAGAAAAAGTACTTGGTACAATAATGGGACTAAAGGTGGACAAGTCCCCTGGACCTGATGGCCTGCATCCTAGGGTCTTAAAAGAAGTGGCTGCAGAGATAGTGGATGCATTGGTTGTAATCTACCAAAATTTGCTGGATTCTGGGGCGGTCCCAGCGGATTGGAAAACCACAAATGTAACACCCCTATTTAGAAAAGGAGGCAGACAAAAAGCAGGAAACTATAGACCAGTTAGCCTAACATGTGTCATTGGGAAAATTAGTCCATTATTAAGCAAGCAGTCGTAGGACATTTGGAAAAGCATAATACAGTCAAGCAGAGTCAGCGTGGTTTTATGAAAGGGAAATCATGTTTGACAAATTTGACAGAGATCTGTGAGGATGTAACGAGCAGGATGGATAAGGGGGAACCAGTGGATGTGCTGTATTTGGATTTCCAGAAGGCATTTGAGAAGGTGCCACACAAAAGATTACTGCACAAGATAAAAGCTCACGGGGTTGGGGGTAATATATTAGCATGGATAGAGGATTGGCTAACTAACAGAAAACAGAGAGTCGGGATAAATGGGTAATTTTCCGGTTGGCAAACGGTAACTAGTGCTGGCTCCTCAACTATTTACAATCTATATTAATGGCTTGGATGAAGGGACTAAGTGTAATGTAAACAAGTTTGCTGATGATACAAAGATGGGTGGGAAAGCAAGTTGTGAGGAGGACACAAAAAATCTGCAAAGACAGGCTAAGTGAGTGGGCAAACATTTGGCAGGTGGAGTATAATGTGAGAGAGATTACAAAATGCTGCAGTACAGAGGGACCTGGGGGTCCTTGTTCATGAAACACAAAAAGTTAGCATGCAGGTACAGCAAGTAATCAGGCAGGCAAATGGAATGTTGGCCTTTATTGCAAAGGGGATGGAGTATAAAAGCAGAGAAGTCCAGCTATAACTGTACAGGGTATTGTGAGGCCACACCTAGAGTACTGTGTACAGTTTTGGTCTCCGTATTTAAGGAGGGATATACTTACATTGGAGACATTTCAGAGAAGGTTCACAAGGATGATTCCTGAGATGAAGGGGTTGACTTATAAAGAAAGGTTGAGTAGGTTGGGCCGATATTCATTGGAGTTTAGAAGAATCAGAGGTGATCTTATTTAAACATATGAGATACTGAGGGGGCTCGACAAGATACATGCAGAGAGGATGTTTTCCCTCATGGGGGAATCTAGAACTAGGGGGCATAGTTTCAGAATAATGGGTCGCCCATTTAAAACTGAGATGAGGAGGAATTTCTTCTCTCTGAGGGTTGTAAATCTGTGGATTTCTCTGCCCTAGAGCTGTGGAGGCTGGATCATGGTATATATTTAAGATGGAGATAGACAGATTTTTGAGAGATAAGGGAGTTAAGGATTATGGGGAGCAAGCAGGGAAGTGGAGTTGAACCCAAGATCAGATCAGCCATGATCTTATTGAATGGCGGAGCAGGCTCGTGGGGCCAAATGGCCTACTCCTGTCCTACTTCTTATGTTCTTAAGAGGCTTCTCTATAAGATCGGAACCTGTGGTATTAGTGGAAATATATTGAACTGGATTCAGAACTGGCTGGCAGGATGCAGGTGAAGAGTAATTATGGATGGATTTGGATCTGTTTGGAGACCTGTCAGCAGTGGTATTGTATTTGGACCGTTGCTTTTTACTATTTTTATTAATGATCTGGATTCAGGGGTTAGTGGCACAATTTACAAATTTGCAGATGATACAAAGATGTGTGTAAGTGTTAGAACTGTAGAAGAGGCTCGTCTGATTGAGGCAGAACGTAATGTTGGGAGATTGGGCTCAAGACTGGAAAATTATGTTTTACGTAGATAAGTGCAATGTTCTGCATGTGGGCAGGGCAAATGCTCAACATTCATACACCCTCCAGGGAAAGGCATTAAACATGGTGGAGATGGAAAGAGATTTGGGCATTCTAGTGCATACATCCTTAAAGGTACATGAGCAATACCGTGCAGCGATAGCTGCAGCAAATAGGATGTTGGGCTGTATCCATAGGACAATTGAGTAAGACGAGGGGTACTGTTTTGTCCTTGTTAGGCCGCACTTGGAATACTGTGTCCAGTTTCAGTCTCCTCACATGGTGGATGATATTGAGGCTCTGGAAAGGGTGTAGAAGAGGGCCACTAGACTAATTCCAAGTCTAAAGCATCTTAGTTATCAAGATAGGTAAAAAGAGTTAGGACTCTATACCTTAAAGCAGCGTAGACTTAAGGGGGATATGATTGAGGTTTATAAGATAATGAAGGGAATAGACAGTGTTCCAGCTGACAGTTTATTTCAATTAAATAGGTTAGGCAGGACCAGGGGGCACAAATTTAAGTTGTATAAGGCTAGATCTAGGTGAGATGTCAGGAGGTGGGTTTTTTCCCAGAGAATAGTAGATCTCTGGAACAAGCTGCCATTTCATGTGGTGGATGCAGATTCACTGAATTCCTTCAAGTGAAAGTTGGATTTGTTTCTGGCTGCGGCAGAGATGACCTCTTACAGAAGGTAGGTACTGCAGGAAATTGTGTGGGACAGACTTGATGGACCAAATGGTCTTTACCCGTCCATCATTGGTCGTATGTTCGTAAGCGCAGGAGATGCAACACCTGCCCTTTTACTTCCTCCCTTCCCACTGTCCAGGGCCCCAAACACTCCTTCCAGGTGAAACAGCGATTTACCTGTACTTCTTTCAATTTACTATATTATGTTCGCTGCTCACGATGTGGTCTCCTCTACACTGGGGAGACCAAACGCAGATTGGGTGACAGCTTTGCAGAACACCTTTGTTCATTCTGTAAGCGTGACCCCGTGCTTCCAGTCGCCTGTCACTTTAATTCCCCGCTCCATTCCCATTCTGACCTCTCCGTCCTCAGCCTCCCGCACTGTTCCAATGAAGCTCAATGCAAGCTCGAGGGACAGCACCTCATCTTCCATTTAGACACTTTACAGCCTTCTGGACTCAATATCGAGTTCGACAATTTCAGACCATAACCTCTGGCCATATTTTTTTTCTCTTTACTCCTTTTTTTTAAACAACCGCCGCCTTTTTTTCTCTTTTCTATGGCAACTGGTGATGATTCTGCCATTCACACCCTGTCTAGACTCATCCTTTGTTTCTTAACTTGTTCCATTATCATCTCACTTTTGTCCATCATCCCTTTTGTCTCTTAAATCTCTTCTACCTTCCACCCGATCACAGACCTTCCCTTTTGTTCTTCCCTCCTCTTCCCCCTTTCACTGCCCCGGCACTTACTGAAGAATCTGTTACATCTCAAACTTTTCCAGTTCTGACAAAGGGTCACAGACCCAAAACGTTAACTCTGTGTTTCCCTCCACAGACGCTGCCTGACCCGCTGAGATTTCCAGCATTTTCTGTTTTTATTTCAGATTCCAGCATGTGCAATATCTTGCTTTCGAACCTGGATTATTACTATTTTTAAAATAGGAAATAAATCTATGAGGTATCGAGGGAAAGGAAATGTCATATTGTAACAATGTCTGGTTTTATAGTGGGGAGACAGTAAATGTTTTGCCAAGTCAGGCTGTATCAACAAGAGTTTAATCGTTTTCTAATATAAAGTATAAAGTTCTACGTTGGCTGCACGTGTAGTCGCTGTCCAAGATGGACATTAACTAAAGAAAAATAGTTTGCTATCTCACAGTTTGGAATTTAAAAGTGCATTTTTTTTAATAAACCTGTAGTGTAACATTGGTCACTATTTTTTGAAGCTTGATTTTATTTTTATTGCCTGAATCATTTTCTTCTCTGTTTAGGCTTCCCACTTTTCCTGGGGCCTCTGGTCAATTCTCCAGGCCAGATATTCCACCATTGACTTTGATTTCCTGAGGTAAGTGCCCTGCTTTTTTTAGACAAAGTGAAAGAAAACAAAACCTAGCCTGTGTCTGGCTCATTGTTGCTGACAATGTGAACTCTAATGCAATTGGAAGCAGTACGTCTAAATAGTCTGTCATGTTTTCTTTAATGTTTTGTAACCCACAGATGGGATTCATTTCCACCCTGCTCCAAAAATGTAAACGATAAAACAGCATTAAAGCACTTTAAACTACTTGATGACATTTTGGTCACGTTAATGAAAACTGGCATTTATACCGATTAGGACAAATCAATCAAAAGATTGAAATACCCTGGTGTGTTTCTCTCCCTATGCCCAACCTCCTTTTTAGGAGTATATTAAAAAACTTTAAAAATATAATTTGAATATTTAAATGCTTTGATTAAAAACTCAACAAAAAAAAAATGTAATCGTTCGAAGCGGCCTATTTGATTTATTTTGCAATACATTTCATGTATTGTCCTGCTCATAACTCATCTTTTTCTAACGTAACCACTCAACGCACAGTACTGTTCCAGTAGTTCTTTCCAGCTTTGGTGGTTACATTAATTGTTAATGACAAAGGCAACCTTCACTCTGTGTGGTTTCCTGCCCACATTTGGATCATTTACAGGGTCTTTTTCCTGATAGGAAATGCAATATGAGACGTGCGAAAACAGTGCGTATATTGTAGTTTAATTGGCTCTTACTGTCGCTCATCCAAGTTCGGCGCGTGTGCTGTAGGGTGTCTGTTCCACAACAGGAAAGAATAAACCCAGACTCAAATCATAGGAAATTCATCAAATATGGTTCTTGGAGTTCTGTCTTTCAAGCTCTGTTTCACTGCCATATGATCTCCATAAACCGAATTACTGTTGGCTTAGGTATAAGTCTAAAGGCGCCTCGGGCAAGCTCATAATTAAATCCACATGCACGTGACAATAGAACAATCATGGAGAAGCATGGAAAATTCTCCATTCGATCACTTTATTTCTTTTATAAAAATAAACTCAATATACTTACTACACTTAAGGGAGGAACTGATAATTCACTTGTAGTTTGGATGTGTGTGTGCCAAACCTTTAATAATGACAGGGCTAAATGGGTACTTAGACTATCAGATATCTCAAAATTTTTATTGGATGAATGTAGTGTACTGTCAAACCTACCCTGCAGTAAGTACATAGATTTTTATTAATGTTTCAGCTGTGTACAGCAAAAGATGCTGCAAAGTTCGACACTCGGTTTGGCTACTGTAAAACTTTACTTTAAAGCATGTAAATGTTTTTTACTATTTCCCTATTATTTTATCTTGTATGGTTTTCAATTCAGCAATTCTTTTAAAAGGTTAGGTGTACCAATATATCACTAAAGTGGCACTTACGCCAGTGGCATGAAATATGGTTAGTATGTGCACAAGGTTTGGCACTAATGTAGTGCTCTCCCAACTGTACAAAATGTGGCGATGCCCCTCATAATTGTTGCCATTTACAGTTTAGTGCCTCACTTAAAAGTATTTGCTTCTTGCCAATTCATTTAATTCATGTGGTAAATTAATATTTAATTACAAATGTAACCATTGTTTAATTTTATTTTTTGTGAATGCATTTAATATTAAGCAGGCAAGATAATAAAAGATTCTGTCAAACACCCTGAGCCATTCAAATGGTCTCTTTCAACTCTCTCAGTATATGTTCCTCCGGGCGGGCTGCCAGCTTCTAGTGCCCCGCCGGGGTTTTCAGGGTCGGTCTCGGTGGGACACGGAGCATTACCGCCCGGAAGGGGCGAGCAACACGGCCCTGGGGTTGTGACACCGGTTCGATTTTTGACTCCCGCCCGACCCATAGCGCCGAGAAATGTACCTTGCTGGGACCGCCTGTGAAAACAGTGAGGTAAAGTAATGTCTACCTCAGGGAAGTGTGATTGTTTTATCTTTTATTTTTGAGATTTATGTTGTGGTGGCGTTGGGCTATGTATTGGAAATGTTTTTGGTGGGGGGAGTTTTTCCGGGATTTTGTTTCTCCCCAGGCCTCTCTTAGAGCACTCCCAAGCCGGCTGTTTAAATCCGGAATTTCACATGTTCAGCTGGCCGAGCGCCCTAAGTGGTGTGTAACTCCTCCCTTAACGCTCCGCCCCACACTCGGGGCCCAGCTGCCCAATTTTGCTGACTGAGACGCAAACTATTCCCGGGCGCAAACTTTACCGCCCCAACACCATTACCGCCCCGAAATGAGCACAGCCGAAAATCCAGGCCTAAGTGTTATATAAATTTTTTTTTTATTACATTTTTAGTTTCTTATTATATTGTTAGGCTGTTGTTTCTATCCCACGGCACTTTCAGTGTGTGTCTCAAGCTGTCTGTAAACTCTAATCTGTTACTTCGGTGTACCTTTTCCATTCCTATAACTATCCTACATACCTCCATAAGATCACCTCTCACCTTTCCTGCCTTTCCCCATAACTCTAACCTTTCGCACTTGGGATCAGCCTCGTGACTCTACTCAGCATTGCCTCTACTGCTTAAAATTCTCAGCAGCGAGAACTGGACACAGTAATCAAGGTGCAGCCTGATCAGAGCATTGTACAGTTCAATCATAACTACCTCCCACTTGTATTGTGGTTATATTGATCAACTATCTACTGGCTTTGTTGCTTGCTGCTCTGCATTGGTTAGACATGTTTACTATCAAGTCTACTAAGAATCCTAGTTCTCATTTGGCTTCAACACTATTCATGGAGTCTGTCAGCCACTTATTCTTTCATCCTATGTGCAGTCATCATCATCATCATAGGCAGTCCCTCAAAATCGAGGAAGACTTGCTTCCACTCTAAAATGAGTTCTCGGGTGAATGAACAGTCCAATACAGGAATTACAGTCTCTGTCACAGGTGGGACAGACAGTGGTTGGAGGAAAGGGTGGGTGGGGAGTCTGGTTTGTCACACGCTCCTTCCGCTGCCTGCGCTTGTTTTCTGCATGCTCTCGGCGACGAGACTCGAGATGCTCAACGCCCTCCCGGATGCTCTTCCTCCACTTAGGGCCGTCTTGGGCCAGGGATTCTGAGGTGTCAGTGGGGATGTTGCACTTTATCAAGGGGGCTTTGCCCACCTGGGGCTCGCTTGCGGTGTAGGAGTTCCAAGTAGAGCGCTCGCTTTGGGAGTCTCGTGTCAGGCATGTGGACGATGTGGCCCGCCCAACGGAACTGGTTGAGTGTGGTCAGTGCTTCGATACTGGGGATGTTGGCCTGATCGAGAACACTGACGTTAGTGCATCTATCCTCCCAAGGGATTTGTAGGATCTTGCCGAGACATTGTTGGTGGTATTTCTCCTGCGTTTTGAGCTGTCTACTGTATATGGTCCATGTCTCTGAGCCATACAGGAAGGCGGGTATCACTACAGCCTTGTAGACCATAAGCTTGGTGCCAGATTTGAGGGCTTGGTCTGCGAACATTCTCTTCCTCAGGCGACCGAAGGCTGTGCTGGCGCACTGCAGGTGGTGTTGAACCTAGTCATCGATGTGCAGTGCTCTACAGTTGTCTACACTAAATTTCATTTGCCATTGATCTGCTCACTTTCATGTATTGTCTCCTCCAATTCCACCATTTCCCTTAGGTGTCAGAAAGTCTGCGAGGCCTTGTAGGGCTGCAGGAAGGGCTGAACAGAAAAATGACGAGACACTTCCCATCCTACTCTTTTATTCTTTTCGATTGTTTTTCCTTTCCTGTAAGCATGGAGTGGTGCCGGGGATCAAATCCGGAGCCGTAATTGTATGGGCTATGGTTCCATTGCTGCCACTAGCCTCCTGGCACCTTACCAAAATGATCATTCCTCATGTGTAGGTCTAGGGATTGTCGGCCAATATTCAGCTGTGGGGCCATCACTGCCGAACTGAATTCTGTCCTCCCCTGACACCTTGGAGGAGGCAGCTCAGAACTTACAGAATGACTTGGATGAACTATGCAAGTGGGTAGAGGAATGGCAGGTGTAATTTATTCTGGGCAAGTATAAAGTGCGGCACATAGGAAAGAAAAATAGGAAACACATGCTAAGCAACCCCAAAATGCAATGCCGGCCCATTACAGTGTTGTCAAATCAACTTCAGTCAACTTCTCTGCTCACCTCTTGTTCCCAGTGCTCGTGTGGTCGAGTATCTTACATCTTTTTAGTTTTAACTTCAACTCATTTATTGCACAATAACTATATTGCAAAATAATTATATAACAGGATATGATGAAGAATATTGCTGGTGGCAGTAATTAACTTAAGGTATGTGTATATTGAGGCTTTAGCTCAACAATTGCTTCAGTGTTCAGTTTACTTCTGGCCAAAGCAATCCCAGGTGTGGTACCATTCTTGATTGTATGCAGGCTTTCTCAGTCATTATTGGCTTATTTGTAGATAGCAAGATTGACTTGCACAAATGTTCAACGTTACTACCTGCAGCAATAAACATGAAAACTTCTGAATCATCCAGCAGTGACCTGTATCAAAACTGGGGACACTGAGGTGTGAGTTAGATTTCACAGACGGTAGGAAGCAGGGGGGCGGGGGGCGGGGGGGTGGGGGGAGCGCAACAGAGCAATCTCCAGATATTAAGGGGGAGGGCTTTTATTTGTATGCGTTGTCCAGCACACACTGGATTGCCTGGGAACAGTGAATATCAGAACATCGGGCAGTTCATACCACGACCCTGTAAGTGCCCAATCTTCCTTCCATTCATTGAAATGGAAGTTAAAATAGTGTGGCTTCCTTTGCAGGCATGCACAGACTCAGAAAAAAACTCTCCCGACATTTCTCCGAGCACTTGCCCATCATCAGGACCATTACCAGTTGCTGAGTTTCTGAACATTGGCAGGTATGCAGTTACACTTTAGATTTGAATGAGCATTTATCATTCATTTAAAAATATAATGGGGCACCCTGTCATGAGTTATTTCATCAGGCAGGGTTCAAACCCAGCAGGGATTTTTGTGCATGTGTCTTGATACTGATTTAGATTTGCTGATGAAATACTTTATTACTGTATGTGGCAGACTTGTTCTTTGCCCCTTGCTTTGATTTGGGCCTTAAATAAGATGAGTTAGACTTTAGCAAAAAAAAAAGTAAGGACAATGTGGTCATCGCTTTTAAGGTCTATGCATGCTTCTGTCTGATGTATCCCATTAAACTAAAGAAAGTGTATATTCAATTCGAAAAACTGCTGGAGAATGCTTTTGTAAAAAATGTTCCAATTGCCCAAGTATATGTTCTAATGTAAAGAAACAGTGCGCTAGAAATTCAGTTGGTTAGCGCCCGGGCGGGGCGGTAAAGGGTCGCTAATGGCTTACCGCCCAGGCGTGACGAATTTAGCACCGCCCATGAACTTCAGTTGCGTGTTAGCAGTGGCACTAACAGTTTGTGCCTCACCCTGTATCACCGCCCAGATCGTGACATTACTGAGTGTGCAATGCCCCGTTAGCGCCCGAGACGTGAACTTCAGTTGCTTCGCCTCACTTACCGCCTGGCGCTAAACACGCCACAGAAAGCTGGCGTTCATACCTCTGATTGCCGCTGCACAACCGGGTCATTGAGAGGTCATAGTGAGTGCTAGCTAGTATGTACGCACAATTTGTAGCTCTTGCCTTGCTGCGGCTGTTAAATTGCTTTCCTCGGCATTTACCAACCCATTTGCACCTCGTCCCTTTCCACATTGATGGGGGCTGTACTGGTATTGCACCTTGCCAACGCGCCAACTACTTTGTAGGGAGAGAATATGGGAAATGTGGGCCGAGGGTTGAGGAGGGCCCATAAAGGTCACAACAGGACGCCTTACCCCACCTCCCAGGGTTTGCCGGGAGCACTTCTCCTACATTAATCTGTTGGAAGAGCAGTGCCTAAGAAGGCTGAGCTTCAGCAAGGAGCTCGTCACAGAGCTCTGCCACATCTCCAACATCTCCCAATTTGCAGTCCATTGCTGCATCTGGAAAGCCACCGAGGCTCTGTACCGCAAGAGAAGGAAGTACATCACCTTCAGCATGACGAGGGAGAAACAGGAGGGAGCGCTCATGTGGCTTTGCCAGGATTGCGGGTTTAGAAACATAGAAACATAGAAAATAGGTGCAGGAGTAGGCCATTCGGCCCTTCTAGCCTGCACCGCCATTCAATGAGTTCATGGCTGAACATTCAACTTCAGTACCCCATTCCTGCTTTCTCGCCATACCCCTTGATCCCCCTAGCAGTAAGGACCTCATCTAACTCCTTTTTGAATATATTTAGTGAATTGGCCTCAACAACTTTCTGTGGTAGAGAATTCCACAGGTTCACCACTCTCTGGGTGAAGAAGTTCCTCCGCATCTCGGTCCTAAATGGCTTACCCCTTACCCCATGGTTCACGGCACCATTGACTGCACCCACGTGGCATTGCGGTCACCTCAGCGGAATGCAGAGGTCTTCCATAACCGCAAAGGCTACCACCCTCTGAGCGACCACAGGCAACTCATATTCTCCATCAATGCCCACCATCCTGGCAACAGACACGATGCATTCATCCTGCGAGAGACCACTATGCCAGCACTCTTCCAGCCACCACATGAAATTCGCAGCTGGCAGCTCGGGGAGGAGGGTTATCCTCTCGCCACCTGGCTGATGACACCCCTGCTGAGCACTGTTACAATGAGAGCCCTGTCGCCGCCAGGAACTCCATCAGGCAGACTGTCGGGGTGCTGATGCAGCAGTTCCGCTGCCTTGGCTGCCCTGGAGAGAGCCTTCAGTACTCCCCTGATCGAGTCTCCCTCTTCTTCGCTGTTTACTGCACGCTGCACAACCTGGCCATTATGAGGGCCCAGCCATTGCCAACATGGATTGCAGGTCCACCTCAGGAGGAGGAGGAGGAGGAGGAGGAAGAGGGAGAGGAGGAGCAGGAGACAGAGCATGACGATGCAGAGAAGGAGGTGCAGCAGCCACAGAGGAAGGACCATGGCAATATTGGAGCTGTAATGGCCGTGCATGAGTGGCTCATCAGGCACCGCTTCCAATAAATCAACGCTGAGATGGCGATTAAAAAGCATAAAGACCTGGCTATCTGCAGGTGGCAAGCCCTATCACCTTGGAAAGGTCCAATGAGAAAGATGACCAAAACAGAAATGGCAAATGATAAATTTAATTTCATGCACAACTATCTCCTGTTAAGCATAACTACCTGCAAAGCAGACCTACAATATACAAACAAACAGTCCTCCCCTTTGAAATATAAGAAAGAACAAAAAGAAATTCTCTCTGATTGATTGGGCCTTTTTTCATTATTTCCCTTCCCTTTGCTTCTCCCTCTCCCCGCCCTACTGCTCCTCCTTAACGGGGCCCCAGTGCCTGCAGCAAGACCGCTCACTCTGCGACACAGAGACTACAGATGGCCTTGCAGGACGCTCTCGACCAGCTCTGGGCCTGGAAGGCCCGGCTGCAGACTGCACCACCTCGGGCTGGGCGGCAGCAGTCTCGGATGGCTGGGGTGCAGACAGTGCCAAGTGCAATGGGGAAGTGGCAGTGGTGGGAGCCGGAATGCTGTCACCCTGAGAGAGAGGGCAGCACCTTCCATTTCGACCCGACACACTGCCACTCCCCCCGGGGTCGAGCCTCAGCATCCGGAGCAATCTGCTGGAGCACAGAATTGCTGGCCTGCTCCGGCACCGTGCCTTCCCCGTTTTACTGCGGGGAACCCAGAGACAATGGCAGCAGGCAGTGTTTGCAGTGGCATCAATCTGAGTCTGCACGAGAGCGTCTGAGATTGGATGCCACCAAGCACTGACTCCGTTACAGCACTAAGCGGTTGCGTTGTTTCGGCCTGTGCTGCAATAGCTGCTGCCACCTCACCCATGACACGCAGCATGAAGTCCAGGTCCCCACGTACCATCTGCGAGCCCACCATCGTTTGTCAGCTGTCAAGGATGGGCTCGAAGGTGTGCTGGGAGAGACGCGCAATGCTGGAGGTGGACTCCTCCAAACTCCTAGCAAGTGCGTCCATGCTCTCGAGCACCCTTGCCCATTGCATCCAGAAGCTCGCTGTGTATCGTAATTGACCATTTGGCCACAGCCTCAACATCGAGGTCCTCATTTGAGTCCCGCCGAGCAGAATTCACACGCAAACTCACCCTCTCGGGAGCTGGCCCCCGAGCTTCCCTTTCCCCGGGCGTTGCTGCCTGCTGCTGGGTCCCAAAGCTTCACCCACATCAGACCCCCAGAACATGGCCTCCCCCACCGACGTCGTGTCCGCACTCTGAGAGGCAGCTGGCTGGTCTGACACAGGCAGGTACTGAGTCCTCCCCTTCCTCCTCCTCTCCTACGTCGCTGGCACTCGAAGGCTGAGAGACAGGACCCTGGGCTGCTGGCTCATTATCTGAAAGCATAAAGGCAGAAGTGTTGTGGCTAAGTGCAGGAGAGGGGGGCAGCAAGGTATTGGGACAGCACAGTTAGATGTAAAGTGGGAAAGGGTTGTGGTGTGAAGGGGAAAGTGGTCTGATAGAAGAGGGAGCGGTGATGAAAATACCGCTGTGGTCCCCAGGGGGTGTCGACTTCTCCCACGGCAACCACACCCGTCACGTGTGCCCCGATGACTGCAGCCACTCGCTCCTCGAGGTCGGTCAAGGGCTGCAAGTCCTCCCGTTGTGAGCAAGCTTGGCCTGCAGGAAAAAACCAGGACGTGTGAGTGAGTGTGCAGCTACACGTTGTCAGATGTGCCGACCACAGTTGGCTAGCTGTGTTACTGTACGGGAAGCGTCAGATGTCAATGTTGCTTTCACGAGGTGGACACAGTTGGTGCGTGAGCGCTGAGACGTTACGGTTTATACAGTGTGTGAGACAGTGAGGTTGAGATCGTGGAGTGTTGAGCTTTCTGAAGAAGGTACTCTCCCCCTGACGACCTGAGAGAGGTTGTTGGAATTTATTTGCGGCATTGCGTGGGAGTTCTGGGCACCGCGCTTCTGGCCGGCACCGTACTGTGCCACCTCCCCCCATCGACAACGAAACATGTTGGGCAGTGGCTTCCTATCAGTGTAAGGAAATAACAGAGCCCGTTGCCTTTCCGCCGCCTCAATCAGAGCTTCCAGGTTGGGCTCAGAAAACCGGTGGGCACACTGGTGAAGCCTCTGCACTTGCTTATTGCAAGACCAGTGCACAGGCTGCCGTGATGAGAATGAGGCTGTGCAGCAACATTGATCCTCCCCTTTAAGAATCGGATGGCGCCATTATGTCTGATGACTCTCTGATTGGCGCGCCTGGACTTCATTAGCGCTGTGACCATAGCGCTCCGCTTGCCGACTGTATCGCCCTAAGAGGAGGGAGTAAGGCTTGATTTAGCACTCTTCCCTCTCGAGGCGCTAAAACTGAATATCGCGCCGACGGCGCTAATTATCGCCAAGCGCTAAACCTACTGAACAATCCATGTTGGAGCCTCAAAATGGCCGCTAACTCATTTTTAGCCCTGCGTCTTTCGTTCGGCCAACTGGGATCAAATTTCAATCTTGTGTCCGGATTCAGAAACAAAAAAAAAATCAGTTTAACTAAAACCATCGCAAGTTCTTGAAGATGCCCGCAAGTAAAATAATAGATTGGCCGGATTTTTGGCTGGTTTGCGACACGGGTTTTCACCGCCGTTTGACCCTCCTACGGCGAAGACACAGTCACGGAGCCCGGGCGGGATACTGGGCTCGCTGTTTGCGATACCGCCGGGGAGAGGCGCGGATTGTGTTACCGTCGTACTTTTGGCACACTCCCAACCTGTATGCAGCGCCCAGCGTACTGACCTGTTGGTGCAGCCCTGCCAGCAGCGGTAAGTATGAAAACTTGCAACAAAGGTAAGTTAAAGTTTTTATTTTTTGATTCTTTTTCAGCGATTTAGTAGCTAAGGGTTTTATGAATGTTTTTGGAAAGTTTTTTGCAAATTTCCTCCCCCCCCGGCCCACCCCCCCCCCAAGGCCTCTATCGCAGCACAAATGACCACGGATTAAGGTTAATTAAATTTGCGTTGTGCGCCGCGAATATAGTTGTGCAATGCCTCCTTTACCGTGCAGACGTAAAGGCCGAAAGATCGACCAAAAAACGGCAGTGTAGCAAAAACTGTAATTTTCACGTAAAACTACAGTTTTTGCTGAAAACTGAAAATCCCGCCCCTTATTTCTGAAGTTACTGACATTACCTTTAAATAGAATAAGCGAAGGGGAACTAACACTCTTTAAGTGTGACCACTTGGATTTATTTAAAGTTTGAATCCCTGCCTCCTCAGAAGTCAACAGATCAGAATCAGACATCTGATAAAGATGCGGGTCGCCTTATCACAAGGTAATTATGAATGAACCATCTTATTTATCTATCCAGAAACACCCCTCAGTCCTCCCATTGCAGCATCTAATTGTTTCTTAAATGACTCCAGACTTTCCCGCTGCATTGTTCTGTCTGGAAGTCCATTTCTGTGGCTCAGTGGGTAGCACTCTTGCCTCTGAGTCAGAAGCTTGTGGGTTCAAGTCCCACTCCAGAGACCCGAGCACAAAAATCTCGGCTGATACTCTAGGGCAGGACCGAGGGAGTGCTGCACTGTCAGAGATGAAATTCAGCCTCCCGAACAGGTCTCTTACCGCCAGAAAGCGGCGGAGTCCAGTGGCCGCCGATTTGCGGTCGAATGGCCACCGCTAGCGAAATTCACCCTGGTGGATTTTCCGGCGATTCCCACTGCCGACTGGTCCTCAGCGCATCATCAAAGGGTGCACCGTCGATCCACTGCACCTCCAGCCAAACTCAGCGTGAAAAATCTTCGATCCGCCGAGCGGGGCCCCCCGACAGCTTTTCCTGTCGGTGCACCTTGTTCTCTGTGAGTGGGGCATGGTCGCACTGCGGCCATTAAAGGCGAGGGCGCACTGCGCCGGTCGCCATGTTATTTTTTTTTTTGCCGGCTGACTTCCAGATCGACCGGACAAATATGCCCCTGGGTTCGGGCCGGGCCGCCAACAGGCAGCCTGCTGGCAACCCCTCCTTGGGTGCCAGGCCGCTGGCCCGGCTGAAGCCCTTCCTGGTGGCCTGGTGGACCAAACTAAAAGAATCGCAGAGCTCGCAGCAGCTCTCCCCTTTAAGCGAAGGGGAGGGACCTGGTGACGCACACCCGTCATTACATCATCACCGCTCCGCTAATGATTGACAGCGGCGGTGACTCTGTCCCGCCTCTACTTCCGCCCCTCTTGTTGGCAATCTGCTGCTTACCGCCCCATTTCCGCCCGTATTGTGATTTGATTTCCGGTCCGCCTGAAAAAAAAAAACAACAAGGAGCTGAATTTCGTGAACGAGGCGACCACATCCGACACGGAGGCGAAAACACTTCAAAAATGGTCAGTGCGCCAGGTTTCGGGCTGGCCTGAATTTCGGCCCCACTGTCTTTTAGATAATAAATTAATCCAATGCCTCGTCTGCTCTGAGGTCGATGCAAAATATCCCATGACACTATTTCAAAGAAGAGCAGGCGAGTTATTCCCAGTGTCCTGGCCAATATTTATCCCTCAATCAACATCACTTAAAAAAAACAGATTATCTGGTCATTATCACATTGCTGTTTGCTGGACCTAGCTGTGTGCAAATTGGCTGCTGTGTTTCCTATATTACAAGTAACTACACTTCAAAAAAGTACTTTGTTGGCTGTAAAGCGCTTTGCGGTCATTAAAGGTATTATGCAGGTAAACATTGTAACTGTGTAAGATTTGCCACCAGAGGGCGCAACTGTTGGAGTCTCAAAGGTCACTTGCACATTTCGTGCAAGGGAGTATAAAAGGTTGTCTGCCATGCTGCTTAGGCACTCTGGAGTTGTATTAAAGCGACTAATGTCACATCAGTTTTAGCTCACAGTACTCAGTCTTGTGGAGTTCTTCCATACTTAACAATTGGCGACGAGTAACAGATTACGAACTTTCACGCGGTCATGGCTGCCGTTTATATTCTAGAGAGATTTGTAGAGGGTGATGATTGGGAAGCCTTCGTTGAGTGTCTCGACCAGTACTTCGTGGCCAACGAGCTGGATGGGACGATACAGCGATCAAGCGCAGGGCGATTCTCCTCACTGTGTGTGGGTCCACAATATACGGCCTCAAGAATCTGCTAGCACCGGAAAAACCAGCGGAGAAGACGTATACAGAGCTGTGTACGCTGGTTCGGGAACACCTCAAGCCGAAGGCCAGGTATCGCTTCTACACGCACCACCGCTCCGAAGACCAGGACATGGCGAGTTATGTCGCCGACCTGAGATGCCTTGCGGGAACTTGCGAATTTGCTGGATTTTTGGGGGAAATGCTACGGGACATTTTTTGTGCTTGGCATCGGCCACGAGGTCATTCTCCGCAAGCTGCTGTCGCCGAATCCCTAGACCTGAGCAAGGCCATCACTATAGCCCAGGCATTCTTATCCACGAGCGATAATACCAGCCAGATATCTTCCCAGCATCGAAGCTCACCGGCAAGTACTGTGCATAAAATAACGTCGCTAGCAGGCAGAACTGCATATGGCAGGGCCTACACATCTGCAGCTGCAAGACCGAGGATGACTCCGAGTCCGCCATCGGGCGTGAATGCAAATCCATTAGCACCATGTTAGCGCTGCGGGGGTAATCATCGAGCCCATCAATATCGATTCAAGCACGACGTGTGCAAAGGCTGCGAAACAAAGGGGCACCTCCAGCGAATGTGCAAGAGAGCTGCGACTCACCACGGGGCAGAGTCGGCAGAGGATGATTGATCCGCGCAGATCACGCAGAACAAACGAGAGGCAACTCAACCCGAGGCAGAAGTGTATGGGGTACACACCTTCACCACCAAGAGCCCTCCTATCATGCTGAAAGTCAAATTGAACGGTATTCCGGTATCAATGGAGTTGGACACGGCGGCAAATCAATCAATTATGAACTAGAAGGCTTTTAAGAAACTGTGGGGCAACAAGACACAAAGGCCCAAACTGAGCCCGATTCAGACAAAGCTGTGCACCTACACCAAAGAGTTCATACCAGTCATTTGCAGTGCAGCAGTTAAGGTATCGTACAATGGAGCTGTGCATGATTTCTCACTGTGGATTGTACCAGGCGATGGCCCAACGCTATTCGACAGAAGCTGGCTGGGAAAGACTCGATGGAACTGGGACGACAAGAAAACCCTATCTTCAGTGGATGATGCCTCGTGCACCCAAGTGCAGAGCAAGTTTCCGTCGCTATTTGAACCAGGCATCGGCAATTTCACAGGCGCCAAGGTGCAGATCGATCTAGTGCCCGACGCAAGGCCCATTCATCACAAGGCTCGAGCGATTCCATATACGATGAGGGAGAAAGTCGAGATCGAACTGGACAGACTTCAACGAGAGGGAATCATATCGCCAGTCGAGTTCAACGAGTGGGCCAGTCCGATTGTTCCGCTGTTGAAGAGCGATGGCACAGTCAGAATCTGCGGAGACTACAAGGTAACGATCAACCGAGTCTCGTTACAGGACCAGTACCCGCTACCCAAGACGGATGACCTGTTCGCAACGTTAGCAGGGGGAAATTGTTCACCAAGTTGGACCTAACCTCTGCCTAAATGACACTGGAGCTGGCTGAATCTTCAAAAAGATTGACATGCATCAACACGCACAAAGGACTGTTTATATACCACAGGTGCCCTTTGGGGATTCGCTCGGCTGCTACCATCTTCCAGAGGAACATGGAGAGTCTGCTGAAATCAGTTCTGCGCACAGTTGTGTTTCAAGACAACATCCTGATCACTGGTCGTGACATCACCGAACACCTGCACAACCTAGAGGAGGTTCAAAGTCGACTAGACAGAGTGGGACTCAGGCTGAAACGCTCCAAGTGTGCTTTCCTGGCGCCAGAGGTCGAATTTTTGGGGCAAAAGATTGCGGCAGACGACATCAGATCCACAGACTCAAAGACAGAGACCATCAAGAATGCACCCAGACCACAGAATGTGATGGAGCTGCATTCGTTCCTGGGACTCCTCAACTATTTTGGTAACTTTCTACCCGGGTTAAGCACTTTGCTAGAACTGTTGCACATGTTGCAACTTAAGGGTGATGACTGGGTTTGGGGTAAATCTGAAGAGACAGCCTTTGAGAAGGCCAGAAACCTACTTTGTTCTAATAAGTTACTTGTACTGTATGACCTGTGTAAACCATTAGTGCGAGCTTGTGATGCATCTTCATATGGGGTCGGCTGTGTGTTACAGCAAACCAATGTATCGGGCAAACTTCAACCGGTTGCATACGCGTCTAGAAGTCTGTCTAAGGCTGAAAGAGCCTACAGTATGGTCATGAAAGAGGTGTTAGCATGTGTATATGGGGTTAAGAAAATGCACCAATACCTATTTGTACTTCGGTTTGAGCTTGAAACCGACCACAAGCCACTCATTTCGCTGTTTTCAGAGCGCAAAGGTATAAACACCAATGCTTTCTCCCGCATCCAAAGATGGGCACTAACTAACATTGTCCGCCTATGACTGTTATCCGCCACAGACCAGGCACGGAGAACTGTGCTGATGCCCTCAGTCGGCTCCATTGCCCACTACCGGGATGGAAATGGCACAGCCCGCAGACTTGCTTCTGGTTATGGATGCTTTTGAGAGCGAGGGGTCACCGGTCACTGCTCGCCAGATCAGGACCTGGACCAGCCAGGACCCTGTGCTATCACTTGTAAAAAGCTGCTCAATGGGAGCTGGTCGGCCGTTCCCGGGGAAATGCAAGATGAAATTAAGCCGTTTCACCAACGCAAAGATGAAATGTCCATCCAGTCGGATTGTCTCTTATGGGGTAATCACGTGGTTTTGCCAAAAAAAGGCAGGCAAACATTTATACGCGACCTACACAATACCCACCCAGGCATAGTCATGATGAAGGTTATAGCCAGGTCGCATATTTGGTGGCCCGGCATTGACTCGGACTTAGAGTCATGCGAACATAGAAACATAGAAACATAGAAAATAGGTGCAGGAGTAGACCATTCAGCCTTTCGAGCCAACACCACCATTCAATAAGATCAGGCTGATCATTCCCTCCATACCCCTTTCCTGCTTTCTCTCCATACGCCTTCATCCCTTTAGCCGTAAGGGCCATATCGAACTCCCTCTTGAATACATCCAATAAACTGGCATCAACAACTCTCTACGGCAGGGAATTCCACAGGTTAACAACTCTCTGAGTGAAGAAGTTTCTCCTCATCTCAGTCCTAAATGGCCTACCCCTTATCCTTAGACTGTGTCCCCTGGTTCTGGACTTCCCCAACATCGAGAACAATCCACCCGCATCTAACCTGTCCCGTCCCGTCAGAATTTTATATGTTTCTATGAGATCCCCTCTCATCCTTCTAAACTCCAGGGAATAAAGGCCCAGTTGATCCAATCTCTCCTCATATGTTAGTCCTGCCATCCCGGGAATCAGTCTGGTGAAACTTCGCTGCACTCCCTCAATAGCAAGAACGTCCTACCTCAGATTAGGAGACCAAAACTGAACACAATATTCCAGGTGAGGCCTCACCAATGCCCTGTACAACTGCAGTAAGACCTCCCTGCTCCTATACTCAAATCCCCTAGCTATGAAGGCCAACATACCATTTGCCTTCTTTACCACCTGCTGCACCTGCATGCCAACTTTCAATGGCTGCTGAACCATGACACCCAGGTCTCGTTGCACCTCCCCTTTTCCTAATCTGCCGCTATTCAGATAATATTCTGCCTTTGTGTTTTTGCCACCAAAGTGGATAACCTCACATTTATCCACATTATACTGCATCTGCCATGCATTTGTCCACTCACCTAATCTGTCCAAGTCACCCTCTGTCCAAGTAGCCTCTTAGCATCCCCCTCACAGCTCACACCACCACCCAGTTTAGTGTCATCTGCAAACTTGGAGATATTGCACCCAATTCCTTCATCCAAATCGTTAATATATATTGTAAAGAGCTGAGGTCCCAGCACTGAGCCCTGCGGCACTCCACTAGTCACTGCCTGCCATTCTGAAAAGGATCCGTTTATCCCAACTCTCTGCTTCCTGTCTGCCAACCAGTTCTCTATCCACATCAGTACATTACCCCCAACACCATGTGCTTTGATTTTGCACACCAATGTCTTGTGTGGGACCTTGTCAAAATCCTTTTGTAAGTCCAAATACACCACATTCACTGGTTCTCCCTTGTCCACTCTACTAGTTACATCCTCAAAAAATTCCAGAAGATTTGTCAAGTATGATTTCCCCTTCATAAATCCATGCTGACTTGGACCTATCCTGTCACTGCTTTCCAAATGCGCTGCTATTTCATCCTTAATAATTGATTCCAACATTTTCCCCACCACTGATGTCAGTCTAACCGGTCTATAATTACCCGCTTTCTCTCTCCCTCCCTTTTTTAAAAGTGGTGTTACATTAGCTACCCTCCAGTCGATAGGAACTGATCCCGAGTCAATTGACTGTTGGAAAATGATCAGCAATGCATGCACTATTTCTAGGACCACTTTCTTGAGTACTCTGGGATGCAGCCTATCAGGCCCCGGGAATTTATCGGCCTTCAATCCCATCAATTTCCCTAACTCAATTTCCCACCTAATAAGGATATCCTTCAGTTCCTCCTTCTCATTAAACCCTCGGTCCCCTAGTACTTTCGGAAGGTTATTTGTCTATTCCCTAGTGAAGACAGAACCAAAGCATTTGTTCAATTGGTCCGCCATTTCTTTGTTCCCCATTGTAAATTCACCTGAATCCGACTGTAAGGGACCTACGTTTGTCTTCACTAATCTCTTTCTCTTCACAGAAGCTTTTGCAGTCAGTTTTTATGTTCCCGGCAAGCTTCTTCTCGTACTCTATTTTCCCCCTCTTAATTAAACCCTTTGTCCCCCTCTGCTGAATTCTAAATCTCTCCTAGTCCTCAGATTTGCTGCTTTTTCTGGCCAATTTATGTACCTCTTCCTTGGATTTAACACAATCCTTAATTTCCCTTGTTAGCCACGGTTGAGCCACCTTCCCTGTTTTATTTTTACTCCAGACAGGGATGTACAATTGCTGAAGCTCATCCATGTGATCTTTAAATGTTTGCCATTGCCTATCCACCGTCAACCCTTTAAGTATCATTTGGCAGTCTATTCTAGCCAATTCACGCCTCAAACCATCGAAGTTACCTTTGCTTAATTTCAGGACCCTAGTTTCTGAATTAACTGTGTCACTCTCCATCCTAAAAAAGAGTTCTACCATGTTATGGTCACTCTTCCCCAAGGGGTCTCGCACAACACGATTGCTAATTAGTCCTTTCTCATTACACATCACCCAGTCTAGGATGGCCAGCTCCCTGGTTGGTTCCTCGACATATTGGTCTAGAAAACCATCCCTAATACACTCCAGGAAATCCTCCTCCACCACATTGCTACCAGTTTGGTTAGGCCAATCAATCTGTAGATTAAAGTCACCCATGATAACTGCTGTAACTTTATTACATGCATCCCTTATTTCTTGTTTGATGCTGTCCCCAACCTTACTACTACTATTTGGTGGTCTGTACACAACTCCCACTAGCGTTTTCTGCCCCTTAGTATTCCTCAGCTCCAACCATACCGATTCCACACCATCCAAGCTGATGTCCTTCCTTAGTATTGCATTAATTTCCCCTTTAACCAGCAATACCACCTCACCTCCTTTTCCTTTCTGTCTATCCTTCCTAAATGTTGAATACCCGTGGATGTTGAGTTCCCAGCCTTGGTCACCCTGGAGCCATGTCTCCGTGATGCCAATTACATCATACCCGTTAACTGCTATCTGCGCAGTTAATTCGTCCACCTTATTCCGAATACTCCTCGCATTGAGGCACAGAGCCTTCAGGCTTGTCTTTCTAACACATTTTGCCCCTTTAGAATTTTGCTGTAATGAGGCCCTTTTTGCCTTTTGCCTTGGGTTTCTCTGCCCTCCAATTTTACTTTTCTTCTTTCTATCTTTTGCTCCTGCCCCCATTCTACTTCCCTCTGTCTCCCTGCATAGGTTCCCATCCCACTGCCATATTAGTTTAACTCCTCCACAACAGAACTAGCAAACACATCCCCTACGACATTGGTTCCAGTCCTGCCCAGGTGCAGACCGTCCGGTTTATACTGGTCCCACCTCCCCCAGAACCGGTTCCAATGCCCCAGGAATTTGAATCCCTCCCTTCTGCACCACTCCTCAAGCCACGTATTTATCTGAGCTATCCTGCGATTCCTACTCTGACTAGCACGTGGCACTGGTAGCAATCCTGAGATTACTACTTTTGAGATCCTACTTTTTAATTTAGCTCCTAGCTCCCTAAATTCGTCTTGTAGGACCTCATTCTTTTTTTTACCTATATCGTTGGTACCTATATGCACCATGACAACTGGCTGTTCACCCTCCCTTTTCAGAATGTCCTGCACCTGCTCCGAGATATCCTTGAGCCTTACACCAGGGAGGCAACATACCATCCTGGAGTCTCGATTGCGGCCGCAGAAACGTCTATCTATTCCCTTTACAATTGAATCCCCTATCACTATCGCTCTCCCACTCTTTTTCCTGCCCTCTTGTGCAGCAGAGCCAGCCACGGTGCCATGAACTTGGCGGCTGATGCTGCCCTCCCCTGATGAGTCATCCCCCTCAACAGTACCCAAAGCGGTATATCTGTTTTGCACTGGGATGACTGCAGGGGAACCCTGCACTACCTTCCTTCCACTGCTCTTCCTGTTGGTCATCCATTCCCTATCTGCCTGAGTAACCTTTTCCTGCGGTAAGACCAACTCACTAAACGTGCTATTCACGTCATTCTCAGCATCGTGCATGCTCCAGAGTGAATCCACCCGCAGCTCCAGTGCCGCAATGCGGTCCGTCAGGAGCTGCAGCCGGATACACTTCCCGCACACGTAGTTGTCAGGGACACCGGAAGCGTCCCTGACTTCCCACATAGTACAGAAGGAGCATAACATGAGTCCAAGCTGTCCTGCCATGACTTAACCCCTAGATAAACTTAACTTGGCAACAAGGCTAAAAGGTTAATTACTGATATAGAAAAGAAAAAAGATAAACTGCTTACCAATCACTTACCCCCTTGGCTGTGACGTCACTTTTCGATTTCTTTCTACTTCTTTTTTGCCTTCTCACCCTGCTGCAGCTGCACCGGTTGGCTTTTATAGGCTGCTCGACGCTCCCTGGACTGCCCGAACTCCTCCGACTGCCGCCTCACTGACGTGCTGGGCCTTTATAGGCCGCTCGACGCTCCCCGGACTGCCTGAACTCCTCCGACACCAATGTAACATGTGCTCACAACTGAGCAATGCACCAAGGGAGGCTCCATTGAGTCTGTGGTCATGGCCCTCAAAACCGTGGTCCAGGATCCACATAGATTTTGCTGGCCCCTTTCTCGGAAAGATGTTTTTAGTTGTAGTGGACGCTTACTCTAAATGGATTGAATGCGTAATCATGTCATCCAGCACATCCACTGCCACCATTGAAAGCTCCCGGGCTATGTTCGCCACTGATGGCTTGCCCAAAGTCCTTGTCAGTGATAATGGACCATGTGATACCAGCTCGGAAATCAACGAGTTTATGACCTGCAATGGCATCAATCATGTCAGGTCTGCCCCGTTTAAGCCCACATCCAATGGTCAAGCGGAATGGACAGTCCAAATTATCAAACAGAGCTTGAAACACATGACGGAAGGCTCCTTGCAGACCCGCTTATCTCGAGTTCTGCTCAGCTACTGGACGTGACCCCACTTGCTCACTGAGGTTCCCCCTGCAGAATTGTTAATGAAGAGAGCACTCAAAACCAGGCTCTCCCTAGTCCACCCGGATCTAAAAGATCATGTGGAAACCCGGCGTCACCGGCAAAACGTACCACAATCGCGCGGCTGTATCGCGTGACATTGATGTTAACAACCCCGTGTTTGTCCTGAACTATGGTCATGGTTCCAAATGGGTTGCTGGCACTGTTTTGGCCAAGGAGGGGAAGAGAGTGTTTATTGTCAAACTATTGAATGGACAAACGTGCAGAAAGCATTTGGATCAGACCAAACTGCGGTTCACCGACAACCAGGAACAACCTGAAGAGGACATCACCATCATCGATCCACCAGCACACACCCAACCAGCAATCGACCTCACCGTCAATCAAGAGAATGAACCCACCATTCCCAACCGTCCTGTCAGACCAGCTGCGCTGCAGTGCAGCAATGGTCTGACCAACTCACCCATGCCGGAGTTTGAACTCAGACGATCAACCAGGGAGCGTAGGGCCCCGGATCGTCTCAACTTGGAAATAATTTGTATCAAAGACTTGCAGAGGTGGGGGGGGAATGGTGGAGTGATGTTATGTAGGTAAACATTGTAACTGTGTAAGACTTGCCACCAGAGGGCGCAACTGTTGGAGGTCCAAGGGTCACCTGCAAGGAACTATAAAAAGTTGTCTGCCATGCTGCTTAGGCACTCTGGAGTTGTATTAAAGAAACTGAGGTCACATCAGTTTTAGCTCACAGTACTCAGTCTTGTGGAGTTCTTAACAAAAGGAACTATATAAATACAGGACTTTCTTTCTGATCGCTTTTTGTGTGAAGAGCTTCCTGATATCAGTCTTAAATTTACCTTTTTCTATAGGTAGTATGAATCTATATCCTCTTGTCCCAGACTTGTAATTTAATTTGAAGTAATGACCCAGAAATTCCTCTCGAGGTCTTCCCTGGGCAAACCACTGTAGAAAGGACAGAAAATGCGCACTTATCTTAAGCTGCTAGGCCCGCTTGAGATCCTGGTCCTAAGGCCTCTCATGACTGAGCATCGCAGCACGTGCACGTCGGGACGTGTACCGGCCGTAAGTCTGGAACTCCTATTACTGTGAATGAGAACCCACCCCCCTCACAAACACCCAAAACACTAACAAAAATAGAAAATAGACTATATATTTAAGATTCTTTTAAATTAATGTTAATAATGTCTTATAAAAAAAATATTTTTCTGATCTTATAAAAAGTTTTTTTAATGGTTAAAAATAAACTTTCCATAGTGGGGAGGGTTTTTAACAATAAAATATGCATTTATAATTTTATTTTTACATGTTTTTATGTATTTTAAAACACTTCCGCCTGTAAAAGTAGGCTATGCGCCTGCTTTTATCAGGCGCAAGATTTTTGAGGACATTTGCTGGGCAAGATATGGGTAAATCCCGCAATCTTGCCCATGCAAATGTCCTCGCTCCCGATATGTCTGGGATCCGTCAAATTCCAACTTGACACATCAGAAAAGCCGGTTTTCAGCGCATGCGCATTGCGTGCTGCAAACTGGCTTTTCCGATGCCTTCCTGGATCCGTAGAAACTTTGTATGGGCTCGGGACGTCGGAATTTCTGGGCCAATATTCTGGATTTATCTCTCTTGTAAACCTGTGTAAGATCACCTCTCAACTGGCTCTGTTCCAGGTTGAAAAGCTTAAGTTTCCTCATAACTCAGTCCTTTGGCATTAAGAATCAGCCTCGTGGCTTTTTTCTGCACGGTGTTCAGTACTTGGAATGTCTCCCTTGTTACTCATTGTACAGTTTGATCATAGATTCCTCTGACTTGTATTCTACAGATTTGGCCGTGTAATTCAACATTATGTTGGGTTTATTAAATACTTCTGGACATCTTGAGCGTCGAGTCTATTAAGACTTCTTCTCTTTCAAATTCATCCATAATATTTCAACAGTACTTCTGGAGTACGTGTTGCTCAGTTTTCCTTCCTATGTTCAGTACTTTCCACTTGTCTACATTAAATTTCATCTGCTATTGTTTAGCCCGTTTACACATTTTCTCCGACTCATTCTTTAATTTATGAGCTGCCTCTTTTGATTCCACTGATGGTTCTAGTTTGATATCATCTGAAAATGTGACTAATTTGCATTGAGTTTCTGAATCCAAATCACTTACGTAAATTAGAAACAGTAGTGGTCCCAACACTGAGCCCTGAGGCACCCCACATAGTACTTCCCCTTACCCGCCATATCATCATCATAGGTAGTCCTTCGGGATCGAGGGAAGACTTGCTTCCACTCTAAACATGAGTTCTTAAGTGGCTGAACAGTCCAATACGAGAGCCACAGTCTCTGTCACAGGTGGGACAGATAATCGTTGAGGGAAAGGGGTGGGTGGGACTGGTTTGCCGCACACTCTTTCCGCTGCCCGCGCTTGATTTCTGCATGCTCTCGGCGATGAGACTCGAGGTGCTCAGTGCCCTTCCAGATGCACTTCCTCCACTTAGGACGGTCTTTGGCCAGGGACTCCCAGGTGTCAGTGGGGATGTTGCACTTTATCAGGGAGGCTTTGAGGGTGTCCTTGTAACGTTTCCTCTGCCCACCTTTGGCTCGTTTGCCGTGAAGGAGTTCCGAGTAGAGCGCTTGCCTTGGGAGTCTCATGTCTGACATGCAAACGATGTGGCCTGCCCAGCAGAGCTGATCAAGTGTGGTCAGTGCTTCAATGCTGGGGATGTTGGCCTGGTCGAGGACGCTAATGTGCGTCTGTCCTCCCAGGGGATTTGTAGGATCTTGCCGAGACATAACTCCACTAACACACTCTTGTTCTCTCATCTTCAGCCAATTTCTTACCTGTTCATAAGATTTATCATGAATCACCACAGCTTTGAGATTAATTTCACGTGGATCTAATGCCTTTTGGAAGTTGGGTTACAGCAGAGGGTAGGGTTTTCCACAGTCCACCTGGGTTGTCACTTCCTCAAAGTGGTCAAAGAGGCAGTTCAGGCAGAATCGACCCCTTTGAAGCCATATAGACTAGTGTTTACTAGCTGCCCCCCTGTGGCAGTCAGATGTGCCTGGATGTGTGGGAGTTATACCACCATGGAGAATGACATCTAGGAACAATAATAATTGAAATGAAGCTGACTCTACCCAAAAAGCCAGTTCCTTCCAACAGGGAAGCAAGATTTTACCTATGACTCGGAACAGGGAGAATGGACAGGTGCCTGCTTGCGAGCAACATCGGAAAGTGTACTTGTTATGGTTTGAGCTTTCTCCCAGTAATTTTATCCAGCAGTCATGACAGGGAGACAGTTTCCATAAAGGTGCCAACGATGGCTCAGTGGGTAGCACTCTTGTCTCTTGAGTCAGAAGGTTGTGGGTTCAAGTCCCACGCCAAAGACTTGAGCACATAATCTAGGCTGACATTTAATGCAGTGCTGAGGGGTGTGCTGGGGTGCCAGAGGTGCTGTCTTTCAGACGAGACGTTAAGCCGACGCCTTGTCTGCCCTCGTAAGCGGAAGTAAAAGATCACTTCACACTACTGAAAGAAGAATAGGGGAATTGTCCCGGTGCCCTGGTCAATATTTATCCCTCAATCAACATCACTTAAAAACAAACAGATTATCTGGTCGTTACCATATTTGTGGGAGCTTGCTGTGTGCACACCGGTTACTGCGTTTCCTACATTACAACCGTGACAACACTTCAAGAGTACTTCACTGGCTAAAAAGCACTCGGGGCATCATGAAGTTGAGAAAGATGCTACATAAGTGCAAGTTCTTTCTTTCTAAAAAACGATCAAGGCTTCTATGAATGGAAACCTGCACCCTTACGCATGCTATGTGTCAGGTAGCATGTCGTAGGAGTAACAATTACCCCCTAATTATGATAGAACACACTGGAGACCGTGTGGGATGCCCACCATGTTTTCTTGTGTGTTCCACAAGGTGGTAAATACCATATTGTCAGGATATTATACTCTGGTAACAATAGTAGTCAGTTTTATTTCCAAATAAGATAATGACACTGAACCAGAACTACACTGCAGGAACTAATGGTACATTGTTTGACTTTCACAATAAATAAACTCTTTCAAAAGAAAATGTCCAAAAAAACCTTTGTAGTTCTTTTCAGCAGCTTACAACTGAACGATAAATTATTAGTCGTGTAAAGCAGGGAAATGGGGACCACAGCGATGCTGCTCAATTATGTCTGCCTTTACTTTGATATTCGGGCAATCTAAAGTATGATCGAACAAATTCTTCTGAATGGTCAGCCGATTAAGAATTTAACTATTTCTAACTTAAGTAGGTAAGATGTGAGCTGTAGTCTCCTGGCTACCTGATTTCCATGGGAGGGTCTACCGATCGCTCCCACCATAATTTCGGTACAAACCCTGGAGAAGTGGCGTTAAGTGATGGTTTTTAGGACTTGACGCCGTTCCTCCAAAGGTTCTGTGAGGCTCCCGCCGGAGAACCGCCATGAAATGCCAGGCCGATATAAAGAAGTCTCATTTAAGAGTGAATTATGAAAAATTGTTCCATAATTCATTGTATAATTAGTTCTGTGCCCTGCACCATGGCTCTGCAAGGTGGACCTGTGACCTGTGCCATCCTACATCTGTGGAGGAACAATAAGAAACATCTGCAGCAGGTCAGGGGGCCTTAAAAAGAGCATTCCACTCCAGGGAGCAGTGCGAGCTGGTGCAGGAGGGCGACGGCAGTGAAGCGGGCGACTGGTTTGGACATCACCATAATACAGGTCAGCGATTGGAGCGTGGGCAGGTACAGCAGGACCCGCAGCAAGCAATAGAAGAGTGGCAAGATCAGGGCGAAGGAGCGGTGAGAGATTGTAGAGTGACGTGATGGGGGCCCAGGAGAGGCGTGAGTTCGGGGCCCAGAAGAGCCGAGGGCCCAGGGGCAGCACGGGCCCAGCCCACACTGTGATATGCGTGCTCACTAAGTCCATGCAGCAGAGCTGGTCTCTTGGGTAATCCTTGCCACTGGACCAAGACCTAGCTCTGTCAAACCCGTGTGGTGGCCAGCACACATTAAACAAATCCACGCACAGGCATCTTCCACCCTTCAACATGTAGTTCGGGACCTGGAATATTAGGTCCTTCACTGAAACACCCGAGAGCTCATCCCTTTTTGGTGTGGAAGCAAGTCATCCTCGATACAACGGACAGCCTAAGAAGAAGGAGGTCCTGCAGTGCAGGTCTCCCAGTTTCGTAGCTTTGTATCATGGTCCAATACATTGTGGGGCCCTGCGACAGAATCCTGTATTGGCCATGGCCCTGCATCATGAAACAATATGCTGCAAAATCAGGCATGATGATTCAATACCTGCTAGGTTCTAGCGCATTCAATATAACCCTCCATGACAGCAAATACCGGCCCCGCAAGCTGAGCTGTTCTGTGCGGGTTGGGTCACCTCACAACTCAACATCCTGTGAGGTCCTGAATCACGGCCCCAATTGGGGCATCAAAAGAAGCAGCGGTTTTTAAAAAAAATGTTTGACTCCATATAATAAATAGAACAGTGGATGGGTGGCAGAGGATTAAGCCTGTGATTCAGTTTCTTGGTTCAGTTGATGAACAAACCACGGGCATGTGGTTTATAGTGTAATCGGAACCCCTTGATTGGATTGCTGCTTGTAATCCACTTCCAGAAAACTAGTACCTTTGCTGGATTAAGAAGCATCAACATTTTGCATTTCATACTAATTACATGATTAAACATGCTTCTGAAAATGCGGTTATTCCGACTAATGTTTCTAAAAGCCAAATTTCCAAAAAGGTGATTTTCTGTCCAATCACAGGTGCATGTGATATTCCATTGAAGATGTTTGCTCTTGGCAGACGAGACTCTATATTGGGACAATGCACTCAGGAAATTGTTTGAAACTTAGCTAAAGAAAATCAGGCAATTACTTTAAGCTGCAGCAACTGGTTATAATTAGCTTAATGCCGTTAAACTCCAGTAGGTATACTTTCTTCAGTTGCCAGTATGAGGGAAAATGGCATGCATTACAAACGATGTTCTCCTGTTTTTTTTATGGTATTTTCTCTTGCATTAGCAATCAGAGGAAAGACCCTTGCAGATGGTCCTGTGGTATGGATTACTTATTGGTAAGGAAAGACCTCGGTGCAAGAATATGGACAATTCTCAGACTATGTTAATACCATTGTAGACTGGTTTTATCTACCAACATCAAAGGGAGAGATGAGGTGGATTTATTTTACACTGCTGGTTGCTATGATCTGAAATGTACTGCCTGAATGGGTGGTAGAAGCAGATTCAATGGCAACTTTCAGATGGGAATTGGATATATAACTTGAAAAGGAGACATTTGCAGAGCTCTGAGGAAAGAGCGGGTGAGTGGGACTAATCAATCGATCTTTCAAAGAGCCAACACAGGTATGATGGGCCGATTGGCCTGCTTCTGTGCCGTATCATTCTATGATTCTATGTTTAGAAATGTTTGTTCAATTATTCAGTGGCAGAACTTATAATTACGCATCTAACATGGTATGAAGCACTACAGAAGTTCTTATGTTCAATCTCTGGTCTGTGCTGAGTTAACCAATCTCAGTCTTAATAGGCAGTGGAGGTGTTGCAATTGACCTCCAAGACACTGTGCCAAAGAGGGGTGGAAAAACAGCCAGGATCCTTGTTGTCAAGTTCACCTGTGTGAGCCTGAGATTAGGGCAGGATTAGAGTCTTGTGCCGGCCCCCATAGTCAAATAGCCTGCCGGCCCTCAATACCACCAATGAAGTCTCCGCAAGATCCTACAAATCCTGTGGGAGGACAGACGCACCAACATTAGTGTCCTCGACCAAGCCAACATCCCCAGCACTGAAGCACTGACCACACTTGATCAGCTCCGCTGGGCAGGCCACATTGTCCACATGCCAGACACGAGACTCCCAAAGGAAGTGCTCTACTCAGAACTCCTTCATGGCAAACGAGCCAAAGGTGGGCAGAGGAAACATTACAAGGACACCCTCAAAGCCTCCCTGATAAAGTGCAACATCCCCACTGACACCTGGGGGTTCCTGGCCAAAGACCGTCCTAAATGGAGGAAGTGCTCCTCGAGTCTCATCGCCGAGAGCATGCAGAAATCAAACGCAGGCAGCAGAAGGAGTGTGCGACAAACTGTCCCACCCTCTCTTACCCTCAACGACTCTCTGTCCCACCTGTGACAGGGAGTGTGGTTCTCGTATTGGACTGTTCAGCCACCTAAGGACTCATTTTAAGAGTGGAAGTAAGTCTTCCTCGATTCCATGGGACTGCCTATGATGATGATGATGATGATGAACCTGAGATGAGGGCAGGATTAGAGTCTTGTACCGCCCCCCCATAGTCAAATGGCCTGCCAGTCCTCATTGCCTAGACTCGTATGTGAAAAACGGTTGAGCTTCCACAAAGCTGTCACCGTCCACAGAACATAACCCAGTGCACTTCTGAATCCAGTGCAGGAAGTGCGTCAACGTCCTACCAGGTCAGGACAGGTAGGAGTACAGATCGAGATTGATATCCATCCTGCAGTGCACACTAACGCTCCCATCCTCACTCTGTCCACATCAATCCTCACACCGACTTACGTTTCAACAACACCAATCGTTCACTTTCTATGCACTCGCTCACATCCCCATTTATCCATCCACCACTGCCACTCACCCCAATCCTTACGCGATGTGACGCATCTGCCCGATAGTCACCCTCACCGAATACACCACGTCTATCGGGTGAGCACATACCCGAACAGTCACTCGTCGGTCCGTTGCACAAAACACGAGGGAGAGGACTGGTAGAAGCCTGCCACAGATTCTGTAGCTTACGGCTGCAGAGGAAGAGGCAATGAATATCAGTGGCACTTCTGCGCCCCTGACCATCGGAGATTTACAGCTGCTTGGTGACAGAATTAAATATCTCTGATCCACATCTCAGACAAGACTCAGTCACGCTGACTTAATTTCAGCAACAAATGAAAAATGATAAGCGTAATTATGGTGAGTGGTAACATATTTACATTGTTGTTACTACTTCATATCCATTTCTTCTATCCTCGAGGGCCTTCATGTGAAGAGCAGCAGTCTGTTGACTTTCCTGACGACAATACCTCAGAGGATCTGTTTTCTTCTGAGGGTGCACCATCACAGGACATACTACCAGGCACCAGTGCAAGTACTCTCACTACAGTCGGTCCTGTTAGACTGCTAGTTGAGATTTTACCTGGTGAGCCACAGTTTACAAGTGAGTACGAGCAGACACTGGTGGCAGAGGCAGCTGTGGAGACTCCACATTGGGAGGCACAATCCTCTCCAACCACTGCTCAGCTGGACACATGCTGAACCCCAGAGCCATCGATAAAAAGCAGACCGTGCCACACACACTCTCCACGGTAGCACAGGGGCTGGTGGTTTCCAGCTCTAACACTTGTGGAGTGAGGTCACAGACCATTGCAAGAATGTCTGCCAGGGAGCTAGTGGCTGCCTGTGTGGAACGTCACTCATGGCTATCAAACCAGTTCATGTAGGCCTTGACCACAGCCATGCAGACTTTGGATAGCAGCGTGTCTTAAACAGAATGACGGATACCTTATCCGTGGCATTGCAACGTGACACTGATCTGCTCCAAGCTAATCCCCCAGCAGAGAGTTAGGCGTGATGTGCCACTGGCCCAGAAGGATGATGGCGAATGGGCTGATGGAAGTGGTCTACTCAAAGCGATCCCATGTCCCGCTCGTTGCGCCTTCCCACAGTGAGTGACCCCCCAGTGCTGCCTTATCTCCCAAAGGCCGAGTCTGCCCCTGCAGGTGGAACAGTCCTTGCTGGGCCCTCACAGGCTCCAAAACCCAAAGGTCCTCGGCCAAGAGCAGCTTAGCAGTCAAAGCTGAGATCTGAGCAGCCTTTCCCTACCTCTGCTGAAGCCACAGGGTTTACACGATGTCGGAGCGGTAGGCAAAGGAAGATAAAAACATTGGCTCCGGTTTTGAGGATTTCACCGCCAGCATCCGAACTGAATGCACACTTACCTGTTGCCAGGCCTCAAACGAAAAGTTCCTCTCACATGCTGTGGAATCGAGGGCAGGATAGTGGCCCAGGGATCCCGAGGGGCAGGATAGTGGCCCACTGATCCAGGGAGTGAGGATAGTGGCCCAGGGATCCCAAGGGGCAGGATAGTGGCCCACTGATCCAGGGAGTGAGGATAGTGGCCCAGGGATCCAGGGGGCGAGGATAATGGCCCAGGGATCCAGGGGGCGAGGATCGTGGCCCAGGGATCCCGAGGGGCAGGATAGTGGCCCACTGATCCAGGGAGTGAGGATAGTGGCCCAGGGATCCAGGGGGCGAGGATCATGGCCCAGGGATCCAGGGGGCGAGGATCGTGGCCCAAGGCTCCCGTGGGGCAGGATAGTGGCCCACTGATCCAGGGAGTGAGGATAGTGGCCCAGGGATCCAGGGGGCGAGGATCGTGGCCCAGGGATCCCGAGGGGCAGGATAGTGGCCCACTGATCCAGGGAGTGAGGATAGTGGCCCAGGGATCCAGGGGGCGAGGATCGTGGCCCAGGGATCCCGAGGGGCAGGATAGTGGCCCACTGATCCAGGGAGTGAGGATAGTGGCCCAGGGATCCAGGGGGCGAGGATCATGGATCAGGGATCCCGAGGGGCAGGATAGTGGCCCACTGATCCAGGGAGTGAGGATAGTGGCCCAGGGATCCAAGAGGCGAGGATCGTGGCCCAGGGATCCCAAGGGGCAGGATAGTGGCCCAGGGATCCAGGGGGCGAGGATCGTGGCCCAGGGATCCCGAGGGGCAGGATAGTGGCCCAGGGATCCAGTGAGTGAGGATAGTGGCCCAGGGATCCAAGAGGCGAGGATCATGGCCCAGGGATCCCGAGGGGCAGGATAGTGGCCCACTGATCCAGGGAGTGAGAATAGTGGCCCAGGGATCCCAAGGGGCGAGGATCGTGGCCCAGGGATCCAGGGAGTGAGGATCGTGGCCCAGGGATCCAGGGAGTGAGGATCATGGCCCAGGCATCCCGAGGGGTGAGAATAGTGGCCCAGGGATCCAGGGGGGGCAGGATAGTGGCCCAGGGATCCAGGGAGTGATGATCGTGGCCCAGGGATCCAGGGAGTGAGGATTGTGGCCCAGGGATCCAGGGAGTGAGGATCGTGGCCCAGGGATCCAGGGAGTGAGGATAGTGGCCCAGGGATCCAGGGAGGGCAGGATAGTGGCCCAGTTATCCTGGGGGGTGTGGGCAGGATAGTGGCCCACTGATCCAGGGAGTGAGGATAGTGGCCCAGGGCTCCCGTGGGGCAGGATAGTGGCCCACTGATCCAGGGAGTGAGGATAGTGGCCCAGGGATCCAGGGGGCGAGGATCGTGGCCCAGGGATCCCGAGGGGCAGGATAGTGGCCCACTGATCCAGGGAGTGAGGATAGTGGCCCAGGGATCCAGGGGGCGAGGATCATGGCTCAGGAATCCCGAGGGGCAGGATAGTGGCCCACTGATCCAGGGAGTGAGGATAGTGGCCCAGGGATCCAAGAGGCGAGGATCGTGGCCCAGGGATCCCAAGGGGCAGGATAATGGCCCAGGGATCCAGGGGGCGAGGATCGTGGCCCAGGGATCCCGAGGGGCAGGATAGTGGCCCAGGGATCCAGTGAGTGAGGATAGTGGCCCAGGGATCCAAGGGGCGAGGATCATGGCCCAGGGATCCCGAGGGGCAGGATAGTGGCCCACTGATCCAGGGAGTGAGAATAGTGGCCCAGGGATCCCAAGGGGTGAGGATCGTGGCCCAGGGATCCAGGGAGTGAGGATCGTGGCCCAGGGATCCAGGGAGCGAGGATCATGGCCCAGGGATCCCGAGGGGTGAGGATAGTGGCCCAGGGATCCAGGGGGGGCAGGATAGTGGCCCAGGGATCCAGGGAGTGAGGATTGTGGCCCAGGGATTCAGGGAGTGAGGATCGTGGCCCAGGGATCCAGGGAGTGAGGATAGTGGCCCAGGGATCCAGGGGGGGCAGGATAGTGGCCCAGTTATCCTGGGGGGTGTGGCCAGGATAGTGGCCCACTGATCCAGGGAGTGAGGATAGTGGCCCAGGGATCCCGAGGGGCAGGATAGTGGCCCAGGGATCCAGTGAGTGAGGATAGTGGCCCAGGGATCCCGAGGGGCAGGATAGTGGCCCACTAATCCAGGGAGTGAGGATAGTGGCCCAGGGATCCAGGGGGGGAGGATCATGGCCCAGGGATCCAGGGGGCGAGGATCGTGGCCCAGGGCTCCCGAGGGGCAGGATAGTGGCCCACTGATCCAGGGAGTGAGGATAGTGGCCCAGGGATCCAAGGGGCGAGGATCATGGCCCAGGGATTCCGAGGGGCAGGATAGTGGCCCACTGATCCAGGGAGTGAGGATAGTGGCCCAGGGATCCCAAGGGGCGAGGATAGTGGCCCAGGGATCCCGAGGGGCGAGGATTGTGGCCCAGGGATCCCGAGGGGCAGGATAGTGGCCCACTGATCCAGGGAGTGAGGATAGTGGCCCACTGATCCAGGGAGTGAGGATAGTGGCCCAGGGATCCCGAGGGGCAGGATAGTGGCCCAGGGATCCAGTGAGTGAGGATAGTGGCCCAGGGATCCCGAGGGGCAGGATAGTGGCCCACTAATCCAGGGAGTGAGGATAGTGGCCCAGGGATCCAGGGGGGGAGGATCATGGCCCAGGGATCCAGGGGGCGAGGATCGTGGCCCAGGGCTCCCGAGGGGCAGGATAGTGGCCCACTGATCCAGGGAGTGAGGATAGTGGCCCAGGGATCCAAGGGGCGAGGATCATGGCCCAGGGATCCCGAGGGGCAGGATAGTGGCCCACTGATCCAGGGAGTGAGGATAGTGGCCCAGAGATCCCAAGGGGCGAGGATAGTGGCCCAGGGATCCCGAGGGGCGAGGATTGTGGCCCAGGGATCCCGAGGGGCAGGATAGTGGCCCACTGATCCAGGGAGTGAGGATAGTGGCCCAGGGATCCAGGGAGTGAGGATAGTGGCCCAGGGATCCAGGGGGGGCAGGATAGTGGCCCAGTTATCCTGGAGGGTGTGGGCAGGATAGTGGCCCACTGATCCAGGGAGTGAGGATAGTGGCCCAGGGGTCCCAAGGGGCGAGGATCGTGGCCCAGGGATCCAGGGAGTGAGGATCATGGCCCAGGGATCCAGGGAGTGAGGATCATGGCCCAGGGATCCAGGGGGCGAGGATTGTGGCCCAGGGATCCAGGGAGTGAGGATAGTGGCCCAGGGATCCAGGGGGGGCAGGATAGTGGCCCAGTTATCCTGGAGGGTGTGGGCAGGATAGTGGCCCACTGATCCAGGGAGTGAGGATAGTGGCCCAGGGGTCCCAAGGGGCGAGGATCGTGGCCCAGGGATCCAGGGAGTGAGGATCATGGCCCAGGGATCCAGGGAGTGAGGATCATGGCCCAGGGATCCAGGGGGCGAGGATAGTGGCCCAGGGATCCAGGGGGGGAGGATCATGGCCCAGGGATCCAGGGGGCGAGGATCGTGGCCCAGGGCTCCCGAGGGGCAGGATAGTGGCCCACTGATCCAGGGAGTGAGGATAGTGGCCCAGGGATCCAAGGGGCGAGGATCATGGCCCAGGGATCCCGAGGGGCAGGATAGTGGCCCACTGATCCAGGGAGTGAGGATAGTGGCCCAGGGATCCCAAGGGGCGAGGATAGTGGCCCAGGGATCCCGAGGGGCGAGGATTGTGGCCCAGGGATCCCGAGGGGCAGGATAGTGGCCCACTGATCCAGGGAGTGAGGATAGTGGCCCAGGGATCCAGGGAATGAGGATAGTGGCCCAGGGATCCAGGGGGGGCAGGATAGTGGCCCAGTTATCCTGGAGGGTGTGGGCAGGATAGTGGCCCACTGATCCAGGGAGTGAGGATAGTGGCCCAGGGGTCCCAAGGGGCGAGGATCGTGGCCCAGGGATCCAGGGAGTGAGGATCATGGCCCAGGGATCCAGGGAGTGAGGATCATGGCCCAGGGATCCAGGGGGCGAGGATTGTGGCCCAGGGATCCAGGGAGTGAGGATCGTGGCCCAGGGATCCCGAGGGGCGAGGATAGTGGCCCAGGGATCCATGGAGGGCAGGATAGTGGCCCAGTTATCCTGGGCGGGGTGGGCAGGATAGTGGCCCACTGATCCAGGGAGTGAGGATCGTGGCCCAGGGATCCCGAGGGGTGAGGATAATGGCCCAGGGATCCAGGGGGGCAGGATAGTGGCCCAGTTATCCTGGGGGGGGTGGGTAGGATAATGGCCCACTGATCCAGGGAGTGAGGATCGTGGCCCATAGATCCTGGGGGGTGATGATAGTGGCCCCGGGATCCCAGCGGGGCACCATGTGTGGAAGCGTACCTGGGATCACGTGGACCATGCACCGGTCAGTTTGTACATCTCCCAGTGACTCAAGCGGAGTGGCTTTGGAGAAAGGCCAGGGAGCAAGTCACTTGTCTGGCCTCTTGGCTGTACATAGTTGATGGCCAGCTGGTTCCAGTTTGGAAAATGGGACAAAGTAAGATTACTGTGAAGTCCTCACAATAAAACAATTCATACAATGCAATAATATCCATTGCTGATCTGTGTTCTTTCTCCAAATCCTCTTTAAATGTCAAAGTCTGCAGACAGCTAAATAACCATTAAAGGAAAAGATTTTCACCAAAATGAAGACTTTCCCCTCATGCTGTGCAGACAGGCTGCTACGCCAGTTTGCACCAGCCGTAAAATTTTCAGGCATAATTTCTGGGCAGTTGGTAGACAATTAGCCCAAATCTGCACCAGCAATTAAGATTTCCATGTTGGTGTGGAGCATCTGTCAAGTTGGAACTTCACAGATCGCAAGTTCAGGATTTAGCGCTTGTGCAATCCCGATCTTGCTGTCCATTTCTAAGACCACAAAATCGGGGCCATTGTAATTCACCAAGGGTATGCACATGGGTGTTTCTGAAAGTGTTATGTTGTTAAGTTTCTTTTGGCTACTGGTTCCCATAAAATGTACTCATCCACACCACTTCCCTTTGCTGCCCATTCTTGTGTGCCAAGTGGCAACTTGCCCTCTGAGTTGCTCGGTGATGAATGTGAAGACATGAATTGATGGGACGAATTGGGGAATGTGCAGTGGGTGTGTGGTTAGTTACAGAGCTGCTTTGGGTGGGTGAGGTGGGGGGGGGGGAAGCGGGGAGAAACGTGATAGTTGCTTTGGTCCAATATGAGCGACTAACTGAGAAGCAATGTGAATGGCTGATCTGTCGTTGGGGGCGCCATCTTCACATCCTTCTCCTTGTCCGCCTCCTTGGATTCGTCTGCAGACGATGTGTGCCCAGCGCCTGGTTCCTCCTCCAGCTCTAATCCTCGCAGCTGCACAATGTTGTACAGAACACAGCACACCACAATCGATCGAGAGACTTTCCTGGCGAGTAGTGAAGGGCACCTCCAGACCTGACCAGGCACCTGAAGCACACCTTGAACATGCCGAAGGCTTGCTCCATGACGCATCTGGTGCTCGTATGGGCTGTTGTTGTTACCACTCTTGGGGTTCATTGATGCGGTTCCTCATGGGTGTCACCAGCCAAGTTCGGCGCGGGCATCCATTGTCTCCGAACAGCCATCCCTTAAGTCTGCTTGCAGGCGCGAAGATCCCCAGGATTTCTTGGACTGCCGCAGAATGAAAGCATCATGCCAGCTCCCCAGGAATCTGGCACACATCTGCATGAACCTTCCCTTGTGGATGCACACCAGCTGTTGATGGTATGAAATTCCTTGCTGTTCACAAATGTTGCTGCTTGAGCTGGAGGTGCTCAGATTGCCACGGCGACACGGTGCAGTCGATGACACCCTGCACCTGTCAGAAGCCAGCCGCAGACGCGAATGAGAGTGCTTGCTCATTTTGGCTACTTTTGTCGCTGGGGAAGTTGACATAACCTGCAGCTCTGGTACACAACCCATCCATCCATTGGTGTGTAGCTGACTGGGAGACGCTCAATATGTTTCCGGTGTGGCCCTGGAAGGACCCAGAGGCCGAGAAATTGAGGTCAGTGACGGGCAATGTGTAGCCAACAGGTCCAGTAAGGAGCAGCACGTATAGAAGGCTGCAGATTTCTGTGACCACCTGACCTGTCAATCTGATCCTCCAGAAGCACTGCTCTTCAGCTGAGCTTCTGTCCGTAGACACTGTTGGATGGGTAGTGGCCCCTCTGTTACTCTCCTCTCTGTTGCTCTCCCCTCTCTTGCCCACCTCTCTATTGTCCAGCTGCGACTCCCACCAGAGCATGACCTTGCTGCTGTGGTTGGCGATTGTCTTCCTCGTCCAAGGTCTAAGGATATCCTATTAGGCGGGAAATTGTGTTAGGGAAATTGATGGGATTGAAGGCCGATAAATCCCCGGGGCCTGAGAGTCTGCATCCCAGAGTACTTAAGAAAGTGGCCCGAGAAATAGTGGATGCATTGGTGATCATTTTCCAACAATCTATCGACTCTGGATCAGTTCCTATGTAGCTAATGTAACACCACTTTTTAAAAAAGGAGGGAGAGAGAAAACTGGTAATTATAGACCGGTTAGCCTGACATCAGTAGCGGGGAAAATTATTAAAGATGAAATAACAGCTCATTTGGAAAGCAGTGACAGGATCGGTCCAAGTCAACATGGATTTATGAAAGGGAAATCATGCTTGACAAATCTTCTATAATTTTTTGAGGATGTAACAAGTAGAGTGGACAAGGGAGAACCAGTGGATGTGGTGTATTTGGACTTTCAAAAGGTTTTGACAAAGACCCACACAAGAGATTGGTGTGCAAAATTAAAGCACATGGTATTGGGGGTGATGTACTGATGTGGATCGAGAACTGGTTGGCAGACAGGAAGCAGAGATTCGGGATAAACGGGCCTTTTCAGAATGGCAGGGAGTGACTAGTGGAGTGCCGCAGGGCTCAGTGCTGGGACCCCAGCTATTTACAATATACATTAATGATTTGGATGAAGGAATTGAGTGTAATATCTCCAAGTTTGTAGATGACACTAAGCTGGGTGGCGGTGTGAGCTGTGAGGAGGACATTAAGAGACTGCAGGGTGACTTGGACAGGTTAGGTGAGTGGGCAAATGCAAGGCAGATGCAGTATAATGTGGATAAATGTGAAGTTATCCACTTTGGTGGAAAAAACACAAAGGCAGAATATTATCTGAATAGCGGCAGATTAGGAAAAGGGGAGGTGCAACGAGACCTGGGTGTCATGGTACATCAGTCATTGAAAGCTGGCATGCAGGTACAGCAGGCGGTGAAGAAGGCAAATGGTATGTTGGCCTTCATAGCTAGAGGTTTTCAGTATAGGAGCAGGGAGGTCTTACTGCAGTTGTACAGGGCCTTGGTGAGGCCTCACCTGGAATATTGTGTCCAGTTTTGGTCTCCTAATCTGAGGAAGGGCGTTCTTGCTATTGAGGGAGTGCAGCGAAGGTTCATCAGACTGATTCCCGGGATGGCAGGACTGACATATGAGGAGAGACTGGATCGACTGGGCCTTTATTCACTGGAGTTTAGAAGGATGAGAGGGGATCTCATAGAAACATAAAATTCTGATGGGACTGGACAGGTTAGATGCAGGAAGAATGTTCCCGATGTTGGGAAAGTCCAGAACCAAGGGATACAGTCTTAGGATAAGGGGTAAGCCATTTAGGACTGAGATGAGGAGAAACTTCTTCACTCAGAGAGTTGTTAACCTATGGAATTCCCTGCTGCAGAGAGTTGTTGATGCCAGTTCATTGGATATATTCAAGAGGGAGTTAGATGTGGCCCTTACGGCTGAAGAGATCAAGGCGTATGGAGAGAAAGCAGGAAAGGGGTACTGAGGTTGAATGATCCGCCATGATCTTATTGAATGGTGGTGCAGGCTCGAAGGGTCGAATGGCCTACTGCACCTATTTTCTATGTTTCTACGCTGCAACAGCAGCATCCATCCTAATGCTCTCTGTGTGAACATCTCCAAACTTTACTAACACGTCTGTCAACATGTGTACTCTCGGCAAATCGTTTTCCAGAGAGAACTGAGAAAGAGCTGTGAGCAAGGAGCCTTTATTCACATCAGGACACCTGCCCTTTAACCATCCCCACGAAGTGCCGCTCAATCTCGCTCCCAATTTACTGCCGAGTTTCCTGGGTCCCAGCTGGTGTGCTGGAGGCCTTTAATCTCAAATCGCAGTCAAAATTTGAGGGGAGGACCCTCATTAAAATATTCAGTGGCAGACCCGCCTCACATGGTCGGATTACTCCGCCGTACCCAAACCCGCCTGCGTTAAAACCGGAAGTGGACGTGGTGGAGGCCACTTGGAGTCTAGTTTCCCAGTTTTGATATTTTAACCTACCCTCTGCTACCAAACTGGTCGTCGTGGGGCTGTTAAAATCCCCCCCATAGACTCACCTCAGCATAACGTCCAATAAAATTCAAAGAGGCAACACCCTGCGATCGTGTGGCCATCAACAGGAGTGCCATTTATGCTACATCGATATTGCAGTTCTGCAGTCTGTGCCAGGTGTTGTTGAAATGGTCCATTCACGACTTCAATTTCCTGGCAGCAAACTTTCCCCAGTGAATCTTAGGAATTGAAAAAGAACTTTGCCGGCTTGTACACAGGTGACCTTGACAGCAGGAATCCTGGCTGAGTGTTTTTTTGACAGAGGATCTTGGAAGCCAATTCTAACACCTCTCCTGCCCTGCAGGACTGAGCTCGGCTAACTCAGCACAGGCCGGAGATTGAATGTGAGAATTTCCTGGTCTGTACTGCTTCACACCACGTCGGGCACAAGTTGTGCCACTGAGCAAACGAACACACATTTTCTAATCCTTAACTGTGGGAGATAAAGCTAATTAACATAACCTGAGCGTTGGCCAAAATGGCAGCAGGTGGTTTCACAGCACTCGTTTACATTTCCGGCTCGTGGTATTACATCTCTGGCGTTGAAAGAGAAGCCATCTCGAAGTCACACCACCACTTTGTCTACACTGCACCGCTGCCGCCAGAGTCAGTGACAGCCGTGACGGAGTGGGTAATTGTTGTGTATCTGTAAAGCATGCACTCCCAAGTTGGGCCACCAGGAAGCTCATTCTCTGAAGTCCCAAGGGATCCCAGCATCCCTTGGGAGCACTGTATATAAGCCGGCCCCTGAGGCCTGTTCCTCACTCTGGGGTGTCTTAATAAAGACTGAAATCACTGTTACTTTAACCTCCCTGTGTGCAGCCTCATCTGTGTTTGTAACACAATAACTGGCGACGAGAATACGAATCCAACACAAAGATGCAGCAAACTGTGGGCATCCTGGAGAAGTTCTCAGAGGGTGAGGATTGGGAAGCCTATGTCAAACAGCTAGACCAGTACTTTGTAGCCAACGAGCTGGACGGAGAAGGAAGCGCTGCAAAAAGGAGAGCGGTCCTCCTCACGGTCTGCAGGGCACCGACCTACAGCCTCATGAAGAATCTTCTGGCTCCGGTGAAACCCACAGATAAGTCGTATGAGGAGCTGTGTACACTGGTTCGGGAGCATCTTAACCCGAGGGAGAGCGTGCTGATGGTGAGGTATCGGTTCTACACGTGCCAGCGATCTGAAGGTCAGGAAGTGGCGAGCTACGTCACCGAGCTAAGGCGACTTGCAGGACAATGTGAGTTTGATGGTTACCTGGAGCAAATGCTCAGAGACTTTTATGTACTGGGCATTGGCCACGAGACCAGCCTACGAAAACTTTTGACTGTAGAGACACCGACCCTCAGGAAGGCCATTGCGATAGCACAGGCATTTATGTCCACCAGTGATAACATCAAACAAATCTCTCAGCACACAAGTGCTAGCAATGTTCATAAATGAACTGGAACTGTGTTTGCGAGCAAAAATCTACAGGGCAGAAATCACGAGTCTGCAACTGCCAGCAGGCCTCAGGTGACCCAGATGACTCAGAGTCCCCGACAAAGGAAGAAAACAAGGCAATTCACACCTTTATTGGCGTTGTGGAGGCTCCCATTCAGTCTATTCATGCCGCTTCAAAGGATATGTTTGCAAGAGCTGTGGAACAATGGGGCACCTCCAACGAGCTTGCAAACGAGCTGCAAGCTCTGCAAAACCTGCTAACCACCATGTGGCAGAAGAAGATCGGTCCATGGTGGATCAAAGCAATTTCGAGCCTCAGAGAGAGGAGGCAGATGCTGAAGTACATGGGGTGCACACATTTTCGTCGAAATGTCCACCTATAATGCTAAACGTAAACTTGAAAGGCTTACCTATAGCCATGGAACTGGACACTGGCGCTAGCCAATCTATCATGAGTAAAAAGATATTTGAGGGACTGTGGTGCAACAAAGCATTCAGACCAGCCCTGAGGCCCATCCACACGAAACTGAGAACGTACACCAAAGAGATCATCACTGTCCTGGGCAGCGCCATGGTCAAGGTCACCTACGAGGGCACGGTGCATGAACTGCCGCTCTGGATTGTCCTGGGCGATGGCCCCACACTGCTTGGAAGGAGCTGGCAGGGCAAAACCCGCTGGAACTGGGATGACATCCGAGCGCTATCACATTTCGCTGAGGCCTCATGTGTCCAGGTTCTTCACAAATTTCCTTCCCTTTTTGAGCCAGGCATTGGAAACTTTTCCAGGGCAAAGGTGCGGATCCACTTGGTCCCAGAGGCACGACCCATTCACCACAAGGCATGAGCGGTACCTCACATGATGAGGGAGAGAGTGGAAATCGAGCTGGACAGGCTGTAACGCGAGGGCATTATTTCCCCAGTGGAATTCAGCGAGTGGGCCAGGCCGATACTCAAAGGTGTTGGCACGGTCAGGATTTGCGGTGATTATAAAGTAACTATTAATCGTTTCTCGCTACAGGACCAATACCCGCTACCTAAGGCAGACGACCTATTTGCGACGCTGGCAGGAGGCAAGACGTTCACCAAGCTCGACCTGACTTCGGCCTACATGATGCAGGAGCTGGAGGAGTCTTCGAAGGGCCTCACCTACATCAACACGCACAAGTGATTGATCATCTACAACAGATGCCCGTTTGGAATTCGGTCGGCTGCAGCGATCTTCCAGAGAAACACGGAGAGCCTACTCAAGTCGGTACCACACGCGGTGGTCTTTCAGGACGACATATTGGTCACGGGTCGGGACACCTCCGAGCACCTACAAAACCTGGAGGAGGTCCTCCAGCGACTGGATTGCGTAGGGCTGCGGCTGAAGAGGTCGAAATGCATCTTCATGGCAACAGAAGTGGAGATTTTGGGGAGAAAGATCGCGGCGGACGGCATTCGGCCCACAAATGCCAAGACAGAGGCTACCAAGAACGCATCCAGGCCACAGAACGTCACGGAGCTGCAGTCTTCCTGGGACTCCTCAACTATTTTGGTAACTTCCTACCGGGGTTAAGCACCCTCTTAGAGCCCTTACATGTGTTATTGCACAAAGGTGAGAACTGGGTATGGGGGAAAAAAACAAGTAATTGCTTTTGAGAAAGCCAGAAACATTTTATGCTCCAACAAGCTGCTTGTATTGTATAACCCATGTAAAAGACTTGTGCTAGCATGTGACGTACCGTCGTACGGAGCTGGGTGTGTATTACAACAAGCTAATGTTGTGGGGAAGTTGCAACCTGTCGCCTATGCTTCCAGGAGCTTGTCTAAGGCCGAGAGGGCCTACAGCATGATTGAGAAAGAGGCATTAGCATTTGTGTTCGGGGTAAAGAAAATGCATTAGTACCTGTTTGGCCTCAAATCTGAGCTGGAAACCGATCACAAGCCCCTCACATCCATGTTTGCTGAAACCATGGGGATAAATACGAATGCCTCAGCCCGCATACAAAGGTGGGCACTCGTGCTATCAGCGTATAACTAAACCATCCGCCACAGGCCAGGCACCAAGAACTATGCGGATGCTCTCAGTTGGCTAACATTGCCCACCACGGGGGTGGAAATGGTGCAGCCTGCAAACTTGTTGATGGTGGCGCAGCCCGCAGACTTGTTGATGGTCATGGAAGCGTTTGAAAATGATAAATCACCTGTCACGGCCCACCAGATTAGGACTGGGACCAGCCAAGATCCTCTGCTGTCCCTAGTAAAAAAACTGTGTACTGTATGGGAGCTGGGCTAGCATCCCCGTTGAAATGCAAAAGCTAATCAAGCCCTTCCAGCGGTGAAAGGACGAGCTGTCCATTCAGGCAGACTGCCTGTTGTGGGGTAACCGCGTAGTGCTATCAAAAATGGGCATTGAGACATTCATCTCGGATCTCCACAGCGCACACCCGGGTATAGTAATGATGAAAGCGATAGCCAGATCCCACGTGTGGTGGCCCGGTATCGACTCTGACTTAGAGTCCTGTGTACGGCAATGCAGCGTTTGTGCTCAGTTGAGCAACGCGCCCAGAGAGGCACCACTAAGTTTGTGGTCCTGGCCCTCCAGACCATGGTCGAGGATCCATCTCGACTATGCAGGCCCGTTTCTCGGTAAAATGTTCCTGGTGGTGGTGGATGCTTTTTCAAAATGGATTGAATGTGAAATAATGTCGGGAAGCACTGCCACGGTCACCATTGAAAGCCTGAGGGCCATGTTTGCCACCCACGGCCTGCCTGACATACTGGTCAGTGACAACGGGCCATGTTTCACCAGTGCCGAATTTAAAGAATTCATGACCCGCAATGGGATCAAACCGTCACCTCGACCCCGTTTAAACCAGCCTCCAATGGGCAGGCAGAGCGGGCAGTACAAACAATCAAACAGAGCCTTAAATGAGTCACAGAAGGCTCACTCCAAACCCGCCTGTCCCGAGTACTGCTCAGCTACCGCACGAGACCCCCACTCGCTCACAGAGGTTCCCCCGGCTGAGCTACTCATGAAAAGGACACTTAAACCAGACTCTCGCTGGTTCACCCCAACCTGCATGATCAGGTAGAGAGCAGCAACAAAATGTAAACGATGGTCGCACCACTATGTCACGGGAAATTGATCTGAATGACCCTGGTATGTGCTAAACTATGGACATGGTCCCAAGTGGATCGCGGGCACGGTGATAACTAAAGAAGGGAATAGGGTGTTTGTAGTCAAACTAGACAATGGACAAATTTGCAGAAAGCACCTGGACCAAATGAGGCTGCGGTTCACAGACTGCCACAGTAGACACCACCTTATTGAGCCCACAATACACCCCCACAGGATCAACGACACCACACCGGACCAGGAAATTGAACCCATCACGCCCAACAGCCCAGCAAGACCAGGCTCATCTAGCAGCCCTGCAGGACCAACAACACGCCAGCCCAGCGAGGGCACAGCCAACACACCAGAACAGACATTTGTACCGAGGCAGTCCACCAGGGAAAGAAAGCTCCCGACCGCCTCACCTTGTAAATAGTTTCACTTTGACTTTGGCGGGGGAGTGATGTTGTGTATCTGTAAATCATGCACTCCCATGTTCCACCACCAGGGAGCGCATCCCCTGAAGTCCCAAGGGATCCCAGCATCCCTTGGGAGCACTGTATATCAGCCGGCCCCTAAGGCCCGTTCCTCACTCTGGAGTGTCTTATTAAAGACTGAGGTCACGGTTACTTTAACCTCCCTGTGCGCAGCCTCATCTGTGTTCGGAACACAATCGTAATAATCTCGCCTCTGCAGCAGAAGGTTGTGGGTTCAAGTCCGACTCCAGAAACCTGAGCTCCCAACGCACTATTTCAGAGGATCGTATATGGACCCGAATTTGGTGGACTTGCAGCTGGCTGTCGCCGAGTTTTCTCGGCGGTCTCCCTGGTTTCTGGGCGCTCTCCCCTCAGAGCGAGTTTGGTGTGCTCCTCATGGCGGCGGGGAGGGAAGACCGCTGGGTCGCGTGCGCCGGCGTGCGACACCGACAGAGGTCCTCCCGCCCACTCACTCCCCAGATTGGTCCGGGCAGTGCTCCGCTTCAGCAGCAGAAGAGAACGCCGCTTGGAGGCAGGTCTTACCTGAACGGTAAATATAAAGACCTGCAAGAAAGGGTCAGTGCACTTGTTTTCTTCATTTGTTTTTGCAGCGATTTTGATGGATAAGGTCCTCTGAAGGATTTGTAAAAGTTTTTTTTCCAATTGTTGAGAATTTCTTTTCCCATTCCCCCTTCCCTTGGCCCGACTCTATCCTCGCCTTTACTTTGCCGAGAATCGCATTTGCCGCCCAGAGTACGACCTACCGCCCGCTGCCTCCCAGAATCGGCGTGTAAGACCCATTTATTTCCGCCGGGCGGTTTCTTCCCCATTTTTCCACCAAACTTCCGCCAAAAGTACCGTCAGCACCTTAGCAGTCCTTTCGACGGTATGTGGGCGGAATTTAGGTTTGACCAAACTCGGGGGCCCACTGAAGTTTATGGCACAGGAGGAAGCCATTCAGCCTGTCGTGTCTGTGCCGCCTGAAAAAGAGCTACCCAGCCTAATCCCACTTTGCAGCTCTTGGTCCGTAGCCCTGTAGGTTAAGTCACTTCAAGTATACATCCAAGCACTTTTAAAATGTGATGAGTGTTTCTGCCTCAATGATCCTTTCAGGCAGTGAGTTCCAGACCCCCGCCACCCATTGGGTGAAAACATTTCTCCTCAACTCCCCTATAATCCTCCTATCAATTACTTTAAATCTATGCCTCCTGGTTATTACCTCTCTGCGAAGGGAAATAGGTACTTCCTTATCACTCTATCTCGATCCCTCATAATTTTATTCCCCTCAATTAAGTCCCCCTCATCTTCCTGTGTTCCAAAGAAAACAAACCCAGCCTATCCAATCTTTTCTCATAGCTAAAATTCTCCAGTCTGATAAACATCCTCATAAATCTCCTCTGTACCCTCTCTAGTGCAATCACATCCTTGCCGTAATGTGGTGACCAGAACTATACGCAGTACGAAGCAGGTGAGCTATTCCCAGTGCCCTGGCTAATATTGATCCTTCAAACAACGTCACTAAAAACAGGTTATCTGGTTATTATCACATTGCTGGTTGTGGGAGCTTACTGTGCGCACATTGGCTGTCACTTTTCCTACATTACAAGATTGATTATACTCCAAAAGTACTTCATTGGCTGCAAAGAGCTTTGGGACATCCCAGGGTCGCTATATAAATGCAAGTCTTTCACTTGTTGTGGCTGCCACTGAAGAAAGCATATCAGACCGCTTGTTGCTCATTGTCAAGTTCTGGCAGTAAATGGACAGAGAGATAGTGGCGAGCACCTATTGGAGGACAGTAAATGGACAGATAGATAGTGGCGAGCACCTATTGGAGGACAGTAAATGGACAGAGAGATAGTGGCGAGCACCTATTGGAGGACAGTAAATGGACAGAGAGATAGTGACGAGCACCTATTGGAGGACAGTAAATGGACAGAGAGATAGTGACGAGCACCTATTGGAGGACAGTAAATGGACAGAGAGATAGTGACGAGCACCTATTGGAGGACAGTAAATGGACAGAGAGATAGTGACGAGCACCTATTGGAGGACAGTAAATGGACAGATAGATAGTGGCGAGCACCTATTGGAGGACAGTAAATGGACAGAGAGATAGTGACGAGCACCTATTGGAGGACAGGATGAAGTGCAAGTGCCGATTGCTCAACACCTAGGCTACATGCTACAGATAGAATGTAGATATATTTTGTGGTTTTCATGTTTTATTATAACTAGCATTAACATCTCTGTGGTAAGTTACAACAAAAATGATCAGCAGTACCACTAAGATGCTAAGCAGACATTATATGCATTCCCTCAATGTTGCATGCATGTTTAGTATTACATGCCAAAAAGAACTAGACTACTGGCAGATTACAGTAAGGGTGGTATGGGGCGTCATCAGAATCACAGTAACTGTTACAGACTGTTCTACCCACCCTCACAACTACTCTTGATCCTTTGCCAATATGCATGTAAACTATTTTTGCTGCTGTCAGCTTTCATTTACAAACACATTCCTGGCTGGACAGGTTAAGGTTTTTTTTAATTCATTCTTCGGATGTGGGCACCGCTGATGAGGCTGGTATTTATTGCCCCTCTCTAATTGCTCTTGAGAGGGTGCTGGTTGGCATTCTTCTTGAACCGCTGCAATTCATGCAGTGAAGGTACTCCCACAAGGCTATTAGGTAGGGCGTTCCAGGATTTTGACCCAGCAATAATGAAGGAACAGCAATATATGCCGCCCAAGTCAGGATGGTGGGGAACTTGGAGATGGTGGTATTCCTAAGCACCTGCTTCACTTGCCCTTCTAGTTACATAAGAAATAGGAGCAGGAGTAGGCCATATGGCCCCTTGAGCCTGCTCCACCATTCAATAAGATCACGGCTGATCATCGACCTCAACTCCACTTTTCTGCCCGATCTCCATATCCCTTGATTCCCCTAGACTCCAAAAATCAATCTATCTCAGCCTTGAATAGACTCTGAGACTCAGCATCCACAGCTCTCTGGGGCAGAGAATTTCAAAGATTCACAACCCTCTGAGTGAAGAAGTACCTCATCATGTCTGTCTTAAATGGCCTTCCCCTTATTCTGAGAGTGTGCCCCCTATTTCTGGACACTCCAGCCAGGGGGAAACAACCCCTCAGCATCTACCCTGTCAGTCCTCTCCAGAATCTTGTATGTTTCAATGAGATCACCTCCAGAGATTATAGGCTCACTCTACTCAATCTCTCATCATAAAACAGCTCTCTCATCCTAGGAATCAATCTAGTGAAGGTCCATTGCACGCCTCCAAGGGAAGTATGTCCTTCCTTAGATACGGAGACCAAACCTGTGCACAGTACTCCAGGTGTGGTCTCGCCAAGGCCCTATACAATTATAGCAAGACTTCCTTACTCTTATATTCCTTACAATAAAGGACAACATGCCATTTGCCTTCCTTACTGCTTGCTAGCTTTCTGTGTTTCATGTCCAAGGACACCCAAATCTCTCTGAACACCAATATTTAAAAGTTTCACACAATTTTAAAAAACTATTCTGTTTTCTATTCTTCCTATCAAAGTGAATAACCTCACATTTCCCCGCATTATACTCAATCTGCCACCTTACTGCCCACTCACTTAGTCTATCTATATCCCTTTGCAGACGCTTTGTGTTCTCCTCACAGCTTACTGTCCCACCGAGCTTTGTATCGTCAGCGAACGTGGATACATTGCACTCGGTCCCTTCATCTCGGTCATTAATATAGATTGTAAATAGCTGAGGCCCCAGCACTGGTCCTTCCTTATGGCACCCCACTAGTTACAGCCTGTCAAACTGAAACAGACCCGTTTATCCCTACTCTCTGTTTTCTGTCTGTTAGCCATGCTAATACTTTACCTCCAATCCCATGATCTCTTATCTTGTGTAATAGCCTGGTGGTTAGTTGGTGGAGGTTGCAGATTTGGGATGTGCTGCCAAAGTAGTACATCTTTATATGCATCATTTTAACACCTTGATTGTAATGATATAGTAACAGATGCAAAATAAATCTTAAGAGACAGCTGCCTGCATGGTGTGCTGGGGAACTCTCATCATCATCATCATCATAGGCAGTCCCCCAAACGAGGATGCCTTGCTTCCACATGAGTCCACAGATGTTTCGATGAAGGACGCAATGTTCCAGTCCTGAACTCCAATTGAGGGGGTGGAAGATTCCTGTGTGTGGATTTTTTTAACGTGTGATGACCATTGCACACCAGCCACCACACAGGCTCGACAGAGCTAGGCCTTTATCCAGTGGCAAGGGTTGAACCAGGATGACTGGAGACCTGCTCTGCTGCACGGACCTAGTGTGTACACTTATCGCAGTGTGGGCAGGCCTGTGCTGCCCCTGGGCCCTCGCCTCTTCTGGGCCCCGTACCCTCATTCGCCGCACCTTCTCCCACAATGTTCCAGGGCCCGGCGTCCAGCTCTATTTATAGCCCCGACCTGCGGTGCTGTTCTCACACAGTTCGGGACGGCCCACAATGTTCCAGGGCTCGGCTGGTGGTAAATAGAGCTGGGCAAACTGTAGGTTCTTTCTGAATGGCTGAGCTGAAATGGATGAATGGCCTTGCTTACTTGGAGACCCAAAGTGTCAGGTCTCTAACTCCACTATGTTCTCCTGAGATTGCTGGGGCTTCCCCGACTAAATGTAACTGCACCTGGATCTGCAGTAGTTCCAGGCCCAGCATAAACATCCAACTGAGCCAGGAGGTAACAATCTCAGACTTCCACCTCACTCTCCTCATCATTCATCCAAGCGGAGGTGCGCACAAAGAAACTCTGGTGGCAAGGCTGTCCCGGGATGAACTTTGGGCCTCGAGGCCAGGAGCACAGCTGTAGGCTGCTCGGGCCCACAGCTGCGCTCCAAATTCCACCCACCAAACCTAGCGGAAGACCCTGCCAGGGAATGGCTTGTGGCAGGAGTGTGCCTGGCCGTGCAAATAAGCTGGGCCTTGAACATTACAGGCATGTCTCTTCTCACAGGAGCAGTGATCTGTCGAGCTCCCAGCGAGGAATTAGATATAGTTCATGCAGTATCAGTTTTCTACCACTAGATATTGTTGGCATGCCAGAGGAAATTTCATGAGCATTAAGAAGTATCAAATTAACTTTTAAATTAATTTACGAATGGAGCTCCTGAAGGCTACACACTCAGGGGTTTAATTTTCTCTGGTAGCGCACTGGTAAATGTAATTGCATAAAATTCCTTTGTGCATTATTTTAACACAGTCATTATCCTGTTTAAATGTTAAGCAGTGCCCCACCAGAAGAAATGATACCACTATCTCCAACAGCTCAGCACATGCATTATCGAAACGACATTCCTTTTTTTCATTTGGTATGGCACCTTTCTTGCTATTCTATAAGGAGCTCCTTCCGTCCCCTCACCATGTATAAATCGGGGCAACAGAACAGTAGCTTGTTCGCATTTCGTTGCCTGGACGCAGCCAGCAAGACATGTGGTGGCTGATTTTCCCTATGTGTGTGGGTGTAATGCGGCCGGTTCGATGAGGACCTTTGTCTTGTGGATGTTTAGCTTAAGGCCTGTGCTGTCGTGCGCATCGGTGAGGATGTTGGCGATGGCTTGGAGTTCGGCCTCTGAGTGCGCGCAGACGCAAGCATTGTCCGCGTACCGCGGTTCGATGACAGAGAATGGCCATATATTAACATGAAATTAATGCAGCCAAAAGAAAAAATGCCCTGCTGCCATTGTTCAGACCTCAGCCTGTACTTCTGTCTTTGGTCCTAATATCTTTGGTACCTCTTGGCGTGTTTCTTAATCTTCCTACTCCCTGGCCTATCTCACTTTTTCTGTGCTTTGTACCTGCCAGCCTGTCTCTTCTACAGGTCTTGTCATTTCATATGCCCCCACTTCTTCATGATTAGTATTTTCTCCTGGAGCCAACAACTGTTAAACCTTTTGGGCCCGATTTATATTCCCTGCTCTTTGCCTGTTTTTTCTGTTTGAACTCAACCTCTTGTGTGCCACATTTAACCTTTTTTTTTAAACTGCAGGCAGTACAACTCTGAACTTTAAACACTGGCATTGTACGAGTGAGGGAACAGAATGGCTATTAAGATACACACGACAGAACTTGATACACTCTAGTTGCAAAAGGAATAATCACCATTCTTTAATGTCCACAATATATTTTTTACCTGCTCTACTCCTGCTAATTCCACTCAATATTTTGCATTATCAATTTATTCTAGAGTTAATTCTCTACTCGCAAACATCTGAAAACAAAGATTGACAAACTAATGTTCTCTATTCTATATAAAAACCTACTGCTACAAGCAATTTTCTGCCACAAAACTTTACTATGTTATGTGATTATGCATATTTTAAAAATTCGGCCCTGCTATTAAATATGTACAAAAAAATCAAAAGGACAAATGAGATTTAACTATCAGTCGTGTTACAAATAAGACTGCATTGTGGAGAAGAGCCTTAAAGGGAGTGGGCGAGAACTGTACTCTAAATTAAAATAATTATATGCTATTGACTGCAGTTCAGGGGTATTGTGTGGCTATATCATTAAATTGATACCCTGAAAGTATTACAAAAACAACAAATATATTACAGTGCTTGAAACTAAAGACTGAAAGAATTAATGTACAGTCACTTTGTAACCCTTAGTACATCAGTTAGCCAACTGTGGCCTAAAGATTACAGTCGCTGTCTGATTTATAATGCCCTTGGCTGAGTTTCATTTGATGCAATATGAAATGCTGAAAGAACGCTGGGGGTAAGAATTCCTCTTGTCCCTATGAGTTGTGAAGACTTCCTCTGTTTGGTATTTCCAGCGATATTTTAAGCATGTTCTGAAGGAACATGTTTACAACTTTGCTGAAAACACCAAACAGGAAATCTTCATGAATTAATTTACAATGCAACCACACACAGCAGCCAGAGGAATTCCTACTGCCTTAGTCATGCATTGGGTCAAAACACTGTCCTTTAACCTCTGCGATATGTATTCAAACTTCAGCTGGACATGTGGGATGAAAGGGATTTCCGTTTTGCTGGCTGCAAGGGCCCTGATATGAATTGAAGTGGTCTGACATAGAAACAGAACATGCTGCAAATGCACAGTAAGTTGGTCAGCACATGAGGCAGAAAGACAGGTTAAATAGTCCCTACGTAATTCCTGGTAAATCCAAGATAAAGAACTAGACATTATTTAGTAGTAATCAACAGGGCTTAGTGCTGGGACCCCAGCCATTTACAATAGACATTAATGATTTAGATGAAGGAATTGAGAGTACTATCTCCAAGTTTTGCAGATGACACGAAGCTGGGTGGCAGTGTGAGCTGTGAGGAGGACGCTAAGAGGCTGCAGGGTGACTTGGACAGGTTACGTGAGTGGACAAATGCATGGCAGATGCAGTATAATGTGGATAAATGTGAGGTTATCCACTTTGGGGGCAAAAGCGTGAAGACAGAATATTATCTGAATGGCGGCAGATTCGGAAAAGGGGAGGTGCAATGAGACCTGGGTGTCATGGTACATCAGTCACTGAAAGTTGGCATGCAAGTACAGCAGGCGGTGAAGAAGGCAAATGGTATGTTGGCCTTCATAGCTAGGGGATTTGAGTATAGGAACAGGGAAGTCTTACTGCAGTTGTACAAGCCTCACCTGGAATATTGTGTTCAGTTTTGGTCTCCTAATCTGAGGAAGGACGTTGTTGCTTTTGAGGGAGTGCAGCGAAGGTTCATCAGAATGATTCCCGGGATGGCAGGACTGACATATGAGGAGAGACTGGATCGACTGGGCCTGTATTCACTGGAGTTTAGAAGAATGAGAGGGGATCTCATAGAAACAGATAAAATTCTGATGGGACTGGACAGGGAGAATGTTCCTGATGTTGTGGAAGTCCCGAACCAGGAGTCACAGTCTAAGGATAAGGGGTAAGCCATTTAGGACTGAGATGAGGAGAAACTTCTTCACTCAGAGAATTGTTAACCTGTGGAATTCTCTACTGCAGAGAGTTGTTGATGCCAGTTCATTAGATATATTCAAGAGAGAGTTAGATATGGCCCTTACGGCTAAAGTGATCAAGGGGTATGGAGAGAAAGCAGGAAAGGGGTACTGAGGTGAATGATCAGCCATGATCTTGTTGAATGGTGGTGCAGGCTCGAAGGGCCGAATGGCCTACTCCTGCACCTATTTTCTATGTGTTGTGTATCTGTAAAGCATGCACTTCCATGTTCCGCCACAAGAGAGCTCATCCCCTGAAGTCCCAAGGGATCCCAGCATCCCTTGGAAGCGCTGTATATAAGCTGACTCCTAAGGCCTGTTCCTCACTCTGGAGTGTCTTATTAAAGACTGAGGTCACTGTTACTTTAACCTCCCTGTGTGTAACCTCATCCGTGTTAAGAACATAATAACTGACGACGAGTATACGAATCCAACGCAAAGATGCAGCAAACTGTGGGCATCCTGGAGAAGTTCTCGGAGGGTGAGGACTGGGAAGCCTATGTCAAACAGCTAGACCAGTACTTTGTAGCCAACGAGCTGGACGGAGAAGGAAGCGCTGCAAAAAGGAGAGCGGTCCTCCTCACAGTCTGCAGGGCACCGACTTACAGCCTCATGAAGAATCTTCTGGCTCCGGTGAAACCCACAGATAAGTCGTATGAGGAGCTGTGTACACTGGTTCGGGAGCATCTTAACCTGAGGGAGAGCGTGCTGATGGCGGGGTATCGGTTCTACACGTACCAGCGATCTGAAGTTCAGGAAGTGGCGAGCTACGTCGCCGAGCTAAGGCGCCTTGCAGGATAATGTGAGTTTGATAGCTACCTGGAGCAAATGCTCAGAAACTTTTTTGTACTGGGCATTGGCCACGAGACCATCCTACGAAAACTTTTGACTGTAGAGACACCGACCCTCAGTAAGGCCATTGCAATAGCACAGGCGTTTATGTCCACCAGTGATAACACCAAACAAATCTCTCAGCATACAAGTGCTAGCAATGTTCATAAATTAACTGGAACTGTGTTTGTGAGCAGAAATGTAAAGGGCAGAACCTATGAGTCTGCAACTGCCAGCAGGCCTCAGGTGACCTATTAGACTCAGAGTCCGCAACAAAGGATGAATACAAGGCAATTCACACCTTGTTGGCGTTGTGGAGGCTTCCATTCAGCCTATTCATGCCGCTTCAAAGGGTATGTTTGCAAGAGCTGTGGAACAATGGGGCACCTCCAACAAGCTTGCAAATGAGCTGAAAGCTCTGCAAAACCTGCGAACCACCACGTGGCAGAGGAAGATCGGTCCATGGTCGATCAAAGCAATTTCGAGCCTCAGAGAGAGGAGGCAGATGCTGAAGTACATGGGGTACACACATTTTCGACGAAATGTCCACCTATAATGCGAAACATAAAATTGAATGGCTTACCCGTAGCCATGGAACTGGACACTGGCGCTAGCCAATCCATCATGAGTAAAAAGATGTTTGAGAGACTGTGGTGCAACAAGGCACTCAGACCAGCCCTGAGCCCCATTCACACGAAACTGAGAACGTACACCAAAAAGCTCATCACTGTCCTGGGCAGCGCCGTGTTCAAGGTCACCTACGAGGGCACGGTGCACGAACTGCCACTCTGGATTGTCCCGGGCGATGGCCCCACACTGCTTGGAAGGAGCTGGCTGGGCAAAATCCGCTGGAACTGGGATGATATCCGAGCGCTATCACATGTCGATGAGGCCTCATGTACCCAGGTTCTTAACAAATTTTCTTCCCTTTTTGAGCCAGGCATTGGAAACTTTTCCGGGGCGAAGGTGCGGATCCACTTGGTCCCAGAGGCACGACCCATACACCACAAGGCGCGAGCGGTACCTCACATGATGAGGGAGAGAGTGGAAATCGAGCTGGACAGGCTGCAACGCGAGGGCATCATCTCTCCAGTGGAATTCAGCGAGTGGGCCAGCCCGATTGTTCCAGTACTCAAAAGTGATGGCACAGTCAGAATTTGCGGCGATTATAAAGTAGCTATTAATCGTTTCTCGCGACAAGACCAATACCCGCTACCTAAGGTAGACGACCTATTTGCGACGCTGGCAGGAGGCAAGACGTTCACGAAGCTCGATCTGACTTCGGCCTACATGACGCAGGAACTGGAGGAGTTTTGGAAGGGCCTCACCTGCATCAACATGCACTAGGGACTGTTCATCTCCAACAGATGGCCTTTTGGTATTCGGTCGCCTGCAGCGATCTTCCAGAGAAACATGGAGAGCCTACTCAAGTCGGTACCACACACGGTGGTCTTTCAGGACGACATATTGGTCACGGGTCGGGACACCGCCGAGCACCTGCAAAACCTGGAGGAGGTCCTCCAGCGACTGGATCGCGTAGGGCTGCGGCTGACGAGGTCGAAATGCGTCTTCATGGCAACAGAAGTGGAGTTTTTGGGGAGAAAGATCGCGGCGGACGGCATTCGGCCCACAGATGCCAAGACAGAGGCTATCAGGAATGCGCCCAGCCACAGAACGTCACGGAGCTGCGGTCGTTCCTGGGACTCCTCAACTATTTTGGTAACTTCCTTCCGGGGTTAAGCACCCTCTTAGAGACCCTACATGTGTTATTGCGCAAAGGTGAGAACTGGGTATGGGGAAAAAAACCAAGAAATTGCTTTTGAGAAAGCCAGAAACATTTTATGCTCTAACAAGCTGCTTGTATTGTATAACCCGTGTAAAAGACTTGTGCCAGCATGTGACGCGTCGTCGTAAGGAGTCGGGTGTGTATTACAACAAGCTAACGTTGCGGGGAAGTTGCAACCTGTCGCCTATGCCTCCAGGAGCTTGTCTGAGGCCGAGAGGGCCTACAGCATGATTGAGAAAGAGGCATTAGCGTGTGTGTTCAGGGTAAAGAAAATGCATCAGTACCTGTTTGGCCTCAAATTTGAGGTGGAAACCGATCACAAGCCCCTCACATCCCTGTTCGCTGAAAACAAGGGGATAAATACTAATGCCTCAGCCCGCATACAAAGGTGGGCACTCGCGCTATCAGCGTATAACTATACCATCCGCCACAGGCCAGGCACCGAGAACTGTGCAGATGCTCTCAGTCGACTACCATTGCCCACCACGGGGGTGAAAATGGCGCAGCCTGCAAACTTGTTGATGGTGGTGCAGCCCGCAGACTTGTTGATGGTCATGGAAGCGTTTGAAAATGATAAATCACCTGTCACGGCCTGCCAGATTAGGACTGGGACCAGCCAAGATCCTCTGCTGTCCCTAGTAAAAAACTGTGTACTACATGGGAGCTGGGCCAGCATCCCCGTTGAAATGCAAGAGCTAATCAAGCCGTTCCAGCGGCGAAAGGACGAGCTGTCCATTCAGGCAGACTGCCTGTTGTGGGGTAACCGCGTAGTGCTACCCAAAAAGGGCGGGGAGACTTTCATCTCGGATCTCCACAGCACACACCCGGGTATAATAATGATGAAAGCGATAGCCAGATCCCACGTGTGGTGGCCCGGTATCGACTCTGACTTCGAGTCCTGTGTACGGCAATGCAGCGTATGTGCTCAGTTGAGCAACGCGCCCAGAGAAACACCACTAAGTTTGTGGTCCTGGCCCTCCAGACCATGTCGACTATGCGGGCCCGTTTCTCGGTAAAATGTTTCTGGTGGTGGTGGATGCTTTTTCAAAATGGATTGAATGTGAAATAATGTCGGGAAGCACCACCACCGCCACCATTGAAAGCCTGAGGGCCATGTTTGCCACCCACGGCCTGCCTGACATACTGGTCAGTGACAATGGGCCATGTTTCACCAGTGCTGAATTTAAAGAATTCATGAGCCACAATGGGATCAAACATGTCACCTCGGCCCCGTTTAAACCAGCCTCCAATGGGCAGGCAGAGCGGGCAGTACAAACCATCAAACAGAGCCTTAAACGAGTCACAGAAGGCTCACTCCAAACCCGCCTGTCCCGAGTACTGCTCAGCTACCGCACGAGACCCCACTCGCTCACAGGGGTGCCCCCGGCTGAGCTACTCATGAAAAGGACACTTAAAACCAGACTCTCGCTGGTTCACCCCAACCTGCATGATCAAGTGGAGAGCAGGCGGCAGCAACAAAATGTAAACGATGGTCGCGCCACTGTGTCACGGGAAATTGATCTGAATGACCCTGTGTATGTGCTAAACTATGGACATGGTCCCAAGTGGATCGCGGGCACGGTGAAAGCTGAAGAAGGGAGTAGGGTGTTTGTAGTCAAACTAGACAATGGACAAATTTGCACAAAGCACCTGGACCAAACGAGGCTGCGGTTCACAGACTGCCCTGAACAACCCACAGCAGACACCACCTTTTTCGAGCCCACAACACACCCCAAAGGATCAATGGCACCACGCCGGACCAGGAAATCGAACCCATCATGCTCAACAGCCCAGCAAGGCCAGGCTCACCCAGCAGCCCTGCAGGGCCAACAACACGCCAGCCCAGCGAGGGCACAGCCAACACACCAGAACAGACATTTGTACCGAGGCGGTCCACCAGGGAAAGAAAGGCTCCCAACCGCCTCACCTTGTAAATAGTTTTCACTTTGACTTTGCGGGAGGAGTGATGTGTATCTGTAAAGCATGCACTCCCATGTTCCGCTCATTCCCTGAAGTCCCAAGGGATCCCAGCATCTAGAGTGTCTTGTTAAAGACTGAGGTCACTGTTACTTTAACCTCCCTGTGTGCAGCATCATGTGTGTCAGGAACACAATACTATGTTTCTATGTTTCTGTAATACGGCAGTCTCACTCAGAAAGGACACAAGGACATTTTTTTGGAAAGTTCAATTCGATGTCACAAGGGTTGCTAACGTGGGGGATTAAAGTGTCACTGCTGCTCCAGTCGCAGGTGGACATACAGCCGAGGAGCTCATGCTGCTTTATTCTACATCTCATCCCTGCTAACGCTGACCTGGGAGTGCATGATGTCCAAATTAATGGAAAAATGTTCCACTGTTCAGCTCTGACATCCCTCACCATAATGAGCACAAAATCCAAGCACACCTGCGGTTTGTGACCTCAGTGAGCAATCATTTTTATTTTATTAACCATTAATATTGCTCACAGAACTCTGTTGACCACTGCAGTAGCCGTCAATAGTTAAAAACTGTTTTTCTAAACCATGACGACTCTTTAGTTAATCATGTTTAGCAGGGACAGGCCAAGGGTGTAATAAATTACTTTTAAAATGCAATTTAAATCAGCACTGAAGTGGTTAACTGGAAAATAATGAATACCTGGAGGCGATTATCCAGAAGACTCTGGACTGCTATCAGCATGTTACATGACGTAGCCCAATCAAGGAGTTTGTACAATGTCGTAAACCACAAAGGCAAAGGTCATTTGCTTTGTTAATCAGCTGAACTCTGCGATTGGGTTACTGGTTGTAATTCACTGAGTGCCTTCTAGTCTATATTATATACAGGTATTTGTATTATACTCGTCTGTCTCCCAAGATATTGCACATGGAGGGTTAGAGGGTAGGGACATGACTGGACCAAAGTGAGGGAGAGGAGGAAGATGGGACGTAAGAGATGGAAGAAGGAGAGAGGGAAAAATGGGGGAGGGGGGTGAGTAGGAGATGGAAGAATGGATGGGAATGGAGGAGTGGGGGAATGAGGATGGAGGGGAAAGGGAAGATGGAGAGAGGTGAGCGGAGGGAAATGGAGTGGAGAAAAGAGGAGAACGCAAGGGAATTGAGAAGAAGAATGAGAGGAAAGGAAGAGAAGTATGAAATGAGACTTGAGAGGGGGACAGTGAACGAGGGCAAGCAAGAGGATGTGCAGAGGGGGACTGTGAGAGTCAGAGGAAATGGAAAGCAGGAGGGGACAGGGAGATGTAGGAGAGCGGTAGGAGAGAGAGTTAAGTTGTCAGCCCCAAAAAGTTGTTCAGACAGAGAGGGGGGGCGGTCTTTGACCATCCAACAAATACTGTATGTTGTGGGACGCAGTTAGAAGCTGCCAGCCCAAAATTACATTCAAAAGAATGGGGGGAGTGGGCAGGCTGGGGTTGAGGCATTGAAGTATGTCTGCTGGTGAGAAGATGCAATGGGGCTTAAGATTCATTCCTGCTTCAGTCTGCAGACAGGAGAGAGTGCAGTGCTGTCAGTTGTCCAGGTGCCACAGTCATCTTCACCTGGCTCACAAATTAGATCCAGGTGAGATGCAGAGATTTGGTGGCAAGTTAACAACTTGCTGTTCATTGTTGGAAAGCACCCATCCTAGTTGAGAAAAGGAGTGGGTTCAGGGATCGATCCTTTGGGAGGTTTGATTATTAAAAGCACTGAGGGAGATTTTTATACCATCAGTTTTTTTGGGGGGGGGATCGTTGCATACTAACACAGGCTCTGAGAGGAAGGCTGGAGCTAAGGTGCTGCTGAGCTGACATTACCTAATGGGCCTTGTACCATTATAGATAGCAGTTGCTGGAACACCTACAGGCGTAACTGGTACTGCAAGTAAATATTGATATTTTTCCCATTGAGATAGGATGGCATAGGACTCTCCAATGTATTCTGAAATGGAATGTTGCGATCCATGTGCTGGTTTTGATATGCAATATATAGAGGTCAGCAACATATTTTTTATAGTAAGTCATTTTACAGCACCAATATTTATAACTTTGCTTTTGGTATCTGCCACTTGACATAGGCCGAATGTTCCCGCTAAGCTGCACGGCTTCCATGGGGCATTGCGTAGGACACCACGAGATTATTTCGGTTGGTGAATAATGAAATTGTACACTGTACTCCTTATAACAAAAGCAAGTAATCTTATCGAGTGGGTCAGATGGTAAATGACTCCAGAGAGCAAAGTTTGTAGTCCTCTTTGAAATCCAGATGTGGCAGTTTTGATGCAGCTTTGGTTTAGTGTGAGCAGCAGCTCTCAATGCTGATGCTATCATTGCTTTATGATTTTCACACTGCAGGTTTCTTAAAATGATTGCTCAAGAATACAACTATGTTCTTGCCATTCATAAGTGTTCTTGAGGGTGGGGGAGGGAGGGGCGTTCATCAACTGCAATGAATAGGCCAATCAGGCAACCTACTCCAGACCTCCACCAATGTTGGACATGCCCATGAATAGCTCTCATCATGGCGAAGCCTGTGGCCTCCACTCACCCAGTTCTTGATTTGGTCAATGTGCCACTGTGTATCTCCGAGTAACTGGGTCAGAGCAGCAATGGTGGCAGTCTGGGATCAGCTATTTTTCTGTCCAGGGCAGTTATACAGATTAGGAGACAAAGGTCGAGAGGAAATAAAAACCAAAGAGCCTCTCAAAGATATTTCTACAAACTATATTTTCCCTTCCTTCATTGGCTGTAAAGCTCTTTGAGACGTCCAGTGGTCGTGGAAGGCACTATATAAATGCAAGTCTGTCTTTTTTCCTCATTGGATTTTCTCACTCCTTTCCTGAAGGTACTGACTTATGCTGGAACACCATACCACAGATATCAAAGCTCTTCAGTACTTGCTCAAGTTACCATTGTATATGTAAGCCCTCACCCAACATCCACAATAGAAATCAGGATTGAGAAGCCTGGCTAATTGTGTTCCCCATGCTAATTGCAGCACTTCTCTGGCTATCCCAGCTGAGAGAGCAGCTAATTCAGCACAGACCTGGGACTAAAGCTGGTCTGCATGGCAAACCGAGCGACAGAATTGTTTTACACTAATTACTATCTTTATTAAGGAGTATCCTATTCCAGAGTACTTTTAACGGTAATCACTGTAGCAAGGAGAAAATTCAAACAGCATTTTGGGTGTGTCCTTCTGCTTCCTTGAAGTATTTTCATTGTTGTCTTAGCTTTGATTAGATTCAGCTTTTCTTTCATCACTCGGGTTTAGCTTAATCCCACCTTAATCTTCAAATTTATGTTATTAACAATATTGAATAGACCAAATATTGTTTCTGCCTTAATAAAGTTGTAACAGATTTCTTCTTTGCTAGTATTCAATCACACAGCCACCTTGCTCATTTCACGTTCTCAGCACGGAACTGAGATCAGCGCTGTGTTAAGCTGACACTGAAATGGAAAAGTTTAGATGGCAAGTCAAAGTTAAAAGTCTTCAGAAACAAAAGTGCACAATTTCAAGACTATGACGCTGATCTATGTCACATTGAATTGTTGTTTGAAGTGGAAGGCAGGCGGGAGATTACACATCTTTCATACAAACAAAGATATTTCAGTTTATTTTATTTCATTCCAATCTCCTCCTTTCTTGAAGGACGAATGCTGGAATGTGATTCCACAGATGTTGCCCCTGCTCTGGTATTTCACCCAAGTGCCCATTGTGACTATAGAGAGAGACTGTCAGCAGTCTGTTTGATCATGAGGGAGAATCACAGCTGCTCCCGATGCTGCAGTCACCCAACTTCCACGCAGGACAAATTTCCCTGTAGGGGGCACTACATAACAATCACTAAATGTCCCCTCCTTAGTTCTGGTAGCCAATGTCAAATGTAATCGCCTTACCACCATCCTGACGCAGATCAGGCAATTCAGCACAGATCAAGGATCAAACCTGCAGCCTTCCTGGTCTGTATAACTTAGATCAACTGAGCTGTCAGGTAACCTGAAATTCAAAACTTTAAGAGCTTTTGTGAGTCAGCCATGAATTCACTTGCATCAAATTCACTGTGCCTTTTAAGTGCTGTAACCCATGCTAAACGTGTGAGACTGTGCTGCAATAGTTGAGAGGTGGGCCAGTATTGTTAACCATTCTAAACTTGATTCAAAATTCCTATACTGAGGTAATGAGATGGCTACACATTTTTTCTGCATGTCCAGATTATGTATGTTTGCAGGGATGGAACCCAAGTATACAGTAACAAAGCAAGTGCTCTACTCGGAACTCCTTCACGGCAAACGAGCCAAAGGTGGGCAGAGGAAATGTTACAAGGACACTCTCAAAACCTCCCTGATAAAGTGCGACATCCCCACCGACACCTGGGAGTCCCTGGTCAAAGACCAGTCCGCCCTAAGTGGAGGAAGTGCAACCGGGAGGGCACTGAGCACCTTGACTCTCATCGCCAAGAGCGTGCAGAAACCAAGTGCAGGCAGCAGAAAGAGCGTGCAGCAAACCTGTCCCACCCACCCTTTCCCTCAACGACTATCTGCCCCACCTGTGACAGGGACTGTGGTTCCCATATTGGACTGTTCAGCCACCCAAGGACTCATTTTTAGAGTGGAAGCAAGTCTTTCTCGATCCCGAGGGCCTGCCTATGATGATGATGAGTAACTAATACTGTTGCGGGCTTTCTCTATCTAAACTAAAAAAACTTTAAGTGTAGATTATCGTCAATGAGTTAAATCGTTTTGGTACCGTTGGTACCAGAACAATGACAAATTTTCTCCTTAAACATTTTGTGCTTGTGAAGGACATGTTGAGAAAGATCTCCAAGATTAGCCAGGTCCCTCTAATGCTGCAATCAATTTGCCTTCTGGAGAGCTGAAAAGATACATTTGTTGGGGTGATAGAGAGGGTACAGCACTTGGCATCTGGCCATGATGTTCATGATCTGAGAAGATTTGATGAAATGAAGGGGTGGGGTGCAGAAAATCCTCTTGAGCCTGAAATCAAAAGAAAAAATGCTGGAAAGTGTATTTTTGGCCTCAGATATTCCATTCCCCAACACTGTCATCCTCATCTTTAACGATCACAAAAGTTAATGCAAATACATTTGTATCTATAATAATGTACATTTATGACCAAATAAGATGGAGCAATCTCTAACTTTTCTCTAATGTTTATCTAGCTATTTTATGACGTCTGGCAGGCAGCATCTCTGAGGTGTGTGGAAAAATTATATGGGCAACTGGGCGGCTCTCCAATCTATGTTCATACAATTAGTCAAATGGTCCCAGTTAACTTGTGTAATTGTCAGCCTATGAAACAACTATTCCCTACTCCTACGGGATATGCCTGTTAGGCCTTCTCTGAAATGTTAGCCAAAGAAACTTTAAGAGTTATTGAGATGGATTCAAATGCCTTGATCAACTCTGATCTGGGAGCAATGATTCCAACTCATAACTTGACTCCAAAGGCTTTAATTTCCTGTGGTAGCACTCCAGTTAATATATGCTGTATATAATTCTATTGTCTATAAATTTAACACAGTCATTAACATGTTCAATGTAAATGGGTGAACAAATGTATTAAAAAGCAAAGAGATTTCATGCAGATAAATTACCAGTTAGAATAAATTAAACCTAGAGCTAGTCTGGAACTGTTGGCAGCACTTAGGTGGAGCCAAGAACTAAGTTGTTAGGTTCAATTTAAATTTCCTTTTCAGGAAGTAGAATAAACTGCTCCAAAATTACAGCCTATTGAATTCTCTTTAAAAATGGAACTTTCCATTGATCTTGTCTTTATAGTTGAGAAAACAAACCTATAAAAAATGTTTCCATTTTAAATAGGAGGCCCACACTATGGCCGGAATCTTACCAGCCCTGCGAGTGGGGTAGGTTTGGAGGTGGTCCCGCTGTCAAAATGGCCGTGATTGACAGCAGGGCGGGAGCCTGCACTGAACCCACCTCCTTGTAAGTTTCCAAAGTGCCGGATCTGGCTGTGGTTTTCAGATCCGAAACCAAGCGGCGGATCAGCCAATTAACATCATTAATATATAATGCATATAATTCTATTTTCTTTAACTTTAACACAGTGGTTAACATGTTTAATGTAAATGGATTAACAGATGTATTAAAAAGCAAAGAAGTTTCATGCAGATACATTAACTGTTAGAATAACCAGATACCTTAACCAGATACTTACCATTTTTCCAAGTTCTTTTAAGGCAGTTCACGTCCCTTGGGGATCACATCAGGAAAGTGGAGTCGGGTTCTCAATGACTCACTATTGCTTTGGCTGGTTGACAGCTGCAGAAGTGATATAAAAGCTACCATTTCACAGCTGTTCATTTTCGAATCTCAGAAGCTGAAGTCTTCAGGAATTGGAAGACACATTTGAACTGCCTGTGGTTGGAAGTGTTTGCAGTGAACTCTCTATCCAGTGTCACCTCTTCAAGCAATCTCTCTCACCATTGACAGATTGCTTCTGTCATCCATCTCAACTTCAGCTGCCATCTATTCCATCAGCGTTGATCAGCCCTTGAAAAAAATCTTACCTTGGACCTCAGAATCCCAGTACAATCAGCCCCAACACCAGCAGCATCAGGCACACCAGCATCACCAACAACAACACCAACCTCCTCCACAATCATTTGATGTTGCAGAGGACACAGAGCATCAGCACCCAACCACATTGTTGCCCGGGATGCCAGTGGTGGCCTCACCATGGCAGATTTACTTCACTTGATGCTGCACACCCTGGCTGCCACATGATGCACCAGGTTGGCACCACCCGACACCAGCTCCATAAAACATCCCTGCAATACCCAAGCCATTCCTTTCCCACTCATCACCATCGCGGGGGGGTACCGTTATGTCTCACCATTCACTACAACTCACTAAGCCACTTCCAAAGGTGCACACACATCTGTCCAAGAAGGCAAAGTGTTCAAAATATTAATTTCAATATATGACAACACATTAGTAAAAACTCTACATGAATATTGGCTAAAAGATCCAAGTGCCTACCCTTGTGTGTTGTTAGTTGGTACAATTGGACAAGGATGAGGGTGAGTGTGAGATGTGGCTAGTTAGATGGGGATGTGATAATGTCCATAGAGAGGATGGGTAGAGGTGCAAGGTAAGTTGGTGTGAGTAAGGATGTGCAGGAGTAGGGGAGGGAAGACAGAGTGATGGGGATGTGTTGAGTGGCACAGCAGGATGAGGTTGAGTGTGGCTTTGCAGTAACATTTCGTGATCTACTGAGATCATTAAAAGGTTTGTGCCACTGCAGCCTGGTCCTCCTGACGACATCCCTGCTTGTGTCCTCCTGTGCAATGTGCACACAGGCTGCGTTGGTGTCCTGGGGCGGTCTCTTCCGCTCATTGGAAGGGAAATAACTTCCCTGACCTCCCTGTGTGCTGTGACTCCCTCCATAAGCATCTGCAGGCAGTCATGGGAGAGCCTGGGTGCACCTTTGTGCAATGCTTGTCAGTGTTTGCAACATCTCAATGCGGCCATGGTTCCTTTAAGGAAACCAGCTGATGACACTTCATCAAATGATGTCATCAGACCCGCTTCTTTTTAATTGGTCAGGAACCTTGCAGGGTGGGCTTAACAAGCCCAATCTCGAGAAGATTCTTTTCACAGTGCGGGCTGGAGCCAGGAACGGGGTCACATTCCGCTACTGATCCCGACCGCCCCGGACCCGTGGTTCACTGTGTTGTATTCTTTAGCTTTAGTTGAGATGTGACAATTGCATGTATTGAGATATAGTGCACTGCCTGAACATTCATTTTGTTGGAACTAGTATTGCTCTCTAACCAAAGATAACCCAAAGAAAATCAGTCATTTCGTAACGAGTAAGATAGAAGACCTCGACAGGTGAAATGGGCTCAAAACACATAAATCTCATGGCATAGATAGTATTTATCCCAGGATTCTGAGAGAGACTTAGGAGGAGATGGGAGAAGGCAGCTGAGAAATTACAGAATGAATTGAACAAAGTAAAATATGGAAGTGGGTAGAGCAATGGCAGATTCAATTTAACCCAAAGTATAAAGTGTACAAATGCTGAACATAGAGAAAATGTAAATGGCATACATATTTCATGAATGGTGTTAAAATAGCTGAGGATGAAGTTGAAATAGATCTAGTAGACTCGAGACTGATATGTTCAACCAATGCAGAGCAGCAAAGATAATAACATTTTGAATTAAGTTGTTGTTAAATAGTCAAATATAACCAGCACAATATAACCAGTGACCGCATTTTATAATACTCGAGTTAGATCGCACATGTGCCCAGTTCTGATCACCAAGAAACAAGAGAGACATTCAAGTGCTGGAGGCAATGCAAAGGAAAGGCACAAGACTAATCTCTAATGTCAGGGATTGAGTTATGAGGAAAGACTTGAGAAACTTGAGCTATTCAGTCTGGAGAGGAGGTATCTGAGAGGTGATTTGAAGATATACAAGATAGATAAGGTTATAGAGAATGTAACCAACAGGAAGAGCAGTGCAAGGAAGGTAGTGCAGGAGTCCCCTGTGGTCATCCCCCTGCAAAACAGATACACTGCTTTGGGTACTGTTGAGGGGGATGACTCATCAGGGGAGGGCAGCAGCAGCCAAGTTCATGGCACCATGGCTGGCTCTGCTGCACAGGAGGGCAGGAAAAAGAGTGGGAGAGCAATAGTGATTGGGGATTCAATGGTGAGGGGAATAGATAGGCGTTTCTGCGGCCGCAACCGAGACTCCAGGATGGTATGTTGCCTCCCTGGTGCAAGGGTCAAGGATGTCTCGGAGCGGGTGCAGGACATTCTAAAAAGGGAGGGAGAACAGCCAGTTGTCGTGGTGCACATTGGTACCAACGACATAGGTAAAAAGAGGGATGAGGTCCTACGAAACGAATTTAAGGAGCTAGGAGCTAAATTAAAAAGTAGGACCTCAAAAGTAGTAATCTCGGGATTGCTACCAGTGCCACGTGATCGTCAGAGTAGGAATCGCAGGATAGCGCAGATGAATACGTGGCTTGAGCAGTGGTGCAACAGGGAGGGATTCAAATTCCTGGGGCATTGGAACCGGTTCTGGGGAGGTGGGACCAGTACAAACCGGACGGTCTGCACCTGGGCAGGACCGGAACCAATGTCCTAGGGGGAGTGTTTGCTAGTGCTGTTGGGGAGGATTTAAACTGATATGGCAGGGGGATGGGAACCAATGCAGGGAGACAGAGGGAACAAAAAGGAGACAAAAGCAAAAGACAGAAAGGAGATGAGGAAAAGTGGAGGGCAGAGAAACCCAAGGCAAAGAACAAAAAGGGCCACTGTACAGCAAAATTCTAAAAGGACAAAGGGTGTTAAAAGAACAAGCCTGAAGGCTTTGTGTCTTAATGCAAGGAGTATCCGCAATAAAGTGGATGAATTAACTGTGCAAATAGATGTTAACAAATATGATGTGATTGGGATTACGGAGACGTGGCTCCAGGATGATCAGGGCTGGGAACTCAACATCCAGGGGTATTCAACGTTCAGGAAAGATAGAATAAAAGGAAAAGGAGGTGGGGTAGCATTGCTGGTTAAGGAGCAAATTAAGGCAATAGTTCGGAAGGACATTAGCTTGGATGATGTGGAATCTATATGGGTAGAGCTGCAGAATACCAAAGGACAAAAAACGTTAGTGGGAGTTGTGTACAGACCTCCAAACAGTAGTAGTAATGTTGGGGAGGGCATCAAACATGAAATTAGGGGTGCGTGCAATAAAGGTGCAGCAGTTATAATGGGTGACTTTAATATGCACATAGATTGGGTTAACCAAACTGGAAGCAATACGGTAGAGGAGGATTTCCTGGAGTGCATAAGGGATGGTTTTCTAGACCAATATGTCGAGGAACCAACTAGGGGGGAGGCCATCTTAGACTGGGTGTTGTGTAATGAGAGAGGATTAATTAGCAATCTCGTTGTGCGAGGCCCCTTGGGGAAGAGTGACCATAATATGGTGGAATTCTGCATTAGGATGGAGAATGAAACAGTTAATTCAGAGACCATGGTCCAGAACTTAAAGAAGGGTAACTTTGAAGGTATGAGGCGTGAATTGGCTAGGATAGATTGGCGAATGATACTGAAGGGGTTGACTGTGGATGGGCAATGGCAGACATTTAGAGACCGCATGGATGAACTACAACAATTGTATATTCCTGTCTGTCGTAAAAATAAAAAAGGGAAGGTGGCTCAACCGTGGCTATCAAGGGAAATCAGGGATAGCATTAAAGCCAAGGAAGTGGCATACAAATTGGCCAGAAATAGCAGAGAACCCGGGGACTGGGAGAAATTTAGAACTCAGCAGAGGAGGACAAAGGGTTTGATTAGGGCAGGGAAAATGGAGTACGAGAAGAAGCTTGCAGGGAACATTAAGACGGATTGCAAAAGTTTCTATAGATATGTAAAGAGAAAAAGGTTGGTAAAGACAAACGTTGGTCCCCTGCAGTCAGAATCAGGGGAAGTCATAACGGGGAACAAAGAAATGGCGGACCAATTGAACAAGTACTTTGGTTCGGTATTCACTGAGGAGGACACAAACAACCTTCCGGATATAAAAGGGGTCGGAGGGTCCAGTAAGGAGGAGGAACTGAGGGAAATCCTTATTAGTCGGGAAATTGTGTTGGGGAAATTGATGGGATTGAAGGCCGATAAATCCCCAGGGCCTGATGGACTGCATCCCAGAGTACTTAAGGAGGTGGCCTTGGAAATAGTGGATGCATTGACAGTCATTTTCCAACATTCCATTGACTCTGGATCAGTTCCTATGGAGTGGAGGGTAGCCAATGTAACCCCACTTTTTAAAAAAGGAGGGAGAGAGAAAACAGGGAATTACAGACCGGTCAGCCTGACATCGGTAGTGGGTAAAATGATGGAATCAATTATTAAGGATGTCATCGCAGTGCATTTGGAAAGAGGTAATATGATAGGTCCAAGTCAGCATGGATTTGTGAAAGGGAAATCATGCTTGACAAATCTTCTGGAATTTTTTGAGGATGTTTCCAGTAGAGTGGACAAGGGAGAACCAGTTGATGTGGTATATTTGGACTTTCAGAAGGCTTTCGACAAGGTCCCACACAAGAGATTAATGTGCATAGTTAAAGCACATGGGATTGGGGGTAGTGTGCTGACATGGATTGAGAACTGGTTGTCAGACAGGAAGCAAAGAGTAGGAGTAAATGGGGACTTTTCAGAATGGCAGGCAGTGACTAGTGGGGTACCGCAAGGTTCTGTGCTGGGGCCCCAGCTGTTTACACTGTACATTAATGATTTAGACGAGGGGATTAAATGTAGTATCTCCAAATTTGCGGATGACACTAAGTTGGGTGGCAGTGTGAGCTGCAAGGAGGATTCTATGAGGCTGCAGAGCGACTTGGATAGGTTAGGTGAGTGGGCAAATGCATGGCAGATGAAGTATAATGTGGATAAATGTGAGGTTATCCACTTTGGTGGTAAAAACAGAGAGACAGACTATTATCTGAATGGTGACAGATTAGGAAAAGGGGAGGTGCAAAGAGACCTGGGTGTCATGGTACATCAGTCATTGAAGGTTGGCATGCAGGTACAGCAGGCGGTTAAGAAAGCAAATGGCATGTTGGCCTTCATAGCGAGGGGATTTGAGTACAAGGGCAGGGAGGTGTTGCTACAATTGTACAGGGCCTTGGTGAGGCCACACCTGGAGTATTGTGTACAGTTTTTGTCTCCTAACCTGAGGAAGGACATTCTTGCTATTGAGGGAGTGCAGCGAAGGTTCACCAGACTGATTCCCGGGATGGCGGGACTGACCTATCAAGAAAGACTGGATCAACTGGGCTTGTATTCACTGGAGTTCAGAAGAATGAGAGGGGACCTCATAGAAACATTTAAAATTCTGATGGCTTCAGACAGATTAGATGCAGGAAGAATGTTCCTAATGTTGGGGAAGTCCAGAACCAGGGGACACAGTCTAAGGATAAGGGGGAAGCCATTTAGGACCGAGATGAGGAGGAATTTCTTCACCCAGAGAGTGGTGAACCTGTGGAATTCTCTACCACAGAAAGTTGTTGAGGCCAATTCACTAAATATATTCAAAAAGGAGTTAGATGAAGTCCTTACTACTAGGGTAATCAAGGGGTATGGTGAGAAAGCAGGAATGGGGTACTGAAGTTGCATGTTCAGCCATGAACTCATTGAATGGCGGTGCAGGCTAGAAGGGCCGAATGGCCTACTCCTGCACCTATTTTCTATGTTTCTATGTTTCTATGTTTCTAACCTGGTTTGTACTGTGGTAGGATGATTCGTGGTACAGTAGCATAGTGGTTATGTTACTGCACTAGTAATCCAGCAGGTCTGGTCCAATGATCTGAAGATGTGGCTTCAAATCCCACCACAGCAGCTGGGGAATTTAAATTCAGTTAATTAAATAAATCGGGACTAAAAAGCTAGTATCAGTAATGGTGACCATGCATCTACTGGATTGTCATAAAAACCTAACTGGTTCACCAATGTTCTTTAGGGAAGGAAACCTGCCGCCCTTACCCGGTCTGGCCGTGATTAATGTGATTGACTCTTCATTGTCCCTCTGTTAAAAAGACGGCTCAACACCATCTTCTTGAGGGCAATTAGAGATGGGCAATAAATTCCAGTCTTGCCAGTGGACAAATAAAAAAAAAGAATGTCCCCTCCCTGAAAGGAGATATTTTAGCTCGTGTTAAAGTAACCACATGAAGACCCCCATGGCCACACAAGCCCAGATTTAGCATGCCCTGAAAAATGTCTGCTAGGTATGGCTGCCTGGCAAGGCCAAGTTGGTCCACAGTTGTGCTGACTGTGTACAATCTAGCATGGTGAAGCTAATTCAATAATTAGCCTAAACTTTAGCTTTGTGCCAGTAGTTAGCCTAATAGGAAAGGTGGAAAATATGGCTGGCAGCTCAAGAGTAATGGGATGTGGTCACTTGAAGATACAAATGGGGATGAGTGTGGTTTTTCAAGTCATTATGAAGATTCAAATGGATTCAAAATATTTTCAGTTGCTTAAACTATGGAAAATAAAATGAAAGGAAATCCAATGTGACGGCACAAAAAGAGTCAGTGGACGTGATGGAGCAGCCCAATGCCCAATACAATATTTGATGGCTGGCAAAATGGACACACGGCTGCAGGAGCTGAGTGTGAGGAGGGTTGCTATGTTTAGTGCTCCAGCTCTTCCAAGCAGGTTGCTAACGAGGATGTGCGATTGAAGCTCCATGGTCCATCAGTAAATTGGTGCCATCTCACACAAAGTCCCATTCACCCACCACCCCTGTGCACACTGACCTACATTGCCTTCCATTTCAAAATTATCATCCTTGTTTTCAAATTCCTTCATGGCCTCACCCCTCCCTGTCTCTGTAATCTCCTCCAGCCCCCGAGATATCTGCGCTCCTCTAATTCTGCCCTCTTGAGCATCCCTGATTATAATCACTCATATTGGTGGCTATCCGTCTGTTACCTAGGCCCTAAACTCTGGAATTCTGTGCCGAAACCTCTCTGCCTCTCTTTCCTTCTTTAAGGCTCTCCTTCAAACCTACCTCTTTGAACAAGCTTTTGGCCATCTGTCCTAATTTCTCCTTTTGTGGCTCGGTGTCAAATTTTTTGTCTTATAATACTCCTGTGAAGCGCCTTGGGACATTTTACTATGTTAAAGGTGCTATATAAATACAAGTTGTTGTTGTTATCTATGATGCTCTCTATTCTTGGGAACCTTACAATTCAAGCAAAGCTCTATGCTCTTTAGAGCTGAAGTCTTCCCACTTAAAATTATCTGTCACTTGCGTGATGCATCTCTGGACTACCAACTGACTGACATACATCAGTAGTGGTGGTTTGGAATGCTCCAGTGGTATAAAAACTAAATGCAGTAGTGACTGTAAAATCCATGAGAGGAGCCACCCTTTTGATATAAATTCTCTGCATATAAATTCTCTGTATATTTTCCTCCAGAGTATAGCATAGCTATATGGCAGCGCCCTTTGTGAAATGGAGTTGCTGAAGGCAATCTCCTCTGGCATGTTAAGGACAGACTTACTGATTGAATAATTGCTGGTCTTAGAGTAAGATACGAAATTTGTGTGATAAAGTCACACCTGTCTTTCTTGTTCCCGCAAGAACTGCTTTTCAACTTCCAAATCCAGGAACACAAAGGAACCTCTATAAGAATTCCCATCCTGTCCACTTTCTTGAAAGGAAAATTGTAGCTGAAAGTAAGACGATTGCAAGTAATGGAGTTGGAAATAAATGTTATACAATGGAAAAATCAGGCCTAAACAGCAACAACATTTAATGGACTATTAAAAGTGTGGATAAAGAAATATAATAACCAAAGAGAGAAAATGTAGCCTGTCAACTAAAAATGTAAAAATGTACTTCATGTTTAAGAACACTGCCTCTACATTCCCGGCCATCTACACAGCGTTTTCAAAGAGTAGTGCTTCCGCTGAGAAAGTTGCAAGGAAGTCATCATCGAGAGACAAAGTCACTTGAAATTACTATGTATAGTGCTGAAAATGTACGGATTTTTCTTCAGCATAAAATGCAACTTGTGCTTACCCCTAGTGAGGATCCGCACAATTATCAGAGCCCTGTGTCCAGTACCAGGTGAAAACACTACGGCTGGAAATTGCCTTCCGTCCCGTTTGGGGCGGATAAATCGGATTATGACCATCCGGCGGGAGTTGGAGGGATGAGGCGGGAAATTCGAATCTTAAACTTTGCCACCGATTCCTAGCGTTTTGGGGCGCTGCTTGAGGTGGTGTAGGAGCGGGTTTGTGGTCGGGAGTGGGGCGGTGTCTCTCATCATCATCATCATAGGCAGTCCCTCGAAACGAGGATGACTTGCTTCCATGCCGAGAACGGATGAGCTCACAGGTGTTTCAATGATATTCCGGATCCCGAACTACATCCTGAAGGGTGGAAGACGCCTGCGAGTGGACTTTCTTTAACGTGTGGCGGCCGTTACACCCCAGCCACCACACGGGCTTTGTCTTGGTCCAGTGGCAAGGATTACCCAAGACGACCGGAGACCAGCTCTGCTGCACGGACCCAGTGCGCGCACATATCGCAGTGTGGGCTGGGCCCGTGCTGCCCCTGGGCCCTCGCCTCTTCTGGGCCCCGAGCTTTCACCTCTCCTGGGCCCCGATCACATCCCTCTACGAACTCGTGCCGCTCCTTCGCCCCAACCCCGTTGGTCCTGCTGCACCTGCCCGCACTGCAATCAGCGACCTGGCTTCGTAGCCGTTGCCCTCCTGCAGCAGCACGCGCTGCTCCCTGCAGTGGCCCCAGCCTGATGATGGTCTTGCAGGCCGGGACCATGCCGATTTCTGGGCCGGGCCGCCGCACACTGCTCCCTCACTGCCATGCTGAGCACTGACGCATAGCAACATTCCTCCCCTTCGCTTAAAGGGGAGGGATGCTGTGAGGCCTCGTGAGGCCTCCTTGGCCACCAGGCATAGGTTCGGCCTGGCCAGTGGCCACCGACAATTAAAACAAAATGGCGGCCGCGACAGTGTGCCCTCCCCTTTAGGGGCGGCCGCACCGCCCAGCTAACGGCAGCTTCCAGAAGGCATTTGACAAGGTGCCACATAAAAGGTTACTGCACAAGATAAAAGTTCACGGGATTGGGGGTAATATATTAGCATGGATAGAGGATTGGCTAACTAACAGAGAGCAGAGTGTCAGGATAAATGGTTCATTCTCTGGTTTGCAACCAGTAGCTAGTGCAGTGCCGCAGGGATCAGTGCTGGGGCCCCAACTATTTACAATCTATATTAGCGACTTGGAAGAAGGGACTGAGTGTAATGTAGCCAAGTTTGGTGATGATACAAAGATGGGAGGAAAAGCAATGTGTGAGGAGGACACAAAAAATCTGCAAAAGGACATAAACAGGCTAAGTGAGTGGGAAAAATTTGGCAGATGCAGTATATTGTTGGAACGTGTGAAGTCATGTACTTTGGCAGAAAAAAAATCAAAGCGCAAGTTATTATTTAAATGGAGAAAGATTGCAAAGTGCTGCAGTACAGCGGGACCTGGGGGTACTTGTGCATGAAACACAAAAGGATAGTATGCAGGTACAGCAAGTGATCAGGAAGGCCAATGGAATCTTGGCCTTTATTGCGAAGGGTATGGAGTATAAAAGCAGGGAAGTATTGCTACAGTTATACAATGTATTGGTGAGGCCACACCTGGAATACTGCGTGCAGTTTTGATTTCCATATTGATAAAATGATATACTTGCTTTGAAGCCAGTTCAGAGAAGGTTCACTAAGTTGATTCTGGGGATGAGGGGGTTGACTTATGAGGAAAGGTTGAGTAGGTTGGGCCTCTACTCATTGGAATTCAGAAGAATGAGAGGTGACCTTATCGAAACGTATAAGATTATGAGGGGGCTCGACAAGGTGGATACAAAGAGGATGTTTCCACTGATGGGGGAGACTAGAACTAGAGGGCATGATCTTAGAATAAGGGGCCGCCCAGTTAAAACTGAGATGAGGAGAAATTTCTTCTCTGAGGGTTGTAAATTTGTGGAATTCGCTGCCTCAGAGAGCCGTGGAAGCTGGGACATTGAATAAATTTAAGACAGAAATAGACAGTTTCTTAAACGATAAGGGGATAAGGGGCTATGGAGAGCCGGTGGGCAAGTGGAGCTGAGTCCATGATCAGATCAGCCATGATCTTATTGAATGGTGGGAGCAGGCTCGAGGGGCCGTTTATGCCTACTCCTGCTCCTATTTCTTATGTTCTTATGTTCCCACCTCGTGAAGCTGTCAGGGGACACCGACCGGCGATGGCCGCGCTCAGACGAGGCAATTTCCCCCGCGCTGTGGAAAGGGGGTCACCACCGGGCAGTAAGGGGTCGGCGCGAGGCCAACAAGGGGTCGGAACGTCGCTTGGGTGGAAAGTCAGGGCGCAGCTGAAACCCGTTTGCGCCGCCCCAGGCCCGGGGGCAATTGCGGATGGGTTGCATCATCTGCCTTCCTCCTGGTCGGTACTGACTCTTAAAGGCGGGTTAGGGTTAGGGTTACCTCTTCGAGGTGGGAACAGGCCTTAAAAAGGGGGGGCAAATTCAGCCCCTACCTTTACATATGAAGATCAGCATCCATGTTTGAGAAGGATGTGGCTTTCTGAAAAGCTCATCTGGGGACAAGCCCATCAAAGACAAAACATGGAACGTTCTCAGTCCCTGTCACTAAATGTCACACTGGGTCATCCATGTCTCCATTGAACCATTGGAGAAAAGGCCTGCTGGATGATTTCTGACTCACCCAGCAATGAAATAGCTCAATTACTAAGGGCTGGGTTTTAAAAGATCCGCGTTGCCTGTTTGCTGTACATCTCAACAGTCTTTGTGCCTGCAATTTTTTTACTTAAATATTTGTAACCAATCAACAGATTGGTGATTGTGACATAAAGTAAATGATTCTGTCTAGTTTTGTTTCAGTGCATCTTCATAAGCAACTTAAAAGGCTTATTTTGATAGAATGTTGTAAATTTTGTGGATTACAAACTGAAGAGAGGATTAATTCAGCATGAACATGATTTGCTCTGTTTGTATGTTACTGACAGTTCATTTTGACTTTTAAGTGGTGGGATTATCAAACTTGAGTCACTCTTCTGCAAGATTTCAAAATATCTGCTCTGTTCAAATGAAGGAGTCTATTTAAAAATATCAGAGAAGGATCTGATCAGTTTCAAATTCTGGGAAGCGATGCAAGCCCTTGGAGGGATACAGTAAGCCCAGTAGTTAGAAGCAATTACCAAACAGGATTTATTGTTCATTTTCTGGCATGTTATCAAAAGTTTACCCAGATCTTAACACAAGGATGGAGACTCTCCAAGATACAGAGAGTTGGGACTCGTCTGTGCGAATGATCTAAGATACTGGAGCTGAAATGTCTAAGATGCAAAGATTGGAAAAGGCCCAAAAACATAACAGTCATCCAAGTTAATCGTTCCAGTTAGGACACTGGATGTAGCTGATGTGCTGTGTGTTACTGGTACGATGGAATGGACTTTAATAATATTCTGAGGCCTTTTCGGTTGTGACTGAAGAGAAGGGAGAGGGGATGCTGTTGCAAGATATAAAGATAATCTAGAATGTGCAGTTTCAGGAGACATATAGTGGGCTATTTTCCCCAAATACTTTAGGCACTAAAGAGTTTCTGAGGTGGCCAAGATGGAGTCTTGAACTGCAACGCCTGGTTAGCCCACCTTTAGCGCAAGATGCCATCTTGGTAAAGGAGTTGAAGTGCGTGCTCGGAACAGCTGCCCCGAGGCTGATTAAGGGTCTGATGACCAATTAAAATTGGCTCCTAATGCTCATTAAAGAGGTTGCATGCTATTTTGCGGGCTAGCACTACAATTAATGACCTTTCCTAACAGCGACCTGCTGAATAGGAGTAAAGAAGACGTTGGTGAGGATTGAGAGCGCCGCTTAAAGCCATGCTCAGCTTCCACTGTTCACTTGCTGTTGGAGCGGGACTGACTACACTGCATTTGAAAAGGACTTTTGATACTCATCGGGAGACTTTCTGGGACACTTTGCCAAGACTTCACCAACACTCTATCAATATTTATTCGAGAAATTCTCTGAGGACTTCACCTAAAGAGAGTGAGTGCTGCGCTACTTATGGGAGTCCTTAAAGGAGTCACCAGGAGAAAGGGAGTGCTTTTTCATGGGGATCGTGCTTGGGATCCCCTTTGGTCTGGAGAAGGATTGGGAGGAGGAGATGAGGCCAAGCAGAGCAGGAGAAAGGGACAGCAGGGAAACGCGGGCTCCAGATTCGTGGTGACTTGCTGCATACCGCACAATCTGCCAATCAACAGAGACCAGCCATTGCCACCAACAATTGTGCCAGTGGGTAAAGCTCGGGAGTTACAAGAAGAGGAGGAGGAGGATGAGGAAGATGAGGGGGACCAGGGGGAGCACCAGAGGGTTCCAGGTAGATGGCCCACACCTGGGAGGGAAGCCCTCGGCCATCTAATTGAAGACCACTATTGAGAGACCTCCTCCACCATCAGACTCCGGAGCACTGTCGCCAAATGTCCTCCCTTCCATGACTGAGGATCCCTCAATACATCCACCATCTGCACCTCATCCTTTCAAACCCCTTCCCCATGAACAACACAATAAGAAAGAGCACCAATTCCATCACTACCCAATTACCATAATCAGTCTTTATCTGGAGCAAAAGCAAACAATATAAACACGACACAACCAACAGCTATTACAAATATTAAACTATTCAGCCTGGTGCTTACCCTTAGTGGCTATTCTATAAGTGTTCTTGCCTGCTATGGTGATCCTACAAAGCGCAACACACATGGCAGCAGCACGCAAGATGAATCTGAAGAGGGCAGTTCGGATGACCTCCTGAGATGCCCGCCGGAGGCTGTGGGCTATGATGGCCTCCTCTTCCAGTTCATCCAGGGGTGGGGGGGGGCCGAGGTGGACCTTGCTCCTGGGAGCCTACACTGATAAAGCTAGAAAGGTTGGGGTGCAGTGCTTGTGGCCGCTATAGGATGATGTGTGTGATGAGACCATATGGAGCTTGTGAGTGAGGATAAGTTTGGGGATTAGGGATCAGGAATAGGTGTGGATATGTAAGCAATCTGGAGTGGCCACATACCTCTGGGCGAGAGGTCCCCTGCTCTGCCTGTGGCCACGGTGTCTGCCACCCTTCTTCCGATCACTACCAGCGCTGAATCCTCAAGGCGAGTGATTTCATGGAGTCATGCTTTCCCTCCCCCAATCAGATCTGGCTCCTGCCTGTTATGTGCTATCTTGTCCTGGTAGAGAAAGAGTAGTGATTGTGAATGAATGTATTGGCAGGTGTGTTTTGTGTGTATTTGGTGCCTCACAGGGTTGAAGAGCTGTGAGATGTGTCTGAGGTGCGAGTAGTGCCTCTGGAGGATGCAATAGTGTAGGGTGTGTCAATGTCAGTGTATAGTCAGTTTTGGATGAAGTGTGTTGAGGTTCTGATGCTGGTGTTGATGATGCAGTTATTAAGAAGTGATATGGATCTTACCTTGACTGCTCCTGTCAAATCGTTAATTTTTTTGTGGCACTGGAGCCATGTCCTGGGGGCAGTGCTCCAGTCTGTGACCTCCTTGGCGAACTTCTCCCACATCCGCTGCATTATTTTCCTCTGTGGTTTCCTTCCCCCCCCCCTCCTGCAAATACAGGACATCCTTTTTCCTCTGGACCTCCTGCACCAGGACCTCCAGTGCCATGTCCGAGAACCCTGAGCCATCCTGATATATGCCATTGTCTGTGAGCCAGCATATTCTGCACTTTCAGTGAAAGTGCGTGCGTGGAGGCTACATATACCACTCTACAAAAATTGCTCCTAATCAGCATTTTGAGTGCTGAACATGCAGGTGTCCATTTTAGCGCCGCCAGGAATGGTTAAATCTTGGTAATCATCAATTATCCCCAATATTGCCCCAAGATAACAGGCGTATCTGATTCGCACAGCACCCACATAGTGCTAGTTTTCACCCGTTCCCCAAAATAACCCCCATAGGATTTTACAATACTTTAAGTACAACATTTCAGTGTGAGCACTGTAAATAAGAAGCTGCACCTTTGCCTTTGTACTCTGAACAAATTATAGAATCATGTAAACTTACAGCACAGAAAGAGGCCATTCGGCCCATGATGCTTGTGCTGGCTCTTTGAAAGAGCTGTCATGCTTAGTCCCAAATTCCCGTTTTTTTGTCCGTAACCCTGTAAGTTCATCATCCTCAAGTACCTGTCCAACTCCCTTTTAAAATTATTTATAGAATCAGCTTCCACCACCTTTTCAGGGAGAGCATTCCAGATCCCGATAACACTCAGAGTGAAAACATTTCTCCTCATCTCCCCTCTAGATCTTTTGCCAATGATTTTAAATCCATGACCTCTGGTTATTGACCCTTTCACCAGAAGGGATCATTTTTCTTTACCTACTCTATCAAAACCTCTCATTATCTTGAAACCCTATATTAGGTCACCTCTTAACCTTCTCTGTTCCAAGGAGAACATCCCTAACCTTTCCAACCTCTCCTTATAACTGAAGTCCCACATCCCTGGGAACATCCTGGTAAACCTCCTCTGTATCCTTTCTAAGGCCTTTATATCTCCCCTGAAGTGTGATGACCAGAACTGTCTACAATACTCCAGCTGAGGCCTAACCAGTGGTTCATAAAGCTCTCGCATGATCTCTTTGCTTTTATATTCAATTCCTCTATTCATAAACCCAAGTAACTCATATGCTATTTTAACCAGCTTATCAACTAGCCCTGTCACCTTTAACGATTTGTGGCTATGGACACCAAGGTCTATCTGCTCATCTACACTTTTCAAAATCGTGCCATTTATAGTATACTGTCTTTCCATATTAGTCCTCCCAAAGATCGAACTCCATCTGCCATCTTGTCTCTATCATCCTGAATCATGTAACTATCCTCATAATTTGCTACTTTGCCAAGTTTTGTATCATCTGCAAACTTTATAATGCTGCTCCCTACACCCGAAACTAGGTTGTTTTAAAAAATTGAAAAAACTAATGGACCCAAAACTGACCCTTGGGGAACACCACTGTAAACCATCTCCCAGTCTGTAAAACATCCATCCACCATCACACTCTGCTTCCTGTCACTGAGGCAATTTTATATCCATGTCACCACTTTCCTCTTAACTCCATGGGCTTCCACCTTCTTAACAAGCCTCCTGTGTGGCACTTTATCGAATGTCTTCTGAAAGCCCATAATTACAGCATCTACCTACTCCATTACCTCATTAAAGAATTCAATCAAGTTAGTCAGACACGATTTGCCTTTAACAAACTCTTTGATTAACCAAATGAAAGTTTATTTTATCCCTGATAATGGTTTCTAAAAACTTCCCACCACTGATGTTAGGCTGACTGGCCTGTACTTTCCTGGTTTGTCCCTTTCCACTTTCTTGAATAGTGGTTTAACAAATAGATCATAAAAAAAGGAAAAATAAATGATTGGCTAATGATGTACAATTTTGTAATGAACAGGTATGCCAGGGAACGTTTCAAACAGTACTTCAAGAAGAAGGATGAAATCCTGGCCTTGCAGCTTCCTTGTTGATGACGGAGAACAGCTGGATTCTCATTCACTGCTATGGGAAAGCTGGCACAAGCTGGAAACAGGGAACAGTTAAAGCTACTAGATGACAAACTACTAAACATTTAATGTACCAGTTGTATGTTTCTGTAGTCATACAGCATCAGTGCAATTCAACTACTATTGTTAGCCTCATAACTGGACAGTGAGATTCACTTTGGATAATTAGCCATAATCAAGACAAGTAAATTATTATAAGTGGATCAATAAGATAATCATTAATGCTGCAGATCATTGTATCATTCACATTTCTCATTTATGTACTGATGTTGGAACGACTTGAGGCAAATACTTCAGTTGACAAGTTTTGTGTTATCTTCAAACAAATGTTTTGTGATTGGCCATTTGAAATAATTATTGGAATGTTGTTAACTGTTACATATTTAGCCCTCTTGTAGGAAAAACTCAGTGCAAACTATGCTCATATTTTCTTTCATTAATGCTCTGCAGCCATCCTTTTTATAGCAATGGCTTTTATAAGTGAAAATTTTAAAGTGCTCAAAAATCTCAACTTCTAATGTCCTAGAAATACTAAAAATATGTAAATTCTGGAAATCTGAACCAAAAATTGGAAATGCACAGCAAGTCGATCGGCATCTGAAAGGGAACATTGGACACTGCATCAGATCTTTAACATAGAAACATAGAAAATAGGTGCAGGAGTAGGTCATTCGGCCCTTTGAGCCTGCACCACCATTCAATAAGATCATGGCTGATCATTCCCTCAGTACCCCTTTCCTGCTTTCTCTCCATACCCCTTGATCCCTTTAGCCGTAAGGGCCATATCTAACTCCCTCTTGAATATATCTAACGAACTGGCATCAACAACTCTCTGCGGTAGAGAATTCCACAGGTTCACAACTCTCTGAGTGAAGAAGTTTCTCCTCATCTCAGTCCTAAATGGCTTACCCCTTATCCTTAGACTGTGACCCCTGGTTCTGGACTTCCCCAACACCGGGAACATTCTTCCTGCATCTAACCTGTCCCATCCTGTCAGAATTTTATATGTTTCTATGAGATCCCCTCTCATCCTTCTAAACTCCAGTGAGTACAGGCCCAGTCGATCCAGTCTCTCCTCATATGTCAGTCCTGCCATCCCGGGAATCAGTCTGGTGAACCTTCGCTGCACTCCCTCAATAGCAAGAACGTCCCTCCTCAGATTCATCCTTCCATCAAGATCCTACCCAAAACATTACCCTTTCTTTATAATAGTCTATCCGGCTGCAGTTTTGAATTTGACACAAATGCTGTTGCAAGCCTCAATACTCCAGATACATGCAGTTTATTATTCACTATTCCACTCTTTTGCTCTGTGACATTCCTTATTCTGTTCATAAATGCTGTAATAATTTTGCTAAATTTAGCTATGGAAAGTATACTGTGTACTGTGTCATTATCACTGGTATTGATTAATTTAAAGATTTTTAGAAATTAAAATAACTTATAGCTTTAGATAGACTTAAAAGCATAATTTATGCTGCAAGTGCACTGGTCTCAAATCATATTTTGTGCTTTTATATTAAAACAGCTCAAATCTTTGATATTGCAAAAAAATACAATCCCTGAAATGTTCTGTGCTCTTTTGAGATTTTTGAATGGGTTATCAGTCAAATCCACAAGGACACTGAAATATTTGAGTTATTTAAGGTGTTAAAAATGAATGTTAAAAAAAATTATTTTGCTAATAATTAAAAATAATAATGTTTTTAAAAAGTTAGCTGTGGATTGACTAGAATATAACACCATTCCCCTTATTATTCACTAATCAAATTCACTTCTATTCAGGTTAACAGAATGAAAATATTAAAAGCTGGAAATGAAGCTGACTCAATATTAGCATTATAGATATTTATAACATACTGTCAGTTGAAGAACAGCAAACTGTAAAATAATATACAGTGACTGCAGCATTTTCACTTTGTAACACTGAAAGGATGCGAGTTGTGTTCGGACTTCAAATTCCTGCGTGCACTACTTTTGGTTTTTTGATTCATTTAAAATTAATGGGTTAATGACATTGTTAAAGTAAGACACACAAAAGTTTCATGCGAATTCGTTAATCGATGCACGAAAAGTAGCGCACAGAGGAATGCCGGTCTCTAAATGAATAATGAGTCTATAAAAGGATAATGCTGTTAAATTCTGTAAGCAATCTTGTTATATATGTGGACTTGTATTTACTCTGTACAGCCATCAGAGGGCTCATCGCCTGGAGTCACAAGGGATCCCATAATCCCTTGGGAGCACAGGTATTTAAGGAGGCTTCACAGGTTGGAGAGGCACTCTGGAGACCTGCAATAAAAGACTAAGGTCACACTTTTACTTTGAGCTCACAGTGTTCAGTCTGACTCTTTCTCCATAAACAACTGGCGACGAGAAACAGATAGCGAACCCAAAGATGCAGAGAACAGTGGGCATCCTGGAGAAATTTTTGGAGGGAGATGATTGGGAAACTTTTGTGGAGCGACTCGACCAATACTTCGTGGCCAATGAGCAAGATGGGGAAGAAAGCGCTGCCAAACGAAGGGCGATCCTCCTCACCGTCTGTGGGGCACCAACATATGGCCTCATGAAAAATCTGCTCACTCCAGCGAAACTCACGAAGAAATCGTACGACGATTTGTGCACACTGGTCCAAGAAGATTTGAACCCGAAGGAAAGCGTTCTGATGGCGAGGTACCGGTTCTAGAAACATAGAAACATAGAAAATAGGAGCAGGAGTAGGCCATTCGGCCCTTCTAGCCTGCACCGCCATTCAATGAGTTCATGGCTGAACATGCAACTTCAGGACCCCATTCCTGCTTTCTCACCATACCCCTTGATTCCCCTATTAGTAAGGACTTCATCTAACACATTTTTGAATATATTTAGTGAATTGGCCTCAACAACTTTCTATGGTAGAGAATTCCACAGGTTCACCACTCTCCGGGTGAAGAAATTCCTCCTCATCTCGGTCCCAAACGGCTTCCCCCCCCATCCCTAGACTGTGCCCCCCGGTTCCGGACCTCCCCAACATTGGGAACATTCTTCCTGCATCTAACCTGTCTAAACCTGTCAGAATTTTAAACGTTTCTATGAGGTCCCCTCTCATTCTTCTGAACTCCAGTGAATACAAGCCCAGTTGATCCAATCTTTCTTGATAGGTCAGTCCCGCCATCTCGGGAAATCAGTCTGGTGAACCTTCGCTGCACTCCCTCAATAGCAAGAATGTCCTTCCTCAGGTTAGGAGACCAAAACTGTACACAATACTCCAGGTGTGGCCTCACCAAGGCCCTGTACAACTGTAGCAACACCTCCCTGCCCCTGTACTCAAATCCCCTCGCTATGAAGGCCAACATGCCATTTGCTTTCTTAACCGCCTGCTGTACCTGCATGCCAACCTTCAATGACTGATGTACCATGACACCCAGGTCTCTTTGCACCTCCCCTTTTCCTAATCTGTCACCATTCAGATAATAGTCTGTCTCTCTGTTTTTACCACCAAAGTGGATAACCTCACATTTATCCACATTATACTTCATCTGCCATGCATTTGCCCACTCACCTAACCTATCCAAGTCACTCTGCAGCCTCATAGCATCCTCCTCGCAGCTCACACTGTCACCCAACTTAGTGTCATCCGCAAATTTGGAGATACTACATTTAATCCCCTCGTCTAAATCATTAATGTACAGTGTAAACAGCTGGGGCCCCAGCACAGAACCTTGTGGTACCCCACTAGTCACTGCCTGCCATTCTGAAAAGTCCCCATTTACTCCTATTCTTTGCTTCCTGTCTGACAACCAGTTCTCAATCCATGTCAGTACACTACCCCCAATCCCATGTGCTTTAACTTTGCACATTAATCTCTTGTGTGGGACCTTGTCGAAAGCCTTCTGAAAGTCCAAATATACCACATCAACTGGTTCTCCCTTGTCCACTCTACTGGAAACATCCTCAAAAAATTCCAGAAGATTTGTCAAGCATGATTTCCCTTTCACAAATCCATGCTGACAAAAGGTCTGAAGGCCAGGAAGTGGCAAGTTATGTCGCCGAGCTGAGATGCCTCGCAGGACATTGCGAATTTGAAGGACATTTGGAGCTCATACTTGGCATTGGCCACGAAACCATACTTCACAAACCTTTGACTGTAGAGACCCCAACCTTGAGTAAGGCCATAGCGATAGCCCAGGTGTTCATTGCCACCAGTGACAATACGAAGCAAATCTCTCAGCACACAAGTGCTGCTACAAGTACTGTGAACAAAGTAATATTGTTTTCGAATCGTAACGTACAGGGCAGGTCACACATACCTGCAGCTACACGTCCGCAGATGTCTCAGAGTCCACCATCAAGGGTGATGAATACAAGGCCATTAACACCTTGTTGGTGCTGCGGGGGTGATCATCGTTTCCATTCATGCCGATTCAAAGGATACGTTTGCAAGGGCTGTGGAACAATTGGACACCTCCAATATGTGTGCAGGCGAACTGCTAAGCCTGTTAAACCTGCAAACCACCATGTTGCAGAGAAGGACAGATCAACAGAGGATCACGATGAACCAGAGCCTCAGATAGGGGAGGCAGAGGTACATGGGGTGCACACATAATGCTGAATGTTGAACTAAATGGACTCCCGGTGTCAATGCAGCTGGACACAAGGGCGAGCCAGTCCATCATGGAGAAAAAGACTTTCGAAAGGTTTTGGTGCAACAAGGCCTCAAGGCCAGTCTTAATTCCAATTCACACGAAACCAGAAACTTACACTAAAGAACTGATTCCTGTAATCGGCAGTGCTACCATAAAGGTCTCCTATGATGGAGCAGTGCACAAGCTACCACTCTGGGTGGTACCGGGCGATGGTCCCACGCTGCTCGGCAGGAGCTGGCTGGGAAAGGTACACTGGAACTGGGACGACGTCCGAGCGCTATCGCCCGCTGATAACACTTCGTGTGCCCAGGTCTTGAACAAATTTCCTTCGCTGTTTGAACCAGGCATCGGGAAATTCCAAAGAGCAAAAGTGCAGATCCACCTAATTCCGGGGATGCGATGCATCCATCACAAGGCGAAAGCAGTACCGCACATGATGAGAGAGAGGGTAGAGATCGAGCTAGACCGGCTGCAAAGAGAGGGCATCATTTCACCAATCGAGTTCAGCGAGTTGGCCAGTCCTATGGTCCCAGTCCTCAACGGAGATGGCACCGTCAGAATCTGTGGCGATTACAAAGTCACTATCAATCGTTTCTCCCTGCAGGACCAATACCCACTACCAAAGGGCGACGACCTCTTTGCAATGCTGGTGGGAGGAAAGACGTTCACGAAGCTGAATCTGACTTCAGCCTACATGACACAAGAACTGGAGGAATCATCGAAGGCCTTCACCTGCATCAACACGCACAAGGGTATTTTTGTTTATAACAGATGCCCATTTGGAATCCGATCAGCGGCAGCAATATTCCAGAGAAACATGGAAAGCTTACTGAAGTCAGTCCCGCACACCGTGGTCTTCCAGGATGACATCTTGGTCACAGGTTGGAACACAGTCGAGCATCTGCAAGAACCTGGAGGAGGTTCTTAGTCGACTCAACCGTGTTGGGCTCAGGTTAAAACGCTCGAAGTGCGTTTTCCTGGTGCCTAAAGTTGAGTTCTTAGTAAGGAGGATTGCGGTGGACAGCATCGCCAACGCGAAGACGGAGGCAATCGAGAACGCACCGAGGCCACAGAATGTGACGGAGCTGCGGTCGTTTCTGGGACTCTTGAACTACTTTGGTAACTTCTTACCGGGTCTCAGCACACTGCTAGAACCTCTACATGTCTTACTACGAACAGGGGGCGAATGGGTTTGGGGCAAAAGCCAAGAAAATGCCTTTGCGAAAGTGATAAAATTGTTATGCTCACACAAATTGCTTGTGTTGTATGATCCATGCAAGCGTTTTGTACTAGCATCTTGGTGCGTCGTCATATGGCGTCGGGTGTGTATTGCAACAAGCTAATTATTTCGGGAAACTGAAACCGGTTGCTTATGCATCCAGAAGTCTGTCTAAGGCTGAGAGAGCCTGCAGCATGATTGAAAAAGAAGCGTTACCGTGTGTCTATGGGGTAAAGAAAATGCATCAATACCTGTTTAGGCTAAAATTCGAATTGGAAACTGATCATAAGCCACTTGTATCCCTGTTTTCCGAGAGTAAAGGGATAAATACCAACGCATCGGCCCGCATCCAGAGATGGGCGCTCACGTTGTCCACATACAACTACGCCATCTGCCACAGGCCAGGCACAGAAAACTGCGCCGATGCTCTCAGTAGGCTGCCATTACCCACCACGGGTGTGGAAATGGTGCAGCCCGCAGATCTAGCCATGGTTATGGAAGCATTTGAGAGTGATCAATCACCCGTCACTGCCTGGCAGATCAAAACCTGGACAAGCCAGGACCCCTTATTATCTCTAGTCAAAAGCTGTGTGCTTCACGGGAGCTGGTCCAGTGTCCCAGTGGAAATGCAGGAAGAGATAAAGTCGTTCCAGCGGCACAAACATGAAATGTCTATACAGGCAGACTGCCTTCTGTGGGGCAATCGGGTAGTGGTCCCCAAGAAGGGCAGAGACACCTTCATCAATGACCTCCACATACCCACCCAGGCATCGTAATGATGAAAGCGATAGCCAGATCCCATGTGTGGTGGCCCGGTATCGATGCGGACTTAGAGTCCTGCGTTCACAGATGTAATACATGCTCGCAGTTAAGCAATGTACCCAGGGAGGCGCCGCTAAGTTTATGGTCTTGGCCCTCCAAACCTTGATCTAGGGTACACATTGACTATGCAGGCCCGTTCTTGGGTAAAATGTTCCTTGTGGTTGTAAACGCATACTCCAAGTGGATTGAATGTGAGATAATGTCAGCTCGCACGTCCGCTGCCACTACTGAAAGCCTGCAGGCCATGATTGCCACTCACGGCTTACCCAATGTCCTCATGAGCAACAACGGGCCATGTTTTACCAGTGCTGAGTTCAAAGAATTCATGACCTGTAACGGGATCAAACATGTCACAACTTCCCCGTTTAAACCAGCGTCCAATGGTCAGGTAGAGAGAACAGTGCAAACCATCAAGCAAGGCTTGAAGAGGGTAACTGAAGGCTCACTGCAGACTCGCCTATCCCGAGTCCTGCTTAGCTACCGCACGAGACCACACTCACTCACTGGGATCCCATCTGCTGAACTGCTCATGAAAAGAGCACTTAAGACAAGGCTCTCGTTAGTTCACCCTGACCTACATGAACAGGTAGAGAACAGGCGGTTTCAAAAAAGTGCATACCATGATAGTGCAAATATGTCACGCGAGATTGAAATCAATGATCCTGTATTTGTATTAAATTATGGACAAGGTCCCAAGTGGCTTCCTGGCACTGTGATGGCCAAAGAGGGAAGCAGGGTGTTTCGGGTCAAACTTTCAAATGGACTCATTCACCGGAAACACTTGGACCAAATCAAACTCAGATTCACGGACTATCCTGAACATCCCACCTTGGACCCTAACCTTTTGATCCCCCAACATACACACCAGTGGCAACCGGCACCACGGTTGACCACGAAGCAGAACCCATCATCCACAACAACCCTGCAGGCTCAACACACCTGGCAGCCCAGCAAGGCCAGCTGCTCAGCAGCCCAGCGAGGGCCCAACAAATGATTCAACAACACCAGCTTTCACACCGAGACGCTCAACCAGGGCAAGAAGGGCCCCAGTTCGACTCACATTGTAAATAGTTACACTACTGACTTTGGAGGGGGGTAGTGTTGTTATATATGTGGACTTGTATTTACTCTGTACAGCCACCAGAGGGCTCATCCCCTGGAATCTCAAGGGATTTCATAATCCCTTGGGAACAGGGGTATTTAAGTCGGCTTCACAGGTTGGCAAGGCACTCTGGAGACCTGCAATAAAAGACTAAGGTCACACTTTACTTTGAGTTCACAGTGTTCAGTCTGACTCTTTCTCCATACACAACAAATCTACGGCTAACTTTAAAACATTATTTTTCAACCCTTTTATTAACTCAAATGCTTCATGGGTTGAAGTGATGCTGTGCAATATTTGTGATGGACACTTGAACTCATTTGTATAAAATTCCTCTGTCCACTATTTTAACAAATACATCGAATTGGTAAAAACGGCAGACAGACCAAGTCCATTCAGGCGCACCTATTACTAACGTCACTCAGTATGATTTCAGTCCATTAGTGTCCTTTTAAAATCTGAATTTCTACAAAATTGAAAGTTACATTTCCGATTTTGCAGTTGATATTTTTCTTCTCACAGGTTTTGGTAGCTGTGGACTGGGATCCATTATCAATAATTGAAATATAAGGCTTTATTCCAATTAACCTGTAACTTATTTTGCCAAGAATCGAGATTTTTATAATCTGCAGATAAAATTGTGCAATTTGAAAATCTTTGTAGCCCCTTTAATCACTGTAATTCAATTGAAACAAAAAACAGGAAACAGTTTTATATATATATCTTAGGAGTACTTAGATTTCAGAAATGGGGTGCTGGTTCTATGTAACAGTAAATTGATTGATCTGTTGCACTGAGCAATAAAAACTGGATGGTTTGGATTGGTAATTCTGTGAAACAGGAGTTAATGGAACATGATGTAGTTCATTGCAATCCTGAGCTTGTACAGTTAGCCACTTATCCAATCATGGCTATCCTCGCTTTGAATAGTACCATTGCTGGAAATGAAATGTACTCAATATTTGCAATTAAACATATTTATTTAGAACATGTTCACCAGTCCCCCCAAGAGTTAGATGAGGAAGAGAGATTAAATAAACCAGGCTTGTATTCCCTGGAATATAGAAGGTTAAGGGTAATCTGATTGAGGATTTTAGGATTTTGAAAGGAATTAATAGGGTAGATTGAAAGAAACTTTTTCCGCTGCTGGGGGTGTCTAGAACAAGGGGACGCAATCTTAAAATCAGAGCCAGGCCATTCAGGAGAGAAGTTAGGATGGCAGAAGTGTGGAACACTCCCCCACAAAAAACGGTAGATGTTGGATCAATTAATAATTTTAAATCTGAGATCGCTAAGATTTTTGCTAGCCAAGAGTATTAAGGGATATGGAGCAATGGTCATGCACGAATGGAGTTAGGCCATGGTCTCGTTGAATTGTAGAACAAGCTCGAGGGGCAGATTGATCGATTCCTGCTCTTATGGACTGGTAGTAGATGGACTGCAAACTGTGAAATAGCATACCGTGATTTTGCAACATTTTTCTTGTGATGAGCTGAATGGAAATGAACTGTGTCTGTAAGTTGTCGCTCCTCCTTCGATATCGAAGAAGAAAGCCCGATTGTCATCTCATTTGACGGATGGGACCTATTTTTGGTCAGAATAAGCGTCCACTGATTGAACAGTGGATCCCGAATACACCAGGTTGTGAATCTTGATTTGTCAAGTGAGACTTCCTCAGCTGGCCTTTACATTCAGCACCACAGGTGATGGGCTTCATATTAGGAGCTGCCTTTATGGATGGTTTTTCACCATGCTTTCTTATCTTGAGTTCCTGGTGAGTAATCACACTATAAAAGGACAATGTTGTTAGATTCGGTAACCATTCTCCAGCTAAGATTTGTAGTTCCTCTCAATTTTCTCTCCCAGGTCATGCTGTGTGCATGCACCACAGGTGCCAGCTAACTTTTGCTGCCTTACCCAACTAATTGTTCTTGAAGTGTAAGCCCAGACAGTGAGTGCTGACAGGCTATTTGACAGGGAGAGGACATCACAGCCCAGCCCAGCCCAGTGCTGTTCTCATCTGACACCCATACACTTTCCTTCAGGTCACTCAATGATAATCAGAAGCGAGAGCCCTGGCAAATGCTTTCCCTCATTCGCTCAGGGATGATGAAGATAAGTGATCCACTATTGCTCTGGCTGAGACCAGCTCATTCAGCACAGACCTTGGGCTAGATTTCTGTCCTCAACACCTGGGTAGAAAGGATAATCTGGCAGAGAGGACTGCACAGCCCTTACAGAACCTGCCAAATATTCCTTTTAATAATTTGCGTGGAAGAAAAAAAATCCGGTGGGTTCCAAAGGAGCACAGAAACTGCCCCGCACACCACACCACCTTTTTGCTTTTGCGCTTTGTTCAGGCAGTGCTTAACACCCAGTCAGTATAGACAAAAACATCCCAGCCTGGGACTTTACTAATCTGCATTGGACTGACCAAAAGCATCACCTTTGAACCGCCACCACAGACTCCATTCCCCAACCTGGGAAACGGTTATGAGGGGGCTTGACAAGGTGGATGCAGAGAGGATGTTTCCACTGATGAGGGAGACTAGAATTTAGAATAAGGGGCCGCCCATTTAAAACTGAGATGAGGAGGAATTTCTTCTCTGAGGGTTGTAAATCTATGGAATTCGCTGCCCCGGAGAGCTGTGGAAGCTGGGACGTTGATTGGATTTAAAACTGAGATAGACAGTTTCTTAAACGATAAGGGGATAAAGGGTTATGGGGAGCGGGCAGGGAAGTGGAGCTGAGTCCATGATCGGATCAGCCAGGATCTTATTCAACGGTGGAGCAGGCTTGAGGGGCCGTATGGCCTACTCCTGCTCCTATTTCTTATGTTCTTATGGCCTTTGTCTCAGGCTGACCCAAACTCTTTGCAATCTCACCATCCTCATTGACTCCATATCTCCTCCATCACAAAGACAGCCTACTTCCATCTCCATAAACACCGGCACCCTCTGCTCCGACCTCAGTCAGTCTGCTATTGACGCCATCATGCTTCCTGTCACCACCTCCAGAGGCAACGGCCCAGCACTGGCCCGTGCCGAGAACTGAGTGCAGGGAACGATCCCGGTGAGCTGCTGACGTCTGCTGCGTGTCGCCCGGCAGCTCGCGACGAAGCAGACATTAATGTGGGGCACTGCGACATCAGCAATGGCCCTCGGGTAACTCCCAGGAGGTGGAGTTGGAGTGGGCTACGGGTTGGGGGTTGGAATCGCAATGCCTGTGGAGTCAGAGGAGCGTTCCTGCTCCTCCTGGCTTCACAGCGAGGGTTTGTTAAAAAACAAAATGTATAACTTACCTGTCATTGGCGACTGCGAGTGCCACTGGAGAATCCTGAGCAGGGCAGGCCTGATGCCCTTCCTGTAACAGGCATTAGGCCCATAAATTCCATATTCCGGGAGATAACACCTGTTTTAGCCATCCACCAAGGATGCCTAAAACATTGTCCTCATACATTTAGCAGTGGGACCAATGCCTTAATCTCTGCCTGCATGTAAACTCCCCAATCCATATCCATGGCCATCCCCTCAACCTTGCCATCTTCACCTCTGGTGTCCCCCAAGGATCAATCCTTGGCACCCTCCCATTTCTTATCGACATGTTGCCCATTGGCGACATCATCCAAAAACATAAGAACATAAGAAATAGGAGCAGGAGTAGGCCATTTGGCCTCTCAAGCCTGCTCCACCATTTAATAAGATCATGACTGATCCGATCATGGACTCAGCTCCACTTCCCTGCCCGCTCCCCATAACCCTTTATTCCCTTATCACTCAAATATCTGTTTATCTCCGCCTTAAGTATATTCAATGACCCAGTCTCCACAGCTCTCTGGGGCAGAGAATTCCACAGATTTACAACCCTCTGAGAAAAGAAATTCCTCCTCATCTTAGTTTTAAATGAGCGGCCCCTTATTCTGAGATTATGACCCCTAGTTTTAGTTTCCCCTATGAGTGGAAATATCCTCTCTGCATCCACCTTGTCGAGCTCCCTCATTATCTTATATGTTTTGATAAGATCACTCTCATTGAACTCCAATGAGTATAGGCCCAACCTACTCAACCTATCTTCATAAGTCAACCCCCTCATCTCCGGAATCAACCCAGTGAAACTTCTCTGAACAGTGTCCAATGCAAGTATATCTTTCCATAAATACGGAGACCAAAACTGTACGCAGTACTCCAGGTGTGGCCTCACCAATACCCTGTAAAGTTGTAGAAGGACTTTTCTGTTTATATACTCCATTCCCCTTGCGATAAAGGCCAACATTCCATTTGACTTCCTGATTACTTGCTTTACCTGCATAATAACTTTGTGTGTTTCATGCACAAGGCCTCCCAGGTCCTCTGTACTGCAGCACTTTTCAATTTTTCTCCATTTAAATAATAATTTGCTTTTCTATTTTTTCTGCTAATGTGGATAACCTCACACTTTACCACATTATACTCCATCTGCCAAATTTTTGCCCACTCACTTAGCCTGTCTGTATTTCTTTGCAGATTTTTTGTGTCCTCCTCACAATTTGCTGTCCCACCCATCTTTGTATCATCAGCAAACTTGGCTACATTACACTCGGTCCCTTCATCCAAGTCATTAATATAGATTGTAAATAGTTGAGGCCCCAGCATTGATCCCTGTGGGCACCCCACTAGTTACAGTTTGCCAACCGGAAAATGACCCATTCATCCCGACTCTCTGTTTTGTGTTAGTTAGCCAACCCTCTATCCATGCTAATATATTACTCCCAAACCCATGAACTTTAATCTTGTGCAGTAACCTTTTATGTGGCAGCTTATCGAATGCCTTCTGGAAATCCAAATACATCACATCCACTGGTTCCCCCTTATCCACCCTACTCATTATATCCTCAAAGAACTCCAGCAAATTTGTCCAACATGATTTCCCTTTCATAAAACCATGCTGACTCTGCTTGATTGAATTATGCTTTTCTAAATGTCCCACTACTGCTTCCTTAATAATGGACTCCAGCATTTTCCCAACAACAGATCTTAGGCTAACTGGTCTATAGTTTCCTGCTTTCTGTCTGCCCCCTTTTTTAAATAGAGACGTTAGATTTGCGGTTTTCCAATCTGCAGGGAGCTCCCCAGAATCTAGCGAATTTTGGTAGATTACAATCAATACATCCACTATCTCTGCATTCATTTCTTTTAAGACCCTAGGATGCAAGCCATCAGATCTAGGAGACCTTTCCACCTTTAGTCCCATTATTTTACCGAATACTACTTCTTTAGTGATAGTGGTTGTATTAAGTTCCTCCCTCCCTATTGCCCCTTGATTATCCACCATTGGGATGTTTTTAGTGTCTTCTACCATGAAGACCGATACAAAATATTTATTCAAAGACTCTGCCATTCCCTGTTCTCCATTATTATTCCCCAGTCTCATCCTCTCAGGGACCAACATTTACTTTAGCCACTCTTTTCCTTTTTATGTACCTGTAGAAACTCTCACTATCTGTTTTTATAGTTTGCATTCATAATCTATTTTCCCTCACATTATTATTTTTTTGGTCGTTCTTTGCTGACTTTTAAAGTTATTGCCCACTGGTCTTGGCCACTTTGTATGCCCTTGTTTTCAATCTGATACCATCCCTTATTTCCTTAGTTAGCCACGGATGGTTATCCCTTCTCTTACAGTCTTTCCTTCTCATTGGGATTTATTTTTGTTGCGAGTTATGAAATATCTCCTTAAATATCTGCCCATCAACTGTCCCACACTTTTATCTATTTTCCCAGTCCAATTTAGGCAACTCTGCCCTTATACCTTTGTTGTCTCTTTTATTTAAGCTTAGGACACTCGTTTGAGATCCAACTTTCTCATCCTCCAACTGAATTTAAAATTAAACCATTCTATGGTCACCCATTCCTAGAGGATCCTTTACTAAGAGATCGCTTATTAATCCTGTCTCATTACACAGTACCAGAACTAAGATAGCCTGCTCCCTGGTTGGTTCCGCAACATACTGTTCAAGGAAACTATCCCGGATACACTCTATGAATTCTTCCTCAAGGCTACCTTGGCCAATTTGTTTTGTTCAATCAATATGAAGGTTAAAATCGCCCATGATTATTACTGTTCCTTTATTCCAAGCTTCCATTATTTCTTGATTTATACAAAGTCCAACAGTGTAGCTACTATTCGGGAGCCTATATACCACGCCCACCAGCGACTTTTTCTCCTTATTATTCATTATCTCCACCCAAACTGATTCAACATCTTGATTTTCTGAGCCAATATCGTTTCTCACTAACGCACCGATCTCATTATTAACAGAGCTACCCTACCTCCTTTTCCTTTCTGTCTGTCCTTCCAAATTGTCAACTACCCCTGAATATTTAGTTCCCACCCTTGGTCACCTTGCAACCATGTCTCCGTAATGGCTATCAGATCATACCCAATTGTGTCTATTTGTGCCGTTAACTCACCTAATTTATTACGAATGCTGTGTGGATTCAGATAAAGAGCTTTTAAATTTGTTTTTTTGCCATTTTTTCCTGCTTTGACCCCACTTTCTGATACACTTTGATGTTTATACATTCTGTCCTTTCCCGTCAAGCTCTGGTTTTCATTTCTCCCATTGCTACCCTGCTCTATTGCCTTCTCCACAGCGTCAGTTTCCACATGTACACTGATGACACCCAGATCCACCTCACTACCATTTCTCTCGACCCCCCCCCCAATGCTTGTCCAACATCCAGTTCTGGATGAGCAGAAATTTTCACCAAATGTATATTGGGAAGACTGAAGCCATTGTTTTTTTGTCCCCGCCACAAACTCCATTCCCGAGCCACTGACCCAATCCCTCTCCCCAACTTCTGTCTGAGGCTGAACCCACAACCCTCCCCCCGCCCCCCCGAGATGTATGCGCTCCTCTAATGTTGCCGTCTTGAGCAGCCCTAATTATAATCGCTCAACCATTGGTGGCTGTACCTTCTGTTGCCTAGGTCCTAAGCTCTGGACTAGCCTGCCTAAATCTCTCTGCCTCTCTACCTCTCTTTCCTCCTTCAAGACACTCCTTAAAACATATCTCTTTGACCAAGTTTTTCTTCACCGGCTCTAATTTGTCCTTATGCGGCTCAGTGTCAAATTTTTTATCTCACAATACTTCTGTGAAGCGACTTGGGATGTTCCACTATGTTAAAGGCGCTATATAAATACAAGTTGTTGTTGTTGCAAGAATGGGCACAAATCATTCCAGTGCGAAATTGGTTTGCTTTACACCCGTTGTCGGCCTGAAAAACGGGTACAGTGCGTGTCAATTTCTATTCCAATTGCTCCAAAGGTCACCTGGCTAGCACACTCTGCTTTTCATCTTATCATCTTACTAACAAACGCACAAAAAGGTTAAAGTACACATGCATATGCTGTCCAAATATGATACAGTATTTGGAGTTCGAGCAGCGTGAGTTCGGGGTGCGTGGAGAGGCCTATAAAGGCCCAACATCGGAGGAGGAGCGGAAGTTCGAGCAGCGCGAGTCCGGGGTGTGTGGAGAGGGAGCAGCGTGAGTGAGGCCTATAAAGGCCCAGCTTGTACAGCTCCAGCCAGGAGAAAAAGCAAAAAAGAAGTAGAAAGGAATCAAAAGGTGATGTCACAGCCAAAGGAGTAAGTGATTGGCTGGTGATTGGTGAGTAGCTTTTCTTTTTCTTTTTTATATCAGTAAGTAAGCCGTTAACATTTTTGTCTTTTTCTTTTTTATATCAGTAAGTAACCTGTCAACATTGTTGTCGCCAATTTAAGTGTATCGAAGGGTTAAGGCATGGCAGGAGAGCTCGGTCACGTGATATGCTCCTCCTGTACCATGTGGGAACTCAGGGACACTTCCGGTGTCCCAGATGACTACGTGTGCAGAAAGTGTATCGGCCTCCAGCTCCTGACGGACCGCGTTGTGGATTTGGAGCTGAGGGTGGATTCACTCTGGAGCATCCACGATGCTGAGAATGTCGTGAGTAGCACATGTAGCGAGTTGGTCTTACCGCAGGTGAAGGGTCCACAGCCAGCTAGGGAATGGAAGACCAGCAGGAAGAGCAGTGCAAGGAAGGTAGTGCAGGGGTCCCCCGCGGTCATCCCCCTGCAAAACAGATACGCTGCTTTGAGTACTGTTGAGAGGGATGACTCATCAGGGGAGAGTAGCAGCAGCCAAGTTCATGGCACTGTGGCTGGCTCTGTTGCACAGGAGGGCAGGAAAAAGAGTGGGAGAGCGATAGTGATAGGGGATTCAATTGTAAGGGGAATAGATAGGCGTTTCTGCGGCCGCAACCGAGACTCCAGGATGGTATGTTGCCTCCCTGGTGCAAGGATCAAGGATGTCTCGGAGCGGGTGCAGCACATTCTGAAAAGGGAGGGTGAACAGCTAGTTGTCGTGATGCACATTGGTACCAACGACGTAGATAAAAAAAGGATGAGGTCCTACGAGACGAATTTAAGGAGCTAGGAGCTAAATTAAAAAGTAGGACCTCAAAAGTAGTAATCTCAGGATTGCTACCAGTGCCACGTGCTAGTCAGAGTAGGAATCGCAGGATAGCTCAGATGAATATGTGGCTTGAGCAGTGGTGCAGCAGAGAGGGATTCAAATTCCTGGGGCATTGGAACAGGTTCTGGGGGAGGTGGGACCAGTACAAACCGGATGGTCTGCACCTAGGGAGGACTGGAACCAATGTCCTAGGGGGAGTGTTTGCCAGTGCTGTTGGGAAGGAGTTAAACTAATATGGCAGGGGGATGAGAACCAATGCAGGGAGACAGAGGGAAAAAAAATGGAGACAGAAGCAAAAGACAGAAAGGAGATGAGTAAAAGTGGAGGGCAGAGAAACCCAAGGCAAAAAAACAAAAAGGACCAATGTACAGCAAAATTGTAAAGGGTCAAAGTGTAATAAAAAGGCAAGCCTGAAAGCTCGGTGCCTCAATGCGAGGAGTATTCGGAACCCAGGAGAGGGCTCTGAGCTAGTTAGAGTGGGGGAGAGCGCAGATGAACAGGACCACAAGAAAGAATGCAAAAGGCAGGAGGCAACAGAGCAGAGTAGCACTGGGGTAAGTGTAAACCACAAGGTGATAGGAAGGGACAATATGTATGAATATAAAGCGGCTGCAGGAGGGGTCAAAACTAAAAATCATGGTTTAAAAACTAGTATTAAAACACTCTACCTAAACACACGCAGCATTCGAAATAAAATAAATGAGTTGACGGCACAAATCATTACAAATGGGTATGATTTGGTGGCCATTACAGAAACGTGGTTGCAGGGTGGCCAAGACTGGGAATTAAACATAAAGGGGTATCTGACAATTCGGAAGGATAGACAAGAAGGGAAAGGAGGTGGAGTAGCTCTGTTTACAAAGGATGATATCAGGGCAGTTGTGAGAGACGATATTGGCTCTAATGAACAAAATGTTGAATCATTGTGGGTGGAGATTAGAGATAGTAAGGGGAAAAAGTCACTGGTGGGCGTAGTTTATAGGCCCCCAAATAATAACTTCACGGTGGGGTGGACAATAATCAAGGGAATAATAGAGGCATGTGAAAAAGGAATGGCAGTAATCATGGGGGATTTGAACCCACATATCGATTGGTCAAATCAAATCGCACGGGGTAGCCTGGAGGAGGAATTCATAGAATGCATACGGGATTGTTTCTTAGAACAGTATGTTACAGAAGCTACAAGGGAGCAAGCTATCTTAGATCTGGTCCTGTGTAATGAGACAGGAATAATAAACGATCTCCTCGTAAAAGATCCTCTCGGAATGAGTGATCACAGTATGGTTGAATTTGTAATATAGATTGAGGGTGAGGAAGTAGTGTCTCAAATGAGCGTACTATGCTTAAACAAAGGGGACTACAGTGGGATGAGGGCAGAGTTAGCTAAAGTAGACTGAGAACACAGACTAAATGGTGGTACAATTGAGGAACAGTGGAGGACTTTTAAGGAGCTCTTTCATAGTGCTCAAAAAAAATATATTCCAGTGAAAAAAAAGTGCGGTAAGAGAAGGGATAACCAGCCGTGGATAACTAAGTAAATAAAGGAGAGTATCAAATTAAAAACCAATGCGTATAAGGTGGCCAAGGTAAGTGGGAAACTAGAAGATTGTGAACATTTTAAACGACAGCAAAGAATGACTAAGAAAGCAATAAAGAAAGGAAAGATAGATTACGAAAGTAAACTTGCGCAAAACATAAAAACAGATAGAAAAAGCTTTTACCGATATATAAAACGGAAGAAAGTGACGAAAGTAAATGTTGGTCCCTTAGAAGATGAGAAGGGGGATTTAATAATGGGAAATGTGGAAATGGCTGAGACCTTAAACAATTATTTTGCTTCGGTCTTCACAGTGGAAGACACAAAAACCATACCAAAAATTGCTGGTCACAGAAATGTGGGAAGGGAGGAACTTGAGACAATCACTGTCACTAGGGAGGTAGTGCTGGACAGGCTAATGGGACTCAAGGTAGACAAGTTCCCTGGTCTTGATGAAATGCATCCTAGGGTATTAAAAGAGATGGCGGAAGTTATAGCAGAGTACTGCATGCAGTTTTGGTCACCTTACTTAAGGAAAGATATACTAGCCTTTGAGGGGTACAGAGACGATTCACTCGGCTGATTCCGGAGATGAGGGGGTTACCTTATGATGATAGATTGAGTAGACTGGGTCTTTACTCGTTGGAGTTCAGAAGGATGAGGGGTGATCTTACAGAAACATTTAAAATAATGAAAGGGATAGACAAGATAGAGGCAGAGAGGTTGTTTCCACTGGTCGGGGAGACTAGAACTAGGGGGCACAGCCTCAAAATTCGGAGGAGCCAATTTAAAACCGAGTTGAGAAGGAATTTCTTCTCCCAGAGGGTTGTGAATCTGTGGAATTCTCTGCCCAAGGAAGCAGTTGAGGCTAGCTCATTGAATGTATTCAAATCACAGATAGATAGATTTTTAACCAATAAGGGAATTAAGGGTTACGGGGAGCGGGCGGGTAAGTGGAGCTGAGTCCACGGCCAGATCAGCCATGATCTTGTTGAATGGCAGAGCAGGCTCGAGGGGCTAGATGGCCTACTCCTGTTCCTAATTCTTATGTTCTTATGTTCATATGCCCAACAATGGCATCTATTACTAATTTTTTATTTACTACTGAGAAATATAATTCGGCATATCTGTATTCCCTGCAATAAACTGATTAAATCTATCCATTGACTACTCTTTCAATGCTTTTTTTAAAGATTTTTTACCTGATGCCCTCATCCTCTTCCAAAAACTTGGGCTTGGACCTGACATTTTGCCGAGTGCTGTGGCTCTGATTGTGTGGCCTGAGCATCTGCATTATGCCTAATTTACTAGGATGCAACCAGTGGCAGCTGTACTGATGGAATTGTTTATTGGCTTCTCGCACTTTCTACTCAATATATGTTCTTCAAACAATTTTGAAATACAGAGGACACATTGCAAAAGCTTAATTGAGGTAAAATTGAAATGGTGGTTTTTAAATTAATAAAATAGAATGGCTGTCTGTGTATCTGTAGCGGTGTGTAAAATAAAATGACTTTGTTAACGATATACATGTAGTAGCTTTTGTTGTATGTTCTATAAATTTCAAAAAGTGCATTAAGCTGACAGGAAGGGAGGTAAGAGCGAGTGACTGTGGAGGGGTGGTATTGAGAGACAGCGGGCAAAGAAAACAACATCTGAAACCAACTAATTATCCACAGGCCCAAAACAAAATTACTACAGATGCTGGAAATCGGAAATAAAAACAGAAAATGCTGGAAACACATAGGAGGCAGGCAGCATCTGTGGGGAGAGGAGGGTAGTGTTAACATTTCAGGTTGATGACCTTTCATCAGAACTCTGATGACAAAAGGTCACTAAACTGAAAAGTTAGCACAATCCTCTCTCCACGGAGGTTGCCTGCGCTGCTGAGTGTTTGCAGCATTTTCGGTAATTATCCACCAGTGTTTTGCTGACAGTTGGAATCGGTAATTGCTAATTCCTTACACCCATGTGGCAAAGATGCTAATTCTAACACCTATGAGGCAGACAGACAAGAGAAAGAGATAGGATTTCTAGATAGATTTTTTTTGAAAAAGGATGTTTAATTTTTTAAGTAGATGGGAAAGGAGAGAAAATGGGGCAGAGAGTTGATGGTGAGGGTGTCGCTGGCCTCTCTGAACAACCCCTTGGGAAAGTGAGTGAGGAAAAGTGGATGAAAGATTACAATCATTCATCGGCAGTCCCTCGAAATCGAGGAAGACTTGCTTCCATTCTAAAAGTGAGTTCTCAGGTGACTGAACAGTCCAGTATGGGAAGTACAGTCTCTGTCACAGGTGGGACAGACAGTCATTGATGGAAAGGGTGGGTGGGGAGTCTGGTTTGCTGCACGCTCCTTCCGCTGTCTGCACTTGCTTTCTGCATGCTCTCGGCGACGAGACTCGAGATGCTCAGCGCCCTCCTGGATGCTCTTCCTTCACTTAGGGCGGTCTTTGGCCAGGTACTCCCAGGTTTTGGTGGGAATGTTTCATTTTGTAAGGGAGGCTTTGAGGGTGTCCTTGAAATGTTTCCTCTGCCCACCTGGGGCTCGCCTGCCGTGTAGGGAGTTCCGAGTAGAGCGCTTGCTTTGGGAGTCTTGTGTCCGGCATGCGAACAATGTGGCCCGCCCAACGGAGCTGTTCGAGTGTGGTCAGTGCTTCGATGCTGGGGATGTTGGCCTGATCGAGGACACTAACGTTGGTGCGTCTGTCCTCCCAGAGGATTTGCAGGATCTTGCGGAGACATCGCTGGTGGTATTTCTCCAGCGATTTGAGGTGGCTACTGTATATGGTCCATGTCTCTGAGCCATACAGGAGGGCGGGTATCACTACAGCCCTGTAGACCATAAGTTTGGTTCCAGATTTGAGTGACAAATGAGTGCCTAACAGCAAAGCAAGGGGAAGGGATGGATACAGATTTTGAGTGGGTATGTCAAAGGGGCAGCGGGGGAGGGGGCGAGGGTGGGGGGGTTCGTTGGAAGAGGAATGGGTAATAGGAAGTTAAAGGTGTAAGGAGTATGGTGGGAGAAGCAAAAGAGATTGGGGGGATGTGATAGGAAGGCAGACTGCAGACCACATCTCCTCAACAGTTCCACCCCATGAGCTGTTGCCCTTTAATTGCAGACAGGAGGAGGAAGGGCAGAGGGCCAATGGCAGGTAATAAGGCTGGAGACTTTGAAATGATTTATTTTATATGTTTTAAGTTCTATTGGCTTTTGCAAATAAAAGTTTGGGAAAAAATACAACTTTTATTTTAAAATTCATATTACTTGGTTCTGCCAAAATCATGAATTTTAAAAGGTATACATCACATCTTTTGGTGCTTTAAATTTCATAAATTGTGCCAATTTCTTAAAAGAAACAGCATCCATTTGTTTATCAACCCTGGATGCAATTTAGGACAATCAAAAATTCAATCTCCTAAACATGCCTTCCTCACTGACATTCCAGAGGAATTCCATGCCTGTCTAGGGGGAGTTTGGTTGTTTTCTTAATTTGCTCATTTTAAAAGTTTCATTACTTGTGTTTTTTTTTGATGATTGGTTTGTGACAAATGCTGCTGTTTATAAGGAACAGTTAGATTTTCAACCTTTCCAGAATGATGTGAAAACAACTCTTTTTAAAGTTGCCATGTCACATCACTTTGCAGTGAGATTAAACTAAGATTTCAGAACGCTTGAGTGTTCATAGCGGGAGAAATTGGCCTGGTTTGCGCCTCTCGTTAGTGCCTGCGGAGGGCGGTAACTGGGCGGTAAGGGAGTACCGACCTGGCACAGCGCATTCACCGGCACCCGTGAACTTCCCCGCCGGTTTTGCGCTGGCGCTAATATTACCGCCTCGCTCTCTTGTGCCCCGGAGATCGTGACGCCTTCCGGTGCACAGCCCCCGATGTAATATTCGCTCCCGCCCCGGACATCAGCAACAGCAGCTGCAAGAGGCGTTGTCACCTCGGCTGGCCACTTGGGGAGCGCTGTGGGTGGTCAGGTAGAACAAAATGTATTCATCTCCCCAATCTGGAGCCTCCTGATTAGTTTTGATGCCATGATTCCTCAGCCCTGCACATAGCACAGGTCCCGTGACCCCACGGCAATAGCACGAGGATTGATTCAAACCAACATTGGCCCTCCCCTGTAAGCGAGGGGAGGATCGCCAAAGACAGCAGTGCTGCACGGAACATTGTGGTGCGCTCTGCCACTACTGCCCCTCTCATTCGCTTTAGCACTCTCAGGGAAGTGATAGTGCTTGATTTACTGCCCACCTCCTTCTTAGAGTGCTCAGGCGAAAGTTCCCGGCAGCAAAAATTATTTTTCGCCTGCCAATATTTTTGCGCTCCCTGAAAAGTTATCACTCCAAACGGGGCGCTGTGCAATTTCTAACCCAATTTTTTTTTTTGCTCAGCTCAAATTGTTTTCCAACATACAAATCCATTATACAAATAATGTAACAATTTCTAATTCCATTATTTTATTTGGTTGTGACAGCTGAAATTTAGAAATATGAGGCATTGAAATTGTCATTGTGATACGAGTAACTAATGTGTTAACGCATTCAGTAAAATTCATCTAACCCTATTTTAAATTTAAATGAGTGAGTTCCTTTGTTAAAATAATGGCTGAAGGAATTTCAGATGAACACATTAGAATCTGTGTCATTAATATTACACAATGGGATTTCAATCCAAGTGTCAGAACTTTTTGTGACTTTTCTAATATGTAATTCACGTTGTTTGCAAAATTGGATACTTCCTCTTTAATCCCTGTTGCAATATTCTAAACTAACTAAACCAGGCTTTCAAATCTTGATAGATCAAAACATAAAATTAATCATAGGCACTAGGCAACACCCTGGGGTTGATTTTCATCTGTGGTGCACATGGGGTGGGTGGTTAACATCGAGAGGCCCAAACCATTTTTATGATCGGGTTTCATTTAAATTTTATGGCATGTTTCTAGTACTGATAGGCATCTCACTGTTTGGAAGAGCGGGAATTCCTGAATTCCTGATGCATATTCAATGTGAAATTGCACCTCGCAAAGCAGAGGTGTTTTTTCATTTCAGAAGTCTTGTTGGTGGGATTTTTGAATTTGTGGGGAAGAATGTCTACTACCAGGGCACCCTGTTTCAGCAATGCTGGGTGGTTGTATAAGCTGAGGAAGTGGCTGAGGAGAGCTTGTGTATCCCTCAGATGGCATACGTGTGCCCAGGCAGGCTTAGAAAAATATAGCAGAGAATATCAATGCCTGCAGCATAATCTCAAGGACCTGGCTGCAATGCTGAAAAATATTTAATGACCTTATACATACAGCAAAGGTGAGAATGATTTGTTCATTTGTCTTTTTCTCAGAATGACGATTTGCCACAACACGTCATACTCAGCCCCCTCCGCCCCGCCAACCCCCTACCTCCACCTCCTCCCCAGCTCTCACAACCCTTCCTTTCCCCGCTTCTCCTCCAATCACAACAGGATACTGCTCCAACCCTCCTGATTATAATCACACACTTGCCAGTCCTCAGAACAGGCACAAACAGCATTCTGCTTTTACATGGTGACAACTGGAATGCTAACTCACATTTCACACTACAGCCACTTCCTTGCACATAGCCACTTCCCCATCTTGCCCACAACCTGCTGCTTCTCCCTTTCACCATGCCCACTTTATATGAAGCTACCATCGCACATCTGCGCAACTCTTTCAAAGAACTACACCCTAACTTGCTTTCACTCTTCTGGCGGGGCAAGCTGGTGAGCAACAGAAGAGAGAGGACAAGAACCAGGGGCCATCCAGCCACCATCCAAGTCCTTAGTCCAAGGGAGGAGATTATTGGCACAGGGATGATGCAATGCATTGGAGATGGTGAGGCTGGAATTCAATTGCAGCAAGGTGTTTGGCTACTTCTCTTACCGAAGTCTCTTTCCTCAAACAATTGCACATATAGGCAGTGCAGCAACCTGGTGCTGCAATGCACTGCCACTCATGTGCTGCTGCTTATCCAGCCCATTGTGTGCTGACCTCGTCCCTCTCCTCGTTTTCCAGGTTTATTTGGTGACTTTACGGGCGTCACAGCTATACCTTAAAGGGAAATTCCCATTGAGTGTGTCTCCTGTCTCAGTGAAAGCTGCTCTTCTTTTGAAAGTATTTGTTGTAACTCTTCTGTTGGTCCTCCTATTCCTTAACAGTTAAAAATGATTTCGGGTGACACAGACTTCCTCCCAGTACCCTTGATCTCCCTGATCAAGTCCCTTACATACACCTCTGTATTGGAAGGAACCTTTCTGAAAACCCTGACAGATCAATTTCATTTGTAGACAGCTGAGGAACAGTATTTGTACTTCGGCTTTGGCTGTGGGTGGGTGCCACATTTTGAAAATCCATGCGGCTATTGGCAGATATCACAAACTGTTTTGACAATATTTATAGGGTATTTCACTTCTACAGGTGATCATAGAAACAAAGAAACATAGAAACATGGAAAATAGGTGCAGGAGCAGGCCATTCGGCTCTTCGAGCCTGCACCACCATTCAATAAGATCATGGCTGATCATGCAACTTCAGTACCCCATTCCTGCTTTCTCTCCGTACCCCCTGATCCCTTTAGCCATAAGGGCCACATCTAACTCCCTTTTGACTACACCTAACGAACTGGCCTCAACAAATTTCTGTGGTCGAGAATTCCACATGCCCACAACACTCTGGGTGAAGAAGTTTCTCCTCATCTCAGTCCTAAATGGCTTACCCCTTATCCTTAGACGGTGACCCCTGGTTCTGGACTTCCCCAACATCGGGAACATTCCTCCTGCATCTAACCTGTCCAATCCCGTCAGAATTTTATATGTTTCTATGAGATCCCCTCTCATTCTTCTAAATTCCATTGAATACAAGCCTAGTCGATCCAGTCTTTCTTCATATGTTAGTCCTGTCATCCCGGGAATCAGTCTGGTGAACCTTTGCTGCACTCCCTCAATAGCAAGAATGTCCTTCCTCAGATTAGGAGACCAAAACTGTACACAATATTCAAGGTGTGGCCTTACCAAGGCCCTGTACAACTGTAGTAAGACCTCCCTGCTTCTATACTTGAATCCTCTCACTATGAAGGCCAACATGCCATTTGCCATTCTAAATTTCTCCCAGTCCTCAGATTTGCTGCTTTTTTCTGGCCAATTTATATGCCTCTTCCTTGGATTTAACACAATCCCTAATTTTCCTTGGTGGATACACTTAAATTATTGCTGGCTGCATTGTTATATCCTCTGATAAGCAACTATTTGAATGCACTTATACGATTCCTTTTTCATTCTTGGTTTCATACGCATGTTTATTTCATTCCGTACATTACATTGACTATAACCCCCCTCAGCAGGCAGCCTATATCCTCACTGGCTTTCTGAGGCTTTTTATTTGCTGTGACACTTCCCATTCTGTTTACTTAACATCATTCAGATGTTTCCTTCAGTCTTTCCCATCCTGTTTCACTGGGGACACTACGCGTATTGTATTTGCAATGCCCCTCCAGGCAGTTTTGTGTTCTGTAGCGGTTCTGATTTGAGCTATTTGAGTACTTCTTCAGCCAGATGCTGCACCTCTGCATCCCTGAAACGAATTGCCTTGCGGTGTGCTTTTTCTCTTCTTAGTTGGCCATTTCCACTTATTTCCACCAGGTCCTTGATGGCTGTTTAACCTTTTCTTTGTTTATTGACCCCCAGTCACTCGTCACTCCCTGTCTCCTCAAACTTTGCCTGCAAGTTAAGGGGCGAGTCATTGGTGAGGGACAAATCAAAGGCGACTTGAGCACACAAGTTAAAACATTTGAAATTGGAACAAAAGAGACAAGTTGTAATTAACTCGCCGAGAGGAAGCTGACTCTACAATTCAACCGGTATTTTAATAAATACCAGAAGAGATAGCAACTGAATATAAGAGTGAAATAAATAAAAGAATTAGTAGAAATACACTTCACAATATGTTTACAATTACTTTTTTCCCTCTTTCTTTTTGATGTTTTGGTATATAATTCAGTAAATCTGTAATTTGAGTGCTGCCTATTATTTGAAATTATGATCAATTCGTTTTTACATTCTAGCCACCTATAGATTGCAATTCTACTAGCGGCATGTCATGGAACAGAAAATTGATACATTAAAAGCAAAAGAACACACGAGAGAATTCAAAGTCTAACTTCAGAATAAAGAACTATCTCGTTGTGGCTTAAACTTACCATCCCAGGATGAAGTTACCTCCATTCCTGTAGGAGAAAATTGCACTGTTGTGGTTTTTTTATTCACAGGATGTGGGTGTTGCTGGCAAGGCCGGCATTTATTGCCCATCCCTAATTGCCCTTGAGAAAGTGGTGGTGAGCCGCCTTCTTGTACCGCTGCAGTCCGTGTGGTGAAGGTACTCTCACAGTGACTTTGCCATGGCAGTTTGCACAAGTGAATGGCTTGCTAGGCCACTTCAGAGAGGAGTTAAGAGTCAACCACATTGCTGTGGGTCTGGTACCACGTGTCGACCAGACCGGGTAAGGACGGCACACTTGTGAGCCAGATGGGTTTTATATGACAATCCAGTGGTTTCATAGTCACCATTATTAATACTAGCTTTTTATTCCAGATTTATTTAATGAACTGAATTTAAATTCCTCAGCTGCCATAGTAAGATTTGAACTCACGACTCTGCATCATTAGTCCAGGCACCTCTGGATTACTAGTCCAGTAACATAACCATTATGCTGCCATTCTAGAGCAGCAAAGTGGAGGTATGAGAAGCTTGTATCCATTTAATTTATCATAGCTAAAGGAGGAATGGAAAAATCTCACATCATTCTACCTTTTTGTTATTGTGCTAGGTGAATGAACAGGTTCAATAATGAAAAATGTTAAAGTGCCAAACTTGTTTGGGTACTACTGAGATTGTGGTTCATCACAAGATGCACGCATCTAACAATTAAAGATTGTAGCATATAGCCTATCTGCTGAGAACTTGGCACCTACACCTCGTCCTGCTCTCCAGTAGGTGCTTGTCATCTGGAGTTAACACTTCCTGGCTGTCCATTTACTGACAAAACTTACAGAGGATTACATAGTATTACACAGAATATACGGCGCAGAAACAGGCCCAACCAGTCCATTCCGCCGGTTATGCTCCACTCGAGCCTCCTCACGTCTTTCCTCATCTGATTCTATCAGCATAACCCTCTATTCCCTTCTCCCTCACATACTTGCCTCCCCATAAATGCATTTATACTATTCGCTTCAACCGCTCCCTGCACTCCCAACTTGACAATGAGCAACAAGCAGTATGATGTCATGTTTACCTTACAATGCTTTATTCAGCGGCAGCCTCAAGAAAAAGGACTTGCATTTATATAGCGCATTTCATGACCACAAAGCACTTTCCAGCCAACGAAGTACTTTTGGAGTGTAGTCACTGTTGTAATGTAGGAAAAGCAGCCACCAATTTGTGCACAGCAGGCTCCCACAAACAGATAATAACCAGATAATCTGTTTCTTTAGTGATGGTTGATGTAAGGGGATAAAATACTGTCACTAAAGTGGATAGTGAAGGTAATTAATTGATCTGACCCCTGGTCCAGATTGTAAGGCTTATCAGTATTGAGAGGTTCTGAGGAATCTGGAGTTCCTCTGTCTTACGGTAGGGATTGTAATCGTAAATTGACCAATTGTATGTAAAACTTGCTTTTGTATGTAAAGCACACTTATACACTCGCTTACAATGGAGTTTTAAGAAAGGGAAGCAACAAAGCTTGCTATACAGCAAAGCTTGATGGTTAATGAACCATCTGTTGTGTTAACCTTAATACAGACTGAGGGAAACTTACATTCAGTACAGAATAACATCCCCCAAGGGCAGTGGAGAGTCAACAGTCTAGAACATAGATTGTAACAGCATCTGAATCTCATGGGATCTCATGAGAACTAGAACATTTTGACTGGAGTTTTCTTTGGAACAGGATAAGAAAGCCGGTGTTTGGGAACAAGATAGCAAACCCTGGGAAACAAGGTTGATCAACACGTCATGAGGAACTGAGGCAAAGTTGACACCACTGAACCACACATTCCACAAGACTGACATGTGATGGGAGATGGACAGGTGGAGGGAACCATTCAGTCAGAGCCAGTCTGATAAGGGTCAACAAATCAATGTAACTTTGCAGATAGCAGTCGGCCAATCGGTGGTTTTGTAGGAGGGCCGCACACCTCGACAAATGTATAACTGTAGGTGTAAAAACCTCTGTTCTGAAAAGGTTCATCCGTGAACACTTCCCCTGCATGCTTGAATAAAGACCGGTTGAACCGAGTTTCGTCTGAGTGATTTCGTGCTCGCTATACAGGCGGGGATCGATTCCTTATATCAGGGAGTCCATCTTGAAGAAGAGAAGTCTTCTTTTTACCCCAACAGTTGATTTAGGGATAAATATTGGTCAGGACACCAGGATTTCTCCCCTACTATTCTTCAAAATAGTGCCATGAGATCTTTTACGTCCACTTGAGATAGCAGACGCGGCCTCGGTTTAAAGTCTCAACCAAAAAACGGGCCCTCTGACACTCAGTACTGCACTGGAGTGTCAACCTACAATTTTATACTTAAGTCTCTGGAGTGGGATTTGAACCCACAACATTCTGACCCAGAGGCGAGAGTGCGAGCACCTGAGCTGACACAATCATGGAATCATAGAATACTACATCACAGAAGAAAGGCATTTGGTCCATCGAGTCTGCGCCAGCTCTTTCAAAGAGCAATACAGTTAGGCCCACTGCCACACTCTTTCCCCATATTCCTCTATTTTTTTTTCTCTTTCAAGTATTTATCTAATTCCTTTTTGAAGCCTACTGTTGAAGCTATATCCACCGCCCTGTCAGGCAGTGCACTCCAAATCCTAACCACTTGTTGCGTTACATTTTTTTTCCTCATGTTGCCGCTGGGTCTTTTGCCAATCACCTTAAATCTATGCCCTCTGGTTATCGACCCTTCAGCCATTGGAAACAATTTCTCTTTATTACTATATCTAAAAATGACATGATTTTAAACACCTTTATCTCATCTCCTCTTAGACTTCTCTGCTCCAAGGAGAACAACCCCAGCTTCACAAGTTAACTGTAATCCCTCATCTCTAGATCATTCTAGTAAATCTCTTCTGCCTCCCTTCCAAAGCCTGCACGTTCTTCCTGGTGCCCGGAATTGAACACAATACTCCAGCTGGGGTAAGAACTAGTGTTTCGTACAGGTTTAGCGAAACTTCCAGGCTTTTGTATTCTATGCCTCTGCTTAAAAAGCCCAGGATCCCATGTGCTTTATTAACTGCATTGTTAACCTATCCAGCCACTTTCAAAGTTTTGTGCACAAGCACTCCTAGGTCTGCCTCTCCTTGCACCCCCTGTAAAATTGTCCCATTTAGCATGTCTTGGGCTGGAAATTCACTCACCTTCCACCATGGTTTTCGGCGGTATCTCGCCGTTTAGGGCGTAAAACGGTGCAGCGGGGAAAGTCCCTGAAGTCTTCCACCGGCGGTCTTGAAATACCGTTGGGGAGCGGACCGTCGGCGTGCAAGACTGGGAAAAGTGCTTTCGCCCGAGTGTGGCCACAACGGGTGACCCGTAGATAGGGTAGAAAAAAACGGCGAGGCAAAACCTGTTGGTGCAGCCCTCGGAAACTGCGGTAGGTATGAAAACCTGCAAAACAAGGCAAGTTAAAGTTTACTTCTAAATCCTTTTGCAGCGATTCATTAGAAAAGGGTCCTGTGAATGTTTAGCAATTTTTTTTATTTTTTGGAAAAACATTTTTTGGTGTTTTCGCCCCTCCCTCGGCCAAAACTCGCAGCGGTATCCGCTTCGGAGAAAAGTTGCATAAAATTTACGGTTTACGACACGAATCTTTGTGCAACGCTGATTTTTCGCGCCGGACGGATTTTTTTCCCCCATTGTTTCCCGAATCTTCCGTCTCAAAATCATAGCGGAGTCAGAGCGGTTTTTTTCCGCCAAGAAAAACGCCATAAACCAAAACTGAATTTCTCGCCCAATAATTGTCTCTCCTCATTCTTCCTACCAAGAATGTAAGCTTTAGGTTTCATCAGTCACTAGACTGAGCCTCATTTGCACCACTTTCATTGAACCTATTCACCAAACTCTGATTATTTTCAGTTGGCTTTTTCTCATATTAATTGCACAACCATTAATAAATTCCAATGTCAAAGAGAATTCATTCGACCCCGTAACTAAAGAGTTTTATTGTTGTTTGCCTAACCTTCCTTTGTTACATTCTGTTGTCATTGGGTAGCAGCCAGTGTTTGGCTAAAACCTCACAGACAACCTACACCTTCAAAACAAAATACAAAGTACATTTACAACCTTTTTATGTACTTTCTGTTTCCATTAGGTGTATGCAACATTTATTGAAAAATGTTTAATGATTTATCAGGAAAAATCACTTAGTAGAAGTTCGTGCTGAAATACTCATTTGTGTGTTCTGCAGTAAATTGCTGACTTGCTTTCAACTCCAGTTAAAGGTTTATTCTATACACATAAAAAGAAAATGCTGTAATCTTTATTTTTTGCTTCCTGCATGTTGCTGCAAATTTAACAAAATGCCAACCATAGCAACAGTGTGCGAATGTCTGTAATTTGGGACTTACATAAGATCAAATGTGAAATCGATGCTTAAAAGAGTGGTATGCATAATGGAATTTATAGTCAAAGATACTCAGTTAATAAGAATTATTTTTGCTTTCCAATTGCTATTCCTTTAACCAGAGCATGCAGTTGCCAGTTTATTTTAGTAGAATAATTTATAATATTGGGAGCATTTCAAAATGTACAAAAATTTGCACAGTAATATTAATGATCAAATACTTCATAAATTATTCTTCTATCAGTAAATAATAGATAAAAACTTGTCTTTGCATTTCTGCTGCAAGTTATCGTTCCTGGCTGTATTATATGTTATAGCTTTTCACCTCTCTGTTCAGGCATCATCCTGAGTAACTAAACCAACACAGATGCTGTGAATACAAATGGTTCAGGGAAAAAGGAAAGACTTGCATTTATTGTGCCCTAGAAATCCGATAAGACCCGAAAATGGGGCAGTGCCACCGAGGGGCGAGGCTTGCTCACGTCTGTAAAAAGATCACAGGCAGCGCTGTTATTTTGGTGCCGATTTGAATGATCGGAGTGCACAGCACAGCGAGGAACACGCTGCCTCAGGCTGTGCGCTCTGCAGGAAGCCCAACGTAACGCGGCCATAGGGTCCCAGAAGCGAGACAGCATTTTCTTAAAACAAGGCCGTAATTTTAGAAAGCAGTCTCCAGCCCTTAAAGGGGAACTGTCTTCTAAAAAAAAAAATTTAAAAATAGGCAGTCTCGAGTCCTTAGAGCTCAACTGCCTTCTGAAGAAAAAAAACTTCCAAAATGACAGTGTTCTGCTCTTAAAGCTGAACTGCCTTCTGCTGGTGAAAATGGTAAAAGTGCTTGAGCACTAACATAAATGACTTGACAGGCCAGGGAAAGGGCACCCAGGGTCTTGCAGGCAGCACTCCAGCTTTGTGCAGGAGGTTAAACGTGGAAGAGTGGTGCTCTACCCACAGGGGGCCAGGAGAAAAGAAGAATGTGGGACGAGATTGCTGAAGCCATCACTGTGTCGCTCCCACCACCTGGCTCCAGTGCCCAAAGAGGTTTCATGACCTCAGATCAGTGGTCAAGATCAGGGAATGCATCTTCAAAAGCCATCTCCTACCAACTGCACCACGAGCTTCAAACACTGCTCAATGAACAACATCAACCCACCCACCCCCATCAACAATCTCTACAAAACACAAGGCACATCACACATTCCTAGCTTCACCTCACCCCCTTGGGGGAGACAATGCTGACCATTCTTGGCATGGACATGGCTGTGCCCTTGGCCAGTGGCGGGGCTGACAGGACACAAGATGCTGCTATTCTCGTACGTTATCCCCTTTTCACATCCCGCTTCCCTCTCACCCCACAATATCTTCTGATGTAGACACTGCGCATGGTGTAAGCATGCAGCTCTTGTTTTCACACCCTCCCCTCACCAAAACTCCACCCTTGTGCCTTCCTCATTTCAGACACCTAAGAAATGCAAGCCTGCCCAGCCAGTGGTTGATCAAGAGGAAGAGGAGAGTGGTGAAGAAGAAGAAAAGGAAACACCGTCTCTCGATTTGACACTCCCAGCCACCTGCTCCTCGAGATGGTCCTGCAAAGCTGTATGCAGTCTCCCCCACTAAAAATCAGCAGACTTCCACCAGCCACTGCGGTAGCACTGTGTGACATCACTATGAAAGCCAAAGTCATACGCAAGACAGTCACTAAGGGAATGCACAAGGGTGATTGGTTGATTTCTTGATTTCATGTTGGAATAATATATGGATAAAGTTGGATTCGGAAAGTTTGCTTTGTAGTGGGTTTTATTTCAGCATTGTGCCAAGAGGAGATATTTCATAACTCGCAACAAAAATATATCCCAATGAGAAGGAAAGACGGTAAGAGAAGGGATAGCCATCCGTGGCTATCTAAGGAAATAATGGATGGTATCAAATTGAAAACAAGGGCGTACAATGTGGCCAAGACCAGTGGGAGGCCAGAGGATTGGGAAACTTTTAAAAGCCAGCTCAGAACGACTAAAGAAATAAATAAAGAGAGGGAAGATAGATTATGAAGGTAAACTAGCACGAAATATGAAAATATTTCCTACAGGTACATAAAAAGGAAAAGAGTGGCTAACTTAAATATTGGTTCCCTAGAGGATGAGACTCAGGAATTAATAATGCAGAACAGGGAAATGGCAGAGATGTTGAACAAATATTTTGTATCGGTCTGCACGATAGAAGACACTAAAAAATCCCAATAGTAGATAATCAAAGGGCTATAGGGAAGGAAGAACTTAATACAATCACTATCATCTGTAAAGTAATGGGACTAAAGGTGGACAAGTCCCCAGGACCTGATGGTTTACATCGTAGGGTCTTAAAAGAAGTGGCTGCAGAGATAGTGGATGCATTGGTTGTAATTTACCAATATTCCCTGGTTTCTGGGGTAGTCCCAGCGGATTGGAAAACCGCAAATGTAACGCCCCTAATTAAAAAAGGAGGCAGAAAAAAAGCAGGAAACTATAGACCAGTTAGCCTAACATCTGTCGTTGGGAAAATGCTGGAATACATTATTAAGGAAGCAGTAGCGGGCCATGTGGAAAAACATAATTCAATCAGGCAGAGTCAGTATGGTTTTATGAAAGGGAAATCATGTTTGATAAATTTGCTCGAGGTTTTGAGGATGTAACGAGCAGGGTGGATAAGGGAGAACCAGTGCATGTGGTGTATTTGGATTTCCAGAAGTCATTCGATAAGGTGTCATATAAGAGGTTACTGCACAAGATAAAATTTCACGGGGTTGGGGTTAGTATATTAGCATGGATAGAGAATTGGCTAACTAACAGAAAGCAGACAGTCGGGATAAATGGGTCATTTTCTGGTTGGCAAACAGTAACTAGTGGGGTGCCGCAGGGATCGGTGCTGGGTCCTCAACTATTTACAATCTATATTAATGACTTGGATGAAGGGACCGACCGATGGGTGGGAAAGCAAATTGTGAGGAGGACACAAAAATCTGCAAAGGGATATAGACAGGCTAAGTGAGTGGGCAAAAATTTGGCAGATAGAGTATAATGTGGGAAAATGTGAGGCTATCCACTTTGGCAGAAAAAAATAGAAAAGCAAATTATAATTTAAATGGAGAAAAATTGAAAAGTGCTGCAGTGCAGTGGGACCTGGGGGTCCTTGTGCATGAAACACAAAAAGTTATTATGCAGGAAAGCAAGTAATCAGGAAGGCAAATGGAATGTTGGCCTTTATTCTAAGGGGGATAGAGTATAAAAGCAGAGAAGTCCTGCTACAACTGTACAGGGTATTGGTGAGGCCACACCTAGAGTACTGCATACAGTTTTGGTCTCCGTATTTAAGGAAGGATATACTTGCATTGGAGGCTATTCAGAGAAGGTTCACTAGGTTGATTCTGGAGATGAGTGGGTTGAGTTATGAAGATAGGTTGAGTAGGTTAGGCCTATACACATTGGAGTTCAGAAGAATGAGAGGTGATCTTATCGAAACATATAAGATAATGAGGAGCCTCGACAAGGCGGATGTAGAGAGGATATTTCCATTCATAGGGGAAACTAAAATGAGGAGACATAGTCTCAGAATAAGGGGCCACCCATTTAAAACTGAGATGGGGAGGAATTTCTTCTTTCAGCGGGTTGTAAATCTATGGAATTCTCTGCCCTAGAGAGCTGTGGAGGCTGGGTCATTGAATATATTTAAGGCGGAGGTAGACAGATTTTTGAGCGATAAGGGAATAAAGGGTTATGGGGAGCAGGCAGGGAAGTGGAGCTGAGTCCATGATCAGATCAGCCATGATCTTATTGAATGGCGGAGCAGGCTCGAGGGGCCAGGTGGCCTACTCCTGCTCATATTTCTTATGTTCTTATGTTGTTTATAGAACACTGTGATGGTCGTAACAGCAGGAAGGTAAGGTGTGAGACAAATGTTGAATGTGGTATTTGGGTTGTAGTCACTGGTGCTGCAGGCAAATGATTCGGTCCCGGATTTCCAGACCAGAAAGGGGATGTCTAGGTTGCTTTCTTCCTTCCACTTCCTCCTCTTCTGCGTCTTCCCCCTCTGCTTCTTCCTTTTCCCTCTGTGGGCAGCTTGTCCCCTTTGCTGCCTTTACTTCATCTCCATGTGCCCTCCATGATTGTGAGGAAGTGGTCTTCGCAGAGGCAAAATATTGCAGATGCTGGAAATCTGAAATACAATCAGAAAAAACCTGGAAATCCTCAGCAAGTCAGGCAGCATCTCAACCTGAAATGTAAACTCTGTTTCTTGGTCCGCAGAGGCTGTCTGGTCTGCTGAGTATTTCCAGCATTTTCTTTCTTCCCAGAGGTTTTCCTTTACCATCCAAAGCTTTGCAAGCATCCAGCCTCACTCCCTGCACCTTTTAACAACTTTTTAAATGTTTTGCACCAAGCCAGTACTTCAATAAAATATTTTAAAAGTCCAAAAGCTGAAATCCAAACTTACCTGAAAGTTAAGTGTATACCTTTAAAAAGCGCTGCTACACACACTTTCTTCCATGCATGATTTGGAGAAGGCGTTATGCTGTGCGGCGACGTCAAAAATAGCAGTCATGTGTCAAATCAGGTGTTGCACACCGATTGATGTCACAATCTGTTCATTTGAATTTGAGGCCAGTGCTGGCAATTGCACTAAAGTTGTTTTCCATGCAGACATTAGTTTGGCAGTGGCTTTAATGAGGTGTTGGAAAGGAGATCTGTGTGAGATGATGTACACATAAAGGTTCTGTAGATGACGGAATATCCATTTATTTTAAGTAGGTTCATATCTCTGTTAAAATAACAGATGGAGGAATGTCATGCAAACACATCTTAAAGCCCCGATTTATGCCCCACCCCATTTTACACTCCACTGATTTCAATGGAGCGACAGATCGGGCGGTGTATAAATCGGGCATCCGACCTGAACCCACCCCGTTTTCGTTGGGCAGGTTAGTTTAAAATCAGGTATAATTGTTCTTCTGCTAATAGTGCCAGCAATTATTTCTAACCTTTATTCCTGCCCATGTCCACCTTCTCTTAAAGGAACTTTTTATTGATCAGAGTTTGCCCAGTACCATTACCAATAAGTACGTTCCTACAAAGGATTCCCTGCACCATCACTGGTACAATTTGGAGGAAAAAAGTACAGTGTACAGTAGTGCTTTTGTTGGCTTTGTCTTTCATTTTTATCTGTTTTGTTTTCACCTTGCATATTTCTTTACCTCCTATATTTCTCTTTCCTCCCCCTTTTCTCCTCACTTCCTTTATCAGAGGTGGCTGAAAAATATGTGGAAGTACTGGGAGAATTATTATATCTGATAGGAAAGGTGCAGTAACAGAATGGTGAACAACAGGAGGTGACAGGAAATCTATAGAAAGGGAAACTTAGGATAGGTTGCCATATCAAAAATCCTGGCAAAGAAGAGATGATCAGAATCAAATCAGGAAACGGGAGGACAGATTGTGAAAGACCCAAATTTGAATCCTTTTGTATCTACTCTCTATTGCAATGTGTGCCTTTTACCAGGTCACTTGCAAACTAAATCCTTTGTTATGGACTAAACTGGAAAATAACTCCACTGTCAACTCGTGAAGAGATTTTTGCAGGTCTAATGCGAACTCAAGCCAATGTAATGTTTCTATGGAAGCATATTCAGGTTTCCACCATGTTTCAGCATGTTTCCAAAGTTGAGTGTTCGGAGAGCCAGTTCATTCAAGAATGTCTGAAATTCAGATTGAGCTTCAACAACAATGAACTTCACTTTGCCTGCAGGACAATCCAAAGCTCTCTTCCAGAGGCAGAGCCCAATCCCAGACACTCAATCACTGTTTTTCTAGCTTACCTTTTTACACGTAAGCTTGTGCTGCCAACTACCTGAGCCAATTTTTTTTGTACTGTTACATGTTTACTCCTTGTACCCTGGAACGTTTCCAATGTTGCTTCATGCTTAGCTTGTAACATATAATTTTGACTTTGCCTGTTTAAAAAGGCAAAGCCTAGAGCCCAGGAGTGGAATGAGGTGTTGATGGGACACGTTTCAAGTTTTCTTTATTGAATCAAAAAAACATAAGCCTTTCCTTTTAAAAAAAATTGGGGTATGTTAGCCCAGGGAAATGGAACACTTTCACATTTCAGGCACCCTGTGTCAGCATCAAGCACGACCTGTTCACGTATAGAATGGATTGAATAAGGCTCGCTCTACTTTACATCAATATGGACCAGCCCCAAACTCACATCAGCACTCTGCGAGATATTTCCATTTCCCATATCAGCCATCTTTCTGAGTGAGATTGCCAATTTCATTCCTAATTAGAGGCAGTTTTGTGCCATGGTTCCTTACCCATTAGAAAGTAGGTTGAGATCGCTCAAATTCCTACTACTCAGTCCTTCACAGCCAGCAGAGAAATAAAAATCACCTCAGGCACTGGCACTGGTTTTAAACTAGATCCTCGAGGTGAAAAGGATAGTAAGGTAAATGTTGCAAGGCTCTAGTTCCAGTGTGCGTATCTTCACTCAACAGGAGCACAAATGAGAGAATTGGCCCTCTGGATCGGCACTATTGATTCCCAACTCCATTTACTAACCTCTAACACCCAATTTGCATCCCCGTCAACCACGGCCTCAAAAAATAAACCTTTGCTTGCCTTTCTACTGTGCTGCCTAATCTCTACAATTTATGCATACTTTGATGCTAGCAATGTAGGGGATACCTTGTTACACAAAACAATTTACAAAGCATTCTCTTATGACGCTATCCCAAAATCCACACACAACAACACTGTCAATAGGCTATGTCATGGTTTGTGACTGTGGGAGCTCTGTATTTTACAGTTGTCCATCATGTAAATCATTTATTCTGTGAATTTGTTTTGTGAGATTCATTCCTTTAAAAATAAAGTAAGTCTTTCAATGACCTCCTTTCATTACCTCTGGAGTAGAAATTGGGCCCAGCAGCACTATATGTGCTGTGACCCAAAAAATAACATTGGTAGTACCCTAGCCTGGGTACAGTGTTCAAGGATTAATTTTCATCCGATAATGTATGGAGTATGAAAAGGTCATTCAGTCCATTAAGTTCAGTTCTTCCACAGACCATATAGAACCTATCTTATCATGAACTCTAACCCACCCACATAATCTCCTTGGGGTATGTTCTGCATAAATACCCCTGATCCCTAAAGTCAATTGAGCAAAACTACAGAATAGTTATTCATCTTCACAACACTACATTCTCTAGACAATATTTCCTTTTCCTTGTGCAGCATAGGACCCATATTAATCAGTTAAGCTAATTGGATATAATTTGCATACTCTGAATAGTTAATTAGAATATAGACTTTTTCCCACAACTGAGGAAACTCCTATCTTTACAATGTTTGGGTACAACCATTATGCTGTTAGAGATAATACATTAATAATGCTAATTATGCTAATTTACATATGCAGACTAGTTTAATTAGAAATAGACTTTCCACATTAACTCAAAAGATGGGAGCCCTAGTTTCACTGAGCGTGGGGCAATGTTATCATGCTAATGATATAATATATGAATTAATATGCAAATTAAATCTAAATTGCATATCCAGTACTAATTTGTAAATAGACAGTACTAAATAGACTTTCCCCCATGAATCAAAAATTTACACAAATTAAACATTTTAAATAAGTTATCAGATAATAGGGGGGAAAGCACATGTTGTTTTATGGTAATTAAGGGAAAGGGCATATAATTAGGGATTATATAAAATGCTAAAGGGGTTATTTTAGTCAAAGGGTGAAAACAAGTGCTAAATGGGTGCAATGCTAATAAGACACACCTGTTTGGAAGTCTGGATTTAGCACACAATTTTGGTCCTAATTACTGAATACCATAATGTGCTCAACCAGAAACCTGCGGCATTAGCATGCAGTGCTGAATAGACACAATTTTCGTGGAGTAGTATATGTTAGCTCCTCGCACCCACCTCCACTGAAGGTATGGAGTACTCTGGCTGGCAACGGCAGGTTTCAGGATGGCTCAGGGACCAAGGGAGAGGGTGCGCAGGTTTTCAGATGCAACATTGGAGGTCGTGGTGGAGGAGGTCCAGAGAAGGAGGGATGTCCTGTACCCACAGGGAGGAAGGAGTCCACCCTTGCCGTTCTGTCCCTCTCCGCTGCAGGTTTAGCACTCAAGTCCTGACTAGACTCAATTTTTGTGGAGCTGCATATGTGGGTTCCACTCATTCACTTCCACTGAAGGTGGAGTGCGCTGGCTGAGATGTAGCAGCACGTTTCAGGATGGCTCAGGGACTGAGTGAGAGGGCGCACAGGTTCTCAGACGTGGCAGTGCAGGTCCAGAGGAGGAGAGGTGACAACCTTGCCCTCCTGTCCCTCTCGCCTGCAGCATCTAGTGCTACTCTGCCTGGCTTCATGTTCCCCTCCAGAGCAAGGGGGACCCCTAGCAAGATGCCGATGACCAAGCACTCGCTTTCTCCTGGTGACTCCTATAAGGTGCCCAATAAGGTAGAGTAGCACAGTGCATACTCTTTTTAGAAAGAAAGAGGACTTGCATTTATATAGCACCTTTCACAACCACCAGACGTCTCAAAGTACTTCACAGCCAATTAAATACTTTTGGAGTGTAGTCAGTGTTGTAGTGTGGGAAATGTGGCAGCTAACTTGCGCACAGCAAACTCCCACAAACAGCAATGTGATAATGATCAGATAATCTGTTTTTGTTATGCTGATTGAGGGATAAATATTGGCCAGGACACCATGGATATCTCTCCCTGCTCTTCTTCGAAATAGTGCCAAGGGATCTTTCACATCCACCTGAGAGAGCAGACGGGCCTCGGTTTAACGTCGTCAGCACTGCACTGGAGTGTCAGCCTAGATTTTTGTGCTCAAGTTCCTGGAGTGGGACTTGAACCCACAACCTCCTGATTGAGAGGCTGAGTGTTCCAACCACTGAGCCATAGCTGCGACGAGACAATAACCGTGCAAATGCAAGCTGGAGCCAACAGGTGGCAATTCAGAACGATCGCCACGCTGCAGCCACACAGCTTCACAGCAGAGATTCCTGCCGGCTCAATCCTCAGAGTGAGGTCCTCAGAGAATTTCCAGAATAAATGTTGATAGAGTGCTGGTGAAGCCTTGATAAAGGGTCCCAGAAAGTCTCCCGATGTGTTTCAAAAGTCCCCTTCAAACCTTCAGCAGCAAGTGAACAGTAAGTAGTGAATAAAATCCTCTCCAATGACTAGTTTACTCCCAATCAGCTGTCCGCTGTCGGGAGAGGGCTTTAGGAAAAGCACTAGCCACCAAAATCCTGTGCAGCCTCCTTAATGAGTGCTAACAGGCATTTTACGAGGCAATCAGCTCTTTAACGGGCCTCTGGGCAAACATTCCTAGTGCAAGCTTCAACTTCTTTACAAAGATGGTGTTTCAGCTCAAGACCCCAACTTGGCCATCTCGGAGCTGAAAATTAACCCCTATTTCTTTTGCTAAGCCCCCAAATTTTTGAAGTTCACTCCTCACTTCAGAGACACTTTGCGCTCGCCATTTCCCAGGAATGGAAATGAAATGGAAAAGGTTCCAATAGTTATTATAGGAAACAATAAAGTTTTACAGGGGGTGAATTGCGGTCTTGAGTCTTGTTTGTTGTTACTGTCCCATGTGCAGTGTGGTGGGTTAGTCTCAAACAATTTCCCATTTGGCTGGCTGGAAGTCCACAGCAGCAACCTGTTGCCAATTCTGAACCAAGTTTTAATCTCTTTCAGACACTCCATAAGTATGGCCAGTGTGAAGTTTGGAATGCCACAATATTACATTGGGTGGCAGTTTGCTGAGCTTCTTAATAAGGCACATTGTTGGGAAAGAGGAGGCAATATTTTAGGTTTGTATCTTGCCCATGCTACACCTAGCGGAGGATTACTCTTTAGCTGTACAGTAGACACCTCAAGTCGCTGGAGAAATACCACCAACGATGTCTCCACAAGATCCTGCAAATCCTGTGGGAGGACATACGCACCAACGTTAGCGTCCTCGACCAGGCCAACATCCCCAGCATTGAAGCACTGACCACACTCGACCAGCTCCGCTGGGCAGGGCCACACTGTTTGCAAGCCAGACACGAGACTCCCAAAGCAAGCGCTCTACTCGGAACTCCTTCACGGCAAACGAGCCAAAGGTGGGCAGAGGAAACGTCACAAGGACACCCTCAAAGCCTCCCTGATAAAGTACAACATCCCCACCTGGACACCTGGGAGTCCCTGGCCAATGACAGCCCTAAGTGGAAGAAGTGCATCCGGGAGGAAGGCGAGCACCTCGAGTCTCATCGCCGAGAGCATGCAGAAATCAAGCGCAGGCAGCGGAAGGAGCGTGCGGCAAACCTGTCCCACCCACCCCTTCCCTCAACGACTATCTGTCCCACCTGTGACAGGGACTGTGGCTCTCGTATTGGACTGTTCAGCCACCAAAGGACTCATTTTAAGAGTGGAAGCAAGTGTTCCTCGATCCCGAGGGACTGCCTGTGATGATGATGATGACTTGTTAGCACTTGGTGGTGGAAGACGGAAGTGGGGCAGTCGTGTTTCATCTCACAGCATTGATATTTTTACCAGGAATGAGAGGCCCGCAGTGAGGGTGAGAAAGTAGCGGGGTTAGAGGATCAATGTTATCCCTCGCTGCCTGGCAGGAAAGGTGCGGGCACAGGGCTGGGGTTAAGATGGTGGGAGAGGAATGGCACCACCTTCCCGACACATTCCCATGCCCCCCCGCCATTTTAACTGATCTCAGATCAGGCACAGGAATGTACCACCCGTACCGGGCAAGCAGGGGCCTACTTTAAATGGAAAAGCTGCATCACTGGCATTGCAGCCCCATTTTAACTAAAAGATATTGGGAGGCCCACATGGTGCCAAACCAGCCAGCGAAACCTTAAGCAGCGTGGCCAGAAGAGGCCAAGTTAAGTTTGATTTTTAACATGTTTGTGAGGATTGCTTATGAACGAGAAGGAATAGGAATACTCCTCTGGGATCCCCACGGAATCCTTGGGCTGCCTCAAATCCAGCCTTCCCTCTCCCTCCCACCACCAGCAGCTCTTTAGCGGCGCCCCTCCCAGCACTAACCTTATGCTGGAAAAGGTTCCCTCGGCTCCCAAGCAGCGTCGGCCTGCTGCCCAATTTCCAACTCCCCTTTGCCGACTTCGGGCAGGAGACAGTCCAGACAAATTTCAATGAAGCCCGGGAGTTAAAACGGCCTGGGCCTCACGCCAAAGAGTTCGTGAAGGATTCCCACCCATCTTCAAGATTGTGAAGTGCTGTGAAAAGGGGCAAGTGGGTTGATAGATTGTACACACTAGTTGGCAAGATGGTAACAGGAGGGCGCACATTTAAAATAATCACGGAAAGGATTAGAGGGAAAGTTGTAAACATTTCCTCACAGAGGGTGGCTAAAATGTGCAATTCTCTGCTGTTAATGAAGCATAAATCTTTCTAAAATGAATTAGACAAGTGCTTGAAAATGAGGATGTTGAAGGGCTTGAGGAACAGGCAACAAAGTAGGATTATACTAGGTGGCACATGTCAAGAAAAACGGGCGTAGACTTGAAAGGCTATATGCCCTGTTTCTGTACCATAGGATTCTATAGTTTTTCATTTATCTCTGCGTTTCAACTATTCCCATTAATCTTTATTGAGGTATTAGATTTGCCAACCCTCCCGAATAGCCTGTGAGTCTCCTGGAATCAAAGATTCATCCCTGGCGCACTTCACACCCGCGCACTTTCACTTCTCGGGCTGCCTCTAGTTGTGCCCGCGGGAAGTTGGAACGTGGAGGCCATGCTGCGCATCAACGACGGGACATACCGCTGCTTCTGGTGTGGGTCTGCTTGCCCAATAGCTTGTGCAGCTAAAAGGCATTCTTCAACATCACAAAGGTGGCTCAGAGACACGAGGGAATTTCTGCGGCTGGCCTTCCACCTCAAATTTAAACAGACTTACTCAATCTGAGTGAAGGACCATTCAATCTAACTCAGTGGCTTTCAGCTCCTGAGACACAAGATGAACGCTTTTAACCACAAACCAGAAAAGTCAGCAACCCAACGGCTCCGAAAGGGACAGCGATTATGTAATTAGCCCAGTGTTCAAAGAGAAAATTAGTTTTCCCCAATATAATACTTCTGCTTCCCAAGACCATTTCTGTTTGCTTCTTTTGGTACTTTTCTCCAATGTTTTCCCCCCTTCCCTGGGAGGCACTAACTGTCGCTGAGATACAGTTCCCTTAGCACCAACTCTCGCTGTGGTAAGGTTCCCCTAGCACTGACTCTCGCTGTGGTATGGGTTCCCCAGGTGCTAACTCGTACTGTGGTATGGCTCCCAGGCACTGACTCTTATTGTGGTACGGTTCCCCGGGTGCTGGCTCTTACTGTGATATGGGTTCCCCAGGCACTCAATCTTGCTGTGGTATGGTTCCCCTGGCATTAACTCTTACTGTGGTACAGTTCCCCAGGAACTGACTCTTACTGTGGTATCGATCCCCTGGCACTGACTCTTACTGTGGTACGGGTTCAACAGGCACAAACTCTTGCTGTGGTACAGTTCCCCAGGTGCTGACTCTTACTGTGGCACGGGTTCAACAGGCACTAAATCTTGCTGTGATATCGGTCCCCAGACACTAACTCTTACTGTGATATCGGTCCCCTGGTGCAGACTCTTGCTGTGGTATGGTTCCCCAGGCACTAACTCTTACTGTGATATCGGTCCCCTGGTGCAGACTCTTGCTGTGGTATCGGTCCCCTGGCACTAACTCTCGCTGTGGTACGATTCCCCTGGCACTGACTCTCGCTGTGGTACGGGTCCCCTGGTGCAGACTCTTGCTGTGGTACGATTCCCCTGGCACTGACTCTCGCTGTGGTACGGGTCCCCTGGTGCAGACTCTTGCTGTGGTACGATTCCCCTGGCACTGACTCTCGCTGTGGTACGATTCCCCTGGCACTGACTCTCGCTGTGGTACAGTTCCCTTAGCACTAAGTCTTACTGCAGTAAACAAAGTAAAAGGTGAAATTCCCGTGCACATGGAATTTTAGTCTTTGTCTTAATGAATAAATGCTCTAAATGTTCTAGAAGGCATGCTTATGTGTCTCTTTCTTAAATTAATATCAATTATTTTATTTACACTGTTAAAGAAAGCTCCTTACTGGTTCAAGAAAAATAATTTAATTAAGTAGAAACCTTGTAAGTTAAGAGGCATGTTAATAATATGATGGCAGAAATCTTTAAAGAACTAATGAATGGATAGAAGCCAGTGTTACAACCATGAATTGCAGGATTGCCTCTGATGCTCAGTGCACTGAAAGCTTTGACAAAATGTTTGAAGTGTCTTGCTGTGTAAAAATGATTTAAAATTCCCTTGAACTTAAGGAAAATTTGCTGCTAAAAAAATTATATTTGAAATAAAAGTAAATTGTGCCCAGAGGAACAGCTTCTTCAGAACAAAGATCACCCAGAAGCAGCAAATGATTTTTTTTTTTGAAAAGCCACCAGCTCTGGTATGTAGCAACAGCCATTGTACAACTCTGCATATCAAAGTGTTGGTAATTATCATTAGTTCATTGAAATGTCAATCTTTTTAGCAGAGCTCTGGAAAAATGTATAGTTATTTCTGCAGTTCAGATGCTGAACAGGTGTTTTAAAAAATATGGCAAAAGTAAATAGCTTGGTTTGTTCACATCCAGGACCGCTAACAAAGTGCTTTTTTCACCTCCAGTTCCCACTGCCCGCGTGCTCACTCCCCATCCCCACCCGCTTATCCCATCTCTCTTGATGCCTTGTACAAATCAGCATTCTCCCTTTTCTTCCTATTCTCCCAACATCTCCAGCATCGAAGCCCTGACCACACTTGATCAGCTCCGCTGGGCAGGCCACATCGTTCGCATGCCAGGCACGAGACTCCCAAAGCAAGCGCTCTACTCAGAACTCCTTCATGGCAAACGAGCCAAAGGTGGGCAGAGGAAACATAGAAACATAGAAAGTAGACGCAGGAGTCGGTCATTCAGCCCTTCGAGCCTGCAGCACCATTCAATATGATCATGGCTGATCATTCACCTCAGTACCCCATTCCTGCTTTCTCTCCATACCCCTTGATCCCTTTAGCCGTAAGGGCCACATCTAACTCCCTTTTGAATATATCCAACGAACTGGCCTCAACAACTTTCTGTGGTAGAGAATTCCACAGGTTCACAATTCTCTGAGTGAAGAAGTTTCTCCTCATCACAGTCCTAAATGGCTTACCCCCTTATCCATAGACTGTGACCCCGTTACTGGACTTCCCCAACATCAGGAACATTCTTCCTGCATCTAACCTGTCCAATCCCATCAGAATTTTCTATGTTTCTATGAGATCCCCTCTCATTCTTCTAAACTTCAGTGAATATCAGCCTAGTCGATCCAATCTTTCTTCATATGTCAGTCCTGTCATCCCAGGACTCAGTCTGGTGAACCTTCGCTGCACTCCCTCAATAGCAAGAATGTCCTTCAACAGATTAGGAGACCAAAACTGAACACAATATTTAAGGCCTCACCAAGGCCCTGTATAACTGCAGTAAGACCTCCCTGCTCCTATACTCAATTTCCCTCGCTATGAAGGCCAACATACCATTTGCCTTCTTCACCGCCTGCTGTACCTGCATGCCAACTTTCAATGACTAATGTACCATGACACCCAGGTCTCGTTGCACCTCCCCTTTTCCTAATCTGTCACCATTCAGATAATATTCTGCCTTCCTGTTTTTTCCACCAAAGTGGATAACCTCACATTTATCTACATTATACTGCATTTACCATGCATTTGCCTACTCACCTAACCTGTCCAAGTCACCCTGTAGCCTCTTCGTATCCTCCTCACAGCTCACACTCTCACCCAGCTTAGTGTCATCTGCAAACTTGGAGATATTGCACTCAATTTCTTTGTCTAAATCATTAATGTATATTGTAAATAGCTGGGTTACAGGGACCCCCTCAAAGCCTCCCTGAAAAAGTGCACATTCCCACTGACACCTGGGAGTCCCTGGCCAAAGATCGTCCTAAATGGAGGAAGTACATCCTGGAGGGCGCTGAGCACCTCGAGCCTCGTCGCCAAGAGCATGCAGAAATCAAGCGAGGGCAGCGGAAAGAGCGTGCGGCAAACTAGTCCCACCCACCCTTACCCTCGACGACTATCTGTCCCACCTGTGACAGGGACTGTAGCTCTCGTATTGGACTGTTCAGCCACCTAAGGATTCTTTCTAAGAGTGGAAGCAAGTCTTCCTCGATTCCAAAGGACTGCCTATGATGATGATGATGATGGTACCTTGCACAAATAGGTATTCTTCCTAGGTGTGAACCTCGACAGCGAGTATCAACAAGTTATTCCTGCATTGTGAGCATCAGAGCTCAACCCAATCGTGTCCCAACCTGATATACATGCACGTAGACAGTAGGGGAAAATGGACAGAAATCAGACTGGGAAACTTGCTCAAATTTTTTCCCCTCCCTCGCCCAGGTATACTGAGGGCAATTGTAATGCCCTTACCATCACCTCTGCTGGTGTCAGCTACCTCAGCATAGATCAGGGTTCAAACCTGGAACCTTTTTAATCTGTATGGCTCAGCATCATGGTGCCATTGCAGAAAAGCATCATGGGAGCTGTGCCAAGCTTTAAAAGCTGGCTATTTGGTTTTAGTTTTGTGATGTTAAACATGTATGCATATATATAAAATAGCGCTCCACCTAGTGGACTACTGATGTAATAACAACTACTAATGGCATAACAATAAACGGTCATGTGACAAGTTTATGAGATTACAGTTCTGTTAGGAGCTATCTTGTAGTGTGTGTGCCTGTGTAACTGGGTCAAAGATATCACAGAGTGGCCACAAGGATGTGATTTTTGGATTCCCTAGCTGATATTTATGTGGGTGCATAATCCTGTCATCTGACGGAGAAACTTTGAGACGTTCTTTGTTTTGCAGAACAGCTAAAAATCCAAGGTAAGTTACAAGCACACTTGGTTGAACTGTCGACATTGCAGAGTCCAGATGGCCATGCCTATGGGAATAATAGTGCGTTGTGTGTGTTCCATCGTGACAGAGAGACTTTCACCGCAAATAGTATCGTCAAAGTCCCCGATGATGTGAACCGTGACCGAGTGATTTTAGAAAATAAACAGGCTATTTTCTTGACTAAAGCAGACCCTCGAGGTGTATGAAACCCTAAAAAATTTGTTTGCTCCTATCAAGCCAAAGGACACACCACTGATGGAGATCCTAACCCGGTTAGAACAGGACTGCAGCCCTGAGCCTCTGGAAATAGGTGGAGTTATCATTTCGGAACACAAAATCAATTAAATGATGAGGGTATCAATGATTACGTTGTAGCATTAAAAAGGCTATACATTCACTCTCATTTCAGAAACTTTTAGGACCGCGCATTGCATGACACCTTTGCTTGTGGGGTGAAAAATGAAGGAATCAGAAGGAAATTGTTGACAACCCCTAACTTGACTTTTGATTTAGCTTGTCAGACAGCTATGACAATGGATATGGCCGATCAGTACTCCCGAGAATTTCATGCCACTTCCAGTCGTCAGACTGAGGTGAATTGGCTACAGGCTAAAAGTAAAAGGCAGTTGGGCCCCAAGGGCTCAACAACTGGCCAAGGTAACAGTACATTCAAGTCATGCTATCAGTGCCCAGGACAACACATTACTCAAAATTGTCCATATGTGAAGGCAGAATGTTTCTGCTGCAGGAAAACTGGGCATCTTGCAAAGGTGTGCCGACTGAAGAATAAACCAGCTTTCAATGCGAGAAGTAGAAATTGTCAGACACTACATAGCATTGAAGAGGAGCAACAGGACGAGAAGGTTCTAGAGATGGATGTCATCCGGAACATAAAGGTATCTAACAGCGATTTGCGAAGTATCGCCATCCAAGTAGACGTTGCAGGAACCACGCTACCCATGGAAATCGACACTGGAGAATCCGTGAGTGTAGAACGATCGTAGGGAGGGAAGTAGATTAGCTTGGGAGGGGGGCCAGGGGAAGCACTCCCGCTTCTCCTGGCCCTCAAGCAGTGCTGGAATAGCATTTATCTCTTCCATGCACAGTCCTTGTCTCCCTTTAAGTGCTGGGTTTTCCGAGGTCCGGGGAACCCGGCCAGCCAGCGTTAAGCTGAAAGAGGCATAAAATCTGAGGTATGCAGCCTCATTTTAGTTATTTAAATGAGCAACTCACCTCCTGGGAGAGGGTTGATCACCTGCGCGCCCCCCCCTCCCCGCCCCCCCCCCGCCCCATCCTGCATCCGTTAAAACCAAAAGTGGGCAGGTTCGAGATGGGTAGGGTTCGGGTTTGAGATTTTTTCAATTTTAATGACCCGACCCATACCCATCTGTTTTGAGGTGTTAAAAATTACCCCCTCGTTTCTGATGGTTGGGAGGGTTAAAATTCCACCCGTGATTCACCTCCACACTATTCACGTCCATCAGTGTAAATCAAGAGATGATGTGCATCAGACAGCTCATCAACATTCCCTCTCACAGTCACAAATTCCCCTCCTGTTTTGTCGCTGTTCCTTATCCCACTTTAAGAGCAAGGCCGGTGGTGGTTGAGTGAAAAATAATTGCTGCTTGGCCTGCACCTGAAAGCATGATCACAATGGAATTGTTTGGTGACATTCAATCATGAATTAATCCCTAGCCTTTGTATATCTTCACGCTCTTTGCAAAGGGAAAGGTCAGCCATCGTCAAAGTGCCACACGTGGAGGAAGGGCAACTGTCAGACCTTTTAGCACAAAGGAGGAGGAATCTCGACAACTCCTGGACGGACACATCAGGGAGGCAGTGGGAGATGGAGAAGTTGAAGGAGCGCTGTCGAGGTTCAGGTTGGCAAGGGAGTGACGTGCTTGCAGTACTGTGAGCGATCGCATTCTTGAACCTTCTGAGAAACTGAAAGGCCTCCGATCATGGCTCAGTCAGTTCTACTGAATCACAAATGACAGTGCTCCCTCCTAAAGTGAATGACCTTTGTATCTCTCGCAAGTGTTGGCTCTGATCTGTAGGATCTGATAAGCAGCCTGGCAGCTCCAGGGAACACATTCCTACACCAGATCCAGTCAAGGCACTTTATTTATTCAAGCATCATACCAGATGCAGCTACTTGAGAGGCTGTAATTAGTAAGACAGAAGGTATATCACAGGATGAAACACAAGACACCAGTGCAGAGGAACTGGGAGGAGATGATGAGGAACTAGCCACCTCTTCCCAGGGAGTTCGAAATGATTGATCTCAGCTGAAGAGGCCAAATCTTAAAAGATGTATGATTCAGGAGCATAGATCTCATATGTAGGCAGTGGAGACAATTTCTTCTCATGTGCTGCAGACAAGTTGGAGGTGTCCACACCCTGCATCAGCAAAACAATGTCAGGGCATGCAGAATATCTGGTGAGAGTGGCAGTGCAGGCGATTTCTGCAACCATAAGACATCAGGAGCAGGTTCTAAAGAAAGAAAGACCGCATATTTATAGAGTATCTTTCATGATTTCAAGATGGTCTGAAGTACTTTACAGCCAATGAATAAATATTGAAATATAACCACTGTTGTTTTGTAGACAAATGTGTCAGCCAATTTGCGCAAAGCAAGGTCCCACAAACAGCAATGAGATAGATGACATCTGTTCTGGAGGTGCTGGTTTCCAATGCTAAGTTCGGGGAAACATTGATTTATCCATGATGTCAGACATGCTGTCTGACAGCACAGAGTTGGTCATGAAGTCAAAGGAAAAAAATAATTTGCATTTATATGAAACCTCACACAATGACAAGGCATTCCAGAGTACTTTACAGCCAATTAAGTACTTTAGAAATGTAGTCACTGTTGTGATGGAGGGAAACATGGGTAGCCAATTTCAGCACAGCAAGCTGCCACAAACACTAATGTGATAAATAACTAGATAATCTGTTTTAGTAATGTTGGTTGAAGAACAAATATTTTCTAGGATACCATGTGAACTCGCTTATTCTTCTTTGAAAAATGCTATTGGATCTTCTAAGAACATAAGAACACAAGAATTAGGAGCAGGAGTAGGCCATTCGGCCCCTCAAGCCTGCTCCGCTATTCAATAAGATCATGGCTGATCTTCTACCTCAACTCTACTTTCCTGCACTATCCCCATATCCCGTGATTCCCTTAATATTCAAAAATGTTTCGATCTCCATCTTGAATATACTCAAAGACTGAGCCTCCACAGTACTCTGGGGTAGAGGATTCCAAAGATTCACCACCCTCTGAGTGAAGAAATGTCTTCTTGTCTCAGTCATAAATGGCCGACCCACCTGAGAGGACAGATGGGGCCTCAGTTTAATGTCTCATCTGAGAGACGACAACTCTGACTGTGTCGCACTCGCTTACTACTTCACAGCAGTGTCAGCCTAGATTAAGTGCTCAAGTCTGCAGCGTGGGGCTTGAACCCACAACCTTTTGACTCAGAGGTAGAAATACTACCACTGAGCCCAGGCTGACACCTTTTGAAATTTATGGACAACCCATACCCTGCTCAAAAAAGGGAAGTTGTGGAAAGGCAGAGTGGGTATCATCAGGATATATATATGGCACTGGACGATGTCACCAAGAAGTAGCATTTAGTTGAGGAAGAACAAGGGGCCAAGGATAAATCTTTGGGAGATTCCAGGATGATAGTGTGGGGCAGGGCGAGAAGCCATGGCAGAAGATGTGCTTGAGCAGATAGAAGCTGAATCATATAAAGGCAGTCCCACAAATTTAGACAATGTAGAAGAGGTGATGGAGGAAGAATGTGTAGTCAGCCACATCAAACACTATGGTGCTGCCTCAGCTCTTCTGCTACCAAAACCCTCACCCATGCCTTTGTTACTTCTATATTGAACTATTCCAATGCTCTCCTGGCTGGCCTCCCACCTTGAACCCTCCATAAACTTGAATTCATCCAAAACTCTGCTGCCTGTATCATAATTCACACCAAGTCCCGTTCACCCATCACCCCTGGGCTCATTGACCCGCATTGGCTCCCAGACCAGGAATGGCTCGATTTTAAAATTCTCATCCTTGTTAAAACAACCCTTGCATTTATATTGTTCTTAAATCCCTCCATGGCCACCTCCAACTATCGTGGTAAGCTCCTCCAACCCTCCCACCCTCCAAAATCTTTGCGCTTCTCCAATTCTGATCTCTTGCACACCTTCAGTTTTCTTCGCTCCACCATTGACGGCTGCGCCTTCAGCTGCTGAGGCCCTGAGGTCTGGGATTGCCTCCCTAAATCTTGTCGCCTCTCTGACCCCCTTTCCTCCTTTAAGGCACTCGTTAACACCTATCTCTTTTCCAAGCTTTTGGCCCCCTGTCCTAACATCTCCTTATTGGCTCGGTATCAAATTTTGTTTGATAATTGTTTCTGTGAAACGCCTTAGGATGTTTCACTGTGTTAAAGTTGTTGTTGTTAAGAAACCAAGGACAACAAGAAGAAATAACAGTGCAATCACAGTCATAGAGTACACGAAAGAGCTCCATTAAAATGTTAGGTCATATCATTTCCGTACAGTATCAGTTGTGCGTATATTGTCTCTTGTTCTGTGCGTGGCCGTTGCCCAGAGTGATATCAAGAGCTCCTCAGTGCACTCAAAGGTATATCCCCCCCATTCTGTGCTGGAGCCAGTCGTAGAACCCCAGCAAAGATGAGCTAATATAGATCAGGGAATCAAACCTGGGTTCTTTCTTGTCTTTCAGTACCATACCAGAAAATGTACTGAGTCACTTTTCCCTCATTTAACGGAAATTTTAAGTTGGGGGTAAATGATATGGAAAGATGTACTCCTGTATCCCTGTAACAAATGACATGTTTATGTCAGTACCTACTTCATGCCCCTATTAGGAATGAGCTATACTTATTTTTACATAAATCCTTACCTGTAAGGGTGTGTATCATTACCTGTTACTCATAAAGGATCCTCTTTAAACAGAAAATGCTGGATGTTTGGTGAAAGAACTAGTAACTGTACAAGTGTACCCTTTAAATGAATGTGGCCATTAATTGGTGTCTACTGTACCATACGTAATGCAGTACAAATACATTAAAAACAGGTTAGACCCCCCCACCCACCGCCAATTGGGATTTTGCCGGATATCTGTTATATGTCCAGCACACACCATCATTCAGAGCCCACTGCCATAGACTTACAGCAAATAAAGTGCGTCAAAGAGTAGAATACATTACAATGTTACAACGTCCCAGTTAGATTAGATTGTGAATGTAGAATCAGTCGTGATAAACATAATAACAAATTGGAGCTTTAAGACATCACAAAATTGTCCAAATTCAAAATGAAATATCATCTGGAGTTTGCAGCTTGGCTAACAAGGCTCAGCTGAGATATGTGTATGTGTGTGTGTGTGTGTGTGTGTTTTGTGCAGTTATACCCCTATTGACTGAAAAGCCTTTACAAATGGCTTCAGTAAAAAAAGTTAGGCACATATAACTATCCATGCGCAAGGTGTAAAGCAACATTTCTTCTCTTGTGTAGTCTTAAGAATGGGGACATGTAAAATATAAATAGACTTAATATCCAGCCAATTTCTCATTTTTTCTAATCTGCTCCTTGAGGCTTTGAAATGTTCTTATCCCAATTTAAAATGTTACTTTATGAAATCTAAACACATCAGTAAATCCAACCTCAGGGTCCATTGTCCAATAAATTGCAGAAAATGAACATGTAACAGATTAAAACTTTTTCATTGAACATGTGAGCCTGGCTATGTAATTTATAAGGTGCAGTCATTACAGCTGGCCTTATAGTAAAAGAATGTTGGTGACGAGTACCCTTTATTTATAAATTTAAAAAATAATGATCTTTTCTTTAATTATCTTTTAGGCTGCACTTGCTGAATGATTAATCCTTAAGGAGGGTTAAGTGATTGAAGCTCTACTAGGTGACATACATGGGGTTCGTTTTCAATTTGCCTCTCGGGCATAAAACTGGCATTGTGGATCTGCCACCCATTATAGAAACTGTCTGATTTTCATTGCTATTGATTTCAATGAAAAGGAAGATTGGAGGGTCTCTATATTGGGCAGTCGATACACAATGCCTGTTTGAAAATCTGCCCCATACTATGGCATGAGAAACTAGCACTTGTTGACTAGTTATCGTAGAGAGAGGGTATTGGCAGGATCAAAGGAGAAGGCAGGAGCTGGATCTGCGTAGTTGGTTGTGGAATCTTTAGTATCACCAATCGATGATTTTTTTTAAATCCACGACACTGGATTCTTTGCTGACGGGGGAGGGCCAACAGTAATTGATTAAGTACAGACTGGAATAAGAGATTGCAGAAGATAAAAGGAGGAAGAGTAGGTATTCTGCTTCAAGAGACCTACCATGCGGCTAACCCCAGTGGACAACAAACTAACTTAAGATACAAAAAGTATCGTTCAGGAAGTAATTTTGGCTGTTTTGGGAATGGATCAGGCAACAGTTAAATATCCGATTTTCAACCCACATAAAATAACCCATTAATTCTAATCCTTTGTTCCATATCTGTCACGCTATTATATTTTTTTTCTTACCATATGCCTGGATTTTTGTAACAAGACACCTAATCAAACACTTTTTGAAAATCCATATACGTCACATCTATTGTATTCGCTTTATCTATTACATTGGTCACTTCTTCAAATAAATCTATTAAATTTGTCAAAAATGATCAAACATTAACAAGTCCACGTTGGCAACATTGATTGTCTCATACACTTCTAGATGCTTCTTAATTTGACCTCCGATTAGAAATTCTTTAGAAGTTTGGCCACAATTGACCTTTGACTAACTGGTCTATAGTTACCCTGTTTATTGTCTCTCCCTCTTGAACAGACGTGTTATACAGGTTGCACTCCAGCCCCTAGTTCAATTTGCATATCTAAGGAGGACTGAAAAAAATGTGATCAGAATCTTTGCTCTCTTCTCTCTGACTTGCAGCAACAACCTGGAGTACATGCCATCTTACATAACGTATCCAACTTGAGTTCAGCTCATTTTTTACAGAACTAATGCCTTCTCTACAGTTATCTCTAAAAACTCAAAATACTCCAGAATATTTTAACACCTCTATCAGATCTCCTCAGCTTTCTTTCTTCGAGTGAAAAAAGCCCAAGTTTCTACTCATCATTCATAACTAAAACCTGTCATCTCTGATATCAGCTTAGAAAATCTATTCCATACCTTCATGGCCTTGACATCCTTCCTAAAGTAAGACGCTCAATATAGGACACATTATTCTAACTACAGTTAGAACAATGACGTGTATAGGTTTAACATTACCGGTGGAACGTTCAGCTTCAGTGAGAATATTAAACGGGTGATAGTGGATTGGCCACCTGTTATACGCCCCACCAATTTTCCTTTCAGCAAAATTGGAGTTTATAAGAGTTGACCTATCGAATATCAACCATTTTTACACAAGTTGTAAGTTGGTGTGGCTTTATGGATGAGAAATTGACTGAAATAATGACATTTGAGTTGCTGTATATAATTTTAAGATGTTCATTGGACTTTTTAAGTTGCACTATGTGTAGGTAGAGGTTTTTAATCATCATTCTCACTGATGATAATGAACCTACATCTTTGATTTTGTACTTTATGCTCCTATTTATAAAACCTAGGATACCATATGCTTTTCCTTACTTGTTATTTCTTGTGTCTGAATCCCGATGCCTCTCTGCCCTGCTATTCCTTTTAAACTTTTACCTTCCGTCTGAAATATATTCCTGAGACGGCGCTTACATCGTTTATTTTAGTTCCGAACTGACATCGGATCTCTGTGCAGTTCACCAGGATTACCTCACCCATGTACATCACATCCTGAAGGTCTACAACTGCTTCATTCAAAAGCTTTGTCAATTAATTAACTGTGAAAGAAATGCATTTGAAAGGGATATTTTAACCCCTTGTGGGCTGATTTTATCTTTACTGTTTCAAGCATGTGATAGATTCACAGACCACAAGCATACACAGCTTCCTAAAATGGATGCAGCTTCAGAAGTCTCCGGAACTTCCTGGTTCTTGTAAGCTGACTCTTTATTCCCTTTAGTTGCAGTAACAAAATACGTCAACTCCATAGTGTGGAGCTACAGACATTACACTTCTCCCTCCTTAATGAAGAAGTTATTATAACAAACATCAAACATAACTTGCATGTTTATACATAACAGAGGCTATGGAATTATTTTGCCATATTTACAAATTTAGCTTAATCACTTGTTTTCTGTTTCGAAGAGGATATCTCCACTCTCGAACAGAACCTTCCAAACATGGTGTCGAATCTAAACTCATTCGAGGCTCATCCTGGGATTTTCCTCCAAGGGATTTCTTTGATTTTCATTTGAACTCACTCTACCTTCAGACTGTTTGTTTTCCTGACTCGGACTCAGACTTTCATTCTGACTTTCTCTTGGATTTGTTTCCAGTACATTAGAGGTAGGATATGCTACTGGTGTATCAAAACTATCTGGTGAGTCAGAAATAATTGAATCTTCAACTCCTTCCATGTCTGTAGGTAAAATATGATCAATGTGAACAAACCTAACCTGTTCATTATCAAACATCTTTACCAAATATGTGCAAGGACCACATATCTTCACTACTCTTACTAGTAACCACTTTACCCATTTACTTTACAATTCACTCTCACCTTCTGATTTAATTTCACACTTCTCTCTTTTACTCTACCTCTATCATGATTCTCTTTCTGACTTAATTGTGTCTCTTCTACGGACTGTGCCAAATTTGGTTTTAACAAAGAGAATCTGGTTCATGGTTGTCGTTTGAGAAACAACTCTGCTGGTGTTCTACCAGAAGTTGTATGAGGAGTATTATGATACGTTATTAGAAAATTAGCCAATTTGTGATCCAATGACAACTGTCGTTTCTTTGGATTTGGATCTAACATTTGTTTTATGACGGCATGTTTTATAATTTGTTAATTGCACTCTGCTGCACCATTTGAAGCAGGCTGGTATAGTGGAACCTTGGAATGTTTCACGCCATTTTTGCTCGTGAACTGTGCAAATTCTTCTGAATGAAATTGTCGTCCATTATCCAAAACGATTTCTTCAGGGATGGAAGATTGCTGTTAGGGGCTTATGGTCCATAACGATGGTAAACTTATGACCATATAAGTATTTGTGAAACTTCTTGACCCCAAAAATTAATGCCAAAGCTTCCCTTTCGATTTGCGCATAATTACACTCACTGGCATTGAGAGTGCATGAAGCGAAAGCAATTGGTCTCTCCTCCCCACTACATAATACATGAGAGATTACTGCCCCAACTCCATATGGAGAGGCATCGCATGCTAGTTTAATCTCCTTAGATACGTCATAGTGAACTAACATGGTGCTTTCTACCAATTTGCTTTTACACTCCTTGAATGCTGTATCGCATTCTTTTGACCACTTCCAATGGACCTGTTTTTTCAATAGTTCATTCAGTGGATCTAATACTGTAGCCAAATTTGGTAGGAACTTCCCATAATAGTTCAAAAAACCCCAAAATCATTGAAATTCAGTGACATTCTTGGGAGTGGGTGCATTTCTGATTGCATCCAGCTTTCCCATGGTAGGATGTAAACCATCTTTGTCCACTCTGTACCCTAAATACTCCACTGAGTTTTTAAATAACTCACACTTATGAGCAGACACTCATACTCTGCTTCTCAGCCATTTGAGGACTTCATTCAAGATGTTATTATGGATTTGCCTATTTGGTGCTGAAATTAGCATTCATCCAAATAACATACTACCCCTTCAATACCTTGCAAAATCTGGTTCATCACCCCTTGGAATATGGCAGGGGTGGAAGACACTCCAAACGGTAGCCTATTAAATTGATATAGGCCGAGATGAGTATTTATAGTCAAGCATGACTTGGACTCCTCATCTAGTTCAAGCTGTAAGTAGGCATTCGTAAGATCCAGTTTTGAGAAAATCTGACTACCTATCAGTATTGTGAACAAATCTTCTATATTCAGCAATGTATTGGGGACATTACCCTTTAGAACCTGGTTTACGGTTATTTTATAATCTTACACAATCTTACCTTACCATCGGACTTAGGTACAACAACAATGGGTTTAGCCCAATTACATCGATCTATCTTAGAAATAATGTTCTCAGTCTCTAGTCTTTTGAGTTCTTGCTCAACTTTCTCCTTGAGTGTATATGGTACGGAACGTGGCTTGCAGTAAACCGATCTAGCGTCCTTCTGTACCCTGACACTTGCCTTGAAGCCTTGGATCGGACTGCCCGTTTCGCAGAACACCTTCAGATAACTCTTGATAACATCATCCGTTGATGCAAATCTCGCTTCAACACGAAAAATCTCACTCCAATCTAGCTTCAGTGATCTCAGCCAATTTCTTCCTAGTAAGGCAGGCTTGTCTCCTTTCACTACTATTAGAGACAAATTCTGAAACTGATCCTGTATTTCACCGGTACGGTGATATGACCTACCACAGGAATTTTCTCTCCCGAGTAGCCTCGCAGTTCCATCTTGGATTTCTCCAATGGGAAATCACGCAATTGATCAAGGCATAGTGACTCCAGTACTACACTCACGGATGCAGCAATGTCGAATTCCATTGGTATCTTGAATCCTGCAACATCTATGTGGAATTTGATACTTTTCGAATCGCTGTCCGTTAACCTCGTGCTCCTGATGACGTGTAACTCTAACATCTCCAAGTCCTGTTGTTGTTCTTCCATGCTATGTAGTCTCTGGGGATTTCTACTCATAGCTCTGAACGCTGGACTCAGTTTTAAAAGCTGATTTACCCTTCAGTCGGCATGCCTTCACAAGATGCCCAATCTTTCTGCAGAAGAAAAATTCTGCCTTCATATATGGACAACTTTGAGCAATGTGTTGTCCCAGGCACCTATAGCATGACTTTGGTGCTCTGTTAGAATTTCTGAGACTTTGGGCCCCCACTGCCTTTTATTTTGAATCTGCAGGCGATTCACCTCGGTTGTCTGACGACCGTAATTATTATGAAATTCTCAGGAATACTGTTCGGCCATGCTCATTGACCTCACTGTCTGACAAGCAATCTCAAAAGTCAAGTCATCCGTCGTCAATAACTTTCTTCTGATCGCATCGTTTCTCATCCCACAAACAAAACAGTCCCGCAATGCTCAGTTTTGAAAGTTTCCGAAATTAAAGTGAATGGATAGATTTTTTAATGCTATAATGTACTCATAGAAACATAGAAACATAGAAAATAGGTGCAGGAGTAGGCCATTCGGCTCTTCTAGCCTGCACCGCCATTCAATGAGTTCATGGCTGAACATTCAACTTCAGTACCCCATTCCTGCTTTCTTGCCATACCCCTTGATCCCCCGAGTAGTAAGGACCTCATCGAACTCCTTTTTGAATATATTTAGTGAATTGGCCTCAACTACTTTCTGTGGTAGAGAATTCCACAGGTTCACCACTCTCTGGGTGAAGAAGTTCCTCCGCATCTCGGTCCTAAATGGCTTACCCCTTATCCTTAGACTGTGACCTCTGGTTCTGGACTTCCCCAACATTGGGAACATTCTTCCTGCATCTAACCTGTCTAACCCCGTCAGAATTTTAAATGTTTCTATGAGGTCCCCTCTCATTCTTCTGAACTCCAGTGAATACAAGCCCAGTTGATCCAGTCTTTCTTGATAGGTCAGTCCCGCCATCCCGGGAATCAGTCTGGTGAACCTTCGCTGCACTCCCTCAATAGCAAGAATGTCCTTCCTCAGGTTAGGAGACCAAAACTGTACACAATACTCCAGGTGTGGCCTCACCAATGCCCTGTACAACTGTAGCAACACCTCCCTGCCCCTGTACTCAAATCCCCTTGCTATGAAGGCCAACATGCCATTTGCTTTCTTAACCGCCTGCTGCACCTGCATGCCAATCTTCAATGACTGATGTACCATGACACCCAGGTCTCTTTGCACCTCCCCTTTTCCTAATCTGTCACCATTCAGATAATAGTCTGCCTCTCTGTTTTTACCACCAAAGTGGATAACCTCACATTTATCCACATTATACTTCATCTGCCATGCATTTGCCCACTCACCTAACCTATCCAAGTCGCTCTGCAGCCTCACAGCATCCTCCTCGCAGCTCACACTGCCACCCAACTTAGTGTCATCCGCAAATTTGGAGATACTACATTTAATCCCCTCATCTAAATCATTAATGTACAGTGTAAACAGCTGGGGCCCCAGCACAGAACCTTGCGGTACCCCACTAGTCACTGCCTGCCATTCTGAAAAGTCCCCATTTACTCCTACTCTTTGCTTCCTGTCTGACAACCAGTTCTCAATCCATGTCAGCACACTACCCCCAATCCCATGTGCTCTAACTTTGCACATCAATCTCTTGTGTGGGACCTTGTCGAACGCCTTCTGAAAGTCCAAATATACCACATCAACTGGTTCTCCTTTGTCCACTTTACTGGAAACATCCTCAAAAAATTCCAGAAGATTTGTCAAGCATGATTTCCCTTTCACAAATCCATGCTGACTTGGACCTATCATGTCACCATTTTCCAAATGCGCTGCTATGACATCCTTAATAATTGATTCCATCATTTTACCCACTACCGATGTCAGGCTGACCGGTCTATAATTCCCTGTTTTCTCTCTCCCTCCTTTTTTAAAAAGTGGGGTTACATTGGCTACCCTCCACTCGACAGGAACTGATCCAGAGTCAATGGAATGTTGAAAAATGACTGTCAATGCATCCACTATTTCCAAGGCCACCTCCTTAAGTACTCTGGGATGCAGTCCATCAGGCCCTGGGGATTTATCGGCCTTCAATCCCATCAATTTCCCCAACACAATTTCCCGGCTAATAAGGATTTCCCTCAGTTCCTCCTCCTTACTAGACCCCCCGACCCCTTTTATAACTGGAAGGTTGTTTGTGTCCTCCTTCGTGAATACCGAACCAAAGTACTTGTTCAATTGGTCCGCCATTTCTTTGTTCCCCGTTATGACTTCCCCTGATTCTGACTGCAGGGGACCTACATTTGTCTTTACTAACCTTTTTCTCTTTACATATCTATAGAAAGTTTTGCAATCCGTCTTAATGTTCCCTGCAAGCTTCTTCTCATACTCCATTTTCCCTGCCCTAATCAAACCCTTTGTCCTCCTCTGCTGAGTTCTAAATTTCTCCCAGTCCCCAGGTTCGCTGCTATTTCTGGCCAATTTGTATGCCACTTCCTTGGCTTTAATACTATCCCTGATTTCCCTTGATAGCAACGGTTGAGCCACCTTCCCTTTTTTATTTTTATGCCAGACAGGAATGTACAATTGTTGCAGTTCATCCATGCGGTCTCTAAATGTCTGCCATTGCCCATCCACAGTCAACCCCTTAAGTATCATTCGCCAATCCATCCCAGCCAATTCACGCCTCATACCTTCAAAGTTACCCTTCTTTAAGTTCTGGACCATGGTCTCTGAATTAACTGTTTCATTCTCCATCCTAATGCAGAATTCCACCATATTATGGTCACTCTTCCTCAAGGGGCCTCGCACAACGAGATTGCTAATTAATCCTCTCTCATTACATAACACCCAGTCTAAGATGGCCTCCCCCCTAGTTGGTTCCTCGACATATTGGTCTAAAAAACCATCCCTTATGCACTCCAGGAAATCCTCCTCCACCGTATTGCTTCCAGTTTGGTTAGCACAATCTATGTGCATATTAAAGTCACCCATTATAACTGCTGCACCTTTATTGCATGCACCCCTAATTTCCTGTTTGATGCCCTCCCGAACATCACTACTACTGTTTGGAGGTCTGTACACAACTCCCAGTAACATTTTTTGCCTTTTAGTGTTCTGCAGCTCTACCCATATAGATTCCACATCATCCAAGCTAATGTCCTTCCTAACTATTGCCTTAATCTCCTCCTTAACCAGCAATGCTACCCCACCTCCTTTTCCTTTTATTCTATCCTTCCTGAATGTTGAATACCCCTGGATGTTGAGTTCCCAGCCCTGATCATCCTGGAGCCACGTCTCCGTAATCCCAATCACATCATATTTGTTAACATCCATTTGCACAGTTAATTAATCCACCTTATTGCGGATACTCCTTGCATTAAGACACAAAGCCTTTAGGCTTGTTTTTTTAACACCCTCTGTCCTTTTAGAATTTTGCTGTACAATGGCCCTTTTTGTTCTTTGCCTTGGGTTTCTCTGCCCTCCACTTTTCCTCATCTCCTTTCTGTCTTTTGCTTTTGCCTCCTTTTTGTTTCCCTCTATCTCCCTGCATTGGCTCCCATCCCCCTGCCATATTAGTTTAACTCCTCCCCAACAGCACTAGCAAACACTCCCCCGAGGACATTGGTTCCGATTCTGCCCAGGTGCAGACCATCCGGATTGTACTGGTCCCACCTCCCCCAGAACCGGTTCCAATGCCCCAGGAATTTGAATCTATCCCTGCTGCACCATTGCTCAAGCCACGTATTCATCTGAGCTATCCTGCGATTCCTACTCTGACTAGCACGTGGCACTGGTAGCAATCCCGAGATTACTACTTTTGAGGTCCTACTTTTTAATTTAGCTCCTAGCTCCTTAAATTCATTTCGTAGGACCTCATCCCTTTTTTTACCTATGTTGTTGGTACCAATGTGCACCACGACAACTGGCTGTTCTCCCTCCCTTTTTAGAATGTCCTGCACCCGCTCCGAGACATCCTTGACCCTTGCACCAGGGAGGCAACATACCATCCTGGAGTCTCGGTTGCGGCCGCAGAAACGCCTATCTATTCCCCTTACAATTGAATCCCCTATCACTATCGCTCCCCCACTCTTTTTCCTGCCCTCCTGTACAACAGAGCCAGCCATGGTGCCATGAACTTGGCTGCTGCTGCCCTCTCCTGATGAGTCATCCCCCTCAACAGTACTCAAAGCAGTGTATCTGTTTTGCAGTGGGATGACCACAGGGGACCCCTGCACTACCTTCCTTGCACTACTCTTCCTGCTGGTCTTCAATTCCCTCGCTGGCTGTGGACCCTTTCCCTGTGGTACGACCAACTCGCTACACGTGCTACTCACGTCATTCTCAGCATCGTGGATGCTCCAGAGTGAATCCACCCTTAGCTCCAACTCCGCAACGCGGACCGTCAGGAGCCGGAGGTGGATATACTTCACGCACATGTAGTCGTCAGGGACACTGGTGTTGTCCCCGAGTTCCCACATGGTACAGGAGGAGCATATCACGTGACCGAGCTGTCCTGCCATGACTTAACCCTTAGATACATTTAAATTGGCGACAACAATGTTAAAAGTTACTGACTAATAAAGAAAAAGAAAAAGAAAAACTACTCACCAATCAGCAGCCAATCACTTACCACGTTGGCTGTGACGTCACCTTTTGATTTCTTTCTACTTCTTTTTTGCCTTCTCTCCCAGCTGGAGCTGCACAAGTACGCCTCTCTCGACTCCCACCTCTCTCGACGCTCCCCGGACTGCTGAGCCTTTTATAGGCCGCTGCCTCTCTTGACTCCCGCCTCTCTCGACGCTCCCCGGACTGCTGAGCCTTTTATAGGCCGCTGCCTCTCTCGACTCCCGCCTCTCTCATTGATATTTTCATCAGTCTTTTGATTTCATATAGTGAAATTATAGCTTTCAGCAATTTCTAACGGTACCGCGTTGTAGTGCTGCTCCAGCTTCATTAAAATCTTTTTAAGCGTTGTGTCCTTTGGCTCATCAGGCACAAGCAGATTTATCAGCGTTTCATATAATTCCGGATCCCCTTCCAGTAAGAAGATAGCTCTCTTCCATTCCAACACAGCCCGGTTCTGATCTGCATTCTATGGAACTTCGATTATATTATTTGCAGTGAAATACATTTCTAGCCGATCCACACACGCTTTAAACCTTCCTAGTCGCGTTTATGTTCACCTAAATGCCTCATGACCCCTACAGGTGCAGCCGTTTTTGACTCTGCAGTTTAAACTAGTGTGCTCGTTTTTTTTTCCCCTCGGATGTTGTAGCTATTTCCAAAGACAGAGACGCTTCCAACTGGCTGAATCCTTCAGCAACAAAATTTCAGCTTTAAGTCATCCGAAAAATCCCATCTCGCCAAATGTGATAGATTCACAGACCACAAGCGCACACAGCTTCCTAAAATGGATGCCGCTTCAGAAGTCTCCGGAACTTCCTGGTTCTTGCAAGCGGACTCTTTATTCCCTTTCGTTGCAGTAACACAATACGTCCACATCCACCGTGTGGAGCTACAGACATTACAAAGCACTATAATATTAGTTTCATGCTGTGTTTATTGCTCGCTATATTATTTTACTTGTAAGTAAATCTATGATTATTAACCTATGTGCACTGGATTAATGTGGTATTTATCACCTTTCAGAGAAGAAATGGGAGCCTGGTGACCGACCCACATGATTCCTGATGCACAATGTACCATAATAAGAGTGTCATTCTTAATCCCATGGCATGTTATCCCATTCACCGCATGCATAACGTCAAGGGTTTACTTAATAGAAGACTTAGCCTGCTTATAGAAACTGATTTTTTTTCCCCATGAGCATGAGACAAAGTCCTGGGGATAAGCCTGAACTTCAACAAAGGAAATGGCACATTATTGGGGCCAAGTACAGACAGTTTTACTCGACAGCTGACTGCTCGCTACCTGACCTAGGAGTGGTTCGTTCTCATATACTGTTCTTGATATGGGATATTGTTCCATTCCATACACCGGCAGATCACACCTTGACACTCACCATAAAAAAAACCCCTAAAGTTGTGTTTAGTAAGGTATGTTGCAAAGAAATGTAACTGTACTCTCACCCATCCCGTCTACCGTAAAGTGCCACATGTGACGTAATTTGATGACTGTATTACTGAATTGTACCTCGAAATGTAAAGCAAGCAAATGTATTGAACGGAACTGCCGTCAGCATCCAAATGTATTGTATCGAATTGCTGACTGCATCCAAATGTACTGAACTGCTTTCCAATGTATTGTGCAAATTTTTATATGAATAAAGTATATTTTGAAATAAAAAAAATAAATTAAAAAAACCCTAAATAAACCAGACACATAAAATGCTTTAATTAATGTTTCAATTTTTGGAAAGAAAAATGGTTTTTAAATAGTTTTAAAATATTTTATAATGATTTAATCATTGGTGATAGTAGTTTGAGTACACTGAAGGGACACAGTGCAGAGTTTACAAGTTGGTTCTGTGTGTCCTTGTTTATATGGAATTAAGACCCTTGAATTGACTTATATTGATGGATTCTGCACATCCCAGATCACTTAAGTCTAGCACTGAAAATAATATATTGGGACAGAAGCAAAGATATTCCAACCAGGATTGGTAACAGTAATACGTTTTTAAAAAAATCACAAGCAGAAAAGCTGCTGTTAATTAACAGGCAGAGTAATCCTCATTAAATAGCAGGAATGGAGTTTAGCAGCACATACAACACACAGAATACCGAATACCTGGGAGTGATTACAAGGCACTGGTCGGATCAAGGCATTCAGATGACGTTGTAAACCGCATGTGCGTAGCTCAAGTAGTTTGGGGCCTTCAGCTGAACCACAAGATTAGATTATAGTCTTGAGATCACTGCCTGGTATCTGTTCTTACTTATAAAATGTACTGTTTTCATTTTATGTGGGGGTTTTACTCTGTTTTTGGTCAGTCTCTGTGCCAGCAGCAGTTGTCAGTATTGGACACAGAATCATAATACTTAATGTTCCCGTGCACTCAGAACACTCACACAAAAGAATGGCACTTTATTTCTTCCCTAATTTTCTGCCCTCCTTTCCTGAAGTTGCTATATCCTGCTAGGATCCCGGTACAATGGATCCTAGTGGATCTCCAGGAACCCTCTCAATTGGTCATTCTTCACGTGTGAGGTGGGACAAGTGTTTTCTCAAGGATCACAAGCCCACGCAGCATCTCACTCAAGGGTCATTCTCAATAGCTTTCCAACACACTTCACTTTAGAGCACAGGGGCGTGGAGGTTCTGTGGTTTTAATGGAGCCCTTTGACTTGCTGTCTTGATGCTGGGGTAACCCTGCTCTTCATAGCATTCCCTCATTTTCTCTTCTCGAACAGCAAGAAATTGAGAGGGATTACTTCTGAACTCCTGTTCTGTCAAGGCTCCACAGCTAGCTAGGCTATAAAAAGCAAATTCATTGGCTACGTGAATGGAAATGACGATGGGATTTTACATATAAACATGGTTTGCATTTTATCTACTCAACTAACTAGTCTGTTTAATCCAGATGAACCCTACCCTTGTTATTTCACCCTCACTATAATACATTCAATCCTCATATGTATTACAATGCTTTTTGAGCTTTTATTTTGTCACAGGCCTGCCATTGTGTTCATTATAATGCTGATGAGTATGTCAAGGCAAGGCAATACACATTTGGATCAGGAGTTGGGGAGACACTTGAACAGTGTTATCTACACGGTTGTTTCAGCTGCTGCTCTCTCTACTCTGCATCCCAATTCTAATGCTCCCTCATCGCAGCGCTGATTCCATATAATTCTAATTTCTTCTCTATCTCTGCCCCAGTCCTTATCAGGCTCATCTCCTTGTTGCCTTTGATTCCTTCCCACCCAAACTCTGACCACTCCTTGAGTAATTGCAATGTCACATTCTCTTCTCCTTCAAAACAGTAGTCACTGCCAATTTCAAAAACTCACCTTTGAACCCTCTGCACTCTGCAATAGCACTCCATCTGTAACCATCCCCTTTCCTCTTGATTAGAAACATAGAAACATAGAAAATAGATGCAGGAGCAGGCCATTCGGCCCTTCGAGCCTGCACCACCATTCAATATGATCATGGCTGATCATGCAGCTTCAGTATCCCACTCCTGCCTTCTCTCCATACCCCTTGATCCCTTTAGCCGTAAGGGCCACATTTCACTCCCTTTTGAATATGTCCAATGATCCGGTCTCAACAACTTTCTGTGGTAGAGAATTCCACAGGTTCGCAATTCTCTGGGTGGAAAAGTTTCTCCTCATCTCGGTCCTATATGGCTTACCCCTTAACCTTAGACTGTGACCCCTGGTTGTGGACTTCCCCAACATCGGGAACATTCTTCCTGCATCTAACCTGTCCAATTCCATCAGAATTTTATATGTTTACATTTTAGTGCATTAGGAACAGGAAGCGAATGGAAGTCAACAAAGACAGGGGTGGTCCTTTAGCATGTCATCACCACCCAGCTCTTTGCTCATTTCTCCCACAATTTTGCTGTCCAGCCCCTTCAGTGTGGCTTCTATCCTGCTTACAGAACTGAGGCTATCTCATCAAAGTCACCAATTGCGTGCTTTGTGATTGCAACAGTAAGTGTAATCAGTAATCAAGCATTCAGCTTGATCAACCAGTACATCCTCATTCACTGCCTCACCTCTGTGGCTCACCTCAGCCCTACTTTAGTTCCACCCGTCCCAATGTAACCAGCATATCTACAGCAATAATTTCTCCTTCCTACACAGTCATTTCCAGAGTACACGAAGGTTCCATCCTTGGCCTTCTCTTTTCCCTTGTTTACATCTTGCACTTCAGCAATATTATCCACAGGCATTGAATCACTTGTCATGTAAATGCTAATAACACCTTCCTCTACCTCTCTAAGACCACCCTTAACTCCACAATCGCATCTGTGTTGTCAGCCTGACATCAGGTCGTGGAATGGTCAGAACTTCCACCCATAAAAACTTATTTTTCTCCCGTTAAAAACTTGCTGCCTTTACCCCCAATTCTATGCAGCTGCTAGCTCAAGCTGAACCAGACCATGCACAACCTTGAGTCTGAGCTGAGCTTCAAACCCCATATCTTATGACAAAGTACGTTAACCACAACACACGCCTCTCCTCACGCCGACCAGCACTGAAACTTTTATCCATGCTCTTACTAGCACCAGACTTGACTTCTCTACTTTTCTCCTTGTTCGTCTCTCAATCTCCACCCTGCACAAACTTCAATTTATCAAAAACTGTGGTCCACTCACCTTGATCATTGCTTACCTTTTTGTCTCCCTGTTCCAAACACACTGAATTCAAAATTTGCATTCTCATTTCCCATTTTCCTCGTGGCGTTGCAACCTCCTGCAGCCCTATGGCCCAGCCCAATCCCTTGGATCTTCCAACTCCGTGCAAGCACGTTTCCTGCACTCCACCATGCCAGCCGTATTGTCTGAAACTCTCTCCCTAGGTTCCTCCACACTACAACAACAACTTTTATTTATAAAGCGCTTTTAACATAGTAAAACGTCCCAAGGCGTTTCACAGCAGTGTTAAAAGACAAAACAAATAAATTTGACACCGAGCCACATAAGAAGAAATTACGGCAGATGACCAAAAGCTTGTTTAAAGAGGTAGGTTTTAAGGAGAGCCTTAAAGGAGGAAAGAGAGGTAGAGAGGTGGAGAGGTTTAGGGAGGGAGTTCCATAACTTAGGGCCCAAACAGCTGAAGGCACGGCCACCGATGGTTGAGCAGTTAAATCAGGGATGCTCAAAAGGGCAGAGTTTAAGGAGCGCAGACATCTTGTGAGGCTGAAATAGATTACAGAGATAGGGAGGGGCGAGGCCATGGAGTGATTTGCAAACAAGGATGAGAATTTTGAAATTGAGGCATTGTTTAACCGGGAGCCAATGTAGGCCAGCGAGCACAGGGATGATGGGTGATTGTGACTTGGTGCAAGTTAGGACATGGGCTGCCGAGTTTTAGATGACCTCAAGTTTAGTGTAGAATGTGGGAGGCCAGCCAGGAGTGAGTTGGAGTAGTCATGTCTCGAGGTAACAACAGCATGGATGAGGGTTTCAGCAGCAGAAAGGTTGAGGCAGGGGCGAATTCCTTCATTCCTACATTCCTACATTCCCTCCCCCTACCTTTAAAAGATTCTTCAAAACTATACTTTCAGTTTTCTGTCTTATCTCTTCTCTTGCTGCTTGCCAACTGTTTCTGTTACTATGCTAAAAGTGCGATATAAATGCAAGTAGTTGGTTTGCTAGTGCTGTTGGGGAGGAGTTAAACTAATATGGCAGGGGGATGGGAACCAATGCAGGGAGATAGAGGGAAACAAAAAGGAGGCAAAAACAAAAGACAGAAAGGAGATGAGGAAAAGTGGAGGGCAGAGAAACCCAAGGCAAAGAACAAAAAGGGCCATTGTACAGCAAAATTCTAAAAGGACAGAGGGTGTTAAAAAAACAAGCCTAAAGGCTTTGTGTCTTAATGCAAGGAGTATCCGCAATAAGGTGGATGAATTAACTGTGCAAATAGATGTTAACAAATATGATGTGATTGGGATTACGGAGACGTGGCTCCAGGATGAGCAGGGCTGGGAACTCAACATCCAGGGGTATTCAACATTCAGGAAGGATAGAATAAAAGGAAAAGGAGGTGGGGTAGCATTGCTGGTTAAGGAGGAGATTAAGGCAATAGTTAGGAAGGACATTAGCTTGGATGATGTGGAATCTATATGGGTAGAGCTGCAGAACACCAAAGGGCAAAAAACGTTAGTGGGAGTTGTGTACAGACCTCCAAACAGTAGTAGTGATGTTGGGGAGGGCATCAAACAGGAAATTAGGGGTGCGTGCAATAAAGGTGCAGCAGTTATAATGGGTGACTTTAATATGCACATAGATTGGGCTAACCAAACTGGAAGCAATACGGTGGAGGAGGATTTTCTGGAGTGCATAAGGGATGGTTTTTTAGACCAATATGTCGAGGAACCAACTAGGGGGGAGGCCATCTTAGACTGGGTGTTATGTAATGAGAAAGGATTAATTAGCAATCTCGTTGTGCGAGGCCCCTTGGGGAAGAGTGACCATAATATGGTGGAATTCTGCATTAGGATGGAGAATGAAACAGTTAATTCAGAGACCATGGTCCAGAACTTAAAGAAGGCTAACTTTGAAGGTATGAGGCGTGAATTGGCTGAGATGGATTGGCGAATGATACTTAAGGGGTTGACTGTGGATGGGCAATGGCAGACATTTAGAGACCGCATGGATGAACTACAACAATTGTACATTCCTGTCTGGCATAGAAATAAAAAAGGGAAGGTGGCTCAACCGTGGCTATCAAGGGAAATCAGGGATAGTATTAAAGCCAAGGAAGTGGCATACAAATTGGCCAGAAATAGCAGCGAACCTGGGGACTGGGAGAAATTTAGAACTCAGCAGAGGAGGACAAAGGGTTTGATTAGGGCAGGGAAAATGGAGTATGAGAAGAAGCTTGCAGGGAACATTAAGACGGATTGCAAAACTTTCTATAGATATGTAAAGAGAAAAAGGTTAGTAAAGACAAACGTAGGTCCCCTGCAGTCAGAATCAGGGGAAGTCATAACGGGGAACAAAGAAATGGCGGACCAATTGAACAAGTACTTTGGTTCGGTATTCACGAAGGAGGACACGAACAACCTTCCGGTTATAAAAGGGGTCGGGGGGTCTAGTAAGGAGGAGGAACTGAGGGAAATCCTTATTAGCCGGGAAATTGTGTTGGGGAAATTGATGGGATTGAAGGCCGATAAATCCCCAGGGCCTGATGGACTGCATCCCAGAGTACTTAAGGAGGTGGCCTTGGAAATAGTGGATGCGTTGACAGTCATTTTCCAACATTCCATTGACTCTGGATCAGTTCCTATGGAGTGGAGGGTAGCCAATGTAACCCCACTTTTTAAAAAAGGAGGGAGAGAGAAAACAGGGAATTATAGACCGGTCAGCCTGACATCGGTAGTGGGTAAAATGATGGAATCAATTATTAAGGATGTCATAGCAGTGCATTTGGAAAGAGGTGACATGATAGGTCCAAGTCAGCATGGATTTGTGAAAGGGAAATCATGCTTGACAAATCTTCTGGAATTTTTTGAGGATGTTTCCAGTAGAGTGGATAAGGGAGAACCAGTTGATGTGGTATATTTGGACTTTCAGAAGGCGTTCAACAAGGTCCCACACAAGAGATTGATGTGCAAAGTTAGAGCACATGGGATTGGGGGTAGTGTACTGACATGGATTGAGAACTGGTTGTCAGACAGGAAGCAAAGAGTAGGAGTAAATGGGTACTTTTCAGAATGGCAGGCAGTGACTAGTGGGGTACCGCAAGGTTCTGTGCTGGGGCCCCAGCTGTTTACACTGTACATTAATGATTTAGATGAGGGGATTAAATGTAGTATCTCCAAATTTGCGGATGACACTAAGTTGGGTGGCAGTGTGAGCTGCGAGGAGGATGCTGTGAGGCTGCAGAGCGACTTGGATAGGTTAGGTGAGTGGGCAAATGCATGGCAGATGAAGTATAATGTGGATAAATGTGAGGTTATCCACTTTGGTGGTAAAAACAGAGAGACAGACTATTATCTGAATGGTGACAGATTAGGAAAAGGGGAGGTGCAAAGAGACCTGGGTGTCATGGTACATCAGTCATTGAAGGTTGGCATGCAGGTGCAGCAGGCGGTTAAGAAAGCAAATGGCATGTTGGCCTTCATAGCAAGTACAGGGGCAGGGAGGTGTTGCTACAGTTGTACAGGGCATTGGTGAGGCCACACCTGGAGTATTGTGTACAGTTTTGGTCTCCTAACCTGAGGAAGGACATTCTTGCTATTGAGGGAGTGCAGCGAAGGTTCACCAGACTGATTCCCGGGATGGCGGGACTGACCTATCAAGAAAGACTGGATCAACTGGGCTTGTATTCACTGGAGTTCAGAAGAATGAGAGGGGACCTCATAGAAACATATAAAATTCTGACGGGGTTAGACAGGTTAGATGCAGGAAGAATGTTCCCAATGTTGGGGAAGTCCAGAACCAGGGGTCACAGTCTAAGGATAAGGGGTAAGCCATTTAGGACCGAGATGCGGAGGAACTTCTTCACCCAGAGAGTGGTGAACCTGTGGAATTCTCTACCACAGAAAGTTGTTGAGGCCAATTCACTAAATATATTCAAAAAGGAGTTAGATGAAGTCCTTACTGCTAGGGGGATCAAGGGGTATGGTGAGAAAGCAGGAATGGGGTACTGAAGTTGAATGTTCAGCCATGAACTCATTGAATGGCGGTGCAGGCTAGAAGGGCCGAATGGCCTACTCCTGCACCTATTTTCTATGTTTCTATGTTTCTATATCATAGGCAGTCCCTCGAAATCAAGGAAGACTTGCTTCCATTCTAAAAGTGAGTTCTCAGGTGGCTGTGCAGTCCAATGTAGGAATTACAGTCTCTGTCACAGGTGGGGTAGACAGTGGTTGAAGGAAAGGGTGGGTGGGACTGGTTTACCGCACGCTCCTTCTGCTGTCTACACTTGGTTTCCGCACGTTCTTGGCGATGAGACTCGAGGTGCTCAGCGCCCTCCCGGATGCTCTTCCTTCACTTTGGGCGGTCTTTGGCCAGGGATTCCCAGGTGCCGGTGGGGATGTTGCACGAATCAAGGAGACTTTGAGGGGGTGTCCTTGAAACATTTCCTCGACCCACCTGGGGCTCGCTTGCCATGTAGGAGTTCCAAGTGGAGCGCTTGCCTTGGGAGTCTCATGTCGGACGTGCGGACGATGCAGCCCACCCAACGGAGCTGGTTGAGTGATGTCAGTGCATTCAACGCTGGGGATGTTGGCCTGAACGAGAACACTGACGTTGGAGCGTCTGTCCTTCCAGTGGATTTGCAGGATCTTGCGGAGGCAACGCTAGTGGTACTTCACCAGCGCTTTGAGATGTCTGCTGTATATAGTCCATGTCTCTGAACCATATAGGAGAGCGGGTATCACTACTGCCCTGTAGACCATGAGCTTGGTGCCAGATGTGAGGTCCTGGTCTTCACTCTCTTCCTCAGGTGACCGAAGGCTGCGCTGGTGCACTGGATGTTGTGTTGGACTTCGTCATCGATGTCTGCCCTTGCTGATAGTAGGCTCCCGAGGTATGGAAAATGGTCCACGTTGTCCAAGGCCACGCCATGCATTTTGATGACCGGGTTGGGGGGGGGGGGTAAGATTCGTGGAGGACCTTTGTCTTACGGATGTTTAGAGTAAGGCCCATGCTTTTGTACACCTTGGTGGTGCTGAAGATGGCTTGCAGTTCAGCCTTTGAGTGAGCACAGACACAAGCGCCGTCCGCATACTGTAGTTCGATGACAGAGGATGGGACGACCTTGGATCTAGCCTAGAGGTGGCGGAGGTTGAACAGATTCCCATTTGTTCTGTAGTTTAGTTCCACTCTAGCGTGAAGCTTGTTGAGAGTGAGATGAAGCATTGCAATGAGGAAGATCGAGAAGAAGGTTGGCGCGATGAAGCCGCCCTGCTTGATGCCAGTCCGGACGTGGATTGGGTCAGCGGTGGATCCGTTGGTAAGGATCACGGCCTGCATGTTGTCGTGGAGCAGGCGGAGGATGGCGACAAACTTTTGAGGGCAGCTGAAACGGAGGAGGACGCTCCATAGTCCCTCGTGGTTGACAGTGTAAAAAAGGCCTTTGTGAGGTCAAAGAAGGCCATGTACAGGGGTTGATGCTAAGAACATAAGAAATAGAAGCAGGAGCAGGCCATTTTGTCCCTTGAGCCTGCTCCGCCAATTATTAAGATCATGGCTGATCTGATCATGGACTCAGCTCCACTTCCCTGCCCGCTCCCCATGAACCTTTATTCCCTTATCGCTTAAAAATCTGTCTATCTCCGCCTTAAATATATTCAATGACCAGCCTCTGAGGCAGAGAATTCCATAGATTTATAACCCTCTGAGAGAAGAAGTTCTTCCTCCTCTCAGTTTTAAATGGGCGGCCCCTTATTCTGAGACTATGTCCCCTAGTTTTAGTTTCCCCTATAAATGGAAATATCCTCTCTACACCACGTTGTCAAGTCCCCTCATTAGTTTCGATAAGATCACCTCTCATTCTTCTGAACTCCAATGAGTATACGCCTAACCTACTCTTCATAAGTCAACCCGGTCATCTCTGAAATCAACCTAGTGAACCTTCTCTGAACAGCCTCTAATGCACATATATCCTTCCTTAAATACAGAGACCAAAACTATACGCAGTACTCTAGGTGTGGCCTCACCAAACCCTATACAGTTATAGCAGGACATCTCTGCTTTTATACTCTATCCCCCTTGCAATAAAGGCCAACATTCCATTTGTCTGTTAGACCACATGACGGCATTGGAGTTGCGGATGGATTCACTCTGGAGCATGCGCGATGCTGAGGATGCCGTGGATAGCACGTTCAGTGAGTTGGTCACACCGCAGGTAAAGGTTACAAAGGCAGATAGGGGATGGGTGACCACCAGGCAGAGCAGGAGTAGGAAGGTAGTGCAGGAGTCCCCTGCGGTCATCTCCCTCCAAAACAGATACACTGCTTTGGATATTGTTAGGGGAGATGGCTCACCAGGGGAAGGCAGCAGCAGCCAAGTTCATGGCACCATGGGCAGGAAAAAGAGTGGAAGAGCTATAGTGAGAGCGGATTCTATTGTAAGGGAGATAGATAGGTATTTCTGTGGTCGCAACCGAGAATCCAGGATGGTATGTTGCCTCCCTGGTGCAAGGGTCAAGGATGTCTCAGAGCGGCTGCAGGGCATTCTGAAGGGGGAGGGTGAACAGCCAGTTGTCGTGGTGCATATAGGTACCAACAATACAGGTAAAAAGTGGGATGAGGTCCTACAAGCTGAATTTAGGGAGCTAGAAGTTAATTTAAAAAGTAGGGCCTCAAAGATAGTAATCTCAGGATTGTTACCAGTGCCACATGCTAGTCAGAGTAGGAATTGCAGGATACCTCAGATGAATACGTGGCTTGAGGAGTGGTGCAAGAGGGAGGGATTCAAATTCTTGGGACATCGGAACCGGTTCTGGGGGAGGTGGGACCAGTACAAACCGGACGGTCTGCACCTGGGCAGGACCAGAACCAATGTCCTCGGGGGAGTGTTTACTAGTTGGGGAGGGGTTAAACTACTATGGCAGGGGGATGGGAACCTATGCAGGGAGAGAGAGGGAAATAAAATGGAGGCAGAAGCAAAAGATAGAAAGGAGAAAAATAAAAGTGGAGGGCAGAGAAACCCACAGCAAAAATCAAAAAGGGCCACAATACAGCAAAATTCCAAAGGGACAAAGAGTGTTCAAAAGACAAGCCTGAAGGCTCTGAGTCTCGATGCGAGGAGTATTCGTAATAAGGTGGATGAATTAACTGCGCAGATAGCTGTTAACGATTATGATATAATTGGGATTACGGAGACATGGCTCCAGGATGACCAAGGCTGGGAACTCAACATCCAGGGGTATTCAGCATTTAGGAAGGATAGACAGAAAGGAAAAGGAGGTGGGGTAGCGTTGCTGGTTAAAGAGGATATTAACGCAATAGTAAGAAAGGACATTAGCCTGGACGATGTGGAATCTGTATGGATAGAGCTGCGGAATACCAAAGGGCAGAAAACGCTAGTGGGAGTTTTGTACAGACCACCAAACAGTAGTAGTGAGGTTGGGGATGGCATCAAACAAGAAATTAGGGATGTGTGCAATCAAGGTACAGCAGTTATCATGGGTGACTTTAATCTACTTATAGATTGGATTAACCAAGTTGGTAACAATGCGGTGGAGGAGGATTTCCTGGAGTGTATTGGGGATGATTTTCTAGACCAATATGTTGAGGAACCAACTAGAGAGCTGCCCATCCTCGACTGTGTGTTGCGTAATGAGAGAGGACTAATTAGCAATCTTGTTGTGTGAGGCCCCCTGGGGAAGAGTGACCATAATATGGTAGAATTCTTTATTAAGATGGAGAGTGACAATGTTAATTCAGAGACTAGGGTCCTGAAATTAAGGAAAGGTAACTTCAATGATATGAGACTTGAATTGGCTCAGATAGACTGCCAATGATACTTAAACGGTTGACAGTGGATAGGCAATGGCAGACATTTATAGATTACATGAATGAACTACAACAATTGTACATCCCTGTCTGGAGTAAAAATAAAAAGGGGAAGGTGGCTCAACCGTGGCTAACAAGGGAAATTAGGGATAGTGTTAAATCCAAGGAAGAGGCATATAAATAGGCCAGAAAAAGCAGCAAACCTGAGGAATGGGAGAAATTTAGAATTCAGCAGAGGAGGGCAAAGGGTCTAATTAGGAGGGGGAAAATAAGGTATGAGAGGAAACTTGCAGGGAACATAAAAACTGACTGCAAAAGCTTCTATAGATATGTGAAGAGAAAAAGATTAGTGAAGACCAATGTAGGTCTTTTGCAGACAGAATCAGGTGAATTTATAATGGGGAACAAAGAAATGGCGGACCAATTGAACAAATACTTTGGTTCTGTCTTCACTAAGGAAGACACACAAAACCTTCCGGAAATACTAAGGGTTCGAGGGTCTAGCGAAAAGAAGGAACTGAAGGAAATTCTTATTAGTCAGGAAATTGTGTTAGGGAAATTGATGGGATTGAAGGCTGATAAATCTCCGGGGCCTGATAGGCTGCATCCCAGAGTACTTAAGGAAGTGGCCCTAGAAATAGTGGATGCATTGGTGATCATTTTCCAACATTCTATTGACTCTGGATCAGTTCCTATGGACTGGAGAGTAGCTAATGTAACAGCACTTTTTAAAAAAGGAGGGAGAGAAAATGGGGAATTATAGACCAAATTGGCCTGACATCGGTGGTGGGGAAAATGTTGGAATCAATTATTAAAGATGAAATAGCAGCGCATTTGGAAAGCAGTGACAGGATCGGTCCAAGTCAGCATGGATTTATGAAAGGGAAATCATGCTTGACAAATCTTCTAGAATTTTTTGAGAATGTAACTAGTAGAGTGGACTGGGGTGAACCAGTGCATGTGGTGTATTTGGACTTTCAAAAGGCCTTTGACAAGGTCCCACAAAAGAGATTAGTGTGCAAAATTAAAGCACATGGTATTGGGGGTAATGTATTGACGTGGATAGAGAACTGGTTGGCAGACAGGAAGCAGAGAATCGGAATAAACTGGTCCTTTTCAGAATGGCAGGCAGTGACCAGTGGGGTGCCGCAGGATTCAGTGCTGGGACCCCAGCTATTTACAATATACATCAATGATTTAGACGAAGGAATTGAATGTAATATCTCCAAGTTTACAGATGACACTAAGCTGGGTAGCAGTGTGAGCTGTGAGGAGGATGCTAAAAGACTGCAGGGTGACTTGGACAGGTTAGGTGAGTGGGCAAATGCATGGCAGATGTAGTATAATGTGGATAAATGTGAGGTTATCCACTTTGGTGGCAAAAACAGGAAGACAGAATATTATCTAAATGGTGACAGATTAGTAAAAGGGGAGATGCAAAGAGACCTGGGTGTCATGGTACATCAGTCATTGAAGTTTGGCAAGCAGGTACAGCAGGCGGTGAAGAAGGCAAATGGCATTTTGGCCTTCATAGCTACAGGATTTGAGTATAGGAGCAGGGAGGTCTTACTGCAGTTGTACAGGGCTTTGGTGAGGCCACACCTAGAATATTGTGTTCAGTTTTGGTCTCCTAATCTGAGGAAGGACGTTCTTGCTATTGAAGGAGTACAGCGAAGGTTCACCAGACTGATTCCCGGGATGGCACGACTGACATATGAGGAGAGACTGGATCGACTGGGCTTGTATTCACTGGAGTTTAGAATAATGAGAGGGGATCTCATAGAAACATATAACATTCTGATGGGATTGGACAGGTTAGAGGCAGGAAGAATGTTCCCATTGCTGGGGAGTTCCAGAACCAGGGTTCACAATCTAACAATAAGGGGTAAGCCATTTAGGACCAAAATGAGGAGAAACTTCTTCACTCAGAGAGTGGTTAACCTGTGGAATTCTCTACCGCAGAAAGTTGTTGAGGCCAGTTCGTTAGACATGGGAGTTAGATATGGCCCTTACAGCCAAAGGGATCAAGGGGTATGGAGAGAAAGCAGGAAAGGGATACTGAGGTTGAATGATCAGCCATGATCTATTGAATGACGGTGCAGGCTCGAAGGGCCGAATGGCCTGCTCCTGCACCTAATTTCTATGTTTCTTTGTTTGCCTTCCTGATTACTTGCTGTACTTGCATACTAAATTTTTGTGTTTCATGCACAAGGACCCCAGGTCCCTCTGTACTGCAGCACTTTGCAATTGTTCTCCATTTAAATTATAATTTGCTTTTCTATTTTTTCTGCCAAAGTGGATAACTTCACATTTCTCACATAATACTCCATCTGCCAAATTTTTGCCCACTCACTTAGCTTGTCTATATCCTTTTGCAGATTTTTTGTGTCCCACCCATCTTTGTATCATCAGCAAATTTACCTACATTACACTCAGTCTCTTCATCCAAGTTATTAATATAGATTGTAAATAGTTGAGGCCCCAGCACCGATCGCTGAGGCACCATACTAGTTACAGTTTGTCAACCGGAAAATGACCCATTTATGCTGACTCTCTGTTTTCTGTTAGTTAGCCAATGCTCTATTCTTGCTAATATATTACCCCCAACCGTGTAAAATTTTATCTTATGCAGTAACCTTTTATGTGGCACGTTATCGAATGGTGTCTGGAAATCCAAATACACCACATCCACTGGTTCCCCCTTATCCACCCTGCTCGTTACATCCTCAAAGAGCTCCAGCAAATTTGTCAAACATGATTTCCCTTTCATAAAACCATGCTGACTCTGCTTGATTGAATTGTGCTTTTCCAAATGTCCTGCTTCTGTTTCCTTAATAATGGACTCCAGCATTTTCCCAAAGACAGATGTTAGGCTAACTGGTCTATAGTTTCCTGCTTTCTGTCTACCTCCTTTTTTTAATAGCGGCTTTACATTTGTGGTTTTCCAATCCGCTGGGACCTTCCCAGAATCCAGGGAATTTTGGTAGGTTACAACCAATGTATCCGCTATCTCTGAAGCCACTTCTTTTAAGACCCGAGGATGTTTGCCATCAGGTGCAGGGGACCTGTCCACCTTTAACCCCATTATTTTATTGATTACTACTTCTTTAGTGAGCGTGATTGTATTAAGTTCCTCACTCCGTATAGCCCCTTGATTATCCACTATTGCAATGTTTTTAGTGTCATCTACCGTGAAGACCGAAACAAAATATTTGTTCAACGTCTCTGCCATTTCCCTGCTCCCCATTATTAATTCCCCAGTCTCATCCTCTCAGGGACCAACATTTATTTATCCACTCTTTTCCTTTTTATGTACCTACAGAAAGTCTTACCACCTTTTTTACATTTTGTGCTCGTTTACTTTCATAATCTATTTTCCCTCACTTTATTATTTTTTCAGTCGTTCTTTGCTGGCTTTTTAAAGCTTCCCAATCCTCTGGCCTCCCACTAGATTTGGCCACTTTGTCCGCCCTTGTTTTCAATTTGATACCATCCCTTATTTCCTTAGTTAGCCACGGATGGTTATCCCTTTTGTTACAATCTTTCCTTCTCATTGGGACATATTTTTGTTGCGAGTTATGAAATTTCTCTTTAAATGTCTGCCACTGCTCATCAACCGTCCCATACTTTAATCTATTTTCCCAGGCCGCTTTAGCCAACTCTACCTTCATACCTTTGTAGTCTCCTTTATTTAAGCTTAGGACACTGGTTTGAGATCCAACTTTCTCAACCTCCAACTGAATTTGAAATTCAACCATGTTATGGTCACTCATTCTTCAATCCCTCTCTAAAGTCCGAGTTATTTGATTCGCCAGGACCCTAGTCCCAGCACAGTCTAAGTGGAGCCTGGCCCAACGGAACAGCTCCCTCTTACCCCAGTACTGGTGCCAGTTTACCACGAACCAAAAGCCATTTCTCCCACACCAGCCTTTTAGCCACGTGTTTAACTCTCTGATTATATTTACCCTATGCAAATTTGCTCTTGGCTCAGGTAGTCATCCAGAGATTATTACCTTTGTGGTTCTACTTTTTAATTTGGCCCATAGCTGCTCATAATCCCTCAGCAGAACTTTTTTGTTTGTTCTGCCTATGTCGTTGGTACCCACGTGGACCACAACAACTGGATCTTCCCCCTTCCATTCCAAATTCTTCTCCAGCCCTGAGGAGATGTTCTTAACCCTGGCATCAGGCAGACAACACAGTCTTCGGGACTCATGCTCTCAGCTGCAGAGAACCGTATCTATCTCCCAAATGATACTATCCCCTACCACTACAACATTTCTTTTTACTTGAATGGCCTCCTGTACCACGGTGCTGTGGTCAGTTTGCTCATACTCCCTGCAGACCCTGTTCTCGCCCACACAGGGAGTAAGAACCTCGAACATATTGGACATGAGCAAGGGCTGAGGCTCCTCCATCACTCCATCCTGAGTCCTCATAACTTCCTCACTCCTAGTCACACCCTCCTGTCCCTGACCACAGATCAAATTTGAATTAATGAGTCTAATTGTTGTGACTAGCTCCTGGATCACGGTGTCCCTGATGTGTCGCAATGTCTGCAGCTCGGACTCCAGCTCATCAATGCAGAGCCGAAGTTCCTCAACCAAGGCTAACAAAAGTTATTAAGGATAGTATTAGGTGCAAAGAGGAGTCGTACAAAGTTGCCAGAAAAAGTAGCCAGCCTGAAGATTGGGAACAGTTTAGAATTCAGCAAAAAGGGACCAAGAGATTGATTAAGAGGGGAAAAATAGAGTATGAAAGTAAACTTGCAAAGAACATAAAAACTGACTGCAAAAGTTTCTGCAAGTACGTAAAAAGAAAAAGATTAGTGAAGGCAAATGTAGGTCCTTTACAGACAGAAAGGGGAGAATTTGTAATGGGGAACAAGGAAATGGCAGAACAATTAAATAAATACTTTGGTTCTGTCTTCACGGAAGAGAACACAAATAACGTCCCAGAAATGCTAGGGAACCAAAAGTCTAGTGAGCAAGTGGAATTAAAGGAAATGATTATTAGTAAGAAAATAGTGCTGGAGAAACTAATGGGACTGAAGGCCGATAAATCCCCAGGGCCTGATGATCTGCATCCCAGAGTACTAAAGGAGGTAGCCATGGAAATAGTGGATGCATTGGTTGTCATCTTCCAAAATTCTGTAGATTACGGAACAGATTGGAGGGTGGCAAATGTAATCCCACTATTTAAAAAAGGAGGGAGAGAGAAAACAGGGAACTACATCAGTAAAACATCAGTACTAGGGAAAATGCTGGAGTCTATTATAAAGGATATGATAATGGCACACTTAGATAATATCAACGGGATTAAACAAAGTCAACATGGATTTATGAAAGGAAAATCATGTTTGACAAACCTACTGCAGTTTTTTGAGGATGAAACTGATAGAATAGATAAGGGAGAACCAGTGGATGTAATGTATTTGGATTTGCAGAAGGCCTTTGATAAAGTCCCACATAAGAGGTGAGTGTGCAAAATTAAAGCACATAGGATTGGGGGTAATGTATTGGCATGGATTGAAAATGGGTTAACTGATAGGAAACAGAGAGTAAGAATAAACTGGTCTTTTTCAGGGTGGCGGGCAGTGACTAGTGGAGTACCACAGGGATCAGTGCTTGGGCTCCTGCTATTCACACTATATATAAATGATTTGGATGAGGGAACCAAATGTAATATTTCCAAGTTTGCTGACGACACAAAACTAGGTGGGATTGTGAGTTGTGAAGAGGATGCAAAGATGATGCAAGGCAATTTAGATCGGTTGAGTGAGTGGGCAAACACATGGCAAATGCAGTATAACGTGGATAAATGTGAAGTTATCCACTTTGGTAGGAAAAACATAAGGACAAAGTATTATTTAAATGGTGATGGCTTGGGAAGTGTCGATGTACAGAGGGACCTGGGTGTCCTTGTACACCAGTCATTGAAAGCAAACATGCAGGTGCAGCAAGCAGTTCGGAAGGCAAATGGTATGTTGGCCTTCATTGCAAGAGGATTTGAGTACAGGAGCAAGGATGTCTTACTGCAGTTATACAGGGTCTTGGTGAGACCACACCTGGAGTATTGTGTGCAGTTTTGGTCTCCTTACCTAAAAAAGGATATACTAGCCATAGAGGGAGTGCAGCGAAGGTTCACCAGACTGATTCCTGGGATGGCAAGACTGTCGTATGAGGAGAGATTGGGTCGACTAGGCCTGCATTCACTAGAGTTTAGAAGAATGAGAGGAGATCTCATTGAAACGTATAAAATTCTGACGGGGTTGGATAGACTGGATGTGGGGAGGATGTTTCCCCGGGGCTGGGAAGTCTAGAACAAGGGGTCACAGTCTCAGGATACGGGATGGGAAATTTAGGACCGAGATGAGAAGTAATTTTTTCAATCCGAGGGTGGTGAACCTGTGGAATTCTCTACCACAGAAGGCTGTGGAGGCCAAGTCACTGAATATATTTAAGAGTGAGATAGATAGGTTTCTCGAAACAAAAGACATCAAGGGGTATGGGGGAAAAGAGGGAATAAAATGTTGAGATAGAGGATCAGGCATGATTATATTGAATGGCGATGCAGACTCAAAGGGCCGAATGGCCGCCTACTGCTCCTATTTTCTATGTTTCTATGAACTGCAGACACTTGCTACAGATATGGTCGACGGAGACCTCAATTGTGTCCACCAGCTTCCACATGTGTAGCAGTGACACATCGTCTGCCCTGCCATCTCTAATGTATTTAATGAATTAGATTTAGTTTTTAGTTATTAATCCCGGACCCTAATTTAAGGTCCTTAATTTAAAGCAAGAAAAGAAAGAAAAACTCACCAACCAATCACTTCCCTGCCTTCCTGTAACGTTGAATGTAATCGCTCTGTTCTCCTTTGTCGCCCTCTCTAACCTACTCGCGCTGCTCCCTGCAGTGACTGGCCGCACGCTCTTTAATCCCCGCTGTTCCTCAAGTGTTCCCTCCTAGCTCGGGGCTGGCTGCTTGCTCTTTTAACTGCTCGCTGTTCACTACATTTCTCTTGTAGTTGTCACGCGGTGAAGATCATGTCCGTTGTACCCCTTGGTGGACGAAATCTGCATTACGGCTCTGGGAGGAGCTCTTCAGCCACAGGGAGAAGACGATTGAGGAGGATTCTTGCGGTGACTTTCCCAGTGGCCAACAGCTGAGAGATTCCTCTGTAGTTACCACAGTCGGACGTGTCCCCTTTTTTGAAGATGGTCACGATTAGGGCATCTCTGAGATGTCCTGGCATGCTCTCTTCCTTCCAGATGAGAGAGATGAGGTCATGCATTCGCTCCAATGGTGCCTCTCCGCCATACTTTAGTGCCTCAGCGGGGATTCCATCCGCTCCCGATGCCTTGTTGTTCTTGAGCTGACGGATGGCCTTTTCTACCTCGTGCAGGGCTGGGGGTTTTCTGAGATGGAATAATCCCTGTCCCGAGTTCCCACGGATATCAAGCTGATCCTCCTCGGTGACTTCAACGCCAGAGTCGGTGAGGACACAGATCTCTGGGGAGGTGTGATCGGCAGAGAGGGGGGAAGGGAAAACCAACTCCAGCGGTACCCCGCTCCTGACAAAATACCTAGAACATGACCTTGTCATCACCAACACCTTGTTCCGCCAGAGAGACAAGTACAAGGCATCGTGGCAACACCCTCGCTCCAAACACTGGCATCTACTCGACTATGTCATCATTCGAGCCAGGGATTGCAAGGACATGCGCATCACCCGCGCCTTGACAGGAGCCAATGACTGCTGGACGGACCACCGCCTAATCCGTTCCATCATTAACATCGACATAGCCCTAAAACAGTGATGGCAACAGAAACAATGCCGAAGGAAAATCAACGCCGGGGAAACTCAAAGACCCAGCGACGAGAGCCCTCCACAGCCAGCGCCTCACTCCCATTCTGGCGACCCTCGATGACCCTGAGACAGAGGGCCCACAGCGCCTGGTCTGACCTCCAGGCCTCCATAACCAGTGCCTGCGAAGAGACGCTCGGTCACAACCAGGAAACACCAGGACTGGTTTGACGAGAATGACCAGGAGATCCAGGAGCTAATAAGCCGCAAGCACAAGGCATTTCTGAACTTAAAACAGCAACCCAATCCGGGAGCAGCAAAGCAGCTCTACAGGCGACTGACGGCCGAGGGTCCAACAAAAAATCCGCGACCTAAAGAATAGATGGCGGGTGGAGAAAGCACAGGAGATCCAACAGCTGGCCGATAACCACGACGTGCGAGGATTCTTCAGCGCTGTCAAGACAATCTACGGCCCAAGCACCCAAGGCCCCACCCCACTGCTGGCCAAGAACGGAGAGGCACTCATTAAGGACACTGAGGCAGTCAGGGCCCACTGGAAGGAGCACTTCTAAGGTCTCTTAAACCGTGACTGTCTTCGGTGTGAGTGTCCTCGACTCCATCCCGCAGCATGTTACCCACCACCATCTCAGCAAAACCCCAGCCCTTGTTGCTCTACATCTACATGCAATGCAGCCTTGTTTAGTTTAATGTAATTTATTTGACCACCTGCCTTACAATCAGAATGTGATTAAATGAAGGGTCTTGTACATCCTTCTGCAACCTGATATTAGCGTGGTGTAAACAAGCTTCCCTCTTTTTTTTTTAACTATTTATTTAAATGCGCTGCCTAGTGGTTTGGGTTTGAACGATAAAACAAATCATTGGTTAGGCCGCAGTTGGAATATTGTGTCCAGTTTGGGCACCTTCCTGTAGGAAGGATGTCGAGACCATAGAGCGAGTGTGGAACAGGGGGCCAAAGTTGCCCTCAGCGAGAAATTGGGAAGGGCACTTAAAATTCGCCAGAAAATTAGCATCCGGCGGGAGTTGGAGGTAAGAGCGGGAAAATTCGTCTCCTTAACTCTGACACCGCCTCCCAGCGTTTAGGGCACTGTTGGAGGCGGTATCGGTGCAGGATTGGGTCAGGAGCGGTGTCCATCACCTTAAAGGGGGAGGGGACATTGCGAGGCCTCTGTGGAGCCCTTTGGGCCAGCAGGGAGGGTTCCGACCGGGCCAGCGGTCCGGCACCCAAGAGGCGGCCGACAATTAAAACAAAATGGCGGCCACGATGGTGCACCCTCCACTTTAAGGGCGGCCGCACTGTCCAGCCACTGGCAGCTTCGTGCCTCGTGAAGCTGTCGGGGGGGTGCACCGATCACCTGCCTCCAGTCAGAAAGGTCTTACCGTCTCTTAGATGCACTAACGGGCCTCAAAGAAGGGGGCAATTTCGATTCCCAGATCTATTAAGATAATTCGAAGGATGGAAGGCTTTAGTTATGAGGAGGGACTACAGAGACTGCGGCGCTGTTTATTAGAACAAGGAAGGTTGAGAAGTGAACTGATAGAAGTTGCACAAGGCTGAGAGGTTTCCAATAAAGCAAATAGGTCAAAAACTATTTTCATTGGTCAGTGAGTTGATAGATAATGGTTGTAAATTTAAAATTGTCACTAGATGAAAAAAGGGAGATGCTAAGAGTAATTTTTAGACACAATTTTGGGACATGGAATGCCCGACCAGAAACGGTGATAATCCATATAGCCTTTAAAAAGGAAATGGAAAAATATTTGAACAAGAAATATTGAAACTCATATAGAGGAAGGGAAAGATAAATAAGACTAAGTGGGTAGCTCTTTCAGAGCGATGGCAGAGAGGTTCCTTCGGTGATGTAAAGGGAGAGACTACAGAAGCTGGGGTTGCTCTCCTTAGAGGAGAGAAGGTTAAAGAGAGATTTAATAGAGATGTTCAAAATCATAAACGGTTTTGATGGAGTAAATAAAGACAAACTGTTTCCCATGGCAGAGGGTTGGTAACCAGAGGACACAGATTTAAGGTATAGTTAAGCGTCCCGAATCCAGTAACCTCGGGACCGAGGCCGAGCCGGTTTTCGTATTTTTCCAGACTTCGGAACATGTTTCTCATGCCACGAATCCGGAAACACCCGAGCCCAGGTTGGCCTACTTATGTGCTGTATCATTCTCTAATAATTCTATGTCAGCTGTGGCTCAGTGAGTAGCACTCTTTCATCTGAGTCAGAAGATTGTGGGTTCAAGTCCCCATTCCAGGGATTTGAGCACACTTGACACTCCAGTGCAGTGCTGAGGGAGTGCTGCACTGTCGAAGGTGCTGACTTTCAGATGAGACGTTAAACCGAGGCCCCGTCTGCTCCCTCAGGTAGACGTAAAAGATCCCATGGCACGATTTCAAAGAAAAGTAGTGGAGTTATCCCTGGTGTCCTGTCAAATATTTATCCCTCAATCAACATAACAAGAACAGATTATCTGGTCATTATCACATTGCTGTTTGTGGGAGCTTGCCGTGTGCAAATTGACTGCTGCGTTTCCCACATTACAACAGTGACTACACTTAAAAAAGTACTTCATTGGCTGTAAAGGGCTTTGAGACGTCCGGTGGTCGGGAAAGGTGCTTTATAAATGCAAGTCTTTTTTTCTTTCTATGATAATTCTTTCAAAAAGATTTACCCAGACAAAGTTTTTCTTTTGCAAATATCTTAAGCACAAAAACAGAAAGGACAAAAGGGTACATCCAAGATCTCCAGCTCTAATTGTATAGCATTCTTGTCCTAGAGACTGGCTCCCTGATTTAAGCTCTAAATTTCTCAGACCACAGGAGAAGCTGAGGTGCTGCATTGAGTTTCCTGAGGGAGGGGAAAAGAGGCCCAACTGATCCAAACAGTTTTTATTTAAAAAAGGGAAACTAGACTGGTGATATCACGTGTTGCAACTAAAAGCTACACTGGATTCGCCAAGAATCCCAGTTACCTGTTGCTTCATAGATTAGACCTGCTGAAGGCAGGAGAACATAGCATTAACAAAGACTCTGTGAACTGTGAAATTTGTGTTCAGAAATAGGCAATTTTATTGGTTTAGTTAATAAAGATTGACATCCTGGAGATAGAACATGGGAGGGCTGGTCCCTATTGAGGTCAGGCAGAAGGAATCAACTGGAAGAGAAACAGAAAGTACAGATATTAGTATAGCATCTCAGCACTTAACAGATCTAAATAAAAAAAACTACACTTAGCTTCTTAAAACTTGGTGAAAACGGCAGCATCTGGCTCTGAAAGTCGAATCAAAACATCACTGGAAACTTAAAGAACCTTCTCAAAACTGAGTAGAAAAAAGAATTGAGCTGTTATCCAGGCCCAGGGCCTTTACACAACGCAGGAGCAGGAGATCCTGTAAGGTGATCGTCCTAATCGGGTCAGACAATAAAAACACATCGTTCTTTGGACCCAAGTCAAGATTTGACAAATTCCTACAACCTTTTACAGGATGCCTAAATGGTGAATATTCTATAAATTTCTGGATTAATCAAGATCAATATTCTGGACTGGACGGATAAATTTCCCAGACTAGAATATCTAAACTATTGAAAGCTGCTTTTATGCTGCTGTATGTTTAGGCCAGATTCCCCCCCCAAAAAATCAGTGTCCCAGCATTTATTAAATCTGACTTCTCCTCGATAAACTGCTTCTACAATTCTGCTGCTGGGACAACAGAACTGAATTTAGTAGTGTAAAGACGGGGAGCTGGATCATAGGTCTGGTGTTGCCGGATCTAAACAAAACCAGGGTTAATGTTGAAGCGGTTTAAGAGAGAAATGCAAGTTAATGTTTCAGTGGGACCCTTCATCAAAACTGATCCTTCAGTGGTTCTGATTAAGGGCCCTATCTGAAACAGGAATCGCACTTTCTCTTTCAAATGCTGATTTGACCTGATAAGCATTTTCTGTTTTGTATTATGGAGAATTTATACCATTCCAACAGCTGAAGGGATTCTTAATGCATATATTTGAATGGACTATATTAAAATGCATAGCTGAAATGTAAGGCCAAATGAAGATATTTTTATAAACATTAAGGGGGTGTACTTTATCTTGGAAGCTAGCTCACAATGGGCAACTATAAATCAGCACTCTGTTTTACATTCCACTTGTTTTACATGCTGCCAAATTTCCTTTTCCAATGCCAATTTGTTATCACCCAAGATGAATTTCACCCCCTAAATATTTAATCATTTGAAAATCTATTTGCGATGTTTGAGACTAGATGCAATTTAAAGGGTTATATATTAGGTAATTCTAGTGAGAGGAAATAATTATTGTTCTAAACAGAAAACATATTTAGGAAGTAAATTCAAAAACAGTGCATGGAAGTCATCCAAATATCCATTCCGGTGGCTTTCCATATTTAATTTCATGTCCGCTCCTCGTTTTGATCCTTGTCTTTTTCATGTTATGTTCATGCAGCCTCTGCCAGCACTGATTGTCAAACAGTTAAAGCAGAAACTTCTCCAGAACTTTCTGTCAGGAGTGAGGTAAGGAGTGAGTGTCTGGCTGAGTGAAAATGGATGATCCATGCTCGAGCAGGTGTGTTAGAGTGACAGACAAACCCAACAGTTGTCCAAGGAATCACCGCAGTAGCAGGTGACCTGTACCTTCACCTTCATTTCAGGAAATGGAATCAATCTGTTTCCATTTACTTGAAAAGTAAATATATATATACTGCTTGTACGTGTAGGCATTAGACAACTTATTGCATCACTTCCCAAACATAAGAACATAAGGAGGGAAAAATTTGGTACCTTAGCATCTGCTGACGCTATTGGGATGGTAGAGCATCAGGGCTCTCACCAGGAGTCCTTTCCCTCCGAGGGTATTCCGAGAGCTCTTCTCCGACCTCCAATTAAGTGAGGAGCAGTGTATTAGAAGGCTCTGCTTCACCAAGGAGGTGGTCACAGAACTCTGCCACCTCCTGCAACCAGACCTTCAGCCTCAGACCAGGATGACCACAGCCATCTCAATGGTAGTCAAGGTCACCATTGCCCTCAATTTCTTCACCTGTGGATCCCTCTAGTCTGCAACAGGAGATCCTCTAACATCTCGCAGTTTGCTATCCATCGCTGCATTCGGGAGGTCACAGAGGCTCTCGACAGAAGGAGAAGGGACACATTTCCTTCCCCATCACCAGAGAGAAGCAGGACGAGCGTGCATGTGGCTTTACCAGGATAGCGGGATTCCCCATGGGGCAGGGCGCCACTGACTGCACCCACGTGGCTTTGCGGGCACCACATAACAATCCTGAGATCTTCCATGACCGCAAAGGCTAACACTCACTTAATGTGCAGTTGGTGTGCTACCACAAACAGCAGTCACGATGCCTTCATCCTGTGCCAGACCGGTGTGCCAGCACATTTCCAGCCACCATGTCAAGCCTCACGGCTGGCTGGTTGGTGACAACGGCTATCCATTCTCCACCTGGCTCATGACTCCCCTCCGCAACCCCAACACTCCTGCCCAGCACTCACATAATGAGAGCCATGCTGCCACCAGGAACATCACTGAGCAGACCATCGGGGTGCTCAAGCAATAGTTCCGCTGCCGTGACCGCTCAGCAAGAGCCCTCCGGCACTCGGTTGAGCGGGTGTCCCATTTTATGGGGACCTGCTGCATGCTCCACAACTTGGCCATCAAGAGGGCCCAGCCCCTTGCCACCATGGATTGTGGGACCAGCTCAGAAAGAGGAACAGGGAGAGGAGGAGGAGGACAAGGAAGATGAGGAGGATGACGAGGAGGATGAGGAGGAGGAACAGGAGCGAGGGAAGCGGCAGCCACTCAATCAGCCTTCCTGAAGGGCACTCCATGACCGTCTCATCGGACTGCGGTTCAAATGAATGAAACAGCAGATCCCCAATGCTCAACACATTCCCATCATTCCATTTCTGTCGCAGACCATATCACAATGCTAAGCTGAAACGAGAGACACTATAAAAGAATTCAAATTGAATTAATAAATGTATTAGTAATCAGTGAACACATATTTACAATAAAAAACACCCTTGTGCAACCCCTTAGTGCCTCTCGTTATTGTACCTTTGCCTACTCTAGTGCTCCTTCGATGTGTAGGCCCAGTGGGTGCAGCAGAGCTGGTGTAAGGATGCTGAGTGTCCATGCGAGAGACTACAGATGGCCTTGCAGGATGCCCTCGACCAGCTCTGGGCCTGGAAGGTCTGGCTGTAGACTGACAGCACCTCAGCATGGGCGGCAGCAACCTGATTTGGCTGTATGATAGGCAGCGATAAAGGCAATGGAGGAGTGGCAGTGGTGGGAGCAGGAATGCTGTCATCCTGAGAGAAGGCAGCAGGTTCAACCGTTGGAACACGCACTGCTGGCCTGCTACGACAAAGCCCTGGTCGACCGTGGTGGGCTAGTGGAGTAAATACGGCGGGGGGAGTAAAAAGTAATGTGGTACTGGTAGGGGACAGTATCATTAGGGGGGGGATACTGTTCTCTGCAGCCGAGAGCGTGAGTCCCGAAAGCTGTGTTGCCTGCCCCGGTGCCAGGGTTAAGGACATCTCCTCTGGGCTGGAGAGGAACTTGGAGTGGGAGGGGGAAGATCCAGTTGTTGTGGTCCACGTAGGTACGAATAACATAGGTAGAACAAAGAAAGAGGTTCTGCTGAGGGATAATGAGCAGTTAGAGGCGGAATTAAAAAGCAGAACCACAAAGGTAATAATCGCTGGATAACTACCTGAGCCACGAGGAAATTTGCATAGGGTAAATAAGATCAGAGAGATGAACACATGGCTCAAAGACTGGTGTGGGAGAAATGGGTTTCGTTTCATGGGGCACTGGCACCAGTACTGGGGCTAAGAGGGAGCTGTTCCATTGGGCCAGGCTCCACTTGAACCATGCTAGGACTAGTGTCCTGGCGAATCAAATAACTAAGGCTACAGAGAGAGCTTTAAACTAAATAGTGTGTGTGTGTGTAGTGGGGTGGGGGTGGGGGGGGAGGGGCGGGGGGAGGGTTCAGGTGAGCAAAAATGTAATAAGTCAAAGAGCAAGGAGAAGGCATTAGAGCAGAGTAGCACTGGGGGAAATAACAACCAGAGTGTCACAGGAAGGGACAGAATGTATAAACATAAGAGTGTATCAGAAAGTGGGGTCAAAGCAGGGGAAAAGGGTAAAAAGACATAACTAAAAGCTCTTTATCTGAACGCTCGCAGCAATCGTAACAAGATAGATGAGTTGATGGCACAAATAGATATAAATGGGTATGATCTGATAGCCATTACAGAGACATGGTTGCAAGCTGACCAAGACGAGGAATGAATATTCAGGGGTATTTGACAATTCGGAAGGATAGACAGAAAAGAAAAGGAGGTGGGGTAGCTCTGAATAAAGGATGAGATCAGTGCAGTAGTGAGAAATGATATTGGCTCAGAAGATCAAGATGTAGAATCAGTTTGGGTGGAGATAAGGAATAATAAGGGGGAAAAGTCACTGGTGGGCATAGTCTATAGTCCCCCTAACAGTAGCTACACTGTTGGACGGAACATAAATCAAGAAATAATGGAGGCTTGTAAGAAAGGAACGGCAATAATCATGGGCGATTTTAATCTTCATATTGATTGGACAAATCAAATTGGCCAAGATAGCTTTGAGGAGGAGTTCAGAGTGTATCCGGGATGGTTTCCTTGAACAGTATGTTGCGGAACCAACCAGGGAGCAGGTTATCTTAGATCTGGTGCTGTGTAATGGGACAGGATTAATAAATGATCTCCTAGTAAAGAATCCTCTAGGAATGAGTGATCATAGCATGGGTGAATTTCAAATTCAGTTGGGAGGGTGAGAAAGTTGGATCTCAAATCAGTGTCCGAAGCTTAAATAAAGGACATTATAAAGGTATGATGGCAGAGTTGGCTAAAGTGGACTGGGAAAAGAGATTAAAGTGTAAGACGGTTGATGAGCATTGGCAGACATTTAAGCAGATATTTCATAACTCGCAACAAAAATATATCCCAATGAGAAGGAAAGACTTGAAGAGAAGGGAGAACCATCCGTGGCTAACTAAGGAAGTAAAGGATGGTGGCACCGACCCGACCCGGCCTGGGAGGGAACACCTCCCCCGGCAGCAGGGATAAGAAGAGGGGCGAGCGACCGCAGGGAGCAGCGCGTGCCATCCTGAGAGGGCGACGAAATCAAAGTGCAACATCACTGGAACCAAGGTAGCTGATTGGCTGCATCTCTTGGAGCAAGGTCACGCCCAAGAGCGAGGTCGGGGCCCAGGAGTGAGGTCGTGGCCCAGGAGCGAGGTCAGGAGCGAGGTCAGGGCCCAGGAGCGAGGTCGGGGCCCAGGAGTGAGGTCAGGAGCGAGATCAGGGCCCAGGAGTGAGGTCGTGGCCCAGGAGCGAGGTCAGGAGCGTGATCAGGGCCCAGGAGTGAGGTCAGGGCCCACGAGCGAGGTCAGGGCCCAGGAGCGAGATCAGGGCCCAGGAGCGAGGTCAGGGCCCAGGAGTGAGGTCGGTGCCCAGGAGTGAGGTCAGGGCCCAGGAGCGAGGTCGGGGCCCAGGAGTGAGGTCGAGCCCAGGACCGAGGTCGGGGCCCAGGAGCGAGGTCGGGACCCAGGAGCGAGGTCAGGGCCCAGGACCGAGGTCGGAACACAGGAGCGAGGTCAGGGCCCAGGAGCGAGGTCGGGGCCCGGGAGTGAGGACGGGGCCCAGGAGTGAGGTCGGGTGGAGTGAGGTCGGGGCCCAGGAGCGAGGCCGGGGCCCAGGAGCGAGGTCAGGAGCGAGGTCAGCGCCCAGGAGTGAGGTCAGGGCCCAGGAGCGAGGTCAGGGCCCAGGAGCGAGGTCAGGGCCCAGGAGAGAGGTCGGGGCCCAGGAGTGAGGTCGGGGCCCAGGAGAGAGGTCGGGGCCCAGGAGTGAGGTCGAGCCCAGGAGCGAGGTCGGGGCCCAGGAGCGAGGTCAGGGCCCAGGAGCGAGGTCGGGGCCCAGGAGCGAGGTCAGGGCCCAGGAGCGAGGTCGAGCCCAGGAGCGAGGTCGGGGCCCAGGAGCGAGGTCGGGTGGAGTGAGGTCGGGGCCCAGGAGCGAGGTCGGGGCCCAGGAGCGAGGTCGGGTGGAGTGAGGTCGGGGCCCAGGAGCGAGGTCGGGGCCCAGGAGCGAGGTCGGGTGGAGTGAGGTCAGGGCCCAGGAGCGAGGTCAGGGCCCAGGAGTGAGGTCGGGTGGAGTGAGGTCGGGGCCCAGGAGCGAGGTCGGGGCCCAGGAGTGAGGTCGGGGCCCAGGAGCGAGGTCGGGTGGAGTGAGGTCAGGGCCCAGGAGTGAGGTCAGGGCCCAGGAGTGAGGTCGGGGCCCAGGAGCGAGGTCGGGTGGAGTGAGGTCAGGGCCCAGGAGTGAGGTCAGGGCCCAGGAGTGAGGTCGGGGCCCAGGAGCGAGGTCGGGGCCCAGGAGTGAGGTCGGGACCCAGGAGTGAGGTCAGGGCCCAGGAGCGAGGTCAGGGCCCAGGAGCGAGGTCTGGAGGACCAGCGAGCTCGGGGCCCAGCACCGAGGTTGGGGCCCAGAAGTGACACAGCATGGACCAGCAGCGGGGTCAAGGCACAGGGAATATGCAGCAAGGAATAACATCAAGGTCGGGAGGACTACACTGCATACTATGAAACCCAGGCAGAGAGGACTTGCGGGAAGGAGGGAGGAGGACAGTAGGAGTATGTGTGTGTGTGTGTGCTAGGCCGATGTAGCAGAGCCTGGTATCCAATAGTCTTGGATTCTCTTGCCACTTGACCAAGACCTTGCTCTGTCAAGCCCGTGCAGTAGCTGGTGTGCAATGGCCACCCCATGATAAAAGAATTCACACACAGGCAACTTCCACCCCTTTAAAATGAAATTCGGGACCTGGAACATCAGGACCTTCATGGACAACCCCAACAGCGACAGACTAGAACGTCACACTGCTATCGTTGCCCGGGAGCTCAGACGTTTCAACATTGACATCGCTGTGCTAAGTGAGACCCGGCGGGCAGGGGCAGGCCAGCTCAGGGAGCAAGGAGGTGGTTCTTCCTTCTTCTGGAAAGGCAAACCAGATGAAGAATGCTGCCTCCATGGGGTTGGCTTCACCATAAAAAATGAGCTAGTGGGCCGTCTCAGAGAATCCCCTTGCAGGATAAACGAACGTCTCATGACTCTTCGGCTCACCCTAACCTGGAACCAGTGCGCTACGGTCATCAGTGCGTACGCCCCAACACTGGAAGCCACAGACGAGACCAAAGAGGAATTCTACTCCAGCCTCGAACAATTCCTGTCCCGAGACCCAATGGGCGACAAGCTGATCCTCCTTGCCGGCTTTAACACCAGAGTTGGAAAGGAGACAGATCTCTGGGGAGGTGTGATCAGCAGAGAGGAAAACCAAGTCCAATGGTACCCTCCTCCTGACGAAATGCTTAGAACATGGCTTTGTCATAACAAACACCTTGTTCCGTCAGAGAGACATGTACAAGGCTTCATGACAACACCATCACTCCAAGCACTGGCATCTGCTAGACTACATCATTATCCAAGTGAGGGATCGCAAGGATGTGCACATCACCCACGCCATGACAGGAGCTGATGACTGCTGGACAGACCACCGCCTAATCCGCTCTGTCATTTCCATCAATATACCCCAAAACAGCGGCGGTAACAGAAACAATGCCACAGGAAAATCAACGCTGGAGCACTCAAAGACCCTGCTAAGAAAGCCCTATTCAGCCAGCGCCTCACAACCAACCTGACAACTCCCGGTGAGTCAGAGGCACAGAGTGCCCACAGCGCCTGGTCTGCACTCAAGGCCTCCATGATTACCACCTGTGAAGAGACGCTCGGTCACTCGACCTGGAAACACTAAGACTGGTTCGACGAGAATGACCAGGAGATCCAGGAACTAGTAAGCTGCAAGCGCAAGGCATTCTTGAACTGGAAACAGCAACACAACTCGAGAGCTAGAAAGCAGCTCTATAGGCGTCTGAAGACCGAGCGCCAACAAAAAACTCGTGACCGAAAGAACAAATGGTGGGTAGTGAAAGTGTAGGAGATCCAGCAGCTGGCCGACAACCACGACTTGCGTGGATTCTTTAGCGCAGTCAAGACAACCTCCGGCCCAAGCACCCGAGGTCCTACCCCACTGAGGGTGAAGAATGGAGAGGTACTCATCAAGGACAGAGAGGCAATCAGTGCTCGCTGGAAGGAGCACTTTGAAGATCTTAACGGAGACTCTGTCTTCGACGCGAGTGTCCGCGACTCCATCCCGCAGCACGCTACCCGCCAACACCTCAGCACAACTCCAGCCCGGGATGAGGTTGAAAAGGCCATCCGAAAATTGAAGAACAACAAGGCCTCACGAGCAGATGGAATCCCCGCCGAGGCACTAAAGCATGGCGGGAGGACCACTATTGGCGTGAATACCTGAACTCATTTCTCTTATTTGGAAGGAGGAGAGCATGCCATGGGATCTCAGAGACCATCTTCAAGAAAGGTGACAAGTCCGATTGCGGTAATCACAGAGGAGTTTCTCTGCTGTCTGCCACAGGGAACGTCATTGCAAGAATCCTCCTCAATCGCCTTCTCCCAGTGTCCACAGAACTCCTCCCAGAGTCGTAATGCGGATTCCGCCCACTAAGGGGCACAATGGATCTTCACCACACCCTTGTACATGGCCTTCTTTGACCTCACAAAGGCCTTCGACACCGACAACCATGAGGGATTATGGAGTGTTCTCCTCAAATTCGACTGCCCTCAAATGGTGGTCACCTCCCTCCGCCTGCTTCACGATGACACATAAGCCGTGATCTTGGCCAACTGATCCACCACAGACCAAATTCACGTACGGACTAGGGTCAAGCAGGGCTGTGTCGTCGCACCAACGCTCTTTTCGATCTTCCTTGCCGCAATGCTCCATCTCACCCTCAGTAAGCTCCCCGCTGGAGTGGAACTAATCTATAGAACAAGCGGGAAACTGTTCAACCTCCGTCGCCTCCAGTCCAGAGCCAAGGTTCTGTCCATCCTCTGTTATTGAATTACAGTACACAGATGACGCTTGCATCTGCGCACACTGGGAGGTCGAACTCCAAACCATCGTCAACACCTTCACCGAATCGCACGAGTGTATAGGCCTTACACTAAACATCTGTAAGACAAAGGTTCTCTACCAACCTGTCCCCGCCACACAGCACTGCCCCCTGATTACCAAAATCCACGACGAGGCCTTGGACAATGTGGACCATTTTCCATATCTCGGGAGCCTACTGTCAACAAGGGCAGACTTCGATAACGATGTCCAACACCGCCTTCAGTGTGCCGGTGCAGTCTTTGGTCACCTGAAGAAGAGGGTGTTTGAGGACCAGATCCTCAAACCCGGCACCAAGCTCATGGTCGACAGGGCAGTAGTGATACCCGCCCTTCTATATGCTTCAGAGACATGGACCATGTACAGCAGGCATTTCAAAGCACTGGAGGGGTACCATCAACACTGCCTCTGCAAGATCCTGCAAATCCATTGCCAGGATAGGCGCACCAACATTAGTATTCCCGCTCAGGCCAACATCCCCAGCATTGAAGCACTGACCACGCTCGATCAGCTCCGATTGTCTGCATGCACGATACGAGACTCCCAAAACAAGCGCTCCACTCAGACCTCCGACACGGCAAGCGAGCCCCAGGTGAGCAAGGGAACACTTCAAAGACACCCTCAAAGCCTCCTTGAAAAAATGCAACGTCCCCACCGACACCTGGGAATCCCTGGGCCAAGACCGCCCAAAGTGGAGGAGAAGCATCCGGGAAGGTGCCGAACATTGAGTCTCTTCGCCGGGAGCAAACGGAAGCCAAGCGCCAACAGCGGAAGGAACGCAAGACAACCCAAGCCCCCCCCATCCACCCGCCCCTTCAACCACCATCTGCCCCACCTGTGACAGAGACTGTAGGTCCCGCATTGGTCTGATCAGTCACCTGAGAACTCATTTTTAATGTGGAAGCAAGTCATCCTCGGTTGCGAGGGACTGCCTCAGAAGAAGAAAGGATGGTATCAAATTGAAAGCAATGGCATACAAAGTGGCCAAGATTAGTGGGGGGGGGGGGGGCAGAGGATTGGGAAATTTTTTAAAAAACAGCAAAGGACGACTAAAAATAATAAAGAGAGGGAAGATAGATTATGGGCTTAATTTTTACCACTTTAGTGGGCGCCGGTTTTTTTGGCGTCCGTTGATTTTTTTTTGAGCAATAATGATTTTGTAGTGTCCCTCAAAGCTTGTACGCTTGTGGCGAATGTCAACGGCGGAATTTTTGTACGGCACATTTTCCGGCGCAGGTCTGAGTTCCGTGCTGTTTTTGGCCATTTAAGTGATTTTCCCCAACACCGATTTTTTTAAGGATGGTGCAGAGTTGCCTTAAATACCGATCAGAAAAACTCGACGTTAAGAAAACCAGTGCATATTCACAAAAGACGCCAATGTTTTTAAATCGAAGATTTTGGAGGGAGTCAATAACACTGACAGAATCAATAGCACTGTCAGAATCAATAATAAAGTTCAACTTTTGTTGAACCTGTCAACATAGAAGTGTAAATTTGTTGGATTTCAGAAGTTCTCTCATTTTTCAAACTCACTCACACGCCACCAGCGAACGTCTTGAAGCAGGGCTGGAGGGTTGTAGGTTTGGCCGGCAGAATCGGCCCTGCGCCTGGACATGGGCTCGGGGCTTGGCTAGAAAACAAGCCATGGGGGTGGGGAGGAGGGGACAGGAGGAGAGAGAGAGAGAGAGCGAGAGTGAGGTGCCGATCAGAAGGCTTGGAGCCGGGGAGGGAGAGGGAGAGAGAGAAGTCACAAGGCTCCAATTAAGGGGAGCAGGGGGAGCGAGGAGAAGTCACAAGACCTTTGGGTGTGGTCCATCCATACAGATCTGGAGAGATACAACTGCGAACCTGTGCTGCCTGCTCTCCTGCCATTTTGAGCTTCTTTCAAAGGTAAAATATAAGTATGGGGGCAATACTGACAATGCCATACCTTGTGCGAGCCTTCTGCATCATGGTGCCACGTAGGAGACAATTGATTCAACGTCATCGCATCAGGAACACCAGAGCCCATAGGATGCTGGGCAGGAGGCCTTACCCACCTCGGGTATATCGAGACAGGCGTTCATACCTCCACCTGAGTGATGCAGACTGTGTCAGAAGGTTGTGTTTCCGCAAAGAAGTAGTAACTGAGAACTGTGAGTTGGTCAAAGCAGACCTGCAATCTAGAAGCATCAGGAGGACTGCTTTGTCAGTTGAAGTGAAGGTTACAGCTGCACTTTCATTCTATGCATCCGGATCATTTCAAGCTGCAACTGGAAATGTGTGTGCCATCTCTCAACAAGCAACACATGTCTGCATTCGCCAGGTGACGGCTGCACTATATGCGCGGAGGAATAATTTCATAAAATTCCCCATGACCGCCCAGGCAATGAGTGACAGGGCTGTGGGCTTCTCCAGTGTTGCTGGCTTCCCCAACGTACAGGGCTACATTGATTGTACCCACATCGCCTTGCGAGCACCTTTGAAGGATTCCGAGATGTACAGGAACAGAAAAGGCTTCCACTCCATTAATGTGCAGCTTGTGTGTGACGACATGCATCATATCATGTCAGTCGATGCAAGATACCCTGGGAGCACCCATGATGCGTTCATCCTACGCGAGAGCGTTATATCTGCCATGTTTCAGCAGCAGCCAGAAGGGCAGAGCTGGCTACTGGGAGACAAAGGGTACAGCCTCGCCACCTGGCTCATGACTCCTCCACGCGTAACCTGGATGGAAGCTGGCCGTCAATACAACATGTTGCACACTGCTACGCACAGCATCATTGAGAGGAACCATTCCGGAGGCTACTTGGTTTACTCCCCTGAGATTGTTGGTCAGTTCACTGTTCTGTTCAGAGGAGGGAGGAGGGAGGAGGGAGGAGGGAGGAAGGAGGGGGGCAGGGGAGGGGGGAAGGAGGGAGGAGGGAGGAGGAGGAGGAGGATGACGCCACTTTACTGATGCCTGAAGGCTCAGCGACAACTATTCCGCATGGATATGTTTACTGTTTGGAGCTGTTCCGTAATGTTGTGTTGTGTTAATGGAACATGATTCAGTTTTTATGTAAAATATATTTTATTCAAAAGTTTACAATGTACTTACAAGAATAATTTTATTAAAGTTGTTATCAAACTTTACTTTATTATCACTCTTTAAGATCACTTAAAAACTTTAAGATCACTTGTAAACTTGTAAATTTACATAACTTACAAAAACTTTTAATTTGAGAACAGTTACAACAGTAACAATAATACTAACAACAACAGCAGCAAAGAAAGGCTGCACCCATCTCTCATCCCCCTTATTCTAAGTCTGCCCGCTGCGCTTGGTTCTGGACACTCCCTGCCCACAGGCGGTGGCACACTGTTTCTGGGGTTGGTACCAAGCTTATTCTTTCTAACATCTCAGTACTGCGCACCTCTTGAGGGCGGGGTTGGCGTCGGTGTCAGGCGGCAAGTTGGCAGGCCCAGGCGACAAGTTGGATGGCCCGGCTTTGGGCTCTTCAGGCACTGATGTGAGGATTGGAGTGCGAGTGACAGTTGATTCAGGCAATGGGCGCGGGCTCTGGGCGTGTTCCCTTATTGCAGCAGCTATCTCCAACATGCCGTCCCTCATGCGCCCTGACAGTGTCTCAACAACCTGCAAGGCCCTCCCTCATGTTGAGCAAAACTGTCTGAACTACCTGGGACATTCCCTCCCTCGTGGTCAGTGAGGTGGTTTGCACTACCTCTGACATTCCCTCCCTCATGGCCACTTATTCCCTCACTGATGGTCCCAGATATCGCTCCCATTTCTCATGTCATTGCTGTTAGTTCGCCTGACAGTCCCACTACCTCATCACTCACTCCACTGATGGTGTCCCGGAGTGATCGGGTAAAGTCAATGCTCTCCGCATTCAATGACATCATCTGAACCACATCTGTTGAATCCTTCAAGCCAGTTCCTTTGGTGATGTCATCAATATTCACCACTCGTACAGGAAAGAAAACAATAGAAAGTTAATGATAATTCTTTGTAAATGTTCCAATTTTAAATAGGGTTCACAAGGTAACATTCACTCTTCGGAAATTTGATTGAATCAGGAATTCTACATAGTTAAAGTGAATGCAGAGCAATTTAATTTATAGGGGTTCCATGTAATAGGTATGAGCCATATGTGGTTTTGGAGGACCTTTCCCCTACGGGTTTTAGACACCAAGAGGCCAAAAGTCAGGGTCTCAAGGAGACGGTTAGTGCCCGTTTGCGGTGGCCATTCCTAAAAATCGAACGGCCACTGCTTTGGGGTCGACAGGCCAAACCGACATAAATTCAGGACGGGGATTTTTCGGCCTGGACCACATACCCAAGTGGTATCACCGCCAGTAAAATGAATAAAGAAATCAAAAGAATACTTACCCAGTGATTTTCACCTCACCCCGTGGATCCTCTGCTGTGCGGTTTCTCTGTCAGTGCACCTCTGCAGAGTGACTACGGGCTGCCAGCATGGTCGCCCGTCAAGGGGAGGGCCCACTGCCTTGGCCGCAGAACAAGAATCTTTTTCCGGCCGACTTGCCGATCGGCCGGCAAAATACTGGCCCCGGGTTCAGCCTGGCCGCCAATGGGCAGCCTGCCACCCCCTCTTGGGTGCCAGGCCACTGGCCCGGCCGAAACCCTCTTTGTGGCCCAGTGGCCAAAGTTAAAAAAATGATCGCATCTCTCCGTTTTAACATAGAATCATAGAAAATAGGTGCAGGAGTAGGCAATTCGGCCCTTCGAGCCTGCACCACCATTCAATAAAATCATGGCTGATCATTCCCTCAGTACCCTTTTCCTGATTTCTCTCCATACCCCTTGATCCCCTAAGCCAAAAGGGCCATATCGAACTTCCTCTTGAATATATCCAATGAGCTGGCATCAACAACTCTCTGCGGCAGGGAATTCCATAGGTTAACAACTCTTTGAATGAAGAAGTTTCTCCTCATCTCAGTCCTAAATGGCCTACCCCTTATCCTAAGATTATATCCCCTGATTCTGGACTTCCCCAACATCGGGAACATTCTTCTTGCATCTAACCTGTCCAGTCCCCTCAGAATCTTATACGTTTCTATGAGATCCCCTCTCATCCTTCTAAGTTCCAGTGAATAAAGGCCCAGTTGATCCAGTCTCTCCTCATATGATAGTCCAGCCATCCCTGGAATCAGTCTGGTGAACCTTCGCTGCATTCCCTCAAAAGCAAGAACGTCCTTCCTCAGATTAGGAGACCAAAACTGAACACAAGATTCCAGGTGAGGCCTCACCAAGGCCCTGTACAACTGCAGTAAGACCTCCCTGCTCCTATACTCAAATCCCCTAGCTATGAAGGCCAACATACCATTTGCCTTCTTCACCGCCTGCTGTACCTGCATGCCCACTTTCAGTGACTGATGAACCATGACACCCAGGTCTCGTTGCATCTCCCCTTTTCCTAATCTGCCACCATTCAAATAATATTCTGCCTTCGTATTTTTGCCCCCAAAATGGATAACCTCACATTTATCCACAATATACTGCATCTGCCATGCATTTACCCACTCACCTAACCTGTCCAAGTCACCCTGCAGCCTCTTAGCATCCTCCTCACAGCTCACACTGCCACACAGTTTAGTGTCATCCGCAAACTTGGAGATATTACACTCAATTCCTTTATCTAAATCATTAATGTATATTGTAAAGAGCTGGGGTCCCAGCACTGAGCCCTGCGGCACTCCACTAGTCACTGCCTGCCATTCTGAAAAGGACCCGTTTATCCTAACTCTCTGCTTCCTGTCTGCCAACCAGTTCTCTATCCACGTCAGTATATTACCCCCAATACCATGTGCTTTGATTTTATACACCAATCTCTTGTGTGGGACCTTGTCAAAAGCTTTTTGAAAGTCCAAATACATCACATCCACTGGTTCTCCCTTGTCCACTCTACTAGTTACATTCTCAAAAAATTCCAGAAGATTCGTCAAGCATGAATTCCCTTTCATAAATCCAGGCTGACTTGGACCGATCCTGTCACTGCTTTCCAAATGCGCTGCTATTTCATCCTTAATAATTGATTCCAACATGTTCCCCACTACTGATGTCAGGCTAACCGGTCTATAATTACCCGCTTTCTCTCTGCCTCCCTTTTTAAAAAGTGGTGTTGCAATAGCTACGATCCACTCCATAGGAACTGATCCAGAGTAAATAGACTGTTGAAAAATGATCACCAATGCAACCACTATTTCTAGGACCACTTCCTTAAGTACTCCGGGATGTAGACGATCAGGCCCCGGGGATTTATCGGTCTTCAATCCCATCAATTTCCTTAACACAATTTCCAGCCTAATAAGGATATCCTTCAGTTCCTCCTTCTCACTAGACCCACTGTCCCCTGGTACATTCGGAAGGTTATTTGTATCTTCCTTCGTGAAGACAGAACCAAAGTATTTGTTCAATTGGTCTGCCATTATAAATTCACCTGAATCCTACGTTTGTCTTCACTAATCTTTTTCTCTTCACATATTTAGAGAAGCTTTTGCAGTCAGTTTTTATGTTCCCTGCAAGCTTCCTCTTGTACTCTATTTTCACCCTCTTAATTAAACCCTTAGTCCTCCTCTGTTGAATTCTAAATTTCTCCCTGTCCTCAGGTTTGTTGCTTTTTCTAGCCAATTTATATGCCTCTTCCTTGGCTTTAACACTATCCTTAATTTCCCTTGTTAGCCATGGTTGAGCCACCTTCCCCGTTTTATTTTTACTCCAGACAGGGATGTACAATTGCTGAAGTTCATCCATGTAATCTTTAAATGTTTGCCATTGCTTATCCACCGTCAACCCTTTAAGTATCCTCTGCCAGTCTATTCTAGCCAATTCACGCCTCATACCGTCGAAGTTACCTTTCCTTAAGTTCAGGACCCTAGTTTCCGAATTAACTGTGTCACTCGCCATCTTAATAAAGAATTCTACCATATTATGGTCACTCTTCCCCAAGGGGCCTCGCTAAGATTGCTAATTAGTCCCTTCTCATTACACATCACCCAGTCTAGGATGACCAGCTCGCTAGTTGGTTTCTCGACATATTGGTCTAGAAAACCATCCCTAATACACTCCAGGAAATCCTCCTCCACCACATTGCTACAAGTTTGGTTAGCCCAATCAATTTGTAGATTAAAGTCGCCCATGGTAACTGCTGTACCTTTATTGCACACATCCCTTATTTTTCATTTGATGCTGTCCAACCTCACTACGACTGTACACAACTCCCACTAACGTTTTCTGCCCTTTGGAATTCCGCAGCTCCACCCATACCGATTCCACATCATCCAGGCTAATGTCCCTCCTTACTATTGCATTAATTTCCTCTTTAACCAGCAACGCCATCCCGCCTCCTTTTCCTCTCTGTCTATCCTTCCTAAATGTTGAATACCCCTGGATGTTGAGTTCCCAGCCTTGGTCACCCTGGAGCCATGTCTCTGTGATGCCAATTACATGGGAAGATTTTAAGCAACAGCAAAGAATGACTAAAAAAGCAATAAAGAAAGGAAAGATAGATTACGAAGGTAAACTTGCGCAAAACATAAAAACAGATAGTAAAAGCTTTTACAGATATATAAAACGGAAAAGAGTGACTAAAGTAAATGTTGGTCCCTAAGAAGATGAAAAGGGGGATTTAATAATGGGAAATGTGGAAATGGCTGAGACCTTAAACAATTATTTTGCTTCCGTCTTCACAGTGGAAGACACAAAAACCATGCCAAAAATTGCTGGTCATAGGAATGTGGGAAGGGAGGACCTTGAGATGATCACTATCACTAGGGAGGTAGTGCTGGACAGACTAATGGGATTGAAGGTAGACAAGTTCCCTGGTCCTGATGAAATGCATCCCAGGGTATTAAAAGAGATGGCGGAAGTTATAGCAGATGCATTTGTTATAATCTACCCCAAAATTCTCTGGACTCTGGGGAGGTACCAGCGGATTGGAGAGCAGCTAATGTAACGCCTCTGTTTAAAAAAGGGGGAAGACAAAAGGCAGGTAACTATAGGCTGGTTAGTTTAACATCTGTAGTGGGGAAAATGCTTGAAACTATCATTAAGGAAGAAATAGCGGGACATCTGGATAGGAATAGTGCAATCAAGCAGATGCAGCATGGATTCATGAAGGGGAAATCATGTTTAACTAACTTACTGGAATTTTTTGAGGATATAACGAGCATGGTGGATAGAGGTGTACCGATGGATGTGGTGTATTTAGATTTCCAAAAGGCATTCGATAAGGTGCCACACAAAAGGTTACTGCAGAAGATAAAGGTACGCGGAGTCAGAGGAAATGTATTAGCATGGATAGAGAATTGGCTGGCGAACAGAAAGCAGAGAGTCGGGATAAATGGGTCCTTTTCCGGTTGGAAATCAGTGGTTAGTGGTGTGCCACAGGGATCAGTGCTGGGACCACAACTGTTTACAATATACATAGATGACCTAGAAGAGGGGACAGAGTGTAGTGCAACAAAATTTGCAGATGACACAAAGATTAGTGGGAAAGCGGGTTGTGTAGAGGACTCAGAGAGGCTGCAAGGAGATTTGGATAGGTTAAGCGAATGGGCTAAGGTTTGGCAAATGGAATACAATGTCGGAAAGTGTGAGGTCATCCACCTTGGGGAAAAAAACAGTAAAAGGGAATATTATTTGAATGGGGAGAAATTACAACATGCTGCGGTGCAGAGGGACCTGGGGGTCCTTGTGCATGAATCCCAAAAGGTTAGTTTGCAGGTGCAGCAGGTAATCAGGAAGGCAAATGGAATGTTGGCCTTCATTGCGAAAGGGATGGAGTACAAAAGCAGGGAGGGGTTGCTGCAACTGTATAAGGTATTGGTAAGGCCGCACCTGGAGTACTGCGTGCAGTTTTGGTCACCTTACTTAAGGAAGGATATACTAGCTTTGGAAGGGGTACAGAGACGATTCACTGGGCTGATTCGAGAAATGAGGGTGTTACCTTATGATGATAGATTGAGTAGACTGGGTCTTTACTCCTTGGAGTTCAGAAGGATGAGGGGTGATCTTATAGAAACATTTAAAATAATGAAAGGGATAGACAAGATAGAGGCAGCGAGGTTGTTTCCATTGGTGGGGGAGACTAGAACTAGGGGGCACAGCCTCAAAATACGGAGGAGCCAATTTAAAACCGAGTTGAGAAGGAATTTCTTCTCCCAGAGGGTTGTCAATCTGTGGAATTCTCTGCCCAAGGAAGCAGTTGAGGCTAGCTCATTGAATGTTTTCAAGTCAAAGATAGATAGATTTTTAAGCAATAAGGGAATTAAGGGTTACGGGGAGCAGGCGGGTAAGTGGAGCTGAGTCCACGACCAGATCAGCCATGATCTTATTGAATGGCGGAGCAGGCTCGAGGGGCTAGATGGCCTACTCCTGTTCCTAATTCTTATGTTCTTATGTTCTTATCATATCTGTTAACTGCTGTCTGCGCAGTTAATTCGTCCACCTTATTCTGAATACTCCTCGCATTGAGGCACAGAGCCTTCAGCTTGTTTTTTTAAACCACTTTGCCCCTTTAGAATTTTTCTGTAATGTGGCCCTTTTTGTTTTTTGCCTTGGGTTTCTCTGCCCTCCACTTTTACTATTCTCCTTTCTATCTTTTGCTTCTGTCTCCATTTTGTTTCCCTCTGTCTCCCTGCATAGGTTCCCATCCCCCTGCTATATTAGTTTAACTCCTCCCCAACAGCACTAGCAAACACTCCCCCTAGGACATTGGTTCCAGTCCTGCCCAGGTGCAGACCGTCCGGTTTGTACTGGTCCCACCTCCCCCAGAACCGGTTCCAATGCCCCAGGAATTTGAATCCCTCCCTGCTGCACCACTGCTCAAGCCACGTATTCATCTGCACTATCCTGCGATTCCTACTCTGACTAGCACGTGGCACTGGTAGCAATCCTGAGATTGCTACCTTTGAGGTCCTACTTTTTAATTTAGCTCCTAGCTCCCTATATTTGTCTCGTAGGACCTCATCCCATTTTTTACCTATATCGTTGGTACCTATATGCACCACGACAACTGGCTGTTCACCCTCCCCCTTCAGAATGCCCTGCAGCCACTCCGAGACATCCTTGACCCTTGCACCAGGGAGGCAACATACCATCCTGGAGTCTCGGTTGCGGCCGCAGAAACGCCTATCTATTCCCCTTACAATTGAATCCCCTATCACTATCGCTCTGCCACTCTTTTTCCTGCCTTCCTGTGCAGCAGAGCCAGCCACGGTGCCATGAACTTGGCTGCTGCTGCCCTCCCCTGATGAGTCATCCCCCTCAACAGTACTCAAAACGGTGTATCTGTTTTGCAGGGGGATGACCGCAGAGGACCCCTGCACTACCTTCCTTGCACTGCTCTTCCTGCTGGTCTTCCATTCCCTATCTGGCTGTGTACCCTTTACCTGCGGTAAGACCAACTCGGTAAACGTGCTATTCACGTCATTCTCAGCATCATGGATGCTCCAGAGTGAATCCACCCTCAGTTCCAATTCCACAACGCGGACCATCAGGAGCTGGAGGCAGACACACTTCCTGCACATGTCGTCGTCAGGGACACCGGAATCGTCCCCGAGTTCCCACATAGTACAGGAGGAGCATAACACGTGCCCGAGCTCTCCTGCTATGACTTAACCCTTAGATAAATTTAATTTGGCAACAACAGTGCTAAAGGTTACTTACTGATAGAGAAAAAGAAAAAGAAAAATGACTTACCAATCACCAGCCAATCATTTACCCCCTTGGCTGTGACCTCACCTTTCGATTTCCTTCAACTTCTTTTTTCCCTTCTCTCCCTGCTGCAGCTGCACAAGCCTCTCGCCTAACTCACCAACACTGCTCGCTCTCCCACTGCCTCTCGCCTAACTCACCAACACTGCTCGATCGCCCGCTGCCTCTCGCCTAACTCACCAACACTGCTCGATCTCCCGCTGCCTCTCGCCTAACTCACCAACACTGCTCGATCTCCCACTGCCTCTCGCCTAACTCACCAACACTGCTCGATCTCCCACTGCCTCTCGCCTAACTCACCAACACTGCTCGCTCTCCTGCTGCCTCTCGCCTAACTCACCAACACTGCTCGCTCTCCCGCTGCCTCTCGCCTAACTCACCAACACTGCTCGCTCTCCCGCTGCCTCTCGCCTAACTCACCAACACTGCTCGCTCTCCCGCTGCCTCTCGCCTAACTCACCAACACTGCTCGATCTCCCGCTGCCTCTCGCCTAACTCACCACACTGCTCGATCTCCCGCTGCCTCTCGCC